>NC_091286.1:514041100-516655758 GCF_032444005.1 Ranitomeya imitator
GTTTTCCGTTTTTCCTCCACTTCTTCCCAGAGCCATAACATTTTTTATTGTTTGTTCTACATAGCTGTACGAGGAAAGGATTTTTGCGGAACGAGTAGAAATTTGGAATGAAACCATTCATTTTACCACACAGTGTAATGGAGATCGGAAAAAAAATTCCAGGTGGAGAGAAACTGTGAAAAACAATGCAATTCTGACATTGCTTGTTAGGAATTGTTTTAAAGTGTACATTTTGTGATAATAATGACTTCACAATATGATTCTGCTAATCAGCATGATCATGGTGGTGTGAAAAGTCCAATTAAAAAAAAAATATTTTAGTGGTGCAAACAGAATCAGAAATTTGATTTAAAAAATTGGGGGTTGTGTTGACATTTTCTGAACCCATAACATATTCATTTTTAGGTCAATGGAGCTGTGTAATGTGTTATTTTTGCAGGAAGTGGCAATGTTTTCATTGATAACATTTTGGGAAAGATACAATGTTTTGATTGTTTTTCACAGAAATTTTGCAGTTTTGCCGTGACCAAAATTTAATTTTGGTGTTCTTGATTTTTTTTTTTAGACATTTCTGAACTTATTTATATTTTCAACATCTTTATTTTTCATGGGGGAAAAAAGGGGGGGGGGTAATGTGAACTTTTATGTATTTTTTTTTAGAACCATTTTTTCACATTTTTTATGGTTAATTTTAGATTCCTTAAGGACTTGAAGCTGTGATCGTCTGATCTCTTCTGCTACATACATCAATACTAGAGATGGGCATTCTCCTGGATGTTCGGGTTCAGCCGAACAGTGAAAAAAAGTTTGGGTTTGGGTACAAGAACAGTACTCTGACCCGACCCCGAACCTGGACCCCAGTCACTTGAATGGGGGGACTGAATGCCATATCTAGTATGATGGCCCCAGTTCCCACCATAAATATTGTATGATGGCACCAGTTGCCCATACATATAGCATGATGGCCCCAGTTATCCCCATATATATATAGAAAAATATCCCCAGTTCTCCTATATATATATATATATATATATATGTTAGGAGTCGAGTTTCCTCTGCTGCACAGGGGGAATCTCGATCTGTGTCTGCTGCGGTCTCCCATTTGGCTTCGGCCGCAGTGGGCTCTGCTCAGCAGAGGCATCGCTCCCAGCGTCTCGCTGGGACTGATTCTGTGCAAAGGGTTACTGCTGCCTTTTCCGGCTCTCCTGTTGTACCCTGCACTGATCTGCGGCGAGCGGGCTTCCCTGGGACTAAGTCCTTATTTGCACACACTGAGCATGCCCAGGACAGGATCTCCCGTTGGAGATCGAGGGTCACATGCTCAGGTGCTGCAGCACATCCCATTGGTCCTCTTGGCAGGTCCTGAAAGGGCAAAACTTCTGTAGCAACTTCCTGTGCTGCAACTATATAAACTGCGCATGACCGCACGGCCATGCGCTAGTATTGTCTTGTTAATATGTGTGTGTGTTGTGAGTGAAAGTCGCTCTTTAAAATACCCTCCCTATTGGATGACTGTTCGTGGAAGGTGTATGTTTGCTATCTAGCGCCTGACTTATCCAACAGCAAGTTACACACATAACAGCGTCTAGTTGCTGTGACCGCCTGTATGGCGCCGTGCGCTTCCTCTGCGCTTTCCTTACCCAAGCCTGGGTGGTTAGTGGCATCCGTCAGTGCGGCACTGCATGCACTCTCGTGCCTTTATATACTATTTTTATAGTTTCCTTACACACCCAGTTGCGGTGTTGTGCCAGCAAGTGGTCTAATCGGACTTCAATCCTGTGTTGGGGTTGTGTTCGCTGACTTCTTGCTCGTGCTCTATGTGCGGTGCCGCGGTCCTGTGACTCAACAGGATCGCTTCCTTCACGCAGGGTGAAGTTAACCCGTGCGTGTATACTTATAGTACCGTCATATAGTCCGTCTTACTAGCAGCAGGGTTTTTACCTGCACGGTGGACCTCGGACTGCGAACGCACCTAGTTTCTTATCATCTATACTTGGTGCGTTCTGCCAGTCCTTAACATATATATATATATATATATATATATATATATGTATATATATATATATATATATATATATATATATATATATAGTAGAATGGCCTCAGTTCTCCCCATGTATGTAGTAAGATGGCCCCAGTTCCCCTACTTATATATAGTATGATGGCCCCGGTTCTCCATATTAAAAATAATGAAGTTTATACTCACCTCATCCTGATTCCTGGCACTGCAGCCTCTATTTTCTCTTCCGGTCCACAGAGTGGCATGAGGCAATAATGCAATCGTGATGCCTGCATGTGCACATTAAAGTCTTAGGAAGCTGTGGTCTGCAGTTTGAGACAGACCAGGGTTTCAACTAGGAATTTCAAGGCCCCAAACTGGCAAAATTTTCAAATTCCCTTGATATTCCGCCCAGGCTCCACACCAGCTCTGTTTTCACCGTCCCACCACCCACTCTTGGAAAAACTCAACTTCTCCATCACGTCCTCAATGATTAGATATTAACAGTTCCCATCAATCACCAGATCACATTCATAACCAGCAGGTTTTGTTCTGGCCAAAATAATTTTTAAGCTGACACCACAACATGGTAGACTCTTTCAGGCCAGGTCCTACTCTACTCTAAACTATTAAAAATAAATATATTTTTATGTATTTTTCTTTAAAGGAATGAGTCACATACATTTATATTTTTTTAAACAACCATTAATACCACATACAAGGGACAAATATCATCAAACCATTACCAGACCACATATTACCACCACAGAGTGACCGAATAATACCACATACAAGGAACAAATACCACCACACCATGGCCAGACCACATATTACCATCACATAGTGACTGAATACTACAAAACTAATCATTAATTAAAAAAGCATAATACTAAGTGCCATTGTATATAGGAACTCTGTATTTACTGTCAGTGTACCGGTAATACAGTGATCACCAGTGACATTATACACAGGAGCTCTTTATTTACTGTCACTGTACAGGTAAACAGGTAATACAGTGATCATTGGTGACATTATACACACGAGCTCTGTATATAGTGTCTGTCGTGGTTTGGACAGGGTTAATGCCCTGCTCTATCAGGGTTAATTGTTGTGGCCTCCTTTTGGATCTTGGAGGGATATTTATACCCACGCTGACCTAGGATTCTCCGTCAGTAATACTTTTGTTCTGCCTGAGTGCCTGACCCCCTGGTGTGCGTGTGCATACTGTGTTTGTTTGCTCTCCGTTTTCAATTTGGTCTGTTTGATTCTCTCTGCTTTCTGACCTCCAGCTTCCACCTTGCTATCCTTCTGTCTCACCCTTCAGTTCCTCGCTTATCTCCCGGTTTTTGGCCTAGACACATTTGACTACTCTCCGGTAGGGTTGAGCGAAACGGGTCGAACATTTTCAAAAGTCGCCGACTTTTGGCTAAGTCGGGGTTTCATGAAACCCGATCCGACCCCTGTGCGGGGTCGGCCATGCGGTACGCGACTTTCGCGCCAAAGTCGCGTTTCAATGACGCGAAAAGCGCCATTTCTCAGCCAATGAAGGTAAACGCAGAGTGTGGGCAGCGTGATGACATAGGTCCTGGTCCCCACCATCTTAGAGAAGGGCATTGCAGTGATTGGCTTGCTGTCTGCGACGTCACAGGGGCTATAAAGAGGCGTTCCCGCCGACCACCATCTTACTGCTGCTGATCTGAGCTTAGGGAGAGGTTGCTGCCGCTTTGTCAGAAGCAGGGATAGCGTTAGGCAGGGTCCATTAACCACAAAACCGCTTGTGCTGCAGCGATTTGCACTGTCCAACACCACCCTCGGTGTGCAGGGACAGTGGAAGTTTTTTTTTTTTTTTTTTTCCCCTCAGCGCTGTAGCTCATTGGGCTGCCCTAGAAGGCTCCCTGATAGCTGCATTGCTGTGTGTACGCCGCTGTGCAAACCAACTGCTTTTTTCAAAGCACAAATCCTCTTGTTCCTTCCTTTCTGCACAGCTATCTTTTTTGTTTGTCCACACTTTTTATTTCATTTGTGCATCAGTCCACTCCTTATTGCTGCCTGCCATACCTGGCTGAGATTACTGCAGGCAGGGAGATAGTAGCTGCCTGCCATACCTGGCTGAGATTACTGCAGGCAGGGAGATAGTAATTGTAGGACATTCCCTGTTTTTTTTTTTTTTTTTTTTTTGGTGGGAGATTAAGATTGGCAATTTGGCATTTCTGCTAGAGTGCCATCCCTGTGTGTGCCATCTCTCTCACATAGTGGGCCATAGAAAGCCTTTTCATTTTTCTGTATTTTTTTTTGTGGGGTGTATAAATTCTCCCTGATAAAAATACAGTGGGAGATTAATATTGGCCTTTGGGCTTGTGTGCCAGTCCTGAGTGTGCCATCTCTCTCACAAATAGTGGGCCATAGAAAGCCTATTTTATTTTTTTTTGCGTTTTATAAATTCTCCCTGAAAAAAAGGGAGATTAATATTGGCCTCTGGGCTTGTGTGCCAGTCCTGAGCGTGCCATCTGTGCCAGCCCTGAGCGTGCCATCTCTCTCACAAATAGTGGGCCATAGAAAGCCTATTTAATTTTTTTTTTGGTTTTATAAATTCTCCCTGAAAAAAAGGGAGATTAATATTGGCCTCTGGGCTTGTGTGCCAGTTGTGAGCGTGCCATCTGTGCCAGTCCTGAGCGTGCCATCTCTCTCACAAATAGTGGGCCATAGAAAGCCTATTTAATTTTTTTTTTTGTTTTATAAATTTTCCCTGAAAAAAGGGAGATTAATATTGGCCTCTGGGCTTGTGTGCCAGTTGTGAGCGTGCCATCTGTGCCAGTCCTGAGCGTGCCATCTCTCTCACAAATAGTGGGCCATAGAAAGCCTATTTAATTTTTTTTTTGGTTTTATAAATTTTCCCTGAAAAAAGGGAGATTAATATTGGCCTCTGGGCTTGTGTGCCAGTTGTGAGCGTGCCATCTGTGCCAGTCCTGAGCGTGCCATCTCTCTCACAAATAGTGGGCCATAGAAAGCCTATTTAAATATTTTTTTGGTTTTATAAATTCTCCCAGAAAAAAAGGGAGATTAATATTGGCCTCTGGGCTTCTGTGCCAGTCCTGAGCGTGCCATCAGTGCCAGTCCTGAGCGTCCCATCTCTCTCACAAATAGTGGGCCATAGAAAGCCTATTTTTTTTTTTTTTTGGGTTTTAGAAATTCTCCCTGGAAAAAAAAAGGGAGATTAATATTGCCCTTTGGGCTTGTGTGCCAGTACTAAGCGTTCCATCTCTCTCTCTCTCTCAGTCAGTGGGCCATAGAACGCCTATTTTTGGTTTTATTTGTTTTCTAAATTCTCCCTGAAAAAATCATTTTATTTTATTTGGTTTCTAAATTCTTCCTGATAAAATCATATTTTTTTTATTATTTTTTTTTCTAAAGTCTCCCTGAAAAAAAAAAAAAAAAAAAAAAAACAGTGGGAGATTAATATTGGCCTTTCTGCTTGTGTGCCAGTCTTGACTCCTGGGTGCGTCATCTCTCAGTCAGTGGGCCATAGAACGCCCATTTTTGGTTTTATTTGTTTTATAAATTCTCCCTGAAAAAATCATTTTATTTTATTTGGTTTCTAAATTCTTCCTGATAAAATCATATTTTTTTTATTATTTTTTTTTCTAAAGTCTCCCTGAAAAAAAAAAAAAAAAACAACCAAAAAAAACAGTGGGAGATTAATATTGGCCTTTCTGCTTGTGTGCCAGTCTTGACTCCTGGGTGTGCCATCTCTCTCTCTCTCTCTCTCTCTCTCTCTCTCTCCAATTGTGGTCCATAGAAAGCCTATATTTTTTTTCCTTGATTTGGGTTCCAAAATCTACCAGAGAAAATAACTACATCAATCATTGGTAGAAAAATATTGGCCTCTGGGCTTGTGTGCCACTCCTGACTCCTGTGTGCGTCATCTCTCAGTCAGTGGGCCATAGAACGCCTATTTTTGTTTTTATTTGTTTTATAAATTCTCCCTGAAAAAATCATTTTATTTTATTTGGTTTCTAAATTCTTCCTGATAAAATCATATTTTTTTTATTATTTTTTTTTCTAAAGTCTCCCTGAAAAAAAAAAAAAAAAAACAACCAAAAAAAACAGTGGGAGATTAATATTGGCCTTTCTGCTTGTGTGCCAGTCTTGACTCCTGGGTGTGCCATCTCTCTCTCTCTCTCTCTCTCTCTCTCTCTCTCCAATTGTGGTCCATAGAAAGCCTATATTTTTTTTCCTTGATTTGGGTTCTAAAATCTACCAGAGAAAATAACTACATCAATCATTGGTAGAAAAATATTGGCCTCTGGGCTTGTGTGCCACTCCTGACTCCTGTGTGCGTCATCTCTCAGTCAGTGGGCCATAGAACGCCTATTTTTGTTTTTATTTGTTTTCTAAATTCTCCCTGCAAAAATCTATTTTTTTTTTTTTTGGGGGTTTCTAAAGTGTTCCTGAAAAAAATAAAAATAAAAAAAAAATAATAGTGTGACATTAATATTAACATTTGTGCTTCAGTGACAGTCCTGCGTGTGGGGCATCTCTCTAATTTGCAGCCACCAAAAAAAGAGTGTGTAACATTGGGCCTGATTTTCGCTGTGGTCTCACCAACCTGTAAAGGGGTAGCTAAATCATACTGAAGTTATAGCTCACCGTGTAAGTTGTGTGACTGCAACAAATAACGTTAGTTTGGTTACGTTTTTAAAACAATGAGGAAGTCTAGTGGAAGAGGTCGTGGCCGGGGGCGTTCATTGTCAGCTGGTAATGAGGGTAGTGGTAGTGGTGGAGCATCAGGTGGTCGTGGGGAAAAAAATATTGCACCTAAGTCTGGAGCTGTGGAGCCAGGTTCGTCGTCCGGCTACACAAGGCCTCGAATGCTCCCTTTTCTGGGATTAGGAAAACCGCTTTTAAAGCCGGAGCAGCAAGAGCAAGTTTTGGCTTATCTTGCTGACTCAGCCTCTAGCTCTTTTGCCTCCTCTCGTGAAACTGGTAAAAGTAAAAGCAGCGCGTCGTTAGTGGATGTTCACGGTCAGGGACAAGTCACTTCCTTGTCCTCTTCAGCAAAAACAACAACAGAGAAGAATGCAGCAGGCGACACAACGGGTTACTCCATGGAGCTCTTTACACATACCGTCCCTGGCTTAGAAAGTGAAGCAGTTAACAGTCCATGCCCATTACAAATTGAATCTGACATGGAGTGCACTGACGCACAGCCACAGCCAGACTACTATGCTGGTCCTTTGACTCAGACCACAACATTGCCCTCGCAGGGTGCTGATCAAGAATCAGACCCTGATGAGACTATGTTGCCCCATCACGAACGCTATACCACCGAACGACACGGTGACACAGACGAAGTTGCGCAGGAGGTACAAGAAGAGTTATTAGATGACCCAGTTCTTGACCCCGATTGGCAGCCATTGGGGGAACAGGGTGCAGGCGGCAGCAGTTCTGAAGCAGAGGAGGAGGAGGGGCCGCAGCAGGCATCAACATCGCCACAGGTTCCATCTGCCGGGCCCGTATCTTGCCCAAAACGCGTGGCAAAGCCAAAACCTGGTGGAGGACAGCGTGGCCATCCGGTTAAAGCTCAGTCTGCAATGCCTGAAAAGGTATCCGATGCTAGAAAGAGTGCAGTCTGGCATTTTTTTAAACAACATCCAATTGATCAGCGCAAAGTCATCTGTCAAAAATGTTCTACTTCCTTAAGCAGAGGTCAGAATCTGAAAAGTCTCAATACTAGTTGCATGCATAGACATTTAACCACCATGCATTTGAAAGCTTGGACTAACTACCAAACGTCCCTTAAGGTTGTTGCACCCTCGGCCAATGAAGCTAGTCATCAACGCAACATCCCTTCCGGCAGTGTAGGACCACCATTTAGCGCACCACCTGCTGTATCTGTGCAGGTATCTTTGCCAGGCCAAAGCAGTCAGGGTCAGGGAATCACCAGTTTCGTAGTAGGAAACACTGCATCTAGGGCACCGGCGGCAACAATACCATCTCCCACCGTCTCTCAGTCTGCCATGTCCACCGGCACCCCCGCTAGTTCCACGATCTCCAGCTCTCCAGTCCAGCTCACCCTACATGAGACTATGGTTAGAAAAAGGAAATACTTAGCCTCGCATCCGCGTACACAGGGTTTGAACGCCCACATAGCTAGACTAATCTCGTTAGAGATGATGCCCTACCGGTTAGTTGAAAGCGAAGCTTTCAAAGACCTGATGGACTACGCTGTACCACGCTACGAGCTACCCAGTCGACACTTTTTTTCCAGAAAAGCCATCCCAGCCCTCCACCAGCATGTTAAAGAGCGCATCGTCCATGCACTCAGGCAATCTGTGAGCACAAAGGTGCACCTGACAACAGATGCATGGACCAGTAGGCATGGCCAGGGACGTTACGTGTCCATCACGGCACACTGGGTAAATGTGGTGGATTCAGGGTCCACAGGGGACAGCAAGTTTGGGACAGTTCTGCCTAGCCCACGGTCTAGTAAACAGTTGTCTGTAGCCGTTCGCACCCCCTCCTCCTCCTCCTCCTCCTCGTCCTCCTGCAGAAGCAAGAGCTCATCCACAGACCGCAGTCGCACAAACACTCCATCCGCACCTGCCACTGTTGCACACCAGGTCTCCCATTATGGGGCAGCTACTGGCATACGTCAGCAGGCTGTATTGGCTATGAAGTGTTTGGGCGACAATAGACACACCGCGGAAGTTCTGTCCGAGTTCTTGCAGCAAGAAACGCAGTCGTGGCTGGGCACTGTAGATCTTGAGGCAGGCAAGGTAGTGAGTGATAACGGAAGGAATTTCATGGCTGCCATCTCCCTTTCCCAACTGAAACACATTCCTTGCCTGGCTCACACCTTAAACCTGGTGGTGCAGTGCTTCCTGAAAAGTTATCCGGGGTTATCCGACCTGCTCCTCAAAGTGCGTGGACTTTGCGCACATATCCGCCGTTCGCCTGTACACTCCAGCCGTATGCAGACCTATCAGCGTTCTTTGAACCTTCCCCAGCATCGCCTAATCATAGACGTTGCAACAAGGTGGAACTCAACACTGCACATGCTTCAGAGACTGTGCGAACAGAGGCGGGCTGTTATGTTTTTGTGGGAGGATACACATACACGGGCAGGCAGTAGGATGGCAGACATGGAGTTGTCAGGTGTGCAGTGGTCGAAGATTCAAGACATGTGTCAAGTCCTTCAGTGTTTTGAGGAATGCACACGGCTGGTTAGTGCAGACAACGCCATAATAAGCATGAGCATCCCCCTAATGCGTCTGCTGATGCAAAGTTTGACGCACATAAAGGATCAGGCGTCTGCACCAGAGGAAGAGGAAAGCCTTGATGACAGTCAGCGATTGTCTGGTCAGGGCAGTGTACATGACGAGGTACCGGGCGAAGAGGAGGTGGAGGATGAGGAGGATGATGGGGATGAGTATATTTTTAATGAGGAAGCTTTCCCGGGGGCACGGGAAATTGGTGGCGTGGCAAGGCCGGGTTCTGGTTTTTTGAGGGACACAAGTGACGTAGATTTGCCTGCAACTGCCCCTCAACCAAGCACAACCGCAGATTTGACAACGGGAACTTTGGCCCACATGGCGGATTATGCCTTGCGTATCCTCAAAAGGGACACACGCATTACAAAAATGATGAACGATGACGATTACTGGTTGGCCTGCCTCCTTGATCCTCGCTATAAAGGCAAATTGCAAAATATTATGCCACATGAGAACTTGGAACTAATATTAGCAACAAAACAATCAACTCTTGTTGACCGTTTGCTTCTGGCATTCCCTGCACACAGCGCCCGTGATCGTTCTCACACGAGCTCCAGGGGCCAGCAGACCAGAGGTGTTAGAGGGGCAGAAATCAGAAGTGGCGTTGGCCAGAGGGGTTTTCTGACCAGGTTGTGGAGTGATTTTTCTATGACCGCAGACAGGACAGGTACTGCAGCATCAATTCAAAGTGACAGGAGACAACATTTGTCCAGTATGGTTACAAACTATTTTTCATCCCTTATCGACGTTCTCCCTCAACCGTCATTCCCATTTGATTACTGGGCATCCAAATTAGACACCTGGCCAGAATTGGCAGAATATGCATTGCAGGAGCTTGCTTGCCCGGCAGCTAGTGTCCTATCAGAAAGAGTATTCAGTGCTGCAGGTTCAATACTAACAGAAAAAAGGACTCGTCTGGCTACCCAAAATGTAGATGATCTAACCTTCATTAAAATGAACCACAACTGGATTTCAAAATCTTTTGCCCCACCCTGCCCGGCTGACACCTAGCTTTCCTATGAAAAGGTCTTGCCTGTGGACTATTCTGAATGACTTTTCCAATCTCGTAATTTTCTTCACCTGATTGTCCAGCATACGACATGTTTCCACCTTACGAAATGGCCAAACTCCCCACACGGGGCCGTGCTATCGCCACTTTGCGCTTGGACCCTTGAGAGTGCTGTTTGTCTGAAGAGGTGGGTGTGGCCGCTTTTGGTCGACGGCACTGCCACTGGGTCCCTCATAGTACAATAAAGTGTCTCTGGCGGTGGTGGTGCGCACCCAACGTCAAACACACCGTTGTAATATGAGGGGCCCTGTGCCTGTACCGCTGGCCACAAGACAGTTCCCCCCCCCAGCTCAAACAGTGCTCTACCACTAGCAAAATTATCTCTCACAGCTTCACCAATGTGTAGTCTAGGCGCTGACATCCTTCAATGCCTGGCACTGACAATACCATTGTTTTGACATTTTTGTTATGTTAGGCCTTCGAAGCCTGTCTGCGGTCCCTTCTTTCTACAACTACTACACTGACCAGGCCACTGCTGGCCGTGTTACCCTGGAACCAATTTAAAAGTGCCTACAGTCAGCCCAATTTTGTTATGTTAGGCCTTCGAAGACTGTCTGCCGTCACTCCTTCCACTAGACTTCCACTGACCATACACTGCTGCCCATGTACCCCTGGAACCAATTTAAAGTGCCTACAGCCAGCCCAATTTTGTTATGTTAGGCCTTCGAAGCCTGTCTGCGGTCACTCCTTCCACTAGACTTCCACTGACCAGACCACTGCTGCCCGTGTACCCCTGCAACCAATTTAAAAGTGCCTACAGCCAGCCCAAGTTTGTTATGTTAGGCCTTCGAAGCCTGTCTGCGGTCACTCCTTCCACTAGACTTCCACTGACCAGACCACTGCTGCCCGTGTACCCCTGGAACCAATTTAAAAGTGCCTACAGCCAGCCCAAGTTTGTTATGTTAGGCCTTCGAAGCCTGTCTGCGGTCACTCCTTCCACTAGACTTCCACAGACCAGACCACTGCTGCCCGTGTACCCCTGGAACCAATTTAAAAGTGCCTACAGCCAGCCCAAGTTTGTTATGTTAGGCCTTGGAAGCCTGTCTGCGGTCACTCCTTCCACTAGACTTCCACTGACCAGACCACTGCTGCCCGTGTACCCCTGGAACCAATTTAAAAGTGCCTACAGCCAGCCCAAGTTTGTTATGTTAGGCCTTCGAAGCCTGTCTGCGGTCACTCCTTCCACTAGACTTCCACAGACCAGACCACTGCTGCCCGTGTACCCCTGGAACCAATTTAAAAGTGCCTACAGCCAGCCCAAGTTTGTTATGTTAGGCCTTGGAAGCCTGTCTGCGGTCACTCCTTCCACTAGACTTCCACTGACCAGACCACTGCTGCCCGTGTACCCCTGGAACCAATTTAAAAGTGCCTACAGCCAGCCCAAGTTTGTTATGTTAGGCCTTGGAAGCCTGTCTGCGGTCACTCCTTCCACTAGACTTCCACTGACCAGACCACTGCTGCCCGTGTACCCCTGGAACCAATTTAAAAGTGCCTACAGCCAGCCCAAGTTTGTTATGTTAGGCCTTCGAAGCCTGTCTGCGGTCACTCCTTCCACTAGACTTCCACAGACCAGACCACTGCTGCCCGTGTACCCCTGGAACCAATTTAAAAGTGCCTACAGCCAGCCCAAGTTTGTTATGTTAGGCCTTGGAAGCCTGTCTGCGGTCACTCCTTCCACTAGACTTCCACTGACCAGACCACTGCTGCCCGTGTACCCCTGGAACCAATTTAAAAGTGCCTACAGCCAGCCCAAGTTTGTTATGTTAGGCCTTGGAAGCCTGTCTGCGGTCACTCCTTCCACTAGACTTCCACTGACCAGACCACTGCTGCCCGTGTACCCCTGGAACCAATTTAAAAGTGCCTACAGCCAGCCCAAGTTTGTTATGTTAGGCCTTCGAAGCCTGTCTGCGGTCACTCCTTCCACTAGACTTCCACAGACCAGACCACTGCTGCCCGTGTACCCCTGGAACCAATTTAAAAGTGCCTACAGCCAGCCCAAGTTTGTTATGTTAGGCCTTGGAAGCCTGTCTGCGGTCACTCCTTCCACTAGACTTCCACTGACCAGACCACTGCTGCCCGTGTACCCCTGGAACCAATTTAAAAGTGCCTACAGCCAGCCCAAGTTTGTTATGTTAGGCCTTGGAAGCCTGTCTGCGGTCACTCCTTCCACTAGACTTCCACTGACCATACACTGCTGCCCATGTACCCCTGGAACAAATTTAAAAGTGCCTACAGCCAGCCCAAGTTTGTTATGTTAGGCCTTCGAAGCCTGTCTGCGTCCCGTTCTTTCAACTACAACTACACTGACCAGGCCACTGATGGCCGTGTTCCCTTGGAACCAATTTTAACTTGCCTACAGCCAGCCCTATGTTATTATGTTAGGCCTTCGAAGCCTGTCTGCGTCCCGTTCTTTCAACTACAACTACACTGACCAGGCCACTGATGGCCGTGTTCCCCTGGAACCAATTTTAACTTGCCTACAGCCAGCCCAATGTTAGGCCTTTGATGCCTGTCTGCCGTCACTCCTTCCACTAGGCCTCCACTGACCTGTCTATTGCTGCCCGTGTACCCCTTGAACCAACATCATTAAATATAAAAAAAATTAATTTGATTATAAAAAATAAGATCGTGTTGAGATCTCAAATGCAGACATTTTAACAATCAAAACAAACACACAACAAATATCTGGAACTGTACTACAAAGGTCCAACAGCTACAATTTCTTTCTCCTGCAAGAAGTTAACTGAAAGTTTTTTGGAGTTGTTAACACAGATATGGCATCCACCGAGTGTTGTCCTGTCGCGTCTCCTTTAAATTATTTCCAATAAGATGTTAAACTATTAATTTAATAAAATCAATAATTAAAAAAATAATTGAGTAAGTCAAAAGCACATTGCAAATAAACATTAATTACAAATCAAGAAGCATGGCGCGTCCGAGGGTGAGTAGATACCGAATAAGAATATAATCACCCTCGGACGCGCAATGCTTATTTACAACAGCCTTCCTTACTAAGAATCAGCCCTTTCGTGGTGTAGAGAGAGGTTGTGTTACACTCCAAGGTGTTCCCCGGGTTGCCTTTCATGAGCTTCGATCTTCCGGCTCTCGTTTAGTAGTTGGTGGAAACTACGCTGCATTAGGCCTACAAATTTGGTATGGGGTGTAGAGACAGGTTGTGTTACACTCCAAGGTTTTCACCAGGTTGCCTTTCCTGAGCTTCGATCTTCATGCTCTCGTTTAGTAGGTGTCGGAAAGTAGGCTGCATTAGGCCTACAAATTGGGTATGGGGTGGAGAGAGATGGTGTGTTACACTCCAAGGTGTTCCCCAGGTTTCCTTGCCATTGCTTCGGTCTTCCGACTCTCGTTTAGTAGTTGTAGAAAAGTACACAGCATTAGGCCTACAAAATGGGTATGGGGTGGAGAGAGATGGTGTGTTACACTCCAAGGTGTTCCCCAGGTTGCCTTTCCTGAGCTTCGATCTTCATGCTCTCGTTTAGTAGGTGTCGGAAAGTAGGCTGCATTAGGCCTACAAATTGGGTATGGGGTGGAGAGAGATGGTGTGTTACACTCCAAGGTGTTCCCCAGGTTGCCTTTCCTGAGCTTCGATCTTCATGCTCTCGTTTAGTAGGTGTCGGAAAGTAGGCTGCATTAGGCCTACAAATTGGGTATGGGGTGGAGAGAGATGGTGTGTTACACTCCAAGGTGTTCCCCAGGTTTCCTTGCCATTGCTTCGGTCTTCCGACTCTCGTTTAGTAGTTGTAGAAAAGTACACAGCATTAGGCCTACAAAATGGGTATGGGGTGGAGAGAGATGGTGTGTTACACTCCAAGGTGTTCCCCAGGTTGCCTTTCCTGAGCTTCGATCTTCATGCTCTCGTTTAGTAGGTGTCGGAAAGTAGGCTGCATTAGGCCTAAAAAATGGGGAATGGGGTGGAGAGAGATGGTGTGTTACACTCCAAGGTGTTCCCCAGGTTTCCTTGCCATTGCTTCGGTCTTCCGACTCTCGTTTAGTAGTTGTAGAAAAGTACACTGCATTAGGCCTAAAAAATGGGTATGGGGTGGAGAGAGATGGTGTGTTACACTCCAAGGTGTTCCCCAGGTTGCCTTTCCTGAGCTTCGATCTTCATGCTCTCGTTTAGTAGGTGTCGGAAAGTAGGCTGCATTAGGCCTACAAATTGGGTATGGGGTGGAGAGAGATGGTGTGTTACACTCCAAGGTGTTCCCCAGGTTTCCTTGCCATTGCTTCGGTCTTCCGACTCTCGTTTAGTAGTTGTAGAAAAGTACACAGCATTAGGCCTACAAAATGGGTATGGGGTGGAGAGAGATGGTGTGTTACACTCCAAGGTGTTCCCCAGGTTGCCTTTCCTGAGCTTCGATCTTCATGCTCTCGTTTAGTAGGTGTCGGAAAGTAGGCTGCATTAGGCCTAAAAAATGGGGAATGGGGTGGAGAGAGATGGTGTGTTACACTCCAAGGTGTTCCCCAGGTTTCCTTGCCATTGCTTCGGTCTTCCGACTCTCGTTTAGTAGTTGTAGAAAAGTACACTGCATTAGGCCTAAAAAATGGGTATGGGGTGGAGAGAGATGGTGTGTTACACTCCAAGGTGTTCCCCAGGTTGCCTTTCCTGAGCTTCGATCTTCATGCTCTCGTTTAGTAGGTGTCGGAAAGTAGGCTGCATTAGGCCTACAAATTGGGTATGGGGTGGAGAGAGATGGTGTGTTACACTCCAAGGTGTTCCCCAGGTTTCCTTGCCATTGCTTCGGTCTTCCGACTCTCGTTTAGTAGTTGTAGAAAAATACACAGCATTAGGCCTACAAAATGGGTATGGGGTGGAGAGAGATGGTGTGTTACACTCCAAGGTGTTCCCCAGGTTGCCTTTCCTGAGCTTCTATCTTCAGGCTCTCATTAAATTGTGGTTAAATGGAACAACTGCATTTGGCGTACTAGTTGGTTTGGGGCCTACTATCGGTGTCTGCCACTCCTTGCTGTTCTCCTGGTTTCCTGTCCTGAAATACCATTTTCAGCCTCTCGTTAAGTAGTTGTTAATGTTAGACTGCATTTGGCCTACTAGTTGGGTTGGGGCCTACTATCGGTGTCTGCCACTCCTTGCTGTTCTCCTCCACTGAACAAAGCTGTGCCGCCTGTTTACTACGGTTGCCAATTTTGAACTGCATTTCGACTACTTACTGATTTGGCCCTACTGTCTGTGTCAGCCTCTCATTCCAGTTGTCCTCCACTGCAATGCCCCCTGGTTATTCCTGTGTTACCAATTTTGAACTGCATTTAGCCCACTTTCTTCTTTGGGCCTATATCTGTGTTTCCACTTCATTGTGCCCATTGCCCAGCCAGTGATAGATGAGTCTGCTGGTACATTGACCCATAACGCAACATTCCCCGTGCACGCTACACAACAACATTGTGACCCTGCTGAAAGTCAGGTTGCTCTTCCCGCATACCATACCACCTTACACGGGGACAAAGAGGAAGGTGCAGATGAAAGTGCAGGTTCTTTCATCAGGTGGGGGGAGGAATACTAGTTGGCGACGTCACTGGCACAGGGCCTCTCATAGTACGCAAAAGTGTTGCTGCCGGTGGGAGGCGCCCCCGCCGTGCAAACACACCGCTGTACTTTGAGGGGCCCTGTGCCAGTGCCAATGCCAACGAGTGGGCCCCCCCTGCTTGCTCAGGTTCACAGCACTTGCAAAGTTGAAATACTTACCTCTCCCTGCTCCACTGCCGTGACGTGGTCCAGATTTCCTGGGCCCACTAATTACTTGAACCAGCCCTACCCCCCACAACTTTAGCCAAATGACCCCCAATTTCAAATGCCTTCCAATTATTATAAGGTAAATTACGCTTGACAAGCTTCATTAAGAAGAATGGATGGTTTTGACATTAAAATGGCCACTCTAGGTGTTTTCCTGGCCCCCACTCACTGCCGACTATGCTGCCCCATTGACTTGCATTGGGTTTCGTGTTTCGGTCGATCCCGACTTTACGTCATAATCGGCCGATTTCACTCGACCCGACTTTGGACATAGTCGGGTTTCGCAAAACCCGGCTCGACTCTAAAAAGGTCAAGGTCGCTCAACTCTACTCTCCGGTGCCATTCGCCTCCTTTGCACCGCGGTGCCTGGCTCCGCCCTTGGACATTATCTGTCACATGGTTTAGGTCCTGCTTGATACCCGGTGAGCTCTCCTCCGTTCTGCTCTTTGCTCCATTACTGCGACGAGTAGACTCCCAGCAGTAGTTACATCCGAGATCCGTGACAGTGTCAGTGTACAGGTAATACAGGGATCACTGGTGATATTGTACACAGGAGCTCTGTATTCTGTATATAGTGTCAGTGTACAGGTAATACAGTGATCACCAGTGACATTATACACAGGATCTCTGTATAAAGTGTCAGTGTACAGTTAATACAGTGATCACCACTGCCAGTGACCTTATACACAGTAGCTCTGTATATAGTATATGTCAGCATACAGGTAACACACTGACTCACCAGTGACGTCTCTAGCTGGTCCTTCATCTTTGCTTTTCTTTTTCATCCAACACAGACCACATCACTTCTTCCAGCCAGGACTCATCTCTGCATAAAATAACAAAGTTACCTAGGGCACGGCTTCCAGAGCACATTCCCTACTTTTTCCCTTTATTCTACACTACACATCTGAATACAGAGGTGCACCCACAATCAATATATAATTGGTTATTATGCAGCCTCATAGATTGTAAGCAGGGACCTCATTCTTTTTGCTATCTGTTGATCTATGTGTTTATTTTTCTGCTTAATGTCCATTGTCTGTGCAAATCCCCTCTAAAATGTAAACGGTTACAGAATATGTTGGCGCTTTAGAAATAAATGTATTATTATTATTATTATTATTATTAATGCACCATTCCAAATATAAATTATAATCCACCACTGTGCACCCACTAAATATAAATAGCCTCTTTCCCCATTTAATATATAAATTAGCACCTGTACTCTTTCCCCAATTCACTACCAGTCACTTCGTCCTCAACGCCCCCCAGTATGTACCTCCCACTCTAACCTTATCCCCCATTCATTATATTTACATGCCCCTCCTGCCCCAATTCATTGTCATGTCTTTCTCTCCAACCCTCTATTCATTATCAACTGCTCTACCCCACATTCAATACATCATTTACTCCCCCACCCTCAAAATTCATTATTTGTTCTCCCCCCTAAATCATCATTTGCTCTCCCAACCCCCTTCATTTCATCATTTGCTCTCCCCACCCCCACCTTCAATTAAATTGATGTCCCCGTCCCTCACACTGAATTCATCATTTGCAGTTCCCCGTCCTCTCCCCACTTCATCATTTGCAGTCCCCCACTTTAATTTGAAGTCCCTTACTTCATCCATTGCAGTCCCCTATCACCTCCTCACTTCATCTGCAGTGCCCCTTCATCATTTGCAGCCCCTTATCCCCCTTCCATTTCATTATGTGCAGTCCCCTTCCCCCAACTTCATCATGTGCAGTCCCCCTTACCACCCACTTCATGTGCAGTCCACTTTACACCCCACTTCATCATATTCAGTCCCCTTTAACCCCCAATTCATCATGTGCAGTCCCCCTTACCCCCAATTCATCATGTGCAGTCCCCTTACCCCCACTTCATCATGTGCAGCCCCACTACCATCACTTCATCATGAGCAGCTCCACTCCCCCTTCATCATATGCGGTCCCTATTACTCCCACTTCATGTGTAGCCCCATTCCCCCCTCATCATGTGCAATCCCCCTTACCCCCATATCATCATGTGCAGTCTCCTTTAACCCCCAAACTCTATCATGTGCAGCCCCACTCCCCCTTCATCATGTGTAGTCCCCCTTACCACCCACTTCATGTGCAGTCCACTTTACACCCCACTTCATCATATTCAGTCCCCCTTAACCCCCAATTCATCATGTGCAGTCCCCCTTACCCCCAATTCATCATGTGCAGTCCCCTTACCCCCACTTCATCATGTGCAGCCCCACTACCATCACTTCATCATGAGCAGCTCCACTCCCCCTTCATCATATGCGGTCCCTCTTACCCCCACTTCATGTGTAGCCCCATTCCCCCCTCATCATGTGCAATCCCCCTTACCCCCATATCATCATGTGCAGTCTCCTTTAACCCCCAAACTCCATCATGTGCAGCCCTACTCCCCCTTCATCATGTGAAGACCCAATTACCCACCAATCCATCATGTGCAGTCTCCTTTAACCCTCCAAAGTCCATATGTGCAGCCCCACTTACCCCCCACTCCATCATGTGCAGTCTCCTTTAACCCCCAAACTCCATCATGTGCAGCCCCACTCCCCCTTCATCATGTGCAGCCCCACATACCCACCCACTCCATCATGTGCAGTCTCCTTTAACCCCTGAACTCCATCATGTACAGTTCCCCTCACACCCTCCACTTCATCACTTGTAGTTACCTACACCCCCTCACCCATTAACCCCTTAGTGATGGGGCCAAATTTTTTAAATCTGACCAGTGTCACTTTATGTGGTAATAACTCTGCAACGCTTCAACAAATTCCAGTGATTTTGAGAATGTTTTTTCGTGACACATTATACTTTATAATAATGGTAAATTTAGGTCAATATGTTTTGTGTTTATTTATAAAAAATATCAAACATTTGACAAAAATGTTAAAAAATTAGCAATTTTCAAAATTTGAATGATTGTCCCTTTAATCCAGATGGTCATACCACAGCAAACCATTAATAAATAACATTTCCCACATGATGGCTTTACATCAGCATCATTTGTAAAATGTTATTTTATTTTGTTAGCATTTTAGGAGGTTTAAAAAAGTAGCAGCAATTTTTTATTTTTTCAAGGAAATTTAATAAATTTATTTTTTTAGGGACTTATCCATGTTTGAAGTGACTTTAGGGGTCTCATATATTTGGAAACCCCCAAACGTGATACGATTTTAAAAACAGCGCCCTCTGACATATTGAAAACTGCTGTCAGGTAGTTTATTAACCCTTCAGGTGCTTTAAAGGAACTAATGCAAAGTGATATGACAGAAGTGAAAATGTGTATTTTTATTACCTAAATGCCTCTAACTTCTGAACAGGTTACAACAGCCGTCAGACTCTAAGGCCGCTATTTGATCATGAATTGCCATCGCAAACATCAGGACCACACAATCATGATCTGAGGGCACCAATTGGGATAAAGAGGAAGCCCCACACTATGTTAACCATATATAATGATGTAGTCATTATTTACAGCAGCATCTAAGGGGTTAAACAGATTTGGATGGTGCAAACACTGATCGTGGCTTATACAGCAAGTTGTCAGCTATAGTGCACAACCCGAGAGATGCTAGCTTATTAACTGTATGGGGACGCTGTTCTCTTATATGTCAGGTCAGTTAAAAGACGTATTGGCTGTCATTAAAGGGTTAAATTAATTTTATAAAGAAAACAAAAAGTTTTTCATACTTACCTAACAGTTACTCCCCTGCAGCACCTCTCTGCTTCCAGCGTCTGGGACATGTCAGCGCGTGTGTGATCATATCATCGCGCACACCCAACACCTGATCCGGAAGAACAGAGAACATGGAGGGGAGCAGGAGCTGCGCAGCTGTCAAGGTGATGGCCATGCAAAGCTCCTGGCCAAGACACAGACATGTGTGCTAGTAGACTGTGATGCGGCTGTGTCTGCTGCTGGCCGCTTCACAGTACAGCAAACATGGCTGCGCACATTTTGCTGTGCAGCAGATGGCCAGCCCTGAACAGCTGCTGGGGGAGCAGCCCGGGTCGTTTGCCTCTCTGTCAACTTGCTCAGCCCGCCTCTATCCCCATAGAGGAAACTATCCAGCAGCTGTCGGCTGTACACTATAGCTAACAACTTGCTGCATCAGCCACAATCAGTGTTGGCACCGGACAAATCTTTTTAACCCCCTAGATGCTGCTGTCAATAGTGAAAACATCTTATAAATAGTGTTGAGCGATACCTTCCGATATCGGAAAGTATCGGTATCGGATAGGATCGGCCGATATTCAAAAAATATCGGCTATCGCCGATACCGATACCCGATCCCAATGCAAGTCAATGGGACCAAAATATCGGAATTAAAATAAACCCTTTCTTTCCTTGTAGGTTCATTCTACTTGAAGGAAAACAACTAAGAATAATGCAGGATGTATTTGGGGAGGTGGCGGAGACATTAAAGTCATAGAGGTTTAGCCCAATCAAATAGAATAGCATGTTTGTTTTTTTTTTGAAAGACGTTCGGAGTGACAAAGATATTGACTATGTAAATTTTTTTTTAATTTTGTCAGATATTGATGTTTCACTATTCCACGCCCTTCCCCTTCTTTTTTTTTAACTTTTCCCACACTTTCATCTTCATCATCATCAGCATCTTTGACATCAACCTCTTCTTCACCTTATTCATCTTCTTCTTCTTCCTTTACCTTTTTTTTTTTTATTACATTCTTCATATTCATTTTATTCAACTATTATTATTCTTCCTATTCTACATATTCATTTTATTCAACTGTTATTATTCTTCCTATTCTACTTCTTTATCATATTCTCATTTGTGACAGGCACTCCCGTAGTTGTTATCTATAAAAGTTGGAAGATTACACCTTCCGTTCTGCCAGTCACAAAAGTTACATTTGTCCGCGTTCAGTTTGGCCTGCAGCATCAGGCTTTATCCAGGGGCACCACGAGGAGGAACGGACTCACCCCCATACACTGCTTTGTCTTCTTCTGCATATAATTTAGATAATATCTTTTGCTCTGATATTAAGTGTTATGCTTAATGTTCTTCTGCTCTTTGTTCTGCAGCCTCTTGTTCTTCTTCGTCGTCTCCAGTGTCGTCGTCTCCGCCGTCGTCGTCTCCGCCGTCGTCGTCTCCGCCGTCGTCGTCGTCGTCATCGGGGTGGTCTTTCTGGTCGTCGACGTTAGGGTCTTCAACTTGGAAATGTAGCAGAAGGTACAAGAAGGCTGAGAAAATGCCAAGAACCAGCTGATGGAACTGGAACTCGGATGGCTACCCGAAGGTTCAAGAGCCTATGGAACTACCGAGGACCAGCTGACGTTACTGGAACCCGGTTACTAAGCAGGAGGTACCCGTGCTAAAAAGCACTACCAAGGACCGCCTGACGTTGGCGGAACTCGGATACCCAGAAGGAGGCACCTAAGCCAAAGGCTCTGCCCGGAACCAGCTGACGGTACTGGAACCAGGATGGGGAGCAGAAGGTACAAGAGCAAAAGACACTGCCGAGAACCAGCTGACGGTACTGGAACCCGGATGGGTAGCCGAAGGTCCAAGAGCCAATGGAACTACCGAGGACCAGCTGACGTTACTGGAACCCGGTTACTAAGCAGGAGGTACCCGTGCCTGAAAGCACTACCAAGGACCACCTGACGTTGGTGGAACTTGGATACCCAGAAGGAGGCACCTAAGCCAAAGGCTCTGCCCGGAACCAGCTGACGGTACTGGAACCAGGATGGGGAGCAGAAGGTACAAGAGCAAAAGACACTGCCGAGAACCAGCTGACGGTGCTGGAACCAGGTGGTGGACCCGAAGGCCCACAGGAGAGGAGAGAACAGCTAGGCCGCGAGGCAGCCACAGTTACCGAACCCCAACAGTCCTACAGGGGGAGCTGGGCCTACTGGCACTACAGAACCAGCCTTGACTACCAATTCATGCAGCCCACATAGGAAGCTCCTAAACTGGAGGCACCCTGGAGTTGGCTAACCCGACCACAACACGACGGGGCAAGCATAGGCGTCTCAGCGAGTTTGACACAACCCGGAAACAGCTGACGGTGCTGAAACCAGGTTTGGCACGAGGGAGTACCTGTGACAAAAACACTGCCGAGAACCAGCTGGCGGTGCTGGAACCCGGATGCGTTGCCCCAGTGTGCAAGAGCCAATGGCACGACCGAGGACCAGCTGACGGTGCTGGAACCCGGTTACTAAGCTGTAGGTGCCCGCGCTTAAAAGCACTACCGAGGACCGCCAGGCGTTGGCGGAACTCGGATACCCAGGAGGAGGCACCTAAGCCAAAGGCTCGACCCGGAACCAGCTGACGGTGCTGGAACCAGGTGGTGGACCCGAATGCCCACAGGAGAGGAGAGAACAGCTAGGCCTCGAGGCAGCCGCAGTTACCGAACCCCAACAGTCCTACAGGGGGAGCTGGGCCTACTGGCACTACAGAACCAGCCTTGACTACCAATTCATGCAGCCCACATAGGAAGCTCCTAAACTGGAGGCACCCTGGAGTTGGCTAACCCGACCACAACACGACGGGGCAAGCATAGGCGTCTCAGCGAGTTTGACACAACCCGGAAACAGCTGACTGTGCTGAAACCAGGTTTGGCACGAGGGAGTACCTGTGACAAAAACACTGCCGAGAACCAGCTGGCGGTGCTGGAACCCGGATGCGTTGCCCCAGTGTGCAAGAGCCAATGGCACGACCGAGGACCAGCTGACGGTGCTGGAACCCGGTTACTAAGCTGTAGGTGCCCGCGCTTAAAAGCACTACCGAGGACCGCCAGGCGTTGGCGGAACTCGGATACCCAGGAGGAGGCACCTAAGCCAAAGGCTTGGCCCGGAACCAGCTGACGGTGCTGGAACCAGGTGGTGGACCCGAAGGCCCACAGGAGAGGAGAGAACAGCTAGGCCGCGAGGCAGCCGCAGTTACCGAACCCCAACAGTCCTACAGGGGGAGCTGGGCCTACTGGCACTACAGAACCAGCCTTGACTACCAATTCATGCAGCCCACATAGGAAGCTCCTAAACTGGAGGCACCCTGGAGTTGGCTAACCCGACCGCAACACGACGGGGCAAGCATAGGCGTATCAGCGAGTTTGACACAACCCGGAAACAGCTGACAGTGCTGAAACCAGGCTGGGCACGAGGGAGTACCTGTGACAAAAACACTGCCGAGAACCAGCTGGCGGTGCTGGAACCCGGATGCGTTGCCCCAGTGTGCAAGAGCCAATGGCACGACCGAGGACCAGCTGACGGTGCTGGAACCCGGTTACTAAGCTGTAGGTGCCCGCGCTTAAAAGCACTACCGAGGACCGCCAGGCGTTGGTGGAACTCGGATACCCAGGAGGAGGCACCTAAGCCAAAGGCTCGGCCCGGAACCAGCTGACGGTGCTGGAACCAGGTGGTGGACCCGAAGGCCCACAGGAGAGGAGAGAACAGCTAGGCCGCGAGGCAGCCGCAGTTACCGAACCCCAACAGTCCTACAGGGGGAGCTGGGCCTACTGGCACTACAGAACCAGCCTTGACTACCAATTCATGCAGCCCACATAGGAAGCTCCTAAACTGGAGGCACCCTGGAGTTGGCTAACCCGACCGCAACACGACGGGGCAAGCATACGCGTCTCAGCGAGTTTGACACAACCCGGAAACAGCTGACGGTGCTGAAACCAGGTTTGGCACGAGGGAGTACCTGTGACAAAAACACTGCCGAGAACCAGCAGGCGGTGCTGGAACCCGGATGCGTTGCCCCAGTGTGCAAGAGCCAATGGCACGACCGAGGACCAGCTGATGGTGCTGGAACCCGGTTACTAAGCTGTAGGTGCCCGCGCTTAAAAGCACTACCGAGGACCGCCAGGCGTTGGCGGAACTCGGATACCCAGGAGGAGGCACCTAAGCCAAAGGCTCGGCCCGGAACCAGCTGACGGTGCTGGAACCAGGTGCTGGACCCGAAGGCCCACAGGAGAGGAGAGAACAGCTAGGCCGTGAGGCAGCCGCAGTTACCGAACCCCAACAGTCCTACAGGGGGAGCTGGGCCTACTGGCACTACAGAACCAGCCTTGACTACCAATTCATGCAGCCCACATAGGAAGCTCCTAAACTGGAGGCACCCTGGAGTTGGCTAAGCCGACCGCAACACGACGGGGCAAGCATAGGCGTATCAGCGAGTTTGACACAACCCGGAAACAGCTGACAGTGCTGGAACCAGGCTGGGCACGAGGGAGTACCTGTGACAAAAACACTGCCGAGAACCAGCTGGCGGTGCTGGAACCCGGATGCGTTGCCCCAGTGTGCAAGAGCCAATGGCACGACCGAGGACCAGCTGACGGTGCTGGAACCCGGTTACTAAGCTGTAGGTGCCCGTGCTTAAAAGCACTACCGAGGACCGCCAGGCGTTGGCGGAACTCGGATACCCAGGAGGAGGCACCTAAGCCAAAGGCTCGGCCCGGAACCAGCTGACGGTGCTGGAACCAGGTGGTGGACCCGAAGGCCCACAGGAGAGGAGAGAACAGCTAGGCCGCGAGGCAGCCGCAGTTACTGAACCCCAACAGTCCTACAGGGGGAGCTGGGCCTACTGGCACTACAGAACCAGCCTTGACTACCAATTCATGCAGCCCACATAGGAAGCTCCTAAACTGGAGGCACCCTGGAGTTGGCTAACCTGACCGCAACACGACGGGGCAAGCATAGGCGTCTCAGCGAGTTTGACACAACCCGGAAACAGCTGACGGTGCTGAAACCAGGTTTGGCACGAGGGAGTACCTGTGACAAAAACACTGCCGAGAACCAGCTGGCGGTGCTGGAACCCGGATGCGTTGCCCCAGTGTGCAAGAGCCAATGGCACGACCGAGGACCAGCTGACGGTGCTGGAACCCGGTTACTAAGCTGTAGGTGCCCGCGCTTAAAAGCACTACCGAGGACCGCCAGGCGTTGGCGGAACTCGGATACCCAGGAGGAGGCACCTAAGCCAAAGGCTCGACCCGGAACCAGCTGACGGTGCTGGAGCCAGGTGCTGGACCCGAAGGCCCACAGGAGAGGAGAGAACAGCTAGGCCGCGAGGCAGCCGCAGTTACCGAACCCCAACAGTCCTACAGGGGGAGCTGGGCCTACTGGCACTACAGAACCAGCCTTGACTACCAATTCATGCAGCCCACATAGGAAGCTCCTAAACTGGAGGCACCCTGGAGTTGGCTAACCCGACCGCAACACGACGGGGCAAGCATAGGCGTCTCAGCGAGTTTGACACAACCCGGAAACAGCTGACGGTGCTGGAACCAGGCTGGGCACGAGGGAGTACCCGTGACAAAAACACTGCCGAGAACCAGCTGGCGGTGCTGGAACCCAGATGCGTTGCCTATGAAAGATTGTCTTCCTAGAGCCCCAACTAGCGGTGCTGGAGCAAAGGGTAAGCAGGGGGAGCAGAGTGTAGGCCGAAGCCTGCACTGGAGGCAGCTTTGTGTCTGCGTTGCGTTTGCAGGACACTTTGCCGGCTACACAGTGGGGGAACAGCTGGCGTTGCTGAACCCCACTAACACAATGGCGGGTGTTTTTCTCTGTGCAGCTAGCACTTGCGGGCAAAAACTAGCGATGTTAGAGCCCGTGGTGAAGCAGGAGGAGGAGGAGAGGAGCAGAGTGTAGGCCGAAGCCTAGTTGAACCAATTTCAAAGGAAACCTTTAACCCCCCCTCAGGTGTTATAAAGTACAAGAGACACACCTTGTGCAGTATTAATGCTGCACAAGTGAAAGGTTGCTCTATTAATTTGTCTACTTGCACATGCTGAATGAAAGACGTACACAATTTAGCCCATTCTACAGTCAAACTGTAGTGGATGCGTGACTTGGCTTTTTAAGGAGGCGCAGCACAGGTGTCCCAAATAACGCCTTGGTGCTTGGCGCAGCTTCCTGAGCGTTGTTATTTGCTGTACAGGAGTCTGCGCTCTTGTGTTATCCCTTGGCAATGCCCTGTTAGCGCTGCCCGTCTTATGACCTCATTTCATGTTGGCCGATGCGGTTAACGATGGCCATAAATCCCAGACCCACAGTGCCTTTTCATGAAGTCACACTGCGGTGCTGGGATTCGTGGCCTTGAGCAGTAAATATTTTGGCCGCTCACACACGTCCTTACACCTGCTTCAGACTGGGCGGCCTCTGCTGATCCCTTCTCGCATGCCGCGGCCATAAGGCTGCACAGTCTGAAGAAGGCGGAAGGAGATGAGTGACGACAGGCGAACATATGCACTGCTCGTGCCCATAAACCACACCCTCGCTGACAAAATAAATAAGAAACCGAGGGGCGTTGTTTGGAGCAGGGCGGACGCACAGGCGCAGCCAGCTAACCAATGATGTCAAAAGACGGGTAAGCGCTACCAAGGGTGGTGCTGCGTATCATTAGAAAGGAAAGTTACACCTCAGGGACAGTGGAATGGTCTCAATGAGACACATTTTGTACGTGTTTATTTAAACGTGGGCAAGGAGAAAAAGTCAGCCACCTTGTACAAATGCAGCAGTACTGCTGTACAAGGTGGCTGTTATACATAGAAACACCTGGGGGTGAGGGGCAGGCTTCCTTCAATTTCAGTTAATGTGCCTGCGTGGCGTTTGCAGGTCACGTTGCCGGCTACACAGCAGGGGAACAGCTGGCGTTGCTGAACCCCACTAACACATTGGCTGGTGTTTTTCTCTGTGCAGCTAGCACTTCCGGGCCAAAACTAGCGGTGTTTGAGCCCAGGGGCAGCAGCAGGAGGAGAGGAGCAGAGTGTAGGCCGAAGCCTGCACTGGTGGCAGCTTTTGGTCGGTTGTGCCAGCGTGGCTTGTGCTGGACACGATGCCGGCTACACAGCAGGGGAACAGCTGGCGGTGCTGAACCCCACTAACACATTGGCTCGTGTTTTTCTCTGTGCAGCTAGCACTTCAGGGCAAAAACTAGCGTTGTTAGAGCCCAGGGTCAGCAGGAGGAGGAGAGGAGCAGAGTGTAGGCCGAAGCCTAGTTGAACCAATTTCAAAGGTAACCTTTAACCCCCCCTCAGGTGTTGCAAGGTACAAGAGCCACACCTTGTGCAGCATTAATGCTGCACAAGTCAAAGGTTGCTCTCTTAATTGTGCTCCTTGCACATGCTGAATAAAACACGTACACTATTTAGCCCATTATATTGTCAAACAGTAGTGGAGGCGTGACTTTTCTTTTGAAGAAGACGCAGCACAGGTGTCAAAATTTACACCTAAGTGCTGAGCGCAGATTCCTTACCGTTGTCATTTGCAGTACAGGACACTGCGCTCTTGTGTTATCCCTTGGCAATACCCTGTTAGTGCAGGCCGTCTTATGACCTCATTTCATGTTGGCCGGTGCGGTTAACGATGGCCATAAATCCCAGACCCACAGTGCCTTTTCATAAAGTCACACTGCGGTGCTGGGATTCGTGGCCTTGTGCAGTAAATATGTTCGCCGCTCACACATGTCCTTACACCTGCTTCAGACTGGGCGGCCTCAGCTGATCCCTTATCGCCTGCCACGGCCATGAGGCCGCACAGTCTGAAGAAGGCGGAAGGAGGGGAGTGAAGACAGGCGAACATATGCACTGCTCGTGCCCATCAATCACACCCTTGCAGTCAAAATATATGAGACAACGAGGGGCGTTGTGTGGGGCAGGGCGGACGCACAGGCACAGCCAGCCAACCAATGGTGTCAGAAGACGGGCAGCGCTAACAATGGGGGGGCTGCGTGTCATTAAAAAGGAAAGTCACACCTCAGGGACTTTGTAATGGTCTCTAATGAGACACATTTTGTACGTGTTGAGTTCCACGTGGGCAAGGAGAAAAAGTCAGCCACCTTGTACAAATGCAGCAGTACTGCTGTACAAGGTGGCTGTTATACATAGAAACCCCTGGGGGGGTGGGGGCTGGTTCCCTTTAATTTCAATTCAGGTGCCTGCATGGCGTTTGCAGGACACGTTGCCAGCTACACAGCAGGGGAACAGCTGGCTGTGCTGAACCCCACTGACACATTGACTGGTGTTTTTCTCTGTGCAGCTAGCATGTTCGGGCAAAAACTGGCGGTGTTAGAGCCCAGGGTCAGCAGGAGGAGGAGAGGAGCAGAGTGTAGTCTGAAGCCTGCACTGGTGGCAGCTTTTGGTCGGTTGTGCCAGCGTGGCTTGTGCAGGACACGATGCCGGCTACACAGCAGGGGAACAGCTGGCGGAGCTGAACCCCACTAACACATTGGCTGGTGTTTTTCTCTGTGCAGCTAGCACATCCGGGCAAAAACTAGCGGTGTTTGAGCCCAGGGGAAGCAGGAGGAGGAGAGGAGCAGAGTGTAGGCCGAAGCCTGCACTGGTGGCAGCTTTTGGTCGGTTGTGCCAGCGTGGCTTGTGCTGGACACGATGCCGGATACACAGCAGGGGAACAGCTGGCGGTGCTGAACCCCACTAACACATTGGCGGGTGTTTTTCTCTGTGCATCGCGCATTTCCGGGCAAAAACTAGCGGTGTTAGAGCCCAGGGTCAGCAGGAGGAGGAGAGGAGCAGAGTGTAGGCCGAAGCCTAGTTGAACCAATTTCAAAGGTAACTTTTAACCCCCCCTCAGGTGTTGCAAGGTACAAGAGCCACACCTTGTGCAGCATTAATGCTGCACAAGTCAAAGGTTGCTCTATTTATTTTGCTCCTTGCACACGCTGAATAAAACACATACACTATTTAGCCCATTATACTGTCAAACAGTAGTGGAGGCGTGACTTGTCTTTTTAAGGAGACGCAGCACAGGTGTCCAAAATAACACCTTGGTGCATGGGCGCAGCTTCCTGAGCGTTGTTATTTGCTGTACAGGAGTCTGCGCTCTTGTTATCCCTTGGCCATGCGCTGTGAGCGCTGCCTGTCTTCTGACCTCATTTCATGTTGGCCGGTGCGGTTAGCGATGGCCATGAAACCCAGACCCGCAGTGTCTTTTCTTTAAATCACACTACGGGGCTAGGATTCGTGACCTTGCGCAGTAAATTTTTTCGCCTGTCACTCATGTCCTTACACCTGCATCAGACTGGGCGGCCTCAGCTGATCCCTTCTCGCTTGCCGCGGCCATGAGGCCGGACAGTCTGAAGAAGGCGGAAGGAGATGAGTTAAGACAGACGAAGATATGCACTGCTCGTGACCATCAATCACACCCTCGCAGTCAAAATAAGTAAGACAACGAGGAGCATTGTTTCAGGCAGGGCGGACGCACAGGCGCAACAAGCCAACCAATGATGTCAGAAGACGGGAAGCGCTACCAAGGGGGGTGCTGCGTATCATTAGAAAGGAAAGTCACACCTCAGGGACAGTGGAATGGTCGCAATGAGACACATTTTGTACGTGTTGAGTTCCACGTGGGCAAGTAGAAAAAGTCAGCCACCTTGTACAAATGCAGCATTACTGCTGTACAAGGTGGCTGTTATACATAGAAACACCTGGGGGTGGGGGGCAGGCTCCCTTCAATTTCAGTTCATGTGCCTGTGTGGCGTTTGCAGGTCACGTTGCCGGCTACACAGCAGGGGAACAGCTGGCGGTGCTGAACCCCACTAACACATTGGCTGGTGTTTTTCTCTGTGCAGCTAGCACTTCCGGGCAAAAACTAGCGGTGTTTGAGCCCAGGGGCAGCAGGAGGAGGAGAGGAGCAGAGTGTAGGCCGAAGCCTGCACTGGTGTCAGCTTTTGGTCAGTTGTGCCAGCGTGGCTTGTGCTGGACACGATGCCGGCTACACAGCAGGGGAACAGCTGGCGGTGCTGAACCCAACTAACACATTGGCGGGTGTTTTTCTCTGTGCAGCTAGCACTTCCAGGCTACAACTAGCGGTGTTATAGCCCAGGGTCAGCAGGAGGAGGAGAGGAGCAGAGTGTAGGCCGAAGCCTAGTTGAACCAATTTCAAAGGTAACCTTTAACCCCCCCCTCGGGTGTTGCAAGGTACAAGAGCCACACCTTGTGCAGCATATATGCTGCACAAGTAAAAGGTTGCTCTATTACTTTTGCTCCTTGCACACGCTGAATAAAACACGTACACTATTTAGCCCATTATACTGTAAAACAGTAGTGGAGGCGTGACTTGTCTTTTTAAGGAGACGCAGCACAGGTGTCAAAATTTACACCTAGGTGCTGGGCGCAGCTTCCTGAGCGTTGTTATTTGCTGTACAGGAGTCTGCGCTCTTGTTATCCCTTGGCCATGCGCTGTGAGCGCTTCCTGTCTTCTGACCTCATTTCATGTCGGCCGTTGCGGTTAGCGATGGACATGAATCCCAGACCCACAGTGTGTTTTCAAAAAATCACACTGCGTGGCTGGGATTCGTGGCCTTGTGCAGTAAATATGTTTTCCGCTCACACATGTCCTTACACCTGCTTCAGACTGGGCGGCCTCATCTGATCCCTTATCGCATGCCGCGGCCATGAGGCCACCCAGTCTGAAGAAGGCGGAAGGAGATGAGTGAACACAGGCAAACATATGCACTGCACATGCCCATCAATCACACCCTCGCTGTCCTAAAAAATAAGACACCGAGGGGCGTTGTTTCGAGCAGGGCAGACGCACAGGCGCAGCCAGCTAACCAATGATGTCAAAAGACGGGCAGCGCTACCAAGGGTGGTGCTGCATATCATTAGAAAGGAAAGTCACACCTCAGGGACAGTGGAATGGTCTCAATGAGACACATTTAGTACGTGTTTATTTAAACGTGGGCAAGGAGAAAAAGTCAGCCACCTTGTACAAATGCAGCAGTACTGCTGTACAAGGTGGCTGTTATACATAGAAACACCTGGGGGGTGGGGGCTGGTTCCCTTTAATTTCAGTTCAGGTGCCTGCATGGCGTTTGCAGGACACGTTGCCAGCTACACAGCAGGGGAACAGCTGGCGGTGCTGAACCCAACTAACACATTGGCGGGTGTTTTTCTCTGTGCAGCTAGCACTTCCAGGCTACAACTAGCGGTGTTAGAGCCCAGGGTCAGCAGGAGGAGGAGAGGAGCAGAGTGTAGGCCGAAGCCTAGTTGAACCAATTTCAAAGGTAACCTTTAACCCCCCCTCAGGTGTTACAAGGTACAAGAGCCACACCTTGTGCAGCATTAATGCTGCACAAGTCAAAGGTTGCTCTATTTATTTTGCTCCTTGCACACGCTGAATAAAACACATACACTATTTAGCCCATTATACTGTCAAACAGTAGTGGAGGCGTGACTTGTCTTTTTAAGGAGACGCAGCACAGGTGTCCAAAATAACACCTTGGTGCATGGGCGCAGCTTCCTGAGCGTTGTTATTTGCTGTACAGGAGTCTGCGCTCTTGTTATCCCTTGGCCATGCGCTGTGAGCGCTGCCTGTCTTCTGACCTCATTTCATGTTGGCTGGTGTGGTTAGCGATGGCCATGAAACCCAGACCCGCAGTGTCTTTTCTTTAAATCACACTACGGGGCTGGGATTCGTGACCTTGCGCAGTAAATTTTTTCGCCTGTCACTCATGTCCTTACACCTGCATCAGACTGGCCGGCCTCAGCTGATCCCTTCTCGCTTGCCGCGGCCATGAGGCCGGACAGTCTGAAGAAGGCGGAAGGAGATGAGTTAAGACAGACGAAGATATGCACTGCTCGTGCCCATCAATCACACCCTCGCAGTCAAAATAAGTAAGACAACGAGGAGCATTGTTTCAGGCAGGGCGGACGCACAGGCGCAACAAGCCAACCAATGATGTCAGAAGACGGGAAGCGCTACCAAAGGGGGTGCTGCGTATCATTAGAAAGGAAAGTCACACCTCAGGGACAGTGGAATGGTCGCAATGAGACACATTTTGTACGTGTTGAGTTCCACGTGGGCAAGTAGAAAAAGTCAGCCACCTTGTACAAATGCAGCATTACTGCTGTACAAGGTGGCTGTTATACATAGAAACACCTGGGGGTGGGGGGCAGGCTCCCTTCAATTTCAGTTCATGTGCCTGTGTGGCGTTTGCAGGTCACGTTGCCGGCTACACAGCAGGGGAACAGCTGGCGGTGCTGAACCCCACTAACACATTGGCTGGTGTTTTTCTCTGTGCAGCTAGCACTTCCGGGCAAAAACTAGCGGTGTTTGAGCCCAGGGGCAGAAGGAGGAGGAGAGGAGCAGAGTGTAGGCCGAAGCCTGCACTGGTGTCAGCTTTTGGTCAGTTGTGCCAGCGTGGCTTGTGCTGGACACGATGCCGGCTACACAGCAGGGGAACAGCTGGCGGTGCTGAACCCAACTAACACATTGGCGGGTGTTTTTCTCTGTGCAGCTAGCACTTCCAGGCTACAACTGGCGGTGTTATAGCCCAGGGTCAGCAGGAGGAGGAGAGGAGCAGAGTGTAGGCCGAAGCCTAGTTGAACCAATTTCAAAGGTAACCTTTAACCCCCCCTCAGGTGTTGCAAGGTACAAGAGCCACACCTTGTGCAGCATATATGCTGCACAAGTAAAAGGTTGCTCTATTACTTTTGCTCCTTGCACACGCTGAATAAAACACGTACACTATTTAGCCCATTATACTGTAAAACAGTAGTGGAGGCGTGACTTGTCTTTTTAAGGAGACGCAGCACAGGTGTCAAAATTTACACCTAGGTGCTGGGCGCAGCTTCCTGAGCGTTGTTATTTGCTGTACAGGAGTCTGCGCTCTTGCTATCCCTTGGCCATGCGCTGTGAGCGCTTCCTGTCTTCTGACCTCATTTCATGTCGGCCGTTGCGGTTAGCGATGGACATGAATCCCAGACCCACAGTGTGTTTTCAAAAAATCACACTGCGTGGCTGGGATTCGTGGCCTTGTGCAGTAAATATGTTTGCCGCTCACACATGTCCTTACACCTGCTTCAGACTGGGCGGCCTCATCTGATCCCTTATCGCATGCCGCGGCCATGAGGCCACCCAGTCTGAAGAAGGCGGAAGGAGATGAGTGAACACAGGCAAACATATGCACTGCACATGCCCATCAATCACACCCTCGCTGTCCTAAAAAATAAGACACCGAGGGGCGTTGTTTCGAGCAGGGCAGACGCACAGGCGCAGCCAGCTAACCAATGATGTCAAAAGACGGGCAGCGCTACCAAGGGTGGTGCTGCATATCATTAGAAAGGATAGTCACACCTCAGGGACAGTGGAATGGTCTCAATGAGACACATTTAGTACGTGTTTATTTAAACGTGGGCAAGGAGAAAAAGTCAGCCACCTTGTACAAATGCAGCAGTACTGCTGTACAAGGTGGCTGTTATACATAGAAACACCTGGGGGGTGGGGGCTGGTTCCCTTTAATTTCAGTTCAGGTGCCTGCATGGCGTTTGCAGGACACGTTGCCAGCTACACAGCAGGGGAACAGCTGGCTGTGCTGAACCCCACTGACACATTGGCTGGTGTTTTTCTCTGTGCAGCTAGCATGTCCGGGCAAAAACTAGCGGTGTTTGAGCCCAGGGGCAGCAGGAGGAGGAGAGGAGCAGAGTGTAGGTCAAAGCCTGCACTGGTGGCAGCTTTTGGTCGGTTGTGCCAGCGTGGCTTGTGCTGGACACGATGCCGGCTACACAGCAGGGGAACAGCTGGCGGTGCTGAACCCCACTAACACATTGGCTGGTGTTTTTCTCTGTGCAGCTCGCATTTCCGGGCAAAAACTAGCGGTGTTAGAGCCCAGGGTCAGCAGGAGGAGGAGAGGAGCAGAGTGTAGGCCGAAACCTAGTTGAACCAATTTCAAAGGTAACCTTTAACCCCCCCTCAGGTGTTGCAAGGTACAAGAGCCACACCTTGTGCAGCATTAATGCTGCACAAGTCAAAGGTTGCTCTCTTAATGTTGCTCATTGCACACGCTGAATAAAACACGTACACTATTTAGCCCATTATACTGTCAAACAGTAGTGGAGGCGTGACTTGTCTTTTTAAGGAGACGCAGCACAGGTGTCAAAATTTACAACTAGGTGCTGGGCGCAGATTCCTGAGCGTTGTTATTTGCTGTACAGGAGTCTGCGCTATTGTGATCCCTTGGCCATGCCCTGTGAGCGCTGCCTGTCTTCTCACCTCATTTCATGTTGGCCGGTGCGGTTAGCAATGGATATGAATCCCAGGCCCGCAGTTTGTTTTCAAAAAATCACACTGCGTGGCTGGGATTCGTTGCCTTGTGCAGTAAATATGTTTGCCGCTCACACATGTCCTTACACCTGCTTCAGACTGGGCGGCCTCAGCTGATCCCTTATCGCCTACCACGGCCATGAGGCCGCACAGTCTGAAGAAGGCAGAAGGAGATGAGTTAAGACAGGCGAACATATGCACTGCACATGCCCAACAATCACACCCTCGCAGCCAAAATATATGAGACAACGAGGGGGGTTGTGTTGGGCAGGGCGGACGCACAGGCACAGGCAGCCAACCAATGATGTCAGAAGACGGGCAGCGCTACCAAGGGGTGTGGTGCATGTCATTAAAAAGGAAAGTCACACCTCAGGGACATTGTAATGGTCTGTAATGAGACACATATTTTACGTGTTTAATTCAACGTGGGCAAGGAGAAAAAATCAGCCACCTTGTACAAATGCAGCAGTACTGCTGTACTAGGTGGCTGTTATACATAGAAACACCTGGGGGGGTGGGGCCAGGTTCCCTTTAATTTCAGTTCATGTGCCTGCGTGGCGTTTGCAGGTCACGTTGCCGGCTACACAGCAGGGGAACAGCTGGCGGTGCTGAACCCCACTAACACATTGGCTGGTGTTTTTCTCTGTGCAGCTAGCACTTCCGGGAAAAAACTAGCGGTGTTTGAGCCCAGGGTCAGCAGGAGGAGGAGAGGAGCAGAGTGTTGGCCGAAGCCTCCACTGGTGGCAGCTTTTGGTCGGTTGTGCCAGCGTGGCTTGTGCTGGACACGATGCCGGCTACACAGCAGGGGAACAGCTGGCGGTGCTGAACCCCACTAACACATTGGCGGGTGTTTTTCTCTGTGCAGCTAGCACTTCCAGGCTACAACTGGCGGTGTTATAGCCCAGGGTCAGCAGGAGGAGGAGAGGAGCAGAGTGTAGGCTGAAGCCTGCACTGGTGGCAGCTTTTGGTCTCTTGTGCCAGCATGGCTTGTGCTGGACACGATGCCGGCTACACAGCAGGGGAACAGCTGGCGGTGCTGAACCCCACTGACACAATGGTGGGTGTTTTTCTCTGTGCAGCCAGCACTTCCGGGCCCCAACTGGCGTAGTTAGAGCCCAGGATCTGCAGGAGGAGCAGAGTGTAGGCCGAAGTCTAGTTGAACCAATTTCAAAGGTAACCTTTAACCCACCCTCAGGTGTTACAATGTTGAAGAGCCACACCTTGTGCAGCAGTAAAACTACACAAGTTAAAGGTGGCTCTTTAAGTTTTGCTCATTGCACACGCAGAATGAAAGACGTACACAATTTAGCCCATTAAACAGTAGAACTGTATTGGAGGCGTGACTTGTCTTTTTAAGGAGACGTAGCACAGGTGCACATAAATAACGCCTTGGTGCTGGGCGCAGCCTCCTGAGCGTTGTTATTTGCTGTACAGGAGTCTGCGCTATTGTGATCCCTTGGCCATGCGCTGTGAGCGCTGCCTGTATTCTCACCTCATTTCATGTTGGCCGGTGCGGTTAGCAATGGCCATGAATCCCAGACCCGCAGTGTGTTTTCAAAAAACCACACTGCGTGGCTGGGATTCGTGCCCTTGTGCAGTAAATATGTTTGCCACTCACACATGTCCTTACACCTGCTTCAGACTGGGCGGCCTCAGCTGATCCCTTATCGCCTACCACGGCCATGAGGCCGCACAGTCTGAAGAAGGCGGAAGGAGATGAGTTAAGACAGGCGAACATATGCACTGCACATGCCCATCAATCACACCCTCGCAGCCAAAATATATGAGACAACGAGGGGGGTTGTGTTGGGCAGGGCGGACGCACAGGCACAGGCAGCCAACCAATGATGTCAGAAGATGGGCAGCGCTACCAAGGGTGGTGCTGCGTACCATTAGAAAGGAAAGTCACACCTCAGGGACAGTGGAATGGTCTCAATGAGACACATTTTGTACGTGTTAAGTTCCACGTTGGCAATGAGAAAAAGTCAGCCACCTTGTACAAATACAGCATTACTGCTGTACAAGGTAGCTGTTATACATAGAAACACCTTGGGGTGGGTGGCAGGGTCCCTTTAGTTTCAGTTCATGTGCCTGCGTGGCGTTTGCAGGTCACGTTGCCGGCTACACAGCAGGGGAACAGCTGGCGGTGCTGAACCCCACTAACACATTGGCTGGTGTTTTTCTCTGTGCAGCTAGCACTTCCGGGCAAAAACTTGCGGTGTTTGAGCCCAGGGGCAGCAGGAGGAGGAGAGGAGCAGAGTGTAGGCCGAAGCCTGCACTGGTGGCAGCTTTTGTTCTGTTGTGTCAGCGTGGCTTGTGCTGGACACGTTGCCGACTACACAGCAGGGGAACAGCTGGCGGTGCTGAACCCCACTGACACATCAGCTAGTGTTTTTTCTGTGTAGACAACACTTCCAGGTGGCAACTGACAGTGTTGAAACCCAGGGAATCAAAGAGGAGCAGAGTGTAGGCCGAAGCCTGCAGTGGAGCAAGTTGAAAGGGAACCTTTATCCCCCCCCCAGGCATTTGTTGCTGAAAGAGCCATCTTGTACAGTAGTAATACTGCACATGGAAAATGGTGGCTCCGAAAATTATGCTCCTTGCAAACGCTGAAGTACACACTCATATAATGTGTCCCCTCACACCGTCAAACCGTCCCGGAAGTGGGACTTTCCTTTGTAATGTGACACAGCACAGCCGTCATTCCAACCCCCTTGGTGCTGTGCGCCACCTCCTCAACGTTGTTTGGTTCTGTCACGGAGCCCGCGCTGTAATGTTATCCCTTGCCCATGCACAGTTAGCGGTGCCCGTCTTCTGACATCATTTAGGTGTCAGGCTGGCAGTGCCTGTGCGTCCAAGCTGCCCGAGATCTAACCTCGCAGTGTCATCTAATGTAATCCCACTGCGGGCCAGGGATCCATGGGCATGCGCAGTGCATATCATCGCCTCTCACTCACCTCCTTCCTGCTTCTTCAGACTGTGCGGCGTCACGGCCGTGGCATGCTATTAGGGATCAGCTGACGCCACCTAGTCTGAAGAAGCGTGAAGAAGGGGAGTGAGAGGCTAGTATATGCACTGCGCATGGCCATGGATACCAGGCCCACTGTGGGATCACATTAGACGACACTGCGAGGTGTGATTTCGGGCAGTGTGGACGCACAGGCACAGCCAGGACGACAACAAATGATGTCAGAGGACGGGCAGCGCAAACTGTGCATGGCCAAGGGATAACATAACAGCGCAGGGTCCAGGACGGAATCAAACAACGCTAAGGAGGCAGCGCACGGTGCCAAAGGGGTAGCAATGACGGCTGTGCTGCGTCACATTACAAAGGAAAGTCCCACCTCAGGGACAGTTTGACGGTGTGAGGGGACACATTACATGAGTGTGTAGTTCAGCGTTTGCAAGGAGCATAATTTCAAGAGCGACCTTTTCCTTGTGCAGTATTAGTGCTGCACAAGGTGGATCTTTCAGTAACAAACGCCTTACAGGTCCCCTTACATTTTAGTTGTGCCAGCGTGGCGGTCGCATGACACGTTGCCGGATACACAGCTGGGGATCAGCTGACGTTACTGAACCCCAATAACAGAGGAGCGACTGTTGACTGTGCAGACAGCACTTCCAGGCACCAACTAGCGGTGTTAGAGCCCAGGGACAGCAGGAGGAGCAGATTGGAGGTATTGCCGCACACACAGCTGGGGATCAGCTGACGTTACTGAACCCCAATAACAGAGGAGCGACTGTTGACTGTGCAGACAGCACTTCCAGGCACCAACTGGCGGTGTTAGAGCCCAGGGACAGCAGGAGGAGCAGATTGGAGGTATTGCCGCACACACAGCTGGGGATCAGCTGACGTTACTGAACCCCAATAACAGAGGAGCGACTGTTGACTGTGCAGACAGCACTTCCAGGCACCAACTGGTGGTGTTAGAGCCCAGGGACAGCAGGAGGAGCAGAGGAACAGAGTGTAGGCCGAAGCCTGATTGGAGCAAGTTGAAAGGGAACCTTTAACCCCCCCCCCAGACGTTTGTAGCTGAAAGAGCCATCTTGTGCAGCACTAAGGATGCAAAAGGAAAAGGTTGCTCTTTTAATTATGCTCCTTGCAAACACAGAAGTAAACACTAAAAATGTGTCCCCTTATACCGTAAAACCGTCACGGAGGTGCGAATTTCCTTCGTAATGGGACACAGCACAGCTGTCATTCCTATCCCCTTGGTGCCGTGCGCTGCCTCCTCAGCGTTGTTTTAAGCTGTCACGGAGCCTGCGCTGTTCTGTTATCCCTTGGCCATGCCCAATTAGCGCTGCCTGTCTTCTGACATAATTTGGTGTCAGGCTGTCAGTGCCTGTGCGTCCACGCTGCTCCAGATCCCACCTCGCAGTGTCGTCTAACGTAATCCGACTGCGGGCCTTGGATCCATGGGCATGCACAGTGCATATCCTCGACTCTCACTCCCCTCCTTCCCTCTTCTTCAGACTGTGCGGTGTCACGGCCGTGGCATGCTATTAGGGATCAGCTGACGGCGCACAGTCTAAAGAAGGCGTAGGGAGATGAGCGAGAGCCCGAGGGGAAGATATGCACTGCGCATGCCCATGGATCCAAGGCCCGCAGTGTGATTCAATCAGAAGACACTGCGAGGCGGGATCTCGGGCAGCGCGGCCGCACAGGCGCAGCCAGCCTGACACCAAATTATGTCAGAAGACAGGCAGCGCAAATAGGGCATGGCCAAGGGATAACAGAACAGCGCAGGCTCCGTGACAGCTTAAAACAACGTTGAGGAGGCAGCGCATGGCACCAAGGGGGTAGGAATGACGGCTGTGCTGCGTCACATTACGAAGGAAAGTCCCAGCTCCGGGACGGTATAACGGTATCAGTGAACACATTTTATAAGTGTTAAGTTCTGCGTGTGCAAGGAGCTAAAATAAAAGAGCTACCTTTTCCTTGTGCAGCCTTACTGCTGCACAAGATGGCTCTTTCAGTTACAAACGCGGGGGGGGGACAGGTCCCTTACATTTAGGTTGTTGTGCCAGCGTGGCGGTCGCAGGACACATTGCCGGCTACACAGCTGGGGATCAGCAGACGTTACTGAAACCCAATAACACTGGGTCGTATGTTTTTACTGTGCAGCCTGCACTTCTGAGCCGCAACTGGCGGTGTTGGAGCCCAGGAATAGCAGTTCAGGTGGTAGAAAGATGAACACATCAGGAGACCTGGATGACACCCAATTACTTAATCAGGCAGAGGAGTGGCAAATTCCTGCGAGATCCAGGCCTGGTTCATTTTCAGGAAAGTAAGCCGGTCAACGTTATCGGAGGATAGTCGCATGCGACGGTCTGTTAGTACACCACCTGCGGCACTAAAGACACGTTCCGATAAGACCAATAATGCGGAATCCCAGAAAAAAGTATATCAACCACAACAAGAAAACAGAGATCCCTAAAAAATAACTTTTAATAATGAATTTAAAAAGACTATATTTACCCACAAAATAAATAAAACAGTATTAAATGTACCTAGTGGACCCTAAATTGAACTACAATGAGTTCTACCTGGCAGTGGAGGTTGGCACCCTACTTTACTGCGGTTGGCGCCCCCACTCCTCGACGGCTCGCCCTTACAAGCCCTAAAAGGCCCTATATCATAGGAAAGGCTGAGTAGACACTACTCTCAATACCTAAAATGATAACCTGCCTATCAGTGGAGGTTGGCACCCTAATTTACTGCGGTAGGCGCCCCCACTCAACGACGGCTTACCCTAGGGTCCCTAATAATCCCTATAATACGGGATAGACAAAGAAAATTTTGTCCCACAAACACCACCGATACCCGTAGAAGAGAAAAAAACAAAACAAAATAGAAAAATAAACCTAAACAAAATAATATAAGTAACGAAAAAAAGTTACACTATACTAGACTGATGTATATATTGAGCAAGCAAATAATGCTATAATAGATAGAATACTATAACCCAAATACGGGTACACTGGGTGCAATAATATTTATGTCCACAAAATAGAGACCCAGCACTCAGATAAAGTCCACTCTTGTGACACTATATGATATACATATGCTTAATAACAAATAGTATATGTTGTAGCAGGGCTAAAGGGTTTGTAGTCGATGGGAGGTATGTGCCACATAAGTGCCTGGTTGCTGTAATGTAGCCCGGAGTATTCCTTTCTTGCACATAATCTTGTATATATATGTGTTTCAGGACCTGTGGTAATGTCAGACCACATGGCTAATCATGTGATGGGTTACTGGGTGGGGTTAGCTCTTTATAAGACTGGCTAATCCTTTACACAGCAGATATGTGTGGAGGTGAAACCCTTCTGAGTGTGTTACGGCTTCAGGACTGAGCCGGATGAACTGGACACTTGCTTTTCTTTGCCTGAACCAAAGGCCCATTTTGCTTTCTGTTATTTGCCACTTGGTTTATGAAGCAATAAACCCAGTGAACTTTAAAGGAACACGTCTCCTGAGTGTCAGCCGTCGCAGCTGAGTGAGTGAAATCCTTACAATTGGTGGAGACGTGCGAGCAGCGTTCCCAGCGGAGAACGTGAGTTTATTTTTGAATGTCCTGGGTCAAGGCTGTTGCAAGCCAGCAAGCATTGCCGGAGAAAATGGAGGACCTGCTGAAACACTTGGTCCAGATGCAGTCACAGCAGGAGAAAAGGCAGAGCCAGCAGGAGCAAAGGCAGCAAGAGACCAACAGGCTGTTGATGCAGCAGATACAATAGAGCCAGCAGGAGCAACGGCAGAGTCAGCAGGAGCAACGGCAGCAGATGCAGCAGAGCCAGCAGGAGCATCAGCAGCAGATGCAGCTTCTGGCAACCGCCATCCAGGGCAAGGCGAGCGCCCCAACCCCAGGTTTGGCTGATGACACCCACGTCCGGAAGACGGTAAGACGCGCATTGCAGAAAATGACTCCCGGGGATGATGTTGAGGCCTTCCTGACGGTGTTTGAGAGGGTCGCTGAGAGGGAAAAACTTCCGCCAGAGCAGTGGGCAGAGGTACTTGCGCCATACCTGACGGGAGAACCCCAGAAGGCGTACTATGATTTGACCTTGCAGGATGCCAAAGAGTATCACAAATTGAAAGCCGAGATTCTCGCACATTTGGGGGTGACACTGACTGTCAGGGCACAGCGAGTTCACTCCTGGGGCTATCACCGGGACAAACCACCTCGTTCCCAAATGTTTGATCTGTTGCACCTGGTCCAGAAATGGCTGCAGCCAGAATCCTCTGCGCCTGCACAGATGGTAGAACGGGTGATGATGGATCGGTTTGTCCATTCCCTCCCGAGGCCTATACAGTCTTGGGTTGCCCAGGGTGATCCCCAGAATGCCGACGAGCTGATCGGACTGGTTGAGAGATACCAAGGGTTGGAAGGCTCCTTCGGGAGGCAGCCCATGCCGTACTGGGGGTCCCAGAAGGCAGCTGAGTCCCAAAAAGGGGTGGTGCGTCCAAGGTCACAAAGGGCGGGGGAGGTGGTGCCCAAGGTCCCCACGGGTGATATTATTTGTTGGAGGTGCCACAAGCCAGGACATATAGCTGCCCGTTGTTCCCAAACCACTGAGCAGATGGACTGCAGCATGGGACGCCATTGTTCATACTATGCGTATCCAGCCTGTAGTGTGAACTCTCCATCCAACGAGGGACCTCAAGCGTGTCCCGTAAAGGTGAACGGTCGAGCAGTAACGGCACTGTTAGACTCGGGGAGCCTAGTGACCCTGGTGAGGGCCACTTTTCCTCTCTACCTGCTCCCAGGAAAGAAGGTCGGAGTGCGGTGCATACATGGTGATGCAAAGGACTACCCTATGGCCAGGGTGGACATTGAAACGGCATGTGGCACTGAGTCCCACATAGTCGGCGTGGTTCAGGACTTGTTGCACCCTATAATTATTGGCCGGGATTTCTGTTTGTTTTGGGATTTGTGGGGAAATGGTTCTGAGCTCCCTGGCAGGGAACCAGTGAACCCTGGAAGGGTATCGCCACACCCAGAGGCAGACAGTTTTCCTTTTTGTGTTCTGGTTGGGGATGAGGAGGAAGTATCCCCTACATCTGACATTCTGGAGTTAGAAGTTACCGGTGAAAATTTTGGGACTGCCCAACATAGGGACCCCACTCTGAGGGAAGCCTTTAATAATGTCACAGTTATTGACGGGGTGGTACAGGAGCCGGGGGCAGACACAAGATTTCCCCATTTTCTGTTGAGGGGGGAGTTGTTGTACCGTGTCACGAAAATACGGGAGGAGTTGGTAGAGCAGTTGATAGTGCCGGGTCCGTATAGACGGAAAGTGTTGGACATGGCCCATTCACACATCTTGGGTGGACACCTGGGGGTGGAAAAAACGCAGGAACGGGTTGTGCAGAGGTTCTATTGGCCTGGGTGTCACCGGGAAATAGTGAACTATTGCAGGTCCTGCCCTACATGTCAGCTAACTGCTCCTACTCCTCATTTCCGGAACCCCCTTGTTCCACTGCCCATTATTGAGGTACCGTTCGAGAGAATTGCCATGGACTTGGTCGGTCCCTTAGTTAAATCAGCTCGGGGCCATCAGTATATATTAGTCATCCTGGACTATGCCACACGCTATCCTGAGGCAATTCCCTTGAGAAATTCTTCCTCAAAAAGCATAGCCCGCGAGTTGGTCCATGTCTTTTCCCGGACAGGTCTGCCAAAGGAGATCCTGACTGACCAGGGTACACCTTTCATGAGCAAGGTGATGAGGGAGTTATGCAAAGCCCTGAAGATCTCCCAGTTGAGGACCTCGGTGTACCATCCCCAGTCAGATGGCCTTGTTGAGAGGTTTAACAAGACACTAAAGAGCATGCTGAGAAAAGCTATAGAGAAAGACGGTAGAGACTGGGATTGTCTCTTACCCTATCTGATGTTTTCCATTCGTGAAGTTCCACAGGCCTCCACAGGGTTCTCACCGTTTGAGCTTCTATATGGCCGACATCCACGAGGACTCCTGGATATAGCCAAGGAAACCTGGGAGGCCGAAGTCACACCCCACAGAAGCGTCATTGAGCATGTGGCCCTGATGCAGCAGAGGATTGCAAAGGTGATGCCTATCGTGAAAGAACACCTTCTCCAAGCACAAGAAGCTCAAGCCAGGGTCTACAACCGGTCTGCAAGAGTGAGGCAGTTCAATCCGGGAGACCGAGTTCTTGTGTTAGTTCCAACGGTGGAAAGCAAGTTCTTGGCCAAATGGCAAGGGCCATATGAGGTTGTCGAGAAACTTGGTGAGGTAAATTATAAAATTCACCAACCAGGAAGACGGAAACCATTCCAAGTTTACCATGTCAACCTCATCAAGCCATGGCAAGATAGAGAGCCGACAGCAACTCCGTCATTGTTAAGCAACCCAGAAGGTGAGGTTGGAGCGGTTACTATAGCAGAGACGCTATCAAAGACCCAGAAACAGCAGTGCCGGGAGTTACTCCAGAAAAACAGGGACCTGTTTTCAGAATTGCCAGGATACACGAAGGTCATAGAGCACGAGGTCCTAACAGAGCCACATGTGCGGGTGAATGTGAAACCTTATCGTATTCCTGAGGCTCGTCGAGAAGTTATCTCCAAGGAAGTGGAGCGTATGTTGAGGCTTGGGGTCATTGAGGAATCCAAGAGCGGTTGGTCGAGCCCAATTGTCCTGGTCCCAAAACCTGATGGAGAGTGGAGGTTTTGCAACGACTATCGGAAGTTGAATGAAGTCTCCAAGTTCGACGCTTATCCCATGCCCCGTATTGATGAGCTCATTGAAAGGCTTGGGCACGCCAGATATATATCCACCTTGGATTTGACAAAGGGGTATTGGCAGATCCCCATGGCACAGGAAGCCAAGGAGAAGACGGCGTTTTCTACACCAGATGGGTGCTTCCAGTATGTCCGGATGCCATTTGGCCTACAGGGAGCTCCGGCGACCTTCCAGAGGGCTATGGATAGAGTCCTTGCACCCCATAAGGCCTACGCTGCTGCGTACCTAGATGATATCGTCATCTTTAGCCCGGACTGGGAGAGTCATCTGGAGAAAGTCCAAGCGGTGTTGGATGCTATAAGAGAGGCCGGATTTACTATAAACCCGAAGAAGTGCGCCTTGGGTAAAGAAGAAGCTAAGTACCTTGGATACATAGTGGGTCATGGAGAAATAAAACCCCAAATCAATAAAGTGGAGGCAATCCAAACATGGCCAAAACCAGTTTCCAAGAAACAAGTTAAAGCCTTCCTGGGAATCGTGGGATATTACAGGAGGTTCATCCCAAACTTCGCCACGATGGCTGCGCCTCTGACTGACCTGCTAAAAGGGACAAAATCAGTAATGGTTAAGTGGTCCGAAGAAACAGAGTCAGCCTTCCAAGAAATGAAAAACGCTTTGTGTAAGCAACCCGTTCTGATGGGCCCCAAACTTCAAGAAAGAGTTTATTCTTCAGACAGATGCCTCAGATGTTGGGGTGGGAGCAGTCCTTTCCCAAGAACTACATGGGGAGGAGCATCCTGTTCTCTATCTGAGTAGGAAGCTGTCCTCATCTGAAAAGAACTACTCAGTCGTTGAGAAGGAGTGCTTGGCCATAAAATGGGCCGTGGACACATTGCGGTACTATCTGCTGGGACGTAAATTTAGACTGGTATCTGACCATGCCCGCTTAGGTGGATGAGAGAAACGAAAGGAAGAAATGCTAGAGTCACCCGGTGGTTCTTAGCCCTGCAGGACTTCAGTTTCCATGTGGAACATAGGGCCGGAAAGCTGCACGGTAATGCGGATGCCCTATCGAGAATCCCTTGTTTAGTGGGGGAAAGTGCCAAGCCCCACGGCTTTAGGCAGAGGGGGGAGGTATGTAGCAGGGCTAAAGGGTTTGTAGTCGATGGGAGGTATGTGCCACATAAGTGCCTGGTTGCTGTAATGTAGCCCGGAGTATTCCTTTCTTGCACATAATCTTGTATATATATGTGTTTCAGGACCTGTGGTAATGTCAGACCACATGGCTAATCATGTGATGGGTTACTGGGTGGGGTTAGCTCTTTATAAGACTGGCTAATCCTTTACACAGCAGATATGTGTGGAGGTGAAACCCTTCTGAGTGTGTTACGGCTTCAGGACTGAGCCGGATGAACTGGACACTTGCTTTTCTTTGCCTGAACCAAAGGCCCATTTTGCTTTCTGTTATTTGCCACTTGGTTTATGAAGCAATAAACCCAGTGAACTTTAAAGGAACACGTCTCCTGAGTGTCAGCCGTCGCAGCTGAGTGAGTGAAATCCTTACAATGTCCATAAATATGGCACAGCAACCATGGCAAGAAGTGGACAAAAGAAAAAATCTTCAAGGCAGCCAATATAACCACAGCCACCACTAGATGAACAATAATAACAACTCCTCTAAATATCTAATATGAGGATTAGAGGACACGATCGTCCTAGTGGTGCAAGATAAACTGTCAGGATTATATATCACCAGTGTACTCATCCATTTACTGCGATTTTTTGGCGTGGATCCAGCTGCCAAGAATACAGAGCGGTTTCATGTGGATAAATACAACTAGCCCCACACGGCAGCCCATGTGACCACAACCACTACTAGATGAAAAAAATGATAACAACTCCTCAGAAAATTAACATGAGGATTAAAAGGACACAATCGTCCCAATGGTGCAGAGTAGACAGTAAGGATTACATATCACCAGTGTACTCATCTATTTGCTGCGGTTTTCATGGCGTGGATCCAGCTGCTGCCAAGAGTACAGAGCGGTTTCATATGGATGAACATAACCGGCATCTGTCAAATAGTCCCCAAGCAATGCCCAATGGGGCATTCTATCTATTATAGCATTATTTGCTTGCTCAATATATACATCAGTCTAGTATAGTGTAACTTTTTTTCGTTACTTATATTATTTTGTTTAGGTTTATTTTTCTATTTTGTTTTGTTTTTTTCTCTTCTACGGGTATCGGTGGTGTTTGTGGGACAAAATTTTCTTTGTCTATCCCGTATTATAGGGATTATTAGGGACCCTAGGGTAAGCCGTCGTTGAGTGGGGGTGCCTACCGCAGTAAATTAGGGTGCCAACCTCCACTGATAGGCAGGTTATCATTTTAGGTATTGAGAGTAGTGTCTACTCAGCCTTTCCTATGATATAGGGCCTTTTAGGGCTTGTAAGGGCGAGCCGTCGAGGAGTGGGGGCGCCAACCGCAGTAAAGTAGGGTGCCAACCTCCACTGCCAGGTAGAACTCATTGTAGTTCAATTTAGGGTCCACTAGGTACATTTAATACTGTTTTATTTGTTTTGTGGGTAAATATAGTCTTTTTAAATTCATTATTAAAAGTTATTTTTTAGGGATCTCTGTTTTCTTGTTGTGGTTGATATACACGTTCCGATAAGACACTAGCCGCAGGGCAAGCCAGCACCTCCAATGCATACTGGCTTAGCTCTGGCCATGTATCCAGCTTAGAGACCCAAAACTTGAACGGGGAAGAGCCGTCTGGGAGTACAGTAAGAGGGCAAGCCATGTAGTCTGTCACCATCTGACGGAACCGTTGCCTCCTGCTGACTGGAGCCGCCGGTGATGGTGTAGACATTTGGGGCGGGCACACAAAAGTGTGCCAGAGTTGTGCCATACTGGGCTTGCCTTGGGCAGAGGCACTGCTTCTGCTCCCTCTTTGGGCAGAGCCTCCCCCACTGCCTCGATGCACTGAGCTGCTTTGTAAAGCACTAGCAGCACTCCTCTCAGTTGGACTGGAGAAGATGATGGAATTCACCAGTGTGTCGTGGTACTCCCGCAATTTACGCTCCCGGGTCAACGCTGGGATGAGGTTTTGGACGTTGTCCCGGTAGCGAGGATCGAGGAGGGTGAACACCCAATAATCAGGCATGTTGAGAATGTGGTCGATGCGGCGGTCGTTTCTCAGGCACTGCAGCATGAAATCCACCATGTGCTGCAGACTGCCAACTGGCCCAGAAACGCTGTCCCCTGCTTGAGACATGATCTCTGCCCGCTCGTCATCACCCCACCCTCGCTGTACACACTGACCACTGGACACTTGTGTCGCTCCCTCCTCTGGACGGAGCTCTTCCTCCTCCATTGACTCCTCCTCATCCTCCTCACAAAGTGGCCCCTGCGTACCCCTTTGTGAGGAACCACGTGGCGCTGACTCTCCAGAAGCTGATGGAAAAGGTGACTCCTCATCCTCCACCTCTTCCACAACATCATCCCTTAACCTTTGCAAAGTTTGCTGAAGCAGGCAGATAAGGGGGACAGTCATGCTGACTAGTGCATCATCTGCACTTGCCATCCGCGTGGAATAATCAAAAGGACGCAAAACCTGGCAGACGTCCTTCATAGTGGCCCACTCTGTGGTTGTGAAGTCTGATCGGCGCTGACTGCGACTTCTTTGCGCCTGATGCAGCTGGTACTCCATAACTGCTTGCTGCTGCTCACACAACCGCTCCAACATATGTAACGTGGAATTCCACCTGGTAGGTAGGTCACATATGATGCGGTGTTCCGGAAGGCGGAATCGGCGCTGCAGAGCAGCAATGCGGGATCTTGCCAAGCTGGAACACCGCAAGTGAGCACACTCTAGGCGGACCTTGTGCAGCAGTTCATCAAGATCCGGATAGTCCCTCAGAAAACTCTGCACAACCAAATTGAGCACATGTGCCAGACATGGGATGTGAGTGAGGTTGCCAAGGGCCAAAGCTGCCACCAGATTTCGGCCATTGTCACACACTACCATGCCTGGCTGGAGATTCGCTGGCAGTAACCACACATCGCTCTCCTGCTTGATGGCATTCCAGAGCTCCTGCGCTGTGTGGCTTCGATTCCCCAATGAAACTAGTTTCAAGACGGCCTGCTGACGTTTGGCCACGGCTATGCTCATGTCGGTCATAGGTAAACGTTCACGGGTCCATGTGGAGGTGGACTGTGACGGCTCCTGCAGAGATGATTCTGAGGAATTTGTGTAAGAGGAGCAGTCAATGCGTACAGACTGGATTCCTGCAATCCTTGGAGTGGGCAGGACACGTCCTGCGCCACTCGCACGATCTGTACCTGGCTCAACAACATTAACCCAATGGGCAGTGAGGGAAACGTATCGCCCCTGTCCATGCTGACTGGTCCACGCATCGGTGGTGAGGTGGACCTTGCTACTGACGGTGTTCAGTAGCGCATGTTTTATGTTTCCCTCAACATGCCTGTGCAGGGCAGGGACAGCTTGCCTGCTGAAGTAAAAGCGGCTGGGCACCTTGTACTGTGGGACTGCCAATGCCATCAAGTCACGGAAGCTGTCAGTCTCCACCAGCCTGAATGAGAGCATTTCCAGGGACAACAGTTTGGCAATGCCTGCATTCAGAGCCTGTGCTCGGGGGTGGTTGGCCGAGAATGCCCGCCTTTTCTCCCATGCCTGTACTACCGATGGCTGTAGAGTAGACTGGGAGTGTGAGGATGACTGGGAAGGTGGTGCTGTGGGTGGAATTACACAAGGTCTCTGGACAACAGTGCCAGATTTTCTTCCATGGCGATCCTGGGAGGAAGCCAAACCAGCTGTGCGCGAGCTGGAGGAAGAGGCAACACGAGCTGAAGAGGTGGTAGCTACCGCTGTTGGTTGGCCTACATCTTCAGTGTGTTTCTGTAACTCCACCGCGTGCCTGGTCCGCACATGTTTCCACATATTTGTGGTATTGAGGTTGCTGACATTTTTCCCTCTTTTTACTTTCTGATGACACAGCTTGCATTTGACAAAACAAATGTCATCTGCAACTGTGTCAAAAAAGGACCAGGCACTGCAAGTCTTGGGAGCGCCCTTTTTGGCTTTGGAAAGAGTCAGGCTCCTAACGGGTGCCAAAGTGGAGGCTACAGGCTCCGCAGTCTTCCCCCTCCCTCTCCCTCTTTGGCCCGTAAGGGGAATCTCTTCCTCAGAGCTGCTCCCACCACCTTCCTGTTCCTCACGCCACGATGGGTCAACGACCTCATCATCTCCACTACCCTCTGCCACCAACTGCTCCTCCTGGGTAGTCTCGGCAGCACAGTACGCACCAGAAAGCGGCACCTGAGTTTCATCATCAGATGCGTACTGTGCTGTGGTCACCGGAGGCACTGGCCCACCCGCCTCTTCAGAGTAAGAGAGACAAAGCTGTTGGGCATCATTGCACACTGCCTCTTCTTCCATTTCTCCAATGCTGCTTGGCTGGCCCCCTGTTTCCAAGCCAAGAGATTCAGAGAACAGAAGTAGAGACGGCTCCTGTCCTGGGCTCTCTGACTGCCTGGCCAATTTGGCAGGTGGTGAAGAGACAGATGGCTGCTCTCCAGTGCTCTGTGCCTGAGAGGATGTGGCACTAACTGAAGTCGATGCCGAGGCGTTAGCTGCCATCCACCCGACAACGGCTTCAATTTGGTCTTCACGCAGCAGCGGTGCACGGCGCTCTCCGACAAAGCTGCGCATGAAGGACTGTTCCCTGCTGAAACTGAGTGACAACGAGTCACCGGTGCCCGCAGCAGGCACAGAATCACCACGTCCTCTCCCTGCTCCTCTCCCTGCTCCGCGCCCACGCCCACGTGCCTTACTCCCTGCCCTCTTCATCTTGGTTGACAGATAAAGATAAGCAGAAAAGTACTAAGGCCTTAGTGTGCTTATTCCTGAAATGCTCCTCCTAACAGGTGTAAGAAACACTAATGTTGTAAAGTGTGGACTAAACTTTATTATTTTTCAAATGTGGCCTACACAAGTGTTAAGTTGTGTTTGGTGAACTTTCCTTTTTTTTTTCTGCAGATCGGACTACAGAGCAAGTTTAACTCACACGGGGACCGTGCAGACAGCCGTAAACGGCGCTGCAAGGCCCAAAAACCCTCCTCTAGGTTATCCTATGTAGTGTTTTTCCACTATTTAGCTGGAGACGGGTGGAAAGACACTAATAGGAATTTTTAAAAAAAAAATTTAAACAGGCTGCACTATTTGAAAAAAAGGAAATTTTTTTTTCAAGGTATGAGGCAGTAACGCACCCTGAGCTGAATCCAACCGGCTATGGCTGCACACAGACTACAGGGCGAGCTGCGCTCACACAGAGACCGTGCAGACAGCCGTAAACGGCGCTGCAAGGCCCAAAAAAACCCCTCTAGGTTATCCTATGTAGTGTTTTTCCACAATTTAGCTGGAGACGGGTGGAAAAACACTAATAGGAAATTTTTTTTTTAAATTTTAAACAGGCTGCACTATTTGAAAAAAAGGGAAATTTTTTTCAAGGTATGAGGCCGTAACGAACCCTGAGCTGAATCCAACCGGCTATGGCTGCACACAGACTACAGGGCGAGCTGGGCTCACACGGAGACCGTGCAGACAGCCGTAAACGGCGCTGCAAGGCCCAAAAACCCCCCTCTAGGTTATCCTATGTAGTGTTTTTCCACAATTTAGCTGGAGACGGGTGGAAAGACACTAATAGGAAATTTGAGAAAAAATGTGCAGCAGGCTGCACTATGAGCAAAAAAGGACAACTGTGTGAGGCAGTGTGAACCCCCCCTGAGCTGAATACAACCGGGTATATGGCTGCACACAGACTACAGAGTGAGCTGCACACACACACACACACAGAGACCTTGCAGAACGCTGTTAAAACAGCGCTGCAAGGCAAGAGCAAGATGAACAGTGAAGAACACACAGCGTTTTGCTAAATTAGCCTTGGGAAAGGAAAATAAAGCAATTAGCTATCTCAACTGGCCCTCAGTTAGAACACAGCGTCCTGTCCCTAACTGAAATCACAGCAGAGTGAGCGCAAAATGGCGGCAGCGTTTTTTATAGTGCAGAGTGACATCATTTCAGCAGCCAATCACAGCCTTGCCAGTACTTACATGCCCACCATGCTAAACAGGATGTGCCCACACTTCCATTCATTCCTCATTGGCTGCTGCGTTCAGTTTGAATTCTGGGAACTTCCGATTCCGGTATCCGATACGCGGGAAGTATCGAAATTCGGTATCGGAATTCCGATACCGCAAATATCGGCCGATACTTGCGGTATCGGAATGCTCAACACTACTTATAAATGGTTAAAATAATGTGGGGACTTCTTCTTTAACCCTATCGGCATCCTGAGAACATGATTATGTGGTCCTGATATTTGCCATGGCAATTCACGGCCAAATAACGGCCTTAGAGTCTGCTGGTTATAGTGACTTATTCAGAAGTTAGCAACATTTAGGTGGTAAAAATGCACTTTTTTATTCCTGTCATGTCACTTTGCATAGCACCTGAGGGGTTAATAAACTACCTGACAGAGGTTTTCAATATGTCGGGGGGGGGGCTGTTTTAACATGTTATCACTTTTGGAGGTTTTCCAATATATAGGACCCCCAAAGTCACTTCAAACCTTGATAGGTCCTTCAAAAATATAAATTTTGAAAATTTCCTTGAAAAATGAAAAATTGCTGCTACATTTTGCAAATGGTGCTGATGTAAAGCAGACATGAGGGAAATGTAATGTAGTATTGTTTTCTGTGGTATGACTATCTGGATTAAAGGGATAATCAATCATTCAAATTTGAAAATTGCTATTTTTTTTGTCAAATTTCTGATATTTTTTACAAAAAAAACACAAAATATATCGACCTAAATTTACCATTATCATAAATTACAATGTCCCACGAAAAGGAATGTAAAAATCATTTGGACTTGTTGAAGCATTCCAGAATTCTTACCACATGAAGGGACACTAGTCAGATTTAAAATATTTGGCTCAGTCACTCAGGGGTTAATGATTCTAAATTAAACCATACTCACGTCATCGCCCATTCCATTGAAGCCATCATCTCCTGTAATAAAGCAAAAATAAAAAAACATTTCCCTCATCTTGTCTGTCATTCAGGTATTACATTGTAATCCATGTCTGAGGATAAACAGTTTTCATCCTGGACAGTGCCAAGATGATACCGTGATACCGTCCAGGCTGAGAACCACTGGGAGAATGAGCTGCTGCGAGCATAGCATCCGTGACTAGTGGCAATGTCACTGATAGATATAACTTTTCTGCACTGCTAGGGGCTGCTATTTTTAGGCTAGGGGATGCAATATCCATGGCCCCTTACAAGCCCGAGAATATCAGCCCCCGGCTGTCTGCTTTAGCAAGGCTGGTTATAAACGTTAAAGTGGACCACATGTCATTTTTTTAAATTATTTATTTAAATCATTTAAAAAATCTATTGTTAATAACCAACCTTGCTAACGAGGACTGCTGAGTGTTGCAGCCCCAGCTGTCAGTTTTGCCTGGCTGGTTATCAAAAATACACCCACTCTTTTTTTGTATTAATTTTATATATAGAGAGCAGGCACCAGCTGATGAATACTCCCATCAGCTGCCACCTGCTCTTGCTGTTATTATCGGCAGCAGGTGAAGGCTGATGGGAGCAGTAGACCTATCAACCGACGCCAGTGATCAGAGGTAAACCTTTAACATCCAATCATAGCTGCGGACTCTCGCTGTCATTTGACAGCATTGAAATTGCTGCTGTCTGACCGGCAGTAATGATTTTGCTGCCGACTAAAAGCGGTGTTTACTGCGCTGTCATGCACATGACAGCATGACAAACAGCCAGTGTTCAGAAGTCTACACCCAAACAGTAACATGGACTTCGAGGTGAACTTTACTGTTTGGGTTTGCCCATCTCTAGTCAATACCAGTATTGCTGTGTATAATAAAAATGATGGTATCCTTTGACACCAGGCCACATGCTGGGTTTCAAGGTAGCTGTGTAATGACAAGCATGAAGATTTTCAACAGACCCTCATTATCATAGCAACCCATGTGCAACCCGTGATCACGTTACGGGTGCTTTGTGTGTCACCTGCGATTGTTAGAGGCATGTCCTGACTGTAATAAACACCTTTTGAGCCTGCTCCATACACCCACTTCTGACTTGCATGGTACATGTCGTGAAGGAGTTACGTCAATGGGGTTAATTCATCAAAGCTTTTAAATCACAAATATTATGTAAAAGCTTTGAAAAGCCACATTATTCCACATTGTGGAGTTGTGTAAAAAACTTTTACTTTTGACATTTTCACACCACCTTGGCTCAGCTCTACCAAAATGGGCTGAGCTAAGGAGGAGATCAGTAAGCCAGGATGTGGTCACGCCTCGAATCGAATTAATCAAATGTGCAGGTGTTTTCTATGTCAAAACTGCTACTTGAGGGAGTAGCATTACTGACGCAATGCATGGATGAGCTCACCACTTTGAAGTGGCGCCAAAATAATTAAATGAAGTTTGCCTCTTAATGAATTTGGTGTCAGGATTGGCATGTGCGAGCTTGGCTATGCCAGTCTTGATAAATCAACCCCATTAAATTTTGTAAAGTTGTAGTACATTTGGCAGGGCTATCAGTGTGGACCAGGGTCTTTGTTGAGTTTCGTCATGAAGTCCTATATAATTTACCTTGATGGCTTTCCAATATTACCTTTTTTAAACAATGCAAAACAAAAGTAATATGACTATAATTTCTATTACATTAAAATTCAAATGTCAATAAGTTCAACCCTACTAAGCCTTTTATGTGGGCATGTAATGTAGGTCATAGAAAGGTGAATAAAATGATATAATGATGTCTGCTATCAAATGTCTTATTCTATGTTTTTCTTAATATGTAAATGAGCTGTTAAGATCTATGAGCCAGACACTGATCTACCCGAGTATCTGTCTACAGAGCTTATTAAACATGAAAGGAGGCGTTATCAGTCATCATTACATGTAACACACTGGTTATGCCCCTTTCATTTAAAATAAGCTATGGAGGCAGATGTTCAGGAAGATTTATGTTTGGCCCATAGATCTTAAAAGTGCATTTACATATTAAGAAAAATGTGGATTATGCTAGAATAAAACATCGGATCGCAGACATCAAAATATCATTTTATTCAACTTTCCATGACCTATTTGCCCATATAAAATGATTGTGTTGATATATTCCCTTTAAGAATATCAATAAGGTATGCTTGGGCAGTAGTTCTGGAGGTGCTTTGGACTTGTAATAACCATGTCTTCACATGTAAAAATAAAGGAGATCAGTATCCTAAGTAATATAACATTTCAAAACTTTCAGGAAGCTTGGCAACTAATTACATCTAAGTTTACATTAGGAACTTACATATATTTCCAGCAGAGAATAACGTAATGCCATAAAATACATATTATATAAACACAAAACTCCTGATTTATTGCTTTAAATGTTAAGTAAAATGTAATGATGTGGTCATTATCCTGCACCATTTGGATTATTGTGAGCCCTAAATTATTACCATTTGTTTAAACACTGAAAGTGCTGACCTTTTTCTATTTTAATTCTATTTCCACATTGGCCTTTGAGGCGAGATAAATTCTAGATACACACATACACCTACACAGCTCTGTATAGAGTGCGTATGCAGTATAATGCTGCTGGTGGTGTATTGTAATACTGTATATGGGACATAGTAAATGGTGCTTGTGCGCCTTCCTTCTGTGTCTCTGTACCCGGTGCCCATTACACTGGCCTCACCATGTCGTTCGGTAATGCCTCTATCAATATTATTAATTTTGCACTTCATACACTTTATTTAGTACATGCATTTAGTGTGTTACTTACTCCTGCACTGTATGCATTGCCTTTCATATTCATGACACAGTGTCATTTATCATTACCCTGCTAATACTTTATAGACGGATTTCATTTATTGCATTTTGATAATATATATGTTATTGTATATTTATTTTTAACTCAGTCCAGGCATGGTTTTTGCACATAAGTCCATATTACCTTAAGGTGCCTAGGTATTTTCCAATATATTGTTATTTACATGGGTTTCCAAAATTATTGCCAAATATTTTGTCAATATTTTGATGGCCAGTCACCGTTTTTACTAACCTCTATTGTATACAACATACCGTACTTAACAGGGGAGTATTCCTTTCATCTCTTCCTTTCAGTAATTTATTGATCTAACTTGATCACATTTTCATCTTCATCCTGATTGGTGTGCTGTTTTAGCCAAACTCTTGCCATGTTTAGGTCTACTGTTTTTTTTTTATAATTACTTAATAAACTTTATCATTTTACTTGTTTCTCAATTATATGAATTTCTATTACAGGATCCTTTTAATTATAGCATTATTATCTTGACTTGATAGACATTTTTTTCAGTTGCTGATATTAGAATGGTGCTTGTTAAAAACTAAAGAATTCTTGCTACAAGAAGTAAACCCACAACAAAAATCTTTTTTCGTAAAACCTTGTTCCATTTTCCCAATGACGTAAGTGATTAACTGGAGAATTAACCTCCTGCAGTTAGAAAACTTACCAACTTGCATGTTCTTTACATCATATCCATGAGTCATTTATACTAAACAGTTTTATAAAATAACATAATTATTGATCATAATAACATAAGGAAATTGAGGCTATTACTAAAGCTAACTCATGGAATGCTCAATCATGGTTTACAGGATGCAAAAAATGGGGCATGAATTAAAGAACTGTGGGTTATTCTATACTTCTTAAAAGGAATCTGCAGTTGATTTTTACAATTTAATCTGAGAGCCCCATAATGTAGGATGTAGGAGCCTGATTTCAGGGATGTGTCACTTATTAGACTGTGTGATATCGTTTAAATACAATGACAATTTTGTCAGCAGGATATTATCACTACAGGACTACAGCTCACATGCCAGCCAGTCAGGCTAATCCATGTAACCCCTGATTAGCAGCTTGATGAGAATTCATAGTGTACACAGGAAACTGCCAATCAGGAGTATGGGTGGAGTTATTCACAGCCCAAAAGTCTTAGCTCTGCTACATCTACATCAAACAAACAAGGATCCTATCAAAACTACAAAAAGCAGTCGGGTAAAGGTACCGTCACACTGAACGATATCGCTAGCGATCCATGACGTTGCAGCGTCCTGGCTAGCGATATCGTTGAGTTTGACAGGCAGCAGCGATCAGAATGCTGCTGTGACATCGTTGGACAGAGAAGAAAGTCCAGAACTTTATTTCGTCGCTGGACTCCCGCAGACATCGCTGAATCGGCGTGTGTGACGCCGATTCAGCGATGTCTTCACTGGTAACCAGGGTGAACATCGGGTTACTAAGCGCAGGGCCGCGCTTAGTAACCCGATGTTTACCCTGGTTACCAGCGTAAGCGTAAAAAAAAAACCAAACACTACATACTTACATTCCGGTGTCTGTCCCCCGGCGCTCTGCTTCTCTGCACTGTGTAAGCACCGGCCGGAAAGCAGAGCAGTGATGTCACCGCTGTGCTTTCCAGCCGGCGCTCAGTCAGTGAAGAGAAGCACAGCGCCGGGGGACAGACACCGGAATGTAAGTGTGACGCCCAGGAGACCGGGGTACCCAGCACCGGACCAATGGGGTCTGTCTCTTGAGGGAGATGTCACGGGTGGCTTGACCCGGTGCTGTGGCCTCAGGCAATGCACAGTGTAAGGGGTATCATGAGGGAACAGGCACTTACTTGATCAGCAGCAGGTTCTCTCAGCGGTGATGATCCTGATCCTGGATAGATAGCTATTGTCCAAATGAAAGTCTGAGGCACTGAAACGTTTAACCAGTTTACTTCAACATAAAGGGATTTACAACCAGTCCTGTCACCGGAGTCTGTATGGGAACTCTGAGTTACTTTGACCCTGCCGGGGTCTTCGCCTCTTATTGTACGCAGTTTCTGTGCGGCCCTGCTGCTGTATGTGAACTGGCTGCCGGCCCAATCTGTCCCCTCCGGGTCCTGGTTCGACGGGCAACCCGAGTCCTTTTATCGGCTTACCCCCTCCAGGAGTACCGCTGAACTCTGTGTCTGTTGCTGCGTCCGGCCCTAGTGAAGCTGATATCACCTCACGTTTTTCCGGTTGCTGTATTATATATAATGAATACAGCCACGGATCCGATATCCGTCTTTGCGCCTGTTCTAGGTAGTGATTAATGCTACCCGGTTCTCACAATGTCTTTTTTCTCCGTCCCTTTTCTCCTCAGGCCGGTGATTTGGGCCTGGAAACCATCATAGGGCTGTTAAAAATTCAGTTGTATGACCTCTCACTTTCAGCTCCTTAGCCCAACTGCCAGTTCTTCTCTCAGACCAGAATGGATCAAGGGGAGTCTCTGGAGCTCCCCCTTCTGGCCGGAGGTGGTAGTGCAGTCTTGCTATTTTAGTATTTGTGTTTAGTGTCAGTAACTGTTTTTGTGGCAAATACCCCTAGGGGTGCCACATTCCCCCTTAGTTAAGAACAGTACTCCGGGACTGTGGGACGATAACATTTTGAAATAACAATTAATATGTACAGAGTCTTAAAAATGAAAAGTTACAAAAACCACTCAAGGAAACAAAAATAGAGTTCTGTAAAAAGTCACTTCAAATAGCGTCCATTAATACAGTTCTATCCTTGAAGGTACTAGGAAAGGCACTGCACTTTGTGTCCAAGAATTTAGTTCCATTTTTCCAATGGAGTTACCAATATAAAGTCTAAAGAAAGTTCAAAAAGAGCAAAAAGCAAAGTTCAAAAAGCAGTCTTTCCGGAGCTTTGAATTAGTGCCTCCGGGCTGATAAAAAGTTCAAGAATATGCAATAAGTTCATACAGACAAGTCTCTGTAGGTACTGGGCTTAAACGTTGCAGAATGATAACAATGACTATAGTTTTATAGTTGGTAATCCGCATACCTGGCCGGTAATTGACCCTGGGTACTACGCTGTGATCTACGTAATAGAGGTGTCTCTTCATGTGGTATACTACTGTCTACTGCGGATGTAGTATCTGCCCGCTCTGCTAAAGATAATTCCACGACTATGGAGTTGGCAAGTCCACCGTGAATGGGATTACTCTGATCAGGAATCTGTTCTTCCTGGCCTGGAACCTCCCGTAGTATGGGGTCAGCCTCTTCCTGTCTTGGGACTTCTGGTATTGGGTTCGGTGTTGGGTAAAAGGCCACCATGGGAACCACTACTGCACCATGGTATGTTAGTAGGGTTTTGGGAAAGTCTCCTATACAGGTGTGATACATTTCCTCTTCTTTTTCCTTTACTGGTTGGACCTGCATGGGTTGAATAACTTCTGGTTCTGGCTGGACAACTTCTGGCTCTTTCAATGCTTCCGGACATAATTTAAGATTGTCTCTTGACACTAGTACAGATGTTAAGCCTCCGTTTTTGCTAATGAGACACATTTTAGGATTATCCATTCTTGTTGGTAAAACTGTGTAGGGTACGGCTTCCCACTGATTGTCTAGTTTATTGGTTCGATGATTTCTCTTGAGCACTTGGTCACCCGGTCTTAATGGGGTCGCTAGAGCATTCTGGTTGAAAGTTCGCTCTTGTCTTTCTCTAGTTTGCTGAAGGCTTCTTTCCACACTCTCTTGCACTTGGCGATACTGCTTTTGCCGTATGATATCCCAATTGGAGTCTTGAACTTCTGCGTCTGGTTTCAGAATTCCCATTTCTAGATCGATTGGTAATTGGCCGGGTCTTGCACGCATAAGGTAAGCTGGGGTGCAGTTGGTGGAGCTCACCAGGACATGATTATACAGATCCACCAAGTCAGGCAATTTCTCTGGCCATTGATTCCTTTCTGTCTCAGGTAAAGTCTTTAGTATGTCTATTACAATATGGTTCATCTTCTCGCATAAACCGTTTGTTTGTGGATGATAGGCCGTCGTCCGGATCTTTTTGCAACCATACATATTACAGAATTCTCTGAAGATCTCTGATTCAAAGGCTGTACCTTGGTCAGTGAGAACCTGTTCCGGATATCCATGGGGTCTACAAAAGTACGTTTGGAACGCTTTGGCTGCTGTTTTTGCTGTCAAATCTTTTACGGGTACTACTACCAAGAAGCGTGAATAATGGTCCACGATGGTCAAGGCATAGACATAGCCGGACCGGCTTGGTGTCAACTTCACGTGGTCTATGGCTACAAGTTCAAGTGGTTGTTTGGTGATAATGGGCTGCAGTGGTGCTCTTTGGTTCTTTTGATCGTTTCTTCTGAGGTTGCACGGGCCACAGTTTCTGCACCACTGTTCGATTGATTTTCTCATCCCGACCCAATAAAATCTTTCTCTTAGAAGTACTTCTAACTTTTTCCAACCGAAGTGACCAGCACCATTATGGTAAGCTTCGAGGACCATCTTCACATCTTGTTTAGGCACGATAATCTGCCAAACCAATTCATGTGTTTTCGGATTGGTGTACCTTCTACAGAGCTTCCCTTGATACAGGAACATTTTGCCTCTCTCTTTCCAGAGTTGATGCGTCTCTTCTGGGGCATCCTCATCGGGATATGCACTTTGCTCAGTCAGCAGTTCCTTCACCAACTTCACAGCCGGATTGCTGTCTTGGGTGTCAGCCCATCTATGGTGTGCTAACGGATTAAAATTCACCTCTTGTTGTTTCTGATAGGTACTTGACTGATGATGTTTTGCGTTGGGATGATGGAAGGCTGGTAGTTCAATTTCTTCAAGCTCCCCCGTTTCTTCTTCTACATCTCTCAAGTGTGGCATCCGGGATAGGGCATCGGCATTTCCATTCTTGCGACCTGCTCGATACTTGATTATGAAGTTGTAATTAGATAACCGGGCTATCCATCGCTGTTCTAACGCACCTAATTTGGCTGTGTCCAGATGGGTCAACGGATTGTTGTCAGTATAGACAATAAATTCTGCAGCGGCCAGATAGTGTTTGAAACGTTCAGTCACAGCCCAAACTACTGCCAGTAGTTCCAATTTGAAGGAGCTGTAATTTTCTGAATTTCTTTCATTTGGCCAGAGCTTTCTACTTGCAAAGGCGATGACTTTCTCCCGACCTTCTTGCTTTTGTGACAGCACCGCTCCTAGTCCCACATTACTGGCATCGGTGTAGAGGATGAAAGGTTGATGGTAATCTGGGTATGCCAGAACCTCTTCTCCGGTTAGTGCCTTCTTTAGTTGTTCAAAGGAGTCTTCCCTTTCGTCGTTCCATTGAAAAGGAGGGTTTCGGTTTGAAGGTTTCTTCGTCTGCCCTACCAAGGCGTCTTGCAAGGGTGCTGCCAACTTGGTAAATCCTTTTATAAATCTGCAATAGTAACCCACCAATCCCAGGAATTGCCTCACTTCTTTTGCGTTGGTAGGTCTTGGACAATCCCTTATGGCGCTTATTTTCTCGGGATCCGGTGCTACTCCCTCCGAACTCACGATGTGTCCCAGGTACTGTACCTTTGGCTTGAGAAGGTGACATTTGGATGGCTTGATTTTCATGCCATACCTGGATAAGGCTTCGAACACTTCTGCCAGGTCTTTTAAGTGTTGTTCGTAAGTCTTTGAGTAGACGATCACATCATCTAGGTACAGGAGGACGGTCTCGAAGTTCTTGTGTCCGAGGCAGCATTCCATCAGCCGCTGGAAGGTACCAGATGCGTTGCAGAGTCCGAATGGCATGCGATTAAATTCACATAGACCCATTGGTGTGGTGAATGCCGTCTTTTCCTTATCTCTCTCAGCCACAGGGACTTGCCAATACCCGCTTGTTATGTCTAAGGTGGAAAAATAATTAGCAGATTTCAAAGCAGTCAAGGACTCTTCTATCCTAGGCAAGGGGTAGGCATCTTTATGGGTGATGTTATTAATCCGCCGGTAGTCTACGCACATTCTCATGGTTCCATCCTTTTTTTTGACAATCACTAGAGGGGCCGCCCAGGGGCTACAGCTGTCTCTTATTACCCCGGCCTGTTTCATCTCCCTCAGCATATCTTTTGCACATTGATAGTGAGCGGGCGGTATGGGTCTATATCTTTCTTTTATTGGGGGATGGTCACCGGTGGGGATTGTGTGTTCTACCCCTTCTATCCGTCCAAAGTCCAATGGGTGTTTACTGAAGACTTGTTCATATTCCGTCACTAGCCTATACACCCCTTGTTTTTGATGGGTAGGTGTTGAATTTATGCCCACGTGTAGCTGTTGGCACCAATCCTCCAATTCTCCATCTGAGCCATTGACTTCCACCTGACAGGTTGGTTCTAAGGGCTCAATGGTTGTGATGGCATTGTTGTCAACAGTATATAGCTTTGCCACTGTAGCATACCTTGGCAAAGTGACCTCTTCCTCTCCACAGTTCAAAAGTCGTACTGGCACTCATCCCCGGTGTACCTCGACTACCCCTCGTGCTGTGAGTATAGTGGGCCTGCTGTCGGTATACACTGGTTCTATTAGGGCTTGATAATCTCGTCCCTTAGTACCAATGGCTGCTCTACACCATACCAGCATTTCTGTTTTTGGTGGGATTACAATAGACGTTGGATCACTTACCCTCACACTGCCGATTTCTCCAGCTGCAACTTCTACCTGTTGCCTTAACATCAATACTTTTATTTCCCTCCGGAGAACTCTCTGCTGGTAGGATTGGGCAGTTTCAGCAATTTGCTGTAAGACAGAAATAACTTCGGCAATGCAGTTCTCTAACACATTCATTCCTATCAATACAGTTGGTTCACAGTTCCGCCGGTCAACATCAACAACAATTATACCCTGTTTCTTCAATTCTACTTTACCAATATTTATGGTCATCTCCCTGAATCCTAGTTTCGGTACCAACTTACCATTACTGGCCCATATATCTAGTTCAACATCAGAGGGCCCTTTATCAATATCTGCATCAGCTCAGTACCTCTTATAAAGGATATACGGTATAGATGAAATCTGGGAACCTGTGTCCAGCAAAGCGTTGAGGGTAATTCCGTCCAGCACGATAGGGATAATGGGTCGTCCTCCGATGTACCTGTCGTGCCAGGGTGTTGGGCCTTGAAAGTTCATTCCTGTGAAGCGGCCCGCATTCCCAGGGGATTCCCGTTTAAATCACAATCTCGTGCAAAGTGGCCTGGCTGCTTGCAACGGCGGCAAATGGGCTATCCATCCGGTTGGTAGCGGTCGCGGGGTCGTCCTCTCCATGTCGGGTATTTCCGGGGTCTCATCCATGGAACATCCTCTCTACGGTTTGCCAACTCCATCTTGGGTCCTCTCATCTCCTGCATGGTTTTAGCCATTGAAGCAACAACATCAGTTAAAGAGTCAAGCTTTTGTTGAAGAGCCTCATTAGTACTGGGCCCCAGGGGCTTAGCAATGGCCCCGGACATAGCTGATGTCACTTGCACTCCCTGTTGTTGAGGTGCCTCTGCCATGGGTTGCGCAGGATCCTGATCCCGAGGTGCCTCTGCCAGCTGGAGACGTATAGCGCTCTCCTTTAATTGGGCAAATGTCAATTCAGGGTTCTTAAAAACAAGCATACTCACATGCCCCCGGTGAGAAGGGGTGTAGAGTCCCTCAATAAATTGATCTCTTAGCAGTTTATCCGCTCCGGTGATAAAAATGGGTTCAGCCAGTGTAAGTGATTTAAGGGCTTCCTGCAGGTTTAAGGCAAAGTCTCTCACGCCCTCATTAGCTTTTTGTTTGCAATTAAAGAATCGTACTTTAGCTTTGCTGCCGGCAGTGGTTTCAAATGTAGCTTTTAATCCAGCAAATATACGTTCAACAGTGCCTTTTAGATCAGCTGCCCATGCTGTGACTTCTCGCTTAGCATGGCCACTAAACTGCATCATCAGGAGACTAACACGCTGAACTTCACCCACGGGGAACATGTCAAAATGGGCCAGCATCTTTTCTCTGAAATCGTCAAGGGTATTAGGCTCACCTTCATACATTGGAAGCCACGGGCCACCTGGGGTATATGGCATCAGCACCGGCATGATGGGCGCCACTCCTTGCACCGCTGCACTACCAGACTCTCTATCGACACTCTGTCTTTCAGCTGCATTAGCGTCACCGGGTGCTGCGGCGTCTCCGTGCTGCGACATACTGTGCCCCCTTAGTTAATCCGGACCCTTCCGGTCCTCTGCTTCCGTCGGGATAGTGAAGATTCGTTCCGCTGTGCAGCAGGATTGGTTTTCCCCTTGCTCTGACGTCAGAGCGCTCAGCTTGGTGCCGCCCACAATGACACGCCCCCTGCTGCTCCCGCCCGCCGCGCGCTCTGTAATGGCGGATTCTGAAGTTTTTCAGTCAGACTGGGGCTCAGGTAATGGCGTAGCTCAATTAACAGTCTCGTGCCTAACGGTTATGAGGTGATGGCGGCCATCTTTACTCCATTATAACCAATGGGGAAAAGTCACTTTCAATAGTTTTTAATGGGAAATGGAATTTTCTTTAATAAAGTCAATTTTCAAGATTTTTCATCCAAGTTTTCACAGTTTTGGGTTCCAATCACGGCACACAATACCCGGTATACGGGCTGGCTGGATCCTGTTCGTGACGCCAATTGTGACGCCCAGGAGACCAGGGTACCCAGCACCGGACCAATGGGGTCTGTCTCTTGAGGGAGATGTCACGGGTGGCTTGACCCGGTGCTGTGGCCTCAGGCAATGCACAGTGTAAGGGGTATCATGAGGGAACAGGCACTTACTTGATCAGCAGCAGGTTCTCTCAGTGGTGATGATCCTGATCCTGGATAGATAGCTATTGACCAAATGAAAGTCTGAGGCACTGAAACGTTTAACCAGTTTACTTCAACATAAAGGGATTTACAACCAGTCCTGTCACCGGAGTCTGTATGGGAACTCTGAGTTACTTTGACCCTGCCGGGGTCTTCGCCTCTTATTGTACGCAGTTTCTGTGTGGCCCTGCTGCTGTATGTGAACTGGCTGCCGGCCCAATCTGTCCCCTCCGGGTCCTGGTTCGACAGGCAACCCGAGTCCTTTTATCGGCTTACCCCCTCCAGGAGTACCGCTGAACTCTGTGTCTCTTGCTGCGTCTGGCCCTAGTGAAGCTGATATCACCTCACGTTTTTCCGGTTGCTGTATTATATATAATGAATACAGCCACGGATCCGATATCCGTCTTTGCGCCTGTTCTGGGTAGTGATTAATGCTACCCGGTTCTCACAATGTCTTTTTTCTCCGTCCCTTTTCTCCTCAGGCCGGTGATTTGGGCCTGGAAACCATCATAGGGCTGTTAGAAATTCAGTTGTATGACCTCTCACTTTCAGCTCCTTAGCCCAACTGCCAGTTCTTCTCTCAGACCAGAATGGATCAAGGGGAGTCTCTGGAGCTCCCCCTTCTGGCCGGAGGTGGTAGTGCAGTCTTGCTATTTTAGTATTTGTATTTAGTGTCAGTAACTGTTTTTGTGGCAAATACCCCTAGGGGTGCCACATTAGTATGTAGTGTTTGGTTTTTTTACGTTTACGCTGGTAACCAGCGTAAACATCGGGTTACTAAGCGCGGCCCTGTGCTTAGTAACCCGATGTTTACTCTGGTTACCCGGGGACTTCGCATAGTTGGTCGCTGGAGAGCTGTCTGTGTGACAGCTCTCCAGCGACCACACAGCGACGCTGCAGCGATCGGGATCGTTGTCTAGAGCACTGCAGCGTCGCTAAATGTGACGGTACCTTAAGTGATATGTAAGGGTGTGACGGACTGTCATGTGCCTCTCACTCTTTAAACAGGATTTATACAAAGTGTGTGATTTTATTGCATTTTTGTAATTGTTATTTGTGAAACTGCATAGAGTTGTGTAGGCACTAATGCACTCAGGTAATGTAATGTATTGTGATTAATGCATAATGCAATTTATGTATAGCGCAAAGGGAAAGTACAGGCTTAAGTTTAGAGCATCAGTTATAGGATAGGGCTCGTAGTTTAAATTAGGAAGAGTAAAGATTCAGTTGTGGGCATATTAGATATGGCAAGTGGGTTTGCAGATTAGCATACAGTTAATATGGTTGGGACCAGCCAACCGGGATGGGGTGGGGGTGGCGCTAGGTCAGACGAAAGGGAGAAACACTTTCTAGTTAGATAGAGTTAGAGATTAGATTAAAGGGAAGGTGCCACCAGTTTTATTGTAGTTTTTTTGTGAAATTAAGCTTAAAATAGTAATTAAAATGTATTAATGCAATGTTTGCACTGTTTGCAAACATTTCTATATGAAAAATATATATTTTCTTACAAATATATATATATATATATATATATATATATATATATATATTTATATTTACCACTAGGGGAGCATTTTCCATTTTAGACCTCAAGCAGCTATAGTAAGACTTACTAGCTTTACTGTTAGCAGCAAAATTGGGGCAGTAATTTCTGACATCACCATTTCCCTCCCCTTTTGGGTGGTCTAGTATCCCTGGGGCAGAATGAAGAGCAGCATCACGGGGCAAAACCATTTTGTGTGTGACTGCCCTGTGACCTGCTATCACCAGCAGTTACTGCATCAGAAGCACAGCTTGTTTACAGAGGAGCAGAAGACCATGGACTTAGCAGCATCGTGGACCAGAGGAAGAGTGAAGACATGTGGTGTGTATGGAGCAGCATTATAGCATTATCGGAGAGGGAGCTGTCTTTGACTCATCCCTCAGTAACATAAGAAGGAGCTGCAGGTCTGCATTGAATGGCCAGGCATTGTAGAGGGGGGGAGAGAATCATGTAATCTGGCTGAGAGGGACTGTTGGGAGAGACCTTTAATATGATGAGTGAGACACATATGGGGAGAGAGATACACATGGAATAGCAGGGGTGAGACACTTGGAGTGTGATGGGGAGAGAGACATGTAGTATGATGAGTGAGACACATATTATTATTATTATTATTATTATAGCGCCATTTATTCCATGGCGCGTTTCATGTGAGAAGGGGTATACATCGTAAAAACAAGTACAATAATCTTAAACAATACACGTCATGACTGGTACATGAGAAGGGAGGACCCTGCCCACACGGGCTCACAATCTACAAGGGATGCGTGAAGATATAGTACGTGAGGGTAGAGCTGGTCGTGCAGTGGTTTGGTGGATTGGAGGTTACTGCAGGGTGATTGGAGCATGATGGGGACAGAGATACACATCGAATATCATGGGAGAGAGATGGACATGGAATAGCAGGTGTGAGACACTTGGGCTATGCGCACACGTTGCGGACTTTGATGCATTTCCACAGCGTTTTTGGATGCGCAGAATTGCATCAAATCCGCAGTGTAGTGCACATCCAATGTTAGTCAACTGGAAATTGAGAATTGGTGTGCCCACCTCTCCAGGCAAACGGCACTCAAACGGGTGCGACGACACTGGCACAGGGTCCCTCATAGTACAATGAAGTGTCTCTGATGGTGGTGGTGCACAACCAACGTCAAACACCGTCGTAATATGAGGGACCCTGTGGCAGTAAATAAATGAAAATATCCCTGTATCAGAAGCCAATCGACCGTCCAACATACCTTAAATGGGACAGTTTCCATCCAAAACACATAACAAACTCTATTGTCTACAGCCAAGCCATCAGATACAATCGTATATGTTCCAACCCAAAGGATAGGGATGAACACCTTGGTCGCCTCAGAAAGACCTTTTTGAATCAGGGCTACCATCCAAGAACAATTGAAAACCAGATTACAAGAGCCACCAGAATATCAAGGAATCACCTGCTACATTACAAAGCTAAAGAAGAAAATAACCGGGTGCCTCTATTAGTCACCTACAATCCAAATCTGGAGGTGCTAAGGGGAGCTGCACGGAAGTTACAACCTTTACTACAAAAAGATGCCCGCTTACAATCCATTTTTCCAGACCCCAAACTACTGTGTTTTAGGCAGCCCCCAAATCTAAGAAGCATCATTGTCAAGAGCTCCCTGTCCTCTCCAACAGCTGCAGGAACATTTCCTTGCAATCAGAAAAAATTTAAAACCTGTCCATTTATAATGACCGCGGACAAGATAAAGATCCCCAATTCACATCAGGACTACAAGATACCAGATACTTTCAGCTGCGTCACTTCTAATGTGGTGTACCTAATTATATTTACTAATTGTCCAACTGGGGGTCTGTATGTGGGGGAGACAGGGCAAAAGCTTAGAACAAGAATGAATTCTCACTGCCACAAAATAAAAGAAAAAAGAATGGATCTACCTGTGGCAATACATTTTTGTGTCCCAAATCATAACATTATGGACATGAAATTACTTGTGTTAAAAGGTAGTTTCAAATCTAAGAGATACAGAAGAGTCTGGGAATATAAACTGATGGCGACCTTTGACACTCTCACTGCAGGAATGAATGTGTTGCATGGATTTTTGTCTTTTTACACCAACTAAGGAACTTGCCCCTCAGACTATGAGGGGTCATCACAACAGACCCAGACCCCAATAAAACAATCCTTATCTAAGAACTGGCCCAATAATTATGGACATAACTGTTTATCACTCATGGCAATTTTGCTTCATGTCACCTGTCTTATTCATGGTTTTTCCTTCTTTTTTTTCCTGTGCCATGTTGTGCATAAATATGTGATTCTTCAGAATTTCTTTTAGTCTTTGCCTGATGAAGAGACCTGTGTTGAATATGTGAGAAGTCAAATGTGTTGCTGTTGTAATCTCTGCAGACGATTCGTGGCTGGAGAAGTCCACATATCGGTCTTGGCCAGATGGAAAAGATAGGAAAAGTGAATGACTACATAAGAAGGAACATCAGCTGTAAGTCACTATCTATAACTGTACTGTGATCACTTATATGGTTTGCAGGACTGGTATCTACTAAAATATGGCCCTCATATAGTAATATTAGTGCTCGTTTTTGCATATAGATGTATTATCAGTCACAGTGCGGTCATCTGCTGATGTTCCCCAATGCTCACAATTAGGTTGCACCACGTAGCTGTAGTCAGGATTATCTGGTTAGGGGCCCACTTAGATCCCCCCCCCCCAAGAGATACCATTAGAGCCAATTAGCTCATGTCGGTATGGCTACAAAGAAAAATACCAAGGCAGGAAGGGCCTGTAAATGAAAGTGAAGAGACAAGAGGACCCAAGTGCAGTGCGGCTAGAAAGGGAGATGGTGGTGGCCAACCTGAGGGGTGGCACCAGCCAGTCTGAGTATAAAGAGCAATTGGACATGATACAAAAGTGCATAGTGCCAATTTAAATCTGAAAAATACCCTTGACCAAGTAAAGAGTCAAAAATAATGGGATTCATGAGACAAGCTCTGAAGGAGGTGGTATCTGTACTGACCGCAAACCCTGAACCTAGCAGCGCAACTAAAAATAGCCGTGGGGGGGTACCTGACGCTCACTAGACCCCTCGGCACAGCCTAAGATCTAACTTCCCCTAAAGATGGAAACAGGAAACCTATCTTGCCTCAGAGAAAATCCCCAAAGGAAAGATAGCCCCCCACAAATATTTACGGTGAGAGGAGGGGAAAATAACATACGCAGAAATTAAATCAGATTTTAGCATAGGAGGCCAGTCTAGCTTGATAGATAGGACAGGAAAGGATACTGTGCGGTCAGTATAAAAACTACAAAACAATCCACACAGAGTTTACAAAATCTCCACACCTGACTAAAGGTGTGGAGGGTAAATCTGCTTCCCAGAGCTTCCAGCTAACAGAAAAAATCCATACTGACAAGTTGGACAAATATAGAATGCACAGAACAATAAATTCACAACATGTGGACTGAAATAATCAAAGCCAGAACTTATCTTTGCAGAACTGGTCAGGAAACCAGGAGAATCCAAGCAGAGAAGTGAATCCAGCCAGGAACATTGACAAGTGGCACAGGCTGAAGAAAGAGCCAGACTTAAATAGCGGACAATAAGTGGATGCAGCTGATGACAGCTAACTCCAAGGAGCAGCCATACCACTAGAAACCACAAGAGGGAGCCCAAGAGCAGAACTCACAAAAGTGCCACTTACAACCACCGGAGGGAGCCCAAGAGCGGAATTCACAACAGTACCCCCCCCTTGAGGAGGAGTCACCGAACCCTCACCTGAGCCCCCAGGCCGATCAGGACGAGCCAAGTGAAAAGCACGAACCAAATCGGTAGCATGGACATCGGAGGCAACAACCCAAGAATTATCCTCCTGGCCATAACCCTTCCACTTGACAAGATACTGAAGCCTCCGCCTCAAAAAACGAGAATCCAAAATCTTCTCAACCTCATATTCCAACTCTCCCTCAACCAACACCGGGGCAGGAGGGTCAACCGAGGGAACAACGGGCACCACATATCTCCGCAACAAAGATCTATGGAAAACATCATGAATGGTAAAAGAGGCAGGAAGAGCCAAATGAAAAGACACAGGATTAATAATTTCAGAAATTTTATAAGGACCAATAAACCGACGCTTAAACTTAGGAGAAGAAACCTTCATAGGAACATGACGAGAAGACAACCAAACCAAATCCCCCACACAAAGCCAGGGACAAACATGCTGACGGCGGTTAGAAAAATGTTGAGCCCTTTCCTGAGACAACGTCAAATTGTCCACCACATGAGTCCAAATCTGCTGCAGCCTGTCCACCACAGAATCAACACCAGGACAATCAGAAGGCTCAACCTGCCCAGAAGAAAAACGAGGATGAAAACCAAAATTACAAAAGAAAGGTGGAACCAAAGTAGCCGAACTAGCCCGATTATTAAGGGCAAACTCGGCCAACGGCAAGAAAGACACCCAATCATCCTGATCAGCAGACACAAAGCATCTCAAATAGGTCTCTAAGGTCTGATTAGTTCGCTCAGTTTGGCCATTAGTCTGAGGATGAAACGCTGAAGAAAAAGACAAATCAATGCCAATCCTAGCACAAAAGGCCCGCCAAAATCTAGAGACAAACTGAGAACCTCTGTCAGACACAATATTCTCCGGAATGCCATGCAAACGAACCACATGCTGAAAAAACAATGGAACCAGATCTGAGGAAGAAGGCAACTTAGGCAAAGGTACCAGATGGACCATTTTAGAGAACCGGTCACAAACAACCCAGATAACAGACATCTGCAGGGAAACAGGAAGATCCGAAATAAAATCCATGGAAATATGCGTCCAGGGCCTCTCAGGGACCGGCAAAGGCAAAAGCAACCCACTAGCGTGGGAACAGCAAGGCTTGGCCCGGGCGCAAGTCCCACAGGACTGCACAAAAGCACGCACATCGCGAGACAAGGAAGGCCACCAAAAGGACCTAGCAACCAAATCTCTGGTACCAAAAATCCCAGGATGACCAGCCATCACTGAACAATGAACCTCAGAAATTACCTTACTTGTCCATCTATCAGGAACAAACAGCTTCCCCACTGGACAGCGGTCAGGCCTATCAGCCTGAAATTCCTGAAGCACCCACCGCAAATCAGGGGAGATAGCACAAAGAATCACCCCCTCCTTAAGAATGCCAACCGGCTCCAGGACTCCAGGAGAATCAGGTGAAAAACTCCTAGAGAGGGCATCAGCCTTAACATTCTTAGATCCCGGAAGATACGAGACCACAAAATCAAAATGGGAGAAAAACAGGGACCATCGAGCCTGTCTAGGACTCAGCCGCTTGGCCGACTCGAGGTAAATCAGATTCTTATGATCGGTCAGGACCACAACACGGTGTTTAGCTCCCTCAAGCCAATGTCGCCACTCCTCAAATGCCCACTTCATAGCCAACAACTCCCGATTGCCGACATCATAATTGCGTTCCGCAGGCGAAAACTTTCTGGAAAAAAAGCACACGGTTTCATCAAAGAACCATCAGACTCCCTCTGAGACAAAACGGCCCCTGCCCCAATCTCAGAAGCGTCGACCTCAACCTGAAAAGGAAGAGAAACATCCGGTTGACGCAATACAGGGGCAGAAGTAAATCGGCGTTTAAGCTCCTGAAAGGCCTCAACAGCCTCAGAGGACCAATTAGTCACATCAGCGCCTTTCTTCGTCAAATCAGTAAGGGGCTTAACCACACTGGAAAAGTTGGCAATGAAACGGCGATAGAAATTAGCAAAGCCCAAAAATTTTTGAAGTCCCTTCACAGATGTGGGTTGGATCCAGTCATGAATAGCTTGGACCTTAACAGGATCCATTTCTATAGACGAGGGAGAAAAAATAAAACCCAAAAAAGAGACCTTCTGAACTCCGAATAGGCACTTAGACCCCTTCACAAATAAAGCATTATCACGAAGGATCTGGAACACCATCCTGACCTGCTTCACATGAGACTCCCAATCATTGGAAAAAATCAAAATATCATCCAAATATATGACCATGAATTTATCAAGATAATTGCGGAAAATATCATGCATGAAAGACTGGAACACAGATGGAGCATTAGAGAGCCCAAATGGCATCACAAGGTATTCAAAATGGCCTTCGGGCGTATTAAATGCAGTTTTCCATGCGTCACCCTGTTTAATACGAACAAGATTATATGCCCCTCGGAGGTCAATCTTAGTAAACCAACTAGCCCCCTTAATATGAGCAAACAAATCAGTAAGCAGAGGCAAGGGGTATTGGAATTTAACCGTGATCTTATTAAGAAGACGATAATCAATGCAGGGTCTCAAGGAGCCATCCTTCTTAGCAACAAAAAAGAAACCCGCTCCCAATGGTGACGAAGAGGGCCGAATATGCCCCTTCTCCAAAGATTCCTTAACATAGCTCCGCATGGCGGCATTCTCTGGCACAGAGAGATTGAAAAGTCAGCCCTTAGGGAACTTACAACCAGGAATCACGTTAATAGCACAATCACAGTCCCTATGTGGAGGAAGGGAACTGGACTTGGGCTCATCAAATACATCCTGGAAATCCGACAAAAACTCAGGGACCTCAGAAGAGGGGGAAGAGGAAATTGACATCAAAGGAATGTCACTATGTACTCCACGACAACCCCAACTAGTCACCGACATAGTTTTACAATCCAGCACCGGATTATGTTCCTGTAACCATGGAAATCCCTGCAAAACAACATCATGCAGGTTATGCAACACCAGAAAACGGCAATCTTCCTGATGTGCAGGAGCCATGTACATAGTCATCTGTGTCCAGTACTGAGGTTTATCCTTGGCCAAGGGTATAGCATCAATGCCCCTCAAAGGAATAGGGCTCTGCAAAGGCTGCAAGGAAAAACCACAGCGCCTGGCGAATTCTAAGTCCATTAAGTTCAGGGCAGCGCCTGAGTCCACAAATGCCATGACAGAAAAGGACGACAATGAGCAAATCAGGGTCACAGACGTCTCCGCTGAGCAGAGCCCACTGCTGCCGATACCGAATGGGAGACCGCAGCAGACATGGATCGAGATTCCCCCTGTGCAGCAGAGGAAACTCGACTCCTAACATTACCCCCCCTCCTAGGGCCCCCCCCTCCTTGAGCCTCACTACGCTCAAAAGCTGCGATAAGCAGCGGAGCCCGAATGTGCTCCTCAGGCTCCCAGGTTCTATCCTCTGGGCCGTGACCCTTCCAGTCCACCAGATAAAATTTCTTGCCACGTACCACCTTGCACCCCACAATAGCATTCACCTCAAACTCATCCGTGGATGAACCCGATGTCCCAGCAGATGACTCGGAAAACCGGGACAAATGAACGGGCTTTAAGAGGGAAACGTGGAAAGTATCGGTGATACCAAGGCGTGGAGGAATAGCCAAACGGTAGACCACAGGGTTGACCTGTTCCAGAACCTTAAATGGGCCAATGTAGCGAGGAGCAAACTTAGTGGACTCAACTCGCAGCCTGATGTTACGGGCGGAGAGCCACACTAAGTCGCCAGGAGCAAAGACCGGAGCGGGGCGCCGGTGTGTATCAGCCGAAACCCTCATTCTCTCCTTGGAGGCCCGGATGGCATCCTGTGTGCGGTCCCAGATGTCACGTGCCTCCACCGCCCAGTCTGCCACCCTAGAATCGGTGGATGACACGGGCATGGGCACAGGGACACATGGATGCTGGCCGTAATTAAGGAGAAAAGGAGTTTGACCAGTGGAATCGGCTACGGCGTTGCTCAGGGCAAATTCCGCCCAAGGTAGCAAAGATGCCCAGTCATCCTGCCTAGCAGAGACGAAATGTCGCAAATATGTCACCAGAGTCTGGTTGGTTCTCTCCACCAACCCATTCGTCTCGGGATGGTATGCAGAGGAGAGGTTTAACTCTATGCTGAGTAAACGGCAGAGCTCTCTCCAAAACCGAGATGCGAACTGGGGACCCCGATCGCTGACAATCTTATCAGGCATACCATGCAAATGGAAAACGTGTTTAATGAACAACACCACCAAGGCCCGTGCTGAGGGTAACCGAGGAAGCGGCACCAAATGCACCATCTTGGAGAAGTGGTCGGTGACAACCCAAATAATGGAGCAGCCACGCGACTTGGGTAGACCCACCACAAAGTCCATCCCGACCATCTCCCAGGGCCTGTCTGCCACCGGTAGAAGGTAAAGCAACCCAGCAGGCCATTGCCGAGGAGACCGATTCTGGGAGCAAGAAACGCATGCCTGAATATAGTCCTTGACATCTCGGGCCATATGCGGCCACCAGTATGTTCTCGCCAGAAGCTCAGATGTCCTCTTGGTCCCAAAATGCCCACCCACTCTGGAGGAGTGAGCCCAAGAGAAAACCTCCGGTCGCAAGTTAGCTGGTACGAAAGTCTTGCCCGGGGGCACAGACTCTAGCGAAACCGGAGCTACAGTTCTCAGGCTCTCAGAAGGGACAATAAGCCGAGGCTCCTCCTCCTCCTCCTCCGATGACACCACGGAGCGGGAGAGAGCGTCAGCACGAACGTTCTTCTCCCCAGAGAGGAAATGAAGAGTAAAATGGAACCGGGAGAAGAACAGGGACCATCTAGCCTGGCGAGAATTCAGCCGCTGGGCCGTTTGAAGATACACCAAGTTCTTGTGGTCAGTGAAGACTTGGAAGGGAAAGCGAGCTCCCTCCAAGAGATGTCTCCACTCCGAAAAAGCCAACTTCATGGCCAGCAACTCCCTGTCCCCGATGGAATAATTCCTCTCCGCTGGTGTGAAGGTCTTGGAGAAGAAGAAGCAAGGATGCTTCCGACCTTGAGCATCCTTTTGGAAAAGGACTGCTCCAGCACCAACGGATGAGGCATCCACCTCCAAGATAAATGGCTTATCAACATCGGGGCGATGTAGGATGGGAGCGCTAGCGAAGTGTGACTTGATCGAGAGAAAGGCTTTGGAGACCTCCTCTGACCACAACTTGGGATTTGCTCCCTTCTTGGTGAGGGCAACCAAGGGAGCTACCAAAGATGAGAAGTGTGGAATGAACTGGCGATAGTAATTAATGAACCCCATAAAGCGCTGCACCGCTTTAAGAGTATGGGGTTCTTGCCAGTCCATTACAGCCTGTAGCTTGGCAGGATCCATAGCCAAACCCTTGGCAGAGATGATATAACCAAGGAAAGGCAAGGACTCCTGCTCAAACACACACTTCTCCAACTTGGCGTAGAGGGAGTTTGCCCGTAAGAGGTCGAAGACTTTGCGAACATCTCTCCGATGGGAGTCAATATCTGGAGAGAAGATGAGAATATCATCCAGATAGACTACGACCGAGGTGGTGAGCATATCCCGGAAGATGTCGTTCACAAAGTCTTGGAAAATGGCTGGGGCATTACAGAGCCCGAAGGGCATCACCAGATATTCACAGTGCCCATCCCTGGTGTTAAAAGCCGTCTTCCATTCATCCCCCTCACGGATGCGAATCAGGTTGTAAGCACCCTGCAGATCTAACTTTGTAAATACCCTCGCTCCCCGTAGCCTATCAAACAGCTCAGATATCAGGGGTAGTGGGTACTTGTTCTTAACGGTGATGGCGTTAAGACCCCTGTAGTCTATGCATCGACGTAAGTCTCCAGTCTTCTTCTGTACAAAGAAGAACCCTGCCCCTGCCGGTGACACTGACTTCCTAATGAATCCTCTTGCCAGATTCTCCTGGATGTACTGGGACATTGCCTCCGTCTCCGGGAGAGATAACGGATAGACTCGACTCCGGGGAGGCTCAGCACCTGGCAAGAGGTCAATAGGACAGTCATAGGGGCGGTGAGGCGGAAGGGTCTCCGCAGCTCTTTTGGAGAACACGTCTGCATAGGGCCAATAGTGCTTGGGGAGAGAGGAAAGATCTGCGGGTACCTGTGTAGTAGCAACCTGAACACACTCCCTCAGACATCTACCCTCGCAAGATTTACTCCAACCCAAAATTCTCCCAGAGGACCACTCAATATGAGGAGAATGGTAGCGAAGCCATGGTATCCCCAACAGGACCTCATCAATTCCTAATAGGGAGATTATCTCCTGATGTGATGGAGACAAAGATAGCGTGAAAGGAATGGTTTGGTGGGTAATCTGTGAAGGTAGTGTTGACCCATTTACCACTCGAACGGTTACCGGCTTGGCGAGCATCACCAAGGGTATTGCGTGACGCTGGGCAAAAGTGGAAGACATAAAGTTACCCTCTGCCCCAGAATCCACGCATAGCTCGACCATAAGAGTGGATGGGCCTATGGTAATTGTCCCCTTGAAGGACAACTTTGAGGCAAACGTCGCCGTGTCTAGTGTACCTCCTCCAACTGCCACTAGACGCTGACGTTTCCCCGACCGCTGAGGACCCTTAGAGGCAAGATGTCCTGACTGCTGGCAAATATGACGGACCTTAGGTGCACGGGCAGACTGAGACTTGGATCCCGCTCGTGTCACCTCTAAGGCCTCATGTGACTCGGATGCCTGGACTGGAGATTCCATAGGTTTGGCGAAGGTGGGAGCCAGCCGAAACCTCTGCCTACACTGGGCTCGCTCCAACCTCCGCTCGTTAAAACGGAGGTCAATACGAGTAGATACGGCTATGAGCTCCTCCAGTGTGGCGGGAATCTCCCTAGTGGCCAAAGCGTCCTTCACATGGTCAGCCAGCCCCCTCCAAAATACGGGAATGAGGGTTTTATCTGGCCATTCCAACTCAGACGCTAATGTCCGGAAGTGAACAGCAAAATGGCTGACCATGGTTGAACCCTGAGTCAAAGCCAGCAGTTGGAGCGCTGTATCATGGGTGACTTGAGGTCCTAAAAAGACCTGTTTCAGAGTGTCCAGAAACCTAGGAACACTCCGCACCACATGATCGTTGCGCTCCCACAGCGGCGTAGCCCACTCCAACGCTCTGTCCGACAGGAGAGAGATTATGAATCCCACCTTTGCCCGCTCAGTAGGGAAACGTGCAGCCAGAAGCTCGAGGTGTATACCACATTGGCTCACGAAACCCCTACAGGACTTACTGTCCCCAGAGTATCTCTCAGGCAAAGGAAGGTGAGATAGGGTCGGAACAGAGGTGGCAGTGGGTAAAGCTGCTGCAGCCACGCTAGCAGCCTGAACAGCTATTGCGGTAACATCCACCGCCGAGGTTGCACGCTCAAGAGACGCCAACCGGCCCTCCAGCAGCTGGATGTACCCCTGCAATCGCTGTTCATCCGCCATTACTTAGCCAGATCCTGGCGCTAGTATACTGTTAGGGTTGGCGGAACGCACCAAATATATTGTTTATTAAAAGGAATTGGTGCGTTCGCAACCCGGGATCCACCGTGCAGGAAACTACCTGCTGCTAAATAATGGCGGCTCTATATGGCGGTATATACTAACTCTGTTAGCCTCACAGAGTAACCGCGAGAGGTGAGCTCTGTGCCCTGTTAGACTTTCACAGAGGCACAGGCCAACTACCCAGATGTGAGCAGTGAGTGGTCATGCATGCATACTCAATCTCCTCGCTGGAGGAGCCAGCATTCTAGGGGCTTATTTCAGCCGGGTCCCTGAACACACTTATACACAATCTCCTCGCCGGAGGTGCCAGCATTCTAGGGGCTTATTTCAGCCGGGTCCCTGAACACATACAAACACATGACCACATTGGCGCAAAGCATATAGCAAATGACAATACTAGCGCATGGCCGTGCGGTCATGCGCAGTTTATATAGTTGCAGCACAGGAAGCTGCTACTGAAGTTTTTGCACTTTCAGGACCTTCCAGAAGGACCAATGGAAAGTGCTGCAGTACCTGAGCATGTTTTGCCCTTTTAGGACCTTCCAGAAGGACCAATGGAATGTACTGCAGCACCTGAGCATGTGACCGAACATGTGGCCCTCGACCTCCAATGGGAGACCCTGCCCTGGGCATGCTCAGTGTGAGTAAACAAGGACTTAGTCCCAGAGAGGCTCGCTCGCCGCAGATCAGTGCAGGGTACCATAGGAAAGCCAGAAAAGGCAGTAGTGACCCTATGCACTGAATCAGCCCCAGCGAGACGCTGGGAGCTACGTCTCCGCTGAGCAGAGCCCACTGCGGCCGATACCGAATGGGAGACCGCAGCAGACATGGATCGAGATTCCCCCTGGGCAGCAGAGGAAACTCGACTCCTAACGTATAGTACTAATGGTAACAGACCTAACGACTCTCTTAGTACGCTTAGGGCAATCAGAGATAACATGAGCCGAATCACCACAATAAAAACACAGCCTATTCTGACGTCTGAATTCCTGCCGTTCTATTCTAGTCAAAATCCTATCACATTGCATAGGTTCAGGACTATGCTCAGAGGATACTGCCATATGATGCACAGCTTTGCGCTCGCACAGACGCCGATCAATCTGAATGGCTAGAGACATAGATTCGCTCAAACCGGCAGGCGTAGGAAAGCCCACCATAACATCTTTAAGGGTTTCAGAAAGACCTTTTCTGAAAATAACAGCCAGAGCCTCTTCATTCCATTTAGTGAGCACAGACCATTTTCTAAATTTCTGGCAGTATAACTCTGCCGCTTCCTGACCTTAACACAAGGCCAACAGGGTCTTTTCTGCATGATCCACAGAATTAGGTTCGTCATACAATAATCCGAGCGCTTGAAAAAATGCATCTACATTCAATAATGCCGGATCCCCTGTTTCAAGAGAAAAAGCCCAGTCTTGAGGATCACCACGCAGCAAGGATATGATGATTTTCACCTGCTGAATGGGATCACCAGAAGAACGGAGTTTCAAAGCAAAAAACAATTTGCAGTTATTTTTAAAGTTCAAAAACTTGGATCTGTCCCAAAAAACAAATCAGGAGTAGGAATTCTGGGCTCTAAAGCCGGAGTCTGGACAGCATAGTCCTGGATATTCTGTACTCTTGCAGCAAGTTGATCCACACGAGAAAACAAACCCTGAACATCCATGCCAAAACATATATCCTGAACCACCCAGATATCAAAAGGGAAAAAAAAAAGACAAACCAAAGCACAGAAAAAAAAATGGTTCAGAACTTTCTTTTCCTTCTTTTGAGATACATTTAATTCATTTTTGGCCACTTGTACTGTTATGATCTGGTGGTTTAGGAACAACATGAGACAAGCTCTGAAGGAGGTGGTATCTGTACTGACCGCAAACCCTGAACCTAGCAGAGCAACTAAAAATAGCCGTGGGGGGTACCTGACGCTCCTTAGACCCCTCGGCACAGCCTAAGATCAAACTTCTCCTAAAGATGGAAACAGGAAACCTATCTTGCCTCAGAGAAAATCCCCAAAGGAAAGATAGCCCCCCACAAATATTGACGGTGAGGGGAAAATAACATACGCAGAAATGAAATCAGATTTTAGCATAGGAGGCCAGTCTAGCTTGATAGATAGGACAGGAAAGGATACTGTGCGGTCAGTATAAAAACTACAAAACAATCCACACAGAGTTTACAAAATCTCCACACCTGACTAAATGTGTGGAGGGTAAATCTGCTTCCCAGAGCTTCCAGCTAACAGAAAAAATCCATACTGACAAGCTGGACAAATATAGAATGCACAGAGCAATAAGTTCACAACATGTGGACTGAAATCAGCAAAGCCAGAACTTATCTTTGCAGAACTGGTCCAGGAAACCAGGAGAATCCAAGCAGAGATGTGAATCCAGCCAGGAACATTAACAAGTGGCACAGGCTGAAGAAAGAGTCAGACTTAAATAGCGGATAATAAGTGGATGCAGCTGATGACAGCTAACTCCAAGGAGCAGCCATACCACTAGAAACCACAAGAGGGAGCCCAAGAGCAGAACTCACAAAAGTGCCACTAACAACCACCGGAGGGAGCCCAAGAGCGGAATTCACAACAGATATGCCAAAAACAGAGAATTGCAAACCCAAAGTTCATATGTAGGTTCACAGAGAGATCCATGTATGTGTAGAGTAGTAGAAGGAGAAGAATATAGTCTTAGAAGAGGATGATCCATGTCTTCAAGCCAGTGGGGCCAAAAAGTTCTTCGGCGGGTAGACATCCCAGGAATCCAGCGTATAATAACTCCTTTTTAAGGCCTGAATGTGCAACCATTTGCAAATTAAATATCTACCATGAATAGTAGCTGTTTGTGACAGATGCCGCCTCTGCTGTTACTGAAGATTCTTTCTATTTCAAATAAGGAAACATCATGAGATTTCCCATTGTGCATAACCAAGAAATGGGCAGCCATGGGAGTGAGGGTCTTGCCCTTCTTCAAATCAGATTTTGCTAGATGTATTGTTAATAGTGATGAGCGAATATACTCGTTACTTGAGATTTCTCGAGCACGCTCGGGTGTCCTCCGAGTATATTTTAGTGCTCAGAGTTTTAGTTTTTCTTGCCGCAGCTGAATGATTTACATCTGTTAGCCAGCATAAGTACATGTGGGGATTCCCTAGCAACAAGGCAACCCCCACATGTACTTATGCTGGCTATCAGATGTAAATCATTCAGCTGCAGCGACAAAAACTAAAACTCCGAGCACTAAAAAATACTCGGAGGACACCCAAGCGTACTCAAGAAATCTCGAGTAACGAGTATATTCGCTCATCACTAATTGTTAGGCAGTGTATAGGCACCATTCAGAGTTTTTCTCATATCCAAAAACAAATTCTAAGCTTCTCCTACCCATTGTTCAGTAAAATAATAGCAGCACTGGGGTGGTGCACAGATGGCATCCAAGTGCTATTCGTTTTTTGCGGATATATTCACTTAAAGAGAACTTGACACCTGAAACATGCTGCCCAATCTGTGGTCAGAACGTGTCAGGGATGGCAGTATGATCTCAGTCATACTGCTCCTTGGCAATATTCATACAAATATTACAATCACATCAGCAGCATTCAATCTCTTAAGCACTCACACTGTAGTAGTTTTAGTGACACCATGCACAGCAGCTGATTTTACCCAGACTCGTCCATAGCCAAGAGCTGCATTCCACTGTCAGTGCATATATCCAGTGGTATCTGGGGGTCCTGCCTCCTACATGTCTGCACGTTATCCTGAAGCCATAGGGAGACTTTAACCTAATTAAACCTTCTAAATCGTTTACTTGAGTAAAATGTTAGGAATCTATTAAAAGCACCAAAGTGAGTGAAACTTACTACATCTGAAACATATTTAGCTAGGCTAATTTAGTAACATTATCATCTGTGCTCTTACTGAAATATTTCTGCTTATTAAAGGACAAAAGAGGATGGAGAAAAATTTAACGCTATAAATAATCAAAAATAAATCACGTTAAAGAAAAGCCATAACCCGAAAATTGTGATGTCTTAATATCCTGAATGAGAAGTCTGTAGAGCAGAACCGCAGTTATTGAAAGTCGTCAAGGATTTCTGCAAGTGTCAGGAGGTCACACTAATGTTTAACAAACTTTGGAAAGTCTATAGCATAGACCGAACACTTTAATGATCCCATATTTATGTTCACATAGAATCAGTTTCACACAATGTCTTCCCTGTAAAAATCTTTGGTTTATGGGGAAATGCATCAGTGGTTTCCACAGTAGTGGTTTCCACAGTAGTGAATTCCGCAGTGTCACAGCTTTCAAAACCAGTAATGAGTGATGCACATTATATGAAGTGACAGATAGAAATTTACAGTCTAAGATAAAACATATGGGACACGATTAAACATAGGTCTCATGTATGTACTTAGTGGTAGAAGCAGAAGTGCGCAGAACAGTATATGTCAGTGATATTAGATATCAATGAGGTATAATACCCTTGAGAAAATTAAAAAAATGGGGGCTAAAAAATTATTTTTGTGGGGAAAAAAATGATTTTTTTATTTTCAGGGCTCTGCGTTATAAAATTCTGTGAAGCACTTGGGGGTTCAAAGTGCTCACCACACATCTAGATAAGTTCCTTGGTAGGTCTAGTTTCCAAAATGGGGTCACTTGTGGGGGGAGCTCCAATGTTTAGGCACACAGGGGCTCTCCAAATGCAACATGGTGTCCGCTAATGATTGGAGTTAATTTTTCATTCAGAAAGTCAAATGGCGCTCCTTCCCTTCTGAGCCCTGCCGTGTGCCCAAACAGTGGTATATTCCCACATGTGAGGTATCGGTGTACTCTGGAGAAAATGCCCAACAGATTTCAGGATCCATTTTATCCTGTTGTCCATGTGAAAATGAAAAAATTAAGACTTAAAGAATTTTTTTGTGAAATAAAGTGCTTTTTCATTTTTACGGATCAATTGGTGAAGCACCTGGGGGTTCAAAGTGCTCACTATGCATCTAGATAAGTTCCTTGGGGGGTCTAGTTTCCAAAATCGGGTCACTTTTGAGGGAGCTCCAATCTTTAGGCACACGGGGGCTCTCCAAACGTGACATGGTGACCGCTAAAGATTGGAGCCAATTTTTCATTGAAAAAGTCAAATGGCGCTCCTTCCCTTCCAAGGCCTGCCGTGCGCCCAAACAGTGGTTCCCCCCCATATATGGGGTATCAGCGTACTCATGACAAATTGTACAATAACTTTCGTGGTCCACTTTCTCCTTTTACCCTTGGGAAAATAAAAAAAAATTGTTGCTAAAATATCAGTTTTGTGACTAAAAAATTAAATGTTCATTTTTTCCTTCATGTTGCTTCTGCTGCTGTGAAGCACCTGAAGTGTTAATACACTTCTTGAATGTGGTTTTGAGCACCTTCAGGGGTGCAGTTTTTAGAATCGTGTCACTTTGGGGTATTTTCAGCCATATAGACCCCTCAAACTGACTTGAAATGTGAGGTGGCCCCTAAAAAAAATGGCTTTGTAAATTTTGTTGTAAAAATGAGAAATCACTGGTCAAATTTTAATCCTTATAACGTCCTAGCAAAAGAAAAATTTGTTCTCAAAATCGTGCTGATGTAAATTAGACATGTGGGTAATGTTATTTATTAACTATTTTGTGTCACATAACTCTCTGGTTTAACAGAATAAAAATTAAAAATGTGAAAATTGCAAAATTTTCACAAATTTAAAAAAAAATCAATTTTTTCACAAATAAACGTAAAAATTATCGACCTAAATTTATCACTATCATGAAGCTCAATAGGTCAGGAAAAAACAATTTCAGAACCACTAGGATTCGTTGAAGCGTTCCTGAGTTATTACCTCATAAAGGGAAACTGGTCAGAATTGCAAAAAATGGCCAGGTCTTTAATGTCAAAATAGGCTGGGTCATGCAGGGGTTAAACCTGGATTTGGATACAAAATGATTTCCAAAACTTTAAATATCCAAATGAGCACTGTGCAAGCGATCATATTGAAATGGAAGGAGTATCACACCACTGCAAATCTACCAAGACCTGGCCGTCCCTCTAAACTTTCATCTCAAACAAGGCGAAGACTGATCAAAGATGCAGCCAAGAGGCCCATGATCACTCTGGATGAACTGTAGAGATCTACAGCTGAGGTGGGACAGTCTGTCCATAGGACAACAATCAGTCGCACACTACACAAATCTGGCCTTTATGGAAGAGTGGCAAGAAGAAAGCCATTTCTTAAAGATATCCATAAAAAGTGTTGTTTGAAGTTTGCAACAAGCCACCTGGGAGACACACCAAACATGTGGAAGAAGGTGTTCTGATCAGATGAAACCAAAATTGAACTTTTTGGCAACAATGCCAAACAATATGTTTGGCGTAAAGCCAACACAGCTCATCACCCTGAACACATCATCCCCACTGTCAAACATGGTGGTGGCAGCATCATGGTTTGGGCCTGCTTTTCTTCAGCAGAGACAGGGAAGATGGTTAAAATTGATGGGAAGATGGAAGGAGCCACATACAGGACCATTCTTGAAGAAAACCTGTTAGAGTCTGCAAAAGACCTGAGACTGGAACGGAGAATTGTCTTCCAACAAGACAATGATCACAATCATAAAGCAAAATCTCCAATGGAATGGTTCACAAATAAGCGTATCCAGGTGTTAGAATGGCCAAGTCAAAGTCCAGACCTCAATCCAATCTAGAATCTGTGGAAAGAGCTGAAAACTGCTGTTCACAAATGACCTCCATCAAACCTCACTGAGCTCGAGCTGTTTGCCAAGGAAAAATGAGCAAGGATTTCAGTCTCTCGATGTACAAAACTGATAAAGACATACCCCAAGCGACTTTCAGCTGTAATCGCAGAAAAAGGTGGAGCAACAAAGCATTGAGTTAAAGGGAATGAAAAATATTGCACGCCCCACTGTTCAGTTTTTGAATTTCCACAAAAATTGAAAATAACCAATACATTTTTTTCGACTTCACAATTGTGTTCCACTTGTTGTTGATTCTTCACCAAAAATTTACATTTGGTATCTTTATGTTTGAAGCATGATATGTGGGAAAAGGTTGAAAAGTTCCAGGGGGCCAAATACTTTCGCAAGGCACTGTAGCAGCAATGCATAAAAAATTAAACATTTATTTTTTATGCTTTTCTTATATAACGCTATCATATGCCGCACTGCTCTTACAGACATTATCATTGCTGTTCTCATTGGGGCTCACAATCTAAATTCCCTATCAGTATGTCTTTGGTGTGTGGGAGAAAACCATGAGAACATACAAACTCCTTGCAGATGTTGTCCTTAGTGGGATTTGAACCCAAGACCCCAGCACGCCAAGGCTGCAGTGCTTACCACTGAGCCACCGTGCTCAAGCATGTCCCTGATGAATAAATGCTATTTTGCCTGGCCATACTCACTTTAACAAGCAGTTTTTCCAATCTGATGTTCACGTAGTAAAAAAGGGCAAAAGAAAACTGGTATTTGTCAGATAGATTGCTACGGACTCTAGCAAAGGAACTCTGATGGTGGAGATAAGTGGTCTGGTACTAGAGCTGAGCAAATATGTTCGGAATCAGTCGCCAAATTAGTGCCATATTGGCACCCTATTCATGCCAAACTTATGTCTGATGATCGTTTCTGAACATATTAGGGTATTTTTAATCCCATTGACACCAATAATGTTTGGCTGTGATCGGCAAAAGATGCAAAAACAATATTCGTTAATGATCGTAATCGGAACCGAATTTTGGAAAATTCGCTCAACTCTATCTGCTACATAAAATTCCAACTCAATCCATTTTTATGTTTAAAATTGTTGTCCAGGTACATAATATTGATAACCTGTCCTTTGGATAGACTATCAATTTCAAAATGGCTGGGGTCTAACACCTGGGACCCCCAACTAGAAATGGGCGGACACCTGGATGTTCGGCCGAACAGTTACAAAAGGTTTGTGTTCGGGTACCAGAACAGTAGCCGGACCCGAACCTGGAGCCCATTCACTTGAATGGGGGCCGAACATCCAGTGTTTTCTGCATGGTAATGTGCTTGACAAAGTGGTAAACATGGCTTCTGATCGGCAGTGAAATCATCCCCGTCGGTCACATAGCCACGGTTCTCATGCTGTCAACAGACAGTGTGAGCGCTCAGCTGTGATCAGAGGTATAAAGTTTACCTCCAGTCACTGGTGTCAGCTGATGGGACTACTACTCCCATCATCTGACACCTGCTGCCGCTACTAACAGCGAGAGCAGGAGCGATCCCAGCTGAGCGCTCATGCTGTCCTTTGACAGCGTCGGAACCATGGCTCTTTGACCGGCGGGGATGATTTCATCTCTGATCAGAAATGGTGTTTGCTACGCTGTCATGCACATGACAGCGCGACAAACAGCATGTGTTCGGCAGCCTAACCCCAAACAGTAGGTTTTCAGTACGGATACTGAACTTTACTGTTCGGGTTTTCCCATCTCTACCCCCAACAATCAGCTGTTATTATCTCCAGATAAATGTGAACAGCTTGGTCTATGTGCAGAACATCTGAGCACACATGTGCCACTCATATCTGAACAATATTTACATCCAGTCACTGTCAGTGGCTGAAAGTGTTGGCACCTTTGAAATTGTTCCAGAGAATGAAATATTTCTCCCAGAAAATGATTATAATTATATGTTATGCTATACACATGGATATATCCTTTTTGTGTATTGGAACAAAAAAAAAAACTGAAAAAAGGCAAATTGGACATAATTTCACAAAATATTTTGTAAAACATTGTTAGCACCTTTCCAAAATTGTGGGTACACAACATAGTTTCAAGCATGTAATGCTCATTCTAACTCACCTGTGACAAGTAACAGACATGGGCAATAAATCATATAAAAGGGAAGAAGTTGACTCAATCTCTGCTTTATGTGTTTGTGTGTGCCACATTAAACATGCAGAACAGAAAGAGAAGTGAACTGTGTGAAGACTTGAAAACCAAAAATGTTGAAAAATATCAACAATATCAAGGTTATGAGTCCATCTCCAGAGATCTTGATGTTCATTTGTCCACAGCACAAAATATAATCAAAAAGTTTACAACCCAAGGCACTATAGCTCATCTCCCTGAATGTGGATGGCAGAAAAAAATTGATGAGAGGTTGCAACGAAGAATAGTCCGGATAGTGGAAAAGCAGCCCCAATCAAGTTCAAAGTTCAAAACAAATTCAACCTGTCCTGCAGGCTCAGGGTGCATCAGTGGCAGTGCAATCTATCCTTCAACATTTTAATGAAATGAAATGCTATGGCAGGAGACCCAGGAGGACCCCACTGCTGACACAGAGACATAAAAAGCTAGACTGCAGATTGCCAAAATGTACATGATAGTAACTACAGAATTGTACCCATAAATCAAAATAAAGTGGCAAATAAACTGAATTCATCATATGAACAACAGAAATCAGCATTATAGATTGCCAATAAAAACAGATTTTATTAAACAAAATTACAAATTATTCAACTAGTGTAATCAAGGTGACTGCTAACCAAGCAGGGATAGCCAACATAAATGGGGATTAAAAAGTGGTAGAAATGCATAAACAATCTAGTATAAATAGGGCTAGTAAGACAGAGATAATTAAGTGGGATATAATGCTCCCTAAAAAGTTATACATCCGGCAATAAATGAATAAATGGAAAGACAGCACTTACATAGATGGAATGCTTATTTATGTGGCGTTCTCTCCACTCCAACGCAAAGAGTGTGCAACAAAATATTAAGTAGAGGGTGCCAACAATTTTGTGCAGCCCATTTTGAGGTTTTTGTGTGTAATTATGTCCAATTTGCCTGTTTTTAAGTTTTTTTGTGTTGTTCTAATACACACTAAGGAAATAAACATATGTATAACAAAAACTAGTGCAATTGCAATAATTACTGTATCTTGGAGAAATACTTCATTTTCTGTAATAATTTCAGAGGTGGCAACACTTTTGGCCATGATTCATAGCAGAAATATAAATTGCATCTTATACCATAAAGCCAGGAATTGTAGAGTTCAAATGCACTTCTGATTCCAAAAAGCATCCGAAGACAAGATAAATGGATAGTTGTCGAGTCCATATGGGTTGAAATTCATGGAGGGAAAAATGGTAACAAAATTCTCATTGGGGTCTGTTACAAACCCCCAAATATAACAGAAAGCATGGAAAGTCTACTTCTAAAGCAGATAGATGAAGCTGCAACCCATAATGAGGTCCTGGTTATGGGGGACTTTAACTACCCGGATATTAACTGGGAAACAGAAACCTGTGAAACCCATAAAGGCAACAGGTTTCTGCTAATAACCAAGAAAAATTATCTTTCACAATTGGTGCAGAATCCAACCAGAGGAGCAGCACTTTTAGACCTAATACTATCTAATAGACCTGACAGAATAACAAATCTGCAGGTGGTTGGGCATTTAGGAAATAGCGACCACAATATTGTGCAGTTTCACCTGTCTTTCACTAGGGGAACTTGTCAGGGAGTCACAAAAACATTGAACTTTAGGAAGGCAAAGTTTGAACAGCTTAGAGATGCCCTTAATCTGGTAGACTGGGACAATATCCTCAGAAATGAGAATACAGATAATAAATGGGAAATGTTTAAGAACATCCTAAATAGGCAGTGTAAGCGGTTTATACCTTGTGGGAATAAAAGGACTAGAAATAGGAAAAACCCAATGTGGCTAAACAAAGAAGTAAGACAGGCAATTAACAGTAAAAAGAAAGCATTTGCACTACTAAAGCAGGATGGCACCATTGAAGCTCTAAAAAACTATAGGGAAAAAAATACTTTATCTAAAAAACTAATTAAAGCTGCCAAAAAGGAAACAGAGAAGCACATTGCTAAGGAGAGTAAAACTAATCCCAAACTGTTCTTCAACTATATCAATAGTAAAAGAATAAAAACTGAAAATGTAGGCCCCTTAAAAAATAGTGAGGAAAGAATGGTTGTAGATGACGAGGAAAAAGCTAACATATTAAACACCTTCTTCTCCACGGTATTCACGGTGGAAAATGAAATGCTAGGTGAAATCCCAAGAAACAATGAAAACCCTATATTAAGGGTCACCAATCTAACCCAAGAAGAGGTGCGAAACCGGCTAAATAAGATTAAAATAGATAAATCTCCGGGTCCGGATGGCATACACCCACGAGTACTAAGAGAACTAAGTAATGTAATAGATAAACCATTATTTCTTATTTTTAGTGACTCTATAGCGACAGGGTCTGTTCCGCAGGACTGGCGCATAGCAAATGTGGTGCCAATATTCAAAAAGGGCTCTAAAAGTGAACCTGGAAATTATAGGCCAGTAAGTCTAACCTCTATTGTTGGTAAAATATTTGAAGGGTTTCTGAGGGATGTTATTCTGGATTATCTCAATGAGAATAACTGTTTAACTCCATATCAGCATGGGTTTATGAGAAATCGCTCCTGTCAAACCAATCTAATCAGTTTTTATGAAGAGGTAAGCTATAGGCTGGACCACGGTGAGTCATTGGACGTGGTATATCTCGATTTTTCCAAAGCGTTTGATACCGTGCCGCACAAGAGGTTGGTACACAAAATGAGAATGCTTGGTCTGGGGGAAAATGTGTGTAAATGGGTTAGTAACTGGCTTAGTGATAGAAAGCAGAGGGTGGTTATAAATGGTATAGTCTCTAACTGGGTCGCTGTGACCAGTGGGGTACCGCAGGGGTCAGTATTGGGACCTGTTCTCTTCAACATATTCATTAATGATCTGGTAGAAGGTTTACACAGTAAAATATCGATATTTGCAGATGATACAAAACTATGTAAAGCAGTTAATACAAGAGAAGATAGTATTCTGCTACAGATGGATCTGGATAAGTTGGAAACTTGGGCTGAAAGGTGGCAGATGAGGTTTAACAATGATAAATGTAAGGTTATACACATGGGAAGAGGGAATCAATATCACCATTACACACTGAACGGGAAACCACTGGGTAAATCTGACAGGGAGAAGGACTTGGGGATCCTAGTTAATGATAAACTTACCTGGAGCAGCCAGTGCCAGGCAGCAGCTGCCAAGGCAAACAGGATCATGGGGTGCATTAAAAGAGGTCTGGATACACATGATGAGAGCATTATACTGCCTCTGTACAAATCCCTAGTTAGACCGCACATGGAGTACTGTGTCCAGTTTTGGGCACCGGTGCTCAGGAAGGATATAATGGAACTAGAGAGAGTACAAAGGAGGGCAACAAAATTAATAAAGGGGATGGGAGAACTACAATACCCAGATAGATTAGCGAAATTAGGATTATTTAGTCTAGAAAAAAGACGACTGAGGGGCGATCTAATAACCATGTATAAGTATATAAGGGGACAATACAAATATCTCGCTGAGGATCTGTTTATACCAAGGAAGGTGACGGGCACAAGGGGGCATTCTTTGCGTCTGGAGGAGAGAAGGTTTTTCCACCAACATAGAAGAGGATTCTTTACTGTTAGGGCAGTGAGAATCTGGAATTGCTTGCCTGAGGAGGTGGTGATGGCGAACTCAGTCGAGGGGTTCAAGAGAGGCCTGGATGTCTTCCTGGAGCAGAACAATATTGTATCATACAATTATTAGGTTCTGTAGAAGGACGTAGATCTGGGTATTTATTATGATGGAATATAGGCTGAACTGGATGGACAAATGTCTTTTTTCGGCCTTACTAACTATGTTACTATGTTACTATGTTGTTTTTTTCAATGCGTTTCAAAGTCAAAACTGATGCCTTCGTCAGGACAACCACGTGTGAAGTGGTAAAGTTGCATACATGAGGTTAAATACATTAAAAAATAAAATAAGGGCACCAAACACAAAGGGGTGTGGAAAATGGCTCGCATGTATTGTCTGCATCAACATATAGCAAAATATATATAAAAAAATTAATATAATAAAATAAATGAATTGGTCATTGTTAATAATGATGTAACAACATGAGAAGTATGGCGACAACTGTCACTTCGGAGAAACCAGAACATATATAGTATACTGTATGTTTTAAGACAAATATGAATATGCTGTCAATAATTAACGCCTTTTCATAACAGTACTATAAGGTCTTCTCATTATATTGCTGATTCATTGAGGGGGATTTTTTGTGCAGGCAGCACAATGAGGTGCAATTATTTATTCATGAACACAGCATACAGCTTACTTAGAGAACACCATGAGCAGACATTTTTATTCAAGTGGAAATAGAATGACATTGTTATTTTTAATCCCAATGTGGGATGTGCTACAGAAGATCAGAGAATAGGGGAGGAAGATAAAGAAGAAAGGGATAAGAACAACTCAAATCTTAACTGCATACTTCTACTAGGTCTCTTCAATGATCGGTTGGGTTCTCAGCACTCAGGCCCACACCAATCTACTCAGAATTAAAGGATTAAAGCTTATAAAATATATTCCAAAAGTTAAGTTATGCTGCACTCAAGTACTGATGATGGTTCTGGTGCTGCATTCCTGTACTGATGGTGGTTTAGGTGCTTTATTCATAGGCGTATGTAGATTTTGATCCTGTAGTAATGTAGATGGTATAATTTTTAATTTGTCAGATTCAAAAATAGATCATTACAGGGTCGGTGTGTTGTACATTGCATACATAAAAAAGAAAAAGAGTGAAAATACTACTGTCTAAATGATGCAAAAGAAGACTAGAGCCCCCATACACTTTGGAGAGCTGGCTGCTAAACAATAGTTCACATGATCATTTGGCAGGGAGCTAACTCGGCCAACTCTCCCATACACAGGAGCACTCACACTGTGTGAGATTTGAACCCATCATTGCAAAAAAACATTGTTATCCACTGATTTAAAATGGACAATAAAAATGCTGAAACTATGCTAAAGATTTAAATGAAGGGTATCGGTAAAGGATATAGGGTCTCAGTCATCTAAATTGTCTTTGTTGCCTTAACAGTTATTCAGAATTGAAGTTTAGTTGTTTTAATCTGGGCAGGAAAAATGAAAGCTGAGCTAAAATTGTTAGTGATTGCGAACATGTGGTGTCGATGAAAGAACATTGATATAGATTCTCATCTCTATTTGTGAAATCTTATATGCATATTTATAAATGTCTGTGTGTTCTGCTCGCTTAACTTTGGTGAGTAAAATCATTTGTCATTCACAGATCTTTAGGTATTTGCTAATTTTGATTTGGCGAGTTAAGATGGCTACGTTTACATCTCACGTATACATTCTTAATTCATTCTCATTGAAATATAGAGATCTGTCCTTTATTTATAAAAAATCAGTCTACTTAACTTGAAGTAATTGTTTTACAAGCAAACAACTAAATCCGTGCCATTGAAAAGATTGATGTTATGTTTCCCATATGTAGCTGACATGCAGTAGTGGATAATGTCGTGTTAATGACAGTGAGTAATGTATCTGTGAGGATATCCGCTCGCCTGCGCATGACTCTGGGTGTTGGATGAGTGCTGAAAAGTTTTACTCTAATATTTTATTATAAGTATATTAATGCACACATATGCTTTAGTTTAAGCATACAATCTAATCAATCCCCACTATTTTCTGTTCTTGCGGCACATAAAATACTCATTTTATGCAATTTCCAGAATAATTAGTTTTCTTTTAGAAATGTTTGTTAGTAGTTGTCGAGCAGTCGTCCAAATTCAACATTTTATCTGATAAAGAATTCAGTGTTTATTATTCATAAGGTGGTCTGGAGCTCGCTAGTAGTAAAAAGTTATTGATCATCATATAACCCCACACTCAAATTTTGTTTAATTTGGGTAAAATGTTAAGATGAACCACTTTGTCAGATTTGTTTGGGAAATTTTTCCCAAAAATTCAATTTCCAGCGATTTGCAAGTATTGCAATTGTGAAGATACTTGTATTACAAACCCCGTGGCTTGTTCTTGACTGGCACACTACTTTTACAGACTGCAGTTCAGTATTTCACACTAGGAGCCCAGTTTTGTACAGGAATAGAAGCAATATTACAGTTTTTCTTTACCGTGCCTATACTACAGTATACAGTAGCATTCTAGAAAGGTAAACTTTGCCTAACATGTGAGAAGCTAACTTGTAAGAACAAAATGGGCAATTTTTTTTAATACAAGCAACTTGTGGGTGTAAAGTACTTATACAGGTTCTATAATTTTGGACAGTTTTTTCCCCAGTTTCTTAAGGGGAATTTGTCACCATGTTTTGGCTACCTCATCTGAAAGCAGCTTATTGTAGGGGCAGAGAGACTGATTCCAACAATGTGTCACTTAGTATATTGGGTGCAGTGGTTGTGACTAGGGTTGAGCGACCTTTACTTTTATAGGATCGGGTCGGGTTTCACGAAACCCGACTTTTTCAAAAGTCGGGTCGAGGGAAATCGGCCGATCCTATAAAAAAGTCGGGGTCGGGGTCGGCCGAAACTCGAAACCCAATGCACTGTATTGGTTTTCCAATGGTTCCCAGGGTCTGAAGGAGAGGAAACTCTCCTTCAGGCCCTGCGATCCATATTTAAGTGTAAAATAAAGAATAAAAATAAAAAATATCGCTATACTTACCCTCTGACGCGCCCTGGTACTAACCGGGAACCTTCCTTCCTTCGAATCAGCGCTTTCAGGACCTTGCGGTGACGTTGCGGTGACGTCGCGGCTTGTGATTGGTCGCGCGACCGCCCATGTGACCGCCGCGCGACCAATCAGAAGCCGTGACGTCACCGCGACGTCACCGAAGGTCCTGGAAGCGCTGATTCTTAGGAAGGAAGGCTGCCAGAAAGAAGCAGGGCGCGTCCGAGGGTGAGTATATACCTAATAGGAATATACTCACACTCGGACGCGCCCTGCTTCTTTCCGGCAGCCTTCCTTCCTAAGAATCAGCGCTTCCAGGACCTTCGGTGACGTCGCGGTGACGTCACGGCTAGGGTTGAGCGAAACGGATCGTTCATTTTTAAAAGTCGCCGACTTTTGGCAAAGTCAGGTTTCATGAAACCCGACCCGACCCCTTTGTGGGGTCGGCCATGCGGTACGCGACTTTCGCGCCAAAGTCGCGTTTCAATGATGCGAAAAGCGCCATTTCTCAGCCAATGAAGGTGGACGCTGAGTGTGGGCAGCGTGATGACATAGGTCCTGGTCCCCACCATCTTAGAGAAGGGCATTGCAGTGATTGGCTTGCTGTCTGCGGCGTCACAGGGGCTATAAAGAGGCGTTCCCGCCGACCGCCATCTTACTGCTGCTGATCTGAGCATAGGGAGAGGTTGCTGCCGCTTCTTCAGAAGCAGGGATAGCGTTAGGCAGGGTCCATTAATCACCAAACCGCTTGTGCTGTAGCGATTTCCACTGTCCAACACCACCTTTTGTTTGCAAGGACAGTGGAAGCTACATTTTTTTTCCTCAGCGCTGTAGCTCATTGGGCTGCCCTAGAAGGCTCCCTGATAGCTGCATTGCTGTGTGTACGCCGCTGTGCAAACCAACTGATTTTTTCAAAGCACAAATCCTGTTGTTCCTTCCTTTCTGCACAGCTATCTTGTTTGTTTGTCCACACTTTTTATTTAATTTGTGCATCAGTCCACTCCTTATTGCTGCCTGCCATACCTGGCTGAGATTACTGCAGGGAGATAGTAATTGTAGGACAGTCCCTGTTTTTTTTTTTTCTCCCTAAAAAAATAAGTTGTGGGAGATTAAGATTGGCATTTCTGCTAGAGTGCCATCCCTGTGTGTGCCATCTCTCTCACATAGTGGGCCATAGAAAGCCTTTTTATTTTTCTGTTTTTTTTTGTGGGGTTTATAAATTTTCCCTGAAAAAAAAAAACAGTGGGAGATTAATATTGGCCTTTGGACTTGTGTGCCAGTCCTGAGTGTGTCATCTCTCTCTCAAATAGTGGGCCATAGAATGCCTATTAATTTTTTTTTTTTTTTGGTTTCTAAATTCTCCCTGAAAAAATAAAAAAAAATCAGTGGGAGATTAATATTGCCCTTTCTGCTTGTGTGCCACTCCTGACTCCTGGGTGTGCCATCTCTCTCTCTCAAATAGTGGGCCATAGAAAGCCTATTTTTTTTTTATTTGGTTTCTAAATTCTCCCTGAAAAAAAAAAAAAAAAAAGTGGGAGATCAATATTGACATTTCTGCTTGAGTGACAGTCCTGCGTGTGTGGCATCTCTCTCATTTGGTGCCACCGAAAACAGAGTGTGTAACATTGTGCCTGATTTTCCTTGTGGTCTCACCCACCTGTAAAGGGATATCTAAATCATACTGAAGTTATAGCTCACCGTGTAAGTTGGTTGACAGCAACAAATACCGTTACTTTGGTTACATTTTTAAAACAATGAGGAAGTCTGGTGGAAGAGGTCGTGGCCGTGGGCGTTCATTGTCAGCTGGTAATGATGGTAGTGGTAGTGGAGCATCAGGTGGTCGTGGGAAAAAAATATTGCACCTAAGTCTGGAGCTGTGGAGCCAGGTTCGTCGTCTGGCTACAGAAGGCCTCGAACGCTCCCTTTTCTGGGAGTAGGAAAACCGCTTTTAAAGCCGGAGCAGCAACAGCAAGTTTTGGCTTACCTTGCAGACTCAGCCTCTAGCTCTTTTGCCTCCTCTTTTGAAACTGGTAAATGTAAAAGCAGCGCGTCGTTAGTGGATGTTCACGGTCAGGGACAAGTCGCTTCCTTGTCCTCTTCAGCAAAAACAACAACAGAGAAGGATGCAGCAGGCGACACAACGGGTTACTCCATGGAGCTCTTTACACATACCGTCCCTGGCTTAGAAAGTGAAGCAGTTAACAGGCCATGCCCATTACAAGTTGAATCTGACATGGAGTGCACTGATGCACAGCCACAGCCAGACTACTATGCTGGTCCTTTGACTCAGACCACAACATTGCCCTCGCAGGGTACTGATCCAGAATCAGACCCTGATGAGACTTTGTTGCCCCGTCACGAACGCTCTACCACCGACTTACACGGTGACACAGACAAAGTTGCGCACGAGCTAGAAGAGGAGGTTATAGATGACCCAGTTGTTGACCCCGATTGGCAGCCATTGGGGGAACAGGGTGCAGGCGGCAGTAGTTCTGAAGCGGAGGAGGAGGGGCCGCAGCAGGCATCAACATCGCAACAGGTTCCATCTGCTGGGCCCGTAGATGGGACAAAATGCGTGGCAAAGCCAAAAACTGTTGGAGGACAGCGTGGCCATCCGGTTAAAGCTCAGTCTGCAATGCCTGAAAAGGGATCCGAGGCTCGAAAGAGTGCAGTCTGGCATTTTTTTAAACAACATCCAATTGATCTGCACAAAGTCATCTGTCAAAAATGTTCAACTACCTTAAGCAGAGGTCAGAATCTGAAAAGTCTCAATACAAGTTGCATGCATAGACATTTAACCACCATGCATTTGCAAGCCTGGACTAACTACCAAACGTCCCTTAAGGTTGTAGCACCCTCGGCCAATGAAGCTAGTCACCAACGCTACATCCCTGCCGTAACTCTAAGGCCACCATTTTCCGCACCACCTGCAGTATCTGTGCAGGTTTCTTTGCCAGGCCAAAGCAGTCAGGGTCAGGGAATCACCAGTTTCGTAGTAGGAAACACTGCATCTAGGGCACAGGTGGAAACAATACCGTCTCCAACCGTCTCTCAGTCTGCCATGTCCACCGGCACACCCGCTAGTTCCACGATCTCCAGCTCTCCAGTCCAGCTCACCCTACATGAGACTCTGGTTAGAAAAAGGAAGTACTTATCCTCGCATCCGCGTACACAGGGTTTGAACGCCCACATAGCTAGACTAATCTCGTTAGAGATGATGCCCTACCGGTTAGTTGAAAGTGAAGCTTTCAAAGCCCTGATGGACTACGCTGTACCACGCTACGAGCTACCCAGTCGACACTTCTTTTCGAGAAAAGCCATCCCAGCCCTCCACCAGCATGTTAAAGAGTGCATCGTCCATGCACTCAGGCAATCTGTGAGTACAAAGGTGCACCTGACAACAGATGCATGGACCAGTAGGCATGGCCAGAGACGTTACGTGTCCATCACGGCACACTGGGTGAATGTGGTGGATGCAGGGTCCACAGGGGACAGCAATTTCGGGACAGTTCTGCCTAGCCCACGGTCTAGGAAACAGTTGGCTGTAGGTGTTCGCACCCCCTCCTCCTCCTCTTCGTCCTTCTGCAGAAGCGAGAGCTCGTCCACAGACCGCAGTCGCCAAACCACTCCATCCACAGCTGGCACTGTTGCACACCAGTTGTCCCATTATGGGGCAAGCGTCAGCAGGCTGTATTGGCTATGAAGTGTTTGGGCGACAACAGGCACACCGCGGAAGTTCTGTCCGAGTTCGCAGTCGTGGCTGGGCACAGTAGATCTTGAGGCAGGCAAGGTAGTGAGTGATAACGGAAGGAATTTCATGGCTGCCATCTCCCTTTCCCAACTGAAACACATTCCTTGCCTGGCTCACACCTTAAACCTGGTGGTGCAGTGCTTCCTGAAAAGTTATCCGGGGTTATCCGGCCTGCTCCTCAAAGTGCGCGGACTTTGCTCACATATCCGCCGTTCGCCCGTACACTCCAGCCGTATGCAGACCTATCAGTGGTCTTTGAACCTTCCCCAGCATCGCCTAATCATAGACGTTGCAACAAGGTGGAACTCAACACTGCACATGCTTCAGAGACTGTGCGAACAGAGGCGTGCTGTTATGTTTTTGTGGGAGGATACACATACACGGGCAGGCAGTAGGATGGCAGACATGGAGTTGTCAGGTGTGCAGTGGTCGAAGATACAAGACATGTGTCAAGTCCTTCAGTGTTTTGAGGAATGCACACGGCTGGTTAGTGCAGACAACGCCATAATAAGCATGAGCATCCCCCTAATGCGTCTGCTGATGCAAAGTTTGACGCACATAAAGGAGCAGGCATCTGCAGCCGAGGAAGAGGAAAGCCTTGACGACAGTCAGCCATTGTCTGGTCAGGGCAGTGTACAGGACGAGGTAGCGGGCGAACAGGAGGAGGAGGACGAGGAGGATGATGGGGATGAGTATTTTTTTAATGAGGAAGCTTCTCCGGGGCCACTGGAAATTGGTGGCGTGGCAAGGCCAGGTTCTGGGTTTCTGAGGGACACTAGTGACGTAGATTTGCCTGAAACTGCCCCTCAACCAAGCACAACCACAGATTTGACAACTGGAACTTTGGCACACATGGCGGATCCTCAAAAGGGACACACGCATTACGAAAATGATGAACGATGACGATTACTGGTTGGCCTGCCTCCTTGATCCTCGCTATAAAGGCAAATTTCAAAATATTATGCCACATGACAACTTGGAACTAATATTAGCAACCAAACAATCAACTCTTGTTGACCGTTTGCTTCAGGCATTCCCAGCACACAGAGCCCGTGATCGTTCTCACACGAGCAGCAGGGGCAGCAGACCAGAAGTGTTAGAGGTGCAGAAATCTGAAGTGGCATTGGACAGAGGGGTTTTCTGACCAGGTTGTGGAGTGATTTTGCTATGACCGCAGACAGGACAGGTACTGCTGCATCAATTCAAAGTGACAGGAGACAACATTTGTCCAGTATGGTTACTAACTATTTTTCATCCCTTATCGATGTTCTACCTCAACCGTCATTCCCATTTGATTACTGGGCATCCAAATTAGACACCTGGCCAGAATTGGCAGGATATGCATTGCAGGAGCTTGCTTGCCCGGCAGCTAGTGTCCTATCAGAAAGAGTATTCAGTGCTGCAGGTTCAATATTAACCGAAAAAAGGACTCGTCTGGCCACCCAAAATGTTGATGATCTAACCTTCATTAAAATGAACCACAACTGGATTTCGAATTCTTTTGCCCCACCTTGCCCGGCCGACACCTAGCTTTCCTATGAAAAGGTATTGCCTGTGGACTACTCTGAATGACTTTACCAATCTCGTAATTTGCAGCAGCTGATTGTCCAGCATACGACATGTTTACACCTCCCTAAATGGCCAAACTCCCCACACGGGGCCGTGGTATCGCCACTTGGCGCAAGCACCCGTGAGAGTGCTGTTTGTCTGAAGAGGTGGGTGTGCCCGCTTTTGGTCTATGGCACTGCCACTGGGTCCCTCATAGTACAATAAAGTGTCTCTGGCGGTGGTGGTGCGCACCCAACGTCAGACACACTGTTGTAACATGAGGGGCCCTGGGCATGTACCGCCGGCCACAAGAGAGTTCCCCCACCCCCAGCTCAAACATTGCTCTACCACTTGCACAATTATCTCTCACAGTTCCACCTATGTTTAGTCTATGCGCTGACATCCGTAAATTCCTGCCACTGACAATACCATTGTGTTGACATGTATGATGGTACTTAACATAGTCAGGGGCAGTGTCCTATATTTACCCAAGTAAATACTTTGTGCCAAATTACTAGGTCTGAAACTACGCAGAGGAGCCCACCCCTGTACCTAATGATTGCAACCTTTTGGTTTTTCTTTTTGTTGTAATGCGAGACATTAACATGTATTTATTTTTTGGGACTACTAACTGGCAGACACTCATTACAATCGGCCGCCGCTGACAACACCAATGGTGCTCACTGCCTGTGTACCCCTGCAAGAGAATTCAAAGTGCCTACAGCCCAATTTTATTATGTTAGGCCTTCGAAGCCTGTCTGCGGTCCCTCCTTCCACTAGGCCTCCACTGACCTGTCTACTGCTGCCCGTGTTCCCCTGGAACCAAATTTAAAGTGCCTACAGCCTAATTTTATTATGTTAGGCCTTCAAAGCCTGTCTGCGGTCCCTCCTTCCATTAGGCCTCCACTGGCTTGTCTACTGATGCCCGTGTACCCCTGGAACCAATTCTAATGTGCCTACAGCCATATATTATTATGTTAGGCCTTCGAAGCCTGTCTGCGGTCCCTCCTTCCACTAGGCCTCCACTGACCTGTCTACTGCTGCCTGTGTTCCGCTGGAACCAATTTTAAAGTGCCTACAGCCCTAATTTATTATGTTAGGCCTTCGAAGCCTGTCTGCGGTCCCTCCTTCCACTAGGCCTCCACTGACCTGTCTACTGCTGCCCGTGTACCCCTGGAACCAATTCTAAAGTGCCTACAGCCATATTTTATTATGTTAGGCCTTCGAAGCCTGTCTGCGGTCCCTCCTTCCACTAGGCCTCCACTGACCTGTCTACTGCTGCCCGTGTTCCCCTGGAACCAAATTTAAAGTGCCTACAGCCTAATTTTATTATGTTAGGCCTTCGAAGCCTGTCTGCGGTCCCTCCTTCCACTAGGCCTCCACTGACCTGTCTACTGATGCCCATGTACCCCTGGAACCAATTCTAAAGTGCCTACAGCCATATTTTATTATGTTAGGCCTTCAAAGCCTGTCTGCGGTCCCTCCTTCCACTAGGCCTCCACTGACCTGTCTACTGCTGCCCGTGTTCCCCTGGAACCAATTTTAAAGTGCCTACAGCTCTAATTTATTATGTTAGGCCTTTGAAGCCTGTCTGCGGCCCCTCCTTCCACTAGGCCTCCACTGACCTGTCTACTGCTGCCCGTGTTCCCCTGGAACCAAATTTAAAGTGCCTACAGCCTAATTTTATTATGTTAGGCCTTCGAAGCCTGTCTGTGGTCCCTCCTTCCACTAGGCCTCCACTGACCTGTCTACTGCTGCCCGTGTACCCCTGGAACCAATTCTAAAGTGCCTACAGCCATATTTTATTATGTTAGGCCTTCGAAGCCTGTCTGCGGTCCCTCCTTCCACTAGGCCTCCACTGACCTGTCTACTGCTGCCCGTGTTCCCCTGAAACCAAATTTAAAGTGCCTACAGCATAATTTTATTATGTTAGGCCTTCGAAGCCTGTCTGCGGTCCCTCCTTCCACTAGGCCTCTACTGACCTGTCTTCTGATGCCCGTGTACCCCTGGAACCAATTCTAAAGTGCCTACAGCCATATTTTATTATATTAGGCCTTCGAAGCCTGTCTGCGGTCCCTCCTTCCACTAGGCCTCCACTGACCTGTCTACTGCTGCCCGTGTTCCCCTGGGACCAATTTTAAAGTGCCTACAGCCCTAATTTATTATGTTAGGCCTTCGAAGCCTGTCTGCGGTCCCTCCTTCCACTAGGCCTCCACTGACCTGTCTACTGATGCCCGTGTACCCCTGGAACCAATTCTAAAGTGCCTACAGCCATATTTTATTAGGCTAGGCCTTCGAAGCCTGTCTGCGGTCCCTCCTTCCACTAGGCCTCCACTGACCTGTCTACTGCTGCCCGTGTTCCCCTGGAACCAATTTTAAAGTGCCTAATGCCCTAATTTATTATGCTAGGCCTTCGAAGCCTGTCTGCGGTCCCTCCTTCCACTAGGCCTCCACTGACCTGTCTACTGATGCCCGTGTACCCCTGGAACCAATTCTGAAGTGCCTACAGCCATATTTTATTATGTTAGGCCTTCGAAGCCTGTCTGCGGTCCCTCCTTCCAATAGTTCTCCACTGACCAGACCAATGCTGGCCGTGTACCCCTGGAATGCAGCTGAAAGTGCATGGAGTCTCCTTTTTTTCTTTGTTTTATATTTAGAAAGCCCAGATAAACTACGCTGTACCACGGTTCAAGCTACCCAGTCGACATTTCTTTTGCGAGAAAAGCCATCCCAGCCCTCCACCGGCATGAAAAAGTCTGCATTGTCATAGCACTCAGGCAATCAAACAGTAGAAAGGTGCACCTGACAAGAGACGCATGGACCAGTAGGCATGTCCACAAAAAGTTACGTGTCCATTACGGCGCACTGGGTTAATGTGTTGGATGCATGGTCCACAGGGGACAGCCTACAAAGTCTGTCTGCAATCCCTAATTCAAATTGTCCTCCGCTGACCACACCACTGCTGCACGTGTACCCCTGGAACCAATTTTAAAGTGCCTACAACCTAATTTTCTTATGTTAGGCCTACTACGCCTGTCTGCGGTCCCTCCTTCCAATACTCGTCCACTGATCACACCACTGCTGCCCGTGGACCCCTGGAACCTATTTTTAATTGCATAGAGCATCCTTTTTTTAATAGTAGGCGTACAAAGTCTGTCTGCGGTCCACTATTGAAATTGTCCTCCACTGACCAGAGCAATGCTGCCTGTGTACCCCTGTAACTTTTTTAAACTGCAGTGAGCCACATTTTTGGTTTAAGGCCTACTACCTGTGTCTGTCTGCGCCACTCAAAACAGCTGTCCTTTGAAAAAAGCAGAGCATCAATAGTCTTGTTTTCAGCCTCTAGGAATTTGAAAACTGCATTGGGGCTACTACTTTGGTAGGGCCTACTAACGGTGTCTGCCGCTCCAAGGTGTGCCCCAGGTTTCCTCTCCATTGCTTCGATCTTCCGACTCTCGTTTAGTAGTTGTTGAAAACTACACTGCATTAGGCCTACAAATTGGGTATGGGGTGTAGAGAGACTGTGTGTTACACTCCAAGGTGTTCCCCAGGTTTCGTCCACATTACTTCGATCTTCCGACTCTCGTTTAGTAGTTGTTGAAAACTACACTGCATTAGGCATACAAATTGGGTATGGGGTGTAGAGACGGTGTGTTCCACTCCAAGGTGTTCCCCAGGTTTCCTCTCCATTGCTTCGATCTTCCGACTCTCGTTTAGTAGTTGTTGAAAACTACACTGCATTAGGCCTACAAATTGGGTATGGGGTGTAGAGAGACGGTGTGTTACACTCCAAGGTGTTCCCCAGGTTTCGTTCACATTGCTTCGATCTTCCGACTCTCGTTTAGTAGTTGTTGAAAACTACACTGCATTAGGCCTACAAATTGGGTATGGGGTGTAGAGAATGTGTGTTCCACTCCAAGGTGTTCCCCAGGTTTCCTCTCCATTGCTTCGATCTTCCGACTCTCGTTTAGTAGTTGTTGAAAACTACACTGCATTAGGCCTACAAATTGGGTATGGGGTGTAGAGAGACGGTGTGTTCCACTCCAAGGTGTTCCCCAGGTTTCGTCCACATTGCTTCGATCTTCTGACTCTCGTTTAGTAGTTGTTGAAAACTACACTGCATTAGGCCTACAAATTGGGTATGGGGTGTAGAGACGGTGTGTTCCACTCCAAGGTGTTCCCCAGGTTTCCTCTCCATTGCTTCGATCTTCCGACTCTCGTTTAGTAGTTGTTGAAAACTACACTGCATTAGGCCTACAAATTGGGTATGGGGTGTAGAGAGACGGTGTGTTCCACTCCAAGGTGTTCCCCAGGTTTCGTCCACATTGCTTCGATCTTCCGACTCTCGTTTAGTAGTTGTTGAAAACTACACTGCATTAGGCCTACAAATTGGGTATGGGGTGTAGAGACGGTATGTTCCACTCCAAGGTGTTCCCCAGGTTTCCTCTCCATTGCTTGGGTCTTCCGACTCTCGTTTAGTAGTTGTTGAAAACTACACTGCATTAGGCCTACAAATTGGGTATGGGGTGTAGAGAGACGGTGTGTTACACTCCAAGGTGTTCCCCAGGTTTCGTCCACAGTGCTTCGATCTTCCGACTCTCGTTTAGTAGTTGTTGAAAACTACACTGCATTAGGCCTACAAATTGAGTATGGGGTGTAGAGAGACGGTGTGTTCCACTCCAAGGTGTTCCCCAGGTTTCTTCTCCATTGCTTCGATCTTCCGACTCTCGTTTAGTAGTTGTTGAAAACTACACTGCATTAGGCCTACAAGTTGGGTCTGGGGTGTAGAGACGGTGTCTTCCACTCCAAGGTGTTCCCCAGGTTTCCTCTCCATTGCTTCGATCTTCTGGCTCTCGGTGCTCAGGAAGGATATAATGGAACTAGAGAGAGTACAAAGGAGGGCAACAAAATTAATAAAGGGGATGGGAGAACTACAATACCCAGATAGATTAGCGAAATTAGGATTATTTAGTCTAGAAAAAAGACGACTGAGGGGCGATCTAATAACCATGTATAAGTATATAAGGGGACAATACAAATATCTCGCTGAGGATCTGTTTATACCAAGGAAGGTGACGGGCACAAGGGGGCATTCTTTGCGTCTGGAGGAGAGAAGGTTTTTCCACCAACATAGAAGAGGATTCTTTACTGTTAGGGCAGTGAGAATCTGGAATTGCTTGCCTGAGGAGGTGGTGATGGCGAACTCAGTCGAGGGGTTCAAGAGAGGCCTGGATGTCTTCCTGGAGCAGAACAATATTGTATCATACAATTATTAGGTTCTGTAGAAGGACGTAGATCTGGGTATTTATTATAATGGAATATAGGCTGAACTGGATGGACAAATGTCTTTTTTCGGCCTTACTAACTATGTTACTATGTTACTATGTTACTATGTTTAGTAGTTTTTGAAAACAACACTGCATTAGGCCTACTCGTTGGGTTGGGGCCTTCTATCTGTGTCTGCCGCTCCTTGCTGTTCTCCTCCAGTGAACAAAGCTGTGCCGCCGGTTTACTACTGTTGCCAATTTTGAACTGCATTTAGAATACTTACTGATTTGGGCCTACTCTCTGTGTCAGCCTCTCATTCCAGTTGTCCTCCACTGAACAAAACAATGCCCCCTGGTTAGTCCTGTTACCAATTTTGAACTGCATTTAGCCCACTTTATTCTTTGGGGCCATATCTGTTTCCCCCTCATCCTGCCCATTGCCCAGCCAGTGATAGATGAGTCTGCTGGTACATTGACCCATAATGCAACATTCCCCGTGCACACTACACTGCAAGATTGTGACCCTGCTGAAAGTCAGGTCCCCCTTCCCGCATACCATACCACCTTACACGGGGACAAAGAGGAAGGTGCAGATGAAGGTGCAGGTTCCTTCATCAGATGGGGGGAGGAATACTCGTTGCTGGCGACGTCACTGGCACAGGGCCCCTCATAGTACGCAAAAGTGTTGCTGCCGGTGGGAGGCGCCCCCGCCGTGCAAACACACCGCTGTACTTTGAGGGGCCCTGTGCCAGTGCCAATGCCAACGAGTGGGCCCCCCCTGCTTGCTCAGGATCACAGCACTTGCAAAGTTGAAATACTTACCTCTCCCTGCTCCACTGCCGTGACGTGGTCCAGATTTACTGGGCACACTAATTACTTGAACCAGCCCTACCCCCCACAACTTTATGAATGACCCCCAATTTCAAATGCCTTCCAATTATTATATGCTAAATTACGATTGACAAGCTTCTGTAGACTATGCTCCCCCATTGACTTGCATTGGGTTTCGTGTTTCGGTCGATCCCCAACTTTTCGCGATAATCGGCCGATTCCACTCGACTCGACTTTTGAGATAGTCGGGTTTCGCGAAACACGGCTCGACTCTAAAAAGGTCAAGGTCGCTCAACTCTAGTCACGGCTTCTGATTGGTCGCGCGGCGGTCACATGGGCGGTCGCGCGACCAATCACAAGCCGCGACGTCACCGCGACATCACCGCAAGGTCCTGAAAGCGCTGATTCGAAAGAAGGAAGGTTCCCGGTTAGTACCAGGGTGCGTCAGAGGGTAAGTATAGCGATATTTTTTATTTTTATTCTTTATTTTACACTTAAGTCTGAATTCCGATACCAATTCCCGATATCTTAAACATATCGGGAATCGGTATCGGAATTCCGATTCCAGATTCAGAAGATCGCCGACTTCATGGCGGACCCCACACTGGGGTCGGGTCGGGTTTCATGAAACCCGACTTTGCCAAAAGTCGGCGACTTCTGAAAGTGGCCGACCCGTTTCGCTCAACCCTAGTTGTGACATATTCAGAGTTATTAAATACAGCAGAGGTCTGAAAGCTACCCCCGCCCACACCAGGTTCTGAATATACATTGTATATTGACAGTGAGCTGCTTATCACAGGAGAGTGCATGGTAGGTCTAACAGTTGATTGAGAACTTGTCCAGTAGTGATAATATCCTGATGATAACATCTTCATTGTAAATAAACAGCAGCACACAGCCTGATTAGTGACACATCATTGAATTCAGCGTTTTAACCCCTATACCTCGCTATCCTCCGACTACATAGCAAAAAACTGCTGACAGATTCCATTTAAAGCGAGCCAGGTGATACATGCTGCGTAATTGGGCAGCATGCATCACCTGACAGGTTCCGTCTAAGATGCTTTACAGGTTATCACTGCAGAGCTGTTCACAACTTTATCAATCTTTCTTCTCCCACCATTATCCATGATTTTGGAAAATTGATTGGGATATTATTCAAATTTGCACTATCCAGTGAATTTCACAAAGTTTACTCAATTTGATCACTTGTAAAAGAATTTCTTCCTTAGTCGTATCGTATGAAGCAGTTTAAGTAATTTCAGAATATGAATTGCTGTGCAATAGGGCTTAGAGAAAAGATGAAGGGATGGATCGGGTCTGCCTTTTTTTCATACTATGGGTATAGATTTCTGTTTATGACGGACTAAACCAATACATCTGTTGCAATTAGAGATGAGTGAATCAGGCAGAATTCAAATTTGCCTGTTCACAGAGATTTTCACTGAAAACTCGATTCTCGATTCTTGGAGATGTTGTTCTCCATGAATTTACACTCTAGGGTCTGTCCAGAGTCCAGAGCATTATAATATTATAATTCTAAGATGTGAATAGAAAAAAATATTTATAATTGTAACATGGTGACACGGGGTGGTAGTCGCGGGCGAGTCTACTGCAGCAGAGTCAGTCCACACCCCGACCCATTTAAGGGATTGTCTTTTGTGTGCTGAAATGTAGTCATTATTGTCACTATTTTTTTTATTAAATAGAATGTTGTGAATATTTTTTACTGTATGTTTTGGGGAAGGGTTGACAACCAAAAAAAGAAAACTTTGCTATTTCAATCTTTTTTCATTATGGGATAAATCATTTCACGAATTGATAGATTGGACATTTAATAAAACACTAAACTGAACATGATAATTTCTTAAATTACTTTATTTTGGGATAAGGAGAATGATTAGAATTTTGTGTGTTTTTTTATTTCATATTTTTAAAACTTTTTCTTTTACTTCTTCCTTTTTTTTACTCATAAGAAACAGGAACCTGCGATCATTTCATCGCTTGGAGTATTTATTTCAATTCAGCAGGCCCCCAGATTACATAACAACCCATAAATACTTCCAGGATTGCACCACTTAATGGGGTGGTCAAAAGGTCAAATGCATTTTCATCTAAATTCCTATCTATTTAGTGCCATAACCTAAACTAATTTCTGGTATACAGTATTGGATAAAAGTACTGACACTCTTGAAATTGTTCCAGAAAATGAAGTATTTCTCATGCAAAATTATTACATTTACATATGTTTTGTTATACATATGTTTATTTCCTAAGTGTTTATTGGAACAACATGAAGAAGAAACACAGAAACAAAGGCAAATTGGACATAATAGTATCTTTGAATTTAACACCATATTTGACTGTGGGTACTGTGTTCTTTTCTTTGTAGGCCTCATTCGGTTTCTGGTAAACCAGTAGAATGATGTGATTGCAACCCCATATCCTTTGGTAATCTTCAGATTTCATTATGCCTTGCACACAGTGAAGGCTCCCCGTTCCAGAGACAGTAAAACAACCCCAAAACATATTTGAACCTCTACCATATTTGACTCTAGGTAATATGTCATTTTTTTGCAGACCTCATTCCATTTTTGGTAAACAGTATAATGATGTGTTTTACCAAAAAGCTCTATCTTGGTCTCATCTGTCCACAAGACGCTTTCTCGGAAGGATTTTGCCTTAGCCTAGGTTCACATCGAGCTAGTGGCATCCGTTTAAAAGATTCACTACTAAGCGGCATTAATGCAATGTATCGGATCCATTAATGCACCCATTGCCATCCATTATCGCGACGCATCCTAATGCATGTCAAAATCGGCATGCGTTAGCGATGATGCATTACTAATTTCAATGGAGCTAACAGCTTCGGCCATGGCTGTACTTGCATTGAAAATTTGGGACAGTTCCCTTACTATACTATCTAACTGCTATTGTATCTTTTGTTCTACTTCCTGTGTGATGATGCTTTGCTTCACTATCCAAGTGCAATCTGGGATACTTAAATGAAGTGTCATCAGGGGGCAGGGGTTGCGGTTGTGAGCAGGTTGCAGGATGCAGTGGCGCACGAGAGGCAGAACAAGGGTTAACAATTTAATTTAACAGTGGGATACTCCACGCAGGGAGGCAAACAGTTAAATGAGGGAATAAACAGTTAAATTGTACCCGAAATGCAGAGTTAATGAACAATGAATGTGGTAACGGCAGTTCTTTCAAACACTTTTGGAAGTGCATTTGAACAGCAAGGTTGATTGCTGTTGAGGGGAACTAGAAAAAAAATAAAATCTATAAATCTTCAGCAGAGCGAGTGTGAGCGAGCTGAGTGTGGCCTGAGCGTAAGTGTGGACGGCGGTAAGTGTGACTTGTGATTCAGTGAAGAGGTATTTGGAAAGCCTTTAACAAATACCTGTGTGAATTGGTGTGAGTTGCTGAATTGGGGGTAGCTATATTCATAAGGGTTAACTTAGGGTGGGGGCTCATAGTTAAGGGTTTATAAGGGGCAGCTGTTTGGGGCTCAAGTCCTTTTTGGAAGTGCATTTGAACAGCAAGGTTGATTGCTGTTGAGGGGAACTAGAAAAAAAAAATCTATAAATCTTCAGCAGAGCGAGTGTGAGCGAGCTGAGTGTGGACTGAGCGTAAGTGTGGACGGCGGTAAGTGTGACTTGTGATTCAGTGACTTTGGAGTCAGGGAGTTTCCAAGGGAAGAATTACTGAATTGCTGTCTGATTATTATTAATACTTTGTATTTATTTTTATTTTTTTTTATTGAACTGTTCTGTCTGGTGCAATCCCCATTAGGAAATGTGCTCCACGATTGTTAATGCCATCCAGTGCACATCTTGCCACATGTATGCAGTCCTTGAGCAGCCGATCAAGGGTGCATACTGTTGTGCGAGATGTGAGCACGTTGTGCATTTGGAAACCCAGATTCTGACTCTAAATGTGCAGCTGGCAACACTGAGATCCATAGACAATATGGAGAGGAGTCTTCTGCTCACGGAGCAGACGCTCAATGGGACAGATGAGGGGGGGGATGGTGGGATGGAGCTGCAGGACAATGAAGTAGCAAGCTGGGTGACAGTTAGGTAGCGGGGTAGAGGGAAGAGTGCCAGGGAGGCTAGTCCTGATCTGGAACACCCCAATAAGTTTGCTAAGTTGGCAGATGAGGGGGGTGCCAGTACAGGGGTAGCAGCCCTGACATGTCCTCTGAAAGCCGGAGGAGTGACTGCTCCAGTAAGGAGGGAAATAGGAGAGCAGGGCAGGCCAGACAGGTGCTGGTAGTGGGCGACTCAATTATTAGGGGAACAGATAGGGCAATCTGTCACAAAGACAGGGATCGTCAAACGGTGTGCTGCCTACCTGGCGCTCGAGTCCGACACATCGCTGATCGGGTGGACAGATTATTGGGAGGGGCTGGTGAGGACCCAGCGGTCATGGTGCACATTGGCACTAATGACAAAGTTAGAGGTAGGTGGAAGGTCCTTAAAGATGATTTCAGGGAATTAGGCTGCAAGCTGAAAGCAAGGACCTCCAACGTGGTATTTTCCGAAATACTGCCGGTACCACGTGCCACGCCAGAGAGGCAACGGGAGATTAGGGAGGTTTATAAGTGGCTCAAGAATTGGTGTAGGAAAGAGGGGTTTGGGTTCCTGCAGAACTGGGCCAACTTCTCAGTTGGCTACAGGCTCTACGCTAGGGACGGGCTGCACCTCAATGGGGAGGGTGCAGTTGTGCTGGGGGAGAGAATGGCTAGAAGGTTGGAGGAGTGTTTAAACTAGGAATTGGGGGGGAGGGTATTCATTTTATAGGAGGGGAAGATAGTGCAGACAGAGACCTGGGCACAAATAAGGAAGTTGGGGGTGGCGGTGGCATGGGGGGTGGGGTCAGAACAGTTAATAATTTAAGAAATAGAAGTACAGAGAGGAACATAAAGTGCATGTATACTAATGCCAGAAGCCTCGCCAACAAAATGGACGAATTAGAACTAATGTTGTTGGAGCATAATTATGACATGGTGGGGATATCTGAAACGTGGCTGGATGAGAGCCATGACTGGGCTGTTAACTTGCAGGGCTATAGCCTGTTCAGAAATGACCGTACAGATAAGCGAGGGGGAGGGGTGTGTCTATATGTAAAATCATCCTTAAAACCCATCCTGCGCGATAATATAGGTGAATTTAATGAAAATGTAGAATCCCTGTGGGTGGAGATAAGGGGAGGGGGAAAAAATAATAAATTACTGATAGGGGTTTGTTATAAATCTCCAAAAATAATGGAAGCAATGGAGAAGATCCTCGTAAAGCAAATAGATTAAGCTGCGTCTCAAGGAGAAGTCATTATTATGGGAGACTTCAACTACCCTGAAATAGATTGGGGAACAGAAACCTGCAGTTCCAGCAAAGGTAATCGGTTTTTGACAATTATGAGAGACAATTACCTTTCACAACTGGTTCAGGACCCAACAAGAAGGGGGGCACTGCTAGACCTAATATTAACCAACAGGCCAGACCGCATATCAAATATAAGGGTTGGGGGTCACTTGGGAAATAGCGATCACAAAATAATAAGTTTTCATGTATCCTTTAAAAAGATGTGTAGTAGAGGGGTTACAAGGACACTAAACTTCAGGAGGGCAAATTTCCAACGGATGAGAGAGGATCTTGGTGCAATTAACTGGGACGATATCCTGAGACACAAAAATACACAAAGAAAATGGGAGACGTTTATTAGCATCCTGGATAGGACCTGTGCACAGTATATACCGTATGGGAATAAACATACTAGAAATAGGAGGAAACCAATATGGCTAAATAGAGCTGTAAGGGGCGCAATAAGTGACAAAAAGAAAGCATTTAGAGAATTAAAGGAAGTAGGTAGTGAGGAGGCATTAAATAAATACAGAAAATTAAATAAATTCTGTAAAAAGCAAATCAAGGCGGCAAAGCTTGAGACAGAGAGACTCATTGCCAGAGAGAGTAAAAATAATCCTAAAATATTCTTTAACTACATAAATAGTAAGAAACTAAAAAATGATAGTGTTGGCCCCCTTAAAAATAGTCTGGGTGAGATGGTGGATGAGGATGAGGAAAAAGCCAATATGCTAAATGACTTTTTTTCATCAGTATTTACACAAGAAAATCCCATGGCAGACAAAATGTCTAGTGATAAAAATTCCCAATTAAATGTCACCTGCTTAACCCAGCAGGAAGTGCGGCGGCGTCTAAAAATCACTAAAATTGACAAATCTCCGGGCCCGGATGGGATACACCCTCGAGCACTGCAGGAATTAAGTACAGTCATTGATAGACCATTATTTTTAATCTTTAAAGACTCCATAATAACAGGGTCTGTGCCGCAGGACTGGAGTATAGCAAATGTGGTGCCAATATTCAAAAAGGGAACAAAAACTGAACTCGGAAATTATTGGCCAGTAAGCTTAACCTCTACTGTGGGTAAAATCCTGGAGGGCATTCTAAGGGACGCTATACTGGAGTATCTGAAGAGGAATAACCTCATGACCCAGTATCAGCACGGGTTTACTAGGGACCGTTCATGTCAGACTAATTTGATCAGTTTCTATGAAGAGGTAAGTTCCGGATTGGACCAAGGGAACCCAGTGGATGTAGTGTATATGGACTTTTCAAAAGCTTTTGATACGGTGCCACACAAAAGGTTGATACTTAAAATGAGAATAATGGGGATAGGGGAAAATATGTGCAAGTTGGTTGAGTGCTGGCTCAGGGATAGGAAACAAAGGGTGGTTATTAATGGAGCACACTCGGACTGGGTCGCGGTTAGCAGTGGGGTTCCACAGGGGTCAGTATTGGGCCCTCTACTTTTTAACATATTTATTAATGACCTTGTAGGGGGCATTCAGAGTAGAATTTCAATATTTGCAGATGACACTAAACTCTGCAGGGTAATCAATACAGAGGAGGACAATTTTATATTACAGGATGATTTATGTAAACTAGAAGCTTGGGCAGATAAATGGCAAATGAGCTTTAATGGGGATAAATGTAAGGTCATGCACTTGGGTAGAAGTAGAGTTGAGCGACCTTGACCTTTTTAGAGTCGAGCCGGGTTTTGCGAAACCCGACTATGTCCAAAGTCGGGTCGAGTGAAATCGGCCGATTATGACGTAAAGTCGGGATCGACCGAAACACGAAACCCAATGCAAGTCAATGGGGCAGCATAGTCGGCAGTGAGTGGGGGCCAGGAAAACACCTAGAGTGGCCATTTTAATGTCAAAACCATCCATTCTTCTTAATGAAGCTTGTCAAGCGTAATTTACCTTATAATAATTGGAAGGCATTTGAAATTGGGGGTCATTTGGCTAAAGTTGTGGGGGGTAGGGCTGGTTCAAGTAATTAGTGGGCCCAGGAAATCTGGACCACGTCACGGCAGTGGAGCAGGGAGAGGTAAGTATTTCAACTTTGCAAGTGCTGTGAACCTGAGCAAGCAGGGGGGGCCCACTCGTTGGCATTGGCACTGGCACAGGGCCCCTCAAAGTACAGCGGTGTGTTTGCACGGCGGGGGCGCCTCCCACCGGCAGCAACACTTTTGCGTACTATGAGAGGCCCTGTGCCAGTGACGTCGCCAACTAGTATTCCTCCCCCCACCTGATGAAGGAACCTGCACTTTCATCTGCACCTTCCTCTTTGTCCCCGTGTAAGGTGGTATGGTATGCGGGAAGAGCAACCTGACTTTCAGCAGGGTCACAATGTTGTTGTGTAGCGTGCACGGGGAATGTTGCGTTATGGGTCAATGTACCAGCAGACTCATCTATCACTGGCTGGGCAATGGGCACGATGAAGTGGAAACACAGATATAGGCCCAAAGAAGAAAGTGGGCTAAATGCAGTTCAAAATTGGTAACACAGGAATAACCAGGGGGCATTGCAGTGGAGGACAACTGGAATGAGAGGCTGACACAGAGAGTAGGGCCAAATCAGTAAGTAGTCGAAATGCAGTTCAAAATTGGCAACCGTAGTAAACAGGCGGCACAGCTTTGTTCAGTGGAGGAGAACAGCAAGGAGTGGCAGACACCGATAGTAGGCCCCAAACCAACTAGTACGCCAAATGCAGTTGTTCCATTTAACCACAATTTAATGAGAGCCTGAAGATAGAAGCTCAGGAAAGGCAACCTGGGGAACACCTTGGAGTGTAACACACCATCTCTCTCCACCCCATACCCATTTTGTATGGCCTAATGCAGTGTACTTTTCTACAACTACTAAACGAGAGTCGGAAGACCGAAGCAATGGCAAGGAAACCTGGGGAACACCTTAGAGTGTAACACACCCTCTCTCTACACCCCATACCCAATTTGAAGGCCTAATGCAGTGTAGTTTCCAAGAACTACTAAACGAGAGCCGGAAGATCGAAGCTCAGGAAAGGCAACCTGGGGAACACCTTGGAGTGTAACACACCCTCTCGCTACACCCCATACCCAATTTGAAGGCCTAATGCAGCGTAGTTTCCAACAACTACTAAACGAGAGCCGGAAGATCGAAGCTCAGGAAAGGCAACCTGGGGAACACCTTGGAGTGTAACAAACCCTCTCTCTACACCCCATACCCAATTTGTAGGCCTAATGCAGCGTAGTTTCCGACAACTACTAAACGAGAGCATGAAGATCGAAGCTCAGGAAAGGCAACCTGGGGAACACCTTGGAGTGTAACACACCCTCTCTCTACACCCCATACCCAATTTGTAGGCCTAATGCAGCGTAGTTTCCGACAACTACTAAACGAGAGCCGGAATATCGAAGCTCAGGAAAGGCAACCTGGGGAACACCTTGGAGTGTAACACACCCTCTCTCTACGCCCCATACCCAATTTGTAGGCCTAATGCAGCGTAGTTTCCGACAACTACTAAACGAGAGCCGGAATATCGAAGCTCAGGAAAGGCAACCTGGGGAACACCTTGGAGTGTAACACACCCTCTCGCTACACCCCATACCCAATTTGAAGGCCTAATGCAGAGTAGTTTCCAAGAACTACTAAACGAGAGCCGGAAGATCGAAGCTCAGGAAAGGCAACCTGGGGAACACCTTGGAGTGTAACACAACGTCTCTCTACACGACGGAAGGGCTGATTCTTAGGAAGGAAGGCTGTTGGAAATAAGCATTGCGCGTCCGAGGGTGATTATATTCTTATTAGGTATATACTCACCCTCGGACGCGCCCTGCTTCTTTATTTGGAATGAATGTTTATTTGCAATGTGGTGTTGACTTTCTCTATTATTTTGGTAATTAATGATTTTATTATTTTCATTATTTTGCATCTTCTCGGCAATAATATAAAGAAGACGCGACAGGACAACACTCGGTGGATGCCATATGTGTGTTTTCAATTTAAAAAAACTTTCAGTTAACTACTTGCAGGAGAAAGTAATTGTAGCTGGTGGCCATTTTTAGTACTGTACCAGATTAGAGTTGTGTGTTTGTTTTTAATGTTAAAATGTCTGCATTTGATATCTCACCAGTATTTTCTTTTTTATAAGCAAAATACTTATTTTTATATTTTCTGATGTTGGTTCCAGGGGTACACGGCCAGCAGTGCCCTGGTCAGTGTAGTAGTAGTTGAAAGAATGGACCGCAGACAGGCATCGAAGGCCTAAAATAATAACACATGGCTGTAGGCAATTTTAAATTGGTTCCAGGGGTACACGGACAGCAGTGGTGTGGTCAGTGGAGGCCTAGTGGAAGGAGTGACCGCAGACAGGCATCGAAGGCCTAAAATAATAACACATGGCTGTAGGCAATTTTAAATTGGTTCCAGGGGTACACGGGCAGCAGTGACCTGGTCAGTGTAGTAGTAGTTGAAAAAATGGACCGCAGACAGGCATCGAATGCCTAAAATAATAACACATGGCTGTAGGCAATTTTAAATTGGTTACAGGGGTACACGGACAGCAGTGACCTGGTCAGTGTAGTAGTAGTTGAAAGAATGGACCGCAGACAGGCATCGAAGGCCTAAAATAAAAAAATTGGGCTGGCTGTAGGCAATTTTAAATTGGTTCCAGGGGTACACGGACAGCAGTGGTGTGGTCAGTGGAGGCCTAGTGGAAGGAGTGACCGCAGACAGGCATCGAAGGCCTAAAATAATAACACATGGCTGTAGGCAATTTTAAATTGGTTCCAGGGGTACACGGACAGCAGTGACCTGGTCAGTGTAGTAGTAGTTGAAAGAATGGACCGCAGACAGGCATCGAAGGCCTAAAATAAAAAAATTGGGCTGGCTGTAGGCAATTTTAAATTGGTTCCAGGGGTACACGGACAGCAGTGGTGTGGTCAGTGGAGGCCTAGTGGAAGGAGTGACCGCAGACAGGCATCGAAGGCCTAAAATAATAACACATGGCTGTAGGCAATTTTAAATTGGTTCCAGGGGTACACGGACAGCAGTGGTGTGGTCAGTGGAGGCCTAGTGGAAGGAGTGACCGCAGACAGGCATCGAAGGCCTAAAATAATAACACATGGCTGTAGGCAATTTTAAATTGGTTCCAGGGGTACACGGACAGCAGTGACCTGGTCAGTGTAGTAGTAGTTGAAAGAATGGACCGCAGACAGGCATCGAAGGCCTAAAATAAAAAAATTGGGCTGGCTGTAGGCAATTTTAAATTGGTTCCAGGGGTACACGGGCAGCAGTGGTGTGGTCAGTGGAGGCCTAGTGGAAGGAGTGACCGCAGACAGGCATCGAAGGCCTAAAATAATAACACATGGCTGTAGGCAATTTTAAATTGGTTCCAGGGGTACACGGACAGCAGTGGTGTGGTCAGTGGAGGCCTAGTGGAAGGAGTGACCGCAGACAGGCATCGAAGGCCTAAAATAATAACACATGGCTGTAGGCAATTTTAAATTGGTTCCAGGGGTACACGGGCAGCAGTGACCTGGTCAGTGTAGTAGTAGTTGAAAAAATGGACCGCAGACAGGCATCGAATGCCTAAAATAATAACACATGGCTGTAGGCAATTTTAAATTGGTTCCAGGGGTACACGGGCAGCAGTGACCTGGTCAGTGTAGTAGTAGTTGAAAGAATGGACCGCAGACAGGCATCGAAGGCCTAAAATAAAAAAATTGGGCTGGCTGTAGGCAATTTTAAATTGGTTCCAGGGGTACACGGACAGCAGTGGTGTGGTCAGTGGAGGCCTAGTGGAAGGAGTGACCGCAGACAGGCATCGAAGGCCTAAAATAATAACACATGGCTGTAGGCAATTTTAAATTGGTTCCAGGGGTACACGGACAGCAGTGGTGTGGTCAGTGGAGGCCTAGTGGAAGGAGTGACCGCAGACAGGCATCGAAGGCCTAAAATAATAACACATGGCTGTAGGCAATTTTAAATTGGTTCCAGGGGTACACGGACAGCAGTGGTGTGGTCAGTGGAGGCCTAGTGGAAGGAGTGACCGCAGACAGGCATCGAAGGCCTAAAATAATAACACATGGCTGTAGGCAATTTTAAATTGGTTCCAGGGGTACACGGGCAGCAGTGACCTGGTCAGTGTAGTAGTAGTTGAAAGAATGGACCGCAGACAGGCATCGAAGGCCTAAAATAAAAAAATTGGGCTGGCTGTAGGCAATTTTAAATTGGTTCCAGGGGTACACGGGCAGCAGTGGTGTGGTCAGTGGAGGCCTAGTGGAAGGAGTGACCGCAGACAGGCATCGAAGGCCTAAAATAATAACACATGGCTGTAGGCAATTTTAAATTGGTTCCAGGGGTACACGGGCAGCAGTGACCTGGTCAGTGTAGTAGTAGTTGAAAAAATGGACCGCAGACAGGCATCGAATGCCTAAAATAATAACACATGGCTGTAGGCAATTTTAAATTGGTTACAGGGGTACACGGACAGCAGTGACCTGGTCAGTGTAGTAGTAGTTGAAAGAATGGACCGCAGACAGGCATCGAAGGCCTAAAATAAAAAAATTGGGCTGGCTGTAGGCAATTTTAAATTGGTTCCAGGGGTACACGGGCAGCAGTGGTCTGGTCAGTGGAAGTCTAGTGGAAGGAGTGACCGCAGACAGGCTTCCAAGGCCTAACATAACAAACTTGGGCTGGCTGTAGGCACTTTTAAATTGGTTCCAGGGGTACACGGGCAGCAGTGGTCTGGTCAGTGGAAGTCTAGTGGAAGGAGTGACCGCAGACAGGCTTCCAAGGCCTAACATAACAAACTTGGGCTGGCTGTAGGCACTTTTAAATTGGTTCCAGGGGTACACGGGCAGCAGTGGTCTGGTCAGTGGAAGTCTAGTGGAAGGAGTGACCGCAGACAGGCTTCCAAGGCCTAACATAACAAACTTGGGCTGGCTGTAGGCACTTTTAAATTGGTTCCAGGGGTACACGGGCAGCAGTGGTCTGGTCAGTGGAAGTCTAGTGGAAGGAGTGACCGCAGACAGGCTTCGAAGGCCTAACATAACAAAATTGGGCTGGCTGTAGGCACTTTAAATTGGTTCCAGGGGTACATGGGCAGCAGTGTATGGTCAGTGGAAGTCTAGTGGAAGGAGTGACGGCAGACAGTCTTCGAAGGCCTAACATAACAAAATTGGGCTGACTGTAGGCACTTTTAAATTGGTTCCAGGGTAACACGGCCAGCAGTGGCCTGGTCAGTGTAGTAGTTGTAGAAAGAAGGGACCGCAGACAGGCTTCGAAGGCCTAACATAACAAAAATGTCAAAACAATGGTATTGTCAGTGCCAGGCATTGAAGGATGTCAGCGGCTAGACTACACATTGGTGAAGCTGTGAGAGATAATTTTGCTAGTGGTAGAGCACTGTTTGAGCTGGGGGGGGGAACTGTCTTGTGGCCGGCGGTACAGGCACAGGGCCCCTCATATTACAACGGTGTGTCTGACGTTGGGTGCGCACCACCACCGCCAGAGACACTTTATTGTACTATGAGGGACCCAGTGGCAGTGCCGTCGACCAAAAGCGGCCACACCCACCTCTTCAGACAAACAGCACTCTCAAGGGTCCAAGCGCAAAGTGGCGATAGCACGGCCCCGTGTGGGGAGTTTGGCCATTTCGTGAGGTGGAAACATGTCGTATGCTGGACAATCAGGTGAAGAAAATTACGAGATTGGAAAAGTCATTCAGAATAGTCCACAGGCAAGACCTTTTCATAGGAAAGCTAGGTGTCAGCCGGGCAGGGTGGGGCAAAAGATTTTGAAATCCAGTTGTGGTTCATTTTAATGAAGGTTAGATCATCTACATTTTGGGTAGCCAGACGAGTCCTTTTTTCTGTTAGTATTGAACCTGCAGCACTGAATACTCTTTCTGATAGGACACTAGCTGCCGGGCAAGCAAGCTCCTGCAATGCATATTCTGCCAATTCTGGCCAGGTGTCTAATTTGGATGCCCAGTAGTGTTGAGCGATACCGTCCGATACTTGAAAGTATCGGTATCGGATAGTATCGGCCGATACCCGAAAAATATCGGATATCGCCGATACCGATATCCGATACCAATACAAGTCAATGGGACATCAAGTATCGGAATGTATCCTCATGGATCCCAGGGTCTGAAGGAGAGGAAACTCTCCTTCAGGCCCTGGGATCCATATTAAAGTGTAAAATAAAGAATTAAAATAAAAAATATTGTTATATTCACCTCTCCGGCGGCCCCTGGACATCAGCGGGAGGATCCGGCGTCCGGCACGGCTTCTTTCTTCAAAATGCGCGCCTTCAGGACCTGTGGAATGACGTCCCGGCTTCTGATTGGTCGCGTGCCGCCCATGTGACCGCCACGCGACCAATCAGAAGCCGCGACGTCATTCCTCAGGTCCTAGAAGGCGCTCATTCTAGGACTTTAGCTGAGGAATGACGTCGCGGCTTCTGATTGGTCGCGTGGCGGTCACATGGGCGGCACGCGACCAATCAGAAGCCGGGACGTCATTCCACAGGTCCTGAAGGCGCGCATTTTGAAGAAAGAAGCCGTGCCGGACGCCGGATCCTCCCGCTGATGTCCAGGGGCCGCCGGAGAGGTGAATATAACAATATTTTTCATTTTAATTCTTTATTTTACACTTCCGATACCGATACCCGATATCACAAAAATATCGGATCTCGGTATCGGAATTCCGATACCGCAAGTATCGGCCGATACCCGATACTTGCGGTATCGGAATGCTCAACACTAATGCCCAGTAATCAAATGGGAATGACGGTTGAGGGAGAACGTCGATAAGGGATGAAAAATAGTTTGTAACCATACTGGACAAATGTTGTCTCCTGTCACTTTGAATTGATGCTGCAGTACCTGTCCTGTCTGCGGTCATAGAAAAATCACTCCACAACCTGGTCAGAAAACCCCTCTGTCCAATGCCACTTCTGATTTCTGCCCCTCTAACACCTCTGGTCTGCTGGCCCCTGGAGCTCGTGTGAGAACGATCACGGGCGCTGTGTGCAGGGAATGCCAGAAGCAAACGGTCAACAAGAGTTGATTGTTTTGTTGCTAATATTAGTTCCAAGTTCTCATGTGGCATAATATTTTGCAATTTGCCTTTATAGCGAGGATCAAGGAGGCAGGCCAACCAGTAATCGTCATCGTTCATCATTTTTGTAATGCGTGTGTCCCTTTTGAGGATACGCAAGGCATAATCCGCCATGTGGGCCAAAGTTCCCGTTGTCAAATCTGCGGTTGTGCTTGGTTGAGGGGCAGTTGCAGGCAAATCTACGTCACTTGTGTCCCTCAAAAAACCAGAACCCGGCCTTGCCACGCCACCAATTTCCCGTGCCCCCGGGAAAGCTTCCTCATTAAAAATATACTCATCCCCATCATCCTCCTCATCCTCCACCTCCTCTTCGCCCGGTACCTCGTCATGTACACTGCCCTGACCAGACAATCGCTGACTGTCATCAAGGCTTTCCTCTTCCTCTGGTGCAGACGCCTGATCCTTTATGTGCGTCAAACTTTGCATCAGCAGACGCATTAGGGGGATGCTCATGCTTATTATGGCGTTGTCTGCACTAACCAGCCGTGTGCATTCCTCAAAACACTGAAGGACTTGACACATGTCTTGAATCTTCGACCACTGCACACCTGACAACTCCATGTCTGCCATCCTACTGCCTGCCCGTGTATGTGTATCCTCCCACAAAAACATAACAGCCCGCCTCTGTTCGCACAGTCTCTGAAGCATGTGCAGTGTTGAGTTCCACCTTGTTGCAACGTCTATGATTAGGCGATGCTGGGGAAGGTTCAAAGAACGCTGATAGGTCTGCATACGGCTGGAGTGTACAGGCGAACGGCGGATATGTGCGCAAAGTCCACGCACTTTGAGGAGCAGGTCGGATAACCCCGGATAACTTTTCAGGAAGCACTGCACCACCAGGTTTAAGGTGTGAGCCAGGCAAGGAATGTGTTTCAGTTGGGAAAGGGAGATGGCAGCCATGAAATTCCTTCCGTTATCACTCACTACCTTGCCTGCCTCAAGATCTACAGTGCCCAGCCACGACTGCGTTTCTTGCTGCAAGAACTCGGACAGAACTTCCGCGGTGTGTCTATTGTCGCCCAAACACTTCATAGCCAATACAGCCTGCTGACGTATGCCAGTAGCTGCCCCATAATGGGAGACCTGGTGTGCAACAGTGGCAGGTGCGGATGGAGTGTTTGTGCGACTGCGGTCTGTGGACGAGCTCTTGCTTCTGCAGGAGGACGAGGAGGAGGAGGAGGAGGGGGTGCGAACGGCTACAGACAACTGTTTACTAGACCGTGGGCTAGGCAGAACTGTCCCAAACTTGCTGTCCCCTGTGGACCCTGAATCCACCACATTTACCCAGTGTGCCGTGATGGACACGTAACGTCCCTGGCCATGCCTACTGGTCCATGCATCTGTTGTCAGGTGCACCTTTGTGCTCACAGATTGCCTGAGTGCATGGACGATGCGCTCTTTAACATGCTGGTGGAGGGCTGGGATGGCTTTTCTGGAAAAAAAGTGTCGACTGGGTAGCTCGTAGCGTGGTACAGCGTAGTCCATCAGGTCTTTGAAAGCTTCGCTTTCAACTAACCGGTAGGGCATCATCTCTAACGAGATTAGTCTAGCTATGTGGGCGTTCAAACCCTGTGTACGCGGATGCGAGGCTAAGTATTTCCTTTTTCTAACCATAGTCTCATGTAGGGTGAGCTGGACTGGAGAGCTGGAGATCGTGGAACTAGCGGGGGTGCCGGTGGACATGGCAGACTGAGAGACGGTGGGAGATGGTATTGTTGCCGCCGGTGCCCTAGATGCAGTGTTTCCTACTACGAAACTGGTGATTCCCTGACCCTGACTGCTTTGGCCTGGCAAAGATACCTGCACAGATACAGCAGGTGGTGCGCTAAATGGTGGTCCTACACTGCCGGAAGGGATGTTGCGTTGATGACTAGCTTCATTGGCCGAGGGTGCAACAACCTTAAGGGACGTTTGGTAGTTAGTCCAAGCTTTCAAATGCATGGTGGTTAAATGTCTATGCATGCAACTAGTATTGAGACTTTTCAGATTCTGACCTCTGCTTAAGGAAGTAGAACATTTTTGACAGATGACTTTGCGCTGATCAATTGGATGTTGTTTAAAAAAATGCCAGACTGCACTCTTTCTAGCATCGGATACCTTTTCAGGCATTGCAGACTGAGCTTTAACCGGATGGCCACGCTGTCCTCCACCAGGTTTTGGCTTTGCCACGCGTTTTGGGCAAGATACGGGCCCGGCAGATGGAACCTGTGGCGATGTTGATGCCTGCTGCGGCCCCTCCTCCTCCTCTGCTTCAGAACTGCTGCCGCCTGCACCCTGTTCCCCCAATGGCTGCCAATCGGGGTCAAGAACTGGGTCATCTAATAACTCTTCTTGTACCTCCTGCGCAACTTCGTCTGTGTCACCGTGTCGTTCGGTGGTATAGCGTTCGTGATGGGGCAACATAGTCTCATCAGGGTCTGATTCTTGATCAGCACCCTGCGAGGGCAATGTTGTGGTCTGAGTCAAAGGACCAGCATAGTAGTCTGGCTGTGGCTGTGCGTCAGTGCACTCCATGTCAGATTCAATTTGTAATGGGCATGGACTGTTAACTGCTTCACTTTCTAAGCCAGGGACGGTATGTGTAAAGAGCTCCATGGAGTAACCCGTTGTGTCGCCTGCTGCATTCTTCTCTGTTGTTGTTTTTGCTGAAGAGGACAAGGAAGTGACTTGTCCCTGACCGTGAACATCCACTAACGACGCGCTGCTTTTACTTTTACCAGTTTCACGAGATGAGGCAAAAGAGCTAGAGGCTGAGTCAGCAAGATAAGCCAAAACTTGCTCTTGCTGCTCCGGCTTTAAAAGCGGTTTTCCTAATCCCAGAAAAGGGAGCGTTCGAGGCCTTGTGTAGCCGGACGACGAACCTGGCTCCACAGCTCCAGACTTAGGTGCAATATTTTTTCCCCCACGACCACCTGATGCTCCACCACTACCACTACCCTCATTACCAGCTGACAATGAACGCCCCCGGCCACGACCTCTTCCACTAGACTTCCTCATTGTTTTAAAAACGTAACCAAACTAACGTTATTTGTTGCAGTCACACAACTTACACGGTGAGCTATAACTTCAGTATGATTTAGCTACCCCTTTACAGGTTGGTGAGACCACAGCGAAAATCAGGCCCAATGTTACACACTCTTTTTTTGGTGGCTGCAAATTAGAGAGATGCCCCACACGCAGGACTGTCACTGAAGCACAAATGTTAATATTAATGTCACACTATTATTTTTTTTTTATTTTTATTTTTTTCAGGAACACTTTAGAAACCCCCCCAAAAAAAAAAATAGATTTTTGCAGGGAGAATTTAGAAAACAAATGTAACAAACTATATGCTTTCTATGGGCCACTGAGTGAGAGATGACGCACACAGGAATCAGGAGTGGCACACAAGCCCAGAGGCCAATATTTTTCTACCAATGATTGATGGAGTTATTTTCTCTGGTAGATTTTGGAACCCAAATCAAGGAAAAAAAATGTAGGCTTTCTATGGACCACAATTGGAGAGAGAGAGAGAGAGAGATGGCACACCCAGGAGTCAAGACTGGCACACAAGCAGAAAGGCCAATATTAATCTCCCACTGTTTTTTTTTTGTTTTTTTTGTTTTTTTTTTTTTTCAGGGAGACTTTAGAAAAAAAAATAATAAAAAAAATATGATTTTATCAGGAAGAATTTAGAAACCAAATAAAATAAAATGATTTTTTCAGGGAGAATTTATAAAACAAATAAAACCAAAAATAGGCGTTCTATGGCCCACTGACTGAGAGATGACGCACCCAGGAGTCAAGACTGGCACACAAGCAGAAAGGCCAATATTAATCTCCCACTGTTTTTTTTGGTTGTTTTTTTTTTTTTTTTTTCAGGGAGACTTTAGAAAAAAAAATAATAAAAAAAATATGATTTTATCAGGAAGAATTTAGAAACCAAATAAAATAAAATGATTTTTTCAGGGAGAATTTATAAAACAAATAAAACCAAAAATAGGCGTTCTATGGCCCACTGACTGAGAGATGACGCACCCAGGAGTCAAGACTGGCACACAAGCAGAAAGGCCAATATTAATCTCCCACTGTTTTTTTTTTTTTTTTTCAGGGAGACTTTAGAAAAAAAAATAATAAAAAAAATATGATTTTATCAGGAAGAATTTAGAAACCAAATAAAATAAAATGATTTTTTCAGGGAGAATTTAGAAAACAAATAAAACCAAAAATAGGCGTTCTATGGCCCACTGACTGAGAGATGACGCACACAGGAGTCAGGAGTGGCACACAAACCCAGAGGCCAATATTTTTCTACCAGTGATTGATGTAGTTATTTTCTCTGGTAGATTTTAGAACCCAAATCAAGGAAAAAAAATATAGGCTTTCTATGGACCACAATTGGAGAGAGAGAGAGAGAGAGAGAGAGAGAGATGGCACACCCAGGAGTCAAGACTGGCACACAAGCAGAAAGGCCAATATTAATCTCCCACTGTTTTTTTGGTTGTTTTTTTTTTTTTTTTTTCAGGGAGACTTTAGAAATAAAAATAATAAAAAAAATATGATTTTATCAGGAAGAATTTAGAAACCAAATAAAATAAAATGATTTTTTCAGGGAGAATTTAGAAAACAAATAAAACCAAAAATATGCGTTCTATGGCCCACTGACTGAGAGAGAGAGAGAGATGGAACGCTTAGTACTGGCACACAAGCCCAAAGGGCAATATTAATCTCCCTTTTTTTTTCCAGGGAGAATTTCTGAAACCCAAAAAAAAAATAAAATAGGCTTTCTATGGCCCACTATTTGTGAGAGAGATGGGACGCTCAGGACTGGCACAGATGGCACGCTCAGGACTGGCACAGAAGCCCAGAGGCCAATATTAATCTCCCTTTTTTTCTGGGAGAATTTATAAAACCCAAAAAATATTTAAATAGGCTTTCTATGGCCCACTATTTGTGAGAGAGATGGCACGCTCAGGACTGGCACAGATGGCACGCTCACAACTGGCACACAAGCCCAGAGGCCAATATTAATCTCCCTTTTTTCAGGGAGAATTTCTAAAACCCAAAAAAAAAATAAAATAGGCTTTCTATGGCCCACTATTTGTGAGAGAGATGGGACGCTCAGGACTGGCACAGATGGCACGCTCAGGACTGGCACAGAAGCCCAGAGGCCAATATTAATCTCCCTTTTTTTCTGGGAGAATTTATAAAACCCAAAAAATATTTAAATAGGCTTTCTATGGCCCACTATTTGTGAGAGAGATGGCACGCTCAGGACTGGCACAGATGGCACGCTCACAACTGGCACACAAGCCCAGAGGCCAATATTAATCTCCCTTTTTTCAGGGAGAATTTCTAAAACCCAAAAAAAAAATAAAATAGGCTTTCTATGGCCCACTATTTGTGAGAGAGATGGGACGCTCAGGACTGGCACAGATGGCACGCTCAGGACTGGCACAGAAGCCCAGAGGCCAATATTAATCTCCCTTTTTTTCTGGGAGAATTTATAAAACCAAAAAAATATTTAAATAGGCTTTCTATGGCCCACTATTTGTGAGAGAGATGGCACGCTCAGGACTGGCACAGATGGCACGCTCACAACTGGCACACAAGCCCAGAGGCCAATATTAATCTCCCTTTTTTCAGGGAAAATTGATAAAACAAAAAAAAAAATTAAATAGGCTTTCTATGGCCCACTATTTGTGAGAGAGATGGCACGCTCAGGGCTGGCTGGCACAGATGGCACGCTCAGGACTGGCACACAAGCCCAGAGGCCAATATTAATCTCCCTTTTTTTCTGGGAGAATTTATAAAACCAAAAAAATATTTAAATAGGCTTTCTATGGCCCACTATTTGTGAGAGAGATGGCACGCTCAGGACTGGCACAGATGGCACGCTCACAACTGGCACACAAGCCCAGAGGCCAATATTAATCTCCCTTTTTTCAGGGAAAATTGATAAAACAAAAAAAAAAATTAAATAGGCTTTCTATGGCCCACTATTTGTGAGAGAGATGGCACGCTCAGGGCTGGCTGGCACAGATGGCACGCTCAGGACTGGCACACAAGCCCAGAGGCCAATATTAATCTCCCTTTTTTTCTGGGAGAATTTATAAAACCAAAAAAATATTTAAATAGGCTTTCTATGGCCCACTATTTGTGAGAGAGATGGCACGCTCAGGACTGGCACAGATGGCACGCTCACAACTGGCACACAAGCCCAGAGGCCAATATTAATCTCCCTTTTTTCAGGGAAAATTTATAAAACAAAAAAAAAAATTAAATAGGCTTTCTATGGCCCACTATTTGTGAGAGAGATGGCACGCTCAGGGCTGGCACAGATGGCACGCTCAGGACTGGCACACAAGCCCAGAGGCCAATATTAATCTCCCTTTTTTTCAGGGAGAATTTATAAAACCAAAAAAAAAAATAAATAGGCTTTCTATGGCCCACTATTTGTGAGAGAGATGGCACACTCAGGACTGGCACACAAGCCCAAAGGCCAATATTAATCTCCCACTGTATTTTTATCAGGGAGAATTTATACACCCCACAAAAAAAAATACAGAAAAATGAAAAGGCTTTCTATGGCCCACTATGTGAGAGAGATGGCACACACAGGGATGGCACTCTAGCAGAAATGCCAAATTGCCAATCTTAATCTCCCACCAAAAAAAAAAAAAAAAAAAAAACAGGGAATGTCCTACAATTACTATCTCCCTGCCTGCAGTAATCTCAGCCAGGTATGGCAGGCAGCTACTATCTCCCTGCCTGCAGTAATCTCAGCCAGGTATGGCAGGCAGCAATAAGGAGTGGACTGATGCACAAATGAAATAAAAAGTGTGGACAAACAAAAAAGATAGCTGTGCAGAAAGGAAGGAACAAGAGGATTTGTGCTTTGAAAAAAGCAGTTGGTTTGCACAGCGGCGTACACACAGCAATGCAGCTATCAGGGAGCCTTCTAGGGCAGCCCAATGAGCTACAGCGCTGAGGGGAAAAAAAAAAAAAAAAAAACTTCCACTGTCCCTGCACACCGAGGGTGGTGTTGGACAGTGCAAATCGCTGCAGCACAAGCGGTTTTGTGGTTAATGGACCCTGCCTAACGCTATCCCTGCTTCTGACAAAGCGGCAGCAACCTCTCCCTAAGCTCAGATCAGCAGCAGTAAGATGGCGGTCGGCGGGAACGCCTCTTTATAGCCCCTGTGACGTCGCAGACAGCAAGCCAATCACTGCAATGCCCTTCTCTAAGATGGTGGGGACCAGGACCTATGTCATCACGCTGCCCACACTCTGCGTTTACCTTCATTGGCTGAGAAATGGCGCTTTTCGCGTCATTGAAACGCGACTTTGGCGCGAAAGTCGCGTACCGCATGGCCGACCCCGCACAGGGGTCGGATCGGGTTTCATGAAACCCCGACTTAGCCAAAAGTCGGCGACTTTTGAAAATGTTCGACCCGTTTCGCTCAACCCTAGGTAGAAGTAATAAGATGTATAATTATGTGCTTAATTCTAAAACTCTGGGCAAAACCGTCAATGAAAAAGACCTGGGTGTATGGGTGGATGACAAACTTAAATTCAGTGGCCAGTGTCAGGCAGCGGCTACAAAGGCAAATAAAATAATGGGATGCATTAAAAGAGGCATAGATGCTCATGAGGAGAATATAATTTTACCTCTATACAAGTCACTAGTTCGACCACACTTAGAATACTGTGCACAGTTCTGGTCTCCGGTGTTTAAGAAAGACATAGCTGAACTGGAGCGGGTGCAGAGAAGAGCGACCAAGGTTATTAGAGGACTGGGGGGTCTGTAATACCAAGATAGGTTATTACACTTGGGGCTATTTAGTTTGGAAAAACGAAGACTAAGGGGTGATCTTATTTTAATGTATAAATATATGAGGGGACAGTACAAAGACCTTTCTGATGATCTTTTTAATCATAGACCTGAAACAGGGACAAGGGGGCATCCTCTGCGGTTGGAGGAAAAAAGGTTTAAGCATAATAACAGACGCGGATTCTTTACTGTAAGAGCAGTGAGACTATGGAACTCTCTGCCGTATGATGTTGTAATGAGTGATTCATTACTTAAATTTAAGAGGGGACTGTATACCTTTCTGGAAAAGTATAATGTTACAGGGTATATACACTAGATTCCTTGATAGGGCGTTGATCCAGGGAACTAGTCTGATTGCCGTATGTGGAGTCGGGAAGGAATTTTTTTCCCCAATGTGGAGCTTACTCTTTGCCACATGGGTTTTTTTTGCCTTCCTCTGGATCAACATGTTAGGGCATGTTAGGTTAGGCTATGGGTTGAACTAGATGGACATATAGTCTTCCTTCAACCTTAATAACTATGTAACTATGTAACTATGTAACTTATCGGATCAGATGTTTCTCCGCCTGAAGATGATGCTTAGGAGTCAGAAGTGCCAACAACGGCTGGCACGGTGCTTGTCCAATGTGGTCCTGTAGGCAACGAAAGTCCGTCTTCTGGCAGCAGTGGTCGGTCTCCGGTACCCTCCGCTATGCCCCTAGTCCATAATTGAATGTGACCCATGCAAATAAGGCTGCAGTACTGTCAGGGTCCCGATCAAGTGGCATGGCAATGTCCGGCAATGAGAGCAGCAGCGTACAGTCCTGCACCCTTCTCTGGCTCTCAGGCTTGCATCAGTGATCAGCTGTACAGGGCTCTCGGCTCTCTCCCTGTTACTGCGGTGGCTCCCGGAGGTTTTCTGGGTTCAGGTCGGCCATGTGTCACTACAGCACGGTTGCACACACTGCGGAGCACGCTGCGCACGCATCTCGACTCTGTCACTGCTGGCAGGAAACTAGCTGACACTGCACTCGCTTTCACTTTTAACCACGCTTCCGAGTCAGGGCACCTGTCAGAGCATTTTTGCCTTCCCCGGACAACATAAGACGCAGCCTCGGCAGTTCCAGACCCGGTTTAGTACTGGTACCCACGGTCTGGTCTTCCTCCTTACATGGTCACTACTGCAGCCTCTGCCCACTCCATGAAAAGAAGTTTCATCAGTGACACTCAGTGGTGGGGCAGGTGCGTTCTCTGTCCAAGCTCCCTATTCACTGTGTAATGCACACAATCCCAGTGCGCACTCTGTGTTGCTGTTTCAGATCAATAGTAATGAGCCAGGTGTTTAGATGAAAACTTATTTAGCCTTCAGATCACCTCTTTAAAAGCTGCTGACTGATATTGACATTGGCATTTAATTGGTTAAATAGCAATGACATGTTCTGGCTGTTACTGGCATCAGGCACTTAACCTATATGGAGCAAAATCTGCTCCATACACACTCATTCCGTGATGTAATACAGAGTTGGATCATTTTATTTTTTCCAACTTCTATAAAGTTGGTTATTGACGTAGTTTGGTTTATAATCTCATGTACCATGTATTTTTCTGCTTTGGCAAGTGATTAATTTGCAGACTAAACTGAAAAATAATTGAAATAATTGAAAAATAAGTAATTGCTCCTTGGTGGAGAAGGAATCATGATTGGTTGCAGTGAGGTTGCAGAGGCATGGCTGTAGTCTGGAATGGCACCCCTACTGATATTTACTAAATTGAATATTAGTCAAGAAGAACATAACATCAGGTAACATGAGGCCTTACTTTAATCTGCAGAAGAAATGTTTTATTTTTCTATATTTTGATTAATTTGAAATGATTAATTTTGAATGACTTCTTTCCAGACTAAAAACATAATAAAGTGCGATTAATTTAATGTCAGTGACCTCGCTACAGGTTTAGCCAACATTAATACTGCTGACTGGAATGCTGCCCCATTAAAAATCATCAAATAACAGTAAAAACTAAAATAGTTACATCCGTGAGTACTAAAAACAGAGCTACTTAATGTCATTAAAACATGCGCATATTCCACATAAGCAGTCAGATGGAACATGAAATACTATTTTTATTGGGTGTTGCTAAGGGCCAATTCACACTGTGTGCCTTTTGGCTTGGAGACATAACAGCTCTCAAGCTTTCACTGTAAAAAAGCCAACATCCATGTGCTTGGGATTTTAGCCAGAATTCTAATTTTTTAAACCTCCTGTCTATATCCCGTTAAAGCCTCTTTTGTCATAACCATCCAGAGAATTCTGAATTGACAAAGACTGAAGGGGCACATAAAACAGCACAGCTGGCTGCTCCCCAACATATTTTCTGTGAACAATCCTTGTGTGACCACTTTGATCAAGTTATCCATTACAGTTCCCACAAGGGTTGTAATTCAGATTCCTCAGACCTCTGAATGGCAAATGTCTCTTCTCACATCACTACACAACTGGGCAAAAATGCTATCACGATATCCAGAGCAGACCGAAAGACCCTCATCTATCAATCTTCCTACACTACTATTTTGTGTATTATTTGTGGGAGTACCGGACAAATACTGTGTGCGCAGATCTTGCTGAAGATTTTCCCGTGGACTAATAGTAGCATATAAAGAACTACTCGCAGCACATCCCTGACTCCTGTGCCAATGTTCAGTCCCATGCTATCCGAACGGCCTTTAAATGCTTATAGATGTCACATGTGATGGAATATTTGCACAGGAGTCCATGATGCACAGAGAGTGACAGAGAAGCCCTGCAGGGAACAAAGAATCCACCAGCAGAAGTGAGCAGATTCTTTTTTTTTTCATTTAGACATAGATATTGTTGCATACATATTGATTCTTGCCACCTATTCTTAGGCACTGGGAAAATCTGCTTTATTTAGAGGTTTGACAATGAACAAAAATAGATTCTAATTAGTGGGTGGAATATGAACACCTACTGTTCTTACTGGAATCATACAGTAACAGGCTATATTGGTAAGTGGATTACTATTAACTAGCAACATGCATAACGTAAGTTCAGTAAATATAAAAAATGTACTGTTAGGAAACCAAGATACTATAATATATTTGGTTCTGTAAGATTATTGATTACGAGAAATTTTGCACATATCCATTGTAGACATTTTCTCAGTAACGTAAGTTGCCAAAAAGATACAAAATTTTTGTAGGATTGAGAAGTAAGCATAAATTAAGTTATAACTTGCAGAGTTCTTATATTGCATAATGTATGAACTATTCATCAAGCTTCATGTTGCTGCTAAAAGTTTCACAGTTTCTGTATGAAGTAAACTTATTGGAACATAAGTTACCATCAGCTTTGTAACATAAGTTACTTCAGCTTTTCAATCTAAGTTACCTGCCTTTCAAGTTTTGGACAACACTTACAGTCAGCTTATTGAAATAATTAAATACTATCATAATTTTTAAGTTCATTTTACTTTATAATCTAAGGTCGCTCTTTGCATTTTTGGAATCACAATGCCATTAACGCCAGCTGAAAAGATGAAGAGATGACGTGAGAAGTTGAAAGAAACATGAGGATATGAGCAGTACAAGATATAAGTCAGAGAAGCAGTTAAAAAATCCAAAGAGAAGAAAAAGTTTGATGTTAGTGTTATGTCGGCGAAAAAAGAGCAGGAAAAAATTAAAGAAGAAAGGATAAAGGTTCATACAAGGGTTAGGAAAGGGAGAGAACTAAAGAAAAGTGTGAAACAGATTCAATGTGATAAGTCACCAGTGCCATACAAATCTGCTAATTCCTTAGGCAAAGCAACTGCGAAAGTGAGGAGGTTACTTCCTACTAGCACACCACGAAAGAAATGACTCTATGTACCCTCAGTTCCTTAAACATGTTAACATAAACAGAGAACAAGCCGATTCATACTCTCAGGGTATGTGTCCACCTTCAGGAAGGCTGGCAATTGAGTCGGAACGGCAAACCCGCTCTGCGCTAAGCTCCGCCCCCTTCTGGGACACGAAGATGCCGGATATGTTCATTGCACACATCCGGAATCATCGCACCCCACACATAGGGCCCTGTGTTATACCTTGTGGCGACGCAGCATCGCCGCAAGGTATACGGGCATGCTGCGATCTTAAAAGATGCACCGCATGTCCGGAGTCGCAGGGCCGCCGCGTGCGTGTTACCACGCATAGTGGAGACGGGATTTCAATCAATCCCCTCCACTATGCTGTTACATCTGGACGCTGCGTGTTTGACGCTGCGTCTCTATGCAGCGTCAAACATGCAACGTTTACTGCACGTGGAAACATACCCTCAGAGTACACAGTCAGCTTTATCAGAAAGTTTTGATAACTCTCTTTCTATTGTCAATGTTGACTTTGCAGAGAACTTTACATGTTTCTACCAGGACGAGATTCAGAGTGCTCACTGGCAGCAATCCCAGGTCAGCATTTTTACAGTATCACAGTGGCATTCAAATAAGCAGTTTTGCAAGGCTCTGTGCTCGGATAACTTATCTCACACAAAGGACACAATTATTGCATACATCGATATTCTTCATGAAAAGCTGCCTCCAACAATCAAAGCTGATCATTTTTGGTCTGATGGACCTTTATCGCAATTCAAAAACAAATTTATTGTTGCTGCTATTCAACGGTTTAATGAGAAATATAAAATGAACATAATTTGGAATTATTTCCAAACGTCTCATGGCAAAGATCCTGTAGATGGAATAGGAGCTGTTGTGAAAAGGCGTGTACGAGAATCCATCATGACAAGGAAGGAAATTGTCCAAAATGCAACTCAGTTTATCAAAGTTGCAAACAAACTGAAGAATGTAGAGGTCATAGACATAAGCAACACTGAGATTGATTACAAAAATTTGGCTCTGGATTTAAAGCAGTTGGTAAGCAATGCAAAGCCTGTTGGAAGGAATTTCCAAATTTCATGCCATAGGGTATTTTGCAGGCAATTTTTTTTGGCTTTAGAACCACTAAAACATGGACTATTACAATGTTAATAACTGCAAGTACCCTGATATTGAATGCAAAGTTGATGACTGGTTTGAAGTAATGTATGATGGCAGAAAGTATCGTGAAGTGGTTACTGAGGTTGCATACAATGAGATGAAAGTGAAAACCATGGAACTCTATGGCAAGAATAAAAATACCTGGAAATGGCCATCTAAAGATGATGACATTTATTATGATATCTGTCAAATTTTAAGAAAGGTTGATCCTCCCCTGAAAATGGGTTCTAGGGACATTTGTGAATTTTTTGATTAGCCAGGAAGTTAAATGAGCAGTGAGCACAAATTTAAATCCTTGTTGAAGTTCTTCATTAGCTGTGTCTGAATTCATTGGACTGGACCACATATGTATGCCTAGATTAAAATTTAGTCTACATTATGTAATTGATCAGCGGTCATATTTTGTAATCAAAATTTCCACTCTGCAAATATGTTGACAACTGAAGTATGAATATTGATTGATTAAATTTTTATACGAAACTAGATAGTGGCTAGATTCTAACGCATCTGGTATTCTAGAATATGTATTTATGTATGTATATAGCAGCCACATAGTATATAGCACAGGCCACGTAGTATATAGGAGCCATGTAGTATATAGCAGACAAATACTACGTGGCCTGTGCTATATACTATGTGGCTGCTATATACATACATATTGCAGAATACCCGATGCGTTAACACTGCCTATGTAGTATATAGCAGCCACGCGGTATCTAACACAGCCCACGTAGTATACAGCAGTGTGGGCACCAACAGTGGCACCAACAGTGGCCACGTAATATACAGCCCACGCAGTATATAGCAGCCAAGTAGTATATAACACTACATATGTAGTATATAGCAGCCACACGGTATCTAACACAGCCCATGTAATATATAGCAGTGCGGGCACCATATCTGTTGTGTATTCCGCTCTTGGGCTCCCTCCGGTGGTTGTAAGTGGCAGTTTTGTGAGTTCTGCTCTTGGGCTCCCTCTGGTGGTTTTAAGTGGTATGGCTGCTCCTTGGATTTAGCAGTGTGCAGCTGCTTCCACTGATTGTCTTTCTGCTCGGCTATTTATGCCTGGCTCTTCCCTTCAGCCAGTGCCACTTGTCAATGGTTCCTGGTTGGATTCACATCTCTTTTGGATTTCCCTGTTATCCTGACCAGTTCAGCAAAGTTAAGTCCTTGCTTGCTCTTTTCTGTCCACAGGTTGTGGACTTATTCGTTCTGTGCTTTCTATGTTTTTGTCCAGCTTGTCAGTATGGATTAATTCAGTTAAGCTGGGAGCTCTGGGAAGCAGATTTACCCTCCACACCTTTAGTTAGGTGTGGAGATTTTTGTAAACTCTGTGTGGATTTTTGTAGTTTTTTATACTGACCGCACAGTATTCTATCCTGTCCTATCTATCTAGCTAGACTGGCCTCCTGTGCTGCATCCTGGTTTCATTCTGTGTATGTCTTTTCCCTCTCCACTCACAGTCATTACTTGTGGGGGGCTATCTATCCTTTGGGGATTTTCTCTGAGGCAAGATAGTTTTCCTGTGTCTATCTTTAGGGGTAGTTAGTTCTCAGGCTGTGACGAGGTGCCTAGGGAGTGACAGGAGCATCCCACGGCTACTTCTAGTGTTGTGTTGAGCTTAGGAACTGCGGTCAGTACAGGTACCACCTCCTTCAGAGCTCGTCCCATGTTGCTCCTAAACCACCAATTCATAACAGTACAAGTGGCCAAAAATGAATTAAATGCATCTCAAAAGAAGGGAAAAAAAATTCTGAGCCATTTTTTTTTCTGTGCTCTGTTTTGTCTTTTTTTTCCTCTTGATCTCTGGGTGGTTCAAGATTTATGCTCTGGCATGGATGTTCAGGGTTTGTTTTCTCGTGTGGATCAACTTGCTGCAAGAATACAGAGTATCCAAGATTATGTTGTCCAGACCCCGGCTTTGGAGCCTAGAATTCCTACTCCTGATTTGTTTTTTGGGGACAGATCCAAGTTTTTGAACCTTAAAAATAACTGCAAATTGTTTTTTGCTTTGAAACCCCGTTCTTCTGGTGATCCCATTCAGCAAGTTAAAATCATCATATCCTTGCTGCGTGGTGACCCTCAGGACTGGGCATTCTCCCTTGAATCAGGGGATCCGGCATTGCTGAATGTAGACGCATGACGAACCTAATTCTGTGGATCATGCAGAAAAAACCCTGTTGGCCCTGTGTCAAGGTCAGGAAGCGGCAGAATTATACTGCCAGAAATTTAGAAAATGGTCTGTGCTCACTAAATGGAGTGAGGATGCTCTGGCTGCTATTTTCAGAAAAGGTCTTTCTGAAGCCCTTAAAGATGTTATGGTGGGCTTCCCTGCACCTACTGGTTTGATCGAATCTATGTCTCTAGCCATTCAGATTGATCGGCGTCTGCGCGAGCGCAAAGCTGTGCACCATATGGCAGTGTCCTCTGGGCAGAGTCCTGAGCCTATGCAATGTGATAGGATTTTGACTAGAACAGAACGGCAGGAATTCAGACGTCAGAATAGGCTGTGTTTTTACTGTGGTGATTCTGCTCATGTTATTTCTGATTGCCCTAAGCGTACTAGGAGGGTCGCTAGGTCTGTTACCATCAGTACTGTACAGCCTTTTATCTGTGACCCTGATTTGCTCATTGCCGTCCTTTTCTGTCATGGCATTTGTGGATTCAGGCGCTGCCCTGCACTTAATGGACTTAGAATTTGTCATGCGCTGTGGTTTTTCCTTGCAGCCTTTGCAGAGCCCTATTCCTTTGAGGGGCATTGATGCTACACCATTGGCCAAGGATAAACCTCAGTACTGGACGCAGATGACCATGTACATGGCTCCAGCACATCAGGAAGATTGCCGTTTTCTGGTGTTGCATAACCTGCATGATGTTGTTGTACTGGGTTTTCCATGGTTACAGGAACATAATCCGGTGCTGGATTGGAAAACTAGGTCTGTGACTAGTTGGGGTTGTCAAGGGGTACATAGTGACGTTCCCTTGATGTCAATTTCCTCTTCCCCCTCTTCTGAGGTCCCTGAGTTTTTGTCGGATTTCCAGGATGTATTTGATGAGCCCAAGTCCAGTTCCCTTCCTCCACATAGGGACTGTGATTGTGCTATTAACTTGATTCCAGGTTGTAAGTTCCCTAAGGGCCGACTTTTCAATCTGTCTGTGCCAGAGCATGCCGCCATGAGGATCTATGTTAAGGAATCTTTGGAGAAGGGGCATATTCGGCCCTCTTCGTCACCATTGGGAGCGGGTTTCTTTTTTGTTGCTAAGAAGGATGGCTCCTTGAGACCCTGTACAGATTATCTTCTTCTTAATAAGATCACGGTCAAATTCCAATACCCCTTGCCTTTGCTTTCTGATTTGTTTGCTCAGATTAAGGGGGCTAGTTGGTTTACTAAGATTGACCTCCGAAGGGCATATAATCTTGTTCGTATTAAACAGGGTGACGAATGGAAAACTGCATTTAATACGCCCAAAGGCCATTTTGAATACCTCGTGATGCCATTCGGGCTCTCTAATGCTTAATCTGTGTTCCAATCTTTCATGCATGATATTTTCCGCAATTATCTTGATAAATTCATGGTGGTATATTTGGATGATATTTTGATTTTTTCCGATGATTGGGAGTCTCATGTGAAGCAGGTCAGGATGGTATTCCAGATCCTTCGTGATAATGCTTTATTTGTGAAGGGGTCTAAGTGCCTATTCGGAGTTCAGAAGGTCTCTTTTTTGGGTTTTATTTTTTCTCCCTCGTCTATGGAAATGGATCCTGTTAAGGTCCAAGCTATTCATGACTGGATTCAATCCACATCTGTGAAGAGCCTTCAAAAATTTTTGGGCTTTGCTAATTTCCATCGCCGTTTCATTGCCAACTTTTCCAGTGTGGTTAAGCCCCTTACTGATTTGACGAAGAAAGGCGCTGATGTGACGAATTGGTCCTCTGCGGCTGTTGAGGCCTTTCGGGAGCTTAAACGCCGATTTACTTCTGCCCCTGTGTTGCATCAGCCAGATGTTTCTCTTCCTTTTCAGGTTGAGGTTGACGCTTCTGAGATTGGGGCAGGGGCCATTTTGTCTCAGAGGGATTCTGATGGTTCTTTGATGAAACCATGTGCTTTTTTTTTCCAGAAAGTTTTCGCCTGCAGAACGCAATTATGATGTCGGCAATCGGGAGTTGTTGGCTATGAAGTGGGCATTTGAGGAGTGGCGACATTGGCTTGAGGGAGCTAAGCACCGCGTTGTGGTCTTGACTGATCATAAGAATCTGAATTACCTCGAGTCGGCCAAGCGGCTGAATCCTAGACAGGCTCGATGGTCCCTGTTTTTCTCCCGTTTTGATTTTGTGGTCTCGTATCTTCCGGGATCTAAGAATGTTAAGGCTGATGCCCTCTCTAGGAGTTTTTTGCCTGATTCTCCTGGAGTCCTTGAGCCAGTTGGCATTCTTAAGGAAGGGGTGATTCTTTCTGCCATCTCCCATGATTTGCGGCGGGTGCTTCGGAAATTTCAGGCTGATAAGCCTGACCGCTGTCTAGTGGGAAAGCTGTTTGTTCCTGATAGATGGACAAGTAAGGTAATTTCTGAGGTTCATTGTTCAGTGTTGGCTGGTCATCCTGGGATTTTTGGTACCAGAGGTTTGGTTGCTAGGTCCTTTTGGTGGCCTTCCTTGTCACGCGATGTGCGTGCTTTTGTGCAGTCTTGTGGGACTTGCGCCCGGGTCAAGCCTTGCTGTTCCCGCGCTAGTGGGTTGCTTTTGCCTTTGCCGGTCCCTGAGAGGCCCTGGACGCATACTTCCATGGATTTTATTTCGGATCTTCCTGTTTCCCAGAGGATGTCTGTTATCTTTGTTGTTTGTGACCTGTTCTCTAAAATGGTCCATCTAGTACCTTTGCCTAAGTTGTCTTCCTCCTCAAATTTGGTTCCATTGTTTTTTCAGCATGTGGTTCGTTTGCATGGCATTCCGGAGAATATTGTGTCTGACAGAGGTTCTCAGTTTGTCTCTAGGTTTTGGCGGGCCTTTTGTGCTAGGATGGGCATTGATTTTTCTTTTTCTTCGGCGTTTCATCCTCAGACTAATGGCCAAACTGAGCAAACTAATCAGACCTTGGAAACCTATTTGAGATGCTTTGTGTCTGCTGATCAGGATGATTGGGTGTCTTTCTTGCCGTTGGCCGAGTTTGCCCTTAATAATCGGGCTAGTTCGGCTACTTTGGTTTCACCTTTCTTTTGTAATTTTGGTTTTCATCCTCGTTTTTCTTCGGGGCAGGTTGAGCCTTCTGATTGTCCTGGTGTGGATTCTGTGGTGGACAGGCTGCAGCAGATTTGGACTCATGTGGTGGACAATTTGACGTTGTCTCAGGAAAAGGCTCAACGTTTTGCTAACCGCCGTCGGTGTGTTGGTCCCCGGCTTCGTGTGGGGGATTTGGTTTGGTTGTCTTCTCGTCATGTTCCTATGAAGGTTTCTTCCCCTAAGTTTAAGCCTCGGTTTATTGGTCCTTATAAGATTTCTGAAATTATCAATCCGGTGTCTTTTCATTTGGCTCTTCCAGCCTCTTTTGCCATTCATAATGTTTTCCATAGATCTTTGTTGCGGAGATATGTGGTGCCCATTGTTCCCTCGGTTGATCCTCCTGCCCCGTTGTTGGTTGAGGGAGAGTTGGAATATGAGGTTGAGAAAATTTTGGATTCTCGTTTTTTGAGGCGGAGGCTTCAGTATCTTGTCAAGTGGAAGGGTTATGGCCAGGAGGATAATTCTTGGGTTGTTGCCTCCAATGTCCATGCCGCCGATTTGGTTCGTGCTTTTCACTTGGCTCGTCCTGATCGGCCTGGGGGCTCTGGTGAGGGTTCGGTGACCCCTCCTCAAGGGGGGGTACTGTTGTAAATTCCGCTCTTGGGCTCCCTCCGGTGGTTGTAAGTGGCACTTTTGTGAGTTCTGCTCTTGGGCTCCCTCTGGTGGTTTTAAGTGGTATGGATGCTCCTTGGATTTAGCAGTCTGCAGCTGCTTCCACTGATTGTCTTTCTGCTCGGCTATTTATGCCTGGCTCTTCCCTTCAGCCAGTGCCACTTATCAATGGTTCCTGGTTGGATTCACATCTCTTTTGGATTTCCCTGTTATCCTGACCAGTTCAGCAAAGTTAAGTGCTTGCTTGCTCTTTTCTGTCCACAGGTTGTGGACTTATTCGTTCTGTGCTTTCTATGTTTTTGTTCATCTTGTCAGTATGGATTAATTCAGTTAAGCTGGGAGCTCTGGGAAGCAGATTTACCCTCCACATCTTTAGTAAGGTGTGGAGATTTTTTGTAAACTCTGTGTGGATTTTTGTAGTTTTTTATACTGACCGCACAGTATTTTATCCTGTCCTATCTATCTAGCTAGACTGGCCTCCTGTGCTGCATCCTGGTTTCATTCTGTTTATGTCTTTTCCCTCTCCACTCACAGTCATTACTTGTGGGGGGCTATCTATCCTTTGGGGGATTTTCTCTGAGGCAAGATAGTTTTCCTGTTTCTATCTTTAGGGGTAGTTAGTTCTCAGGCTGTGACGAGGTGCCTAGGGAGTGTCAGGAGCATCCCACGGCTACTTCTAGTGTTGTGTTGAGCTAGGGACTGCGGTCAGTACAGGTACCACCTCCTTCAGAGCTCGTCCCATGTTGCTTCTAAACCACCAGATCATAACAGTACAAGTGGCCCAGAATGAATTAGATGCATCTCAAAAGAATGAAAAAATTCTGGGCCATTTTTTTTTCTGTGCTCTGTTCTGTCTTTTTTTTCTTCTTGATCTCTGGGTGGTTCGGGATTTATGCTCTGGCATGGATGTTCAGGGTTTGTTTTCTCGTGTGGATCAGCTTGCTGCAAGAGTACACAGTATCCAAGATTATGTTGTCCAGACTCCGGCTTTGGAGCCTAGAATTCCTACTCCTGATTTGTTTTTTGGGGACAGATCCAAGTTTTTGAACTTTAAAAATAACTGCAAATTGTTTTTTGCTTTGAAACCCCGTTCTTCTGGTGATCCCATTCAGCAAGTTAAAATCATCATATCCTTGCTGCGTGGTGACCCTCAGGACTGGGCATTCTCCCTTGAATCAGGGGATCCAGCATTGCTGAATGTAGACGCATTTTTTCAGGCGCTCGGATTATTGTATGACGAACCTAATTCTGTGGATCATGCAGAAAAAACCCTGTTGGCCCTGTGTCAAGGTCAGGAAGCGGCAGAATTATACTGCCAGAAATTAAGGAAATGGTCTGTGCTCAATAAATGAAATGAGGATGCTCTGGCTGCTATTTTCAGAAAAGGTCTTTCTGAAGCCCTTAAAGATGTTATGGTGGGCTTCCCTACGCCTATTGGTTTGAGCGAATCTATGTCTCTAGCCGTTCAGATTGATCGGCGTCTGCGCGAGAGCAAAGCTATGCACCATATGGCAGTGTCCTTTGAGCAGAGTCCTGAACCTATGCAATGTGATAGGATTTTGACTAGAACAGAACGGCAGGAATTCAGACGTCAGAATAGGCTGTGTTTTTACTGTGGTGATTCTGCTCATGTTATTTCTGTTTGCCCTAAACGTTCTAGGAGGGTGGTTAGGTCTGTTACCATTAGTACTGTACAGCCTAAATTTCTTTTATCTGTGACCCTGATTTGCTCATTGTCGTCCTTTTCTGTCATGGCATTTGTGGATTCAGGCGCTGCCCTGAACTTAATGGACTTAGAATTCGCCATGCGCTGTGGTTTTTCCTTGCAGCCTTTGCAGAGCCCTATTCCTTTGAGGGGCATTGATGCTACACCATTGGCCAAGGATAAACCTCAGTACTGGATGCAGATGACCATGTACATGGCTCCTGCACATCAGGAAAATTGCCGTTTTCTGGTGTTGCATAACCTGCATGATGTTGTTGTACTGGGTTTTCCATGGTTACAGGAAAATAATCAGGTGCTGGATTGGAAAACTATGTCTGTGACTAGTTGGGGTTGTCAAGGGGTACATAGTGACGTTCCTTTGATGTCAATTTCCTCTTCCCCCGCTTCTGAGGTCCCTGAGTTTTTGTCGGATTTCCAGGATGTATTTGATGAGCCCAAGTCCAGTTCCCTTCTTCCACATAGGGACTGTGATTGTGCTATTAACTTGATTCCTGGTTGTAAGTTCCCTAAGGGCCGACTTTTCAATCTGTCTGTGCCAGAGCATGCCGCCATGCGGAGTTATATTAAGGAGTCTTTGGAGAAGGGGCATTTTCGGCCATCTTCGTCACCATTGGGAGCGGGTTTCTTTTTTGTTGCTAAGAAGGATGGTGTTGTGAATTCTGTTGTTAAGCTCCCTCCTGTGGTCATGAATGGTACTTCGGCTGGTTCTGTCCATGGGCTTCTTCTGGTGGTTGTGAGTGGGGCTGCGGCTTCTGAGGTTCCTTCCACAGGTGACGAGGTTAATTCATTCATTCGAAATTTCTTTTGTCCGTTACTCTGATTTGCTCTTTGTCATCCTATTCTGTTATGGCATTTGTGGATTCAGGCGCTGCCCTGAATTTGATGGACTTGGAGTTTGCTAGGCGCTGTGGTTTTTTCTTGGAGCCCTTGCAGTATCCTATTCCATTGAGAGGAATTGATGCTACGCCTTTGGCCAAGAATAAGCCCCAGTACTGGACCCAATTTGGTGGCTAGATCCTTTTGGTGGCCGTCTTTGTCGCGGGATGTGCGTTCTTTTGTGCAGTCCTGTGGGACTTGTGCTCGGGCTAAGCCCTGCTGTTCTCGTGCCAGTGGGTTGCTATTGCCCTTGCCGGTCCCGAAGAGGCCCTGGACGCATATTTCTATGGATTTTATTTCGGATCTCCCTGTCTCTCAAAAGATGTCAGTCATTTGGGTGGTTTGTGATCGCTTCTCTAAGATGGTCTATTTGGTACCCTTGTCTAAATTGCCTTCCTCCTCTGATTTGGTGCCGTTGTTTTTCCAGCATGTGGTTCATTTACATGGCATTCCGGAGAACATCGTTTCGGACAGAGGTTCCCAGTTTGTTTCGAGGTTTTGGCGATCCTTTTGTGCTAGGATGGGCATTGATTTGTCTTTTTTCTCGGCTTTCCATCCTCAGACAAATGGCCAAACCGAACGTACTAATCAGACTTTGGAAACATATCTGAGATGCTTTGTTTCTGCTGATCAGGATGATTGGGTGTCCTTTTTGCCTTTGGCTGAGTTCGCCCTTAATAATCGCGCCAGCTCGGCTACTTTGGTTTCGCCGTTTTTCTGCAATTCTGGTTTCCATCCTCGTTTCTCTTCAGGGCAGGTTGAGTCTTTGGACTGTCCTGGTGTAGATACTGTGGTGGATAGGTTGCAGCAGATTTGGACTCATGTGGTGGACAATTTGACATTGTCCCAGGAGAAGGCTCAACGTTTCGCTAACCGCCGGCGCTGTGTGGGTCCCCGACTTCGTGTTGGGGATTTGGTTTGGTTGTCATCTCGTTATGTTCCTATGAAGGTTTCCTCTCCTAAGTTTAAGCCTCGTTTCATTGGTCCGTATAAGATTTCTGAGGTTCTCAATCCTGTGTCATTTCGTTTGACCCTTCCAGCTTCTTTTGCCATCCATAATGTATTCCATAGGTCGTTGTTGCGGAGATACGTGGCGCCTGTGGTTCCATCCGTTGATCCTCCTGCCCCGGTGTTGGTTGAGGGGGAGTTGGAGTATGTGGTGGAGAAGATTTTGGATTCTCGTATTTCGAGACGGAAACTCCAGTACCTGGTCAAGTGGAAGGGTTATGGTCAGGAAGATAATTCCTGGGTCTTTGCCTCTGATGTTCATGCTGCCGATCTGGTTCGTGCCTTTCATTTGGCTCGTCCTGGTCGGCCTGGGGGCTCTGGTGAGGGTTCGGTGACCCCTCCTCAAGGGGGGGTACTGTTGTGAATTCTGTTGTTAAGCTCCCTCCTGTGGTCATGAATGGTACTTCGGCTGGTTCTGTCCATGGGCTTCCTCTGGTGGTTGTGAGTGGGGCTGCGGCTTCTGAGGTTCCTTCCACAGGTGACGAGGTTAATTCGTTAGCTGGCTGCTCTATTTAACTCCACCTAGATCATTGCTCCATGCCACCTGTCAATGTTCCAGTATTGGTCTAGTTCGCTCCTGGATCGTTCTTGTGACCTGTCTTCCCAGCAGAAGCTAAGTTCCTGCTTGTTTTTCTCTGTTTGCTATTTTTTCTGTCCAGCTTGCTATTTTGATTTTTGTCTTGCTTGCTGGAAGCTCTGGGACGCAGAGGGAGTGCTTCCGCACCGTGAGTCGGTGCGGAGGGTCTTTTTGCGCCCTCTGCGTGGTCTTTTTGTAGTTTTTTGTGCTGACCGCAAAGTTACCTTTCCTATCCTCTGTCTGTTCAGTAAGTCGGGCCTCACTTTGCTAAATCTATTTCATCTCTGTGTTTGTAATTTTCATCTTTACTCACAGTCATTATATGTGGGGGGCTGCCTGTTCCTTTGGGGAATTTCTCTGAGGCAAGGTAGGCTTTATTTTTCTATCTTTAGGGCTAGCTAGTTCCTTAGGCTGTGACGAGGCGCCTAGGGAGCGTCAGGAGCGCTCCACGGCTATTTCTAGTGTGTGTGATAGGATTAGGGATTGCGGTCAGCAGAGTTCCCACTTCTCAGAGCTTGTCCTGTATTATTAGTAACTATCAGGTCATTCCGTGTGCTCTTAACCACCAGGTCCATTATTGTCCTCACCACCAGGTCATAACAGACCGGTTCTCTAAAATGGTCCATCTGGTACCTTTGCCTAAGTTGCCTTCCTCCTCAGATTTTGTTCCATTATTTTTTCAGCATTTGGTTCGTTTGCATTGCATTCCGGAGAATATTGTGTCTGACAGAGGTTCTCAGTTTGTCTCTAGGTTTTGGCGGGCCTTTTGTGCTAGGATGGGCATTGATTTGTCTTTTTCTTCGGCGTTTCATCCTCAGACTAATGGCCAAACTGAGCGAGCTAATCAGACCTTGGAGACCTATTTGAGATGCTTTGTGTCTGCTGATCAGGATGATTGGGTGGCTTTCTTGCCGTTGGCCGAGTTTGCCCTTAATAATCGGGCTAGTTCGGCTACTTTGGTTTCACCTTTCTTTTGTAATTTTGGTTTTCATCCTCGTTTTTCTTCGGGGCAGGTTGAGCCTTCTGATTGTCCTGGTGTGGATTCTGTGGTGGACAGGCTGCAGCAGATTTGGACTCATGTGGTGGACAATTTGACGTTGTCTCAGGAAAAGGCTCAACGTTTTGCTAATTGCCGTCGGTGTGTTGGTCCCCGGCTTCGTGTGGGGGATTTGGTTTGGTTGTCTTCTCGTCATGTTCCTATGAAGGTTTCCTCTCCTAAGTTTAAGCCTCGTTTCATTGGTCCGTATAAGATTTCTGAGGTTCTCAATCCTGTGTCATTTCGTTTGACCCTTCCAGCTTCTTTTGCCATCCATAATGTATTCCATAGGTCGTTGTTGCGGAGATACGTGGCGCCTGTGGTTCCATCCGTTGATCCTCCTGCCCCGGTGTTGGTTGAGGGGGAGTTGGAGTATGTGGTGGAGAAGATTTTGGATTCTCGTATTTCGAGACGGAAACTCCAGTACCTGGTCAAGTGGAAGGGTTATGGTCAGGAAGATAATTCCTGGGTCTTTGCCTCTGATGTTCATGCTGCCGATCTGGTTCGTGCCTTTCATTTGGCTCGTCCTGGTCGGCCTGGGGGCTCTGGTGAGGGTTCGGTGACCCCTCCTCAAGGGGGGGTACTGTTGTGAATTCTGTTGTTAAGCTCCCTCCTGTGGTCATGAATGGTACTTCGGCTGGTTCTGTCCATGGGCTTCCTCTGGTGGTTGTGAGTGGGGCTGCGGCTTCTGAGGTTCCTTCCACAGGTGACGAGGTTAATTCGTTAGCTGGCTGCTCTATTTAACTCCACCTAGATCATTGCTCCATGCCACCTGTCAATGTTCCAGTATTGGTCTAGTTCGCTCCTGGATCGTTCTTGTGACCTGTCTTCCCAGCAGAAGCTAAGTTCCTGCTTGTTTTTCTCTGTTTGCTATTTTTTCTGTCCAGCTTGCTATTTTGATTTTTGTCTTGCTTGCTGGAAGCTCTGGGACGCAGAGGGAGTGCTTCCGCACCGTGAGTCGGTGCGGAGGGTCTTTTTGCGCCCTCTGCGTGGTCTTTTTGTAGTTTTTTGTGCTGACCGCAAAGTTACCTTTCCTATCCTCTGTCTGTTCAGTAAGTCGGGCCTCACTTTGCTAAATCTATTTCATCTCTGTGTTTGTAATTTTCATCTTTACTCACAGTCATTATATGTGGGGGGCTGCCTGTTCCTTTGGGGAATTTCTCTGAGGCAAGGTAGGCTTTATTTTTCTATCTTTAGGGCTAGCTAGTTCCTTAGGCTGTGACGAGGCGCCTAGGGAGCGTCAGGAGCGCTCCACGGCTATTTCTAGTGTGTGTGATAGGATTAGGGATTGCGGTCAGCAGAGTTCCCACTTCTCAGAGCTTGTCCTGTATTATTAGTAACTATCAGGTCATTCCGTGTGCTCTTAACCACCAGGTCCATTATTGTCCTCACCACCAGGTCATAACAGACCGGTTCTCTAAAATGGTCCATCTGGTACCTTTGCCTAAGTTGCCTTCCTCCTCAGATTTTGTTCCATTATTTTTTCAGCATGTGGTTCGTTTGCATTGCATTCCGGAGAATATTGTGTCTGACAGAGGTTCTCAGTTTGTCTCTAGGTTTTGGCGGGCCTTTTGTGCTAGGATGGGCATTGATTTGTCTTTTTCTTCGGCGTTTCATCCTCAGACTAATGGCCAAACTGAGCGAGCTAATCAGACCTTGGAGACCTATTTGAGATGCTTTGTGTCTGCTGATCAGGATGATTGGGTGGCTTTCTTGCCGTTGGCCGAGTTTGCCCTTAATAATCGGGCTAGTTCGGCTACTTTGGTTTCACCTTTCTTTTGTAATTTTGGTTTTCATCCTCGTTTTTCTTCGGGGCAGGTTGAGCCTTCTGATTGTCCTGGTGTGGATTCTGTGGTGGACAGGCTGCAGCAGATTTGGACTCATGTGGTGGACAATTTGACGTTGTCTCAGGAAAAGGCTCAACGTTTTGCTAATTGCCGTCGGTGTGTTGGTCCCCGGCTTCGTGTGGGGGATTTGGTTTGGTTGTCTTCTCGTCATGTTCCTATGAAGGTTTCTTCTCCTAAGTTTAAGCCTCGGTTTATTGGTCCTTATAAGATTTCTGAAATTATCAATCCGGTGTCTTTTCGTTTGGCTCTTCCAGCCTCCTTTGCCATTCATAATGTTTTTCATAGATCTTTGTTGCGGAGGTATGTGGTGCCCGTTGTTCCCTCGGTTGATCCTCCTGCCCCGGTGTTGGTTGAGGGAGAGTTGGAATATGAGGTTGAGAAAATTTTGAATTCTCGTTTTTTGAGGCGGAGGCTTCAGTATCTTGTGGAAGGGTTATGGCCAGGAGGATAATTCTTGGGTTGTTGCCTCCGATGTCCATGCCGCTGATTTGGTTCGTGCTTTTCACTTGGCTCATCCTGATTGGCCTGGGGGCTCTGGTGAGGGTTCGGTGACCCCTCCTCAAGGGGGGGGTACTGTTGTGAATTCCGCTCTTGGGCTCCCTCCGGTGGTTGTAAGTGGCACTTTTGTGAGTTCTGCTCTGGGGCTCCCTCCGGTGGTTTTAAGTGGTATGGCTGCTCCTTGGATTTAGCAGTCTGCAGCTGCTTCCACTGATTGTCTTTCTGCTCGGCTATTTATGCCTGGCTCTCTCTTCAGCCAGTGCCACTTGTCAATGGTTCCTGGTTGGATTCACATCTCTTTGGATTTCCCTGTTATCCTGACCAGTTCAGCAAAGCTAAGTCCTTGCTTGCTCTTTTCTGTCCACAGGTTGTGGACTTATCCGTTCTGTGCTTTCTATGTTTGTCCAGCTTGTCAGTATGAATTAATTCTGTGTAGCTGGAAGCTCTGGGAAGCAGACTTACCCTCCACACCTTTAGTCAGGTGTGGAGATTTTTGTAAACTCTGTGTGGATTTTTTGTAGTGTTTTATACTGACCGCACAGTATTCCATCCTGTCCTATCTATCTAGCTAGACTGGCCTCCTGTGCTCATCCTGGTTTCATTCTGTGTATGTCCTTTCCCTCTCCACTCACAGTCATTACTTGTGGGGGGCTATCTATCCTTTGGGGGATTTTCTCTGAGGCAAGATAGTTTTCCTGTTTCTATCTTTAGGGGTAGTTAGTTCTCAGGCTGTGACGAGGTGCCTAGGGAGTGTCAGGAGCATCCCACGGCTACTTCTAGTGTTGTGTTGAGCTAGGGACTGCGGTCAGTACAGGTACCACTTCCTTCAGAGCTCGTCCCATGTTGCTCCTAAACCACCAGATCATAACAGTCGTGGCTGTTTTGCCGCAACCAATCAGTGACTTTGAATTCCATGACAAACAGAGGCCGTGACCAATGAATATCTTGTGATAGACAGACAGAAAGACGGAAGTGACCCTTAGACAATTATATAGTAGATTTTAGTCTACATATGTAGTTCACACCAATGAATTCACATGCAGCCTATGTTTTGTCTAAATAAAGTCAGTTTGCCTTCACAAATATGAACAGTGACAAAGTTGAACTCATTCTTTGTGTTGTAGTTACCTACATTTCTTGTAATAAAAACTGTTGCATTTAACTTGAGAGGTTAAAATAAATGTGTTAAAGTTGCGTGGATTATGGTGTTTTAATGCAATAAAAATAGTGCTTCTCCCCTGTTTACCAGAACAGAAAATTTGGCAGACTCATAAAGGACAATTGCCTTTCCTTTTTGTGTAACGTAAGTTACCAAGTAATAACACTGTATTTTGTATTTAATTTGTATTGTTGAAAAATCAAACTGTGTTGAAATCTATTGAGAAAAGTGTGATGCACAATATACATTCACTCATTTTTGTGCCTGCCTTCAAAGAACAGTCTGTAGCCATTATTAACTCAGTTTTTGGCTTGTGAATGTAACGTAACGTTACCATGGAACCACCCTGTAGTGGCTGAGTCCAACAATGCAGACCTACTTCAATTCATGGTTGGCACATACCACATCTCTTGGCCAGGGAGTAAGCTGAAGTCATCTATGAAAATTAGCATACAGTCAAAACAACAGGCTCATAGCTGTTGTTTTCTTAGGTAACACATCTTCCTGTCTGAGGTAACACATTTTCCTTTCCTGTGAGCCCATCATAAATCATGGCAGTGACACACAAGCTCAGTTCCTAGGTCATCAATGACTTCATTTATTATGAGCTCAGGGGGCTGGAGACGTGCCAGAAACACTCACTCCTGTGAAAATACAGGCAGGGAAAGATGCTACCTCAGGCACGGAAATGTGCTACTTCAGAAAGCAGCAGCTGTGAGCCCTTGCAGTTTTGTTTGTATGCTTATTATATGTGACTTATGCACCCCCCCACTAGCCAGTAGCTGTTGATCCAATTGCAGAGGTTATTAGTATTCAAATACAGTTGTGCTCAAAAGTCATTTATTGTCAAACTACTGTGGTTTCTCTTTTTAAATCCTAATGACAACGCAGAACAGCCAAATGAAACTGATCAAAAGTTCACATATCCTATTTCTTAATACTGTGTATTGCCCCCTCTAACATGAATTATAGCTTGAAGTCTTATTTGGTAGTTGTGGATGAGGTTCTTTATTTTCTCAGATGATAAAGCTGCCCACTGTTCTTGGTAAAAAGAAACCTTCAGTTCCTGTAAATTCATGGGTTGTCTAGCATGAACTGCACGCTTGAGATCTCCCCAGTGTGGCTCAATGATATTCAGGTCAGGAGACTGAGATGGCCACTCCATAACCTTCACTTTGTTCTGCTGTAGCCAATGACCGGTCGACTTGGCCTTGTGTTTTGGATCGTTGTCATGTTGGAAGGTCAAAGTAGGTCCCATGCGTAACTTCTGGGCTGATGATTGCAAATGTGCTTCCAGTATTTGCTGATAAAGTACTGCATTCATCTTTCCTTCAGCTTTGACCAGGTTTCCTGTGCTTTTGTAGCTTACACATACCCAAAACATCAGCCATCCACCTCCGTGCTTTACAGTAGGAAAGGTGTTCCTTTCATCATAGGCCTTGTTGACTTCTCTCTAAATGTAACCTTTATGGTTGCTGCCAAAAAGGTCAATTGTGGTCTCATCACTCCAAATTACCTATTCCAGAAGTTTTGAGGCTTGTCTCTGTGCTGTTTTGCATATTGTAGGTGATATACTTTGTGGCATTTGTGCAACAATGGCTTTCTTCTGGCGACTCGACCATACAGCTAATTTTTCTTCAATTGTCTCCTTATTGTACATTTTGAAACAGGCACACCACTAGTTTTCAGAGAGTCCAGTATTTCAGCTGATGTTATTTGTGGGTTTTTCTTTGAATCCCGATCAATTTTCCTGGCAGTCGAGGATGACATTTTGGTTGGTCTACCTGACCGTGGTTTTGTTTTTACAGAGCCCCTGATATTCCATTTGTTAATCACAGTTTGAATGCTGCTGACTGGCATTATCAATTCCTTGGATATCTTTTTGTATCCTTTTCCTGTTTTATACAGTTCAATTACTTTTCCCATAGATCCGTTGACAATTCTTTTGCATTCCCCATGACTCCCAATCCAAAAACGTCAGTGGCTGGATGAAAGATACAAGAGTCTGGATCCCAGAAACTCACTCAGCTTTTATGCATACACACTGACTATAAGCAAATAGGTCACAGGTGAGGATGTTACCTTTAGCAGCCATTCAAACCCACTTGTGTCAATTTCTGTGCATGTTATCAGGCCCAAATCACCAGGCTATGTGAACTTTTGATCAGGGTCATTTGGATTTTTTTGGTTGTCATTATGATTTAAAAAGAGAAAACACAGTAGTTTGACAATAAATGGCTTCACACAACCACTAACAATAAGTGGAGAAAAAGTTTTGGTATTATCATTCATAGTATCTGAAAAAAAGGCAAAGAAAGCAAAAATTCTGCTGGGGTATGTAAACTTTTGAGCACACCTGTATTTATGAGTTAATGTACTTTGTTCATATGACATCCTCTTTAACCACTTTCTGACCTCGGGCGGGATAGTACGTCCGAGGTAAGATACCGCGCTTTGATGCAGGGCTCCAGCGGTGAGTCCGCATCAAAGCCGGGAAATGTCAGCTGTTTTGAACAGCTGACATGTGCCCGCAATAGCAGCGGGTGAAATCGCGATTCACCCATCGCTATTAACTAGTTAAATGCCCTGTCAACCGCTGACAGCGGCATTTAACCGGCGCTTCCGGCCGGGCGGCCGGAAATGAACGCATCGCTGACCCCCGTCACATGATCGGGGGTCAGTGATGCTTCTGCATTGTAACCATAGAGGTCCTTGAGACCTCTATTGGTACAGATGCCGGCCTGCTGTGAGCGCCACCCTGTGGTCGGCGCTCATAGCACACCTCCATTTCTGCTGCATAGCAGCGATCTGATGATCGCTGCTCTGTAGCAGAGCCAATCACGTTGTGCCAGCTTCTAGCCTCCTATTGAGGCTATTGAAGCATGGCAAAAGTTTTAAAAAAAGTTTAAAAAAATGGGAAAAAAATAAAAAAATATAAAAGTTTAAATCACCCCCCTTTCACCCCATTCAAAATAAATCAATAAAAAAATCAAACCTACACATAAAAAAAAGATTAACCTGATCGCTAAATGGTGCAGCGAGAAAAAACAATTGAAACGCCAGAATTACGTTTTTTTGGTCGCCACGACATTGCATTAAAATGCAATAACGAGCGATCAAAAGAACGTATCTGCACCAAAATGCTACCATTAAAAATGCCAGCTCAGTATACAAAAAATAAGCCCTCAACCGACCCCAGATCATGAAAAATGGAGACACTACGAGTATCGGGAAAATGGCACAATTTTTTTTTTTTTAGCAAAGTTTGGAATTTTTTTTCACCACTTAGATAAAAGAAAACCTTGCCATGTTTGGTGTCTATTACCTCGTACTGACCTGTAGAATCATAAAGGCAGGTCAGTTTTAGCATTTAGTGAACCTAGTAAAAAGCCAATCAAAAAATATGTGTGGGATTGCACTTTTTTTGCAATTTTACTGCACTTGGAATTTTTTTTCCTGTTTTCTAGTACACGACATGGTAAAACCAATGATGTTGTTCAAAAGTACAACTTGTTTTGCAAAAAATAAGCCCTCACATGGCCATATTGACTGAAAAATAAAAAAGTTATGGTTCTGGGAATAAGGGGAGCAAAAAACGAACACGGAAAAACGGAAAATCCCAAGGTCATGAAGGGGTTAAACAAGAAAAATTGACATGCTGCACATTGAAAAATCTGTAGAAACATGTCCCATCCATAATAGCTGGACCAGGGCAGCTTTCACTGGTATCCTTGGCCCAGCATCCTGGGCATCGCTAATATTAACTAGGCACAGTGCCGTCATGAGTCATGACATGTATGAGAAAATGTTACTCAACGCTATCCCTGTTACACTGCTATAAAGACCCAAGATTGTCAGCCAAAGATTCCAAGGGGAAGTAATTCACATGAGATGAGAATGTTTTTCTTAAGTCACAGAATTATTTGATTTCTAAATTGTGTTTTACACTTTACTAGTTATGGTTTTGCATTGTATTTGTATAGTTGTCTTCAGTAAATGAGACTAATATACCATACATTTTATCTCCGTGACTAGTTGCAGTGAAGCCATCAACCATAAAACATGGTTTCCAGCTTGTAACTAATGGCTGCTTATTGTGGCCAGGTGGTCAGTTTCTTAATACAACTCAATATGATATTATCCCATAACAGGAAATAACACATCAATATGTCCCTAATTATAGTTATAGAATGCCAAACAATACATTCATCTACTGTTCTCTCAGAATAGCTATTGTAACACTTCTTGCCATAAACAAAATATGAGGCACTAATATATTACAGACTGAATGTGCCCAGTGGCTCAAATAGAGATTATGAGGTTTCATAGCTACATTTTGGGACTTTGCTACAGATGCAAAACTTTGTCCTACTAAACCAAGCTCAGATCACCATAGCATTCTGTAGAGATCAGTAGGTTGAGTGCAGGTCACAATACAGTCAATAAAATTAAGCACAATTTCTGTTGTGGGCAAACAACTTAATTCAAAGGGTTTTTTGTGTTAACTAGTTTGTCTCAGAAAGCTTTGACCCCAAACCAGCAGGAACTGAGACTTGTCCTAAATTTCTTGACAATAATGGGGAGAGAACCTGAAATTGCATTGCGGTTCCTAGACAGCTGAGCCCTTATTTATAATAAACTATTCTTCTGGATTTTACTATTCTTAGGATCTTAACAGCAGACTTAAGGTACCTCCACACTGAGCGACGCTGCAGCGATACCGACAACGATGTTGATCGCTGCAGCGTCGCTGTTTGGTCGCTGGAGAGCTGTCACACAGACAGCTCTCCAGCGACTAACGATGCCGGTAACCAGGGTAAACATCGGGTTACTAAGCGCAGGGCGGCGCTTAGTAACCCGATGTTTACCCTGGTTACCAGTGTAAAAGTTAAAAAAAAAAAACACTACATACTTACCTTCCGCTGTCTGTCCCTCGGCGTTCTGCTTCTCTGTGCTGTGTATGCACAGCGGCCGGAAAGCACAGTGGTGACGTCACCGCTCTGCTTTCCGGCTGGCCGGCGCTCACAGCCAGTGCAGAGAAGCACAGCGCTGGGAACAGACAGCGGAAGGTAAGTATGTAGTGTTTGTTTTTTTTAACTTTTACGCTGGTAAGCAGGGTAAACATTGGGTTACTAAGCGCGGCCCTGCGCTTAGTAACCCGATGTTTACCCTGGTTACCAGTAAAGACATCGCTGAATCGGCGTCACACACGCCGATTCAACGATGTCTGCAGGGAGTCCAGTGACGAAACAAAGTTCTGGACTTTCTGCAGCGACCAACGATGTCACAGCAGGATCCAGATCGCTGCTGCGTGTCAAACTGAACTATATCACTAGCCAGGACTAGGGTTGAGCGAAACGGGTCGAACATTTTCAAAAGTCGCCGACTTTTGACAAATTCGGGTTTCATGAAACCCGATCCGACCCCTGTGCGGGGTCGGCCATGCGGTACGCGACTTTCGCGCCAAAGTCGCGTTTCAATGACGCGAAAAGCGCCATTTCTCAGCCAATGAAGGTAAACGCAGAGTGTGGGCAGCGTGATGACATAGGTCCTGGTCCCCACCATCTTAGAGAAGGGCATTGCAGTGATTGGCTTGCTGTCTGCTGCATCACAGGGGCTATAAAGGGGAGTTCCCGCCGACCGCCATGTTACTGCTGCTGATCTGAGCTTAGGGAGAGGTTGCTGCCGCTTCGTCAGAAGCAGGGATAGCGTTAGGCAGGGTCCATTAACCACCAAACCGCTTGTGCTGTAGCGATTTCCACTGCCCAACACCACCTTCGGTGTGCAGGGACAGTGGAAGCTACATTTTTTTTTTTTTCACCTCAGCGCTGTAGCTCATTGGGCTGCCCTAGAAGGCTCCCTGATAGCTGCATTGCTGTGTGTACGCCGCTGTGCAAACCAACTGCTTTTTTCAAAGCACAAATCCTCTTGTTCCTTCCTTTCTGCACAGCTATCTTGTTTGTTTGTCCACACTTTTTATTTAATTTGTGCATCAGTCCACTCCTTATTGCTGCCTGCCATACCTGGCTGAGATTACTGCAGGGAGATAGTAATTGAAGGACAGTTCCTTTTTTTTTTTTTTTTTTTGTGGGAGATTAAGATTGGCATTTCTGCTAGAGTGCCATCCCTGTCTGTGTCATCTCTCACTCAGTGGGCCATAGAAAGCCTATTTATTTTTTTGCTTGATTTGGGTTCTAAAATCTACCTGAAAAAATCACTACATCAATCAGTGGGAGAAAAATATTGGCCTCAGGGCTTGTGTGCCACTCCTTACTCCTGTGTGTGCCATCTCTCAGTGGGCCATAGAAAGCCTATTTATTTTTTTGCTTGATTTGGGCTCCAAAATCTACCTGAAAAAATCAATAAATCAATCAGTGGGAGATTAATATTGGCCTTTGGGCTTGTGTGCCAGTCCTAAGCGTGCCATCTCTCTCTCTCAGATAGTGGGCCATAGAAAGCCTATTTATTATTTTTTTTATTGGGTTTATAAATTTTCCCTGGAAAAAAAAAAAAAAAGTGGGAGATTAATATTGGCCTCTGGGCTTGTGTGCCAGTCCTGAGCGTGCCATCTCTCTCTCTCCAATTGTGGGCCATAGAAAGCCTATTAATTTTTTTGCTTGATTTGGGTTCCAAAATCTACCTGAAAAAATCACTAAATCAATCAGTGGGAGATAAATATTGGCCTCTGGGCTTGTGTGCCACTCCTGACTCCTGTGTGCGTCCTCTCTCACTCAGTGGGCCCTAGAAAGCCTATTTTTTTTTTTATTTGTTTTCTAAATTCTCTCTGAAAAAATCATTTTATTTTATTTGGTTTCTAAATTATTCCTGAAAAAAATCATTTTTTTTGTATTTTTTTTTTCTAAAGTCTCCCTGAAAAAAAAAAAAAAAACAAATCAGTGGGAGATTAATATTGCCCTTTCTGCTTGTGTGCCAGTCTTGACTCCTGGGTGTGCCATCTCTCTCCAATTGTGGGCCATAGAAAGCCTATTAATTTTTTTGCTTGATTTGGGTTCCAAAATCTACCTGAAAAAATCACTTAATCAATCAGTGGGAGATAAATATTGGCCTCTGGGCTTGTGTGCCACTCCTGACTCCTGTGTGCGTTTTCTCTCACTCAGTGGGCCCTAGAAAGCCTATTTTTTGTTTTATTTGTTTTCTAAATTCTCCTTGAAAAAATCATTTTATTTTATTTGGTTTCTAAATTATTCCTGAAAAAAATCATTTTTTTTGTATTTTTTTTTCTAAAGTCTCCCTGAAAAAAAAAAAAATCAAATCAGTGGGAGATTAATATTGCCCTTTCTGCTTGTGTGCCAGTCTTGACTCCTGGGTGTGCCATCTCTCTCTCTCCAATTGTGGGCCATAGAAAGCCTATTAATTTTTTTGCTTGATTTGCGATCCAAAATCTACCTGAAAAAATCACTAAATCAATCAGTGGGAGATAAATATTGGCCTCTGGGCTTGTGTGCCACTCCTGACTTCTGTGTGCGTCCTCTCTCACTCAGTGGGCCCTAGAAAGCCTATTTTTTGTTTTATTAGTTTTCTAAATTCTCCCTGAAAAAAACATTTTATTTTATTTGGTTTCTAATTTATTCCTGAAAAAAATCATTTTTTTTGTATTTTTTTTTTTCTAAAGTCTCCCTGAAAAAAAAAAAAAAACAAATCAGTGGGAGATTAATATTGCCCTTTCTGCTTGTGTGCCAGTCTTGACTCCTGGGTGTGCCATCTCTCTCTCTCCAAATGTGGGCCATAGAAAGCCTATTAATTTTTTTGCTTGATTTGGGTTCCAAAATCTACCTGAAAAAATCACTTAATCAATCAGTGGGAGATAAATATTGGCCTCTGGGCTTGTGTGCCACTCCTGACTCCTGTGTGCGTCCTCTCTCACTCAGTGGGCCCTAGAAAGCCTATTTTTTGTTTTATTTGTTTTCTAAATTCTCCCTGAAAAAATCATTTTATTTTATTTGGTTTCTAAATTATTCCTGAAAAAAATCATTTTTTTTGTATTTTTTTTTCTAAAGTCTACCTGAAAAAGAAAAAAAAAAACAAATCAGTGGGAGATTAATATTGCCCTTTCTGCTTGTGTGCCAGTCTTGACTCCTGGGTGTGCCATCTCTCTCTCTCCAATTGTGGGCCATAGAAAGCCTATTAATTTTTTTGCTTGATTTGGGTTCCAAAATCTACCTGAAAAAATCACTAAATCAATCAGTGGGAGATAAATATTGGCCTCTGGGCTTGTGTGCCACTCCTGACTCCTGTGTGCGTCCTCTCTCACTCAGTGGGCCCTAGAAAGCCTATTTTTTGTTTTATTTGTTTTCTAAATTCTCCCTGAAAAAATCATTTTATTTTATTTGGTTTCTAAATTATTCCTGAAAAAAATCATTTTTTTTGTATTTTTTTTTTCTAAAGTCTCCCTGCAAAAAAAAAAAAAAATCAAATCAGTGGGAGATTAATATTGCCCTTTCTGCTTGTGTGCCAGTCTTGACTCCTGGGTGTGCCATCTCTCTCTCTCCAATTGTGGGCCATAGAAAGCCTATTAATTTTTTTGCTTGATTTGGGTTCCAAAATCTACCTGAAAAAATCACTTAATTAATCAGTGGGAGATAAATATTGGCCTCTGGGCTTGTGTGCCACTCCTGACTCCTGTGTGCGTCCTCTCTCACTCAGTGGGCCCTAGAAAGCCTATTTTTTGTTTTATTAGTTTTCTAAATTCTCCCTGAAAAAAACATTTTATTTTATTTGGTTTCTAAATTATTCCTGAAAAAAATCATTTTTTTTGTATTTTTTTTTTCTAAAGTCTCCCTGAAAAAAAAAAAAAAACAAATCAGTGGGAGATTAATATTGCCCTTTCTGCTTGTGTGCCAGTCTTGACTCCTGGGTGTGCCATCTCTCTCTCTCCAAATGTGGGCCATAGAAAGCCTATTAATTTTTTTGCTTGATTTGGGTTCCAAAATCTACCTGAAAAAATCACTTAATCAATCAGTGGGAGATAAATATTGGCCTCTGGGCTTGTGTGCCACTCCTGACTCCTGTGTGCGTCCTCTCTCACTCAGTGGGCCCTAGAAAGCCTATTTTTTGTTTTATTTGTTTTCTAAATTCTCCCTGAAAAAATAATTTTATTTTATTCGGTTTCTAAATTATTCCTGAAAAAAATCATTTTTTTTGTATTTTTTTTTTCTAAAGTCTCCCTGAAAAAAAAAAAAATCAAATCAGTGGGAGATTAATATTGCCCTTTCTGCTTGTGTGCCAGTCTTGACTCCTGGGTGTGCCATCTCTCTCTCTCCAATTGTGGGCCACAGAAAGCCTATTAATTTTTTTGCTTGATTTGGGTTCCAAAATCTACCTGAAAAAATCACTTAATCAATCAGTGGGAGATAAATATTGGCCTCTGGGCTTGTGTGCCACTCCTGACTCCTGTGTGCGTCCTCTCTCACTCAGTGGGCCCTAGAAAGCCTATTTTTTGTTTTATTTGTTTTCTAAATTCTCCCTGAAAAAATCATTTTATTTTATTTGGTTTCTAAATTATTCCTGAAAAAAATCATTTTTTTTGTATTTTTTTTTTCTAAAGTCTCCCTGAAAAAGAAAAAAAACAACAAATCAGTGGGAGATTAATATTGCCCTTTCTGCTTGTGTGCCAGTCTTGACTCCTGGGTGTGCCATTTCTCTCTCTCCAATTGTGGGCCATAGAAAGCCTATTAATTTTTTTGCTTGATTTGGGTTCCAAAATCTACCTGAAAAAATAACTTAATCAATCAGTGGGAGATAAATATTGGCCTCTGGGCTTGTGTGCCACTCCTGACTCCTGTGTGCATCCTCTCTCACTCAGTGGGCCCTAGAAAGCCTATTTTTTGTTTTATTTGTTTTCTAACTTCTCCCTGAAAAAATCATTTTATTTTATTTGGTTTCTAAATTATTCCTGAAAAAAATCATTTTTTTTGTATTTTTTTTTTCGAAAGTCTCCCTGCAAAAAAAAAAAAAAATCAAATCAGTGGGAGATTAATATTGCCCTTTCTGCTTGTGTGCCAGTCTTGACTCCTGGGTGTGCCATCTCTCTCTCTCCAATTGTGGGCCATAGAAAGCCTATTAATTTTTTTGCTTGATTTGGGTTCCAAAATCTACCTGAAAAAATCACTAAATCAATCAGTGGGAGATAAATATTGGCCTCTGGGCTTGTGTGCCACTCCTGACTCCTGTGTGCGTCCTCTCTCACTCAGTGGGCCCTAGAAAGCCTATTTTTTGTTTTATTTGTTTTCTAAATTCTCCCTGAAAAAATCATTTTATTTTATTTGGTTTCTAAATTATTCCTGAAAAAAAATCATTTTTTTTGTATTTTTTTTTTCTAAAGTCTCCCTGAAAAAAAACCAAACAAACAAATCAGTGGGAGATTAATATTGCCCTTTCTGCTTGTGTGCCAGTCTTGACTCCTGGGTGTGCCATCTCTCTCTCTCCAATTGTGGGCCATAGAAAGCCTATTAATTTTTTTGCTTGATTTGGGTTCCAAAATCTACCTGAAAAAAATCACTAAATCAATCAGTAGGAGATAAATATTGGCCTCTGGGCTTGTGTGCCACTCCTGACTCCTGTGTGCGTCCTCTCTCACTCACTGGGCCCTAGAAAGGCTATTTTATGTTTTATTTGTTTTCTAAATTCTCCCTGAAAAAATCATTTCATTTTATTTGGTTTATAAATTCTTCCTTAAAAAATCATTTTTTTTGTATTTTTTTTTCTAAAGTCTCCCTGAAAAAAAAAAAAAAACAAATCAGTGGGAGATTAATATTGCCCTTTCTGCTTGTGTGCCAGTCTTGACTCCTGGGTGTGCCATCTCTCTCTCTCCAATTGTGGGCCATAGAAAGCCTATTAATTTTTTTGCTTGATTTGGGTTCCAAAATCTACCTGAAAAAATCACTTAATCAATCAGTGGGAGATAAATATTGGCCTCTGGGCTTGTGTGCCACTCCTGACTCCTGTGTGCGTCCTCTCTCACTCAGTGGGCCCTAGAAAGCCTATTTTTTATTTTATTTGTTTTCTAAATTCTCCCTGAAAAAATCATTTTATTTTATTCGGTTTCTAAATTATTCCTGAAAAAAATCATTTTTTTTGTATTTTTTTTTTCTAAAGTCTCCCTGAAAAAAAAAAAAAAAATCAAATCAGTGGGAGATTAATATTGCCCTTTCTGCTTGTATGCCAGTCTTGACTCCTGGGTGTGCCATCTCTCTCTCTCCAATTGTGGGCCATAGAAAGCCTATTAATTTTTTTGCTTGATTTGGGTTCCAAAATCTACCTGAAAAAATCACTAAATCAATCAGTGGGAGATAAATATTGGCCTCTGGGCTTGTGTGCCACTCCTGACTCCTGTGTGCGTCCTCTCTCACTCAGTGGGCCCTAGAAAGCCTATTTTTTGTTTTATTTGTTTTCTAAATTCTCCCTGAAAAAATCATTTTATTTTATTTGGTTTCTAAATTATTCCTGAAAAAAATCATTTTTTTTGTATTTTTTTTTTCTAAAGTCTCCCTGAAAAAAAAACAAAAAACAAATCAGTGGGAGATTAATATTGCCCTTTCTGCTTGTGTGCCAGTCTTGACTCCTGGGTGTGCCATCTCTCTCTCTCCAATTGTGGGCCATAGAAAGCCTATTCATTTTTTTGCTTGATTTGGGTTCCAAAATCTACCTGAAAAAATCACTAAATCAATCAGTGGGAGATAAATATTGGCCTCTGGGCTTGTGTGCCACTCCTGACTCCTGTGTGCGTCCTCTCTCACTCACTGGGCCCTAGAAAGGCTATTTTATGTTTTATTTGTTTTCTAAATTCTCCCTGAAAAAATCATTTCATTTTATTTGGTTTATAAATTCTTCCTTAAAAAATCATTTTTTTTTTTTCTAAAGTCTCCTTTTTAAAAAAAAAAACACAAATCAGTGGGAGATTAATATTTACATTTGCGCTTCAGTGACAGTCCTGCGTGTGTGGCATCTCTCTCATTTGTTGCCACCAACAACAGAGTGTGTAACATTGTGCCTGATTTTCGTTGTGGTCTCACCCACCTGTAAAGGGGTAGCTAAATCATACTGAAGTTATAGCTCACCGTGTAAGTTGTGTGACTGCAACAAATACCGTTAGTTTGGTAACGTTTTTAAAACAATGAGGAAGTCTGGTGGAAGAGGTCGTGGCCGGGGGCGTTCATTGTCAGCTGGTAATGAGGGTAGTGGTAGTGGTGGAGCATCAGGTGGTCGTGGGAAAAAAAATATTGCACCTAAGTCTGGAGCTGTGGAGCCAGGTTCGTCGTCTGGCTACACAAGGCCTCGAACGCTCCCCTTTCTGGGAGTAGGAAAACCGCTTTTAAAGCCGGAGCAGCAAGAGCAAGTTTTGGCTTATCTTGCTGACTCAGCCTCTAGCTCTTTTGCCTCCTCTCGTGAAACTGGTAAAAGTAAAAGCAGCGCGTCGTTTGTGGATGTTCACGGTCAGGGACAAGTCGCTTCCTTGTCCTCTTCAGCAAAAACAACAACAGAGAAGAATGCAGCAGGCGACACAACGGGTTACTCCATGGAGCTCTTTACACATACCGTCCCTGGGCAGTTAACAGTCCATGCCCATTACAAGTTGAATCTGACATGGAGTGCACTGATGCACAGCCACAGCCAGACTACTATGCTGGTGCTTTGACTCAGACCACAACATTGCCCTCGCAGGGTGCTGATCAAGAATCAGACCCTGATGAGACTATGTTGCCCCATCACGAACGCTATACCACCGACCGACAAGGTGACACAGACGAAGTTGCACACGAGCTACAAGAAGAGGTAATAGATGACCCAGTTCTTGACCCCGATTGGCAGCCATTGGGGGAACAGGGTGCAGGCGGCAGCAGTTCTGAAGCGGAGGAGGAGGGGCCGCAGCAGGCATCAACATCGCAACAGGTTCCATCTGCCGGGCCCGTATCTTGCCCAAAACGCGTGGCAAAGTCAAAACCTGTTGGAGGACAGCGTGGCCATCCGGTTAAAGCTCAGTCTGCAATGCCTGAAAAGGTATCCGATGCTAGAAAGAGTGCAGTCTGGCATTTTTTTAAACAACATCCAATTGATCAGCGCAAAGTCATCTGTCAAAAATGTTCAACTACCTTAAGCAGAGGGCAGAATCTGAAAAGTCTCAATACAAGTTGCATGCATAGACATTCAACCACCATGCATTTGCAAGCTTGGACTAACTACCAAACGTCCCTTAAGGTTATAGCACCCTCGGCCAATGAAGCTAGTCATCAACGCAACATCCCTTCCGGCAGTGTAGGGCCACCATTTTCTGCACCACCTGCAGTATCTGTGCAGGTTTCTTTGCCAGGCCAAAGAAGTCAGGGTCAGGGAATCACCAGTTTCGTAGTAGGAAACACTGCATCTAGGGCACCGGCGGCAACAATACCATCTCCCACCGTCTCTCAGTCTGCCATGTCCACCGGCACCCCCGCTAGTTCCACGATCTTCAGCTCTCCAGTCCAGCTCACCCTACATGAGACTATGGTTAGAAAAAGGAAGTACTTAGCCTCGCATCCGTGTACACAGGGTTTGAACGCCCACATAGCTAGACTAATCTCGTTAGAGATGATGCCCTACCGGTTAGTTGAAAGCGAAGCTTTCAAAGCCCTGATGGACTACGCTGTACCAGGCTACGAGCTACCCAGTCGACACTTTTTTTCCAGAAAAGCCATCCCAGCCCTCCACCAGCATGTTAAAGAGCGCATCGTCCATGCACTCAGGCAATCTGTGAGCACAAAGGTGCACCTGACAACAGATGCATGGACCAGTAGGCATGGCCAGGGACGTTACGTGTCCATCACGGCACACTGGGTAAATGTGGTGGATGCAGAGTCCACAGGGGACAGCAGGTTTGGGACAGTTCTGCCTAGCCCACGGTCTAGGAAACAGTTGGCTGTAGCCATTCGCACCCCCTCCTCCTCCTCCTCGTCCTCCTGCAGAAGCGAGACCTCGTCCACAGACCGCAGTCGCACAACCACTCCATCCGCAGCTGCCACTGTTGCACACCAGGTCTCCCATTATGGGGCAGCTACTGGCAAACGTCAGCAGGCTGTATTGGCTATGAAGTGTTTGGGCGACAACAGACACACCGCTGAAGTTCTGTCCGAGTTCTTGCAGAAAGAAACGCAGTCGTGGCTGGGCACTGTAGATCTTGAGGCAGGCAAGGTAGTGAGTGATAACGGAAGGAATTTCATGGCTGCCATCTCCATTTCCCAACTGAAACACATTCCTTGCCTGGCTCACACCTTAAACCTGGTGGTGCAGTGCTTCCTGAAAAGTTATCCGGGGTTATCCGACCTGCTCCTCAAAGTGCGTGGACTTTGCTCACATATCCGCCGTTCGCCCGTACACTCCAGCCGTATGCAGCCCTATCAGCGTTCTTTGAACCTTCCCCAGCATCGCCTAATCATAGACGTTGCAACAAGGTGGAACTCAACACTGCACATGCTTCAGAGACTGTGTGAACAGAGGCGGGCTGTTATGTTTTTGTGGGAGGATACACATACACGGGCAGGCAGTAGGATGGCAGACATGGAGTTGTCAGGTGTGCAGTGGTCGAAGATTCAAGACATGTGTCAAGTCCTTCAGTGTTTTGAGGAATGCACACGGCTGGTTAGTGCAGACAACGCCATAATAAGCATGAGCATCCCCCTAATGCGTCTGCTGATGCAAAGTTTGACGCACATAAAGGATCAGGCGTCTGCAGCTGAGGAAGAGGAAAGCCTTGATGACAGTCAGCCATTGTCTGGCCAGGGCAGTGTACAGGACGAGGTAGCGGGCGAAGAGGAGGAGGAGGACGAGGAGGATGATGGGGATGATTATATTTTTAATGAGGAAGCTTTTCCGGGGCCAGTGGAAATTGTTGGCGCGGTAAGGCCGGGTTCTGGTTTTTGGAGGGACACAAGTGACGTGGATTTGCCTGAAACTGCCCCTCAACCAAGCACAACCACAGATTTGAGAACTGGAACTTTGGCCCACATGGTGGATTATGCCTTACGTATCCTCAAAAGGGACACACGCATAACAAAAATGATGAACGATGACGATTACTGGTTGGCCTGCCTCCTTGATCCTCGCTATAAAGGCAAATTGCAAAATATAATGCCACATGAGAACTTGGAACTAATATTAGCAACCAAACAATCAACTCTTGTTGACCGTTTGCTTCTGGCATTCCCTGCACACAGCGCCCGTGATCGTTCTAACACGAGCTGCAGGGGCCAGCAGACCAGAGGTGTTAGAGGGGCAGAAATCAGAAGTGTCGTTGGCCAGAGGGGTTTTCTGACCAGGTTGTGGAGTGATTTTGCTATGACCGCAGACAGGACAGGTACTGCAGCATCAATTCAAAGTGACAGGAGACAACATTTGTCCAGTATGGTTACTAACTATTTTTCATCCCTTATCGACGTTCTCCCTCAACCGTCATTCCCATTTGATTACTGGGCATCAAAATTAGACACCTGGCCAGAATTGGCAGAATATGCATTGCAGGAGCTTGCTTGCCCGGCAGCTAGTGTCCTATCAGAAAGAGTATTCAGTGCTGCAGGTTCAATACTAACAGAAAAAAGGACTCGTCTGGCTACCCAAAATGTAGATGATCTAACCTTCATTAAAATGAACCACAACTGGATTTCGAAATCTTTTGCCCCACCTTGCCCGGCTGACACCTAGCTTTCCTATGTAAAGGTCTTGCCTGTGGACTATTCTGAATGACTTTTCCAATCTCATAATTTGCAGCACCTGATTGTCCAGCATCCGACATGTTAACACCTCCCTAAATGGCCAAAGTCCCCACACGGGGCCGTGGTATCGCCACTTGGCGCCAGCACCCGTGAGAGTACTGTTTGTCTGAAGAGGTGGGTGTGCCCGCTTTTGGTCGACGGCACTGCCACTAGGTCCCTCATAGTACAATAAAGTGTCTGGCGGTGGTGGTGCGCACCCAACGTCAGACACACCGTTGTAATATGAGGGGCCCTGGGCCTGTACCGCCGGCCACAAGACAGTACCCCCCCCAGGTCAAACAGTGCTCTACCACTTGCAAAATTTTCTCTCACAGCTCCACCAATGTTTAGTCTATGCGCTGACATCCTTCAATGCCTGGCACTGTCAATACCATTGTATTGACATTTTTCTTATGTTAGGCCTTCGAAGCCTCAGTACTATAGAAAGTTCACCACCAGCACTCAGAAAAAGGATGCACGCTCAAGAGTCCGAGGATCCAATCAGACCCATAATAGCATAAAAAGAAAAAAGAGCAGCGTCCATACCAGGTGAAGTCGTGTCCAAAGAGGTCTTTATTCAGCCATACAAAGAGATCTCTTTGTATGGCTGAATAAAGACCTCTTTGGACACGACTTCACCTGGTATGGACGCTGCTCTTTTTTCTTTTTAGGCCTTCGAAGCCTGTCTGCGGTCACTCCTTCCACTAGGCCTCCACTGACCTGTCTACTGCTGCCCGGGTTCCCCTGGAACCAATTTTAAATTGCCTACAGCCAGCCCAATTTATTATGTTAGGGCTTCGAAGCCTGTCTGCGGTCCCTCCTTCCACTAGGCCTCCACTGACCTGTCTACTGCTGCCCGGGTTCCCCTGGAACCAATTTTAAATTGCCTACAGCCAGCCCAATTTATTATGTTAGGGCTTCGAAGCCTGTCTGCGGTCCCTCCTTCCACTAGGCCTCCACTGACCTGTCTACTGCTGCCCGGGTTCCCCTGGAACCAATTTTAAATTGCCTACAGCCAGCCCAATTTATTATGTTAGGGCTTCGAAGCCTGTCTGCGGTCCCTCCTTCCACTAGGCCTCCACTGACCTGTCTACTGCCGCCCGTGTTCCCCTGGAACCAATTGCAAATTGCCTACAGCCAGGCCAATTTATTATGTTAGGGCTTCGAAGCCTGTCTGCGGTCCCTCCTTCCACTAGGCCTCCACTGTCCTGTCTACTGCTGCCCGGGTTCCCCTGGAACCAATTTTAAATTGCCTACAGCCAGCCCAATTTATTATGTTAGGGCTTCGAAGCCTGTCTGCGGTCCCTCCTTCCACTAGGCCTCCACTGACCTGTCTACTGCTGCCCGGGTTCCCCTGGAACCAATTTTAAATTGCCTACAGCCAGCCCAATTTATTATGTTAGGGCTTCGAAGCCTGTCTGCGGTCCCTCCTTCCACTAGGCCTCCACTGTCCTGTCTACTGCTGCCCGGGTTCCCCTGGAACCAATTTTAAATTGCCTACAGCCAGCCCAATTTATTATGTTAGGGCTTCGAAGCCTGTCTGCGGTCCCTCCTTCCACTAGGCCTCCACTGACCTGTCTACTGCTGCCCGGGTTCCCCTGGAACCAATTTTAAATTGCCTACAGCCAGCCCAATTTATTATGTTAGGGCTTCGAAGCCTGTCTGCGGTCCCTCCTTCCACTAGGCCTCCACTGACCTGTCTACTGCTGCCCGGGTTCCCCTGGAACCAATTTTAAATTGCCTACAGCCAGCCCAATTTATTATGTTAGGGCTTCGAAGCCTGTCTGCAGTCCCTCCTTCCACTAGGCCTCCACTGACCTGTCTACTGCTGCCCGGGTTCCCCTGGAACCAATTTTAAATTGCCTACAGCCAGCCCAATTTATTATGTTAGGGCTTCGAAGCCTGTCTGCGGTCCCTCCTTCCACTAGGCCTCCACTGACCTTTCTACTGCCGCCCGTGTTCCCCTGGAACCAATTGTAAATTGCCTACAGCCAGGCCAATTTATTATATTAGGGCTTCGAAGCCTGTCTGCGGTCCCTCCTTCCACTAGGCCTCCACTGACCTGTCTACTGCTGCCCGGGTTCCCCTGGAACCAATTTTAAATTGCCTACAGCCAGCCCAATTTATTATGTTAGGGCTTCGAAGCCTGTCTGCAGTCCCTCCTTCCACTAGGCCTCCACTGACCTGTCTACTGCTGCCCGGGTTCCCCTGGAACCAATTTTAAATTGCCTACAGCCAGCCCAATTTATTATGTTAGGCCTTCGAAGCCTGTCTGCGGTCCCTCCTTCCACTAGGCCTCCACTGACCTGTCTACTGCCGCCCGTGTTCCCCTGGAACCAATTGTAAAATGCCTACAGCCAGGCCAATTTATTATGTTAGGGCTTCGAAGCCTGTCTGCGGTCCCTCCTTCCACTAGGCCTCCACTGACCTGTCTACTGCCGCCCGTGTTCCCCTGGAACCAATTTTAAATTGCCTACAGCCAGCCCAATTTATTATGTTAGGGCTTCGAAGCCTGTCTGCGGTCCCTCCTTCCACTAGGCCTCCACTGACCTGTCTACTGCTGCCCGGGTTCCCCTGGAACCAATTTTAAATTGCCTACAGCCAGCCCAATTTATTATGTTAGGGCTTCGAAGCCTGTCTGCGGTCCCTCCTTCCACTAGGCCTCCACTGACCTGTCTACTGCCGCCAGTGTTCCCCTGGAACCAATTGTAAATTGCCTACAGCCAGGCCAATTTATTATGTTAGGGCTTCGAAGCCTGTCTGCGGTCCCTCCTTCCACTAGGCCTCCACTGACCTGTCTACTGCTGCCCGGGTTCCCCTGGAACCAATTTTAAATTGCCTACAGCCAGCCCAATTTATTATGTTAGGGCTTCGAAGCCTGTCTGCGGTCCCTCCTTCCACTAGGCCTCCACTGACCTGTCTACTGCTGCCCGGGTTCCCCTGGAACCAATTTTAAATTGCCTACAGCCAGCCCAATTTATTATGTTAGGGCTTCGAAGCCTGTCTGCGGTCCCTCCTTCCACTAGGCCTCCACTGACCTGTCTACTGCCGCCCGTGTTCCCCTGGAACCAATTGCAAATTGCCTACAGCCAGGCCAATTTATTATGTTAGGGCTTCGAAGCCTGTCTGCGGTCCCTCCTTCCACTAGGCCTCCACTGTCCTGTCTACTGCTGCCCGGGTTCCCCTGGAACCAATTTTAAATTGCCTACAGCCAGCCCAATTTATTATGTTAGGGCTTCGAAGCCTGTCTGCGGTCCCTCCTTCCACTAGGCCTCCACTGACCTGTCTACTGCTGCCCGGGTTCCCCTGGAACCAATTTTAAATTGCCTACAGCCAGCCCAATTTATTATGTTAGGGCTTCGAAGCCTGTCTGCGGTCCCTCCTTCCACTAGGCCTCCACTGTCCTGTCTACTGCTGCCCGGGTTCCCCTGGAACCAATTTTAAATTGCCTACAGCCAGCCCAATTTATTATGTTAGGGCTTCGAAGCCTGTCTGCGGTCCCTCCTTCCACTAGGCCTCCACTGACCTGTCTACTGCTGCCCGGGTTCCCCTGGAACCAATTTTAAATTGCCTACAGCCAGCCCAATTTATTATGTTAGGGCTTCGAAGCCTGTCTGCGGTCCCTCCTTCCACTAGGCCTCCACTGACCTGTCTACTGCTGCCCGGGTTCCCCTGGAACCAATTTTAAATTGCCTACAGCCAGCCCAATTTATTATGTTAGGGCTTCGAAGCCTGTCTGCAGTCCCTCCTTCCACTAGGCCTCCACTGACCTGTCTACTGCTGCCCGGGTTCCCCTGGAACCAATTTTAAATTGCCTACAGCCAGCCCAATTTATTATGTTAGGGCTTCGAAGCCTGTCTGCGGTCCCTCCTTCCACTAGGCCTCCACTGACCTTTCTACTGCCGCCCGTGTTCCCCTGGAACCAATTGTAAATTGCCTACAGCCAGGCCAATTTATTATATTAGGGCTTCGAAGCCTGTCTGCGGTCCCTCCTTCCACTAGGCCTCCACTGACCTGTCTACTGCTGCCCGGGTTCCCCTGGAACCAATTTTAAATTGCCTACAGCCAGCCCAATTTATTATGTTAGGGCTTCGAAGCCTGTCTGCAGTCCCTCCTTCCACTAGGCCTCCACTGACCTGTCTACTGCTGCCCGGGTTCCCCTGGAACCAATTTTAAATTGCCTACAGCCAGCCCAATTTATTATGTTAGGCCTTCGAAGCCTGTCTGCGGTCCCTCCTTCCACTAGGCCTCCACTGACCTGTCTACTGCCGCCCGTGTTCCCCTGGAACCAATTGTAAAATGCCTACAGCCAGGCCAATTTATTATGTTAGGGCTTCGAAGCCTGTCTGCGGTCCCTCCTTCCACTAGGCCTCCACTGACCTGTCTACTGCCGCCCGTGTTCCCCTGGAACCAATTTTAAATTGCCTACAGCCAGCCCAATTTATTATGTTAGGGCTTCGAAGCCTGTCTGCGGTCCCTCCTTCCACTAGGCCTCCACTGACCTGTCTACTGCTGCCCGGGTTCCCCTGGAACCAATTTTAAATTGCCTACAGCCAGCCCAATTTATTATGTTAGGGCTTCGAAGCCTGTCTGCGGTCCCTCCTTCCACTAGGCCTCCACTGACCTGTCTACTGCCGCCAGTGTTCCCCTGGAACCAATTGTAAATTGCCTACAGCCAGGCCAATTTATTATGTTAGGGCTTCGAAGCCTGTCTGCGGTCCCTCCTTCCACTAGGCCTCCACTGACCTGTCTACTGCTGCCCGGGTTCCCCTGGAACCAATTTTAAATTGCCTACAGCCAGCCCAATTTATTATGTTAGGGCTTCGAAGCCTGTCTGCGGTCCCTCCTTCCACTAGGCCTCCACTGACCTGTCTACTGCTGCCCGGGTTCCCCTGGAACCAATTTTAAATTGCCTACAGCCAGCCCAATTTATTATGTTAGGGCTTCGAAGCCTGTCTGCGGTCCCTCCTTCCACTAGGCCTCCACTGACCTGTCTACTGCTGCCCGGGTTCCCCTGGAACCAATTTTAAATTGCCTACAGCCAGCCCAATTTATTATGTTAGGGCTTCGAAGCCTGTCTGCGGTCCCTCCTTCCACTAGGCCTCCACTGACCTGTCTACTGCTGCCCGGGTTCCCCTGGAACCAATTTTAAATTGCCTACAGCCAGCCCAATTTATTATGTTAGGGCTTCGAAGCCTGTCTGCGGTCCCTCCTTCCACTAGGCCTCCACTGACCTGTCTACTGCTGCCCGTGTACCCCTTGAACCAACATCAGAAAATATAAAAATAAGTATTTTGCTTATAAAAAAGAAAATACTGGAGAGATATCAAATGCAGACATTTTAACATTAAAAACAAACACATACAACAAAAATCTGGTACAGTACTAAAAATGGCCACCAGCTACAATAACTTTCTCCTGCAAGTAGTTAACTGAAAGTTTTTTTCATTTAAAACACAGATATGGCATCCACCGAGTGTTGTCCTGTCGCGTCTTCTTTATATTATTGCCAAGAAGATGCAAAACAATGAAAATAAGAAAATCATTATTTACCAAAAAAATAGAGTAAGTCAAAACCACATTGCAAATAAACATTCATTACATATAAAGAAGCAGGGCGCGTCCGAGGGTGAGTATATACCTAATAAGAATATAATCACCCTCGGACGCGCCCTGCTTCTTTCCGACAGCCTTCCTTCCTAAGAATCAGCCCTTCCGTGGTGTAGAGAGAGGGTGTGTTACACTCCAAGGTGTTCCCCAGGTTGCCTTTCCTGAGCTTCGATCTTCATGCTCTCGTTTAGTAGTTGTCGGAAAGTAGGCTGCATTAGGCCTACAAATTGGGTATGGGGTGTAGAGAGATGGTGTGTTCAACTCCAAGGTGTTCTCCAGTTTGCCTTTCCTGAGCTTCGATCTTCCGGCTCTCGTTTAGTAGTTGTTGGAAACTACACTGCATTAGGCCTACAATTTGGGTATGGGGTGTAGAGAGATGGTGTGTTCCACTCCAAGGTGTTCTCCAGGTTTCCTCGCCATTGCTTCGATCTTCCGACTCTCGTTTAGTAGTTGTAGAAAACTACACTGCATTAGGCCTACAAAATGGGTATCGGGTGGAGAGAGATGGTGTGTTACACTCCAAGGTGTTCCCCAGGTTGCCTTGCCATTGCTTCGGTCTTCCGACTCTCTTTTAGTAGTTGTAGAAAACTACACAGCATTAGGCCTACAAAATGGGTATGGGGTGGAGAGAGATGGTGTGTTACACTCCAAGGTGTTCTCCAGGTTTCCTCGCCATTGCTTCGATCTTCCGACTCTCGTTTAGTAGTTGTAGAAAACTACACTGCATTAGGCCTACAAAATGGGTATCGGGTGGAGAGAGATGGTGTGTTACACTCCAAGGTGTTCCCCAGGTTGCCTTGCCATTGCTTCGGTCTTCCGACTCTCGTTTAGTAGTTGTAGAAAACTACACTGCATTAGGCCTACAAAATGGGTATCGGGTGGAGAGAGATGGTGTGTTACACTCCAAGGTGTTCCCCAGGTTGCCTTGCCATTGCTTCGGTCTTCCGACTCTCGTTTAGTAGTTGTAGAAAACTACACTGCATTAGGCCTACAAAATGGGTATCGGGTGGAGAGAGATGGTGTGTTACACTCCAAGGTGTTCCCCAGGTTGCCTTGCCATTGCTTCGGTCTTCCGACTCTCGTTTAGTAGTTGTAGAAAACTACACAGCATTAGGCCTACAAAATGGGTATGGGGTGGAGAGAGATGGTGTGTTACACTCCAAGGTGTTCTCCAGGTTTCCTCGCCATTGCTTCGATCTTCCGACTCTCATTTAGTAGTTGTAGAAAACTACACAGCATTAGGCCTACAAAATGGGTATGGGGTGGAGAGAGATGGTGTGTTACACTCCAAGGTGTTCTCCAGGTTTCCTCGCCATTGCTTCGATCTTCCGACTCTCGTTTAGTAGTTGTAGAAAACTACACTGCATTAGGCCTACAAAATAGGTATCGGGTGGAGAGAGATGGTGTGTTACTCTCCAAGGTGTTCCCCAGGTTGCCTTGCCATTGCTTCGGTCTTCCGACTCTCGTTTAGTAGTTGTAGAAAACTACACAGCATTAGGCCTACAAAATGGGTATGGGGTGGAGAGAGATGGTGTGTTCCACTCCAAGGTGTTCTCCAGGTTGCCTTTCCTGAGCTTCTATCTTCAGGCTCTCGTTAAATTGTGGTTAAATGGAACAACTGCATTTGGCGTACTAGTTGGTTTGGGGCCTACTAACAGTGTCTGCCGCTCCTTGCTGTTCTCCTGGTTTCCTGTCCTGAAATTCCATTTTCAGGCGCTCGTTAAGTAGTTGTTAATGTTAGACTGCATTTGGCCTACTAGTTGGGTTGGGGCCTACTATCGGTGTCTGCCACTCCTTGCTGTTCTCCTCCACTGAACAAAGCTGTGCCGCCTGTTTACTACGTTTGCCAATTTTGAACTGCATTTCGACTACTTACTGATTTGGGCCTACTCTCTGTGTCAGCCTCTCATTCCAGTTGTCCTCCACTGCAATGCCCCCTGGTTATTCCTGTGTTACCAATTTTGAACTGCATTTAGCCCACTTTATTATTTGGGCCTATATCTGTGTTTCCTCCTCATCCTGCCCATTGCCCAGCCAGTGATAGATGAGTCTGCTGGTACATTGACCCATAAAGCAACATTCCCCGTGCACGCTACACAACAACATTGTGACCCTGCTGAAAGTCAGGTTGCTCTTCCCGCATACCATACCACCTTACACGGGGACAAAGAGGAAGGTGCAGATGAAAGTGCAGGTTCCTTCATCAGGTGGGGGGAGGAATACTAGTTGGCGACGTCACTGGCACAGGGCCTCTCATAGTACGCAAAAGTGTTGCTGCCGGTGGGAGGCGCCCCCGCCGTGCAAACACACCGCTGTACTTTGAGGGGCCCTGTGCCAGTGCCAATGCCAACGAGTGGGCCCCCCCTGCTTGCTCAGGTTCACAGCACTTGCAAAGTTGAAATACTTACCTCTCCCTGCTCCACTGCCGTGACGTGGTCCAGATTTCCTGGGCCCACTAATTACTTGAACCAGCCCTACCCACCACAACTTTAGCCAAATGACCCCCAATTTCAAATGCCTTCCAATTATTATAAGGTAAATTACGCTTGACAAGCTTCATTAAGAAGAATGGATGGTTTTGACATTAAAATGGGCACTCTAGGTGTTTTCCTGGCCCCCACTCACTGCCGACTATGCTGCCCCATTGACTTGCATTGGGTTTCGTGTTTCGGTCGATCCCGACTTTACGTCATAATCGGCCGATTTCACTCGACCCGACTTTTGAGATAGTCGGGTTTCGCGAAACCCGGCTCGACTCTAAAAAGGTCAAGGTCGCTCAACTCTAGCCAGGACGCTGCAACGTCACAGATCGCTAGCGATATCATTCAGTGTGAAGGTACCTTTACTATTAAAGATGTCAAAAGGTTCAAGCATTACATTACACGCCTACATCTGACTTTATAAATAATCAATTCCTTAAATAAACCTTAAATCAATAAAAGTTAATGGACGTCTAATTATATTAAAAGAGGTGTCTGTTAGGAGTCGAGTTTCCTCTGCTGCACAGGATGAATCTCGATCCGTGTCTGCTGCGGTCTCCCATTCTGCATCGGCCACAGTGGGGTCTGCTCAGCGGAGGCGTCGCTCCCAGCGTCTTGCTGGGACTGATTCTGTGCAGGGGGTTACTACTGCCTTTTCTGACTCTCCTGTTGTACCCTGCACTGAGCATGCCCAGGGCAAGATCTCCCGTTGGAGATCAAGGGTCACATGCTCAGGTACTGCAGCAAATTCCATTGGTCCTCCAGGAAGGTCCTGAAAGGGCAAAACTTCGGTAGCAGCTTCCTGTGCTGCAACTATATAAACTGCGCATGACCGCACGGCCATGCACTAGTATTGTCTTGATAATATGTGTGTGTGTTGTGAGTGAAAGTCGCTCTTTAAAATACCCTCCCCATTGGATGACTATTCACGGAAGGTGTATGTTTGCTATCTAGCGCCCGACTTATCCAACAGCACGTTACACACATAACAGCGTCTAGTTGCTGTGACCGCCTGTACGGCGCCGTGCGCTTCCTCTGCGCTTTCCTTACCCAAGCCTGGGTGGTTAGTGGCGTCCGTTAGTGCGGCACTGCATGCACTCTCGTGCCTTTATATACTATTTTTATAGTTTCCTTACACACCCAGTTGCGGTGTTGTGCCAGCAAGTGGTCTAATCGGACTTCACTCATTAGTACTGGGGGCCTCCAGTATTGTTATGAAAAGTAATTCAGTACCACAATGGACAAAGAGGTCAGCGCACATACAGTGACCTGGCAATAACCCAAAAAACAAGAACGAGCTCTGAGACGTGGGAACTCTGTTGACCGCAATCCCTAATACTCTCCAACCACACTAAAGGCAGCCGTGGATTGCGCCTAACGCTCCCTATGCAACTGAGAAACTAGCTAGCCTGAAGATAGAAAATAAGCCTACCTTGCCTCAGAGAAATACCCCAAAGGAAAAGGCAGCCCCCACATATAATGACTGTGAGTTAAGATGAAAAGACAAACGTAGAGATGAAATAGATTTAGCAAAGTGAGGCCCAACTTTCTGAACAGAGCGAGGATAGGAAAGGTAACTTTGCGGTCAACACAAAACCCTACAAAAACCACGCAAAGGGGGCAAAAAGACCCTCCGTACCGAACTAACGGCACGGAGGTACACCCTCTGCGTCCCAGAGCTTCCAGCAAGCAGTAAAAAACAAATTGACAAGCTGGACAGAAAAAAACAGCAAACAAATAGCAAAGAGGAACTTAGCTATGCAGAGCAGCAGACCACAGGAACGATCCAGGAGGAAACAGGTCCAATACTAGAACATTGACTGGAGGCCAGGATCAAAGCACTAGGTGGAGTTAAATAGAGCAGCACCTAACGACTTCACCACATCACCTGAGGAAGGAAACTCAGAAGCCGCCAACGGAAGCTCACAGAGAGAACCAGCCGAAATACCACTTGTGACCACAGGAGGAAGCTCTGCCACAGAATTCGCAACAGTACCCCCCCCCCCCTTGAGGAGGGGTCACCAAACCCTCACCAGAGCTCCCAGGACGACCAGGATGAGCCATATGAAAGGCACGAACAAGATCGGGAGCATGGACATCAGAGGCAAAGACCCAGGAATTATCTTCCTGAGCATAACCCTTCCACTTAACCAGATACTGGAGTTTCCGCCTTGAAACACGAGAATCCAAAATCTTCTCCACAATATACTCCAACTCCCCCTCCACCAAAACCGGGGCAGGAGGATCAACAGATGGAACCATAGGTGCCACGTATCTCCGCAACAATGACCTATGGAACACGTTATGTATGGAAAAAGAATCTGGAAGGGTCAGATGAAAAGACACAGGATTAAGAACCTCAGAAATCCTATACGGACCAATAAAACGAGGTTTAAACTTAGGAGAGGAAACCTTCATAGGAATATGACGAGAAGATAACCAAACCAAGTCCCCAACCCGAAGTCGGGGACCCACACAGCGTCTGCGATTAGCGAAACATTGAGCCTTCTCCTGGGACAAAGTCAAATTGTCCACTACATGAGTCCAAATCTGCTGCAACCTGTCCACCACAGTATCCACACCAGGACAGTCCGAAGACTCAACCTGCCCTGAAGAGAAACGAGGATGGAACCCAGAGTTGCAGAAAAACGGTGAAACCAAGGTAGCCGAGCTGGCCCGATTATTAAGGGCGAACTCAGCCAAAGGCAAAAAGGACACCCAGTCATCCTGATCAGCAGAAACAAAGCATCTCAGATATGTTTCCAAGGTCTGATTGGTTCGTTCGGTCTGGCCATTAGTTTGAGGATGGAAAGCCGAGGAAAAAGACAAGTCAATGCCCATCCTACCACAAAAGGCTCGCCAAAACCTCGAAACAAACTGGGAACCTCTGTCAGAAACGATATTCTCTGGAATGCCATGTAAACGAACCACATGCTGGAAAAACAATGGCACCAAATCAGAGGAGGAAGGCAATTTAGACAAGGGTACCAAATGGACCATCTTAGAGAAGCGATCACAGACCACCCAAATGACTGACATCTTTTGAGAGACGGGAAGATCTGAAATAAAATCCATAGAGATATGTGTCCAAGGCCTCTTCGGGACCGGCAAGGGCAAAAGCAACCCACTGGCACGAGAACAGCAGGGCTTAGCCCGAGCACAAATCCCACAGGACTGCACAAAAGTACGCACATCCCGCGACAGAGATGGCCACCAAAAGGATCTAGCCACTAACTCTCTGGTACCAAAGATTCCAGGATGACCAGCCAACACCGAACAATGAACCTCAGAGATAACTTTATTCGTCCACCTATCAGGGACAAACAGTTTCTCCGCTGGGCAACGATCAGGTTTATTAGCCTGAAATTTTTGCAGCACCCGCCGCAAATCAGGGGAGATGGCAGACACAATAACTCCCTCTTTGAGGATACCCGCCGGCTCAGATACACCCGGAGAGTCGGGCACAAAACTCCTAGACAGAGCATCCGCCTTCACATTTTTAGAGCCCGGAAGGTATGAAATCACAAAGTCAAAACGGGCAAAAAACAACGACCAACGAGCTTGTCTAGGATTCAACCGCTTGGCGGACTCGATATAAGTCAAGTTCTCATGATCAGTCAAGACCACCACGCGATGCTTAGCTCCTTCAAGCCAATGACGCCACTCCTCGAATGCCCACTTCATGGCCAGCAACTCTCGATTGCCCACATCATAATTTCGCTCAGCATCAGCAGGCGAAAACTTCCTGGAAAAGAAGGCGCATGGTTTCATCACCGAGCAATCAGAACTTCTCTGCGACAAAACAGCCCCTGCTACAATCTCAGAAGCATCAACCTCGACCTGGAACGGAAGCGAAACATCTGGTTGACACAACACAGGGGCAGAAGAAAAACGACGCTTCAACTCTTGAAAAGCTTCCACCGCAGCAGAAGACCAATTGACCAAATCAGCACCTTTCTTGGTCAAATCGGACAATGGTTTAGCAATACTAGAAAAATTGCAGATGAAGCGACGATAAAAATTAGCAAAGCCCAGGAACTTTTGCAGAGTTTTCAGAGATGTCGGCTGAGTTCAATTATGGATGGCTTGGACCTTAACAGGGTCCATCTCGATAGTAGAAGGGGAAAAGATGAACCCCAAAAATGAAACCTTCTGAACACCAAAGAGACACTTTGATCCCTTCACAAACAAAGAATTAGCACGCAGGACCTGAAACACCGTTCTGACCTGCTTCACATGAGACTCCCAATCATCCGAGAAGATCAAAATGTCATCCAAGTACACAATCAGGAATTTATCCAAGTACTCTCGGAAGATGTCATGCATAAAGGAATGAAACACTGATGGAGCATTGGCAAGTCCGAATGGCATTACTAGATACTCAAAATGGCCCTCGGGCGTATTAAATGCAGTTTTCCACTCATCGCCTCGCTTAATACGCACAAGATTATACGCACCACGAAGATCTATCTTGGTGAACCAACTAGCCCCCTTAATCCGAGCAAACAAATCAGATAACAGCGGCAAGGGGTACTGAAATTTAACCGTGATCTTATTTAGAAGGCGGTAATCTATACAAGGTCTCAGTGAACCATCCTTCTTGGCTACAAAAAAGAACCCTGCTCCTAATGGGGACGATGACGGGCGAATATGCCCCTTCTCCAAAGACTCCTTCACATAACTCCGCATAGCGGCGTGCTCAGGCACAGATAAATTAAACAGTCGACCTTTTGGGAATTTACTACCAGGAATCAAATTGATAGCACAATCACAATCCCTATGCGGAGGTAGGGTATGGACTTGGGCTCATCAAATAAATCCCGGTAATCAGACAAAAACTCAGGAACCTCAGAAGGGGTGGATGACGAAATAGTCAGAAATGGGACATCACCATGTACCCCCTGACAACCCCAGCTGGACACAGACATGGATTTCCAATCTAATACTGGATTATGGACTTGTAGCCATGGCAACCCCAACACGACCACATCATGCAGATTATGCAACACCAGAAAGCGAATAACCTCCTGATGTGCAGGAGCCATGCACATGGTCAGCTGGGTCCAGTACTGAGGCTTATTCTTGGCCAAAGGCGTAGCATCAATTTCTCTCAATGGAATAGGACACTGCAAGGGCTCCAAGAAAAACCCACAACGCCTAGCATACTCCATGTCCATCAAATTCAGAGCAGCGCCTGAGTCCACAAATGCCATGACAGAATACGATGACAAAGAGCAGATCAAGGTAACAGACAGAAGAAATTTTGACTGTACCGTACCAATGGTGGCAGACCTAGCGAACCGCTTAGTGCGCTTAGGGCAATCAGAGATAGCATGAGTGGAATCACCACAGTAGAAACACAGCCCATTCAGACGTCTGTGTTCTTGCCGTTCAACTCTGGTCAAAGTCCTATCGCACTGCATAGGCTCAGGTTTAAGCTCAGGTAATACCGCCAAATGGTGCACAGATTTACGCTCGCGCAAGCGTCGACCGATCTGAATGGCCAAAGACATAGACTCATTCAGACCAGCAGGCATAGGAAATCCCACCATGACATCCTTAAGGGCTTCAGAGAGACCTTTTCTGAAAATAGCTGCAAGCGCACCTTCATTCCACTGAGTGAGTACGGACCACTTTCTAAATTTCTGACAATATACCTCTATTTCATCCTGACCCTGACACAGAGCCAGCAAATTCTTCTCTGACTGATCCACAGAATTAGGCTCATCGTACAGCAATCCGAGCGCCAGGAAAAATGCATCGATATTACTTAATGCAGGATCTCCTGACGCAAGAGAAAATGCCCAGTCCTGAGGGTCGCCACGCAAAAAAGAAATAACGATCCTAACTTGTTGAACTGGGTCACCAGAGGAGCGAGGTTTCAATGCCAGAAATAGTTTACAATTATTTTTGAAACTCAGAAATTTAGTTCTATCTCCAAAAAACAAATCAGGAATAGGAATTCTCGGTTCTAACATAGAATTCTGAACCACAAAGTTTTGAATACTTTGTACTCTTGCCGTGAGCTGATCCACACATGAAGACAGACCTTTAATGTCCATTGCTACACCTGTGTCCTGAACCACCCAAATGTCTAGGGGAAAAAAAAGGCAAAACACAGTGCAAAGAAAAAAAAATGGTCTCAGAACTTCTTTTTTCCCTCTATTGGGAATCATTAGTACTGGGGGCCTCCAGTATTGTTATGAAAAGTAATTCAGTACCACAATGGACAAAGAGGTCAGCGCACATACAGTGACCTGGCAATATCCCAAAAAACAAGAACGAGCTCTGAGACGTGGGAACTCTGTTGACCGCAATCCCTTATCCTCTCCAACCACACTAAAGGCAGCCGTGGATTGCGCCTAACGCTCCCTATGCAACTCGGCACGGCCTGAGAAACTAGCTAGCCTGAAGATAGAAAATAAGCCTACCTTGCCTCAGAGAAATACCCCAAAGGAAAAGGCAGCCCCCACATATAATGACTGTGAGTTAAGATGAAAAGACAAACGTAGAGATGAAATAGATTTAGCAAAGTGAGGCCCAACTTTCTGAACAGAGCGAGGATAGGAAAGGTAACTTTGCGGTCAACACAAAACCCTACAAAAACCACGCAAAGGGGGCAAAAAGACCCTCCGTACCGAACTAACGGCACGGAGGTACACCCTCTGCGTCCCAGAGCTTCCAGCAAGCAGTAAAAAACAAATTGACAAGCTGGACAGAAAAAAACAGCAAACAAATAGCAAAGAGGAACTTAGCTATGCAGAGCAGCAGGCCACAGGAACGATCCAGAAGGAAACAGGTCCAATACTAGAACATTGACTGGAGGCCAGGATCAAAGCACTAGGTGGAGTTAAATAGAGCAGCACCTAACGACTTCACCACATTACCTGAGGAAGGAAACTCAGAAGCCGCAGTACCACTTTCCTCCACCAACGGAAGCTCACAGAGAGAACCAGCCGAAGTACCACTTGTGACCACAGGAGGGAGCTCTGCCACAGAATTCACAACAGTTGGGGTTGTGTTCGCTGACTTCTTGCTCGCGCTCTATGTGCGGTACCGCGGTCCTGTGACTCAACAGGATCGCTTCCTTCACGCAGGGTGAAGTTAACCCGTGCGTGTATACTTATAGTACCGCCATATAGTCCGTCTTACTAGCAGCAGGGTTTTTACCTGCACGGTGGACCTCTGACTTCGAACGCACCTAGTTTCATATCATCTATACTTGGTGCGTTCCGCCAGTCCTTAACAGTGTCAAAGTCTTTTAAAACTAAAACTTTACATGCTTCTGTTATATTTCATGTTTAATTAATACAGAGGCAAGCAATTTTTTCATGTTATTTTTCTCTTGACATTCATGGTATGTATACCTTTGGACTAGGGATGAGCAGACCCATGGAAGTTTGGAATCGAGTACAGAATCTTGACCCTGGACCTGAACCCCATATAAGTCAATGAGATCCGAACTTTGGTGTAAAATGGTAGTAAAATGGTAGCGGTAAGGGCTAGGGGACTGAAAAAGGAAGCAAAATAGGGGTAAAACAGGACAAACACCCTGCAAACAATCTGGATATGTAAATTGCTTAAAAAAATTAAAGTAATAATCTTGAACCAGGAAGCGGAGGACCAAGTGGAGGAGTGGAGAAATGCCTTGCATGAGTAGTTTACTGTATTTGTTACTAAATAAAAAAATAAATGAAGAAAAATGATGTACGGCCCCCAGCTAAAGGAAAGCAGACAGCTGTGAGCTGGTCTTAGGCTGGAAAGGGGCCAATATCCATGAACCTTCTCAGCCTATTAATATCAGCTCCAAGCTGTCTGCTTTGCCTTTCCTGGTTATTAAAAAATATGCGGACATCCCAGAAAATTATGTGGGGTCTCACTTTTTTAAATAACCAGCTAAGCAGCAGATATTAATAGGCTAGGAAGGGCCATATATATTAGCCCTTTACCAACCTAATAAGACCAGCACTCAGCTGCTCCAGGAATGCCACATCCGTTAGGTGAACTAATTCTGGCACTTAGCTTCGGCTCTTCTTGATTGCCCTGATGCTGTGGTAATTGGGATAATGGTTTATGGGGTTGATGTCAGCTGAGAAATGTCAGCAGGCATTAAGCCCATGAGTTGGTAATGGCGATGCGTCTATCAGACACCCTCATTACTAATCCAATAAGTAAGAAGAGAAAAAAACACAAAAAAAGTTCACTTAATTTACTTACCCAACAATGTTCCTCTTTCACTGATTTATTTTAAAAAAAACACAGCAGTCCGCAGTAGCCCAATGGAAATCCCACGTTTTCGAGGTTGCAAACGTCACTCGCGGACATGTCCCACGGGTGATGACATTACTGATTCCTTGGCCCCTCCGTCTATCTGTGGTCTTTAAATTACAGGTCACTATTTTTTCAGCGACCTGCCTCTTATGTTTAAATTCTTGTGCTAGTGCTGTCATTACCTTATACAGATGGAGTTCCCGGCTGTTCCACAAAAAAATGTAGCCGTCAATAACATATGCACAGTCGTCTCTATAAGAAAATACTGAGCAGAGAACTCAATATGGCATGTGCTGTCCAAAGCAATGACGGCCCCAGAAGTGGTACATCACTGAAAAAGCAGTCACCTGTCATTCATATAACCGGAGGCAGGCTTAGGAGTTGGGAATCACAGACAGGGAGGAGAAGTCTGGCCCAGGTGCATCAAAATTTAACTTCAAATAGTGATTAAATAAGAATAACAATGTGGATTTCTTTACCGAAGGTATCAATGTAATCAGTATTACAGCGCCATAACAGACATGTCTTTACTACATTACAAAATCATACTGACATGTATGGATAATTAAAATGTTTATGTATTTTACTTTATATTTAACTTTTTATTTTTTTAGCCTGATTAGGGGAACTTGAACTTGTGATCATCTGATCACCTATGCTACTGTATATACTGGAATTGAACTGTGAGCATGTAGCAAAAATCACAGACTTGGAGCACTGTCATTCCAGAAGTTGTGGGGGTATTCCACAGACTCCTGGCTGCCATGGCAACCCATTGACACTCTGCAACCGCACCATGGTGCAACTCATGGACAAGTCCCTGGGCAACAAATTTTAGAAGTCACTGTCAGAGAATGACAGCAGGATTTAAGAGGATAACAGGCGCAGACAAGGCTGAGCTCTACACACTGCTGTGCAACGTTCACATATGCAGTAGTTGGTCAATATTTTACCTCAGTATTTGTAAGTCAAAATCAGGAGTGGGTGAAAATACAGAAGTGACGTGTTTCTATTATACTTTTCCTCTGATTGTCCCACTCCTGGTTTTGGCTTACACTGAGGTAAAAAAACCTCATCAAATACTGAACGAGTACACGTGGCCTTAGAGGTAAATGATGGCTGAATAGCACAGGTACTTTTTTTTATAGGATGTCTTGCATTAAATCTACTTTCTGCCAACCCACGCCATTAAACATGACATTTTGCACTCTATATACTGTACATCATAAAGACCTTGGCAAAAATATATTCATTATTTTCATTGACTGTTGATTGGAAATTACTTGGAGAGATATATGTAAAGTTGTAATATACGGACACCACACGTACATGTTATGACCTATGCTGCTGTGCACATATCTGTGTGTCTGCACGGACCGTGTGACCTTGCAAACCACACAGAGACACGTCCCTTTTTTGTACCAGCAGCACCAGATAGAATAGAAGCGTCTTTTCTAGGGCGGCTGCGAGCTACTATTTTTAGCCTTAGGGGGGAACAATATCCATGGCCCCTTCCCAGTCTGAGAATTGTAGCCCCCAACTGTTTGATTTAGCTTGGCTGGTTGGAAAAACTTATAAGACCCAACTTTAAAAAAATATATATATATTTATTTAAACTTTGATGACACCAGTACAGGTGTTATGCGGACGTGTCAAGAAGGCCTAATAATGACTATGCAGAACACAATTGAACAGGTGGGAACACATGCAACAACTCTCTATTTCAATTATTGTTGTTTAAGTAATATCTTGTTGTTGCCATAATTTTGCCTTTCCTGTTCTCTACAGATGCAATCAATTTACAATATCATTCACATAGCTTGTGAATATGTATGGAAATAGAAAGCAGAAAAAGCATATATTACAGAAGCAGCAGCCATGATTTGAGATTGGCAGAAAATGTGTTAGAATAAGGGATTTTATTTAACTGCATTCTTCAGTCTATGAGGAATATTTTGTTAGGTGGCTTTAAAAATTGCAGAAATCTGCAATGATAAAAACCACAGTCTGAATCTTATTCACTTCGCTTTCAGTTTTCCAGTAAAATGACCTAAAACTAACAGTTACAAATCACATTTACAGAAAATCAAAAGTAATAAGCACATTTTATAAAGTCTTCATATTTAGAATCAGCTGATTTTGCACATATTTTGTTTCATTTTTTGTACAATACTAAAATTTGCATCTCTCTATATCAGATAACCCCATTTGTAGACTTTTGTCTACTGTCCATAGTTTCCGCAATACAAAGGATGTAATGTAGGGATGAGCAAACGTGCTCGCTGATACTCTGATATCACTCGAGTATTCTGGGCGCTCAGAAGTCATTGACACTCGATGTGGATTAGCCAGTGCTCGAATTTGAACCTCGAATCTCTGTCTCGCATGTGTGGTGCCTGTTACACAGCCAATAAGGGGGTTGCCAGCGAGTCACTGTAATCCCGTAGCCAACTTGATATTGGCATTACTGTGATTAGCTGACCACATTACTTCATCAGAGGCTATAAATGGACCGGCGCCGCTAGGCTCGACTCACTGACGCCATTGCACAGCTCAGGGACAGTTCTTTTCAGAGGGAGAGAGTGCTTGTCCATACTTGTGTTTGCACAGTTTAATGAATAAAAGTCCTCTAGTGTTAATACTGGTGCTGATGCTGAACCATCACACTATAAGTCATTCTTAGGGCCAATATTGTGCTTTGATGTTTGTATCAGATGCATTCTGCATTTAGCCTAGGGAGGGATAGTTGCAGGAGCAGGGAGAGTGGCTAAATATAGTCTCTAGGCAAAGCTTAGGGCTTAACAGTTCATTGCAAAATATATGGCTGTGGCAGTTGACCACATTACTTTTTTGGATGAAAAAATTGACTGTATTGTCATTCATAGAGTATTACGTCCTTTGTGGTACATTTCAGTGTTATACAACACTCCCTAAAGAGTTTAAAATGTTGTATGTATACAATTACTCACAGAGCCATAGAGTAGTACCTGCTCTATGGTACATTTATGTGCAATATAGCACTACGAAAAAGTGTTGTAAAAAATGTTCTGGATTTAATTACTTATACATAGAGTAGTACGTTCTTTGCAGTACATATTGGTGTTATATAACATTACAAAAAAGCATTTACATTTTTTTTCTGGATTGAATTACTGACCCATAGAGTATTACGTGCTTAGAGGTACATTTTGGTGTAATATAAAACTCCATAAAAGAGTTGAAATAAATTTCTGGAATAAATTACTCATCCATAGAACGCTACAAAAAAAACATTTACAGTTTTTTCTGATTTGAATTACTCACCAATAGAGTATTATATGCTTCATGATACATTTTGGTGGTATATAAAACTCCAAATAGGCATAGAAAATTTACATGGATTTGCTTTGCAGTACATTTTGGTGTTACATAACACTCCAAAAAAGCATTGAAAAAATGTATGGATTCAATTACTCACCCATAGCATTTAACGTGCATTCTGCTACATTTTGATGGTAAATAACACTACAAAAAGGTATTGAATTTTTTTCTGGGCTCAATTAATTGATTATAGAGTATAGGAGCTTTCTGTTACGTTTTGTTTGTATATAACACTACAAAAAAGCATTGAAAAACTTTTCTGAATTAAATTAGCCATCCATAGAGTATTACGTGCTTAGTGGGTGAGAAGGTTGGCAGAAACTGGAGTGACTCCTGAGGGAGAGACCAGAGGATTGTCATAGCCAGACCAAGCTGGCATGACAGCAGAGGTAACATAGTAACATAGTAACATAGTTAGTAAGGCCGAAAAAAGACATTTGTCCATCCAGTTCAGCCTATATTCCATCATAATAAATCCCCAGATCTACGTCCTTCTACAGAACCTAATAATTGTATGATACAATATTGTTCTGCTCCAGGAAGACATCCAGGCCTCTCTTGAACCCCTCGACTGAGTTCGCCATCACCACCTCCTCAGGCAAGCAATTCCAGATTCTCACTGCCCTAACAGTAAAGAATCCTCTTCTATGTTGGTGGAAAAACCTTTTCTCCTCCAGACGCAAAGAATGCCCCCTTGTGCCCGTCACCTTCCTTGGTATAAACAGATCCTCAGCGAGATATTTGTATTGTCCCCTTATATACTTATACATGGTTATTAGATCGCCCCTCAGTCGTCTTTTTTCTAGACTAAATAATCCTAATTTCGCTAATCTATCTGGGTATTGTAGTTCTCCCATCCCCTTTATTAATTTTGTTGCCCTCCTTTGTACTCTCTCTAGTTCCATTATATCCTTCATGAGCACCGGTGCCCAAAACTGGACACAGTACTCCATGTGCGGTCTAACTAGGGATTTGTACAGAGGCAGTATAATGCTCTCATCATGTGTATCCAGACCTCTTTTAATGCACCCCATGATCCTGTTTGCCTTGGCAGCTGCTGCCTGGCACTGGCTGCTCCAGGTAAGTTTATCATTAACTAGGATCCCCAAGTCCTTCTCCCTGTCAGATTTACCCAGTGGTTTCCCATTCAGTGTGTAATGGTGATATTGATTCCTTCTTCCCATGTGTATAACCTTACATTTATCATTGTTAAACCTCATCTGCCACCGTTCAGCCCAAGTTTCCAACTTATCCAGATCCATCTGTAGCAGAATACTATCTTCTCTTGTATTAACTGCTTTACATAGTTTTGTATCATCTGCAAATATCGATATTTTACTGTGTAAACCTTCTACCAGATCATTAATGAGTATGTTGAAGAGAACAGGTCCCAATACTGACCCCTGCGGTACCCCACTGGTCACAGCGACCCAGTTAGAGACTATACCATTTATAACCACCCTCTGCTTTCTACCACTAAGCCAGTTACTAACCCATTTACACACATTTTCCCCCAGACCAAGCATTCTCATTTTGTGTACCAACCTCTTGTGCGGCACGGTATCAAACGCTTTGGAAAAATCGAGATATACCACGTCCAATGACTCACCGTGGTCCAACCTATAGCTTACCTCTTCATAAAAACTGATTAGATTGGTTTGACAGGAGCGATTTCTCATAAACCCATGCTGATATGGAGTTAAACAGTTATTCTCATTGAGATAATCCAGAATAACATCCCTCAGAAACCCTTCAAATATTTTACCAACAATAGAGGTTAGACTTACTGGCCTATAATTTCCAGGTTCACTTTTAGAGCCCTTTTTGAATATTGGCACCACATTTGCTATGCGCCAGTCCTGCGGAACAGATCCTGTCGCTATAGAGTCCCTAAAAATAAGAAATAATGGTTTATCTATTACATTACTTAGTTCCCTTAGTACTCGTGGGTGTATGCCATCCGGACCCGGAGATTTATCTATTTTAATCTTATTTAGCCGATTTCGCACCTCTTCTTGGGTTAGATTGGTGACCCTTAATATAGGGTTTTCATTGTTTCTTGGGATTTCACCTAGCAGGTGGAAGTACCCTGTGGTCTGGAAGCGGTCATTTTCCCGGAACCAGCAGGGTGTTACATATCTGCAACACAGGACTAAGGTAGAAGGGGGAAAACTGACCCTGCACAATGACTAGGCTGAAACCCTACGATGGAGTGGGCGACCCATTCCTTGCGAATAGACCCACCCACGATCCTAGGTTAATTTCAAGCGCAGACCTATAGATAAGGGGAAGGGGTACCCTAAAAGAACTAAGGACTGGGTACAAAAATGGGCCACTTCCTAGTAGAAAACACAGAGAAGGCTGCAGAAACCAATAGAAAACAGAAACTAAGGCTAGCAGAACCAGAGGTACCAGTACTGCACAAATAACACACACAGAACACTAAGCAAAGCATCAAGCTAGAGCTCAAGCAGATTAACACTGTTGTCCAGCAAGGACAGGGAGGCAGTTGCTGGTTAATAAAGAGTGAAACAAACACCTGACCCAAGACAAACCAAGCACCAAAGGAAAAAGATCAGCAGCCAGAACTCCACAAGAAAATGGCGGATAGTAACAAACTAGACAGATTCTAACACAAGGCCCAAACCCAGGTCGCAGTCTTCACCGTTGGGATTTTTGTGGACTACAGATGGGAGAGCCAAGATCCAGCAACTAGTAAGCACACTACTTGTTCTAGGCTGTTCAGAAGAGAGGAGGCAAGCCAGGACCAGGGCTAGACACATGCTAGCAGGCCTGCTAGCCGCAAGGTACCGACAGTTGGCACCTCAGGGGAAGATCATTAAGCATGATCAGCAGGGAAGATCATTAAGAATGATCGGCAGCAAAGATGGGGTGCATTGAAAAGATTGGGACCCATAATCACATCTTATTCAACCAGCGTACAGGAGAGACGGAACACTTGCTTTGAAGGCTGCAAGAGCTGAAGGCTGGAACCAAAGTCCCGTTCATCAATATGAAGGGCTAATATGCATGTTATGCGGTGGGAGTGATCTGAGAAGGAAGAAAGCACGATGAGCCCTTCTTGAGAAATGCTCCAGAAATACCCGAAACTGGCTCACTTACAGCCCATGCATCTGGGGAGTGGGATGCAGGACGCAGATGTAGGCTGTCCCCCAGCAACATATGGAAGGAGAAGAAGGAGCGAACACCTTAAGAGGATTGCTGTATTACCCTCCTTATAATTTTTCCTGACTTTTCGCTTTGCACAAAGCCACTATGAGTGTAGGGGACTGGAATACATTGACTACACCTTCAAAATATTTGAATGAGTCCCGCCAGTTGTTGCCTTCAAGGGACTATCGCTGACTGGATTCCCATACTTATAATTTTTTCCTGGCTTTGCTCTTTGTGTAAAGCCTTTATGAGTGTAGAAGTACATCAACTACAGTTTCAAATATTTAAATGAGGTTCACCAGTTGTTGCCTTTCATGGGTCTGTAAATGACTGGATGACTTATAATGTTTTCATGGCTTTACAAATTGTGTAAAAATGCAACAACTACACTTTCTTAATTTTTTATTTTATGACTCGCTCCAGTTGGTGCCTTCAAGGTGTATAGATGACCCTTCTTGTTATTTTTGGGAGACGTTGCACTGTCTGCAGAGCTTTTGTGACTGAAGAAGTACCACAACTATACTTTGTTCACAATATTTGAAGGAGGTACTGCGGTTCATGTCTTCAAGGGTGTATGGATGACCCTGCTTGTAATTTTTGGAAGGCTTTATGAGTGTTTGAGTAGTACTACTACATGACAATTTGAACAGAATGTGTATGAGGCTCACCTTTATCTCTAATAGAGGGTGTATAGAGGGTGTTGCTTCCTTCATAAATTACACTGAAATTTGCAATGTTTTATTAAAAATGTAAATTTTGAGTTACTTTATTAGATTTTTTAAATCCTTTTAAAATTTTGGCATATATATGTTAGGAGTCGAGGTTCCTCTGCTGCACAGGGGGAATCTCGATCCGTGTCTGCTGCGGTCTCCCATCCAGCATCGGCCGCAGTGGGGTCTGCTCAGCGGAGACGTCGCTCCCAGCGTCTCGCTGAGGCTGATTCTGTGCATAGGGTCAGTACTGCCTTTTCTGGCTTTCCTATGGTACCCTGCACTGATCTGCGGCGAGCAGACCTCTCTGGGACTAAGTCCTTATTTACACACACTGAGCATGCCCAGGGCAGGGTCTCCCATTGGAGGTCGAGGGCCACATGTTCGGTCACATGCTCAGGTGCTGCAGTACATTCCATTGGTCCTTCTGGAAGGTCCTGAAAGGGCAAAGCATGCTCAGGTATTGCAGCACTTTCCATTGGTCCTTCTGGAAGGTCCTGAAAGGGCAAAAACTTCAGTAGCAGCTTCCTGTGCTGCAACTATATAAACTGCGCATGACCGCACGGCCATGCGCTAGTATCATCTTATGCTATATGCTTTGCGCCAATGTGGTCATGTGTTTGAATGTGTTCAGGGACCCGGCTGAAATAAGCCCCTAGAATGCTGGCACCTCCGGCGAGGAGATTGTGTTTAAGTGTGTTCAGGGACTCGGCTGAAATAAGCCCCTAGAGTGCTGGCATCTCCGGCGAGGAGTTTTGTATGCATGCATGACCACTCACTGCTCACATCTGGGTAGTTGGCCTGTGCCTCTGTGAAAGTCTAACAGGGCACAGAGCTTTCCACTCGCGGTTACTCTGTGAAGCTAACAGAGTTGGTATATACCGCCATATAGAGCCGCCATCATTTAGCAGCAGGTGCTTTCCTGCACGGTGGATCCCGGGTTGCGAACGCACCGATTCCATTTAATAAATTATGTATTTGGTGCGTTCCGCCAACCCTAACAGTATACTAGCGCCAGGATCTGGCTAAGTAATGGCGGATGAACAGCAATTGCAGGGGTACATCCAGCTGCTGGAGGGCCGGTTGGCGTCTCTTGAGCGTGCAACCTCGGCGGTGGATGTTACCGCAATAGCTGTTCAGGCTGCTAGCGTGGCTGCAGCAGCTTTACCCACTGCCACCTCTGTTCTGACCCTATCCCACCTTCCTTTGCCTGAGAGATACTCTGGGGACAGTAAGTCCTGTAGGGGTTTCGTGAGCCAATGTGGTATACACCTCGAGCTTCTGGCTGCACGTTTCCCTACTGAGCGGGCAAAGGTGGGATTCATAATCTCTCTCCTGTCGTTGGAGTGGGCTACGCCGCTGTGGGAGCGCAACGATCATGTGGTGTGGAGTGTTCCTAGGTTTCTGGACACTCTGAAACAGGTCTTTTTAGGACCTCAAGTCACCCATGATACAGCGCTCCAACTGCTGGCTTTGACTCAGGGTTCAACCATGGTCAGCCATTTTGCTGTTCACTTCCGGACATTAGCGTCTGAGTTGGAATGGCCAGATAAAACCCTCATTCCCGTATTTTGGAGCGGGCTGGCTGACCATGTGAAGGACGCTTTGGCCACTAGGGAGATTCCCGCCACACTGGAGGAGCTCATAGCCATATCTACTCGCATAGACCTTCGTTTTCACGAGCGAAGGTTGGAGCGAGCCCAGTGTAGGCAGAGGTTTCGGCTGGCTCCCACCTTCGCCAAACCTTTGGAATCTCCAGTCCAGGCGTCCGAGTCACATGAGGCCTTAGAGGGGACACGAGCGGGATCCAAGTCTCAGTCCGCCCATGCACATAAGGTCCATCATGTTTGCCAGCAGTCAGGACATCTTGCCTCCAAGGGTCCTCAGCGGTCGGAGAAACGTCAGCGTCTAGTGGCAGTTGGAGGAGGTACACTAGACACGGCGACGTTTGCCTCAAAGTTGTCCTTCAAGGGGACAATTACCATAGGCCCATCCACTCTTATGGTCGAGCTATGCGTGGATTCTGGGGCAGAGGGTAACTTTATGTCTTCCGCTTTTGCCCAGCGTCACGCAATACCCTTGGTGATGCTCGCCAAGCCAGTAACCGTTCGACTGGTAAACGGGTCAACACTACCTTCACAGATTACCCACCAAACCATTCCTTTCACGCTATCTTTGTCTCCATCACATCAGGAGATAATCTCCCTATTAGTCATTCCTGAGGGAATTGATGAGGTCCTGTTGGGGATACCATGGCTTCGCTACCATTCTCCTCATATTGAGTGGTCCTCTGGGAGAATTTTGGGATGGAGTAAATCCTGCGAGGGTAGATGTCAGAGGGAGTGCGTTCAGGTTGCTACTACACAGGTACCCGCAGATCTTTCCTCTCTCCCCAAGCACTATTGGCCCTATGCAGACGTGTTCTCCAAAAGAGCTGCGAAGACCCTTCCGCCTCACCGTCCCTATGACTGTCCTATTGACCTCTTGCCTGGTGCTGAGCCTCCCCGGGGTCGAGTCTATCCGTTATCTCTCCCGGAGACGGAGGCAATGTCCCAGTACATCCAAGAGAATCTGGCAAGAGGATTCATTAGGAAGTCAGTGTCACCGGCAGGGGCTGGGTTCTTCTTCGTACAGAAGAAGACTGGAGACTTACGTCCATGCATAGACTACAGGGGTCTTAACGCCATCGCTGTTAAGAACAAGTACCCATTACCCCTAATATCTGAGCTTTTTGATAGGCTACGGGGAGCAAGGGTATTTACAAAGTTAGATCTGCGGGGTGCTTACAACCTGATTCGCATCCGTGAGGGGGATGAATGGAAGACGGCTTTTAACACCAGGGATGGGCACTATGAGTATCTGGTGATGCCCTTCGGGCTCTGTAATGCCCCAGCCGTTTTCCAAGACTTTGTGAACGACATCTTCCGAGATATGCTCACCACCTCGGTCGTAGTCTATCTGGATGATATTCTCATCTACTCTCCAGATATTGACTCCCATCGGAGAGATGTTCGCAAAGTCTTCGACCTCTTACGGGCAAACTCCCTCTACGCCAAGTTGGAGAAGTGTGTGTTTGAGCAGGAGTCCTTGCCTTTCCTTGGTTATATCATCTCTGCCCAGGGTTTGGCTATGGATCCTGCCAAGCTACAGGCTGTAATGGACTGGCAGGAACCCCGTTCTCTTAAAGCGGTGCAGTGCTTTATGGGGTTCATCAATTACTATCGTCAGTTCATTCCACACTTCTCAACTTTGGTAGCTCCCTTGGTTGCCCTCACCAAGAAGGGAGCAAATCCCAAGTTGTGGTCAGAGGAGGTCTCCAAGGCCTTTCTCTCGATTAAGTCACACTTCGCTAGCGCTCCCATTCTACATCGCCCCGATGTAGATAAACCATTTATCTTGGAGGTGGATGCCTCATCTGTTGGTGCTGGAGCAGTCCTTTTCCAAAAGGATGCTCAAGGTCAGAAGCATCCTTGCTTCTTCTTCTCCAAGACCTTCACACCAGCGGAGAGGAATTATTCCATCGGGGACAGGGAGTTGCTAGCCATGAAGTTGGCTTTTTCAGAGTGGAGACACCTCTTGGAGGGAGCTCGCTTTCCCTTCCAAGTCTTCACTGACCACAAGAACTTGGTGTATATACAGACGGCCCAGCGGCTGAATTCTCGCCAGGCTAGATGGTCCCTGTTCTTCTCCCGGTTCCATTTTACTCTCCATTTTCTCTCCGGGGAGAAGAACGTTCGTGCCGACGCTCTCTCCCGCTCCGTAGTGTCATCTGAGGAGGAGGAGGAGGAGCCTCGGCTTATTGTCCCTTCTGAGAGCCTGAGAACTGTAGCTCCGGTTTCGCTAGAGTCTGTGCCCCCGGGCAAGACTTTCGTGCCAGCTAACTTGCGACCGGAGGTTCTCTCTTGGGCTCACTCCTCCAGAGTGGGTGGGCATTTTGGGACCAAGAGGACATCTGAGCTTCTGGCGAGAACATACTGGTGGCCGCATATGGCCCGAGATGTCAGTGACTATATTCAGGCGTGCGTTTCTTGCGCCCAGAATCGGTCTCCTCGGCAACGGCCTGCTGGGTTGCTTTACCCTCTACCGGTGGCAGACAGGCCCTGGGAGATTGTTGGGATGGACTTTGTGGTGGGCTTACCCAAGTCGCGTGGCTGCTCCGTTATTTGGGTTGTCACCGACCATTTCTCTAAGATGGTGCATTTGGTGCCGCTTCCTCGGTTACCTTCTGCACGGGCCTTGGCGGTGTTGTTCATTAAGCACATTTTCCGATTACATGGTATGCCTGATAAGATTGTCAGCGATCGGGGTCCCCAGTTCACATCTCGGTTTTGGAGAGAGCTCTGCCGTTTACTCAGCATAGAGTTGAACCTCTCCTCTGCATATCATCCCGAGACGAATGGGTTGGTGGAGAGAACCAACCAGACTCTGGTGACATATTTGCGACATTTCGTCTCTGCTAGGCAGGATGACTGGGCATCTTTGCTACCTTGGGCGGAATTTGCCTTGAACAACGCCGTAGCCGATTCCACTGGTCAGACTCCTTTTCTCCTTAATTACGGCCAGCATCCGCGTGTCCCTGTGCCCATGCCCGTGTCATCCACCGATTCTAGGGTGGCAGACTGGGCGGTGGAGGCACGTGACATCTGGGACCGCACACAGGATGCCATCCGGGCCTCCAAGGAGAGAATGAGGGTTTCGGCTGATACACACCGGCGCCCCGCTCCGGTCTTTGCTCCTGGCGACTTAGTGTGGCTCTCCGCCCGTAACATCAGGCTACGAGTTGAGTCCACTAAGTTTGCTCCTCGCTACATTGGCCCGTTTAAGGTTCTGGAACAGGTCAACCCTGTGGTCTACCGTTTGGCTATTCCTCCATGCCTTGGTATCACCGATACTTTTCACGTTTCCCTCTTAAAGCCTGTTCGTTTGTCCCTCTGCTGGGACATCGGGTTCATCCACGGATGAGTTTGAGGTGAATGCTATTGTGGGGTGCAAGGTGGTACGTGGCAAGAAATTTTATCTGGTGGACTGGAAGGGTTACGGCTCAGAGGATAGAACCTGGGAGCCTGTGGAGCACATTCGGGCTCCGCTGCTTATTGCGGCTTTTGAGCGTAGTGAGGCTCAAGGAGGGGGGGCCCTAGGAGGGGGGGGTAATGTTAGGAGTCGAGTTTCCTCTGCTGCACAGGGGGAATCTCGATCCGTGTCTGCTGCGGTCTCCCATCCAGCATCGGCCGCAGTGGGGTCTGCTCAGCGGAGACGTCGCTCCCAGCGTCTCGCTGAGGCTGATTCTGTGCATAGGGTCAGTACTGCCTTTTCTGGCTTTCCTATGGTACCCTGCACTGATCTGCGGCGAGCAGACCTCTCTGGGACTAAGTCCTTATTTACACACACTGAGCATGCCCAGGGCAGGGTCTCCCATTGGAGGTCGAGGGCCACATGTTCGGTCACATGCTCAGGTGCTGCAGTACATTCCATTGGTCCTTCTGGAAGGTCCTGAAAGGGCAAAGCATGCTCAGGTACTGCAGCACTTTCCATTGGTCCTTCTGGAAGGTCCTGAAAGGGCAAAAACTTCAGTAGCAGCTTCCTGTGCTGCAACTATATAAACTGCGCATGACCGCACGGCCATGCACTAGTATCGTCTTATGCTATATGCTTTGCGCCAATGTGGTCATGTGTTTGAATGTGTTCAGGGACCCGGCTGAAATAAGCCCCTAGAATGCCGGCACCTCCGGCGAGGAGATTGTGTTTAAGTGTGTTCAGGGACTCGGCTGAAATAAGCCCCTAGAATGCTGGCATCTCCGGCGAGGAGTTTTGTATGCATGCATGACCACTCACTGCTCACATCTGGGTAGTTGGCCTGTGCCTCTGTGAAAGTCTAACAGGGCACAGAGCTTTCCTCTCGCGGTTACTCTGTGAAGCTAACAGAGTTGGTATATACCGCCATATAGAGGCGCCATCATTTAGCAGCAGGTGCTTTCCTGCACGGTGGATCCCGGGTTGCGAACGCACCGATTCCATTTAATAAATTATATATTTGGTGCGTTCCGCCAACCCTAACAATATATTAGTCATTATACAGGAAATAATGTCTCTTAATGTATTTTTTTCCGTAAACTGCAATTTCTCGTTGATTTTGAATGCTTTATTGTCAGTCCTTAAAGTGGAGTAAAAGTGTGACACCATTGTTCTCAGCAACAATCTAGGAGTTAGAGATGGTTCCAGGGGTCTTTCCCATGCTGTTCTCCTTCCATTCAGCACTTTTTCCGTCTGTTTCAACATTTTCACTGTTCCCCAGACCTCCTTGTAGGGTCTGCCAGAAAAATGCTTGTACAGTGTTTCCCAGCAAAAAATTCCAACACTTCTTTTGCTCTTGCCACTTATAGAAAGTGGGTAAAGCGTTCGTTGTGGCCTTGCACTCGTCAACAAGTTTACTACAATTTACTCCAAAAACTGACAGAAATTGTAATATACGTATAGATTTGGTTTTCTAGTGCCCAGTAACGAAGAGATGCAAGGTTCTACTGTATATCTTTATGAGAAAACAAGCACATGTTTGGCCACCTACTTGTTCTGCTCAAGACAAAAGAAGACCCATTTCTCAAAATACGAGCAGGTCCCAGTCATACGTCTTGCATCTATGATTATGTGACCATTTAGTTTAATGGAGATTTCCAGTCTAATAATCAATTTTGCACTCATATTGTTGCAGAGTGCTGAATTTTGACAGTGTGTGATTCGTCTGTATTCCTGCATTGTATTTTGCAATTTTGCATACTTTTGGGCTTGTGTCTACTTGTATCATCTGGCTTTTTTCAATAAAAGAGAAGTGAGAGAAGCACAGGAGTCTAGTGGACCACAAGTATGGAAATTGCATATACGCAGTCACAAGACCCCCCATCCTCAGAGGCAAAAAAAGGGAATTGTGATAGTGTAAATAACCCTTGTCACTATTCAACTGTTTGCAGTCACATTGCAGACATTGCTTCTTCATCTTTACAAACACTTTAGGCTGTGTGCACACGTTGCTTTTTTTCGCATTTTATTCTGCGTTTTTTCGCTATAAGAACCCATAAACAAACCCATACATTATGCATCCCATCATTTAGAATGCATCCCATCATTTAGAATGCATTCCGCAATTTTTGTGCACATGATGCGTTTTTTCCGCAAAAAAAATGCATTGCGGTAAAAAACGCAGCATGTTCATTAATTTTGCAGATTTTTTGCCTTTTTCCTGCTATTTAATGCATTGGGAAGCTCCGGCAAATAACACGTCAAAAACGTGAAAAAAACGCATGCAGATTTCTTGCAGAAAATGTCCGGTTTTGCTCAGGAAATTTCTGCAAGAAATCCTGAACGTGTGCACATAGCCTAAAGTTGCATCACACAAACCAATATTCTACATAAAACACTACAAAGCTATAGTAATATGTTGGTCAGTTAGTTATACGGTGGGATTATCTAGAAAAAGAATAGCTTGAATATTAACACTGTCACTATATTATTTCCATCACATGTAGGTCGATGCTTGCTCTAGGATATATTTAGGGCTTGTAATTATAACACAGACATTTTTTATCATATGTGGTACGACAAATCAGGATCGACAAGACATGGTTTTATATGACATGATTTATTTTAGGAGCCCACAATTTATAACAGCCTTTTTGCTGCATATTCATTGGTAAATCAGATAACAAACATCACATAATGTTGGGGATGTTCACATGTTCCTAGAACTACAGTTATGAAATGACATAAAGTTCCACATTCAAAACCAAGGAGTTTTACAGTTTTTACATGAGGTTTTCACAGCCACATTTTTACCCCAAGTCAGCGAAGGATGTGATGGATAGGCAGGCAGTGGTTTGAGAAACAGCTGCTATTCATAAAGGCTGTGCAAGTCGGAAAATAAAGTAATGTGTGATTGGAAGCTCTGTAAATATGAATAATTTTTAAACAATGTCTCCATCTGAAATTTTGTGGCATAAAAACATTGGCCAAAGACTCCCAGATCCCGTTTTAAAATCTGACATTCAGCATATAATATGGGTTTCTACTTATGAGGAACCTTTGAACCCATCAGGAACCAGACTTTAGATGGAGGTGTCACCTTTGCACCCCTTGTAGTTGGACCTCTGCAGGTAACAAGAAAATTAAATCACATGAAGCAAGATATAACTGCTTGGCACAGCTCAGTGGGGAGTGTACTTACAGCTGAGTTAGGACATGGATTATTCACCATTGGATTGTTGGAAGTGTTTGCATGTTGAGTCTTTCCCAATCCAAAGATGGGTTTCCAATTGGACTTGTATTATTTTTCTAATGTTGTGGACTACAGGCCACCAACCATAAATTGGATTTTATAGTGTTTGCAGCTATGGTTGCGCGTTATTTTCTTTTTCCCTTCAGGTTCCAAGAATGGCAGAGGACTTCATCGAAGCACCAGATGAGGAGTGTCATGTTCCATGATTTAGGAATCATACAGACACTATTGCATTATAATTGTGTTATTATTATGCTGCCTTGCAATAGGGTTTTCCCTTTAAGAAATTTCCCTCCCTCTCTCAATGTGACTGTGATGTAAATCTGATTTCAGATGTCCCTTCTTCCTTATTCTGTATGTCAGTCGTTTTAAGATACAATATAAGTGACTAGCACACTCCAAAGTGTTGTGATGCAAAAGGTGGGGATTTATTACATACAGTATTCACAAACGTTTCAGTCGATAATGGACCTTCATCAGTGTGCTAGATATAATTGTATACTTGTATGGCCCCAGATAGATAGACTACTTGAATTTGCATCAATCAGAAATGCTGGTAAAGCAAAAAGCCAGGAGAAAATAGCACCAGGCTGTCAAATGACGGTAAGTCAGAGAAATATATGGCGATGAGGCATCTAAGAGCCGTCAGTAGTGCCGGGACACTATGGACAGACGCGGTATCCACGTTATATTGTATACGTTCAGGTTTGGGCACCTATGACTGTGCACCTCCCCCATTTAGGCTGTACTTAGCATCTTCTATATCACAGTCATTTTAAGAAGCATCCCTGGTTCAGAATAAGTTGTTTTTGCCTACTGTATTTATGCATTACTACAAGAATTCTGCTGGAAAATAAACCTTCATCTGGAATTTTCATACATGCCTCCTGCAGTCGAGTTCAAGCTATACTACGTGTGAGTAACGGTACATAGAGACAGCTGTTATGGTCTGGTGATTAAGGAGCGACATGTGACTAGCTCTGAGCAGGTGGGAACTATACTGACCGCAGTCCCTAAGCTCAACACAACACTAGAAATAGCCGTGGGATGCTCCTAACTCGGCCTAGGCATCTCGTCACAGCCTAAGAGATAACTACCCCTAAAGATAGAAGCAGGAAAACTATCTTGCCTCAGAGAAAATCCCCAAAGGATAGATTAGCCCCCCACATGTAATGACTGTGAGAGAAGGAAATAACATACGTAGTATGAAACAAGATTTAGCACAGGAGGCCACTTCTAGCTAGATAGGAATAGTACAGGAAAGAGCACTGTGCGGTCAGTAATAAAACCTAGAAAAAGTCCACCGCAGAGAAATGCAAAAAACTCCACACCTAACTAAAGGTGTGGAGGGCAAACTCTGCTGCCCAGAGCTTCCAGCTTAGCTGAAGAGATCCATACTGATAAGCTGGACAAATGAGCAAAAACAAAGACAGTACTGAACAACAAAGTCCACAATAAGTGAACTGCAAAGGACAAGCAAGGACTTAGCTTTGCAGAACTGGTCAGAGTGTCAGGAAAATCCAAAGAGCAATGACTCCAGGCTGGAACAATTGACAACTGGCATTGAATGAGGGCTAAGGCCAGACTAATATAGCCGAGCCCGAAAGACGATTAGTGAAAACAGCTGCAGAAGCTAAATCCAAGAAGCAGCCATACCACTCAAAACCACAGGAGGGAGCCCAAGAGCAGAACTCACAAAAATACTACTTACAACCACCGGAGGGAGCCCAAGAGCGGAATTCACAATAGTACCCCCCCTTGAGGAGGGGTCACCGAACCCTCACCAGAGCCCCCAGGCCGATCAGGAAGAGCCAAATGAAAAGCACGAACCAAATTGGCGGCATGAACATCGGAGGCAAAAACCCAAGAATTATCCTCCTGGCCATAACCCTTCCACTTGACAAGATACTGAAGCTTCCGCCTTGAAAAACAAGAATCCAAAATTTTCTCAACCACATATTCCAACTCCCCCTCAACCAACACCGGGGCAGGAGGATCAACAGATGGAACAACGGGCACCACATATCTCCGCAATAAAGATCTATGGAAAACATTGTGGATGGCAAAAGAAGATGAAGGGCCAAACGAAAAGACACAGGATTGATAATCTCAGAAATCTTATAAGGACCAATAAACCGAGGCTTGAACTTAGGGGAAGAAAACTTCATAGGGACATGATGTGAGGACAACCAGACCAAATCCCCAACACAAAGCCGAGGACCAACACACCGACGGCGGTTAGCAAAACGCTGAGCCCTTTCCTGGGACAACGTCAAATTGTCCACCACATGAGCCCAATTCCGCTGCAACCTGTCCACCACAGAATCCACACCAGGACAATCAGAAGGCTCAACCTGCCCTCAAGGAAAACGAGGATGGAAACCAAAATTACAAAAGAAAGGCGAAACCAAAGTAGCCGAACTGGCCCGATTATTAAGGGCAAACTCGGCCAACGGCAAAAAAGTCACCCAATCATCCTGATCAGCAGACGCAAAGCATCTCAAATAGGTTTCCAAGGTTTGATTAGTTCGCTCAGTTTGGCCATTTGTCTGAGGATGGAACGCCGAAGAAAAAGACAAATCAATGCCCATCCTAGCACAAAAGGCCCGCCAAAACCTGGAAACAAACTGGGAACCTCTATCAGACACAATATTCTCCGGAATGCCATGCAAATGAACCACATGTTGAAAAAACAATGGAACCAAATCAGAGGAGGAAGGCAATTTAGGCAAAGGTACTAAATGGACCATTTTAGAGAACCGGTCACAAACCACCCAGATAACAGACATCCTCTGGGACACAGGAAGATACAAAATAAAATCCATGGAAATATGCGTCCAAGGCCTCTCCGGAATGGGCAAAGGCAAAAGCAACCCACTAGCACGGGAACAGCATGGCTTAGCCCGAGCACAGGTCCCACAGGACTGCACAAAAGAACGCACATCCCGCGACAAGGAAGGCCACCAAAAGGACCTAGCAACCAAATCTCTGGTACCAAAAATCCCAGGATGATCAGCCAACACAGAACAATGGACCTCAGAAATTACCTTACTTGTCCATCTATCAGGAACAAAGAGCTTCCCTACAGGACAGCGGTCAGGCTTATCAGCCTGAAATTCCTGAAGCGCCCGCCGCAAATCAGGGGAGATGGCAGATAGAATCACCCCTTCCCTTAGAATGCCAACCGGCTCAAGGACTCCAGGGGAATCAGGCAAAAAACTCCTAGAGAGGGCATCCGCCTTAACATTCTTAGATCCCGGAAGATATGAGACCACAAAATCAAAACGGGAGAAAAACAGGGACCACCGAGCCTGTCTAGGGTTCAGCCGCCTGGCCGACTCAAGGTAAATCAGATTCTTATGATCGTTCAAGACCACAATGCGGTGCTTGGCTCTCTCAAGCCAATGTCGCCACTCCTCAAATGTCCACTTCATAGCCAACAACTCCCGATTGCCGACATCATAATTGCGTTCCGCAGGCGAAAACTTTCAGGAAAAGAAGGCACATGGCTTCATCAAGGAACCATCACAATTCCTCTGTGACAAAACGGCCCCTGCCCCAATCTCAGAAGCGTCAGCCTCAACCTGAAAAGGAAGAGAAACATGCAGCTGACGCAAGATAGGGGCAGAAGTAAATCGGCGTTTAAGTCCCCGAAAGGCCTCAACAGCCTCAGAGGACCAATTTGTCACATCAGCTCCTTTCTTTGTCAAATCGGTCAGGGGTTTAACCACACTAGAGAAGTTGGCAATGAAACGGCGATAAAAATTCGCAAAGCCCAAAAATTTCTGAAGGCTCTTCACAGATGTGGGTTGAATCCAGTCATGAATGGCTTGGACCTTAACAGGATCCATTTCTATAGACGAAGGAGAAAAAATAAACCCCAAAAAAGAGACCTTCTGAACTCCAAATAGGCACTTAGACCCCTTCACAAATAGAGCATTATCACGAAGGATCTGGAATACCATCCTGACCTGCTTCACATGAGACTCCCAATCATTGGAAAAAATCAAAATATCATCCAAATACGCAATCAAGAATTTGTCAAGAAAATATCATGCATAAAGGACTGAAATACAGAAGGAGCATTAGAAAGCCCGAAAGGCATCACCAGGTATTCAAAATGGCCTTCGGGCGTATTAAATGCAGTTTTCCATTCGTCACCCTGTTTAATACGAACAAGATTATATGCCCCTAGAAGGTCAATCTTGGTAAACCAACTAGCCCCCTTAATCCTAGCAAACAAATCCGAGAGCAAAGGTAAAGGGTATTGGAATTTGACCGTGATCTTATTAAGAAGGCGATAATCAATACAGGGTCTTAAGGAGCCATCCTTCTTGGCAACAAAAAAAAATACCGCTCCCAATGGTGACGAAGACGGCTGAATATGCCCCTTCTCTAAAGACTCCTTAATATAGCTCCGCATGGCGGCATGCTCTGGCACAGACATATTGAAAAGTCGGCCCTTAGGGAACTTACAGCCAGGAATCAAGTCAATAGCACAATCACAGTCCCTATGTGGAGGAAGGGAACTGGAGTTGGGCTCATCGAATACATCCTGGAAATCTGACAAAAATTCAGGAACATCAGAAGAGGGGGAAGAGGAAATTGACATTAAAGGAACGTCACTATGTACCCCTTGACACCCCCAACTAGTCACAGACATTGATTTCCAATCCAGCACTGGATTGTGTACTTGTAACCATGGAAAACCCAGTACAACAACATCATGTAAATTATGCAACACCAGAAAACGGCAATCTTCCTGACGTGCAGGAGCCATGCACATAGTCAGCTGAGTCCAATACTGAGGTTTATTCTTGGCCAATGGTGTAGCATCAATACCTCTCAAGGGTATGGGACTCTGCAAAGGCTGCAAAGAAAAACCACAGCGTCCAGCGAATTCTAAGTCCATTAAGTTCAGAGCAGCGCCTGAATCCACAAATGCCATGACAGAAAAAGATGACAATGAGCAAATCAGGGTCACAGACAGGAGAAACTTAGGCTGCACAGTACTAATGGTAACAGATCTAGCGACCCTCTTAATACGCTTAGGGCAATCAGAAATAGCATGAGCAGAATCACCACAGTAAAAACACAGCCCATTCTGACGTCTGTATCCCCTCTGTTCCGCTCTAGTCAAAATCCTATCACATTGCATGGACTCAGGACTCTGCTCAGAGGACACTGCCATATAGTGCACCACTTTGCGTTCGCGCAGGCGCCGATCAATCTGAATGGACAGAGACATAGATTCGCTCAGAATAACAGGCGTGGGAAACCCCACCATAACATCTTTAACCCCTTTACCCCCAAGGGTGGTTTGCACGTCAATGACCAGGCCAATTTTTACAATTCTGACCACTGTCCCTTTATGAGGTTATAACTCTGGAACGCTTCAACGGATCCTGGTGATTCTGACAATGTTTTCTCGTGACATATTGTACTTCATGATAGTGGTAAAATTTATTTGATAGTACCTGCGTTTATTTGTGAAAAAAACGGAAATTTGGCGAAAATTTTGAAAATTTTGCAATTTTCAAACTTTGAATCTTTATGCAATTAAATCACAGAGATATGTCACACAAAATACTTAATAAGTAACATTTCCCACATGTCTACTTTACATCAGCATAATTTTGGAACCAAAATTTTTTTTTGTTAGGGAGTTATAAGGGTTAAAATTTGACCAGCAATTTCTCATTTTTTCAACACCATTTTTTTTTTAGGGACCACATCTCATTTGAAGTCATTTTGAGGGGTCTATATGATAGAAAATACCCAAGTATGACACCATTCTAAAAACTGCACCCCTCAAGGTGCTCAAAACCACATTCAAGAAGTTTATTAACCCTTCAGGTGTTTCATAGGAATTTTTGGAATGTTTAAATAAAAATGAACATTTAACTTTTTTTCACAAAAAATTTACTTCAGCTCCAATTTGTTTTATTTTACCAAGGGTAACAGGAGAAAATGGACCCCAAACCTTGTTGTACAATTTGTCCTGAGTACGCCGATACCCCATATGTGGGGGTAAACCACTGTTTGGGTGCATGACAGAGCTTGGAAGCGAAGGAGGGCAATTTGACTTTTCAATGCAAAATTGACAGGAATTGAGATGGGACACCATGTTGCGTTTGGAGAGCCACTGATGTGCCTAAACATTGAAACCCCCCACAAGTGACACCATTTTGGAAAGTAGACCCCCTAAGGAACTTATCTAGAGGTGTGGTGAACACTTTGACCCACCAAGTGCTTCACAGAAGTTTATAATGCAGAACCGTAAACATAAAAATCATATTTTTTCACAAAAATTATCTTTTCGCCCCCAATTTTTTATTTTCCGAAGAGTAAGATAAGAAATTGGACCCCATACGTTGTTGTCCAATTTGTCCTGAGTATTCTGATACCCCATATGTGGCGGTAAACCACTGTTTGGGCACATGGGAGAGCTCGGAAGGGAAGGAGCGCCGTTTGACTTTTCAATGCAAAATTGACAGGAATTGAGATGGGACACCATGTTGCGTTTGGAGAGCCACTGATGTGCCTAAACATTGAAACCCCCCACAATTGACACCATTTTGGAAAGTAGACCCCCTAAGGAACTTATCTAGAGGTGTGGTGAGCACTTTGACCCACCAAGTGCTTCACAGAAGTTTATAATGCAGAATCGTAAAAATAAAAAATCATATTTTTTCACAAAAATTATATTTTTGCCTTCAATTTTTTATTTTTCCAAGGGTAAGAGAAGAAATTGGACCTCAAAAGTTGTTGTACAATTTGTCCTGAGTACGCTGATACCCCATATGTGGGGGTAAACCACTGTTTGGGCACATGGTAGAGCTCGGAAGGGAAGGAGCACCGTTTGACTTTTCATGCCAAAATTGACAGGAATTGAGATGGGACGCCATGTTGCATTTGGAGAGCCACTGATGTGCCTAAACATTGAACCCCCCACAAGTGACAACATTTTGGAAAGTAGACCCCCTAAGGAACTTATCTGGATGTGTGGTGAGCACTTTGACCCACCAAGGGCTTCACAGAAGTTTATAATGCAGAGCCATAAAAATAAAACAATTTTTTTCCCACAAAAATTATTTTTTTGCCAACAGTTTTGTATTTTCCCTAGGGTAACAGGAGAAATTGGACCCCAAAAGTTGTTGTCCAATTTGTCCTGAGTACGCTGATACCCCATATGTGGGGGGGGAACTTGTTGTGAGTTCTGTTGTCGGGCTCCCTCCTGTGGTCATGAATGGTACTTCGGCTGGTTCTGTCCATGGACTTTCTCTGGTGGCTTTGGGTGTTTCTGAGTTTCCTTCCTCAGGTGACGAGGTTAATTCGTTAGCTGGCTGCTCTATTTAACTCCACTTAGATCTTTGCTCCAGGCCACCTGTCAATGTTCCAGTATTGGTCTAGTTCACTCCTGGATCGTTCTTGTGACCTATCTTCCCAGCAGAAGCTAAGTGACTGCTTGTTTTTCTCTGGTTTGCTATTTTTCTGTCCAGCTTGCTATTTCGATTGTTCTTGCTTGCTGGAAGCTCTGGCACGCAGAGGGAGCGCCTCCGCACCGTGAGTCGGTGCGGAGGGTCTTTTTGCGCCCTCTGTGTGGTCTTTTTGTAGGTTTTTGTGCTGACCGCAAAATAACCTTTCCTATCCTCGGTCTGTTCAGTAAGTCGGGCCTCACTTTGCTAAATCTATTTCATCTCTGTGTTTGTATTTTCATCTTTACTCACAGTCATTATATGTGGGGGGCTGCCTTTTCCTTTGGGGAATTTCTCTGAGGCAAGGTAGGCTTTATTTTTCTATCTTCAGGGCTAGCTAGTTTCTTAGGCTGTGCCGAGTTGCATAGGGAGCGTTAGGCGCAATCCACGGCTATTTCTAGTGTGGTTGATAGGATTAGGGATTGCGGTCAGCAGAGTTCCCACGTCCCAGAGCTCGTCCTATATTATCAGTAACTATCAGGTCATTCCGTGTGCTCTTATCCACCAGGTCCATTATTGTCCTGACCACCAGGTCATAACAGGAACCACCGTTTGGGCGCATGGGAGGGCTCGGAAGGGATGGAGCGCCATTTGGAATGCAGACTTAGATGGAATGGTCTGCAGGCGTCACATTGCGTTTGCAGAGCCCCTAATGTACCTAAACAATAGAAACCCCCCACAAGTGACACCATTTTGGAAAGTAGACCCCCTAAGGAACTCATCTAGATGTGTTGTGACAGCTTTGAACCCCCAAGTATTTCACTACAGTTTATAACGCAGAGCCGTGCAAATAAAAAATATTTTTTTCCACAAAAATTATATTTTAGCCCCCAGTTTTGTATTTTTCCAAGGGTAGCAGAAGAAATTGGACCCTAAATGTTGTTGTCCAATTTGTCCTGAGTACGTTGATACCCGATATGTGGAGGGGAACCACCGTTTGGGCGCATGGGAGGGCTCGGAAGGGAAGGAGCATCATTTGGAATGCAGACTTAGATGGATTGGTCTGCAGGCGTCACATTGCGTTTGCAGAGCCCCTAATGTACCTAAACAGTAGAAACCCCCCACAAGTGACCCCATATTGGAAACTAGACCCCCCCACAAACTTATCTAGATGTGTTGTGAGAACTTTGAACCCCCAAGTGTTTCACTAGTTTATAATGCAGAGCCGTGAAAATAAAAAATCTTTTTGTTTTCCCACAAAAATTATTTTTTAGCCCCCAGTTTTGTATTTTCCCAATGGTAACAGGAGAAATTGGACCCCAAAAGTTGTTGTCCTATTTGTCCTGAGTACACTGATACCCCATATGTTGGGGTAAACCCCTGTTTGAGCACACGGGAGAGCTCGGAAGGGAAGGAGCACTGTTTTACTTTTTCAACGCAGAATTGGCTGGAATTGAGATCGGACGCCATGTCGTATTTGGAGAGCCCCTGATGTGCCTAAACAGTGGAAACTCCCCAATTATAACTGAAACCCTAATCCAAACACACCCCTTACCCTAATTCCAACGGTAACCCTAACCACACCTCTAACCCTGACACACCCCTAACCCTAATCCCAACCCTATTCCCAACTGTAAATGTAATCTAAACCCTAACCCTAACTTTAGCCCCAACCCTGACTGTAGCCCCAACCCTAGCCCTAACCCTAACCCTAGCCCTAACCCTAGCCCTAACCCTAGCCCTAACTCTAACCCTAGCCCTATCCCTAACCCTAACCCTAACCCTAGCCCTAACCCTAGCCTTAATCCTAGCCCTAGCTCTAACTCTAGCCCTAACCCTAACCCTAACCCTAGCCCTAGCCCTAGCCCTAATGGGAAAATGGAAATAAATACATTTTTTTTATTTTTCCCTAACTAAGGGGGTGATGAAGGGGGGTTTGATTTACTTTTATAGCGGGTTTTTTAGCGGATTTTTATGATTGGCAGCCGTCACACACTGAAAGACGCTTTTTATTGCAAAAAATATTTTTTGCGTTACCACATTTTGAGAGCTATAATTTTTCCATATTTTGGTCCACAGAGTCATGTGAGGTCTTGTTTTTTGCGGGACGAGTTGATGTTTTTATTAGTAACATTTTCGGGCACGTGACTTTTTTGATCGCTTTTTATTCCGATTTTTGTGAGGAAGAATGACCAAAAACCAGCTATTCATGAATTTCTTTTGGGGGAGGCGTTTATACCGTTCCGCGTTTGGTAAAATTGATAAAGGAGTTTTATTCTTCGGTTCAGTACGATTACAGCGACACCTCATTTATATCATTTTTTTATGTTTTGGCGCTTTTATACGATAAAAACTATTTTACAGAAAAAATAATTATTTTTGCATCGCTTTATTCTGAGGACTATAACTTTTTTATTTTTTTGCTGATGATGCTGTATGGCGGTTCATTTTTTGCGGGACAAGATGGCGTTTTCAGCGGTACCATGGTTATTTATATCTGTATTTTTGATTGCGTGTTATTCCACTTTTTGTTCGGTGGTATGATAATAAAGCAATGTTTTTTGCCTCGTTTTTTTTTTTTTTACGGTGTTTACTGAAGGGGTTAACTAGTGGGCCAGTTTTATAGGTCGGGTCGTTACGGACGCGGCGATACTAAATATGTGCACTTTTATTGGTTTTTTTTTTATTTAGATGAAGAAATGTATTTATGGGAATATTTTTTTTTTTTTTTCATTATTTAGGAATATTTTTTTTAATTTTTTTTTACACATTTGGAATTTTTTTTTTAACTTTTTTACTTTGTCCCATGGGGGGACATCACAGATCAGTGATCTGACAGTTTGCATAGCACTCTGTCAGATCACTGATCTGACATGCAGCGCTGCAGCCTTCACAGTGCCTGCTCTGAGCAGGCTCTGTGAAGCCACCTCCCTCCCTGCAGGACCCGGATCCGCGGCCATCTTGGATCCGGGCCTGGAGCATGGAGGGAAGGAGGTAAGACCCTCGCAGCAACGCGATCACATCGCGTTGCTGCGGGGGGCTCAGGGAAGCCCGCAGGGAGCCCCCTCCCTGCGCGGTGCTTCCCTGCACCGCCGGCACATCGCGATCATCTTTGATCGCGGTGTGCCGGGGGTTAATGTGCCGGGAGCGGTCCGTAACCGCTCCTGGCACATAGTGCCGGATGTCAGCTGCGATAAGCAGCTGACACCCGGCCGCGATCGGCGGCGCTCCCCCCGTGAGCGCTGCCGATCGCTATGACGTACTATCCCGTCCAGGGTCAGATAGGCCCAGGGCACCTCGACGGGATAGTACGTCTAAGGTCACAGAGGGGTTAAGGGCTTCAGAAAGACCCTTTCTGAAAATGGCTGCCAGAGCGTCCTCATTCCATCTAGTGAGCACAGACCATTTTCTAAATTTCTGGCAGTATAATTCTGCCGCTTCCTGACCCTGACACAGGGCCAACAGTGTTTTCTCAGCATGCTCTACAGAGTTAGGTTTGTCATACAATAATCCGAGCGATTGAAAAAATGCATCTACATTAAGCAATGCTGGATTCCCTGACTCAAGAGAGAATGCCCAGTCCTGAGGATCGCCACGCAGCAGAGAAATAACTATCTTTACTTGCTGAATGGGATCACCAGAGGAACGGGGTTTCAGAGCAAAAAACAATTTGCAGTTATTTTTAAAGTTCAAAAACTTAGATCTATCCCCGTAAAACAAATCTGGAGTAGGAATTCTAGGCTCTAAGGCCGGAGTCTGAACAACATAATCTTGAATACTCTGTACTCTTGCAGCAAGCTGATCCACACGAGAAAATAACCCCTGAACATCCATGCCTGCATCCAAATCCAGAATCACCCAGAGATTAAGAGGAAGAAAAAAAGACAAAACAAACCAAAGAAAAAAAAAATGGCTCAGAACTCCTTTTCTTTTCCTTCTTTTGAGATGCATTCAGCTCATTTTTGGCCAGTTGTACTGTTATGGTCTGGTGGTTAAGGAACGACATGTGACTAGCTCTGAGCAGGTGGGAACTATACTGACCGCAGTCCCTAAGCTCAACACAACACTACAAATAGCCGTGGGATGCTCCTAACTCTGCCTAGGCATCTCATCACAGCCTAAGAGATAACTACCCCTAAAGATAGAAGCAGGAAACTATCTTGCCTCAGAGAAAATCCCCAAAGGATAGATTAGCCCCCCACATGTAATGACTGTGAGAGGAGAAGGAAATGACATACGTAGTAGGAAACAAGATTTAGCACAGGAGGCCACTTCTAGCTAGATAGGAATAGTACAGGAAAGAGCACTGTGCGGTCAGTAATAAAACCTAGAAAAAGTCCACCGCAGAGAAATGCAAAAAACTACACACCTAACTAAAGGTGTGGAGGGCAAACTCTGCTGCCCAGAGCTTCCAGCTTAGCTGAATAGATCCATACTGATAAGCTGGACAAATGAGCAAAAACAAAGACAGTACTGAACAACAAAGTACACAATAAGTGAACTGCAAAGGACAAGCAAGGACTTAGCTTTGCAGAACTGGTCAGAGTGTCAGGAAAATCCAAAGAGCAATGACTCCAGGCTGGAGCAATTGACAACTGGCATTGAATGAGGGCTAAGGCCAGACTAATATAGCCGAGCCCGAAAGACGATCAGTGAAAACAGCTGCAGAAGCTAAATCCAAGAATCAGCCATACCACTCAAAACCACAGGAGGGAGCCCAAGAGCAGAACTCACAAAAATACTACTTACAACCACCGGAGGGAGCCCAAGAGCGGAATTCACAACAGACAGCCAAAGAAATGGTGTCTCAATCACCCTATACTTGCAGCCTAGACACAGAGCCAGAATACTCCTCTATGTGACAAATGCAGATATTCCCTTCCAAAAATAAAATTATGCCAAATTAGCTTTGCACAATATAACTCAAGTTTAAAGTAGAAATCATGTGACCATATGCACCAAATTCATAAACTAAATGTTTGCGATTTTTTGCATAGGAAGAAGTGTTTGGCACAACATGCTGGAATTAACCCTTCTGGATTTTCAATCACCATCACCCTATCTACAGCAGCTTAACCAGTCCAGGACTGGGCCATTGACCTCTATTCCAGACCAGGCACATTTTTGTATGATTTTTTGCAAGTTCATTTTAAAGAGCTGTAAAATATTTTCTTGCTCATTTATTAACCCTTTAATCCCATATGACGTACTATCAAGGTGACCTGGAACTTAATCCCCATTGATGGGATTTTATGTCATAGCAATCGGCCGCGCTCACGGGGGGGAGCGCGGCCGATCATGGCCGGGTGTCAGCTGACTATCGCAGCTGACATCCGGCACTATGTGCCAGGAGTGGTCACGGACCGCCCCCGGCACATTAACCCCCGGCACACTGGGATCACACATGATCGCAGTGTTTCGGCGGTATAGGGAAGCATCGTGCAGGGAGGGGGCTCCCTGCGTGCTTCCCTGAGACCCTCGGTACAAGGCGATGTGCTCATCTTGTACCGAACGTCTCCTCCCTGCAGGCCCCGGATCCAAAATGGCCGTGGGGCTGCATCCAGGTCCTGCAGGAAGGTGGCTTACCAAGCGCCTGCTCAGAGCAAGCGCTGGTAAGCCTGCAGCCCTGCATGTCAGATCACAGTGCTCTGCAAAGTGTCAGATCAGCAATCTGACCTTATAACATGATGTTCCCCCCTGGGGCAATGTAAAAAAAATAATATTTAGTTGTGAAAAAATAAATAAATAAAAAACTCCTAAATAAAATATATATATATATATATACATATATATATATATATATATATATATATATATATATATATATATACACTGTATATATGTGGTACAATCAATTAGGAGGTGTGCCAATATTGTAATATTCTGTTTATGATATCTCAATGAATTGTAAATGGTTTTGTTAATCGGTATTTCAATGTATTTATATTCACATGTATTAATAATGTTTTATGCTGTATCACTTTTTCACATATTGGTTACACATATCCATCAGGAAGTATATGTTGTGTGTATTTTCGATTTTATTTTTTATTTTTTCTGCCATTTACTGTGGCATATTTTTTTATATTTACGCACATTATGGTTTTTTATTATCACCGGTACTATTTGTGTGCTGTGAGGACACTGTATTTATTTTACTTTATTGTATATTTAGTGTTCTGTACGCGTTCCTCCTTCTCTTATTTACTTTTCTTGATCCCCACTTTTGTTTATGTGATCTGTATCCATTGGTTCGTATTCTGATTAGTATTACGAGCGGGGTTGAGCCATAGTCTGTGTTACTTACGTCTGGCTTGAGCATATTTACATATGCTCCGTCTTCTTGCCAGCATCCAATATGGCGGATCCAGTCCTGTGCGTGCGCCCTGCACCCGTGGGAGGGTCCCGCGCCTTCGGCTTCATTATTTCAAGTACGCATGTCCTCTGACGTCACGAGGGGATTTCCCTTGACGTGCGTCCTTGATGAATGCCGGCGGCGCGGGTATGTTACCTCCCGTGGTGGCGGTGGTGCGCACGCGCATTCCGGACAGGCCGCATGCAGAACGCCCTCCGATGTCGGTAAAGAGATCTTCTCTGACGTGTCTATTTCATCAGGGCCAGCTGTGTGAGTACGCCGCTTCCTGTGGTGGTGGTGGGACGCATGCGCACATGAGATGGGCCACATATGGATGCCACTACTTAAGGGGGGAACTGTTCGCTAGAGGCTCACTTCACTACCCTCTTTGCGAACAAGCCTACGCGAAACGCGCGTCAGGGGGGTTGACTCGGTACCTCGGCACCTTACGTTTTTCCACCATGGGTAAGAAAACTTCTTTATATTAAGTTTGACTGCTCAGTTTTTCTATGTGCTGGTCACTATGACAATCATTAGGGCACACGTCTATATGTAGGCACTCAGTGTTTTTCTATCAAAGCGCTGTTTTTACTCACTGGGTGTGTGTTTATATGCATACATTCAGTAATTTTTTTGACACATACGCTGTTTTATTTACTGAGTGCCATATGATGATCACTGAGTAGCATATACTTTATACCTGGGTGTGAATATACATGCATATTTATTATTGTGCCGAGGCTTTACTTGTTCTCCGACTAGGTTTCTGTGTCCTTTCTTCATTTATATCGTTGTATGTTTTTCATATGTTTCAATAAAGTTTACTTTTTATCATATCTGTGTATGGAACTCCATTTCTCTCTGTGTTTATATACTGTATATATATATATATATATATATATATATATATATATATATATATTGTTCACATAAATACATTTCTTTATCTAAATTAAAAAAACAATAAAAGTACACATATTTAGTATTGCCGTGTCCGTAACGACCTGACCTATAAAACTGTTCCACTAGTTAACCCCTTCAGTGAACACCGTAAAAAAACGAGGCAAAAAACAACGCTTTATTATCATACTGCCGAACAAAAAGTGGAATAGCACGCGATCAAAAAGACAGATATAAATAACCATGGTACCGCTGAAAATGTCATCTTGTCCCGCAAAAAACGAGCCACCGTACAGCATCATCAGCAAAAAAATAAAAAAGTTATAGTCCTCAGAATAAAGCGATGCAAAAATAATATTTTTTTCTATAAAATAGTTTTTATCGTATAAAAGTGCCAAAACATAAAAAATGATATAAATGCGGTATCGCTGTAATCATACTGACCCGAAGAATAAAACTGCTTTATCCATTTTACCAAACGCGGAACGGTATAAACGCCCCCTCCAAAAGAAATTCATGAATAGCTGTTTTTTGGTCATACTGCCTCACACAAATCGGAATAAAAAGCGATCAAAAAATGTCACAAGCCGAAAATATTACCAATAAAAACGTCAACTTGTCCCGCAAAAAACAAGACCTTACATGACTCTGTTGACCAAAATATGGAAAAATTATAGCTCTCAAAATGTGGTAACGCAAAAAAATTTTTTTGCAATATAAAGCGTCTTTGTGTGTGACGGCTGTCAATCATAAAAATCCACTAAAAAAACCCGCTATAAAAGTAAATCAAATCCCCCTTCATCACCCCCTTAGTTAGGGAAAAGTAATAAAATTAAAAATTGTATTTATTTCCATTTTCCCATTACGGTTAGGGCTAGGGTTAGGGCTAGTGTTAGGGCTAGGGTTAGGGTAAGGGCTAGGGTTAGGGTGAGGGCTAGGGTTAGGGTTAGGGCTAGGGTTAGGGTAAGGGCTAGGGTTAGGGCTAGGGTTCAGGTTAGGGTTAGGGCTAGGGCTAGGGTTAGGGCTAGGGTTAGGGTTGGGGCTAAGGTTAGGGTTTCGATTACATTTACGGTTGAGATTAAGGTTAGGGGTGTGTCAGGGTTAGGGGTGTGGTTAGGGTTATGGTTGGGATTAGAGTTAGGGGTGTGTTGGAGTTGGGGTTAGGGGTGTGGTTTGGATTAGGGTTAGGTGTGTGCTTGGGTTAGGGTTTCAGTTAGAATAGGGGGTTTCCACTGTTCAGGCACATCAGGGCTCTCTAAACGCGACATGGCGTCCGATCTCAATTCCAGCCAATTCTGCGTTGAAAAAGTAAAACAGTGCTCCTTCCCTTCCGAGCTCTCCCGTGCACCCAAACAGGGGTATACCCCAACATGTGGGGTATCAGCGTGCTCAGGACAAATTGGACAACAACTTCTGGGGTCCAATTTCTCTGGTTACCCTTGGGAAAATAAAAATATAAAATTTTGGTGGGCTAAAAATCATTTTTGTGGGAAAATAATGATTTTTTTTCACGGCTCTGTTATAAACTGTAGTGAAATACTTGGGGGTTCAAAGTTCTCACAACACATCTGGATAAGTTCCTTGGGGGGTCTAGGTTCCAATATGGGGTCACTTGTGGGGGTTTCTACTGTTTAGGTACATCAGGGGCTCTGCAAATGCAACGTGATGCCTGCAGACCAATCCATCTAAGTCTGCTTTCCAAATGGCGCTCCTTCCCTTCCGAGTTCTGCCGTGCACCCAAATGGTGGTTCCCCCCACATATGGGGTATCAGTGTGCTCAGGACAAATTTGACAACAACTTTTGGGGACCAATTTCTCCTGTTACCCTTGGGAAAATACAAAACTGGGTGTTAAAGTTAATTTTTGTGGAAAAAAAATTATTTTTTATTTTCACGGCTCAGCGTTATTAACTGTAGTGAAATACTCTGGGTTCAAAGTTCTCACAACACATCTATATAAGTTCCATGGGGGGTCTAGTTTCCAATATGGGGTCACTTGTGGGGGTTTTCTACTGTTTATGTACATTAGGAGCTCTGTAAATGCAATGTGATGCTGCAGACCATTCCATCTAAGTCTGCATTTCAAATGCCGCTCCTTCACTTCTGAGCTCTGCCATGCGCCCAAACGGTGGTTACCCCCCACATATGGGGTATCATCGTACTCAGCTCAAATTGCACAACAAATTTTGGGGTCCAATTTCTCCAGTTACCCTTGGGAAAATACAAAACTGGGGGCTAAAAAATAATTTTTGTGGAAAAAAAAAAGAATTTTTATTTTCACGGCTCTGCGTCATAAACTGTAGTGAAACACTTGGGGGTTCAAAGCTCTCACAACACATCTAGATAAGATCCTTAGGGGGTTTACTTTCCAAAATGTTGTCACTTGTGGGGGTTTTCAATGTTTAGTCACATCAGGTGCTCTCCAAATGCAACATGGTGTCCCATCTTAAATGCACTTTTGCTTTTTACTTATTTAGTTAAAGCAGGGTTTTCGCTGACTTTGTTTCTTGTAGGTTTTGCAGCCTATCAGTCTGCGGATTGTAAACGCAGGTTCACAGCTGGGTGATCGGGAGGACTCTACACAGCTCTTGCATCACTTTGCTCATAAACAGGGTCCCCTGATCCGTCAAAATCTCCTTGGGAAAACTGGTCCTGGCAAAGATATGGAAATGCTCCTGGGCGATACTCTTAGCTGAAGCGTTCCTCAGTGGCACTGCTTTCGGGTACCGGGTCGCTTAGTCCATGATCTCTAAGATGTAATCATGGCTGCATGCTGATTTAACAAGGGACCTACAATGTCCATAGAAATCCTTTCAAAGTGAATTTCTATCACAGGTAAGGGAACTAAGGGGCTTCGAAAGTGAGAAGTAGGAGCAATTATCTGAAAGGTGGGGTAGGACCTACATTAATTTAGAACCTCTCGGTAACACCCTGGCCAATAGAACTTCTGAAACACTCTCTCCTGAGTTTTCTCCACCTCCAGATGTCCACCCAAAACATGCAAATCGGCCATGTCTAAAACCCTCGGCTGGTAGGGTCCAGGAACTATCAACTGCTCTACTATCTCTCATCCCCTCAGTTTGGTCACCCAATACAACAACTCGCCATGCACTGCAAAATGAGGGAACCCGGTATCACATTTTTCAAATGTCTCCTTCAATGTAAGGTCCCGAAGTGGAGCAGTCCTAAAGTTCTCTTCAGGTACCTCTAAGTTAGGGAATCTTTGTTACCTTCTCGTCTTCCTCTTCAGCAAGGACACAGAGGTGAAACTCCTTCACCTCAACCTCATGGATCTTATTATCACAGTCTGTTCCCATGGTTACTCTGGCTGCAGATTAGTTCTTGTCATCTCTATGTATGAAGGGGATGGCCACAAACTTGTTAAGGATTAACTGGTAGGTGAGTGCAGCACTGATTAGGGTCAGAAGACACCAAGAGTCCAACAGTCCCAGAACCATCACTCCATTGACTGACACAGCACATGACTGGGGACCCTCGCAGGGTTGGCAGTCCATACTGCAGGCCAGGTAGGCATAGTAGGAGCAGCATCTGCCATATGACACTGGGCAGCAACATGTCCTGGATTGTGATACCGCCAACAGACCACATCCTTCATAACAGGCTTAGGTGACCTCTCTGCAGAGTTTGGACATCACCCAGTTGTGGTTCTAGCCACCCCCAGTGGTGAGCTCACCCTCTTTTGGGTATCCTAGTACAGGGAAGTAGCGAGGTTAGGTTTCCCGAGGGATTTCTCCACAACCTGGTATCTCTCAACCATGTTGATCAAGTCATCTGCATTCTAGGGTCGCACTGGGCAACCCAGGTATGTATTGGCCCGGGAAGTAAGTGGATGAACCTGTCCATCATCACACGCAAAATTATTTGAGCATTTGGGCCAGAATAGAAGTCTCTGGCTGCATCCACTTTTGAACCAGGTGCAACAGATTAAATATCTGAGAGCATGGCGGTTTGTTGCCAGCATACAACCAGCAGTGGACTCGCTGAGCCCTTTCAGAAATTGTCATTCCGAGGTGTGCTAGTCATGTGCATTGCTCAGGTGTGATGTTGGCTCATTCTTCCACACAAATACTCTTGAAATCATGAAGGTTCCATGGGTTCCTTCTATGAACTCTGAGCTTAGTTCCTTCCATACCATAAATGTTCTATTGGATTCATGTCAAGTGATTGTCTAGTCAATGTAGCAGCTTTATTTTCTTTCTCTGAAACCAATTGAGAGCTACCTGGGCTGTGTTTTTATATCAGTGTCTTGCTGAAATATACACAGTTGTTTAATCTTCATCATCCGGTAGATGGCTGGAGATTTTTTACCAAGAATATCTCGATTGATTTGTCCAATCATCCTTCCTTCAATGATGGAAAGTTTGCCAGTGCCGTATGCGGAACAACAGCCTCATAACATGATGTTCTCACCTCCAAATTTCACTGTGGTATGGTGTTTTGGGGTGATATGCAGGGCCTTTTGATCTCCAAACATGATGTGTAATATGGCATCCAAAGAGTTCAATTTTGATCTCATCTGACCACACTTTGTTCTCCCTGTATTTCACAGGCTTGTTTAAATATTGTGGAGCAAACTTTAAATGCATTTGAATATGCTTTTTGCTCAGCAATGGAGTTTTGCGTGGTAAGTGTGCATGCAGGCAAAGGAGATTGAGTGGTTGAGTGTATTACTTACTCATAGCTGGTTTATGGTGAAATTATATTCTTTCCACTTCTGGATTATTGCCCCAACGGTGCTCACTGGAGCCTTCAATAGTTTAGAAATTCTTCTGTAACCAATAACAGCAGTAAGCTTTCAACAATTAGGTTGTGAAGGTCTTGGGACAGCTCACTAATTTTACACATCATTAGATGTTTCTTGTATGGGAACTTGGTAATGAGACACCTTTTTATATACCATCAGTTGAACCAGCTGATATTATTTTTCACTAAGTGGCAGCATTGCTTTCTAACGACTGATAGATTTCAGCTGCTGTCATTACTCTCCATGGCTTTTTGCACCTCTTTCTTCATGTGTTAGCATTTTGTCATTTCTCATTATTATATACTAGCTATTGAACCCATTCTACGCCCGGGTGGCGAGCATCTATATTGGTATATGGTCTCCATCCTGGTATGTGCTGCTCCATCCTGCACCCCCATTCTGACATGTGCTGCTCCAATCCTGCACCTCATTCTGACATGTGCTGCTCCATCCTGCGTCCCCATCCTGTCATGTGCTGCACCCATCCTGCGCCCCCATCCTGCCATGTGTTGCACCCATCTTGCGCCCCCATTCTGTCATGTGTTGCACCCATCCTGCGCCCCCATTCTGTCATGTGCTGCTCCCATCCTGCTCCCCCATTGTGACATGTGCTGCTCCCATCCTGCGCCCCCATTCTGACATGTGCTGCACCCATCCTGCGCCTCCATTCTGACATGTTCTGCACCCATCCTGCGCCTCCATTCTGTCATTTGCTGCTCCCATCCTGCGCCCCCATCCTGTCATGTGCTGCTCACATCCTGTGCCCCCGTTCTGTCATGTGCTTGGCCCCATAAGATGCTCCATTGTATTATATGCCCCCCATAAGATGCTCCATTGTATTATATGCCCCACATAAGATGCTCCATTGTATTATATGCCCCCCATAAGATGCTCCATAGTGTTATATGCCCCCATAAGATGCTCCATAGTGTATGCCCCATATGCTGCTGCCATATATATATAAAAAAAAATACCATACTCACCTATGGTCGCTGGGTGCCGAGTGCTGGGGGCTTGAGCAGGCGGGGACACCGGCGCACTGTGGGGGTCAGGTGCTGGTATCACCACTAGCTCAGGCCCCCAGCACTTGCTATACTCACATGTCTGTCCTGTTCCACCGCTGCGCGCCGCCATCTTCCGACTCCTCTGGCTGTGACTGTTCAGTCAGAGGGCGGCGCCGGCGCGCATTAAGCGCGTCATCGCACCCTCTGAACTGTGAACGTCACAGCAGAGGACCCGGGAGACGGAGCCGCACACAGCGCTGGAACGGGGGACAGGTGAATATACTCACCCTCCTGGTGGTCCCTGCTATCCGGTGGAGATCGCGGTCTGCGTTCAGTGTTTACGCACACCGCGATCTCCTGGGAGCGTCACTCTGTGGGGGCCAGACTGAGCCGCGCTTGCGCAGTCTATAAAGGCTTCGGACAGAGTGACGCTCCCAGCGTTATATTATAGATAAGTAAATTTATAAACATCTATGATTTGATTTCTTTTGTAGACTGGATTGGTTGCTCCTGACATCTGGTGATAACTTCATGTCAATAGCATCTTTAGATACATATTTACTTCAAAAATTGGTGATGTGTTAAATACTTATTTCACTCATGATATATAGCAGCTACAGGGAAAATCAGATTTAGAAAAAGTATTTCAATGTTGTAATGCTACCCCCCTCAAGGTTCTTGTATGGCCTTATAAATAAACATAAATACATTAAAAAATAAATAAATAATAGAAGCCGCTTTCAATCCAAATCACTGTTACCAGCTCAGTCCCCAAAAATGTGTCTGGTATTTAAAAATAATTGTTCCGAAAAGGGGAACTAATTTTAAAATGTATTCAGAGGTCTTTTGTGGTAATTGCTTTTTTTTAAAAAAAAATATGAAAAGCAGACACATATTTACTTAATTTTCCATCGATATTGTCTGATATTGGTTAAAAAAAATGAATTAAAAAAGTATGAACAGAACAAACTAATTATGCCCCACATATCACAAAAAATGCACATATTATTTTAACCCCTTAAGCCCCGAGGGTGGTTTGCACGTTAATGACCTGGACAATTTTTACCATTCTGACCACTGTCCCTTTATGAGGTTATAACTCTGGAACGCTTCAATGGATCCTGATGATTCTGACACTGTTTTCTTGTGACATATTGTACTTCATGATAGTCATAACATTTCTTTGATAAGACTTGCGTTTATTTGTGAAAAAAATGGAAATTTGGCGAAAAGTTTGAAAATTTTGCAATTTTCCAACTTTGAATTTTTAAGCCCTTAAATCACAGAGATATGTCACACAAAATACTTAATAAGTAACATTTCCCACATGTCTACTTTACATCAGCACAATTTTGGAAACAATTTTTTTTGTTAGGGAGTTATAAGGGTTAAAATTGACCAGCAATTTCTCATTTTTACAACACCATTTTTTTGTAGGTACCACATCACATTTGAAGTCATTTTGAGGGGTCTATATGATAGAAAATAACCAAGTGTGACACCATTCTAAAAACTGTACCCCTCAAGGTTCTGAAAACCACATTCAAGAAGTTTATTAACCCTTCTGGTGCTTCACATGAATTTTTGGAATGTTTAAAAATAGATGAACATTTAATTTTTTTCACAAAAAATGTACTTCAGCTCCAATTTGTTTTATTTTACCAAGGGTAACAGGAGAAAATGGACCCAAAAAGTTGTTGTACAATTTGTCCTAAGTACCACGATACCCCATTTGTGGGGGTAAACCACTGTTTGGGCACATGGCAGAGCTCGGAAGGAAAGGAACGCCATTTGACTTTTCAATGTTGCGTTTGTAGAGCCACTAATGTGCCTAAACATTGAAACCCCCAAAAGTGACACTATTTTGGAAAGTAGACCCCCTAAGGAACTTATCTAGATGAGTGGTGAGCATTTTGACCCTCCGAGTGCATCACAGAAGTTTATAATGTAGAGCCGTAAAAATAAAATATAATATTTTTTCACAAAAATGAAGTTTTCGCCCCCAATTTTTTATTTTCCCAAGGGTACCAAAAGAAATTGTACCCCAAAAGTTGTTGTGCAATTTGTCCTGAGTATGCTGATACCCCATATGTGGGGATAAACCACTGTTTGGGTGCATGGCAGAGCTCGGAAAGGAAGGAGCACCGTTTGACATTTCAATGCAAAATTGTCTGGAAAACGGAGTTCTTAGTAATACTGTTTTTGATCAAAAATAGCATAAAAGCCATCACACCTCGACAAGGTGATTCTGATTGGGATGGCCCTATGCTGTCTAATTAAAAACCTTACCATATGTCAAACTTGACCTCAGTGTGTGAATAATTTCCAGCTCAGGAATGGGAGGCCACACCTGGGCCTGCACAGAATAAATAATAATCTTAATAATAATCTTTATTTTTATATAGCATCAACATATTCAGCAGCGCTTTACAGTTTGCACACATTATCATCGCTCACCCAATGGGGCTCACAATCTAAATTCCCTATCAGTATGTCTTTGGAATGCAAAAATACAAAGAAAAACACAAAAATTTAGCTTAGTTTGAGTTGGTATACATGCAACACATAAACGCATGTTCATATTGGCCAAAAAACATACAAAATCTACACAAAACAAAATGAGCAAAAACCCTGCTGTAACTAAATAAGTAAAAAGAAAAAGTGCATTTAAAAAAACAGAGTTTTTACTAATACTGTTTTTGATCAAAAATAGCATAAAAGCCATCCCACCTTGACAAGGCCAGACCGATAGGCTGGTGGAGCGCTTCAACAAGATCTTGAAGGCCCTGCTCAAGATGGTCATTGAGAAGGACTGTCAGTACTGGGACTATCTGCTCCTATTCCTGCTCTTTTCTATCAGAGAAGTCCCCCAGGCCTCCACTGGCTTCTCGCAATTCTAGCTTCTGTATGGCCAACATCCATGAGGGCTACTGGACATCGCCAAGGAAACCTGGAAAGTCGAGGTCACGCCGCACCGAAGTGTCATTGAGTATGTTGCCTAGCTGCAAGACAAGAAAGGATGGCTCAAGCAAGGGTATACAACCAATCAGTGAGGCTAAGGCAATTTCAACCTGCATACTAGTACTTTTCCCTATGGTAGAGAGCAAATTCTTGTCAAAGTGGCAAGGCCCGTATGAGGAAAAACTCGGGAACATGAATTACAAGGTACACCAGCCCGGTCGCATGAAGCCACACCAGGTATACCATGTGAACCTCCTCAAATCTTGGTGGGACCGTGAACTACTTGAAGTGCCTGGGAGCCCATCCCAAAGCCAAAGTTGAGGAGGTTGTGATTGTTGAGATGCTAGCACTGGCCCAGAAGCAACAATGCGAGAACTGCTGCAGCAGAACCATGACTTGTTCTCGAGGTTGCCAGGGTGCACAAAGGTCGTGGAACATGACATGCTAACAGAGCCTCATGTAAGGGTAAACCTCAAACCTTACAGAATCCCTAAAGCATGCCAGTAGATAATCTCCAAGGAGGTGAAGAGAATGCTGGATCTCGGGGTGATAGAGGAATCAATTTCCATCGTTCGAAGCCCAATGGTGAGTGGTGGTTTTGTACGACTACCTCAAGCTCTATGAGATGTCCCATTTTGACGCATACCCGGTGCATGGATGAACTCATTGAACTACTGGGACCCCAAGGTAAATCATAATTCCCTACCTCACGATGGGATACTGGCGGATACCCATGTCCCAGAGCGCCAAGGAGAAAATGGCCTTCTCGACATGAGATGGGTGTTTTCAGTACACCAGGATGCCCTTCGGAGTGCAGGGGGCCCCAGCTACCTTCCAGAGGGCGATGGATCGAATCTTGGCTTCATAAAAGAAATATGCCACAGCCTACTTGGATGACATTGTCATCTTTAGCCCTGACTGGAGTTAGCGCCTGCCCAAGGTACAGGTGAGCCCCAGTTGAATAAAATAGAGGAAATTCAGGAATGGCCGCCACCGCTCTCCAAGAAGCAAATGAAGGCATTTCTTGGGATTGTGGGGTATTACCAGCATTTTATCCGAAACTTTGCCATAATTGGGGCACCGTTAACGGATCTCCCTGTAGGCATCAAGTCGACAATAGTAAAATGAAGTCCTGACACAGAGATGGCGTTTCAAGCGCTGAAGCGGGCTCTGTGCAAGCATCCAGTTCTGGTCACACCAGACTTTAATGGTCCAGACCGATGCTTCAGAAGTTGGGCTGGGAGCCATGCTGTCACAGTAAATCAATCAAATAAAGAGCATCCAATCCTGAAAAGGAGCTGGAAACTGTCATCATGTGAGAAGAACTACGCAATTGTTGTGAAAGAATGCTTAGCTGTAAAGTGGGCCGTCAACACCCTGAAACACTACCTGCTAGGCTGTAGGTTTAAGTTTGTGTTGGACCATGCCCCTCTGAGATAGTTGAGCGAGGAGAAGGGTAAGAACACCAGGGTGATTAGTTGGTTCTTAGCCCTTCAAGACTTCACATTCCACTTAGAGCATAGGCCAGGGAAGTTACTAGGCAATACGGATGGTCTCGTCCGAATTCCCTGTTTAGTATTTGAAGGTGCCAAAACCCCTGGCTTTGGACAGAGGAGGGGAATATGTGACCGGGTCGCTTGCACAGTGTATGAAGGGAGATATGTGTCACTGCGCATATTAGCTTAAGAGATATGAAACTAGAATAGTTTTCCTCCAGCATGCCATGTGTTGAGAGGGTTAAGTTAATATGGGCTGGTTTAAGTGGACTTTCATAGAGCAGGTGGGAGGAGGTCCACCTTATCTCAATCTGCAGAGGCCTGACAGGACCTGTGTAATGTCAGGATCAGGTGATCATCGTGTAGTGAGCTGGCCGGCTGTGACCGTTCTATTATCATTGACATAGAATCTGTGACAGACACTGCTCCCGTGTGGCCAGAAGTTATACCTATGCCGAATGTGATGACAGAGAAACAAACTGTATTGGCAGAACTTCCCCCTGTGATGTCATGTGAACAGGAAGGGGAGGGAATAAGAGAGCCCGGGAAATTGGTGTGTGCAGAGAGAGGTCGGTGTGTGCCTGCGTCCTCCTGTAGATGCGATATAGAAGATTGCCTGGATGACCGCTATCTCTTGGAAGCCGACATCCAGATTGCTCCCAGCTCCCACACTGCGGAGCACCCAACGGTGACATCTTCACAGATCCAGGAGCCCATGAACTGTAAGCGGGTCCTCTGTTGAGAGGCCGAACATTCCACCCTTACCTGTTGAATCCCAAGGACTACAGTCTGGACCTGAGAGACGGAGTTTTGTTTGACCCCTGTTGTTTTCTCTTCGGCTGGAGCGTCCCCCTGCAGTGACAGACAGGCCTGCGACGTGGGAAGATAACCTCCTGGAGCAAAGGAACTGGTAACGTGTGGATAGGGAAAGTGAGGGACAGTTTGTTATTACACGTTATTTCCGTGAATAGGCATATTTTGTACTGTCTATTATTGTGTTCCGCTGTGTTAAGGAAAATGTATAACAGTAAAGATACAGTTGTTAAAATGGAGTCTGAGTGTGGAAGTTTTGCTGGGCCAGATTATGGATATACATGGGCGACCTTACCCTCGGTCACTTCATCTGGCGTAGTCGGCAGGATCTGTGCCCAGCAGGATTCCCACCCAGGCCCAGTGTACAGTCAGAAACCGCCGCCGGTGTCCATTGTAAACCAGGTCAGGAAGTTTGGCGGGCGAAACTACCCCGTCCCAGAATGGGCGGAACAAGTGCGGATACTGGGAGAAATGTATAATATTGACCCTAAGACCTTGGCAGAAATGGCGGTACTGACGCTAGAGGGGGAGGCATGGACGACAGTCAGACTGGAGATGGTCAGGGGGCAGCGTACGTTGGAGGATTTGGTGTGGGTGCTGGAAAAGACCTATGGACCTACTACGTACCAGGGAACACTGCGATACCTGTTCTTTAGACGGACACAGCTTGAATGGGAGGACATTCCCCAATATGCAAACGCCCTTCAGGTACTCCTTGAACAAGTCTGTGCAAAAGGGGAACAACTGGCTACTATAGCTCCTCGTGACCTGGTACTGAGAGACCAATTCGTTATAGGGCTGAGAGACCAGTATCTTAACCGTACGCTACAGGACTTGATTCGGATGACGCCGACTCTCACCTTCGCTGAAGTCAAACAGGAAGCCATAGAACGTTCTAGGGGACCCGTCATGGATGGGGGGACTCAAAGCGCTGCGTGCAGATCCATATTAGACATTAAACAGCCCAACAGTGACACCGAGGAACTGAAACAGATGGTAGCAGATTTACAGCAACAGGTGTCACAATTAACACTAGAACGACAGAGAGACCAGCGGATGCAACCTAGCCGTCCCGCAGGACCGTGTTGGTCATGTGGTGATCCTCGTCATAGGGCGAATCGTTGTCCTCAACGAACAAACCATCAGTTACCACAACAAACGGAATATCAGCTACATCCACGAGCAGAGCCGCCATGCCAGGTCTCACCACAATGGCCGCCGTTAAACTAGACACCCCTGCAGCTGAGGTTCGAGCAGCAGGGGGGGATAGAGAATGGGGTGTAGAAAAACAGAGCCAACAACGGAATACTCTTGCCTCGAGTAGTCCTACACTTGAAGTTATTCTGGAGGGAGTTGCAGTACAAGGATTGATGGACACTGGGTCGCAAGTGACCACAATCTCTGAACAGTTTTATGAAAAGTACCTCAAACCAAGAACTGCTTGTGATCCAGATACCACCATTAAGATAATTGCGGCTAATAACCTACCCATTCCAGTAACCGGAGTCGCCTGGATGGATACGAAGGCCTGCGGACAAGACCTAGGGAAACGAGGAATCGTCGTTATCAAGGAAGGCTTCGGCTCCGAGACCCCAGTAATAATCGGAATGAATATCTTGAAAGACCTGGATCTTATGCTGTTGACAAGAAAAGGGCCCAAGTACTGGCAGAAAGTTATGAAACATAAACCGACTCGTCTGGTGTTCCAGCGCGTAATCCGGACCGTTGGACTTCAACAGATGGCAAAGGAACAACTACCCCTAGCAGCCATTAAGGTGCCCCGCTGTACCCGGATTCCTTTGCCCGCTGAAAAAGAGACAGTCATTTCCCTGCCTCTTAACACCAACCGACAGCTTGAAGGAGTTGAAGTGTTAATCGAGCCGAGGGCTCCAAGTGGGGGTAAGCTAAACCCACTAGTCGCCCGCACCATAGCCGTCGTGAGGAACGGAAGAGTCCCTGTCCGGCTGAACAACACCGCAGACGTAGGTGTAGCCCTTGAAGCTGGCACGCAACTTGCCAGAGTATATGCTCTACCCACAGAAGTGAACCCCATGGGGCCCTTACAATTCACCCCGTCTACAGAAGATGGCTGGACGGTAACTGTCTCGGCCATAAATACTCACGCGGATGATGAAGACATTGGGCGAAAACTACTGGAAAAAGTGCAACTGGACCCGTCCCAGTACACCAAACAGGAAGTGTCTCAAGTGGAGAGACTACTGCGAGAACACCAAGACTCCTTTGCAAAGCATGACACCGACTTCGGGTACACCACCAGTATCCAACACGAGATTCCCACGGGCGATACTGCCCCTATTCGCGAGAGGTACCGACAAATACCACCTCAACAATACCAGGAGGTGAAAAGCCTTTTAGAATCTATGCTACACGCCGGAGTGGTGCGGGAGAGCCAGAGCCCATGGCCTGCACCGTGGTGATAGTCAAAAAGAAAGGATCCCTGAGATTTTGCGTAGACTACCGTCGGCTGAACGCTTGCACGGTCTGGGACTCCTATCCACTCCCCCGGATCAAAGAGTCACTGACCGCCCTGAAAAAGGCCAAATATTTTTCGTCTCTAGACTTGGCCAGTGGATATTGGCAGGTCCCCATGAGTGAGAAGGACAGAGAAAAGACCGCCTTCATCCTTCCCATGGGCCTGTACGAGTTTGACCGGATGCCATTCGGCTTGAGTAACGCACCAGGGACCTTTCAGAGACTGATGGAACGCTGTCTGGGAGATTTCAACTTCGAATTCACGCTGATATACCTTGATGACATCGTGGTATACTCCGCCACCTTTGAGGAATATCTTCACAAGCTTGGCAAAGTGTTCCAGCGCTTGAAGAGACACGGCTTGAAGTTGAAGCCCAGCAAGTGCCGTCTATTCCAGCAGGAGATTGATTACCTGGGACACCGGATCTCGGCCGAAGGTGTCCAACCCTCTCTGGAGAAGATAGCAGCTGTCCGAGAGTGGCCACAACCAACTACCATCAAAGAAGTCCAGGCTTTCCTGGGGCTAGCGGGCTATTACCGCCGATTTGTCAAGGACTTTGCCTGGCTTGCGGAACCACTGCATGAGACTCTCCAAGGGACCGCGAACAGTCCCAGAGGACGACGCATCAGCTGGGGGCCCGACCAAGAAAAATCCTTCCGGGCGCTTCAAGCTGCTTTGACGTCACCCCCTATTCTGGCATTTGCAGATTACACCTTGCCGCTCCAGTTATACACCGACGCCAGCCTTCAAGGTCTCGGGGCGGTCCTCTCCCAAGTCCAAGATAACAAGGAACGCGTAATAGCCTATGCCAGTAGATCCCTCCTTGACACCGAAAAGAACCCCGTCAACTACAGCTCTTTCCGCCTGGAACTCCTGGCCCTGACTTGGGCTATGACAGAGAAATTTGCTGGCTACCTGACAGGGGCGGAGGTGCTGGTCGTGACAGACAACAATCCTCTTGCCCACCTAGAAAATGCCAAACTAGGGGCAATGGAACAGCGCTGGATGGCAAGGCTCTCTAGATTCCAATACAAAATTAAATACAGAGCGGGGACGGAGAATCAGAATGCTGACAGCCTTTCCAGAGTGACATCATCCCCGCCAGTGGGGGACCGGGATGAAGAGTTGGAGGAAGATGAACTGCCCGACTTTGCCCGGCTAGCTAAACAAATAGAAGATAGCCGCCAGTATGCTGTAGGCGGGATCGAAGCCGTAGTGGGGTCCCCCCTGTCCCAACAAGAATGGGCCAAGCTTCAAGATCGAGACCCTGAACACGTCTTACTGAAACAGTACGTGAAGACACAAGAGAAACCACCCTCCGAAGTAAGAGCCCGACTATCAACCAGGACCTCTGCCCTACCTGCCCAATGGGATCGACTGATCGTGAAGGATGGAGTCTTGTATCGCAGGGCCCTTTTATCCCATATGCTGGAAGAATGTTTGCAGATTGTCTTCCCGGTGCAGCTGGCCCATGAGATGGTGGCTGAAGCTCACAGAAGGAACAGCCACTTCGGCATAGACAAGACCCTCCGGTGGACCCAGCAATTCATTTTTTGCCCAGGACTCCGTAAGCTGGTTGAAGACGTCTGCCTAAGATGTCGCACATGTGAACTCCACAAGTCTACTGAGCAGCGTGCACCCGTTCAGACTATTCGCACATCCATGCCCCTCAAATTGTTGATGGTGGACTATCTGTTGATTGGAACGGCGAATAGTGGCTACCAGTACTGTCTGGTGATGGTGGACCACTTCACGAAATTCACCGTCGCTGTTGCTACCAAAGATCAGACTGCCGAATCAGCTGCACAGGCCATCTGTCAACACTTCGTTCGGGTCTACGGGTGTCCGGAGCGGCTGCACTCTGATCAGGGGGCGTGTTTCGAAGGGCGAGTCATTGAAGAACTTCAGCAGATGTATGGAATCAAGAAGTCCAGGACCACCCCGTATCATCCACAGGGGAATGGCGCGTGTGAACGTTTCAACCGGACCCTCTCACAACTGATCCGAACCTTAACAGAAGACAAAAAGCCCGACTGGCCTCGATTCCTCCCAGAACTGCTGTGGGCCTATAACAATCAAGTCCATTCTGTCACCGGATACACGCCTTACACCCTCCTTTTTGGCCGCCCAGGCAAAGGCATCCATGAGCTACACCTGTATAACTCTGATGATGACACCTGTGGTACCTATCCTTCCTGGCTACAAGCACACCGTCAAAGGATGGAAACTGTCTACCGGCTGGTGGAACAGCAGATCCAGGACCAGGTCCACGCTGATCCACTTCCAGTACAAGAAGATCTACTGAGTGTGGGTCAACTGGTCCTAGTTCGTATAAAGAAACCGCAAGGAAAACTCCGGCCCAAGTGAGAGACCGAAGTCTATCGAGTAATTGGACACCCGTACCCTGGTGGCCCCGTCTACCAAGTACAAGGTGAAGACAGCGGCAGCCTCCGCACCCTGCACCGCAACATGTTGCGCCCCTGTCGTTCTCAGCCTGACCCTCCTCCTGTGATACCTAGAGAGATGGATATCACTAATGCTGTGGGAGACACCGATACCGGGGGTGTAGAGGTGGAAGACATCCCTACCCCTGCTCGCCTGACTGACACGTCTGAACCCCTTACCTCCTCGACTGACTTACCGACTGGGGTGACTGATCGGGGGGAGAGGCTAGCACCCGTTAGGCGTACAACGAGGACCACCGCAGGGGTGCCCCCGGGACAGTCCTACAGAGACCAATATGTGTGGCCTTTTTCGCAGCCGGGTCCTACAACCTCCACAGCCATCGCCGCCCTGGAGACAGTCGTTGACAGGGACTGCCAACCTTTAAGCAGGGGGGCGTGTAGTGAGCTGGCCGGCTGTGACCGTTCTATTATCATTGACATAGAATCTGTGACAGACACTGCTCCCGTGTGGCCAGAAGTTATACCTATGCCGAATGTGATGACAGAGAAACAAACTGTATTGGCAGAACTTCCCCCTGTGATGTCATGTGAACAGGAAGGGGAGGGAATAAGAGAGCCCGGGAAACTGGTGTGTGCAGAGAGAGGTCGGTGTGTGCTGGCGTCCTCCTGTAGATGCGATATAGAAGATTGCCTGGATGACCGCTATCTCTTGAAAGCCGACATCCAGATTGTTCCCAGCTCCCACACTGCGGAGCACCCAACGGTGACATCTTCGCAGATCCTGGAGCCCATGAACTGTAAGCGGGTCCTCTGTTGAGAGGCCGAACATTCCACCCTTACCTGTTGAATCCCAAGGACTACAGTCTGGACCTGAGAGACGGAGTTTTGTTTGACCCCTGTTGTTTTCTCTTCAGCTGGAGCGTCCCCCTGCAGTGACAGACAGGCCTGCGACGTGGGAAGATAACCTCCTGGAGCAAAGGAACTGGTAACGTGTGGATAGGGAAAGTAAGGGACAGTTTGTTATTACACGTTATTTCCGTGAATAGGCATATTTTGTACTGTCTATTATTGTGTTCCGCTGTGTTAAGGAAAATGTATAACAGTAAAGATACGGTTGTTAAAATGGAGTCTGAGTGTGGAAGTTTTGCTGGGCCAGATTATGGATATACATGGGCGACCTTACCCTCGGTCACTTCAATCACATAGGGTGTTAAAAACCTGTCCATGAAAGTCTGGCTGTGGTGTGGTGTGTTGGGAGAGATGGAACTCCCACATAGCTCCCAGAGTAGCTAACTACCCTGTGCATGTTGCCTGCAGTGAAGCCTGCAGGGCAAGGACTCTGATTTAACTTTACCTTTTGTTTTTTCCGCTATGCCAGAAAGGCTCTGTTTATTTTTCCTGAACCCTGCTGAAGTTTATGCAGGTGAACTACCTGGTAAAGCAGCTGAGTGTTTTGAGTGCAGGCAGCGTTTCAGGAACTTGAATAGAGGTTGTGGACAACTGCATGTATTGGGTGAAATCTGTCATTCTGAGTACAGTTCCTGTGTCTACCTGGTAAAGCAGCTGGGTGAGTCAACCCCTCACAAGGGTAATTATTATTCTGTCAGTAAAAAAAAATAGTAATAGGAGTGCAGCTATATGAGAAGCAGAGACAGAAGTTTTACCCATGCCTTAGCATTTGGTGGGGTTAGGAGCAGTGATCCCTCTGCCACATAAGATTGCAATGTCATAAGTGACATTATATATGGAGTAGCTGTGACAGAAGTTAAGTTTCTGATTACTATTACATTACATAAAAATATTAAATTATTACTATTTTGGGGGGGTTACATTTAACTATTATAAGGTTTAACTAAGTAAGCAAGAAATTAGAAATTTGGGGTTTATAAAGAATTAAAGATTATCAGTAGTGTTTAAATAGCATGGCCATGCTACCATTGTATCTGGATACTGAATATAACTGTTTATTTTTAAACAGCTAAATGTACAAGTCAGTATATTTTCTATACCTGGCAGTGGTGACTGCAGTGTTACAAGCTTTGGCCAGGTTTTTATGCCTGTGGTTGTTATGGTAAAATCAACATATAGGATCTGGAAGTGATAAAATAAAACGATATATGCAGCAGTTTCGGTGAATTTGAGACTTCACTGGAGGGTCTTACTGTAGATTGTTTAAAGCACATACTGCCAGGAGCGATTTATCCAATCTAACCTGAATATAGCATGAGATCAGATAACCAGAGCAGGCTGTTGTGTTCCTGCAGACCAGGGGTATTCACACTACACAGTGACTGCAGTCTCTCAGCTTCATCATCCCTCACGTTTCATACAGGATGTGATGCATACAATTTCATCACATCTCATTTTACACCTTTTATCTTCTTTTTATACATAATATCTGTTTCTCACACTTTTCTACCTTCCATAAGACATGTAAAGTATGCTGGATTCCTGTTCTGACAAGAGGAGGATTGTACTACAGATGAATCATTACTTGTTAACCCCTTAGTGACAGAGCCAATTTGGTACTTAATGACCGAGCCAATTTTTACAATTCTGACCACTGTCACTTTATGAGGTTATAACTCTGGAACGCTTCAACGGATCCCGCTGATTCTGAGAATGTTTTTTCATGACATATTGTACTTTATGTTAGTGGTAACATTTCTTCGATATTACTTGCGATTATTTAAGTAAAAAATGAAAATATGGCGAAAATTTTTAAAATTTTGCAATTTTCAAACTTTGTATTTGTATGCCCTTAAATCAGAGAGATATGTCACGAAAAATAGTTTGTCTACTTTACATTAGCACAATTTTGGAAACAACATTTTTTTTGTTAGGGAGTTAAAGTTGACCACCAATTTCTCATTTTTACAACACCATTTTTTTTTAGGGACCACATCACATTTGAAGTCATTTTGAGGGGTCTATATGATAGAAAATAATGAAGTGTGACACCATTCTAAAAACTACACCCCTCAAGGTTCTCAATACCACATTCAAGAAGTTAATTAACCCTTTACGTCCTTCACAGGAACTGAAACAATGTGGAAGGAAAAAATGAACATTTAACTTTTTTTTGCAAACATTTTAATTCAGAACCATTTTTTTTATTTTCACAAGTGTAAAAACAGAAATGTAACTATAAATTTTGTTATGCAGTTTCTCCTGAATACGCCAATACCCCATATGTGGGGGTAAACCACTTTTTGGGCGCACCGCAGAATTTGGAAGTGAAGGAGCGCCGTTTGATTTTTTTTTAAATCGCATTTTGGAAACTAGACCCCCCATGGAACTTATCTAGATGTGTGGTGAGAACTTTGAATGCCCAAGTGCTTCACAGAAGTTTAGAATGCAGAGTCGTGAAAATAAAAAGTATTTTATTTTCCACAAAAAAGATTTTTTAGCCCCCAAGTTTTTATTTTCACAAGGGTAACAAGAGAAATTGGACCCCAAAAGTTGTTGTCCAATTTGTCCTGAGTATGCTGGTACCCGATATGTGGGGGTAAACCACTGTTTGGGCGCACGGCAGAGCTCGGAAGGAAGGAGCGCCGTTTTGGAATGCAGATTTTGATAGAATGGTCTGAGGGCATTTTGTTGCGTTTGCAGAGCCCCTGATGTACCTAAACAGTAGAAACCATCCACAAGTGACCCCATTTTGGAAACTTGACCCCCCAAGGAACTTATCTAGATGTGTAGTGAGATCTTTGAATGCCCAAGTGCTTCACAGAAGTTTAGAATGCAGAGTCGTGAAAATAAAAATAAAAAATTTCCACAAAAAAGATATTGTAGCCCCCAAGTTATTATTTTCACAAGGGTAACAGGAGAAATTGGACTGCAATAGTTGTTGTCCAATTTATCCCGAGTACGCTGATGCACCATATGTGGGGGTAAACCACTGTTTGGGCGCACGGCAGAGCTCGGAAGGGAAGGAGCGCCGTTTTGGGATGCAGACTTAGATAGAATGGTCTGTGGGCATTTAGATGCGTTTGCAGAGCCCCTGATGTACCTAAACAGTAGTAACCCCTCACAAGTGACCCCGTTTTGGAAACTAGACCCCCCATGGAACTTATCTAGATGTGTGGTGAGAACTTTGAATGCCCAAGTGCTTCACAGAAGTTTAGAATGCAGAGTCGTGAAAATAAAAAGTATTTTATTTTCCACAAAAAAGATTTTTTAGCCCCCAAGTTTTTATTTTCACAAGGGTAACAAGAGAAATTGGACCCCAAAAGTTGTTGTCCAATTTGTCCTGAGTATGCTGGTACCCGATATGTGGGGGTAAACCACTGTTTGGGCGCACGGCAGAGCTCGGAAGGAAGGAGCGCCGTTTTGGAATGCAGACTTTGATAGAATGGTCTGAGGGCATTTTGTTGCGTTTGCAGTGCCCCTGATGTACCTAAACAGTAGAAACCATCCACAAGTGACCCCATTTTGGAAACTAGACCCCCCAAGGAACTTATCTAGATGTGTAGTGAGATCTTTGAATGCCCAAGTGCTTCACAGAAGTTTAGAATGCAGAGTCGTGAAAATAAAAATAAAAAATTTCCACAAAAAAGATATTGTAGCCCCCAAGTTTTTATTTTCACAAGGGTAACAGGAGAAATTGGACTGCAATAGTTGTTGTCCAATTTATCCCGAGTACGCTGATGCACCATATGTGGGGGTAAACCACTGTTTGGGCGCACGGCAGAGCTCGGAAGGGAAGGAGCGCCGTTTTGGGATGCAGACTTAGATAGAATGGTCTGTGGGCATTTAGATGCGTTTGCAGAGCCCCTGATGTACCTAAACAGTAGTAACCCCTCACAAGTGACCCCGTTTTGGAAACTAGACCCCCCAAGGAACTTATCTAGATGTGTGGTGAGAACTTTGAATGCCCAAGTGCTTCACAGAAGTTTAGAATGCAGAGTCGTGAAAATAAAAAGTATTTTATTTTCCACAAAAAAGATTTTTTAGCCCCCAAGTTTTTATTTTCACAAGGGTAACAAGAGAAATTGGACCCCAAAAGTTGTTGTCCAATTTGTCCTGAGTATGCTGGTACCCGATATGTGGGGGTAAACCACTGTTTGGGCGCACAGCAGAGCTCGGAAGGAAGGAGCGCCGTTTTGGAATGCAGACTTTGATAGAATGGTCTGAGGGCATTTTGTTGCGTTTGCAGAGCCCCTGATGTACCTAAACAGTAGAAACCATCCACAAGTGACCCCATTTTGGAAACTAGACCCCCCAAGGAACTTATCTAGATGTGTAGTGAGATCTTTGAATGCCCAAGTGCTTCACAGAAGTTTAGAATGCAGAGTCGTGAAAATAAAAATAAAAAATTTCCACAAAAAAGATATTGTAGCCCCCAAGTTTTTATTTTCACAAGGGTAACAGGAGAAATTGGACTGCAATAGTTGTTGTCCAATTTATCCCGAGTACGCTGATGCACCATATGTGGGGGTAAACCACTGTTTGGGCGCACGGCAGAGCTCGGAAGGGAAGGAGCGCCGTTTTGGGATGCAGACTTAGATAGAATGGTCTGTGGGCATTTAGATGCGTTTGCAGAGCCCCTGATGTACCTAAACAGTAGTAACCCCTCACAAGTGACCCCGTTTTGGAAACTAGACCCCCCAAGGAACTTATCTAGATGTGTGGTGAGAACTTTGAATGTCCAAGTGCTTCACAGAAGTTTATAACGCAGAGTCATGAAAATAAAAAATATTTTTTTTTCCACAAAAAAGATTTTGTAGACCCCAAGTTTTTATTTTCACAAGGGTAACAGGAGAAATTGGACCCCAAAAGTTGTTGTCCAATTTATCCCGAGTATGCTGATGCCCCATATGTGGGGGTAACCCACTGTTTGGGCGCACGGCAGAGCTCTGAAGGGAGGGAGCACCATTTTACTTTTTGAGCGCAAAATTGGCTGTCGTGTTTGGAGACCCCCTGATGTACCTAAACAGTGGAAACCCCCCAATTCTAGCTCCAACCCTAACCCCAACACACCCCTAACCCTAATCCCAACCCAATCCATAATCCTAATCACTAACCCTAACGATAATCACAACCCTTACCCCAAAGCAACCCTAATGTCAACCCTAACCATAACCATAATCAAAACCCTAAATCCAACACACCCCTAATCCTAATCTCAACCCTAACCTCAAACCTAACCCTAATCCCAAAACACCCCTAATCACAACCCTAACCTTAACCCTAATCCTAAACCTAACCCTAATCCCAAGCGTAACCCTAATGCCAACCCCAACCCTAATACCAACCCTAATCCAAACCCTAACCCTAATCCCAACTCTAACCCTAACTTTAGCCCCAACCCTAGCCCTAACTTTAGCCCCAACCCTAACCCTAGCCCTAAGGCTACTTTCACACTTGCGTCGTTTGGCATCCGTCGCAATCCATCGTTTTGGACAAAAAATGGATCCTTCAAATGTGCCCGCAGGATGCTTTTTTTGTCCATAGACTTGTATTGCCGACGGATCGCGACGGAAGGCCACACATCGCGTCCGTCGTGCACTGGATCAGTTGTGTTTTGGCTGACCGTCGGCACAAAAAATTCAATGTAATGTTCTTTTGTACGGTGCGTCCTCCATTTCTGACCGCGCATGCGTGGCCGTAACTCCGCCCCCTCCTCCCCAGGCCATAGATTGGGCAGCAGATGCGTTGAAAAACTACATCCGCTGTCCATGTTGTGCACAATTTTCACAACGTGCGTCGGTATGTCGGGCCGACGCATTGCGACGGCCCCGTACCGACGTAAGTGTGAAAGAAGCCTAACCCTAAATTTAGCCCCAACCCTAACCCTAAATTTAGCCCCAACCCTAACCCTAAATTTAGCCCCAACCCTAACCCTAACCGTAGCCCTAACCCTAGCCCTAACCTTAACCTTAACCCTAACCCTAACCCTAACCTAGCCCTAACCCTAGCCCTAGCCCTAACCCTAACCCTAACCCTAACCCTAGCCCTAACCCTAACCCTAGCCCTAACCCTAACCCTAACCCTAGCCCTAACCCTAACCCTAATTTTAGCCCCAACTGCTTTCTCCTGCCGGCCAGCAGATGGCGACAGATGGCGGGCGCACTGCACATGCGCCCGCCATTTTCTTTCCCCATGAAGACGCCGGTGGGCAGCAGAGGACGCAGTAGTACCCAGGGACACCGGTAAGTATAACAGGGTCCCCGAATCCCCCTATTTCTCTGTCCTCTGATGTGCGATCACATCAGAGGACAGAGAATGACACATTGCTTTTTTTTTTTGCGGTCGCCGGTAAACGGTTAAATACCGGCGATCGCAAAACAAGGGTCGGTAAAACCGACCCCGATCATGTTCTTTGGGGTCTCGGCTACCCTCGGCAGCCGAGACCACAAAGATTCTACCGGTGCCGGCCGGCGGGCGCACTGCGCATGCGCCGCCATTTTTTTGTCGGGAGCCACGAGGAGCATCGGGGGAGACAGGTGAGTATCAGGGGGCTATCTGGGACCCCTTTTCTCTGTCCTCTGATGTGCGATCACATCGGAGGACAGAGAAATTAAAAGGGAAATCGCGTTTTTTTTTTTTTTTTGTGTTCGCCGGTAAACGGTTAATTACCGGCGATCGCAAAAGCAGGGTCGGTAAAATAAAAACCCCGAATCATGTTCTCTGGGGTCTCGGCAACCTCCGGCAGCCGAGACCCCGGAGAAAATTGGACTCTGGGGGGCGCTATTTACTTTTTCCACAGCGCCGTAAATTAATGGTGCTGTGGTTTAAGTACCCTTAACTGCCGCCGTTAAAAGGCGTATCGGCGGTCGTTAAGGGGTTAATTTACCTTCCTCATACTATTTACAAACAAATGGTTGTTTTTCTGTTTGCCAAATGACAAACTGATTTGCTCTAGAAAATATCTTTAAATTGTAACTATAAGAGAAATAATGTTCCATGAACCTTATATAATTATTTACGATAATAAATTTTAAGTATTAGGGATGAATATCACCTCCATGGCAGTTATATTTGTTTTTACAAGGTTATTCTCATCATCTTAAATGGGTAGAATTGCAAAGTGCTTGCAAATCAATTAATATGGACCTATAGAAGCGGAAAGAAGGCACAAAACGGACGTAGTCCTTCAGCCTTTTTACACCTGTTAAACTCCTCAGCCACTTGCACACCTCACTTTATGATGTTATCCTAATTATGTAGAAAAGAAACACATCAGCAAGGATCAGGTGAGTGCTTCAATTCTTTACAATTTCTTGTGATTCATGCACATATTCTATGTGGATGCCACCACCCAGAAGAGATCCAATGAAAACGGAGTTTTAAGAGGTGTTGGTCTCAAAGACACTGCAAAGCTACAGCAATTGGTGCATAGATCTTGTCCATCCATATTCATTCATCTATACTCACATTGTTAGGCCATGTTCACACTAGCGGTATTTGGTCAGTATTTTACATCGGTATTTGTAAGCCAAAACCAGGAGTGAAAAATACAGAAGTGGTGACGTGTTTCTATCATACTTTTTCTCTGATTGTTCCACTCCTGATTTTGGCATATAAATACTGATGTAACATACTGACCAAATACTGAGCGTGTGAACTGTAAGACAGTTCTTACTGAGAGCTGAAACAGCTGAGAAGATACTGTAGAAAGTTCTTCTTAAGGCCTGTCCCACACGTCCAGATAATTCCGGTACCGGAAAAATCGGTACCGGAGTTATACGTGTCCGTGTGTCCGTGTGCTTACGTGGCACATCAGTGTGGCACACGTGCGGCAGCCGTGTGCCGTCCGTGTGCCGACTGGGTACCACACGCACTGTGCAGGAGAGACAGTGCTACAGTAAGCGCTGTCCCCCCAGCTTGTGGTGCTGAAGCCCCCTTCATTTCTTCTCTCCAGCAGCATCCGCTGGAGTGAAGGAATGAAAAATCTTTTTTTTTTTTTGTTAAAATAAAGTTCCCGGTAATCTCCCCCCTCCCTCCCCCGTGCGCCCGCCCGCTGGCATTAAAATACTTACCCAGATCCCTCGATGCTTCCTCTCAGCGTCGCAGCTCTTCCTGTATGAGCGGTCTCGTGGTACCACTTATTACAGTGATGAATATGCGGCTCCACACCTATGGGACAACATCTACAAGGAGTTTGTATGTTCTCCCCATGTTTGCATGGGTTTCCTCCAGGTTCTCTGGTTTCCTCCCACACTCCAAAGACATACTGATAGGGAATATAGATTGGTGCTCGTGTGCGGACAAAAGTCACTTGGTGCAGTCACTTTGGATAGAATTTCAGCTGTCTCTGTAGCGTTGTAGGAAAAAGTTCCACTTGACATCGTCTATGGTGCACGTGTGCGGACAAACAGGAAACCATTGGAGAACACGGCACTCGATAGATATGGGTGTTGGAGGTGCTCAAGTAGGGTGTCCACCCCATAGAATACAGATGAATAAAACTTGGCACTCAATGTGAGAAAAAGCTTCTTAATTTATTGATGCATCCAGACAAACAAAACTGCTAAACGTTTTCGGTCCACACCGGACCTTCGACAGAGCTTATTTTTTTACATTGACTATGACTATATAAACAAATATAATGTCACATGATGCAGAGATACATGTCATATAATGCAAAAAAAGAGAGAGATACTAGTGAGTTTTACACAAATATATAAGTGATGCTCCATCTGTTCAGAGGAACAAGAGCCGGAGAGATGAATCTATCCAGAAACAGGTGCTCCGTGCGTGGTGGAGATATAGTCCGTGCTGAGTCGCTGGATAAGGGAGATAACAATGGTGCTAGAGATGGACGAGCGCTGATGATAGTGCAACCAGAGGCAGACAAATGCCTAGCTCGGTGAAGGGAAAAAAAGGATACATAGCATATATACACTACTCAAATGGTTGAAGACCCAAAGTCAGAGACAAAATAGGTGCCTCCGGTGAAGAACTATATAGTCACTTAGTGGTAGATCTAACTTGAAGACCTAAAAAGATAAGGAGTAAGTGAAAACGTGCACATGTAAGTGGCTGGGCACACAAGGAGTACACTAGTAATAGTGAAACGAACATGGGAAGTATGGGTCCTAAGAGAATGAGGAATGAGGAGAGAGTAACATCTATAGTACCTAGAGGTTAAATCAGGGAACAGAGAGAGGTAGGTACACACAGCAGGAAGGCAGGATATGCCAAAAGAGACTACCTGCATATGGAAGCAAATTGCATAGATGAGCATCAGAAAGAAGGAGAAATACTGCGGCAGGTGTATACTAAAAGGGACCAAACAAGCTGGAGAGGGTTAAAAATGGACACAGGTACTAGGATGTAATAGGATATGACCGAGAAAATAGCTAGGGTATTAATGTACCTGGAGGATCGGAGCACACTAATATATGGAGAGAGCACCACAGTAAGGAGCAGAGCCTAGTGGAGAAAACGGCGCTGTGGAGAAAAATGTGTCCGGGTCAGAGAGTACTATGTAAGCAGATCCAGTATACGAGTGGGGGTGCAGAGCCGCGGATAACACTGGTGTACCTGGAGGTCCGGATCCTGGGGAGCGATATGCCGAGCAGCAGGGAGAGACGCTGAGTGAGGGGAGGCACTTCCGGGTTTAAATCCCGGTGAGCGATGACGCAATCGTGGTCATGTGACCACAGGATGGTGGCGCATGCGCAGAGAGCGCTAGTGGAGAAGCGAGGACAAAACAGGGAAAAGAATCCCTGCTGGCAAGGACGCAGAAGCGGTCATGTGACCGCAGGCATGACGCGTGAAAGCGCTGGATGTGTACCATGTAATAGGCTGTATAGGCTAGGGGAGAGAGAGGCTCTGCTCCTTACCATGGCGCTCTCTCCATATATTAGTGTGCTCCGATCCTCCAGGTACATTGATACCCTAGCTATTTTCTCGGTCACATCCTATTACATCCTAGTACCTGTGTCCATTTTTAACCCTCTCCACCTTGTTTGGTCTCTTTTAGTATACACCTGCCGCAGTATTTCTCCTTCTTTCTGATGCTCATCTATGCAATTTGCTTCCATATCCAGGTAGTCTCTTTTGGCATATCCTGCCTTCCTGCTGTGTGTACCTACCTCTCTCTGTTCCCTGATTTAACCTCTAGGTACTATAGATGTTACTCTTTCCTCATTCCTCATTCTCTTAGGACCCATACTTCCCATGTTCATTTCACTATTACTAGTGTACTCCTTGTGTGCCCAGCCACTTACATGTGCACGTTTTCACTTACTCCTTATCTTTTTAGGTCTTCACGTTAGATCTACCAATAATCGACTATATAGATCTTCACTGGAGGCGCCTATTTTGTCTCTGACTTTGGGTCTTCAACCATTTGAGTAGTGTATATATGCTATGTATCCTTTTTTTTCCCTTCACCGAGCTAGGCATTTGTCTGCCTCTGGTTGCACTATCATCAGCGCTCGTCCATCTCTAGCACCATTGTTATCTCCCTTATCCAGTGACTTAGCATGGACTATATCTCCACCACGCACGGAGTGTTATGACCTGGTGGTCAGGACAATAATGGACCTCGTGGTTAAGAGCACACGGAATGACCAGATAGCTACTGATAATAGGACGAGCTCTGGGACGTGGGAACTCTGCTGACCGCAATCCCTAATCCTATCAACCACACTAGAAATAGCCGTGGATTGCTCCTAACGCTCCCTATGCAACTCGGCACAGCCTAAGGAACTAGCTAGCCCTGAAGATAGAAAAATAAAGCCTACCTTGCCTCAGAGAAATTCCCCAAAGGAAAAGGCAGCCCCCCACATATAATGACTGTGAGTAAAGATGAAAATACAAACACAGAGATGAAATAGATTTAGCAAAGTGAGGCCCGACTTACTGAACAGACTGAGGATAGGAAAGGTAGCTTTGCGGTCAGCACAAAAACCTACAAAAAGACCATGCAGAGGGTGCAAAAAGACCCTCCGCACCGACTCACGGTGCGGAGGCGCTCCCTCTGCGTCCCAGAGCTACCAGCAAGCAAGACAACAATCAGAATAGCAAGCTGGACAGAAAAATAGCAAACCAGAGAAAAACAAGCAGTCACTTAGCTTCTGCTGGGAAGACAGGTCACAAGAACGATCCAGGAGTGAACTAGACCAATACTGGAACATTGACAGGTGGCATGGAGCAAAGATCTAAGTGGAGTTAAATAGAGCAGCAGCTAACGAATTAACCTCGTCACCTGTGGAAGGAAACTCAGAAACACCCACAGCCACCAGAGAAAGTCCATGGACAGAACCAGCTGAAGTACCATTCATGACCACAGGAGGGAGCCCGACAACAGAATTCACAACAACGGAGCACCTGTTTCTGGATAGATTCATCTCTCCGGCTCTTGTTCCTCTCAACAGATGGAGCATCACGTATATATTTGTGTAAAACTCACTAGTATCTCTTTTTTTGCATTATATGACATGTATCTCTGCATCATGTGACATTATATTTGTTTATATATTCGTCGTCAATGTCAAAGAAACGCTCTGACGAAGGTCCGGTGTGGACCGAAAACGTTTAGCAGTTTTGTTTGTCTGGATGCATCAATAAATTAAGAAGCTTTTTCTCACATTGAGTGCCAAGTTTTATTCATCTATAGTGTGGAGAAAAACATTTATTTTAGAACAAAGCATACAATGCCACAACATAATTACATTAATGAGTATTATTCCAAACTTCATTACAATCCATAAATCTCCATGTTCCTCTTAGCTAATGTCATTACTGACATCACTGCTTTTAGCCTACTCACATAACTCTTCAAACATATATATATATACAGTGGGTACAGAAAGTATTCAGATCCATTTACATTGTTTCACTCTTTGCTTTATTGCAGCCATTTGGTAAATTCAAAAAAGTTCATTTTTTTCACATTAATGTACACACTGCACCCCATCTTGGCTGAAAAAAACAGAAATGTAGAAATTTTTGCAAATTTATTACAAAAGAAAAACTGAAATATCACATGGTCATAAGTAGGGTTGAGCGACCTTGACCTTTTTAGAGTCGAGTCGTGTTTCGCGAAACCCGACTATCTTAGAAGTCGAGTCGAGTGGAATCGGCCGATTATCGCGAAAAGTCGGGTATCGCCCGAAACACGAAACCCAATGCAAGTCAATGGGGGAGCATAGTCGGCAGTGAGTGGAGGCCAGGAAAACACCTACACTGCCCATTTTAATGGCAAAAACATCCATTCTTTTTACTGAAGCTTGTCAATCGTAATTTAGCTTATAATAATTGGAAGGCATTTGAAATTGGGGGTCATTTGGCTAAAGTTGTGGGGGGTAGGGCTGGTTCAAGTAATTAGTGGGCCCAGGAAATCTGGAACGCGTCACGGCAGTGGAGCAGGGAGAGGAAAGTATTTCAACTTTGCAAGTGCTGTGATCCTGAGCAAGCAGGGGGGGCCCACTCGTTGGCACTGGCACTGGCACAGGGCCCCTCAAAGTACAGCGGTGTGTTTGCACGGCGGGGGCGCCTCCCACCGGCAGCAACACTTTTGCGTACTATGAGAGGCCCTGTGCCAGTGACGTCGCCAACTAGTATTCCTCCCCCCACCTGATGAAGGAACCTGCACTTTCATCTGCACCTTCCTCTTTGTCCCCGTGTAAGGTGGTATGGTATGCGGGAAGAGGAACCTGACTTTCAGCAGGGTCACAATCTTGCTGTGTAGCGTGCACAGGGAATTTAGCGTTATGGGTCAATGTACCAGCAGACTCATCTATCACTGTCTGGGCAATGGGCAGGATGAGGAGGAAACACAGATATAGGCCCAAAGAATAAAGTGGGCTAAATGCAGTTCAAAATTGGTAACACAGGACTAACCAGGGGGCATTGCAGTGGAGGACAACTGGAATGAGAGGCTGACACAGAGAGTAGGCCCAAATCAGTAAGTAGTCGAAATGCAGTTCAAAATTGGCAACCGTAGTAAACAGGCGGCCCAGCTTTGTTCAGTGGAGGAGAACAGCAAGGAGTGGCAGACACCGATAGTAGGCCCCAACCCAACTAGTAGGCCAAATGCAGTCTAACATTAACAACTACTTAACGAGAGCCTGAAAATGGAATTTCAGGACAGGAAACCAGGAAAACAGCAAGGAGTGGCAGACACCGATAGTAGGCCCCAACCCAACTAGTACGCCAAATGCAGTTGTTCCATTTAACCACAATTTAATGAGAGCCTGAAGATAGAAGCTCAGGAAAGGCAACCTGGAGAACACCTTGTAGTGTAACACACAATCTCTCTACACCCCATACCCAATTTGTAGGCCTAATGCAGTGTAGTTTCCAACAACTACTAAACGGGAGCAGGAAGATCGAAGCAATGGCGAGGAAACCTGGGGAACACCTTGGAGTGGAACACACCATCTCTCTACACCCCATACCCAATTTGTAGGCCTAATGTACTGTAGTTTCCCACAACTACAAAACGAGAGCATTAAGATCGCAGCAATGGCGAGGAAACCTGGGGAACACCTTGGAGTGGAACACACCATCTCTCTACACCCCATACCCAATTTGTAGGCCTAATGCACTGTAGTTTCCAACAACTACTAAACGAGAGCATTAAGATCGCAGCAATGGCGAGGAAACCTGGGGAACACCTTGGAGTGGAACACACCATCTCTCTACACCCCATACCCAATTTGTAGGCCTAATGCACTGTAGTTTCCAACAACTACTAAACGAGAGCATTAAGATCGCAGCAATGGCGAGGAAACCTGGGGAACACCTTGGAGTGGAACACACCATCTCTTTACACCCCATACCCAATTTGTAGGCCTAATGCACTGTAGTTTCCAACAACTACTAAACGAGAGCATTAAGATCGCAGCAATGGCGAGGAAACCTGGGGAACACCTTGGAGTGGAACACACCATCTCTCTACACCCCATACCCAATTTGTAGGCCTAATGCACTGTAGTTTCCAACAACTACTAAACGAGAGCAGGAAGATCGAAGCAATGGCGAGGAAACCTGGGGAACACCTTGGAGTGGAACACACCATCTCTCTACACCCCATACCCAATTTGTAGGCCTAATGCACTGTAGTTTCCAACAACTACTAAACGAGAGCATTAAGATCGCAGCAATGGAGAGGAAACCTGGGGAACACCTTGGAGTGGAACACACCATCTCTCTACACCCCATACCCAATTTGTAGGCCTAATGCACTGTAGTTTCCAACAACTACTAAACGAGAGCATTAAGATTGCAGCAATGGCGAGGAAACCTGGGGAACACCTTGGAGTGGAACACACCATCTCTACACCCCAGACCCAACTTGTAGGCCGAATGCAGTGTTGTTTTCAACAACTACTTAAGAAGAGCCTGAAGATCAAAGCTCAGAAAAGGCAACCCGGGGAACACCTTGGAGCGGCAGACACTGGTAGTAGGCTGTAAACCCCAAATTTTGGTCAATGGAGTTTATGAAATGTTCCAGGGGTACACAGGCAGCATTGGTGTGGTAAGCGGAGGACAATTTATATTTGGGACTGCAAACAGACTTTGTAGGCTGTCCCCTGTGGACCATGCATCCACAACATTAACCCAGTGCGCCGTAATGGACATCTAACCTTTCGTGGACATGCCTACTGGTCCATGCATCTGTTGTCAGGTGCACCTTTCTACTATTAGATAGCCAGAGAGCATGGACAATGCAGATTTTTACATGATGCTGTAGTGCTGGGATGGCTTTTCTTGCAAAAGAAGTGACGACTGGGTAGCTCTTACCATGGTACAGCGTAGTCCATCTGGGCTTTATAATTGTTAAATAGAGAAAAAAAATTGGCTGTATGCACTTTAAAATAGGTTACAGGGGTACACGGGCGGCAGTGGTCTGGTCAGTGTAGTTGTAGTAGAAAGAAGGGACCGCAGACAGGCTTCGAAGGCCTAACATAACAAATTGGACAGGCTGTAGGCACTTTTACATTGGTTCCAGGGGTACACGGGCAGCAGTACAATGGTCAGTGGAGGCCAAGTGGAAGGAGGGACCGCAGACAGGCTTCGAAGGCCTAACATAAAAAAATAGGGCTGTTGGCAATTTAAAATTGGTTCCAGGGGTACACGGGCAGCAGTACAATGGTCAGTGGAGGCCTAGTGGAAGGAGGGACCGCAGACAGGCTTCGAAGGCCTAACATAACAAAAATAGGGGTGCAGGCAATTTAACATTGGTTCCAGGGGTACACGGGAAGCAGTGGTCTGGTCAGTGTAGTAGTAGTAGAAAGAAGGGACTGCAGACAGGCTTCGAAGGCCTAACATAACAAAATTGGGCTGTTGGCAATTTAAAATTGGTTCCAGGGGTACACGGGCAGCAGTACAATGGTCAGTGGAGGCCTAGTGGAAGGAGGGACCGCAGACAGGCTTCGAAGGCCTAACATAACAAAAATAGGGGTGCAGGCAATTTAACATTGGTTCCAGGGGTACACGGGCAGCAGTGGTCTGGTCAGTGTAGTAGTAGTAGAAAGAAGGGACTGCAGACAGGCTTCGAAGGCCTAACATAACAAAATTGGGCTGTTGGCAATTTAAAATTGGTTCCAGGGGTACACGAGCAGCAGTACAATGGTCAGTGGAGGCCTAGTGGAAGGAGGGACCGCAGACAGGCTTCGAAGGCCTAACATAACAAAAATAGGGGTGCAGGCAATTTAACATTGGTTCCAGGGGTACACGGGCAGCAGTGGTCTGGTCAGTGTAGTAGTAGTAGAAAGAAGGGACTGCAGACAGGCTTCGAAGGCCTAACATAACAAAATTGGGCTGTTGGCAATTTAAAATTGGTTCCAGGGGTACACGGGCAGCAGTACAATGGTCAGTGGAGGCCTAGTGGAAGGAGGGACCGCAGACAGGCTTCGAAGGCCTAACATAACAAAAATAGGGGTGCAGGCAATATAACATTGGTTCCAGGGGTACACGGGCAGCAGTGGTCTGGTCAGTGTAGTATTAGTAGAAAGAAGGGACTGCAGACAGGCTTCGAAGGCCTAACATAACAAAATTGGGCTGTTGGCAATTTAAAATTGGTTCCAGGGGTACACGGGCAGCAGTACAATGGTCAGTGGAGGCCTAGTGGAAGGAGGGACCGCAGACAGGCTTCGAAGGCCTAACATAACAAAAATGTCAATACAATGGTATTGTCAGTGCCAGGCATTGAAGGATGTAAGCGCATAGACTAAACATTGGTGGAGCTGTGAGAGATAATTTTGCAAGTGGTAGAGCACTGTTTGAGCTGGGGGGGGAACTGACTTGTGGCCGGCGGTACAGGCCCAGGGCCCCTCATATTACAACGGTGTGTCTGACGTTGGGTGTGCACCACCGTCAGAGACACTTTATTGTACTATGAGGGACCCAGTGGCAGTGCCGTCGACCAAAAGCGGGCACACCCACCTCTTCAGAAAAAAAACAGCACTCTCACGGGTGCTGGCGCCAAGTGGCGATACCACGGCCCCGTGTGGGGAGTTTGGCCATTTAGGGAGGTGTAAACATGTCGTATGCTGGACAATCAGGTGCAGCAAATTACGATATTGGAAAAGTCATTCATAATAGTCCACAGGCAAGACCTTTTCATAGGAAAGCTAGGTGTCAGCCGGGCAAGGTGGGGCAAAAGATTTCGAAATCCAGTTGTGGTTCATTTTAATGAAGGTTAGATCATCTACATTTTGGGTAGCCAGACGAGTCCTTTTTTCTGTTAGTATTGAACCTGCAGCACTGAATACCCTTTCTGATAGGACACTAGCTGCCGGGCAAGCAAGCTCCTGCAATGCATATTCTGCCAATTCTGGCCAGGTGTCTAATTTGGATGCCCAGTAATCAAATGGGAATGACGGTTGAGGGAGAACGTCGATAAGGGATAAAAAATAGTTTGTAACCATACTGGACAAATGTTCAGTACCTGTCCTGTCTGCGGTCATAGCAAAATCACTCCACAACCTGGTCAGAAAACCCCTCTGGCCAACGCCACTTCTGATTTCTGCCCCTCTAACACCTCTGGTCTGCTGGCCCCTACAGCTCGTGTGAGAACAATCACGGGTGCTGTGTGCAGGGAATGCCAGAAGCAAACGGTCAACAAGAGTTGATTGTTTGGTTGCTAATATTATTTCCAAGTTCTCATGTGGCATTATATTTTGCAATTTGCCTTTATAGCGAGGATCAAGGAGGCAGGCCAACCAGTAATCGTCATCGTTCATCATTTTAGTAATGCGTGTGTCCCTTTTGAGGATACGTAAGGCATAATCCGCCATGTGGGCCAAAGTTCCAGTTCTCAAATCTGCGGTTGTGCTTGGTTGAGGGGCAGTTTCAGGCAAATCCACGTCACTTGTGTCCCTCCAAAAACCAGAACCCGGCCTTGCCGCGCCAACAATTTCCAGTGGCCCCGGAAAAGCTTCCTCATTAAAAATATAATCATCCCCATCATCCTCCTCGTCCTCCTCCTCCTCTTCGCCCGCTACCTCGTCCTGTACACTGCCCTGGCCAGACAATGGCTGACTGTCATCAAGGCTTTCCTCTTCCTCAGCTGCAGACGCCTGATCCTTTATGTGCGTCAAACTTTGCATCAGCATTAGGGGGATGCTCATGCTTATTATGGCGTTGTCTGCACTAACCAGCCATGTGCATTCCTCAAAACACTGAAGGACTTGACACATGTCTTGAATCTTCGACCACTGCACACCTGACAACTCCATGTCTGCCATCCTACTGCCTGCCCGTGTATGTGTATCCTCCCACAAAAACATAACAGCCCGCCTCTGTTCGCACAGTCTCTGAAGCATGTGCAGTGTTGAGTTCCACCTTGTTGCAATGTCTATGATTAGGCGATGCTGGGGAAGGTTCAAAGAACGCTGATAGGTCTGCATACGGCTGGAGTGTACGGGCGAACGGCGGATATGTGAGCAAAGTCCACTCACTTTGAGGAGCAGGTCGGATAACCCCGGATAACTTTTCAGGAAGCACTGCACCACCAGGTTTAAGGTGTGAGCCAGGCAAGGAATGTGTTTCAGTTGGGAAAGGGAGATGGCAGCCATGAAATTCCTTCCGTTATCACTCACTACCTTGCCTGCCTCAAGATCTACAGTGCCCAGCCACGACTGCGTTTCTTTCTGCAAGAACTCGGACAGAACTTCCGCGGTGTGTCTGTTGTCGCCCAAACACTTCATAGCCAATACAGCCTGCTGACGTTTGCCAGTAGCTGCCCCATAATGGGAGACCTGGTGTGCAACAGTGGCAGCTGCAGATGGAGTGGTTGTGCGACTGCGGTCTGTGGACGAGCTCTCGCTTCTGCAGGAGGACGAGGAGGAGGAGGAGGGGGTGCGAACGGCTACAGCCAACTGTTTCCTAGACCGTGGGCTAGGCAGAACTGTCCCAAAATTGCTGTCCCCTGTGGACCCTGCATCCACAACATTCACCCAGTGTGCCGTGATGGACACGTAACGTCCCTGGCCATGCCTACTGGTCCATGCATCTGTTGTCAGGTGCACCTTTGTGCTCACAGATTGCCTGAGTGCATGGACGATGCGCTCTTTAACATGCTGGTGGAGGGCTGGGATGGCTTTTCTGGAAAAAAAGTGTCGACTGGGTAGCTCGTAGCGTGGTACAGCGTAGTCCATCAGGGCTTTGAAAGCTTCGCTTTCAACTAACCGGTAGGGCATCATCTCTAACGAGATTAGTCTAGCTATGTGGGCGTTCAAACCCTGTGTACGCGGATGCGAGGCTAAGTACTTCCTTTTTCTAACCATAGTCTCATGTAGGGTGAGCTGGACTGGAGAGCTGGAGATCGTGGAACTAGCGGGGGTGCCAGTGGACATGGCAGACTGAGAGACGGTGGGAGATGGTATTGTTGCCGCCGGTGCCCTAGATGCAGTGTTTCCTACTACGAAACTGGTGATTCCCTGACCCTGACTGCTTTGGCCTGGCAAAGAAACCTGCACAGATACTGCAGGTGGTGCGGAAAATGGTGGCCCTACACTGCCGGAAGGGATGTTGCGTTGATGACTAGCTTCATTGGCCGAGGGTGCTACAACCTTAAGGGACGTTTGGTAGTTAGTCCAAGCTTGCAAATGCATGGTGGTTAAATGTCTATGCATGCAACTTGTATTGAGACTTTTCAGATTCTGCCCTCTGCTTAAGGTAGTTGAACATTTTTGACAGATGACTTTGCGCTGATCAATTGGATGTTGTTTAAAAAAATGCCAGACTGCACTCTTTCTAGCATCGGATACCTTTTCAGGCATTGCAGACTGAGCTTTAACCGGATGGCCACGCTGTCCTCCAACAGGTTTTGGCTTTGCCACGCGTTTTGGGCAAGATACGGGCCCGGCAGATGGAACCTGTTGCGATGTTGATGCCTGCTGCGGCCCCTCCTCCTCCGCTTCAGAACTGCTGCTGCCTGCACCCTGTTCCCCCAATGGCTGCCAATCGGGGTCAACAACTGGGTCATCTATTACCTCTTCTTTATATTCACAGATTGGGCTCAATAGTATCTATAATATCCCTCCCAACGGGGGACGAAGTACCATAAACTAAACTATTTCACACCGGCGTGATCAGTAAATGAAATGACCCCGACCATGGTACAAAATAAAAACAATATTTATTATATGATGTTAAAAACAACAAGTTTCTACTAGTAAGGAAGGTGCTGGAACCAAAGAACGAGGGATGGATCTGCCATAGGCTTATCTCTAACATATGAACTGGCCGACTTCTAATAATACTAAAACATCATACATAGCCTTATAAACATGTCAACGGTAAGATATCTGTATGGTTTTTAGTTTATCATAATATATACATATAGGAGAGGCTTGAACGCTATGTCTCCTAGTGATATGACCAAACAAGACAAAGATGACCCTACAAAGGCATTAAGATGTGAATATCTGAAATATACCTGATAGTCAGTCCAATGGGGATAAGCCGCGGCGTCCCTCTGCCCCGACGCGCGTTTCACACTGCTTCTTCAGGAGCAGGGACGCCGCGGCTTATCCCCATTGGACTGACTATCAGGTATATTTCAGATATTCACATCTTAATGCCTTTGTAGGGTCATCTTTGTCTTGTTTGGTCATATCACTAGGAGACATAGCGTTCAAGCCTCTCCTATATGTATATATTATGATAAACTAAAAACCATACAGATATCTTACCGTTCACATGTTTATAAGGCTATGTATGATGTTTTAGTATTATTAGAAGTCGGCTAGTTCATATGTTAGAGATAAGCCTATGGCAGATCCATCCCTCGTTCTTTGGTTCCAGCACCTTCCTTACTAGTAGAAACTTGTTGTTTTTAACATCATATAATAAATATTGTTTTTATTTTGTACCATGGTCGGGGTCATTTCATTTACTGATCACGCCGGTATTACCTCTTCTTGTAGCTTGTGTGCAACTTCGTCTGTGTCACCGTGTCGGTCGGTGGTATAGCGTTCGTGATGGGACAACATAGTCTCATCAGGGTCTGATTCTTGATCATTACCCTGTGAGGGCAATGTTGTGGTCTGAGTCAAAGGACCAGCATAGTAGTCTGGCTGTGGCTGTGCATCAGTGCACTCCATGTCAGATTCAACTTGTAATGGGCATGGACTGTTAACTGCTTCACTTTCTAAACCAGGGACGGTATGTGTAAAGAGCTCCATGGAGTAACCTGTTGTGTCGCCTGCTGCATTTTTCTCTGTCGTTGTTTTTGCTGAAGAGGACAAGGAAGCGACTTGTCCCTGACCGTGAACATCCACTAACGACGCGCTGCTTTTACATTTACCAGTTTCACGAGAGAAGGCAAAAGAGCTAGAGGCTGAGTCAGCAAGATAAGCCAAAACTTGCTCTTGCTGCTCCGGCTTTAAAAGCGGTTTTCCTACTCCCAGAAAAGGGAGCGTTTGAGGCCTTGTGTAGCCAGACGACGAACCTGGCTCCACAGCTCCAGACTTAGGTGCAATATTTTTTTTCCCACGACCACCTGATGCTCCACCACTACCACTACCCTCATTACCAGCTGACAATGAACGCCCCCGGCCACGACCTCTTCCACCAGACTTCCTCATTGTTTTAAAAACGTAACCAAACTAACGGTATTTGTTGCTGTCACACAACTTACACGGTGAGCTATAACTTCAGTATGATTTAGCTACCCCTTTACAGGTGGGTGAGACCACAACGAAAATCAGGCACAATGTTACACACTCTGTTTTTGGTGGCAACAAATGAAAGAGATGCCACACACGCAGGACTGTCACTGAAGCACAAATGTAAATATTAATCTCCCACTGTTTTTTTTTTATTTATTTATTTTTTCTTCAGGGAGACTTTAGAAACAAAATAAAATAAAATGATTTTTTCAGGAAGAATTTAGAAACCAAATAAAATAAAATGATTTCTTCAGGGAGAATTTAGAAAACAAATAAAACAAAAAATAGGCTTTCTATGGCCCACTGAGTGAGAGATGACGCACACAGGAGTCAGGAGTGGCACACAAGCCCAGAGGCCAATATTTTTCTCCCAATGATTGATGTAGTGATTTTTTCAGGTAGATTTTGGAACCCAAATCAAGCAAAAAAAATAATAGGCTTTCTATGGCCCACAATTGGAGAGAGAGAGAGAGAGATGGCATACCCAGGAGTCAAGACTGGTACACAAGCAGAAAGGGCAATATTAATCTCCCACTGATTTTTTTTTTTTTCAGGGAGACTTTAGAAAAAAAAAATAATAAAAAAAAATGATTTTTTCAGGAAGAATTTAGAAACCAAATAAACTAAAATGATTTTTTCAGGGAGAATATAGAAAACAAATAAAACAAAAAATAGGCTTTCTATGGCCCACTGTGTGAGAGATGACGCACACAGGAGTCAGGAGTGGCACACAAGCCCAGAGGCCAATATTTATCTCCCACTGATTGATTTATTGATTTTTTCAGGTAGAATTTAGAACCCAAATCAACCAAAAAAATAAATAGGCTTTCTATGGCTCACTATCTGAGAGAGAGAGATGGCACGCTTAGGACTGGCACACAAGCCCAAAGGCCAATATTAATCGCCCTTTTTTTTTTTCAGGGAGAATTTATAACACACACAAAAAAAAATATAAATAGGCTTTCTATGGCCCACTATTTGTGAGAGAGATGGCACGCTCAGAACTGGCACACAAGCCCAGAGGCCAATATTAATCTCCCCCTTTTTTTTTTTTTTTCAGGGAAAATTTATAAACCCAATAAAAAAAATAATAAATAGGCTTTCTATGGCCCACTATGTGAGAGAGAGAGAGATGGCACGCTTAGGACTGGCACACAAGCCCAAAGGCCAATATTAATCTCCCTTTTTTTTCAGGGAGAATTTATAAAACCAAAAAAATAAAATAAATAGGCTTTCTATGGCCCACTATTTGTGAGAGAGATGGCACGCTCAGGACTGGCACACAAGCCCAGAGGCCAATATTAATCTCCCACTTTTTTTTTTTTTTTCAGGGAAAATTTATAAACCCAATAAAAAAAATAATAAATAGGCTTTCTATGGCCCACTATCTGAGAGAGAGAGATGGCACGCTCAGGACTGGCACACAAGCCCAAAGGCCAATATTAATCTCCCTTTTTTTTTCAGGGAGAATTTATAAAACCAAAAAAAAATAAATAAATAGGCTTTCTATGGCCCACTATTTGTGAGAGAGATGGCACGCTTAGGACTGGCACACAAGCCCAAAGGCAAATATTAATCTCCCACTGATTGATTTATTGATTTTTTCAGGTAGAATTTAGAACCCAAATAAAGCAAAAAAAAAAAAAATAGGCTTTCTATGGCCCACTGAGTGAGTGATGATGCACACAGGAGTCAGGAGTGGCACACAAGCCCTGAGGCCAATATTTTTCTCCCACTGATTGATGTAGTGATTTTTTCAGGTAGATTTTGGAACCCAAATCAAGCAAAAAAATAAATAGGCTTTCTATGGCCCACTGACTGAGAGATGTCACACACAGGAGTCAGGAGTGGCACACAAGCCCTGAGGCCAATATTTTTCTCCGACTGATTGATGTAGTGATTTTTTCAGGTAGATTTTAGAACCCAAATCAAGCAAAAAATTAAATAGGCTCTCTATGGCCCACTGAGTGAGAGATGGCACAGACAGGGATGGCACTCTAGCAGAAATGCCAATCTTAATCTCCCACAAAAAAAAAAAAAAAAAAAAAAGGAACTGTCCTTCAATTACTATCTCCCTGCAGTAATCTCAGCCAGGTATGGCAGGCAGCAATAAGGAGTGGACTGATGCACAAATTAAATAAAAAGTGTGGACAAACAAACAAGATAGTTGTGCAGAAAGGAAGGAACAAGAGGATTTGTGCTTTGAAAAAAAGCAGTTGGTTTGCACAGCGGCGTACACACATCAATGCAGCTATCAGGGAGCCTTCTAGGGCAGCCCAATGAGCTACAGCGCTGAGAAAAAAAAAAATGTAGCTTCCACTATCCCTGCACACCGAAGGTGGTGTTGGACAGTGCAAATCGCTACAGCACAAGCGGTTTGGTGGTTAATGTACCCTGCCTAACGCTATCCCTGCTTCTGACGAAGCGGCAGCAACCTCTCCCTAAGCTCAGATCAGCAGCAGTAAGATGGCGGTCGGCGGGAACGCCCCTTTATAACCCCTGTGACGCCGCAGACAGCAAGCCAATCACTGCAATGCCCTTCTCTAAGATGGTGGGGACCAGGACCTATGTCATCACGCTGCCCACACTCTGCGTTTACCTTCATTGGCTGAGAAATGGCGCTTTTCGCATCATTGAAACGCGACTTTGGCGCGAAAGTCGCGTACCGCATGGCCGACAACACACAGGGGTCAGATCGGGTTTCATGAAACTCAACTTCGCCAAAAGTCGGCGACTTTTGAAAATGTTCGACCCGTTTCGCTCAACCCTAGTCATAAGGATTCAGACCATTTGCTCAGACACTCATTTTTCCATCACATGCTGTCCATTTCCTTGTGATCCTCCTTGAGATAGTTCTACTCCTTCATTGGAGTCCAGCTGTGTTTAATTAAACTGATAATATTTTACTTGGAAAGGCACACACCTGTCTATATAAGACCTCACAGCTCACAGTGCATGTCAGACCAAATGAGAATCATGAGGTCAAAGGCACTGGCCAAGGAGCATAGAGACAAAATTGCGGCAAGGCACAGATCTGGCCAGGGTTACAAGAGAATTACTGCAGTACTCAAGGTTCCTAAGAGCACGGTGTCCTCCATAATACTTAAATGGAAGAAGTTTGGGATGACCAGAAGTCTTCCTAGACCTGGCCAACCAGCCAAACTGAGCAATCGTGGGAGAAAAGCCTTGGTGAGAAAGGTAAAGAAGAACCCCAAGATCACTGTGGCTGAGCTCCAGAGATGCAGCAGGGAGATGGGAGAAAGTTCCTCAAAGTCAACTATTTATGCAGCCCTCCACCAGTCGGGCCTTTATGGCAGAGTGGCCTGTCGGAAGCTTCTCCTCAGTGCAAGACATATGAAAGACTTCATAGAGTTTGCTAAAAAAAAAATGAAGGACTCCCAGAATATGAGAAATAAGATTCTCTGGTCTGATGAGACAAAGATAGAACTTTTGTTTTTGTTTTTTTCAGCTGCAGGGACAGGACGACTGGTTGTCATTGAAGAAAACATGAATGCGGCCAAGTACAGAGATATCTTGGATGAAAACCTCTTCCAGAGTGCTCTGGACCTCAGACTTGGCCAAAGGTTCACCTCCCAACAAAACAATGACACTAAACACACAGCTAAAATAACAAAGGAGTGGCTTCTGAACAACTCTGCGACCATTCTTGACTGGCCCAGCCAGAGTCCTGACCTAAACCCAATTGAGCATCTCTGAAGAGGTGTGAAAATGGCTGTCCACCAACTTTCACCATCCATCCTGATGGAACTGGAGAGGATCTGCAAGGAAACATGGCAGAGGATCCCCAAATCCAGGTGCGAAAAATTGGTTGCATCATTCCCAAGAAGACTCATGGCTGTACTAGCTCAAAAGGGGGCTTCTACTCAATACTGAGCAAAGGGTCTGAATACTTATGATCATTTGATATTTCAGTTTTTCTTTTATTATAAATTAGCAAAAATTACTACATTTCTGTTTTTTTAGTCAAGATGGGGTGCAGAGTGTACATTATTGAGAAAAAAAATGATTTTTTTTTTTTTACCAAATGGCTGCAATGAAACAAAGTGAAAAATTTAATGGGGTCTGAATACTTTCCGTACCCACTGTATATATACTATTCACTACCATTAACCTTTATGAATGCCATATGGCCCCAATGTCAATCTATGTCTCTATTCTGGTTAAGGCTCCCAGAGCTCCCTACTAGGGTTGAGCGAAACGGGTCGTTCATTTTCAAAAGTCGCCGACTTTTAGCAAAGTCGGGTTTCATGAAACCCGATCCGACCCCTGTGCGGGGTCGGCCATGCGGTACGCGACTTTCGCGCCAAAGTCGCGTTTCAATGACGCGAAAAGCGCCATTTCTCAGCCAATGAAGGTAAACGCAGAGTGTGGGCAGCGTGATGACATAGGTCCTGGTCCCCACCATCTTAGAGAAGGGCATTGCAGTGATTGGCTTGCTGTCTGCGGCGTCACAGGGGCTATAAAGGGGAGTTCCCGCCGACCGCCATGTTACTGCTGCTGATCTGAGCTTAGGGAGAGGTTGCTGCCGCTTCGTCAGAAGCAGGGATAGCGTTAGGCAGGGTCCATTAACCACCAAACCGCTTGTGCTGTAGCGATTTCCACTGCCCAACACCACCTTCGGTGTGCAGGGACAGTGGAAGCTACATTTTTTTTTTTCCCCCTCAGCGCTGTAGCTCATTGGGCTGCCCTAGAAGGCTCCCTGATAGCTGCATTGCTGTGTGTACGCCGCTGTGCAAACCAACTGCTTTTTTCAAAGCACAAATCCTCTTGTTCCTTCCTTTCTGCACAGCTATCTTTTTGGTTTGTACACACTTTTTATTTAATTTGTGCATCAGTCCACTCCTTATTGCTGCCTGCCATACCTGGCTGAGATTACTGCAGGGAGATAGTAATTGAAGGACACTCCCTGTTTTTTTTTTTTTTTGTGGGAGATTAAGATTGACATTTCTGCTAGAGTGCCATCCCTGTCTGTGTCATCTCTCACTCAGTGGGCCATAGAAAGCCTATTTATTTTTTTGCTTGATTTGGGTTATAAAATCTACCTGAAAAAATCACTACATCAATCAGTGGGAGAAAAATATTGGCCTTTGGGCTTGTGTGCCAGTCCTAAGCGTGCCATCTCTCTCTCTCAGATAGTGGGCCATAGAAAGCCTATTTATTTATTTTTTTTTGGTTTTATAAATTCTCCCTTAAAAAAAAAAGGGAGATTAATATTGGCCTTTGGGCTTGTGTGCCAGTCCTAAGCGTGCCATCTCTCTCTGTCTCTCAGATAGTGGGCCATAGAAAGCCTATTTATTATTTTTTTTATTGGGTTTATAAATTTTCCCTGGAACAAAAAAAAAAAAGTGGGAGATAAATATTGGCCTCTGGGCTTGTGTGCCACTCCTGACTCCTGTGTGCGTCATCTCTCACTCAGTGGGCCATAGAAAGCCTTTTTTTGTTTTATTTGTTTTCTAAATTCTCCCTGAAAAAATCATTTTATTTTATTTGGTTTCTAAATTCTTCCTGAAAAAATCATTTTATTCTATTTTTTTTTTTTCCTAAAGTCTCCCTGAAAAAAAAAAAAAACAAAACAAATCAGTGGGAGATTAATATTGCCCTTTCTGCTTGTGTGCCAGTCTTGACTGCTGGGTGTGCCATCTCTCTCTCTCTCTCTCCAATTGTGGGCCATAGAAAGCCTATTATTTTTTTAGCTTGATTTGGGTTCCAAAATCTACCTGAAAAAATCACTACATCAATCAGTGGGAGATAAATATTGGCCTCTGGGCTTGTGTGCCACTCCTGACTCCTGTGTGCGTCATCTCTCACTCAGTGGGCCATAGAAAGCCTTTTTTTGTTTTATTTGTTTTCTAAATTCTCCCTGAAAAAATCATTTTATTTTATTTGGTTTCTAAATTCTTCCTGAAAAAATCATTGTATTCTATTTTTTTTTTCCTAAAGTCGCCCTGAAAAAAAAAAAAAACAAACAATTCAGTGGGAGATTAATATTGCCCTTTCTGCTTGTGCGCCAGTCTTGACTCCTGGGTGTGCCATCTCTCTCTCTCTCTCCAATTGTGGGCCATAGAAAGCCTATTATTTTTTTAGCTTGATTTGGGTTCCAAAATCTACCTGAAAAAATCACTACATCAATCAGTGGGAGATAAATATTGGCCTCTGGGCTTGTGTGCCACTCCTGACTCCTGTGTGCGTCATCTCTCACTCAGTGGGCCATAGAAAGCCTTTTTTTGTTTTATTTGTTTTCTAAATTCTCCCTGAAAAAATCATTTTATTTTATTTGGTTTCTAAATTCTTCCTGAAAAAATCATTTTATTCTATTTTTTTTTCCTAAAGGCTCCCTGAAAAAAAAACAAAAAAAAACAAATCAGTGGGAGATTAATATTGCCCTTTCTGCTTGTGTGCCAGTCTTGACTCCTGGGTGTGCCATCTCTCTCTCTCTCTCCAATTGTGGGCCATAGAAAGCCTATTATTTTTTTAGCTTGATTTGGGTTCCAAAATCTACCTGAAAAAATCACTACATCAATCAGTGGGAGATAAATATTGGCCTCTGGGCTTGTGTGCCACTCCTGACTCCTGTGTGCGTCATCTCTCACTCAGTGGGCCATAGAAAGCCTTTTTTTGTTTTATTTGTTTTCTAAATTCTCCCTGAAAAATCATTTTATTTTCTTTGGTTTCTAAATTCTTCCTGAAAAAATCATTTTATTCTATTTTTTTTTTTTCCTAAAGTCTCCCTGAAAAAAAAAAAAAAATCAAATCAGTGGGAGATTAATATTTACATTTGTGCTTCAGTGACAGTCCTGCGTGTGTGGCATCTCTCTCATTTGTTGCCACCAACAACAGAGTGTGTAACATTGTGCCTGATTTTCGTTGTGGTCTCACTCACCTGTAAAGGGGTAGCTAAATCATACTGAAGTTATAGCTCACCGTGTAATTTGTGTGACAGCAACAAATACCGTTAGTTTGTTTACGTTTTTAAAACAATGAGGAAGTATGGTGGAAGAGGTCGTGGCCGGGGGCGTTCATTGTCAGCTGGTAATGAGGGTAGTGGTAGTGGTGGAGCATCAGCTGGTCGTGGGAAAAAAAATATTGCACCTAAGTCTGGAGCTGTGGAGCCAGGTTCGTCGTCTGGCTACACAAGGCCTTGAACGCTCCCTTTTCTGGGAGTAGGAAAACCGCTTTTAAAGCCGGAGCAGCAAGAGCAAGTTTTGGCTTATCTTGCTGACTTAGCCTCTTGCTCTTTTGCCTCCTCTCGTGAAACTGGTAAATGTCAAAGCAGCGCGTCGTTAGTGGATGTTCACGGTCAAGGACAAGTCGCTTCCTTGTCCTCTTCAGCAAAAACAACAACAGAGAAGAATGCAGCAGGCGACACAACGGGTTACTTCATGGAGCTCTTTACACATACCGTCCCTGGCTTAGAAAGTGAAGCAGTTAACAGTCCATGCCCATTACAAGTTGAATCTGACATGGAGTGCACTGATGCACAGCCACAGCCAGACTACTATGCTGGTCCTTTGACTCAGACCACAACATTGCCCTCGCAGGGTGCTGATCAAGAATCAGACCCTGATGAGACTATGTTGCCCCATCACGAACGCTATACCACCGACCGACACGGTGACACAGACGAAGTTGCACACGAGCTACAAGAAGAGGTAATAGATGACCCAGTTTTTGACCCCGATTGGCAGCCATTGGGGGAACAGGGTGCAGGCGGCAGCAGTTCTGAAGCGGAGGAGGAGGGGCCGCAGCAGGCATCAACATCGCAACAGGTTCCATCTGCCGGGCCCGTATCTTGCCCAAAACGCGTGGCAAAGCTAAAACCTGTTGGAGGACAGCGTGGCCATCCGGTTAAAGCTCAGTCTGCAATGCCTGAAAAGGTATCCGATGCTAGAAAGAGTGCAGTCTGGCATTTTTTTAAACAACATCCAATTGATCAGCGCAAAGTCATCTGTCAAAAATGTTCAACTACCTTAAGCAGAGGACAGAATCTGAAAAGTCTCAATACAAGTTGCATGCATAGACATTTAACCACCATGCATTTGCAAGCCTGGACTAACTACCAAACGTCCCTTAAGGTTGTAGCACCCTCGGCCAATGAAGCTAGTCAGCAACGCAACATCCCTTCCGGCAGTGTAGGGCCACCATTTTCCGCACCACCTGCAGTATCTGTGCAGGTTTCTTTGCCAGGCCAAAGCCGTCAGGGTCAGGGAATCACCAGTTTCGTAGTAGGAAACACTGCATCTAGGGCACCGGTGGCAACAATACCATCTCCCACCGTCTCTCAGTCTGCCATGTCCACCGGCACCCCCGCTAGTTCCACAATCTCCAGCTCTCCAGTCCAGCTCACCCTACATGAGACTATGGTTAGAAAAAGGAAGTACTTAGCCTCGCATCCGCGTACACAGGGTTTGAACGCACACATAGCTAGACTAATCTCGTTAGAGATGATGCCCTACCGGTTAGTTGAAAGCGAAGCTTTCAAAGCCCTGATGGACTACGCTGTACCATGCTACGAGCTACCCAGTCGACACTTTTTTTCCAGAAAAGCCATCCCAGCCCTCCACCAGCATGTTAAAGAGCGCATCGTCCATGCACTCAGGCAATCTGTGAGCACAAAGGTGCACCTGACAACAGATGCATGGACCAGTAGGCATGGCCAGGGACGTTACGTGTCCATCACGGCACACTGGGTAAATGTGGTGGATGCAGGGTCCACAGGGGACAGCAAGTTTGGGACAGTTCTGCCTAGCCCACGGTCTAGGAAACAATTGGCTGTAGCCGTTCGCACCCCCTCCTCCTCCTCTTCGTCCTCCTGCAGAAGCGAGAGCTCGTCCACAGACCGCAGTCGCACAACCACTCCATCCGCAGCTGCCACTGTTGCACACCAGGTCTCCCATTATGGGGCAGCTACTGGCAAACGTCAGCAGGCTGTATTGGCTATGAAGTGTTTGGGCGACAACAGACACACCGCGGAAGTTCTGTCCGAGTTCTTGCAGAAAGAAATGCAGTCGTGGCTGGGCACTGTAGATCTTGAGGCAGGCAAGGTAGTGAGTGATAACGGAAGGAATTTCATGGCTGCCATCTCCCTTTCCCAACTGAAACACATTCCTTGCCTGGCTCACACCTTAAACCTGGTGGTGCAGTGCTTCCTGAAAAGTTATCCGGGGTTATCCGACCTGCTCCTCAAAGTGCGTGGACTTTGCTCACATATCCGCCGTTCGCCCGTACACTCCAGCCGTATGCAGACCTATCAGCGTTCTTTGAACCTTCCCCAGCATCGCCTAATCATAGACGTTGCAACAAGGTGGAACTCAACACTGCACATGCTTCAGAGACTGTGTGAACAGAGGCGGGCTGTTATGTTTTTGTGGGAGGATACACATACACGGGCAGGCAGTAGGATGGCAGACTGTTGTGAATTCTGTGGCTGAATTCACTCCTGTGGTCACAAGTGGTACTGCAGCTTCTGAGCTTCCTCCCTCAGGTGTTCTGGTGAGCTCGTTAGCTGCTTCATTACTTAACTCCGCCTGATGCTGCTATCCTTGCTCCTTGTCAATGTTTCAGTGTTGGATCTAAACTTCTCCTGATTGTTCCTGTGACCTGCTGCTCTGTATAGCTAAGTGCTTTTTGCTTTTTTGTTGCTTTTTTTCTGTCCAGCTTGTCTTTTGTTTTGCTGGAAGCTCTGAGACGCAAAGGGTGTACCGCCGTGCCGTTAGTTCGGCACGGTGGTTTTTTTTTGCCCCCTTTGCGTGGTTTTGCTTTAGGGTTTTTTGTAGACTGCAAAGTTCGCTTTACTGTCCTCGCTCTGTCCTAGAATATCGGGCCCCACTTTGCTGAATCTATTTCATCCCTACGTTTTGTCTTTTCATCTTACTCACAGTCATTATATGTGGGGGGCTGCCTTTTCCTTTGGGGAATTTCTCTGGGGCAAGTCAGGCCTATTTTTCTATCTTCAGGCTAGCTAGTTTCTTAGGCTGTGCCGATTTGCCTAGGTAGTTGTTAGGCGCAATCCACAGCCGCTTTTAGTTGTGTTTAGGATAGGATCAGGTGTGCAGTCTACAGAGTTTCCACGTCTCAGAGCTCGTTCTTGTATTTTTGGGTATTTGTCAGATCACTGTGTGCGCTCTGATCGCTAAGCACACTGTGTTTCTGGATTGCCTTCATAACACCTGTCATTAGCAAACATAACAGTACAAGGAGCCACACTAATGATTCTCAATAGAGGGAAAGAAAAAGTTCTGACATCATTTTTTTTTTTTTTTTCTGCTCTGTGTTCACTTTTTTTTTTTCCCCTAGACATTTGGGTGATTCTGGACACAGGTGTGGACATGGATATTCAGGGTCTGTGCTCTTCAACGGATAATCTCGTTATAAATGTACAAAAGATTCAAGATACTATTGATCAGAAATCTATGTTAGAACCTAGAATTCCTATTCCTGATTTGTTTTTTGGAGATAGAACTAAGTTTCTAAGTTTCAAAAATAATTGTAAGCTATTTCTGGCCTTGAAACCTCATTCTTCTGGTAATCCTATTCAACAGGTTTTGATTATTATTTCTTTTTTGCGTGGCGACCCTCAAGACTGGGCATTTTCTCTTGCGCCAGGAGACCCTGCATTGAGTAGTGTCGATGCGTTTTTCCTGGCGCTCGGATTGCTGTACGATGAGCCTAATTCAGTGGATCAGGCTGAGAAAAATTTGCTGGCTTTGTGCCAGGGTCAGGATGATATAGAAGTATATTGTCAGAAATTTAGGAAATGGTCAGTACTCACTCAGTGGAATGAATCTGCGCTGGCAGCTTTGTTCAGAAAGGGTCTCTCTGTGGCTCTTAAGGATGTCATGGTGGGATTTCCTATGCCTGCTGGTTTGAATGAGTCTTTGTCTTTGGCCATTCAGATCGGTCGACGCTTGCGCGAGCGTAAATCTGTGCACCATTTGGCGGTACTGCCTGAGGTTAAACCTGAGCCTATGCAGTGCGATAGGACTATGACTAGAGTTGAACGGCAGGAATACAGACGTCTGAATGGTCTGTGTTTCTACTGTGGTGATTCCACTCATGCTATTTCTGATTGTCCTAAGCGCACTAAGCGGTCCGCTAGGTCTGCCGTCATTGGTACTGTACAGTCCAAATTCCTTCTGTCCATTACCTTGATATGCTCTTTGTCGTCGTTTTCTGTCATGGCGTTTGTGGATTCGGGCGCTGCCCTGAATCTGATGGATTTGGATTATGCTAAACGTTGTGGGTTTTTCTTGGAGCCTTTGCGGTGTCCTATTCCATTGAGAGGAATTGATGCTACACCTTTGGCCAAGAATAAACCTCAATACTGGGCCCAGCTGACCATGTGCATGGCTCCTGCACATCAGGAAGTTATTCGCTTTCTGGTGTTGCATAATCTGCATGATGTGGTCGTGTTGGGGTTGCTATGGCTACAAACCCATAATCCAGTATTGGATTGGAATTCCATGTCGGTATCCAGCTGGGGTTGTCAGGGGGTACATGGTGATGTTCCATTTTTGTCGATTTCGTCATCCACCCCTTCTGAGGTCCCAGAGTTCTTGTCTGATTATCAGGATGTATTTGAAGAGCCCAAGTCCGATGCTCTATCTCCGCATAGGGATTGTGATTGTGCTATCAATTTGATTCCTGGTAGTAAATTCCCTAAAGGTCGATTATTTAATTTATCCGTGCCCGAACACGCCGCTATGCGCAGTTATGTGAAGGAATCCCTGGAGAAGGGACATATTCGCCCATCGTCATCACCACTGGGAGCAGGGTTCTTCTTTGTAGCCAAGAAGGATGGTTCGCTGAGACCGTGTATTGATTACCGCCTTCTTAATAAGATCACTGTTAAATTTCAGTATCCCTTGCCATTGTTATCTGACTTGTTTGCTCGGATTAAGGGGGCTAGTTGGTTCACTAAGATAGATCTTCGTGGTGCGTATAATCTGGTGAGAATCAGGCAAGGAGATGAATGGAAAACTGCATTCAATACGCCCGAGGGTCATTTTGAGTATCTAGTAGTGTTGAGCATTCCGATACCGCAAGTATCGGGTATCGGCCGATATTTGCGGTATCGGAATTCCGATACTGAATTCCGATACTTCCCGCGTATCGGATACCGGAATCGGAAGTTCCCAGAATTCAAATTGAACGCAGCAGCCAATGAGGAATGAATGAAAGTGTGGGCACATCCTGTTTAGCATGGTGGGCATGTAAGTACTGGCAAGGCTGGGATTGGCTGCTGAAATGATGTCACTCTGCACTATAAAAAAGCGCTGCCGCCATTTTGCGCTCACTCTGCTGTGATTTCAGTTAGGGACAGGACGCTGTGTTCTAACTGAGGGCCAGTTGAGCTTGCTAATTGCTTTATTTTCCTTTCCAAAGGCTAATTTAGCAAAACGCTGTGTGTTCTTCACTGTTCACCTTGCTCTTGCCTTGCAGCGCTGTTTTAACAGCGTTCTGCAAGGTCTCTGTGTGTGTGTGTGTGTGCAGCTCACTCTGTAGTCTGTGTGCAGCCATATACCCGGTTGTATTCAGCTCAGGGGGGGTTCACACTGCCTCACACAGTTGTTCTTTTTTGCTCTTAGTGCAGCCTGCTGCAAATTTTTTCTCAAATTTCCTATTAGTGTTTTTCCACCAGTCTCCAGCTCTATTGTGGAAAAACACTACATAGGATAACCTAGAGGGGTTTTTTTGGGCCTTGCAGCGCCGTTTACGGCTGTCTGCACGGTCTCCGTGTGAGCCCAGCTCGCCCTGTAGTCTGTGTGCAGCCATAGCCGGTTGGATTCAGCTCAGGGTTCGTTACTGGCTCATACCTTGAGAAAAATTTTCCTTTTTTTCAAATAGTGCAGCCTGTTTAAAATTTGAAAAAAAAAATTCCTATTAGTGTCTTTCCACTCGTATCCAGCTAAATAGTGGAAAAACACTATATAGGATAACCTAGAGGAGGGTTTTTTGGCCTTGCAGCGCCGTTTACGGCTGTCTGCACGGTCTCCGTGTGAGCCCAGCTCGCCCTGTAGTCTGTGTGCAGCCATAGCCGGTTGGATTCAGCTCAGGGTTCGTTACTGGCTCATACCTTGAGAAAAATTTTCCTTTTTTTTCAAATAGTGCAGCCTGTTTAAAATTTGAAAAAAAAAAATCCTATAAGTGTCTTTCCACTCGTATCCAGCTAAATAGTGGAAAAACACTATATAGGATAACCTAGAGGAGGGTTTTTTGGCCTTGCAGCGCCGTTTACGGCTGTCTGCACGGTCTCCGTGTGAGCCCAGCTCGCCCTGTAGTCTGTGTGCAGCCATAGCCGGTTGGATTCAGCTCAGGGTTCGTTACTGGCTCATACCTTGAGAAAAATTTTCCTTTTTTTGAAATAGTGCAGCCTGTTTAAAATTTGAAAAAAAAAAAATTTCTATTAGTGTCTTTTCCACCAGTCTCCAGCTCAATTGTGGAAAAACACTACATAGGATAACCTAGAGGGTTTTTTTGGGGCCTTGCAGCGCTGTTTACGGCTGTCTGCACGGTCTCTGTGTGAGCGCAGCTCGCCCTGTAGTCTGTGTGCAGCCATAGCCGGTTGGATTCAGCTCAGGGTGCGTTACTGCCTCATACCTTGAAAAACAATTTCCTTTTTTTCAAATAGTGCAGCCAGTTTAAAATTTGAAAAAAAAAATTCCTATTAGTGTCTTTCCACTTGTATCCAGCTAAATAGTGGAAAAACACTATATAGGATAACCTAGAGGAGGGTTTTTTGGCCTTGCAGCGCCGTTTACGGCTGTCTGCACGGTCTCCGTGTGATTTAAACTAGCTCTGTAGCCCGATCTGCACCAAAAAAAAGGTTAAGTTCACCAAACACAACTTAACACTTGTGTAGGCCACATTTGAAAAATAATAAAGTTTAGTCCACAATTTACAACATTAGTGTTTCTTACACCTGTTAGGAGGAGCATTACAGGAATAAGCACACTAAGGCCTTAGTACTTTTCTGCTTATCTTTATCTGTCAACCAAGATGAAGAGGGCAGGGAGTAAGGCACGTGGGCGTGGGCGCGGAGCAGGGAGAGGAGCAGGGAGAGGACGTGGTGATTCTGTGCCTGCTGCGGGCGCCGGTGACTCGTCGTCACTCAGTTTCAGCAGGGAACAGTCCTTCATGCGCAGCTTTGTCGGAGAGCGCCGTGCACCGCTGCTGCGTGAAGACCAAATTGAAGCCGTTGTCGGGTGGATGGCAGCTAACGCCTCGGCATCGACTTCAGTTAGTGCCACATCCTCTCAGGCACAGAGCACTGGAGAGCAGCCATCTGTCTCTTCACCACCTGCCAAATTGGCCAGGCAGTCAGAGAGCCCAGGACAGGAGCCGTCTCTACTTCTGTTCTCTGAATCTCTTGGCTTGGAAACAGGGGGCCAGCCAAGCAGCATTGGAGAAATGGAAGAAGAGGCAGTGTGCAGTGATGCCCAACACCTTTTTCTCTCTGACTCTGAAGAGGCAGGTGGGCCAGTGCCTCCGGTGACCACAGCGCAGTACGCATCTGATGATGAAACTCAGGTGCCGCTTTCTCGTGCGTACTGTGCTGCTGAGACTACCCAGGAGGAGCAGTTGGTGGCAGAGGGTAGTGGAGATGATGAGGTCCTTGACCCATCGTGGCGTGAGGAACAGGAAGGTGGTGGGAGCAGCTCAGAGGAAGAGCTTCCTCTTACGGGCCAAAGAGGGAGAGGGAGGGGGAAGACTGCGGAGCCTGTAGCCTCCACTTTGGCACCCGTTAGGAGCCTGTCTCTTTCCAAAGCCAAAAAGGGCGCTCCCAAGACTTGCAGTGCCTGGTCCTTTTTTGACACAGTTGCAGATGACATTTGTTTTGTCAAATGCAAGCTGTGTCATCATAAAGTAAAAAGAGGGAAAAATGTCAGCAACCTCAATACCACAAATATGTGGAAACATGTGCGGACCAGGCACGCGGTGGAGTTACAGAAACACACTGAAGATGTAGGCCAACCAACAGCGGCAGCTACCACCTCTTCAGCTCGTGTTGCCTCTTCCTCCAGCTCACGCACAGCTGGTTTGGCTTCCTCCCAGAGACCTTGTGTAATTCCACCCACAGCACCACCTTCCCAGTCATCCTCACACTCCCAGTCTACTCTACAGCCATCGGTAGTACAGGCATGGGAGAAAAGGCGGGCATTCTCGGCCAACCACCCCCGAGCACAGGCTCTGAATGCAGGCATTGCCAAACTGTTGTCCCTGGAAATGCTCTCGTTCAGGCTGGTGGAGACTGACAGCTTCCGTGACTTGATGGCATTGGCAGTCCCACAGTACAAGGTGCCCAGCCGCTTTTACTTCAGCAGGCAGGCTGTCCCTGCCCTGCACAGGCATGTTGAGGCAAACATAAAACATGCGCTACTGAACGCCGTCAGTAGCAAGGTCCACCTCACCACCGATGCGTGGACCAGTCAGCATGGACAGGGGCGATATGTTTCCCTCACTGCCCATTGGGTTAATGTTGTTGAGCCAGGTACAGATCGTGCGAGTGGCGCAGGACGTGTCCTGCCCACTCCAAGGATTGCAGGAATCCAGTCTGTACGCATCGACTCCTCCTCTTACACCAGTTCCTCTGATTCCTCTCTGCAGGATCCGTCACAGTCCACCCCCACATGGACCCGTGAACGTTTACCTATGACCGACATGAGCACAGCCGTGGCCAAACGTCAGCAGGCCGTCTTGAAACTAGTTTCATTGGGGCATCGAAGCCACACAGCGCAGGAGCTCTGGAATGCCATAAAGCAGGAGAGCGATGTGTGGTTACTGCCAGCGAATCTCCAGCCAGGCATGGTAGTGTGTGACAATCTGGTGGCAGCTTTGGCCCTTGGCAACCTCACTCACATCCCATGTCTGGCACATGTGCTCAATTTGGTTGTGCAGAGTTTTCTGAGGGACTATCCGGATCTTGATGCCCTGCTGCACAAGGTCCGCCTAGAGTGTGCTCACTTGCGGCGTTCCAGCTTGGCCAGATCCCGCATTGCTGCTCTGCAGCGCCGATTCCGCCTTCCGGAACACCGCATCATATGTGACCTACCTACCCGGTGGAATTCCACGTTACATATGTTGGAGCGGTTGTGTGAGCAGCAGCAAGCAGTTATGGAGTACCAGCTGCATCAGGCGCAAAGAGGTCGCAGTCAGCGCCGATCAGACTTCACAACCACAGAGTGGGCCACTATGAAGGACGTCTGCCAGGTTTTGCGTCCTTTTGATTATTCCACGCGGATGGCAAGCGCAGATGATGCACTAGTCAGCATGACTGTCCCCCTTATCTGCCTACTTCAGCAAACTTTGCAAGGGTTAAGGGATGATGTGGTGGAAGAGGTGGAGGATGAGGAGTCACCTTTTCCATCAGCTTCTGGAGAGTCAGCGCCACGTGGTTCCTCACAAAGGGGTACGCAGGGGCCAATTTGTGAGGAGGATGAGGAGGAGTCAATGGAGGAGGAAGAGCTCCGTCCAGAGGAGGGAGCGACACAATTGTCCAGTGGTCAGTGTGTACAGCGAGGGTGGGGTGATGACGAGCGGGCAGAGATCATGTCTCAAGCAGGGGACAGCGTTTCTGGGCCAGTTGGCACTCTGCAGCACATGGTGGATTTCATGCTGCAGTGCCTGAGAAACGACCGCCGCATCGACCACATTCTCAACATGCCTGATTATTGGGTGTTCACCCTCCTCGATCCTCGCTACCGGGACAACGTCCAAAACCTCATCCCTGCGTTGACCCGGGAGTACCACGACACACTGGTGAATTCCATCATCTTCTCCTGTCCAACTGAGAGGAGTGCTGCTAGTGCTTTACAAAGCAGCTCAGTGCGTCGAGGCAGTGGGGGAGGCTCTGCCCAAAGAGGGAGCAAAAGCAGTGCCTCTGCCCAAGGCAAGCCCAGTATGGCACAACTCTGGCACACTTTTGTGTGCCCGCCCCAAATGTCTACACCATCACCGGCGGCTCCAGTCAGCAGGAGGCAACGGTTCCGTCAGATGGTGACAGACTACATGGCTTGCCCTCTTACTGTACTCCCAGACGGCTCTTCCACGTTCAAGTTTTGGGTCTCTAAGCTGGATACATGGCCAGAGCTAAGCCAGTATGCATTGGAGGTGCTGGCTTGCCCTGCGGCTAGTGTCTTATCGGAACGTGTCTTTAGTGCCGCAGGTGGTGTACTAACAGACCGTCGCATGCGACTATCCTCCGATAACGTTGACCGGCTTACTTTCCTGAAAATGAACCAGGCCTGGATCTCACAGGAATTTGCCACTCCTCTGCCTGATTAAGTAATTGGGTGTCATCCAGGTCTCCTGCTGTGTTCATCTTTCTACCACCTGAACTGCTATTCCTGGGCTCCAACACCGCCAGTTGCGGCTCAGAAGTGCAGGCTGCACAGTAAAAACATACGACTAGTGTTGAGCGATACCGTCCGATACTTGAAAGTATCGGTATCGGATAGTATCGGCCGATACCCGAAAAATATCGGATATCGCCGATACCGATATCCGATACCAATACAAGTCAATGGGACATCAAGTATCGGAATGTATCCTCATGGATCCCAGGGTCTGAAGGAGAGGAAACTCTCCTTCAGGCCCTGGGATCCATATTAAAGTGTAAAATAAAGAATTAAAATAAAAAATATTGTTATATTCACCTCTCCGGCGGCCCCTGGACATCAGCGGGAGGATCCGGCGTCCGGCACGGCTTCTTTCTTCAAAATGCGCGCCTTCAGGACCTGTGGAATGACGTCCCGGCTTCTGATTGGTCGCGTGCCGCCCATGTGACCGCCACGCGACCAATCAGAAGCCGCGACGTCATTCCTCAGGTCCTAGAAGGCGCTCATTCTAGGACTTTAGCTGAGGAATGACGTCGCGGCTTCTGATTGGTCGCGTGGCGGTCACATGGGCGGCACGCGACCAATCAGAAGCCGGGACGTCATTCCACAGGTCCTGAAGGCGCGCATTTTGAAGAAAGAAGCCGTGCCGGACGCCGGATCCTCCCGCTGATGTCCAGGGGCCGCCGGAGAGGTGAATATAACAATATTTTTTATTTTAATTCTTTATTTTACACTTCCGATACCGATACCCGATATCACAAAAATATCGGATCTCGGTATCGGAATTCCGATACCGCAAGTATCGGCCGATACCCGATACTTGCGGTATCGGAATGCTCAACACTACATACGACCCAGTGTTATTGGGTTTCAGTAACGTCAGCTGATCCCCAGCTGTGTAGCCGGCAATGTGTCCTGCGACCGCCACGCTGGCACAACAACCTAAATGTAAGGGAACCTGTCCCCCCCCCCCCCGTCGTTTGTTACTGAAAGAGCCATCTTGTGCAGCAGTAATGCTGCACAAGGAAAAGGTAGCTCTTTTTTTTTAGCTCTTTGCACACGCAGAACTTAACACTTATAAAATGTGTTCACTGATACCGTTATACCGTCCCGGAGCTGGGACTTTCCTTCGTAATGTGACGCAGCACAGCCGTCATTCCTACCCCCTTGGTGCCATGCGCTGCCTCCTCAGCGTTGTTTTAAGCTGTCACGGAGCCTGCGCTGTTCTGTTATCCCTTGGGCATGCCCTATTTGCGCTGCCTGTCTTCTGACATAATTTGGTGTCAGGCTGGCTGCGCCTGTGCGGCCGCGGTGCCCGAGATCCCGCCTCGCAGTGTCTTCTGATTGAGTCACACTGCGGGCCTGGGATCCATGGGCATGCGCAGTGCATATCTTCACCTCGGGCTCTCGCTCATTTCCCTCCGCCTTCTTTAGACTGTGCGCCGTCAGCTGATCCCTAGCATGCCACGGCCGTGACACCGCACAGTCTGAAGAAGAGGGAAGGAGGGGAGTGAGAGTCGAGATTATGCACTGTGCATGCCCATGGTTCCAAGGCCCGCAGTGGGATTACGTTAGATGAGACTGCGAGGTGGGATCTGGAGCAGCGTGGACGCACAGGCACTGACAGCCTGACACCAAATTATGTCAGAAGACAGGCAGCGCTAATTGGGCATGGCCAAGGGCTAACAGAACAGCGCAGGCTCCGTGACAGCTTAAAACAACGCTGAGGAGGCAGCGCACGGCATCAAGGGGATAGGAATGACAGCTGTGCTGTGTCCCATTACGAAGGAAATTCGCACCTCCGGAACGGTTTAACGGTATAAAGGGACACATTTTTAGTGTTTACTTCGGTGTTTGCAAGGAGCATAATTAAAAGAGCAACCTTTTCCTTTTGCATCCTTAGTGCTGCACAACATGGCTCTTTCAGCTACAAACGTCTTGGGGGGGGGGGGTTAAAGGTTTCCTTTCAACTTGCTCCAATCAGGCTTCGGCCTACACTCTGTTCCTCTGCTCCTCCTGCTGTCCCTGGGCTCTAACACCGCCAGTTGGTGCCTGGAAGTGCTGTGTGCACAGTCAACAGTCGCTCCTCTGTTATTGGGGTTCAGTAACGTCAGCTGATCCCCAGCTGTGTGTGCGGCAATACCTCCAATCTGCTCCTCCTGCTGTCCCTGGGCTCTAACACCGCCAGTTGGTGCCTGGAAGTGCTGTGTGCACAGTCAACAGTCGCTCCTCTGTTATTGGGGTTCAGTAACGTCAGCTGATCCCCAGCTGTCTGTGCGGCAATACCTCCAATCTGCTCCTCCTGCTGTCCCTGGGCTCTAACACCGCCAGTTGGTGCCTGGAAGTGCTGTGTGCACAGTCAACAGTCGCTCCTCTGTTATTGGGGTTCAGTAACGTCAGCTGATCCCCAGCTGTGTATCCGGCAATGTGTCATGCGACCGCCACGCTGGCACAACTAAAATGTAAGGGGACCTGTCCCCCCCCCCCCCCTAGGCGTTTGTTACTGAAAGAGCCACCATGTGCAGCACTAATACTGCACAAGGGAAAGGTCGCTCTTGAAATTATGCTCCTTGCAAACGCTGAACTACACACTCATGTAATGTGTCCCCTCACACCGTCCAACCGTCCCGGAGGTGGGACTTTCCTTTGTAATGTGACGCAGCACAGCCGTCATTGCTACCCCCTTGGCACCGTGCGCTGCCTCCTTAGCGTTGTTTGATTCCGTCATGGACCCTGCGCTGTTATGTTATCCCTTGGCCATGCACAGTTTGCGCTGCCCGTCCTCTGACATCATTTGTTGTCGTCCTGGCTGCGCCTGTGCGTCCACGCTGCCCGAAATCACACCTCGCAGTGTCGTCTAATGTGATCCCACAGTGGGCCTGGTATCCATGGCCATGCGCAGTGCATATACTAGCCTCTCACTCCCCTTCTTCACGCTTCTTCAGACTAGGCGGCGTCAGCTGATCCCTAATAGCATGCCACGGCCGTGACGCCGCACAGTCTGAAGAAGCAGGAAGGAGGTGAGTGAGAGGCGATGATATGCACTGCGCATGCCCATGGATCCCTGGCCCGCAGTGGGACTACATTAGATGACACTGCAAGGTTGGATCTCGGGCAGCTTGGACGCACAGGCACTGCCAGCCTGACACCTACATGATGTCAGAAGACGGGCACCGCTAACTGTGCATGGCCAAGGGATAACATTACAGCGCGGGCTCCGTGACAGAACCAAACAACGTTGAGGAGGTGGCGCCCGGCACCAAGGGGGTTGGAATGACAGCTGTGCTGTGTCACATTACAAAGGAAAGTCCCACTTCCGGGATGGTTTGACGGTGTGAGGGGACACATTATATGAGTGTGTACTTCAGCGTTTGCAAGGAGCATAATTTTCGGAGCCACCATTTTCCATGTGCAGTATTACTGCTGTACAAGATGGCTCTTTCAGCAACAAATGCCTGGGGGGGGGGGTTAAAGGTTCCCTTTCAACTTGCTCCACTGCAGGCTTCGGCCTACACTCTGCTCCTCTTTGATTCCCTGGGTTTCAACACTGTCAGTTGCCACCTGGAAGTGTTGTCTACACAGAAAAAACACTAGGTGATGTGTCAGTGGGGTTCAGCACCGCCAGCTGTTCCCCTGCTGTGTAGTCGGCAACGTGTCCAGCACAAGCCACGCTGGCACAACAGAACAAAAGCTGCCACCAGTGCAGGCTTCGGCCTACACTCTGCTCCTCTCCTCCTCCTGCTGACCCTGGGCTCAAACACCGCTAGTTTTTGCCCGGAAGTGCTAGCTGCACAGAGAAAAACACCAGCCAATGTGTTAGTGGGGTTCAGCAACGCCAGCTGTTCCCCTGCTGTGTAGCCGGCAACGTGACCTGCAAACGCCATGCAGGCACAGGAACTGAAATTAAAGGGAACCTGGCCCCACCCCCCCAGGTGTTTCTATGTATAACAGCCACCTAGTACAGCAGTACTGCTGCATTTGTACAAGGTGGCTGACTTTTTCTCCTTGCCCACGTGGAACTCAACACGTACAAAATGTGTCTCATTGAGACCATTCCACTGTCCCTGAGGTGTGACTTTCCTTTGTAATGATACGCAGCACCCCCCTTGGTAGCGTTTCCCGTCTTTTGTCATCATGGTTAGCTGGCTGCGCCTGTGCATCCGCCCTGCTAGAAACAACGCCCCTCGTTGTCATATTTATTTTGTCAGCGAGGGTGTGGTTTATGGGCACGAGCAGTGCATATGTTCGTCTGTCTTAACTCATCTCCTTCCGCCTTCTTCAGACTGTGCGGCCTCCTGGCCGTGGTAGGCGATAAGGGATCAGCTGAGGCCGCCCAGTCTGGAGCAGGTGTAAGGACATGTGTAAGCGGCAAACCTATTTACTGCACAAGGCCACGAATCCCAGCCACGCAGTGTGATTTTTTGAAAACACACTGTGGGTCTGGGATTCATGTCCATCGCTAACCGCAACGGCCGACATGAAATGAGGTCAGAAGACAGGAAGCGCTCACAGCGCATGGCCAAGGGATCACAATAGCGCAGACTCCTGTACAGCAAATAACAACGCTCAGGAATCTGCGCCCAGTACCTAGGTGCAAATTTTGACACCTGTGCTGCGTCTCGTTAAAAAGACAAGTCACGCCTCCACAACTGTTTGACAGTATAATGGGCTAAATAGTGTACGTGTTTTAGTCAGCGTGTGCAAGGAGCAAAACAAATAGAGCAACCTTTTACTTGTGCAGCATTAATGCTGCACAAGGTGTGGCTCTTGTACCTTGCAACACCTGAGGGGGGTTAAAGGTAACCTTTGAAATTGGTTCAACTAGGCTTCGGCCTACACTCTGCTCCTCTACTCCTCCTGCTGACCCTGGGCTCAAACACCGCTAGTTTTTGCCCGGAACTGCTAGCTGCACAGAGAAAAACACCAGCCAATGTGTTAGTGGGGTTCAGCAACGCCAGCTGTTCCCCTGCTGTGTAGTCGGCAACGTGTCCAGCACAAGCCACGCTGGCACAACAGAACAAAAGCTGCCACCAGTGCAGGCTTCGGCCTACACTTTGCTCCTCTCCTCCTCCTGCTGACCCTGGGCTCAAACAACGCCAGTTTCTGCCCGGACATGCTAGCTGCACAGAGAAAAACACCAGCCAATGTGTTAGTGGGGTTCAGCACCGCCAGCTGTTCCTCTGCTGTGTAGTCGGCATCGTGTCCAGCACAAGCCACGCTGGCACAACTGACCAAAAGCTGCCACCAGTGCAGGCTTCGGCCTACACTTTGCTCCTCTCCTCCTCCTGCTGACCCTGGGCTCAAACAACGCCAGTTTCTGCCCGGACATGCTAGCTGCACAGAGAAAAACACCAGCCAATGTGTTAGTGGGGTTCAGCACCGCCAGCTGTTCCCCTGCTGTCTAGCTGGCAACGTGTCCTGCAAACGCCACGCAGGAACATGAACTGAAATTGAAGGGAGCCTGCCCCCCACCCCCCCAGGTGTTTCTATGTATAACAGCCACCTTGTACAGCAGTACTGCTGCATTTGTACAAGGTGGCTGACTTTTTCTCCTTGCACACGTGGAACTCAACAAGTACAAAATGTGTCTCATTACAGACCATTACAATGTCCCTGAGGTGTGACTTTCCTTTTTAATGACACGCAGCACCCCCATTGTTAGCGCTGCCCGTCTCCTGACATCATTGGTTGGCTGGCTGTGCCTGTGCGTCCCCCCTGCCCGACACAACGCCCCCCGTTGTCTCATATATTTTGACTGCGAGGGTGTGATTGATGGGCACGAGCAGTGCATATGTTCCCCTGTCTTCACTCCCCTCCTTCCGCCTTCTTCTGACTGTGCGGCCTCATGGCCGCGGCATGCGATAAGGGATCAGCTGAGGCCGCCCAGTCTGAAGCAGGTGTAAGGACATGTGTGAGCGGCGAACATATTTACTGCACAAGGCCACGAATCCCAGCACCGCAGTGTGACTTTAGGAAAAGCCACTGTGGGTCTGGGATTTATGGCCATCGTTAACCGCACCGGCCAACATGAAATGAGGTCATGAGACGGCCTGCACTAACAGGGTATTGCCAAGGGATAACACAAGAGCGCAGTTTCCTGTACTGCAAATAACAACGGTAAGGAATCTGCGCACAGCACCTAGGTGTAAATTTGTACACCTGTGCTGCGTCTCCTTAAAAAGACTAGTAGTCACGCCTCCACTACTGTTTGACAGTATAATGGGCTAAATAGTGTACGTGTTTAATTCAGCGTGTGCAAGGAGCAAAATTAAATAGAGCAACCTTTGACTTGTGCATCATTAATGCTGTTCAAGGTGTGGCTCTTGTACCTTGCAACACCTGAGGGGGGGGTTAAAGGTAACCTTTGAAATTGGTTCAACTAGGCTTCGGCCTACACTCTGCTCCTCTACTCCTCCTGCTGACCCTGGGCTCAAACACCGCTAGTTTTTGCCCGGAACTGCTAGCTGCACAGAGAAAAACACCAGCCAATGTGTTAGTGGGGTTCAGCAACGCCAGCTGTTCCCCTGCTGTGTAGTCGGCAACGTGTCCAGCACAAGCCACGCTGGCACAACGGAACAAAAGCTGCCACCAGTGCAGGCTTCGGCCTACACTTTGCTCCTCTCCTCCTCCTGCTGACCCTGGGCTCAAACAACGCCAGTTTCTGCCCGGACATGCTAGCTGCACAGAGAAAAACACCAGCCAATGTGTTAGTGGGGTTCAGCACCGCCAGCTGTTCCTCTGCTGTGTAGTCGGCATCGTGTCCAGCACAAGCCACGCTGGCACAACTGACCAAAAGCTGCCACCAGTGCAGGCTTCGGCCTACACTTTGCTCCTCTCCTCCTCCTGCTGACCCTGGGCTCAAACAACGCCAGTTTCAGCCCGGACATGCTAGCTGCACAGAGAAAAACACCAGCCAATGTGTTAGTGGGGTTCAGCACCGCCAGCTGTTCCCCTGCTGTGTAGCTGGCAACGTGTCCTGCAAACGCCACGCAGGAACATGAACTGAAATTGAAGGGAGCCTGCCCCCCACCCCCCCAGGTGTTTCTATGTATAACAGCCACCTTGTACAGCAGTACTGCTGCATTTGTACAAGGTGGCTGACTTTTTCTCCTTGCACACGTGGAACTCAACAAGTACAAAATGTGTCTCATTACAGACCATTACAATGTCCCTGAGGTGTGACTTTCCTTTTTAATGACACGCAGCACCCCCATTGTTAGCGCTGCCCGTCTCCTGACATCATTGGTTGGCTGGCTGTGCCTGTGCGTCCCCCCTGCCCGACACAACGCCCCCCGTTGTCTCATATATTTTGACTGCGAGGGTGTGATTGATGGGCACGAGCAGTGCATATGTTCCCCTGTCTTCACTCCCCTCCTTCCGCCTTCTTCTGACTGTGCGGCCTCATGGCCGCGGCATGCGATAAGGGATCAGCTGAGGCCGCCCAGTCTGAAGCAGGTGTAAGGACATGTGTGAGCGGCGAACATATTTACTGCACAAGGCCACGAATCCCAGCACCGCAGTGTGACTTTAGGAAAAGCCACTGTGGGTCTGGGATTTATGGCCATCGTTAACCGCACCGGCCAACATGAAATGAGGTCATGAGACGGCCTGCACTAACAGGGTATTGCCAAGGGATAACACAAGAGCGCAGTTTCCTGTACTGCAAATAACAACGGTAAGGAATCTGCGCACAGCACCTAGGTGTAAATTTGTACACCTGTGCTGCGTCTCCTTAAAAAGACTAGTAGTCACGCCTCCACTACTGTTTGACAGTATAATGGGCTAAATAGTGTACGTGTTTAATTCAGCGTGTGCAAGGAGCAAAATTAAATAGAGCAACCTTTGACTTGTGCATCATTAATGCTGTTCAAGGTGTGGCTCTTGTACCTTGCAACACCTGAGGGAGGGGGTTAAAGGTAACCTTTGAAATTGGTTCAACTAGGCTTCGGCCTACACTCTGCTCCTCTACTCCTCCTGCTGACCCTGGGCTCAAACACCGCTAGTTTTTGCCCGGAACTGCTAGCTGCACAGAGAAAAACACCAGCCAATGTGTTAGTGGGGTTCAGCAACGCCAGCTGTTCCCCTGCTGTGTAGTCGGCAACGTGTCCAGCACAAGCCACGCTGGCACAACAGAACAAAAGCTGCCACCAGTGCAGGCTTCGGCCTACACTTTGCTCCTCTCCTCCTCCTGCTGACCCTGGGCTCAAACAACGCCAGTTTCTGCCCGGACATGCTAGCTGCACAGAGAAAAACACCAGCCAATGTGTTAGTGGGGTTCAGCACCGCCAGCTGTTCCTCTGCTGTGTAGTCGGCATCGTGTCCAGCACAAGCCACGCTGGCACAACTGACCAAAAGCTGCCACCAGTGCAGGCTTCGGCCTACACTTTGCTCCTCTCCTCCTCCTGCTGACCCTGGGCTCAAACAACGCCAGTTTCTGCCCGGACATGCTAGCTGCACAGAGAAAAACACCAGCCAATGTGTTAGTGGGATTCAGCACCGCCAGCTGTTCCCCTGCTGTGTAGCTGGCAACGTGTCCTGCAAACGCCACGCAGGCACATGAACTGAAATTGAAGGGAGCCTGCCCCCCACCCCCCCAGGTGTTTCTATGTATAACAGCCACCTTGTACAGCAGTACTGCTGCATTTGTACAAGGTGGCTGACTTTTTCTCCTTGCGCACATGGAACTCAACAAGTACAAAATGTGTCTCATTACAGACCATTACAATGTCCCTGAGGTGTGACTTTCCTTTTTAATGACACGCAGCACCCCCATTGTTAGCGCTGCCCGTCTCCTGTCTCCTAAAATCATTGGTTGGCTGGCTGTGCCTGTGCGTCCACCCTGCCCGACACAACGCCCCCCGTTGTCTCATATATTTTGACTGCGAGGGTGTGATTGATGGGCACGAGCAGTGCATATGTTCCCCTGTCTTCACTCCCCTCCTTCCGCCTTCTTCTGACTGTGCGGCCTCATGGCCGCGGCATGCGATAAGGGATCAGCTGAGGCCGCCCAGTCTGAAGCAGGTGTAAGGACATGTGTGAGCGGCGAACATATTTACTGCACAAGGCCACGAATCCCAGCACCGCAGTGTGACTTTAGGAAAAGCCACTGTGGGTCTGGGATTTATGGCCATCGTTAACCGCACCGGCCAACATGAAATGAGGTCATGAGACGGCCTGCACTAACAGGGTATTGCCAAGGGATAACACAAGAGCGCAGTTTCCTGTACTGCAAATAACAACGGTAAGGAATCTGCGCACAGCACCTAGGTGTAAATTTGTACACCTGTGCTGCGTCACCTTAAAAAGACTAGTAGTCACGCCTCCACTACTGTTTGACAGTATAATGGGCTAAATAGTGTACGTGTTTAATTCAGCGTGTGCAAGGAGCAAAATTAAATAGAGCAACCTTTGACTTGTGCATCATTAATGCTGTTCAAGGTGTGGCTCTTGTACCTTGCAACACCTGAGGGGGGGGTTAAAGGTAACCTTTGAAATTGGTTCAACTAGGCTTCGGCCTACACTCTGCTCCTCTACTCCTCCTGCTGACCCTGGGCTCAAACACCGCTAGTTTTTGCCCGGACATGCCATCTGCACAGAGAAAAACACCAGTCAATGTGTCAGTGGGGTTCAGCAATGCCAGCTGTTCCCCTGCTGTGTAGCTTGCAACGTGACCTGCAAACGCCACGCAGGCACATGAATTGAAATTAAAGGGAACCAGCCCCCACCCCCCAGGTGTTTCTATGTATAACAGCCACCTTGTACAGCAGTACTGCTGCATTTGTACAAGGTGGCTGACTTTTTCTCCTTGCCCACGTGGAACTCAACACGTACAAAATGTGTCTCATTAGAGACCATTACAATGTCCCTGAGGTGTGACTTTCCTTTGTAATGACACGCAGCACCACCCTTCTTAGCGCTGCCCGTCTTTTGACATCATTGGTTAGCTGGCTGTGCCTGTGCATCTCCCCTGCTCGAAACAACGCCCCTCGGTGTCTTATTTTTTTGGACAGCGAGGGTGTGATTGATGGGCATGTGCAGTGCATATGTTTGCCTGTGTTCACTCATCTCCTTCCGCCTTCTTCAGACTGGGTGTCCTCATGGCCGCGGCAGGCGATAAGGGATCAGATGAGGCCGCCCAGTCTGAAGCAGGTGTAAGGACATGTGTGAGCGGCAAACATATTTACTGCACCAGGGCACGAATCCCAGCACCGCAGTGTGATTTTTTAAAAACACACTGTGGGTCTGGGATTCATGTCCATCGCTAACCGCAACGGCCAACATGAAATGAGGTCATAAGACAGGAAGCGCTCACAGCGCATGGCCAAAGGATCACAAGAGCGCAGACTCCTGTACAGCAACTAACAACGCTCAGGAAGCTGCGCCCATGCAAAAAGGTGTTGTTTTCGACACCTGTGCTGCTTTTCTTTAAAAAGACAAGTCACGCCTCCACTACTGATTAACAGTATAATGGGCTAAATAGTCTACGTGTTGCATTTAGCTTGTGCAAGTAGACAAATTAATAGAGCAACCTTTTACTTGTGCAGCATTAATGCTGCAGAAGGAGTGGCTCTTGTACTTTGTAACACCTGAGGGGGGGTTAAAGGTAACCTTTGAAATTGGTTCAACTAGGCTTCGGCCTACACTCTGCTCCTCTCCTCCTCCTGCTGACCCTGGGCTCTAACAACGCTAGTTTTTGCCCGGAAATGCTAGCTGCACAGAGAAAAACACCAGCCAATGTATTAGTGGGGTTCAGCAACGCCAGCTGTTCCCCCGCTGTGTAGCCGGCATCGTGTCCAGCACAAGCCACGCTGGCACAACCGACCAAAAGCTGCCACCAGTGCAGGCTTCGGCCTACACTTTGCTCCTCTCCTCCTCCTCCTGCTGACCCTGGGCTCAAACACCGCTAGTTTTTGCCCGGAAATGCTAGCTGCACAGAGAAAAACACCAGCCAATGTGTTAGTGGGGTTCAGCACCGCCAGCTGTTCCCCCGCTGTGTAGCCGGCATCGTGTCCAGCACAAGCCACGCTGGCACAACCGACCAAAAGCTGCCACCAGTGCAGGCTTCGGCCTACACTTTGCTCCTCTCCTCCTCCTCCTGCTGACCCTGGGCTCAAACACCGCTAGTTTTTGCCCGGAAATGCTAGCTGCACAGAGAAAAACACCAGCCAATGTGTTAGTGGGGTTCAGCACCGCCAGCTGTTCCCCTGCTGTGCAGCTTGCAACGTGACCTGCAAACGCCACGCAGGCACATGAACTGAAATTGAAGGGAGCCTGGCCCCCACCCCCAGGTGTTTCTATGTATAACAGCCACCTTGTACAGCAGTACTGCTGCATTTGTACAAGGTGGCTGATGTTTTCTCCTTGCCCACGTGGAACTCAACACGTACAAAATGTGTCTCTTTGAGACCATTCCACTGTCCCTGAGGTGTGACTTTCCTTTCTAATGATACGCAGCACCCCCCTTGGTAGCGCTTCCCGTCTTCTGACATCATTGGTTGGCTACTTGCGCCTGTTCGTCCGCCCTGCCTGAATAAAATGCTCCTCGTTGTCTTAATTATTTTGACTGCGAGGGTGTGATTGATGGGCACGAGCAGTGCATATCTTCGCCTGTCTTAACTCATCTCCTTCCGCCTTCTTCAGACTGTGCAGCCTCATGGCCGCGGCATGCGAGAAGGGATCAGCAGAGGCCGCCCAGTCTGAAGCAGGTGTAAGGACGTGTGTGAGCGGCCAAAATATTTACTGCTCAAGGCCACGAATCCCAGCACCGCAGTGTGGCGTTATGAAAAGACACTGTGGGTCTGGGATTTATGGCCATCGTTAACCGCACCGGCCAACATGAAATGATGTCATAAGATGGGCAGCGCTAACAGGGCATTGCCAAGGGATAACACAATAGCGCAGACTCCTGTACAGCAAATAACAACGCTCAGGAAGCTGCGCCAAGCACCAAGGCGTTATTTTGGACACCTGTGCTGCGTCTCATCAAAAAACCAAGTCACGCATCCACTACAGTTTGACTGTAGAATGGGGTAAATTGTGTATGTCTTTCATTCAGCGTGTGCAAGTAGACAAATTAATAGAGCAACCTTTCACTTGTGCAGCATTAATACTGCACAAGGTGTGTCTCTTGTACTTTGTAACACCTGAGGGGGGGGTTAAAGGTTTCCTTTGAAATTGGTTCAACTAGGCTTCGGCCTACACTCTGCTCCTCTCCTCCTCCTCCTGCTTCAACACGGGCTCTAACATCGCTAGTTTTTGCCCGCAAGTGCTAGCTGCACAGAGAAAAACACACGCCATTGTGTTAGTGGGGTTCAGCAATGCCAGCTGTTCCCCCAGTGTGTAGCCGGCAAAGTGTCCTGCAAACGCAAGCAGACACAAAGCTGCCTCCAGTGCAGGCTTCGGCCTACACTCATCTCCCCCTGCTTACCCTTTGCTCCAACACCGCTAGTTGGGGCTCTAGGAAGACAATCTTTAATAGGCAAGGCAACGCATCTGGGTTCCAGCACCGCCAGCTGGTTCTCGGCAGTGTTCTTGTCACAGGTACTCCCTCGTGCCAAGCCTGGTTTCAGCACCGTCAGCTGTTTCCGGGTTGTGTCAACTTCACTGAGACGCCTATGCTTGCCCCGTCGTGTTGCGGTCGGGTTAGCCAACTCCAGGGTGCCTCCAGTTTAGGAGCTTCCTATGTGGGCTGCGTGAACTGGTAGTCAAGGCTGGTTCTGTAGTGCCAGTAGGCCCAGCTCCCCCTGTAGGACTGTTGGGGTTCGGTAACTGCGGCTGCCTCGCGGCCTAGCTGTTCTCTCCTCTCCTGTGGGCCTTGGGGTCCACCACCTGGTTCCAGCACCGTCAGCTGGTTCCGGGCCGAGCCTTTGGCTTAGGTGCCCCCTCCTGGGTATCCGAGTTCCGCCAACGCCAGGCGGTCCTTGGTAGTGCTTTTAAGCGCGGGCACCTACAGCTTAGTAACCGGGTTCCAGCACCGTCAGCTGGTCCTCGGTCGTGCCATTGGCTCTTGCACACTGGGGCAACGCATCCGGGTTCCAGCACCGCCAGCTGGTTCTCGGCAGTGTTCTTGTCACAGGTACTCCCTCGTGCCAAGCCTGGTTTCAGCACCGTCAGCTGTTTCCGGGTTGTGTCAACTTCACTGAGACGCCTATGCTTGCCCCGTCGTGGTGCGGTCGAGTTAGCCAACTCCAGGGTGCCTCCAGTTTAGGAGCTTCCTATGTGGGCTGCGTGAACTGGTAGTCAAGGCTGGTTCTGTAGTGCCAGTAGGCCCAGCTCCCCCTGTAGGACTGTTGGGGTTCGGTAACTGCGGCTGCCTCGCGGCCTAGCTGTTCTTTCCTCTCCTGTGGGCCTTCGGGTCCACCACCTGGTTCCAGCACCGTCAGCTGGTTCTAGGCAGTGTCTTTTGCTCTTGTACCTTCTGCTCCCCATCCTGATTCCAGTAACGTCAGCTGGTTCCGGGCAGAGCCTTTGGCTTAGGTGCCTCCTTCTGGGTATCCAAGTTCCACCAACGTCAGGTGGTCCTTGGTAGTGCTTTCAGGCACGGGTACCTCCTGCTTAGTAACCGGGTTCCAGTAACGTCAGCTGGTCCTCGGTAGTTCCATTGGCTCTTGGACCTTCGGCTACCCATCCGGGTTCCAGTACCGTCAGCTGGTTCTCGGCAGTGTCTTTTGCTCTTGTACCTTCTGCTCCCCATCCTGGTTCCAGTAACGTCAGCTGGTTCCGGGCAGAGCCTTTGGCTTAGGTGCCTCCTTCTGGGTATCCGAGTTCCGCCAACGTCAGGCGGTCCTTGGTAGTGCTTTTTAGCACGGGTACCTCCTGCTTAGTAACCGGGTTCCAGTAACATCAGCTGGTCCTCGGTAGTTCCATAGGCTCTTGAACCTTCGGGTAGCCATCCGAGTTCCAGTTCCATCAGCTGGTTCTTGGCATTTTCTCAGCCTTCTTGTACCTTCTGCTACATTTCCAAGTTGAAGACCCTAAAGTCGACGACCCGGAAGACCACCCCGATGACGACGACGACGACGACGACCCGGAAGACCACCCCGATGACGACGACGACGACGGCGGAGACGACGACGGAGACGACGACGGCGGAGACGACGACGGCGGAGATGACGACACTGAAGACGACGACCCTGGAGACGACGACATGGAATACCGAGAAGCAGAAGAACAAGAGGCTGCAGAACAAAGAGCAGAAGAACATTAAGCATAACACTTAATATCAGAGCAAAAGATATTATCTAAATTATATGCAGAAGAAGACTAAGCAGTGTATGGGGGTGAGTCCGTTCCTCCTCGTGGTGCCCCTGGATAAAGCCTGATGCTGCAGGCCAAACTGAACGCGGACAAATGTAACTTTTGTGACTGGCAGAACGGAAGGTGTAATCTTCCAACTTTTATAGATAACAACTACGGGAATGCCTGTCACAAATGAGAATATGATGAAGAAGTAGAATAGGAAGAATAATAACAGTGGAATAAAAAGAATATGTAGAATAGGAAGAATAATAATAGTTGAAGAAAATGAATATGAAGAATGTAATAAAAAAAAAAAAATAGGTAGAAGATGAAGAAGAAGATGAATAAGGTGAAGAAGTTGATGTCAAAGATGCTGATGATGATGAAGATGAAAGTGTGGGAAAAGGAAAAAAAAGAAGGGGAAGGTCGTGGAATAGTGAAACATCAATATCTGACAAAATAAAAAAAAATTTACATAGTCAATATCTTTTTCAATCCGAACGTCTTTAAAAAAAAAAAAAATCATGCTATTCTATTTGATTGGACTAATCCTCATTGCCTTTAATGTCTCCGCCACCTCCCCCATACATCCTACATTATTCTTAGTTGTTTTCCTTCATGTAGAATGAACCTACAAGGAAAGAAAGGGTTTATTTTAATTCCAATATTTTGGTCCCATTGACTTGCATTGGGATCGGGTATCGGTATCGGCGATATCCGATATTTTTTGAATATCGGCCGATCCAAACCGATACCGATACTTTCCGATATCGGAAGGTATCGCTCAACACTAGTATCTAGTGATGCCGTTCGGACTTGCCAATGCTCCATCTGTGTTTCAGTCTTTTATGCATGACATCTTCCGTGAGTATCTGGATAAATTCCTGATTGTTTACTTGGATGACATTTTGATCTTCTCAGATGATTGGGAGTCTCATGTGAAGCAGGTCAGAATGGTTTTTCAGGTCCTGCGTGCAACTCTTTGTTTGTGAAGGGATCAAAGTGTCTCTTCGGTGTGCAGAAAGTTTCATTTTTGGGGTTCATCTTTACCCCTTCTACTATCAAGATGGATCCAGTTAAGGTCCAAGTCATCCAGGATTGGATTCAGCCGACATCTCTGAAAAGTCTGCAAAAGTTCCTGGGCTTTGCTAATTTTTATCGTCGCTTCATCTGTAATTTTTCTAGCATTGCCAAACCATTGACCGATTTGACCAAGAAGGGTGCTGATTTGGTTAATTGGTCTTCTGCTGCTGTGGAAGCTTTTCAGGAGTTGAAGCGTCGTTTTTGTTCTGCCCCTGTGTTGTGTCAGCCAGATGTTTCTCTTCCGTTCCAGGTCGAGGTTGATGCTTCTGAGATTGGAGCAGGGGCGGTTTTGTCACAGAGAGGTTCTGATTGCTCAGTGATGAAACCATGTGCTTTCTTTTCCAGGAAGTTTTCGCCCGCTGAGCGTAATTATGATGTGGGCAATCGAGAGTTGCTGGCCATGAAGTGGGCATTCGAGGAGTGGCGTCATTGGCTTGAAGGAGCTAAGCATCGCGTGGTGGTATTGACTGATCATAAGAACTTGACTTATCTCGAGTCTGCCAAGCACTTGAATCCTAGACAGGCCCGTTGGTCGTTATTTTTTGCCCGCTTCGACTTTGTGATTTCGTACCTTCCGGGCTCTAAAAATGTGAAGGCGGATGCTCTGTCTAGGAGTTTTGTGCCCGACTCTCCGGGTTTATCTGAGCCAGCGGGTATCCTCAAGGAAGGAGTCATTGTGTCTGCCATCTCCCCTGATTTGCTGCGGGTGCTGCAAAAATTTCAGGCGAATAAACCTGATCGTTGTCCAGCAGAGAAACTGTTCGTCCCTGATAGGTGGACTAATAAACTTATCTCTGAACTTCATTGTTCGGTGTTGGCTGGTCATCCTGGAATCTTTGGTACCAGAGAGTTAGTGGCTAGATCCTTCTGGTGGCCATCTCTGTCACGGGATGTACGTACTTTTGTGCAGTCCTGTGGGATTTGTGCTAGGGCTAAGCCCTGCTGTTCTCGTGCCAGTGGGTTGCTTTTGCCCTTGCCGGTCCCAAAGAGGCCTTGGACACATATTTCGATGGATTTCATTTCTGACCTTCCCGTTTCTCAAAAGATGTCAGTCATTTGGGTGGTCTGTGATCGCTTTTCTAAAATGGTCCATCTGGTGCCCTTGGCTAAATTGCCTTCCTCCTCTGATTTGGTACCTTTGTTCTTTCAGCATGTGGTTCGGTTGCATGGCATTCCTGAGAATATTGTTTCTGACAGAGGTTCCCAGTTTGTTTCAAGGTTTTGGCGAGCCTTTTGTGGTAGGATGGGCATTGACCTATCCTTTTCCTCGGCTTTCCATCCTCAGACTAATGGCCAGACCGAACGAACCAATCAGACCTTGGAAACATATCTGAGATGTTTTGTTTCTGCAGACCAGGATGATTGGGTGTCATTTTTGCCGTTGGCTGAGTTCGCCCTTAATAATCGGGCCAGCTCGGCTACCTTGGTTTCTCCATTTTTTTGCAATTCTGGGTTCCATCCTCGTTTCTCTTCAGGACAGGTTGAGTCTTCGGACTGTCCTGTTGTGGATTCTGTGGTGGATAGGTTGCAGCAGATCTGGACTCAGGTAGTGGACAATTTGATCTTGTCCCAGGAGAAAGCTCAACTTTTCGCTAATCGCAGACGCCGTGTGGGTCCCCGACTTCGTGTTGGGGATCTGGTTTGGTTATCTTCTCGTCATATTCCTATGAAGGTTTCCTCTCCTAAATTTAAACCTCGTTTTATTGGTCCGTATAGGATTTCTGAGGTTCTCAATCCTGTGTCTTTTCGTTTGACCCTCCCAGACTCCTTTTCCATACATAATGTATTCCATAGGTCGTTGTTGCGGAGATACGTGGCACCTATGGTTCCATCTGTTGAGCCTCCTGCCCCGGTTTTGGTGGAGGGGGAATTGGAGTATATTGTGGAGAAGATTTTGGATTCTCGTGTTTCTAGACGGAAACTCCAGTATCTGGTTAAATGGAAGGGTTATGCTCAGGAACATAATTCCTGGGTTTTTGCCTCTGATGTTCATGCTTCCGATCTTGTTCGTGCCTTTCATGCGGCTCATCCTGGTCGGCCTGGGGGCTCTGGTGAGGGTTCGGTGACCCCTCCTCAAGGGGGGGGGTACTGTTGTGAATTCTGTGGCTGAATTCACTCCTGTGGTCACAAGTGGTACTGCAGCTTCTGAGCTTCCTCCCTCAGGTGTTCTGGTGAGCTCGTTAGCTGCTTCATTACTTAACTCCGCCTGATGCTGCTATCCTTGCTCCTTGTCAATGTTTCAGTGTTGGATCTGAGCTTCTCCTGATTGTTCCTGTGACCTGCTGCTCTGTATAGCTAAGTGCTTTTTGCTTTTTTGTTGCTTTTTTTCTGTCCAGCTTGTCTTTTGTTTTGCTGGAAGCTCTGAGACGCAAAGGGTGTACCGCCGTGCCGTTAGTTCGGCACGGTGGGTTTTTTTTGCCCCCTTTGCGTGGTTTTGCTTTAGGGTTTTTTGTAGACTGCAAAGTTCGCTTTACTGTCCTCGCTCTGTCCTAGAATATCGGGCCCCACTTTTCTGAATCTATTTCATCCCTACGTTTTGTCTTTTCATCTTACTCACAGTCATTATATGTGGGGGGCTGCCTTTTCCTTTGGGGAATTTCTCTGGGGCAAGTCAGGCCTATTTTTCTATCTTCAGGCTAGCTAGTTTCTTAGGCTGTGCCGAGTTGCCTAGGTAGTTGTTAGGCGCAATCCACAGCCGCTTTTAGTTGTGTTTAGGATAGGATCAGGTGTGCAGTCTACAGAGTTTCCACGTCTCAGAGCTCGTTCTTGTATTTTTGGGTATTTGTCAGATCACTGTGTGCGCGCTGATCGCTAAGCACAATGTGTTTCTGGATTGCCTTCATAACACCTGTCATTAGCAAACATAACAGCAGACATGGAGTTGTCAGGTGTGCAGCGGTCGAAGATTCAAGACATGTGTCAAGTCCTTCAGTGTTTTGAGGAATGCACACGGCTGGTTAGTGCAGACAACGCCATAATAAGCATGAGCATCCCCCTAATGCGTCTGCTGATGCAAAGTTTGACGCACATAAAGGATCAGGCGTCTGCAGCTGAGGAAGAGGAAAGCCTTGATGACAGTCAGCCATTGTCTGGCCAGGGCAGTGTACAGGACGAGGTAGCGGGCGAAGAGGAGGAGGAGGACAAGGAGGATGATGGGGATGATTATATTTTTAATGAGGAAGCTTTTCCGGGGCCACTGGAAATTGGTGGCACGGCAAGGCCGGGTTCTGGTTTTTTGAGGGACACAAGTGACGTGGATTTGCCTGAAACTGCCCCTCAACCAAGCACAACCGCAGATTTGAGAACTGGAACTTTGGCCCACATGGCGGTATATGCCTTACGTATCCTCAAAAGGGACACACGCATAACTAAAATGATGAATGATGACGATTACTGGTTGGCCTGCCTCCTTGATCCTCGCTATAAAGGCAAATTGCAAAATATAATGCCACATGAGAACTTGGAACTAATATTAGCAACCAAACAATCAACTCTTGTTGACCGTTTGCTTCTGGCATTCCCTGCACACAGCGCCCGTGATCGTTCTCACACGAGCTGCAGGGGCCAGCAGACCAGAGGAGTTAGAGGGGCAGAAATCAGAAGTGGCGTTGGCCAGAGGGGTTTTCTGACCAGGTTGTGGAGTGATTTTGCTATGACCGCAGACAGGACAGGTACTGCAGCATCAATTCAAAGTGACAGGAGACAACATTTGTCCAGTATGGTTACAAACTATTTTTCATCCCTTATCGATGTTCTCCCTCAACCGTCATTCCCATTTGATTACTGGGCATCAAAATTAGACACCTGGCCAGAATTGGCAGAATATGCATTGCAGGAGCTTGCTTGCCCGGCAGCTAGTGTCCTATCAGAAAGAGTATTCAGTGCTGCAGGTTCAATACTAACAGAAAAAAGGACTCGTCTGGCTACCCAAAATGTAGATGATCTAACCTTCATTAAAATGAACCACAACTGGATTTCGAAATCTTTTGCCCCACCTTGCCCGGCTGACACCTAGCTTTCCTATGAAAAGGTCTTGCCTGTGGACTATTCTGAATGCCTTTTCCAATCTCGTAATTTTCTGCACCTGATTGTCCAGCATACGACATGTTTACACCTCACTAAATGACCAAACTCCCCACACGGGGCCGTGGTATCGACACTTGGCGACAGCACCCGTGAGAGTGCAGTTTGTCTGAAGAGGTGGGTGAGCCCGCTTTTGGTCGACGGCACTGCCACTGGGTCCCTCCTAGTACAATAAAGTGTCTCTGGCGGTGGTGGTGCGCACCCAACGTCAGACACACCGTTGTAATATGAGGGGCCCTGGGCCTGTACCGCCGGCCACAAGACAGTTTCCCCCCACCCCAGCTCAAACAGTGCTCTACCACTTGCAAAATTATCTCACAGCTCCACCAATGTTTAGTCTATGCGCTGACATCCTTCAATGCCTGCCACTGACAATACCATTGTATTGACATTTTTGTTATGTTAGGCCTTCGATGCCTGTCTGTGGTCACTCCTTCCACTAGGCCTCCACTGACCACATCACTGCTGCCCGTGTACCCCTGTAACCAATTTAAAATTGCCTACAGCCATGTGTTATTATTTTAGGCCTTCGATGCCTGTCTGCGGTGCCTCCTTCCACTAGGCCTCCACTGACCACACCACTGCTGCCCGTGTACCCCTGGAACCAATTTAAAATTGCCTACAGCCATGTGTTATTATTTTAGGCCTTCGATGCCTGTCTGCGGTCACTCCTTCCACTAGGCCTCCACTGACCACACCACTGCTGCCCGTGTACCCCTGGAACCAACATCAGAAAATATAAAAATAAGTATTTTGCTTATAAAAAAGAAAATACTGGAGAGATATCAAATGCAGACATTTTAACATTAAAAACAAACACATACAACAAAAATCTGGTACAGTACTAAAAATGGCCACCAGCTACAATAACTTTCTCCTGCAAGTAGTTAACTGAAAGGTTTTTTCAATTTTAAACACAGATATGGCATCCACCGAGTGTTGTCCTGTCGCGTCTTCTTTATATTATTGCCAAGAAGATGCAAAACAATGAAAATAATAAAATCATTATTTACCAAAAAAATAGAGTAAGTCAAAACCACATTGCAAATAAACATTCATTACAAATAAAGAAGCAGGGCGCGTCCGAGGGTGAGTATATACCTAATAAGAATATAATCACCCTCGGACGCGCCCTGCTTCTTTCCGACAGCCTTCCTTCCTAAGAATCAGCCCTTCCGTGGTGTAGAGAGAGGGTTTGTTACACTCCAAGGTGTTCCCCAGGTTGCCTTTCCTGAGCTTCGATCTTCCGGCTCTCGTTTAGTAGTTGTTGGAAACTGCGCTGCATTGGGCCTACAAATTGGGTATGGGGTATAGAGAGATGGTGTGTTCCACTCCAAGGTGTTCCCCAGGTTGCCTTTCCTGAGCTTCGATCTTCCGGCTCTCGTTTAGTAGTTGTTGGAAACTACGCTGCATTAGGCCTACAAATTGGGTATGGGGTGTAGAGAGATGGTGTGTTCCACTGTAGAGAGATGGTGTGTTCCACTCCAAGGTGTTCCCCAGGTTTCCTCTCCATTGCTTCGATCTTCCGGCTCTCGTTTAGTAGTTGTTGGAAACTACGCTGCATTAGGCCTACAAATTGGGTATGGGGTGTAGAGAGATGGTGTGTTACACTCCAAGGTGTTCCCCAGGTTTCCTCTCCATTGCTTCGATCTTCCGGCTCTCGTTTAGTAGTTGTTGGAAACTACGCTGCATTAGGCCTACAAATTGGGTATGGGGTGTAGAGAGATGGTGTGTTACACTCCAAGGTGTTCCCCAGGTTTCCTCTCCATTGCTTCGATCTTCCGGCTCTCGTTTAGTAGTTGTTGGAAACTACGCTGCATTAGGCCTAAAAAATGGTTATGGGGTGTAGAGAGATGGTGTGTTCCACTGTAGAGAGATGGTGTGTTCCACTCCAAGGTGTTCCCCAGGTTTCCTCGCCAATGCTTCGATCATCATGCTCTCGTTTAGTAGTTGTTGGAAACTACGCTGCATTAGGCCTACAAATTGGGTATGGGGTGTAGAGAGATGGTGTGTTCCACTCCAAGGTGTTCTCCAGGTTGCCTTTCCTGAACTTCTATCTTCAGGCTCTCATTAAATTGTGGTTAAACGGAACAACTGCATTTGGCGTACTAGTTGGTTTGGGGCCTACTATCGGTGTCTGCCGCTCCTTGCTGTTCTCCTGGTTTCCTGTCCTGAAATTCCATTTTCAGGCGCTCGTTAAGTAGTTGTTAATGTTAGACTGCATTTGGCCTACTAGTTGGGTTGGGGCCTACTATCGGTGTCTGCCACTCCTTGCTGTTCTCCTCCACTGAACAAAGCTGTGCCGCCTGTTTACTACTGTTGCCAATTTTGAACTGCATTTCGACTACTTACTGATTTGGGCCTACTCTCTGTGTCAGCCTCTCATTTCAGTTGTCCTCCACTGCAATGCCCCCTGATTAGTCCTGTGTTACCAATTTTGAACTGCATTTAGCCCACTTTATTCTTTGGGCCTATATCTGTGTTTCCTCCTCATCCTGCCCATTGCCCAGCCAGTGATAGATGAGTCTGCTGGTACATTGACCCATAACGCAACATTTCCCGTGCACGCTACACTGCAAGATTGTGACCCTGCTGAAAGTCAGGTCCCCCTTCCCGCATACCATACCACCTTACACGGGGACAAACAGGAAGGTGCAGATGAAAGTGCAGGTTCCTTCATCAGGTGGGGGGAGGAATACTAGTTGGCGACGTCACTGGCACAGGGCCTCTCATGGTACGCAAAAGTGTTGCTGCCGGTGGGAGGCGCCCCCGCCGTGCAAACACACCGCTGTACTTTGAGGGGCCCTGTGCCAGTGCCAATTCCAACGAGTGGGCCCCCCCTGCTTGCTCAGGTTCACAGCACTTGCAAAGTTGAAATACTTACCTCTCCCTGCTCCACTGCCGTGATGTGGTCCAGATTTCCTGGGCCCACTAATTACTTGAACCAGCCCTACCCACCACAACTTTAGCCAAATGACCCCCAATTTCAAATGCCTTCCAATTATTATAAGGTAAATTACGCTTGACAAGCTTCATTAAGAAGAATGGATGGTTTTGACATTAAAATGGGCACTCTAGGTGTTTTCCTGGCCCCCACTCACTGCCGACTATGCTGCCCCATTGACTTGCATTGGGTTTCGTGTTTCGGTCGATCCCGACTTTACGTCATAATCGGGCGATTTCACTCGACCCGACTTTTGAGATAGTCGGGTTTCGCGAAACCCGGCTCGACTCTAAAAAGGTCAAGGTCGCTCAACTCTACTCCCTAGATCTCTTTAGCTGCAAAGTCAGTTGGCTTAAATGTTGTCCAAGATGGCTGCTAGGTCCAAAATAGCTGTTCAGAATATTACGACTGGTTAGTCTCTTAGATTAACATGATCTTAGCTTGAGGGACAATACCAGTTACTGAAAAATGTCTTTATTGAGGCTCATTCACATTAATAGCGAATTAGGATGAAGTCAACAAATGTGAGATTGTCATCATCTGTGACGAGTGTGTCATATCCTCCTGGGAGATCCGGGGTTAGAAGATCACTATGTATTGTGAATCGCAGATCTTCCAACTATGTTTGTGTCCCATATGAAATGGATTTGGTTTCCTTTGGTGCTGAAGAGGTTAATGACCGCGTCAGAAACTTGCTGCTTCTGATCTGGTCATTACCTCTTCCTATGAAACCTGGCCAGACCATCTCTGCCGTGTCGGTGAAAGCTTTGCCTCCTAGCTCCTTGGAGACACTGTGCTTAATAGGAGATTGTTGTTGCTACTGGAGATTGTTGCTTGCTGTTTTGGGGTTTTTGCTTTCCTCATTATCCTATTCCCATTTGTTTGGTACATACATATCATTTCTTATATACCTATTTACCTTTCGTGAGTGTTTGTTTGTTGCTTTCTGTTATCTCTGTTTTGCCTTTGTGTCTTGTTTACCTTTTATTTCTGTCCCAGGTCTCATAGGGTGGGTGAGGGGACATATCAGAGTTTAACAGGAGCATAGTAAAGTCATAGACTTAAGGTACCTTCACACTCAGCGACGCTGCAGCGATACCGACAACGATGTCGATCGCTGCAGCGTCGCTGTTTGGTCGCTGGAGAGCTGTCACACAGACAGCTCTCCAGCGACCAACGATCCCGAGGTCCCCAGTAACCAGGGTAAACATCAGGTTACTAAGTGCAGGGCCGCGCTTAGTAACCCGATGTTTACCATGGTTACCAGCGTAAATGTTAAAAAAACAAACACTGCATACTTACCTTCCGTGTCTGTCCTCCGACGCTCTGCTTTCCTCTGCACTGTCAGCGCCGGTCAGCCGGAAAGCAGAGGGTGACATCACCGCTGTGCTTTCCGGCTGGCCGGCGCTGACACAGGATGCAGGAGGAGTGCAGAGAAGCAGAGCGCCGGGGACAGACAGCTGAAGGTAAGTATGTAGTGTTTGTTTTTTTAATGTTTACGCTGGTAACTATGGTAAACCCGATGTTTACCCTGGTTACCAGTGAAGACATCGCTGGATCGGCGTCACACACACCGATCCAGCGATGTCAGTGGGAGATCCAGTGATGAAATAAAGTTCTGGACTTTCCTCAGCGACCAACGATCTCCCAGCAGGGGCCTGATCGTTGGTCGCTGTCACACATAACGATTTCCTTAACGATATCGTTGCTACGTCACAAAAAGCAACGATATCGTTATGTGTGAAGGTACCTTTAGGCCTCTCTACCTTCATGAGTACCGCTGGGACAGGGATAGTTAGGGTCCCAGTTCCAGGGACAGTTTGAGTCCCCCCTTCCTTACTGAACACCGTCACAGCGTGACATCATCTTGCTCTTACCCTTTTCTGGCTAACTACTGATATGTTTCTGGGTTCATTTACACAAGCAGATAATTACAATGATAATTGATGCCAATGTATATCATGGCAAGCAAATGATGTCAAACAAGTATTTATAAGGGACGGGATTCATGGATTCATGAATTGTTGAATAGTGATCGTTATGTTATAACAATGAACATTATGCACTGTGTTCACACTGACTCATATTCTGAAACTGCATTTGTATTCCACATTCAGATCCCATAAGTGATACTAATTATATTGAATACTTAATTGCATAAAGAATTGTAAACATTTTTGTTGTGTATAAAAAAAATTTAAACAAATTAGCAATAAAATGTTCTCATTAGTGATGTGATGAGTGAATGTGCAAGGATAAGGTGTGATCCGAGCATGCTCATACGGTGTTCATTTTAGGACATGGTCACAAATCAAAGACAAACATCAGAAATACTCTGTCTGATACCTCATTCTGATACTTGAATCTTATACCTGACTTTCACACATGGTCACAAATCAAAGTCAAACATCAGAAATAACATCAGAAATACTCTGTCTGATACCTCATTCTGATTCTTGATTCTGATACCTGACTTTCACATATCAAAGTCACAAATCAAAGTCAAACATCAGAAATATTCTGTCTGATACCTCATTCTGATACTTGACTCTGATACTTGACTCTGATACTTGACTTTGATACTTCATTCTGATACTTGAGTCTGATACCTGAGTCTGATACCTGAGTCTGATACCTGAGTCTGATACCTGACTCTGGTACCTGACTCTGATACTTGACTCTGATACCTGACTCTGATACTTGACTCTGATACTTGACTCTGATACCTGACTCTGATACCTGACTCTGATACCTGACTCTGATACCTGACTCTGATACCTGACTCTGATACTTGACTCTGATACTTGACTCTGATACTTGACTCTGATACTTGACTCTGATACTTGACTCCGATACCTGAATCTGATACCTGACTCTGATACTTGACTCTGATACTTGACTCTGATACTTGACTCTGATACTTGACTCTTATACTTGAGTCTGAAACATGAAATTAGTAAAATTAGCTAAAATTAGTACCTGTGATCCCTTGAGCTTGTGGTGCAATGGTAAGGCCGACAGCTGTAGTGTCTAGACGCAGGATCCGTTTTTTTTCCGCCGGAGCGGTTTTATTTTTCTGCCAGATCCGTTTTTTTACGCCAGATCCGATTTTAAAAAAATCAGATCTGGCGTAAAAAAACAGATCCGGCAGAAAAATAAAACCGATCCGGGGGAAAATAAACAGATCCTGCGTCTAGACACTACAGCCGTCGGCCTTACCATTGCACCACAAGCTCAAGTGATCCCAGGTACTAATTTTAGCTAATTTTACTAATTTTACTAATTTCATGTTTCAGACTCAAGTATAAGAGTCAAGTATCAGAGTCAAGTATCAGAGTCAGGTATCAGAGTCAGGTATCAGAGTCAGGTATCAGAGTCAGGTATCAGAGTCCGGTATCAGAGTCCGGTATCAGAGTCCGGTATCAGAGTCCGGTATCAGAGTCAGGTATCAGAGTCAGGTATCAGAGTCAGGTATCAGAGTCAGGTATCAGAGTCAGGTATCAGACTCGGGTATCATACAGAGTATTTCTGATGTTTGACTTTGATTTGTGACCATGTCCTAAAATGAACACCGTATGCTCATGTGCTAACCGAATATTAGCAACAGAAGCAGGTATTGCTTAACAAACAGGCAATCCCCGCATGTTTTGAAGCTTTGAACAGCCACGAGAAATGCAGCTGCGGTGACTCGAACATGGTATTCCAGTACACTGAAGATAGCACAAAAGCGTCCTCAGATAACACCTTATCCAAGCATGTTCACTCATCCCTAGTGCTAATCAATTTAACTGTTTATTATGAAGAGTAGCACTTGCAAAACTAATGGTGAACATTATGAGACAAATATGTTTTTGTTCCAATACTCCAATGGCTACAAAACAATTGCCAGAGAACCCTATTACTGCCCCTAATTCCCCAATACTGAGCCTCTGCTGCCGTATGTGTCCCTATTACTGCACCTGATTCCCCAATACTGAGCCGCTGCTGCCGTATGTGTCCCTATTACTGCACCTGATTCCCCGATACTGAGCCACTGCTGCCGTATGTGTCCCTGTTACTGCACTTGATACCCCAATACTGAGTCACTGCTGCCGTATGTGTCCCTATTACTGCACTTGATACCCCAATACTGAGCCACTGCTGCCATATGTGTCCCTATTACTGCCTCTAATACCCCAATACTTAGCCTCTGCTGCCGTATGTGTCCCTATTACTGCCCCTAATACCCCAATACTTAGCCTCTGCTGCCGTATGTGTCCCAATTACTGCATCTGATACCCCAATACTGTGCTGCTATGCCTTATGTGACCCTATTATTGCACCTAATGCCCCACTACTGAGCCTCTGCTGCCCTATGTGCCAATATTACTGCTCCTGATACCCCAATACTGAGCCAGTGCTGCCATATGTGTCCCTATTACTGCTCCTGCTGTGTGGTTCTCTGTGCCCTCTAAATTCTAAAGCACCTCTCTATAATAAAGTAATGCCGGGTGCAAGTGCCCTATAAAACAGTACCCATAGTTTGCCCCTAGAAAGTAATAATGCCCTGTGTGCCCCTTTGATAGCCACAGTAACCTGAGTTCCCCTATAACCATAAGTGCCCACTTTACATTTAATAAAGTCCAGAGTCTCCCCCGGTACAGCTCCCCTTATAAACAGCATGATGCTCTCTTATACACAGTATACTGACTCCTTAGTAGCCCCCAAACTGTTTGATGGCTCCAACAATGTATAATGACCCCCACACTGTAATCTTCATACTGTATGATGGCCCCTAGATAGCCTCCATATACAGTAGCATAATGCACCAAATAGTCCACAATATAGTATAATGCACTCCCCATAGGCAGACTCTATAGCATACGGCAGCCCCCATAGGCAGACAATGTAATTAGGCAGCACCCCCATATAGGCAGGCCCTGTAATAAGGCAGTACCCCCATAGGCAGACTCTGTAGTATAAGGCAGCACCCCCATAAGCAGACCCTGTAATAAGGCGGCAAACCCTGTAATAAGGCAGCACCCCCGTAATAAGACTCTGTAATAAGGCAGCCCCCATAGTCAGACCCTGTAATAAGGCAGCACACTTATAGGCAGACCCTGTAATAAGGCGGCAGACCCTGTAATAAGGCAGCACCCCCATAGTCAGACCCTGTGATAAGGCAGCACCCCCATAGTCAGACCCTGTAATAAGGCAGCACCCCCATATTCAGTCCCTGTAAAAAGGCAGCCCATGTAATAAGGCAGCACCCCCATAGTCAGACCCTGTAATAAGGCAACACACCCATAGTCAGACCCTGTAATGAGGCAGCACCCTTTAGGCAGACCCTGTAATAAGGCAGCCCCCCCATAGTCAGACCCTGTAATATGGCAGCACTCCCATAATCAGACCCTGTAATAAGGCAGCACCTGTGACAAAACACTCTGGGATCGCCTTTGCTGGGGTCAAAGGTCACGTGGTTTGTGCATTGAATCTGAGGCGTACAGCAGGTTTCTGAGCAGACTGACCTCAGGTCAGATTTAATAACGTGAAAGCAACATGAACAAAACAAAACATAAAAATAAATCCTAGCCTGTCCGGCACTAACTAAACAAATACGTTGCTATCTCAACAACTGGGGGGCTTCTCCCACCCAGGTAACATCACACAGATCTTGAGTACAGCTCTTCACTCATGTTTGTCTCACACAGGCAGGCAATCTGTGTGCCCCAGGCTGACGCTGGAAACCCCCAGCTGGTCATCTTTTATTCCTGCAATCATTAACCCATTAGCACCCTGAAGATACTGAGTGGCCTAATTCACATAGGACAAACACCTGGGCGAGATATACCTGCCTCCAACTACCACACCAGTATGAGTCTTACATATCCCCCCCCTTGCTCAGACCACTCCGGTCGAGCAAGAACACTCTTGAAACAGTGCACTCGGGATAGGGCATCGGCGTTCCCCATCTGCACCCCAGGTCGGTGCTCCACCGTAAAAGAGTAAGCCTGCAGGGCAAGGAACCACCCGGTTACCCGACTATTACGGTCTTTGTGGAGGTGCATCCACTTGAGAGGGGCATGGTCTGTGACCAGCCTAAACTTCCTACCGGCCAGGTAATACTTGAGGGACTCGAGAGCCCATTTAATGGCTAGGCACTCTTTTTCAACCACCGCATACCTCTGCTCATGTACATTCAGTTTCCGACTGAGATAGAGGACCGGGTGTTCGACTCCGTCCCTCACCTGGGAAAGTACAGCTCCGACACCAGTATCAGAGGCATCAGTTTGTACCACAAACTCGCTGCTGAAATCAGGAGTCACTAGTACGGGCTGAGAGCACAAAGCCCGTTTCAGGCTGTGGAAGGCCTCTTCAGCAGCTGAGGTCCATTTTACCATGACGGAACCCTTCCCCTTGGTAAGATCCGTCAAGGGAGTAGCCATGGCTGCAAAATTGGTTATGAACCGGCGATAATAGCCGGCAATCCCCAGGAAAGCCTGTACTTGTTTTTTGTTCACTGGTTGTGGCCAGCCCTGAATTGCCTGTATTTTGTCGATCTGGGGTTTAACCACTCCTCTGCCAATCACGTAGCCCAAGTATCGGGCTTCTTTAAGCCCGATGTGGCATTTCTTGGGGTTTGCCGTTAAACCTGCATCTCGCAGGTCATCAATCACCGCTTGTACCTTCTGGAGATGAGTTTCCCAGTCCATGCTGTAAATTACGATGTCATCCAGGTAGGCAGAAGCGTACTGTCTGTGGGGCCTCAAGACTCGATCCATCAATCTCTGGAACGTTGCCGGAGCTCCGTGAAGTCCAAACGGCATATAGACATACTGGAACAGACCTTCCGGTGTAGCAAATGCCGTCTTCTCTCTGGCCGTCTCGGCCAGAGGAATCTGCCAGTACCCCTTTGTTAAATCCAGGGTCGTAATGTATCGGGCTTTACCAAGCCGGTCGATCAACTCATCGACCCGGGGCATAGGGTACACATCAAATTTAGAAACTGCATTCAGTTTCCTAAAGTCATTACAAAACCGGATGGAGCCATCCCGTTTAGGTATCAACACAATTGGACTGGACAAGGCACTGTGCGACTCCTCAATGACTCCTAAGTCCAACATTGCCATCACTTCCCAGGAGACGGCTTCACGGCGGGCTTCCGGAATCCGGTAGGGCTTCACATGAACAGTGACGCCAGGCTCTGTGACAATCTCATGTTTCACCAACTTAGTCCGGCCAGGTTTTTTGGAGAAAAACTGTCGGTTCTGTAACAAAAATTGCTTAACCTCAGATTTTTGTTGTTCTGAGAGAGTCTCTGCATCCTGCACCTCCGGTACAGTAGGTGAACAAACCGGACAGGGCAGATCCGCCGTTAGGGTAGAGCGGTCTTTCCAAGATTTTATCAGATTCACATGATAAATCTGTTCCGGTTTTCTCTTACCCGGCTGGTACACTTTATAGTTCACTTCACCAACTCTTTCTCGGACCTCAAATGGGCCCTGCCATTTCGCCAGGAATTTACTATCCACCGTAGGGATTAGGACCAACACCCTATCGCCGGGTGCAAATGTACGGACCTTAGCGCCTCTATCATAACTTTGCCTCTGGGCTCCCTGGGCCTGTAACATATGGTCCCTAACAATGGGCATGACAGCGGCAATACGATCCTGCATTTGTGTTACATGGTCGATCACCGTTTTAAAGGGAGTGACTTGACCTTCCCAGGTTTCTTTTGCGACGTCCAGCAGTCCCCGGGGACGACGGGCGTACAAAAGTTCGAAAGGCGAAAACCCTGTGGAAGACTGGGGAACTTCCCTAATGGCAAACAGCAAATAGGGTAACAAGTAATCCCAGTCCTTCCCATCTTTGTCTATCGCCTTCCGGAGCATCTGTTTTAAGGTTTTGTTGAAGCGCTCAACCAGGCCATCTGTTTGAGGGTGATAGACAGATGTACGCAATGGGTCTATTTGTAAGAGCCTGCAGAGCTCCTTCATTACCCTCGACATAAAGGGAGTCCCCTGGTCGGTGAGTATCTGTTTTGGAATTCCCACCCGACTAAACACTTGTACCAATTCCTTGGCGATCGTCTTGGTAGCTGTGTTACGCAAAGGGATGGCTTCCGGGTAACGAGTGGCATTGTCCACGATGACGAGGATATGTTGGTGCCCACGTGCAGATCGGGGAAGGGGCCCAACCAAATCCATCCCAATTCTCTCAAAAGGGACACCGATGATAGGAAGGGGTACCAAAGGGCTACGGAACTGAGATTTAGGGGCTGCGATTTGGCACTCTGGACAGGACTCACAATAGTTACGCACATCATAATGTATTCCAGGCCACACAAAACAATGCAATATCCTTTCTGTGGTTTTCTGTACCCCCAGATGTCCCCCCATTATATGTCCGTGGGCCAAATCCAGTACCTTCCGCCGATAATGTTTGGGTACCACTAACCGTTGCACTGTGTCTTCCCCTTTTTTTTCTACCTGGTAGAGCAAATCATTTTCAAGAACCATATACGGGTACGCTAGCCTAGTGTCAGGTTCTACGGGTACCCCATCTATCATTTTTATACTTTTCCTAGCTGGAGTCAGGGTAGGATCTTTCATTTGCTCGCTGTGGAAGTCATCCACCTGGACTCCCAAATCTGGCAGGCAGGGTGCCGGATGGCTGTCTGCCTCCGCCTCTCGCTGAGGTTCCTCAGTTTCCTCCGTTTCCCCCGCCATGACGGAGAAGGGGTACTGAAGGTTAGATTCACTAACCTCCCCAGCAACATCTTCCTGTGGGGTCTCCTCTAGGGACTCGGGACCTCCAGATGGCATGGGAGAAGATTCACGGGTACAGCTACCGTGAAGGAGCAACTGATTCTCCCACAACTGCCAGAAATAGGGAAAATCCATGTCCAGGATTACATCCTGTAACAATGCGGGAACGAGTCCCACTTTGTGCTGCACTGACCCATAGGGAGTAGAAATCCATATGACCGCTGTTAAGTACGAGCGGGTGTCACCATGCACACACGTCACAGAAAACTTGTCAGACGGACTAGACGGAAGTGCCACCAGACTAGCTTTCACCAGAGTCACCACACTTCCAGAGTCTAGTAATGCCACAACATTTTTCCCATCAACAGATAATTCACACAGGTGTTTCGCTGTATCATTTTGACCCGCATTCACACTCACTAGCTGTGTAACCAAAGACATGCGTTTTCTAGAGTCTATAACGTCGCACTGCATGGGTTCAGTGGTAACAGGACAGTTCGCAGAAACATGGCCCTTCTCATGGCAGCGGAAACACCTAACAGGTCCCCTACTAAGACCACCGTCCAATACTCTCGGTCTCGGAGTGCGAGAAGTCCCGGACTCCTCCCCCACAGTTTTAAGCGATTTTCCTTCACCCGTGGTCCCTGGAACCAGGAGGCACAGACCGGGGGTTGTCGGTGTTGTCGGGAAGTCCTTCTGCCACGGAATAACGCTCGACCAACTCCACAAGTTGATCCGCTGTCGTGGGATTTCCTTGGCTTACCCACCTTTTCAGCGCTGGGGGTAGTACTCTCAGGTACTTGTCCAGGACAACCCGCTAGATTATTTCGGGTATTGTCAGTACCTCGGGTTGCAGCCATTTCTTTGTTAAGTAGATCAGGTCGAACATCTGAGACCGCGCCGGTTTATCTTGCTGGTATGTCCACTGATGTACCCTCTGTGCCCGGACAGCCGTCGTCACACCAAGCCGGGCCAGGATCTCAGCTTTCAGCTTCTCAAAGTCCTGAGCAACCTCTGGGTCCAAATCATGGTAAGCTTTTTGGGCCTCGCCGGAGAGAAATGGGGCAATCAAATTGGCCCATCGTGCCTTCGGCCACTTCTCTCTCAATGCCGTCCGCTCAAACGTTGTCAGGTATGCCTCGACGTCATCTTCTGCAGTCAGCTTTTGCCAGTATCGACTCACATGGCGGTCTGCAACCGTCATGTCCACTAACTCCTTCAGCTGTGCGGCCATCAAGCGATTAGCTTCGTGCTGTGCGGCAGTGGCCTGCTGCTGTACGGCAGTGGACTGTACTAAGGCTTTCACCACGTCTTCCATACTGTCGCCTGTGCCACGGTATGCCCGCGTTCTCCACCACAATATGACAAAACACTCTGGGATCGCCTTTGCTGGGGTCAAAGGTCACGTGGTTTGTGCATTGAATCTGAGGCGCACAGCAGGTTTCTGAGCAGGCTGACCTCAGGTCAGATTTATTAACGTGAAAGCAACATGAACAAAACAAAGCATAAAAATAAATCCTAGCCTGTCCAGCACTAACTAAACAAATACGTTGCTATCTCAACAACTGGGGGGCTTCTGTAATAAGGCAACCCCCCCATAGGCAGACCCTGTAATAAGGCAGCAGCACCCATTAAAAAATAATAAAATAAATAAATACTCACCTTTCTTCTTTCTGGTTCCTGCACTGCTCCCGCTGATCTCCTGACAGCGGGCGCCAGGCAGTGACGTCATCGCATCTGCTGTCAGTGTCGGTGACGTTAGACGCCGACACTGACAGGGGGATGATGGGAGAAGGAGCGCAGCGCTCCATCTCCCATCATTGCGATCAGCTGTATCGGCTAAATGCTGGTACAGCTGATCTTCCAATGATGGCGGGGGGCCCACTGCTGGCACCGGGCCCCCCCACCTGCTCAGGGGCCCCATAGCGGCTTGGCGGCAGATCAGGGAGACCTGCGCGCGCCAATACAGTTACAGTAGCGTAGCTCCGGGTGGGCCCCCTCAGAGTACCGGGCCCGGGGCACCCGCACCCTCTGCCCCCCCCCCCCGGTAGCACGATCAGACAATCGCTGAAAGCCAGCTCTATTTTGCATTTGAATTCCCATTTCTCCTTCTAATCCCTGAATGAGTGGACAATCTCCATTTAAATTACACATTTATGTAGTGCCCCATGTCTGTCATCCATTAGCTGGATCTCAGTCCTTCTCAGCCCTTATTCATATTTTATGTTCCTTGAGAAATGGAAAGCTTTCAAAACAGGAGGTTAGGACGATCCTGAATGGGGTCACCGTGATGTGATGGGATGGCTTTTGTGTTTTTTTTAATCAAAAGTATGTTACCTAAGCACCCTATATTATTTTCATGCACTATTACTATTTATTATTTACTGCAGGGTATTTGCTTATTATGTTTTTATCTTGGGTTTGTATGTTTAGTGGACAGTGTGAACATGCGCCTACTTGCTGCGTGCGTACTAACTTGTATTCTAATTCATCTCTTTAGGTTTTTTGCTTCAATGATTTTGCACTCTGTGCAAATAAAGGTGCGGCCTCCCTTTTGTTTGATCTGGACATAACATTCATGTAGTACCCCATCCCTGGATGTCTATTATGTGGGTCTCAGTCCTTCTTAGCCCTTATCCACATATACATCACTTGACAAATAGTAAAGTTTTAACACTAGAGGTTAGGGCCATCACGAATAAGGTCACCGTGACATTGTGGAATGGTTTTTATGTTTTTTTTTTTAATAAAAATTATGTTAACTAGGCACCCTATATTATTTTCATGCACTATTGCTGTATATTTACTGCAGGGTATTTGCTTTTTATGCTTTTATCTTGGGTTTTGTCGGTTTACTTGCCAGTGTGAACATGTGCCTACATGCTGCTTGCATACCAATTTATATTCCAGTTAATCTCTTCTTTAGGTTTTTTATTACACAAATTTCAAAAGACAATCAAGCCTTTTTTTTGTACATACAAACGATTTTATGCATGAAAAATGAGCATTTTTTGCCACATTGTTCAGTCGCACAACCCATTTACATTACACAATTATCATGAACGATGAGTCATAACACAAGAATTTCACGGATCATCGGCCAGTGTAATTGCACCTCAAGTTCTAATGACGATAATGTTCCAGTAAGTGATGTACCCAAAGAGTTCAAATTGTATAGGAGACATTTACATTATTTATACCCAAACACAAAGTAACATCAAATTGTAGCAGAGGCAACAATTAAAGACAAACATTGTTAGTTCTAAACTGTAATACAATTTTACAGTCACAATACCATAATTAATGACTTGATGGATTTAGTCTATAATTTTAATTATTTTTAAATTACATTCATGTACTACGTTAACGGTATACTATAATATATAACCATTAAAGTGATAATTAGTGCCATAACCTGGAAGTGTTCTCATGGCTTAAGAATAAAGAACAACTTTTCTGCTTATGTTTAAGAATAATCTATGTATGTCTTTAATTACCATGTAATTGGTGGTTTTCTCAGCTGAGAAATAACGCACTCATAATGTGTATATTTTCAGTACACAGCATAAAAGACACAGATGCCGAGGACATTTCTCCAAGAAATAACGTGACATGTGTTGGAATAGTTTCCTGCACTTGTGCCTGGAATACTCATAATAAGTTTTTTTGCACTTATGTGGGTGAGTAATCAGTGTCAGTGACTAGTAATGACACACTGTGGATAGTGGAAGGACACTTCCATTATTAAATGTCACTTTAGAAGGCTTATTTGCTTTATTTATTTTAGCTTGTATATTATTCTCTTTAGTAAAGACATTTCCACTTCTTACAGTACACCTGGTAAAAATTTGTTAATGTGTTACACATATATGTTTTCCAATGTAGCAGACATTAGAAGTCTTAAAGTCATGACATCAGAAGACAGAAGAGATTCCTAGAACATCCTCCGATATTTTAATGGGGTGATGAAGAATCACCTTTAAAGTACTGTATCTGCCACTAAAGATATACACCATGCTGATATGAGAATACCATAACAGTAAGAAGTGACCAGAAGAGCAAAGTAAATTAAAACAATATCATTATTTATTACAAAAGTAAAAGGTAACACTAAAAAGACAGGGGAAAACTACACTTTAATCCTCTTATCAATTGCCCCAGCAACCACCTGAGCCGCTGCCGCCCCACCAACCACCCGAGCTGCCATGTTGCCACTGCCAGAGCTGCCGCCTCACCACCACCAGAGCTGCCACCTCACCACCACCAGAGCTGCCGCCTCACCACCACCAGTGCTGCAGCACACCGACCTCCTGTCTCTTCCCCATTATCCCAAAGAATGTAAGTCCGCAAGGACAGGGTCCTCTCCCCTCTGTACCAGTCTGTCATTGTAAATTTGTTTACTGTTAACGATATCTATAACCCTGTATGTAACCCCTTTTCACATGTACAGCACCATGAAATTAATGGTGCTGTATAAATAAATAATAATAATAATAATTATCAAGCCGACCTTTTACACATTGTTGAACAAACCTTTGAACAAAGAATTATCCCCCCAAAAATGGTGGATTATGTTTGGAATCTCCACTCAAAATTACCCACATTGTACTTGATCCCAAAGCTGGATGAAAATGCATTGGAGCCTCCTGGAAGACCCATTATTTCGTGCAACGGAAGGGCTATGTGAGGTTGTTTCTAACTTTAGAGATTATTATTTAAAGCCAATGGTAAGCACACTCCTTTATACATACAGGACACCACTGCTGGCCTACAAAGATTAGATCACCTATATCTGGATAAACAAATGATGATGGTCACTGCTGATGTAGAGGCCCTGTATACATCAATCAGGCATGAGGACGGCCTGGTACCTCCATACCAGCAATTTGGAACCTTTACTGACTGATTTGATTCTGATGCTCCTAGAGTTTGTACTTAAACATAATATTTTTACATTCAATAGGGAGATATTTTTGCAAACACAGGGTACTGTGACGTGGGCTTCTTGTACCCCCTCGTATGCCAATCTCTTACTTGGGGCCTGGGAGAGAGAGATCTTTCAGGGTGATAACATCTCTGAAATAAAGTGGGTGCAGGGATGGATGCGTTACATCGACGACGTGTGGTTTATATGGGAGGATACTGTAGATAATTTACATGTCCTTATAGACAAATTGAACAACAATGCCCTTAATATTAAACTTACGCATAAGTTTGGAAGGAGTCTGGATTTTTTAGATCTTGGAATTGGTATCCCACGATGGATTGGTATATACTAATCTATATAGAAAGCCAACAGCCACAAATTCTTTGTTGCATGCCACATCGTCACACCCCCCTGCAACCATTAAGAGTATCCCCATGGGCCAATTCCTGAGAGCTAAAAGAATCTGTTCAGATGACAGTGCCTTTGTAGAGCAAGCCATAGACTTGGCACAAAGATTCAGAAGTAGAGGTTACAACAAGCGTTGTATTAGGCAGAGTTATAAACGAGCAAAAAAAGCCCCTAGGGAACAGCTAATATATTGAGATCCAAAAAAATATGGACAATTGGATGGACAGGTAAGATTTATTTCTACCTTTAATGACCAATGGGATAAATTGAAACAAGTTTTAAACAAGCACTGGCATATTTTAAGGAAAGAACCAGTCCTTTGTAAAATCATCCCTCCATATCCCTCCATGGTAGCCAAAAGAAGTCGAAATCTTAAAGATTTATTTGTACACAGTCATTATGATCCTATTCCTACCTCACTGAGCAGACCGTTACAACATGCTTTTTTTTCCATGTGGATTGTGCAATGCTTGTTGTAATTTAAAAAAATCTTATGTTTTTTCCAACTCAGATGGATCTAAATCCTTTAATATTAGGAAGCACCTCACATGTTCATCCATGGGGGTAATTTACCATGCCACGTGTCCTTGCAATTTGATATACAGTTAGGGCCAGAAATATTTGGACAGTGACACAAGTTTTGTTATTTTAGCTGTTTACAAAAACATGTTCAGAAATACAATTATATATGTAATATGGGCTGAAAGTGCACACTCCCAGCTGCAATATGATAGTTTCCACATCCAAATCGGAGAAAGGGTTTAGGAATCATAGCTCTGTAATGCATAGCGTCCTCTTTTTCAAGGGACCAAAAGTAATTGGACAATGGACTCTAAGGGCTGCAATTAACTCTGAAGGCGTCTCCCTCGTTAACCTGTAATCAATGAAGTAGTTAAAAGGTCAGGGGTGGATTCCAGGTGTGTGGTTTTGCATTTGGAAGCTGTTGCTGTGAGCAGACAACATGCGGTCAAAGGAACTCTCAATTGAGGTGAAGCAGAACATCCTGAGGCTGAAAAAAAAGAAAAAATCCATCAGAGAGATAGCAGACATGCTTGGAGTAGCAAAATCAACAGTTGGGTACATTCTGAGAAAAAAGGAATTGACTGGTGAGCTTGGGAACTCAAAAAGGCCTGGGCGTCCACGGATGACGACAGTGGTGGATGATCGCCGCATACTTAATTTGGTGAAGAAGAACCCGTTCACAACATCAACTGAAGTCCAGAACACTCTCAGTGAAGTGGGTGTATCTGTCTCTAAGTCAACAGTAAAGAGAAGACTCCATGACAGTAAATACAAAGGGTTCACATCTAGATGCAAACCATTCATCAATACCAAAAATAGACAGGCCAGAGTTAAATTTGCAGAAAAACACCTCAAGAAGCCAGCTCAGTTCTGGAAAAGTATTCTATGGACAGATGAGACAAAGATCAACCTGTACCAGAATGATGGGAAGAAAAAAGTTTGGAGAAGAAAGGGAACGGCACATGATCCAAGGCACACCACATCCTCTGTAAAACATGGTGGAGGCAACGTGATGGCATGGGCATGCATGGCTTTCAATGGCACTGGGTCACTTGTGTTTATTGATGACATAAGAGCAGACAAGAGTAGCCGGATGAATTCTGAAGTGTACCGGGATATACTTTCAGCCCAGATTCAGCCAAATGCTGCAAAGTTGATTGGACGGCGCTTCATAGTACAGATGGACAATGACCCCAAGCATACAGCCAAAGCTACCCAGGAGTTCATGAGTGCCAAAAAGTGGAACATTCTGCAATGGCCAAGTCAATCTCCAGATCTTAACCCAATTGAGCATGCATTTCACTTGCTCAAATCCAGACTTAAGACGGAAAGACCCACAAACAAGCAAGACCTGAAGGCTGCGGCTGTAAAGGCCTGGCAAAGCATTAAGAAGGAGGAAACCCAGCGTTTGGTGATGTCCATGGGTTCCAGAATTAAGGCAGTGATTGCCTCCAAAGGATTTGCAACAAAATATTGAAACTAAAAATATTTTGTTTGGGTTATGTTTATTTGTCCAATTACTTTTGACCTCCTAAAATGTGGAGTGTTTGTAAAGAAATGTGTACAATTCCTACATTTTCTATCAGATATTTTTGTTCAACCCTTCAAATTAAACGTTACAATCTGCACTTGAATTCTGTTGTAGAGGTTTCATTTCAAATCCAATGTGGTGGCATGCAGAGCCCAACTCGCGAAAATTGTGTCACTGTCCAAATATTTCTGGCCCTAACTGTATATTGGGCTTACAACCAGTGAAAAATTTGTGTGAGGGTGCACATTAGGGATATTGAGAAATCAAAAACTGTGGATGATCTGGCACTTTTTAAAACTCTCCCGTGTCACTTCAAAATCCACCATGACTCCAACCCTAGGGGACTCACCTTTATGGGTATTGATCAAATTGTCTTGGGCCTACGGGGGGTGATTTGGCAAAAAATTTAGCCCAACAGGAGAGCAGGTGGATTTACCGTTTAAATACAATAACCCCCAATGATCTCAATGAAAGTTTTGGTTTCAGCTCTTTTCTGTAGTTGCTCTGTTCCTTTGGTTCGGGTTTTTTAAGGTTTTTAAAGTTTTTGTTTTCCTCTTTTTTTTGTAATTTTATGTACTTATTCTCATTGTTGTTATTGTCTACTTACATTCAGGTGCCAATTGCTAATCAGGGTTTGTTCTTGCTGATTCTACTAATGATGACCTCATGCCCGCTGGTGCGCTGTCTCCGTCAAGTTTATTTCGGGCTATTATGGCTGTGACCCTGGGGCTGGGACGTTGGTTCTGGCTTTTGGCCCTTATATCTTCAATGAACCTTTGTGGATTTATTTTAGGATATGTCTTACTCTCAAGTTTTTATATTTTAATCTAGATCTAAATAGCATATATCATGATATTGTACATATTATGAGACTGTTTAGATTGTTTTTTGTTTTTTAACTGGTCCCTTTTCTTTGCACACATTGGATACATATGTGCCCACCCAACCTGCACATGTATATATCTATATTTTTGCTGTATTTCATCCAATTATAGGTGGCTTTATATCATTATCATTTTTTATTAACCCATTTCTTGCCAAATTAGAAATTTTCATTTCACGGATTTTTCAGAAAAGGGCGTCCCAATATTCAATTAAAAATGACAATGACATGATTTCCTATTTTGAAAACATTCATTTTTCAAACACAACACAAAAAATTGGACCTAATTATCAAAAATTATAAAATCTTAGTTGCTAGAAGCAAAACATTAGGCGTCCCCAAAAAAGGACATTGGTAGATAATGGGTTAATATCCCGTTCAGCACTAGGAAAGTTTTATATGTCCCTTAAAATATCCCCTTGTGCCATTCTCCCTTTTCACCTCACATTTTAGGTTTTTTGCTACTAATGAATTTTATAAAATTCTTTGCAGCTCTGTATTATTGCCCCATGTAAATATTATCGCTTTTACCATTTACGCCACGTAAATCTATGTATTATAATGCTCCTTTTCTTTTTCACACCTTTGGTCCTAGTTTGTTCATTAATCTCTATAGTTTACACTTGGCACTTGGGGGTAGTCACAGGTACATTTATCATTCTATTTTTCTTTATTTCTCCTTGCATCATTTTTCTTCCTTCCCCTTTGTGTTACATGGCCTGTCTGTAGTCTGTTCATTCTTTTTTGCTAAGGGCTTTTCTTAGTGTGTATTCACACCTCCCCCGCGCACCTCCCACACTTTGCGTATACCTTCGGTCGCTTTTACATCTACAGGATTCATTTCACCCGCTTTTATTGCATCTTCGCGCATGCGCCGGACTGGCATCTTTAATTGACTTCCGGAGGCGTTCCTCACGTGACCGCAGTGCGTTCTACTGTGTGTCACTAAGTGCCGGTCCGGAAGTCCCCTTTGCTTGTGAGACAATTTCCGGTGGCATGCGCAACCATGAACGCAATGTAAGACGGACTCCGGCATTATTGTCCCCTTTTTGGCACCTCGTATATATACCCCTAAAACCTTAAACACCTACCACGCCCCGCTGGAAGAAGCATTATTGTGAAACGGCGCTCGTCATGTGCTGAGCAGGATACAGCTCCATCCTATATCCGCACTATACCGCATCAGTCACTGCAGGTAATGGCCGTATATTTTATAATTTATGCATGGGATTTTTTCCTTCCATCATTATGTGCTGGCTGTAATTAATATGTTAAGGATATGTTAGTAGGGCTATTTTTTACATGTTTTTTGTGTCTCTAATCTGGGACAAGTGGCCTTTCTAATTTTGCTCTATTTTGGCATATACGAATAGAACACCCTTTTTTTCTTTAGGCCTCTACTTGAAACCTGGTTAGATAAATTTCTACCTGTCTCATAAGTCCTTTTGTTCATACAATTGCCTACATACAGTTTTGTCATGTCCCTCCAATATTAATAATACCATAATTATAGTGCAGGCACTTGTGACTTTTGCTGTCTCCTCCCCACTAATTTTTGGAGGTATTTTCCCCTTTTTTTCCCCCTGTCTTTTTAGTGTTACCTTTTACTATTGTAATAAATAAATATATTGTTTTAATTTACTTTTCTCTTCTGGTCACTTCTTACTGTTATGGTATTCTCATATCAGCATGGTGTATATTAAGTACATTGAAGTATTTCAGCCAGTTTATAACTAAGGACTATGGGATTTATCTGCCACTAAAGATGTCTGATCAATGTCAACACAGCAGTCTCATCTGAAAAGTACCAAGATGTAGCAATAAACGTCCTAAGTGGCATTCTGAGTATTCTTGGCAGACAGATGGGTCTAAGACACTGCTCAACCGTTCTGCAAAATTATAGAAAGCAATGAAAGAAAATGAAATATTTAAAAATGGATTAAAAAAATAAATAAATTTGATTAGTAAGTGAAAATCTGATATGATTACAATGCAAAAACAAACACAATGATAAAGCAGCACTATGCAGGTGCAGGTTATGTGAGCCGACCTGCCACCACAATGCAACATCATTCAAATGGGTTCCTAGCTTTACTCTAACATTGCACAACTTTCTTTGTTCTTACTATAAAAAATAAGACCTCAGTTTTGCAAAAAAAACTTTCAGATTTCTGCTAAAAAGCTGCAGATGAAGAGGTATTTCACATTTCAGCATGTTAACAACCCTAAATATGGTCTAAAGAATGGCTTCGCCAGACAAAGATCAAAGTTTAGAAATGCCCCAGCCAAAGGCCAGACCTGAATCCAAATGCATATCTGTGGGTTGACTCTGTACACAGGAGATGTCCTTGCAATCTGACAGATTTGGGGCTACTGCAGAGAATAGTGGGTAAAGATTACTAGTGTTGATAGATTCCTACCCAGAAAGACTGAATGTTGTCAATACATATATGCTAGCCACCTTAGGGAGCTAAATGTAGACCGAAAAGCCCTCTACTTAAAGGAAAAACATAGTGGATGCTTTCCTGAAACGGAAAGTACTTGCAAGCAGCATAATACAAAGAATAGCAGGTTTACTCAGAATCCTTTGCAGTAGGCGGACCTATGCAACTCATCTCTTTCCACCCCAGTCTAATCCACAGCGCTTGGAACCACCCTCTACTTAAAGGAAATACATAGTGGATGTTTCCTGAAACGGAAAGTATTTGCCACCCTAAGGTGGCTAGCATATATGTATCGCTTGCTCACCGAGCCCCACTCCATACAGCCAACCAATTCCAGCCCTGTGCTGATGAGGGCCTAAAGCCCGAAACACGTGTCCACAGGTAGGAATTGTTTGGCTGTGTAAATTTAGAAACTAATCCGCAGCATTGCACGCTTGGCGGTTCCAAGCGCTGTGGATTAGACTGGGGTGGAAAGAGATGATTTGCATAGCTCCGCCTACTGCAAAGGATTCTGGGTAAACCTGCTATTCTTTGTATTATGCTGCTTGCAAGTACTTTCCGTTTCAGGAAAGCATCCACTATGAATGTTGTCAGAAATTCAAAGGCTAAATCAACAAAGTATTAGATTAAGAGGGTGCATATTAATGCAACCACAGTATTTTAGGTCTTCATTTTTCAGTTTCCACCCAAAAAGATTTCAGTTTATTTTTCAATGGACTTGTACAGATTATGGGTGACATTAAAGGGGGAAAATGATCTGAAATTATTGATAATAATTGGTATGAATTTTCTTTTACATAGCAAAAAACATTTTTTTTAACAGGGGTGTGTAGACTTATTGCATCCACTGTAGATTCCATTAGATGTTGAAATCATTCAGCAGGATAGCTCTCCGCAGGTGCCACAAATTCAAAGGAGGCACTGACTCTGATCAGCTTATCACTTCTTAGCCAAGAGATACTTTACAGCATTAACATCTGGAGAATGTGAAGGCAAGCAAGGAAAACTTATCATTAGTGTTGAGCATTCCGATACCGCAAGTATCGGGTATCGGCCGATACTTGCGGTATCGGAATTCCGATACCGAGATCCGATACTTTTGTGGTATCGGGTATCGGTATCGGATACATAGAGATGTGTAAAATAAAGAATTAAAATAAAAAATATTGATATATTTACCTCTCCGGCGGCCCCTGGACTCAGCGCGGGTAACCGGCAGGCTTCGTTGTTCAAAATCAGCGCTTTTAGGACCTGAGAATCACGTCCCGACTTCTGATTGGTCGCGGGCCGCCCATGTGACCGCCACGCGACCAATCACAAGCCGCGACGCCACCGCAAGCTATTAACGCGCTCATTTTTAAAAATGAGCGTGTTAATGGCTTTCAAAGACGTAGCGGCTTGTGATTGGTCACGGCCACGCGACCAATCACAAGCCGCTACGTCTTTGAAAGTCATTAACGTGCTCATTTTTAAAAATGAGCGCGTTAATAGCTTGCGGTGACGTCGCGGCTTGTGATTGGTCGCGTGGCCGCGACCAATCACAAGCCGCTACGTCTTTGAAAGTCATTACCGCGCTCATTTTTAAAAATGAGCGCGTTAATAGCTTGCGGTGACGTCGCGGCTTGTGATTGGTCGCGTGGCTGCGACCAATCACAAGCCGCTACGTCTTTGAAAGTCATTACCGCGCTCATTTTTAAAAATGAGCGCGTTAATAGCTTGCGGTGACGTCGCGGCTTGTGATTGGTCGCGTGGCCGCGACCAATCACAAGCCGCTACGTCTTTGAAAGTCATTAACGCGCTCATTTTTAAAAATGAGCGCGTTAATAGCTTGCGGTGACGTCGCGGCTTGTGATTGGTCGCGTGGCGGTCACATGGGCGGCCCGCGACCAATCAGAAGCCGGGACGTGATTCTCAGGTCCTAAAAGCGCTGATTTTGAACAACGAAGCCTGCCGGTTACCCGCGCTGAGTTCAGGGGCCGCCGGAGAGGTAAATATATCAATATTTTTTATTTTAATTCTTTATTTTACACATCCCTATGGATCCCAGGGCCTGAAGGAGAGTTTCCTCTCCTTCAGACCCTGGGAACCATGAGAATACCTTCCGATACTTGATGTCCCATTGACTTGTATTGGTATCGGATATCGGTATCGGCGATATCCGATATTTTTCGGGTATCGGCCGATACTATCCGATACCGATACTTTCAAGTATCGGACGGTATCGCTCAACTCTACTTATCATGCTTCTAAAATCAATCCATGACTGAACACCTCTGCATGATACATTGTTCTACTGAACGTGTCCTCCTTATGACACAGGATATACAACTGCTATAAAGTGATGAACCGAGAGTGTACCAAGAAAATGTTCCTCACACCATTACTCCATCACCAGCCTTCTGAACTTTTGACACCTGACAGGAAAGATTTAAAGGAAATCTTTATTCATTTAAGCATGAAATGTTTTTTACTACTCAGTGATTACCCACTGGGGTCTAGAAGTCTATTTCCCTAAGACAGTAATGGCACTAGAGCTGGTGGTCTGCATTTATAGCCAAATGTGGTAAGGAACAACGACTTGGGAGCTCGGACATGTTAGTTGGAGCACTAGCATTGTATTCAATTGATAAAACAATTCTTGACATCCTCCACTGACCTCATTCATTGACTGCTGCACTTGATTTTATGTTGCACTACTTACTTTATATTCTGCCAAGGGAAGGTTTTATTTAACTATGGAAATTTTTTTTAGCTCAACAAAATAGAACACTCCTCAGTTGTTTTACACTCTGTCAGATCTGTCAGGACCCATGGAGCACCCACTAGGACCGAGAGGTACTCGGTACCAGGTCGGTACAGTTCTTTAAGGGACGTATCACAGCAGCAATGACCCGGTCCGTGGCACTAGGCATCCAATAAAATATGAAAAAAGGGAATAGAGTGTACTGGATAAGTGTTGTGACGCCACCTGTGGTACTTGGCCAGGGATGGCTGAGATTGCTTAAAGGGGTCCACTGGGGATGATGGTATTGGAACGGAGTTGGTATAGCTCCCCTCAGGTAGAGCTAAGTCCTCAGGGCTTCCGGTGCAGTTGGTAAGGGATGATAGATGGTGAAGTGCAGGAAATAATTGGAGGACACAGGATTTGCAGTCTCTTTACCTTTTACTTGTTAAATTGCAGTCCGGGGCACAGATTACAGGTGATCTTGGAAATCCAGGCAGCCTGGAAGCGGTTCGGAATCCCCCTAGCCAGGTGGGGTTGGAAGCCTTCCTTTCTGCGCTGAATTCTGGGTTCTTGATGCATTAGCTTTCGTCAAGTCCCTCTCTCAATTTGTCCCTTAGGTGGAATGCTACCCACATGGCAGGCAGCTTGAGCCTTTTTACAGGTTCCCCTCTCTCGTGGTGACTCCGGGCTCTAATCTGCTGTGCCTTCGGGTGTCTGTTGTAGCTAGAAGACCTGCAATCTCCTGCCTTCCAGTTTCTGCTGTGGGGCATAAAGTTCCCACACAACCTCGGACCCCAGTGTCCGGTTTCTTGTGCTCTATCCTGCGAGTGAGCTCAATCCCAGCTCCACTCCCAGTTTCTCTATCCTCTTGTTTCCTCTCCCTTCACTGTCTCACACAGACTGACTATAACTCCTCCAGACCAGAACTTATAGGGAAGCAACCCTGAAACTGGGTCTAGAGTTCCCCCTTCTGGCCTTGAGTCAGGAAAGTGTTGTATGCTAGTGTTATCGGCTAAGGCAATTCCTTCTTGCTTTCAGTCAGGGCATCACCCTCCCCGGGAGGCAGGCAATGCCACTCTGACAACTGGATTCCTGGGGTGTCACAACCACATCCTCAGGATAGCAGCTGAACTACTTCCCTCCTGAAGTTCATCCAAGCATAACAGGTGAATATCCATACAACTCTCTGCGGACCCCCATCATCACATCTACTGACTTCAAGCCCAATGTCAATCTCATTAATGAGAAAGTGGTGCATGCCCTCCACCACCTCTTCTAATATCTATGTGGCTTGAAGTAAAATAAAATTTATCGAAATAGAAGAGACCTCCAGCCTATATTCATAGGTCAACTGTAGAGTCACACTCTTTTTTATTGGTACCAAACGTCTCCTTTAATCTCATCCTGACTGTTTCTCCTATCAGCAGTCTCACATAGAGGGAGTCACAATATAATCTTCCTGTAGCTGACAGCCAGAAGGATTATCATTACTGTAGTAAGCTGCAGCAATATACCCTATGAAGTCGCTGAATATTGTGACTCAAGATTTTGGTACCTGGCAAAGAAACAGTATTATGTACAATGCATACAATGAAGAATACATTTTTAAGTGATTGTCCATTAATAGGACAACCCCTTCTCCCTCTAAATGTTTGTCCCTGATAAAAATAAAAACACTTACTGTACACTTACTTACTGTGACTACGCCGATCAAGCGGTATCAGCACTTGTATTCACGTGAGGACTGTATCCAATCAGCACTGGTGTTACTGTCCCCACCTTTATATGTATAAATAATCAAGAGGAAATGTGTGGCGAGCCACAGCTCTCACTTCCTGTTGATTATGTGGCACCCCTGGGGGTATTTGCCACAAAAATAGTTACTGACACTAAACACAAATATTAAGATAGCAAAACTGCACTACCACCTCCGGCCAGAAGGGGGAGCTCCAGAGACTCCCCTTAATCCATTCTGGTCTGAGAGAAGAAATGGCAGTTGGGCTAAGGAGCTGATAGTGAGAGGTCATACAGCTGAATTTCTAACAGCCCTATGACGGTTTCCAGGCCCAAATCACCGGCCTGAGGAGAAGAGGGACAGAGAAAAGGGACATTGTGAGAACCGGGTAGCATTAATCACTACCCAGAACAGGCGCAAAGACGGATACCGGATCCGTGGCTGTATTCATTATATATAATACAGCAACCGGAAAAACGTGAGGTGATATCAGCTTCACTAGGGCCGGACGCAGCAACAGACACAGAGTTCAGCGGTACTCCCGGAGGGGGTAAGCCGATAAAAGGACTCGGGTTGCCTGTCGAACCAGGACCCGGAGGGGACAGATTGGGCCGGCAGCCAGTTCACATACAGCAGCAGGGCCACACAGAAATTGCGCACAATAAGAGGCGAAGACCCCGGCAGGGTCAAAGTAACTCAGAGTTCCCATACAGACTCCGGTGACAGGACTGGTTGTAAATCCTTTTATGTTAAAGTAAACTGGTTAAACGTTTCAGTGCCTCAGTCTTTCATTTGGACAATAGCCATCTATCCAGGATCGGGATCGTCACCGCTGGGAGAACCTGCTGCTGATCAAGTAAGTGCCTGTCCCCTCACGATACCCCTTACACTGTGCATTGCCTGAGGCCACAGCACCGGGTCAAGCCACCTGTGACATCCCCCTCAAGAGACAGACCCCATTGGTCCGGTGCTGGGTATCCCGGTCTCCTGGGCGTCACAATTGGCGTCACGAACAGGATCTAGCCAGCCCGTATACCGGGTATCGTGTGCCGTGATTGGAGCCCAAAACTGTGAAAACTTGGATGAAAAATCTTGAAAATTGACTTTATTAAAGAAAAATCCATTCCCCATTGAAAACTATTGAAAGTGACTTTTCCCCATTGGTTATAATGGAGTAAAGATGGCCGCCATCCCCTGAGGTAATCACCTCATAACCGTTAGGCACGAGACTGTTAATTGAGCTACGCCATCACCTGAGCCCCAGTCTAACTGAAAAACTTCAGAATCCACCATTACAGAGCGCGCGGCCGGCAGGAGCAGCAGGGGGCGTGTCATTGTGGGCGGCACCAAGCTGAGCGCTCTGACATCAGAGCAAGGGGAAAATCGATCCTACGGCACAGCGGAACGAATCTACACTATCCCGACGGAAGCGGAGGACCGGAAGGGTCCGGATTAACTAAGGGGGCACAGTATGTCGCAGCACGGAGACGCCGCAGCATCCGGCGACGCTAATGCAGCTGAAAGACAGAGTGTCGATAGAGAGTCCGGTAGCACAGCGGTGCAAGGAGTGGCGCCCATCATGCCGGTGCTGATGCCATATACCCCGGGTGGCCCATGGCTTCCAATGTATGAAGGTGAGCCTAATACCCTTGACGATTTCAGAGAAAAGATGCTGGCCCATTTTGACATGTTCCCCGTGGGTGAAGTTCAGCGTGTTAGTCTCCTGATGATGCAGTTAAGTGGCCATGCTAAGCGAGAAGTCACAGCATGGGCAGCTGATCTAAAAGGCACTGTTGAACGCATATTTGCTGGATTAAAAGCTACATTTGAAACCACTGCCAGCAGCAAAGCTAAAGTACGATTCTTTAATTGCAAACAAAAAGTTAATGAGGGCGTGAGAGACTTTGCCTTAAACCTGCAGGAAGCCCTTAAATCACTTACACTGGCTGAACCCATTTTTAACACCGGAGCGGATAAACTGCTAAGAGATCAATTTATTGAGGGACTCTACACCCCTTCTCACCGGGGGCATGTGAGCATGCTTGTTTTTAAGAACCCTGAATTGACATTTGCCCAATTAAAGGAGAGCGTTATACGTCTCCAGCTGGCAGAGGCACCTCGGGATCAGGAGCCTGCGCAACTCATGGCAGAGGCTCCTCAACAACATGGAGTACCAGTGACATCAGCTATGTCCGGGGCCATTGCTAAGCCCCTGGGGCCCAGTACTAATGAGGCTTTTCAACAAAAGCTTGACTCTTTAACTGATGTTGTTGCTTCAATGGCTAAAACCATGCAGGAGATGAGAGGACCCAAGATGGAGTTGTCAAACCGTAGAGAAGGTGTTCCATGGATGAGACCCCGGAGATACCCGACATGGAGAGGACGACCCCGCGACCGCTACCAACCGGATGGACAGCCCATTTGCCGCCGTTGCCAGCAGCCAGGCCACTTTGCACGAGATTGTGATTTAAACGGGAATCCCCTGGGAATGCGGGCCGCTTCGCAGGAATGAACTTTCAAGGCCCAACACCCTGGCACGACAGGTACATCGGAGGACGACCCATTATCCCTATCGTGCTGGACGGAATGCCCCTCAACGCTTTGCTGGACACAGGTTCCCAGATTTCATCTATACCGTATAACCTTTATAAGAGGTACTGGGCTGATGCAGATATTGATAAAGGGCCCTCTGATGTTGAACTAGATATATGGGCCAGTAATGGTAAGTTGGTACCGAAACTAGGATTCAGGGAGATGACCATAAAGATTGGTAAAGTAGAATTGAAGAAACAGGGTATAATTGTTGTTGATGTTGACCGGCGGAACTGTGAACCAACTGTATTGATAGGAATGAATGTGTTAGAGAACTGCTTTTCCGAAGTCATTTCTGTCTTACAGCAAATTGCTGAAACTGCCCAATCCTGCCAGCAGAGAGTTCTCCGGAGGGAAATAAAAGTATTGATGTTAAGGCAACAGGTAGAAGTTGCAGGTGGAGAAATCGGCAGTGTGAGGGTAAGTGATCCAACGTCTATTGTAATCCCACCAAAAACAGAAATGCTGGTATGGTGTAGAGCAGCCATTGGTACTAAGGGACGAGATTATCAAGCCTTAATAGAACCAGTGTACACCGACAGCAGGCCCACTATACTCACAGCACGAGGGATAGTCGAGGTACACCGGGGACGAGTGCCGGTACGACTTTTGAACTGTGGAGAGGAAGAGGTCACTTTGCCAAGGTATACTACAATGGCAAAGCTATATACTGTTGACAACAATGCCATCACAACCATTGAGCCCTTAGAACCAACCTGTCAGGTGGAAGGCAATGGCTCAGATGGAGAAATGGAGGATTGGTGCCAACAGCTACACGTGGGCATAAATTCAACACCTACCCATCAAAAACAAGGGGTGTATAGGCTAGTGACGGAATATGAACAAGTCTTCAGTAAACACCCATTGGACTTCGGACGGATAGAAGGGGTAGAACACACAATCCCCACAGGTGACCATCCCCCAATAAAAGAAAGATATAGACCCATACCGCCCGCTCACTATCAATGTGCAAAAGATATGCTGAGGGAAATGAAACAGGCCGGGGTAATAAGAGACAGCTGTAGCCCCTGGGCGGCCCCTCTAGTGATTGTCAAAAAAAAAGATGGAACTATGAGAATGTGCGTAGACTACCGGCAGATTAATAACATCACCCATAAAGACGCCTACCCCTTGCCTAGGATAGAAGAGTCCTTGACTGCTTTGAAATCTGCTAATTATTTTTCCACCTTAGACTTAACAAGCGGGTATTGGCAAGTCCCTGTGGCTGAGAGAGATAAGGAAAAGACGGCATTCACCACACCAATGGGTCTAAGTGAATTTAATCGCATGCCGTTCGGACTCTGCAATGCATCCGGTACCTTCCAGCGGCTGATGGAATGCTGCCTCGGACACAAGAACTTCGAGACCGTCCTCCTGTACCTAGATGATGTGATCGTCTACTCAAAGACTTACGAACAACACTTAAAAGACTTGGCAGAAGTGTTCGAAGCCTTATCCAGGTATGGCATGAAAATCAAGCCATCCAAATGTCACCTTCTCAAGCCAAAGGTACAGTACCTGGGACACATCGTGAGTTCGGAGGGAGTAGCACCGGATCCCGAGAAAATAACCGCCATAAGGGATTGGCCGAGACCTACCAGCGCAAAAGAAGTGAGGCAATTCCTGGGATTGGTGGGTTACTATCGCAGATTTATAAAAGGATTTACCAAGTTGGCAGCACCCTTGCAAGACGCCTTGGTAGGGCAGACGAAGAAACCTTCAAACCGAAACCCTCCTTTCCAGTGGAACGACGAAAGGGAAGACTCCTTTGAACAACTAAAGAAGGCACTAACCGGAGAAGAGGTTCTGGCATACCCAGATTACCATCAACCTTTCATCCTCTACACCGATGCCAGTAATGTGGGACTAGGAGCGGTGCTGTCACAAAAGCAAGAAGGTCGGGAGAAAGTCATCGCCTTTGCAAGTAGAAAGCTCCGGCCTACTGAAAGAAATCCAGAAAATTATAGCTCCTTCAAATTGGAACTACTGGCAGTAGTTTGGGCTGTGACGGAACGTTTCAAACACTATCTGGCCGCTGCAGAATTTATTGTCTATACTGACAACAATCCATTGACCCACCTGGACACAGCCAAATTAGGTGCGTTAGAACAGCGATGGATAGCCCGGTTATCTAATTAAAACTTCAAGATCAAGTATCGAGCAGGTCGCAAGAATGGAAATGCCGATGCCCTATCCCGGATGCCACACTTGAGAGATGTAGAAGAAGAAACGGGGGAGCTTGAAGAAATTGAACTACCAGCCTTCCATCATCCCAAGGCAAAACATCATCAGTCAAGTACCTATCAGAAACAACAAGAGGTGAATTTTAATCCGTTAGCACACCATAGATGGGCTGACACCCAAGACAGCAATCCGGCTGTGAAGTTGGTGAAGGAACTGTTAACTGAGCAAAGTGCATATCCCGATGAGGATGCCCCAGAAGAGACGCATCAACTCTGGAAAGAGAGAGGCAAAATGTTCCTGTATCAAGGGAAGCTCTGTAGAAGGTACACCAATCCGAAAACACATGAATTGGTTTGGCAGATTATCGTGCCTAAACAAGATGTCAAGATGGTCCTCGAAGCTTACCATAATGGTGCTGGTCACTTTGGTTGGAAAAAGTTAGAAGTACTTCTAAGAGAAAGATTTTATTGGGTCGGGATGAGAAAATCAATCGAACAGTGGTGCAGAAATTGTGGCCCGTGCAACCTCAGAAGAAACGATCAAAAGAACCAAAGAGCACCACTGCAGCCCATAATCACCAAACAAGCACTTGAACTTGTAGCCATAGACCACGTGAAGTTAATACCAAGCCGGTCCGGCTATGTCTATGCCTTGACCATCGTGGACCATTATTCACGCTTCTTGGTAGTAGTACCCGTAAAAGATCTGACAGCGAAAACAGCAGCCAAAGCGTTCCAAACGTACTTTTGTAGACCCCATGGATATCCGGAACAGGTTCTCACCGACCAAGGTACAGCCTTTGAATCAGAGATCTTCAGAGAATTCTGTAATATGTATGGTTGCAAAAAGATCCGGACGACGGCCTATCATCCACAAACAAACGGCTTATGCGAGAAGATGAACCATATTATAATAGACCTACTAAAGACTTTACCTGAGACAGAAAGGAATCAATGGCCAGAGAAATTGCCTGACTTGGTAGATCTATATAATCATGTCCCGTAAGCTCCACCAACTGCACCCCAGCTTACCTTATGCGTGCAAGACCCGGCCAATTACCAATCGATCTAGAAATGGGAATTCTGAAACCAGACGCAGAAGTTCAAGACTCCAATTGGGATATCATACGGCAAAAGCAGTATCGCCAAGTGCAAGAGAGTGTGGAAAGAAGCCTTCAGCAAACTAGAGAAAGACAAGAGCGAACTTTCAACCAGAATGCTCTAGCGACCCCATTAAGACCGGGTGACCAAGTGCTCAAGAGAAATCGTAGAACCAATAAACTAGACAATCAGTGGGAAGCCGTACCCTACACAGTTTTACCAACAAGAATGGATAATCCTAAAATGTGTCTCATTCGCAAAAACGGAGGCTTAACATCTGTACTAGTGTCAAGAGACAATCTTAAATTGTGTCCGGAAGCATTGAAAGAGCCAGAAGTTGTCCAGCCAGAACCAGAAGTTATTCAACCCATACAGGTTCAACCAGTAACGGAAAAAGAAGAGGAAATGTATCACACCTGTATAGGAGACTTTCCCAAAACCCTACTAACATACCATGGTGCAGTAGTGGTTCCCATGGTGGCCTTTTACCCAACACCGAACCCAATACCAGAAGTCCCAAGACAGGAAGAGGCTGACCCCGTACTACAGGAGGTTCCAGGCCAGGAAGAACAGATTCCTGATCAGAGTAATCTCATTCATGGTGGACTTGCCAACTCCATAGTCGTGGAATTATCTTTAGCAGAGCGGGCAGATACTACATCCGCAGTAGACAGTAGTACACCACATGAAGAGATACCGCTATTACGTAGATCACAGCGTAGTACCCAGGGCCAATTACCGGCCAGGTATGCAGATTACCAACTATAAAGCTCATAATGTGAATTGTATATATGTTATGCCATATATAGTTAAACAGAAAATGTAGTATAGTCATTGTTATCAGTCAGTTTAAGCCCAGTACCTACAGAGACTTGTCTGTATGAACTTCTTGCATATTCTTGAACTTGTTATCAGCCCGGAGGCACTAAATCAAAGCTCCGGAAAGACTGCTTTTTGAACTTTGCTTTTTGCTCTTTTTGAACTTTCTTTAGACTTTCTATTGAGTACCTTCAAGGGTAGAACTGTATTAATGGACGCTATTTGAAGTGACTTTTTACAGAACTCTATTTTTGTTTCCTTGAGTGGTTTTTGTAACTTTTCAGTTTTAAGACTCTGTACATATTAATTGTTATTTCAAAATGTTATCGTCCCACAGTCCCGGAGTACTGTTCTTAACTAAGGGGGAATGTGGCACCCCTGGGGGTATTTGCCACAAAAATAGTTACTGACACTAAACACAAATATTAAGATAGCAAAACTGCACTACCACCTCCGGCCAGAAGGGGGAGCTCCAGAGACTCCCCTTAATCCATTCTGGTCTGAGAGAAGAAATGGCAGTTGGGCTAAGGAGCTGATAGTGAGAGGTCATACAGCTGAATTTCTAACAGCCCTATGACGGTTTCCAGGCCCAAATCACCGGCCTGAGGAGAAGAGGGACAGAGAAAAGGGACATTGTGAGAACCGGGTAGCATTAATCACTACCCAGAACAGGCGCAAAGACGGATACCGGATCCGTGGCTGTATTCATTATATATAATACAGCAACCGGAAAAACGTGAGGTGATATCAGCTTCACTAGGGCCGGACGCAGCAACAGACACAGAGTTCAGCGGTACTCCCGGAGGGGGTAAGCCGATAAAAGGACTCGGGTTGCCCGTCGAACCAGGACCCGGAGGGGACAGATTGGGCCGGCAGCCAGTTCACATACAGCAGCAGGGCCACACAGAAATTGCGCACAATAAGAGGCGAAGACACCGGCAGGGTCAAAGTAACTCAGAGTTCCCATACAGACTCCGGTGACAGGACTGGTTGTAAATCCTTTTATGTTAAAGTAAACTGGTTAAACGTTTCAGTGCCTCAGTCTTTCATTTGGACAATAGCCATCTATCCAGGATCGGGATCGTCACCGCTGGGAGAACCTGCTGCTGATCAAGTAAGTGCCTGTCCCCTCACGATACCCCTTACACTGTGCATTGCCTGAGGCCACAGCACCGGGTCAAGCCACCTGTGACATCCCCCTCAAGAGACAGACCCCATTGGTCCGGTGCTGGGTATCCCGGTCTCCTGGGCGTCACAATTACATTTACTTGCGAAGGCAGGGGATAGTGATGACAGCGCTGACTGGACGCAGGGCCCGTGTGACATAATAACGTCACGTCAGCCCCAGAAACTCGAGTGCCGAGACTCCTGGAACAGCACCGGCATGGGAGGTGAGCATAGATGTTTTTATTTTAATGAAGTCATTCAGATTGAGAAGGGATTGTCCTAGTAATGTACAACCCCTTTAAGTATAATCAGGAACAATAAACCACTGAGTCATCTCTCAGAAAAGTGACCATGCCAAAGGAACCGGCAAACATCATCTTCCTATGTACTGTGATTGGAGATACAAAATGTCCCCTTTTTGCCCCCTACCTTCCACTTAATAGTTCTTAGCATGATAACAGTGATGAATCAGAGTATGCTAAGTATTACCTAAATTATGCATAGGGTATAATAACACACAGAGCTTGGCATCTCATCACATATGATATTTGCTCGCTCCAGGGCATTCTGTCTTTGCTGACCCTTATAATGCCAGTGCCAGTCTAGGCTCTACTACTAGGAACATGAATACTTTGTACTGCTTTATAGACACACATGTACAAGCCATGATGTATGTCTAGGAAGCTGTAATATACGCAAAACTGTATACAAATTGTCAATTAGCGCTTCTTACTAATGGCGACCAGATGTAGCACTAATGCAGACAAGCTCATAGATTGTAGTTTTTATACAGTATGCATGTATCTTTGTAATGTTTCCAATTGAGGATACATTAACACATTGTAAAAACTAATTTATATTTGTCTGATGCATATGAAGCTTGTATGTGGTAAAGAAAGGGTTATTTTTTACTTAAAGGGGTTATCCTTTACACAGACAACATCTTTTGAACCCCCATGTTTCCTCTCAGTAATATAATAATCCTTCTGCTCACCTATGAAGCCGGTGCCGTTCCAGCATTGTGGACACTGGCTCTCCCTTGGATTGTGAAACATTGCAAACATGGAGAGAGCATACAAACGCCTTGTAGATGTTCTCACAGCAATGTCACACAAATCCTGCAGCCTATTGGCGCTGCCTTCACTCCCCCCCTCCTTCAGACAAATCAAGATATCAAAAGGAAGTCAGAACTAGAGATGAGCGAACCTTTCAAGATTTGGTTCGGATCGGCAAACGTTCCGATGTTCACCAAACATGTTTGCCGAAAGGTTCCATAGACAACACCTTCTGGTGGGGGGGGGGAAAAAAGCTTCCAAAACAGCTAAAATTAGGGGCAGACTCCTTGAAAAATGACATTAATTGACCCATAAATTGTGATATAAATAAATAATTTAAAAAAACATTTACGTGGTTTCCCCTGTATTTTGATAACCAGCTAGGAAAAACTGACAGCTGTGAGCTGCAATCCTCAGCTGGCAGCGTTAGCCAGGCTGGTTATCAAGAATAGAGGGGTCCCCATGCTGTTTTTTAATTGTTTAAATAAATAGATAAAAATAACTGTGTGGGTTCCTTGGAGTTCACAGCCAATGGGAACTCCAACTCCAACTCACTGAAGTCAGCACGAGCACAGTGGGAAAAGATGAAGGTTAGGTTCATTGAAGAAGTCTGTGACATTCTTTCAATTAAAGGACTTTATTCTGCCTGTGTTTTTATTACAATATAACTATAGGATTAGTAATGGATTCCTACTACAATTCTACTTCCATAGCATAAGCAGACACTAGGTCTGTGCAGGGGTCATCTGAAGTGCCAATGTGCCATCTGTGACTCACCTATCCCTAGCTAATAGCCAGTGCTATATTATCCTGCTTTTTGCATGTGGGGCAGCAGGGGCAGAAAGGAACAAACAGACAGACTGCCACAATCAGAAACAACCATAGTGAAGAACTTTCAGCACACTAGTATCACTCAAGCAGCCTACAAAATAAGAACAGCCAGATCAGAGCAAAGACCCACATTTTTCCTGCTTTAGTTGCAAGCAGCCAGTCTCAGCCAGGGAAGAGGGGTAGGAACAAAGGATGGACTATGACAAGAACTGTGGTTTAATTGGAAAAGTGATAAGGAGACTGAAAACTGCTCACAGAAACTGTCCCCCAATCCATGCAAAACGCCTGTCAAGTTGCCATGCTATTCCCAGTAACCCAGTATTATATCTGCATTGGAATAAAGTGCAATGAAAATCATTTGTTGAGGGTTGCTATTTCATTTTATGTTACTATACAAACAATGTGTAAAATTTCAGCAGAACACCACCTGAGCCTGGAACATGGAATTCTTTTGTAAAAGTAAAGATAGTAATTGAGGTGCAGTGCCAACTTCTCTCACAATCTATGATTGAAGAACAGGAGTACAATACAAATTATTCTTCCAAGTTGTGATTTTGCCCATAGCTTTTTGTGATGTTTCACTTATTCTGGCAGAGTTCTTGACATTGACATGGCATGGTAGATGTAGGTCAGTAACATTTGTAGTGTTAAAGGTCACCACTTTGTGCTTTATACTGACCATTGTTTCATGGCACAAATACAAAGAAGTCTTTTAGAGAAAAACCTGCATATATTACACTGTAAAGAGCAAACACGGCTTACTTCCATGATCAAAATAGCTTGGTATGCAACAGGGAAAAGCCATATGTGAAACCATAAAAAAGCTTTTTAAATCCACATCAAACAGAAGAATAGTCTTTACAACATTGTAACTGTCAGTTGTGTAAAAATATTAAAAGCTGGTGGCTCTCTCCACCCTGAGATGAAAGCACAAGCCTTATCTACAAACTAAATTTTCCTCCATAAAGAAGTTCACATGCTGAAAAAAATTCTCATGAATCTGTATGTGTAAGTGAATGTTTTATTTTTGTAGCTAATGTTTTTATTTTTCTCATACATGTATTGTCGATGATTAATTTGTGTGCAAGATAGACAGACTAACCCTGAAAATTTTCACCTTGCAGTCCTCCTGTAGATCTGACTGTATTTTTACTTATGTTTTGTTTATTTAATTCATTTATACAGCACTATCAATTCCACAGTACTTTACAGTTGTCATTATAACTGACCCCATTGGTGCTCACTATCTACCAGTAATGCTCGGACTGTGACACAAAGGGGCTAGAAGGTAGAGCCTCAGACTAGGAGGCATTCGCAGGCCAAGGGTGGGTTTTATCTAGAGAGTCCACTTTATGGGGCGATATGGCATGAAGGTTCCTAAGATGGCATTTGTTAGGGGAAAGGGGAGCAAGGTAATAGGCAGGGAAGGAGGAGATAGTGGGAGTGAAGCTAATACGGTGCCAAACCTGATTGGTAATAAAGCAGGAGTATATAGGTTAACCATGAATGTTTAGGGGCAGTCAATATTTGGAGTAGCGCTAGGTCAACTTCGGACACAATGGAGGTCCTCTTCTGCAGTGTGAAGGGTCCAAGCTGGCTCCTAGAACAGTTACAGATGTTGAGCAGTGGTATCAGAAAGGCGGCTGTGGCGCTGGTGCCTCTCAAATGCCCTAGGAGGTCACAACCTCTTGAGAGGCTTAGTCTGGAGGTGAGCCCGAGAGTGCGACAGAGACAAAGGAGCCCCACCAGGGACCCTCCAATGAATTACACAAGCCATGCAAGCCAAACAGTGGCTCAGATGTCTGGGAAAAATCCACATCAAAGCATCAGTCCAGTGGTGAGTGGACGTTAAAGTGAGCATACGTCATCAACGCGCCGAATACCATGTATGCATGACGATAGCAATTGGAGCCGACTGCTCCATATCATCAGTGCAAATGGCTAGAGCTCAGTCTGGTACAGAGGAATATCGACCGGATAACGCGGAGCAGGAAATATCCAGAGCACCTGCATACATGTCTGGTGGCAGGTGGATAGAAAAGAGGCCATCATCAAATGCCTTTGACGAAAAGATAGAGGGATGAAAGAGGGGGATGGCTGCCACAGGATTGCTGGCTGCAGGCGTGCAGCTGAAGTGACATCACTTTCTCCGGCTCCCTTTACTGACAGCACAGCAGCAACTGGAGATGTACAGAGGGATGATGAATCAGCGGTGGTTTCGGAAGAAGCGGGATTGGTGTCAACAGGAGAGGAGTCAGAATTAGATAGGCACAGGATGCACGCAATGGCTGTTTCGAGCATGTCTCGCAGTCAGTTTGGTAAGTAATATGGTCACTGTATGTCAGCAGCATGTAGTGGGAATGTAAATGTTGTATAAAAGGTTGCGCATGAGGGCTGTCTGGATGACAGTACCATATTGCAGTTATTATAGGTGATGATGCAGTTGATGGTTACAGTGGGCTTGAGGCTGGCAGCGGTATGGCAAGGAGGTGTGTCCCCAGTAGGAACTGCAGGGGTTGCGGCATAGTCAGGTTGCTATGCAGGTTGCAGCAACTGTATTGTTAGGTGTCCCCATAGTGTCAACAGCGAGCAGCATGGACTTGGGTATGGATGGATGACAGAGCCCGAGGAGAGATCAATGTTTGTTTTGATGGACCTTTGGGAGCACACTTAAAACAGGGGATAAAAGAAAAAATCTGGCAAGATTAGTACATCAAAATTTTTTTTCTTTGTTGCCACTGGAGAAGTTTAATTTACATCAAGTGAAGCAGGATGAGAGCAAGAAGGAGGTGGAAGAACAAAGGTTTTGTTTAATTCCTCGGACCTTTGCCAACTCGCTTCAGACCTTTGCGATACTATCCAGTGTAGTGGGTGAAAAGGCTCCAGAAAATTGTTTGGCTTTGTTTTGTTTTTTGGACGGTATAAACGAAGCATAACGTACCCAAGGGGTTAGTGATTAGTTGCGGTTCGATGAACAGTTTAGGCAAAGGGAAGCAGCCCAGCCTAATTTTCATTGTGACAATCAAGAAATTAGTTTGTGGATGTGGTTGATGACAGCACCATAGGCCACCTCGCAGTCCTTTCAGTGGTCAATAGGGGTTCCTTCAGTGAAGAGGGATCTTTGGTAGGTGCTCGAAAGGGAGTGTGTTGGCGCTTCAATGCAAACAATGCAATTTTGGAAAATCATGTAGAATCAAACATGAGTGTTCAGTGTGCAGAGAACCCATAGCTATTCCCAATCTTTCAAGAAAGGGAAGGGTAAGTTAAGGGAAGCTGCAAGTAAGATGGACAACTCCAGAGAAAGTAGAACATATAGAACCACACCTAACTAGGTACCCAGACAAGAAAGCTGCTGCTTTCTTGTGGTATTGTTTTCTTCATCGGTTCAGAATTCCCTCCAAGGTTAATAGGGTTTCTGCCCCAGTTCGGATCTTGAGTCAGCTATAATTTGTCCATTGGTGGTTTCTGAAAAAATTAGCCAGGAGGAGTTAGGATAGGTGGTATGTCCTTTCAGGGACTATCCATTTCCCAATTTAAGGATAGTTCACAAGAAGGAGCCAAACAAATTTTGTTTGATCCATCACTTAGCGTACCAAGAAGGGTCGTCCGTGAATGACGACCTCAATCCTGAAGCTCATTTCAGTGTCATGTGTTTCTTTTGACAAGGCAATTAAAAGGATTAGGTGGTTTGGAAACGGATTCTTATTGGCAAAAACGGGCATTGAAGCGGCTTTTCATTTACTACCTGTTCATCCGGATAGATATTACCATTTAGGGTGCCAATGGGATAGGGTTTTTTATAATGATTGTTGTTTGCCAATGGGATGATCAATCTCGTGTGCTTATTTTTAGACATTCAGTTCTTTTGTTGAGTGGGGTGTCAGAGACAAAATGGGTTTGGAATCTATAATAGACAATTTCCTTTGTATTCTACTGGCTGTGTCCCCCAAGTGTGCAGTTCTTTTATGGACCACAGAACAAGTGTCTCACAAGTTTAGGATTCCGCTAGCCCCTAAAAAAAGTAGGTCTGACAACCGCCTTAAGTTGTTTGGGGATTCAGTTGGACACGGTTTCAATGGAGTGTTGTCTTACAGTAGACAAGTTGGAGGATCTTAGATCTTTTATTCAGGGGGGCCTCTGTGCTCGCAACATACACCTACGCCACCTTTAGTCACTATTAGGCAAGCTTAGCTTTGCTTGCTGGGTTTTGCTGATGAGGAGAATTTTTCCAGGAGGCTAGCTTGGGCAAACTTTTTGGCTTCTCGAGCAATGCTTTGGCTTCTCATCCAACCCATTTTATCTGTTTAACTGCAGGCCAGAAAGCCGATTTGCTTGTGTGGTGACAGTTTTTGAAGTTTTCGATGAATGATCTGTTTATATGGACAGGTTATCTCTAACTTAGATTTGGAACTGGTAACAGATGCAGCAAAGGACACATGGCTTTTGCACATACTTTAAAGGAACATGGTGTGTGAGGAGTGGCCCAAGGCATGGAGACTTAATGGGTTGACAAAGAACTTGGTGGTGCTGGAATTGTTTCCAATTGTCATTGCAGTAAAATTTTGAAACGAGTCTTTGAGGAATAAGAAAGATAGTTTTTTTATGCAACAATATGCTGGTGCCCCAGTGCATCAATAATATGTTGGCTCCATACCCCCAATCATAAAATTGATGAGACATTTGGTGTGGTATTGTCTGGAGATGAATGTATGGTTATGGACGTCTCATATGCCAAGGATCACTAAGGCTACGTTCACATTAGCGTTTTGCTTGTTTGCGTCGGGCGACGCAGCGGCGATGCATGCGTCATGCGCCCCTATATTTAACATGAGGGACGCATGGACATGCGTTGTGCTGCATTGTGCGACGCATGCATTTTTTTTGCCGCAAGCGTCGGACGCAGAAAACGCAACAAGTTGCATTTTTCTTGCGTCCAAATTTCGGCAAAAAACAACGCATGCGTCGCAAAACGCAGTGTTTTTGCGTGCGTTTTGGTGTGTTTTTATTTGCGTTGTGCGTTGCGTCGCCGACGCAGCGGCGCACAACGCAAATGTGAACGTAGCCTAATTCAATCGTTGATGCTCTTTCTCAGTTTCAGTGGAGTCGGTTTTGAGAGCTGACACCTGTTGCCAGGCACCATGGAGCTGATTCTTAAAGGAAATTATGAAACCTGGTATGAGATCAGCATTGAGAAACAGAGAATCAGTGACTGCAGCACGTGAGTGCAGTATATTGCTGTATGGGATCTATGGCACTGGCTAGATGAGGACAGGGGGAAATGCCAGTTTGATGGGGAGAGGGTGGAGTTGTTGTTGCACATGATTGGAAAAGCATATAATGAAGGCATTTCTGTGTTTGTTTTGAATGGTTACATGGCTGCCTTGGCCTTCATGTTTCAATTAGTGAGGAGGAAGGACGTCACCAAATATTTCATAGTCAGGCAGGCGATGAAGGGTTATACATATCATTTGAATTGTTAGGTAGAATGTTGCAGGTATTGAATAAGATTTGTTTTTCTGGGTCTGAGACTTTGTTCTTTCCGTTATCTTTTACCCTAGCGCTTTTGGGGCTTTCAGAATTGGCGAGTTGGTGAGTAAATATGGATTTATTCAAGATGGGCTACAATATGAGGATATGGTTTGCGAAACAAATGTAATGTACCAATGGATGAAAAAATCTAAGAAATATTGTGGATACAGAGGCTGATTAATTGAGCTACGAGCAGTCAAAGGATTATTGGAGTGCCCAGTATCTCTCATGAGACAGTACTTGAATGTGTGTGTGTGTGTGGGGGGGGGGGGCAAGGCGGGATCTTTGCTAATAATTCATGAGAATAAGTTGGGTTTGTCTGGTTTCCAGTTTGTCTCGATCTTTATACTGGCCTTGAGGTTGAAGACATAATTAAGTAAGTCTATACCAGACATAGGCTGATACTGCTATATAGAGGGGGTGCTTGAATCTGGATGTGTTATCCTGGTGGGATTGCTGGATGTAACAATACTGCATTACTGCATGAAGGTAAGGTGGGAATCCCTGGATATAAGTATTCTGCCTTGGCGTGATTTCTGTAGGGAAGCTTTTGATGTCATTATACCGATAATGGGGGCTCTGGGTGTCACTTTTGTGGGAGGAGGAATTTGTCTGGATGCAGCTCATGACCTTCTTTCAGAGCTCAATGTGGCTTAAAAGGTAAGTATTGTTGTGGAACAATGCTCTAACAATAGAGAATAAAACAAGCTAAAGGTCTGATGTGTAAATAAGATTTCAGGATTTGAGAATAGATTTGGAATATCTGATGAAAAATGTTAAGCCCCCGTCACACTAAGCGAGGTCGCTAGCGAGATCGCTGCTGAGTCACAAGTTTTGTGATGCAACAGCGACCTCAGTAGCGATCTCGCTATGTTTGACACGTAGCAGCGACCAGGCCCCTGCTGTGAGATTGCTGGTCGTGTCGGAATGGCCTGGACCTTTTTTTGATCGTTGAGGTCCTGCTGGGTAGCACACATCGCTGTGTTTGACACCTTACCAACGACCTCGTTGACAACTCAGACACCGACACATAGGCGTGCATTTGCGTTGCCTTTTCCGCACCCCTCCGCTCCGATTGGTGGTCGCTACTGCATTCTGATTGGCGGTCATGCCTTCAACAGAAGGCCCTCCCTCCCTCCAGAGCAATGATAGCAGATAATTAGTAGGTGCCCTATAAATTAAGGAAAAATGAAAACGCATTTGAGACCCCAAACGATACCTACCTACCGTGCACAAAGTATAGGTGTCTGAAGAACCGTTGAAGAATAGATAAATTGAAGAGGAGTCGCAGGCAGCCAATCAGAACGCAGTAGCAACCACCAATTGGAACTGAATGGGCGCGGAAAAGGCAACGCAAATGCACGCCTGTGTGACTACAACGTCACACAGGACGTCCCTCATCGAGGTCTGAATCGTCAAAATAGCTGCCATGTGACAGGGTCACAACGACCAACGACATCGTTGTACAGGTCGCTACAGGTCCCCGCTTCGCTGCTGCATCGTTGGGAAGATCTCACTGTTTGACATCTCACCAGCGACCACATAGCGACGCAGCAACGATCCCTGCCAGGTCGTATCGTTGTCGGGATCGCTTTAGCGTCGCTTAGTGTGACGGGACCTTTAGTTACACAATCCACACCAAAATTCCACTACAAAGGTACAATGGAAATGAATAGAGTTAAACAAACCGATTTCAGCTACAGTGTAAACATTCTGCATTGGGTTCAAAACATGATGCTATTTTTAAAATCTGAAACAAAAAACAAAATAAACTAATTAGAATAAAAATTGATATGCATGCAGCGTGTAGGAGCATGTTCACACTGGACAGTAAACAGACACAATCTAAGATAAAAAACAAAGTGAGCAAATATTCTGCAGTAAATCAATAAATAGCAATAGTGCATGAAAATAATATATGGTACTTGGTTAACATACCTTTAATAAAAAAGTAAAGTCCTTCCCAACACATCATGGTGCCCCTATACGGAATGGTCCTAACTTCTAGTATTAAAATCTTACCATATGTCAAGTGATGTAAATGTGAATACGGGCAAAGGAGGACCTAGGCCTCGACTAATGGGCACCCAGCAGTGGGGGCTATATAAACATAATGCCCAGCTCAAAGAAAAGTGGGCCCACACCCTTACCAGGACTAAGTGCAGAAACATGAAACAAAAAAAAATAACTGTATCCTTCCCAGTGTGCTTCATAAATGTAAGTGTAGACTGGGTTAAACATGGAGTAATTTTATGCTCATCTTGTACCAAAAATACCTTTCCATTATTTAAATACTTTTTTTATTAATACTAATTAAACAAGAGTCAAATATACTTATACGTGAAAAGACAAATCTGTATGTTCAGTATATACACAATTATTCCAAAGAGGATCATTGTGATAGCAGAGTCTATATATTTCCACATTAGAAAGTCAGAAACTATAATGTAGATTTAGCCAATCCAGCTTAGATCAGAGTAGCCTTAAAGAGTAGATCAAACACTATTCTGTTATATTTTACTTCAAGTTAGAGTTCAGGAGTATATCCAGATTCTATATATTTCTGCTCAAAGCAGTCAGGGGCTATAATACATGTGCTCTGCCGTGCATCATTTTCAGGTGCATAGTAGCCTGCATCTGAGTGTCCACCTCCAGTAGGCATATACGCCCAATAATGATGCACAGCAGTGCACATGTTCACTCTGTCGGATTCATTATAGTATATGGCTCTGTCGGCACATACGCCCAAATTCCATTTTGCAGGGTTACGGATGTATGCCCCAGCAGGTGCCTAAACGGGTGCCTAAACACAATGTTAAAGCATCCTTATGCAAAGTTTGACAGGTGTCCTTTTTCTAGCATAGGCGACAACTCTCTAATTCCTGGAGTTACGATCCCTTGAGATGCGCATTCCCACCCTCTATTTTATTCAGACAATGGTCTTTAGAACCCTGGTCACAATAAATTCAATCTTGAAAAGGAAATGAGACCAGTGTGGAACATGGGATATGGTCCCAGTGAACAGCAGGAGTCCACTAGGTGACTTTATCTATTTTTTTTACATTTCAGACCATGGGCCACTCTTTAAAAGTGATGTAAACATTTTGAGCCGAGCAGCAAAGAGCAGTACCATTCTATGTTTAGCAGATGCTACCGAGTCCTCCAGATCAGCTCCTATTCAAAAGAACAGTTTCTCGGGGTTGCCGCGACAGAGAGGAGCAGAAGGCTACACAGTCAGATTTCTCCTATTCCTGCACTGACTAGAAGCACTTCACCTTCATATTAAATGGTGCAGGTTTCTTCTAGCAGTGCCGGGTCTAACCTGCTCAGTTGAGAGCTCCTGGGTGCTTACCTACCTTAAGGCCCTCAGCTGTTCACTGTTGGCCACTCCCCACTCCTATATGAACTAGACTCTGGCAATCAGTAAATGCCAATGTTAGCTGTATTGCTGCATGGTTCAGGAGTTGGTGGTGTATTGCTTGAGAAGGCATTTGGTGGATTTATCTAAGACTGTTGCTAGGTTTTGGTGTGTGAAAATCCTCTCCTTCTACTTTGGTTTTTCCCATCCTTCACTTCCCGAAGTATCCCTCTGGTGTTTGTGTGCGCATTTTTGTATGATAGGTATTTTCCTTTATCCCTTGTAAGTCTGGTTTGTGTATAGCCATATACTAATACTTCCCTCTTAACTAGGTTTAGGGAGGTAACAGACTGAGGGCAAATTCAGGAGCTCAGTAAGGTGCGTGGCCATGGCGTCTTCACCATTAGAAGTAATCCAGGAAACAGGGATAGCTAGGGTGCCACTAGCGCAGCGGACAGGGAGCAACATACAAACAGGAGCTATTCTGCAATAATTTGCACCATTGAATATGTATGTTTTCATTTTTTTTTCTGTTTATGTTAGCTTTTTTTCAGGTTTTGCTATGTTAACTGTCTATATGTACTGCACATTGTTATATAACAGTGCAGGGGTAGTATACACACTGATGTCACATGGAGAGGAGGTGTCTGTATTGTTACAGGCAGACATAGTAATACTTATCTGCTTCTGTGCTATGAGAGAAGATCATGTTAGCGGTTACTGGCTCCTGCTGCACTTCTTGTGGCACTTCCTATGGAGTTTGTTATTTCTCTCTGTTCCTTCCTTGTTTGCCCTGCTAATTCCTCTTTGCTTCTTCTTTCTGTCCACTCTGCTCTTCTCCTTCTCCTGCACTATATTTTGGATGCTCATGTTTTCTTTCTCCCACCACTGTGCTGAACAAGCCCCAGATTGGTTGTTCCCTTCCTGGCATCACTCACAGCTGTTGGTGCCCTGCTTCGTTAATCATGGGGGGCCTGGATTTGCTGTTGATAGGGCCTTCAACCCCCTGGTAAACAGCAATATGCAGTGATCAGGGAAGGTTCTCAATCCCAATCTGTGTGAAAACTAATGTATGATGCTCCTGAACAGTTTAGGAGAGCAGAGCCCACCAGAGTGTCCACCGAGTCTCCACTAGGCCAATCCCAGCCTGCTAGTAATCAAGCTATGTAGCCATGTTGTATGGCTTGAGACAGAGAAAGATAGCATTTTACATAGTACTTTGTCTATTCCCAATGCATTATTCACACCTTGTAGGAAAGTACTAAGCACAAGTTTTATGTCAGCATTACATACGCTTAACATATGTTAGGCTTGCATACACGTTTAGCAGCATGGTGCAGTATGCTGAATCATTTTGTAAAAATCTTTTTTGCTTAACACAGTAACAGGAAAGCAACTCAATAGGAAAATGATTGTTTCTTCAAATCAAGTAAAGTGTATTTCATTTGTAAATTAGCCCAGATAATGAAAACCATTCACATTTCTTTTATGGAGCACATGCTATAAATTAACAAGCCCATTTTCTGCCATATCTGTTGTCTTCATCTCTGATATAAGCTGCAGTTTAGCGCACATGTCCTCCATAATCTTTTTTTTATCAATCTCATTGGAAACTATGCAGTTTTTTAAAAAGTTTATATTTGAGGCTTCAATACAAATATTGACTGATCAGATAGCATTTGATATAAATTTGCGTCCTCTGGGAATCTGTCATAAAACTGTGCTTCAGAGTAAATTGTGTCCTGTGATTTACAAATTAAATTTGATCATCTGGGAAAACAAATACCAAATTATCAGAAAACTGCAGATCTATCATGACTTCACCATGAGCTATATAAATATTGCTGTTTTATATTAGAACTGTGCAGTCCTATAAAATTTTATGACCTAAAAATACTAAGCTCCATATAAAAAGAGAGAACTATCACTCTTGATATTAACACTGTGGGGAAACTTTCATTTCATACATTAACTTTGATGTAGTAGCATAGTGGAGTGGTGGAAGGGGGACAGAGCGCGCGGATGGCCCAGGGACCACACTTAGGGGAGGCCACCCAGAGTTACCACTACTCCTAACTATATCGATGAAAGCAGCTTGCCGATACAGTTAAGCTATGCGGCAGTACAGAGGAACACAATTTCTCTGCACTATCGCTCCCGTCCTGTAGACAACACTGACCGAAGTGTTGGCGCATGCACGTGATGTCAGTGTCTGAACGCGGTGACACCATTGCTCTGCACCGGGATATCTGGTGCGTGAGATTACATCAATGCTTTGCCAGTGGATTTGTCAGGATCCTCGATTAGGTCATTATATAATTTTTTTCATTTAAATTAATACTTGCTGTGTGACATTAGAGCATCATAGAGTATGAGGGACCTCATATAGTATGGGGGTTACTGTAGGGAACCTTTATACTGTGTGGGGGCTACTATGAGTTGCCCTTAATACATTGAAATAACTGCTGTAGGGGCTCTCATAAGGTGTAGGGCCGTTATACAGAATGGGAGCTAATTTGGAAGTCATCATACAGTTTTGGGGATACTATGTGGGTACTCATATAGTGTGGCTGCCCTAAAAAAGTGTGAGAATTACTGTGGGGGCTGTTATACAGTTTGAGGGACTACAGTATGAGCAATCCTATAGTGTGTGGATACCTGGGAGGCATTATAAAAAGTGAGAGCTAATGTAAGGGCCATTGTACAGTTTGGGGACTACTGTGGGGGCCCTCATACAGTGTTGGAGCATTCATACACTTTGGAGGCTACTGCGCGGGTCGTCAAACATTGTGGAGGCCATATACAGTGTGGGGACTACTATGGGGAGGCCTCATAAAGTGTGGGGGCTATTTTACAGTGTGAGGGCTATGATATTGAGTGAAGACACATTATACTATCTTTTGGGGTAGCAAAACTATGGGAGCATTAAACTGGGTATTGGAGAGCTGTGCTACCGACCCCGAGGATTGGTGGTCTACTTGTATCAGGGTTTCTTCCACCTTCTACACCAGTTCTTTCACCTCCTCATCCTCCATCTCTGATGTGCTATTCAAAAGCACGTCGTTTACATCAGCCGGAAACTAGAAGCTATGCAGCACTGTCTCTGTGCAGCAGCAACAGGCTCTGCTGAAGCGAATTTGTCTAGGCTAAACCACACACCACAGCAGAGTTTTTGAAAGGAATAACAGACCAGACAGATCTGTAGCCTTCACTGCTGAATCTCTAACCAGGCATTATCGTGTGTGATAATAGCCAAACCTGGTGGCAACAGTAAAGCTTGGCAAGCTCACACATGTACCATGCTTGGCCCACATGCTCAACTTGATAGTTCAGTGGTTTCTGAAAACCTACCCAGATTTGCCAGAGCTTCTGACCAAGGTACTCTGTGCCAGCACCCATTTGTACAAGTCAGCTACAGCTGCCGCCGCTCTGGCAGTGCTGTGGCAGCGAATGAAAGTGCCAGGTCACCTGTTGTGAGTTCTGTTTTTGGGCTCCCTCTGGTGGTTACTGATGGTACTGGGTGACTTGTGTTCTCTGCGGTCTCTGGTGTCCACCTGTTCCATCAGGTTATGGGAGTTTCCTATTTAACCTGGCTTTCTTGTCATTTCCTCGCCGGCTATCAATGTAATCAGTGTGTCTTTTTACCTCTGCTACCTGCGTCTGTAATCTTCAGGACAAGTTAAGTTTTGATTTTCCTGTTCCACGTTTTGCTTAATTTTTGTCTTAGTCCAGCTTGCAGATATGTGATTCCTTGCTGCTGGTTGCTCTAGTGGGCTGAAATTACTCCTCATGTTCCATGAGTTGGCACATGAGTTCAAGTAATTTCAGGATGGTTTTTTGAAGGGTTTTTCGCTGACCACGCAGTTCACTTTTGTATCCTCTGCTATCTAGCTTTAGCGGGCCTCATTTTTGCTGATTCTGTTTTCATAACTACGTATGTGCTTTCCTCTCATTTCACCGTTATTACATGTGGGGGGCTGCTATTTCTGTGGGGTGTTTCTCTGGAGGCAAGTGAGGTCTGTGTTTCTTCTGATAGGGGAAGTTAATCCTTCGGCTGGCGCGAGACGTCTAGGAATCATCGTAGGCACGTTCCCCGGCTACTGCTAGTTGTGTGTTAGGTTCAGGATTGCGGTCAGCTCAGGTTCCATCACCCTAGAGCTTGTTTTGTTTTTGTGCTTGTCCTTTTGTGATCCCCTGCCATTGGGATCATGACAGTATAGCCGGCCCGAAAAAATTGGTCATCGTTTTGGCTGAAGTAGGAGGAAAAGTAGTCTGAGGAAGTTTTTTTTTTTTTCCCCTCCTCAGTGTTTGCTGCCTAGCCTTAATTGCAGCCTGGCTGCTTCTTTCCTCCTCTTAATCCTTAAATGGCTCTGACCTCAGCTGTTTATCATGGACGTCCAGAGTTTGGCTTCCAGCCTGAATAATCTTGCTGCCAAGGTTCAAAATATACAAGATTTTGTTGTACATACTCCTATGTCTGAACCTAGAATTCCTATCCCAGAGTTTTTTTCTGGAGATAGATCTAGTTTTCTAAATTTTAGGAACAATTGCAAGTTGTTTCTTTCCTTGAAATCTCGCTCCTCTGGAGACCCTGCTCAGCAGGTCAAGATTGTTATATCTTTCCTGCGGGGTGACCCTCAGAATTGGGCATTTGCATTGGCACCAGGGGATCCTGCGTTGCTCAATGTGGATGCATTTTTTCTGGCATTGGGTTTGCTCTATGAGGAACCTAACCTAGAGATTCAGGCTGAAAAAGCTTTATTGGCTTTCTCTCAGGGGCAAGATAAAGCAGAAATATATTGTCAGAAATTTCGGAAATGGTCGGTGCATACTCAGTGGAATGAGTGCGCTCTGGCTGCAAAATTCAGAGATGGCCTTTCTGAGGCCATTAAAGATGTTATGGTGGGGTTCCCGGCGCCTGCAGGTCTGAATGAGTCCATGACTATGGCTATTCAGATTGATCGGCGTTTACGGGAGCGCAAACATGTGCAGTGTGCACCATTTGGAGATGTCTTCTGAACAGGCACCTGAGATAATGCAATGTGATAGAATTCAGTCCAGAAGTGAACGGCAAAATTATAGGCGGAAAAATGGATTGTGTTTTTATTGTGGTGATTCAGCTCATGTTATATCAGCATGCTCTAAACGCACAAAAAAGGTTGATAAGTCTGTTGCCATTGGTACTTTACAGTCTAAGTTCATTCTGTCTGTGACTCTGATTTGTTCATTATCATCCATTTCCGTCGATGCCTATGTGGATTCAGGCGCTGCCCTGAGTCTTATGGATTGGTCATTTGCCAATCGCTGTGGGTTTAGTCTGGAACCTCTGGAATTTCCTATTCCTTTGAAAGGAATTGACTCTACACCTTTGGCTATGAATAAACCTCAGTACTGGACACAAGTGACCATGCGTATGACTCCCGTTCATCAGGAGGTGATTCGCTTCCTGGTACTGTATAATTTACATGATGTCTTAGTGCTTGGTCTGCCATGGTTACAAACTCATAACCCAGTCCTGGACTGGAAAACAATGTCTGTGTTAAGCTGGGGATGTCAGGGGGTTCATGATGATGCATCTCCGATTTCTATCGCTTCATCTACTCCTTCTGAGGTTCCGGTATTTTTGTCTGATTATCGGGAGGTTTTTGAGGAGCCTAAGCTCAGTTCGCTTCCTCCTCACAGGGATTGCGATTGTGCTATAGATTTGATTCCTGGCAGTAAATTCCCTAAAGGTCGTTTGTTCAATCTGTCAGTGCCAGAGCATACTGCTATGCGGAATTATGTTAAGGAGTCCTTGGAAAAGGGACATATCCGTCCATCTTCGTCCCCTTTGGGAGCAGGTTTTTTTTTCGTGGCCAAAAAAGATGGTTCCTTGAGGCCTTGCATAGATTATCGTCTTTTGAATAAGATTACAGTCAAATATCAGTATCCTTTGCCATTGTTGACTGATTTGTTCGCTCGCATTAAGGGGGCTAAATGGTTCACTAAGATTGATCTTCGGGGTGCGTATAATCTTGTGCGGATAAGGCAGGGTGATGAGTGGAAAACCGCATTTAATACGCCTGAGGGCCACTTCGAGTATTTGGTGATGCTTTTTGGACTTTCTAATGCTCCTTCAGTCTTCCAGTCTTTTATGCACGATATTTTCCGTGATTATCTGGATAAATTTATTATCGTGTATTTGGATGATGTTTTGTTTTTTTCTGATGACTGGGAGTCTCATGTTCAGCAGGTCAGGAAGGTGTTTCAGGTCCTGCGGGCCAATTCTTTGTTTGTAAAAGGTTCTAAATGTCTCTTTGGAGTCCAGAAGATTTCTTTTTTGGGGTATATTTTTTCCCCTTCTACTATTGAGATGGATCCCGTCAAGGTTCAGGCTATTTGTGACTGGACGCAGCCTACATCTCTTAAGAGTCTACAGAAGTTCTTGGGCTTTGCTAATTTTTATCGTCGCTTCATAACTAATTTTTCTAGTGTTGTTAAGCCTTTGACGGATTTGACTAAAAAGGGTGCTTGTGTTGCTGATTGGTCTCCTGCGGCTGTGGAGGCCTTTCAGGAACTTAAGCGCCGGTTTTCTTCTGCTCCTGTGTTGCATCAGCCAGATACGTCGCTTCCTTTTCAGGTTGAGGTTGATGCTTCCGAGATTGGAGCGGGGGCGGTTTTGTCACAGAGAAGCTCCGATGGCTCAGTGATGAAGCCATGTGCGTTCTTTTCTAGAAAATTTTCGCCCGCTGAACGGAATTATGATGTTGGTAATCGGGAGCTTTTGGCCATGAAGTGGGCATTTGAGGAGTGGCGTCATTGGCTTGAGGGTGCTAGACATCGTGTGGTGGTCTTGACTGATCACAAAAATCTGATGTACCTTGAGTCTGCCAAGCGTCTGAATCCTAGACAGGCTCGTTGGTCACTTTTTTTCTCCCGTTTCAATTTTGTGGTTTCATACCTGCCAGGTTCAAAGAATGTGAAGGCGGATGCTCTTTCTAGGAGTTTTGTGCCTGACTCCCCTGGAAATTCTGAGCCCACTGGTATCCTTAGGGATGGGGTGATTTTGTCGGCTGTCTCCCCAGACTTGCGACGTGCTTTGCAGGAGTTTCAGGCGGATAAACCTGATCGTTGTCCGCCGGAAAGACTGTTTGTTCCGGATAATTGGACCAGTAGAGTCATCTCCGAGGTCCATTCTTCTGTGTTGGCAGGTCATCCTGGAATATTTGGTACTAGAGACTTGGTGGCCAGGTCTTTTTGGTGGCCTTCCTTGTCGAGGGATGTGCGTTCTTTCGTGCAGTCTTGTGGAGTTTGCGCTCGGGCTAAGCCTTGCTGTTCTTGGGCCAGTGGATTGTTGTCACCTTTGCCTATCCCGAAGAGGCCTTGGACGCACATTTCCATGGACTTTATTTCGGATCTCCCTGTCTCTCAAAAAATGTCCGTCATCTGGGTTGTGTGTGACCGCTTTTCTAAGATGGTTCATCTGGTACCCTTGCCTAAGTTACCTTCCTCCTCTGAGTTGGTCCCTCTGTTTTTTCAAAACGTGGTCCATTTGCATGGCATTCCGGAGAACATCGTTTCTGACAGGGGATCCCAGTTTGTGTCTAGATTTTGGCGGACGTTCTGTGCTAAGATGGGCATTGATTTGTCCTTTTCGTCTGCATTCCATCCCCAGACGAATGGCCAGACGGAACGAACTAATCAGACTTTAGAAACTTATTTAAGGTGTTTTGTTTCTGCTGATCAAGATGACTGGGTTACCTTTTTGCCGCTTGCCGAGTTTGCCCTTAATAATCGGGCTAGTTCTGCTACCTTGGTTTCTCCTTTCTTTTGTAATTCGGGGTTTCATCCTCGTTTTTCCTTTGGTCAGGTGGAGCCTTCTGATTGTCCTGGAGTGGACATGGTGGTGGATAGGTTGCATCAGATTTGGAGTCATGTGGTGGACAATTTGAAGTTGTCCCAGGAGAGGGCTCAGCAGTTTGCTAATCGCCGTCGCCGCGTGGGTCCTCGACTTCTTGTTGGGGACTTGGTGTGGTTGTCTTCTCGTTTTGTTCCTATGAAGGTCTCTTCTCCTAAGTTCAAGCCTCGGTTCATCGGTCCCTATAGGATCTTGGAAATTCTTAACCCTGTGTCGTTTCGTTTGGATCTCCCGGCATCGTTTGCTATTCATAATGTGTTCCATCGGTCGTTGTTGCGGAAGTATGAGGTACCTGTTGTTCCTTCGCTTGAGCCTCCTGCTCCGGTGCTGGTGGAGGGTGAATTGGAGTATGTTGTGGAGAAGATCTTGGATTCTCGTGTTTCCAGACGGAAACTCCAGTATTTGGTCAAGTGGAGGGGTTATGGTCAGGAGGATAATTCTTGGGTGGTTGCCTCTGATGTTTATGCTGCCGATTTGGTCCGTGCATTTCATAGGGCTCATCCTGGTCGCCCTGGTGGTTCTCGTGAGGGTTCGCTGACCCCTCCTCAAGGGGGGGTACTGTTGTGAGTTCTGTTTTTGGGCTCCCTCTGGTGGTTACTGATGGTACTGGGTGACTTGTGTTCTCTGCGGTCTTTGGTGTCCACCTGTTCCATCAGGTTATGGGAGTTTCCAATTTAACTTGGCTTTCTTGTAATTTCCTCGCCGGCTATCAATGTAATCAGTGTGTCTTTTTACCTCTGCTACCTGCGTCTGTAATCTTCAGGACAAGCTAAGTTTTGATTTTCCTGTTCCACGTTTTGCTTAATTTTTGTCTTAGTCCAGCTTGCAGATATGTGATTCCTTGCTGCTGGTTGCTCTAGTGTGCTGAAATTACTCCTCATGTTCCATGAGTTGGCACATGAGTTCAAGTAATTTCAGGATGGTTTTTTGAAGGGTTTTTTGCTGACCGCGCAGTTCACTTTTGTATCCTCTGCTATCTAGCTTTAGCGGGCCTCATTTTTGCTGATTCTGTTTTCATAACTACGTATGTGCTTTCCTCTCATTTCACCGTTATTACATGTGGGGGGCTGCTATTTCTGTGGGGTGTTTCTCTGGAGGCAAGTGAGGTCTGTGTTTCTTCTGATAGGGGAAGTTAATCCTTTGGCTGGCGCGAGACGTCTAGGAATCATCGTAGGCACGTTCCCCGGCTACTGCTAGTTGTGTGTTAGGTTCAGGATCGCGGTCAGCTCAGGTTCCATCACCCTAGAGCTTGTTTTGTTTTTGTGCTTGTCCTTTTGTGATCCCCTGCCATTGGGATCATGACACTCACCTACTGGTGTGGGACGTCATCACATGATGGAACTCCACACTGTACAAGTTAGCAAGGCTTCATCAGCAGCAGAGGCCAGTTGTGGAATACCAGCTCCAAAATGCCCGTCAGTGTTTTTCAGCCACCGCACATAACAATTGATGAGTGGGCATGGTTGTCTGTCATTTGTACAGTTGCCCTTGACTTTGAGCACTTCACAAAGATGGTGAGCGGCGATGACGCCATAATCAGAGCAACAATTCCATTTCTGTGATTAGTTAAAGAGTCACTGCTGACAATTAAAGGGAACCTGTCACCCCGTTTTTTCAGTATGAGATAGAAATACTGTTAAATAGGGCCTGAGCTGTGCGTTACTATAGTGTATTTTGTGTACCCTGATTCCCCACCTATGCTGCCGAAATAACTTACCAAAGTCGCCGTTTTCGCCTGTCAATTAGGCTTGTCTGGTCAGATGGGCGTGGTGACATCGCTGTTTCTTCCTCCAGATCTTGCATATCTTTCCGTTGGTGGCGTAGTGGTTTGCGCATGCCCAACTTCTGAATCCAGTGTGTAGGTGAAGAAAAAACGCGCGATCGGTGCTATTTCCCTGGTGATTGGTGGGGGCGGCCATCTTCCTGAGGCCGCACGTGCACATATGGAGTCCTCTGCTGCCCGGGGCTTCAGGAAAATGGCCGTGGGATGCCACGCGTGCGCAGATGGAGATCGCAGTGGCCATTTTCCTGAAGCCCAGATGCGAACTCGGCTTCAGGAAAATGGCCGCCGCGATCTCCATCTGCGCACGCGCGGCATCCCCCTGAGGAAGTGTTACGAAACGCGCGTTGGGGTAAAGGAACGGACCCACGGACATCACATACTTTAGTAAGTAGACAATTGGCTTGCCTCTCCTTCTGCCACAGATCTTTTGCATTGGCAATAGCATTATTTCGGTGATAGCGCTACATTACATATATGCCATATGGCAGTGAACAAGTAGCTTAGTTTACCCCATTGTGCTTTACCCTATTACACTGAGCCATCCTGTTTGTAGGATGATTTCACCGTTTGGCCAGTGTTATTTTTGGTATCAGTAGGCAGGTTGTGTATTTTGGTTTGGCATTTGCCATTTTATACTCTGAGGTATATTATTCTGATGTTATGTGTATAGTCCGCTCTTTGTGCATTGGAGGTTTTCTCTGTCTCATGATTATTGTTTGTGTTATTTATATCATTAATAAACATTACTGATTTTATCATGGTTCATTGTGTATTGTGGGGGTCTGTGGCTGCGTGCGGCATATTAGACTTCTAAGTGGGTTTTGACTCCTTGTAGGGTCTGCAGGAAAAATTCTCTCATTTCCTTTTGACTCCCATTATACTTGATACTCGAAACGAGCATCCGAGCATAAGGAATATGTTGGTTTGAGTAACAAGTGTCCAATCAATTTAATGCTTGATCATCTCTAATAAATAATTTTCTTATTGCAGTCCATATAATTATTTTTTAAGGACTTTTTAGTCATGTTCCAGGTGTAATATTAGTCATGATACGGACTGGGTTTTTTATGTCCTGTCTTCCCTTTTCCTGGTCTGATCATGTCAGGGGTTAACTTTTCTCAGCCTCAGTCTGGTCTCAGGTTTGCTATTTATGCCCGCTGCATCCTGCAGGTCATGTCAGCTATAGTTTTTGCCTAGTGCTGCGGTAGCTGACTCTGATTGCTCTGATTTGTCCTGCTGCATTTGCTGTCTAAACCCATGTCTGTGTTTTCCCCTGTTACTGTCTTGACTCAGTGTTTTCCTTTAGTGTGCAGACTCCCTGGTTTGACTTGGCATGTATCCTGATCTCTGTCTGTCCTTTGTCTTTTGGCTTATCCATTCCTGACCATTACCCCCTGGCTTGTCTCTGACCACGAGTTTGCATATTCCTTTGGTACTGCACTACAGTCTAGGATTTGACCTGGTTTGTTTTGACTATTCTGCTGCCACATGTGGTAACCTCACTGTTGCACTGCAGGTTAGCTCTATTTAGGTGCAGACCTGATTCCTCTCTACTGCCATCTAGTGAAGCCTGCACCTATCTGCATTGCAGCAGCATGACAATATTGAATAAAACTCTGGGTGAACATAAGCTTAGGCTTCCTTTACAGTTTTTTTAAGAGAAATTAGTTCTATAGAAAATAAGATGCTTTATGCATTTGCAGCGCCCCAGAGATCTGGTCATTGCAGTAACGTCGCTCTGCCACTAAGGGGAGTGATGGTACGTCTGATGGCACTAAAGGAGTTCTACTGACCAGGTATCACCAAGCACACACTACACTTCACACTCCGGCCACTAAGGGGAGTAAAAGGCTTATTTATTGGGCCACTCCTCACATTGGTAAAACTAGGGGTTGGACAGGAAGTTAGGCAGAACGAAGCCTGGGAGAGCTCCAGGGAGGACCTGTCAGAACTGGGTAATCTGGCAGGTACCCAGCGAACAGAACATTACTGAACCGCGCCTGCACTACCTTGCGGCGGTATCCCAAGAAAGAGACACAAAGCGAAGGATATTGTGGAACAGTGAGAAACGAGATCAGCACAAAGGAGATCCAGTAGGAGTTGTGCCCCGAGAACGGCAACATTCTACTGAGGCGCGTAGCGGTGGCTGGAGCACCGAGGAAGTAACAGTCTCCACGCATTACTTCAAACAGCGGCAGGACAGTTAATTACAGGTTGGCTGTCTACTATACAACACCTAAGAAGGACATAGGAGGCAATCGTGGGAGAGGGGCAACACTAGGGTTCCAGAATAACTCCAGGCCTACCTGTCATAAAGGTGCGTCCTAGCCATAACATACCTGGGGGACGGAGAAAGGAAAGATCTAGAGAGAACGAGAACAGAAGTTGTGAGGACTATCCTGAATGCTCAGCAGGGAAGCACTACAACACATAGGCGCTAGTGGGTAGAGACTGATTTCCACCTGCAAAGGGAACTCTGGATGTGCCTTCGGACCGGCCGATCTCAGACAGCCCTGTTGACAGTGCCCTGGATTGAGGATCCTGAAACCTTCAGTAAAACGTAAAGAAACTGAACCCTGTGTCCTCGTTATTCCTTGCTCTACGCACTATCACCCTTTATTGGACGTCCCTTAGCAGGGTCACGACCGTGTCCAGCCACTGTGACAACCCCAGAACTGAGACAAAAAGGACCGGTACCGAGTAACCTGTGGCCCTGTGTCTGGGGGCGATCCAACTTGGCGTCATGAACAGGATTGTACTTAAGCCTGAAGAATCAGGTCATGTGTGCCTTGGAACTGTGATTGAACTGTGACTTATTGCAAAGACTGTGTACCGCTATTTGCCGCCAAAAATCCCCCATTGCCGCGCCGTGTGGAGCGTGAAGGGAGGAGCCATAGCTTCGTGGGTGGAGCCGGCTGGAAAAGCGCGCGGAGTGGAAGACTCGGTGAGGCGCCGACCCCGGAAGGAGAACCCCGACCCCGACAGATTAGCAAGGGGGAGGAACGGCCATGTCGGATCCCGGAGGAGCGGAGGTGGCGGCCACAGCTGCAGATTCGGGAGCACTTCCGGATTCTGCGGTAAGCGCAACCACAAACCCGGTATCACCGCTAGAGGCCGTGGGGCTTACCGCTCCCACCAACCAGCAGGATAGTGCTGCCGCTACAGCAGCCATTATGCCCTTCTCTATGCCGTACCTACCAGGGGCTGCCTGGCTCCTGCGATACTTTGGAGAAGCTCATACGTTAACTGACTTTAAAGAAGGGATTTGTAGCCTGCTCGAGTTTTATCCCTTGACAGAGCCTTGGAAGGTTCATATGATAATCGGCCAACTCTTTGGAGCGGCATTGGGGGAAGTAAAGTCCTGGCCCGCTGCGGACAAGAAAACTGCGCAACAAGTATTTGCCAAGCTTAAAGCCACCTTTGACACCTGCACCGCTACTGAAATTAAATTGACGTTCTATGGGTGCAAGCAGCGGCTGCAGGATAGCTTACGGGACTATGCCCTTAATCTGCAGGAGGCGCTGCGGGCCATCAAGCAAAGTGACCCAAACAGCATGCAAGATGAAAATAAACTCCTGAAAGAGCGGTTCGTCGAAGGGCTCCTGTGCAGTAACCAAAGGGCCCAGCTACACTTCCTGGCCATGCAGAATCCAGATCTGACTTTCGTGCAATTCAAAGATAAAGCTATCCAGGCGCTACCGGAGTGGCAGCCCAGCCGTGCCACACTTCCCAGGTGGCAAGCCCTCACATACCACCAGGAGGTGGTGCCGGGCGCACCTGTCTCCGCCGAGGCCAATGCCCAGATCCTGGATGGCGAATCCCCTGCAGGACTGCGCCTCCAGGTACAGGAACTGACCAGGAGCATTGCTGCCCTAGCCCGGACCTTCCAGTACCTACAGGAGGCCCCCAAGGAGAAGATCCAGTTGGCTTCCAGACCAGCGGATGTCCCCTGGCAACGACCAAGGAGGGTTCCATCGACCAGAGGCAGAGACAACGATCGTTTTCATCAGGATGGACGACCTATCTGCCGCCGCTGCCATCAGGTGGGCCATCTTGCAAGGTACTGTCAGCTAAATGAGCAACCCCTGGGGCCAAGGGCCAACCACCAGGAGTAGAACGCCCAGGCCCGCAAAATTGGAGAGCCAAATACGTCGGGGGGCATCCTGTTCTCCCCATCGTGATCGACGGTATTCCCATGAATGGGAATGGACACCGGATCTCAGGTGACAACTATGCTCTACATTTTTTATAGGCGTTATTGGGAGGACACTGACATCACCTGTGCCCCTGATGATGATTTCACCATAATAGCTAGCAATGGTCAGCCACTGCCACAAGTGGGATATAAAGAGGTCACTATTAAGGTGGGGCGGGTAGAATTGGAGGCCCAAGGAATTGTCATTGTTGATATTGACCGGCGTGACCGTAACCCCATGATGACCATCGGTACTAATGTCATAGAAAATTGTCTTGCAGAAGTTATTGTTTTGTTGCAGCAAGTAGCAGAGACAGCTGGTCACGGTGAACAACGTGCCTTACAGAAAGAAATCAGAGCCCTAATGCGGAGACAGCAAGTGGAGCTGACCGGTGGTGAAATTGGCTGGGTCACAGTGAGTGATTCGAACCCCATTGCAATACCCCCCAGGAGTGAAATGTTAATATGGTGTCAGGCAGCCATAGGTCTCGAGGTAAAGACTATCAGGCCCTGGTAGAACCTGTGTATTCAGAGAATAGGCCTACCCTCCTGACAGCCAGAGGGGTGGTTGACGTCCGCAAGGGGAGGGTGCCGGTACGTGTTCTTAACTGCGGGGAGGAGGAAGTCCACCTAACTAAATATGTCACACTTGCCAAGTTGTTTACTGTTAATAATAGTGTGATACAGGCACCCGGGCCCTTGGCTCCATCCAAGTCGGCGGAGGACAACGGCTCTGCAGAGCAATCAAAAGATTGGTGCCAAGAATTACATGTGGGCACTGATGCTACCCATCTCACCAGATACAGGGGGCCTACAGGGTGGTTCACGAGTATGAGCGGGTATTCAGCAAACACCCCCTTGATTTCGGGCGGTTAAAAGGGATTCAACATCACATCCCCACAGTAGATCACCCGCCCGTAAAAGAAAGATACCGTCCTGTACCCCCAGCTCATTATCAGTGTGCCAAGGACATGTTGCGAGAGATGAAGGAGGCTGGGGTAGTGAGAGAAAGCTGTAGCCCCTGGGCAGCTCCATTAGTCCTCGTTAGAAAGAAAGATGGCACCATGAGGATGTGTGTGGATTATAGGCAATTAAACCGCATTACACATAATGGGCGCATACCCCCTGCCTAGGATAGAGGAGTCCTTGGCTGCGTTAAAGTCTGCTAATTACTTCTCTACTTTAGATCTCACCAGTGGGTATTGGCAGGTTCCCGTGGCAGAGTCGGACAAAGAAAAGACAGCCTTCACGACGCCAATGGGTCTCTGCGAGTTCAACTACATGCCCTTCGGATTGTGTAACGCCCCGGGGACGTTCCAGAGGATGATGGAGTGCTGTTTGGGACACAAGAACTTTGAGACCGTGCTGCTGTATCTGGACGATGTCATTGTCTTCTCTAAGACCTATGAAGACCATCTGAAGCATCTGGCCGAGGTCTTTGAAGCGCTGTCCAACTTTGGCTTAAAGGTGAAACCGTCCAAATGCCATCTGATCAAACCCAAAGTACAGTACCTGGGCCATGTGGTGAGTGCCGAAGGAGTGGCCCCAGACCCCGACAAGGTCACGGTGATCAAGGACTGGCCGCAGCCCAGTAACATTCATGAGGTCCGGCAGTTCCTCGGGTTGGTGGGTTACTACCGGAGGTTTATCCAGGACTTCACCAAGAAGGCCGCGCCGTTGCAAGACCTGTTGGTGGGCCAGCCCAAGAAACCCAAGGGTAAGAATACCCCGTTGGATTGGAATGACGGACTGGAAGGATCGTTCACTTGCTTAAAATCGGCATTAACGGGAAAGGAAGTACTAGCCTACCCGGAATACGACCAACCATTTGTATTGTACACGGACGCCAGCAACATGGGGCTGGGAGCGGTGCTGTCCCAGGTCCAGAAGGGCAAGGAACGAGTAATCGCTTATGCCAGCAGGAAGCTTTGCCCCACTGAAAGGAACCCAGACAACTACAGTTCCTTTAAGCTGGAGTTCCTCGCAGTCGTTGGGGCTGTGATGGAGAGGTTCAAGCACTATCTGGCCTCAGCGAAATTCACCGTCTTCACGGATAATAATCCACTTACGCACTTGGACACAGCAAAACTCGGCGCCTTGGACCAGCGGTGGATGGCCCGGTTGTCCAATTACGACTTCACCATCAAGTACCGGGCGGGGCACAAGAATGCAAATGCCGATGCATTGTCCCGAATGCCTCACCTACCCGAAACGGAGGAAGACCCAGAAGCATTTGAAGAAGTGGAGCTGCCCGCTTTCCATCGTCCCAAGGCAACTCAGTGTTCCCATCAGGTGGAGAACAGGCGCAGAAACAAACAGGGCGCCCCGTTGAATCTCCTGCCCCACCACGGGTGGACAGAGAACCAGGATGGTGACCCTGCGGTCCGTCGGGTGAAAGAGCTCCTGACGCAGGCAGGTTTGCATCCTGGCCCGGATGATCCACCGGAGACATTACAGTTGTGGAAGGAGAGGGGCAAACTGTTTCTTCACGATGGCAAGCTGTGCCGAAGGAGCATCGACCCTCGCACTCACGAATTAGTGTGGTAGATTGTGGTTCCCAGACAAGATGTGCCCATGGTCCTGGGAGCGTACCACGATGGGGCAGGACACTTCGGATGGAGGAAGCTGGAGAGGCTACTCCGTGGGAGGTTCTACTGGATCGGCATGAAGAAGGCCATCGAGAGGTGGTGTCGAGAATGTTGCCCCTGTAGCCTACGCCGGAAGGATCTTGACAGCCAACGGGCTCCCTTGCAGCCCATCATCACCAAACGGCCGCTCGAGTTGGTCACGCTGGATCACGTAAAGCTAACACCTAGCCGGTCAGGGTATATCTACGCTCTCACCATTGTGGACCACTATTCCAGATTCCTGGTAGTCGTAGGAGTCAAAGATCTGACGGCTAGGACGGCTGCCAAAACCTTCCAGCAGTACTTCTGTCGACCCCATGGGTATCCAGAGAAGGTGTTGACCAATCAGGGGCCGGCATTTGAAGCGGAGGTGTTCCAGGAGTTCTGCAATTTGTACGGGTGTAAGAAGATCAGAACCACACCGTACCATCCACAGACCAACAGGATGTGTGAAAAGATGAATTAAGTGGTGATCGACTTACTGAAAACCTTACCTGTAGAGGAGCGGAACTTGTGACCTAAAAAAGTTACCATACTTGGTGGACTTGTACAACCACATTCCGGTGAATTCTGCACCCCAGCGTACCTGATGCGAGGAAGGTCTAGCAAGTTACCCGTCGATCTGGACATGGGGGTTCTGACCCCCGAAGATATATCACCAGATGCGGATTGGGATACTGAGAGGCAGCAGAGGTACCGCAAAGTACAGGAATGTGTGGAAAAGAGTCTCGCTCAGGCCAGACAGAAGCAAGAGAGGAACTACAACCAGCATGCTCTCGCGGCTCCATTGGCACCTGGTGAGCAAGTACTCAAAAGAAAGAGGAGACTACACAAGCTTGATGATGAATGGAAAGCGAAACCGTATACCATTCTCCCCTCTGACTTTGACAATACAAAGGTCTGTCTCATCAGTAAGGACGGAGGGGAGACCTCAGCGGCCATATCCAGAGACCACCTGAAAATATGCCCGGATAAGCTGAAAGATGGGGAAACAGATCCCAGGATTTCTCCGCCCATGGAAGAAGAGAAGATGATACACACTGTTCTTGGCGATTTTCCCCAGTCCTGGACTCAAATAAATCAGGCCACTGTGGTACCTGTCCTAACGTTCCATCAATCGAGACTGCCAGCGCAGCCGACCCCACCAGAAGATGCGATGCCAACGGTCGAACCAGCGGGTCCTCTCTCTGTCATCGGTGAATCTAAAAATAAAGATTATTACTATTATTATCTGCCATGCCCACCACTAATAGTGGTAGCACTGAGGACGCAAGTATGCCATTGCTGCCCAGAATCACTAGAAGTGTAGCTAGAAGACAGTGCACTACACTAACGATAGCAAGCGTAGCAGGTCCTGTCAGGCTAGTAGCAACCCCTGCACTGCGGAGGTCCACGCGTAGCACCAAGAATCAGACTCCACTTCGTTATAGACCTTGGCGATATTAGCGATAGTTGTTATTTGGTTGAAAATGCTTGTGTAAATATTTGTGTTATAGGTTAAAAATGGACAATGGTGTGATGGACAGTGAATCACTCCAAAACTTTCACAGGGGCCCCTTTGTTTACCCCGGGTCCCTGCTATTCTATGGTTGCACCTACAGAACTAGGAGTCATGGACTGTGCATGACCAATCTTTTGCAACGTTCAAGCGTCCTTACCTTCCATAACGGAAAGCACTTTTATATTTGTTTGCTCATAGTATATATATAAGAATTTTTGTGTGTTTTCTATTAACATGTATTGTTCTTCTTTTCCCAGTCCGGGAGTACTGGATTTAACCGGGGGAGAGTGCAGCGCCCCAGAGATCTAGTCGTTGCAGTAACGTCGCTCTGCCACTAAGGGGAGTGATGGTATGTCTGATGGCACTAAAGGAGTTCTACTGACCAGGTATCACCAAGCACACACTACACTTCATACTCCGGCCACTAGGGGGAGTAAAAGGCTTATTTATTGGGCCACTCCTCACATTGGTAAAACTAGGGGTTGGACAGGAAGTTAGGCAGAACGAAGCCTGGGAGAGCTCCAGGGAGGACCTGTCAGAACTGGGAAATCTGGCAGGTACCTAGCGAACAGAACAGAACATTACTGAACCGCGCCTGCACTACCTTGCGGCGGTATCCTAAGAAAGAGACACGAAGCGAAGGATATTGTGGAACAGTGAGAAACAAGATCAGCACAAAGGAGATCCAGTAGGAGTCGTGCCCCGAGAACGGCAACATTCTACTGAGGCGCATAGCGGTGGCCGGAGCACCGAGGAAGTAACAGTCTCCATGTATTACTTCAAACAGCGACAGGACAGTTAATTACAGGTTGGCTGTCTACCATACAACACCTAAGAAGGACATAGGAGGCAATCGTGGGAGAGGGGCGACACTAGGGTTCCAGAATAACTCCAGGCCTACCTGTCATAAAGGTGCGTCCTAGCCATAACATACCTGGGGGACGGAGAAAGGAAAGATCTAGAGAGAACGAGAACAGAAGTTGTGAGGACTATCCTGAATGCTCAGCAGGGAAGCACTACAACCCACAGGCGCTAGTGGGTAGAGACTGATTTCCACCTGCAAAGGGAACTCTGGATGTGCCTTTGGACCAGCCGGTCTCAGACAGCCCTGTTGACAGTGCCCTGGATTGAGGATCCTGAAACCTTCAGTAAAAGGTAAAGAAACTGAACCCTGTGTCCTCGTTATTCCTCACTCTACGCACCATCACCCTTTATTGGACGTCCCTTAGCAGGGTCACGACCGGGTCCAGCCACTGTGACAACCCCAGAACTGAGACAGAAAGGACCGGTACCGAGTAACCTGTGGCCCTGTGTCTGGGGGCGATCCACATTTTTGTGATGTTGTTCTATTCATGCATTCACACAGTTTACACATTACTTTTTTTCATATTTTTCAGTGAAGCTTATGTATATATACATAAGAAAAACATATCAAAGTATTTTTGAAAAAAATGCAGAAACTAGAGACTCAAATATACACTAAAAGAATGAAAGAAATGTCATAGTAATGTATATAGTATATTTTAATATTTTTCTTTTGGCTCACAGTTAATATCTGAATAAAACATTTTTGTCTGAAAAAAGCATCAAAAAGCACAAGAAAAATGCAACACAAATTTAGCATTTCTGTAAAAACAATGCTATACGTAAAGTCACACTTAACCGACTTGATGTAGATCGATGCTGTAATTCCAGCAGCTTTGTTATAAATATAGGAAGCAATAAAAATCTATTTGTTTCCTGCATATGGTTCCTGTATAATTATATAGCTAGGTATGATGGAACTGATGATGGAACTAAACAAAAATTTGAATGACGTTTTCTGATGAGTCAATAAGACTAGAGGAAATCAGAAATATAAATGTCAAATTGAATGTACATGCTCCCTATTTATATTTTTTCAGTTGCTCAGTGACACAAATAAATACATGGTTCATCTCTATTCCTGGAGACCGAAGAACATTGATGGTTCCTGTGCATATGGATGGCATCTGGATTGGGTCAGTGGTCACACAATGCTGGACAACAAACAATGGTGTTATTTCTAGCACAGGAAGAAGACTTCTACATCAGCAGATAACACTGGAAGAGTCTGCAGGCGCAGATCAGCAATCACTGACTTAGCACATGGAGTAATGTTACTGGATCAATGAAATATGAATTAAATGTATGGCACCGTATGATTAATTCAAGTAACCAAAACCTCAATATAATTATGCAGTTTAGTGTATCCATTTTAGCACAAGTTCCGTTTTTTAAAATCAATAGAAATATTGTGCCTGTGTCTGATATTGAACTGTAAAGTGCTGTGGAATATGTTGCTGCTATATAAATATTATTATTACTATGTAATAAAATATAATTATCCCATCTTTTCAGCTGACAATTTATTTCCAACAATGAAGGCAGGTTTAATTAAAAGGCAATAAAAAGCATTAAGGAACCATAAATAGTTGCTTGGGAAGTGCAAAGAACCTTCCCTATCACTGCCAGAGCCCTGGTCAGTGCGTATAATAGTGATTCTGGACCGTTCAACATAAATTATGATTGACAGACAGATGCATATCAGCATGCTATTAAAATGAAATGGATAATTACAGGACTAATGACATAGAGATGTAATATATTTATTAAATAAAGGAATTTAACCTCAGCTTTTATTTAAGTTTATTATAGATACAAATAGATAAAAGTATTTATAAAATATATATTCTAATCTGCCTCTATCTATCTAAACATTGAACATGCAGTGCCCAATTTATGGTACTCCCAAGATCCATGTTATATAACCAAAGATCATCTGTCCTGACAAACTCTGAGGGTAGGTGCACATGGTCAGAAATCGGCAGCGCTTTGGACGCAGCACATGTTCACTGTGTCCAAAGAGCTGCAGGCTTTTGAATGTGATTCCGCATGTATTCATTGAACTGTGCAGAATCACCACGTCCAATACATTGTATGGGTGAGATTTATCTCACAGAGAATCGCATCTCCGCAAGATAAACTAACCTGCTGCAGTCTGGAAAGACGAGTCGGATGTCCGTCTACGCAGGTAAGCCGCGGGCACCGGTGCATGCATAGTGGACATGGGATTCTTGTCTGATCACTCTGCACCTAGTAAAAAAATATACATATATTCCTATTGCCAACTTAAAAAAGTGTATTTTTAAAAAAATTTTAGACTCTTTAACTGATTGCAGATCGAGTCTGAGTCCTGAAACAGATATACTCCCACCCATTCATCAAAAGACAGCAGAGACATACTTAGCTGAGTATGCAGGAAGGCACAGCTACTGGCTGAGAGTAAACAGAAAGCAGATATGGAATTAACAGATTGCTGATCTGCAGGCAATTAGAGGGTGTACTGCTCCAGCCGGCGGTCTCCATCTCCTAGGTACAGGGAGAGCGGGTTCCGGAGGTCCACAGGTATGGCCCTGGTCCCCACAGTCTGTCTTATCCTGTCCACACTCCTGCTAGGTCCCCTCTGGCTGTGGCGTCCTCCCGACATGTCTCCTCCGCTCCTTCACTTCCTGATTGCGGGAGGAGCGAGCATTGGGCACACGCACACTGCTGGCAAGTGATTTAAAGTGCCAGCGTACATTTTTCCCTGTAATCTTCTCTCAGCCAATCGCTGAGTATTTAAAGTGTGTATTTAAAGTCCTCACTTCCCTTGGGAAGTGCCTGAGCGATTTTGGTGCATAGTTCGAGTTGCCATTCTCAGGTCACATACCAGCATCTGTTTGTTCTGTGTTGCCTTTCCTTGACCTAATTCCTGGTATTCTCTCCTAGTGCTGTGGTTCTGCCTACCTTCCACCTGCCTGCAAACCCTAGTGGTATCTCCAGGATCATTCAGTTGCCTTCTCCGGTTTCCTGGATCTCACGCTCCCTTCCATTTGTGTTTTCTCTTTGCCTCTTGGGTCTGACCCTCTAGTCTTGGAACCACTGCATCAGAACTTCCTTGGTTGTGCTGGGACAATCCCTGTATATGGGTTCGCTTGCCAGTACTTCACTGGAGGAATTCGGTGTTGCGGTCCATGTTCTGTCCCCACATGAGGCGAATGGAGGTGTGGTTGATTAATTAACGTTGTGAGAGAGAATCGTACCTTCGTATTTCCTCAATATGAGGCAGACAGGACCAATGCTGCTCAGTGTCCGAAGAGATGATGCACACCAGGGATTGTGCAATCCAGACTTGTTTATTTGGAAACCTGGACATACAGCCGATAACTGGTAATACAGTACTTTCTTCAGAAATGCAGGTGTAGACAGGGTACAGTAAGATGTAGCACCAAGTATGACTGCAAGTGTGAGCAGCAAGAAAGAGTGGTCGAAAGACTGATGCCTTCCTAAACCTGGTTCAAGAGCATGTCCTCTCACAACAGAAAGTAAACTTAAATGGCTGCCAGAGGAAGAGAAGACCTGACCCCTGAACTGGAAGTGAAAGACATGCCCATAAGAAATAATGAATAACAAGCTGCCATACGGAAAAAGGCCGTTGGGTGGCAGTAGAGTTAAATATAACAACATACATAGCATGAAGATGCATAAAACTAAAGAACACAACTTACACGGAACAGCACACTCCCCGTCTGAAATTTCGTAAGGGATTTCACTAAATTAATGTCCTTGAAATAAAGTTCAACAACTTAGAAAATGAAACCAAACATGCATGTAACGCAATAATAACAATTTTAAACAAGATAAGACATTAATTTAAGTCAGTTCTTGAGATAATCCAAAGGAAAACCCATCTTCGGATCAGAGAAGCCGCACTAGGCCAAACTATCTCCGATCCAACTGTAATCCAATGGGCAAGTACTAGTGCAGTATTCTGTTCATGGTTTATCCTGCTGGAATGTCCTCGATAGTGAGTATTTTTTGGCAGATGTGCCAACCATAACAGTCTTTGTCTCCATGTGAATTATGATAAGACCTCGCAATGTAGACTAACCTTGCGATAGTCTTGACGAGTTTCATCCAATTGGAGAAGCGTTCGAAGCGCTGACAACTGAGGGTGGAGGTTGGTTTAGCATTCGTGGCCAGAGCACTGACCTCAGAGCAGACTTCTAGATCGTCATCTGGATCCTAGATGCTAGAGACTTCCTGGAAACATTCACTTCCCTTCTGTTCCAGCAGAAACTTTGGACCTGAAAGCCAAGAAGAGTTAGCAAAGGAATTTACTGTATATACATACGTCTAATGGCATGGTCGGCTGGATTAAGTTCAGATGGGATATAGTGCCACTGTTCAGGTTTGGAAGACCTTCTTATTCTCTCAATGCAGTTACTGATGTACGCGTAGAAGCGCCTTGTTTGGTTGTAGATGTAACCTAAGACAAAGTAGGATTCACTAAACCATCCCAGATAGATTTCTGTCCAGCCTCTGTTTGAAGACTTCCATGGAAGGAGATCTCACCACCTCTCATGGCAGCCTGTTCTACTCATTGATCACCCTAACTCTCAAAAAGTTTTTTCTAATATCTAATCTGTGTCTCCTCCCATTCAGTTTCATCCCATTGCTTCTACTTTTTCCTTTGTGCAAATGAGAATAGAGATGATCCTTCTACAATGTGACAGCCCTTGAGATACTTGTAGACAGCTATTAAGTCTCCTCTCAGTCTTCTTTTTTGAAAGCTAAATATTCCCAAATCCTTTAATGGTTCCTGATAGGACATGGTTTGCAGACTAGTCACCATTCTGGTCGCTCTACTCTGAACTTACTCCAGTTTGTTGATATCTTTTTTAAAATGTGGTGCCCAAAACTGGACACAGTATTCCAGATAAAGTCTGACCAAAGAGGAGTAGAGGGCAATACTGACTTCTTGTGATCTAGACTGTATGCTTCTATTAATACAACCCAGAATTTAATTTGCCTTTTTTGCTGCTGCATCACACTGTTGACTCATGTTCAGTTTATGAACTATTAGTATAACCAAGTCCTTTTCACATGTGCTGTTGCTTAGCCCTATTCCTCCCATTCTGTATATGCTTTTTTCAATTAGATTGCCCAGATGTAGTCCTTTGCATTTTTCCTTGTTTAAAACCATTCTGTTAGTTGCTACCCACTGCTCCAGTTTATTTATATATTTTTGAATCTTCTCTCTCTTCTCTAGTATTAGCTATCCCTCCTAGCTTTGTATCATCAACAAATTTAATCACTGTACCCTCAATTGCTTCACCTAAATCATTGATAAAGATGTTGAACAATACAGGGCCCAGGACAGAACACTGTGGTACACCACTTTTGACATTCTTCCAACTGGATGTGCAGCCATTTACGACCACTCTTTGGGTCCGATCACTAAGCCAGTTATGAATCCACCTAACAGTTGCCTTGTCCATTCCATACTTTGTCATTTTTTCAATAAGGATGGTGTTAGATACTTTGTCAAATGCTTTGCTGAAGTCAATATATACTATATCTACAGCATTTTCCTGATCCACCCAGTCAGTGATTCTGTCATAGAAGGAAAGTAAGTTAGTCTGACATGACTTATTAGTTATAAACCCATGTCGACTCTGGTTAATCACTTCATTCTTATCCAGGTACTTACATACATGTTCTTTAATAATTTGTTTGAAAATATTTCCTGGTATAGAAGTCAGACTCACCGGCCTATAGTTCCCAGGGTCCACCGTCTTCCAATTTTTGAAGATAGGAACTACATTTTGCTCTTCTCCAGTCTTCTGGGACTTCTCCTGTTCTCCAAGAATTTTCAAAGATTATGGATAGTGGTTCATAAATTTCTTCTGCTGTCTCCTTCAGTATTCTGGGGTGTAATTCATCTGGATTTGGAGACTTGAATTCATTTATGTTAGCTAAGTATTTCCCCACTATCTTTCTGTTCATAGATATCCTGGATTCTTCTGTTCCTTTAATAGGACAGTGAAGATCAGTTGATGTTACATTTCGATTCTGAGAGAAAACAGATGCAAAATAGGAATTTAAAAATTTGGCCTTCTCGAAATCCTTTCCTACCATTTCTTCATTTTCATCCTGTAAAAATCCTATAGCATCTTTGTCTTTTCTTTTACTTTTGACATACCCGCAAAATCCTTTTTTATTGCTTTTGACATCTCTTGCAAGTCTTAATTCATTATCCAGAGAGTAAGATGGGCACACTGTATAGTTCAGTGAGAGAGGTGCTGGCTGGACATCCAACGTCACATATACAAAAAACAGCCGCACTCAAGTCTTGGTTTCAATGTAGAAAGTTTTTTTGTTTTTATTCAAGTGTACAGGCACCACCAAATAGTTTTTAAAGAGAACAAAACAAGTGATTGCGGACAACACGGTAACGTTTCGACCTGGCACGGTCTTTTTCAAAACCTCACTTAAATGGGAGGAGTGGTAAGGAAGAGAAGGTATGAGCAGAGAGTCCCCAAGGACAGTTCCAAGTAGAATCCGGGAGTAAGATGTCCGTATCATTGGTGGTGCAATTCATTGTCAGCTTTAGATAATCTGATTCGTGCCCTGCAGCTTCTGCAGACAGCATTATAGTCTTCTTTAGATATGCCTCCCTCTTTCCAATTGATAAACATTTCTCCCTTTTTAGCATGTGTTTAAGTTCTGTGTTCATCCATTCTGGTTTCCTTAAACACTTCCTATTCTTCTTTTTGGAATTGTTAAGGAATGTGCTTTGAGAATCTCATTTTTTAAGATTTCCCATCCTTCCTGGACATTTTTGTCCTTAAGGATATCCAGCCATTGCATCCCTCCGATTCTCTTTCTAAGTCCCTTAAAATTTGCTTTCTTGAAATCTAACCTTGAAGTCTGAGTCTTCACAGGTGTTCCTCCTCTTGTTATCCAAAATTGTAAAATAGCATGGTCGCTACCTCCTATGGTCCCAGCCACTTTTACCTCCTCAACCATTCCCTCCCTGTTTATAAGGATTAGATCCAAGGTAGCAGATCCCCTTGTTTTCCCCCCTACATTTTGGAAGATAAAGTTGTCAGCAAGAGAAGATAAGAATTTGCTTGACCTGTTAGTTTTGTCTGAGAGAGATTCCCAACAAGTTGATTCTTATAGTTTTATCCATCTAACTAGCTGTCATCTTCCTGTTTGGCTTACTAATATTCCAAAAGGCCAATTCACAAGAATCAGACTGCACCAAGTTCGATGACTATAATAAGGAGTCCGACTACTTAATGCAACACTTCCTTGATAAAGGGTACCCAATGCCATTATTAGAGCAAGTAAAACGGGATGTAGCCTCTTTACTCCTTATTACATAAGGTAGACCCCAATACTTTAAAAACTCTGACTATTCAAGAACAAATTTACCAACTGCCGTTTATCAAACAATTCCAAGCGGGGCACAAACAATTCACAAATATCATCCGTAAGCATTGGCCTGTTCTACAAAAGGTTAAAGTGATAAGAGAATTTTTGCCCGCTCACCCCAACTTTGTATACAGAAAGGCCCAATCACTGGGCAACCAGATAGCTTCAACGACTAAGTTGGCTATCGGCAAACCAATAGGTAGCTTACAAATACTCATCCGTGCTAATACTGGGTTTACACCATGTGGGGGTTGCTACTGTTGTATGTATACTTCTTTTAAAAAAACCTGCCAGCTAACTTTCACAGACTCTAGTGGCACTAAGGAATTCAACATTAACCCCTTAACCCCAAGGGTGGTTTGCACGTTAATGACCGGGCCAATTTTTACAATTCTGACCACTGTCTTTATGAGGTTATAACTCTAAAAAGCTTCAATGGATCCTGATGATTCTTTCAATGTTTTCTCATGACATATTGTACTTCCTGATAACGTAAAATTTATTTGATATTACTTGTGTTTATTTGTGAAAAAAAGAAAATTTGGCGAAAATTTTTTTAAATTTCGCAATTTTCCAAATTTGAATTTATATGCCCTTAAATCACAGAGATATGTCACACAAAATACTTAATAAGTAACATTCTGCACATGTCTACTTTACATCATCACAATTTTGGAACCAAAATATTTTTTTATGGAGTTATAAGAGTTAAAAGTTGACCAGCAAATTCTCATTTTTACAACACCATTTTTTTAGGGACCACATCACATTTGAAGTCACTTTGAGGGGTCTATATGATAGAAAATAACCAAGCATGACACCATTCTAAAACTGCATCCCTCAAGGTGCTCAAAACCACATTCAAGAAGTTTATTAACACTTCAGGTGTTTCACAGGAATTTTTTGAATGTTTAAAAAAAATGAACATTTAACATTTTTTCACACAAAATTTACTTCAGCTCCAATTTGTTTTATTTTACCAAGGGTAACACGAGAAATTGGACCCCAAAAGTTGTTGTATAATTTGTCTTGAGCACACTGATGCCCCATATGTGGGGGTAAACCACTGTTTGGGGGCATGGGAGAGCGCGGAATGGAAGGAGCGCCATTTGACTTTTCAATGCAAAATTGATTGGAATTGAGATTGGATGCCATGTCGCGTTTGGAGAGCCCCTGATGTGCCTAAACATTGAAACTCCCCACAAGTGACACCATTTTGGAAAAAACAACAACAAAGGAACTTATCTAGATGTGTGGTGAGCACTTTGACCCACCAACTGCTTCACAGAAGTTTATAATGCAGAGCCGTAAAAATAAAAAAATATTTTTTTTCACAAAAATGATATTTTCGCCCCAATTTTTTATTTTCCTCCCCAATTTTTTATTTTCCCAAGAGTAACAGAAGAAACTGGACCCTAAATGTTGTTGTGCAATTTGTCCTGAGTACGCCATTTGACTTTTCAATGCAAAATTGACTGGAATTGAGATAGCACACCATGTCGCGTTTGGAGAGCCCCTGATATGCCTAAACATTGAAATCCCCACAAGTAACACTATTTTGGAAAGAAGACCCCTTAAAGAACTTATCTAGATGTGTTTTGAAAACTTTGAGACTCCAAGTGTTTCACTATAGTTTATAACGCAGAGCCGTGAAAATAAAAATAGTTTTTTTCCCACAAAAATTATTTTTTAGCCCCCAGTTTTGTATTTTCCCAAGGGTATCAGGAGAAATTGGACCCCAAAAGTTGTTGTCCAATTTGTCCTAAGTACACAGATACCCCATATGTGGGGGGGCACCGTTTGGGCGCATGGCAGAGCTCGAAAGAGAAGGAGCGCCGTTTGGAATGCAGACTTAGATGGATTGGTCTGCAGGCGACATGTTGCATTTGCAGAGCCTCTGATGTACCTAAACAGTAGAAATCCCCCACAAGTGACCCAATATTGGAAACTAGACCCCCCCAAGGAACTTATCTAGATGTGCTGTAAGAACTTTGAACCCCCAAGTGTTTCACTACAGTTTATAACACAGAGCTGCGAAAATAAAAAGGGTAACCGGAGAAATTGGACCCCAAAAGCTGTTGTCCAATATGTCCTGAGTACGCTGATACCCCATATGTTGGGCTAAACCTCTCTTTGGGCACACGGGAGAGCTTGGAATGGAAGGAGCACTGGTTTACTTTTTCAACGCAGAATTTGCTGGAATTGAGATCGGACGCCATGTCACGTTTGGAGATCCCCTGATGTGCCTAAACAGTGGAAACCCCCAATTCTAACTGAAACCCTAACCCAAACACACCCCTAACCCTAATTTCAGCGGTAACCCTAACCACATTCCTAACCCTGTGGGGGGTTTCTACTGTTTAGGTACATTAGGGGCTGTGCAAACGCAATGTGACACCTGCAGACCATTCCATCCAAGTCTGCATTCCAAATGACGCTCTTTCCCTTCCGAGCTCTGCCATGCGCTCAAACGGTGGATCCCCCACATATGGGGTATCAGCGTACTCAGGACAAATTGGACAACAACTTTTGTGGTCCAATGTTAACTGTTACCCTTGGAAAAATACAAAACTGGGGGCTAAAAAATAGTTTTTGTGGAAAACAAAAGATTTATTATCTAGATATGTTCCTTGCGTGGTCTAGTTTCCAATATGAGGTCACTTATGGGGAATTTCTGCTGTTTAGGTACATTAGGGTCTCTGCAAACCTAATGTGACGCCTGCAGACCATTCCATCTAAGTCTGCATTCCAAATGGCGCTCCTTCCCTTCCGAGCCCTCCCATGCGCTCAAACAGTGGTTCCCCCCACATATGGGGTATCAGCGCACTCAGGACAATATGGACAACAACTTTTGCATCCCATTTCTCCTGTTACCCTTGGAAAAATACAAAACTGGGGGCTAAAGAATAATTTTTGTGGGAAAAAAAGAATTTTAATTTTCACGGCTCTGCGTTATAAACTGTAGTGAAACACTTGGGGGTTCAAAGCTCCCACAACACATCTAGATGAGTTCCTTAAGGGGTCTACTTTCCAAAATGGTGTCACTTGTGGGGGATTTCAATGTTTAGGCACATCAGTGGCTCTCTAAACGCAACATGGTGTCCCATCTCAATTCCAGTCAATTTTGCATTGAAAAGTCAAATGGCCAAACTCTGCCATGCACCCAAACAGCTGTTTACCCCCACCTATGGGGTATCAGCGTACTCAGGAAAAATTGTACAAGAACTTTTTGGGTCTCATTTTTTCTCTTACCCTTGGGAAAATAAAAAATTGGGGGCGAAAATATCATTTTTGTGAAAAAATATGATTTTTTATTTTTACGGCTTTGCATTATTAACTTCTGTGTAGCACTTGGTGGGTCAAAGTGCTCACCACACATCTAGATAAGTTTCTTAGGGGGTCTACTTTCCAAAATGGTGTCACTTGTGGGGGGGTTCAATGTTTGGGCACATTAGTAGCTCTCCAAACGCAACATGGCGTCCCATCTCAATTCCTGTCAATTTTGCATTGAAAAGTCAAATGGCACTCGTTCCCTTACGAGCTCTCCCATGCGCCCAAACAGTGGTTTTCCCCCACATATGGGGTATCAGCGTACTCAGGACAAATTGTACTACAACTTTTGGTGTCCATTTTCTCCTGTTACCCTTGGTAAAATAAAACAAATTGGAGCTGAAGTAAATTTTTTGTGAAGAAAAGTTAAATGTTCATTTTTATTTAAACATTCCAAAAATTCCTGTGAATCACCTGAAGGGTTAATAAACTGTTAGGACTGGCGGAACGCACCAAGAAAGATGTAATAGATGCGTTCGCAGTCCGGGGTCCACCGTGAAAACCTGCTGCTAGTAAATGGCAGCGTAATATGGCGGTGGAAGTGAACCTGGTAAAGCCACAGGTCCGCAATACCGCACTAAAGAGTGCAAGCAAGGAGTCAGCGAACACAACCCCAAGACACAGGATTGAAGTCCGATTAGACCACTTGCTGACACAACACCGCAACTGGGTGTGTTAGGCAACTATTATAATTAGAGCACCGATGTTAGGGGTCGAGTTCCCGCTTCTGTACAGGGGGAATCTCGGGCCGCTTCTGCTGCGGTCTCCCATTCCTCTCCTGCCGCAGGTAAACCTGCTCAGCAGAGACGACGGTCCTTGCGTCTGGCTCAGTCTCACTCAGTGCTTAGGCTTGCTGTTGCTTCTCCAGCTTTTGCCATTAAAGCCAGTGCTGGGCAGCAGCGAGCGGGCTTCTCTGGGACTAAGTCCTTATTTGCACACACTGAGCATGCCCAGGGCAAGATCTCCCGTTGGAGATCGAGGGTCACATGCTCAGGCACTGCAGCACATCCCATTGGTCCTCTTGGCAGGTCCTGAAAGGGCAAAACTTCTGTAGCTACTTCCTGTGCTGCAACTATATAAACTGCGCATGACCGCACGGCCATGCGCTAGTGTACAATTGTATATGTGTGTTTGTTGTGAGTGCAAGTCGTTCATTAAATACCCCTACCCTATTGTATGACTGTTCGCGTATGGAGTATGGCTGCTATCTAGCGCCCGACTAACCACTCAACGTGTCATACACGTATCAGCGTCTATTGCTGTGTCCGCCAGTGCGGCGCCACGCGCCAGTAGTGCGCTTCCTGACCCACGTCTGGGTGCTTAGTAGTGTTTGCCAGCACGGCACAGTTCGCACTTCGGTGCTCTAATAATAATAGTTACCTAACACACCCAGTTGCGGTGTTGTGTCAGCAAGTGGTCTAATCGGACTTCAATCCTGAGTCTTGGGGTTGTGTCCGCTGACTCCTTGCTTGCACTCTTTAGTGCGGTATTGCGGACCTGTGGCTTTACCGGGTTCGCTTCCACCGCCATATTACGCTGCCATTACTAGCAGCAGGTTTTCACCTGCACGGTGGACCCTGGACTGTGAACGCATCTATTACATCTTTCTTGGTGCGTTCCACCAGGCCTAACAGAACACTAGCGCCAGGGTCTGGCTAGTAAATGGCGGACGATCAGCGTTTACAGCGGTACATCCAGCAGCTGGAGGGAAGGTTGGCGGCTCTAGAGCGTTCAACCTCAGCTGTGGATGTCACTGCTGTCGCTGTTCAGGCTGCAAGTGTAGCCGCAGCCAGTTTGTCCGCTGCCACCCCTGCTCCGACTTTATCCCGTCTCCCGCTTCCTGACAAGTTTGCTAGCGACAGTAAACAAAGTCGCGGATTCGTGAGCCAGTGCTCCATACACCTTGAGCTCCTGGCGTCACGTTTCCCTACGGAACGGGCGAGAGTGGGATTTATTCTATCTCTTTTATCGGGCAGGGCATTGGAGTGGGCAACGCCACTTTGGGAGCGAGATGATCGTGTGGTACAGAGTGCTCCTCTCTTTCTTGACACTCTGAAGCAGGTCTTTTTAGGACCTCGTGTTACCCACGATACCGCGCTCCAGTTGTTGTCTATTACTCAGGGCTTGTCCGTGGTCAGCCAGTTTGCAATCCAGTTCCGGACTCTAGCTTCAGAGTTAGAGTGGCCAGACAAAGTTCTTATTCCGGTTTTCTGGAGGGGACTGGCAGACCATGTGAAGGACGCCTTGGCCACCAGGGAGATACCCGCCACACTGGAGGAACTTATTTCTGTATCTATCCACATCGACCTCCGTTTTCACGAGCGGAGGTTGGAGCGGACCCAGTGTAGGCAGAGGTTTCGGCTGGCTCCCACCTTCGCCAGACCTCTTGAATCTCCTGTCTTGGCATCTGACTCCCATGAGGCCATGGAGGTTTCTCGAGCGGGACCTAAGTCTCAGGCCGCTCGAGTACCCGTGGTTTGTAAAAACTGTCATCAACTAGGACATTACGCCAATAAATGTCCGCGGCGGTCGGGAAACGATCGTGTCTAGTAACCATTGGGGGAGGTTCACTAGACACAGCTACATTTTCCTCCAAACTGTCCTTTAAAGGGACAATCCTGTTAGGCTTCTCCACTCTAACAGTCGAGCTTTGTGTGGATTCAGGAGCAGAGGGAAACTTCATGTCCTCTGCTTTTGCTCTGCGCCATGCTATACCACTAGTCATGCTCGCCAAACCTGTAACAGTTAGAGTTGTGAATGGGGCGACATTTCCACTGCAAATCACACACCAGACAGTTCCATTCTCGCTGTCCATGTCCCCTTCCAAACAGGAGATTATTTCCCTTCTTGTTCTTCCCGAGGGAATGGATGAGATTTTGCTGGGAATACCCTGGCTCCGTTTCCACTCCCCACATATTGAGTGGTCCTCAGGGAGAACATTGGGTTGGAGTAAGTCTTGTATGGGCAGGTGTGTGAGTGAGTGTGTACAGGTTTCTACTACCGAGGTACCCGCAGACCTTTCTTCTCTTCCCAAGTGCTATTGGTGCTATGCTGACGTATTCTCTAAAAAGGCTGCTGAGACTCTACCGCCTCATCACCCCTACGACTGTCCTATTGACCTCTTGCCTGGAGCAGACACCACTAAGCACCTAGACGTGGGTCAGGAAGCGCACTACTGGCGCGTGGCGCCGCACTGGCGGTCACAGCAATAGACGCTGATACGTGTGTGACACGTTGAGTGGTTAGTCGGGCGCTAGATAGCAGCCATACTCCATACGCGAACAGTCATACAATAGGGTAGGGGTATTTAATGAACGACTTGCACTCACAACAAACACACGTATACAATTGTACACTAGCGCATGGCCGTGCGGTCATGCGCAGTTTATATAGCTGTAGTACTTTCAGGACCTTCCAATAAAGGACCAATGGGCAGCTGCCACAGAAGTTTGCCCTTTCAGGACCTGCCAGGAGGACCAATGGGAACCACTGCAGCATCTGAGCATGTGACCCTTGATCTCCAACCGGAGATCTCACCTTGGGCATGCTCAGAAGGGAAAAAGGAGGACTTAGTCCCAAAAGCGTCCGCTCGCTGCTGCCCAGCACTGGCTTTAATGGCAAAAGCTGGAGAAGCAACAGCAAGCCTAAGCACAGAGTGAGACTGAGCCAGACGCAAGGACCGACGTCTCTGCTGAGCAGGTTTACCTGCGGCAGGAGAGGAATGGGAGACCGCAGCAGAAGCGGCCTGAGATTCCCCCTGTGCAGAAGCGGGAACTTGACCCCTAACATGGCCCCCCCCTCCTTGGGCCTCGCCACGTTCGAAGGCAGCAATGAGCTGCGGAGCCCGAATGTGCTCAGCAGGCTCCCAGGATCTATCCTCAGGACCGTAACCCCTCCAGTCCACCAAATAAAATTTTTTGCCACGAACCACCTTGTACCCCAAGATAGCGTTCACCTCGTAATCGTCCGTAGACGAACCCGACGTCCCAGTAGATGACTCAGAAAACCGGGACATGTACACGGGCTTAAGGAGGGACACATGAAAGGTGTCAGTGATACCTAGGCGTGGAGGAAGGGCTAGACGGTAAACCACAGGATTAACCTGTTCGAGGACCTTAAAAGGACCTAAGTAGCGAGGTGCGAACTTAGTAGACTCAACTCGCAGCCTGATGTTACGGGCGGAGAGCCACACTAAGTCGCCAGGAGCAAAGGTTGGAGCGGGGCACCGATGTGCGTCGGCGGAGGACCTCATTCTCTCCTTGGAAGCCCGAATGGCATCCTGAGTGCGATCCCAAATGTCCCGTGCCTCCACAGCCCAGTCTGCCACCCTGGAATCGGCAGAAGACACGGGCATGGGCACAGGTACCCGCGGATGCTGACCATAGTTAAGGAGGAATGGGGTCTGTCCAGTGGAGTCAGCTACAGCACTGTTCAGAGGAAACTCCGCCCACGGTAGCAAAGATGCCCAGTCATCTTGCCTAGCAGAGACAAAATGTTGCAGATATGTGACCAAGGTCTGGTTTGCTCTCTCCACCAACGTATTCGTCTCGGGATGATATGCCGAAGAGAGATTTAACTCAATACTGAGAAGATGACAAAGCTCTCTCCAGAACCGAGACGCAAACTGGGGACCCCGATCACTGACAATTTTGTCTGGCATACCGTGAAGGTGGAAGATGTGTTTAATAAACAACGCTGCCAAGGCCCGTGCAGAAGGTAGTCGAGGAAGCGGCACCAAATGCACCATTTTAGAAAAATGGTCGGTGATTACCCAAATGATGGCACAGCCACGAGACTTTGGCAAACCCACCACAAAGTCCATCCCGACCATCTCCCAGGGCCTGTCTGCCACCGGCAGAGGGTTTAACAAACCAGCTGGCCATTGACAGAGAGACTTATTTTTGGCACAAGAGACACATGCCCGAACGTAGTCTCCGACATCACGAACCATATGTGGCCACCAGTACATTCTCGCCAGCAACTCAGATGTCCTCTTTGCCCCAAAGTGTCCACCCACTCTGGACGAATGAGCCCAAGAGAGAACCTCCGGTCGCAAATTGATGGGAACAAAAGTCTTGCCCGGAGGCACAGACTCAAGCGAAATCAGAGCTATGGTTCTCAGACTCTCTGAAGGGACAATAAGCCGAGGCTCCTCTTCCTCCTCCTCAGTTGACACAAGGGAGCGAGAGAGAGCGTCAGCAAGAATGTTCTTCTCCCCGGCGAGATAATGGAGAGTGAAGTGGAACCGGGAGAAAAACAAGGACCATCTAGCCTGACGAGAATTCAGCCGCTGGGCTGTACGCAAATAGACCAAATTTTTGTGGTCCGTGAAGACTTGGAAGGGAAACCGAGCACCTTCCAAAAGATGTCTCCACTCCGAAAAGGCCAACTTCATTGCTAGCAACTCCCTATCCCCGATGGAGTAATTTCTCTCCGCTGGTGTGAAGGTCTTAGAGAAGAAGAAGCATGGATGCTTCCGACCTTGAGCATCCTTTTGATAGAGGACTGCTCCAGCACCAACGGATGAGGCATCCACCTCCATAAGGAATGGCTTATCCACATCGGGACGATGTAAGATGGGAGCGCTAGCAAAGTGGGACTTTATAGAAGTGAAGGCCTTGGAGACCTCTTCGGACCACAATTTGGGATTCGCTCCCTTCTTGGTGAGGGATACCAAGGGAGCTACCAAAGTTGAGAAGTGGGGGATGAACTGGCGATAGTAATTTATGAACCCCATAAAGCGCTGCACCGCTTTAAGAGAATGGGGTTCCTGCCACTCCATCACAGCCTGTAGTTTGGCAGGATCCATAGCCAATCCCTGGGCCGAGATGATATAGCCCAGGAAAGGTAAGGACTCCTGCTCAAACACACACTTCTCCAACTTTGCATATAGGGAATTCGCCTGTAGGAGTTCGAAGACTCTGCCAACATCTCTCCGGTGGGAGTCAATATCTGGAGAGAAGATGAGAATATCATCCAGATAGACTACAACCGAGGTGGAAAGCATATCCCGGAAGATATCGTTGACAAAGTCCTTAAAAACGGCTGGGGCATTACAGAGCCCGAAGGGCATCACCAGATACTCACAGTGCCCATCCCTGGTATTAAAAGCCGTTTTCCATTCATCCCCCTCACGGATGCGAATCAGGTTGTAGGCACCCCGCAGATCTAGTTTGGTGAATACCTTTGCTCCCCTTAGCCTGTCAAAGAGCTCAGATATCAGGGGCAACGGGTATTTATTTTTAATGGTGATAGCATTAAGACCCCTGTAATCGATGCAAGGACGTAATTCCCCGTTCTTCCTCTGTACGAAGAAGAATCCCGCCCCAGCAGGAGACACTGACTTCCTAATGAACCCTCTTGCCAAATTCTCCTGGATGTATTGAGACATGGCCTCCGTCTCAGGGAGTGAGAGGGGATATACCCTTCCCCGAGGAGGTTCAGCTCCAGGCAAGAGATCAATAGGACAGTCGTAGGGGCGATGAGGTGGTAGAGTCTCTGCAGCCTTTTTAGAGAATACGTCAGCATAGCACCAATAACACTTGGGAAGAGAAGAAAGGTCTGCGGGTACCTCGGTAGTAGAAACCTGTACACACTCACTCACACACCTGCCCATACACGACTTACTCCAACCCAATATTCTCCCTGAGGACCACTCAATATGTGGGGAGTGGAAACGGAGCCAGGGTATTCCCAGCAAAATCTCATCCATTCCCTCGGGAAGGACAAGAAGGGAAATAATCTCCTGGTGGGAAGGGGACATGGACAGCGAGAATGGAACAGTCTGGTGTGTGATTTGCAGTGGAAGTGTCGCCCCATTCACAACTCTAACTGTTACAGGTTTGGCGAGCATTACTAGAGGTATAGCGTGGCGCAGAACAAAAGCAGAGGACATGAAGTTTCCCTCTGCTCCTGAATCCACACAAAGCTCGACTGGTAGAGTGGAGGAGCCAAAAAGGATTGTCCCTTTAAAGGACAGTTTGGAGGAAAATGCAGCTGTGTCTAGTGAACCTCCCCCAATGGTTACTAGACGCGATCGTTTCCCGACCGCCGTGGACATTTATTGGCGTAATGTCCTAGTTGATGACAGTTTTTACAAACCATGGGTACTCGAGCGGCCTGAGACTTAGGTCCCGCTCGAGAAACCTCCATGGCCTCATGGGAGTCGGACGCCAAGACAGGAGATTCAAGAGGTCTGGCGAAGGTGGGAGCCAGCCGAAACCTCTGCCTACACTGGGTCCGCTCTAACCTCCGCTCGTGAAAACGGAGGTCGATGTGGGTAGATACAGAAATAAGCTCCTCCACTGTGGCGGGTATCTCCCTGGTGGCCAAGGCGTCCTTCACGTGGTCTGCCAGTCCCCTCCAGAACACCAGAATAAGAACTTTGTCTGGCCACTCTAACTCTGAAGCTAGAGTGCGGAACTGGATGGCAAACTGGCTGACCACGGACGAGCCCTGAGTAATAGTCAACTACTGGAGCGCGGTATCGTGGGTAACACGAGGTCCTAAAAAGACCTGCTTCAGAGCGTCCAGGAAGAGAGGAGCACTCTGTACCACACGATCATCTCGCTCCCAAAGTGGCGTTGCCCACTCCAACGCCCTGCCCGACAAGAGAGATAGAATAAATCCCACTTTCGCCCGTTCCGTAGGGAAACGTGACGCCAGGAGCTCAAGGTGTATGGAGCACTGGCTCACGAATCCGCGACATAGTTTACTGTCGCCAGCAAACTTGTCAGGAAGCGGGAGACGGGATAAAGTCGGAGCAGGGGTGGCAGCGGACAAACTGGCTGCAGCTACACTTGCAGCCTGAACAGCGACAGCAGTGACAACCACAGCTGAGGTTGAACGCTCAAGAGCTGCCAACCTTCCCTCCAGCTGCTGGATGTACCGCTGTAAACGCTGATCGTCCGCCATTTACTAGCCAGACCCTGGCGCTAGTGTTCTGTTAGGACTGGCGGAACGCACCAAGAAAGATGTAATAGATGCGTTCGCAGTCCGGGGTCCACCGTGCAGGTGAAAACCTGCTGCTAGTAAATGGTAGCCATTACCATAGTCCTGTAATTAGTGGCTCATAAGTCACTTCAACAAGTATATTTAACCATAATCCTCAATGGGGTACACCACGCAGAGGATAAGAAGTGAGATGAACAATGGGTGAAATTAAAATAACTGTTTATTAATACGTATTAAAAAGGTGAGGGGGATAGGGGAGGGGAAATGGACCACATAAATAAATAAAAAAAGACAAAAATTAGGGACTTCCAAGTGGTAAAGGGAGAGAGAGGCCAACAAAGATGGATCTATTTGTGGAATAATATATGTGCCGCGTGAACCGCTGCCCCCTCCAACACAAAAGATGTATATCAGCGGTCTATATGACACAAGTGTGATTACCAGAATCTGGCTTAATAGACCTTCCGCAATAGAACAGGCATATACTACCACCTAAGCATATTCTCACAATAATAGCACATGTGACCAAAGGGGGCCAAAAATAAAGTAATTGTAAGGGATCTTTATAAAGTACCAAAACCGCAGAGGCTGAATAGTAAGCAGCTACTCCTTAAGGCTAATAAGAAAAAATCCCTATGACTAAATAAATGGCTGAGAAAATGGCATTGGTAAGGTGGATTTTTACCTGTACAGTGTTGGGAAGGAGATGAAGATGAGTGCCGGGGGGTTCAAGCAGGCATGCAGGGGTGTATAGCTGAATGAGGCCGCGCTCTCCTGACGCCCGACGAGCGCCGTTTCGCAAGGATGCTTCTTCCGGGGGCGGATACAGGGGTTTGGAAGAGGCCGGTGTTTTAAAGGGAAGAGGCGTGTCCTGATGGGAGGAGAAATGTAAACTGGTAAAGCTACCAGGGCCAATCTGAGCGCAAGCGTCGGGAAACGCCCCCTGTTGCTAAGGGGACCTCCGGAAATGCGCTCCTGTGGCACGCAGTGGAACGCACTGCGGTCACAGAGTGGAGCGCTTCCGGAGGTCAGAGGGGGCTGAAGATCTCCCAGCGCGTGCGCATCAAGGCCACAGAAAATGACGCGGAGTGGAAAATAAAGGTCGTAACATGAGGCGGAGTGGGAACGCCCATATGAGAGAGGGCGCCGCACAGGGTTACTAACAATAAGGGCGGCAGCTCCTAGAAACACCAAAGTATTAATAAGGTGGAAAATTGTTACTGGGGAGGACAAAGGGTCAGCGCCGGGATAGTGGGAGGGAGGAGGGCGAGCACAGGGACACTGGATGACTAGAAGTGGGCAGGGGCAAGCTGCGAATACCGCGCATGCGCCCCGGGGAATCTCTATACATACACGATCCCTATTTGTAGAAACAGCAGAGACCCGGGGAGTAGGAAGGTATTGAGGATGAATGGACTACTTAGAGTGAGATGGGGAAGATAGGTAGCGCAAATAAAGCTACCGAAGGGTGACATGTAGAAAGGCATAGAAGGTGCAACAATGCACTGGAAATGGAGGTGCACATGAAGAAGGGAATGTTTGAAATTAGTATTAGCCTTAGGAATAACAGTATCAAAACTAAAATATCGAACAGGTGGGGCGCTGAACATATATACATAAACATTGGGATAAACCGGTATATATATTAAGAAAGTGGTATATATCCCACTTATATCAAGGTGCTAAAGTGCGATATTTAAGGAAATAAAGAATTAAAAATATAGAAATATATATATATATATATGGGGGGAAGGGGGGGAGGAATAGGTAGTGGTGAGGGGTATCACCAAAGTGACGTAAAGGAGGATGTGAAAGTCCAATATTTTTGTCTCTTGACTCCACTTTCTTTTTTCTTGTGCTGCCATCGTATTCCTCTCCTTATTCTCCAACCCTTTAGACATCTTTTCCTTCTTTCTTCCAGTAGGAGGACTCCATTGGGGCACACACCGCCGTAATGTCCACTCAGGCAACCCTAAACATCTGAGGAAACCATCCCGAATATCAGGCACAGAGAGCAGCATATGGTAAGTATGGGAACCTTAAAACAATAAAATATAAAGATTAGTATTATGTAAAAAGACAATGGTAAGGGAAGAAAATGGGGAAGATAAAATCAAGTTAGTAGTACAACCATATGTTAAAAACACCTAAAAAGCATCTAGAGGATCCAATGGAGTCCTCCTACTGGAAGAAAGAAGGAAAAGATGTCTAAAGGGTTGGAGAATAAGGAGAGGAATACGATGGCAGCACAAGAAAAAAGAAAGTGGAGTCAAGAGACAAAAATATTGGACTTTCACATCCTCCTTTACGTCACTTTGGTGATACCCCTCACCACTACCTATTCCTCCCCCCCTTCCCCCCATATATATATATATTTCTATATTTTTAATTCTTTATTTCCTTAAATATCGCACTTTAGCACCTTGATATAAGTGGGATATATACCACTTTCTTAATATATATACCGGTTTATCCCAATGTTTATGTATATATGTTCAGCGCCCCACCTGTTCGATATTTTAGTTTTGATACTGTTATTCCTAAGGCTAATACTAATTTCAAACATTCCCTTCTTCATGTGCACCTCCATTTCCAGTGCATTGTTGCACCTTCTATGCCTTTCTACATGTCACCCTTCGGTAGCTTTATTTGCGCTACCTATCTTCCCCATCTCACTCTAAGTAGTCCATTCATCCTCAATACCTTCCTACTCCCCGGGTCTCTGCTGTTTCTACAAATAGGGATCGTGTATGTATAGAGATTCCCCGGGGCGCATGCGCGGTATTCGCAGCTTGCCCCTGCCCACTTCTAGTCATCCAGTGTCCCTGTGCTCGCCCTCCTCCCTCCCACTATCCCGGCGCTGACCCTTTGTCCTCCCCAGTAACAATTTTCCACCTTATTAATACTTTGGTGTTTCTAGGAGCTGCCGCCCTTATTGTTAGTAACCCTGTGCGGCGCCCTCTCTCGTATGGGCGTTCCCACTCCGCCTCATGTTACGCCCTTTATTTTCCACTCCGCGTCATTTTCTGTGGCCTTGATGCGCACGCGCTGGGAGATCTTCAGCCCCCTCTGACCTCCGGAAGCGCTCCACTCTGTGACCGCAGTGCGTTCCACTGCGTGCCACAGGAGCGCATTTCCGGAGGTCCCCTTAGCAACAGGGGGCGTTTCCCGACGCTTGCGCTCAGATTGGCCCTGGTAGCTTTACCAGTTTACATTTCTCCTCCCATCAGGACACGCCTCTTCCCTTTAAAACACCGGCCTCTTCCAAACCCCTGTATCCGCCCCCGGAAGAAGCATCCTTGCGAAACGGCGCTCGTCGGGCGTCAGGAGAGCGCGGCCTCATTCAGCTATACACCCCTGCATGCCTGCTTGAACCCCCCGGCACTCATCTTCATCTCCTTCCCAACACTGTACAGGTAAAAATCCACCTTACCAATGCCATTTTCTCAGCCATTTATTTAGTCATAGGGATTTTTTCTTATTAGCCTTAAGGAGTAGCTGCTTACTATTCAGCCTCTGCGGTTTTGGTACTTTATAAAGATCCCTTACAATTACTTTATTTTTGGCCCCCTTTGGTCACATGTGCTATTATTGTGAGAATATGCTTAGGTGGTAGTATATGCCTGTTCTATTGCGGAAGGTCTATTAAGCCAGATTCTGGTAATCACACTTGTGTCATATAGACCGCTGATATACATCTTTTGTGTTGGAGGGGGCAGCGGTTCACGCGGCACATATATTATTCCACAAATAGATCCATCTTTGTTGGCCTCTCTCTCCCTTTACCACTTGGAAGTCCCTAATTTTTGTCTTTTTTTATTTATTTATGTGGTCCATTTCCCCTCCCCTATCCCCCTCGCCTTTTTAATACGTATTAATAAACAGTTATTTTAATTTCACCCATTGTTCATCTCACTTCTTATCCTCTGCGTGGTGTACCCCATTGAGGATTATGGTTAAATATACTTGTTGAAGTGACTTATGAGCCACTAATTACAGGACTATGGTAATGGCTGCCATTTACTAGCAGCAGGTTTTCACCTGCACGGTGGACTTTAGTAAATGGCAGCGTAATATGGCGGTGGAAGTGAACCTGGTAAAGCAACAGGTCCGCAATACCGCACTAAAGAGTGCAAGCACGGAGTCAGCGAACACAACCCCAAGACACAGGATTGAAGTCCGATTAGACCACTTGCTGACACAACACCGCAACTGGGTGTGTTAGGCAACTATTATAATTAGAGCACCAAAGTTCGAACTGTGCCGTGCTGGCAGACACCACTAAGCACCCAGACGTGGGTCAGGAAGCGCACTACTGGCGCGTGGCGCCGCACTGGCGGTCACAGCAATAGACGCTGATACGTGTGTGACACGTTGAGTGGTTAGTCGGGCGCTAGATAGCAGCCATACTCCATACGCGAACAGTCATACAATAGGGTAGGGGTATTTAAAGAACGACTTGCACTCACAACAAACACACGTATACAATTGTACACTAGCGCATGGCCGTGCGGTCATGCGAAGCTTATATAGCTGTAGTACTTTCAGGACCTTCCAATAAAGGACCAATGGGCAGCTGCCACAGAAGTTTGCCCATTCAGGACCTGCCAGGAGGACCAATGGGAACCACTGCAGCATCTGAGCATGTGACCCTTGATCTCCAACGGGAGATCTCACCCTGGGCATGCTCAGAAGGGAAAAAGGAGGACTTAGTCCCAAAAGCGTCCACTCGCTGCTGCCCAGCACTGGCTTTAATGGCAAAAGCTGGAGAAGCAACAGCAAGCCTAGGCACAGAGTGAGACTGAGCCAGACGCAAGGACCGACGTCTCTGCTGAGCAGGTTTACCTGCGGCAGGAGAGGAATGGGAGACTGCAGCAGAAGCGGCCCGAGATTCCCCCTGTGCAGAAGCGGGAACTCGACCCCTAACATAAACTTCTTTAATGTGGTTTTGAGCACCTTGAGGGGTGCAGTTTTTAGAATGGTGTCACACTTCATTATTTTCTATCATGCAGACCCCCACAACTGACCTTAGCACTGACAATCTGACCATTTATTTGAAAAAGAGAAGTTGAACATATCCAACTGGAAACTTCTTCCCAATCCCTTAATATCAAGCATTGTCCTCCCTCCCTCATGGTATCTAATTCACATTTGGTCTTTAAACTGGTCACGGAAGAAGATGTGACCAGATTCCTTGCATCTTCTTGCCCTACTGCCTCTACCAGTGACCTTATTCCCTCACATGTCCTTTAGTTCCTTTCCCCGACTGTCACCATTCACCTAACTAAAATATTTAACCTCTCTCTCTCATCTGGTATCTTTCCTTTTTCATTTAAACATGCCAGCATACATCCTTTACTCAAAAAAATTACAGATCTGTCTCCAATCTTCCCTTCATCTCTAAACTCCTGGAATATTTGGAAAACTCCATCTAATCCACTATCTCTCAGATAGCTCTCTTCTTGACCGTTTACAATCTCGTTTCTGCTCCTTCGACTACTCCTTGCTGATTCTCCTGGATCTCTCTGCTGCATTTAACACTGTGAATCACCAGCTACTTCTCACTAGGCTCTGCTCTATCGGTTTCAAAGATACAGTTTTCCCCTGACTCTCCTCTTACCTCTCTGATCACTCCTACTGTATGTTTTGCTGGCTCTTCTTCCTCTCCTCTTCCCTAACTGATGGGGTTTCTCAACAATCAGTCCTAGGTTCCCTCCTCTTCTTATATATTTCCCTTATTGAACAAACAATCAGTAGATTCAGTTTTCAGTTTCATCTCTATGCTAATGACATTCAATTATACATATCATATCCTGACATCCTCCCTACATTACTACAAAATGCCAGTGTTTGTCTTTTCACTGCCTTTAACATTATGTCCTCCCTCTATCTAAAACTGAATCTGCCAAACACTGAACTTCTTCCCTCCTTCCACTAGCCTATCTATGTCTGATATTGCCATTTGTGTGAGTGGCTCTACCATAACTCGCCAGCAACATGCCTGCTGTCTTGGGGTCATATTTGACTTCGATCTTCCCTTCACTCTCCACATCCGATAACTCGCTAATGTCACCTACACATCAAAAATATTTCAAGAATTTGCCCTTTTCTTACTTTTGACTCGGTAAAAACTCTTACTGTTGCTCTTATTTATTCTCATCTTAACTACTGCAACTCTCTACTAATTGGTTTCCCTTTTGCTAAACTCTCCCCTCTCCAATCTGTCTTGAATGCAGCAGCCAGGATCATATGCCTTTCCAACCGCTACACCTACACTGTGGCAGTCATTGCACTGGTTGCCCTTCCGCTACAGAGTTCAATATAAACTTATTACTCTCTCCCACAAAGCTCTTCATGGTTCAGCACCACTGTACATCTCACCCCTCGTCTAAGTCTATTGACCCAAGACTAACATACTCAATAATCCAAACCTCCCACTCCCATCACCAAGACTTGTGCTGCACCAATTCTTTGGAATGCACCATCCAGGATACTTCGATTAGTTTCCAATATCCACAGTTTTAAGTGTTTTCTAAAAACGCATTTCTTTAGACTGGCTCGATCGTCTCAACACTAGTGTTGAGCATTCCGATACCGCAAGTATCGGGTATCGGCAGATATTTGCGGTATCGGAATTCCGATACCGAGTTCCGATATTTTTGTGATATCGGGAATCGGTATCGGAATTAAGATTTATGCTTGTGATTGGTCGCGTGAGCGGTCACATGATGCTACCGCGACCAATCACAAGCTGCGACGTCATCGAAGGTCCTTAACGCGCTCATTCTTAGGAAGGGAATCATGGCGGTCGCAGCGGTGACAACCAGGGCGCGTCCGAGGGTAAGTATATCAATATTTTTTATTTTTATTCTTTATTTTACACATGAATATGGATCCCGGGGCCTGAAGGAGAGTTTCCTCTCCTTCAGACCCTGGGAACCATAGAGGAATACCTTCCGATATTTGAGTCCCATATCGGCGATATCCGATATTTTTCGGATATCGGCCAATACCATCCAACACCGATACTTTCAAATATCGGACGGTATCGCTCAACACAACTCAACACACTTATCTAACTATCCCCATTTTGCCCATACAAAAAGTTTCTACAAAAACAGGATCTTCGTAGTGTCTGTTCACATACCCTCCTTGCACTTAAAGGGAATCTGTCACCACTTTTTTAGGCTTCCAGGTAAAAATATCATTCAATTTAGTGTCACCTATGCATTACACAAGTACTTTTGATACCCCTTGACTTCCTACGTATCATCCATAAATACCTTTTTTATTCCTCCCGCACTGTATGTTAATATGGTTGGTCCGGTCCGATGGGCGTGGCTTATTTTCCATCACCCCCCTCCTCGCTTTCTCTACGCATTCCTTTCAGTGAATTTCTTTGATCATGTAGAGTTTTTGCGTGTGCTCATTCAAATTGCATCTCTCTCGTGCACAGTATGCTTTGCCCAACTGTGGGCAAAGGCAAAAAACAGTATTACGCATGCGCCATAATGATTTTATGCTTTGTTCACAGTTTGACAAAGCATATTGCGCATGTGCGAGAGGCCATTTGAATGCGCATGCTCGAAAACTCTATGCTATCTGTGATATTCACTGAAAGGAATACGTACATCAAGCCGAGGAGGTAGGAGATAGAAAATAAGCCATGCCCATTGGACCAGACCGACCATATTAACATACAGCATGGGAGGAATAATAAAGGTATTTTTGGATCATACGTGGTGAGTCAAAAGTACTTGTGTAATGAATAGGTGACACTAAATTGAATGATATTTTAATAATAATAATAATACTTTTATTTATATAGCGCCAACATATTCCACAGTAGGGTTGAGCGACCTTTACTTTTATAGGATCGGGTCGGGTTTCACGAAACCCGACTTTTTCAAAAGTCGGGTCGAGTGAAATCGGCCGATCCTATAAAAAAGTCGGGGTCGGGGTCGGCCGAAATGGTTCCCAGGGTCTGAAGGAGAGGAAACTCTCCTTCAGGCCCTGCGATCCATATTTAAGTGTAAAATAAAGAATAAAAATAAAAAATATCGCTATACTTACCCTCTGACGCGCCCTGGTACTAACCGGGAACCTTCCTTCCTTCGAATCAGCGCTTTCAGGACCTTGCGGTGACGTCGCGGCTTGTGATTGGTCGCGCGACCGCCCATGTGACCGCCGCGCGACCAATCAGAAGCCGTGACGTCACCGCGACGTCACCGAAGGTCCTGGAAGCGCTGATTCTTAGGAAGGAAGGCTGCCGGAAAGAAGCAGGGCGCGTCCGAGGGTGAGTATATTCCTATTAGGTATATACTCACCCTCGGACGTGCCCTGCTTCTTTCCGGCAGCCTTCCTTCCTAAGAATCAGCGCTTCCAGGACCTTCGGTGACGTCGCGGTGACGTCACGGCTTCTGATTGGTCGCGCGGCGGTCACATGGGCGGTCGCGCGACCAATCACAAGCCGCGACGTCACCGCGACGTCACCGCAAGGTCCTGAAAGCGCTGATTCGAAGGAAGGAAGGTTCCCGGTTAGTACCAGGGCGCGTCAGAGGGTAAGTATAGCGATATTTTTTATTTTTATTCTTTATTTTACACTTAAATCTGAATTCCGATACCAATTCCCGATATCTTAAACACATCGGGAATTGGTATCGGAATTCCGATTCCAGATTCAGAAGATCGCCGACTTCATGGCCAACCCCACACAGGGGTCGGGTCGGGTTTCATGAAACCCGACTTTGCCAAAAGTCGGCGACTTCTGAAAGTGGCCGACCCGTTTCGCTCAACCCTATTCCACAGCGCTTTACAAATTATAGAGGGGATTTGTACAGACAATAGACATTACAGCATAACAGAAATCACAGTTCAAAATAGATACCAAGAGGAATGAGGGCCCTGCTTGCAAGCTTACAAACTATGAGGAAAAGGGGAGACACGAGAGGTGGATGGTAACAATTGCTTTAGTTATTCGGACCAGCCATAGTGTAAGGCTCGGGTGTTCATGTAAAGCTGCATGAACCAGTTAACTGCCTAAGTATGTAGCAGTACTGACACAGAGGGCTATTAACTGCATAAAGTGTATGAGAACATGATATGAGGAACCTGATTATGTTTTTTTTTATGATAGGCCACACAGGGATCGTTAGGTTAATGTGTTGAGGCGGTAGGCCAATCTGAACAAATGAGTTTTTAGGGCACGCTTAAAACTGTGGGGATTGGGGATTAATCGTATTAACCTAGGTAGTGCATTCCAAAGAATCGGCACAGCACCTGTAAAGTCTTGGAGATGGGAGTGGGAGGTTCTGATTATTGAGGATGCTAACATGAGGTCATTAGCGGAGCGGTGGGCACGGGTAAGGTGATAGACTGAGACCAGAGAGGAGATGTAGGGTGGTGCTGAGCCATGGAGTGCTTTGTGGATGAGGGTAGTAGTTTTTTACTGGATTCTGGAGTGGATGGGTAACAAGTGTAATGACTGGCACAAGGTAGAGGCATCGGTGTAACGGTTGGTGAGGAATATGATCCTGGCTGCAGCATTCAGCACAGATTGGAGCGGGGAGAGTTTGGTAAGAGGGTGGCCGATTAGTAGAGAGTTACAATAGTCCAGACGAGAATGAATAAGTGAAACAGTAAGAGTTTTTTACCTGGTAGCCCCAAAAAGTGGTGACAGATTCCCTTTAATAGCACTGTGTCTGTACTTCCTGGCTCGTGAATGGTTCATGCAATATTATGTGAATACCCTATTTATTTTTTATTGAAGGCTGGACTATACACAACAAAAAAATGTTTTCATTAATCTTTCGTGTCTCGCCTATTTTTCTCATAGATTGTAAGCTTGTGATCATGTCCCTAACACCTTATGATATCTGTTGAGCTATGTATTATTCTATATTGTCTTTTTTGCCTGTAGAAGTCCCCTCTAAAATGTAAAGTGCTGCGGAATATGTTGGCGCTATAGAAATAAAAAAAATTAATATTAGATGAGGTGGGGGTCTCAGGACTTGGATTTCCTCCATCCTACATACTATTAAAGGTCTAAAAAATATTGCTAAAAGGGAAAGGGGCTTGTCACTGGACTTTATTAAAACCTTGCATTTATTGGGTCACTCCTCCAATTTACGGTAATTTAGATTTTAAGTTCCATGGTGCAAGAATCTCTCTTTCTCTCTTTTTTTCTTTCTCTCTTTGTTCCTCATTATTTGTTTTAATTATTAGATATATTACTTGTTTATTACTTCCCTTTCTATATATATATATATGTATCATCTAAAAAAATTATTAAGGTAGTACTCCATTTTTTAACGCTAGTAAAGCTTTTATTATGCTCCAATGCAAAATTTTAGACAACTAGGACATTTTTCAAGCAGCAGTAGTGCAGTGCATATAGCAATGGATCTTATAGCAGTGGTCAATCAATGCATTATAATGAAAAAACACATAATTTTCCATATTTTCGATGTAAAGTGCTATATTCATAAACTGCTAATGACAGATTTTGATACATATAGTATTTACCATATCAATACAGAAAATATCAAATGTAATATAAAATTTGTAATTAGTGATCAGGTGCAGATAATCAAGCATGGTAGTAAAAAAATATTCAGTGGCATATAAAAGATTGGGCAACCCTTATTGCTATTGTGAACAATTAAGTAAGTTGAAGATTATATGATCTCTAAAAGATCACATGCGTTGCCAGAGGCAATGTATGGGCAGACTGAGATCTCAGCAACAAGATCTCATCCCATGCGTCACCTCTGGTGGCCATTTTCCTGGAGGCCACCGCATTGCAGCAATGGATGTGAGGGAGCTCTGGGTTTTCACAAAATGTCCGTGGTGCCTCCGCACCACCGAGCACTGCCGAACCTGCAGCACCAACCTGGGATGGGAGTCAGGTCATCGCGAGACCGGCATACACCTCCTGTGACCTCGCTCCACCAGCGTTGCTGATCATCCCTCCAATAAGCTGTATTCGGACTGTGAGACAGACCCTACATTTTTTTTCTCTATTTTTGGGGTTCGTCTTATGGTCCATTGCATCTTATAGTCCAAAAATATGGTATGTATATATTTTGAAAAATTACAAAAATGAAAAATGCAAAAGGCTAAGGACACTGCATGGTTAGTACCATAGTAGCACCCCCTTTTGAACGTGCCACAGCTTGTAAACACTTTCTGGAACCAGACAAGAGTTTTTCAATTCTTGTTTGAAGGATTTTCAGCCATTCTTCTTTGGAGAGGTCTTCCAGTTCTGTGAGATTCCTGGGATGTCTTGCATGCACTTTGAGGTCTAGTCACAGATTTTCCCATTGAATTGGAGGGTGGTGATTGCTTAGCATTAGATTGCACAAAACGGTTTGTATAGGCCACTGGTCACACACAGGTAATGCACAGTATCTGGCTTACAGCCCATTAGTGATGCCCATACCATTAGACTAGATGGGCTGCTTATCACTAAGTGCATCCCACAAGAACACCCTAGTTTACACCATAGTTTCTGCTCCTTCAATTCAGCACAATTCCCATCCATTTGAACATTTTCACTGCCCCCCAGACCTCTTTGTAGGCTCTTCCAAAAAAGCTTGGCTTTCCCATTGAATTGCATTATACTTGTTACTCGAAATAAGCATAATAATAATAATCTTTATTTTTATATAGCGCTAACATATTCCGCAGCGCTTTACAGTTTTGCACACATTATCATCACTGTCCCCGATTGGGCTCACAATCTAGAATTCCTATCAGTATGTCTTTGGAATGTGGGAGGAAACCGGAGTGCCCGGAGGAAACCCACGCAAACACTTTGCAGATGTTGTCCTGGGTGGGATTAGAACCCAGGACCCCAGCGCTGCAAGGCTGTAGTGCTAACCACTTCGCCACCGTGCTGCCCCAAGCATTAGAGCATTTGGAATTGCTCGGTTCAAGCAACAAGCACCCAAGCATTTTAGTGCATGCTTATCTCTATCTTGCATATTAAATTTCCCAGAGGAGCATTGCACGGCTAATAAGCTTTTTTACCTCGACAAGCCAGAGTTGGCATGTCACTCTCCACAAGGAGAAACCTTACCCCTTAGACCTCAGTTCAGAGCCTCTCCACTAGCAAATCAGTTCTCATGCTTCACACTGACGAAGGCCAACAGCCCGAAACACCATGTCGGCGAATTGAGATACTGATTTCGCTTTCATCCTGTCATTTTGCAAGACTAATTAAAGGGTTGATTGTGACTTGTATGGTCGCTACTTCCAACAGGTGACGCTATAGAGTTCAAGTCCTCTTTTTCTCTGGAGAGGCCTTTTACTTATCTCTAATAATTATCCAGCCATCCTCATTTCAACTTGTTTTGCAGATGTTATGTCTGCATCAAGAATTTGTTGAAATTTCATTGAATCCATCCTTCCCTCTACCCATGAAAAGTTTTCTGTGCCATTGGTAGCAATACAACCCCAAAGCATAATTGACCCCATGTTAATCGTTGTCAAAATGTACTTTTCTTGAAATTTTGTGCCCTTTTTTCTCCTCACATACCTTTGATCATTGTGATCAAAGAGATCTATTTTAACCACATTGGTCCACAGGACTGGTTTTTAAAATGCATCAGGCATGCTAAAATGCTCTTTTGCCTACTTCTGATGCTGAATGTTATGGTGAGGATGCAGGAGAGGTTTACATCTGATGACTATTCCGTGAAGGCGATATTTGTGCAGGTGTCTCTGAACAATAGAAAATGTACCACAACTCCAGAGTATGGTAAATTTGTCTGATGGTCTTTTACAGTCAAGCGGGGTTTCTGATTTGCCTATCAATCCTATGAGCAGCTCTAAGGGTACCGTCACACAGTGCAATTTTGATCGCTACGACGGCACGATTCGTGACGTTCGAGCGATATAGTTACGAGATCGCAGTGTCTGACACGCTCCTGCGATCAGGGACCCCGTTGAGAATCGTACGTCATAGCAGATCGTTTGAAACTTTCTTTCGTCGTCTAGTGTCCCGCTGTGGCGGCATGAATGCATGGTGTAACAGATATCGTATACGATGTGCGCATAGTAACCAACGGCTTCTACATCGCACATACGTCATGAAATTATCGCTCCAGCGTCGTAGATTGCAAAGTGTGACAGCAGTCTACGACGCTGGAGCGATATTGTTACGACGCTGGAGCGTCACGGATCGTACCGTCGTAGCGATGAAAATTGCACTGTGTGACGGTACCCTTACTGAAATTCTGCATGATCTTCCAGATCTTATCTTCACCTCCACTGTTCCTGTTAACTGACATTTCTTAGTTATTTTTCGAACTGAGGAAAGGACAAATTGAAAACGCTTTGCTATCTTCATATAGCATTCTCCCGTTTTGTGCGTCTCTGCCATGTATAGAGAGCTAGTCAGCTGCTTGGAAGAACCCATGGCTGCTGTTTTGTGGCACAAGATTAGAGGAGTCTACATTTTTATAAAGCAGGGAAATTTGCATCACCTGGCCTTTCCTAACGATGATAGTTACCAAGCCATAACCCTAACAGGCTAATTAAGGTCTGAAACCTTTGTCAAAGTTATATGAGCACATATATCTCCAAGGGAGTCCAAATTTTTGCATTGACCCATTTTCCTTTTTGTAATTTTTAAAATGTAAAAAAATCACAATATTTTGTTTGCCTAATATAACAAAATAAATGTGTCATCTTTAACTTTGGGAGTTTGGGGCTTTTAGAGGTCATTTCATCTTTAAAGGGACTCTGTCACCTGAATTTGGAGGGAACAATTTTCAGCCATGGAGGCGGGGTTTTCGGATGTTTGATTCACCCTTTCCTTACCCGCTGGCTGCATGCTGGCTGCAATATTGGATTGAAGTTCATTCTCTGTCCTCCATAGAACATGCCTGTGCAAGGCAAGATTGCCTTGTGCACGCATGTACTACGGAGGACAGAGAATGAACTTCAATCGAATATTGCAGCCAGCATGCAGCCAGCGGGTAAGGAAAGGGTGAATCAAACACCCCAAAATCCCGCCTCCATGGCTGAAAATTGTTCCCTCCAAATTCAGGTGACAGAGTCCCTTTAACTTGCTTAACTGTCTACAATAACAGTAATTTTGACCAGGAGTGCCCAACTTTGACATGACACTGTAACTCACTATTCCTTTGATCTAATCAACCATAGAGATAAAAAATACCAAATTCAACATATCTGTGAGAAACAGATCACATGGAACCCAGTACTAACTGGCATGGATAAAATCTTTCTGGTCATTGGTGGTGATGGTTGTGCCTGGCGCACTGGTGCAATGAATAGTGCACATGGCTGTGGATGTGCTGGGGTGATGCTGACATTTTCCTGTTCTATCATGACTGTAGTGGTTAGTGGTGATCCCTATGATATGATGTGCTGGGGGAAACAGGAGAGTCAGAAGGCATGATGCTGATAAACCATAAGTAACGTTACTTAAGCAGCAGGTTTTTTAACAGTAGATGATGGTACATTTTCCTTTAAGGTAGATTTCAGGTTACAGGCTAGCAAGGGCAGATAATAGAAAACTAGGATTATGTGAGGAGTGCATTGCATTAATTCCATCCACTGTTTAAGGCCGGAGTCACACTACCAAAGAATACAGACGAGTGCTATGCAATAAAAAATTCCATAGTACTCGGACCAGTATTCATCTATGGGGCAGTGTTACAGAACTGCAACACAGGACTAGGGTAGGAGGGGGAAACTGACCCTGCATTATGACTAGGCTGATACCCTACGATGGAGTGGGCAACCCATTCCTAGCGAATAGACCCACGACGATCCTAGGTTAATCTCAAGCAAAGACCTATACATAGGGGCAAGGGGATCCCTGAAAGATATAAGGACTGGGTACAAAAACGGGTCACCTCCTAATAGAAGGCACAGAGACGGTTAAAGAAACCAACAGAAAACAAAAAACTAGACTAGCAGAACCAGAGGTCCCAGAAATGCACAAATTATACACATGGAAGTCAAAGCAAAGCACCAAGCTAGAACTCAAGCAGATTAACACTGTTGTCCAGCAAGGACTGGGAGGCAGGTGCATGTTAATAAAGAGTGATACAAACACCTGACCCAACACCAACCCAGCACCAGAGGAAAAAGACCAGCAGCCATAACACCACCAGAAAATGATGGTGGATAGTCACAAACTAAACAGATTCTAACAGACAGCTCACATCACTGTATTTTTTCTCTGGTGTTTTCAGTGTGTGAGTGAAATCGCAGCATGCTGCGGTTGTCACCGAAACTCGGCCGAGTCTCGGCTCACTCGTACCCATATAAGTCTATGGGTGAGAGTGAAACAAAGCGCATCACTCGGATGTAATCCTAGTGATGTGTGATGTATGCTGACCCCGGCAATGGAGGACATGGAGAAATACATTTCTCCGCCTCCTTGGCAGCTGTACTCCGATCCTCTCTGTTCCAGAGGCTCGGAGCATAGACACATGATACTTGGCTCCCGCTCGCAGCAGAGCAGCAGCTGAGGGTCATTAGCATATCGCACGCATCCCATGCTCTCGCATCGGATGCCATACGCACGTCTCAGACTGAAATCCAGTACTGACACTATGGATGTTATCCACCCTTCTAGGGTCGTGACCTCTAGCTGGTATTCATTTCCCTGTTCCCTCTAATCTTCATTGTGTGTAGGTAGCCAACATCGCCATTTGCACTATAGGTGACTTACTTCTGTCTATGAGTACTCCTCCTGCATCCACAGCTTAACTAGACTGTGTGCATTGGGGGACCAGGGCATTCCTCCTTTCATTATTAGAAGTGTTCTATGTACTGTCTCACATTTTCATCAGATTAGTCTGCTACGTACTGCCTACATGTTGCTGGCTGATACTCTGCTCTTCTCTGACTGATTCTAACCTAGCAACCATAGTTGCAGCATTTTATGAAGCAAAACCCCACCCACAAACCGTAATTATTTCTTGTTTGGTAGATTAAGGGTGGGATTATCTCCTTAGTGTGTGTGCTGCTTCACATATACAAACAGTGCAACAGTTCAAGGTCATATACGAAATACTTCACATTTTAAAAAATTAATGTAATTCTCAACTTTGGGGCAATACATATATACAACTATACATATATACAACCCTACTGCATAGGTCAGAACATCTAACATTTAACCCATAGGACCCATAGGCCGATAAAATCACGTCAGTAATAAATTAAAGATTGAAGTGGGCGCACACTGTGTGCTATGTACCTAGTAAATCAAAATGGCTAACTTCATATTTAGCTTCATGTATGGTGGACACTAAGATACAGCAGTCAACATAATTATGCAGTGCACGTCTTCAGGGAGCGCTGATTATATCACATTGATCAAAAGTTAAGTACAATGTATTACAGTAGACGTTCTTGACCATTCATATGGCCATTAATGCTAAATACAGATGTCCCATATATAGCAAACAGTGACACAAATAAATGTATATGCATTTACCAATTACAATAATTCTACTATAACACAAAGCCTAAATAGAGGGAAAATATTGAGTGCTACTCCACAAAATGACTGTCCCGTAGGTTCAATACCCATCTGTAACATGGAACTCAATATCTATCTATCTATCTATCTATCTATCTATCTATCTATCTATCTATCTATCTATCTATCTATCTATCTATCTATCTTATTCTTTATCTATCCAGTATCTAATGATCTGTCTGTCTATTTCCATCTGTCATTGATCTGTTTCTTCCTAACTCTCCTAAATTGTTGATCATGTCCCATAGCTGCAGAAGTTTAGCTGGTTATTAGGCATTTTGCCCCAGTCTGTACAGAAGTTTAGTAGCCATTATCACACTCAAGATCATTACACAGCTTGTTAGCTTGTTGGTGATTTATGACCTGGTGAAGAAGGATGAGACCACCAAGAGGAAAGTGATTGCTATTTCTCCTTAACTGAGAGTGTGTCTACATGACAGAGATCCTTGAAACAAGCAGCTCATGAGTGGACATCTATATATCACATTCATAGGAACAGACTGAGAACTATTTAGCCATGACATTTTACTACCTGTCGTGTAATGCTGTGCCATTATTTTTGCTGTTTTGCATTGACTATATATGACATTATATATGACGCTCTGGAGGCTGTCGGAAAGGGCAAAAAATGCCATCTGGTATGCAAACGGAGCACAATGTTTCAGACTTTTGTCTCCATTTGTCTTCTTTAAGTCAATGGCTCTGTCAGGGGCACATCTGAATTATGTTTTTGGGAGATTAAGGCGAAAGCCCCAGAAGGAGACATTAATGCAGTATGACCAGGTCCTTACGTAGCACACTGCGCTTACAGCAGAAATGAATTGAGGAAGTCATTTATGGTGAAATATTACATGAATCGGAAAGTGTCACCTACAATGAAGGTGACAGAAGGGTTGTAAGGTGACAGTACAGAGCTCCATCATTAGCCTACAACACTAATGTCTTCATCAATGTCGCTACTTCTTACGTATCACTTCGCTAATACACAAACCTTTTTATTCTTAGACATCTTTATCCGTGGAAAGATTTTACTGCTTGCATTGACATTTAGAAGGATGCCTACACACATTGTGTTACCAAAAATACAGGGATCGGATCGGGTGTCAATGACATCAGATGCTGTGCGTGCCCTGCGCTACTCCTGTGATCTCCTAGGATGGGATGCTGAACAGCAGCTCCACTCTCTCCAGCACAGAAGGAGACTGCAGGGGGCAGAAAGGAGACACAGGCCGAGGACTCAAGAAAGGAATTCCAAAACTACATGAAAAGATAGAAAGGCAACTTCTGCTTTACAGGGAACAGATGGAGAGAGACCTGTAAGGAGCAGAACTGGCGCAAACTGTAGAGAGGACACAGCAGATCCCACAGGCTGGATGCAGAATTATCACTGGGAAACAAATAGGAGCCATAAGTGTGTGCTGCATGTAATGCAATGCCTGGAGGAGCGCTCACTGCACGTCTCTGGCTCATTATGGAGATGCCTATAGCCATAAAAGCAAAGAAACCTCATTGATATCTGGAAGGGATAACACGATCATTAACCTGTATTATTGGGGTGGACTGTCTACTCGCCAGCTGCACTAGAGTCTGCCCATCACATAAGGGAATCCTGCCATCTCCAAGTCCCAGGTACTGTTCTCATTTTATGCATCTGTGTATTCACCTTTATGTAGAAATCACGCGCAAAACTAGTCCAGTGTCCACTTGTAATACATCAATTATTCTCCTGAAGTCACTAGAGCATAAGTAATAACTTCCTGAAATAGTCTAATAAAATAGCGCAAAGACGATATCATGAAAGAATGAGATTACCTGCAAATCCTCTATAAAATTATATTGGTCACTTTTTGACATGCGAGACCCTGGGTATGGGATTATAGGCTGTGATAGCATAATCTGTCCTCCGCTGATGAATTGAGTGACAATCCACATGGTATTGAATTATGCTGACTACTCAGTTGTATTATCAGAAAACCGCTGCTGGCAGTCATTTACATGGAGGTCAAAATGCCAAATAATAACAATAATATTACATAATAATAATATGGTTTATTTATATGGCGGCAACATATTCTACAGCGTTGTGTACAGTTGTTGAAGCAAGTTATTTTGGTATTGCATCCCATTGTGAAGCATCGGCCAATTATATACGATGCAGATTTTTCAGTTTTATGCATCTGTGCAGAGCAAAAAAACCATACAGGAACCTTAATGTACTTCTCTTTCTTTACAGTAACTCTGTCCTGGTTTTAGGTTAGCTGAATGTGGCTATCATATGTAATGCTATAATACAATATGAGTAAAAGAAATAGGATGAATCAGGGATAAATTATGTCTAAAGATTGTTCCTGTCCAAATATTTTACACAAGTATAAGATTAGTAAGTGACTGGTGAATTGCCAAATATTTTGCAATTTTTTTTATCTGTAATAAGGTGTAAAGCAGCAAAGACATTTAGGCAGATCCTGAAGGGTTAACATTCAATACACATACAGTACAGCTGCATGTTGTGGAGGCTATCCCTAATCTCTAGCTGTTATATAACTTCTGTGTGTGGTTATTACCCACTTTTCCAATCCATGCTCTCCCATCACCACCCCCATCTGTAAGACCTCTACATACACAAAGGCTTCATGTTTCATCTGCTGGACAGAATAACTACTTAGCACACACATCCTGCAAAAGAAGTAATAGGGGAGTCAAAGGAATTATATCAGCATATTTTCCTTCTTGGACGCCTACCCTTCCAGGGATATCCATCTTCTTATAACGGTTAGTTTTCCTTGGAATGCCTACTTGGCGAGCTGGAAGCTGACGTGTTCTCTGGCAGTGGTCTATATACAGATAATTACAGAATGCTGTAAATGGATGAAACATGTTTATAAAGTACAAGTTATTATTCGGGTTAGATTTTATCAAAAATTGTGCTTAGATCACAATTAAGGGGAATTACGTAATTTACTGTCAAGTCTCAAAGGTGCAATCAGTCGTATAACTGTCTGCTATTTTCTACCATGTACTGGATAAAACAATCAGGAAAGATCTGACCAAAGATCAATGAGACGTGTTTTTTCCATTCTCTGATCGCTATTTCATTGAGAGAGCATGTACACAAACCTCATTGTGCGATACTGAGCGCGTTTGAACATACAAAGCGATCAGCATCTTCCCATAATGTGGCCTATAATAGGATCGTTTAATCTGGTTAATAGTATTAAACATAAGTGCTTCTATATAAAATAATAACGAGAGATACAAAACACTTTTCTCAGCTGTTCATGGCAGCCTAGTCCACAGTTTTTAGAAATTCTGGACAAAATCAACCAAGCCTTAAAATGTTAACTTGACTGAAGAGCCAAATTTTAAAAGCAAACAGACTGAAGATCAAGTTAAGTTGTTTCTATAGCTATAGAACTGACTTAAAGGAGTTATCCAGTGAAAACAAGTTATCACCTCTTTAGTGGATAGATGATACCTAGAGATTATCGAGTCCTTTGAAATTCAAATTTGTGATGTTAGACATATTTTTCCTCAAAAATTTGATATGCAGTGAAAAAATTCATCACAAAGTGCAGGTACTACTATTTCCCTAAGAGATGCGTATAACACAAATTTAGACCAAGTAATGTCAAAGGGACCTCACCATAGAAATGTATGCAAATCAAGTAATAATTAATAGCCCATTTAATCACACAATGAACTGACGGACTTCTCATGTTTTAAAATAAGAAAAAAAGTACAAAAAATAATCACTTTTAAGTTATTTGTGATCAAGCTGTCACGCCTCCCGCATCCCACTCTGGCTCTTCTCATACCTGTCCCAGTGCGCCGCTGCTGCCGCTTGTTCCGGCTCCCGGTGTACGCATTCGTCTCTGCGCGCTCCCAGACTGTCTGCGCGCCGCCTGGTCTCCTCTCTTTTTCCCTCCTCGCTGGATCCTGGTTCTCGGCGCCGGCGCGTGCACACTTCACCTTCCTGCTCTGGCGGCACAGGCGCACTCCCTCAGGCTGGTCCTCGCTCCCTCCGCTCATCCCCTTCCTGATCCTGGAGGGTTCCTGACCCGGAAGTGCAGCACAACTTCTGCTATATCAGGTAGCCTCTCCCCTACTCTTTGCCTGATTATCATTTGTCCTCATTTGACCCAAGTCCCGCCATACCTTGCTCTGTCTTGTGCGTCCTCCTTACCTTACTCTGTCCTGTGCGTCTGCCATACCTTGATTGTGCATCCATAATATCCTGCCTGTTCTGTGTTACCGCCATACCCTGTCTGTCCCGTGTCTCCGTTATAGTCAGTTCTGCGTCTTCTCTGCTCCTACTTTCTGTCCCTGAGTATCAGCTTCCGTGGCAATAGTCTCCCTCGGGTCTGCCCCTAACGTTTCCTGTATTGGGGGTGGTCCATCTGGTCAGCTCGCCCCTGGGAGTTTCGTTGTCACGGTACTGTGGGTTCACTGTAGGAGTTTCGGAGGATCTGACACAAGTAGAGCGTTCTGTTCAGAACACAGTTTAAACTGATGGTGTTACTGTTAGACGTAACATCCTCCTGATGTTGCTGAGATGAGTGATGTGGCAAATATTCCATAACGCCTTCCACTTCAACCCCAATAACTTAACCCTTGCCAAAAAAGATGGAATAAGAAATGGTAGATGGGTACAAGTACAAGTACTGAAAGAATCATTTGGCAACATTGCGCATTATAAGTGTGGTGCGTTCAGATGTTAAATTAGACTTGTAAAATAGGTGTGTAGAAACAAACATTGACAGGTAAAGAAATGATACCAGGGTACATAACTAAAAAGCAAGCACCTCCAATAGGGCACTGTATTAGTGTTGCATGTATCGATGTAAAATGTAACTTGTAAAACAGACACACAGCAAAAAAAATTGTTTGCATCACACACATTTTGTGAGGTCACAGATTGTGACACCACCACCGCAGATACCTGATGCGACACACAGAGTGTGTAGCGGGACTCCTGCACCTCTCCAGGGATTTTGCCCTCCTGTCATTTTCTACTTCCATAAGTAAGGCTTGAAAAAGACCCAGAGGGTTGAAACATTACCTTGCAACGCTGCGGTGAATTTTCTATATACATTGTTGGTGTTTTTCAAAATAAAAAAAACACTTGTTTGGCTAATAACACTCTGAAGATACTTTTTTGAGTGCGACTGTTTATGTTTGGGACTATACTTTGGAGGATTCCTCCACGTTCAGTCTGCACCATTACCAGCGAGAGTGCACATCTTGTTCTTTACCATACTATCTTAATTCCAGTCAATTTTGCATTGAAAAGTCAAACGGCGTTCCTTCCCTACCGAGCTCTGCCATGCACCCAAACAATGATTTACCCCCACATATAGGGTATCAGAGTACTCAGGACAGATTTTTCTACAACTTTTGGGGTACAATTTCTTCTGCTACCCTTGGGAAAATAAATAATTGGGGGCGAAAAGATCATTTTTGTGAAAAAATATGATTTTTTATTTTTACGGCTCTACATTATAAACTTATGTGGAGCACTTGGTGAGTCAAAGAGCTCACCACACATCTAGATAAGTTCCTATGGGGGTCAACTTTCCAAAATGTTGTCACTTGTGGGGGGTTTCAATGTTTAGGCACATCAGGGGCTCTCCAAACGCAACATGGCGTCCCATCTCAATTCCAGTCAATTTTGCATTGAAAAATCAAACGGCGCTCCTTACCTCCGATTTCTGCCATACGCCCAAGCAGTGGTTTACCCCCACATATGGGGTATAAGCATACTCAGGACAGATTGTTCAACAACTTTTGGGGGTCCAATTTCTTCTGTTACCCTTGGGAAAATAAAAAATTGGGGGCGAAAATATCATTTTTGTGAAAAAATATGATTTTTGATTTTTACGGCTCTACATTATAAACTTCTGAGGAATACTCAAGGTGCTCACCACACACCTAGATATGTTCCTTAGGTGGTTTAGTTTCCAAAATGGTGTCACTTGTGGGGGGTTTCAATGTTTAGGCACATCAGGGGCTCTCCAAACGCGACATGGCGTCCCATCTCAATTCCAGTAAATTTTGCATTGAAAAGTCAAACGGCGCTCCTTCCCTTCCAAACTCTGCCATGCGCCCAAACAGTAGTTTACCCCCACATACGGCATATCAGCATACTCAGGACAAATTTTACAACAACTTTTGGGGTCCAATTTCTCCTGCTACCCTTGGTAAAAACAAAAAACAAATTGGAGCTGAAGTTAATTTTTTGTCAAAAAAAGTTAAATGTTAATTTTTTTTAAACATTCCAAAAATTCCTGTGAAACACCTGAAGGGTTAATGAACTTCTTGAATGTGGTTTTGAGCACCTTGAGATGTGCAGTTTTTATAATGGTGTCACACTTGGGTATTTTCTATCATATAGACCCCTTAAAGTGACTTCAAAACTGATGTGGTCCCTTAAAAAATGGTGTTGTAAAAACGAGAAATTGCTGGTCAACTTTTAACCCTTATAACTCCCTAACAAAAAAAAATGTTGCTTCCAAAATTGTGCTGATGTAAAGTAGACATGTGAGAAATGTTACTTATTAAGTATTTTGTGTGACATGTCTCTGTTATTTAAGGGCATAAAAATTAAAATTTGGACAATTGCGAAATTTTCAAAATTTTCACCAAATTTCCATTTTTTCACAAATAAACGCAGGTAAAATCACCATTGCAGGAAATTTTACCACTATCATGAAGTACAATATGTCACGAGAAAACAATGTCATAATCATCAGAATCCATTGAAGAGTTCCACAGTTATAACCTCAAAGGGACAGTGGTCAGGATTGTAAAAATTGGCCCGTTCATTAACATGCAAACCACCCTTGGGGGTTAAAGGGTTAATGAATACTTCGTACAAAAGCCTTGATAGCACCTTGGTAATGAGACACCATTTATAGGTGATCAGTTGAACCAGCTGATATTATTTTTCACTAAGTGACAGGATTGCTTTCTAATTACTGTCAGATTTTAGCTGGTGTCATGGCTTTCCATGTTTTTTTACACCTCTCTTTCTTCATGTGTTCAATACGTTTTTCCTGTGTCATTTCTCATTATTGCACATACAGGGTTTTCAATGGCTGTAAGCTATAATCATCAACATTAACAAAAATGAACACTTGAAATAGAACACTCTGTTTGTAATGACTCCATATAACTCCATAGGCAGACTATAGCACAAGGCAGCACCCCATAGGCAGACCCTGTAGTAAAAGGCAGCACCCCATAGGCAGACCCTGTAGTATAAGGCAGTACACCATAGGCAGACTCTGTAGTATAAGGCAGCACCCCATAGGCAGACCTGTAATATAAGGCAGCACCCTCTTAAGCAGACTCTATAACACAAGGCAGCACCCATAGGCAGACTCTGTATTATAAGGCAGCACCCCATAGGCAGACCCTGTAGTAAAAGGCAGCACCCCCATAGGCAGACCCTAGTAGTATAAGGCAGAACCCCCCATAGGCAGACCCTGTACTAAAAGGTAGCACCTCCATAGGCAGACTCTGTAGTATAAGGCAGTACCCCCATAGGCAGACCCTGTAGCATAAGGCAGCACCCTCATAGGCAGCACCCTCATAGGCAGACCCTGTAGTATAAGACAACACCCCATAAAAAACAATAAATAAATACCTCTCTTCCTCCTTCTTCCCGCTGTGCTCTGAGCTCCCGCTCATCTCCTGACATCGGGTGTCGGGTAGTGATGTCATCGCGCCCGCTGTCAGTGTCGGCGTCGGTGATGCCACATGCTGTCAGGGGATGATGGGAGAAGGAGCGTAGTGCTCCTTCCCTGACCAATGCGGTCAGCAGTATCGGCTAAATGCTGAAACAGCTGACCTTGCAATGACAAGTGGGGGCCCACTGCTGGCACTGGGCCCCCCGCCTGCTCAGGGGCCCCATAGGAGCAGAGCAGGGAGATCGATTCTCCCTGCTCTGCCACAGAATGTAATGGCGAGCAGCGCGTGTGATGCAGTTGCAGTAGCTTATTTCTGAGTGGGCCCCCTCTGAGCACTGGGCCCGGGGTGATGGCCCCCTCTGCCCCCCCGGTAGATACACTACTGATGTATACATATATATAAATAACAAAGTGTGTTTTCTCCTCTGCCTGACTTATCCTTCATTTTCTTTGGCTCAAAAAATGCATTACAGACCACCAAATGGGATATCGAAGAGGAAAGGCTGCCAATTACCATATAATAATAATCTTTATTTATATAGCGCCAACATATTCCGCAGCGCTTTACAGTTTAACAGTTTCAAACACAAAAGTCATAAGTAACAACGTTAACAATACAATAATTAAAGCAAAATAAGACGACCCTGCTCAACAATGAGGTGGGGGAGATGCAAAGTACAGGTTTGTATTTACAATGATGTATTTACAATCATGGTCCAGCCATCTTCAGGGGTTGGGGAATAGATGGGGATAGTGAATGGGCTACACACACACACAAACATAAAATGACTTTGATTAGTGAACGTGATAGGCCGCTCTGAACAAATGTGTTTTGAGCGAGCGCCTAAAACTATGCAAATTATGGATGGTCCTAATATCTTGGGGTAGAGCATTCCAGAGGATTGGCGCAGCACGGGAGAAGTCTTGGAGTCGGGAGTGGGAGGTACGGATTAGTGCAGAGGTTAATCGAAAGTCATTTGCAGAGCGCAGTGGTCTGTTAGGCTGATAGACAGAAATGAGGGAGGAGATGTAAGGGGGTGCCGCACTGTGGAGAGCTTTGTGGGTGAGAACAAGTACTTTGAATTGTATCCAGTAATGAATGGGTAGCCAGTGTAACGACTGGCGAAGAGCGGACGCGTCCGAGTAACGATTAGCCAGATGGATGACCCTGGCTGCTGCATTAAGGATGGACTGGAGAGGGGAAAGTCGAGTGAGGGGGAGGCCAATTAATAGAGCGTTACAGTAGTTTAGGCGGGAGTGGATCAGGGCGACAGTGAGGGTTTTAGCTGTCTCCATGGTGAGAAAAGGGTGGATTCTAGAGATGTTCTTTAGGAGTAAGCGGCACGAGCGGGCAAGAGATTGTATATGGGAGGTGAAGGAGAGATCGGAGTCAAACATAACACCCAGACAGCATGCCTGCTGCCGGGGTGTTATTATGGTGCCACCCACGGAGAGGGAAATGTCAGATTTAGGGAGGTAAGTAGATGGCGGGAGCAGAAGAAGTTCAGTTTTGGAGAGGTTGAGTTTCAGATATAGAGCGGACATGATGTTGGAGACTGCGGACAGACAGTCAGTGGCGTTCTGTAGTACAGCGGGGGTAAAGTCAGGGTATGACTTATATAGTTGTGTGTCGTCAGCATAAAGATGGTACTGAAAGCCAAATCTGCTGATGGTCTGTCCAATTGGGGCCGTGTAGAGAGAGAACAGAAGGGGGCCAAGGACTGAGCCCTGAGGTACCCCGACAGCGAGAGGAAGAGGAGATGAAGTGGAGCCAGAGAACAGAACACTGAAGGAGTGGTCAGAAAGGTAGGAGGAGAACCAGGAGAGAGCAGTGTCCTTAATGCCTAGTGACTGGAGCCTAGAGAGTAGGAGAGGGTGGTCAACAGTATCAAAAGCTGCAGAAAGGTCGAGAAGAATGAGCAGAGAGTGGTCACCATTACGTTTTTTTTGCCTTGTCCTGTGTGAAGGTGAGAGTTTAACCTGTATTAGATCACGACTGTTCACCTGTTTAGAGGTGTAGCCCGATGAAATATTTTCATTTATTCTTTTTCCTTGCAAGTACCATAATTCCATCCTCTTATGGTGCTTTGCATTATATAAAAGTTTGGTAAATGGAGTTTGGTAAGTTTGGTAAGAAGACAAGCAAAATGACAATTTACATTAATTTCTGAAAGATTTACCATATTTTTTGGATTATAAGATGCACTTTTTCCTCCAAATTTTGGGGGAAAATCCAGGTGCATCTTATAATGTGGATATACCTTACTGGCCGCGGTGGAGCAGGGTCCCAGGGTCGCTGCTGGAGGAGGCAAGAGTGAAGTGTTGCTGCAGGTTGCAGGCTTGGATGAGGGTGTGTTCGCATGTGCAGTGCCGGGCTGCGGGTACTCAGTGCTCCGGGGGCTCTGCCGACATCTTGTGAAAGCCCTTGCAGTTACATGGTTTCCTATACGGTGTGGATTCTGGGAAAATGGCTGCCAGGCGCATATGCATATGGAGATCTCGGCACCAAGATCTCGGGAGATGAGATCTCAGTGCTGAGATTATACCTATGAAACACAATGGGTAGCCAACAAATATGTAGATTGCATGGCTTTGCAGATGCAGTTGCAGTGGCAGAAGTCGCATGGTAGAAAAATTGACTGGGTCAGGAAATATGTCTGACAGAGAGATGCGCAACTGAGTGTGAGCCATCTTCTGTGGCAACAGTAGAAAAGTATATAAATCAGACAACAGATTGTCATGCAGATGCTGCAGAAGTTTTAATTATTGGCATCAGCCATAGGTCAATGACAGTAAGCACTGATCTATGACTGATTAATTTTGACATATGGAAAAATTTCCACATCTGCAGCAGATAACCTGGTCCACTTTAGTGTGACAAACCCCCTGGCCACTCTGAATCTCTTCTCTGACAGTGCATTGGAGGTTGGACATGACAATACGCCCATAAAAAAATGGCTAGTTAATGCCACTGGTTCGATTTCCTGCCCCAGAAGTGAATGGTATCTGCCAGAGAAAGTACACAGTATTGCTATAACTTAACCTAGCTGTACAAATGGTGCAACTCTATTTGCCTATGTGCATCAGGTTGGTACAGCAGCACATACAATATTTTCACAATCATATTACACATGTGGTCAAAATTGTTGATACCCTTTTAATGACAGAAAAACCCACAATTGTCACAGAAATAACTGTAATCTAACAAAAGTAATAATACATTAAAAATATATGAAAATTAACAAATGAAAGTCATACATTGCTTTCAACCATGCTTCCACAGTATTTTAAAAAAATAAAACTGATGAAGTAGGCCTGGACAGAAATGATGGTACCCTTAAGTTAATATTTTGTTGCACAACCTTTTGAGGCAATCACTGCAATCAAATGATTCCTGTAACTATCAATGAGAATTCTGTACCTCTCGACTGGTATTTTGGCCCACTCCTCAAGAGGAAACTGCTCCAGTCGTCTCGTGTGTCAAGGTTGACTTTACCAGACAGCATGTTTCAGCTCTTTCCAAACATGCTCAATAGAATTTAAGTCAGGGCTCATAGAAGACCACTTCAGAATAGTCTAATGTTTTCCTATTAGCCATTCTTGGGTGTTTTTAGCTGTGTGTTGTGGGTCATTATCCTGTTGCAAGACCCATGACTTGCAACTGAGACCGAGTTTTCTGACACTGGGCAACACATTTCTCTCTAGAATACCTTGATAGTCTTGAGATATCATTGTACCCTGCACAGATTCTAGACACCCTGTGCCAGATGCAGCAAAGCAGCCCCAGAACATAACAGAGCCTCCTCCATGTTTCACAGTAGGGACAGTGTTCTTTTCTTGATATTCTTTATTTTCCGCCTGTGAAAATAGATCTGATGTGCCTTACCAAAAAGTTCCATTTTTGTCTTATCTGTCCATAGCACATTCTCCCAGAAGCTTTGTGGTTTGTCAACATGAAGTTTGGTAAAATCCAATCTGGGTTTTTTAGGACTTTTTTTCAACAATGGTATCCTCCTTGATCATCTCTCATGAAGTCCACTTTGGCTCAGGCAATGACGGAAAATGTGATCTGACACTGATGTTCCTTGAGTTTGAAGTTCACCTTTAATCTGTTTAGAAGTTTTTCTGGGCTCTTTTGTTACCATTCGTATTATTCGTCTCTTTGATTTGTCATCAAATTTCCTCCTGCGGCCACGTCCAGGGAGGTTGGCTACAGTCCCATGGATCTTAAATTTCTGAATAATATGTGCAACTGTAGTCACAGGAACATCAAGCTGCTTGGAGATGGTCTTATAACTTTTGCCTTTAACATGTTTGTCTATGATTTTCTTTCTAATCTTCTGAGACAACTCTTTCCTTCGCTTCCTCTGGTCCATGTTGAGTGTGATACACACCATGTCACCAAACAGCACAGTGAGTATCTGTAGCCCTATATACAGGCCCACTCACTGATTCCAAGATTGTAGACACCTGTGATGCTAGTTAGTGGACACACCTTGATTTAACATGTCCCTTTTGTCACATTATTTTCAGGGGTACCATCATTTCTGTCCAGGCCTATTTCATGAGTTTTTTTTTTTTAATTCTGTGGAAGCATGGTTAAAAAGCAATGTCTGACATTCATTTGTTCATTTTCATAGATTTTCAGTTTATTATTACTTTTGTCAGATTCAAGTTATTTCTGTTACCATTGTGTTTTTTTTTGTCTTGAATTTGGGGTACCTACAATTTTGATCACGTGTATATGTATATACATTGTATGCGCTGCTCTTGCTTTGTTTTTTAGTAGGCATAGTGCTGATACTTGTGGCAAGAGCTATCCTAAAATATAATTCATAAATTTGTGAAAAATTAAAAGTTTTGTTAAAAAAAATTGTATTATAGAATTCTGAGAATTTTCGTTTGATAATTTATAACAATATTGCCCTATTTGCCCATTTCCTACATACACACAGGAAAGAGGGGACTCTGCAGGAAGCAGAAAGGGTTCTCCAGGTCAGACAGGCAGTTGGCAGCTGTCTTTTTTTTTAAGATTCATTGAGCAGGGAACACAAAAAAATTGTTACAAATTTGGCCAAAATTCTAAATGTTAATGAAGACAACTTTATGGAATTCCAAGATTCTTTGCTTAACAATTTACTAGAAGCTTGCCCATTTTATTTCTGCTACATGCAGGGATCCAATCATCGACAGGGTGTTACCAGGCAAAATCAGTCGAAGATGCAAGCTCAATAAATAAACAGTTTCATCAAAAATGATAAAGAAAGTGAGTGTTATTAGACATTTTGAAAATTTGATAACTAAAAAAATAAATGTTAGTTTTGAAAAAAAATTGTGGTGACACGTTGATTCATGGTCGGTTCCTATGCCTGTTGAGGTATTGCTCTTTACCTTCCCTGTCCATATGCTGATTGTTCTTTTGTCCTTTGTTCTCCATTCTTGGTTTGCTCCTTTCCAGGTGTTTTCCATTTTCCTATTTTGGTTTGCTCTATCATGTTTTGGGTGTGGGTTTATGTAATATCTCTTCTCCGTACTTACTTGCTGCTATATCTCCTAGTCCATGTACATTTATGAGTTCCAGCTCTTCATCTTAGGGTTTTATCTTGCACGGTAAACTCCATTTGTATTCTTGCAGTAAGTTGATTTGCTTTCTGTCCCAATACCTTTTCCTTTAATAAGTGTTAGGTTCTTGGGAAGCCTTACTTATTCCTTTTGCTTTAGGTACTACTTAACCTTCACTCATTCACCTTATGTGAATGTGTCTTAATTGCTCACCCTGGGTTCTCGTATCTCTCCTCACACTTTCCTTTTCCTTTGTTGGTAGTATGTTGCGGACTCCCCTCTGGTTCCTTAAGAGGTACGAAAACCCCAAATGGCCGTTTAGGGAGGCAGGTCCGAGGTGGTGTTTTTTAGTTGTGCGACTAGGGCCTTTCTAGTCAGTACAAGAACCACTTTGGTGTAGTTGCGACGTCTCCCTGGTTTAAGTGTGAACACGTTCATAATATGATAGCCACACTATTAATGCATTCTGAGGCGTCAGCATGGATATTGTAAAATGCCTTAGTCACACAACTGCAGTCTTTACCCCTGGAGGTTGGGGATATCAAGTGACAAAAACAGCTTGCAAATTCTGCTGTTCTGAAGAACTCAGGTCTACAGAGCATTACAGTTGAGCCCCAAGTAAAGTTGCTGGATTGATTAGACAGGGACAAAAGTAAGGGTATGTGCATACACTGCGGATTACTCTGTGGATTTTTCCGGACTGATTTTGGAAAATCCGCAGGTAAACTGCACTGCAGATTTCCTGCGGAATTACTGCGGATTTACTGCAATTTTTGTGTGGATTTTGTGCAGATTTCACCTGCGATTTTACACCTACGGAAAACTATTATTGAGCAGGTGTAAACCGCTGCAGAATCCACACAAAGAATTCACATGCTGCGGAATAAACAACGCTACGTTTCTGCGTGTTTTTTGCCTAAGCATGTGCACTGCGGATTTTGTTTTCCATAGGCTTACATGGTACTGTAAACTTTTGGAAAACTGCTGTAAATCCGCAGCAAAATCCGCAGTGTGTACATATACCCTCAGTTTTCTGTTTTTTCTGCCTTGTGTAAATTATATTTTCAGCTACATTCTGTATCCAATGAGTCCGAGATTCAACAACTAGACATTGCTTTGTTTTTACTGCATGGAGATCCAAAGGATTGGGCATTCTTTTTGCCGGAGGATTGCCCTATGTTTTCCTCCGTAGAGAATTTTTTTGGCTCTTGGTATTTATGATGACCCTTACAAAGTTGCTCTGAAACCAATATCCATAAGTTGGTTCATGGAGGCCGTAAAGCTGAGAAATACTGTTCAGAGTTTAGACGCTGGGCAGTAGAGACCTACTAGAATGACCCTGCTCTTCGGAGTCAATTTTGATACAGACTTTCGGATCAGATTATGGGAATGCTGGTCTACAGTTCCTGGCCACAGTCCATGGAGAATGCTATGACACTTACTGTTAGTTTAGATAAATTACTAAGAGATAATAGCATTTCAGTAGCATCTTCCTCACTGTCAGATGAAATTTGTGAATTTATCAAAATTGGTTCTTGCAGAAACCACAGAACTGGTACAGAACTTGGAGCATCAGCTCATTTTTGTTTATACTGTGGCTGTTCAGGTCACGTCGTGGTTCAACGTTTCAAATATAAAAATGAATTTCTGGAATAAAGAAAAAAAAGAGACTTTGAAATGTAAAGATGTAGGTTCCAAGAATCTGAGATTGTCTGTTGTTAAGACACCCAGGTTTTTCTTACAGGAGTCCCTGGAGACTAAGTCCGGTTTTATAGTTATGATTGATTTGTGGATTTAGATTATGTCTTGAATCTAATTGATTCATGATTTTGTCATAAACTGTGGTTATAATGTATCTACTCTTAGCCTTCTCATTCAAGAAGTCATATTACTATGAAGGTTAAGGATGTATGTATGAAAGTTCGAGTGTTACATTTGAAATCCATTTCATTCATGGTTTTTCCTTTTCCACCTGCAAAGTTAGTGCTAAGCCTGCCATAGTTAATTAAGCACAAACCTGTGTGTCAAGTGAGAGACTGAAGAGAACAGGTCATGGGTGACTCCTGGTTTTCTGGATATCTGTTGAGGTAATTGGCTTCTGTAAAGACTCACCTTCCAGAATTAATTCAGGAATTCTGTGATATTATTTCTGAAGCTGAGTATGATGTTCTTCCGCCACATAGGTCAGCCACTTGGGTCCAGCCAATAAACTTAAAAGGGTTGCAGAGATTGCTTGGCTTTGCAAATTTATATCTGAAGTTCATTGACAACTTTTGTTCATAACCAAGCCTTTAATGAAAATGACCAAGAAGGGAACAGAGTTTTCTTCTTTGTCAGTCGAGGAGGTAAAGTGTTCTCAGCCAAATTGAGGTCAATCTGCCTTTCTTTGTCAAGGTAGATGCTTCCGATATTGGGATAGGCGTCATTCTTTCACAGAAAAAAGTGAGTATCTTCATCCTTGTGCTTTTTTTCCCAGAAGTTCTCTCAAGCTGAGTTTAATTATGGCATAGATGATGAAGAGCGTCTGGTGGTTAAAAGAGCCTTTGATGAATGAAGACATTGGTTGGAAGGGTGTTTTTATTGATCATAAGAACATGTTGTGTATTAATGCTATTAAGTTCTTAAACACCAGACAGGCTCGGTGGACTCTTTCTTGTGCTTGTTTTGGTTTTGTTGTTACTTATATCCCCAGAGCTAAGAATGTCAAGGATTAGGCTATGTCCCATAGCTTTGTCCCAGATTTGAAGGATGAAAAACCTGTTAAGATTCTTAGTTAATGGATGGTGGTTGGTGCCCTGGAGGTAGATCTCAGGCAGCGCATTCAGTATGCTCAAGACAGTGTGCCAGAAGGTTTACCTGTAAACATACTTTATGTACTGGCCTTTTTATGATCTTATTAATTGAATACATGATTATTTTTAGCTGAGCATCTGGGTTTGTCTGCAACTTGGAGGTTTATTTCTAGGTGCTTTTGGTGGCAGAGTGCTTAAAGGGATATTAAAGAGTATGTCCATAAATGCCAGAGCTATGGAATTTCCTCAAGCACCAGCAGGTTATCTCTTGCCAAATGATGTTGCATTACAGCCTTAGACCCACTGGTCCACAGATTTGCCTAACTCTGGCAGTAATACAGACATGTGGTTGGTGGTGGACTGTTTTAGCAAACTAGTTCATTTGGTTCCACTTCAAAGTTGGCATTGCTAAGTGCTTAGTAACTTTGCTCATTTCTCATATTTTTTAATTGCATGGTGTTAGCAAAAACATAATTTCTGATAGAGGGATTCAAATTCTGCCTAGCTTTTGCCATTGCTCCAGATTGAGAATCATGTTGTCATTTTCCTCAGGTTATCATCACGAGACTAATGGACAAATTGAAAGGATGAACCTAGAAGTGTAGCAGTAATTAAGATGCTTTGTTTCTTCTAATCACAAAGACATGGTGGAGTTTCTGTCTCTTGCCGAGTTTGCTCTGTACTGTACCTCTATGGCTACTGGGACCTCATCTTTTTTTGGTGCAGGGGTTTTTATACAGTATTTGTAAACTTTTCTGGGTTACAGAGCTCTATGCCAGAGGAGGAGAGATCTTCTTCCCCTTTAATGAAAATGTGGAAGGAGGTCGAAATGGGTCTTTTGGTAGCTAGCGACCGGGTCAAAAGAGGTGTAGGTGCAGGAAAGTTTCTGTCTCTAGGGTAGGGGATTTTGTGTAGTTGTCCTCAAAAAATCTACACTTAAAGGTCACGTCTAGGAAGTTTGCCTTTAAATTTGTAGTGCCTTATAAAAATATTAAAATTTTAAATCCTGTGACGGTTAAGTTGCAATTCCCTATTGCCTGGAAGATCAATAATTCATTCCATTCTTCCCTTTTAACATGATTTGAGGGGACACCTGTTCCTCAAGACATAATTGAAGTGGATTTGGAGGAGGACTGGTAGTATGAGGTTGAGTAATTTGTTGGCGTCAGGTGGGTCAGGCGCCATCTATAGTATCTCGTAAAGTGGAAATGTTATGTCCTGATGATAACTCTTGGGTTGACTCAGAGGACTTTCATGCGGATTGGCTGGTGAGGCAATTCTATCAGCTATGTTGGATTATCAGGTTTCCGAGGGTCCAGTGGCTTCTCGTAAAAGGAGGGAAATTTCATGGCTCAGTTTGGGGATTTGTTCTGGCCTGGGGATTTGACCTTTTGCTTAGTGGTCTGTTCTTCTGAATGTTGAGCTATTGCTCTGTTCCTTTCCTGTCCAAATGCTGATTGTTTTTTATTCTTATTCTCCCTTCTTGGTTTGCTCCCTTCTAGGTGCTTTACATCTTCCTATTTTGGTTTGCCCTATCATGTTCTAGGTGTGGCTTTATATACAGGGTGGGCCATTTATATGGATACACCTAAATAAATTGGGAATGGTTAGTGATATCAACTTCCTGTTTGTGACACATTAGTATATGGGAGGGGGAAAACTTTTCTAGATGGATGGTGACCATGGCGGCCATTTTGAAGTTGGCCATTTTGAATCCAACTTTATTTTTTAATGGGAACAGGGTCATGTGACACATCAAACTTATTGAGAATTTAACAAGAAAAACAGAGGTGTACTTTGTTTAAATGTAACTTTATTATTTCATGAGTTATTTACAAGTTTATGACCACTTATAAAATGTGTTCAAAGTGCTGCCCATTGTGTTGGATTGTCAATGCAACCCTCTTCTCCCACTCTTGACACACTGATAGCAACACTGCAGAAGAAATGGTAGCACAGGCTTCCAGTATCTGTTGTTTCAGATGCTGCACATCTCGTATCTTCATAGCATAGACAATTGCCTTCAGATGACCTGAAAGATAAAAGTCTAATGGGGTCAGATCAAGAGACCTTAGTGGCCATTCAACTGGCACAGGACAATCAATCCACTTTCCAGGAAACTGTTCATGTAGGAATACTCAGACCTGACACCCATAATGTGGTGGTGCACCACCTTACTGGAAAAACTCAGGGAACGTGCCATCTTCAGTGCATAACTGAACAGTTTCCTCAATTTACTGTAATAATTTGTTTGCAAATTTTGAGTTAAAGCTGATTAAAGGGAATGTGTCAGACAACTTTTGCTATGTAATCTAAGAGTAGCAAAACATTGGGGCAGAGAGCCTGACTCCAGCGATATGTCACTTACTGGCAATGGGCTGTGTGCTGTTTCAATAAAACTGTTGTTTCAATAAAACCAGTGCTTTGTCAGCAGAATATTATTTGTACAGGACTGGCTGCCTTGTGCAACCATGCACCAACTCCTGAATAGTCAATGAGGCTTGAAGTCAATGTACAGTGTACAAAGAAAGCTGCCATTTATTGGGTGTGCACAGGGTTATATAGGGTTCAGCATTCTGAGCACTGCTAGATCTGCAGCGAAGAAAATAGAGATTGTATGAAAATGACAACATGTCGACCAGCAAGTGACACATCTCTGAAATCAGAGTCTCAGACCCTTTATCATGGTGCTCTCAGACTGCATAGTAAACACCTGTTGACAGATTGCCTGCCAAAAAAGGACAAAGTAAAATGCCAAGAGGTAGTAACAATGCCTGAAAAATAGTTGTTTGGTTACATGTATGGAAAAGAACTTGTGGGTGGTTATGACAGCAGTTGTAATGTAACCTTATTTTGTATAGATTTTGGTCATCATTGCATTTACACCAGTTATTTGGCGTGACTACCTTTCAATCAGACACAATTTATGCCTTTTTTCAAATTGTCTTTTGTGGTTTAGTCAGTTGTCACATTTTTAAGTCATGTGGCTTTTCCAGATGTTTTGACTCATTGATGAAATGCAACTTTTAAAAAAACTCTGATCCATTTACCCCCTGAAGTGATTTTATCGATGCCAGTTATTTTGGCGCATTTTTTGCAACATTTTGAAAAATGGGATTTTTCATGCTAAAATCTCACAAAAGCAGTTAAAGACAGAACAAAAGACAATTTTAAGCATTGTACAAAATTTATGAAATGGGTACACCATTTTAAAGATTTTACAAAAAAAAATGTTAGCGAAAACAAGTCAAAAAGCAAAAGTGTTGTGTCACCTACAATTGTTAAATTGGACAAGTAAAACAGTTGCAAAACTTTAATCTTTTTTCTATTTAATTCTTTATGTATGCAATTTTAGGAGTTAGACATTTGTGTTTAACCCCTTTCTGACCTCGGACGGGATAGTACGTCCGAGGTCAGATCCCCTGCTTTGATGCGGGCTCCAGCGGTGAGCCCGCATCAAAGCCGGGACATGTCAGCTGTTTTGAACAGCTGACATGTGCCCGTAATAGGCGCGGGCAGAATCGCGATCTGCCCGCACCTATTAACTAGTTAAATGCCGCTGTCAAACGCAGACAGCGGCATTTAACTACCGCTTCCGGCCGGGCGGCCGGAAATGACGTCATCGCCGACCCCCGTCACATGATCGGGGGTCGGCGATGCGTCAGGATGGTAACCATAGAGGTCCTAGAGACCTCTATGGTTACTGATCACCGGTGGCTGTGAGCGCCACCCTGTGGTCGGCACTCACAGCACACCTGATTTTCTGCTACATAGCAGCGATCAGCAGATCGCTGCTATGTAGCAGAGGCGATCGAGTTGTGCCTGCTTCTAGCCTCCCATGGAGGCTATTGAAGCATGGCAAAAGTAAAAAAAAAAAAGTAGAAAAAAATGTGAAAAAAATAAAAAAAATATAAAAGTTTAAATCACCCCCCTTTCGCCCCAATCAAAATAAATCAATAAAAAAAATCAAATCTACACATATTTGGTATCACCGCGCTCAGAATCGCCCAATCTATCAATTAAAAAAAAGCATTAACCTGATCGCTAAACGGCGTAGCGAGAAAAAAATTCGAAACGCCAGAATTACGTTTTTTACGTCACCGCAACATTGCATTAAAATGCAGTAACGGGCGATCAAAAGAACGTATCTGCACCAAAATGCTATCATTAAAAATGTCATCTCAGAACGCAAAAAATAAGCCCTCAACCGACTCCAGATCACGAAAAATGGAGACGCTACGAGTATCGGAAAATGGCGCAATTTTTTTTTTTTTTTTTAGCAAAGTTTGGAATTTTTTTTCACCACTTAGATAAAAAATAACCTAGACGTGTTAGGTGTCTATGAACTCGTACTGACCTGGAGAATCATAATGTCAGGTCAGTTTTAGCATTTAGTGAACCTAGCAAAAAAGCCAAACAAAAAACAAGTCGATTTGTAACATACAGTCTTTGATTTCAGAATTTTGGTATAATAGTAAAATTATGACTGAGAGGTATTAAAATGCCCTCCTTGTTTGTAGTGTGCGAAGAATTTTTAATTATGCAGCTATCAAGGCTCGGTTATTGCACTATATCACAGCTAAATGATTTCACAAGTCACACTGAATGACTATCTAGCTACAGCAGTTCCCTATATACACACGTGGTCAAAATTGTTGGTACCTCTCGTTTAATGACAGAAAAACCGACAATGGTCACAGAAATAACTTGAATCTGACAAAAGTAATAATAAATGAAACATTTCTGAAAATGAACAAATGAATGTCAGACATTGCTTTTCAACCATGCTTCCAAAGAATAAAATAAATAAATAAAACTCATGGGCAGAAATGATGGTACCCCTGAAAATGATGTGACAAAAGGGACATGTTAACTCAAGGTGTGTCCACTAACTAGCATCACAGGTGTCTACAATCTTGGAATCAGTGAGTGGCCTGTATATAGGGCTACAGATACTCACTGTGTTGTTTGGGGACATGGTGTGTATCACACTCAACATGGACCAGAGGAAGTGAAGGAAAGAGTTGTCTCAGGAAATTAGAAAGAAAATTATAGACAAACATATTAAAGGTAAAAGTTATAAGACCATCTCCAAGCAGCTTGATGTTCCTGTGACTACAGTTGCACATATTATTCAGAAATTTAAGATCAATGGGACTGTAGCCAACCTCCCTGGATGTGGCCGCAGGAGGAAAATTGATGACAAATCAAAGAGACGGATAATACAAATGGTAACAAAAGAGCTCAGAAAAACTTCTAAACAGAATAAAAGTGAACTTTAAGTTAAAGGATCATCAGTGTCAGATCGCACCATTCCTCGTTGTATGAGCCATGAGCCAAAGTGGACTTCATGAAAAACAACCAAGGAGGACACCATTGTTGAATAAAATCATAAGCCAGATTGGAATTCGACAAACTACATGATGACAAGCCACAAAGCTTCTGGGAGAATGTCCTATGGACAGATGAGAACCAATTGGAAATTTTTGGCAAGGCATATTAAGCTTTATGTTTACAGATGGAAAAATGAAGCATATCAAGAAAAGAACACTGTCCCTACTATGAAACATGGAGGAGGCTCTGTTATGTTATGGGGCTGCTTTGCTGCAGCTGGCACAGGGTGCATAGAATCTGTGAATTTAAATTTCAAAACTGTCAAGGGATTCTAGAGAGAAATGTGCTGCCCAGTGTCAGAAAGCTTGTTCTCAGTCTCAGGTCATGGGATTTGCAACAGGATAATGACCCAAAACACAAAGCTAAAAACACACAAGAATGGCTAAGAGGAAAACATTGGACTATTCTGAAGTGGCCTTCTATGAGCCCTGACCTAAATCCTATTGAACATCTTTGGAAAGAGCTGAAACATGCCCTCTTGAAAAGGCAACCTTCAAACTCGAGACAAGTAGAGCAGTTTGCTCTTGAGGAGTGGGCCAAAATACCTATCGAGAGGTGCAGAAGTCTCATTGACAGTTACAGGAATTGTTTAATTGCAGTGATTGCCTCAAAAGGCTGTGGAACATAATATTAAGCTAAGGGTACCATCATTTCTGTCCAGGCCTATTTCATGAGTTTTTTTTAATTTTTTTACATTCTGTGGAAGCATGGTTCAAAAGCAATGTTTGACGTGCATTTTGTTGATTTTCATAGATCTTTTATTTATTATTACTTTTGTCAGATTCAAGTTGTTTCTGTTACCATTGTGGGTTTTTCTGTCTTTAAACGAGGGGTACCAACAGTTTTGACCATGTGTGTATCGCTTGAATCTTTGGACTTTGGATTAGTATATACAAACTTAGACTATCATTCCCACTTTCAAGTGTGTTTCAGCACTGCAGTAGTACTCCACAACCAGATTAGGCCATTTTCTATACCTATGTGTATTAAAATGTGCGTTCTGGTCTTTATTCCTATGCTGAAAAAGAATAAAATGTTGCTGCTTGTCAGGCCCTCTTTTTTGAGCATAGTTCCTGTGATTGCCCACTGATTGACTGCACTAAACCGTATGATGTGATAGCTGTAGGGCACTATGGTGAAGCTCGCCTCGCCACACCTGACATCAATAGTGTTAGGACTGGCGGAACGCACCATGTATAAAGTGAAATAATATTGGTGCATTCGCAGTCCGGGGTCCACCGTGCAGGTGAAAACCTGCTGCTAGTAAAGCCACAGGTCCGCAATACCGCACTAATGAGTGCAAGCAAGGCGTCAGCGAACTCAATCCCAAGACTCAGGGTTGAAGTCCGTTCAGACTACTTGCGCACAACACCACAACTGGGTGTGTTAGGTAACTGATATAGTTAGAGCACCGAAGTGCGAACTGTGCCGTGCTGGCAGACACCACTCAGCACCCAGACGTGGATTAGGAAGCGCACTACTGGCACGTGGCGCCGCACTGGTGGTCACAGCAATAGACGCTGATTCGTGTGTAACACGTTGAGTGGTTAGTCAGGTGCTAGATAGCAGCCATACCCCTTACGCGATCAGTCATACAATAGGGTAGGGGTATTTAAAGAACGACTTGCACTCACAACAAACACACGTATACAATTGTACACTAGCGCATGACCGTGCGGTCATGCGAAGCTTATATAGCTGCAGTACATTCAAGACCTTCCAATAAAGGACCAATGGGCAGCTGCCACAGAAGTTAGCCCTTTCAGGACCTTCCAGGGGGACCAGTGGGAACCGCTGCAGCATCTGAGCATGTGACCCTCGATCTCCAATGGGAGATCTCACCTTGGGCATGCTCAGAAGGGAAAAAGCAGGACTTAGTCCCAAAAGCGTCCGCTCGCTGCTGCCCAGCACTGGCTTTAATGGCAAAAGCTGGAAAAGCAACAGCAAGCCTAAGCACAGAGTGAGACTGAGCCAGACGCAAGGAACGACGTCTCTGCTGAGCAGGTTCCACTGCAGCAGGAGAAGAATGGGAGACCGCAGCAGAAACGGCCCAAGATTCCCCCTGTGCAGAAGCGGGAACTCGACCCCTAACAATTAGCCCACATTCTGAATCTTCAGCAGTGTATAAACTGGCAGCAGCCATTTTATCTTTCACCGAGCCTTATGAACCAAACCTAAGATTTTTTAAATAAGTGGGGACCTATGAATTTGAGGAAATGTGACTTGAAGTCAATCCCCCATAGATTGATCCATTTATCTCTAATCTCTCTCATTCGACACTGCCTGACACTGTCTAATGAGTGGTGACAGATTCAAGCACGCTGTGATACATCCTATTGACAAGGGAAATGGCAACACATAGAAGTCAATTAATTCATAAATCGGATGACTGAACAACAATCAAGATGATGCTCCAGTATTGTTTTCATTAATATTTACAACAGACATTTTACTATAGGTTCTATTACATGTGGCAAAAAATTGAGATACGTCCTTTGTGAAAAATCCTTGAGCTCCCCTCATGCTGCTGCTCTTTTTTGTTTTGTGCTGTGTCACTCCATTGCAGAGATATTCACTTTTGATTCTTCTGGAGCACAATATGTGAAATCTGTGATGTGCAGGCCAACTGAGCATTTCTTCAGTCTTCTCTGCCTAGTGCTCATTCTCCCATCACTACCGGGTGCCGCTAACGACAGCTCAGCAGCTGATTTAACAGTCTAGCAGTTTCAGATACTGCCAAACTGTGATTGGCAGAATTTCGGAGGGAACGGTAAAAGCACACGTGAAGAATCAGCCAGTTGGACTGCAAGCAGAGATCACACATATTTCCCACCCGAATAAATAAATGTGAAAAGCTCTGCAATAGAGCAGCAAAAGAAAGGCAAATTGAGGATTTTAAAGTGTTATTTAACTCATTTTTTTCTAAGGAACTGACATCCACTTTAAAGGGAATCTGTCATAAACGGATATATAGTTGGATTCAAGGTCTCTTTGCCTACATCATACTGCTCCCAGATAGGGTGACAAAAACATGCTGAAATATTCCATTTAATTGTTTAACCTATGTGCAAATCTCTGTTTTTAAAACTTATGTTTGAAATAAAAAGATTACAAGACAGATTCTAAGTTCTATTTTGTGTTTCATATCACAGATGACATTTAGACATGAAATGTTTCTCTTTTTCTCTTCCAGGGTGATGCTGCTTTAAAACCAAAATTAAGGATGCAACCAATAGTCGGACATCATACAAGTCTACCTGGCTGTTTCCTTCTCCTCTGGCTTGCTGTTCTTCCTGCACATGGCATCGCATGTCCAAAACCTTGCGCCTGTTATGTTAAGACAGAAGTCCATTGCACTTTCAGATATATTAATGTCTTCCCTAAAGGAATCGAGGATTATGTGGAACGCATTAATTTGGGGTATGTCCCATATTTTGAAATATAAAACAGATATTATGAGTTAACATAAAAAAAATTGCCATTATTTAAAATTATTACCTTATAGTAAATGTATAGATAGACCTAACATACCAAAAATCTGTGGAAAGTTGTAATAAGTTTGACTGACATCAATATTATGATCTTTAAGTGTCTGAATGCTCTCTAGATAATATAATTTAATAGCTTAGAAGTCAATATTTTGCATGTTTATTGCCTTGATCAGCTCAGTTGTTTTTATGCTGCAAGGTTGTGATATATTTGGAATTTCCAATGTAAAGAACTTCAATTCTCATTCTTTGTCTCTCCTTTCACTGCTGTTGCCCCAACATACAGCTGTCTGCATTTCTAACATAAAGAGATGTGATAGTGCTATAAGACTGCATAGTAGTGGGTGCGATTAAAACAAATCCCATGTCCACTGTGCTTCTTTTTTACACTACGTAAAGTTGCCTACAGTGCAGGTTTCCGATCTGCAGCGGGTCAATTTCTCTTGCGGGAATGCTCAGTCTTCTGAGTAGAGTTCTTTATAGAGTTGCAATAGATGCGGTAAATCCGCAGTTTTAGAAATGGACAAGCATTTTAAAGTGAGTTTATGTAGCGCAAACGTAACCAAAAATGAATCTATGTCATAAATAAATAATTTAAAAAAAAAGACGTGGGGTTCCTCCTATTTTTTATAACTAGCCCAGGTAAAGCAGACAGGTGTGGGCTTATATTATCTGGCCGGGAAAGTCCATGGTTATTTTGCCCTTCCAAGCCTAAAAATACAAGCCGGCAAACACCCCAGAATTTTTTTAATTATTTATTAATAAATACAAGAATGCAAGGCACTAATATCTCACAAATATGTATCTACCCATCTCATATCTAACTAATATCTATCTATATATACTTGACAGAAACGCATGTGTCAAAATCACATACAAAAATGCAAGTGAGCGCAGATGTGGAATTCATGCAGAAATTCACCTGCATCAAATCCTGAACAAACACTGATCGTGTGCACATGCCCTAATTATTGACATTATAGATTGGTATCGAAATACAAAAGCATTTGTTTATTAACAGGTGTAGGCTGGGCCCCTATGTGTCATTTCCGATTTTGTCTTTTTCTAACTGTACTTCTTATAATATGAAGACTTCGGTTTCAATGCTCCTCACCTCATTCAGTTTTTAATGTGGTGTTTCAAGGGAATTTGTCAGCAGGTTTTTGCTTTGTAATCTGAAATTAGCATAATATAAGGCAAGAAAGCCTGATTACAGTATTGTATCACTTATTGGGCTGCTTACTGTAGTTTTGATATCATCACTGTTTTGTCTGATGTAAATGTAGCAGAGCTAAGACTTCTGGGCTGTGTATAACCCCACCCATGCCCAAGACTGGCAGCATCCTGTGTACACTGTACATTGTCAGCAATATGTTTATCAGTGGTGCAGGCGGAGCTACTCAGATTACCTGGACTAGTTTGCCCATCAGCTGTAGTCCTGTAGTGATAATTAGGGTTGAGCGAAACGGGTCGAACATTTTCAAAAGTCGCCGACTTTTGGCGAAGTCGAGTTTCATGAAACCCGATCCGACCCCTGTGCGTGGTCGGCCATGCGGTACGCGACTTTCGCGCCAAAGTCGCGTTTCAATGACGCGAAAAGCGCCATTTCTCAGCCAATGAAGGTAAACGCAGAGTGTGGGCAGCGCCCTGGTCCCCACCATCTTAGAGAAGGGCATTGCAGTGATTGGCTTGCTGTCTGCGGCGTCACAGGGGCTATAAAGGGGAGTTCCCGCCGACCGCCATGTTACTGCTGCTGATCTGAGCTTAGGGAGAGGTTGCTGCCGCTTCGTCAGAAGCAGGGATAGCGTTAGGCAGGGTCCATTAACCACCAAACCGCTTGTGCTGTAGCGATTTCCACTGCCCAACACCACCTTCGGTGTGCAGGGACAGTGGAAGCTCCTTTTTTTTTTTTTTTTCCTCAGCGCTGTAGCTCATTGGGCTGCCCTAGAAGGCTCCCTGATAGCTGCATTGCTGTGTGTACGCCGCTGTGCAAACCAACTGCTTTTTTCAAAGCACAAATCCTCTTGTTCCTTCCTTTCTGCACAGCTATCTTGTTTGTTTGTCCACACTTTTTATTTAATTTGTGCATCAGTCCACTCCTTATTGCTGCCTGCCATACCTGGCTGAGATTACTGCAGGGAGATAGTAATTGAAGGACAGTTCCTTTTTTTTTTTTTTTTTGTGGGAGATTAAGATTGACATTTCTGCTAGAGTGCCATCCCTGTGTGTGCCATCTCTCACTCAGTGGGCCATAGAAAGCCTATTTATTTTTTGCTTGATTTGGGTTCCAAAATCTACCAGAAAAAATCACAACATCAATCAGTGGGAGAAAAATATTGGCCTCAGGGCTTGTGTGCCACTCCTTACTCCTGTGTGTGCCATCTCTCACTCAGTGGGCCATAGAAAGCCTATTAATTTTTTTGCTTGATTTGGGTTCTAAATTCTACCTGAAAAAATCAATCAATCAATCAGTGGGAGATTAGTATTGGCCTTTGGGCTTGTGTGCCAGTCCTAAGCGTGCCATCTCTCTCTCTCAGATAGTGGGCCATAGAAAGCCTATTTATTATTATTTTTTTTATTGGGTTTATAAATTTTCCCTGGAAAAAAAAAAAAATGGGAGATTAATATTGGCCTCTGGGCTTGTGTGCCAGTCCTGAGCGTGCCATCTCTCTCACAAATAGTGGGCCATAGAAAGCCTATTAATTTTTTTGCTTGATTTGGGTTCCAAAATCTACCTGAAAAAAATCACTAAATCAATCAGTGGGAGATTAATATTGGCCTCTGGGCTTGTGTGCCACTCCTGACTCCTGTGTGCGTCATCTGTCACTCAGTGGGCCCTAGAAAGCCTATTTTTTGTTTTATTTGTTTTCTAAATTCTCCCTGAAACAATCATTTTATTTTCTTTGGTTTCTAAATTATTCCTGAAAAAAATCATTTTTTTTGTATTTTTTTTTCTCTCAAGTCTCCCTGAAAAAAAAAAAAAAAAAAAAAATCTGTGGGAGATTCATATTGCCCCTTCTGCTTGTGTGCCAGTCTTGACTCCTGGGTGTGCCATCTCTCTCTCTCTCCCCAATTGTGGGCCATAGAAAGCCTATTAATTTTTTTGCTTGATTTGGGTTCCAAAATCTACCAAAAAAAATCACTAAATCAATCAGTGGGAGATTAATATTGGCCTCTGGGCTTGTGTGCCACTCCTGACTCCTGTGTGCGTCATCTGTCACTCAGTGGGCCCTAGAAAGCCTATTTTTTGTTTTATTTGTTTTCTAAATTCTCCCTGAAACAATCATTTTATTTTCTATGGTTTCTAAATTATTCCTGAAAAAAATCATTTTTTTTTAATTTTTTTTTCTCTCAAGTCTCCCTGAAAAAAAAAAAAAAAAAAAATCTGTGGGAGATTCATATTGCCCCTTCTGCTTGTATGCCAGTCTTGACTCCTGGGTGTGCCATCTCTCTCTCTCTCCCCAATTGTGGGCCATAGAAAGCCTATTAATTTTTTTGCTTGATTTGGGTTCCAAAATCTACCAAAAAAAATCACTAAATCAATCAGTGGGAGATTAATATTGGCCTCAGGGCTTGTGTGCCACTCCTAACTCCTGTGTGCGTCATCTGTCACTCAGTGGGCCCTAGAAAGCCTATTTTTTGTTTTATTTGTTTTCTAAATTCTCCCTGAAACAATCATTTTATTTTCTTTGGTTTCTAAATTATTCCTGAAAAAAATCATTTTTTTTGTATTTTTTTTTCTCTCAAGTCTCCCTGAAAAAAAAAAAAAAAAAAAAAAATCTGTGGGAGATTCATATTGCCCCTTCTGCTTGTGTGCCAGTCTTGACTCCTGGGTGTGCCATCTCTCTCTCTCTCCCCAATTGTGGGCCATAGAAAGCTTATTAATTTTTTTGCTTGATTTGGGTTCCAAAATCTACCAAAAAAAATCACTAAATCAATCAGTGGGAGATTAATATTGGCCTCTGGGCTTGTGTGCCACTCCTGACTCCTGTGTGCGTCATCTGTCACTCAGTGGGCCCTAGAAAGCCTATTTTTTGTTTTATTTGTTTTCTAAATTCTCCCTGAAACAATCATTTTATTTTCTTTGGTTTCTAAATTATTCCTGAAAAAAATCATTTTTTTTGTATTTTTTTTTCTCTCAAGTCTCCCTGAAAAAAAAAAAATCTGTGGGAGATTCATATTGCCCCTTCTGCTTGTGTGCCAGTCTTGACTCCTGGGTGTGCCATCTCTCTCTCTCTCCCCAATTGTGGGCCATAGAAAGCCTATTAATTTTTTTGCTTGATTTGGGTTCCAAAATCTACCAAAAAAAATAACTAAATCAATCGGTGGGAGATTAATATTGGCCTCTGGGCTTGTGTGCCACTCCTGACTCCTGTGTGCGTCCTCTCTCACTCAGTGGGCCCTACAAAGCCTTTTTTTTTTTTTCCTAAATTCTCCCTGAAACAATAATTTCATTTTATTTGTTATATAAATTCTTCTGTAAAAAATAATTTTTTTTTAATTTTTTTTTTTTCTGAAGTCTCCCTTTTAAAAAAAACAAACACAAATCAGTGGGAGATAAATATTTACATTTGCGCTTCAGTGACAGTCCTGCATGTGTGCCATCTCATTTGTTGCCAACAACAACAGAGTGTGTAACATTGTGGCTGATTTTCGTTGTGGTCTCACCCACCTGTAAAGGGGTAGCTAAATCATACTGAAGTTATAGCTCACCGTGTAAGTTGTGTGACAGCAACAAATACCGTTCGTTTGGTAACGTTTTTAAAACAATGAGGAAGTCTGGTGGAAGAGGTCGTGGCCGGGGGCGTTCATTGTCAGCTGGTAATGAGGGTAGTGGTAGTGGTGGAGCATCAGCTGGTCGTGGGAAAAAAAATATTGCACCTAAGTCTGGAGCTGTGGAGCCAGGTTCGTCGTCTGGCTACACAAGGCCTCGAACGCTCCCTTTTCTGGGAGTAGGAAAACCGCTTTTAAAGCCGGAGCAGCAAGAGCAAGTTTTGGCTTATCTTGCTGACTCAGCCTCTAGCTCTTTTGCCTCCTCTCGTGAAACTGGTAAATGTCAAAGCAGCGCGTCGTTAGTGGATGTTCACGGTCAGGGACAAGTCGCTTCCTTGTCCTCTTCAGCAAAAACAACAACAGAGAAGAATGCAGCAGGCGACACAATGGGTTACTCCATGGAGCTCTTTACACATACCGTCCCTGGCTTAGAAAGTGAAGCAGTTAACAGTCCATGCCCATTACAAGTTGAATCTGACATGGAGTGCACTGATGCACAGCCACAGCCAGACTACTATCCTGGTCCTTTGACTCAGACCACAACATTGCCATCGCAGGGTGCTGATCAAGAATCAGACCCTGATGAGACTATGTTGCCCCATCACGAACGCTATACCACCGACCGACACGGTGACACAGACGAAGTTGCACACGAGCTACAAGAAGAGGTAATAGATGACCCAGTTCTTGACCCCGATTGGCAGCCATTGGGGGAACAGGGTGCAGGCGGCAGCAGTTCTGAAGCGGAGGAGGAGGGGCCGCAGCAGGCATCAACATCGCAACAGGTTCCATCTGCCGGGCCCGTATCTTGCCCAAAATGCGTGGCAAAGCTAAAACCTGTTGGAGAACAGCGTGGCCATCCGGTTAAAGCTCAGTCTGCAATGCCTGAAAAGGTATCCGATGCTAGAAAGAGTGCAGTCTGGCATTTTTTTAAACAACATCCAATTGATCAGCGCAAAGTCATCTGTCAAAAATGTTCAACTACCTTAAGCAGAGGACAGAATCTGAAAAGTCTCAATACAAGTTGCATGCATAGACATTTAACCACCATGCATTTGCAAGCCTGGACTAACTACCAAACGTCCCTTAAGGTTGTAGCACCCTCGGCCAATGAAGCTAGTCAGCAACGCAACATCCCTTCCGGCAGTGTAGGGCCACCATTTTCCGCACCACCTGCAGTATCTGTGCAGGTTTCTTTGCCAGGCCAAAGCCGTCAGGGTCAGGGAATCACCAGTTTCGTAGTAGGAAACACTGCATCTAGGGCACCGGTGGCAACAATACCATCTCCCACCGTCTCTCAGTCTGCCATGTCCACCGGCACCCCCGCTAGTTCCACGATCTCCAGCTCTCCAGTCCAGCTCACCCTACATGAAACTATGGTTAGAAAAAGGAAGTACTTAGCCTCGCATCCGCGTACACAGGGTTTGAACGCACACATAGCTAGACTAATCTCGTTAGAGATGATACCCTACCGGTTAGTTTTAAGCGAAGCTTTCAAAGCCCTGATGGACTACACTGTACCACGCTACGAGCTACCCAGTCGACACTTTTTTTCCAGAAAAGCCATCCCAGCCCTCCACCAGCATGTTAAAGAGCGCATCGTCCATGCACTCAGGCAATCTGTGAGCACAAAGGTGCACCTGACAACAGATGCATGGACCAGAAGGCATGGCCAGGGACGTTACGTGTCCATCACGGCACACTGGGTAAATGTGGTGGATGCAGGGTCCACAGGGGACAGCAAGTTTGGGACAGTTCTGCCTAGCCCACGGTCTAGGAAACAATTGGCTGTAGCCGTTCGCACCCCCTCCTCCTCCTCTTCGTCCTCCTGCAGAAGCGAGAGCTCGTCCACAGACCGCAGTCGCACAACCACTCCATCCGCAGCTGCCACTGTTGCACACCAGGTCTCCCATTATGGGGCAGCTACTGGCAAACGTCAGCAGGCTGTATTGGCTATGAAGTGTTTGGGCGACAACAGACACACCGCGGAAGTTCTGTCCGAGTTCTTGCAGAAAGAAACGCAGTCGTGGCTGGGCACTGTAGATCTTGAGGCAGGCAAGGTAGTGAGTGATAACGGAAGGAATTTCATGGCTGCCATCTCCCTTTCCCAACTGAAACACATTCCTTGCCTGGCTCACACCTTAAACCTGGTGGTGCAGTGCTTCCTGAAAAGTTATCCGGGGTTATCCGACCTGCTCCTCAAAGTGCGTGGACTTTGCTCACATATCCGCCGTTCGCCCGTACACTCCAGCCGTATGCAGACCTATCAGCGTTCTTTGAACCTTCCCCAGCATCGCCTAATCATAGACGTTGCAACAAGGTGGAACTCAACACTGCACATGCTTCAGAGACTGTGTGAACAGAGGCGGGCTGTTATGTTTTTGTGGGAGGATACACATACACGGGCAGGCAGTAGGATGGCAGACATGGAGTTGTCAGGTGTGCAGTGGTCGAAGATTCAAGACATGTGTAAAGTCCTTCAGTGTTTTGAGGAATGCACACGGCTGGTTAGTGCAGACAACGCCATAATAAGCATGAGCATCCCCCTAATGCGTCTGCTGATGCAAAGTTTGACGCACATAAAGGATCAGGCGTCTGCAGCTGAGGAAGAGGAAAGCCTTGATGACAGTCAGCCATTGTCTGGCCAGGGCAGTGTACAGGACGAGGTAGCGGGCGAAGAGGTGGGTGAGCCCGCTTTTGGTCGACGGCACTGCCACTGGGCCCCTCCTAGTACAATAATGTGTCTCTGGCGGTGGTGGTGCGCACCCAACGTCAGACACACCGTTGTAATATGAGGGGCCCTGGGCCTGTACCGCCGGCCACAAGACAGTTTCCCCCCACCCCAGCTCAAACAGTGCTCTACCACTTGCAAAATTATCTCACAGCTCCACCAATGTTTAGTCTATGCGCTGACATCCTTCAATGCCTGCCACTGACAATACCATTGTATTGACATTTTTGTTATGTTAGGCCTTCGATGCCTGTCTGTGGTCACTCCTTCCACTAGGCCTCCACTGACCACACCACTGCTGCCCGTGTACCCCTGGAACCAATTTAAAATTGCCTACAGCCATGTGTTATTATTTTAGGCCTTCGATGCCTGTCTGCGGTCACTCCTTCCACTAGGCCTCCACTGACCACACCACTGCTGCCCGTGTACCCCTGGAACCAATTTAAAATTGCCTACAGCCAGCCCAATTTTTTTATTTTAGGCCTTCGATGCCTGTCTGCGGTCCATTCTTTCAACTACTACTACACTGACCAGGTCACTGCTGCCCGTGTACCCCTGGAACCAATTTAAAATTGCCTACAGCCATGTGTTATTATTTTAGGCCTTCGATGCCTGTCTGCGGTCACTCCTTCCACTAGGCCTCCACTGACCACACCACTGCTGCCCGTGTACCCCTGGAACCAATTTAAAATTGCCTACAGCCATGTGTTATTATTTTAGGCCTTCGATGCCTGTCTGCGGTCACTCCTTCCACTAGGCCTCCACTGACCACACCACTGCTGCCCGTGTACCCCTGGAACCAATTTAAAATTGCCTACAGCCATGTGTTATTATTTTAGGCCTTCGATGCCTGTCTGCGGTCACTCCTTCCACTAGGCCTCCACTGACCACACCACTGCTGCCCGTGTACCCCTGGAACCAATTTAAAATTGCCTACAGCCATGTGTTATTATTTTAGGCCTTCGATGCCTGTCTGCGGTCACTCCTTCCACTAGGCCTCCACTGACCACACCACTGCTGCCCGTGTACCCCTGGAACCAATTTAAAATTGCCTACAGCCAGCCCAATTTTTTTATTTTAGGCCTTCGATGCCTGTCTGCGGTCCATTCTTTCAACTACTACTACACTGACCAGGTCACTGCTGCCCGTGTACCCCTGGAACCAATTTAAAATTGCCTACAGCCATGTGTTATTATTTTAGGCCTTCGATGCCTGTCTGCGGTCACTCCTTCCACTAGGCCTCCACTGACCACACCACTGCTGCCCGTGTACCCCTGGAACCAATTTAAAATTGCCTACAGCCATGTGTTATTATTTTAGGCCTTCGATGCCTGTCTGCGGTCACTCCTTCCACTAGGCCTCCACTGACCACACCACTGCTGCCCGTGTACCCCTGGAACCAATTTAAAATTGCCTACAGCCAGCCCAATTTTTTTATTTTAGGCCTTCGATGCCTGTCTGCGGTCCATTCTTTCAACTACTACTACACTGACCAGGGCACTGCTGCCCGTGTACCCCTGGAACCAACATCAGAAAATATAAAAATAAGTATTTTGCTTACAAAAAAGAAAATACTGGAGAGATATCAAATGCAGACATTTTAACATTAAAAACAAACACACAACTAAAATCTGGTACAGTACTAAAAATGGCCACCAGCTACAATTACTTTCTCCTGCAAGTAGTTAACTGAAAGGTTTTTTAAATTGAAAACACAGATATGGCATCCACCGAGTGTTGTCCTGTCGCGTCTTCTTTATATTATTGCCGAGAAGATGCAAAACAATGAAAATAATAAAATCATTAATTACCAAAATAATAGAGAAAGTCAACACCACATTGCAAATAAACATTCATTCCAAATAAAGAAGCAGGGCGCGTCCGAGGGTGAGTATATACCTAATAAGAATATAATCACCCTCGGACGCGCAATGCTTATTTCCAACAGCCTTCCTTCCTAAGAATCAGCCCTTCCGTGGTGTAGAGAGACGTTGTGTTACACTCCAAGGTGTTCCCCAGGTTGCCTTTCCTGAGCTTCGATCTTCCGGCTCTCGTTTAGTAGTTGTTGGAAACTACGCTGCATTAGGCCTTCAAATTGGGTATGGGGTGTAGAGAGATGGTGTGTTCCACTCCAAGGTGTTCCCCAGGTTGCCTTTCCTGAGCTTCGATCTTCCGGCTCTCGTTTAGTAGTTCTTGGAAACTACACTGCATTAGGCCTTCAAATTGGGTATGGGGTGTAGAGAGAGGGTGTGTTACACTCCAAGGTGTTCCCCAGGTTGCCTTTCCTGAGCTTCGATCTTCATGCTCTCGTTTAGTAGTTGTCGGAAACTACGCTGCATTAGGCCTACAAATTGGGTATGGGGTGTAGAGAGAGGGTTTGTTACACTCCAAGGTGTTCCCCAGGTTGCCTTTCCTGAGCTTCGATCTTCCGGCTCTCGTTTAGTAGTTGTTGGAAACTACGCTGCATTAGGCCTTCAAATTGGGTATGGGGTGTAGCGAGAGGGTGTGTTACACTCCAAGGTGTTCCCCAGGTTGCCTTTCCTGAGCTTCGATCTTCCGGCTCTCGTTTAGTAGTTCTTGGAAACTACACTGCATTAGGCCTTCAAATTGGGTATGGGGTGTAGAGAGAGGGTGTGTTACACTCCAAGGTGTTCCCCAGGTTGCCTTTCCTGAGCTTCGATCTTCCGGCTCTCGTTTAGTAGTTCTTGGAAACTACACTGCATTAGGCCTACAAATTGGGTATGGGATGGAGAGAGATGGTGTGTTACACTCCAAGGTGTTCCCCAGGTTTCCTTGCCATTGCTTCGGTCTTCCGACTCTCGTTTAGTAGTTGTAGAAAAGTACACTGCATTAGGCCTACAAAATGGGTATGGGGTGGAGAGAGATGGTGTGTTACACTCCAAGGTGTTCCCCAGGTTGCCTTTCCTGAGCTTCTATCTTCAGGCTCTCATTAAATTGTGGTTAAATGGAACAACTGCATTTGGCGTACTAGTTGGTTTGGGGCCTACTATCGGTGTCTGCCACTCCTTGCTGTTCTCCTGGTTTCCTGTCCTGAAATTCCATTTTCAGGCTCTCGTTAAGTAGTTGTTAATGTTAGACTGCATTTGGCCTACTAGTTGGGTTGGGGCCTACTATCGGTGTCTGCCACTCCTTGCTGTTCTCCTCCACTGAACAAAGCTGTGCCGCCTGTTTACTACGGTTGCCAATTTTGAACTGCATTTCGACTACTTACTGATTTGGCCCTACTCTCTGTGTCAGCCTCTCATTCCAGTTGTCCTCCACTGCAATGCCCCCTGGTTATTCCTGTGTTACCAATTTTGAACTGCATTTAGCCCACTTTATTCTTTGGGCCTATATCTGTGTTTCCACTTCATCGTGCCCATTGCCCAGCCAGTGATAGATGAGTCTGCTGGTACATTGACCCATAACGCAACATTCCCCGTGCATGCTACACAACAACATTGTGACCCTTCTGAATGTCAGGTTGCTCTTCCCGCATACCATACCACCTTACACGGGGACAAAGAGGAAGGTGCAGATGAAAGTGCAGGTTCCTTCATCAGGTGGGGGGAGGAATACTAGTTGGCGACGTCACTGGCACAGGGCCTCTCATAGTACGCAAAAGTGTTGCTGCCGGTGGGAGGCGCCCCCGCCGTGCAAACACACCGCTGTACTTTGAGGGGCCCTGTGCCAGTGCCAATGCCAACAAGTGGGCCCCCCCTGCTTGCTCAGGATCACAGCACTTGCAAAGTTGAAATACTTACCTCTCCCTGCTCCACTGCCGTGACGTGGTCCAGATTTCCTGGGCCCACTAATTACTTGAACCAGCCCTACCCCACACAACTTTAGCCAAATGACCCCCAATTTCAAATGCCTTCCAATTATTATAAGGTAAATTACGCTTGACAAGCTTCATTAAGAAGAATGGATGGTTTTGACATTAAAATGGGCACTCTAGGTGTTTTCCTGGCCCCCACTCACTGCCGACTATGCTGCCCCATTGACTTGCATTGGGTTTCGTGTTTCGGTCGATCCCGACTTTACGTCATAATCGGCCGATTTCACTCGACCCGACTTTTGAGATAGTCGGGTTTCGCGAAACCCGGCTCGACTCTAAAAAGGTCAAGGTCGCTCAACTCTAGTGATAATCTCATGGCGATAAAATATTGATTGTGTTGAAACTATAACACACAGCCTAGTAAGTGACACATGACTATAATCAGACTCTCTTGCCCTATGTTATGCTGGTCTTAGATTAAATAGCAAAAACCTCCTTACAGATTCCGTTTAATTCAATATTTTTTATAAGAGTATTTTTTTGAGCATTTAAAACATTAAGTTTTGCAAATGGATACTGCTCCAGGAAACACTCCTTTTTAAGCATTTCCTGAAGTGATTTTGAAGCATTTTGGAATCAGTTTTTTCCTAAAGCATTTTTTGTGCCTTTTGATTGGATAGTGCCTAGTGCGCAACAGATTACATCAGTGGTCCCCAACTCCAGGCCTCGAGGGCCGCCAACAGTGCAGGTCTTCAGGATTTCCTTAGTATTGCACAGGGGTTGGAATCATCACCTGTGCAGATGATCACATTACCACCGATGCAATACTAAAGAAATACTGAAAACCTGCACTGTTGGCGGCCCTCGAGGCCTGGAGTTGGGGACCCCTGGATTACATTATATTATGCATAAAAAATGTGATCTGGTTTTCCTCCCCCACCAAGAGTTTTTTTTAAACCTCTTTAGGAAAAATTCTCAAAAAAACTCATCACATGAACATCAAAGTGTATTTCCCATACAAATAAATCAGTTTTGAAGTGATTTTCGAGAAGGATTTTGCAGTGGTTGGATCTTCTTAAAAAGTTCAAAAAGTTTGTGTGAAAATAGTCTGTGAATCTGTGTTTTTAAGAGGGTCCACTCCAAAACCCACCTTCAAAATCTCCTAGAATATGCTTGTGATGATTTTTATGTGTGTAAGATGGGGAAAGGCGTTAAGCCATCAGCGCCTCCCTCATATGGGGATGGGAGATATTGGACATGTGCAGTCTGCTCCCAACAGAATTAATGGTATAGGGAAAATTTCACAGTGTGGTGCTCCCCTCCCTACAGGGAGAAGGCATCATTGCTCCAACCATGCCCTCTCAGGCTTCACTTCTCTCTTCTACTCCTCCTCTTTCTTCTCCACACCTCTCTCCTCTTCCTCCTCCTTCTTCTCCACACCTGTCTCCTCTTTTTCTGCCACACCTCCCCACCTCCTCATCCTTCTCTGCCACATCTCTCTCCTCCTCCACACCTCTTTCCTCCTCCTCCTTCTTCTCCACGCCTCTCCTCTTTTTTCTCTGCCACACCTCTCTCCTTCTTATCCACACCTCTCTACTCTTTCTCTGCCACACCTCCCTCCTCTCTCCTTCACTACAATTCTCTCCTCCGCCTCCTCCTCAAAATAAAGAACATTCTATATGTACTTTTATGTAAAAATGACTTGCTGTTCATTTATTCAATCGTTTAAGCATCTTTTAACTGCTTTAGGTCTCCAAAGATGCTGAGAGATTAAAACAAATGAGCTGACTATTCTTCAGCCATTCCCCGCTCTGAAGACATTCTGTACTTTACAGTGCAAGTCATTAGGAAGACTGCTATGCGTCTTTTGAATGTTTTGCAAGCATTTTCACTTGTAAAATTGCTAGCAGTTTTATTCATTGGTGAATGTAGTTTGAAAGGCTGTGAAAAACAAGTACAAGCGATACCACAAAAATGCTGGAAAAACCTGAAAAAACACTTGCTGTCAAAACACTGAAAAAACACTCAAAAAATGACCATAAACACTAAAGATGCTTAATAAAAAAAACTCATTCCTCTTGAAAAAGCAGTGTGTTAGGGGTCGAGTTCCTGCCTCTGCACAGGGGGAATCTCGGGCCATCTCCGCTGCGGTCTCCCATTCTTCTCCTGCCGCAGTGGAGCCTGCTCAGCAGAGACGTCGATCCCAGCCTCTCGCTCAGTCTGACTCTGTGCTAAGAGTTACTGCTGCATTTCCTGCTTCTGCCATTGAAGTCAGTGCTGGGCAGCGGCGAGCAGACGCTTCTGGGACTAAGTCCTGCTTTTCACGTTCTGAGCATGCCCAGAGTAAGATCTCTCAGTGGAGATCGAGGGTCACATGATCAGATACTGCAGCTAGGTCATTGGTCCTTCTTGGAAGGTCCTTGTAGGTGCTAGGACTAAGTCCTGCTTTGCACTCTGAGCATGCCCAGGGCAAGATCTCTCAGTGGAGATCTGGGGTCACATGCTCAGGTAATGCAACAACTCCATTGGTTCTTCTTTCAAAGGTCCTAAACGTGCTGCAACTATTTAAGGCTCGCATGGCCGCATGGCCATGCGCTAGTATCAATTCTAATATGTGCTTGCGCCAGTGTGGTTATGCATGTATGTGTTCAGGGACCTGGCTGAAATAAGCCCCTAGAATGCTGGCACCTCTGGCGAGGAGATTGTGTGAACGTGATTCAGGGACCCGGCTGAAATAAGCCCCTAGAATACCGACACCTCCGGTGAGGAGATTGCGTGTGTGCATAACCACTGACTGCTATCAGTTCGGCAGTAAGCTTGTGCTCCTGTGAGGCTAACAGGGCGCAGTGCTTTCCTCTCCCGGCTGCTCTGTGAGGTAACAGAGCTAGTCTATACCGCCAAACAGTGCCACCATTCACTAGCAGCAGGTTCCTCCTGCACGGTGGACCCTGGGCTGCGAACGCACCATTTATAATAAACATCTATTTTTACTCGGTGCGTTCCGCTAGCCCTAACACAGTGGATGTTCCCTCCTGAAAAAAAAATCATATGTTCAAACCCTTAGGCTATACACAGATGAATTTTTGAGACATTCAATGTGAATACTTTTCTGGCCAATTATGACAAAAGTATTCTCAGAGTGATTCCTTTATTGGGTAACCAGAAAATAATGTTTACAAGATTTCAGAGCACTGAAGAAGGAGCCACTGAGCTCTGAAAGTCTGTAAACATTATTTTCTGGTTAGCCAATAAAGGTATAACTCTGAGAATACTTTTGTCATCATTGGGCAGAAAAGTATTCACATCGATATTTCTGGCTAACACGGTATCACAATATAATTTGTCATTGTACATTAAGACATTCAAAAATGCTGTTTTTCAAGCTGAAACAGTTTCAGGAAATATAATCTTTTGGGGAGTTTTTGTTTTGAAGAACTATTTTCTACATTGAATTTGAAGTGTTTTTGAAGCATTTTGGAAGTTTTTTCCAGAAACATTTTTTTTGCACCTGTTTGATTTGACATTGCATATATTACAGCAGATTCCACCAAGTATTTTTCAAAACCTGAAGCGGTAAAAACATTGAAAAAGCTACATATGAGCAGCAAAGAGGATTAAATGGTAATAGCTAGGAAGAGTCCTTTATGCACTTATGGGCTATTTTTGTGATGGTTTTTGGGACGGATCTGCTCATAAAAACTTTGTCTGAACGTACCCTTACATATGTTGAAGTTCACTACTTCTGGTAGTAGCAGCTCCCATAACATCAGGCATTACAGTATATATTGCCATTAAAAACAAACAAATCATAACCAGAGGTGTAAGGCATTCATGCTAAGCCACTGTCATATAGCGCAGTGTTTCTAGCGCTCGGGGCACTGCACTCATACTCCACCAGGCTGCCACCATGCTATTCTGGTGACCATGAACCACAGAGATTAAGCAACCTATTTATTTTCTTAACAACGCTCAGAGAGAATTTCAAAAATATATTGGAGAAAATGTTTATATAAGCACAATGGGGTTGCGACTACATTAATAGCATAAAAGACGACTCCCTCCCAAGAAAAAAATAAATTTATGCCTCACTATGAGGGAATCGATTTGTAAATGAACAGAGGAATGAATAATCATATCCAGATGCCCACAGCCTCCAGTCCCTCAAACACAGAAATTATACTGGTCTGTCAGTAAGAAGAGATGCCATATACTCCAGGACCTGTTTAATGTAAATTCTGAAGTTTTAATCCTAAACTACTGTAGGAAAAATATATTAACAATGCTTAACCCCTTCATTACCTTGGGATTTTTCGTTTTTCCGTGTTCGTTTTTCACTTCCCTCCTTCCCAGAGCCATAACTTTTTTATTTTCAATTTGGCCATGTGAGGGCTTATTTTTTGCGGGACGAGTTGTACTTTTGAACGACATTATTGGTTTTAGCATGTCATGTACTAGAAAACGGGAAAAAAATTCCAAGTGCGGTGAAATTGCAAAAAAAGTGCAATCCCACACTTGTTTTTTGTTTGGCTGTTTTGCTAGGTTCACTAAATGCTAAAACTGACCTGACATTATGATTCTCCAGGTCAGTACGAGTTCATAGACAACTAACATGACTCGGTTATTTTTTATTTAAGTGGTGAAAAAAAATTCCAAACTTTGCTAAGAAAAAAAAAAAAAATTGCGCCATTTTCCGATACTCGTAGCGTCTCCATTTTTCGTGATCTGGGGTCGATTGAGGGCTTATTTTTTGCATGCCGAGATGACGTTTTTAATTATAGCATTTTGGTGCAGATACGTTCTTTTGATCGCCCGTTATTGCATTTTAATGCAATGTCGCGGCGACCTAAAAAACGTAATTCTGGCATTTCGAATTTTTTTCTCGCTACGCCGTTTAGCGATCAGGTTAATGCTTTTTTTAATTGATAGATCGGGCGATTCTGAGCGCGGCGATACCAAATATGTGTAGATTTGATTTTTTTTATTGATTTATTTTGATTGGGGCGAAATGGGGGTGATTTAAACTTTTATATTTTTTTAATTTTTTTCACATTTTCTTTAACATTTTTTTTTTACTTTTGCCATGCTTCAATAGCCTCCATGGGAGGCTAGAAGCAGGCACAACTCGATCGCCTCTACTGATCGCTGCTATGAAGCAGAAATGGAGGTGTGCTGTGAGCGCCGACCACAGGGTGGCGCTCACAGCCACCGGTGATCAGTAACCATAGAGGTCTCTAGGACCATCCTGACGCATCGCCGACCCCTGATCATGTGACGGGGGTTGGCGATGACGTTATTTCCGGCCGCCCGGCCGGAAGCGGTAGTTAAATGCCGCTGTCTGCGTTTGACAGCGGCATTTAACTAGTTAATAGGTGCGGGCAGATAGCGATTCTGCCCGCGCCTATTACGGGCACATGTCAGCTGTTCAAAACAGCTGACATGTCCCGGCTTTGATGCGGGCTCACCGCGGAGCCCTGCATCAAAACAGGGGATCTGACCTCGGACGTACTATCCCGTCCGAGGTCAGAAAGGGGTTAAACTTGTGTTCAAGCGGCAGGTATCACACGTGTCCTATTCGTTAAAACAGGTGAGAAAAAGAAAATATTCCACCAATCAGATAAACAGTGTATAGAGCAAGGTAGAACTGTAAGTAAGTTTAAAACCTAACTTTTAATAAGTCTCACAAGAGGTGTGTGTAATCCATCATAACACACCGAAGTGAAGGATAATGGATTACACACACCTCTTCATTGCATAACGGCATTCTCCCCTGATGACCGGAGCTGAGAGAAACGCGTTGGGAGACCCATGTGTGTGGGAAGACTACAATATGGTCAGGTATAAATTCAACAAATAGGGGCATTATATGGACTATTGGAGGCCTTCCCCTTTGAATATAGACACCCGTGGACTGATGTACCCCCCACTGTGAAGGAAGGAACCACATTTGGGTGAGATCGTTCCTTTGTATACCTAGGCATCAAATTGTGATCGGTTATGTTATCTTGCTCTGCTAAAAATACGATAATTGCATTTATTTGAGTAACCGGTAAAGACGCCAAATGGTATATATAATTGTTTTTGGTGGTAATTACATGCTGTGAATAATAGCTGTACTTAATAGTCTCCACTATGCTATATAGAGACACAGCGCTCTGTGAGAGCGTTTTTTAGTATGAATAATGTGTGTTTTTTCATTTGGTATTTTTTTTGGTCAAATTAGGGTCCTTGAGACTATTTTACAGAGACTTATTAAAAGTTAGATTTAAACTTACTTACAGTTCTACCTTGCTCTATACATTACAACAGGTGAGTAACATCTGCTGCTCACATACGTTTGTCGGCAGATATCTGCAGATGTGACGTCACTGGCCCCTCTTTCATCTTGATGGGAAAATGTCAGCATTAGATTACCTCTTAAGGATTAAAGAGACTCTGCTAGCACAGGATAACTGCTCAAACTAAGTCTCAGTGCTTCGTGACTTTGATCATAGTTTCATCAAATTTTTATCGGATTGTCATCATCAGAGTATGATAGGATTTTGATCAGTATTTCTTTGATAGGGAAAAAAAGGTACTTCAGCTTCACCTATCACTCCATGAGATGTGAACAGCACATTGATATGATCAGAGTGTTGTCCGATTTTTTTCACAGACTCATAGACTTACATTGTTAATTTTGTTCCAGTGCTCAGATCAATGTCAGACAAGTCACAGCGATTTTACACAAACTACAAGAATATTTTAACATCCTCATAGACAGCCCATCAGATGCACAAATATATAACACATACAGTGGTAAAAAAGTTTTTTTTTTTCAGCCACCAACTGTGCAAGTCCTCCCACTTAAAATGATGAGAGAGGCCTGTAATTGACATCATTGGTAGAACCCAGCAATGAGAGTCAAAATGAGAAAATAAATCCAGAAAATCACCTTGTCTGATTTAGCAAGATTTATTTTGCAAATTATGGTGGAAAATAAGTATTTGGTCACCTAAAATCATGAAAGATTTTTGGCTCTCACAGACCTGTAACTTCTTCTTTAAGAGGCTCCTTGTTGTGAATTCCGTTCTGGAGCTCCCTCCTGTGGTTGCCAATGGTATTTTTGTGAGTTCTGCCCTTGGGCTCCCTCTGGTGGTTTCGAGTGGAATTGCTGCTCCTTTAGGTAGCTGTAGCAGCTGCCTTCACTAATCGCCTTGCCTGGGTTTGTTATTTAAACCTGCTCTGGGCTTTAGTCCATGCCTGCTGTCAATGTTCTTGGTTGGATTTGGTTCTCTCCTTGGAATTTTCATATGGCCAGTCCTTGTCTGCAAAAGATAAGTTTTTGCTAGTTTTTGTTTGTCCATTTGTTTGGACTCTATTGCTTTGCAAATATGTCTCTTTTTGTCCAGCTTGTCACTATGTCTTATTCAGGCTAGCTGGAAGCTCTGGGAAAACAGATTTGCCCCTCCACACCATGAGTCGGTGTGGAGTTCATTTTTGTAAACTCTGTGTGGATTTTGTAGTTTTTTATACTGACCACACAGTATCCTTTTCTCTCTATCTAGTTTAGTATTGGCCTCCTTTGCTGAATTCTGATTTCATTTCTATGTACGTCTTTTCCCTCTCCATTCACAGTCAATATTTGTGGGGGGCTATCTTTCCTTTTGGGGGTTTTCTCTGAGGCAAGATAGCTTTCTATTTCCTTCTTTAGGGGTAGTTATTTCTTAGGCTGTGAAGAGGTGTCTAGGGAGAGTCAGGAACATCCCACGGCTATTTCTAGTATTGTTGTTAGGATTAGGGACTGCGGTCAGTAGAGATACCACCTTCTCAGAGCTCGCTCCATGTTGCGTTTTAGCCACCAGGTCATATCAGTGTGGCCTCTTAACCACCAGGTCATAACAGCTCCTCTGTCCTCCACTCAGTACCTGTAGTTATAGCATCTTTTTGAACTTGTTATCAGTATCAAAGACACCTGCCCACAACCTCAAATGGTCACACTCCAAACTTCACTATGGTGAAGACCAAAGAGCTGTCGAAGGACACCAGAAACAAAATGTTGGCCCAGCACCAGGCTGGGAAGACTTAATCTGCAATAGACATGCAGTTTGGTGTGATTAAATCAACTGTAAGAGCAATAATAGGAAAATGAAAGACATACAAGACCACTGATAATCTCCCTTGATCTGAGGCTCCATGCAAGATCTCTCCCCGTGGGGTCAAAATGATCACAAGAACAGTGAGCAAAAATCCCAGAGCCACATGGGGGGACTCATTGAATGACCTGCATAGAGCTGGGACAACTGTAACAAAGGGTACCATCAGTAAGACTCTATGCCACCAGGGACTCAGATCCTACAGTGCCAGAAGTGTCCCCCTGCTTAAGCCAGTACATGTCCAAGCCCATCTGAAGTTTGCTAGAGAGCATTTGGATTATCCACAAGAGTATTGGGAGAATGTCATATCGTCTGATAAAACCAAAGTAGAACTGTTTGGTAGAAAAAAACCTCGTCATTTTGGAGCAGACAGAATAAGGAAGTTGCATCCAAAGAACACCATACCTACTATGAAGCATGGGGTTGGTCGCATCATGCTTTGGAGCTGCTTCTCTGCAAAGGGACCAGGATGACTGATCCGTGTACAAGAAAGAATGAATGGGGCCATGTATCGTGAAATTTTGAGTGCAAACCTCCTTCCATCAGTAAGGGCATTGAAGATGAAACATGGGTCTTTCAGCATGATAATGATCCCAAGAACACTGCCAGGGCAACAAAGGAGTGGCTTTGTAAGAAGCGTATGAAGGTCCTGGAGTGCCATAGCCAGCATCCAGATCTCAACCCCATAGAAACCTTTGGAGGGTGTTGAAAGTCCATGTTGCCCAACGACAGGCCTAAAACATCACTGCTCTAGAGGCGATCTGAATGGAGGAATGGGCCAACATACCACCAACAGTGTGTGTCAACCCTGTGAAGACATAAAGAAAGCGTTTTACCTCTGTTATTGCCAACAAAGGATATATTACAAAGTATTGAGATGAACGTTTGTTAATGACCAAATACTTATTTTTCACCATGATTTGCAAAATAAATTTTGCCAAATCAGACAAGGTGATTTTCTGGATTTGTTTTCTCATTTTGACTCTCATCGTTGTGGTCTACCTATGGTGTCAATTACAGACCTCTCATCTTTTTAAGTGGGAGAACCTGCACAGTTGGTTGCTGACTAAATAATTTTTTTCCCCACTGCATGTGAAAAACTGATGTATGAATGAACCCTAAAATAGTACTAAAACAGAAATCTATTGATTGAAATTGATTGAACTAAATGTGCATTATTTTTTAGGCCTCCATATGTACATTTATTGTCTTCTGGCTGTAGATCTTTTGTATGCAGAAATATCATGGCACTCCAGGCTTAGACATTGTAAAGTCGTAAAAACAGTGGCAAGAATCCAGTGAAATAAATACTTGTAAGAGAGAATGTAGCGTATGTGATTTCCAAGAAAAACGATGAAGTTATTTTCTAAGCAAGAGACCTCTCAAAAGGCATCCTGCATAAATGACCTCATACTCCAGACAGACACACAATGCATATTCCAGAATATTAGTACAGTATTTCATGTACAGTATCTTTTGTATAAATTATATTCTGAGCAATGTTCTATATACTCTCCTACATGATAACAGGTACAACAGCCTGAGCAAATTGACAGAGGGCGACTTTACTGGCTTGAAGAAATTAGAACTTCTGATGTTACATAGTAATGAAATCCATACAATCCATGAACATGCTTTCCAAGACTTATCCTCATTACAGGTATGAACTGTCATATACAATGCTAAAGATAGGACTGGCCAGTACATATGATGAGAAAGACAGCAAGTATTTATTATGGTTTTGTTTTCTCATGAGTTTCCATCGGCTTCCTCCTTGTATTCTAGTATTTATCCAAACTTGCAAAATACACCGCTGGTCATTACAGATGTGTCCACAAAAATGTCATTATACAAATTCTATAGATTATTGGGACTTGATGACAAAATCTTTTACAGGATGCAGTTCACATCACAACTGCTAAGTGCCCACCTAGCACAAACAACTCCTGCAAAAATTATCACAAAATTGTGTTTCTTTCCCAAAATTGGTAATCTATGGCTATTCATCTCAGTATACACAGATGGACAAAATTGTCGGTACCCTTCTGGTAAAGTAAGAAAAACCCACAATGGTCACTGAAATAAGTTGAAACTGACAAAAGTAACTTTTAATTAAAATTTACTGAATATTATCTAATGGAAATCAGACATTGCTTCTGAATTTTGGTTTCAACAAAAAAAAAAAGAAATAAACTAATGAAAATGGCCTGGACAAAAATAACGATACCCTTTACTTCATGTTTTGCTGCACAACCTTTTGAGGCTAGCACTGCAAACAATTTCTCTAACTCCCAATAAGACTTGTGCACCTGTCCACATGTATTTTGGCCCAGTGCTCGTGAGTAAACTTCTCCAGCTGTCTCAGTTGTGAAGGTGCCTTTTCCAGACTGCATGTTTCAGCTTTTTCCTGAAATGTTTTGCAAGATGTTGCAAAACAGCCCCAAAACATAACAGAGCTTTTTCCATGGCTCACAGTAGGTACATTATTATTTTCTTTATTATTATTTATGTGTCTTGCCAAAAAGCTCTAGTTTTATATCTGCCCAAAGAACTTTCTCCCAGACGTTTTGTGGCTTGTCAATATTCTCAAATTCAAGTCCCTTTTTTTATGATTTGCTATCAGTAGTGGTTTCCTCCTTGGTCCTTCATAAAGTCCACTTTTATTATTTTTATGTTTTGCTTATATAGTACTATCATATTTCATAGCGATTTACAGACATTATCATCGCTGTCCCCAGTGGGGCACACAATCTAAATTCCCTATCAGCAGATCTTTGTAATCAGCAGTAGGCACTTTTGACAAGACAGTGACAGATGGTGTGATCTGACGCTGTTGCTCCTTGACTATGGAGTTTATCACTGTCATTAGAAGTTGTTTTTGGCTCTTTTGTTTCCATTTGTATTTTGTCTCTTTAATTTTTCATCAATTTTCCCTTTTGTGGACACTTCTAGGGAGGTTGTCTACAGTTCCATAGACTTTAAACTTCTGAATAATATGTGCAGGTGTAGTAACACGAACATCAAGCAATCAAGCAGCCTGCTGATAATCTTATAGCCTTTGACATGTTTGGCAATAATTTTCTTTCTATTCTCCTGAGACAACTTTCTCCTTAGCTTAGTGTCATACCATCATTTTTGTCTAGGGCATTTTCATTACTGTTTTTTTTTTGTTCAACCACAATTCAAATGCAATGGCTTATTTTAATTACCGTATTTTCTGGCATATAAGACGACTGGGCGTATAAGACGACCCCCAACTTTTCCATATAAAATATGGAATTCGGTATATGCCCGCCGTATAAGACGGGGGTCATCTTATACGCCCAGTCATCTTATATGGCGTGTGGTTCCCAGGGTCTGGAGGAGAGGAGACTCTTCTTCAGGCCCTGGGATCCATATTCATGTAAAAAATAAAGAAGAAAAATAAAAAACATGGATATACTCACCCTCGGACGGGCCCTGGATCACAGCACTGTTAGCGTCTCCCTCCGTTCCTTAGAATGCGGTGAGAGAAGGACCTTTGATGACGTCGCGGTCACCGCATTCTAAGGAACGGAGGGAGACGCTAACAGCGCTGTGATCCAGGGCCCGTCCGAGGGTGAGTATATCCATGTTTTTTATTTTTATTCTTTATTTTTTACATGAATATGGATCCCAGGGCCTGAAGGAGAGTCTCCTCTCCTCCAGACCCTGGGAACCACACGCCGAAATGCAGGATCGCTCCCTGCACACGCCGTACCCGGCGTATAAGACGACCCCCGACTTTTGGGACAATTTTTAGGGGTCAAAAAGTCGTCTTATACGTCAGGAAATATGGTAGTTGATCTTTAGTAAATTGAAATTGAAATTTACTTTGGTCAGTTTCGAGTTATTTCAGTGACGATTGTGTTTTTCTTACTGCATCAGAAAGGTACCAACTATTTTGTCCACGTTTTTATGTTGAGCCAGGAGAAACGATGAGGATGGACACATCTTCTAAAATGACACAAGCATTTGTAGATTTAAAGACTCTGCTGACACACCGAGCATCAAGAATTACATTCCCATTTAAGAATAAGGAAATAGATCATCACTCATGGAATATTCAATAGTGCGTTGTTCCATCACACACATATGAACCTTTGTGACAAGCTTCAGCTTTATTGCACAAAGGAATATAGCATTATTGAATATTTTACAGTAGTGCAACTGCATGTCTCGTTCCTTTTTCTGATAGATATTTGAATGACAGCTGTCAAAGAGAAAAATATTCCTGGTGTGCATAGCAATTCATCTAATGGTGAGATTTATCAAAAATGTAGGGTGAGTCAAAGAAAAAGACACCAAGTTTATCAAAATAGAACACATTGCATAATATAATTGCTGCTACTCGCTAAGCAAGTTAAAACATTTTTCTCCTTTGGCCCCAAATAATTGCTGCGGATCTTTAATAATCTGGCTTTATTTGTAATTACTGTTAGCCATTTTTCCTTATAAAAACATTTTTAAATGTGTGAAGGTAGCTGTAGCAAGAGTCCTAAAAAACATAGTAAATTGGCCATAAATCATTTGCACATTTATGGGATCAATTCACAATCAAATTCTGATGTTTTTCTTTCCAACATTGGATGTTAGGGCAGAAGGTGCAGGGTTTAACAAGAGATATGATTAATCTAGAATGCTACTTAGGCCCCAATATATGAACTTATGGTTGCAGAAAACTCATGATAATGTATACCACAAAAGTGTAAGACATTTATTCAACGTACATTGATGAATCAGCTCTAATGTGTTTTGCTTAGTGCACTACATGATGGGATGCAATATATCACAGGCTCACCATCTTTGGTGCTATTTGAATCCCAATGTCGTGCACCACTTTCTTCAGCAATGTACTTGTGTAAAACTCTATTAGTTTTGCTTTATAGGAAGTCTGTCACCTGATTCCTGTTGCCCAAACTATGAGCAGCATGAATCTGAGCCTGACTGCAGCCATGAATATTTTTCCACCGAAATGCTCTGGCGTTTCAGAGAAAATACAGCCCTGGCAAAAATTAAGAGCCCACCACTTCAACACCCTGTAATGGGCAGCCCAATCTCCAGACCTGAACCCCATTGAAAACCTTTGGAATGTAATCAAGAGGATGATGAATAGTCACAAGCCATCAAACAAAGAAGAACTGCTTACATTGTTGTGCCAGAAGCAGTGTGAAAGGCTGGTGGAAAGCATGCCAAGACGCATGAAAGCTGTGATTAAAAATCATGGTTATTCCACAAAATATTGATTTCTGAACTCTTCCTGAGTTACAACATTAGTATTGTTGTTTCCAGGACCGGACTGAGACTAAAATTCAGCCCTGGCATTTGAAGTTACACAGGCCCACTTGTCACATGGTGACAGTATAATATCTTTGTACACTTGTAGACAGGGCTGGTTTTAGGCAAAGTGGGGTCCTACGCCTAGATAAAGTTTAAAATGGGGCCCCAAATGCTAACATATTGCACATCACACAAAAGCATTTCGGTTGTATTTACAAGCGCTGAGTTCAGGCCCCTAAATGAGTTTGATCAACAATACTGAAGTTGTTCAACACTTGTTTCCTGGCCTCTTTCCACCAGCTGAGGAATAATGATGGGACAGAATGATCACTAATAGATCACTAACAGATCACCATACAGTATCATGTTATCAGCAGCACATCTACAGTTTACGCTGGCGATGCGATGCTGAGAACAATGATTTTTGTTCCAGCAAAAGCAATCTGAATATGCAGCATTTTACTTGTTTTGTAAAATACACCCCATAGTCCTCCATATATTATAATGTGCACCACAGTCCTCCATACAGCATAATACACTCCCTATAGTCCTCCATATATTAAAATACACTGCTCAGTCCTCAAGATAGCATAATACACTCCTCATAGTCCTCCATATAGCATAATACACTCCTTATAGTGCTCCATATAGTATAATGCCCCACCATAGTCATCCATGTAGTACAATTCACTTCCCATAGTATAATGCACCCCATAGTTCTTCATATAGTATAACGTATTCCCCATAATCCTCGATACAGTATAATGCAGCCCACATATAGTATAATGCAGCCACCACCCTACAAAATGTGATGCAGCCACCCCAGAGTATAATTCAGCCACCCCAGAGTATAATGCAGCCACCCCATAGAATATAATACAGCCCATCTCCCCATAATATATAATGTAGCCACCACAGAATATAATGCAGCCCCTAATAGTATAACACAGCCTCCCCCATAGAATATAATATACCCCCATAGTATATAGCACAACCCGCATAGCAGATAACACAGCCCATGTAGCAGTATACAGCACAGCCCAAATAGTAGTGTATAGCACAGCCCACATAGTAGTATACAGCAGAGCCCACATGGTAGTATACAGCAGAGCCAACACAGTAGTATATAGCACAGCCCACATAGTAGTATACAGCACAGCCCACACAGTAGTATACAGAAGAGCCCACACAGCAGTATATAGCACAGCCCACATAGTAGTATACAGCAGAGCCCACACAGTAGTACATAGCACAGCCCACATAGTAGTATACAGCACAGCCCACATAGTAGTATACAGCAGAGCCAACATAGTAGTGTATAGCACTGCCCACATAGTAGTATACAGCAGAGCCCACACTCTAGTATATAGCACAGCCCACATAGTAGTATACAGCACAGCCCACACAGTAGTATACAGCAGAGCCCACACAGTAGTATACAGCACAGCCCACACAGTAGTATACATCAGAGCCCACATAGTAGTATATAGCACAGCCCAAATAGTAGTGTATAGCACAGCCCACATAGTAGTATACAGCAGAGCCCACATAGTAGTATATAGCTCAGCCCACATAGTAGTATACAGAAGAGCCCACATAGTAGCGTATAGCACAGCCCACATCATAGTATACAGCACTGCCCACATAGTAGTGTATAGCACAGCCCACATAGTAGTATACAGCAGAGCCCACATAGTAGTATACAGCACTGCCCACATAGTAGTTTATACCACAGCCCACATAGTAGTATAAAGCAGAGCCCACACAGTAGTATATAGCACAGCCCACATAGTAGTATACAGCAGAGCCCACACAGTAGTATATAGCACAGCCCACATAGTAGTATACAGCACAGCCCACATAGTAGTATACAGCACTGCTCACATAGTAGTATACAGCAGAACCCACATGGAAGTATACAGCACTGCCCACACAGTAGGGTACAGCACAGCCCACATAGTAGTATACAGCAGAGCCCACATAGTAGTATACAGCACTGCCCACATAGTAGTATACAGCAGAGCCCACACAGTAGTATATAGCACAGCCCACAGAGTAGAAAACAGCAGAGCCCACACAGTAGTATATAGCACAGCCCACATAGTAGTATACAGCACTGCCCACATAGTAGTGTATAGCACAGTCCACATAGAAGTATACAGCAGAGCCCCGATAGTAGTATATATATAGCTCAGCCCACATAGTAGTATACAGCAGAGCCCACATAGTAGTGTATAGCACAACCCACATTGTAGTATACAGCACTGCCCACATAGTAGTGTATAGCACAGCCCACTTAGTAGTATACAGCAGAGCCCACATAGTAGTATACAGCACTGCCCACATAGTAGTGTACAGCAGAGTCCACACAGTAGAATATAGCACAGCCCACATAGTAGTATACAGCAGAGCCCACACAGTAGTATATAGCACAGCCCACATAGTAGTATACAGCAGAGCCCACATCTCACCCCCCCTAGAATGGCCCCACCGTCCAGTAAAAAAAAACTCCTCACCTCCCCTCGTGCCTGCGGTGCTCCCTGCTCCTGTCTCGGCGGCTGCCGCCACACTGCCTGGGACACAGTGAGTGCACGCGCACCCGCAGTGTCAGAGGCAGAATGGGGAATGATGGGAGAGGGAGCGTCAGGTGATGCTCTGTCCTCCATCATTGCATTCAACTGTACCGGCATCATAGACGCCGGTATAGTTGAATGCGGCAGCGGCAGCGCTGGGGGGGGAAGGGTGAGTCGTGCAGCAGCCCACTTCTGGCACCGGCCCTTCTGGCATTTGCCAGAACTGCCTGATGGCCAGTCCGTCCTGGTTTTTTCTAAATGATTATGAACTTGTTTTCTTTCTTTGCATTATTTGGGGTCTGAAAGCACTAGGTTTTTTTTCCATTTTGACCAATTCTCCTTTTGAGAAAAAAAAATCAAAATGTATTGGTTGGAAATTCAGAGACATGTTATCAGAAGTTTATAGAAAAAAGAACAATTTGCAATTTAATCTAAAATACACCTATAAAGAGAAAAATCAGGCAAACTGAACATTTTGTAGTGGTCTCTTAATTTTTACCAGAGTTTTACACTTTAAAGATCCGACCTGGAACCATAGATGGAGATAAAACTAGTCCGGTACCACCCATGGCCAGCTTTCCTCAGTGCTGATCATATTTATTGGCAAATCCCTTGCTATCGGTGGCACCGGAGTTGTGAAGCCAGGCTCTAATTCATGGTGCCCGTGATTTGGGCAGCATGTATGAGGGTTTTGTTAAATTAACTTTTAGTTTACTTTTCCCCTTTTGTGTAGGAAGTGATTAATATCCATAAATCATTGCAACTACTAATAGCTACACCAGGTATTCAATTTGTTAATTTAATTGATCTAAATTTTCAATTTTCAATTCTTTAGGTATTGAAAATGAGTTACAATAAAGTGAAAACACTCCATAAGAATACATTCCGCAGTCTGAAGAGTCTGGTCAGGCTACATATGGATCACAATAAACTGGAATTTCTGTCCCCAGAATCATTCTATGGCCTCACATCCCTGAAATTGGTGCACTTAGAAGGAAATGAACTACGGCAGCTGCATATGGATACTTTTGTCACTTTACGCTTCATACAGATTTTTAAAACATCATCTATAAAAGTAATTAACCTGTCAGATAACCTGTTATCATCAATGCCAAAAGACATGTTCTTGTACTTAAATGAATTGGACGGACTTTATCTTCATGGAAATCCTTGGTCCTGTGACTGTAACCTTCAGTGGATCACAGAACTGGGACAGCAATCTAAAGGTATTTAATTCCCTGTGCATATTCATGTCACACACGATGGTAATGTTCAGTATGTACTGTATTAGCACTATTAAAACTAGTTGATTTTAGAAATGTATTCATAATTGGGTTACCTTTTAATTAAGTTGTTCAGTCTTCCTGTTTTCTTCCAACGAAATGTAAACTTTTATCAATAAATCCTCAGAGGTTCTCCAACCGATTGGGCAGCTGTAATCTGTGTGGGGTATTGTGGCATGAAGTCTTCAATTTTCAGCACAGCCAGAGGGCTTATTAAGAATTACTTGAATCCTAAAGGTACCTTCACACTAAACAACTTCACAACGATAATGATAGCGATCCGTGACGTTGCAGCGTCCTGGATAGCGATATCGTTGTGTTCAGCTATGTCTTCACTAGTAACCAGGGTAAACATTGGGTTACTAAGCGCAGGGCCACGCTTAGTAACCCGATGTTTACCCTGGTTACCATCGTAAAAGTAAAAAAAACAAACACTACATACTTACCTTCAGCTGTCTGTCCCCGGGGCAGTGCTTCTCTGCATCCTGTGTCAGCGCCGGTCAGCCGAAAAGCACAGCGGTGACGTCACCGCTCTGCTTTCCGGCCGCTGTGCTCACAGTCAGTGCGGGAAGCAGAGCGCCGGGGACAGACAGCAGAAGGTAAGTATGTAGTGTTTGTTTTTTTTACTTTTACGATGGTAACCAGGGTAAACATCGGGTTACTAAGCGCGGCCCTGCGCTTAGTAACCCGATGTTTACCCTGGTTACCCGGGGACCTCGGCATCGTTGGTCGCTGGAGAGCTGTCTGTGTGACAGCTCTCCAGCGACCAAACAGCGACGCTGCAGCGATCGACATCGTTGTCGGTATCGCTGCAGCGTCGCTTAGTGTGAAGGTACCTTTAGGAAGTCAATGTGATGTCTATGTTGTGGCTAAAGGGTTTTCCTCATTTTGAAAAGTGGAACCCAGACTTTTCATGTAATGTAAAATAACAAGTTTTGATAGTATTCACCCTCATTAGGTCCAGTGCTGGCTCTATAGCTTACATGGTGCCAGCTACTGAGCTCAGTGATTGGCTGCAGCTGTGATGTGTACTGTCAACATGACATACCACTGCAGTCAATACATAGAAACCAAAGCAATAGCATGTAGCTGGAAAAGGGGAGGTGGAGTACTGCCTTGTTTTGTGATTTTACATTACAGGAAGCATTTGAGGTCCACTTTTCTGAAAATGTAAAACCTCATTTAAATGATGAATGACTCACTCATTGAGTTCGCAAATAAGAAATATTACTCTACTGACTGAATTATTTAATATAGTATTTTAAGGATTTACCAAACCAGATAATTGATTACACTTTGTGCTCAATTATAAGGTTAGTATTTTGACCAGATCATCATTTTTATACAAATTTTTAAATTCAAAGCTGTAGAAACTTGAATGCTTATTGGATGAAACAGATCAGGTGATATATATTTGTGTAATGAGCAAGGATGTGACCTAAGGATACAACACCCTTTATCAAGGTGTACAGAATTATTAGGCAGTTTGTTTTCCTCAAGAAAAATGGGTTCAACAAGAGAGTTAACCGACTCTGAAAGCTCAAAAATTCTTACAAATCTTAGAAAAATATTTAGAATTGAGAATCCTCAGTGGTTGATACCTTTTAATGGCTAACTGAAAAGATGGTAACAAATTGCAAGCTTTCGTAACTACTCGGGTCTCTTCATCAGGCACAGACTAAAGCAAATTCTGAAGAATGACATATTTATACACAACACAGCACAGAACTGTCATTATGGGAGAGTGATAAGTGATAAACAGTTGTATAAATATGTGATTCTTTAGAATTTGCTTTAGTCTGTGCCTGATGAAGAGACCTGAGTAGTCTCGAAAGCTTGCAATTTGTTACCATCTTTTCAGTTAGCCATTAAAAGGTATCAACCACTGAGGACTCTCAGTTCTAAATATTTTTCTATCTACTGGCTAACACGGTACCATTATATTTATCTTTCCTGTACAAATCTTAGAGAAATTGCTAAGATTTTGGGGTGCGATCACAGAATCATCAAATATATTGTTGCAAGTAGTCAACACTGGGGTTGAAAAAAACGTAATGACAAAACAGACATACATTAGCCACCAAAGAAATGAGAAAAATCAAACCTGAAATGACCAGGTACCAGGAACCCAGTATCTTTCAGTGCTGTCATCTAATATATAATTGCCTAGAATACTACTTCCTGTTAATGTCCGGAGCTAATGTCCGGAGCTAATGTCCGGAACTAATGTCCGGAGATAAGTGACGTCAACAGTGTCCAGTGTCTGATTGGTTGCCGCCTGCTGCGAGCGACCAATCAGAAACGTGCCGTACTGTGACACACTCCGCCCGCCATTTTGGTGTGATTTTTGAATTTTTACCTCACAGCAAGTTTCTACTGCGTGGAGGCGGGCCCAGTGACGTTGCTCTTCAAGCTCCTGCCGAATTTCGTCAAAAAAATGATAATACCATTTACCAAAACTATATATATTTAGTTGTGAAGTGGTTCAGTGACATTTTCACACCAATTTTGAACTTTTGTTTGGTGTTTTCTCCATATACTGCCTATTATTCACTGACTGTTATACTGAGAGACTGCCGTTTATTAACCTCTTCTTTGCCACATTGGGTATATTGCTCTATTATTTGCCACATAAGGACATTGTCCATTATTGCCCAGCAATTTCTCTGCAATATAAACTGCCTATTTATTAATATCTGCATTCCTGCAAAGAACTATTGCCTATTATTAACTGGCTATTTTCCTACTACCTGACACTGCCTCTTATTAACCTGTTGTTTGCCACCACCACGCTTAAAGCTGTTTAGCTTAGCCAACATGAGCTCTAATAGTAAGGATACTAATGACACAGAGCCCAAAGTTGCTGATGGCGCACGTAAGATTAGGTCTGATAGAAAGTATACTAATAATGCAGAGCAAAAAGACGCCGATGCCGCACGTAAGCGCAAACAGCGTGCTAACAAGAGTACAGAGGATAGATGCAAGCGCATGGACACTGTTAAGTATACTAATGACACAGAGTCCAAAGCTTATGATGGCGCACGTAAGATCAGGTCTGATATAAAGTATGGTAATGATGCAGAGCGAAAAGCCGCCGATGCCGCACGTAAGCGCAAACAGCGTGCTAAGTCTGATGTCTTTCATCCCTCCCCTCATAAGCATGTTCATGGATCCTGTGTAACTGTACCTTAAATAACAAGAATTGTCAAGAGCTGGTGAGTGCAGCCATTTTTTGTTCTTTCTTACTATTATTTATTAACCCCTTCATGACCCAGCCTATTTTGACCTTAAAGACCTTGCCGTTTTTTGCAATTCTGACCAGTGTCCCTTTATGAGGTAATAACTCAGGAACGCTTCAACGGATCCTAGCGGTTCTGAGATTGTTTTTTCGTGACATATTGGGCTTCATGTTAGTGGTAAATTTAGGTCAATAAATTCTGCGTTTATTTGTGATAAAAACGGAAATTTGGCGAAAATTTTGAAAATTTCACAATTTTCACATTTTGAATTTTTATTCTGTTAAACCAGAGAGATATGTGACACAAAATAGTTAATAAATAACATTTCCCACATGTTTACTTTACATCAGCACAATTTTGGAAACAAAATTTTTTTTTGTTAGGAAGTTATAAGGGTTAAAATTTGACCAGCGATTTGTCATTTTTACAACGAAATTTACAAAACCATTTTTTTTAGGGACCACCTCACATTTGAAGTCAGTTTGAGGGGTCTATATGGCTGAAAATACCCAAAAGTGACACCATTCTAAAAACTGCACCCCTCAAGGTACTCAAAACCACATTCAAGAAGTTTATTAACCCTTCAGGTGCTTCACAGCAGCAGAAGCAACATGGAAGGAAAAAATGAACATTTAACTTTTTAGTCACAAAAATTATCTTTTAGCAACAATTTTTTTATTTTCCCAATGGTAAAAGGAGAAACTGAACCACGAAAGTTGTTGTCCAATTTGTCCTGAGTACGCTGATACCTCATATGTGGGGGTAAACCACTGTTTGGGCGCACGGCAGGGCTTGGAAGGGAAGGAGCGCCATTTGACTTTTTGAATCAAAAATTGGCTCCACTCTTTAGCGGACACCATGTCACGTTTGGAGAGCCCCCGTGTGCCTAAAAATTGGAGCTCCCCCACAAGTGACCCCATTTTGGAAACTAGACGCCCCACGGAACTTATCTAGATGCATAGTGAGCACTTTGAACCCCCAGGTGCTTCACAAATTAATCCGTAAAAATGAAAAAGTACTTTTTTTTCACAAAAAAATTCTTTTAGCCTCAATTTTTTCATTTTCACATGGGCAACAGGATAAAATGGATCCTAAAATGTGTTGGGCAATTTCTCCTGAGTACACCAATACCTCACATGTGGGGGTAAACCACTGTTTGGGCACATGGTAAGGCTCGGAAGGGAAGGCGCGCCATTTGACTTTTTGAATGAAAAATTATTTCCATCGTTAGCGGACACCATGTCGCGTTTGGAGAGCTCCTGTGTGCCTAAACATTGGCGCTCCCCCACAAGTGACCCCATTTTGGAAACTAGACCCCCCAAGGAACTTATTTAGATGCCTAGTGAGCACTTTAAACCCTCAGGTGCTTCACAAATTGATCTGTAAAAATGAAAAAGTACTTTTTTTTCACAAAAAAATTCTTTTAGCCTCAATTTTTTCATTTTCACATGGGCAACAGGATAAAATGGATCCTAAAATGTGTTGGGCAATTTCTCCTGAGTACACCAATACCTCACATGTGGGGGTAAACCACTGTTTGGGCACATGGTAAGGCTCGGAAGGGAAGGAGCGCCATTTGACTTTTTGAATGAAAAATTATTTCCATCGTTAGCGGACACCATGTCGCGTTTGGAGAGCTCCTGTGTGCCTAAACATTGGCGCTCCCCCACAAGTGAACCCATTTTGGAAACTAGACCCCCCAAGGAACTTATTTAGATGCCTAGTGAGCACTTTAAACCCTCAGGTGCTTCACAAATTGATCTGTAAAAATGAAAAAGTACTTTTTTTTCACAAAAAAATTCTTTTCGCCTCAATTTTTTCATTTTTACATGGGCAGTAGGGTAAAATGGATCATAAAATTTGTTGGGCAATTTCTCCCGAGTACGTCGATACCTCATATGTGGGGGTAAACCACTGTTTGGGCACTCGGCAGGGCTCGGAAGGGAAGGCGCGCCATTTGACTTTTTGAATGGAAAATTAGCTCCAATTGTTAGCGGACACCATGTCGCGTTTGGAGAGCCCCTGTGTGCCTAAACATTGGAGCTCCCCCACAAGTGACCCCATTTTGGAAACTAGACCCCCCAAGGAACTTATCTAGATGCATATTGAGCACTTTAAACCCCCAGGTGCTTCACAGAAGTTTATAACGCAGAGCCATGAAAATAAAAAATAATTTTTCTTTCCTCAAAAATGATTTTTTAGCCTGGAATTTCCTATTTTGCCAAGGATAATAGGAGAAATTGGACCCCAAATATTGTTGTCCTGTTTGTCCTGAGTACGCAGATACCCAATATGTGGGGGTAAACCACTGTTTGGGCGCACGGCAGGGCTCGGAAGGGATGGCACGCCATTTGGCTTTTTAAATGGAAAATTAGCTCCAATCATTAGCGGACACCATGTCACGTTTGGAGAGCCCCTGTGTGCCTAAACATTGGAGATCCCCCAGAAATGACACCATTTTGGAAACTAGACCCCCAAAGGAACTAATCTAGATGTGTGGTGAGGACTTTGAACCCCCAAGTGCTTCACAGAAGTTTATAACGCAGAGCCATGAAAAAAAAAAAAAAATTATTTTCTCAAAAATGATCTTTTAGCCTGCAATTTTTTATTTTCCCAAGGGTAACAGGAGAAATTTGACCCCAAAAGTTGTTGTCCAGTTTCTCCTGAGTACGCTGATACCCCATATGTGGGGGTAAATCACTGTTTGGGCACATGCCGGGGCTCGGAAGTGAAGTAGTGATGTTTTGAAATGCAGACTTTGATGGAATGCTCTGTGGGCGTCACGTTGCGTTTGCAGAGCCCCTGATGTGGCTTAACAGTAGAAACCCCCCACACGTAACCCCATTTTGGAAACTAGACCCCCAAAGGAACTTATCTAGATGTGTGGTGAGCACTTTGAACCCCCAAGTGCTTCATAGAAGTTTATAATGCAGAGCCGTGAAAATAATAAATACGTTTTCTTTCCTCAAAAATAATTATTTAGCCCATAATTTTTTATTTTCCCAAGGGTTACAGAAGAAACTGGACCCCAAAAGTTGTTGTCCAGTTTCTCCTGAGTACGCTGATACCCCATATGTGGGGGTAAACCACTGTTTGGGCACATGCCGAGGCTCGGAAGTGAAGTAGTGACGTTTTGAAATGCAGACTTTGATGGAATGCTCTGTGGGCGTCATGTTGCGTTTGCAGAGCCCCTGATGTGGCTTACCAGTAGAAACCCCCCACAAGTGACCGCATTTTGGAAACTAGACCCCGAAAGGAACTTATCTAGATGTGTGGTGAGCACTTTGAACCCCCAAGCGCTTCATAGAAGTTTATAATGCAGAGCCGTGAAAATAATAAATACGTTTTCTTTCCTCAAAAATAATTATTTAGCCCAGAATTTTTTAATTTTCCCAAGGGTAACAGGAGAAATTTGACCCCAATATTTGTTGTCCAGTTTCTCCTGAGTATGGTGATACCCCATATGTGGGGGTAAATCACTGTTTGGGAACATGCCGGGGCTTGGAATTGAAGTAGTGACGTTTTGAAATGCAGACTTTGATGGAATGCTCTGCGGGCGTCACGTTGCGTTTGCAGAGCCCCTGATGTGCCTAAACAGTAGAAACCCCCCACAAGTGACCCCATTTTGGAAACTAGACCCCGAAAGGAACTTATCTAGATGTGTGGTGAGCACTTTGAACCCCCAAGTGCTTCATAGAAGTTTATAATGCAGAGCCGTGAAAATAATAAATACGTTTTCTTTCCTCAAAAATAATTATTTAGCCCAGAATTTTTTATTTTCCCAAGGGTTACAGGAGAAATTGGACCCCAAAAGTTGTTGTCCAGTTTCTCCTGAGTACGCTGATACCCCATGAGTGGGGGTAAACCACTGTTTGGGCACACGTCGGGGCTCAGAAGGGAAGTAGTGACTTTTGAAATGCAGACTTTGATGGAATGGTCTGCGGGTGTCACGTTGCGTTTGCAGAGCCCCTGGTGTGCCTAAACAGTAGAAACCCCCACAAGTGACCCCATTTTAGAAATTAGACCCCCAAGGAACTTATCTAGATATGTGGTGAGCACTTTGAACCCCCAAGTGCTTCACAGATGTTTACAACGCAGAGCCGTGAAAATAAAAAATCATTTTTCTTTCCTCAAAAATTATGTTTTAGCAAGCATTTTTTTTGATTCACAAGGGTAACAGGAGAAATTGGACCCCAGTAATTGTTGCGCAGTTTGTCCTGAGTATGCTGGTACCCCATATGTGGGGGTAAACCACTGTTTGGGCACACGTCAGGGCTCGGAAGTGAGGGAGCACCATTTGACTTTTTGAATACGAGATTGGCTGGAATCAATGGTGGCGCCATGTTGCGTTTGGAGACCCCTGATGTGCCTAAACAGTGGTAACCCCTCAATTCTACCTCCAACACTAACCCCAACACACCCCTAACCCTAATCCCAACTGTAGCCATAACCCTAAACACAACCCTAACCGCAACACACCCCTAACCACAACCCTAACCCCAACACACCCCTAACCATAACCACAACCCTAATTCCAACCCTAACCCTAAGGCTATGTGCCCACGTTGCGGATTCGTGTGAGATATTTTCGCACCATTTTTGAAAAATCCGCGGGTAAAAGGCACTGCGTTTTACCTGCGGATTTTCCGCGGATTTCCAGTGTTTTTTGTGCGGATTTCACCTGCGGATTCCTATTGAGGAACAGGTGTAAAACGCTGCGGAATCCGCACAAAGAATTGACATGCTGCGGAAAATACAACGCAGCGTTTCCGCGCGGTATTTTCTGCACCATGGGCACAGCGGATTTGGTTTCGATATGTTTACATGGTACTGTAAACCTGATGGAACACTGCTGCGAATCCGCAGCCAAATCCGCACCGTGTGCACATAGCCTAATTCTAAAGGTATGTGCACACGCTGCGGAAAACGCTGCGGAAAACGCTGCGGATCCGCAGCAGTTTCCCATGAGTTTACAGTTCAATGTAAACCTACGGGAAACAAAAATCGCTGTGCCCATGCTGCGGAAAAACTGCACGGAAACGCAGCGGTTTACATTCCGCAGCATGTCACTTCTTTGTGCGGATTCCGCAGCGGTTTTACAACTGCTCAAATAGAAAATCGCAGTTGTAAAACCGCGGTAAATCCGCCATAAATCCGCAGCGGTTTAGCACTGCGGATTTATCAAATCCGCAGCGGAAAAATCCGCAGAGGACCAGAATACGTGTGCACATACCGAAACCCTAACCCTAGCCCTAACCCTACCCCTAGCCCTAACCCTAACCCTACCCCTACCCCTACCCCTACCCCTAGCCCTAACCCTACCCCTAGCCCTAACCCTAACCCTAGCCCTAACCCTACCCCTAACCCTACCCCTAACCCTACCCCTAACCCTAACCCTAACCCTATTCTAACATTAGTGGAAAAAAAAAAATTTCTTTATTTTTTTATTGTCCCTATCTATGGGGGTGACAAAGGGGGGGGGTCATTTATTATTTTTTTTATTTTGATCACTGAGATAGATTATATCTCAGTGATCAAAATGCACTTTGGAACGAATCTGCCGGCCGGCAGATTCGGCGGGCGCACTGCGCATGCGCCCGCCATTTTGGAAGATGGCGGCGCCCAGGGAGAAGACGGACGGGACCCAGGCTGGATCGGTAAGTATGATGGGGTGGGGGGGACCACGGGGGGGGATCGGAGCACGGGGGGGAATCGGAGCGCGGCAGGCGTGGAACGGAGCACGGGGGGGTGGAACGGAGCACGGGGGGGCTGGAATGGAGCACGGGGGGGTGGAACGGAGCACCGGGGGGTGGAACGGAGCACCGGGGGGGGTGGATCGGAGTGCAGGGGGGGTGATTGGAGCACGGGGGGGTGATTGGAGCACGGGGGGAGCGGACAAGAGCACGGGGGGGAGCGGAGCACTGGACGGAGGGGAGCCGGAGCAGTGTACCGGCCAGATCGGAGGGCTGGGGGGGCGATCGGAGGGGTGGGGTGGGGGCACACTAGTATTTCCAGCCATGGCCGATGATATTTCAACATCGGCCATGGCTGGATTGTAATATTTCACCCGTTATAATAGGTGAAATATTACAAATCGCTCTGATTGGCAGTTTCACTTTCAACAGCCAATCAGAGCGATCGTAGCCACGAGGGGGTGAAGCCACCCCCCCTGGGCTAAACTACCACTCCCCCTGTCCCTGCAGATCGGGTGAAATGGGAGTTAACCCTTTCACCCGATCTGCAGGGACGCGATCTTTCCATGACGCCGCATAGGCGTCATGGGTCGGAATGGCACCGACTTTCATGACGCCTACGTGGCGTCAAAGGTCGGGAAGGGGTTAATTGTATTATTCTTACATTTGAATAAATAAAGTATATATGGATTCTAGACTCCCGATTCTTTAGAATCGGGCTGCCATCTAGTATTCTATAACTGCACAAGGAGTTCAGTGTTCAGAAACAAGGCCATGGTAAGGAAGGAAGTTGTTCAATCACCACTGAACAAGACACAAAACTTGAAACATGAAGACTGGGCCAAGAAAGATCTGAACACAGATTTTTCAAAAATCTTATGGACTGATGAGATGAGAGTGACTTTTGACGGACTAGATGGATGGGCTCGTGGCAGCATAACTAACGGACACAGACCTCCACTTCAACTCCTACGCCAGCAAGGTGGAGATGGGGTTCTGCTGTAAGCTGGAATTATTAAATCTGAGCTAGCTTCAGGTTGAAGATGGACTCAAAGATGGACTCCCATACCTACTGCCAGTTTTTAGATGACACTTTTCTCAAGCAGTGGTGCAGGAAAAAGTTTGCATCTTTCAAGAAAACCATGATTTTTTTAGCAGGACAATTCTTCATCTCATGCATCAAAGTACTCCACTGTTTGTTTAGTTGGTAAAAGCCTTAAAGATGAAAATGTCAAGGTCTTTTTATCACATGACCTAAGCCATATTGAGAAATTGTGGGCCCTTCTTAAATGTGAGATTTGAGGTGAAAGAAAACAGTACACCTCTGTGAACTGTGTGTTAGAAGGCTGTGGTTGGCACTGCCCATAAAGTTGCTAGTCAACAGTTCACAAAACTGGTAGACTCCATGGATGGAAGGCTTATGATTGTTATTGAGAAGAAGGGTGGCTGTTTTGGTCACTGATATTTTTTTGACACGTCAAAAATATATTTTTGTATACTTTGAGTTGTTTGGTTATTATTCTCACTTTAACAGATACAAATAAACAATTGAATTGAGAAAATGTACATTTTTCATTTAGGTGCATAATTCTGCACACTAATAGTTTACCAATATGCACACATATTTCTTCTTCTATGAAAGACAAATCTCACTTTTACTTTCTTAAATGTTCAGATTTCAGGTTTATTAACCATTTGGATTGATCGACAACAGTGTAGTGGTTCAATAATAAAATTAATTGTTAAAAGTAAAAATTGACTAATAATTGTGCACACAGTATTTATAGTTGATTATTTAACAGCTGTATCCAAAGTCGATTATTATGTATATTATGCTCAATATTCATTATAAATTATCAATCTATATGCTGGATGATTGAGAGGTGTCTGACCAAGAAGTATCGTTTCTCCTTGTGGAGAGTGACATGATAAGCATGTCGAGGTGAGGAGACTCAAAGCCGCAATGCTCCTCTGGGAAATATGCAAATTGTCTCTTCAGAGAGGAAGAGGACTAGAACTCTATTGCCACCTATTGGAAGTAGCAATCCTAACAGTCAATGTCGACACTTTAACGAGCCTTGTCACATGACTTAGGACTGATTTGGCTATTATCCTAAGTCATGAATAATTGTTCAACGAATAACTGAAGGGTTCATAATATGCAACCCTCTAATTTAGCTGCTGAAAATATATAGTGTTATGGAAAACATTAATGAAAATGTGGTTATAGGAAACGACTTACACTTACTATAATATGTATTTGAATTAAAACGTCTGACAATGAAATAGAGCTTTATACTTCGAACCAACATGACTTTAAAATTTTTATTCTCTTTTATTTTCATAGACTTAATCAAGTGCAAGAGAGATCGCTTAGGAACTCAATGCCCTCTTTGTTCCAGTCCTAAAAAGAATCAAGGGAAATCTTTAAATGAAATATCATCTCAAGATCTTACTTGTGTTAAGCCTAATATAGAAAACATCTACAAGCTAAAAAACATCTCTTCCATAGAAGAAGGCAGCTTTACTGCCCTATCAGCCAAAGACTTTGTTGCTCCAATGGGATCTCTAATCATAAATATGACAGATCAGTCTGGAAATGAAGCAAACCTAGCCTGTACTGTTCAAAGGCCAACCAAAATGGCTCAGATAATGTTGGACAGAAAAGACGAATACACAGCAATGAGGACTACATTCTCCTCTTTCTTGGTATGCGACATTGACTATGATCATATTCAGAAGTTATGGGGAATATTAGCAATGTACAGTGATTCTTCAATGAAACTTAAGCGGGAGCTTTTGCTTACAAAGACACCTTTTATCCACTATAAATATAAGCAAGTAGGCTCTGGTGATGATGTCTTTACTGACATTGATGCAGAAATTCGAGCAGAACCTAGCTGGCTGATGCAGGACTTGATTACTATTCAACTTGATAGGACAGCAACAACTCTCAGCACACTGCATATCCGGTACTTCACAGATATCTATGTTACAATTCCCAGATCTGTTGAGTACCCCTCAAGAAACAATTGGGCCATGATCATCAAGAACAACCAGACACAGACAGAGTATACTGCAATAATAGGAGGAACAGTGGAGATGGATTGCCAAGTTGTGGGTGAACCAGTTCCAAATATTGAATGGGTGCTTCCTGATGGAATTAAAATCCGAGCACCATATATGAGTGAAGAAGGAAGGATAACAATTACAAAAAATGGAAAGTTTATTTTAAAGGTGGCTGATAGTTTTGACACTGGGGTTTACCATTGCATTGCTACAAATTATTTGGATGCAGATGTACTTTCATTTAGAATTACTGTGATAAGTGGTGATGTGGAGGAAGAAGCTGTCAATGGGATTGAACTTTCAGTCAATAGTGGGGATGTTCTCTATCTTCCTTGTGGTTCATATGGAGTTCCTGATGCATATGTGAACTGGATATTACCCGATCACTCTATTTTACATGAAACCTCAAAAAACAAGGTTATTTTCTCCAATGGCACACTAAAGATCCAAGCTATAAGACAAAGAGACAGAGGACATTTTAGATGTTTAGCAGCTAATCAATATGGACTCGACATGTTGACACATAGAGTGTTGGTGAAAGACAGAAAATTCAGCACAACTATTATGAAAGTACAGCTGGACCAAAACGAGGATGTAAATGTTGAAGGATCAGGCAATGAAGACATTAAAGAAAACCTGGACTCTGTGACAGGGAAAGCCATTGAACATAAAAGATATCCAAATAGACGCCTACCTATCAAATCAGATGGACAACAAAGTACAAATGTACCAGCACATAGAAGAAACAGAATAAACCATGGTTATAGAGGACACAGGAGACAATTTACTCAAAACACAAGAAAAATTGATCCCCAACGCTGGACAGAGATATTACAGAAAACAAAGCAAAATTCAATCAACAGCAAACCAAAAACAGAAGTAATGAAAACAGTAAAGGAAGAAAACGATATAGAAAGCATATCTGGAGATGCAGAACAACCATCCGGTGAAGAATTCCTTCCAGTGAATGAAAAGTTCTCAATAGTAACAGAGAATTACTCAAGTACAGGCATACTTAATACAAAACCCAGAGTGTCTTCAGTGACTGATTCTGATAATCATAAATGGAGCACAAATAAAGTACCTACAACACCAACCAAAGCAAACATTGATGAACGCTACACAGAAATACCAAAGACGAATAGTTACATTACACTGAGCAGTCAGGAGCTAACTCCAACACAATATTTTGCTTCAGGAGAAAACCCTACTTCAAACAACTATGATAGTGAACAGTCAACAACACTAAGCATTTTAAACCCATTAGCATTGGCAATATCAGAAGCACCACCTACTACAAATGTTGTGAGCATGCTACCCACAGATGCCACAACCAATTTGATGCCAAAACTTATTCCTCTTACTACATATGGCAATGTTGAATCTGATAGTAATATTTTTGTAACTACAATAAAATCTTTAACTGCAACTCCACAATCTGGGGTCATAAGGCCAACAACTTCCAGTACTTACCTTTATACTAAATCACAAGACATTACAACCACTACAGTAACAAAACTAACCTCTTCTCATTATACTGACACACATGATATTACAAACCCTATCATTATGGAAAATGGACTACAAACTAAACCTCAATATGATTACACCACTTTTACTACATCTAGTTATTTGAAAAGTCCATCTGAGAATGTAGTTACTATGCCCAAACAAGGAATAACTTCAATCAGTAGAACACCTCCTAACTTTATAATCAATCCAACAACATCCTATGATTCCTTTACTCCAAAATATATATATATGGAACAAAAAAACACATCTAGCAATCTACATGCAGCTCCTCCACCATCTCAACAACTATCAGCTCCAACTAGTTCAATTACAGGAAGCTCTGTCATTTCTACAGGACCAAAAGAAGTTATAGAACCATCAGTCATAACTCACATCACAATTACTCCGGTATCTCATAAGCAATCTCCATCCAGTGTTAGTTCACATTCAAACACCCTAATGCCTTTACCAGCCATTACTACTACTCAGCCAACTGTTTTCACTACCAAAGACATTACAAGTAAGCTACAGACCACACCTGACAATTTACACTCTTTTACATCAAGAATTGACACCACAAGAATTCCACATTATTATGAAGCAAGGGAGGATTTGGAAGATCAAAATGTTCGCTTTGATTCCTCCACCAAGACAAGTGCAAAATTGCTTCTTTCACAAACTGACATTGGTCCAATATATTTTCATAGCACTCAGAAAATCATAACTCCAGGGCTCCCAGCTGGCTCCACAATCATTACTCATCAACAGATCCAGATAATGAAAGAAGTTACACCATTTGTGCCAACTCTAAGGCGTTACGGTCGCAGAAGAATCCCAGGAAGAAGGCGCATCGTAAAACCAGATCGTATTCCAGATGTTAAAGTGCATCAATCTAGATTTGGAAAACAAGAAAATATTAATGATATCACTGAAACCACAACAGCATACAGTACAGTTTCTAGTATTGCTAAAAATAAACAGATTTTATCTAGTACAATACCTTCAATCACAAATCCCCCATTACCAATCACACTGTCAACTAAAACAGCTCCAGAGGCTTTTAGGAGAAAAGAAGCAACCACTTTGCTGACTACCCAATTCAAAAATACTGATAAAGCCACTAATACATACAATACGCCATCTTCACCTCACATTACTAAAACAAGTAACATAGACATGTCTGTTTTGGAAAAGCTCAAGGTTGGATTAAGTTATAACCAAGGTGCAACAACATCCGTACTGATAACCATGCCTGTAGTTGGACAAAAAGAAAAGCTGGTATCCACTTCACCCCAACCCACCACCAAACCTTTAGCAGCCTCCAAAATAATTAGAAGGAAAATTCCCTGGCATAGATTGTTTCCAAACAATCAGTTTACTCAAAGAGAAATTCTTAGGAAACTCAGAAAACACTCTCATTTAACATCTACTATTATCTCCACTACTCCACTTCCAACAATAAAACCAATTGTTACAAAAATTCCTATAGTACCTTTTACAAAGGAAGAGAAACTAGGAAGAGGAAACCTAAGCAGTTCTTCCGTATCAATGGTAAATTATCCAATGAGCGCTGAAGCAACATCTAGTATGGTTCATCGAATTAGTGGCAAAGCATCAAAAACAATAATGCATCCCAAATCTGCTACAGTAGAAGCAACAACTGTTTATCCAACCAATATTGAAAAGGAAACAAGTGCCAAATATGCCTCCAAAAAAACAACTGTACTTTATCCAACAATAACTAGTGATAACCAAAGGCTAATTTTTCCAACCAGGTCTGCAGTTCCATCAACTATACAACTTCCAACTAATTCAAATTTTGCCGAAACCAAAGTGCAGCCTGCAAGTTCTAAGGATGGAAAAACTGAAGCTTATTCAGTCAGTTCTATGGGGGTAATAACGACTAAAGAAGCTACACTCATCCCTAACACAGGTTATGTCTCTACTACATTAACCCCCAAAACAGCTGCTGTCTATAACAGACATAGATTTCTGAAAAGAAAACGACCAAGAAAAAAAAATTTCTTATTCAACTCAGTAAACACTTACACTTATAAGCCATCAACAAATATAAACTTGTCAACTTATCCAGATGATACCACAGTTAATAGAATAATTTCAACACCAAAGTCCTCAGTTACCACTGTTACAAAAACACCAATAACATTAACGAGTTCAAAAAATTATGCTTCTCCAAACATGGTGACCAAATTTTTTTGGAGTAATCTAACCAAGGATGATAAGTTATCCATGCATCCATCAGTTGCAATGAATCGCATTGAGAACTTAATTACTCCATACTTAGAGCCATCAGACATAAATAATATAGCCACATCTGACCAAGCTCTCAACAAAAATATCCCACATGAGCATTCTTTTGTCACAACATATAAAACCAAGGCCTTCCCAACACATAAGATAAGTCCTACAACCAGCACACCTACACCACTATCGATAACTAATAATGTTATCAATAGTGTAACTATTCCAGCAGCCATAATAAGTCCAAGCACAACCCAAGCATCAGCTGGTGGTAGAAAAGAAAATGTTGGAATCCCCAAAACATCTCAGGGGAATGTAAACACCCCAGCACAATTTCCAAATCTATTGAAAACACCTATACGATACAATGTTTCATCTATGGTAACACAGAAAACTGAAAAGAAGGCAACTTCCCAAAAAACAGAAGAAATTCCTTTCAATTATGTTCGCTCTAAACCTAGTATTTTGGGAGGTAAAGCTGCAAGTTTCACTGTCCTTGCTAACTCGGATGCCTTCATTCCATGCGAGGCAACTGGAGATCCAACACCCACCATATTGTGGACAAAAGTGGCTTCAGGTAGGGATAGTTCCTTTTATTACTTTGTTGAAAATTTACACACTTTCATACATTAATTTTTACTTTTTTTGCATGTTCTAAATAATAAAGTTTGATCCAAAAAAAGCAAACCATTTTGTCATGGATTGTTTTTAGTACCAGAGTTTGAAAATACAGTCCTTTTTGGACATATTTTTAATTTCACGTTAAGCTGCACTAACATTGTATTTAAGTAAAAATATACAGGGCCTGATTTATTAAGGCTGGCATGCAAAAAAACTGGTCTAAATCTCGATGAATCTGCCGTGCAGGCTTTGCCACATCTTGTCCCAAGCTGTCTTCACTAAGATGGTTGTAAAAACATCAAAGTCACAAAATTTTTTGTGCAACTCAGAAATGAAAAAAGAAAACTGGTGAAAACTCCTTGATAAGTTGGGCCCTTAATATTTAAAAAAAAAAAAGCGAAAAACAACCACATGCACATGCTTACATGGATTACAGCTTCTTTAACATTAATTATCCATAAAGTGCCTGTACATTTGCAGTAGAATTCATATTTATAAGGATGTGATATTTAACCAATACAGTACAGTATTCATCAGGACTAGAAGAAACCCCCCCAAAAATCCATGGTTTTTAAATTTAGATTTAATAACTGAGGACATATTTGAATAGTTTTATATTTTATAGTGAAAATATTGTTTCTTTACCAGGAACTTTCGTATCCAAGACAAGAAGGGGAAACAGGATGGAAGTCTTACCAAATGGAACACTCTCTATTTCAAGTGTGAGTGCCCAGGACCGTGGGCAGTATCTTTGCGTTGCTAATAACCAGTATGGCTCAGACCGGCTGCTTGTAACACTTTCCATCATTACATACCCTCCAAGGATTATACAGGGCAGATCAAGGGAGGTTACAGTGCACTCTGGCACTACAGTAAGTATAAAGTGCCAGGCTGAAGGACGACCTTTTCCTACCATCACCTGGATACTAGCCAATGAGACCATTGCATCTGAAAAATCTGACAGTGTTCATAAGGTTTTTGTTTTATCTGATGGGACTCTTACTATTATGGAAGTGACTATTTATGATCGAGGAATTTATAAATGTATTGCTACTAATACAGCTGGATCAGATACATTTACTGTAAAGGTTCAAGTGATTGCTGCTCCGCCTGCTATTTTGGAAGATAAAAGACAAACTGTACTTGCTCTTCCGGGAGAGAATGTAAAACTTCATTGCACGGCAAAAGGAAACCCACAACCCAGTGTTCACTGGGTAGCATTTGACGGTACAAAGGTGAAACCATTACATTATGTAAATGAAAAGTTGTTCCTGTTCTCTAATGGGACACTTTACATAAGGAATGCAGCATCCTCTGACAATGGAAACTATGAATGTATAGCAACCAGCTCTACTGGCTCAGAAAGAAGGGTCGTCACTCTCAAGGTGGAGCAAAATGATATTGTGCCTAAAATAATCAATGCTTCACCGAAATCCACTGAAATGAACATCGGTGACAAGTTGATGCTAAACTGTAGTGCATCTGGAGAACCAAAGCCAAGGATAATATGGAGGCTACCATCAAAAGCTTTGGTAGATCAATGGCACAGGTAAGAAAATATATTTATGGTAAATTGATCATACATATACATTTCTGAAATGGTTGCATGATAAATTGTAAACAGCATAGTCAATGAAGAACACAAACTAGAGCCCCATAGTATCACCAGCCTTACTGAAGATTATGTGAATCCTAAAATAGAAGTGCTGGCTTATTTAGAGATCATACACAAGCATCGCAGCAAAGGCAGCAAATAAAAATCATAGTAAAAAGGCAGAGATGAGGACAGGAAGGAGTTATTTACAATGATGGACAAACAGAAGGTAAGGGAGTAGCTGCACAAGGTAGACATGATGTGGAAAAAAGGTGGGTCTTTGCAAAGAGATACTGAACAAATGAACACATTTCGATAGTATATAAATGGGCATAATTGCTTATGCCTAGAGGATTCCCTATGATACCTTGTATAGCAGGTAATAGGAGGATAAGAGTCTTTTGCTTTTGAGAGGCTGTGAGAAGTGTGCACATAACAGGGTAGAGACGTGACTGCTAGTATGGATCTGGAAAGGTCAACATGCGAAATCACTGGAAATGAAAGCTTTAGAATTAAAACAAAATATTTTCTTTCCATCTTCTCGGATTTAATCTGCTTTTTTGCCCCCCCAAAAATATAGCTGTAATATATATGGGTGGGGAAAAAGTATTTAGTCAGCCACCAATTATGCAAATTCTCCCACTTAAAAAGATGAGAGAGGCCTGTAATTTACATCATAGGAGACCACAACTATGAGAGTAAAAATGAGAAAACAAATCCAGAAAATTACCTTGTCTGATTTGGCATGTTTTTTTTGCAAATTATGGTAGAAAATAAGTATTTAGTTACCTAAAAACATGCAAGATTTCTGGCTCTCATAGACCTGTAACTTCTTCTTTAACCCCTCTGTGACCTTAGACGTACTATCCCGTCGAGGTGCCCTGGGCTTATCTGACCCTGGACGGGATAGTACGTCATAGCCGATCGGCCGCGCTCACGGGGGGAGCGCGGCCGATCGCGGCCGGGTGTCAGCTGCTTATCGCAGCTGACATCCGGCACTATGTGCCAGGAGCGGTCACGGACCGCCCCCGGCACATTAACCCCTGGCACACCGCGATCAAAGATGATCGCGATGTGCCGGCGGTGCAGGGAAGCACCGCGCAGGGAGGGGGCTCCCTGCGGGCTTCCCTGAGCCCCCCGCAGCAACGCGATGTGATCGCGTTGCTGCGAGGGTCTTACCTCCCTCCCTCCCTGCTCCAGACCCGGATCCAAGATGGCCGCGGATCTGGGTCCTGCAGGGAGGGAGGTGGCTTCACAGAGCCTGCTCAGAGCAGGCACTGTGAAGGCTGCACTGCGCTAAAGGTACCTTCACACATAACGATATTGTTAACGATATCGTTGCTATTTGTGACGTAGCAACGATATCGTTAATGAAATCGTTCTGTGTGACAGCGACCAACGATCAGACCCCTGCTGGGAGATCGTTGGTCGCTGAACAAAGTCCAGAACTTTATTTCGTCGCTGGACTCCCTGGAGACATCGCTGGATCGGCGTGTGTGACACCGATCCAGCGATGTCTTCACTGGTAACCAGGGTAAACATCGGGTAACTAAGCGCAGGGCCGCGCTTAGTAACCCGATGTTTACCCTGGTTACCATGCTAAAAGTAAAAAAAAACAAACACTAGATACTTACCTACCGCTGTTTGTCCTCCAGCGCTGTGCTCTGCACTCCTCCTGTACTGTCTGTGAGCCGGAAAGCAGAGCGGTGACGTCACCGCTCTGCTTTCCGGCTCACAGACAGTACAGGAGGAGAGCAGAGAAGCAGAGCGCAGCGCTGGAGGACAGACAGCGGTAGGTAAGTATCTAGTGTTTTTTTTTTTTACTTTTAGCATGGTATCCAGGGTAAACATCGGGTTACTAAGCGCGGCCCTGCGCTTAGTTACCCGATGTTTACCCTGGTTACCGGCATCGTTGGTCGCTGGAGAGCTGTCTGTGTGACAGCTCTCCAGCGACCAAACAGCGACGCTGCAGCGATCCGGATCGTTGTCGGTATCGCTGCAGCGTCGCTTAATGTGAAGGGGCCTTAAGTCAGATCAGTGATCTGACAGAGTGCTGTGCAAACTGTCAGATCACTGATCTGTGATGTACCCCCCTGGGACAAAGTAAAAAAGTTAAAAACATTTTTTCCAAATGTGTAAAAAAAAATAAAAAAAAATATTCCAAAATAATGACAAAAAAAAAAAAATATTATTCCCATAAATACATTTCTTTATCTAAATAAAAAAAAACCAATAAAAGTACACATATTTAGTATCGCCGCGTCCGTAACGACCCGACCTATAAAACTGTCCCACTAATTAACCCCTTCAGTAAACACCGTAAGAAAAAAAAAAAAAAACGAGGCAAAAAACAACGCTTTATTATCATACCGCCGAACAAAAAGTGGAATAACACGCGATCAAAAGGACAGATATAAATAACCATGGTACCGTTGAAAACATCATCTTGTCCCACAAAAAACGAGCCACCATACAGCATCATTAGCAAAAAAATAAAAAAGTTATAGTCCTGAGAATAAAGCGATGAAAAAATAATTATTTTTTTCTGTAAAATAGTTTTTATCATATAAAAGCGCCAAAACATAAAAAAATGATATAAATGAGGTATCGCTGTAATCGTACTGACCCGAAGAATAAAACTGCTTTATCAATTTTACCAAACGCGGAACGGTATAAACGCCTCCCCCAATAGAAATTCATGAATAGCTGGTTTTTGGTCATTCTTCCTCACAAAAATCGGAATAAAAAGCGATCAAAAAATGTCACGTGCCCAAAAATGTTTTCAATAAAAACGTCAACTCGTCCCGCAAAAAACAAGACCTCACATGACTCTGTGGACCAAAATATGGAAAAATTATAGCTCTCAAAATGTGGTATTGCAAAAAATATTTTTTGCAATAAAAAGCGTCTTTCAGTGTGTGATGGCTGCCAATCATAAAAATCCACTAAAAAACTCGCTATAAAAGTAAACCAAACCCCCCTTCATCACCCCCTTAGTTAGGGAAAAATAAAAAAAATGTATTTATTTCCATTTTCCCATTAGGGCTAGGGTTAGGGCTAGGGTTAGGGCTAGGGTTAGGGCTAGGGCTAGGGTTAGGGTTAGGGTTAGGGCTAGGGTTAGGGTTGGGGCTAGGGTTAGGGCTAGGGTTAGGGTTAGGGCTAGGGTTAGGGATAGGGTTAGGGTTAGGGCTAGGGCTAGGGTTAGGGTTTAGATTACATTTACAGTTGGGAATAGGGTTGGGATTAGGGTTAGGGGTGTGTCAGGGTTAGAGGTGTGGTTAGGGTTACCGTTGGAATTAGGGTTAGGGGTGTGTTTAGATTAGGGTTTTAGTTATAATTGGGGGGTTTCCACTGTTTCGGCACATCAGGGGCTCTCCAAACACGACATGGCGTCCGATCTCAATTCCAGCCAATTCTGCGTTGAAAAAGTAAAACAGTGCTCCTTTCCTTCCGAGCTCTCCCATGTGCCCAAACAGGGGTTTACCCTCACATATGGGGTATCAGCGTACTCAGGACAAATAGGACAACAACTTTTGTGGTCCAATTTTTCCTGTTACCCTTGGGAAAATACAAAACTGGGGGCTAAAAAATAATTTTTGTGGGAAAACAAAAAGATTTTTTATTTTCACGGCTCTGCGTTATAAACTGTAGTGAAACACTTGGGGGTTCAAAGTTCTCACAACACATCTAGATAAGTTCATTGAGGGGTCTAGTTTCCAATATGGGGTCACTTGTGGGGGGTTTCTACTGTTTAGGTACATTAGGGGCTCTGCAAACGCAATGTGACGCCTGCAGACCAATCCATCTAAGTCTGCATTCCAAATGATGCTCCTTCCCTTCCGAGCCCTCCCATGCGCCCAAACGGTGGTTCCCCCCCACATATCGGGTATCAGCGTACTCAGGACAAATTGGACAACAACATTTAGGGTCCAATTTTTCCTGCTAACCTTGGAAAAATACAAAACTGGGGGCTAAAATATAATTTTTGTGGAAAAAAAAATATTTTTTATTTGCACGGCTCTTCGTTATAAACTGTAGTGAAATACTTGGGGGTTCAAAGCTCTCACAACACATCAAGATGAGTTCCTTAGGGGGTCTACTTTCCAAAATGGTGTCACTTGTGGGGGGTTTCTACTGTTTAGGTACATTAGGGGCTCTGCAAACGCAATGTGACGCCTGCAGACCAATCCATCTAAGTCTGCATTCCAAATGGCGCTCCTTCCCTTCCGAGCCCTCCCATGCGCCCAAACGGTGGTTCCCCCCCCACATATGGGGTGTCAGCGTACTCAGGACAAATTGGACAACAACTTTTGGGGTCCAATTTCTCCTGTTACCCTAGGGAAAATACAAAACTGGGGGCTAAAAAATAATTTTTGTGGGAAAAAAATTTTGTTTTATTTTTATGGCTCTGCATTATAAACTTCTGTGAAGCCCTTGGTGGGTCAAAGTGCTCACCACACATCCAGATAAGTTCCTTAGGGGGTTTACTTTCCAAAATGGTGTCACTTGTGGGGGGTTTCAATGTTTAGGCACATCAGTGGCTCTCCAAACGCAACATGGCGTCCCATCTCAATTCCTGTCAATTTTGCATTGAAAAGTCAAACGGCGCTCCTTCTCTTCCGAGCTCTCCCATGTGCCCAAACAGTGGTTTACCCCCACAAATGGGGTATCAGCGTACTCAGGACAAATTGGACAACAACTTTTGAGGTCCAATTTCTTCTCTTACCCTTGGAAAAATAAAAAATTGGGGGCAAAAATATAATTTTTGTGAAAAAATATGATTTTTTATTTTTACGGTTCTGCATTATAAACTTCTGTGAAGCACTAGGTGGGTCAAAGTTCTCACCACACCTCTAGATAAGTTCCTTAGGGGGTCTACTTTCCAAAATGGTGTCACTTGTGGGGGGTTTCAATGTTTAGGCACATCAGTGGCTCTCCAAACGCAACATGGCGTCCCATCTCAATTTCTGTCAATTTTGCATTGAAAAGTCAAACGGCGCTCCTTCCCTTCTGAGCTCTGCCATGCGCCCAAACAGTGGTTTACTGCCACATATGGGGTATCAGCGTACTCAGGACAAATTGGACAACAACTTTTGAGGTCCAATTTCTTCTCTTACCCTTGGAAAAATAAAAAATTGGGGGCAAAAATATAATTTTTGTGAAAAAATATGATTTTTTATTTTTACGGTTCTGCATTATAAACTTCTGTGAAGCACTTGGTGGGTCAAAGTGCTCACCACACATCCAGATAAGTTCCTTAGGGGGTCTACTTTCCAAAATGGTGTCACTTGTGGGGGGTTTCAATGTTTAGGCATATCAGTGGCTCTCCAAACGCAACATGGCGTCCCATCTCAATTCCTGTCAATTTTGCATTGAAAAGTCAAACGGCGCTCCTTCCCTTCCGAGCTCTCCCATGTGCCCAAACAGTGGTTTACTGCCACATATGGGGTATCAGCGTACTCAGGACAAATTGGACAACAAATTTTGGGGTCCATTTTCTCCTGTTACCCTTGGTAAAATAAAACAAATTGGAGCTGAAGTAAATTTTTTGTGTAAAAAAGTTAAATGTTCATTTTTATTTAAACATTCCAAAAGTTCCTATTAAACACCTGAAGGGTTAATAAACTTCTTGAATGTGGTTTTGAGCACCTTGAGGGGTGCAGTTTTTAGAATGGTGTCACACTTGGGTATTTTCTATCATATAGACCCCTCAAAATGACTTCAAATGAGATGTGGTCCCTAAAAAAAAAATGGTGTTGTAAAAATGAGAAATTGCTGGTCAACTTTTAACCCTTATAACTCCCTAACAAAAAAAAAATTTGGTTCCAAAATTATGCTGATGTAAAGGAGACATGTGGGAAATGTTACTTATTAAGTATTTTGTGTGACATATCTCTGTGATTTAATTGCATAAAAATTCAAAGTTTGAAAATTGCGAAATTTTCAAAATTTTCGCCAAATTTCCGTTTTTTTCACAAATAAACGCAGGTACTATCAAAGAAATTTTACCACTATCATGACGTACAATATGTCACGAGAAAACAATGTCAGAATCACCAGGATCCGTTGTAGTGTTCAAGAGTTATAACCTCATAAAGGGACAGTGGTCAGAATTGTAAAAATTGGCCTGGTCATTGACGTGCAAACCACCCTTGGGGGTAAAGGGGTTAAGAGGCTCCTCTGTCCTCCAGTCATTACCTGTAGTAATGGCACCTGTTTGAACTAGCAAATAAATTAAGCCTTGAATATGTTCTAACTTTGTTTATATTTCAAACTATAGAAAATTCAGAAATGAATTTCAGAAGTGAGTTTGTGGGTACTTTACAGTGTCACATCACTGAAGGAGGAACAGGGAGGACAGTGAGGAGGAATAGCACCTCTAAAACACAGCTTATTTTTTGTTATTACTTGGCCTTCCTAAATGACATTTGCTCCCATCACTCTTGATCTCTCTTCTTGGATGGCTAAATTATGCACACGTCTTCTAGTTTTATACATTTTCTTCTACTAGATTCCAGATAGGAAAATAAGTTTAAGTAGTAATAAAACGATTAGGTCAGCTCACCAATAGATTCCAGCTGGTGCACAGAACTCCATTCTGATCCCCACGTTGCAAGACAGCAAATTAAAGAAAAATAGTTCCTCAATTCCCCTTCTTCCTAGCCACTGCAGTAGAAAAGCATTGCCTTTACTCTCGTTTTTTGTCAATGTGTATTAGCCCTAGTGCCAGGCTATTTTTAGCAACTTTATAATAAAGAGAAAATCTTTTTCAATTTTACCTGGAAGCTGAACCTATTTTTCTTACATTTGCTGAGCAAAATAAGTTTCACATGCTGCTCTTTCCTGTGTGAAAAAAGTCTTTGAAGGTTTAGTGCATATGTGGTTAGAAGTTTCCATATGTCAATAGGGCTTCAAATATTTGGATAACAGTATTTTGCCTAGGAAGACATTTTTCCTCATCTCTCATTGTTTGGTGCAGATTATGTTAATAACAGTGGTTTATGGAGCAAAACTAATTATTTTTATAGTTATGACATAAAAAAGGGAGGCACCAGGCCATATGTACAGTATTATAGAATGCTGTATATCAGGCCTGTAAGGTGGTGGTCTTATATCGGTCAGCACATTGGCTCAGTGGATAGCACTTCAGCCTTGCAGCTGATGCTGAATTTTATGCTGAGGATTCAGGAGAGGTTTTCTTCTGATGACTCTTCAATGAAGGCCATATATGTGTAGGTGTCTCTGAACAGCAGAACAATGTACCACAATTCTAGCATCTGCTAAATCTTTCTGGAGGTCTTTTCTAGTCAAGCGGGGGTTATGATTTGCCTCTTTATCGATCCTACAAACAGCTCTCACTGAAATTGCTTGGTCTTCCAGACCTTATCTTGACTTCCACTGATACTGTTAGCTGCAATTTCTTAATTACATTTCGAACTGAGGAAAGGGCAACTTGAGAACTCTTTCCTAGCTTCTAATAGCCTTCTCCTACTTTGTGGGTTACCACCATTTTCCTCTTCACAGCGCTAGGCAGCTTCTTAGAATAACCCACAGCTGCTGTAATTTGGCACAAGGTTAGAGGAGGCTGGGTTTTTATAAAGCTGGTAAATTTGCATCGCCTGGCCTTTCCTAACAATGGCAGTGAACAAGCCATAACCCTAACAGGCTTATTAAGGTCTGAAGCCATGGTCAAAGTTATCTGAGCACACATATCTCCAACCATGCCCAAACTTTTGTATTGGCTCATTTTATGCAATTTTTTAAATGTAAAAAGACTACATATATATTTTTTTTTCCTAAATTGCAAAGGAAATGTGTCATCTTTCACTTTAGTCCTTTTAGATATCATTTCATTGTCATCTTTCATCTTGCTTAACTGCTCACAATAACAGTAATTTTGGTCCAAACTTTTACATGCTACTGTATATATATTTTTTTCTTTAAAAGGGTGGTCTAAAACTAAATTTTGCTTTATTTGTAAATCTCTATCTATTTAAAATCATAACCTAATCTTTTTTCTAATATGCTTTAATTAAGAATTTCCTATCCTTCCATCATTAGTTGTGATGGGTGGGCTTTTGGATGACGGGTCCATCTGGTTCGGCCAAGCATGAAAAAAAAGTTCTGTTTGGGAACCAGAACGGCACCCGAACTCAAACTTGAACCCGTATCCCATTCAAATAAATGAGGGCCCGAACATCTAATGTTTCCCAATTCAAAATAAAACAATAAAAAAATCAAACATATTTTGTATCGCCGTGTTCAGAATAAATAAAAAAAAGGATTAACCTGATCGCTAAACAGCGTAGCGAGAAAAACATTCAAAACCCCAGAATTACGTTTTTTTGGTCGCCGTGACATTGCATTAAAATACAATAACAGGCGATCAAAAGAACGTATCTGCACAAAAGTGGTATCAATAAAAACGTCAACTTGTAACGCAAATAATAAGCCCTGAACCGACCCCAGATCATGAAAAATGGAGATGCTACGGGTATCGGAAAATGGCACAATTTTTTTAAGCAAAGTTGGGAATTTTTTTTCATTACTTAGATAAAAGAGAACCTAGACATGTTTGATGTCTATGAACTCATAATAACCTGGAGAATCATAATGGCAGGTAAGTTTTGGCATTTAATGAACCTAGTAAAAAAGCCAAACAAAAAACAAGTGTGGGATTGCACTTTTTTTGCAATTTCACCGCACTTGGATTGGAATTTTTTCCCCATTTTCTAGTACACGACATGGTAAAACCAATTATGTCGTTCCAAAGTACAACTTGTCCCGCAAAAAATAAGCCCTCACATGGCCTTATTGATGAAAAAATAAAAAAGTTATGGCTCTGGGAAGGAGGGGAGCGAAAAATGAACACGGAAAAACAGAAAATCCCAAGGTCATGAAGGGGTTAAAGTACTGTATCTGTCTTTATTAAATTTGACTACGGGGTTGGTAAAGGGGTTATCTGATAGATGCCTCTCCATTACTAACCTATGAGCTTCATCTAAGTGAACATAAAACAGCTGACATCAACCCCAAAATTATTAACTTACCTGCCACTGCAGCAGAGCAAGTGGGAATAGTCTGGCAAAGCTCCAGAAATAGCACATTTATTGGATGTGCCTTTTCTGGGGCAGCAGTGAGCTGCTATTTTTAGGCTGAGGATGGCTAATATCCATGGCCCCTTCTTACTCTGAGAATAACAGCCTCCAGCTGACACCTTTAGCTTGGCTGTTTATCAAAAGGGGGGCTCCACACCATCTTAAATTATTTATTTAAACCTTCAAAAATGACCAGTCAAGAAAAAGCCGACTGCTGAGGGCTGCAGCCTGCAGCTGTTGCTTTTGCCTGCGCTGGTTATCAAAAATAGAGGGGACTGCATGTGTTTCTTTTTTCACAAAAAAAGACCAGTCACTGCCATGCCAATACTTGACATGACAGTGATTGAGACTAAAGTGCTCACACAGTAAAACTTGTTGATTGGCTGTACTACATCCTTTCAACAAGCTTTGTCTGGGCTGCCAAACCCAAACAGTAACACAGACTTCCAGGTGAAGTCCTTGTTCTGGGTCCCTGCACGAACACCAGGTTTCCAGTATGGACCCTAAACTTTACCGTTCGGGTACGCCCACCTCTACTCACTACTCTACCTAACTGCTATATTTTTTTTATAACTTCCTTTGAGTGATGTTACTTCCTGAGGTGGTGTTGGTATCTCATTCTCTTCTTACAATGTGCAATGACAGTACACTCTCTTGCCAGCTTGCTACTTCTGATCAGAGCCAGCAAAAGAGAGCGCATTCTCACTGTACACTTAGAAGATCTTACTGAGCATCCATTGCAATTGACAGCCAACACATGCTTAGTAGAACAGAGACAAGCCCAGCCTTTGAACTGGAGATCACTGATGATGACTCTTCATCTCAGGGTGGGGGCAAAAGCAGTGTCAGTGACCTCCGCCTCTGCCCTCTGATGACAATTCATTTGCATACTCTGAATACACTGTTTTCAAACAAAGCATCATCACAAAGGAAGTAGTAAAGAAATAACATAGTTAGAAAGAGTAGTGAAGGAAGAATAGGGAAATTTATAATTAAAGTGTATTAGAAAAAAAATACATTTGTGACTTTAAATAGAGATTTAGAATTGAAATAAAATTTAATGTTTGACCACCTCTTCTATATTTATACTGATTGTTTCAATCTTTGTTTTCGTGACACAATAAAGATGTAGCACTGCTGAATTTATTAGTTGGGGCAACTCTTTTATGTGCTATGATTTGCTGTCCATAGAGCTGCTAGTTCAAACTAGTAAGTAATTACTGTGCATGAAACAACAACTCAAATAACACATCAATATATCGTAAATTACAAATATTTAATGTTTTATTATTAATAATAATAATAGGAACTGTTTAAGAAATGTAATAATTGTGTTATTATTTTTATAGAATGGGAAGCCGAATACAAGTACATCCAAATGGTACATTGGTGGTCCTCTTTTTAAATGAAAAAGATGCTGGAGACTATTTGTGTGTGGCAAGAAATAAATTAGGAGATGATATAATCTTGATGAAGGTCAACATAAACATGAAACCAGCTAAAATAGTTCAAAAGCAGTACCTCATGAAGCAAGTTCCATTTGGAAAAGATTTCAAAGTTGATTGCAAAGCCTCAGGATCTCCAGTACCAGAAATATCTTGGAGTTTACCAGATGGCACAATGATAAACAATGTTCTTCAAGCTGATGACAGTGGTAGGAGAACAAGAAGATATATCCTCTTTGACAATGGTACATTATACCTCAACAAGGTAGGAATGTCTGAAGAAGGAGACTACACATGCTTTGCTGAAAATACATTGGGAAGAGATGAGATGAAGGTACATATCAGTGTTGTAGCAGCTGCTCCACGTATTAAACTAAATCCAAACAGAAAGTTTGAAGCAAGAGCTGGGTCTAGTACAGTTCTTAATTGTCAAGCCATTGGAGAGCCCAAACCCAAGATATTCTGGTTGCTTCCATCTAGTGATATGATTGCAACTTCCCATGATAGATATACATTGCATGAAAATGGTTCTTTGTCCATTAACCAAATCAAATTAATAGATGCAGGAGAATACATGTGTGTGGCACGCAATCCAGCAGGAGATGACACAAGGCTTCTTAAGTTAGATGTTCTTTCAACTCCACCTGTTATTAATGGCTTATATACCAATAAAACTATAATTAAAGATTCAGCTTTAAAACACTCTAGAAAATTGATCCACTGTAGTGCAGAAGGAACACATCCTCTTCAAATAATGTGGATCATGCCTGACAACATATATCTAACTGCACCATACCATGGCAGCAGGATTATGGTACACAAGAATGGAACTTTGGAAATTCGGAACATTAGACCTTCTGATACAGCTGAATTCACCTGTGTTGCTCGTAATGATGGAGGTGAAAGTATTCTGGTAGTTCAGTTGGAAGTTCATGATGTCCTTCAAAGACCGGTGTTTAAAAATCCATTCAATGAGAGGATCATTGCTAAACCAGGCAAAATGGCAATACTTAATTGCTTTGCAGATGGGAATCCCCTTCCAGAGATAACATGGCTTTTACCAAATGGTAGCAGGTTTGTAAATGGAAAAAGGTTTTCAAAATATCTTGCAGGATCCAATGGAACCTTCATAATTTACAGTCCTACCAAAGATGATGCAGGAAAATATAGATGTGCAGCCAGAAATAAGGTGGGCTATATTGAAAAGCTAATTATATTGGAAGTAGGGCAAAAACCGACTATTTTAACACATCCAAGAGGGACAATAAAAAACATAATCGGAGAAACTTTATCTTTACATTGTCTTTCTGATGGAATACCAAGACCCAGTGTGACATGGACTCTTCCAAGTGGATACATAATAGACAGACCTCAAGTCAATGGGAAATACTCATTACTAGAGAATGGCACATTGGTTGTTGAAGAAACAACTATACATGATCGTGGAAATTATTTGTGCACAGCAAAAAATAATGCTGGAGAGACAGCTATTAGTGTACCTGTCATGATTGTAGCATATCCTCCAAGGATTACAAATAAACCTCCACATAATATTCACACAAGAGTAGGATCTACAGTGCATTTCAATTGCATGGCCATTGGAATTCCAAAACCAGAGATATCTTGGGAGTTACCAGATTTATCAATATTAACAACGACTAGTAAAGGACGACCTACGGGGTCTGAGCTTCTGCTTCCACAAGGAACATTAGTGGTACAGAATCCAAGAACTTCAGACTCCGGAATGTACCGGTGCATTGCTAAAAACCAACTGGGTACTGACAGCAGCGCAACATATTTAAAAGTCATCTAAACAAAGTGTCTGAGGCATAAATTCTATAGTAGAACAAGGATAAGAGACATCTGGTCAGCTTCCCTACTTTACCTTATGTTGGATCAGCAACTTTGTCATGAACTATGTCATGTTTCTACGATGCACCTTTCTGCAAGCTCCTTCTAGTACTTAAACTGTGAATAGAAATAGCATTTTATATATAAAAAAAATATATATTTTTATTCAGAATTATATGGCAAACAATTATTTTTTCTGTTATTGAGATAAATGTTCTGTCATTTTTTTTTAAGATCACATCATCAATAAAGTAAAAACCTATTGGATTTTGCTGTATATTATTTAGTGTGATGTAAAACGTTATTGTTTGGTAAGCAACAAAGAGTCACATGAGACAGATTGCAAATATTCACGGCTTTATTTACTGCTACAAGAGCATCAAAAGGGCAGTACAAAGATTACAGGCGAATTGTCTAAAAGAACAAGTCTTTTCTAGAACAGCAATTCTATATTCTAAATCATTCCTCTGTCTGATTAGTGTCTGTTAAACTATTAGCTTACAGTAGCAGAAAATTTATTCAAAAAACACCTTTTAAAGTTTAACCTAGAAGACTCACCATGTGAAATGTTCCTCAAACTGCTTCTATGAAGAACCGCATGGGATCATCTCAAAAAGAACCCTAACAGCACTTTTCAACAGTTTGTATGCTATGCAGTTTTCATTTGAAGTAGAAAAAATGAAACCATTATAACAAGGGATGGGCAAGCATCTCTACCGAACGAGGTGTGGGTGCTACAGATTTAACAGCAAAGCTATAATAGATGTGTATTAGAGTGAAATGTATCTCTCTGTATTGTGGTTCAGGCTTTTGCCCTAAAAGACAAAATTAGTTATAGTTCACAAAGTATTCATATTGATACTTGTAACATCACCAAAAGCTGTATTGGGTCTATAAGGCGCAGCAGGGTACTAACCGGGTTGGGAACTTGCAGTAGGTAAATGGAACTGCAGGTTTAATATTTCATCGTATTTCATCATTTACTTACAATGTTGCATAAAATGTGATTATGATTTTATAAAGTCAAATAGTTGTGTGGGGTATTTTTTACATCCAGTGTAACTGATATAGTATCAATATGAAGAAAAACGTTAAACACAAATTATCTTCCAATTGTCAGGAACTGACAACATTTTTAGAGACTTTGGAGTTTCTAAAGTTCATGAGTCAAGCTACCTGCTTAAAAAACATCTGTTATACATTATTTTTTCTTGTCCTTTATTGAGATGGAAACAGTGTATTAACACTGCCCCTTCATAAGTTATAAAAAAACTCAGTTTTGGAACAACAGAATTTTAGCTTTGATACAGTTTTCTGAGCCAAAGCTAGAAGTTGATCCAGCAAAAAAGAGAAGCTTAAGTCCTTCGCTTACATCACCCATTCCTTATGAATCCAATTCTTGTTATTCTTAAAAATGCTGCAAAACTGTAGCGGCATTTTCCAAAAAGTGCTGTCTGAGTGAATATAATAGCCAAAATCGTTAAACAAACTAGCAATATTTGCCTTAGCACTTCTGAGTCATCCTTGCTATTACCTAGTTCTTCTATAAGATTATTTCTAATATTTACTCAAGTGTGTTGTTGCTAAGAAAATCCCTAAAACCTAGCGCATGTCTTAGGAGAACAATTAGGACATCATTCACTAGAGAAGATATGCCGTTCATTTTGTAACACGCTGAAATTTTCTTAAGCTGTGATAAAACTCTAGATAAATCTTTCAAAACAATTATGCAATAGTAAAGAACACTAGATCTTTTACTGGATTGTTACTTACTTACTGTCAATTATCCATCCCTTATGGAATTAAATTTCTAATTTTTTTCTGTGGGTACGAGCTGGAATATTTTGCTGCAAATGCAAATATCTAATGATCTATTTGAATAGTTTAGCAAAGCTGCAAATTCCCTTGCACTGGAGATCTGAAGACCATCTTTAAATCCAGACATTGGTTAAGCAGATGAATTTGATCAGCAAAATAGGGGATGTCACATGACATTGCATTTCCTGGACATTAGGAGGCCCTTACTAGTCTTATGGACCACTAAGGCCCATAGCTACCTTTCCATTCAATAGTATCTTTGACAACCCTCTTTAAATAAGACTAAAACCTAGGACTCCTACCTTTTTTTACTTTCCAAACCCTTAGATGTGAGGTGAGGAACATTGAATATGAGTTGTTTAATTGCGTCTATAAAAATGTTTGTACATATTCAAAATGTTAGAACCCGTGTGCCTTCTACCTTCTAAAATTCTCTATAGAATTATCAACAACCAGTTGTAAAATGTATTCAATCTTTTTCTTTAATAAAAGTAAATTTATAAAACAATTGTAAAATTCTGAGATGAAAATAATCAGAATTCTTAGTTGGGCAATTCTGAATTTTGATTTTTGTCATTTTTCTAACTTTTTTTTTCCATAGAATTGTGATTTTACATAATTTTAGAATTCAGTATTTTTATTTTAAGTGCCTGATGTTCAGTCTTATAATACTTAGACATCGAATTCAGAGTTTTTTTATGAACGTTTTTATCTCTGTATTATTGTTTTCACTTTTTTTCAATGTTACAGTAAATATGAAGCCTTTGTCATTCCAGCCCTATTCCCCACCCATTGCCTTTTCCTCTTGCTTGAATGACAGACTCTCTGCTGAGTTACTTCAAGCAAAGTAGCCATGAGTCAAGCAGGAGGAGGCAGTGCTGGCTGGGGAGAGAGCTATAGTGCCAATGAGGCTGAAGATCTTAAGCCGCTGTCACTCCAGCTATATTCCCTACCCAGCACTGCCTGCTCCTGTTTGACTTATGGCTACTTTGCTTGAAGTCACACATCAAGGAAGCTGTCAGTACAGCAAGAGGAATATAGCTGGAATGACAAAGGCTTAAGATCTACAGCCTCATTTGCATATGAATTCAAACCATAATTTCTCAGTAATGGAGGATCGGATTGGCCATGTAAAGGTATTCCCTTTAATCAAAACTTGTTATTAAATCAATAAAAAATTGTTGCAAAAGGGCACAGCATCTGTAAAGTGTGGTTCCACCTAAATATTTCTGTTTTACATCAGTTTTCCAATATTTTTTATTACTTATAGAATTGTTTCAATAACTGAGGGTAGCGGCGCAATGTTCCAAATTTTCATGGCTTGCCACACACTATAGATATTTACTCTGCTGATTTTATTGGGAGCTACACAATTAAACCACAAACTGCTGTAAACCATAGGCAGTAGTCTGTAGTCAGTGATGGATGGGAAGGTGCACAGTCAGTACAGGCAGATACTGAAACATTAGCTAATACAAGTATATTAGGAAGTATAAGACCTTGGTATCCATATAATATTTAAAACTTAACACATGCAAGTACTTAAAAGGGGTTAATTATATGGCCTTAAAATATAGGGTTTTCTTTTTTCCTAGATTCAACAGCACATTTGTTTCTAGTGTCAGGTAATGCAAGTCATCTAAGTTTACTTTAATAGATGTGACATAGTTCATCACCAAAGTTGCCCTTTTTCTGGTACAAAGTAGAGCCACTTTTGCAACCTACTACATCCTCATCAATATTATTCCAAATAAATTGATAGACACTAAGTATAATAAAGATCTCTGAGACAAAGACAATTTAAGCAGTAAAGCAATATACAGGTCCTTCTCAAAAAATTAGCATATAGTGTTAAATTTCATTATTTACCATAATGTAATGATTACAATTAAACTTTCATATATTATAGATTCATTATCCACCAACTGAAATTTGTCAGGTCTTTTATTGTTTTAATACTGATGATTTTGGCATACAACTCCTGATAACCCAAAAAACCTGTCTCAATAAATTAGCATATTTCACCCATCCAATCTAATAAAAGTGTTTTTTAATAACAAACAAAAAAACCAACAAATAATAATGTTCAGTTATGCACTCAATACTTGGTCGGGAATCCTTTGGCAGAAATGACTGCTTCAATGCGGCGTGGCATGGAGGCAATCAGCCTGTGACACTGCTGAGATGTTATGGAGGCCCAGGATGCTTCAATAGCGGCCTTAAGCTCATCCAGAGTGTTGGGTCTTGCGTCTCTCAACTTTCTCTTCACAATATCCCACAGATTCTCTATGGGGTTCAGGTCAGGAGAGTTGGCAGGCCAATTGAGCACAGTAATACCATGGTCAGTAAACCATTTACCAGTTGTTTTGGCACTGTGAGCAGGTGCCAGGTCGTGCTGAAAAATGAAATCTTCATCTCCATAAAGCATTTCAGCCGATGGAAGCATGAAGTGCTCCAAAATCTCCTGATAGCTAGCTGCATTGACCCTGCCCTTGATGAAACACAGTGGACCAACACCAGCAGCTGACATGGCACCCCACACCATCACTGACTGTGGGTACTTGACACTGGACTTCAGGCATTTTGGCATTTCCTTCTCCCCAGTCTTCCTCCAGACTCTGGCACCTTGATTTCCGAATGACATGCAAAATTTGCTTTCATCAGAAAAAAGTACTTGGGACCACTTAGCAACAGTCCAGTGCTGCTTCTCTGTAGCCCAGGTCAGGCGCCTCTGCCGCTGTTTATGGTTCAAAAGTGGCTTTACCTGGGGAATGCGGCACCTGTAGCCCATTTCCTGCACACGCCTGTGCACGGTGGCTCTGGATGTTTCCACACCAGACTCAGTCCACTGCTTCCTCAGGTTCCCCAAGGTCTGGAATCGGTCCTTCTCCACAATCTTCCTCAGGGTCCGGTCTCCTCTTCTCGTTGTACAGCGTTTTCTGCCACATTGTTTCCTTCCAACAGACTTACCATTGAGGTGCCTTGATACAGCACTCTGGGAACAGCCTATTTGTTGAGAAATTTCTTTCTGGGTCTTACCCTCTTGCTTGAGGGTGTCAATGATGGCCTTCTTGACATCTGTCAGGTCGCTAGTCTTACCCATGATGGGGGTTTTGAGTAATGAACCAGGCAGGGAGTTTATAAAAGCCTCAGGTATCTTTTGCATGTGTTTAGAGTTAATTAGTTGATTCAGAAGATTAGGGTAATAGGTCGTTTAGAGAACCTTTTCTTGATATGCTAATTTATTGAGACAGGTTTTTTGGGTTATCAGGAGTTGTATGCCAAAATCATCAGTATTAAAACAATAAAAGACCTGACAAATTTCAGTTGGTGGATAATGAATCTATAATATATGAAAGTTTAATTGTAATCATTACATTATGGTAAATAATGAAATTTAACACTATATGCTAATTTTTTGAGAAGGACCTGTACTGCATTACAATTTCCAAGTAGTTCATATTTACCAGTGTTAAGTATTGACTTTACATTTTCAGCACTGTATTATTATGTATGTACATCTTACAACTACAGCAGAATGCAGGGAATACTAATAATGCAGTAACAAACTACATTATGAAGTGCCTAAAAGCTCAATATTTAGGTAAGGAAACATCTATGGGCTCCTCTGGAAGATCCAGAAAAGTCTAGCACTAAATAAAACAAAGAAGCCCATATTAAGTTAAAGATCAAAGTCTTTTTCAGTTCAGTGGTTTGGTCTTATTCACATATCACATTCATATTCACAATATCCTTATTTTTATAGCAGCAAAATAAAACACAAAATTAACACATATCACGCTTTTTTCAACGGTATTAGCTAATACCAAAAACTTATTTTTGTGAGAATATTCACAAACTCAACAAAATCAAAAATACTACAATGTAGAATTTCAAAAATGCACATTGTAAAGAGAGCATAAAAAGCATATAACTAAATAAGATGTCCAAGTTTAGAAACTGGAAGGCTCTCCATATATATTCACCGTTTGTTGTGTCTGGTTACCTGTGATAAAAACATAAAAAGAACACGTGTCACATATTAAAACATAATTATCAACAAAGATTTTATTTAAAAAAATATGTAGAATGTGTTCTCTCCCACACAATATGTATTAACCCAATCTGTGGTCGCACACTTTGAAGATGTCAGTGGGTAATGATACTTTTGAAGAAGGCAATATAGAGCACACCATGCTGCTCTCCAATGCTCAGGGGCATAACTAGAGATGGCAGGTACCCCAGGTATAGTTAAAAGGAAGGGAAGTGACGCTGATGAGACAGTTTTGTTCGCAAGAAAATATTTTTGTAGTAGCCACCTGACACATAGGACAATCACTGGCTTTTTCCAACTGCTGGAGACGAGTAAGAAAGTGGACAAAAGAGAAGATGAGTATAGCTGATGCCTATCTGAGTAACTGTAAGTGAACACCACCATTTGCTGGTCAAAAGCAAAAGGGAAAGTAAAGGAAGAATTAGAGTAGTAGGAACCTAATAGTGAGAATCTATTTTCTGACAGCAAGAGTTTTGAAGATGACACCAGGTCAGTTGACACCTGTGTCACAGTTACTAATTATAAAAGGCCAAGGCCGAGAAGAGGCAGTTTGCACCAGAACTTACACCAGGATAGGTTATATGGCTGCTAGGTGGGCTTACAGCTTCTTTCGCCACAGAAAAATCAGAGAGCGATCAGATGCCGGAGAAGGCCTGGGCTGTGAGGAAGACTCGTATCCAGTGCCAGATCCTCAAGCAGCGTCAGTAGAAGATCCATTAGCAGACCATTCCTGTTGGTCATTTCTTCCAGAAAAGATGTCCAGCACAAGGTGTGGGCTGGGTGTTGTGAATTCTGTGGCTGAATTCACTTCTGTGGTCACAAGTGGTATTGCAGTCTCTGGGCTTCCTCCCTCAGGTGTTTTGGTGAGCTCGTTGGCTGCCTTGCTATTTAGCTCCACCTGAGTCTGTCTTCCTTGCTCCTTGTCAATGTTCCAGTGTTGGATCTGAGCTACTGCATCTTTCCTTGGGCCTGCTGCTCTGCTAGATAAGTGCTTCTAGTTTGTTTTCTGTTTTTTCTGTCCAGCTTGCTATTAACTTTTGCTGGAAGCTCTGAGAAGCAAAGGAGTGCACCGCCGTGCTGTTAGTTCGGCACGGTGGGTCTTTTTGCCCCTTTGCGTGGTTTTCGTTTTAGGGTTTTTTGTAGACTGCATAGTTCTCTATGCTATCCTCGCTCTGTCTAGAATATCGGGCCTCACTTTGCTGAATCTATTTCATTCCTACGTTTGTCTTTTCATCTTGCTAACAGTCATTATATGTGGGGGGCTGCCTATTCCTTTGGGGTATTTCTCTGAGGTAAGTCAGGCTTGTATTTCTATCTTCAGGCTAGTCAGCTCCTCAGGCAGTGTCGAGTTGCATAGGTAGTGATAGGCGCAATCCACTGCTGCTTATAGTTGTGTGAGGATAGATCAGGTACTGCAGTCTACAGGGATTCCACGTCTCAGAGCTCGTCCTATTGTTTTTGGTTATTGCCAGATCTCTGTATGTGCGCTGATTACTGCACGCTGTGTTGCCTGATTGCCAGCCATAACAGCTGGGGCTGTGCTTCAGGAAATGGAGATAGCCAGTGAGAAGAACACACTGTATACCCAGAGACTAATATCTAGGGGGAAATACCGGTGATCTTCACTAGGGCCAGTGTAGCAAGCAGAGGTGTTTATAGAGAATACAAAAGGAAAAGGCCTAGTACTGAGAGTGGCGGCCGTGAAGTTGAGACATAAAGACGTTAACAGTCATTTAACTGCTAGATAACAGGAATGGTGTATGTAATAGAACATTGCATAGATATAGTATTCAGTCGTATTGCTGTATCATAGAATCACAGAATCTGTGAGATGGAAGGGATCTCAAGGGTCATCGTGTCCAACCCGCTGCTCAATGCAGGATTCACTAAACCATCTCAGACAGATGTCTGTCCACCCTCTGTTTGAAGACTTCCATTGAAGGAGAACTCACCACCTCTCATGGCAGCCTGTTCCACTCATTGATCACTCTCACTGTCTAACAGTTTTTTCTAATACCTAATCTGTATCTTTTCCCTTTCAGTTTCAGTCCATTTATTCTCGTATTTCAATGTGCAAATAAGAATAAAGATGATCCCTCTACACCGTGACATCCCTTTAGATATTTGTAGACAGGTATTAAATCTCCTCTTAGCCTTCTTTTTTGCAAGCTAAACATTCACAGATCCTTTACCCATTCCTTGTAGGACATACTTTGCAGTCAGTTCACCATTCTGGTAACTCTTCTCTGAACTTGCTCCAGTTTTTTAATGTCTTTTTTAAAATGTGCCCAGAACGGGACACATTATTTCACATGTGACCTGACCAAGTAGTAGTAGAGGGGGATAATTACCTCATATGGTCTAGACTCTGACTCTTTTAATACATCCTAGAACTGTGTTTGCCTTTTTTGTTGCTGCACCACACTGTTGACTCATGTGCAGTCTGTAAGCTATCAAGATACCTAAGTCTTTTTCACACGCACTGTTGTTTAGTTCTATTCCTCTCATTCTGTAGATGTAATTTTTGTTTTTCTTGCGCAGATGTAGCATCTTGCATTTCTCCTTTCAAAATACCATTCTATTAGTAGCTGTCCATTGTTCAAGTTTATCTAGATCCTTCTGAATCCTGTCTCTTTCTTCTCTAGTGTTAGCCATCCCTCCTAGCTTTTGCATCATCTGCAAATTTCATCAGTTTAACTTCAGTTCCCTTATCTATATCATTAAAAAAAATGTTAAACAACACTGGGGCCAGAACAGAGCCTTGGGGTACCCAACTTGAAACACTTCTAATTGGATGTGCAACCATTTATTACCACTTTTTGAGTACGATCACTGAGCTAGTTTTGAATCAACCTAACTGTAGCCTTGAAAATCTCATGCTTGGTTATTTTCTCAATAAGGATAGTATGAGATACTTTATCAAATGCTTTGCTGAAGTTGAGATACACTATATCTACCACATTTCCCTGATCCACTCAGTCAGTGATTCAATCATAGAAGGTAATTAGATAAGTCTGGCATGACTTGTTTGCTACAAGCCCATGCTGGCTCTGGCCAATTACTCCATTCTCATCCAGGTACTTAAGCTCCATGTTGTTTAATAATTTGTTCAAAGATCTTTCCTGGTATAGTATAGAAGTAAGGCTCAGAGGCCTGTAATTTTCTGGCTCCATGTTCTTTCCTTTTGTGAAGATAGGGACAACATTTGCCCTTCTCCAATATTCTGAGATTTCTCCTGTTCTCAAGGATTTTTCAAAGATTCTAGCTAATTGTTCTGCAATTTCCCCTGCAAACTCAGTATCCCAAGATGTAATTCATCTGAACTAGGAGATTTAAATTAATTTATATTAGCAAAGTGTCCCTCACCATCTATCTCTCTGTGTATGAATAGAGTGGATTCTTTTATTCCTTCGATGGCACCATTAAGATCAGTTGATTTTACAATTGCTTTCTTAGAGAATAAAGATGCAAAATATGAATTTAACCCCTTAGTGACAGAGCCAACTTGGTACTTAATGACCAGGCCAATTTTTGCAATTCTGACCACTGTCACTTTATGAGGTTATAACTCTGGAACGCTTCAACGGATCCCGCTGATTCTGACATTGTTTTTTCATGACATATTGTACTTCATGTTAGTGGTAACATTTCTTCGATATTACTTGCGATTATTTATGAAAAAAACGGAAATATGGCGAAAATTTTTAAAATTTTGCAATTTTCAAACTTTGTATTTTTATGCCCTTAAATCAGAGAGATATGTCACGAAAAATAGTTAATAAATAACATTTCCCACATGTCTACTTTACATCAGCACAATTTTGGAAACAAATTTTTTTTTTTGTTAGGGAGTTATAAGGGTTAAAAGTTGACCAGCAATTTCTCATTTTTACAACACCATTTTTTTTTAGGGACCACATCACATTTGAAGTCATTTTGAGGGGTCTATATGATAGAAAATAATGAAGTGTGACACCATTCTAAAAACTACACCCCTCAAGGTTCTCAAAACCACATTCAAGAAGTTTATTGACCCTTTACGTGCTTCACAGGAACTGAAACAATGTGGAAGGAAAAAATGAACATTTAACTTTTTTTTGCAAACATCTTAATTCAGAACCATTTTTTTTATTTTCACAAGTGTAAAAACAGAAATGTAACCATAAATTTTGTTATGCAATTTCTCCTGAATACGCCAATACCCCATATGTGGGGGTAAACCACTGTTAGGGCGCACCGCAGAACTTAGAAGTGAAGGAGCGCCGTTTGACTTTTTCAATGCAGAATTGGCTGGAATTGAGATTGGACGCCATGTCACGTTTAGAGAACCCCTGATGTGCCTAAACAGTGGAAACTCCCCACAAGTGACACCATTTTGGAAACTAGACCCCTTAAGGAACATATCTAGATGTGTGGTGAGCACTTTGAACCCCCATGTGCTTCACAGAAGTTTATAATATAGAGCCGTGAAAAAAAAAATCGCATTTTTTCTACAAAAATGATCTTTTTGCCCACAAATTTTTATTTTCACAAGGGTAACAGGAGAAATTAGACCACAAAAGTTGTTGTGCAATTTCTCCTGAGTACGCTGATACCCAATATGTGGGGGTAAACCACTGTTAGGGCGCACGGCAGAGCTTGGAAGAGAAGGAGTGCCGTTTTACTTTTTCAATGTAGAATTGGCTGGAATTGAGATTGGACGCCATGTCGCATTTGGAGAGCCCCTGATGTGCCTAAACAGTGGAAACCCCCCACAAGTGACACCATTTTGGAAACTAGACCCCTTAAAGGGACACTGTCACCTGAATTTGGAGGGAACAATCTTCAGCCATGGAGGCGGGGTTTTTGGGTTTTTGATTCACCCTTTCCTTACCCGTTGGCTGCATGCTGGCTGCAATATTGGATTGAAATTTATTCTCTGTCCTCCATAGTTCACGCCTGCTCAAGGCAACATGGCACCTAGTGCAGGCATGTACTACGGAGGACAGAGAATGAACTTCAATCCAATATTGCAGCCAGCATGCAGCCAGCGGGTAAGGAAAGGGTGAATCAAAAACCCAAAAACCCCGCCTCCATGGCTGAAGATTGTTCCCTCCAAATTCAGGTGACAGTGTCCCTTTAAGGAACTTATCTAGATGTGTGGCGAGCACTTTGAACCCCCATGTGCTTCACAGAAGTTTATAACGTAGAGCCGTGAAAAAAAAAATTGCATTTTTTCTACAAAAATGATCTTTTTGCCCACAAATTTTTATTTTCACAAGGGTAACAGGAGAAAGTAGACCACTAAAGTTGTTGTGCAATTTCTCCTGAGTACGTCGATACCCAATATGTGGGGGTAAACCACTGTTTGGGCGCACCGCAGAGCTTGGAAGAGAAAGAGTGCCGTTTTACTTTTTCAATGTAGAATTGGCTGGAATTGAGATCGGACGCCATGTCGCGTTTGGAGAGCCCCTGATGTGCCTAAACAGTAGAAATCCCCACAAGTGACCCCATTTTGGAAACTAGAACCCCCATGGAACTTATCTAGATGTGTGGTGAGAACCTTGAATGCCCAAGTGCATCACAGAAGTTTATAATGCAGAGCCGTGAAAATAAAAAAAAAATTTTTTTCCACAAAAAAGATTTTTTAGCCCCCAAGTTTTTATTTTCACAAAGGTAACAAGAGAAATTGGACCCCAAAAGTTGTTGTCCAATTTGTCGTGAGTATGCTGGTACCCCATATGTGGGGGTAAACCACTGTTTGGGCGCACGGCAGAGCTCGGAAGGAAGGAGCGCCGTTTTGGAATGCAGACTTTGATAGAATGGTCTGCGGGTATTATGTTGCGTTTGCAGAGCCCCTGATGTACCTAACCAGTAGAAACCCTCCACAAGTGACCCCATTTTGGAAACTAGACCCCCCAAGGAACTTATCTAGATGTGTGGTGAGAACTTTGAATGCCCAAGTGCTTCACAGAAGTTTAGAATGCAGAGTCGTGAAAATAAAAAATATTTTTTTTTCCCGCAAAAAAGATATTGTAGCCCCCAAGTTTTTATTTTCACAAGGGTAACAGGAGAAATTGGACTGCAATAGTTGTTGTCCAATTTATCCCGAGTACGCTGATGCGCCATATGTGGGGGTAAACCACTGTTTGGGCGCACGGCAGAGCTCGGAAGGGAAGGAGCGCCATTTTGGAATTCTGACTTTGATAGAATGGTCTGTGGGCATTATGTTGCGATTGCAGAGCCCCTGATATACCTAAACTGTAGTAACCCCCCACAAGTGACCCCATTTTGGAAACTAGACCCCCCAAGGAACTTATCTAGATGTGTGGTGAGAACTTTGAATGCCCAAGTGCTTCACAGAAGTTTAGAATGCAGAGTCGTGAAAATAAATTTTTTTTTTTTCACAAGGGTAACAAGAGAAATTGGACCCCAGAAGTTGTTGTCCAATTTATCCCGAGTACGCTGATGCCCCATATGTGGGGGTAACCCACTGTTTGGGCGCACGGCAGAGCTCAGAAGGGAGGGAGCACCATTTTACTTTTTGAGCGCAAAATTGGCTGTCGTGTTTGGAGACCCCCTGATGTACCTAAACAGTGGAAACCCCCCAATTCTAGCTCCAACCCTAACCCCAACACACCCCTAACCCTAATCCCAACCTGATCCATAATCCTAATCACTAACCCTAACCATAATCACAACCCTTACCCCAAAACAACCCTAATGTCAACCCTAACCATAACCCTAATCAAAACCCTAAATCCAACACACCCCTAATCCTAATCTCAACCCTAACCTCAAACCTAACCCTAATCCCAATACACCCCTAATCACAACCCTAACCTTAACCCTAATCCCAAACCTAACCCTAATCCCAAGCGTAACCCTAATGCCAACCCTAACCCTAATACCAACCCTAATCCAAACCCTAACCCTAATCCCAGCTCTAACCCTAACTTTAGCTCCAACCCTAGCCCTAACTTTAGCCCCAACCCTAACCCTAGCCCTAAGGCTACTTTCACACTTGCGTCGTTTGGCATTCCGTCGCAATCCGTCGTTTTGGACAAGAAACGGATCCTGCAAATGTGCCCGCAGGATGCGTTTTTTGCCCATAGACTTGTATTGCCGACGGATCGTGACGGATGGCCACACGTCGCGTCCGTCGTGCACTGGATCAGTTGTGTTTTGGCGGAGCGTCGGCACAAAAAAAGTTCAATGAAACGTTTTTTTGTACGTCGCATCCGCCATTTCTGACCGCGCATGCGTGGCCATAACTCCGCCCCCTCCTCCCCAGGACATAGATTGGGCAGCGGATGCGTTGAAAAACTACAGCTGCTGCCCACGTTGTGCACAATTTTCACAACGTGCGTCGGTATGTCGGGCCGACGCATTGCGACGGCCCCGTACCGACGTAAGTGTGAAAGAAGCCTAACCCTAAATTTAGCCCCAACCCTAACCCTAAATTTAGCCCCAACCCTAACCCTAAATTTAGCCCCAACCCTAGCCCTAACCCTAACCCTAACCCTACCCCTAACCCTACCCCTAACCCTACCCCTAACCCTAACCCTACCCCTAACCCTACCCCTAACCGTAACTCTAACCCTAACCCTACCCCTAACCCTACCCCTAACCCTAACCCTTCCCCTACCCCTAACCCTACCCCTAACCCTACCCCTACCCCTAACCCTAGCCCTAACCCTAACCCTACCCCTAACCCTACCCCTAACCCTAACCCTAATTTTAGCCCCAACTGCTGTTCTCCTGCCGGCCGGCAGATGGAGACAGATGGCGGGCGCACTGGGCATGCGCCCGCCATTTTCTTCTGCCGGCGGCCAGGAGGAGCAGCAAGAGGATCCAGGCACCTAGGTGAGTATGCTAGGGTCACCGAATCCCCCTATTTCTCTGTCCTCTGATGTGCGATCACATCAGAGGACAGAGAATTACACTTTACTTTTTATTTTTTTTTTCTGTCGCCGGTAAACAGTTAATTACCGGCGATCGCAAAACAGGGGTCGGTAATACCGACCCCGATCATGCTCTTTGGGGTCTCGGCTACCCCCGGCAGCCGAGACCCCAAAGATTCTCCCGGTGCCGGCCGGCGGGCGCACTGCGCATGCGCCCGCCATTTTGAAGATGGCGGCGCCCACCGGGAGACACGAGGAGCATCGGGGGAGCTAGGTGAGTATTGGGGGGCCACCTGGGACCCCTTTTCTCTGTCCTCCGATGTGCGATCACATCGGAGGACAGAGAAATTAAAAAGAGATCGCGTTTTTTTTTTTTTTTTTTGCGATTGCCGGTAAACGGTTAATTACCGGCGATCGCAAATGCGGGGTGGGTTAAAAACCCCCCGAATCATGTTCTCTGGGGTCTCGGCTACCCCCGGCAGCCGAGACCCCGGAGAAAATCGGCCTCTGGGGGGCGCTATTGACTTTTTCCACAGCGCCGTTAATTAACGGCGCTGTGGTTTAAGTACCCTTAGCGGCCGCCGTTAAAAGGCGTATCGGCGGTCGCTAAGGGGTTAAAAGTTCGGCCTTCTAAACATCATTTTTGACCACTTCACCCTGTTAAAATCCTATAACATTTTTCACTTTTCTTTCGCTTTTGACACACCACCAAAATCCTTTTTTTACTGCTTTTGGTCTCCTTTGCAAGCCTCAGTTTAATACTAGTTTTACTCTTTTAACACTTACCTTGCATTCCCTGCAAAACAACATTATAGTCTTCTTTAGATATGCCACCCTCCTTCCATTTAATACACATTTCTTTATTCCTTTTTAAGTTAAAGGTAATATACTGTATTAATCATGTTACTGATACGGCCAATATAGTGCAGACATATATATATATATATATATATATATATATATATATATATATATATATATATATACAGCTCTGGCAAAAATTAAAAGGCCACCACATCAAAACCCTGTCATGGGCAGCCCAATCTCCAGACCTGAACCCCATTGAAATCTCTGGAATTTAATCAAGAGGATGATGGATAGTCCCAAACCATCAAACAAAGAAAAAGTTCTTACATTTTTGAGCCAGAAGCAGTGTGAAAAACTGGTGGAAAGAATGCCAAGACGCATGAAAGCTGTGATTAAAAATCATGGTTATTCCACAAAATATTGATTTCTAAACTCTTTCTGTTTTTTTTATATTTTGACCATTTTACTTTGTCTGGAAAAAAATACAAAATTTATTGCTTGGAAATTCGGAGATATGTTGCCAGAAGTTTATAGAATAAAAGAACAATTTACACTTTGCTCAAAAATATACCTATAAAGAGAAAAATCAGACAAACTGAACTTTTTGCAGTGGTCTCTTAATTTTTGCCAGAACTGTGTGTATATATATATATATATATATATATATATATACAGTTAGGACCAGAAATATTTGGACAGTGACACAAGTTTTGTTATTTTAGCTGTTTACAAAAACATGTTCAGAAATAGAATTATATATATAATATGGGCTGAAAGTGCACACTCCCAGCTGCAATATGATAGTTTCCACATCCAAATCGGAGAAAGGGTTTAGGAATCATAGCTCTGTAATGCATAGCGTCCTCTTTTTCAAGGGACCAAAAGTAATTGGACAATGGACTCTAAGGGCTGCAATTAACTCTGAAGGCGTCTCCCTCGTTAACCTGTAATCAGTGAAGTAGTTAAAAGGTCAGGGGTGGATTCCAGGTGTGTGGTTTTGCATTTGGAAGCTGTTGCTGTGAGCAGACAACATGCGGTCAAAGGAGCTCTCAATTGAGGTGAAGCAGAACATCCTGAGGCTGAAAAAAAAGAAAAAATCCATCAGAGAGATAGCAGACATGCTTGGAGTAGCAAAATCAACAGTTGGGTACATTCTGAGAAAAAAGGAATTGACTGGTGAGCTTGGGAACTCAAGGCCTGGGCGTCCACGGATGACAACAGTGGTGGATGATCGCCGCATACTTAATTTGGTGAAGAAGAACCCGTTCACAACATCAACTGAAGTCCAGAACACTCTCAGTGAAGTAGGTGTATCTGTCTCTAAGTCAACAGTAAAGAGAAGACTCCATGACAGTAAATACAAAGGGTTCACATCTAGATGCAAACCATTCATCAATACCAAAAATAGACAGGCCAGAGTTAAATTTGCAGAAAAACACCTCAAGAAGCCAGCTCAGTTCTGGAAAAGTATTCTATGGACAGATGAGACAAAGATCAACCTGTACCAGAATGATGGGAAGAAAAAAGTTTGGAGAAGAAAGGGAACGGCACATGATCCAAGGCACACCACATCCTCTGTAAAACATGGTGGAGGCAACGTGATGGCATGGGCATGCATGGCTTTCAATGGCACTGAGTCACTTGTGTTTATTGATGACATAAGAGCAGACAAGAGTAGCCGGATGAATTCTGAAGTGTACCGGGATATACTTTCAGCCCAGATTCAGCCAAATGCTGCAAAGTTGATTGGATGGCGCTTCATAGTGCAGATGGACAATGACCCCAAGCATACAGCCAAAGCTACCCAGGAGTTCATGAGTGCCAAAAAGTGGAACATTCTGCAATGGCCAAGTCAATCTCCAGATCTAAACCCAATTGAGCATGCATTTCACTTGCTCAAATCCAGACTTAAGACGGAAAGACCCACAAACAAGCAAGACCTGAAGGCTGCGGCTGTAAAGGCCTGGCAAAGCATTAAGAAGGAGGAAACCCAGCGTTTGGTGATGTCCATGGGTTCCAGACTTAAGGCAGTGATTGCCTCCAAAGGATTTGCAACAAAATATTGAAAATAAAAATATTTTGTTTGGGTTATGTTTATTTGTCCAATTACTTTTGACCTCCTAAAATGTGGAGTGTTTGTAAAGAAATGTGTACAATTCCTACATTTTCTATCAGATATTTTTGTTCAACCCTTCAAATTAAACGTTACAATCTGCACTTGAATTCTGTTGTAGAGGTTTCATTTCAAATCCAATGTGGTGGCATGCAGAGCCCAACTCGTGAAAATTGTGTCACTGTCCAAATATTTCTGGCCCTAACTGTATATATATATATATATATATATATATATATATACTGTATATATATATATATGTGTGTATATATATATTTTTTTTCATTTTTGTGTTTGTTAAATAAATAATATTTTTCTAAGTACCACTGTCTCCTCATTGTCTGTGCTGTTGCATCCAAATAACCTACTTACAGGCGCTCTGTGCTGGTGGGTGCAGCAGTGATCAGCTGAGTTGTGACAGTCGGTGATCCTTCCCTGCTCCTCACCAGTCATGCCTAGAGATGTGCTGCTCCTCTGAAAGATAATATCACCGGAAGCCTATAGTGGTATGTGCAGCCGATCAGTAAGCACTGTGGTTTGGATGCTGTGTACTTGTGCAGCATCCAGATGTTACAGAATAGTGGATAGGATTTCAAGAAATCGCATGTCCACTATGCATCCACAGACGCCCGCGGCTCACCCGAAGAAATGGACATACGACACGTCTCTCCAGACTGCAGCATGTCTATTTATCTTGCAGAGACACGAGCCTCCGCAACAATAATTTCACCCAATGTATTAGACATGGTGAATCCGCATGGTTCAATGAACACATGCGGATTCACCTGCGATCAATAGACGGCAGCACTTTGGAGGCAGCGAAAATGCGTTGCGTCCAAAGCACTGCCATTTCCGGATCATGTGCACATATCCTAATATTACAGTGCAGAGCTCATACCAGGAAGCAGCAGCAGTGTTTGTGAATATAGTTAACTAAGGCTAGGTTCACATTGCGTTAGTGCAGTCTGTTTAGCGCATACGCTAATGGACTCCGTTAACGCAATTGCCAAAAAGGGATTGCATTATGCGATTGCGCTAGCGCAGATGCTCTATCTGTGCTTTCGGGAACGGACCCAAAAACGCTGCAGACAGCGTTCAAGGGTCCATCACAAAATAACGGCACATCACTAACGCATGCCAATAATGGCATGCGTTAGCGATGCGCTACATAATTGCGGTCAATGAGTGCGCTAACGGATCCGTTACATAGCGTTAGTGCCGCTATGTAACGGATTCCGTCAGCGGACACCCAATAATGCAATGTGAACCTAGCCTTAGCTGAGTGATGTTCTCTAGGGGAGGTGTTATGAAAGGTAATTCAGTACCACAATGGACATAGAGGTCAGCGCACATACAGTGACCTGGCAATTACCCAAAAAACAAGAACGAGCTCTGAGACGTGGGAACTCTGCTGACCGCAATCCCTAATCCTCTCCAACCACACTAAAGGCAGCCGTGGATTGCGCCTAACGCTCCCTATGCAACTCGGCACGGCCTGAGAAACTAGCTAGCCTGAAGATAGAAAATAAGCCTACCTTGCCTCAGAGAAATACCCCAAAGGAAAAGGCAGCCCCCACATATAATGACTGTGAGTTAAGATGAAAAGACAAACGTAGAGATGAAATAGATTTAGCAAAATGAGGCCCAACTTTCTGAACGAGCGAGGATAGGAAAGGTAACTTTGCGGTCAACACAAAACCCTACAAACACCACGCAAAGGGGGCAAAAAGACCCTCCGTACCGAACTAACGGCACTGAGGTACACCCTCTACGTCCCAGAGCTTCCAGCAAGCAGAAAAAAAACAAATTGACAAGCTGGACAGAAAAAAACAGCAAACAAATAGCAAAGAGGAACTTAGCTATGCAGAGCAGCAGGCCACAGGAACGATCCAGGAGGAAACAGGTCCAATACTAGAACATTGACTGGAGGCCAGGATCAAAGCACTAGGTGGAGTTAAATAGAACAGCACCTAACGACTTCACCACATAACCTGAGGAAGGAAACTCAGAAGCCGCAGTACCACTTTCCTCCACCAACGGAAGCTCACAGAGAGAACCAGCTGAAGTACCACTTGTGACCACAGGAGGGAGCTCTGCCACAGAATTCACAACAGGGAGGGCTGCATATAGGTGAGAGAAATGATTTACTGCAGGTTATAACTGTATGTAGATGAAAGGAGTAATATACTTAACTATATGGTTGTATAAATAATATAGCAGTGATGTTCTTCAGTATGGAACAGCACATAGATAATAGGAGTGACATGCTGCATGATGGGAATGTAGATAGATGAGAGGAGTGATATACTGCAGGATAGAACTGTAGATAGAAGAGAGGAGTAATATACAGCAGGATGGAGCTTTATATACTATAGATAAAAGGAGTAAAGGAGTAATGTGCTGCAGCATTGAGCTGTGTATTGAGTAGAGGAGTGATGTACTGCAGGATGTGGCTGTTTATAGATGAGAGGAGTAATATACTGCTGATGGGGCCATAAATAGATGAAAGGACAGATGTTATAGAAGATGGTACTGCATATAAAGGGCTAAAGGGAATGATGTTCTGCAGGATAGAGCTGCAAAAATAATAGCTGAGATGAGTAGCCTGCTGTTTTGCATGTCTCTCATGGTGCAATATATATGTGTTGTTGAGCCCCAAACACATGCTGACATAAGCACTGAGGTTCTTGACAGAGTGGCAATGATAAGATTGATATGAGGTCAGAATATCATGCAATATGACTGTGGGTGCAATATGTTCATTAGAGTCTAGAAGCAGCACACTGGAAAGAGATTTGAGTGCAAGTACCTTTTAGGGCATGTCACACGCATCTCAGTCATGTGTGTAACGTGCGCTTGGACTTCTCTGTGTGTATAGATTATTGTATAAGTAGATATACTAAGAGGCAGTTTTCTAATAGTGCACCTTCCAATATGCACTATAAATTTAGAACCATCCTTAGGGGTGCACGCATGTGGGGCTCACGCAAGCGTCCCAGAAGCAAAGCGTCATGAAGCTAAGCATCGTGATACAGCAGTTATTCCATGGCAAAGAACTAACATTCATCTTCTCTCTTCACACAGGTATAACTTTCCACCTCGGCATGCTGTCTCATCTGCTGCAATAGACTCTTATGGTATAACTTCCCTCCTCTACTTGCTGTCTCATCTGCTGCAATAGACTCTTATGGTATAACTTCCCACCTCTGCTTGCTGTCTGCTGTGTCATCTGCTGCTTTACCATCTAGAAACATATTTTAATGTGTCTGCTAATTCATTGATATAATTCATTTAGTGCATTCTACTTAAAACTCACTGTTGCATATCCATGACTGGGATCAGTGTAGATCTTATCTGGTGGAAGGTGTTAAAATAGATGTTGCCAGGCAGAATGTCTTTGATCATCTAAAAAAAAAAAAACCCTGGTGCGCTGGCCTCAGCTGCCAAATTATCCTCAACCACTTCCCACAATCCATCTCTACTGACCCAGCAGTCTGGACTATAAATTTAGAAACATCCTTAGGGGTGCACGCATGTGGAGGTGCACGCAAGCGTCCCAGAAGCAAAGTGTCACGAAGCTAAGCGTCGTGATTCAGCAGTTATTCCATGGCAAAGAACTAACATTCATCTTCTCTCTTCACACAGGTATAACTTCCCACCTCTGCTTGCTGTCTCATCTGCTGCAATAGACACTTATGGTATAACTTCCCACTTCTGCTTGCTGTCTGCTGTGTCATCTGCTGCTTTACCATCTAGAAACATATTTTAATGTGTCTGCTAATTCATTGGTATAATTCATTTGGTGCATTGTACTTAAAACTCACTGTTGCATATCCATGACTGGGATAAGTGTAGATCTTATCTGGTTGAAGGTCTTAAAATAGATGTTGCCAGACTGAATGTCTTTGATCATCTAAAAAAAAAACCCTGGTGTGCTGGCCCCAGCTGCCAAATTATCCTCAACCAGTTCCCACAATCCATCTCTTCTGACCCAGCTGTCTGGACTATAATTTTAGAAACATCCTTATGGGTACACGCATGTGGGGGTGCACGAAAGCGTCCCAGAAGCAAAGCGTCACGAAGCTAAGCGTCATCGTACAGCAGTTATTCCATGGCCGTTAGTCAGGGCAGGAGTCAGGAAACCAACACTCTGCACTCCCTTCTACCATGTGCTTTATTCCTATCCTTCTATGTTCCCTTGCAATCCACTTTCACCGACCAATCCCCCCTCCATCACGACTCATATACATCAACTCCTTTCTCCTTCCCTCTCCCATGTACAGCTCCCATGCACTTCTCACCTTCCTGAAAAACCTCAGTCCATCTTGCCCAAACACTCTGCACAAAAAAACTTCTTACAATTCCAAAAACTACTTGCTTGTTATCTTCCTACTCCTACTGATTTCAGGGGACTTCTCCCCCAGCCCTGGTCCACCATCAACCAACCTCAACCCCTACCCTACCTCACAAAAAAACCTTAATAATCTTACTAATATTACTTGCACTCCTTCATCTCCTTCTTTTAATTGTGCCCTTTGGAATCCATGGTCTGTTTGCAACAAGCTTCCTTTCCTACACAATTACTTTCTGAAAAACTCTCTGAATCTGCTGGCCCTCACGGAAACCTGGATTCAGGATTCTGACACGGTCTCTGCTGCTGCCATTTCCCATGGTGGCTTACAATTTACACATTCCCCGAGACCCACAAACAGACATGGTGGTGGAGTCGGCATAATTCTCTCCCTACAATGCACATTCCAGGTCATCCCCCCAGCTCCATCACTCTCATTCCCTTCTTTTGAGGTCCACAACATCAGGCTCTTCTGTCCCCTCTCCCTTAGAGTAGCGGTCATATACCAGCCCCCAGGCTCATCCACCCACTTCCTGGACTATTTCTCTGCCTGGCTGCCACACTTCATGTCCTCAGAACTACCAACTCGTATCCTGGGAGACTTCAACATCCCCATAAACAGCCCCACTTCCACATCTGCATCCCAGCTTCTATCACTAACCACTTCTCTAGGCCTCTCACAGCTCTCAACCTCTGAGACACACAGGGACAGTAACACCCTTGACCTGGTCTTCGACCAGCTCTTCTCAATCTCCTACCTAGATAACTCAGCGCTTCCCCTCTCTGACCACAACATTCTCTCCTTCACACTCACAAATCCTCGCCCACTCCAGCACCCTCCTACCTACCATTAACCCTCATACACTTTCAGACTCCCTACACTCATCATTGTCCCCAATCTCTTCTTTTTCCTGTCCCGATCTGGCTTAACATCACTTCAATGACACTCTTAGAAGCACCTTTGACCAAGTAGCGCCCCTCACCCTCAGAACCTCCAAACACAGAGTGAAACAGCCCTGTATTTCCCCTGGCTCACTCTCCACAGTCGATCCCATCACAGAAGAAGAAGTCTCCAGGCTCTTCTCCTCTTCTCGTCCGACTACATGCACCACCGACCCCATTCCCTCACACCTCCTCCAGTCTCTCTCTCAAGTCGATACAACTCACCTAACTACAATCTTTAATCTCTCCCTCTCCTCTGGCATTTTCCCCTCCTCCTTCAAACACTCTATCATTACTCCATTACTAAAGAAACCCGCTCTCATCCCATCCTGCCCAAATAACTACAGACCAGTCTCCAATCTCCCCTTCATCGCTAAACTCTTGGAGCGCCTGATATAATCCTGTCTTACCTGTTACCTCTCCACTCACTCCCTCCTAGACCCTTCATAGTCCGGTTTCCGCCCCCTACATTCGACTGAAACTGCACTCATCAAAGTGACCAATGACCTTCTGACAGCAAAACGTAATGGTGACCACTCTCTGCTCATTCTTCTCGACCTTTCTGCAGCTTTCAACACTGTTGACCACCCTCTCCTACTCTCTAGGCTCCACTAGGCATTAAGGACACAGCTCTCTCCTGGTTCTCTTCCTACCTTTCTGACCGCTCCTTCAGTGTTCTGTTCTCTGTCTCCACTTCCTCTCCTCTTCCTCTAACTGTTGGGGTACCTCAGGGTTCAGACCTTGGCCCCCTTCTCTTCTCCCTCTACACAGCCCCAATTAGACAGACCATCAGCAGATTTGACTTTCACTACCATCTTTATACCGACGACACACAACTATACACGTCATCCCCTGGCCTTACTCCCGCTTTATTACAGAACGCCACTGACTGTCTGTCTGCAGTCTCCAACATCATGTCCGCTCTCTATCTGAAACTCAACCTCTCCGAAACTGAACTTCTTCTGCTCTCGCCATCTACTAACCTCCCTAAATCTCCCTCATTTCTGTCTATCGGCCTAACCGACCGCTGCGCTCTGCAAATGATTTTCGACTAACCTCTGCACTAATCCGTACCTCCCACTCCGGACTCCAAGACTTCTCCCGTGCTGCACCAATCCTCTGGAATGCTCTACCCCAAGATATTAGGACCATCCACCATTTGCAAAGTTTTAGGCGCTCGCTCAAAACACATTTGTTCATTCCGGCCTACCACGTTCACGAATCAAACTCATTTTATGTTTGTGTGTATGTGTAGCCCATTCACTATCCCCATCTATCCTCCACCCTCTGAAGATGGCTGGACCATCATTGTAAATACACACCTGTGCTTTGTATCTCCCCCACCTCATTGTAGATTGTAAGCTCTTACGAGCAGGGTCGTTTTATTTCGATTTAATTATTGTATTGTTAACGTTATTACTTATGACTCTTGTGTTTGAAACTGTTAAACTGTAAAGCGCTGCGGAATATGTTGGCGCTATATAAATAAAGATTATTATTATTATTATTATTATTATTATTATATGCTGCTATATGAACAATAAGGGTCCAGTCTTCCAAAACACTCATATCAACCAGATTTAGATATTTCAGTCATGTAAAGGCACAGTGCATTCACCCCATTTTAGAGTGCAGGATTGGAATCTATTTTGTGTACTATAAGACGCACCCGACTATAAGACGCACCCAGGTTTTAGAGGTGGAAAATAGGGAAAAAAATATTTGAAGCAAAAAATGTGGTAAAAATACTATTATATGTGTTGTTATTATATATAATAGTATGTTATTATGTTAAAAGCTGCGGGTAGAAGATGGTACTGCGGGACCAGTGTGGTGTCTGTAAAGTACTATTTGAAGACGCTGGAGGGTGAGTATAAGAATGGGGGCACAGGGCTTATATTTAAAGCACCACTCCAGAACTGAAAAATAACACTGGAGTGCTGGTTTAAGATCCCATTGGGAGAACTATAACTCCCAGCATGTCCTGCAGATCGTATGGCATGCTGGGAGTTATAGTTCACCACAGGAGGGGCAGAGTGCTTTATTGTGTGTTGTAAAGACTAACCTTTTAATTGTGCCAGCTAGCCACACTGTGGTGAGGTAAAAAGCTGGAGCAACCCATAATTGCACACACAGAGCCCTCCCTCTTGTTGCCTTTCCACAGCACAGGTCATAAGAGGAAGTCAGCAGATTCTAGTGGGGAGTCTGAAGGACCTGTGACATCAGAAGAGGGAGGGCTCTGTGCTGCCATGTGTTGCTCCAGCCTGCCCACTTCATGACATCACACAGGTCCTTATGCCTCAGAATCCAGCACAGCCAGGCACGTATGCTGCGATCTTGTCTCCTCTGGCCCTTGCTGCCCCCTTCTTCCACCGGACACACAGATCTCCCCAGCTGCTGCAGGAATCCAGCGCTGGGAAAACCATGTGTGTTTCAGTGAAGGAGTATTCATTTGCTGCTCCCAGCTCACTGCTCAACTGACAGGTGGGCGGGGAAGCAGCTAATGAATATTCACTGCACTTTAATCATCTGGACCACCTGGTTTCCCTAGTGCTGGATTCTGGGCAGCTGGGACATTTTTCTGCCTCCTGCAAGTGGGATCAGAGTGCAATCCCACTAGCCGCTGCCCCCCCTCCCCACATTCTACATTACGACCATAAGGCGCACCCACACTTTCCTCCCAAATGTGGAGGGAAAAAAGTGCGTCTTATGGTCCGAAAAATACAGTAATTGTTTTTAGGGGTTGCAGTGTCCAATTTGTGTATTTTTTATTTTGTGTCTCCTGATGAGTTGTTATAAATAGAATGACGAAACACATTGAGACTGAGACATTTAGTACTTGTGACTACAATTGGTCACATTGGGGGTCTTACAGTTTTCATTTTTGTTTAGTCTTGTCAATTCTTGAGGTAATTCACTAGGAACTGAAATACATGAGTGAACCATGTTGTATGTCATTTAAAATAAAAGTTAAGTTTGTCAAAGTCCAAATATTCTAGGGATATTCATACCAACCAGTGATGTTGATATCACCGAAAGTGATGTTGATATTGCGTGAAAATGGTAATTGGTAAGTATAAGGACACATTCACCATGTATTGCTAAGGGACTAAAAATCTTACATTTTCCAGGGATCACCTCTTAAAAGTGAGTCTGCAGCACAAAATGTCTGCTCAAACCAACCACAGGAGTAAGGTGCACCTATGGTGTGGACAAGCAGTTCTTAGCACTTTTCCGCCTACTTGTTTTCCATCAGCCTTCACCCTCTACTGATTCTCATAAAGCCACAGCAGCCAATCAATGAGGAACTGGCAGACATAGATGGGACACATTGCTTGGTAATGCCTGGAGTGCACTGATTTTGTACGCTTAGTTTTAACAGTTATTTTGTGCTAGCAAACTCCCTTTAATCATTTCACTTTTTTTGTGTAAAGGTACCGTCACATTAAGCGACGCTGCAGCGATATAGACAATGATGCCGATCGCTGCAGTGTCGCTTATTAGTCGTGTGGTCGCTGGAGAGCTGTCACACAGACAGCTCTCCAGCGACCAACGATGCCGAAGTCCCCGGGTAACCAGGGTAAACATCGGGGTACTAAGCGCAAGGCCGCGCTTAGTAACCCGATGTTTACCCTGGTTACCATTGTAAATGTAAAAAAAATAAACACTACATACTTACATTCCGGTGTCTGTCGCGTCCCCCGACGTCAACTTCCCTGCACTGTGTCAGCGCCGGCCGTAAAGCAGAGCAGTGACATCACCGTTGTGCTCTGCTTTACGGCCGGCCGGCGCAGACACAGTGCAGGGAAGCTGACGCCGAGGGACACGACAGACACCGGAATGTAAGTATGTAGTGGTTTTTTTTTTTACATTTACAATGGTAACCAGGGTAAATATCGGGTTACTAAGCGCGGCCCTTTGCTTAGTAACCCGATGTTTACCCTGGTTACAAGTGAACACATCGCTGAATCAGCGTCACACACGCCGATTCAGCGATGTCAGCGGGTGATCCAGCGATGAAATAAAGTTCTGGCCTTGTAGCTCTGACCAGCGATGTCACAGCAGGATCCTGATCGCTGCTGCGTGTCAAACACAACGATATCGCTATCCAGGACGCTGCAACGTCACGGATCGCTATCGTTATCGTTCTAAAGTTGCTCAGTGTGAAGGTACCTTAAATCTTTTTATTGATATAAGTTGCATAAAATTATTCATTACAGATCAGATCATCATCAAACAAATACATAGTTAAGTAGCTTTCATTGTAAGCACTTTTGAACAATAAAATGCATTGAAATTTGAAATAATTTGAGTAGCAATATTCCTTTTGTCTTCCTTAATGTAGATATATATATAATTGGTTAAGGTTCGACAACTGGAATAACTATGTTGTAGCATTATATAAAAACCTTGAGATAGCTTAAACTTTATTTATGTTTAAGAAGAGATAGAGAAGAAGAGAGATAGAAGAGAGGGGAGAAGAGGGGAGAGGAGAGGGTTAGGTTTCTGGTTTCCAGTCTGCAATCAACTGTTTCTGGTATGCTTATGAAGGTCCTGAGTATGAGTAAGTGTAATTCAAAAAAAAAAATTAAGTCAGTCAACCCATCCAAGACATCAAGTCCGGAGTCTCTCTGAACATATTCCATGGAGACCATATGTTTAGAACTTTGTCCAAGGTTCCAGTATCTTGTCCAATCAATTGCTCCATTCTGTATATATGGTTCAATTCCAGGACAAGATCGGAGCGTGAAGGAGATTTGGATTGTTTCCAATACCGGGGTATTAGGTTGCGTGCGGCTGTGAGAAAGTGTCTAAGAAGACTTCCCTTAAATCTGGCAATGTAGAGATCGCATATAGATAGGAAGGCTAGTTCCATTGTAGGCTGCATCTTGTAAAAGGATAAGTTATTGTGGAGATCGAAGACGTCCAGCCAAAATTTATGTATGGGTGGACAAGACCACCAAATGTGTGAGTACGATCCCTTCTCTGTCCAACACCTCCAGCAAAGATCTGGGGTGGAGGGAAACATGTTATGGATACTGTCCGGGCATCTATACCATCGGGTCAGTAGTTTATAGCCTCTCTCTTGATCGTCAGCACACAGTGAGGATCTGAAGATGTGAAGGAGGCTCTTGGATCTATCCTCCAGTGATAATGTTTTATTTAAATCATTCTCCCATTTCACAAAGAATGCAGGAGAGCCAAGTGCGGTTATTTGGTGGTCTTGGAACATCTTGTATAAGAACGATACTAAATGCATAGGAGGGCTCGCACCCAAGCAGGCCGACTCGAAGGGAGTGAGGGATCAAAATATATTAGTCTGTTTAGATATCTTGTTGATGTAACTCTTAATCTGTTCATATAGGAGCCATGTGCCAGGAGGTGGGTCTGATTCGGCAAAGAGGGACCGTAAGGGTTTTATTGTGGATTGAGTTATATAATCATAGATTATCGGGTAACTATCTTTGTGTTTGTGTAAAAAGAAGACTTCATCCCATCCAGCGTGAAAATCTAGGTTGTCTATAACCGGAGTCATGGGGCCAGGTATCGAGGAAATGTTAAGTTTTTGGTTACCATTTTTAATGAAAATAACTAGATTTCTCGTGAGGAAAGGAAGATCCTCTTTCAATTCCTGTGCGTTTTTCTTTTGCCAAATGTTTGCAATGGGATTGGTCGATGAGAGCTTAGATTCTAGGCTTACCCATTTTTTGTTACATGTGTGATGAAAAAGATCCAAAACACATGTTCCTAGAGATGCATAGTTATAAAGTTGGAAGTTTGGAAGGCTTAGTCCTCCTGTCTGCTTAGACCTGCTTAGGAGCTGGTATGATATACGTGAGCACTTGCCAGACCAGATATATCGTGTGATTATAGTCTAATCATTTCACTTTTTAATGCCTTGTAATTGAGGTGAATTTTTGTGGTTGAAACAGTTGTTTTACTGTAAAATCAAGTGTCTACATGGCCATTATATCTAGGCTAAGCCTTAAACTTAAAAGTAGGCTGGTGGGTGCCAAACAGTATCTTTGCCCAGGATGCATGGAAGCCTAGGTCCTATGTCCCAAGTAGTGTGTGATTAAAAAGGTATCCACAGGTACCTTTTTTTTTAATTATTTATTTACAGTGCAGGAGTGGCTGATGAATACTCCCATCCACCGCTACTGCTCTCACTGTTATTAGCGGCAGCAGGTGTCGGATGATGGGATCAGTAGTCCCATCAGCTGACACAAGCGACTGGAGGTAAACTTTATATCTCTGATCACAGCTGAGCGCTCCCGCTGACTTCTGACCGCCAATCAGAAGCAGTATTGGCCGCGCTGTCATGAACTTGACAGCACAGCAAACACTGGATGTTCAGGCCTCCCAATCAATGGAGTGGAGTCCGGGTTCAGGTCCAGGCACTGTTCTGGTACCCGAACCTGAACTTTTTGTAACTGTTCGGCCGAACTTGCCAGACCCGAACATCCGGCCCATCTCTAATAATAATAGGTCTATTGATCACAAAAGGTATTACAGCTCGGAAAATCTAATACTAAAGCAACATCTACTGCACATAATTACTATTCTGCTCTTCAAAATAGGTTTTCAGGGCACAACAAAAAAATGAACAAACATTCTGGCAGCCCCTCTAATGAATCCCTAAGCACCTCTGTTGCCTATCTTTTTCTTTTTAGCTCTCATTTAGCCATCTTTATGGTCTGTTAATATTTACATTCTGAACATCCAAGAGGAAATGTGCTCCGGCTTCTTTATCAGAGCTATTTGTTCTCACCCTCAGTGCCCGCCCACTCCACCTATAAAGCACCATCATGAGACTCACATGTAGTTTCAAGATGGATACATTGACACCATCATATTTTTCATCTTTAAATAAATGTCTTGAGACAAATGCTGGCACTGGCTCCATAACAGTGTACTGTTATTGAGCAGTGAGTGATATAGTGGATCTATTTATTGTGACGTAATTTAGTACTTTTTAATGCCCAGTACCATTGTCTCTGTCCACTGGTAATTAAGTTTATTATTGTTCTCTGTGGAAACTGTACCGCCTCGATGAGTTTGCCTCTCTCTTTTTGTACAATTTGCAGAGGATCACGTCACACCCTCATGACATGACTCTTTTTGCTATTTTCTGCTACTACTAAAGGTGCAGCACAGCACAAGTGAAAGCTAATTTTCCAATCAATCAGAGTTGAATTCAATTATCAAATGTTCTATAGGAATGTATTAATTCATGGATATTCATTGTGTATGTATACCTGCCTGATGAAGGAGCCAGACTGACTCCAATATACACATAGCAATGATTAAATTATCACAGTGGTACATCAATCTATTACCCAAGGCAGCACTGAACTAAACCACTAACTGTTGTGAATTCTGCTCTTGGGCTCCCTCCGGTGGTTATGAGTGGTAGAGCTGTGGTAGTTGGATCGCAGCATTTATCAGGTGTATCTATTTTTTGCAATTTGGGCTGGGCTATATAGCCTTGCTTGATCCTTTAGTCTGTGCCAGTTGTCCATTGTTTTTGGAGGATTCACATCTCTTCTGGTCTTTCCTGTTTGCTGTGCTTTTCTTCAAAGATAAGTCCTGGTTTTGTTGTTGCTGTCCACCTGCTGTGGACCTTATAGTTCTGTGCATTTTCATGTTTTTGTCCTGTCCAGCTTAGTCTGTGAAGGATTTTTTGCAGCCTTGCTATTTCTCTGGAGATGCAGATATACCCTCCATGTCTTTAGTCAGATGTGGTGATCCGTATTTTCTGCGGTGGATATTTTCTAGTGTTTTTATACTGACCGCATAGTACTCTGTTCTATTCTTTCTTTTTAGCTAGTGTGGCCTCCTATGCTAAATCCTGATTTCATTTCTGCGTATGTTATTTCCCTTTCCTCTCACAGTCAATATTTGTGGGGGGCTGTCTTTCCTTTGGGATTTTCTCTGAGGCAAGATAGGTTTCCTGTTTCGGTCTTTAGGGGTAGTTAGTTCTTAGGCTTTGTCGAGGGGTCTAGGGAGTGTTAGGTTCCCCCCATGGCTACTTCTAGTTGCGCTGTTAAGTTCAGGGTTTGTGGTCAGTACAGGTTCCACCTTCTCCAGAGTACGTCTCATGCTGCTCCAAGGCTACCAGATGATAACAGTACAACTGGCCAACAATGAGTTAATGGCATCTCAGAAGAAGGGAGGAAAGATTTTGAGCCATTTTTTTTTCCTTAGCCTGTTTGGTCTGTTCCTCCCTCTTAATCTCTGGGTGGCTGCGGAACCTAGTAATAACATGAGTGTTCAGGAGTTAGTTTCTCGTGTGGATCAGCTTGCTGCTAGGGAACAGGGTATTTCAGATTATATTGTTCAGACTCCTGCCTTAGAACCTAGGATTCCCACTCCTGATTTATTCTTTGGTGACAGATCCAAATTTTTGAGTTTCAAAAATAACTGTAAACTGTTTGCATTGAAACCCCGGTCTTCTGGTGATCCCATTCAGCAGGTTAAACTCATCATATCCCTGCTGCGTGGTGACCCACAGGATTGGGCATTTTCCCTGGAAACTGGCAATCCTGCTTTGCTTAATGTTGATTCTTTCTTTCAAGCATTGGGGTTATTGTATGATGATCCTAATTCTGTGGATCAAGATGAGAAAATCTTGCTGGACCTGTGTCAAGGTCAAGAAGCGGCAGAATCGTATTGCCAGAAATGTAGAAAATGGTCTGTACTGACTAAATGGAATGAGGATGCCTTGGCTAGCAATTTTCAGAAAGGGTCTTTCTGAATCCGTTAAAAATGTTATGGTGGGGTTCCCCACGCCTGCTGGTCTGAGTGATTCTATGTCTCTGGCCATTCAGATTGATCGGCGCTTGCGCGAGCGCAGAGTTGTGCACACTGTGGCGTTGTCCTCTGAGCGGAGCCCTGAGCCTATGCAGTGTGATAGGATTTTGTCTAAAGCTGAACGTCAAAGATTCAGGCGTCAGAATAGGTTGTGTTTTTACTGCGGCGATTCTGCTCATATTATATCTGATTGCCCTAAGCGTACAAAGAGAATCGCTAGTTCTGTTACCATCAGTACTGTACAACCTAAATTTCTGTTATCTGTGACCTTGATCTGCTCATTATCGTCATTTTCTGTTATGGCATTTGTGGATTCAGGCGCCGCTCTGAACTTAATGGACTTAGAATTTGCCAGACGTTGTGGTTTCCCCTTGCAGCCTTTGCAGAACCCTATTCCTTTAAGGGGCATTGATGCTACACCGTTGGCTAAAAATAAACCTCAGTTTTGGACACAGCTAACCATGCGCATGGCGCCAGCCCATCAGGAAGATTGTCGTTTTCTGGTGTTGCATAATTTGCATGATGATGTTGTGCTGGGTTTTCCATGGTTACAGCTACATAATCTGGTGTTAGATTGGAAATCTATGTCTGTGACTAGTTGGGGTTGTCAGGGGATTCATAATGATGTTCCTTTGATGTCAATTTCCTCTTCCCCCTCTTCTGAAATTCCTGAGTTTTTGTCAGATTTCCAGGATGTATTTGATGAGCCCAAATCCAGTTCCCTTCCACCACATAGGGACTTTGATTGTGCTATTGACTTGATTCCAGGTTGTAAGTTCCCTAAGGGCCGACTTTTCAACCTGTCTGTGCCAAAACATGCCGCCATGCGGAGCTATATTAAGGAGTCTTTGGAGAAGGGGCATATTCGGCCATCTTCTTCACCACTGGGAGCAGGTTTTTTTCTGTTGCCAAGAAGGATGGCTCCTTGAGACCCTGTATTGATTATCGCCTCTTGAATAAGATCACGGTCAAATTTCAATACCCGTTGCCTTTGCTTACTGATTTGTTTGCTAGGATTAAGGGGGCTAGCTGGTTTACTAAGATTGACCTTCGAGGGGCATATAATCTTATTCGTATTAAGCAGGGTGACGAATGGAAAACTGCATTTAATATGCCCGAAGGCCATTTTGAATACCTTGTGATGCCATTCGGACTCTCTAATGCTCCATCTGTGTTCCAATCCTTCATGCATGATATCTTTCGGAGTTATCTTGATAAATTTATGGTTGTATATTTGGATGATATTTTGATTTTTTCCGATGATTGGGAGTCTCATGTGAAACAGGTCAGGATGGTATTTCAGATCCTCCATAATAATGCTTTATTTGTGCAGGGGTCAAAGTGCCTCTTTGGAGTGCAGAAGGTTTCTTTTTTGGGCTTCATTTTTTCTCCCGCATCCATAGAAATGGATCCGGTTAAGGTTCAGGCCATTCATGATTGGATTCAGCCCACATCTGTGAAGAGCCTTCAAAAATTCTTGGGCTTTGCTAATTTTTATCGTCGTTTCATTGCCAACTTCTCCAGTGTGGTTAAACCTCTGACCGATTTGACGAAGAAAGGCGCTGATGTGACGAATTGGTCCTCTGCGGCTGTTTCTGCCTTTCAGGAGCTTAAACGCCGATTTCCTTCTGCCCCTGTGTTGCGTCAGCCGGATGTTTCTCTTCCATTTCAGGTTGAGGTTGACGCGTCTGAGATTGGGGCAGGGGCCGTTTTGTCTCAGAGGAATTCTGATGGTTCCTTGATAAAACCGTGTGTCTTCTTTTCTCGGAAGTTTTCGCCTGCGGAACGCAAATATGATGTCGGCAATCGGGAGTTGTTGGCTATGAAGTGGGCATTTGAGGAGTGGCGACATTGGCTTGAGGGGGCCAAGCACCGTATTGTGGTCCTGACCGATCATAAGAATCTGATTTAACTCGAGTCTGCCAAATGGCTGAATCCTAGACAGGCTCGATGGTCCCTGTTTTTCTCCTGTTTTGATTTTGTGGTCTCGTACATTCCTGCTACTAAGAATGTTAAGGCAGATGCCCTCTCTAGGAGTTTTTTTCCTGATTCCCCTGGGGTTCTTGAGCCGGTCGGCATTCTGAAAGAAGGGGTGATTCTTTCTGCCATCTCCCCTGATTTACGACGGGTTCTTCAGGAGTTTCAGGCTGATAAACCTGACCGCTGTCCAGTGGGGAAACTGTTTGTTCCTGTTAGATGGACTAGTAAAGTGATTTCTGAGGTTCATTGTTCTGTGTTGGCTGGCCATCCTGGGATTTTTGGTACCAGAGATTTGGTTGGTAGGTCCTTTTGGTGGCCTTCTTTGTCGCGGGATGTGCGTTCTTTTGTGCAGTCCTGTGGGATTTGTGCGCGGGCTAAGCCTTGCTGCTCCCGCGCTAGTGGGTTGCTTTTGCCTTTGCCGGTCCCTGAGAGACTTTGGACGCATATTTCTATGGATTTTATTTCAGATCTTCCGGTTTCCTAGAGGATGTCGGTTATCTGGGTGGTTTGTGACCGGTTTTCTAAGATGGTTCATTTGGTACCTTTGCCTAAATTGCCTTCCTCTTCTGACTTGGTTCCGTTGTTTTTCCAGCATGTGGTTCGTTTGCATGGCATTCCGGAGAATATTGTGTCCGATAGAGGTTCCCAGTTTGTTTCTAGGTTTTGGCGGGCCTTTTGTGCTAGGCTGGGCATTGATTTGTCTTTTTCTTCCGCATTTCATCCTCAGACAAATGGCCAGACCGAGCGAACTAATCAGACTTTGGAAACTTATTTGAGATGCTTCTTGTCTGCTGATCAGGATGATTGGGTGGCTTTCTTGCCATTGGCCGAGTTTGCCCTTAATAATCGGGCTAGTTCTGCTACCTTGGTTTCGCCTTTTTTTTGTAATTTTGGTTTTCATCCTCGTTTTTCTTCAGGGCAGGTTGAGCCTTCTGATTGTCCTGGTGTGGATTCTGTGGTTGACAGGCTGCAGCAGATTTGGGCTCATGTGGTGGACAATTTGGTGTTGTCTCAGGAGGAGGCTCAACGTTTTGCTAACCGTGGTCGGTGCGTTGGTTCCCGGCTTCAGGTTGGGGATTTGGTCTGGTTGTCTTCCCGTCATGATCCTATGAAGGTTTCTTCCCCTAAGTTCAAGCCTTGGTTTATTGGTCCTTATAGGATTTCTGAGATTATCAATCCAGTGTCTTTTCGTTTGGCCCTTCCAGCCTCTTTTTCCATCAATAATGTGTTCCATAGATCTTTTTGCGGAAGTATGTAGTGCCCGTTGTTTCCTCTATTGATCCTCCGGCCCCGGTGTTGATTGATGGGGAGTTGGAGTATGTGGTTGAAAAGATTTTGGATTCTCGTTTTTCAAGGCAGAGGCTTCAGTATCTGGTCAAATGGAAGGGTTATGGCCAGGAGGATAATTCTTGGGTTGTTGCCTCCGGTGTTCATGCTGACGATTTGGTTCGTGCCTTTCATTTGGCTCATCCTGATCGGCCTGGGGGCTCTGGTGAGGGTTCGGTGACCCCTCCTCAAGGGGGGGGTACTGTTGTGAATTCTGCTCTTGGGCTCCCTCCGGTGGTTTTGAGTGGTAGTGCTGCAGTAGTTGGATCGCAGCATTTATCAGGTTATCTATTTTTTGCAATTTGGGCTGGGCTATATAGCCTTGCTTGATCCTTTAGTCTGTGCCAGTTGTCCATTGTTTTTGGAGGATTCACATCTCTTCTGGTCTTTCCTGTTTGCTGTGCTTTTCTTCAAAGATAAGTCCTGGCTTTGTTTTTGCTGTCCACCTGCTGTGGACCTTATATTTCTGGGCATTTTCATGTTTTTGTCCTGTCCAGCTTAGTCTGTGAAGGATTTTTTGCAGCTTGGCTATTTCTCTGGAGATGCAGATATACCCTCCATGTCTTTAGTCAGATGTGGTGTTTTGTATTTTCTGTGGTGGATATTTTCTAGTGTTTTAATACTGACCACATAGTACTCTGTTCTATTCTTTCTTTTTAGCAAGTATGGCCTCCTATGCTAAATCCTGATTTCATTTCTGCGTATGTTATTTCCCTCTCCTCTCACAGTCAATATTTGTGGGGGGCTGTCTTTCCTTTGGGGATTTTCTCTGAGGCAAGATAGGTTTCCTGTTTCTGTCTTTAGGGGTAGTTAGTTCTTAGGCTTTGTCGAGGGGTCTAGGGAGTGTTAGGTACCCCCCACGGCTACTTCTAGTTGCGTTGTTAAGTTCAGGGTTTGCGGTCAGTACAGGTTCCACCTTCTCCAGAGTACGTCTCATGCTGCTCCAAGGCCACCAGATCATAACACCAACCTTTATTTAACCTTCCTCGGATCACTCTTCAAAGCACACTTCTCTGAGAGCTAATGGCTGAGCTCTGCTCCCTGCATTCAGAGCTGTACTTGACTTACACTCCATGTCTTTGTAGAAATCGCAGGAACCTGGGATGTCGCCACGGACAGGAGGCAGATCAAGAGTTAACAGTTTTATTAAGCAATAAACGCACTCCACGCAGGGAGTAGGGGGTTGCAGGGTAGTGATAGGGAATGGGACAGAACTGGGTGAGTGGCAGGTTAGGAAAGGGACGAGTGTTAGTTCAGTAATTGAAGAGGTGAAACTTATCAGACTCTAGTCTTCCTGTGTGAGGTGTCTCAGGGTTCCAATGGTGGCACCAACAACAGCGGCACGTGGCGTCTTGATGGAGTCTGTAGCAGGTGGGAATCCAACTGTGGCAACGACAACAGCAGGTAGATTTCCCATAGTTAAAGGTGTCTAGCACGGTACTGAGTCCAACTAGGGGAACTGCCAGAACGAGACTTTGTTCAGCGGTGTGAGTAAGTTCATGGTAATGAGGCTCTGGCCGAGTCGTATGTCTCTCTCTTTGCATCGCACACTCAGTGCAGTCTCTGCCTCAACTAGGGTCACCTCCTAGCGTGGAGGATGGCTGGGAGCTAACAGCTGGTCATCCACAAACAGTGGACCTGTATGCAAGGGTACTGTCTAGTCGGTCTGCACAAACAGGATGCTCAGCCTTTAGAGCAGACACGCACCCAACTCACCACTCAGCTTTCCTGCCCGGGCTCTGCTCTGTGCACACAGCTCTGCATGGCTCCACTTCGCTGGTACAGCTCTGTGTTCTGCTGGAACAGCTCTGCTCTTCTGGCACACTAATTCCTCCCCAGCACTATAGCTCCTTTCCTCCTGGACGGCAGCAGCACAGCTTGTCACAGGCCTGTTACTATCAGATGGGGGAAGGGGCAGCCCAGCGCGCCGCTCACTGTTCTCATCCACGCTGCCCTTTGCGCTGCTCTGTGTCGGCGTCTCACTGCTGTCCCTCGCGCACTTTCCTCCTCTTCTCCTCTTCTGCATGTGCTTTTTCAGCTCTCCCCGCCCTCCTGGGACAGCAGGAAGCCCCGTCTCATTCATGCTTCCCCCAGACAGCAGGGGAAGGTCCGTCCCACTCAGGCTTCCCCCGAGGAACAGAGGATGCAGCCCTTTCAGTTCCGGATCCCGGCATGCAGGTACCCGTCGTCCGGTCTTTCTCCTTACATTCTGTTCAGAGCACAGGGAAGAAATCTCTCACTCCTACAGCTGTGGGCTGTGTTGGAAGGACAAATGCTTAAACTAGAGAAATGAATGCAAATAAAAAAAGGTGGCACCGTGTATAGAGCAAGGGGTTTGTTACATTAATAAAGGGAATCTTTTTTTCTGCAGGATTTGGCTTTTTTATATATAATCAGTTTATGGTTAATTATACTTATTTTATGTCATGTTTTTGTATTTGTATAAATAGAAAAAGAACTCTCAGCACAAAATAACAACCATCTGGTATAATAAAAATGGAAAAATAATTTATTTGTCAAACTAACTCAAAAGAGAAGTGTGAAAGTTGGCCTTGTCACCAGGCATCTAAGTGTAAACTACCACTAGCCATAAATGTGGTTATAATGTGCAAATGTAGCAAATTATACAGTAGATAACTGTAAACTAAGTATTCATGCAGCAGTTGTATTGTACTTAAAACGAAATATATAAACTATTCAATATTTTTATAGTTTAATCTATTTTAAGAAAACTTTGAAAACTTTGTTGGCCAAGCAGAGAGCCAGAGTTTGGGACATTGCAGTAAATAACTGTTCATTTCCAAAAGAGCCATAAAATGGTAAATAAACACATTTACAAGGAGAATGAGCTGTGTCTGCAAATTGCTCCTGGTTGTGTGGAAGCAGTGCAAGCAAAATTACACCATTATTACAAACTCACACAGGCTTGTTATACTGTATAACTGAATTCAAATAGTGAGAAACACAAACAGTCTGTAAAATCTCTACTGCCGACTGCTAACCATTCCCAGACCTGCAAATTTAGAGGCTTCTAGGATGGGGAAATATATAAACTAAAGAAGTAAATTTACCATTTAATAATACTGTACATACTAATATTAATAAAGTTCTACATTTTATTTAGCTCATTAGAGAAGGAAAATCTGTATTCTTGGAAATGTGTACAAACTATTAAAATCGGTAAAATCATGAATATGCATTACGTTAATTCATGAGCTAATGTTTAGTAACTGTAATTTTTGCATCATTTTGCTCTAATAATAATCTCTTTATCTATTTAGATCCAACATATTCCGCAGCGCTTTACAGACATTATCATCACTGTCCCCGATAGGGCTCACAAACTAAATTCCATATCAGTATGTTTTGGAATATAGGAGGAAACCAGAGAACCTGGAGGAAACCCACGCAAACACATGGAGAATATACAAACTCTTTGCAGATGTTGTCCTTGGTGGGATTTGAACCCAGGGCTCCAGCGCTGCAAGGCTGCAGTGCTAAACACTGAGCCACCGTGCTGCCAACTTTACACATGTAAGAAGAAGGACCGGGCTAGGGGTAATTTTCTTGCGCCGGGTCCGGATCTGTCGGGCTGTCTCTTTTGTTGTCCGGCGAAAAGCTTATAGAACCAGGCCAACCTTTGCACTCAGCAGCAGAGGGCATGTCTCAGGTTAAGAAGCAAAAGCACGCGTGGAAACACTCAGACTTGGCGGGAGCTGACAGAGCACAGCAGGGAAGGGTGAGTGCTCCATCCCTCGAGCACCGTAGCAGCCTAGGCTTGTGCTCCAGCATCCCCGCTGCCCGTAGAGAATGTAAACATAGGAGTACTGTGAGCCCGCTGGCCTCCACCAAGCAAGCTGCCAAAATGCTTTGGGCTCGTGAGTACCATACACATGCCACATAAGAAGGAACGGGTGTGTGACCGTGAAATGAACTCTGACCTCCCGTTGCACACTTGCTGAGCCACTTTCGTTGGGTTCATACAGTGCTGTGGCCTGCACCTTGTCAGCCACTGCAGCATATGGACTAGGGACTCAGCGGAAGGTACCAGATACCAAACCGCTGCCGCCAGAAGACAAGCCATCATTGCTACAGGACCTCACCAGAACAACCCCGCGCCAGTCATTGTTCGCACCACCGCCTGCTTTGTAATTGCCATGGCCTGGAATGTGACAGACAGGCTAAGTTGATCTGACACAAGTGTACAAAGGAACTGCCGTTATTGAATCTACCGTTTTTCAACCCTGCATATCCTTCTGCCATTTAACTGTTTATTTCCCAGTTCAAACTGTTTGACTCCCTGTGTGGAGTATTCCCCTGTTCCAGTAAAATTGTTAACGCTTGCTCTACCTCCTGTCTATCACTGCATCCTGCAACCTGCTCACACACCAACACTCTAAGTTCTTCCGATATTGCCAACTATTTATCCCCATGGGCAATCTGAATTGTATGAATTTGGGAAATGTCAGGTGTTATGATCTAGATAAGAGTTATCTGATCAGACTTTGACAAAGTATAGAAGTAAGGATGATAAATGAAGGCTTTTACGAGTCAGGAATCTCCATGTTTGCTTTAACAGACATATTTTCATTTGTTTTGTTCAGGAATTAGACAGACCTTAGTTCATTCACATTTTTCTGGACAAACTGTAACAGAAACCTTCACCCAGTGGAAAGTTTCCATGAACTCTCTGTTTTTGCCAAAACACACAAAATGAGGAATCTCAAGACAAGCCGTGTGTCCAAGTTTTAAAAATATTCTCTACAATTGCAAAAAAGTGAAACAAAGCTGAACTGTGAAATGTATGAATTAAATACATATGTATGTGAAATTAACATTTCCATAGTGCTTGTAGACAAAAGTGAAGCTCAGTCCAACTGTCTATTTCTACTTGTTTATGCATGAGCCATAAAGGAGTTAAAGAGAAAAAGTTGTGGAAAATGTAACACTATCAGATGAATTTCCCATCTCTTTCCTACACTCACACAAAAAACTTCTCATACTATCAAATATCAAAAACTTTACTAGCATTGCAGCAAAGCTGACCAAATATGTTGGCAGAAAGTGCTATTCAAAACAACTAAGGAAGAAAAATTTCACCTAACAACATAGATACAATGCAAAATAAATATTTAGCTTATAAAAATGATCATCGAATAGCCCAACCAAGAACAAAGTAGTTCCTGTGTTCTGAGTTGGTTATACTTCTGTCTACTCGGTTTGAGATGGCTGACCCAGGTTATTCATCTGTAATCGTTGTGCCTCTGTGCTTGTGTGCCTTGCTGTGTATTACCCGATTTGCCCCCTGACTACTGCCCCTGTTTTCTGCTTGGTACTTCTCTGTCTGCCCTGGCTTTCTGAATGCTTGGTTTGTCTCTGACTAATCTGCTGTTTTGCCCCTTGGTACCTAGCTCCCGTCTGGCTCCCGAACCTCGACTTGTCATTTGACTATGTCTCTGTCTTAGTACTCTGTGTCCTGCGTTTTTTGGTAGACCCTCTGTTCTCATGCGGTAGCTCCGCCTCCATCACCCCTGCAGTAATCACGTGACCTGCCTAGTTAAGGTCCTGTAAGCACTACGTGCCTCATTCCTCCCTCTCCCTACACTACCGCTAGCGCCCCCTTAGGCTGCCTCTCTGTGACTCTAGGCAGCGTCATTACACTGTGTTTTCCTTAAGTAGCTTCACTTGGGAAAATGTGACACCTACACTAGCATATGTATAAATCAGGGTAATTTAATAGTGTTTTCCTTTTGTTTGTTTTTTTAATCTCCAATACAATTTTTAATGCAGTTTTTGGGCCAAAGCATGGAGTTGATTCAAGAAGAACAGAAAACATAGAATATATATTTCTATTCAAATATGCACTTTTAAATAAACTGGGGCCAGATTGTGGATGACTGTATGCTGAAATGATTACATGTTATACTCTTTAAAGGGTTTTGAACACATTTGACAATAGGAAGCAACTTAAAAGAAAAAAATGTTAGCACCATAGTTTCTACTTGCAACTTCTTTTACTGTATAATTGCATTTCCCTTTGAATCCACTTCAACTTCAGTTTAAAAAAATACATACATCAAAAACACACACGCCCTGATGAAGAAAGGGCAAAACGCGCGTTGGGGAGGCGGAGGCCTAGACATACTCAGCGGCTTTACATGTAAGTGCTGGCATACACCTTGCAGTTTTATATTACTAAATGCAGCATACTGCAATGGTTACTGGGGTATATTATCAAATTAGTGTTCTCGCCTTACTGGTTCATAAAATGCTTACTTAGCTAGCATAGTAGATGACCTATCCACACATTTAAATAGCAGCATCTATTTTTATGGTATGAGTATATTTCAAGGGGCGGTCTAGGAGTTATTTTAGTTGGTAGCTAGTGAAGTATCAATGAATTCTAAATGAGGATAGAGGTAGCGGCCGCACCAACTCCCTTTAATAAACTAAGACAATAAAAGATACCAGATAAAAATCCAGTGGATTAGACAGGTTACCTAATAATATTCTGGTTATGGATGCACAGTAGCTTAGGCTGGTTTCACATTTGCGTTTAAAAACGCAGCGTTTTAAACGCAGTTGGTGAAAAAACGCATGTAAACGCGTTTAAACGCTGAGTTTTTTTGACGCATGCGTTTTTGAATGTTTTAATAAAAAGGCAGCGTTTTGACGCGTTTACAAGCATTTTTTCATGCGTTTGCGTTTTTTAAACACATGATGAGAAGTGTGTGACAGCTGCCAATCATCAAAATCAACAAGAAAACTCACTATTACCAAAAATAGCTAGGGTTAGGGTTAGGGTTTGGATCCCTAGTAACCCTAAGGTAACCTAACCCTAACCCTAACCCTACCCCTAACCCTACCCCTAACCCTAACCCTAACCCCTAACCCTAACCCTAAGGGATCCTAACCCTAACCCTACCCCTAACCCTAACCCCTAACCCTAACCATAAGGGATCCTAACCCTAACCCTACCCCTAACCCTACCCCTAACCCTAACCCTAACCCCTAACCCTAACCCTAAGGGATCCTAACCCTAACCCTACCCCTAACCCTTACCCTAACCCCTAACCCTAACCCTAAGGGATCCTAACCCTAACCCTACCCCTAACTCTAACTCTAACCCTAAGGGATCCTAACTGTTAGGGGTCGAGTTCCTGCCTCTGCACAGGGGGAATCTCGGGCCATCTCCGCTGCGGTCTCCCATTCTTCTCCTGCCGCAGTGGAGCTTGCTCAGCGGAGACGTCGATCCCAGCGTCTCGCTCAGTCTGGCTCTGTGCTTAGAGTTACTGCTGCGTTTCCTGCTTCTCCCATTGAAGTCAGTGCTGGGCAGCGGCAAGCGGACGCTTCTGGGGCTAAGTCCTGCTTTTCACATTCTGAGCATGCCCAGAGTAAGATCTCTCAGTGGAGATCGAGGGTCACATGATCAGATACTGCAGCTAAGGTCCTTGTAGCTGCTAGGACTAAATCCTGCTTTGCACTCTGAGCATGCCCAGGGCGAGATCTCTCAGTGGAGATCCAGGGTCACATGCTCAGGTGTTGCAGCACTCCATTGGTCCTTCTTTGGAAGGTCCTAAACATGCTGCAGCTATTTAAGCCTCGCATGGCTGCACGGCCATGCGCTAGTATTGTCTTTTGTAAATGTGTGTGTGTTGTGAGTGAATGTCGTTCTTTAAAATCCCCTCCCTATTGTATGACTGCTCGCGGAAGGTGGGTGATTGCTACCTAGCGCCCGACTTAGCCATCAGCACGGTACACACATTACAGCGTCTTATTGCTGTGACCGCCAGTGCGGCGCCGTGCGCTTTCTCTGCGCTTTCCTAACCCAAGCCTGGGTGGTTAGTGGCGTCCGCCAGTGCGGCACCGCACGCACTCTCGTGCCTCTAAAATATATTCTCTTGGTGCGGTACCACGGCCCTGTGACTCAACAGGGTTCGCTTCCTTCACACTGGGTCAAGTTAACCCAAGTGTGTATTCATATTGTACCGCCATCTCGTCCGTCTCTACTAGCAGCAGGGTTTTCACCTGCATGGTGGACCTCGGACGGCGAACGCACCTAATACCATTACACCTTATACTTGGTGCGTTCCGCCAGTCCTAACATAATACTAGCGCCAAGGTCTGGCTAGTAATGACGGACAATCAGCGTTCACAGCGGTACATCCAGCAGCTGGAGGGAAGGTTGGCGGCTCCTGAGCGTTCAACCTCAGCTGTGGATGTTACTGCTGTCGCTGTTCAGGCTGCAAGTGTGGCTGCAGCTACCTTGCCCACTGCCGCCCCTGTACCGATGCTATCTCGCCTCCCGCTACCAGAGAAATTTTCTGGTGACAGTAAGTCCTGTAGGGGTTTCGTGAGTCAGTGCTCAATACATCTCGAGCTTCTGGCCTCTCGTTTCCCTACAGAGCGGGCTAAGGTGGGCTTTATCGTATCTTTATTGTCGGACAGGGCGTTGCAGTGGGCTACGCCGCTGTGGGAGCGTGGCGATCATGTGGTGCAGAGTGCTCTGTTATTCCTGAGCACTCTGAAACAGGTCTTTTTAGGACCTCGTGTCACCCATGATATGGCGCTGCAACTGTTGGCATTGACTCAGGGCTCGTCCTTGGTCAGCCATTTTGCCGTCCACTTCCGCACCCTAGCATCTGAGCCTGAGTGGTCGGATAAGGCCCTTATTCCTATATTTTGGAGGGGGCTGGCTGACCATGTTAAGAACGCCCTGGCCACTAGGGAGATTCCCGCCACACTGGAAGAGTTAATAACAGTGTCTACTCGTATTGACCTCCGTTTTCACGAGCGGAGGTTAGAGCGAGCCCAGTGTAGGCAGAGGTTTCGGCTGGCTCCCACCTTCGCCAAACCTTTAGAGTCTCCAGTCCAGGCTCCTGAGTCCCATGACCCTATGGTAGTGTCACGAGCGGGATCTAAGTCCCGGACCGCTCGTGCACTCCAGGTTTGTCATGTTTGCCAACAGTCAGGACATCTTGCAACCAGATGTCACCAGCGGTCGAGGAAACGTCAGCGTCTAGTGGTAGTAGGTGGAGGTGCACTAGACATGGCGACGTTTGCCTCCAAATTGTCCTTTAAGGGGACAATAACATTAGGCTCATCCTCCCACTCGGTAGAGCTCTGCGTGGATTCTGGGGCGGAGGGCAATTTCATGTCTTCTGCCTTCGCCCAATGTCATGCAATACCCCTGGTTATGCTACCTCAACCAGTAACGGTACGAGTGGTGAATGGGTCGACACTGCCCACACAGATAACACATCAGACCATCCCTTTTACTCTGTCCATGTCACCATCCCATCAGGAGATTATATCTCTGCTCATCATTCCTGAGGGGATTGATGAGGTCCTGTTGGGGATACCTTGGTTACGGTACCACACTCCTCACATCGAGTGGTCCTCAGGCAGAATTCTGGGATGGGGTGAATCATGTAGGGGTAGGTGTCACCGAGAGTGCATTCAGGTTGCTAATACGGAGGTATCCGCAGATCTATCCTCTCTCCCGAAGCAATATTGGTCGTATGCAGACGTGTTCTCCAAAAAGGCGGCGGAGACCCTTCCGCCCCATCGCCCCTATGACTGTCCGATTGATCTCTTGCCTGGTGCTGAGCCTCCCCGGGGTCGAGTCTATCCATTATCTCTCCCGGAGATGGAGGCAATGTCTCAGTACATTCAAGAGAATCTGGCAAGAGGGTTCATCAGGAAGTCAGTGTCACCTGCTGGGGCAGGGTTCTTTTTCGTGCAGAAGAATGGGGAACTACGTCCATGCATAGACTACAGGGGTCTTAACGCTATCACCGTTAAGAACAAGTATCCTTTGCCCTTGATATCTGAGCTTTTCGATAGGCTTCGGGGAGCAAGGGTGTTTACCAAACTAGATCTGCAGGGTGCTTACAACCTGATTCGCATCCGTGAGGGGGACGAATGGAAAACGGCGTTTAACACCAGAGATGGGCACTATGAGTATCTGGTGATGCCCTTCAGGCTCTGTAATGCCCCAGCCGTTTTCCAAGACTTTGTCAACGACATCTTCCGGGATATGCTTTCCACCTCGGTTGTAGTCTATCTGGATGATATTCTCATCTTTTCTCCAGATATTGACTCCCACCGGAGAGATGTTGGCAGAGTCTTCGACCTCCTACGGGCAAACTCTCTTTATGCTAAGTTGGAGAAGTGTATGTTTGAGCAGGAGTCTTTACCGTTCCTGGGCTATATCATCTCCGCCCAGGGATTGGCTATGGATCCTGCCAAACTACAGGCTGTGATGGACTGGCAAGAGCCCCATTCTCTTAAGGCGGTGCAGTGCTTTATGGGGTTCATTAATTATTACCGCCAGTTCATTCCCCACTTCTCAACTCTGGTAGCTCCCTTGGTAGCCCTCACCAAGAAGGGAGCAAATCCCAAAGTGTGGTCTGAAGAGGTCTCCAGGGCCTTTTCTTCTACTAAGTCTCATTTTGCTAGCGCTCCCATCCTACATCGTCCCGATGTCGATGAGCCGTTTATAATGGAGGTGGATGCCTCTTCCGTTGGTGCTGGAGCATTCCTCTTCCAAAAGGATGCTCAAGGTCGGAAGCATCCGTGCTTCTTCTTCTCCAAGACCTTCACACCAGCGGAGAGGAATTATTCCATCGGGGACAGGGAGTTGCTAGCGATGAAATTGGCTTTCTCAGAGTGGAGACATCTCTTGGAGGGGGCTCGTTTTCCCTTTCAAGTTTTCACAGACCACAAAAATTTGCTATATTTGCAAACAGCCCAGCGGCTAAATTCTCGCCAGGCCAGATGGTCCTTATTCTTCTCCCGATTTCACTTCACCCTCCATTATCTCGCTGGGGAGAAGAACATTCGAGCTGATGCCCTTTCTCGCTCTGTTGTGTCATCTGAGGAGGAGGAAGGAGAGCCTCGGCTTATTGTTCCTTCTGAGAGCTTGAGAACCGTGGCTCCGGTGTCGCTTGAGTCTGTGCCTCCGGGCAAGACTTTTGTGCCCATAGGTTCTCTCTTGGGCTCATTCCTCCAGGGTGGGTGGACACTTTGGGACAAAAAGGACATCTGAGCTGCTGGCGAGGACGTACTGGTGGCCGCATATGCTCCGAGATGTCAGAGATTACGTTCTGGCATGTGTCTCATGTGCCAAAAATAAGTCTCCTCGACAACGGCCGTCTGGGTTACTCTATCCCTTGCCGGTGGCAGACAGGCCCTGGGAGATGGTCGGGATGGACTTTGTAGTGGGTTTGCCCAAGTCTCGCGGCTGTACTGTCATTTGGGTTATTACCGATCATTTCTCGAAAATGGTGCATTTGGTGCCGCTCCCACGGTTACCTTCTGCACGGGCCTTGGCAGCGTTGTTCATAAGACACATCTTCTGCCTACATGGCATGCCAGACAAAATTGTCAGTGACCGGGGTCCCCAGTTTGCGTCTCGGTTCTGGAGAGAGCTTTGTCGTCTTCTCAGCAGTGAGTTAAATCTCTCTTCCGCATATCATCCCGAGATGAATGGGTTGGTAGAGAGGGCCAATCAGACTCTGGTCACATATCTACGACATTTTGTTTCTGCCAGGCAGGATGACTGGGCATCTTTATTACCATGGGCAGAGTTCGCCCTTAATAACGCTGTAGCCGACTCCACTGGTCAGACTCCTTTCCTCCTTAATTACGGCCAGCATCCGCGGGTTCCTGTGCCTATGCCCGTGTCCTCTGCTGACTCCAGGGTGGCAGACTGGGCAGTGGAGGCACGGGACATTTGGGACCGCACTCAGGATGCCATTCAGGCCTCAAAGGAGAGAATGAGGTCCTCTGCCGATGCACATCGGCGCCCTGCCCCGACCTTTGCTCCTGGTGATTTAGTGTGGCTCTCCGCCCGTAACATCAGGCTGCGTGTAGAGTCCACTAAGTTTGCACCTCGCTACTTGGGTCCCTTCAAGGTCCTGGCCCTTCCTCCACGCCTTGGTATCACCGACACCTTTCATGTGTCCCTCCTTAAGCCCGTATACATGTCCCGGTTTTCTGAGTCATCTGCCGGGACATCGGGTTCGTCTACGGATGATTACGAGGTGAACGCTATTTTGGGGTACAAGGTGGTACGTGGTAAAAAATTCTATTTGGTGGATTGGAAGGGTTATGGCCCTGAGGACAGGTCCAGGTAGCCTGCTGAGCACATTCTGGCTCCGCAGCTCATTGCTGCCTTCGAACGTAGCGAGGCCCAAGGAGGAGGGGGGCCTAGGAGGGGGGGTAATGTGAGGGGTCGAGTTCCTGCCTCTGCACAGGGGGAATCTCGGGCCATCTCCGCTGCGGTCTCCCATTCTTCTCCTGCCGCAGTGGAGCTTGCTCAGCGGAGACGTCGATCCCAGCGTCTCGCTCAGTCTGACTCTGTGCTTAGAGTTACTGCTGCGTTTCCTGCTTCTCCCATTGAAGTCAGTGCTGGGCAGCGGCGAGCGGACGCTTCTGGGGCTAAGTCCTGCTTTTCACATTCTGAGCATGCCCAGAGTAAGATCTCTCAGTGGAGATCGAAGGTCACATGATCAGATACTGCAGCTAAGGTCCTTGTAGCTGCTAGGACTAAATCCTGCTTTGCACTCTGAGCATGCCCAGGGCGAGATCTCTCAGTGGAAATCCAGTGTCACATGCTCAGGTGCTGCAGCACTCCATTGGTCCTTCTTTGGAAGGTCCTAAACATGCTGCAGCTATTTAAGCCTCGCATGGCCGCACGGCCATGCGCTAGTATTGTCTTTTGTAAATGTGTGTGTGTTGTGAGTGAAAGTCGTTCTTTAAAATCCCCTCCCTATTGTATGACTGCTGGCGGAAGGTGGGTGATTGCTACCTAGCACCCGACTTAGGCATCAGCACGGTACACACATTACAGCGTCTTATTGTTGTGACCGCCAGTGCGGCGCCGTGCACTTTCTCTGCGCTTTCGTAACCCCAGCCTGGGTGGTTAGTGGCGTCCGCCAGTGCGGCACCGCACGCACTCTCGTGCCTCTAAAATATATTCTCTTGGTGCTGTACCGCGGCCCTGTGACTCAACAGGGTTCGCTTCCTTCACACTGGGTGAAGTTAACCCAAGTGTGTATTCATATTGTACCGCCATCTCGTCCGTCTCTACTAGCAGCAGGGTTTTCACCTGCACGGTGGACCTCGGACGGCGAACGCACCTAATACCATTACACCTTATACTTGGTGCGTTCCGCCAGTCCTAACACTAACCCTACCCCTAACCCTAACCCTAACCCTAACCCCTAATCCTAACCCTACCCCTAACCCTAACCCTAACCCTAACCCTACCCCTAGCCCTAACCCTTAGGGTTAGGGTTAGGGTTAAGATCCCTAGGGTTAGGGTTAGGATCCCTTTAGGGTTAGGGTTAGGAACCCTAGGGTTAGGGGTAGGGTTAGGGGTACTGTTAGGGTTAGGGGTAGGGTTAGGGTTAGGATTAGGGTTAGGGTTAGGATCCCTTAGGGGTAGGGTTAGGGTTAGGGGTAGGGTTAGGGTTAGGGTTCGGGGTAGGATCCCTTTATTAATTTTAGGGTGTGGGGTGGCTTATCAGTGTGTTTTTTTGTTTTTTTTAATAAAAACGCATGCATTTTTAATGCATGCAAACGCATGTGCTTAAAAACGCATGCGTTTACATAGACAGCAATACATTTTTTTGCCGCAAAAAAATGCATGCGTTTTTTTGCGGCAAAAAAACGCCGCTAAAAATTACTACATGTTGCATTTCTGCAACACAACGCATGCATACAAAAGATGTATGCGGTGGCAAAACGCGGCAAAACGCATGCAAAAAAACGCATGCGTTTTTAATGTTAAGTATAGGAAAAAAACATGCTTTTTTGCGCAAAAACGCAGCGTCAAAAACCGCAAATGTGAAACCAGCCTTAGCGGATCTTAATTCTCTGTCCTTTAATAGTTGTATTAAAAGTTATGTTTTATTATATTCTTTAGTTAGTTAGGGTTTAATTGCCTCTAGCAAACTGTAAATTATTGTGCTTACCCTACGCTGATTATTGAACAGCATTTGGTGGTTATCAATTTCTTTAACACATAACTTCATTTATAGACATCTATGGTTTGATTTCTTTGCCTGTGTGGATTGGACGGGTTGTTTCTGACAACTGTGAACAATTTCATGTCACTTACACCTTTACACCGGAGGACAGACAGCTGAAGGTAAGTATGTAGTGTTTGTTTTTTTAACGTTTACGCTGGTAACCATGGTAAACATCAGGTTACTATGCGCGGCCCTGCGCTTAGTAACCCGATGTTTACCCTGGTTACCGGGGACCTCGGGATCGTTGGTCGCTGGAGAGCTATCTGTGTGACAGCTCTCCAGCGACCAAACAGCGACGCTGCAGCGATCGACATCATTGTCGGTATCGCTGCAGCGTCGCTTAGTGTGAAGGTACCTTTAGACTATTTAGTGCTGATACAAAACAAAGAAATTGGATTACAAATTTATTTAAACACAGGTTGTAACAAAATAGATAAAAAGAGCCAAGGGGTGAATACTTTTGCAAACCAATATATATACTGTATATATACAGTCATGGCCAAAAGTATTGACACCCCTGCACTTCTGTCAGATAATACTCATTTTCTTCCTGAAAATGATTGCAAACACAAATTATTTGGTATTATTATCTTCATTTAATTTGTCTTAAATGAAAAAACACAAAAGAGAATGAAGCAAAAAGCAAAACATTGATCATTTCACACAAAACTCCAAAAATGGGCCAGACAAAAGTATTGGCACCCTCAGCCTAATACTTGGTTGCACAACCTTTAGCCAAAATAATTGCGACCAACCGCTTCCGGTAACCATCAATGAGTTTCTTACAATGCTCTGCTGGAATTTTAGACCATTCTTCTTTGGCAAACTGCTCCAGGTCCCTGATATTTGAAGGGTGCCTTCTCCAAACTGCCATCTTTAGATCTCTCCACAGGTGTTCTATGGGATTCAGGTCTGGACTCATTGCTGGCCACCTTAGAAGTCTCCAGTGCTTTCTCTCAAACCATTTTCTAGTGCTTTTTGAAGTGTGTTTTGGGTCATTGTCCTGCTGGAAGACCCATGACCTCTGAGGGAGACCCAGCTTTCTCACACTGGGCCCTACATTATGCTGCAAAATTTGTTGGTAGTCTTCAGACTTCATAATGCCATGCACACGGTCAAGCAGTCCAGTGCCAGAGGCAGCAAAGCAACCTCAAAACATCAGGGAACCTCCGCCATGTTTGACTGCAGGGACCGTGTTCTTTTCTTTGAAAGCCTCTTTTTTTTCTCCTGTAAACTCTATGTTGATGCCTTTGCCCAAAGGTGCCACAGGTAAGTTACAGGTGCTGTTAATAACACAAATTAGAGAAGCATCACATGATTTTTCAAACAGTGCCAATACTTTTGTCCACCCCCTTTTTATGTTTGGTGTGGAATTATATCCAATTTGGCTTTAGGACAATTCTTTTTGTGTTTTTTTCATTTAAAATAAATTAAATGAAGATAATAATACCAAGTAATTTGTGTTTGCAATCATTTTTAGGAAGAAAATGAGTATTATCTGACAGAATTGCAGGGGTGTCAATACTTTTGGCCATGACTGTATATATGTATATATACAAAATTTTAGGCCTCGGGGATTTCAAGTTCAACCAAGGACAGAATATGTTCTCTGTCTCTGTGTTTGTAGGTTAATTTGTTCCTCTGTAGCTGACCCGCCTGTGTTTTTGTGTTTACAGTAGCAAAAAGCAGATTGTGAAACCCATTATAAATAGTGACAATCTGTGAACAATGCTGCACAATATGTTTAGGTTAGAATGGGTAACTAAAATCTAAATTCACTAACACTATGTGAGTTAATCTGGAATAGACGCAATATATCCATGTACTCACTTGAAAGCTGCTTTTGTAGTTGCCTGACTAAGGCTGCAGTTTGCTGCTGTTGTGGAGTCTGCTGTAAACCTTGTCTCGAGAACTGAAAAATATATTGTCAAAAAAATATTACTATTTGATGTACAGTATATAATGTGGTATTTTCAGCACTTTCTTATAAACAATAGGCAAGGATAGAAAATAAAACCAAGGAAATCATTTAAGATTGTGCAAAGTATTGATACAAGTGATATTACATAAACGGAATGAGTTTAGTCACTTCTCATCAAATACCTAAAAAGAAGATGGGAAAAGACAACAAGGAAAGAGGGTTTGTGGTGTGAAAACCTGAAACAAGATATAGTAGAGTACAGGAACATTGGTTTTTCCTAACCATGATATTATTACCATTTTTTTTAGTTTCTCATGACCTTCCACTATTATCATACAGAATTGGCACTGATTTTTTGCTGATTTTGCCCTGTGATGCTCCTTTTCAACAGGTCATTGACCCCAAAAACACCTCCAGGTTGTGCAAGGGCTATTTGACCAAGAAGGAGAGTGATGGGGTGCTACGCCAGATGACCTGGCTTCCACAGTCACCAGACCTGAACCCAATCAAGATGGTTTGGGGTAAGCTGGAGCGCAGAGTAAAGGCAAAAGGGCCAACAAGTGCTAAGCATCTCTGGGAACTCCTTCAAGATTGTTGGAAGACCATTTCCGGTGACTACCTCTTGAAGCTCATCAAGAGAATGCCAAGAGAGTGCAAAGCAGTCATCAAAGCAAAAGGTGGCTACTTTGAAGAACCTAGAATATAAGACATATTTTCAGTTGTTTCACACTTTTTTGTTAAGTATATAATTCCACATGTGTTAATTCATAGTTTTGATGCCTTCAGTGTGAATTTACAATTTTCATAGTCATGAAAATACAGAAAAATCTTTAAATGAGAAGGTGGGTCCAAACTTTTGGTCTGTACTGTATATATATATATATTTACCACTAGGGGGAGCATTTTTCATTTTAGACCTCAAGTAGCTATAGGGAGACGTACCAGCTTTACTGTTAGCTGGAAAATTGGGGAAGTAACTGCTGACATCACCATTTCTCTCCCCTTTTAAGTGGTCTAGTATCCCTGGGGAAGAATGAAGAGGAGCATCACAGGGCAAAAGCATTTTGTGTGTGATTGCCCTGTGACCTGCTATCACCAGCAGTTACTGCATAAGAAGCACAGCTTGTTTACAGATGAGCAGAAGACCGTGGACTCAGCAACATCTGGATCAGAGGAAGAGTGAAGACTAGGGTTGAGCGAAACGGATCGTTCATTTTCAAAAGTCGCCGACTTTTGCCACAGTCGGGTTTCATGAAACCCGAGGCAAAATAGAAAAAGTAGGCGCGCACTTACCCTGTTGCGGTGAATATCACTTTATTAGGACATATAAACAAACGGACAGCAGGGAGGGATAGAGTCAGCCACGGACAACGATCGTTTCGTGCTCTACGGCACTTCAACGGGACCCGTTGAAGTGCCGTAGAGCACGAAACGATTGTTGTCCGTGGCTGACTATCCCTCCTTGCTATCCGTTTGTTTATATGTCCTAATAAAGTGATATTCACCGCAACAGGGTAAGTGCGTGCCTACTTTTTCTATTTTGCCATTAAATTTTGTATACATTTTTTCTGGCAGCAGCACCCCGTTGATTCAGGTGTAAAGGATTCATACAGCCAGTATCACTTTCTGTGGTGCTAGACCGATAATATAATACGGTCATTGAGTTTGACCTTTGAGCAGTGCGGATGTGTGTTTTTTCTACTATTGGACTTTCATGAAACCCGACCCGATCCCTGTGTGGGGTCGGCCATGCGGTACGTGAATTTCGCGCCAAAGTCGCGTTTCAATGACGCGAAAAGCGCCATTTCTCAGCCAATGAAGGTAGACGCAGAGTGTGGGCAGTGTGATGACATAGGTCCTGGTCCCCACCATCTTAGAGAAGGGCATTGCAGTGATTGGCTTGCTGTCTGCGGCGTCACAGGGGCTATAAAGGGGCGTTCCCGCCGACCGCCATCTTACTGCTGCTGATCTGAGCCTAGGGAGAGGTTGCTGCCGCTTCGTCAGAAGCAGGGATAGCGTTAGGCAGGGTCCATTAACCCCCAAACCGCTTGTGCTGTAGCGATTTCCACTGTCCTACACCACCTTTTGTTTGCAGGGACAGTGGAAGCTACATTTTTTTTCCTCAGCGCTGTAGCTCATTGGGCTGCCCTAGAAGGCTCCCTGATAGCTGCATTGCTGTGTGTATGCCGCTGTGCAAACCAACTGCTTTTTTCAAAGCACAAATCCTGTTGTTCCTTCCTTTCTGCACAGCTATCTTGTTTGTTTGTCCACACTTTTGATGTAATTTGTGCAGCAGTCCACTCCTTGTTATTGCTGCCTGCCATACCTGGCTGAGATTACTGCAGGGAGATAGTAATTGTAGGACAGTCCCTGTTTTTGTTTTTTTGTTTTTTAATTCTCCCTGAAAAAAAAAAATAGTGGGAGATTAATCTTGGCATTTGTGCTTGAGTGTCAGTCGTGTGTGCCATCTCTCTCCAATTGTGGGGCACAGAAAGCCTAGTGTGTATAATCCTTTTTTTTTTTTTTTTAATTCTCCCTAAAAAAAAAATAGTGGGAGATTAAGATTGGCATTTCTGCTAGAGTGCCAGTCCTGTGTGTGCCATCTCTCTCCAATTTTGGGGCACAGAAAGCCTAGTGTGTAATACTGGCCCTGATTTCTTGGCAATTCTCCCTAACCAAAAAAAGTAGTGGGAGATTAAGCTTGGCATTTCTGCTAGAGTGCCAGTCCTGTATGTGCCAGCTCTCTCAAATTGTGGGCCACAGAAAGCCTAGTGTCTGTTTTTTTTTTATTTTGTTTTTTAAATTCTCCCTGAAAAAAAAATAAATAGTGGGAGATTAATATTGGCCTTTGTGCTTCTGTGACAGTCGTGTGTGCCATCTCACTCAAATTGTGGGCCACAGAAAGCCTAGTGTCTGTTTTTGGTTATTTTGGTTTTTAAATTCTCCCTGAAAAAAAAAAAATAGTGGGAGATTAATATTGGCCTTTGTGCTTCTGTGCAAGTCCTGTGTGCCATCTCTCTCAAATTGTGGGCCACAGAAAGCCTAGTGTCTGTTTTTTTTTTTGGTTTTTAAATTCTCCCTGAAAAAAAATAAATAAATAGTGGGAGATTAATATTGGCCTTTGTGCTTCTGTGCCAGTCGTGTGTGCCATCTCTCTCAAATTGTGGGCCACAGAAAGCCTAGTGTCTGTTTTTTTTTATTTTGGTTTTTAAATTCTCCCTGAAAAAAAAAAAAAATAGTGGGAGATTAATATTGGCCTTTGTGCTTCTGTGCCAGTCCTGTGTGCCATCTCTCTCAAATTGTGGGCCACAGAAAGCCTAGTTTTTTTTATTTTTTTTTATTTTGGTTTTTAAATTCTCCCTGAAAAAAAAAATAAATAGCAGGAGATTAATATTGGCCTTTGTGCTTCTGTGCCTGTCCTGTGTGCCATCTCTCTCAAATTGTGGGCCACAGAAAGCCTAGTTTTTTTTATTTTTTTTTATTTTAGTTTTTAAATTCTCCCTGAAAAAAAAAAAATAGTGGGAGATTAATATTGGCATTTGTGGTTCTGTGCCAGTCGTGTGTACCATCTCTCTCAAATTGTGGGCCACAGAAAGCCTAGTGTCTGTTTTTGGTTATTTTGGTTCTTAAATTCTCCCTGAAAAAAAAATAAATAGTGGGAGATTAATATTGGCATTTGTGCTTGAGTGACAGTCCTGCGTGTGTGGCATCTCTCTCATTTTGTGCCACAGAAAACCGAGTGTGTAACATTGTGCCTGATTTTCCTTGCAGTCTCACCCACCTTTAAAGGGATATCTAAATCCTACAGAAGTTTGAGTTCACCTTGTAAGTTGTTTAACAGTAACAAATACCGTTACTTTGGTGACGTTTTTAAAACAATGAGGAAGTCTGGTGGAAGAGGTCGTGGCCGTGGGCGTTCATTGCCAGCTGGTAATGATGGAAGTGGTGGTAGAGCATCAGGTGGTCGTGGGAAAAACAATATAGCACCTAAGTCTCGAGCTGTGGAGCCAGGTTCGTCGTCTGGCTACACAAGGCCTCGAACGCTCCCTTTTCTGGGAGTAGGAAAACCACTTTTAAAGCCGGAGCAGCAAGAGCAAGTTTTGGCTTTCCTTGCTGACTCAGCCTCTAGCTCTTTTGCCTCCTCTTCTGAAACTGATAAATGTAAAAGCAGCGCGTCGTTAGTGAATGTTCACGGTCAGGCACAAGTCGCTTCCTTGTCCTCTTCATCCAAAACAACAACAGAGAAGGATGCGTCAAGCGACACAATGGGTTACTCCATGGAGCTCTTTACACATACCGTTCCTGGGTTAGAAAGTGAAACAGTTAACAGGCCATGCCCATTACAAGTTGAATCGGACATGGAGTGCACAGATGCACAGCCACAGCCAGATTACTATGCTGTTCCTTTGACTCAGACCACCACATTGCACTCGCAGTGTACTGATCCAGAATCAGACCCTGATGAGACTATGGTGCTCCATCACAAACGCTATACCACGGGCTTACACGGTAACACAGACGAACTTGCGCATGAGATAGAAGAGGAGGTCATAGATGGGGGAACAGGGTGCAGGCGACAGTAGTTCTGAAGCGGAGGAGTAGGGGCCGCAGAAGGCATCAACATCGCAACAGGTTCCATCTGCCGGGCCCGTATCTGGCCCAAAACGCGTGGCAAAGCCAAAACCAGTTGGAGGACAGCGTGGCCATCTGTTTAAAGAAGCTCAGTCTGCAATGCCTGAAAAGGTATCCGATGGTAGAAAGAGTGCAGTCTGGACAACATCCAATTGATCAGCGCAAAGTCATCTGTCAAAAATGTTCAACTACCTTAAGCAGAGGTCAGAATCTGAAAAGTCTAAATACAAGTTGCATGCATAGACATTCAACCAACATGCATTTGCAAGCCTGGACTAACTACCAAACATCCCTTAAGGTTGTGGCACCCTCGGCCAATGAAGCTAGTCAGCAACGCTACATCCCTTCCTTCACTGTAAGGCCACCATTTTCCACACCACCTGCAGTATCTGTGCAGGTTTCGTTGCCAGGCCAAAGCAGTCAGGGTCAGGGAATCACCAGTTTCGTAGTTGGAAACACTGCATGTAGGGCACCGGCAAGAATACCGTCTCCAACCGTCTCTCAGTCTGCCATGTCCACCAGCACCCCCGCTAGTTCCACGATCTCCAGCTCTCCAGTCCAGCTCACCCTACATGAGACTCTCGTTAGAAAAAGGAAGTACTTAGCCTCGCATCCGCGTACACAGGGTTTGAACGCCCACATAGCTAGACTAATCTCGTTAGAGATGATGCCCTACCGGTTAGTTGAAAGCAAAGCTTTCAAAGCCCTGATGGACTACGCTGTACCACCCTACGAGCTACCCAGTCGACACTTCTTTTCGAGAAAAGCCATCCCAGCCCTCCACCAGCATGTTAAAGAGCGCATCGTCCATGCACTCAGGCAATCTGTGAGTACAAAGGTGCACCTGACAACAGATGCATGGACCAGTAGGCATGGCCATGGACGTTACGTGTCCATCACGGCACACTGGGAGAATGTGGTGGATGCAGGGTCCACAGGGGACAGCAATTTTGGGACAGTTCTGCCTAGCCCACGGTCTAGGAAACAGTTGGCTGTAGCCGTTCGCACCCCCTCCTCCTCCTCGTCCTCCTGCAGAAGCGAGAGCTCGTCCACAGACCGCAGTCGCACAACCACTCCATCCGCAGCTGCCACTGTTGCACACCAAGTGTCCCATTATGGGGCAGCTACTGGCAAGCGTCAGCAGGCTGTATTGGCTATGAAGTGTTTGGGTGACAACAGACACACCGCGGAAGTTCTGTCCGAGTTCTTGCAGAAAGAAACGCAGTCGTGGCTGGGCACTGTAGATCTTGAGGCAGGCAAGGTAGTGAGTGATAACGGAAGGAATTTCATGGCTGCCATCTCCCTTTCCCAACTGAAACACATTCCTTGCCTGGCTCACACCTTAAACCTGGTGGTGCAGTGCTTCCTGAAAATTTATTCGGGGTTATCCGACCTGCTCCTCAAAGTGCGCGGACTTTGCTCGCATATCCGCCGTTCGCCCGTACACTCCAGCCGTATGCAGACCTATCAGCGGTCTTTGAACCTTCCCCAGCATCGCCTAATCATCGACGTTGCAACAAGGTGGAACTCAACACTGCACATGCTTCAGAGACTGTGTGAACAGAGGCGTGCTGTTATGTTTTTGTGGGAGGATACACATACACGGGCAGGCAGTAGGATGGCAGACATGGAGTTGTCAGGTGTGCAGTGGTCGAAGGTACAAGACATGTGTCAAGTCCTTCAGTGTTTTGAGGAATGCACACAGCTGGTTAGTGCAGACAATGCCATAATAAGCATGAGCATCCCCCTAATGCGTCTGCTGATGCAAAGTTTGATCGTACATAAAGGAGCAGGCGTCTGCAGCAGAGGAAGAGGAAAGCCTTGATGACAGTCAGCCATTGTCTGGTCAGGGCAGTGTACAGGATGAGGTAGCGGGCGAACAGGAGGAGGAGGAGGACGAGGAGGATGATGGGGATGAGTATTTTTTTAATGAGGAAGCTTCTCCTGGGCCAATAGCAACTGGTGGCGTTGCAAGGCCGGGTTCAGGTTTTTTTAGGGAGGCAAGTGAGGTAGATTTGCCTGAAACTGCCCCTCAACCCAGCACGACAGATTTGACAACTGGAACTTTGGCCCACATGGCGGATTATGCCTTACGTATCCTGAAAAGGGACCCACGCATTATTAAAATGATGACCGATGACGATTACTGGTTGGCCTGCCTCCTTGATCCTCGCTATAAAGGCAAATTGCAAAATATTATGCCACATGAGAACCTGGAACAAATATTAGCAACCAAACAATCAACTCTTGTTGACCGTTTGATTCAGGCATTCCCAGCACACAGCGATGGTGAGCGTTATCACACGAGCTGCAGGGGGCAGCAGGCCAGAGGTGTTAGAGGTGCACAAATCAGAGAGGCGTTGGACAGAGGGGTTTTCTGACCAGGTTGTGGAGTGATTTTGCTATGACTGCAGACAGGACAGGTACTGCAGCATCAATTCAAAGTGACAGGAGACAACATTTGTCCAGTATGGTTACTAACTATTTTTCATCCCTTATCGACGTTCTCCCTCAACCATTACCATTTGATTACTGGGCATCCAAATTAGACACCTGGCCAGAATTGGCAGAATATGCATTGCAGGAGCTTGCTTGCCCAGAAGCTAGTGTGCTATCAGAAAGAGTATTCAGTGCTGCAGGTTCAATATTAACCGAAAAAAGGACTCGTCTGGCTACCCAAAATGTTGATGATCTAACCTTCATTAAAATGAACCACAACTGGATTTCGAATTTTTTTGCCCCACCTTTCCCGGCTGACACCTAGCTTTCCAATGAAAAGGTCGTGCTTGTGGACTGCTCTGACTGACTTTTCCAATCTCGTAAATTGCAGCAGCTGTTTGTCCAGCATACGACATGCTTACACCTCCCTAAATAGCCAAACTCCCCCCATGGGGCCGTGGTCTCGCCACTTGGCACAAGCAACCGTGAGAGTGCTGTTTGTCTGAAGAGGTGGGTGTGCATGCTTTTGGTCGACGGCACTGCCACTGGGGCCCTCATTGTACAATAAAGTGTCTCTGGCGGTGGTGGTGTGCACCCAATGTCAGACACACCGTTGTAACATGAGGGGCCCTGGGCCTGTACCGCCGGCCACAAGAGAGTCCCCCCCCAGCTCAAACAGTGCTCTACCACTTAATTATCTCTCACAGCTCCACCAATGTTTAGTCTATGCGCTGACATCCTTCAATGCCTGGCACTGACAATACCAATGTGTTGACATGTATGATGCTACTTAAAATAGTCAGGGCCAGTGTCCTATATTTACACCAGTAAATACTTTGTGCCAAATTACTAGGTCTGAAACTCAGCAGAGGAGCCCACCCCTTACCTAAGTATGCCACCCTTTTGTGTTTTGGTTTTGTTGTATTGCGAGACATTAACATCTATTTATTTTTTGTGAGTACTAACTGTCAGACACTCATTACAATCGGCCTCCGCTGACAACACCAATGCTGCCTGTGTACCCCCTGTGTACCCCCTGACGAAGGAATTCTTCCGAAACGCGCGTCGGGGTGCGTTTTCCACAGGACTCAGCAACCCAAGGTATACATTGGCAATATATTTTCAGATCCCCTTTTGCATTTGTTATAAGTATATAAGTACCTCATTGTAACCCTGGTAGCACAGCGGTCTATTGTATCCCGTGTATCCCCTGCAGCTGAGCACTATATATAGCAGAACCTCTTTGGGGCACATACAGACTCTTTATACACTTAACACATAGCACTCTTTGTGCGCGCCTCTTTGTATCCCTGATAGCACGATGCTCTACTGTACCCGGGCATCCTTCGTAGCTGAGTAGATTATCTTTTTTAGCACTAGATTTAGTATACTTCTGTGGCACATACATAGACCTTTAACATGCACAGCACATAGCACCTTTAGTGGGCGCTTTATTGTATCCCAGATATCACAGCGCTCTATTGCAATCAGTGCATCACCTACAGCTGAGTAATTACCTGTCTTTTGTGGCAAAGATATATAGTCTTCATACGCACAGCACATAGCACCTTTCATGTGATCTTTACCCATTTAGTGAGGAAGCAATATTTGGTAATAGTAATCAGTTGGGTCTTGCATACTCCTGCATGTGGCATTTCTTCTTTGGTTTACAGCACTTTAGCACATTTATTATTATTATATTTTTTTATATATACACTAGTGTGTGGCAGAATATGTATTGACCATTTTATGGGCACATTTTTTCTTTTATATATATCATATATTTATATATATATATAGTTTTATGATTTTTAGTTCTTTTCACGGATTTTTGTGTATATATTTTTTTACCAAACACGTTAATTTTTACATGCAGTCTTCTTTTTAATACTTTGACAGTTAAACTGGTTCATATTAATATTTTCTGTAAAAATTGCTCTTTTTGCTATATATCAAATTTGGATACTGCATATAACATTGGTAGGGATCTATATTGCTCTGGGTATTGCTGCTATTATATTGTATATTATATTATCATTATATTATTGTCCTGTGGTGTGTACTGGTAGTTGATTTTATATGTTGTTGTAATGTTGCTATTTTTGAATTATATAATAAAAATTTATTTTAATGATTAAGATCCTGGTGTGGTGTTAATCTCTGGTAGGTCTATGGTCACGGGGTAGGAGTGTTTTCTTTACTCTGTGTACCCCTGCAAGATAATTCCAAGTGTCTACAGCCTACTTTTGTTATGTTAGGCCTACTAAGCCTTTCTGCGGTCCATTATAGAAATTGTCCTTCACTGACCAGACCACTGCTGCCCATGTACCCCTGGAACCTATTTTAAAGTGCCTACAGCCTACTTTTGTTATGTTAGGCCTACTAAGCCTGTCTGCGGTCCCTCCTTCCACTAGTCCTCCACTGACCAGACCACTGCTGCCCGTGTACCCCTGGAACCTATTTTAAAGTGCCTACAGCCTACTTTTGTTATGTTAGGCCTACTAAGCCTGTCTGCGGTCCCTCCTTCCACTAGTCCTCCACTGACCACACCACTGCTGCCCGTGTACCCCTGGAACCTATTTTAAAGTGCCTACAGCCTACTTTTGTTATGTTAGGCCTACTAAGCCTGTCTGTGGTCCATTATAGAAATTGTCCTTCACTGACCAGACCACTGCTGCCCGTGTACCCCTGAAACCTATTTTAAAGTGCCTACAGCCTACTTTTGTTATGTTAGGTCTACTAAGCCTGTCTGCGGGCCCTCCTTCCACTAGTCCTCAACTGACCACACCACTGCTGCCCGTGTACCCCTGGAAGCTATTTTAAAGTGCCTACAGCCTACTTTTGTTACGTTAGGTCTACTAAGCCTGTATGCGGTCCCTCCTTCCACTAGTCCTCCACTGACCACACCACTGCTGCCCGTGCACCCCTGGAACCTATTTTAAAGTGCCTACAGCCTACTTTTGTTATGTTAGGCCTACTAAGCCTGTCTGCGGTCCATTATAGAAATTGTCCTTCACTGACCAGACCACTGCTGCCCGTGTACCCCTGGAACCTATTTTAAAGTGCCTACAGCCTACTTTTGTTATGTTAGGCCTACTAAGCCTGTCTGCGGTCCGTCCTTCCACTAGTCCTCCACTGACCAGACCACTGCTGCCCGTGTACCCCTGGAACCTATTTTAAAGTGCCTACAGCCTACTTTTGTTATGTTAGGTCTACGAAGCCTGTCTGCGGTCCCTCCTTCCAATAGTCCTCCACTGACCATACCACTGCTGCCCGTGTACCCCTGGAACCTATTTTAAATTGCATAGAGCATCCTTTTTATAATTGTAGGCGTACTAAGTCTGTCTGCGGTCCATAATTGAAATTGTCCCCCACTGAACAGACCAATGCTGCCTGTGTACCCCTGTAACCTTTTTTAAACTGCATTGAGCCAAATTTAGTGTTTAAGGCCTACTACCTGTGTCTGTCTGCGCCACTCAATACAGCTGTCTTCATCTGAAAAAAGCTGAGCGTCAATAGTCTGGTTTTCAGCCTATAGGAATTTGAAAACTGCATTGGGGCTACTACTTCGGTAGGGCCTACTAACGGTGTGTGCCGCTCCAAGGTGTTCTCCAGGTTGCCTCTCCATAGCTTCAATCTTCATGCTCGTGTTAAGTAGTTGTTGAAACAACACTACATTAGGTCTACAAGTTGGGTCTGGGTCGTAGAGACGGTGTCTGCCGCTCCAAGGTGTTCTCCAGGTTGCCACATAATCGAAGCTGCATAGAGCCTATTTTGTTATTTTACGCCTACTAAGTCTTTCTGCGGTCCCTCCTTCCAATTGTCCTCCACTGAACACACCAATGCAGACCGTGTACCCATGTAACCTTTTTTAAACCTGCGTCGAGCCAACTTTGTGGTGTAAGGCCTACTTGTAGTGTCTGGCTGCGCCACTCAATACAGCTGTCCTCTTTACAAAAAATGACCTACAATTATCTGGTTTTCAGCCTATCGGAATTTTAAAACTGCAGTGGGCCTACTAGTTAGGTTGGGGCCTTCTATCGGTGTCTGCCGCTCCTTGCTGTTCTCCTCCACTGAACAAAGCTGTGCCGCCTGTTTACTACTGTTGCCAATTTTGAACTGCATTTAGACTACTTACTGATTTGGGCCTACTCTCTGTGTCAGCCTCTCATTACAGTTGTCCTCCACTGAACAAAGCAATGCCCCCTGGTTAGTCCTGTTACCAATTTTGAACTGCATTTAGCCCACTTTATTCTTTGGGCCCATATCTGTTTCCCCCTCATCCTGCCCATTGCCCAGCCAGTGATAGATGAGTCTGCTGGTACATTGACCCATAACGCAACATTCCCCGTGCACGCTACACTGCAAGATTGTGACCCTGCTGAAAGTCAGGTTCCCCTTCCCGCATACCATACCACTTTACACGGGGACAAAGAGGAAGGTGCAGATGAAGGTGCAGGTTCCTTCATCAGATGGGGGGAGGAATACTCGTTGGCGACGTCACTGGCACAGGGCCCCTCATAGTACGCAAAAGTGTCGCTGCCGGTGGGAGGCGCCCCCGCCGTGCAAACACACCGCCGCACTTTGAGGGGCCCTGTGCCAGTGCCAATGCCAAGTGGCCCCCCCCCTGCTTGCTCAGGATCACAGCACTTGCAAAGTTGAAATACTTACCTCTCCCTGCTCCACTGCCGTGACGTGGTCCAGATTTCCTGGGCCCACTAAATACTTGAACCAGCCCTACCCCCCACAACTTTAGCCAAATGACCCCCAATTTCCAATGCCTTACTATTATTATAAGGTAAATTTAGATTGACAAGCTTCAGTAACAAGAATGTATGTTTTTTGTCATTAAAATGGGCACTGTAGGTGTTTTCCTGGCCTCCACTCACTGCCGACTATGCTCCCCCATTGACTTGCATTCGTGTTTCGGTCGATCCCCGACTTTTCGCGATAATCGGCCGATTCCACTCGACTCGACTTTTGAGATAGTCGGGTTTTGCGAAACCCGACTCGACTCTAAAAAAGTCAAGGTCGCTCAACCCTAGTGAAGACATCTGGTGTGTATGGAGCAGCATTATAGCATTATCAGAGCTGTCTGTGACTCATCCCTCAGAAAGACAAGAAAGAGCTCGAGGTCTGCATTAAATGGCCAGGCATTGTGGAGGTGGGGGAGAGAATCATGTAATCTGGCTGAGAGAGACTGATGGGAGAGAGAGAGACATTTAGTATGATGAGTGAGACACTTATGGAGTGTGATGGGAGAGAGATGCACATGGAATAGCAGGGGTGAGACACTTGGAATGTGATGAGGAGAGAGACATGTAGTATGAAGAGAGACATATGGAGCGTGATGGGGAGGGAGATAAATATCGAATAGCAGGGGTGAGACATTTGGAATGTGATGGGGAGAGAGAAACACATTGAATATCAGGAAAGAGAGATGGATATGGAATAGCAGGTGTGAGACACTTTTGCTATGTGCACACATTGTGGATTTTGATGTGTTTCCGCAGCGTTTTTGGACATGTGGAATTGCATCAAATCCGCAGTGCAGTGCACAACCAATGTTAGTCAATGGGAAATTGAGAATTGGTGTGCACATGCCTGCGGAAAAATACCCGTGGATTTGCAGCGTTTTATTTTCCACAGCATGTCAATTCTTTTTGCAGATCTGCAATGTTTCTGCATCCATTGACTACCATTGAGTCAGGCAAACCTGTAGCAAAACCGCAGGTTTAAAAATCTGCGGTTTTACTGCAGAGTTGCGTGCGAGAAACGCTTCAGTTAGGGAGGAGGAAGAGTGCGTGGGTGAAGACTGTGTGTGAGTGGTGAATATGTGCATGTCTGTGTGCGGGTGTCTGTGTGTATCTACGTGTATGTGTGTGTGTGGGAACAGGGAGTAGACTGTGGGTTAATTATTTTACTTTTTTTTTTACAGGAGATTGAGGGCGTTGCATCGATTAGCTGAATAATAAACATGGGAAACTGTGTAGTGTTTCATTTCATAAAAATACTTTATTCTGGCTGTGTGTTTATTTAACCCCTTAACAACTATAGGATTAGTAATGGATAGGCGTCTTATTGACACCTCTCCATTAATAAGCTGGCTTGATGTCACCTTACAATACAAAGGTGACATCAACCCCACAAATATTACACCATATGACACCACTACAGGGCAGTGGGAATCATTGAATCATAGAATGGTAGAGTTGGAAGGGACCTGGGTCACCTGGTCCAACCTCCTGCTCAAAGCAGGATTCACTAAATCATCCCAGACAGATGTCTGTCCAGCCTCGGTTTGAAGACTTCCATTGAAGGAGAACTCTCTAGTGGCAGCCTGTTCCACTCATTGATCACCCTGTCAAAAAGTTTTTTCTAATATGTAATCTGTGTCTCTTCCCATTCAGTTTCATCCTATTACTTCTATTCTTTCATCGTGCAAAAGTGAATAAAGATGATCCTTCTAGAATGTGACAGCCCTTGAGATATTTGTAGGCAGCTATTAAGTCTCCTCTCAGTCTTCTTTTTTGCAAGCTAAACATTCCCAAATCATGTAAACGTTCCTCATAGGACATGGTTTGCAGACAGGTCTCCATTCTGGTCGCTCGTCTCTGAACTTGCTCCAGTTTGTTGATGTCTTTTTTAAAATGTGGTGCCCAAAACTGAACACAGTATTCCAGATGAGGTCTGACCAAAGAGGAGTAGAGGGCAATAATGACTTCACATGATCTAGACTGTATGCTTCTGTTAATACATCCCAGAATTGCATTTGCCTTTTTTGCTGCTACATCACACTGTTGACTCATGTTCAGTTTCTGATCTATTAGTATACCCAAGTCTTTTTTACATGTGCTGTTGCTTAGCTGTATTCCTCCTATTCTGTATATGCTTTTTTCATTTTTATTGCCCAGAAGTAGCACTTGGCATTTTTCCCTGTTAAAAACCATTCTGTTAGTTGCTGCCCACTGCTCCAGTTTATTTATATATTTTTCAATCCTCTCTCTTCTCTAGTATTATCCGCCCCTTCTAGTTTTGTGTCATCAGCAAATTTAATCAGTTTACCCTTAATTCCTTCATCTAAATCATTGATAAAGATGTTGAACAATACAGGGCCCAGGACAGAGCCCTGTGGTAGCCCCCTTGAGACATTCTTCAAACTGGATGTGCAGCCATTTACGACCACTCTTTGGTTCCGATCAATAAGCCAGTTATAAATCCACCTAACAGTTGCCTTGTCCATTCCATACTTAGTCATTTTTTCAATAAGGATTGTGTGAGATACTTTGTCAAGTGCTTTGCTGAAGCCAAGATACAGGTCCTTCTCAAAAAATTAGCATATAGTGTTAAATTTCATTATTTACCATAATGTAATGATTACAATTAAACTTTCATATATTATAGATTCATTATCCACCAACTGAAATTTGTCAGGTCTTTTATTGTTTTAATACTGATGATTTTGGCATACAACTCCTGATAACCCAAAAAACCTGTCTCAATAAATTAGCATATTTCACCCATCCAATCAAATAAAAGTGTTTTTTAATAACAAACAAAAAAACCAACAAATAATAATGTTCAGTTATGCACTCAATACTTGGTCGGGAATCCTTTGGCAGAAATGACTGCTTCAATGCGGCGTGGCATGGAGGCAATCAGCCTGTGACACTGCTGAGATGTTATGGAGGCCTAGGATGCTTCAATAGCGGCCTTAAGCTCATCCAGAGTGTTGGGTCTTGCGTCTCTCAACTTTCTCTTCACAATATCCCACAGATTCTCTATGGGGTTCAGGTCAGGAGAGTTGGCAGGCCAATTGAGCACAGTAATACCATGGTCAGTAAACCATTTACCAGTGGTTTTGGCACTGTGAGCAGGTGCCAGGTCGTGCTGAAAAATGAAATCTTCATCTCCATAAAGCATTTCAGCCGATGGAAGCATGAAGTGCTCCAAAATCTCCTGATAGCTAGCTGCATTGACCCTGCCCTTGATGAAACACAGTGGACCAACACCAGCAGCTGACATGGCACCCCACACCATCACTGACTGTGGGTACTTGACACTGGACTTCAGGCATTTTGGCATTTCCTTCTCCCCAGTCTTCCTCCAGACTCTGGCACCTTGATTTCCGAATGACATGCAAAATTTGCTTTCATCAGAAAAAAGTACTTGGGACCACTTAGCAACAGTCCAGTGCTGCTTCTCTGTAGCCCAGGTCAGGCGCCTCTGCTGCTGTTTATGGTTCAAAAGTGGCTTTACCTGGGGAATGCGGCACCTGTAGCCCATTTCCTGCACACGCCTGTGCACGGTGGCTCTGGATGTTTCCACACCAGACTCAGTCCACTGCTTCCTCAGGTTCCCCAAGGTCTGGAATCGGTCCTTCTCCACAATCTTCCTCAGGGTCCGGTCTCCTCTTCTCGTTGTACAGCGTTTTCTGCCACATTGTTTCCTTCCAACAGACTTACCATTGAGGTGCCTTGATACAGCACTCTGGGAACAGCCTATTTGTTGAGAAATTTCTTTCTGGGTCTTACCCTCTTGCTTGAGGGTGTCAATGATGGCCTTCTTGACATCTGTCAGGTCGCTAGTCTTACCCATGATGGGGGTTTTGAGTAATGAACCAGGCAGGGAGTTTATAAAAGCCTCAGGTATCTTTTGCATGTGTTTAGAGTTAATTACGTAGTTGATTCAGAAGATTAGGGTAATAGGTCGTTTAGAGAACCTTTTCTTGATATGCTAATTTATTGAGACAGGTTTTTTGGGTTATCAGGAGTTGTATGCCAAAATCATCAGTATTAAAACAATAAAAGACCTGACAAATTTCAGTTGGTGGATAATGAATCTATAATATATTAAAGTTTAATTGTAATCATTACATTATGGTAAATAATGAAATTTAACACTATATGCTAATTTTTTGAGAAGGACCTGTATACTATATCTACAGCGTTTTCCTGATCCACCCAGTCAGTGATTCTGTCATAGAAGGAAATTAAGTTAGTCTGACATGACTTATTAGTTACAAACCCATGCTGACTCTGTTTAATCACTTCATTCTTATCCAGGTAATTACATACATGTTGTTTAATAATTTGTTCAAAGATCTTGACTGGTATAGAAGTCAGTCTCACCGGCCCATAGTCCCCTGAGTCCACCTTCTTCCCCTTTTTGAAGATAGTAACAACATTGGCTCTTCTCCAGTCCTCTGGAACTTCTCCTGTTCTCCAAGAATTTTCAAAGATTATGGAGAGTGGTTCAAAAATTTCTCTGGAGTGTAATTCATCTGGACTTGGAGACTTTAATTCATCTATGTTAGCTAAGTGTTTCCTCACTATCTTTCAGTTTATAGACATCCTGGATTCTTCTATTCCCTTAATAGGACAGTAAAAATCAGTTGATGTTACATTTCCTTTCTGAGAGAAAACAGATGCAAAATAGGAATTTAAAAGTTTGACCACTCAACATCCTTTCTTACCATTTTATCATTTCCATCCTGTAAAAATCCTATATCTTTGACTTTTCTTCTACTTTTGACATATCTCCAAAATCATTTTTTAACGCTTTTGACATCTCTTGCAAGCCTTAATTCATTGTCAGCTTTAGATAATCTGATTCGTGCCATGCAGGTTCTGCACACAGCATTATATTCTTCTTTAGATATGCCTCCCTCTTTCCATTTGATGAACATTTCTGTCTTCCTTTTTAACATGTGTTTAAGTTCTGTGTTCATCCATCCTGGTTTCCTTAAATGCTTCCTATTCGTCCCTTTTTGTCAGGATTGTTAATGATTGTGCTTTGAGAATCTAATTTTTCAAGATTTCCCATCCTTCCTGGACATTTTTGTCCTTAAGGATATCCAGCCATTGAATCCCTCCGATTCTCTTTCTGAGTCCCATAAAATCTGCCTTTCTGAAATCTAACCTTGATATCTGAGTCTTCACAGGTCTTCCTCCTCTAGTTGTACAAAATTCTAAAATATCATGGTCGCTACCTCCTAGGGTCCCAGTCACTCTTACCTCCTCAACCATTTCCTCCCTGTTTATAAGGATTAGATCCAAGGTAGCAGATCACCTTGTTTTCTCCCCTACCTTTTGGAAGATAAAATTGTGAGCAAGAGAGGATAAGAATTTGCTTGACCTGTTAGTTTTGCCTGAGAGAGATTCCCAATAAATGTCTGGATAGTTGAAATCTCCGATGACAACTGTGTCATGTTTTTTGGAGAACTTGGCCATTTTATGCATAAGGAGTTCATCCATATCTTCAGCTTGCAGAGGCGGCCTGTAGTAAATGCCTACAATCGTGTCCTTTCCATTGTTCTGTCCTTGTATTCTTACCCAAACAGTTTCCACAGAACTCCCTGTCTCTGAAGCTTCAATCTCTGTGCAGATATATACTGTATTTTTCAAACATACAATTCAACACCTCCTCCTCATATATCAAGTCTGTTTCTTGCAAATAAGTTGTATTCTTCTAGCCTTGTATTCCAATCATGTGTATCGTCCCACCAAGTTTCAGTGATTCCAATTACATCATATTTCTTTTCCTGCGTTAGTAGTTCCAATTCTCCTTGTTTGTTGCCCATGCTTTGTGCATTCGTATAGAATCATTTTAGTTTGTGATTGGTTTCTCTTCCTTCAATACTTTCATAATTTAGATTTTTTTGCCTTTGTTCTTCCTTTCCACTTCTAATAGCAGAATTCTCAATAGTAGTCAGGTGTATGGCTTTTTTCTGGCCTTTTGCTTCCCTTCCCATATTGTTCTAATTTAAAGCTCTCCTGATGAGTGTAGCAAGGCGACTTCCAAATACATGTTTTCCAGTCTTCGTAAGGTGCACCCCATCTCTAGCAAGTAGTCCATCGTATAGATAATGCACTCTGTGATCCAGAAATCCAAATCCTTGCTGATGGCACCATCGACATAGCCAGTTGTTCTCCTGCAGAATCTTATTCCACCTCCTTGTTCCATGGCCATCCACTGGGAGGATGGAAGAGAAGACCACCTGCGCTCCCAGCTCTTTCACTTTCTTTCCTAAGTTTTCAAAGTCACTGTATATGGTTTCCAGGTCCTTTCTTGCTGTGTCTTTTGTCCCCACATGTAGAGAGAGAGAGGTTAAGTGCCGGAAGTGGTGAATCTTACAGATGCAAAATTTCTGGAGCAGCTGTGAGCTGGTGTTTGTAGCTGGGGGGGCACTATCCATGGCCCCTTCTTGGGCTATTAATATCAGCCCACAGCTGTCTGCATAGCCTTTCCTGGTTATTGATTATAGGGTGACCCCACATAGTTTTCTTGGGGGGCCCTATTTTAATAGCCAGTAAAGGCTAAATATACAGCTGCGTGCTGATATTCATAGCCTGGGAAGATCCATGGGTATTAACCCCTTCCTAGGCTATAAACATCATATAGTTCTCACATAATACTGCCATATAGATCACACAATGCTGCCATATAGTTCTCACATAATATCGTCATATAGATTACACATACTACCACCATATACTTCTCACATAATACCGCCATACACGTCTCACATAATACCTCCATATAGATCACACATAATACCGTCATATAGCTCACACATAAAACCACCATATAATTCTCACATAATACTGCCACATAGATCACACATAATCCCAATATAGTTGTCATATAATACCATCGTATAGTTTTTACATTATTCCACCATGCTGATCAAACATAATACCACCATACAGATCACATATAATACCATCATATAGATCACAGATCACACATAATGCCATAATACAGATCACACATAATACTTGACAGCATCAAGTGTGGTCCATATGGCAGTACTATGTAACAATATATATTGCGGCATCATGTGTGATCTATATGGCAGTATTATGTCATAAATATATATGGTGGTATAATGTGTGGTCTTTATGGCAGTATTATGTGATAAATAGATATGGCGGCATTATGTGTGATCCATATGCAGTGTGCTGGTCTATGGGGGGTCACAGAGAGAGATATATGGTGGAGGGAGCAGGGTGACAGGAGCACAGAGTATTTCAGGAGAGCAGTGTGCTGTCTATAGGGGAAGTGTGCTCACACTTACGCTGATGTTCACACTCACATGCTGACACACACGCTCACAACTGTATACTTAGCCTTTACTGGCTATTAAAATGGGGGACGCCCCCCCAAAAAATGATGTGGGGTCCCCCTATAATTAATAACTAACAAAGGCTATGCAGACAGCTGCGGGATAATATTAATAGCCTAGGAAGGGGCCATGGATATTGCCCCCAGGCTAAAAACATCAGCTCTCAGCCACCCCAAAAATGGTGCATCTACTAGATGCGCCTTTTCTGGTGCTTTGCCCAGCTCTTCCCATTTGCCCTGTAGCGGTGGGTGGTGGGGTTTATATTTGTGGGGTTGATGTCACCTTTGTATTGTCCGGAGACATGAAGCCCACAGCTTAGTAATGGAGAGGTATCTATAAGACACCTATCCATTACTAATTCTATAGTTGTATGGTAAATAAAGACACGGCCAGAATAAAGTCCTTCCTTAATCTTAATTAAATCATACTTACCGAACGCATAATCCCCGACTCCCTCGTCTCCTGCAACAAAAATAAAATAATAAACCACAAATATTCCTCACCTGTCCGCCAAGAAGATAATCCATTATGTCCCACGATGATCCTGATCACTTTGAGAGCAGTCACATCAGTGATATGACTGCTCTCAATGACAGCCGGCGATACAGTGACAGGAGTTTATCGCCCCCTGCAGTGTATCACTGTATCACTGCGCCGCCGTGAGTATAATTTTTTTTATTTTTATGTGAATGTGTATGTAATGTTATTTTTTTTAAAACTGTGAGCACAGGTGCCGGCAGATGATACTACTCTCCCATCAGACATAGCCTGATGGGAGCAGTAGTCTCATCTGTCCACACCTGCTTTTTTACTGCAGGTCACCGCTGCAGGTCACATTCAGCCACGGAATCAAGCTGACATCTCCGAGCATGATCCCGCAGCGCTGTGACCATACCAGCAGTAGCATTACCACGGGTGACAGTCACTGCTGTGGGGTGATGCTGACATGTGACAACATGACCCCTGCATCTCCTGTTATCGCACGCACTGAGCTGTGAGTGCAATGGATAAAGATATGCAGGGGGAGAGGAGTGCATAGGAGGGAGAGCGACCCATGGGGAGAAAGACATGCAGGGGAGAGAGAAGTGCACAGGAGGTAGAGTGACCCATAGGGAGAGAGACATGCAGTAGGAGAGAAGTGCATAGGAGGGAGAGCGACCCATAAGGAGAGAAACATGCAGGGGGAAGAGGAGTGCATAGGAGGGAGAGTGAGCCATGGGGAGAGACACATGCAAGGGGGAGAGAAGTGCAAAGGAGGGAGAGTGACCCTTGGGGAGTGAGACATGCAGAGGGGAGAGGAGTGCATAGGAGGGAGAGCGACCCATGGGGAGAGAGACATGCAGGGGGGAGAGAAGTGCATAGGAGGGACAGCGACCCATGGGGAGAGAGACATGCAGGGAGGAGAGGAGTGCATAGGAAGGAGAGCAACTCATGGGGAGAGAGACATGCAGGGGGAGAAAAGTGAATAGGAGGGAGAGCGACCCATAAAGAGAGAGACATGCATCGGAAGAGGAGTGCATAGGAGGGAGAGCGACCCATGGGGAGAGAGACATGCAGGGAGTCACTCTCCTTCCTATGCACTCCTCTCCCCCTGCATGTCTCTCTCCTCATGGTTCGCTCTCCCTCCTATGCACTCCTCTCCCCTTGCATGTCTCTCTCCCCATGGTTCGCTCTCCCTCCTATGCACTCCTCTCCACTCTGCATGTCACCAACGGTGAACCAAAGCCTCTCACTGCATATGGATTACAAGTTATTTTCAGAAATACTGAACCAGTAACAGGTACAGTGCTGGTATGATTTTTATTGGGCTGATATTCTCATATAATTGTATAGTTAGTTAAAGAGGCATTTTTTGTGGATGACATATTCACTTTAAGGCCTCTTTCACACGTCTGTGTCTCCTGTATGTGTGTGGTGAAAGTTTTCACACGTACCGGACAAATGTAGACCCATTCAAATGAATGGGTCTGTGCATATGTCAGTGTGTCCCCATGGACCATGTGTCCATGTGTCCCAGACGTAGGCATGTCCATTTTTTTCCGGTAGCAGGGACTACAAAAGGTCCTGCACACATGCACACGGAGAACACACATTGATGTCCTCGCGTGACATGCATCGGCACAGGGGAAGAAGCACTACAGTAAACGCTGTTCCACGGCGGCAGGTGCTGAAGACAGCTCTCATTCTACATTCTATATTCTACATTCTAACATTATTCTATGTTAATAAACTGGCGAAGATCAATAATAGAGTTGGTGCAATTACAACTGCAGTAAGTGCAAAGGTAAATCTTAAATGAATAAGTATTAAATCTACGCTGTCATCTGAGATGTCACTAGTAATAGTTTTCCGAGTGTTATCAGATGGGCAATGGAAAAAATGTTGTCAAAATGGATTAAATTATGTCTATATATTTGATTCAGAAATGTCTGCAACTGAACATCCATTTCTTCCTGAATGAACTGCTTATGCAGCCAACTCAGATCTTCCTTGATGAAATATACCCTTCCATTTGCATCTGGAAAAACCAGAAAAAAAAGTCTAGTTTGTCCTGCCCTCTTGTAAAACTTGAAGCTTTTTCAATACTGGAATGAGGACATTATGATGAATAGGTGGCACCAGGAAAAGAAACTGGAAAAACGGTTATCCTGACAGAGACCCCTTAAGGCATGAGTCACTCCTACAATGACTGCTATATGTTCCTTTAAATCATTTCAAAGCATAAAGAAACTATTTCTTAGGCATAGGTGACACTCGATCATTAATTATGTCATACCAAGAGTTACTGACATGAAACAATGCTACACAAATATTTGACTTTCCTTTGCTTAATTGCAGCATTTCTCTGTAATATGGATCAGGTTCACATTTCGCTGAGGTTAGGAAAGGGTCTCAACTTCCCAAGGATTTCTTGAGAGAAAAAAACTTTGGAAACTACAACTTCTCACTACACTTCTGTTCTTTCTAAATTTCACATCAAGTTATTAGATATCACATGTCCATCTAATTACACACAGGAGAAGATTCATTTGCCTTGTACAAACATAACATTGGTATGCGGTCTATCTGCTACCAAACTGTAAATCACCATACCTGCAAGGAATGTTTAATAGCATCCATTTTTGTCAACTAAATGTCTTACTTTGGAAAAAAAAACCTGCATTTCCTAGTTTTACCCTTCATGCATTAAACACTTGCTTACACTTAAAAGGGCCATCAAGGAATATTCACTTGACAAAGCCAAATCCTAAGTGAACAAAAGTTAAATATACAAGTGCTTCTCTCTATATCAGAATATCATTAAAAATTTAATTTATTTCAGTTCCTCAATACAAAAGTGAAACTCATATATAATATAGAGTCATTACAAACAGTGATCTATTTCAAGTGTTTATTTCTTTTAATGTTAATGATTATGGCTTACAGCAAAAGCAAAGTAAAAAATCATTATGTCAGTAAATTAGAATAATTAACAAAAAAAACCTGCAAAGGCTTCCTAAGTGTTTAAAAAGGTGACTTAGTCATTTCAGTAGGCTCCACAATCATGGGGAAGACTGCAGACTTGACAGATGCCCAGAAGGCAGTCATTGACACACTCCACAAGGAGGGTAAGCCACAAAAGGTCATTGCTAAAGAAGTTGGCTGTTCACAGAGCTCTGCATCCAAGCATATTAATGGAAAGTTGTGTGGAAGGGAAAACTGTGGTAGAAAAAGGTGCACAAGCAACCAAGATAACCGCAGCCTTGAAAGGATTGTTAAGAAAAGGTCATTTAAAAATTTGGGGGAGATTCACAAGGAGTGGACTGCTGCTGGAGTCATTGCTTTAAGAGCTACCACACACAGAGGTATCCAGGACATGGGCTACAAGTGTCACATTCCTTGTGTCAAACCACTCATGGCCAATTGACAATGCCATAAGTGTCTTACCTGGTCCAAGGAGAAAGAGAACTGGACTGCTGCTCAGTGATCCAAGGTGTTGTTTTCAGATTAAAGTAAATTTTGCATTTCATTTGGAAATCAGCGTCCTAGGGTCTGGAGGAAGAGTGGAGAGGCCAAAATCCAAGCTGCTTGAGGTCTAGTGTGAAGTTTCCACAATCAGTGATGGTTTGGGGAGCGATTTGATCTGCAGGTGTAGGTCCACTGTGTTTTATCAAGACCAAAGTCAGCGCATCACTGTGCTTTATTGGCCAGCAAACTTGCCTGACCGTAACCCCATAGAGAATCTATGTCATCTATGTCAAGAGGAAGATGAAATACATGAGACCCAAAAATGCAACCTGGGCTTCCATAACACCTCAGCAGTGCCACAGTGTTGTGAATTCTGTGGCCAAGCTCCCTCCTGTGGTCGAGAGTGGTACTTCGGCTGGTTCTGTCTATGAGCTTCCTTTGGTGGATGAGAGTGGTACTGCGGCTTCTGAGTTTCCTTCCTCAGGTGATGAGGTTAAGTCGTTAGGTGCTGCTCTATTTAACTCCACCTGGTGCTTTGATCCTGGCCTCCAGTCAATGTTCTAGTATTGGTCTTGCTTCCTCCTGGATCGTTCCTGTGGCCTGTCTATCCTGCATAAGCTAAGTTTTGCTTGTGTTATTTTTGCTTGCTATTTTTTCTGTCCAGCTTGCTTTATTGGTTTTTCTTGCTTGCTGGAAGCTCTGAGACGCAGAGGGAGCACCTCCATACCGTTAGTCGGTGCAGAGGGTCTTTTTGCCCCTCTGCGTGGTTGTTTGTAGGTTTTTGTGTTGACCGCAAAGCTATCTTTCCTATCCTCGGTCTATTCAGTAAGTCGGGCCTCACTTTGCTAAATCTATTTCATCTCTGTGTTTGTATTTTCATCTTACTCACAGTCATTATATGTGGGGGGCTGCCTTTTCCTTTGGGGAATTTCTCTGAGGCAAGGTAGGCTTATTTTTCTATCTTCAGGGCTAGTTAGTTTCTCAGGCTGTGCCGAGTTGCATAGGGAGCGTTAGGCGCAATCCACGGCTACCTCTAGTGTGGTGTATTAGGATTAGGGATTGCGGTCAGCAGAGTTCCCACGTCTCAGAGCTCGTCCTTTGTTTTTGGTAATTGTCAGGTCACTTTGTGTGCTCTGAACTTCAATGTCCATTGTGGTTCTGAATTACCTGATCATAACAGTACTGGAGGCCCAAAGTACTAATGCTTCTCAATAGAGGGAAAAGAGAAGTTCTGAGACCATTTTTTTTTCTTTGCACTGTGTTCTGTCTTTCTTTTCCCCTTTACATCAGGTTGGTTCAGAACACAGGTGTGGACATGGACATTCAAGGTCTGTTCTCTTTGATGGATAATCTCGCTATAAATATACAGAATATTCAAGATTTAGTGGTTCAGAATCCTATGTTAGAACCTAAGATTCCTATTCCTTAGTTATTTTCTGGAGATAGAGCAAAGTTTTTGAATTTTAAAAATAATTGTAAACTATTTCTGGCTTTGAAACCCCGCTCCTCTGGTGACCCAGTACAACAAGTTAAGATCATTATTTCTTTATTACGTGGCGACCCTCAAGACTGGGCATTTTCCCTTGCACCAGGAGATCCTGCATTATGTAATATTGATGCGTTTTTTCTGGCGCTCAGATTGCTGTACGACGAACCTAATTCAGTGGATCAGGCAGAGAAAAATTTGCTGGCTCTGTGTAAGGGTCAGGATGAGATAGAGATTTATTGTCAGAAGTTTAGAAAGTGGTCCGTGCTCACTCAATGGAATGAATGTGCGCTGGCAGCTATTTTCAGAAAGGGTCTCTCTGAAGCCCTTAAGGATGTCATGGTGAGAATTCCTATGCCTGCTGGTCTGAATGAGTCTATGTCTTTGGCCATTCAGATCGGTCGACGCTTGCGCGAGCGTAAATCTGTGCACCATTTGGCGGTATTATCTGAGCATGAACCTGAGCCTATGCAGTGCGATAGGACTTTGACCAGAGCTGAAAGGCAGGAACACAGACGTCAGAAAGGGCTGTGTTTCTACTGTGGTGATTCCACTCATGCTATCTCCGATTGTCCTAAGCGTACTAAGCGGTTCGCTAGGTCTGCCACCATTGGTACGGTACAGTCTAAATTTCTTTTGTCCGTTACTTTGATCTGCTCTTTGTCTTCCTATTCTGTCATGGCATTTGTGGATTCAGGAGCTGCCCTGAATTTGATGGACTTGGAGTTTGCTAGGCACTGTGGGTTTGTCTTGGAGCCCTTGCAGTGTCCTATTCCATTGAGAGGAATTGATGCTACGCCGTTGGCCAAGAATAAGCCTCAGTATTGGACCCAGCTGACCATGTGCATGGCTCCTGTGCACCAGGTGGATATTCGCTTTCTGGTGTTGCATAATCTGCATGATGTGGTCGTGTTGGGGTTGCCATGGCTACAAGTCTATAACCCAGTATTAGATTGGAAATCAATGTCTGTGTCCAGCTGGGGTTGTCAGGGGGTACATGGTGATGTTCCATCTCTGTCTATCTCATTATCCACCCCTTCTGAGGTCCCAGAGTTCTTGTCTGATTACCGGGATGTTTTCGATGAGCCCAAGTCCAATGCCCTACCTCCGCATAGGGATTGTGATTGTGCTATCGATTTGATTCCTGGTAGTAAGTTTCCTAAGGGTCGACTGTTTAATTTATCTGTACCTGAGCACGCCGCTATGCGGAGTTACGTGAAGGAGTCTTTGGAGAAGGGTCATATTCACCCGTCATCGTCGCCATTGGGAGCAGGGTTCTTTTTTGTGGCCAAGAAGGATGGCTCGCTGAGACCTTGTATTGATTACCACCTTCTAAATAAAATTACGGTCAAATTTCAGTACCCCTTGCCGCTGCTGTCTGATTTGTTTGCTCGGATTAAGGGGGCTAGTTGGTTCACCAAGATAGATCTTCGTGGTGCGTATAATCTTGTGCGTATTAAACGGGGCGATGAATGGAAAACAGCATTTAATACGCCCGAAGGCCATTTTGAGTACCTGGTTATGCCATTCGGACTTTCTAATGCTCCATCAGTGTTTCAGTTCTTTATGCATGACATCTTCTGAGAGTACCTGGATAAATTCCTGATTGTATACTTGGATGATATTTTGGTCTTCTCGGATGATTGGGAGTCTCATGTGAAGCAGGTCAGAACGGTGTTCCAGGTCCTGCGTGCTAATTCTTTGTTTGTGAAGGGGTCAAAGTGTCTCTTTGGTGTTCAGAAGATTTCATTTTTGGGGTTCATTTTTTCTCCTTCTACTATCGAGATGGACCCTGTTAAAGTTCAGGCCATTTATGATTGGACTCAGCCAACATCTCTGAAGAGTCTGCAGAAGTTCCTGGGCTTTGCTAATTTTTATCGTCGCTTCATCGCTAATTTTTCTAGCATTGCTAAACCATTGACTGATTTAACCAAGAAGGGTGCTGATGTGGTCAATTGGTCTTCTGCTGCTGTGGAAGCTTTTCAGGAGTTGAAGCGTCGTTTTTCTTCTGCCCCTGTGTTGTGCCAACCAGATGTTTCGCTTCCGTTCCAGGTCGAGGTTGATGCTTCCGAAATTGGAGCAGGGGCTGTTTTGTCGCAGAGAAGTTCTGATTGCTCGGTGATGAAACCATGCGCCTTCTTTTCCAGGAAATTTTCGCCTGCTGAGCGAAATTATGATGTTGGCAATCGAGAGTTGCTAGCCATGAAGTGGGCATTCGAGGAGTGGCGTCATTGGCTTGAAGGAGCTAAGCATCGCGTGGTGGTCTTGACTGATCACAAAAACTTGACTTATCTCGAGTCTGCCAAACGGTTGAATCCTAGACAGGCTCGTTGGTCGCTGTTTTTCTCCCGTTTTGACTTTGTGGTTTCGTACCTTCCGGGCTCTAAAAATGTGAAGGCGGATGCCCTGTCTAGGAGTTTTGTGCCCGATTCTCCGGGTTTGTCTGAGCCGGCGGGTATTCTCAAAGAGGGGGTAATTTTGTCTGCCATCTCCCCTGATTTGCGGCGGGTTCTGCAAAATTTTCAGGCTAATAGACCTGACCGTTGCCCAGCGGAGAAACTGTTTGTCCCTGATAGGTGGACGAATAAAGTTATCTCTGAGGTTCATTGTTCGGTGTTGGCTGGTCATCCTGGAATTTTTGGTACTAGAGATTTAGTGGCTAGATCCTTTTGGTGGCCGTCTCTGTCGCGGGATGTGCGTTCTTTTGTGCAGTCCTATGGGATTTGTGCTCGGGCTAAGCCCTGCTGTTCTCGTGCTAGTGGGTTGCTTTTGCCCTTGCCGGTCCCGAAGAGTCCTTGGACACATATCTCTATGGATTTTATTTCGGATCTCCCCGTCTCTCAAAGAATGTCGGTCATTTAGGTGGTTTGTGATCGCTTCTCTAAGATGGTCCATTTGTTGCCCTTGTCTAAATTGCCTTCCTCCTCTGATTTGGTGCCGTTGTTTTTCCAGCATGTGGTTCGTTTACATGGCATTCCAGAGAACATCGTTTCTGACAGAGGTTCCCAGTTTGTTTTGAGGTTTTGGCGAGCCTTTTGTGCTAGGATGGGCATTGATTTGTCTTTTTCCTCGGCTTTCCATCCTCAGACAAATGGCCAGACTGAACGAACCAATCAGACCTTGGAAACATATCTGAGATGTTTTGTTTCTGCTGATCAGGATGATTGGGTGTCCTTTTTGCCTTTGGCTGAGTTCGCCCGTAATAATCGGGCCAGCTCGGCTACTTTGGTTTCGCTGTTTTTCTGCAATTCTGGGTTCCACCCTCGTTTCTCTTCAGGGCAGGTTGAGTCTTCGGACTATGCTGGTGTGGATACTGTGGTGGATAGGTTGCAGCAGATCTGGACTCATGTAGTGGACAATCTGACTTTGTCCCAGGAGAAGGCTCAACGTTTCGCTAACCGCAGGCGCTGTGTGGGTCCCCGACTTCGTGTTGGGGATTTGGTTTGGTTGTCATCTCGTTATATTCCTATGAAGGTTTCCTCTCCTAAATTTAAGCCTCGTTTCATTGGTCCATATAGGATTTCTGAGGTTCTTATTCCTGTGTCTTTTCGTTTGACTCTTCCAGCTTCTTTTTCCATCCATAACGTGTTCCATAGGTCATTGTTGCGGAGATACGTGGCACCTGTGGTTCCATCTATTGATCCTCCTGCTCCGGTTTTGGTTGAAGGGAAATTGGAGTATATAGTGGAGAAGATTTTGGATTCTCGTGTTTCGAGACGGAAACTCCAGTATCTGGTTAAGTGGAAAGGTTATGGTCAGGAAGATAATTCCTGGGTCTTTGCCTCTGATGTCCATGCTGCCGATCTGGTTCGTGCCTTTCATGTGGCTCATCCTGGTCAGCCTGGGGGCTCTGGTGAGGGTTTGGTGACCCCTCCTCAAGGGGGGGTACTGTTGTGAATTCTGTGGCCAAGCTCCCTCCTGTGGTCGAGAGTGGTACTTCGGCTGGTTCTGTCTATGAGCTTCCTTTGGTGGATGAGAGTGGTACTGCGGCTTCTGAGTTTCCTTCCTCAGGTGATGAGGTTAAGTCTTTAGGTGCTGCTCTATTTAACTCCACCTGGTGCTTTGATCCTGGCCTCCAGTCAATGTTCTAGTATTGGTCTTGCTTCCTCCTGGATCGTTCCTGTGGCCTGTCTATCCTGCATAAGCTAAGTTTTGCTTGTGTTATTTTTGCTTGCTATTTTTTCTGTCCAGCTTGCTTTATTGGTTTTTCTTGCTTGCTGGAAGCTCTGAGACGCAGAGGGAGCACCTCCGTACCGTTAGTCGGTGCGGAGGGTCTTTTTGCCCCTCTGCGTGGTTGTTTTTAGGTTTTTGTGTTGACCGCAAAGCTATCTTTCCTATCCTCGGTCTATTCAGTAAGTCGGGCCTCACTTTGCTAAATCTATTTCATCTCTGTGTTTGTATTTTCATCTTACTCACAGTCATTATATGTGGGGGGCTGCCTTTTCCTTTGGGGAATTTCTCTGAGGCAAGGTAGGCTTATTTTTCTATCTTCAGGGCTAGTTAGTTTCTCAGGCTGTGCCGAGTTGCATAGGGAGCGTTAGGCGCAATCCACGGCTACCTCTAGTGTGGTGTGTTAGGATTAGGGATTGCGGTCAGCAGAGTTCCCACGTCTCAGAGCTCGTCCTTTGTTTTTGGTAATTGTCAGGTCACTTTGTGTGCTCTGAACTTCAATGTCCATTGTGGTTCTGAATTACCTGATCATAACACCACAGGCAGATCGCCTCCATTCCACGCCGCATTGATGCAGTAATTGATGCAAAAGGAACGCCGAACAAGTATTGAGTACAGTAACTGAACATTCATTTCAGTAAGCCAACATTTAGGATTTTAAAATAATTTTTCAAGCTGGTGTTACAAAGTATTGTAATTTACTGAGATAATGACTTTTGGAATTTCATTGGCTGTAAGCCATAATCATCAACATTAAAGGGAACCTGTCACCCCCCCAGGCGTTTGTAACTAAAAGAGCCACCTTGTGCAGCACAAATGCTGCATTCAGACAAGGTGGCTCTTTTAGTTATGATGCCTGCACATGCTGAAATAAACGTTTATAAAATGTGCCCCCTCATACCCTGAAATCGCCAGGGAGGTGGGTCTTTCCTTCCTATTCAGACGCAGCACAGCCGTCACTCCGGGCCTGTGCGCGTCGGGCACCGCCTCTTCTTGCTGCATTATCGACCCTGGCGCCTGTGCTATAAGTACAAAGGGCAGTGCAACTGCGCACGCCCGTAAAAAAACTTAATGCGCAGGCACCGGGTATGATAATGCTGCAAGAGGAGGTGGTGCCCGGGGCGCACAGGCCTGGAGTGACGGCTGTGCTGCGTCTGATTAGGAAGGAAAGACCCGCCTCCCTGGCGATTTCAGGGTATGAGGGGGCACTTTTATAAACGTTTATTTCAGCGTGTGCAGGCATCATAACTAAAATAGCCACCTTGTCAGAATGCAGCATTAGTGCTGCACAAGGTGGCTCTTTTAGTTAGAAACGCCTGAGGGGGGTTGACAGGTTCCCTTTAACAGAAATAAACACTGGAAGTTGATCACTCTGTTTGTAATTGCTCTATATAATATATGAGCTTCACTTTTTATATTGAAGAACTGAAATAAATTAACTTTTTGAGAAGCACTTGTAAGTCTTATAGAGGAATAAATGTGAAAAGTCCAAATATGAATGACAGCGAAAGCACTGATCTAGAGAACATTGATTGAAATGACAAACTTGTGGCAAAACTACCATAAGAAAAGTGACCACAATGGTGCACAGCAATAGTGTACCGCCAATGATGTCAGACCACGTTGCCTTTATGGGGTTCGTGAGTTTGGAGGGATCAGTGTTAGCACCGGCATTGGGTCCCTCTGCCCGTCATCACACCTTCAACTGTATCAAAATCCTGGATGCTTATCAAGTTGAAAGCAATAATGAAAGACAGACATCTGCTGATGTTCCCTCCTCCATCATTCTCTCTCTGCATCTGAGCTCTGACATCTCAGTGCAGCGAGCACGATGGGTAGCACTTCAGAGCCAAACTAAAGCGACCTGAGTAGCAGGGAAAGAGGAGAGGTGAGTATTTATTTTTTAAAATCAATGAGTACATTGTGGGGACCAGAACACTATATGGAGAACTTTGAAGTGCATTATACTATATGGAGGACTTTAGGGAGTGCATTATATTACATGAGGGCTATGGGGCCAATTATACTATATGGAACACTGTACAGAGTGCACTATACTATATGGAGGTCTGTTGGCAGTGTATTTTACACAATAGAAGATTGGGCTGAATTATACTCTGTGGAGGAGTATGGGAAGTGTATCATTCTATATGGAGGACTATGAGGTGCATTATACCATATGGAAGACTAGGAGGATTGAATTATGCTATATGGATGATTATTTAGTACATTAAACCATAAGAGTGCATTATACTATATGGAGGACTATGGGGAATGCATTATACTATATGAAGGACTATGGGAAGTACATTATACTATATGGAGGACTATTGGGGGTGCATTATACTATATGGAGGACTGTGGGATGCATTATACTATATTAAGGACTATGGGGTGCATTATACGATATGCAAGCAAATATGGGGCCCGTTATACTATATGGAGGACTATGGGGTGCATTATACTATATGGATGGTTATGTGGGGATCATTATACTATATGAAGAACTATGTGGGGGCTATAATAACATTTGGAGAGCTATGTGGGACCATAATATTTGGAGGACTATGTGGGGGCCATTATACTGTATGCAAGCAATTATACATTGTGAAGGATTGTGAAGAGTCAATCATACTGTGTGGATGACTGTGAGAGGGTCAATAATACTGTTAGGAGGGCTAGGGGGGTCATTGTATAGTGTGGGGAGCCATTATACTGTATGAAAGTCCATTTAACTGCATGGAGGGCTATGTGGAATTCACAGTTAGGGGATTATATTGTGTTGAGATCACCATACTTTGCTTGGGGAGTTGAAAGGGGTCACACTTTATGGATGCAATGAAAGGGGAATCTAGGACTTCAGTAGAAGGAAAATTACCTTGTTTGGGCTGTAAAGTTAAGATATATGCTCTTCTGTGAGCCAGACAAATATTAGTTTTTGTTTTTTGGAGGGGTAGCCCAATTAGAACTTCTGCTATGAGGCCCCATGTTTTCTATCTATGTCCCTTGTTCACACTGTAACGCTGTTTGTTGATTTGTTGTTAATTCACTTTAGAATTTTGGAAAATAAAATTTTTGCTTTCATATACCGGTCCATAACTAAAGATGAAAGAATTGCATTCATGACCAATTTTAGGGAATTTTCTGATCATAGCAAATGCAAACTCTTTGAGATTAAAATCGGTCAATTTGCCCAAAATGGCCACCATTTAATACAATGCAGAAGATTGAAATTGCCAGTGAAGACTGAAATGAGCTCAGGCATGTGCTTCCACATAATGCCTTATTGCATGATATAGTACAGTATAGCACAGCCAGTCAGAAGGGACTATCACATCCTGGATAATAGCAGAAGAAGGGAATGTAGCACTTATATTGTGGTAAATCCAGGTAGGAAAATGATGCCACAGCTCAAAGTGTAGCCATAAAAAGATGGAGAGAAAGCCACAAAATAGTGTACAAATTCTACATATGGCGACAGCCCAACAGTGAAGAACAGTTGCCATCCATTTAACTATATACATATGTTTTGAGATAAATTTGACATCACTGAGGCTGTGATTGAATTATAGAGCTTGAAATGAGATAGCTACCATCCTATGAGACCTCAGAGTGGTGCACAAATCTTTTCAGGAAAGTTGGAGTGTTTCTGATTTGTGATGAACAAATTCATCACAAATCAAATTTTTGGGAAAAAATTGCCATAGCTTGCAAATTCAAATTTCTGCTAATCTCTACTCATAACATTCCTATTTTTCAGAAAGAGTAGATGTATGGCTTCTCATGTTTTCAGGAAAATTTGTGCTAATTTAAATGGTGTTGTTCGTAAAAATAAAGAGTAAACATTATTGAAATATGAACTTTATTATGTTGTTCATCCACAGTAAAAAGTGATCTATGTTGGCATTTTCACATATGCCTAATAAACTAATAGAGATGAGAAAATTGGTTCTGGTCTGAAGACACAGCAGAGCATTACAAGGAACATTTGATTCACACAGAATAAATTGATGCAAATCAAATTCTCTTCCTCACTGTCAAAAAGTGTTTTCTAATATCTAATCTGTATCTTCTCCCTTTCTTTTTCATTCCTTTGCTTTGCATGTTTCCATGTGCAAATGAGAATAAACATCATTGTTGTTACTTATGACTTTTGTGTTTGAAACTGTTAAACTGTAAAGCGCTGCGGAATATGTTGGCGCTATATAAATAAAGATTATTATTATTATTATTATTATCATCCTCCTACACTGTGCTATCCCTTCAGATATTTGTAGACAGCTATTAAGTCTCCTCTTAGCCTTTGTTTTTGCAAGCTAAACACTCCGAGATCATTTAACCATTCCTCATAGAACATACGTACATTGCAGTTTGCTCACCATCCTGGTTGCTCTTCTCTAAACTTGCTCAAGTTTTTCAATGTCTTTTTTAAAATATGGTGCCCAGAACTGGACACAGTATTCCAGATGAGGCCTGAGCAAGGAGGAGTTGAGGGAGTTAATTACTTCATGTTATCTAGACTCTATTCTTCTCTTAATATGTCCCAGAACTGCATTTGCCTTTTTTGCTGCTGCATTATACTGTTGACTCATGTGCAGTCTGTGATCTATTAGTATTTGTTGATTTCCACATATTCATATATAATCCTATAAGACCTACCATTGGCTGCTGTGCTTTAATTACTTGAAGGCCAATGGCTTGGTGACTTTCCTGATGCTGTCGCTGAAATACAGATTATATTAACAAGACTTTAAAAAGTTTCACTTTTTTTGTTTAACTACTGTACTTGGAAACAACTAAATGTCTAAATCATCCATGTTGGTCCATATGATATTTCTGACCATCACGGCTCAGTCTGAAGGTCTAGGATTGGTATTTCATTGTCAGACTCAGTGAAACTCCTCATAGAAAAGGCAAAGAAGGTTTATTTTCATCTCCACCACCCTGACCGGTGTATATATGGGGTACATTGCTTTGGTACTCGGCTATCAGTCAGGGCCGGGGATGAGGTTACAGCAGGCGCTCTGTATTCTCAGAGCAGTAACTGATCCAGCGGCGTCCCAGCCTCCATAACTGAAACCGAATGCTAGCGGGGAGAATAAAGACCATTTTTTCCCCGCTGCATTTAGCTGCGTACAGGCCCCGGACAGCATCATAATGCTCTTAATCTGCAGGTTAATAGTGTTATTTCTGGTGTTAGGTTGCCTTTAAACCATATTTTATTTTGTAGCACCTTGCACCACTAAAGAAAAACAAAAAAATAGAAAAAATGATAAACTGAAAACTTTAATTGTTTTCGATCAGAAAAGTAGGATAGTTGTGTGGTCAGTGTCATCACAAAAATGCAATTTTTCGATACGTCCTTCCCACACAGTTATACATTTTGCAGAAAGTGGATTCAAGTGAGCGAACTTCAGTAGTAAATAATGCAGTAATACCTAAAACGCATGGATTTAACGATGCTGTGTGACTTTCCTACTGGGGACGGAGATTTGCTGTTATTTTACATTCCTAACATGTTAACAAGCGACCAGTTTATCGTTTCTACCTGTACAAGTCTCTACTGACTTTGTCTCAGCTGCTCCGGGTTCAATTGCGCAGGACTAATATCTGAATGCAGGACTTTGGCAGCTGCTGGTTCTATACCTCCTCCTCCTATCACGGGGTTCTGCTGCAAGGGTTGATGAGTAAACCTGAATGAGGAAAACATGCCATGTAAATATGTGTTGATGAGAAGCGTACTATGTAGCTTTCAGCAGAATTCCTGTTGTTCGGTGCAGAACATGTCTTGAAAAGATGTTGTAAGCAGTTTCCAGGAAAGCTGTCACTCACTCCATCAATGAGTGCATTCAGAATAATAGGGTTTTTAAGAATTTAATGTTATGGAGCACAATTCTCGGTTAACTTATGGGTAGCATGCAACCTGGGCCCAAAGTGTCTGTTTAGGGTGTAGGGATAAAGTTTAGAGAAAAGGGACATTGTACAATTTGCTAAAACTATTATATGTAATAATTATTCTTTAGAGGGGTTGTACAGGACTAATATATTGATGCAGGGGCGGAGAACTATTGGAGCAAAAGGTAAGGTGGCCCACTCCCACCTACATAGCAAGTGGAATTGTGTATTATGATGAGTAATTGGACTGCAAATGGTCCATATATTGTCCCTGTTATGTACATGTCTTCATCTGTATTTCCCTTTTGGATAGGTCATTATCAGCATGATGAGTGTCCGACCCCCAATACCCCCATCAATAAACTTATGGCGAGGCTTGTGTAATACAACAGCTCCATTCAATGTGTAGTGGCTGTTCATGGGTACTGCAGCACAGCTGCCACTCAAAGGAAAAACATGAGGTAAAATGCAGGCAGAAAAGGGAATACAGGGGTTTGGTTAGGGGAAAATCAACGCAGGAATAACAAAGAAAGTCATTCTCAAAGAAGTTACTTATCCATCGGGTGTCTTCCTGACAAAAATGGTTCCCGGGGTACATAATGGTTTCTACAGACGTCAGCATGACGTGGATCTGGTGTGGTACTGAAGAAGGTGATGATACATTCCTGGCTGGCAACGGTGAGTCTTTGAAATGTCCCTTGGAGTCCACAGTAAGGAGACTCCGGTGGCGTGCAAATTATAGGCCACAGTCCTGTCAAAATTAAGCGAAGCCCGAAGAATATGCACCGAGGATTCAGGAAGCGGTACCCGGTCCATGTGTCAGTCTCTGTCAGGCGGCACACATGCAGCACTGACCATTATAGAGTGATTGGCACCTTGATGTCTGGGAGCCAACCTGCACACAGCGGGCTTCTCGTCAGAGCCTCTGCGTTAGGTTTCTTTCACGGCCAGGCGTGGATCTCCACTGCCAACGGTCCCTGAAGCAGGAGCTCTGTTACCGGGCGCAGCGCTGCCCCTGATAATGCTTAGCCATGCCCCCTGACAGCATGTGCAATGATCGGTCCAGTTGCCTAAACTTTCCCCAGGACAACAGCAGAGACAAGCCTGACAGTTCCGGACCCGGCACAAGAAAAGCACTCCCAGCCCGGTTTCTCTTCTTACACTATTGTGAGGGGTGGATGTAAGCATGCCCTGATACTTTCATTGACAGCTGTCAATAAAAGGGCCAGGACGTACTCACAGTCACCGCTCACTGTATAACTTAAAGGGGTATTCCCATCTCCAAGACCCTATCCTAATACGTAGTGGGTGTAATAATGATAATAATAATATTTGCATATTCCTTAGGTATCCATGGTTATGACCACTGATATAGTGACAGTTAGTTAGTTGCTAGTGGACGTAACCATGGATACCTAAGGTCTTGCAATGCCTGCACACAAGGAAAGAGTCATAGCGAATAAATAAACTATAAAACATTTTTGCTAATATTATTATTGCATCTACTACATACTGTATTGGGATAGGATCTTGTAGATGGGAATACCTCTTTAAAGCTAGCATCTCCCAGGAGGATATAGCTTCATTTTCTCCCAGTAGCTGCATTTTCAGTAAGACACACATGTAGCATTATAACATTATTTACTTGCAGATTAACCCTAAATCTGCAGCTAAATTGCACTTTACAAGTTGACAGATTCCCTTTAAAAAACTCACCTTTGAGTAGCTGCCATTGGTTGTATGAAGGAAGCTCCTTGTTGTATAAAACCAGAAGGCTGTTGTTGAATCTGCCGCAGGCTATCCATAAGAGCAGAACTTGGAGAAGCTGTAGTGGTTGCCCTTGGGTTATAATTGGGTGTAAGTAGTATGCTGCCACCATGATGCAGCTGGACTGGCTCCTGAGTACTATACATTGTATACCCATATGGAACTGGCTGCGAAAAACAAAACAAAACAAGATTAAGCCTGACTGTTGTTGAATGGGTATGACCCAATTTTCACATTTATCAACTGCAACAAGTGGTGTTATGAGCTATTTGGTTATTAATACAGAAGACCTAGCAGGACACGACACCACTATGGGCAGATATAATGCATCTCATGTTACAAAGATCCTCCAAGATGTGTGAGAAGGCACCCAACACAATAGATTTTGAGATACAGGAAAATAATCCTGAACATGGAGGAGTTCTGTTTTGCTCATACATACAATGTAATAATAAAGAACAGTCTAAACAACAAATAATTGTAGATTCTCCAAAATCCTATATAGAGAGATTGCTCAGCTAGAAGACCCACTATTATCTGCCAATTGGTCAATGTTCAGACTTTTATAGCTTAGAGACAACTGTCTTGTGTTATATTACAGGTTGTGAGTGCAATATACAGAAATAGCATGCCCAAGATATTTACAGCAGATAACAAAGAAGCCAAATTCCACCTGACACACAAGCAATACTGGTAGTGACTATACCTGTGCTTGCTGAATGCTTGGGTATGCTTGGGAAGGTCGTATTTGCTGAGAAAATAGAGAACCCTGTTCTATTGTTTGACCCTATATGCAAAAAAATATATAAATGTACAAATTAAGGCTAATACTTAAAATGTATTGTACTCTTTTGATCATTTTATAATATCATTTCTGTTTACACGACTGTATAGATATAGAGAAAATTCCTTCTGCATTCTTTTACTGGAAAGAGACTTGTATTTAGAGATAATTTTTCTTTTCAAACACCATATCAATATGGATGGCTGCAGATGTTACTCTTTCAGCTTTTTAGTGAGATACTTCACCCTCTTGGCATCTTGGTGATAACTTGACATCTGCCTAATGTCTGGCCCTGTGCCTGACAAGGTAACTATTATTCAAGAAGTAATTTATGGCACAAAAGATTTACCATATTTACAGTGGCATGTAGAAGGAGATGATTTTATCTCTAAATGGCCTAAAGTTAAAGATGACACATTTCCTTTGTATTTTAGGATATATCTACTATATAATTATCTAAGGGTTACTTCCATCTGTCTGTCTGTCTTTCTGTCTGTCTGTCTGTCACGGATATTCATTGGTCACGGCCTCTGTCATGGAAATCCAAGTCGCTGATTGGTCGTGGCAAAACAGCCACGACCAATCAGCGACGGCCACAGTCTGGCGGCAAAATGGCCGCTCCTTCCTCCCCGCAGTCAGTGCCCGCTCCATAATCCCCTCCAGTCAGCGCTCACACAGGGTTAATGGCAGCGTTGACCGCGGTGTAACGCACTCGGTTAATGCTGCTATTAAACCTGTGTGACCAACTTTTTACTATTCATGTTGCCTATGCAGCATCAAAAGTAAAAAGATCTAATGTTAAAAATAATAAAAAAAATAAAAAATAGTTATAAACTCACCGTCCGTCGGCCCCTGGATCAGGAACAGGCCTTTCCCGCTCCTCGCGACGCCCCGGTGACCGCTCTATGCATTGCGGTCTCGCAAGATGATGACGTAGCGGTCTCGCGAGACCGCTACGTCATCATCTCGCGAGACCGCAATGCACTCTTGAAACCGGAGCGCACGAGGAGCATCGGAAAACGCTTTGCTTGGATCCGGGGGCCAACGGAGGGTTAGTATATCACTATTTTTTATTTTAATTATTTTTTTTAACAGGGATATGGTGCCCACATTGCTATATACTGCGTGGGCTATGCAATATATTACGCGGGCTGTGTTATATACTATGTGGGCTGGGCAATATACTACGTGGGCTGTGCAATATACTGTGTGGGCTGTGCTATATACTAAGTGGGTTGTGCAATATACTATGTGGGCTGTGCAATATACTACGCGGGCAGTGCAATGTACTGCGCGGGCTGTGCAATATACTGCACGGGCTGTGCAATATAGTACGCGGGCTGTGCAATATAGTACGCGGACTGTGCAATGTACTACGTGGGCTGTGCAATGTACTACGCGGGCTATGCAATATACTGCATGGGCTGTGCTATACACTGCGTGGCCTGTGTTATACACTATGTGGCCTGTGTTATACACTACGTGGCCTGTGTTATACTGCGTGCGTGGAACTGAGTGGGCTGTACAATATACTACGTGGGCTGTGCAATATACTACACGGGCTGTGCAATATGCTACATGGGCTGTGCAATATACTACGTGGGCTGTGCAATATACTCAGTGGGCTGTGCTATATACTCCGTGGGCTGTGCTATATACTCCGTGGGCTGTGTTATTCACTACGTGGGCTGTGCAATATACTGCATGGGTTGTGCAATATAATCTGTGGGCTGTGCTATATACTCTGTGGGCTGTGCTATATACTATGTGGCTGTGCTATATACTACATGGCTGTGCTATATACTACATGGCTGTGTAATATACTATGTGGGCTGTCCAATATACTACGTGGGCTTTGCAATATACTGTGTGAGCTGTGCAAAATACTCCATGGGCTGTGCTATATACTCCGTGGGCTGTGTTATTCACTACGTGGGCTGTGCAATATACTCCGTGGGCTGTTCTATATACTCTGTAGGCTGTGTTATACACTACGTGGGCTGTGCAATATACTACCGGGGCTGTGCAATATACTGCGTGGGCTGTGCAATATAATCTGTGGGCTGTGCAATGTACTCCATGGGTTGTGCTATATACTCCATGGGCTGTGCTACTGGCTGTGCTATATACTACATGGCTGTGCTATATACTACGTGGCTGTGCAATATACTACATGGCTGTGCTATTTACTATGTGGGCTGTTATATACTACATGGCTGTGCTATATACTACGTGGCCGGCCGCAAACAATCAGTGACAGGCGCAGTCCGGCCGCAAATTGGCGCGGGATTTCAACCACACTTCTCTAATTGGTCGCGGTCGGCCGAATCCTGTGTATTTAATGTATTAGTCTAAAATCTTCATAAATAAACTACATACTGTATATACTCAAGTATAAGCTGAGATTTTCAGCCCATTTTTTGAGGCTGAAAGTCCCCCTCTCGGCTTATACTCGAGTCATACCTGGGGGTTGGCAGGGGAGGGGGGAAGGGGGCTGTCTAGTTATACTTCTCCCGGCGCTGCATCTTCTTCCTGTATTGAGCGGTCACATGGTACCGCTCATTACAGTCATGAATATGCGGCTCCACCTCCCATAGAGGTGGAGCCGCATATTCATGACTGAAAATGAGCGGTAACTGTGACCGCTCAATACAGGAAGAAGATGCAGCGCCGGGAGAAGCCGGGACTGCAGGGACCGCGCAGGGAGCAGGTAAGTATATTGGGAGGGGAGCTTTCCGCGATATTTACCTGCTCCTCGCCCCGGTGCGGCTCCGTCTCCAACGTCCTCTGGCAGTGACGCTCAGGTCGGAGGGTGCGGTAACGTAGTCAGTGCGCGCCTTCTGCTGAGCATCAGTGCTGGAGACGGAGCCGCACGAGGAGCAGGTAAATATTGAAAGCGGCGGCGTCCTGAGCAAGAGAGGTGAGTATGTGATTTTTTTTTTATTATTGCAGCAGCAGCATTATATATTAGACAGCTTTATATGGGGCATCAATAATCAACGGTGCAGAGCATTATATATGGCACAGCTTTCTATGGAGCATCTATGGGGCCATAATGAACAGTGCAGAGCATTATATATGGGGCACAGCTTTATGTGGAGCATCTATGGGGCCATAATGAACAGTGCAGAGCATTCCATATGGCACAGCTTTATGTGGAGCATCTATGGGGCCATAATGAACGGTGCAGAGCATTCCATATGGCACAGCTTTATGTGGAGCATCTATGGGGCCATAATGAACGGTGCAGAGCATTCTATATGGCACAGCTTTATATGGAGCATCTATGGGGCAATAATGAACGGTGCAGAGCATTCTATATGGCACAGTTTTATATGGAGCATCTATGGGGCAATAATGAACGGTGCAGAGCATTCTATATGGCACAGCTTTATGTGGAGAATCTATGGGGCCATAATGAACGGTGCAGAGCATTATATATGGCACAGCTTTATATGGAGAATCTATGGGGCAATAATGAATGGTGCAGAGAATTCTATATGGCACAGCTTTCTATGGAGCATCTATGGGGCAATAATGAACAGTGCAGAGCATTCTATATGGGGCACAGCTTTCTATGGAACATCTATGGGGCCATAATGAACGGTGCAGAGCATTATATATGGCACAGCTTTATGTGGAGAATCTATGGGGCAATAATGAACGGTGCAGAGCATTCTATATGGCAAAGCTTTCTATGGAACATCTATGGGGCCATAATGAACGGTGCAGAGCATTATATATGGCACAGCTTTATATGGAGCATCTATGGGGCCATAATGAATGGTGCAGAGCATTCTATATGGCACAGCTTTATGTGGAGAATCTATGGGGCAATAATGAACGGTGCAGAGCATTCTATATGGCACAGCTTTCTATGGAACATCTATGGGGCCATAATGAACGGTGCAGAGCATTATATATGGCACAGCTTTACATGGAGCATCTATGGGGCCATAATGAACGGTGCAGAGCATTCTATATGGCACAGCTTTCTATGGAACATCTATGGGGCCATAGTGAACGGTGCAGAGCATTATATGGGCACAGCTTTATATGGAGCATCTATGGGGCAATAATGAATGGTATGGAGCAGCTATTTTTATTTTTGAAATTCACCGGTAGCTGCTGCATTTCCTACCCTAGGTTTATACTCAAGTCAATAAGTTTTCCCAGTTTTTGTGGAAAATTAGGGGGGTCAGCTTATACTTGGGTCGGCTTATACTCGAGTATATACGGTACATATTCTAGAATACGTTAGAATCGGGCTACCATCTAGTACACATATATACACATTGTGTATATGCAACGACATTATTATTATTATATAACAACTCTCAGGAATAAACATGGGTTCCCTATAAATCCAATTACTGTCTAATTGACTGAAAATCTAAACCCATATGTAGAAGGACTAATAAATGTATACTCCTATACTACTATTAAACACAAAAAATGGAGTTCTATACACATAGAAATGTAAAAATTGCATAAACTTTATTCAAAGATACAAAATACATAATAATAGACATTAAACAATAAAAAAGACGAATACCCTAGTAAGGATATATGTAAGACCTCGGCACAACTTTAATGTATTTGATAATACTCACACCAAACCCTGTAATATACTCTGCTCTATAAAAGCCGTATAACATCCAGTTAGTACCTAGCAACAAATATGTATGCAGATCGCTGGATATGCATGTGCATATGTATGCTCTAATACTGTGTCCTAGTGAACAGCATACATAGAAAGAAAAAAGATAGAGCACAATTACTGAGTAGAATATACGGTTGTCTTACCCATGGTGGAGGGAAATAAGGTGCCGAGGTGCCAGGTCGACCCCCCTGACGCGCGTTTCGCGTTTGCTTGTTCACAAGAGGGAATATGTTGTATATACGGTACATATTCTAGAATACGTTAGAATCGGGCTACCATCTAGTACACATATATACACATTGTGTATATGCAACGACATTATTATTATTCATCAGTATATATATATATATGTATATATATATATATATATACACATATATACACACACACACAATAAGTCATGGCTGAAAGTGTTGGCACCCTTGAAATTGTAAATGAAATATTTCTCCCAGATTATTATTGCAATTACATGTTTTATCATACACATGTGTATTTCTTTTTTGTTTATTAGAACGACACAAAAAGCAGAGAAAAAAAGGCAAATTGGAAAATTTCACACAAAATCCCCAAAATTGGACTTGACAAAATTGTTGACACCTTTCCAAAATTGTGGGTAAACAATTTTGTTTCAATCATAAAATATGATGATAGGTTGCAACACATGATAGTACAGATGGTGGATGAGCAACCCCAATCAAGTTTCAAAGAAAGTCAGGCTATCCTGCAGGCTCAGGGTGCATGAGTGCAGTGCAAACAGTCCGTTAACATTTGAATAAACTGAAATGCTATGGCAGGAGACCCAGGAGTACCCCACCGCTGAGAAAGAGACATAACAAAGCTTGACTTCAGTTTGCCAAAATGTATATGAGTAAGCCAAAATCCTTCTGGGGAAGCATCTTGTGGACAGATGAGACAAAGACAGAGCTTTCTGGTAAAGCACATCATCCTAATGTTTACTGAAAATTGAATGAGTCATACAAAGAAAAGAACACAGTACCTGCAGTCAAATATGGTGGAGGTTTAAAGATGTTTTGGTATTGATTTGCTGCATTTTACACTGTGTACCTTGACTGTGTGCAAGGCATCATGAAATCTGAAGATTACCAAAGGATTTTGGGATGCAATTTAGTGCCCAGGGTAAGAAAGCAGGGTTTGCGTCCTAAGTCATGGGTCTTCTAGCAGGACAATGACCCCAAACATACTTCAAGAAACACAGAGAACTAGATGGAAACAAGGCCCTGGAAAGGTCTGACATGGCCAGCAATGAGTTCTGATCTAAATCCCATTGAAAACCTGTGGAGAGATCTTAAAACTGCTGTTGGAAGAAGGCACCATTCTAATATGAGAGACCTGGAGCAGTTTTCAACAGAAGAGTGGTTCAAATTTCCAGTTAAGAGGTGTAAAAAGCTTGTTGATGACTATAGGAAGCGATTGATAGCAGTTATTTATTCCAGTGGGTGTGCAACTAAACATTAACCAAGATAAAAAAGAAAAAATGATGTGCACTCACCGGTCCCATAAAACAGTTTCCTTTATTTGGACATAAGGCAGCTGTTTCGCACGTATGTGCTTCTACAGGTCCCAATTGGGACCTGTAGATTGTAGGATTGGTAGGATTGATTAGTAGGATTGATTGGGACCTGTAGAAGCACATACGTGCGAAACAGCTGTCGTCCTTTTATCTGCATGTTTTTCCTCGTCTGTAACCGCCTTATGTCCAAATAAAGGAAACTGTTTTATGGGACCGGTGAGTGCACATCATTTTTTCTTTTTTATCTTGGACTTTGTTTTGCTAACGGATGTAGCACCCGAGGTGATCCCATATAAGATTTGAGGCATTGCTGTCACAGCCAAATGGATGGCATGGAAATGATGGGTTAATTACCAGCAGTGGTGCGAATTTACATTTTTTCCTATTGTTGGATCAACTAAACATTAAGTTGAGGGCGCCAACAATTTTGTTTGGCCCATTTTTGTGTGAATTATGTCCAATTTGCCCTTTTTTCTCTGTTTCTCTTTGTTCCAATACACATAATTGAAATAAGCATGTGTATAACAAATCGTGTAGTTGCAATAATTTTCTGGGAGAAGTCAAGGATGCCAACACTTTCAGCCATGACAAATACATTCCTCAACATAAAAATTGCAAATGAAAGAAGGAAAAGTTGTGGATTAATCAAAACCACATTTCCTTTTCTTCTGTTCCATTGCCAGATCACATGTTGATTGTGCTACTGTGAGCAGTTTGCATGGCTTGAATGTGCTACCATGGCCTGCAGGATCTCTAGACTAGTCCCACATTGTGCATTTTGTGCGGGGATTTTTGTTTGCAGCAATTATAATCAATACTGAATAAATCAAGATGTTTTGAAAACTTTTTTTCATTTTCTCATCATTAGCATATTGTTCACATGCCTATCAATCATGCGATTTCCATAATTTCTTGACTTTTCCTTCTTGGAATCTTGGAATCACAGACAGACTCGATGCTGTTGAGATCATGGCTTTATCATCACTTCCAGAAATCAATGTTCTTTATGCTGAAGTTGGTTCATAATAACTTTGGCTGTATGTTTGGGTTTGTTATCCTGCTACAGAATAAAATTGGAGCCAATGAGATGCCTCCTTTATGGCATTGCTTGATTGATATATAGCTGCCTGTATTTCTCAGCATTGAGGACACCATTAATATTGTTTATATGCAGCCCCAGACTTTCAAGGAACCTCCACCATGCTTCAAGGTTGCTTGTAGAAGCATTCTTTATTATACCACTTTCCAGCCATTCAAAAAACAAATTGGCTTCCATTACAGCAAAAGATTTCCCATTTCAACTTATTAGTCCACAGCACCTGCTGACAATTTTCTGCACACCAGTTCCTATGTTTTCATTCACAGTTAACTCACGTGGCCTTGTTTCCACATCATATCAAAGGTATGGTTTTTGGCTACAATTTTTCCACAAAGACCACTTCTGACCAAACTTCTTTGAACAGAAGAGTGATATAGATGAGAACCCCAGTGCCATCAGCTCAAAGCCAGTTTTGAGCTGATGGCACTGCTGGACATCTTCCAAGTTCAAAGGGAAGCAAGCATGATGTATCTTTCATCTGCTGCACTAAGTTTCTTTGGCTGACCACTACAGCTAAGGTCTTAAAGGAAACCTGTCAGCAGTTTTGGCCGATATAAGATACGGCCACTGCCTTTCAGAGTTTATCTACAGCATTTTATAATGCTGTAGATAAGCCCCCATTCTGAACTGAAAGATAAGAAAAATAAGTTTTATTATACTCACCCAGGGGTGGAGATCTAGTGTGGTTCAGTCCGATAGATGTTGCAGGTCCGGGTCTGGCACCGTCCATCTTCTTGCGATGCTGCCCTCCTGTTGCATCATTGCTCCCCGGCATCATGCTTCTGCATTGGTGTACTTATCTGCCCTGTTGAGGACAGAGTAAAATACTGCAGTGCGCAGGCGCTGGACCTCTCTGACCTTTCCCAGCACCTGCGCACTGCAGTACTTTACTCTGCCCTCAACAGAGCAGGGAAGTATTCCTGCGCAGTAGCGCACTGCCAGGGAGCGATGAAGCAACAGGAGGGTGGCATCACAAGAAGATGGGAGGCGCTGGACCCGGACCTGCGACACCCATCGGACCGGCCAGTACCGGACTGCCCCCCAGGTGAATATAATAAAACTTATTTTTCTTATCATTCAAGTCAAACCAGGGCTTATCTACAGCATTATATAATGCTGTAAATAAACCCTGAAAGGCAGTGGCCGCATCTTATTATGGGTACGGAAAGTATTCAGACTCCTTTAAATTTTTCACTCTTTGTTTCATTGCAGCCATTTGGTAAATTCAAAAAAGTTAATTTTTTTCTCATTAATGTACACTCTGCACTAGGGTTGAGCGAAACGGGTCGAACATTTTCAAAAGTCGCCGACTTTTGGCTAAGTCGGGGTTTCATGAAACCCGATCCGACCCCTGTGCGGGGTCGGCCATGCGGTACGCGACTTTCGCGCCAAAGTCGCGTTTCAATGACGCGAAAAGCGCCATTTCTCAGCCAATGAAGGTAAACGCAGAGTGTGGGCAGCGTGATGACATAGGTCCTGGTCCCCACCATCTTAGAGAAGGGCATTGCAGTGATTGGCTTGCTGTCTGCGACGTCACAGGGGCTATAAAGAGGCGTTCCCGCCGACCGCCATCTTACTGCTGCTGATCTGAGCTTAGGGAGAGGTTGCTGCCGCTTTGTCAGAAGCAGGGATAGCGTTAGGCAGGGTCCATTAACCACAAAACCGCTTGTGCTGCAGCGATTTGCACTGTCCAACACCACCCTCGGTGTGCAGGGACAGTGGAAGTTTTTTTTTTTTTTTTTTTCCCCTCAGCGCTGTAGCTCATTGGGCTGCCCTAGAAGGCTCCCTGATAGCTGCATTGCTGTGTGTACGCCGCTGTGCAAACCAACTGCTTTTTTCAAAGCACAAATCCTCTTGTTCCTTCCTTTCTGCACAGCTATCTTTTTTGTTTGTCCACACTTTTTATTTCATTTGTGCATCAGTCCACTCCTTATTGCTGCCTGCCATACCTGGCTGAGATTACTGCAGGCAGGGAGATAGTAGCTGCCTGCCATACCTGGCTGAGATTACTGCAGGCAGGGAGATAGTAATTGTAGGACATTCCCTGTTTTTTTTTTTGTTTTTTTTTTGGTGGGAGATTAAGATTGGCAATTTGGCATTTCTGCTAGAGTGCCATCCCTGTGTGTGCCATCTCTCTCACATAGTGGGCCATAGAAAGCCTTTTCATTTTTCTGTATTTTTTTTTGTGGGGTGTATAAATTCTCCCTGATAAAAATACAGTGGGAGATTAATATTGGCCTTTGGGCTTGTGTGCCAGTCCTGAGTGTGCCATCTCTCTCACAAATAGTGGGCCATAGAAAGCCTATTTTATTTTTTTGGGGGTTTTATAAATTCTCCCTGAAAAAAAGGGAGATTAATATTGGCCTCTGGGCTTGTGTGCCAGTCCTGAGCGTGCCATCTGTGCCAGCCCTGAGCGTGCCATCTCTCTCACAAATAGTGGGCCATAGAAAGCCTATTTATTTTTTTTTTTTGTTTTATAAATTTTCCCTGAAAAAAGGGAGATTAATATTGGCCTCTGGGCTTGTGTGCCAGTTGTGAGCGTGCCATCTGTGCCAGTCCTGAGCGTGCCATCTCTCTCACAAATAGTGGGCCATAGAAAGCCTATTTATTTTTTTTTTTTGTTTTATAAATTTTCCCTGAAAAAAGGGAGATTAATATTGGCCTCTGGGCTTGTGTGCCAGTTGTGAGCGTGCCATCTGTGCCAGTCCTGAGCGTGCCATCTCTCTCACAAATAGTGGGCCATAGAAAGCCTATTTAAATTTTTTTTTGGTTTTATAAATTCTACCAGAAAAAAAGGGAGATTAATATTGGCCTCTGGGCTTCTGTGCCAGTCCTGAGCGTGCCATCTGTGCCAGTCCTGAGCGTCCCATCTCTCTCACAAATAGTGGGCCATAGAAAGCCTATTTTTTTTTTTTTTTGGGTTTTAGAAATTCTCCCTGGAAAAAAAAAGGGAGATTAATATTGCCCTTTGGGCTTGTGTGCCAGTACTAAGCGTTCCATCTCTCTCTCTCTCTCTCTCAGTCAGTGGGCCATAGAACGCCTATTTTTGGTTTTATTTGTTTTCTAAATTCTCCCTGAAAAAATCATTTTATTTTATTTGGTTTCTAAATTCTTCCTGATAAAATCACATTTTTTTTATTATTTTTTTTTCTAAAGTCTCCCTGAAAAAAAAAAAAAAAAACAGTGGGAGATTAATATTGGCCTTTCTGCTTGTGTGCCAGTCTTGACTCCTGGGTGCGTCATCTCTCAGTCAGTGGGCCATAGAACGCCTATTTTTGGTTTTATTTGTTTTATAAATTCTCCCAGAAAAAATCATTTTATTTTATTTGGTTTCTAAATTCTTCCTGATAAAATCACATTTTTTTTATTATTTTTTTTTCTAAAGTCTCCCTGAAAAAAAAAAAAAAAAACAGTGGGAGATTAATATTGGCCTTTCTGCTTGTGTGCCAGTCTTGACTCCTGGGTGCGTCATCTCTCAGTCAGTGGGCTATAGAACGCCTATTTTTGGTTTTATTTGTTTTCTAAATTCTCCCTGAAAAAATCATTTTATTTTATTTGGTTTCTAAATTCTTCCTGATAAAATCATATTTTTTTTATTATTTTTTTTTCTAAAGTCTCCCTGAAAAAAAAAAAAAAAAAACAACCAAAAAAAACAGTGGGAGATTAATATTGGCCTTTCTGCTTGTGTGCCAGTCTTGACTCCTGGGTGTGCCATCTCTCTCTCTCTCTCTCTCTCTCTCTCTCTCTCCAATTGTGGTCCATAGAAAGCCTACATTTTTTTTCCTTGATTTGGGTTCCAAAATCTACCAGAGAAAATAACTCCATCAATCATTGGTAGAAAAATATTGGCCTCTGGGCTTGTGTGCCACTCCTGATTCCTGTGTGCGTCATCTCTCACTCAGTGGCCCATAGAAAGCATATAGTTTGTTACATTTGTTTTCTAAATTCTCCCTGCAAAAATCTTTTTTTTTTTTTTGGGGGGGTTTCTAAAGTGTTCCTGAAAAAAATAAAAATAAAAAAAAAATAATAGTGTGACATTAATATTAACATTTGTGCTTCAGTGACAGTCCTGCGTGTGGGGCATCTCTCTAATTTGCAGCCACCAAAAAAAGAGTGTGTAACATTGGGCCTGATTTTCGCTGTGGTCTCACCAACCTGTAAAGGGGTACCTAAATCATACTGAAGTTATAGCTCACCGTGTAAGTTGTGTGACTGCAACAAATAACGTTAGTTTGGTTACGTTTTTAAAACAATGAGGAAGTCTAGTGGAAGAGGTCGTGGCCGGGGGCGTTCATTGTCAGCTGGTAATGAGGGTAGTGGTAGTGGTGGAGCATCAGGTGGTCGTGGGGGAAAAAATATTGCACCTAAGTCTGGAGCTGTGGAGCCAGGTTCGTCGTCCGGCTACACAAGGCCTCGAACGCTCCCTTTTCTGGGATTAGGAAAACCGCTTTTAAAGCCGGAGCAGCAAGAGCAAGTTTTGGCTTATCTTGCTGACTCAGCCTCTAGCTCTTTTGCCTCATCTCGTGAAACTGGTAAAAGTAAAAGCAGCGCGTCGTTAGTGGATGTTCACGGTCAGGGACAAGTCACTTCCTTGTCCTCTTCAGCAAAAACAACAACAGAGAAGAATGCAGCAGGCGACACAACGGGTTACTCCATGGAGCTCTTTACACATACCGTCCCTGGCTTAGAAAGTGAAGCAGTTAACAGTCCATGCCCATTACAAATTGAATCTGACATGGAGTGCACTGACGCACAGCCACAGCCAGACTACTATGCTGGTCCTTTGACTCAGACCACAACATTGCCCTCGCAGGGTGCTGATCAAGAATCAGACCCTGATGAGACTATGTTGCCCCATCACGAACGCTATACCACCGAACGACACGGTGACACAGACGAAGTTGCGCAGGAGGTACAAGAAGAGTTATTAGATGACCCAGTTCTTGACCCCGATTGGCAGCCATTGGGGGAACAGGGTGCAGGCGGCAGCAGTTCTGAAGCAGAGGAGGAGGAGGGGCCGCAGCAGGCATCAACATCGCCACAGGTTCCATCTGCCGGGCCCGTATCTTGCCCAAAACGCGTGGCAAAGCCAAAACCTGGTGGAGGACAGCGTGGCCATCCGGTTAAAGCTCAGTCTGCAATGCCTGAAAAGGTATCCGATGCTAGAAAGAGTGCAGTCTGGCATTTTTTTAAACAACATCCAATTGATCAGCGCAAAGTCATCTGTCAAAAATGTTCTACTTCCTTAAGCAGAGGTCAGAATCTGAAAAGTCTCAATACTAGTTGCATGCATAGACATTTAACCACCATGCATTTGAAAGCTTGGACTAACTACCAAACGTCCCTTAAGGTTGTTGCACCCTCGGCCAATGAAGCTAGTCATCAACGCAACATCCCTTCCGGCAGTGTAGGACCACCATTTAGCGCACCACCTGCTGTATCTGTGCAGGTATCTTTGCCAGGCCAAAGCAGTCAGGGTCAGGGAATCACCAGTTTCGTAGTAGGAAACACTGCATCTAGGGCACCGGCGGCAACAATACCATCTCCCACCGTCTCTCAGTCTGCCATGTCCACCGGCACCCCCGCTAGTTCCACGATCTCCAGCTCTCCAGTCCAGCTCACCCTACATGAGACTATGGTTAGAAAAAGGAAATACTTAGCCTCGCATCCGCGTACACAGGGTTTGAACGCCCACATAGCTAGACTAATCTCGTTAGAGATGATGCCCTACCGGTTAGTTGAAAGCGAAGCTTTCAAAGACCTGATGGACTACGCTGTACCACGCTACGAGCTACCCAGTCGACACTTTTTTTCCAGAAAAGCCATCCCAGCCCTCCACCAGCATGTTAAAGAGCGCATCGTCCATGCACTCAGGCAATCTGTGAGCACAAAGGTGCACCTGACAACAGATGCATGGACCAGTAGGCATGGCCAGGGACGTTACGTGTCCATCACGGCACACTGGGTAAATGTGGTGGATTCAGGGTCCACAGGGGACAGCAAGTTTGGGACAGTTCTGCCTAGCCCACGGTCTAGTAAACAGTTGTCTGTAGCCGTTCGCACCCCCTCCTCCTCCTCCTCCTCGTCCTCCTGCAGAAGCAAGAGCTCGTCCACAGACCGCAGTCGCACAAACACTCCATCCGCACCTGCCACTGTTGCACACCAGGTCTCCCATTATGGGGCAGCTACTGGCATACGTCAGCAGGCTGTATTGGCTATGAAGTGTTTGGGCGACAATAGACACACCGCGGAAGTTCTGTCCGAGTTCTTGCAGCAAGAAACGCAGTCGTGGCTGGGCACTGTAGATCTTGAGGCAGGCAAGGTAGTGAGTGATAACGGAAGGAATTTCATGGCTGCCATCTCCCTTTCCCAACTGAAACACATTCCTTGCCTGGCTCACACCTTAAACCTGGTGGTGCAGTGCTTCCTGAAAAGTTATCCGGGGTTATCCGACCTGCTCCTCAAAGTGCGTGGACTTTGCGCACATATCCGCCGTTCGCCTGTACACTCCAGCCGTATGCAGACCTATCAGCGTTCTTTGAACCTTCCCCAGCATCGCCTAATCATAGACGTTGCAACAAGGTGGAACTCAACACTGCACATGCTTCAGAGACTGTGCGAACAGAGGCGGGCTGTTATGTTTTTGTGGGAGGATACACATACACGGGCAGGCAGTAGGATGGCAGACATGGAGTTGTCAGGTGTGCAGTGGTCGAAGATTCAAGACATGTGTCAAGTCCTTCAGTGTTTTGAGGAATGCACACGGCTGGTTAGTGCAGACAACGCCATAATAAGCATGAGCATCCCCCTAATGCGTCTGCTGATGCAAAGTTTGACGCACATAAAGGATCAGGCGTCTGCACCAGAGGAAGAGGAAAGCCTTGATGACAGTCAGCGATTGTCTGGTCAGGGCAGTGTACATGACGAGGTACCGGGCGAAGAGGAGGTGGAGGATGAGGAGGATGATGGGGATGAGTATATTTTTAATGAGGAAGCTTTCCCGGGGGCACGGGAAATTGGTGGCGTGGCAAGGCCGGGTTCTGGTTTTTTGAGGGACACAAGTGACGTAGATTTGCCTGCAACTGCCCCTCAACCAAGCACAACCGCAGATTTGACAACGGGAACTTTGGCCCACATGGCGGATTATGCCTTGCGTATCCTCAAAAGGGACACACGCATTACAAAAATGATGAACGATGACGATTACTGGTTGGCCTGCCTCCTTGATCCTCGCTATAAAGGCAAATTGCAAAATATTATGCCACATGAGAACTTGGAACTAATATTAGCAACAAAACAATCAACTCTTGTTGACCGTTTGCTTCTGGCATTCCCTGCACACAGCGCCCGTGATCGTTCTCACACGAGCTCCAGGGGCCAGCAGACCAGAGGTGTTAGAGGGGCAGAAATCAGAAGTGGCGTTGGCCAGAGGGGTTTTCTGACCAGGTTGTGGAGTGATTTTGCTATGACCGCAGACAGGACAGGTACTGCAGCATCAATTCAAAGTGACAGGAGACAACATTTGTCCAGTATGGTTACAAACTATTTTTCATCCCTTATCGACGTTCTCCCTCAACCGTCATTCCCATTTGATTACTGGGCATCCAAATTAGACACCTGGCCAGAATTGGCAGAATATGCATTGCAGGAGCTTGCTTGCCCGGCAGCTAGTGTCCTATCAGAAAGAGTATTCAGTGCTGCAGGTTCAATACTAACAGAAAAAAGGACTCGTCTGGCTACCCAAAATGTAGATGATCTAACCTTCATTAAAATGAACCACAACTGGATTTCAAAATCGTTTGCCCCACCCTGCCCGGCTGACACCTAGCTTTCCTATGAAAAGGTCTTGCCTGTGGACTATTCTGAATGACTTTTCCAATCTCGTAATTTTCTTCACCTGATTGTCCAGCATACGACATGTTTCCACCTCACGAAATGGCCAAACTCCCCACACGGGGCCGTGCTATCGCCACTTTGCGCTTGGACCCTTGAGAGTGCTGTTTGTCTGAAGAGGTGGGTGTGGCCGCTTTTGGTCGACGGCACTGCCACTGGGTCCCTCATAGTACAATAAAGTGTCTCTGGCGGTGGTGGTGCGCACCCAACGTCAGACACACCGTTGTAATATGAGGGGCCCTGTGCCTGTAACGCCGGCCACAAGACAGTTCCCCCCCCCAGCTCAAACAGTGCTCTACCACTAGCAAAATTATCTCTCACAGCTTCACCAATGTGTAGTCTAGGCGCTGACATCCTTCAATGCCTGGCACTGACAATACCATTGTTTTGACATTTTTGTTATGTTAGGCCTTCGAAGCCTGTCTGCGGTCCCTTCTTTCTACAACTACTACACTGACCAGGCCACTGCTGGCCGTGTTACCCTGGAACCAATTTAAAAGTGCCTACAGTCAGCCCAATTTTGTTATGTTAGGCCTTCGAAGACTGTCTGCCGTCACTCCTTCCACTAGACTTCCACTGACCATACACTGCTGCCCATGTACCCCTGGAACCAATTTAAAGTGCCTACAGCCAGCCCAATTTTGTTATGTTAGGCCTTCGAAGCCTGTCTGCGGTCACTCCTTCCACTAGACTTCCACTGACCAGACCACTGCTGCCCGTGTACCCCTGGAACCAATTTAAAAGTGCCTACAGCCAGCCCAAGTTTGTTATGTTAGGCCTTCGAAGCCTGTCTGCGGTCACTCCTTCCACTAGGCCTCCACTGACCACACCACTGCTGTCCGTGTACCCCTGGAACCAATTTAAAATTGCCTACAGCCATGTGTTATTATTTTAGGCCTTCGATGCCTGTCTGCGGTCACTCCTTCCACTAGGCCTCCACTGACCACACCACTGCTGCCCGTGTACCCCTGGAACCAATTTAAAATTGCCTACAGCCAGCCCAATTTTTTTATTTTAGGCCTTCGATGCCTGTCTGCGGTCCATTCTTTCAACTACTACTACACTGACCAGGTCACTGCTGCCCGTGTACCCCTGGAACCAATTTAAAATTGCCTACAGCCATGTGTTTTTATTTTAGGCCTTCGATGCCTGTCTGCGGTCCATTCTTTCAACTACTACTACACTGACCAGGGCACTGCTGGCCGTGTTACCCTGGAACCAATTTAAAAGTGCCTACAGTCAGCCCAATTTTGTTATGTTAGGCCTTCGAAGACTGTCTGCCGTCACTCCTTCCACTAGACTTCCACTGACCATACACTGCTGCCCATGTACCCCTGGAACCAATTTAAAGTGCCTACAGCCAGCCCAATTTTGTTATGTTAGGCCTTCGAAGCCTGTCTGCGGTCACTCCTTCCACTAGACTTCCACTGACCAGACCACTGCTGCCCGTGTACCCCTGGAACCAATTTAAAAGTGCCTACAGCCAGCCCAAGTTTGTTATGTTAGGCCTTGGAAGCCTGTCTGCGGTCACTCCTTCCACTAGACTTCCACTGACCAGACCACTGCTGCCCGTGTACCCCTGGAACCAATTTAAAAGTGCCTACAGCCAGCCCAAGTTTGTTATGTTAGGCCTTCGAAGCCTGTCTGCGGTCCATTCTTTCAACTACTACTACACTGACCTGGTCACTGCTGCCCGTGTACCCCTGGAACCAATTTAAAAGTGCCTACAGCCAGCCCAAGTTTGTTATGTTAGGCCTTGGAAGCCTGTCTGCGGTCACTCCTTCCACTAGACTTCCACTGACCAGACCACTGCTGCCCGTGTACCCCTGGAACCAATTTAAAAGTGCCTACAGCCAGCCCAATTTTTTTATTTTAGGCCTTCGATGCCTGTCTGCGGTCCATTCTTTCAACTACTACTACACTGACCAGGTCACTGCTGCCCGTGTACCCCTGGAACCAATTTAAAATTGCCTACAGCCATGTGTTTTTATTTTAGGCCTTCGATGCCTGTCTGCGGTCCATTCTTTCAACTACTACTACACTGACCAGGGCACTGCTGGCCGTGTTACCCTGGAACCAATTTAAAAGTGCCTACAGTCAGCCCAATTTTGTTATGTTAGGCCTTCGAAGACTGTCTGCCGTCACTCCTTCCACTAGACTTCCACTGACCATACACTGCTGCCCATGTACCCCTGGAACCAATTTAAAGTGCCTACAGCCAGCCCAATTTTGTTATGTTAGGCCTTCGAAGCCTGTCTGCGGTCACTCCTTCCACTAGACTTCCACTGACCAGACCACTGCTGCCCGTGTACCCCTGGAACCAATTTAAAAGTGCCTACAGCCAGCCCAAGTTTGTTATGTTAGGCCTTGGAAGCCTGTCTGCGGTCACTCCTTCCACTAGACTTCCACTGACCAGACCACTGCTGCCCGTGTACCCCTGGAACCAATTTAAAAGTGCCTACAGCCAGCCCAAGTTTGTTATGTTAGGCCTTCGAAGCCTGTCTGCGGTCCATTCTTTCAACTACTACTACACTGACCTGGTCACTGCTGCCCGTGTACCCCTGGAACCAATTTAAAAGTGCCTACAGCCAGCCCAAGTTTGTTATGTTAGGCCTTGGAAGCCTGTCTGCGGTCACTCCTTCCACTAGACTTCCACTGACCAGACCACTGCTGCCCGTGTACCCCTGGAACCAATTTAAAAGTGCCTACAGCCAGCCCAATTTTTTTATTTTAGGCCTTCGATGCCTGTCTGCGGTCCATTCTTTCAACTACTACTACACTGACCAGGTCACTGCTGCCCGTGTACCCCTGGAACCAATTTAAAATTGCCTACAGCCATGTGTTATTATTTTAGGCCTTCGATGCCTGTCTGCGGTCACTCCTTCCACTAGGCCTCCACTGACCACACCACTGCTGTCCGTGTACCCCTGGAACCAATTTAAAATTGCCTACAGCCATGTGTTTTTATTTTAGGCCTTCGATGCCTGTCTGCGGTCCATTCTTTCAACTACTACTACACTGACCAGGGCACTGCTGGCCGTGTTACCCTGGAACCAATTTAAAAGTGCCTACAGTCAGCCCAATTTTGTTATGTTAGGCCTTCGAAGACTGTCTGCCGTCACTCCTTCCACTAGACTTCCACTGACCATACACTGCTGCCCATGTACCCCTGGAACCAATTTAAAGTGCCTACAGCCAGCCCAATTTTGTTATGTTAGGCCTTCGAAGCCTGTCTGCGGTCACTCCTTCCACTAGACTTCCACTGACCAGACCACTGCTGCCCGTGTACCCCTGGAACCAATTTAAAAGTGCCTACAGCCAGCCCAAGTTTGTTATGTTAGGCCTTGGAAGCCTGTCTGCGGTCACTCCTTCCACTAGACTTCCACTGACCAGACCACTGCTGCCCGTGTACCCCTGGAACCAATTTAAAAGTGCCTACAGCCAGCCCAAGTTTGTTATGTTAGGCCTTCGAAGCCTGTCTGCGGTCCATTCTTTCAACTACTACTACACTGACCAGGTCACTGCTGCCCGTGTACCCCTGGAACCAATTTAAAAGTGCCTACAGCCAGCCCAAGTTTGTTATGTTAGGCCTTGGAAGCCTGTCTGCGGTCACTCCTTCCACTAGACTTCCACTGACCAGACCACTGCTGCCCGTGTACCCCTGGAACCAATTTAAAAGTGCCTACAGCCAGCCCAATTTTTTTATTTTAGGCCTTCGATGCCTGTCTGCGGTCCATTCTTTCAACTACTACTACACTGACCAGGTCACTGCTGCCCGTGTACCCCTGGAACCAATTTAAAATTGCCTACAGCCATGTGTTATTATTTTAGGCCTTCGATGCCTGTCTGCGGTCACTCCTTCCACTAGGCCTCCACTGACCAGACCACTGCTGCCCGTGTACCCCTGGAACCAATTTAAAAGTGCCTACAGCCAGCCCAAGTTTGTTATGTTAGGCCTTCGAAGCCTGTCTGCGGTCCATTCTTTCAACTACTACTACACTGACCAGGTCACTGCTGCCCGTGTACCCCTGGAACCAATTTAAAAGTGCCTACAGCCAGCCCAAGTTTGTTATGTTAGGCCTTGGAAGCCTGTCTGCGGTCACTCCTTCCACTAGACTTCCACTGACCAGACCACTGCTGCCCGTGTACCCCTGGAACCAATTTAAAAGTGCCTACAGCCAGCCCAATTTTTTTATTTTAGGCCTTCGATGCCTGTCTGCGGTCCATTCTTTCAACTACTACTACACTGACCAGGTCACTGCTGCCCGTGTACCCCTGGAACCAATTTAAAATTGCCTACAGCCATGTGTTATTATTTTAGGCCTTCGATGCCTGTCTGCGGTCACTCCTTCCACTAGGCCTCCACTGACCACACCACTGCTGTCCGTGTACCCCTGGAACCAATTTAAAATTGCCTACAGCCATGTGTTTTTATTTTAGGCCTTCGATGCCTGTCTGCGGTCCATTCTTTCAACTACTACTACACTGACCAGGGCACTGCTGGCCGTGTACCCCTGGAACCAACATCAGAAAATATAAAAATAAGTATTTTGCTTATAAAAAAGAAAATACTGGTGAGATATCAAATGCAGACATTTTAACATTAAAAACAAACACACAACTAAAATCTGGTACAGTACTAAAAATGGCCACCAGCTACAATTACTTTCTCCTGCAAGTAGTTAACTGAAAGTTTTTTTAAATTGAAAACACACATATGGCATCCACCGAGTGTTGTCCTGTCGCGTCTTCTTTATATTATTGCCGAGAAGATGCAAAATAATGAAAATAATAAAATCATTAATTACCAAAATAATAGAGAAAGTCAACACCACATTGCAAATAAACATTCATTCCAAATAAAGAAGCAGGGCGCGTCCGAGGGTGAGTATATACCTAATAAGAATCTAATCACCCTCGGACGCGCAATGCTTATTTCCAACAGCCTTCCTTCCTAAGAATCAGCCCTTCCGTCGTGTAGAGAGACGTTGTGTTACACTCCAAGGTGTTCCCCAGGTTGCCTTTCCTGAGCTTCGATCTTCCGGCTCTCGTTTAGTAGTTCTTGGAAACTACACTGCATTAGGCCTTCAAATTGGGTATGGGGTGTAGAGAGAGGGTGTGTTACACTCCAAGGTGTTCCCCAGGTTGCCTTTCCTGAGCTTCGATATTCCGGCTCTCGTTTAGTAGTTATCGGAAACTACGCTGCATTAGGCCTACAAATTGGGTATGGGGTGTAGAGAGAGGGTGTGTTACACTCCAAGGTGTTCCCCAGGTTGCCTTTCCTGAGCTTCGATCTTCCGGCTCTCGTTTAGTAGTTGTTGGAAACTACGCTGCATTAGGCCTTCAAATTGGGTATGGGGTGTAGCGAGAGGGTGTGTTACACTCCAAGGTGTTCCCCAGGTTGCCTTTCCTGAGCTTCGATCTTCCGGCTCTCGTTTAGTAGTTCTTGGAAACTACACTGCATTAGACCTTCAAATTGGGTATGGGGTGTAGAGAGAGGGTGTGTTACACTCCAAGGTGTTCCCCAGGTTGCCTTTCCTGAGCTTCGAAATTCCGGCTCTCGTTTAGTAGTTGTTGGAAACTACACTGCATTAGGCCTACAAATTTGGTATGGGGGAAACATTGGCGCATCTGCGGTCCCTCCTTCCTCTAGGCCTCCACTGACCTGTCTACTGCTGCCCGTGTTCCCCTGGAACCAATTTTAAATTGCCTACAGGCAGCCCAATTTATTATGTTAGGGCTTCGAAGCCTGTCTGCGGTCCCTCCTTCCACTAGGCCTCCACTGACCTGTCTACTGCTGCCCGTGTACCCCTTGAACCAACATCATAAAATAAAAAAAAAAGGATTTTGCTTATAAAAAAGAAAATACTGGTGAGATATCAAATGCAGACATTTTGACATTAAAAACAAACAAACAGCTAAAATCTGGTACAGTACTAAAAATGGCCACCAGCTACAATTACTTTCTCCTGCAAGTAGTTAACTGAAAGGTTTTTTAAATTGAAAACACACATATGGCATCCACCGAGTGTTGTCCTGTCGCGTCTTCTTTATATTATTGCCGAGAAGATGCAAAATAATGAAAATAATAAAATCATTAATTACCAAAATAATAGAGAAAGTCAACACCACATTGCAAATAAACATTCATTCCAAATAAAGAAGCAGGGCGCGTCCGAGGGTGAGTATATACCTAATAAGAATCTAATCACCCTCGGACGCGCAATGCTTATTTCCAACAGCCTTCCTTCCTAAGAATCAGCCCTTCCGTCGTGTAGAGAGACGTTGTGTTACACTCCAAGGTGTTCCCCAGGTTGCCTTTCCTGAGCTTCGATCTTCCGGCTCTCGTTTAGTAGTTCTTGGAAACTACACTGCATTAGACCTTCAAATTGGGTATGGGGTGTAGAGAGAGGGTGTGTTACACTCTAAGGTGTTCCCCAGGTTTCCTTGCCATTGCTTCGGTCTTCCGACTCTCGTTTAGTAGTTGTAGAAAAGTACACTGCATTAGGCCATACAAAATGGGTATGGGGTGGAGAGAGATGGTGTGTTACACTCCAAGGTGTTCCCCAGGTTGCCTTTCCTGAGCTTCTATCTTCAGGCTCTCATTAAATTGTGGTTAAATGGAACAACTGCATTTGGCGTACTAGTTGGTTTGGGGCCTACTATCGGTGTCTGCCACTCCTTGCTGTTCTCCTCCACTGAACAAAGCTGTGCCGCCTGTTTACTACGGTTGCCAATTTTGAACTGCATTTCGACTACTTACTGATTTGGCCCTACTCTCTGTGTCAGCCTCTCATTCCAGTTGTCCTCCACTGCAATGCCCCCTGGTTATTCCTGTGTTACCAATTTTGAACTGCATTTAGCCCACTTTCTTCTTTGGGCCTATATCTGTGTTTCCACTTCATCGTGCCCATTGCCCAGCCAGTGATAGATGAGTCTGCTGGTACATTGACCCATATTGCAACATTCCCCGTGCACGCTACACAACAACATTGTGACCCTGCTGAAAGTCAGGTTGCTCTTCCCGCATACCATACCACCTTACACGGGGACAAAGAGGAAGGTGCAGATGAAAGTGCAGGTTCCTTCATCAGGTGGGGGGAGGAATACTAGTTGGCGACGTCACTGGCACAGGGCCTCTCATAGTACGCAAAAGTGTTGCTGCCGGTGGGAGGCGCCCCCGCCGTGCAAACACACCGCTGTACTTTGAGGGGCCCTGTGCCAGTGCCAATGCCAACGAGTGGGCCCCCCCTGCTTGCTCAGGTTCACAGCACTTGCAAAGTTGAAATACTTACCTCTCCCTGCTCCACTGCCGTGACGTGGTCCAGATTTCCTGGGCCCACTAATTACTTGAACCAGCCCTACCCCCCACAACTTTAGCCAAATGACCCCCAATTTCAAATGCCTTCCAATTATTATAAGGTAAATTACGCTTGACAAGCTTCATTAAGAAGAATGGATGGTTTTGACATTAAAATGGGCACTCTAGGTGTTTTCCTGGCCCCCACTCACTGCCGACTATGCTGCCCCATTGACTTGCATTGGGTTTCGTGTTTCGGTCGATCCCGACTTTACGTCATAATCGGCCGATTTCACTCGACCCGACTTTGGACATAGTCGGGTTTCGCAAAACCCGGCTCGACTCTAAAAAGGTCAAGGTCGCTCAACTCTACTCTGCACCCAATCTTGACTGAAAAAAACAGGAATGTAACACTTTTTGCAAATTTATTAAAAAAGAAAAACTGAAATATCACATGGTCATAAGCATTCAGACCCTTTGCTCAGTATTAAGTAGAAGCACCCTTTTGAGCTAGTACAGCCATGAGTCCTCTTGGCAATGATGCAACGAGTTTTTCACACCTGGAATTGGGGATCTTCTGCCATTCTTCCTTGCAGAATCTCTCCAGTTCTGTCAGGTTGGATGGTGAACGTTGGTGGACAGCCATTTTCTGGTCTCTCCAGAGATGTTCAATTGGGTTTAGGTCAGGGCTCTGGCTGGGCCAATCAAGAATAGTCACAGAGTTGTTCTGAAGCCACTCCTTTGTTATTTTAGCTGTGTGCTTAGGGTCATTGTCTTGTTGGAAGGTGAGCCTTCAGCCAAGTCTGAGGTCCAGAGCATTCTGGAAGAGGTTTTCATCCAGGATATCTCTGTACTTGTCCGCATTCATGTTTCCTTCAATGACAACCAGTTGTCCTGTCCCTGCAGCTGAAAAACACCCTCATAGCATGATGCCACCACCATGTTTCACTGTTGGGATTGTATTGGGCAGGTGATGAGCAGTGCCTGGTTTTCTTTTCTCCACACATACTGCTTAGAATTATCTATCTTCTCATCAGAAAAGAGAATCTTATTTCTCATAGTCTGGGAGTCCTTCATTTGATTTTTACAAACTCTATGTGGGATTGCATATGTCTTGCACTGAGGAGAGGCTTCTGTTGGGCCACTCTGCCATAAAGGCCAGGCTGGTGGAGGGCCGCATTGATAGCTGACTTTGTGGAACTTTCCCCCATTTCCCTACTGCATCTCTGGATCTCAGCCACAGTGATCTTGGGGTTCTTCTTTACCTCTCTCACCAAGTCTCTTCTCCCATAATTGCTCAGTTTTGCCTGGATAGCCAGGTCTAGGAAGACTTCTGGTGGTCCCAAACTTCTTTCATTGAAGGAAGAAGGAGGCCACTGTACTTTTAGGAGACCTTGAATACTACAGAAATTCTCTTGTAACCTTGGCCATATCTGTGCCTTGCAACAATTCTGTCTCTGAGCTCCATGGCCAGTTCCTTTGACATCATGATACTCATTTGGTCTGATATGCACTGTGAGCTGTGAGGTCTTATATAGACAGGTGTGTGCCTTTCCAAATCAAGTCCTATCAGTTTAATTAAACTGGTCTCCAATGAAGGAGTAAAACCATCTCAAGGAGGATTACAAGGAAATGGACAGCATGTGACTTAACCCCTTTACCCCCAAGGGTGGTTTGCACGTTAATGACCGGGCCAATTTTTACAATTCTGACCACTGTCCATTTATGAGGTTATAACTCTGGAACGCTTCAACGGATCCCAGTGAATCTGACATTGTTTTCTCGTGACATATTGTACTTCATGACAATCATAAAAATTCTTTGATAGTACCTGCGTTTATTTGTGAAAAAAACGGAAATTTGGCGAAAATTATGAAAATTTCGCAATTTTCCATCTTTGAATTTTTATGCAATTAAATTATAGAGCTATGTCACACAAAATACTTAATAAGTAACATTTCCCACATGTCTACTTTACATCAGCACAATTTTGGAACCAAAATGTTTTTTTGTTAGGGAGTTATAAGGGTGAAAAGTTGACCAGCGATTTCTCATTTCTACACCATTTTTTTTTAGGGACCACATCTCATTTGAAGTCATTTTGAGGGGTCTATATGATAGAAAATACCCAAGTGTGACACCATTCTAAAAACTGCACCCCTCATGGTGCTCAAAACCATATTCAAGAAGTTTATTAACCCTTCTGGTGCTTCACAGGAATTTTTTGAATGTTTAAATAAAAATGAAAATTTAACTTTTTTTCACAAAAAATTTAATTCAGCTCCAATTTGTTTTATTTTACCAAGGGTAACAGGAGAAAATGGACCCCAAACATTGTTGTACAATTTGTCCTGAGTACGCTAATACCCCACATGTGGGGGTAAACCACTGTTTGGGCGCATGGCACAGCTCGGAAGCGAAGGAGCGCCATTTGACTTTTCAATGCAAAATTGACTGGAATTGAGATGGGACGCCATGTTTCGTTTGGAGAGCCCCTGATGTGCCTAAACATTGAAACCCCCCACAAGTGACACCATTTTGGAAAGTAGACCCCCTAAGGAACTTATCTAGAGGTGTGTTGAGCACTGTGACCCACCAAGTGCTTCACAGAAGTTTATAATGTAGAACCGTAAAAATAAAAAATCATATTTTTTCACAAAAATTATCTTTTCTCCCCCAATTTTTTATTTTTCCAAGGGTAAGAGAAGAAATTGGACCCCAAAAGTTGTTGTACAATTTGTCCTGAGTACGCTGATACCCCATATGTGGGGGTAAACCACTGTTTGGGCAGATGGGAGAGCTCGGAAGGGAAGGAGCGTCGTTTGACTTTTCAATGCAAAATTGACAGGAATTGAGATGGGACGCCATGTTGCGTTTGGAGAGCCACTGATTTGCCTAAACATTGAACCCCCCACAGGTGGCACCATTTTGGAAAGTAGACCCCCTAAGGAACTTATCTAGAGGTGTGGTGAGCACTTTGACCCACCCAGTGCATCACAGAAGTTTATAATGCAGAACTGTAAAAATAAAAAATCATATTTTTTCACAAAAATTAAATTTTTGACCCCAATTTTTTATTTTTCCAAGGGTAAGAGAAGAAATTGGACCCCAAAAGTTGTACAATTTGTCCTGAGTACGCTGATACCCCATATGTGGGGGTAAACCACTGTTTGGGCGGATGGGAGAGCTCGGAATGGAAGGAGCGTCGTTTGACTTTTCAATGCAAAATTGACAGGAATTGAGATGAGACGCCATGTTGCGTTTGCAGAGCCCCTAATGTACCTAAATAGTAGAAACCCCTCACAAGTGACACCATTTTGGAAAGTAGACCCCCTAAGGAACTTATCTAGATGTGTGGTGAGCGCTTTGACCCACCAATGGCTTCACAGAAGTTTATAATGGAGAGCCGTAAAAATAAAACAAAAATTTTTTCCCACAAAAATTATTTTTTAGACCCCAGTTTTGTATTTTCCTGAGGGTAACAGGAGAAATTGGACCCCAAAATTTGTTGTCCAATTTGTTCTGAGTGCGCTGATACCCCATATGTGGGGGGAACCAATGTTTGGGCGCATGGGAGGGCTCGGAAGGGAAGGAGCTCCATTTGGAATGCAGAGTTAGATGGAATGGTCTGCAGGTGTCACATTGTATTTGCAGAGCCCCTAATGTACCTAAACAGTAGAAACCCCCCACAAGTGACACCATTTTGAAAACTAGACCCCCTAAGGAACTCATCTAGATGTGTTGTGAGAGCTTTGAACCCCCAAGTGTTTCACTACAGTTTGTAACGCAGAGCCGTGAAAATTTAAAAAAAAATCTTTCCCCCCAAAATTATTTTTTAGCCCCCAGTTTTGTATTTTCCCGAGCGTAAGAGGAGAAATTCGACCCCAAAATTTGTTGTCCAATTTGTCCTGAGTACGCTGATACCCCATATGTTGGGGGGAACCACCGTTTGGGCGCATGGGAGGGCTCGGAAGGGAAGGAGTGCCATTTGGAATGCAGACTTAGATGGAATGGTCTGCAGGCGTCACATTGCGTTTGCAGAACCCCTAATGTACCTAAACAGTAGAAACCCCCCACAAGTGACCCCATATTGGAAACTAGACCCCCAGGGAACTTATCTAGATGTGTTGTGAGAACTTTGAACCCCCAAGTGTTTCACTACAGATTATAATGCAGAGCCGTAAAAATAAAAAATCTTATTTTTCCCACAAAAATTATTTTTTAGCCCCCAGTTTTGTATTTTCCCAAGGGAAACAAGAGAAATTGGACCCCAACAGTTGTTGTCCTATTTCTTCTGAGTACGCTGATACCCCATATGTTGGGGTAAACCCCTGTTTGGGCACACGGGAGAGCTCGGAATGGAAGAAGCACTGTTTTACTTTTTCAACGCAGAATTGGCTGGAATTGAGAAGGGACGCCATGTCGCTTTTGGAGAGCCCCTGATGTGCCTAAACAGTGGAAATCCCCCAATTATAACTGAAACCCTAATCCAAACACTCCCCTAACCCTAATTCTAACGGTAACCCTAACCACACCTCTAACCCTGACACACCCCTAACCCTAATCCCAACCCTATTCCCAACTGTAAATGTAATCTAAACCCTAACTGTAACTTTAGCCCCAACCCAAACTGTATCCCTAGCCCTAACCCTAACCCTAACCCTAGCCCTAACCCTAACCCTAGCCCTAGCCCTAACCCTAGCCCTAGCCCTAACCCTAACCCTAGCCCTAACCCTAACCCTAGCCCTAACCCTAGCCCTAACCCTAGCCCTAACCCTAGCCCTAATGGGAAAATGGAAATAAATACATTTTTTTTAATTTTTCCCTAACTAAGGGGGTGATGAAGGGGGGTTTGATTTACTTTTATAGTGGGTTTTTTAGCGGATTTTTATGATTGGCAGCCGTCACACACTGAAAGACGCTTTTTATTGCAAAAAATATTTTTTGCGTTACCACATTTTGAGAGCTATAATTTTTCCATATTTTGGTCCACAGAGTCATGTGAGGTCTTGTTTTTTGCAGGACGAGTTGATGTTTTTATTGGTAACATTTTCGGGCACGTGACATTTTTTGATCGCTTTTTATTCCGATTTTTGTGAGGCAGAATGACCAAAAACCAGCTATTTCTTTTGGGGGAGGCGTTTATACCGTTCCGCGTTTGGTAAAATTGATAAAGCAGTTTTAATCTTCGGGTCAGTACGATTACAGCGACACCTCATTTATATCATTTTTTTATGTTTTGGCGCTTTTGTACGATAAAAACTATTTTATAGAAAAAATAATTATTTTGGCATCGCTTTATTCTCAGGACTATAACTTTTTTATTTTTTTGCTGATGATGCTGTATGGTGGCTCGTTTTTTGCGGGACAAGATGACGCTTTCAGAGATACCATGGTTATTTATATCTGTCCTTTTGATCATGTGTTATTCCACTTTTTGTTCGGCGGTATGATAATAAAGCGTTGTTTTTTGCCTCGTTTTTCTTTTTTTTCTTACGGTGTTTACTGAAGGGGTTAACTAGTGGGCCAGTTTTATAGGTCTGGCCGTTACGGAAGCGGCAATACTAAATATATGTACTTTTATTGTTTTTTTTAATTTATTTAGATAAAGAAATGTATTTATGGGAATAATATTTTTTTTTTTCATTATTTAGGAATATTTTTTTTTATTTTTTTTTTACACATTTGGAAAAATTTTTTTTACTTTTTTACTTTGTCCCGGGGAAGACATCACAGATCGATGATCTGACAGTTTGCACAGCACTCTGTCAGATCACCGATCTGATAGCAGTGCAGGCTGCTTCACAGTGCCTGCTCTGAGCAGGCTCTGTGAAGCCACCTCCCTCCCTGCAGGACCTGGATCTGCGGCCATCTTGGATCCGGGTCTGGAGCAGGCAGGGAGGGAGGTAAGACCCTCGCAGCAATGCTATCACATCGCGTTGCTTCAGGGGGCTCAGGGAAGCCCGCAGGGAGCCCCCTCACTGCGCGATGCTTCCCTGCACCGCCGGCACATCGCAATCATCTTTGATCGCGGTGTGCCAGGGGTTAATGTGCCGGGGCGGTCCGTGACCGCTCCTGGCACATAGTGCCGGATGTCAGCTGCGATAGGTAGCTGACACCCGGCCGTGATTGGCCGCGCTCCCCCCGTGAGCGCCGCCGATCGCGCTGGACGTACTATCCCGTCCGTGGTCATAGGGGCCCACCCCACCTCGACGGGATAGTACGTCCGATGTCAGAAAGGGGTTAAATATGAGTGTCTGAGCAAAGAGTCTGAATAAGTGATGAGCGAGTATGCTCGTTACTGGAGTATCTCCGAGCATGCACGGGTGGTCTCCAAGTATTTTTGCATGCTCGAAGATTTAATTTATTTCGACCCAGCTGCATAATTTGCGGCTGCTAGACAGTCTGAATACATGTGGGGATTGTCTAACAAACACACAATCCCCACATGTATTCAAGCTGTCTAGGAGCCGCAAATCATGCAGCTGCATCAACATAAACTAAATCTCCGAGCACACCGAAATACTCAACGACCACCTGAGCATGCTCGGAGAATCTCGAGCAACGAGCATACTCACTCATCACTAGTGGAATACTTATGACCAAGTGATATTTCAGTTTTTCTTTTTTATTAAATTTGCAAAAATTTCTACATTTGCTTTTTCAGTTAAGATGAGGTGCAGAGTGTACATTAATGTGAAAAAATGAACTTTTTTGAATTTACCAAATAGCTGCAATGAAACAGAGTGAAAATTTTAAAGGAGTCTGAATACTTTCTGTACCCACTGTATATCGGCCAAAAATTGCTGACAGGTTCGCTTTAAGCGTTGCCTCTTTCTTGTTACCCTTATTGCTGAGAAGTACAAGCAGATACTTATCCTTTGTAAGATAGCATCAGGGAGGCATCTGATTGACTCCAAATTTATTCTGCAGAAGTACAACAACCCCAACATACAGCCAATGTTAAGAACTACCTTAACTGTAAATAAAAACAAGGAGCTCAGGAAGTGATGATATGGCCACCAAGGAGTCCTAATCTCAACCTCATCAACTTTGGGATTGCATGAAGAGAAAAAAGCGTATTGTATGTCCAATGCTACATCCACAGAAGGTGTGCTTTTAGTTCCCCTGGAGTACTTTACATTGTAGAGATGTGTATATATATCTTTATAATCGTCTAAGGTCCACTTCCATCTGTCTGTCTGTCACGGAAATCCCGCATCGCTGAGTCACGGGCACAGTCCGGCCGTGAATTGGCCCCTACTTACTCCCCTGCAGTCAGTCCCCCCTCCATACTCCTCCCAGTCAGCGCCCAAATAGCATTAAAAGGACTTCCTTACACTGCGGCATAACGCGGTGTAAGGTAGTCCGTTAACGCTGCCATTAACCCTCTGTGTGACCAACTTTTTACTATTTTACTATTTTACTATTTACTACCTATGCAGCATCAATAGTAAAAACATATGTTAAAAATAATTAAAAAAAAAAAAAAATCATTATATACTCACCCACCAACCGCCCCTGGATCATGCCCAGGCCTTTCCCACTCTTTGCGAGCCGCTCCGGTCCCCAGAATGCATTGCGGCATTGACCGGAGATGACATAGCGGTCTCACGAGACCCCTACATTATCACGTGTTATTGCCGCTTGGGAGCAGAGCGCAAGGAGCGCGAAAAGCCTGGGCTGCATCCGGGGACCGTCAAAGGGTGAGTATATAACTATTTTTTATTTTAATTCTTTTTTTTAACAGGGATATGGTGCCCACATCGCTATATACTGCATGGGCTTTGTTATATACTATGTGGGCAGTGTTATATACTGCGTGGGCTGTGCTATATACTACACCGGCTGTGCAATATAATACGTGGCTGTGCTACATACTACGTGGGCTGTGTAATATACTACATGGCTGTGTAATATACTACGTGGGCTGTGCTACATACTACGTCGCTGTGCAATATACTATGTAGGCTGTGTTATATACCACGTGGCTGTGTTATACACTATGTGGGCTGTGTTATATACTGCGTGGGCTGTCATATACTATGTGAGCTGTGTTATACACTATGTAGCTGTGTTATATGCTATGTGGGCTGCTATATACTACGTGGCTGTGCTATATACTACGTGGCCGGCTGCGAACAATCATCAATAGGTGCACTCCGGCCGTGAATTGGCTCAGGATTTGAACCACGCTTCGCTAATTGGTCGCGCCCGGCCAGCCGAATTCTGTGTATTCATTGTATTATTCTAAAATCTTCATAAATAAACTATATACCTATTCTAGAATACCCGATGTGTTAGAATTGGGCCACCATCTAGTATATATATATATATATACTAGATGGTGGCCCAATTCTAACACATCGGGTATTCTAGAATAGGTATATAGTTTATTTATGAACATATATACACTGCTCAAAAAATAAAGGGAACACTAAAATCCCACATACTAGATATCACTGAATGAAATATTCCAATTGTAAATCTTTATTCATTACATAGTGGAATGTGTCGAGAACAATAAAACCTAAAAATTATCAAGGAATATCACAACTAATATCCCACGGAGGTCTGGAGTTGGAATGATGCTCAAAATCAAAGTGGAAATGAAGTTACAGGCTGATCCAACTTCAGTGGAAATGCCTCAAGACAAGGAAATGATGCTCAATAGTGTGTGTGGCCTCCACGTGTCTGTATGACCTCCCTACAATGCCTTGACATGCTCCTGATGAGGCGGTAGATGGTCTCCTGAGGGATCTCCTCCCAGACCTGGACTAAAGCATCCACCAACTCCTGGATAGTCTGTGGTGCAACGTGATGTTGGTGGATGTTGCGAGACATGATGTCCCAGATGTGTTCAATCGGATTCAGGTCTGGGGAACGCCGGGCCAGTCCATAGCTTCAATACTTTCAACTTGCAGGAACTGCTGACACACTCCAGCCACATGAGGTCTGGAATTGTCCTGTATTAGGAGGAGCCCAGGGCCAACCGCACCAGCATATTGTCTCACAAGGGGTCTGAGGATCTCATCTCGGTACCTAATGGCAGTCAGGCTACCTCTGGCGAGCACATGGAGAGCTGTGCGGCCCTCCAAAGAAATGCCACTCCACACCATTACTGACCCACTGCCAACTGGTCATGCTGAAGGATGTTGCAGGCAGCAGTTCGCTCTCCACGGCGTCTCCAGAATCTGTCACGTCTGTCACATGTGCTCAGTGTGAACCTGCTTTCATCTGTGAAGAGCACAGGGTGCCAGTGGCGAATTTGCCAATCCTGGTGTTCTGTGGCAAATGCCAATTGTCCTGCACGGTGTTGGGCTGTGAGCACAACCCCCATCTGTGGACGTTGGGCACTCAGGCCATCCTCATGGAGTTTCTAACCATTTGTGCAGACACATGCACATTTGTGGCCTGCTGGAGGTCATTTTGCAGGGCTCTGGCAGTGCTCCTCCTGTTCCTCCTTGCACAAAGGCTGAGGTAGCGGTCCTGCTACTGGGTTGCTGCCTTCCTATGGCCCCCTCTACTTGTACACCAGTACATCTCCTGGTGTACTAACCTGTCTCCTGGTAGCGCCTCCAGCCTCTGGAAACTATGCTGACAGACACAGTAAACCTTCTTGCCACAGCTCGCATTGATGTACAATCCTGGATGAGCTGCACTACCTGAGCCACTTGTGTGAGTTGTAGAGTCCATCTTATGCTATCACGAACGTGAAAGCACAAGCAACATTCAAAAGTGAAGAAAACATCAGCCAGAAAGCATTGGTACTGAGATGTGATCTGTGGTCCCCACCTGCCGAGCCACTCCTTTACTGAGTGTGTCTTGAAAATTGCCAATAATTTTCACTGTTGTCTATTCCATTTGCACAACAGCATGTGAAATTGATTGTCAAACAGTGTTGCTTCCTAAGTGGACAGTTTTATTTCACAGAAGGTTGATTTACTTGGAGTTATATTCTGTTGTTTAAGTGTTCCCTTTATTTTTTTGAGCAGTGTATATATATATATATATATATATATATATATATATGTGTGTGTTTGTATACAGTACAGACCAAAAGTTTGGACACACCTCCTCATTTAAACATTTTTCTGTATTTTCATGACTATGAAAATTGTACATTCACACAGAAGGCATCAAAACTATGAATTAACACATGTGGAATTATATACTTAACAAAAAAGTGTGAAACAACAGAAATTATGTCTTATATTCTAGGTTCTTCAAAGTAGCCACCTTTTGCTTTGATTACTGCTTTGCACACTCTTGGTATTCTCTTGATGAGCTTCAAGAGGTAGTCACCGAGAATGGTTTTCACTTCACAGGTGTGCCCTGTCAGGTTTAATAAGTGGGATTTCTTGCCTTATAAATGGGGATGGGACCATCAGTTGTGTTGTGCAGAAGTCTGGTGGATACACAGCTGATAGTCCTACTGAATAGACAGTTAGAATTTGTATTATGGCAAGAAAAAAGCAGTTAAGTAAAGAAAACGAGTGGCCATCATTATTTTAAGAAATGAAGGTCAGCCAGTCCGAAAAATTGGGCCAACTTTGAAAGTGTCCCCTCGTATAGTGGCAAAAACCATCAAGCGCTACAAAGAAACTGGCTCACATGAGGTCCAACCCAGGAAAGGAAGACCAAGAGTCACCTCTGCTTCTGAGGATAAATTTATCCGAGTCACCAGCCTCAGAATTCGCAGGTTAACAGCTAGAGTTGAGCGACCTTGACCTTTTTAGAGTCGAGCCGGGTTTCGCGAAACCCGACTATCTCAAAAGTCGGGTCGAGTGAAATCGGCCGATTATGACGTAAAGTCGGGATCGACCGAAACACGAAACCCAATGCAAGTCAATGGGGCAGCATAGTCGGCAGTGAGTGGGGGCCAGGAAAACACCTAGAGTGCCCATTTTAATGTCAAAACCATCCATTCTTCTTAATGAAGCTTGTCAAGCGTAATTTACCTTATAATAATTGGAAGGCACTTGAAATTGGGGGTCATTTGGCTAAAGTTGTGGTGGGTAGGGCTGGTTCAAGTAATTAGTGGGCCCAGGAAATCTGGACCACGTCACGGCAGTGGAGCAGGGAGAGGTAAGTATTTCAACTTTGCAAGTGCTGTGAACCTGAGCAAGCAGGGGGGGCCCACTCGTTGGCATTGGCACTGGCACAGGGCCCCTCAAAGTACAGCGGTGTGTTTGCACGGCGGGGGCGCCTCCCACCGGCAGCAACACTTTTGCGTACTATGAGAGGCCCTGTGCCAGTGACGTCGCCAACTAGTATTCCTCCCCCCACCTGATGAAGGAACCTGCACTTTCATCTGCACCTTCCTCTTTGTCCCCGTGTAAGGTGGTATGGTATGCGGGAAGAGCAACCTGACTTTCAGCAGGGTCACAATGTTGTTGTGTAGCGTGCACGGGGAATGATGCGTTATGGGTCAATGTACCAGCAGACTCATCTATCACTGGCTGGGCAATGGGCAGGATGAGGAGGAAACACAGATATAGGCCCAAAGAATAAAGTTGGCTAAATGCAGTTCAAAATTGGTAACACAGGAATAACCAGGGGGCATTGCAGTGGAGGACAACTGGAATGAGAGGCTGACACAGAGAGTAGGCCCAAATCAGTAAGTAGTCGAAATGCAGTTCAAAATTGGCAACCGTAGTAAACAGGCGGCACAGCTTTGTTCAGTGGAGGAGAACAGCAAGGAGTGGCAGACACCGATAGTAGGCCCCAACCCAACTAGTAGGCCAAATGCAGTCTAACATTAACAACTACTTAACGAGCGCCTGAAAACGGAATTTCAGGACAGGAAACCAGGAGAACAGCAAGGAGTGGCAGACACCGATAGTAGGCCCCAAACCAACTAGTACGCCAAATGCAGTTGTTCCGTTTAACCACAATTTAATGAGAGCCTGAAGATAGAAGTTCAGGAAAGGCAACCTGGAGAACACATTGGAGTGGAACACACCATCTCTCTACACCCCATACCCAATTTGTAGGCCTAATGCAGTGTAGTTTCCAAGAACTACTAAACGAGAGCCGGAAGATCGAAGCTCAGGAAAGGCAACCTGGAGAACACCTTGGAGTGGAACACACCATCTCTCTACACCCCATACCCAATTTGTAGGCCTAATGCAGTGTAGTTTCCAACAACTACTAAACGAGAGCCGGAAGATCGAAGCTCAGGAAAGGCAACCTGGAGAACACCTTGGAGTGGAACACACCATCTCTCTACACCCCATACCCAATTTGTAGGCCTAATGCAGTGTAGTTTCCAACAACTACTAAACGAGAGCCGGAAGATCGAAGCTCAGGAAAGGCAACCTGGAGAACACCTTGGAGTGGAACGCACCATCTCTCTACACCCCATACCCAATTTGTAGGCCTAATGCAGTGTAGTTTCCAAGAACTACTGAACGAGAGCCGGAAGATCAAAGCTCAGGAAAGGCAACCTGGAGAACACCTTGGAGTGGAACACACCATCTCTCTACACCCCATACCCAATTTGTAGGCCTAATGCAGTGTAGTTTCCAACAACTACTAAACGAGAGCCGGAAGATCGAAGCTCAGGAAAGGCAACCTGGAGAACACCTTGGAGTGGAACACACCATCTCTCTACACCCCATACCCAATTTGTAGGCCTAATGCAGTCTAGTTTCCAAGAACTACTAAACGAGAGCCGGAAGATCGAAGCTCAGGAAAGGCAACCTGGAGAACACCTTGGAGTGGAACACACCATCTCTCTACACCTCATACCCAATTTGTAGGCCTAATGCAGCGTAGTTTCCAACAACTACTAAACGAGAGCCGGAAGATCGAAGCTCAGGAAAGGCAACCTGGAGAACACCTTGGAGTGGAACACACCATCTCTCTACACCCCATACCCAATTTGTAGGCCTAATGCAGTGTAGTTTCCAAGAACTACTAAACGAGAGCCGGAAGATTGAAGCTCAGGAAAGGCAACCTGGAGAACACCTTGGAGTGGAACACACCATCTCTCCACACCCCATACCCAATTTGTAGGCCTAATGCAGTGTAGTTTCCAACAACTACTAAACGAGAGCCGGAAGATCGAAGCTCAGGAAAGGCAACTTGGGGAACACCTTGGAGTGTAACACACCATCTCTCTCCACCCGATACCCATTTTGTAGGCCTAATGCAGTGTAGTTTTCTACAACTACTAAACGAGAGTCGGAAGACCGAAGCAATGGCAAGGAAACCTGGGGAACACCTTGGAGTGTAACACACCATCTCTCTCCACCCCATACCCAATTTGTAGGCCTAATGCAGTGTAGTTTCCAAGAACTACTAAACGAGAGCCGGAAGATCAAAGCTCAGGAAAGGCAACCTGGAGAACACCTTGGAGTGGAACACACCATCTCTCTACACCCCATACCCAATTTGTAGGCCTAATGCAGTGTAGTTTCCAACAACTACTAAACGAGAGCCGGAAGATCGAAGCTCAGGAAAGGCAACCTGGAGAACACCTTGGAGTGGAACACACCATCTCTCTACACCCCATACCCAATTTGTAGGCCTAATGCAGTCTAGTTTCCAAGAACTACTAAACGAGAGCCGGAAGATCGAAGCTCAGGAAAGGCAACCTGGAGAACACCTTGGAGTGGAACACACCATCTCTCTACACCCCATACCCAATTTGTAGGCCTAATGCAGCGTAGTTTCCAAGAACTACTAAACGAGAGCTGGAAGATCGAAGCTCAGGAAAGGCAACCTGGAGAACACCTTGGAGTGGAACACACCATCTCTCTACACCCCATACCCAATTTGTAGGCCTAATGCAGTGTAGTTTCCAAGAACTACTAAACGAGAGCCGGAAGATCGAAGCTCAGGAAAGGCAACCTGGAGAACACCTTGGAGTGGAACACACCATCTCTCCACACCCCATACCCAATTTGTAGGCCTAATGCAGTGTAGTTTCCAACAACTACTAAATGAGAGCCGGAAGATCGAAGCTCAGGAAAGGCAACCTGGGGAACACCTTGGAGTGTAACACACCATCTCTCTCCACCCGATACCCATTTTGTAGGCCTAATGCAGTGTAGTTTTCTACAACTACTAAACGAGAGTCGGAAGACCGAAGCAATGGCAAGGAAACCTGGGGAACACCTTGGAGTGTAACACACCATCTCTCTCCACCCCATACCCAATTTGTAGGCCTAATGCAGCCTACTTTCCGACAACTACTAAACGAGAGCATGAAGATCGAAGCTCAGGAAAGGCAACCTGGGGAACACCTTGGAGTGTAACAAACCCTCTCTCTACACCACGGAAGGGCTGATTCTTAGGAAGGAAGGCTGTCGGAAAGAAGCAGGGCGCGTCCGAGGGTGATTATATTCTTATTAGGTATATACTCACCCTCGGACGCGCCCTGCTTCTTTATTTGTAATGAATGTTTATTTGCAATGTGGTTTTGACTTACTCTATTTTTTTGGTAAATAATGATTTTATTATTTTCATTGTTTTGCATCTTCTTGGCAATAATATAAAGAAGACGCGACAGGACAACACTCGGTGGATGCCATATCTGTGTTTTAAATTGAAAAAAACTTTCAGTTAACTACTTGCAGGAGAAAGTTATTGTAGCTGGTGGCCATTTTTAGTACTGTACCAGATTTTTGTTGTATGTGTTTGTTTTTAACCCCTTTACCCCCAAGGGTGGTTTGCACGTCAATGACCAGGCCAATTTTTACAATTCTGGCCACTGTCCGTTTATGAGGTTATAACTCCGAAACGCTTCAACGGATCTTAGCGATTCTGAGATTGTTTTCTTGTAACATATTGTACTTCATGATAGTGCTAAAATTTCTTTGATATAACTTGCGTTTATTTGTGAAAAAAACGGAAATTTGGCGAAAATTTTGAAAATTTCACAATTTTCCAACTTTGAATTTTTATTCTGTTAAACCAGAGAGTTATGTGACACAATATAGTTAATAAATAACATTTCCCACATGTGTACTTTACATCAGCACAATTTTTGAAACAAACTTTTTTTTTTCAAGGAAGTTATAAGGGTTAAAATTTGACCAGCAATTTCTCATTTTTACAACCAAATTTACAAAACCATTTTTTTTAGGGACCACCTCACATTTGAAGTCATTTTGAAGGGTCTATATGGCAGAAAATACCCAAAAGCGACACCATTCTAAAAACTGCACCCCTCAAGGTGCTCAAAACCACATTCAAGAAGTTTATTAACCCTTCAGGTGATTCACAGCAGCAGAAGCAACATGGAAGGAAAAAATTAACATTTTACTTTTTAGTCACAAAAATGATCTTTCAGCAATAGTCTTTTTAATTTCCCAAGGGTAAAAAGAGAAAATGGACCTCAAAAGTTGTTGTCCAATTTATCCTGAGTACGCTGGTACCCCACATGTGAGGGGGAACCACTTTTTGGGCGCATGGCAGGGCTCAGAAGGAAAGGAGCGCCGTTTGACTTTTTCAAGCTAAATTTGGCTGGAATTGAGATCGGACGCCATGTCACGTTTGGCGACCCCCTGATGTGCCTAAACAGTGGAAACCCCCCACAAGTGACCCCATTTTGGAAACTAGACCCCCTAAGGAACTTATCTAGATGTGTCATGAGCACTTTTATCCCCCAAGTGCTTCACGAAAGTTTATAACGCCCGGGCGTGAAAAAAAAAAATCCTATTTTTTCCACAAACATGATCGTTTAGTCCCCAATTTTTTATTTTCTCAAGGGTAAAAGGAGAAATTGGACCCCAAAAGTTGTTGTCCAATTTGTCCTGAGTACGCTGATACCCCATATGTGGGGGGACCACTGTTTGGGCGCATGGCAGGGCTCAGAAGGAAAGGAGCGCCGTTTGACTTTTTCAAGCTAACTTTGGCTGGAATTGAGATCGGACGCCATGTCGCGTTTGGCGACCCCCTGATGTGCCTAAACAGTGGAAACCCCCCACAAGTGATCCCATTTTGGAAACTAGACCCCCTAAGGAACTTATCTAGATGTGTCATGAGCACTTTTATCCCCCAAGTGCTTCACGAAAGTTTATAACGCCCGGGCGTGAAAAAAAAAAATCTTATTTTTTCCACAAACATGATCGTTTAGTCCCCAATTTTTTATTTTCTCAAGGGTAAAAGGAGAAATTGGACCCCAAAAGTTGTTGTCCAATTTGTCCTGAGTACGCTGATACCCCATATGTGGGGGGGGACCACTGTTTGGGCGCATGGCAGGGCTCAGAAGGAAAGGAGCGCCGTTTGACTTTTTCAAGCTAACTTTGGCTGGAATTGAGATCGGACGCCATGTCGCGTTTGGCGACCCCCTGATGTGCCTAAACAGTGGAAACCCCCCACAAGTGACCCCATTTTGGAAACTAGACCCCCTAAGGAACTTATCTAGATGTGTCATGAGCACTTTTATCCCCCAAGTGCTTCACGAAAGTTTATAAAGCCCGGGCGTGAAAAAAAAAATTCCTATTTTTTTCCACAAACATGATCGTTTAGTCCCCAATTTTTTATTTTCTCAAGGGTAAAAGGAGAAATTGGACCCCAAAAGTTGTTGTCCAATTTGTCCTGAGTACGCTGATACCCCATATTTGGGGGGAACCACTGTTTGGGCGCATGGCAGGGCTCAGAAGGAAAGGAGCGCCGTTTGACTTTTTCAAGCTAAATTTGGCTGGAATTGAGATCGGACGCCATGTCGCGTTTGGCGACCCCCTGATGTGCCTAAACAGTGGAAACCCCCCACAAATGACCTCATTTTGGAAACTAGACCCCCTAAGGAACTTATCTAGATGTGTCATGAGCACTTTTATCCCCCAAGTGCTTCACGAAAGTTTATAACGCCCGGGCGTGAAAAAAAAAATCCTATTTTTTCCACAAACATGATCGTTTAGTCCCCAATTTTTTATTTTCTCAAGGGTAAAAGGAGAAATTGGACCCCAAAAGTTGTTGTCCAATTTGTCCTGAGTACGCTGATACCCCATATGTGGGGGGGGACCACTGTTTAGGCGCATGGCAGGGCTCAGAAGGAAAGGAGCGCCGTTTGACTTTTTCAAGCTAACTTTGGCTGGAATTGAGATCGGACGCCATGTCGCGTTTGGCGACCCCCTGATGTGCCTAAACAGTGGAAACCCCCCACAAGTGACCCCATTTTGGAAACTAGACCCCCTAAGGAACTTATCTAGATGTGTCATGAGCACTTTTATCCCCCAAGTGCTTCACGAAAGTTTATAAAGCCCGGGCGTGAAAAAAAAAATTCCTCTATTTTTCTACAAACATGATCGTTTAGTCCCCAATTTTTTATTTTCTCAAGGGTAAAAGGAGAAATTGGACCCCAAAAGTTGTTGTCCAATTTGTCCTGAGTACGCTGATACCCCATATTTGGGGGGAACCACTGTTTGGGCGCATGGCAGGGCTCAGAAGGAAAGGAGCGCCGTTTGACTTTTTCAAGCTAAATTTGGCTGGAATTGAGATCAGACGCCATGTCGCGTTTGGAGAGCCCATGATGTGCCTAAACAGTGGAAACCCCCCACAGGTGACCCCATTTTGGAAACTAGACCCTCTAAGGAACTTATCTAGTTGTGTGGTGAGAATTTTGAACCCCCACGTGCTTCACTAAAGTTTATAATGCCCAGGCGTGAAAATAAAAAATCCTATTTTTTCCTACAAAAATGATATTTTAGTCCCCAATTTTTAATTTTCCCAAGGGTACCAGGAGAAATTGGACCCCAAAAGTTGTTGTCCAATTTGTCCTGAGTACGCTGATGCCCCATATGTGGGGAGGAACTACTGTTTGGGCACACGTTGGGGCTCGAAAGGGAAGTAGTGACGTTTTGGAATGCAGACTTTGATGGAATGTTCTGCTGGCATCATGTTCCATTTGCAGAGCCCCTGATGTGACTAAACAGTAGAAACCCCCCACAAGTGACCCCATTTTGGAAACTGTACCCCCTAAGGAACTTATCTAGTTGTGTGGTGAGAATTTTGAACCCCCACGTGCTTCACTAAAGTTTATAATGCCCAGGCGTGAAAATAAAAAATCCTATTTTTTCCCACAAAAATGATATTTTAGTCCCCAATTTTTAATTTTCCCAAGGGTACCAGGAGAAATTGGACCCCAAAAGTTGTTGTCCAATTTGTCCTGAGTACGCTGATACCCCATATGTGGGGAGGAACTACTGTTTGGGCACACGTTGGGGCTCGAAAGGGAAGTAGTGACGTTTTGGAATGCAGACTTTGATGGAATGTTCTGCTGGCATCATGTTCCATTTGCAGAGCCCCTGATGTGACTAAACAGTAGAAACCCCCCACAAGTGACCCCATTTTGGAAACTGTACCCCCTAAGGTACTTATCTAGGTGTTTGGTGAGAAATTTGAACCCCCAAGTGTTTCACTAAAGTTTATAATGCCCAGGCGTGAAAATAAAAAATCCTATTTTTTCCCACAAAAATGATATTTTAGTCCCCAATTTTTAATTTTCCCAAAGGTAACAGGAGAAATTGGACATCAAAAGTTGTTGTCCAAATTGTCCTGATTAGGCTGGTACGCCATATGTGGGAAAAAACTGTTTAGGCACACGTTGGGGCTCGAAAGGGAAGTTGTGACGTTTTGGAATGCAGAAATTGTCTGCGGTCATCATGTTCCGTTTGCAGAGCCCCTGATGTGCCTAAATAGCCCGGTTCACTATGTAATTTCGCCGGAATTTTCTGGAGAGTTTCAAATATGTACATTTTTGGAAAGGCTATGGTATAAGCAATAAGAAAAACAATGTTTCCATTTGCCCCGAGTCCTAAGTGGCCGCCATCTTGGATTTTACAAAATGGCTGATTTACATCGATTTTTGTTAATATCTCAGCTTGTAAGTAACGTAAAACTTAAATTTTGACAGCTAAACATACATTTTGAGTACTAAGAAATGCAGTGGTATCCAAATAAATACTCTATATACGACTACAAATTGTATCGGTTTATATTTGAACAAATTTTCGAACTCGAAAAGCAGAGAGTTAATGTTTTTAACTTTTGAACAACCAGAGTGTCTTTACATATCGCCACCATCACTGTCATCATCAGTTTCATATTTGGTCTGAGTGTCCTCGTCATTCATACACTCGCTGTCACACTGACAAAGATCGGTACAGGATAAGTTATTTTTTCGGCACGAACACCTTGAAGAAGAACAGTCATGTTTGCATTGACAACTAATCATCTCGATTATTGCTTTTGGAGCTGGAAGAACATCTGTCATGGTTGGTTTCAACTGTCCATCCAACCCTTTGTGATAGCCATTCTTCTCGGGATCCAGCTGAGAATCCTGCAAAGCAATGTTAGCTTGTCCCCACACTCTGGCTTGGATATGGACTCTGAGGACATGTTGTTTTAGAGCTCCGAGTGTAGGAGGTAACCTGTCACTTTCTGCCATATGCTTGCAAAATAGATGCCATCGCAGTTCGGGAATATTCTTAATAAAAATGCCTTTTGGAGAGTAAGCAAAACATACGAAGGTAGCAAGAGTTGACAACATAGTTTTGCTCACTTCTTTTTCAGTCGAAAGCTTTTGATTTGAATTCATACATGATGTTCTGACTCATAGTGAGTGCTGCTCGGTCAACAATTTTGGTCCTTCTTTGAGTTTCAAGGCTGTCAATCGGCCCTGTTATGATCCAACGGATAGCGGAATATAATTCTGCTGGAACGTCGTTTATGTCACTAGTGACCGTTATGGTGTTTTTATCATTGACTTCCGTTGTAAAATTAGCAATGCTTTTCCTAATTAACTGTGCTGCTTTGTAGATTGTCTGCATGTTGTCTGCATCATCACTACGACATTCCATTGCAGAATTAACCATGATTTCCTCACAGGCTTCTGGTGAATAAAGAACTGCTGATTCCCTTCTGTTTTTTGAAAGACAGGATTTCAGATGTGGCAAGGCATTCATTATAATTTCTTTGAGCCACTTTCTAGTGAATGTAGGTTTGTGATTTTCCACGCCTTCTATACCAAGCATATTCAAATAAGTGGTTTCGATATCTTGTATAGATAGATATGATTGGTTCTGTGTTTGAATATCCACTAGGTTTATCAACTCTAGCAGACTTGCACGTTGTAATAAGGGTTCTTTGTGGTCTGTTCTGTTGGTACTACGTTCTCGTTGTCCATGAAAAACATGCTTTGTCCAACAGCTTTTGTGGTACCGGACGTCAATAGAATGTGCATCCCCTGGTGCAATGCATGTGTTCAGTCTTGTTTTCAGTGTTAAATTATCTGATGTTTCAATAGCTTGTTTCAACGATTTCCCTGCGTTGACTGTCCTCACATTATAAAGCTTCTCATTCTCATCGTTCTGACAAAAGAAACATTTTTCCTTATCCAGTGGCCATGTATGTGACCTCGTGAATGGTGATGAAGAGTCAGATGTTAATGAACCTGATTCGTCCATTTCAGCACGTCCTCTTTTTAATCCTCGTTTCTTGGTAATGTGGCTACCAGTAGCTAATGCATGTGCATAACGGTCCCGGGCTCGTTGTATTTGGTCGTTGTTAATTGCATTTATGTAACAACTTCGATGGTAGACTGCCTGATGTGTAGCGATTGTGTCTTTCCTGTTGCTAATCCGTCGATGGATATCAACATAGTTGCCATCTTGTAAACTTGCCCTCTCTGCTACTATGTCCAAAACGCGCTGGTAAGACTGTATCCGAGGATTTTGCACCAACTTCTCATTGCCATTGGAAGACTGACAGAGCATACATAGCTTCCAGTTGATAGGTGCCTCACCTTCACAAGTGACTTCAGTAGCTTGTGGTTTGTCTGTCATGTTCAACTCCTGTAATAAAAGAAAAAAAAAACATGTGATTCCTGTCATTATGTATTATTATGTCAATACTAATTAATTATAAAAAACTGCTGTAGTAAATATCTAAAACACATCTGCAACTAGTAATATTGCATTTCTTAGCCCTAAAATGTATGTTTAGCTGTCAAATTTTATTTTTATGTTATTTATAAGCTGAGATATTAACGAAAATTGGTTTTACGTCAGCCATTTTGTAAAATCCAATATGGCGGTCACGTGGGACTCGGGGCAAATGGAAACATTGTTTTTCGTATTGCTTATACTATAACCTTTCCAAAAATGTATAGTTTTCAGACTCTCCAAAAAAATCCGGCGAAGGCCTAAATCAATACATAGTGAACCGGACTAAAACAGTAAAAAAAAACCACAAGTGACATCATTTTGGAACCTAGACCCCCCCCCCCAAGGAACTTATCTAGATGTGCCCCCTTTTTGGAACTAATGTACGCTTTCTTGTAAAGTAAATTAGTAGTGCATGGAGGTGTGGTACAATCTGAAGCAATCCTTCATACACAGGCCAGGTTTTTCGGGGCAGGTGTCGCATTGATAAATGGTGTCCTTGCGTATTCCCCTTTTGTAACACACTCGGCACCTTTTTTGCGGCCTACCTTTTCTGCCGGTTGGCGGGACCACCCCCGGAAAATGCTGGCCTGGTACGATACGAGCACCTTCAGTTCCGGAAGTACTGGGGCCCTCTCCTTCCGGAGTACCAAATATCAGGGCCTTAACCACTACCTCCTGGAACTGAAGGTACGACGTATCGGTGTGGCGTGCACATCGTAACAGCAGGAAAGCGTTGAGCATTGCCATTTGTACGATGTGGACGGCCAACTTTTTGTACCACACCTTGGCCTTTCTCAAAGCACTGTATGGTTGGAGGAGTTGATCAGAGAGATCAACCCCCCCCATGCTTTTGTTGTAGCCCAGTACACAGTCCGGTTTGCAGACCTGTGTAGAGGTACCCCGTACAGTGCTGAGGGCTCTGCCATCACCATGTATGGTGGTCAAGAGAAGGACATCCCTCTTGTCCTTGTACTTGACCACCAGCAGGTGGTCGCTACATTGGGCCTTGCTCTCACCTTTTCTGAGCATCTGCCGAAGTAGCGTCTTTGGGAGGCCTCTCTGATACCAACAACAGATTGGAAGTTTCTTCTAGCGATTTTTTATCGTCAGATCCAAGCGATCTAGAAGGGGCTGTAGGCGGGGTAGACGCAAGGCCAAGAGGAACAACAAAAAAACGCACCAGGGGATTCAAGAATCTGTCTCCGGCATACAAGCGGGAGACGAGATACAATTACAGGAAACGCTAGATCCAGTCCCCTGTCCCTCTCCGGAGCAACAGAATCTACAGGACGACTTGGGTAATTTACAGATAATTAATTTATCCACATATGTATTGACCCCAGTAGAGAAACTGGTTTTGAGGAAGGGTCTTTCCTTTGCTCCAATGAACACCTTGGATAAATTTACCCTGGTAAAGGATGTTTATTTATTTTGCCGTCAATTAATATTTAAACTTCTGTACCATCATCCTTCCTCAGTAGATGTGCTTCCGGATGATGAACGACAGGTTCTTAGAGACCTTATTGATCTTCTCCATGAAAATGAAATGACATCTACTAGGAGACGCTTTGGCGGAAGACTTCCCTCACAGGCCACTCCTTCCCTCTCCCTCTTTCCGGCGGTCCAGATCTTTTTCAACCAGACCTGCAGGGAGATCCGGGCACTTCGGCCCGATGGTAATAGAAACAACAATCTTAATTTATCTGAACGCAGGGCACTCGGAGACCTGCAGAGGAATGGAGAGTTCCTTGTTCGGGAGGCGGACAAGGGAGGTAATATTGTCTTGTGGCCTAATTCTCTCTATTTACAGGAGGCTAGACGTCAATTGGGAGACTCCATGTGTTATGTACAACTTCCAGCGGACCCTACGGATTTTTTCAAAAGAAAACTGGACCAGCTTATTGGACAAGCAGCAGGTCGTGGCATTTTGAACAAAAAAGAGGTAGATTTTCTCACTACAGATTTCCCGGTTACACCGACGTTCTACCTTCTCCCGAAGGTGCATAAATCATTGGAAAATCCCCCAGGCAGGCCAATAGTCTCCGGCATCAATGGTTTATTTGAGAAGCCGTGCACTTATGTGGACTTCTTCTTACAGCCATTGGCCATGAGGCTTAAATCCTTCCTTAGGGACTCGACTCATCTTATCCAACTACTGCAAGATCTTTGTTTACCACCAGGTACGTTGGTAATAACCTTGGATGTCGAGTCCCTATATACCAGCATCAAGCATGATGTTGGATTGCGAGCGGTTTCCTTTTTTCTTGATCTTAACACCACAGGAGATAGAGAGCATGACCAATTTTTACTTGACCTTCTGCTCTTTGTCCTCGATAAAAACTACTTTGTCTTTGACAGGTGTTTCTATAGACAAATTAAGGGGACCGCTATGGGGGCACGCTGTGCACCTTCCTACGCGAACCTTTTTTTAGGGTGGTGGGAGGAGTCGGTGGTGTATGAGCATGTGGCCTATGGAGAGAAGTGCCTTAAGTGGCTTCGATTTATTGACGACATTGTGATGTTTTGGACAGGCACCGAGGAGGACTGCAATCGGTTCATTGCTGATTTAAATGACAATCCCTTTAATATCCGACTTACGTCATGTATGTCATATACCTCGGTGGATTTCCTGGACCTAAGAATAAGCTTGGTAGGCTCCAATGTCGTCACTACTTTATTTCGTAAGCCAACTGCGACGAATAGCTTGTTACACTATTCTAGCTTCCATCCTAGGCACCTCAAGAATGGGATCCCCACTGGCCAATTCTTGCGTCTTAAGAGGAACTGCAACCTGACGTCTGATTTCCATCATGAAGCAAAGGCTCTCACAGATCGTTTCAGGCATCGGGGCTATCCAAAGAGGATAATCTCTTCTGCATACCAGAGGGCTTGTACAAGCCCACGTCCGGACTTACTTCAAAGACAGACACGTGAGTCGAATGCACCGTTGGGTATTGTGACCACCTTTAATAACCAGTGGCAGGACATTTATAAGGTTCTACACCGTAGCTGGGGTACCCTTCTGAGTGAACCCAAATTGGTACCGTTTATTTCGGCCACTCCCAAATTGATAGCCCGACGAGCAAAAAATCTTAAAGATCTGCTTTGCCACAGCCATTACACACGCCCTACATCCAGATTAAATAGAGGAACGAGAGTTTTTGGAACTTTTCCGTGTGGTAGCTGCAATGTGTGCCAGTTCATGGTGGCTCAGGATGGCCTTTCGTTAACTGTTCCTCCTTTTCAGATTACGCCGAAAAAAGCCTTCTTCAATTGCAAGACCCATTCACTCGTTTACGCCTTAATTTGCGAGTGTCAGAAGATCTATGTGGGACAGACTACGCAGATGCTGCGAAGAAGAACGCAGCAACACCTATCTAACATTGCCACGGCAGCAAGGGACCGTGAGAGAGATAAGGGAATCTCATCGGTGGCCACCCATTTTTTGGAGTACCATGGTGGACGGACAAGGGGACTGAGGGTCATGGGACTGGAGGCCATCCCACAAAACATTCGGGGCGGTAATGTGGTCAGGAGTCTGTTGAGATGCGAGTCGAAGTGGATCCACAATTTGAACTCTTTAACCCCACATGGACTAAATGAGGAACTACTCTTCACTGGATATTACAAACAACTTTAATAATTGTGGTAGTGATCTATAAGCATATAATAACCTGTCATGTGCATTTTTGTTTACGTGACTTTTCCTTCCGTTTAGGTCCAGAAACACCTTGTGGTTCTAAAATGTAGTATACGGATGAACTAGTTTCTATCCGTGAAAAACCATGGTTTTTCTTTACATAGCCATAACTATAGGTTTATAATTAACAATTATTAGAAAAAGAAGGGGATTGAATGAGGTTTTGGAATCTGATCAGTTCTGTTTAATTTGATTGTTCCATGTCGACTGTACGCCATACCAACTATTGGCCATGTATGCATTCATATTCCTGTATCTATGATTGTTCTATAATTTGAGTCATGTACTTACATCATGGCTGATATCTGATTAAGTGTAATTCACGTGTGTGGAATTTGGACATTACTATGTCCACCACTTTATGACTATTATATTCAATCTTACCCCCCTTTTTTCTAGGATAACATCTTATGACATATGTAAATCTTTGCTTGTTTATGGCTTTCCTGTATGTCGTTGTCATCTACCCAGTTGCCCTATTGAGTGCCATCCTAATATGGTCCCTTTTCGTGTTTCCTTATGCCTGGTGTTCCCAGCACCCTCTTTATGCGTATCGCTTATGTTTGCCTGCCCAGTCTCTTTGGGGTCCGCCTCTGGCCCATGGCGTTTGTTTGTGCATGCGCGTTGGGCCACTGGCGGACATCTTGGGACGGGTGGACCTTTACTTCATTGCGCTTACTGCGCATGCGCCGGCGTGCTGGGCTCTGGTCTTGGTGGCTTCCGCAGTACTGGGCCCGCCTGGTTTTGACTGCGCGCGCGCCGTTTCGACGCGTGCGCGTCTGCTACAGTGCGGGCGCATTGCTGTAGAGGTCCCCGCTCTGCGCAGCCGCCGGCGTCTCTGGCCACTTCCGGGTATACGGCACATGTGGATCCCCCGCACACCTCCTGTCTCCAGCTGATCCCATTCGGTTTATCAACACTAAGGTATTTAACCACACTACGCTAACACTAGCATGACTGCCCCTGAAGAAGCCAGTTTACTGGCGACACGCGTTGGGCGTTAGTGCCCGGTGTCTACCCCCTACCATTGCCATCTGTTATTTTATCCTGCCATTTTTGCCAGGAAACGCTGCTTCTGGAAACCTGATTCACTTTCTCAGGTAGTATAGGATTCTCTACTTTGTCCGAAGTTATCCCCTGTAGGGTTCTATAGGGGTCTTTTGGTATTAGGGTATTGTTGCCCCTTTAATATACCTTTTGTATACATGGACTAGGCAGCTTACACATATTGGGGGACACTGTGGTTAGACCTTATTTTAGGTCTTTGTTCTATTTGTTTTGTACTGTGTAGTGCAATTTTAATTGTTTTTATATCTCTTTTTTGTAGTGTTCTTGTGTGGTGTATCAATAAAACTGTGATATTTTGTTATTATTGGCATGGTGATCCCCTTTTTTGTGCATGCTATCCTTTTTTCTTGTTGTTTGTTCTATGTATCTGTAGCATGCGTTAGGTGATCCCAAGCGGCGGTGCCTGCCTACACTTTGTTGTCCACGCCTCTCTGATTTTTGCGCACAGTACCGCAAGCTGCGGTACCTCGCGCAGAGAGGGATTTGTAGAGTGGGATGCTGGTATAAAAGTTATCAGTATAGAGGTGATAACCTTTATCCAGCAGTGGGTGCACCAAATCCCACACGATCTTCCCACTCACTCCCAGGACAGGAGGACACTCAGGGGGTTCAATCCTCCTATCCACTCTAAACCTGTGGATGTACCCTGAGGCACTCTCACACAGCTTGTAGAGTTTGATTCCGTACCTGGCCCTTTTGTTGGGCAGGTATTGACGGAATCCGAGCCGCCCCTTAAAATGGACCAAGGACTCATCCACGCAGATGTCCCTTTTGGGCACGTACACTTCAGAAAACTTTTTGTTGAAGTGTTCGATGACCGGCCGAACTTTGAACAGACGGTCAAAGTTGGGGTCATCTCGTGCGGGACACTGTGCATTATCGGAATAATGCAGGAATTTATGGATGGCCTCAAAACGTCTCTGAACCATGGCCATTCGGAATACTGGAGTGTTATATAAAACATCTACACTCCAATATTGCCGCATTTCTGGCTTCTTCACGATCCCCATGTGGAGGACCAGGCCCCAAAACTGCATCATTTCAACTGCGTCTACAGGAGACCAGTTGGAAAATGATGTACCGGGGTTTTGCTCCAAAAATTGACGAGCATACAAATTAGTTTGCTCCACCATGAGGTTAATAAAATCCTCAGAGAAAAAGACTTTGAAAAAGTCTGTTTCTGTGAGGCCCGTGGTGTCAAACTTGATTCCTGATTCTGCCACAAAATCAGGAATCAGTGGCTCGTAATTTTCGGGGGGCGAGGTCCATGTGGGTTCCGCAGTGGGGAGCGCTGGTTCAGGAGTGGTGGGGGCTGCCTCATCTTCTGTCCTGGGGCGTCTGCGTGGTGGTTCCGCAGGACCCGAGGAGGAAGATGAGGAGGAAGAGGAGGAGGAGGAGGAAGAGGATGAAGAATCAGAAAAGTGAAGAAAAGTGGGATCCTCTCCCTCGCTATCAGTGTCGGAGGCAAGGAAAGCATATGCCTCCTCCAATGAATAGCGCTGTTGGGACGAACGGGACGAGCGGGACATTTTTGTGTGAATATGGTGATTGGGTGCACTTTATTGATAACTGTATGTGTATGTGTGGGGGGATAGTGATTTGTGCAAACTTATCTGAAAAGAAAATGCTAAAAGGAGAAGAAAAACCTGTAAAAAAAAAAAAAGGCAGGCACAAACTCTGATAAGAGAACTGCGTCACTTATCAAAGTTTGGCGGCTGCGGGATGTGTGTACGGAGGTTGCGCAAAAAGGCTGAAGGGAAAAAAGCGAGCGCGAGAGTTGATCGGTGAACTGCGTCACCAATCAACGCTCGGCGGCTGTTAAATGGGCGCACGGAAGGAGGTGCAAAGGGGGGTAAAAAGAGTGGGAAGGGAGATGGGGTGGAAGTGGGGATTGGGCAGGGATCAGTGATCAAAACGTACGGTTGTAGTCAGGTGGCGCAAAAGGGGGGTGAAAAAAAAAAAAGGAAAACGGCAGGCACAAACTCTGATAAGTGAACTGCGTCACTTATCAAACTTTGGCGGCTGCGGAATGTGTGTACGGAGTTGGCGCAACGGGGGTGAGGGAAAAAAAGCGAGCGCGAGCGTTGATCGGTGAACTGCGTCACCAATCAACGTTCGGCGGCTGTTAAATGGGCGCACGGAAGGAGGTGCAAAGGGGGGTAAAAAGAGGGGGAAGGGAGATGGGGGTGGAAGTGGGGATTGGGCAGGGATCAGTGATCAAAACGTACGGTTGTAGTCAGGTGGCGCAAAAGGGGGGTGAAAAAAAAAAAAAGGAAAACGGCAGGCACAAACTCTGATAAGTGAACTGCGTCACTTATCAAACTTTGGCGGCTGCGGAATGTGTGTACGGAGTTGGCGCAACGGGGGTGAGGGAAAAAAAGCGAGCGCGAGCGTTGATCGGTGAACTGCGTCACCAATCAACGTTCGGCGGCTGTTAAATGGGCGCACGGAAGGAGGTGCAAAGGGGGGTACAAAGAGGGGGAAGGGAGATGGGGGTGGAAGTGGGGATTGGGCAGGGATCAGTGATCAAAACGTACGGTTGTAGTCAGGTGGCGCAAAAGGGGGGTGAAAAAAAAAAAAAGGAAAACGGCAGGCACAAACTCTGATAAGTGAACTGCGTCACTTATCAAACTTTGGCGGCTGCGGAATGTGTGTACGGAGTTGGCGCAACGGGGGTGAGGGAAAAAAAGCGAGTGCGAGCGTTGATCGGTGAACTGCGTCACCAATCAACGTTCGGCGGCTGTTAAATGGGCGCACGGGAGGAGGTGCAAAGGGGGGTAAAAAGAGGGGGAAGGGAGATGGGGATGGAAGTGGGGATTGGGCAGGGATCAGTGATAAAAACGTACGGTTGTAGTCAGGTGGCGCAAAAGGGGGGTGAAAAAAAAAAGGAAAACGGCAGGCACAAACTCTGATAAGTGAACTGCGTCACTTATCAAACTTTGGCGGCTGCGGAATGTGTGTACGGAGTTGGCGCAACGGGGGCGAGGGAAAAAAAGCGAGCGCGAGCGTTGATCGGTGAACTGCGTCACCAATCAACGCTCGGCGGCTACTAAATGTGCGCACGGAGGCGGCACAAATGGGGGTGGAGGGGGTAAAAAGAGGGGGAAGGGGGGATTGGGGTGGATGAACGGGGATTGGGGTGGATGAACGGGGATTGGGGTGGATGAACGGGTATTGGGCACGGATGAACGGGGATTGGGCAGGGATCAGGGATAAAACTTACGTTTAGTTGTCTTCTTTCTTTAGCAGGGATTGTGGTGCTACAGGCTGCTGTGGCACCACAATACCCAGCACAGAAGGTAGATTCAGCAGAGAGATCAAGCCAGGAGATCCAGCAGTATGACCGCTCTGTAGGAATCCTCAGCTAGAATGAGGACCCTGCAGAGCGGTCATACACAGGTCAGGCGGTCATGCTGCTGCTGTGACCTGTCATTGGTGGGATCGACCATAACATCGATCCCACCAATCAGAGCTTTCCTGGTGACCTGGCTGTGACCTGCCTAGGATCGGATCTGTTCGCGCCATCCTAGGCAGGTCACAGCCAGGTCACCTGCAGGGCACAGAGCGGTCACAGCGTGATCGCCGCTGCGCCCTGTGATTGGCGCGATCGACGATGACATCGATCGTGCCAATCGGCTCCTGCAGGCCCTGCTGGGCCTGCACTGTGTCCTATCCTAGGATCGGTGCTATTAGAGCACCGATCCACGCAGGTTCCGGCAGGGCACAGCGCGGTAATACCGCGTGGTGCCCTGCGATTGGCGCGATCGATGCGATCGGCGATCGCGCCAATCCGGGGTGTTCTTGCCGGTGCCTGGCGTTGCCAGGCACCGGACCTAGGATCGAGTACATCGGTACTCGATCCTAGCCTGTGACCTCATTGTTTCAGCCGCTCCGATTGGCTGAAACAATGAGAATGGCTGTGATTGGCTGTTCAGAATTGAACAGCCAATCACAGCGATCGAGAGGGCGGGTGGGCGGCGACAATGCCCTGGATACCGAGGCCATCTCCCCCCAGGTGAGATGGCGTCGGAATTGTAATGCGATCACCGCGACTTAAGTCGCAGTATCGCATTAAAGGGCAGGACGTACTATCCCGTCAAGGGTCAGATAGGCCCAGGGCACCTCGACGGGATAGTACGTCCAAGGTCACAGAGGGGTTAATGTTAAAATGTCTGCATTTGATATCTCCCCAGTATTTTCTTTTTTATAAGCAAAATACTTATTTTTATATTTTCTGATGTTGGTTCAAGGGGTACACGGGCAGCAGTAGACAGGTCAGTGGAGGCCTAGTGGAAGCAGACAGGCTTCGAAGCCCTAACATAATAAATTGGGCTGGCTGTAGGCAATTTAAAATTGGTTCCAGGGGAACACGGGCGGCAGTAGCCAGGTCAGTGTAGTAGTAGTGGAAAGAACGGGCCGCAGACAGGCTTCGAAGGCCTAACATAACAAAAATTGGGCTTTAGGCAATTTAAAATTGGTTCCAGGGGAACACGAGCGGCAGTAGCCAGGTCAGTGTAGTAGTAGTGGAAAGAACGGGCCGCAGACAGGCTTCGAAGGCCTAACATAACAAAAATTGGGCTGTAGGCAATTTAAAATTGGTTCCAGGGGAACACGGGCGGCAGTAGACAGGTCAGTGGAGACCTAGTGGAAGGAGGGACCGCAGACAGGCTTCGAAGCCCTAACATAATAAATTGGGCTGGCTGTAGGCAATTTAAAATTGGTTCCAGGGGAACACGGGCGGCAGTAGACAGGTCAGTGGAGGCCTAGTGGAAGGAGGGACCGCAGACAGGCTTCGAAGCCCTAACATAATAAATTCGGCTGGCTGTAGGCAATTTAAAATTGGTTCCAGGGGAACACGGGCGGCAGTAGACAGGTCAGTGGAGGCCTAGTGGAAGGAGGGACCGCAGACAGGCTTCGAAGCCCTAACATAATAAATTGGGCTGGCTGTAGGCAATTTAAAATTGGTTCCAGGGGAACACGGGCAGCAGTAGACAGGTCAGTGGAGGCCTAGTGGAAGGAGGGACCGCAGACAGGCTTCGAAGCCCTAACATAATAAATTGGGCTGGCTGTAGGCAATTTAAAATTGGTTCCAGGGGAACACGGGCGGCAGTAGACAGGTCAGTGGAGGCCTAGTGGAAGGAGGGACCGCAGACAGGCTTCGAAGCCCTAACATAATAAATTGGTCTGGCTGTAGGCAATTTAAAATTGGTTCCAGGGGAACACGGGCAGCAGTAGACAGGTCAGTGGAGGCCTAGTGGAAGGAGAGACCGCAGACAGGCTTCGAAGCCCTAACATAATAAATTGGGCTGGCTGTAGGCAATTTAAAATTGGTTCCAGGGGAACACGGGCAGCAGTAGACAGGTCAGTGGAGGCCTAGTGGAAGGAGGGACCGCAGACAGGCTTCGAAGCCCTAACATAATAAATTGGGCTGGCTGTAGGCAATTTAAAATTGGTTCCAGGGGAACACGGGCAGCAGTAGACAGGTCAGTGGAGGCCTAGTGGAAGGAGGGACCGCAGACAGGCTTCAAAGCCCTAACATAATAAATTGGGCTGGCTGTAGGCAATTTAAAATTGGTTCCAGGGGAACACGGGCGGCAGTAGACAGGTCAGTGGAGGCCTAGTGGAAGGAGGGACCGCAGACAGGCTTCGAAGCCCTAACATAATAAATTGGGCTGGCTGTAGGCAATTTAAAATTGGTTCCAGGGGAACACGGGCGGCAGTAAACAGGTCAGTGGAGGCCTAGTGGAAGGAGGGACCGCAGACAGGCTTCGAAGCCCTAACATAATAAATTGGGCTGGCTGTAGGCAATTTAAAATTGGTTCCAGGGGAACACGGGCAGCAGTAGACAGGTCAGTGGAGGCCTAGTGGAAGGAGTGACCGCAGACAGGCTTCGAAGGCCTAACATAAGAAAAATGTCAATACAATGGTATTGACAGTGCCAGGCATTGAAGGATGTCAGCGCATAGACTAAACATTGGTGGAGCTGTGAGAGAAAATTTTGCAAGTCGTAGAGCACTGTTTGACCTGGGGGGGGGGACTGTCTTGTGGCCGGCGGTACAGGCCCAGGGCCCCTCATATTACAACGGTGTGTCTGACGTTGGGTGCGCACCACCACCGCCAGACACTTTATTGTACTATGAGGGACCTAGTGGCAGTGCCGTCGACCAAAAGCGGGCACACCCACCTCTTCAGACAAACAGTACTCTCACGGGTGCTGGCGCCAAGTGGCGATACCACGGCCCCGTGTGGGGACTTTGGCCATTTAGGGAGGTGTTAACATGTCGGATGCTGGACAATCAGGTGCTGCAAATTACGAGATTGGAAAAGTCGTTCAGAATAGTCCACAGGCAAGACCTTTACATAGGAAAGCTAGGTGTCAGCCGGGCAAGGTGGGGCAAAAGATTTCGAAATCCAGTTGTGGTTCATTTTAATGAAGGTTACATCATCTACATTTTGGGTAGCCAGACGAGTCCTTTTTTCTGTTAGTATTGAACCTGCAGCACTGAATACTCTTTCTGATAGGACACTAGCTGCCGGGCAAGCAAGCTCCTGCAATGCATATTCTGCCAATTCTGGCCAGGTGTCTAATTTTGATGCCCAGTAATCAAATGGGAATGACGGTTGAGGGAGAACATCGATAAGGGATGAAAAATAGTTTGTAACCATACTGGACAAATGTTGTCTCCTGTCACTTTGAATTGATGCTGCAGTACCTGTCCTGTCTGCGGTCATAGCAAAATCACTCCACAACCTGGTCAGAAAACCCCTCTGGCCAACGCCACTTCTGATTTCTGCCCCTCTAACTCCTCTGGTCTGCTGGCCCCTGCAGCTCGTGTGAGAATGATCACGGGCGCTGTGTGCAGGGAATGCCAGAAGCAAACGGTCAACAAGAGTTGATTGTTTGGTTGCTAATATTAGTTCCAAGTTCTCATGTGGCATTATATTTTGCAATTTGCCTTTATAGCGAGGATCAAGGAGGCAGGCCAACCAGTAATCGTCATCGTTCATCATTTTAGTTATGCATGTGTCCCTTTTGAGGATACGTAAGGCATAATCCGCCATGTGGGCCAAAGTTCCAGTTCTCAAATCTCCGGTTGTGCTTGGTTGAGGGGCAGTTTCAGGCAAATCCACGTCACTTGTGTCCCTCCAAAAACCAGAACCCGGCCTTGCCGCGCCACCAATTTCCAGTGGCCCCGGAAATGCTTCCTCATTACAAATATAATCATCCCCATCATCCTCCTCGTCCTCCTCCTCCTCTTCGCCCGCTAACTCATCCTGTACACTGCCCTGGCCAGACAATGGCTGACTGTCATCAAGGCTTTCCTCTTCCTCAGCTGCAGACGCCTGATCCTATATGTGCGTCAAACTTTGCATCAGCAGACGCATTAGGGGGATGTTCATGCTTATTATGGCGTTGTCTGCACTAACCAGCCGTGTGCATTCCTCAAAACACTGAAGGACTTGACACATGTCTTGAATCTTCGACCACTGCACACCTGACAACTCCATGTCTGCCATCCTACTGCCTGCCCGTGTATGTGTATCCTCCCACAAAAACATAACAGCCCGCCTCTGTTCGCACAGTCTCTGAAGCATGTGCAGTGTTGAGTTCCACCTTGTTGCAACGTCTATGATTAGGCGATGCTGGGGAAGGTTCAAAGAACGCTGATAGGTCTGCATACGGCTGGAGTGTACGGGCGAACGGCGGATATGTGAGCAAAGTCCACGCACTTTGAGGAGCAGGTCGGATAACCCCGGATAACTTTTCAGGAAGCACTGCACCACCAGGTTTAAGGTGTGAGCCAGGCAAGGAATGTGTTTCAGTTGGGAAAGGGAGATGGCAGCCATGAAATTCCTTCCGTTATCACTCACTACCTTGCCTGCCTCAAGATCTACAGTGCCCAGCCACGACTGAGTTTCTTTCTGCAAGAACTCAGACAGAACTTCCGCGGTGTGTCTGTTGTCGCCCAAACACTTCATAGCCTATACAGCCTGCTGTCGTTTGCCAGTAGCTGCCCCATAATGGGAGACCTGGTGTGCAACAGTGGCAGCTGCGGATGGAGTGGTTGTGCGACTGCGGTCTGTGGACGAGCTCTCGCTTCTGCAGGAGGACGAAGAGGAGGAGGAGTGGGTGCGAACGGCTACAGCCAACTGTTTCCTAGACCGTGGGCTAGGCAGAACTGTCCCAAACTTGCTGTCCCCTGTGGACCCTGCATCCACCACATTTACCCAGTGTGCCGTGATGGACACGTAACGTCCCTGGCCATGCCTACTGGTCCATGCATCTGTTGTCAGGTGCACCTTTGTGCTCACAGATTGCCTGAGTGCATGGACGATGCGCTCTTTAACCCCTTCCCGACCCATGACGCCACGTAGGCGTCATGAAAGTCGGTGCCATTCCGACCCATGACGCCTATGTGGCGTCATGGCGGGAATGCTTCCCTGCGGGTCCGGTGACCGGGGTCATTCAAATGTCACCGTACCAGCAGGTGCAGGGGGACCTGTACTTCACCCCAGGGGGGGTGGCTTTGCCCCCCCGGGTCTACGATCACCGCTGCTGACCTTTTTTTAACCCCCTCCAGCTCTGATTGGAGCTAGCGTCCATGTGACGTTAGCACTCCAATCAGAGCTGGAGGGGCGGAGAAAAACAGTGTCTGCCTTGCTCCTCAGCTTCATCCCATCCGTGGAAGCTGAGGAGCGAGGTGCCCGACTGCTCACCTGCCCCCCCCAGACTCCGCGATCGCCGCCGCAGCCGCCGCACACATCTTCAGAGCGCCGCCGCCGTATCCCCCACTGCCACCGCCGCCTCCCCCACTGCTACTGCCAGTACCACCGCTGCTGCTGAGGACAGGTACCTCCCCTCTCCTGTCCTCCACTCCCCCCAACCTCTGCTCCCTCCCCCCTGCCCCCCCGATCATCCCCCAGCCCCCCTTTATCACCAGCTCCTGCTCTATTTTCTTTTCTCCTATCGCCCCCTGCATCTGTTAGCCCCTCCTCCCCTGGTGATCATCCTCCTCAGTGATCACCACTAATCACCCCCTGCCCCCCCCTGATCACCCCCTACCCCCCCGATCACCCCCTGCCTCCCCCTGTCCACCTGATCACCCCCTGCCCCCCTTTATCACCTGCTGCTGCTCTACTTTCTTTTCTCCTATCGCCCCCTGCATCTGTTAGCCCCTCCTCCCCTGGTGATCACCCTCCTCAGTGATCACCACTAATCACCCCCTGCCCCCCCCTGATCACCCCCTACCCCCCCGATCACCCCCTGCCCCCCCCTGTCCACCTGATCACCCCCTGCCCCCCTTTATCACCTGCTGCTGCTGCTGCTGTGTTTTCTCTCCTACTGCCCCCTGCGTCTGTCAGCCCCTCCTCCCCTGGTGATCACCCTCTTCAGTGATCTTCAGCTAATCACCCCCTGCCCCCCCTGATCACCCCCTACCCCCCCTGATCACCCCCTGCCCCCCCACTGTCCACCTGATCACCCCTCTGCCCCCCTTCATCACCCGCTGCTGCTGCTGTGTTTTCTTCTCTCCTACCGCGTTTGCGTCTGTCAGCCCCTCCCCTGGTGATCACCCTCTTCAGTGATCACCGCTAATCACCCCCTGCCCCCCCTGATCACCCCCTGCCCCCCCCCGTCCACCTGATCACCCCTCTGCCCCCCTTTATCACCTGCTGCTGCGTTTTCTTCTCTGCTACCGCCCCTGTGTCTGTCAGCCCCTCCTGCCCTGGTGATCACCCTCTTCAGTGATCACCGCTAATCACCCCCTGGCCCCCCTGATCACCCACTGATTACCCCCTGCCCCCCTGATCACCCCCTGCCCCCCTGATCACCTGCTGCTGCCAGCTTCATCTCCATCTGACGCTGCATCTCCTCAGCCCCCTCCTGTCCCCCCGCGCCTGACAGCCCCCCGCGCCTGTCAGCCCCCACGCGCCTGACAGCCCCCACACGCATCTGACAGCTCCCCGCACCTGATAGCCTCCTCCTGCAGAAGAGTTGCACCAAACACTCGCACATACACACGCACACGCAACACTATAATAAAGTTTAGATTTTTTTTTACACACGCACACGCACCACACACACAATGTCCCGCTCATCCCAGTCATCTCAGTCACAAAGGCTGTACTCAGTTGAGGAGGCATATTCCTTTCTTGCCTCCGAAGCTGATAGTGAGGGAGAGGACCCCACTTTTCTGTACTCCTCCCACTCTTCCTCCCCTAGTGACACCGACTCGCCACCCCCAAGATGTCGCAGGCCGAGAAATCGTCCGGAGCCCAGGGGAGGGGAGCCGGAGCCCAGGGGAGGAGAGTCGGAGCCAAGTGTAAGTGACCCCCAACCTAGTGCTAGTGACGCCCAACCTAGCACTAGTGCCCCCGTCTGGACCCCCGTCCCTGAAAACTTTGCTCCACGGATTCCTGATTTCATTCCCCAATCAGGAATCCAATTTGAGACTGCCAACCTCCGGGAGATAGACTTTTTCAAAGTCTTTTTCTCGGAGTCAATCGTCAGTCTCATGGTGGAGCAAACAAATTTGTACGCCCTGCAATTTTTTGCCCAAAACCCAAGTTCATCATTTACTACTTGGAAGCCCGTTGACTCCGTAGAAATGATGAAATATTGGGGACTGGTCCTTCACATGGGAATTGTGAAGAAACCAGAACTTCGCCAATACTGGAGTACTGATATTTTATATCAAACTCCAGTATTTGGCATGGTTATGAATCGCAAACGTTTTGAGGCGATTCATAAATTTCTCCACTTTAGGGACAATACGGACATCCTTCCTCGCGATGACCCGAATTTTGATAGATTGTTCAAAATTCGGCCGGTCATCGAACACTTCAGCAACAAGTTTGCTGAAGTGTACATTCCCCAAAGGGAAATTTGTGTGGATGAATCCCTCATCCACTTCAAAGGGAGGCTTCAGTTCCGTCAGTACCTGCCAAGCAAAAGGGCGAGGTACGGGATAAAACTCTACAAGATCTGTGAGAGTACCTCAGGGTACACTCTCAGCTTTAGAGTTTATCAAGGAAAGGACAGCAGTATCCAGCCCCCAGATTGTCCACCTGCTCTGGGGGTGAGTGGGAAAATAGTGTGGGATTTGGTTCACCCACTGCTTGATAAAGGTTACCATCTGTACGTTGATAACTTTTATACAAGCATCCCACTCTTTCAGTCCCTCTCTGCCAGAGCTACCGTTGCTTGCGGTACTGTGCGCAGAAACAAGAGGGGTCTCCCTTTGTCACTAATTGAGCAGGTTCTCCCAAAGGGTGAGAGCCGGGCCCAATGTAGTGGCAACATGCTTGCGGTCAAGTTCAAAGACAAAAGGGACGTCTTTTTCTTGACAACAATCCATGGTCCCGGCACCACGGCCAGCACTGTTCGAGGTACCCCAGCACAGGTCCACAAACCGGACTGTGCCCTGGGGTACAACAAACACATGGGGGGAGTTGATCTTTCTGATCAAGTCCTCCAGCCCTATAGTGCCATGCGGAAAACGAAGGTGTGGTATAAAAAACTGGCTGTGCACATCGTACAAATGGCACTGTATAACGCATACGTGCTATCACGATGTGCAGGCCAGACCAACAACACCTTCCTTCAGTTCCAGGAGGCGGTGATAAAGGCCCTGATGTTTGGAGACGAGGAAGGAGCGGGCCCCAGCACTGCTGGAACTCAAGGTTCCCGTATGGTACCGGTGCAACATTTTCCCTGTGAGGGGAGAGCAAAAAAAAGGTGCCGGGTGTGCTATAAAAGGGGGATAAGAAGGGAAACTCGTTTCCAATGTGAAACGTGTCCCGACAAACCTGGACTGTGTTTGAATGAATGCTTCAGAATTCATCACACGTCCGTGGACTAGCCACATCCTGATATTCCACTACAGAACTCACCCACACCAGGCTGATATACACAACACCACACACACACACTAACCTGACGTACACTACACCACACCCCAACCTGACATACACTACACCACACACACCAACCTGACGTAGTGTGTCAGATTGGTGTGTGTGGCGTAGTGTACATCAGGTTGGTGTGTGGTGTGGTATAGTGTACGTCAGGTTGGTGTGTGTGTGTGGTGTACAGTACACCACACACACCTACCTGACGTACACTACACCACACCCCAACCTGACATACACTACACCACACACACCAACCTGACGTAGTGTGTCAGATTGGTGTGTGTGGCGTAGTGTACATCAGGTTGGTGTGTGGTGTGGTATAGTGTACGTCAGGTTGGTGTGTGTGTGTGGTGTACAGTACACCACACACACCTACCTGACGTACACTACACCACACCCCAACCTGACATACAATACACCACACACACCAACCTGACGTAGTGTGTCAGATTGGTGTGTGTGGCGTAGTGTACATCAGGTTGGTGTGTGGTGTGGTATAGTGTACGTCAGGCTGGTGTGTGTGTGTGGTGTACAGTACACCACACACACCTACCTGACGTACACTACACCACACCCCAACCTGACATACACTACACCACACACACCAACCTGACGTAGTGTGTCAGATTGGTGTGTGTGGCGTTGTGTACATCAGGTTGGTGTGTGGTGTGGTATAGTGTACGTCAGGTTGGTGTGTGTGTGTGTGTGGTGTACAGTACACCACACACACCTACCTGATGTACACTACACCACACCCCAACCTGACATACACTACACCACACACACCAACCTGACGTAGTGTGTCAGATTGGTGTGTGTGGCGTTGTGTACATCAGGTTGGTGTGTGGTGTGGTATAGTGTACGTCAGGTTGGTGTGTGTGTGTGTGTGGTGTACACTACACCACACACACCTACCTGACGTACACTACACCACACCCCAACCTAACAAACACTACACAACCCAACCTGACGTAGTGTCAGGGTGTGTATGGCGTAGTGTACGTCAGTTTGGTGTGGTGTGGTATAGTGTACGTCAGGTGTGTGTGTGTGTGTGTGGTGAATACTACACCACACACACACCAACCTGACATACACTACATACCTTCCATACACAACATAGTGTCCGCTAACGATTGCAGCTAATTTTTCATTCAAAAAGTGAAATGGCGCTCCTTCCCTTCCGAGCCTTGCCGTGCGCAGTGGTTTACGCCTACATGTGAGGTATCGGTGTACTCAGGAGATATTGCCCAACAAATTTTAGCATCCATTTTACCCTGATGCCCATGTGAAAATGAAAAAAATTGAGGCTAAAATAAAATTTTTGTGAAAAAAAAGTACTTTTTCATTTTTATGGATCAATTTGTGAAGCACCTGGGGGTTCAAAGTGCTCAATATGCATCTAGATAAGTTCCTTGGGTGGTCTAGTTTCCAAAATGGGGTCATATGTGGGGGAGCTCCAATGTTTAGGCACACGGCGGCTCTCCAAACGTGACATGGTGTCCGCTAAAGATTGGAGCTATTTTTTCATTCAAAAAGTCAAATGGCGCTCCTTCCCTTCCGAGCCTTGCCGTGCGCCTAAACAGTGGTTTACGCCTACATGTGAGGTATCGGTGTACTCAGGAGATATTGCCCAACAAATTTTAGCATCCATTTTACCCTGATGCCCATGTGAAAATGAAAAAAATTGAGGCTAAAATAAAATTTTTGTGAAAAAAAAGTACTTTTTCATTTTTATGGATCAATTTGTGAAGCACCTGGGGGTTCAAAGTGCTCACTAGGCATTTAGATAAGTTCCTTGGGTGGTCTAGTTTCCAAAATGGGGTCACTTGTGGGGGAGCTCCAATGTTTAGGCACACGGCGGCTCTCCAAACGTGACATGGTGTCCGCTAACGATTGGAGATAATTTTTCATTCAAAAAGTCAAATGGCGCTCCTTCCCTTCCGAGCCTTAGCATGTGCCCAAACAGTGGTTTACCCCCACATATGAGGTATCTGTGTACTCAGGAGAAATTGACCAACAAATTTTAGGATCCATTTTATCCTGTTGCCCATGTGAAAATGAAAAAATTGAGGCTAAAATAATTTTTTTGTGAAAAAAAAGTACTTTTTCATTTTTATGGATCAATTTGTGAAGCACCTGGGGGTTCAAAGTGCTCACTATGCATCTAGATAAGTTCCTTGGGGCGTCTAGTTTCCAAAATGGGGTCACTTGTGGGGGAGCTCAAATTTTTAGGCACACGGGGGCTCTCCAAATGTGACATGGTGTCCGCTAAAGAGTGCAGCCAATTTTTCATTCAAAAAGTCAAATGGCACTCCTTCCCTTTCAAGCCCTGCCGTGCGCCCAAACAGTGGTTTACCCCCACATATGAGGTATCAGCGTACTCAGGACAAATTGGACAACAACTTTCGTGGTTCAGTTTCTCCTTTTACCATTGGGAAAATAAAAAAATTGTTGCTGAAAGATCATTTTTGTGACCAAAAAGTTAAATGTTCATTTTTTCCTTCCATGTTGCTTCTGCTGCTGTGAAGCACCTGAAGGGTTAATAAACTTCTTGAATGTGGTTTTGAGTACCTTGAGGGGTGCAGTTTTTAGAATGGTGTCACTTTTGGGTATTTTCAGCCATATAGACCCCTCAAACTGACTTCAAATGTGAGGTGGTCCCTAAAAAAAATGGTTTTGTAAATTTCGTTGTAAAAATGAGAAATCGCTGGTCAAATTTTAACCCTTATAACTTCCTAGCAAAAAAAAAAATTGTTTCCAAAATTGTGCTGATGTAAAGTAGACATGTGGGAAATGTTATTTATTAACTATTTTGTGTCACATATCTCTCTGGTTTAACAGAATAAAAATTCAAAATTTGAAAATTGCGAAATTTTCAAAATTTTCACCAAATTTCCAATTTTTTCACACATAAACGCAAAAATTATCGACCTAAATTTACCACTAGCATGAAGCCCAATATGTCACAAGAAAACAGTCTCAGAATCGCTAGGATCCGTTGAAGCGTTCCCGAGTTATTACCTCATAAAGGGACACTGGTCAGAATTGCAAAAAATGGCAAGGTCTTTAAGGTCAAAATAGGCTGGGTCATGAAGGGGTTAACATGCTGGTGGAGGGCTAGGATGGCTTTTCTGGAAAAAAGTGTCGACTGGGTAGCTCGTAGCGTGGTACAGCGTAGTCCATCAGGGCTTTGAAAGCTTCGCTTTCAACTAACCGGTAGGGCATCATCTCTAACGAGATTAGTCTAGCTATGTGGGCGTTCAAACCCTGTGTACGCGGATGCGAGGCTAAGTACTTCCTTTTTCTAACCATAGTCTCATGTAGGGTGAGCTGGACTGGAGAGCTGGAGATCGTGGAACTAGCGGGGGTGCCGGTGGACATGGCAGACTGAGAGACGGTGGGAGATGGTATTGTTGCCGCCGGTGTCCTAGATGCAGTGTTTCCTACTACGAAACTGGTGATTCCCTGACCCTGACTGCTTTGGCCTGGCAAAGAAACCTGCACAGATACTGCAGGTGGTGCGGGAAAATGGTGGCCCTACACTGCCGGAAGGGATGTTGCGTTGCTGACTAGCTTCATTGGCCGAGGGTGCTACAACCTTAAGGGACGTTTGGTAGTTAGTCCAGGCTTGCAAATGCATGGTGGTTAAATGTCTATGCATGCAACTTGTATTGAGACTTTTCAGATTCTGTCCTCTGCTTCAGGTAGTTGAACATTTTTGACAGATGACTTTGCGCTGATCAATTGGATGTTGTTTAAAAAAATGCCAGACTGCACTCTTTCTAGCATCGGATACCTTTTCAGGCATTGCAGACTGAGCTTTAACCGGATGGCTACGCTGTCCTCCAACAGGTTTTGGCTTTGCCACGCGTTTTGGGCAAGATACGGGCCCGGCAGATGGAACCTGTTGCGATGTTGATGCCTGCTGCGGCCCCTCCTCCTCCGCTTCAGAACTGCTGCTGCCTGCACCCTGTTCCCCCAATGGCTGCCAATCGGGGTCAAGAACTGGGTCATCTATTACCTCTTCTTGTAGCTCGTGTGCAACTTCGTCTGTGTCACCGTGTCGGTCGGTGGTATAGCGTTCGTGATGGGGCAACATAGTCTCATCAGGGTCTGATTCTTGATCATTACCCTGCGAGGGCAATGTTGTGGTCTGAGTCAAAGGACCAGCATAGTAGTCTTGCTGTGGCTGTGCATCAGTGCACTCCATGTCAGATTCAACTTGTCATGGGCATGGACTGTTAACTGCTTCACTTTCTAAGCCAGGGACGGTATGTGTAAAGAGCTCCATGGAGTAACCCGTTGTGTCGCCTGCTGCATTCTTCTCTGTTGTTGTTTTTGCTGAAGAGGACAAGGAAGCGACTTGTCCCTGACCGTGAACATCCACTAACGACGCGCTGCTTTGACATTTACCAGTTTCACGAGAGGAGGCAAAAGAGCTAGAGGCTGAGTCAGCAAGATAAGCCAAAACTTGCTCTTGCTGCTCCGGCTTTAAAAGCGGTTTTCCTACTCCCAGAAAAGGGAGCGTTCGAGGCCTTGTGTAGCCAGACGACGAACCTGGCTCCACAGCTCCAGAATTAGGTGAAATATTTTTTTTCCCACGACCAGCTGATGCTCCACCACTACCACTACCCTCATTACCAGCTGACAATGAACGCCCCCGGCCACGACCTCTTCCACCAGACTTCCTCATTGTTTTAAAAACGTAAACAAACTAACGGTATTTGTTGCTGTCACACAAATTACACGGTGAGCTATAACTTCAGTATGATTTAGCTACCCCTTTACAGGTGAGTGAGACCACAACGAAAATCAGGCACAATGTTACACACTCTGTTGTTGGTGGCAACAAATGAGAGAGATGCCACACACGCAGGACTGTCACTGAAGCACAAATGTAAATATTATCTCCCACTGATTTGATTTTTTTTTTTTTTTCAGGGAGACTTTAGGAAAAAAAAATAATAGAATAAAATGATTTTTTCAGGAAGAATTTAGAAAACAAATAAAATAAAATGATTTTTTCAGGGAGAATTTAGAAAACAAATAAAACAAAAAAAGGCTTTCTATGGCCCACTGAGTGAGAGATGACGCACACAGGAGTCAGGAGTGGCACACAAGCCCAGAGGCCAATATTTATCTCCCACTGATTGATGTAGTGATTTTTTCAGGTAGATTTTGGAACCCAAATCAAGCTAAAAAAATAATAGGCTTTCTATGGCCCACAATTGGAGAGAGAGAGAGATGGCACACCCAGGAGTCAAGACTGGCTCACAAGCAGAAAGGGCAATATTAATCTCCCACTGATTTGTTTTTTTTTTTTTTTTCAGGGAGACTTTAGGAAAAAAAAATAATAGAATAAAATGATTTTTTCAGGAAGAATTTAGAAACCAAATAAAATAAAATGATTTTTTCAGGGAGAATTTAGAAAACAAATAAAACAAAAAAAGGCTTTCTATGGCCCACTGAGTGAGAGATGACGCACACAGGAGTCAGGAGTGGCACACAAGCCCAGAGGCCAATATTTATCTCCCACTGATTGATGTAGTGATTTTTTCAGGTAGATTTTGGAACCCAAATCAAGCTAAAAAAATAATAGGCTTTCTATGGCCCACAATTGGAGAGAGAGAGAGAGATGGCACACCCAGGAGTCAAGACTGGCACACAAGCAGAAAGGGCAATATTAATCTCCCACTGATTTGTTTTTGTTTTTTTTTTCAGGGAGACTTTAGGAAAAAAAATAATAGAATAAAATGATTTTTTCAGGAAGAATTTAGAAACCAAATAAAATAAAATGATTTTTTCAGGGAGAATTTAGAAAACAAATAAAACAAAAAAAGGCTTTCTATGGCCCACTGAGTGAGAGATGGCGCACACAGGAGTCAGGAGTGGCACACAAGCCCAGAGGCCAATATTTATCTCTCACTGATTGATGTAGTGATTTTTTCAGGTAGATTTTGGAACCCAAATCAAGCTAAAAAAATAATAGGCTTTCTATGGCCCACAATTGGAGAGAGAGAGAGAGATGGCACACCCAGGAGTCAAGACTGGCACACAAGCAGAAAGGGCAATATTAATCTCCCACTGATTTGTTTTTGTTTTTTTTTTCAGGGAGACTTTAGGAAAAAAAATAATAGAATAAAATGATTTTTTCAGGAAGAATTTAGAAACCAAATAAAATAAATTGATTTTTTCAGGGAGAATTTAGAAAACAAATAAAACAAAAAAAGGCTTTCTATGGCCCACTGAGTGAGAGATGACGCACACAGGAGTCAGGAGTGGCACACAAGCCCAGAGGCCAATATTTATCTCCCACTGATTGATGTAGTGATTTTTTCAGGTAGATTTTGGAACCCAAATCAAGCTAAAAAAATAATAGGCTTTCTATGGCCCACAATTGGAGAGAGAGAGAGAGATGGCACACCCAGGAGTCAAGACTGGCACACAAGCAGAAAGGGCAATATTATCTCCCACTGATTTGTTTTTTTTTTTTTTTTCAGGGAGACTTTAGGAAAAAAAAATAATAGAATAAAATGATTTTTTCAGGAAGAATTTAGAAACCAAATAAAATAAAATGATCTTTTCAGGGAGAATTTAGAAAACAAATAAAACAAAAAAAGGCTTTCTATGGCCCACTGAGTGAGAGGTGACGCACACAGGAGTCAGGAGTGGCACACAAGCCCAGAGGCCAAGATTTATCTCCCACTTTTTTTTTTTTGTTCCATGGAAAATTTATAAACCCAATAAAAAAAATAATAAATAGGCTTTCTATGGCCCACTATCTGAGAGAGAGAGAGATGGCACGCTTAGGACTGGCACACAAGCCCAAAGGCCAATATTAATCTCCCTTTTTTTTCAGGGAGAATTTATAAAACCAAAAAAAAAAAAATAAATAGGCTTTCTATGGCCCACTATTTGTGAGAGAGATGGCACGCTCAGGACTGGCACACAAGCCCAGAGGCCAATATTAATCTCCCACTTTTTTTTTTTGTTCCAGGGAAAATTTATAAACCCAATAAAAAAAATAATAAATAGGCTTTCTATGGCCCACTATCTGAGAGAGAGAGATGGCACGCTTAGGACTGGCACACAAGCCCAAAGGCCAATATTAATCTCCCACTGATTGATTTATTGATTTTTTCAGGTAGAATTTAGAACCAAAATCAAGCAAAAAAATAAATAGGCTTTCTATGGCCCACTGACTGAGAGATGGCACACACAGGAGTCAAGAGTGGCACACAAGCCCTGAGGCCAATATTTTTCTCCCACTGATTGATGTAGTGATTTTTTCAGGTAGATTTTATAACCCAAATCAAGCAAAAAAATAAATAGGCTTTCTATGGCCCACTGAGTGAGAGATGGCACACACAGGGATGGCACTCTGGCAGAAATGTCAATCTTAATCTCCTACAAAAAAAAAAAAAAAAACAGGGAGTGTCCTTCAATTACTATCTCCCTGCAGTAATCTCAGCCAGGTATGGCAGGCAGCAATAAGGAGTGGACTGATGCACAAATTAAATAAAAAGTGTGTACAAACAAAAAAGATAGCTGTGCAGAAAGGAAGGAACAAGAGGATTTGTGCTTTGAAAAAAGCAGTTGGTTTGCACAGCGGCGTACACACAGCAATGCAGCTGTCAGGGAGCCTTCTAGGGCAGCCCAATGAGCTACAGCGCTGAGGGGAAAAAAAAAAATGTAGCTTCCACTGTCCCTGCACACCGAAGGTGGTGTTGGGCAGTGGAAATCGCTACAGCACAAGCGGTTTGGTGGTTAATGGACCCTGCCTAACGCTATCCCTGCTTCTGACGAAGCGGCAGCAACCTCTCCCTAAGCTCAGATCAGCAGCAGTAACATGGCGGTCGGCGGGAACGCCCCTTTATAGCCCCTGTGACGCTGCAGACAGCAAGCCAATCACTGCAATGCCCTTCTCTAAGATGGTGGGGACCAGGACCTATGTCATCACGCTGCCCACACTCTGCGTTTACCTTCATTGGCTGAGAAATGGCGCTTTTCGCGTCATTGAAACGCGACTTTGGCGCGAAAGTCGCGTACCGCATGGCCGACCCCGCACAGGGGTCGGATCGGGTTTCATGAAACCCGACTTTGCCAAAAGTCGGCGACTTTTGAAAATGAACGACCCGTTTCGCTCAACCCTATTAACAGCAGCTCAGATTAGAGACTAGGTCAATGCCACACAGAGTTCTATCAGCAGACACATCTCTACAACAACTGTTAAGAGGAGACTTTGTACAGCAGGCCTTCATGGTAAAATAGCTGCTAGGAAACCACTGCTAAGGACAGGCAACAAGCAGAATAGACTTGTTTGGGCTAAAGAACTCAAGGAATGGACATTAGACCAGTGGAAATCTGTGCTTTGGTCTGATGAGTCCAAATATGAGATCTTTGGTTCCAACCACCTTTGTCTTTGTGCGACGCAGAAAAGGTGAACGGACGGACTCTGCATGCCTGGTTCCCACCATGAAGCATGGAGGAGGAGGTGTGATGGTGTGGGGGTGCTTTGCTGGTGACACTGTTGGGGATTTATTCAAAATTGAAGGCATACTGAACCAACATGGCTACCACAGCATCTTGCAGCGGCATGCTATTCCATCCGGTTTGCGTTTAGTTGGACCATCATTTATTTTTCAACAGGACAATGACCCCAAACATACCTCCAGACTGTGTAAGGGCTATTTGACCAAGAAGGAGAGTGATGGGGTGCTATACCAGATGACCTGGCCTCCACAGTCACCAGACCTGAACCCAATCGAGATGGTTTGGGGTGAGCTGGACCGCAGAGTGAAGGCAAAAGGGCCAACAAGTGCTAAGCATCTCTGGGAACTCCTTCAAGATTGTTGGGAGACCATTCTCGGTGACTACCTCTTGAAGTTCATCAAGAGAATGCCAAGAGTGTGCAAAGCAGTCATCAAAGCAAAAGGTGGCTACTTTGAAGAAACTAGAATATAAGACATAATTTCAGTTGTTTCACACTTTTTTGTTAAGTATATAATTCCACATGTGTTAATTCATAGTTTTAATGCCTTCAGTGTGAATTTACAATTTTCATAGTCACGGGGGCGTGGTTTGCACGGGAGCAGGAGCAGACCTACTTTACAGGAGCTCCTGTAATTTCCCAGATCCAAGCTACTAAAAAGCTACAAAAAGTGGATTATTTGGGTCCTAAAGCTCTATCAACATGCCTGGAACTGACTCCAAGAAGAATGGACCCAGTCCTGTGAAGAGAAAACCTTCTCCAGGACAGAAATATAGCCGTGGCTCTGGAGGAGTGCTGTCCCTGCAAGGAGGAAAGCATGGAGGATCTGCACAGCTGAAGCCGACACCCTGTCAGACCCCAGCTAAACCAAGGACTCCTGCAGTAAAGCTGATCTCCGGGGTGCAGACCAGCAAGAAAGTTCCCCTTCCAGCTGTGCTGTCACTGGTGAGTGGCAGCAGAAAGAAGCAAGGAGCTGTGGTGGAACTGGGCGCAGGGATGAAGCAAGCAGCAGATGAGAACAAAGAGATGACTCATCCTTTACAGGAGCCCAGCAAGCTGCAGCTGCCCAGCCAAGCACGGAGGAGCAGCCTAAACCACAGGGCACAGGAGTTTGTGCCGAAGACACTGACAGCTGCCGGGACCCGGAGTGAGACCGCGACTCTGACCGCTGAACAGGGGTCACAGAAAGGAATGCCGCTCTATGCAGAGAAAGCAGTAACGGGATCGCCCCAGGGAAGTTTCACACTGGAATTACAAGAGGGAGCGCTGCTGCATATGGAAAGGAGCGACAGGTTGCTGAACCAAGGGAACCTGGATAAAGAAGAATGCGCTACTACTACAGGAGTGGATTATAAAACAAACGGACTTGAGAATGGAGTGGATCATGGGACTTCTGCGTGGGTAAGCAATGTGCTGCACTACCCCATTTTAAATGAACAGTCATCTCCTTACAATAGCACCGCAAGGGGCTTAGCTGGGTTTACCAGCATTAAGGGGAAACATGACACTACTGAAGTACAATTACAGCACAGCCCTACTGTTGTAAGCCCCCCCTGCCATAACATCTTAGAGCTGCAGAGAGAGAATCCCAATGAAACACCACTAGGGGAAATATCTAGGAGTCAAAAAATTATAATGGATGATCTTGGGTTTAATTCTGAGTTTTATGAGTCCCTAATTACTTACTTTAACTTTAATAGAAACAGAGCTACAGGAAGAAAGCAGGAGGGGGAAGGGGAAGAAGTAGAAGATGTAATGACTAATATATCTAACAGCTGTAATGGATCCTTAGAGGGATCAGAGCGTTCAATATCAAACGAGTCATCTGTGAATAGTGAGGGCTTTAATTTCTCTGACTATGAAACGGATAATTATTCCGGATATTCTACATCAAGTGAGGCTCCCTGTGAGTCATCTAAATTGCCTAAAAAGCGCAGCTTTAAAAACTCTTCCCCTGCTTTATTAACATTGGAAGGGATCCCAGCATCTGATGACTATCCAACTGAGGGTTTTATGGTGTATCTCCTCAAATCATTTTTGACCACTATGAATATTTGTGGTAAAGATGTCATCCCTGATCCTAAACAATCATTTAATTCAAAGGCTTCCCAAGCTTTTATAAAAAAGCTTTTCCAAGAGATAATAAAATCTGTAAACTCTGTCACTGAGTCAATCCCCCCTAGCATAGCTACTGGAACTTCACTTGCTCAAGAATCATTTGCATATAAAAACAAACTTGAAAAAAACGAACAAAACTTATCTCAAGCAATCTCTAAGCCTTCAGAATTATTGGAGGGGATTCAGAAAAAAATGGATCTTCTAAAGGCCAATTTAAACAACTTTGAGGATTTTAGAAGGAAGAATAACGTTAAGATCAGGGGTATACCAGATTCAATTCAGGCTTCCCAGTTGGAGAGTTATGTATCATCAATGATCTCTAACTTATTTCCTAACTCTACCGAAGGCCCTCTGATAGAAAAGGTTGTCAGAATACGCAGACCACCCACGCTTCCCAGGGATTTATCATGTGACGTCATTGTTACTTTTTACCCAAATTGGGTCAGGAACGCGCTCTTAGGTATCTCAAAAAATCCGAGATTTCTCTCTTCCCCTTACAAGCAACTGGTTTTTTATAAGGATTTGTCTAAAGTCACTCTCCAAAACAGGAGAGTTTTTTCGCATACCACAAGAGAACTGCTGCGTGCAGGCCTCTCTTACTCCTGGACAAGATCATCAACCCTCCGGGTGAGACTTCCGTCAGGTTTATTTCATGTTGCCTCTCCGGACGAGGGTATTGAATTTTTAAAACGCATTGGAATCAACTCCTCTGAAGCCACATCCAGTTCCCTACCAACAACTTGAAGGGTAACTGTTCTGGTTGAACAATCTACAAAAATCTGTTATTTGACTAGCTGTAACAACTTAATTCCACTTTAAAAGTTTTTTTAAAAAATTTTTTTCGTTACTTGATTGTTTCTTGGATCAAAACCGAACTTTCCTCCACTAGGTCTTAGGGGTGCCATGTGCACTCTGGGACTTGGGCAGGCATTATTTCACACATTATGCGATCTTTAATCTACTTTTATCTCACAGGCTATAAAAAACGTGTATACTAATATTACTGAGCATCATATAATATGGACTTTTCAGCGACGTTATCTGATATTCCACTTATTGTGTTTATAAGTAGGCATCATATTCATACAGTATATCTCTATACTTAGGCTACTTTGAATCCGACATGTATATGGTTGTTTTCTCTTTTAGGCCCAGCTATTAAGCAACATTTGTCTTTACTGTAAATGCTTATTATTATTATTCTACTTCATCGCACAGGCTACTTTAATTCTGGCTTGTATACTTTTGTCTATTCTCTTGGGCCTAGTTATTAAGCAACATTTTTTCTTTACTGCTAATGCTTATTTTTACTATACTGCATCGCAAGACTAATTTAATTTTCGTCCCTTTGTTAGTGACATATATATGTAGTATATTTAAGCTACCAATTTATGGTCTGTTTTCTAATGCCTGATATTTCATTCCCCATTTCACTTGGGGATTCCTTTCCTTTTCCCAACCCTATGTTTATTTCCTTCCCCTTTCTCTCATTTCTACCTGTTTAAAATTGAAAATACCAATAAAAACGTTTGAAAACAATTTTCATAGTCACGAAAATACAGATAACATAGTAACATAGTAACATAGTTAGTAAGGCCGAAAAAAGACATTTGTCCATCCAGTTCAGCCTATATTCCATCATAATAAATCCCCAGATCTACGTCCTTCTACAGAACCTAATAATTGTATGATACAATATTGTTCTGCTCCAGGAAGACATCCAGGCCTCTCTTGAACCCCTCGACTGAGTTCGCCATCACCACCTCCTCAGGCAAGCAATTCCAGATTCTCACTGCCCTAACAGTAAAGAATCCTCTTCTATGTTGGTGGAAAAACCTTCTCTCCTCCAGACGCAAAGAATGCCCCCTTGTGCCCGTCACCTTCCTTGGTATAAACAGATCCTCAGCGAGATATTTGTATTGTCCCCTTATATACTTATACATGGTTATTAGATCGCCCCTCAGTCGTCTTTTTTCTAGACTAAATAATCCTAATTTCGCTAATCTATCTGGGTATTGTAGTTCTCCCATCCCCTTTATTAATTTTGTTGCCCTCTTTTGGACTCTCTCTAGTTCCATTATATCCTTCCTGAGCACCGGTGCCCAAAACTGGACACAGTACTCCATGTGCGGTCTAACTAGGGATTTGTACAGAGGCAGTATAATGCTCTCATCATGTGTATCCAGACCTCTTTTAATGCACCCCATGATCCTGTTTGCCTTGGCAGCTGCTGCCTGGCACTGGCTGCTCCAGGTAAGTTTATCATTAACTAGGATCCCCAAGTCCTTCTCCCTGTCAGATTTACCCAGTGGTTTCCCATTCAGTGTGTAATGGTGATATTGATTCCCTCTTCCCATGTGTATAACCTTACATTTATCATTGTTAAACCTCATCTGCCACCTTTCAGCCCAAGTTTCCAACTTATCCAGATCCATCTGTAGCAGAATACTATCTTCTCTTGTATTAACTGCTTTACATAGTTTTGTATCATCTGCAAATATCGATATTTTACTGTGTAAACCTTCTACCAGATCATTAATGAATATGTTGAAGAGAACAGGTCCCAATACTGACCCCTGCGGTACCCCACTGGTCACAGCGACCCAGTTAGAGACTATACCATTTATAACCACCCTCTGCTTTCTATCACTAAGCCAGTTACTAACCCATTTACACACATTTTCCCCCAGACCAAGCATTCTCATTTTGTGTACCAACCTCTTGTGCGGCACGGTATCAAACGCTTTGGAAAAATCGAGATATACCACGTCCAATGACTCACCGTGGTCCAGTCTATAGCTTACCTCTTCATAAAAACTGATTAGATTGGTTTGACAGGAGCGATTTCTCATAAACCCATGCTGATATGGAGTAAGAGTAACAGATGTAACAGTATGGAGTAAGAGTAACAGTAAGAGTAACAGTAACAGTAACAGTAAGAGTAACAGTATGGAGTAAGAGTAACAGATAAATCATTAAATGAGAAGGTGTGTCCAAACGTTTGGTCTGTACTGTATATATATATATATATATATATATATAGACATATATATATATATATATATATATATATATAAATATAAATACATCTCTACGATGTAAAGTACTCCAGACAAATCCAAAAGTTAAAACATTATAGCTCACCTCATATATACATCTGTACAATGTATTACAGGGGTTTTCCTATCTTAGTCATTCATTTTTGAGATGGGAATACATGTCTATGTGCGGTGGTCTAAATTGACTGGAATTACGGAAACCATTGAGTGGGCTGTGCTAAACTGTTACTGTAAATGCTATAGAAATTAAGGGGAATTGTGGCAACTGGTGTAAAATGTAAACATCGGCAGTAAGAGCTATTTTTTAATTTTTTAAATAATTAGGATTTCTGATGTGAAGAGATGTAAGCCCGCAAAGGGCAGGGTCCTCGCCCCTCTGTATCAGTCCGTCATTGTTAGTTTGTTTACTGTATGTGATATTTGTAACTCTGTATGTAACCCCTTCTCATGTACAGCACCATGGAATCAATGGTGCTATATAAATAAATAATAATAATAATAATTTAGATGAGACATGTATCTACTGAGAGGATTATGTTTATCCCAAATGGCAAATGTACATTATATATAGTGTTATCTACATCTATAACATGCACATTTGCTGCACACTGTCTGAGCTTAGGCACTGTGCCCTTCCCTCTCCCAAACATTCTTTTCCCCTTCTTTCATCCATCACCTGCCTATCTGACCTGTAATAACAATCCTAATTTTACTACACAATAAATCTGATATTTTTGTCCCCCATAGTAAAGGCAGAAGAAAGGCTGTTAATTGCTGTGAAGTGAACTGTGGCATTGTTCTACATGTATTCCAGCGACCCAAGCGACATTCTTGGGTGTGCATATTGCCAGCTTCGTGGGAAAGAAACCTTCTCCTCCACAAGCGAAGCTTCCATGTTGTGTGAGGTCCTTTTTAGCAGCAGACACGTGGTTTGGGAATGCAGACTGCAACTAAGACAATACCATGGACCCTGAGATAATAGGATGGACCCGCTGCTTCAGTAACTGGACATATTTGGGCTGTTTCTTTCAGCGATGTTGGTGGCTGCTATCCTTTCCTCACCTTGGTAACATATTCCTGGCTGCACAACCTCGCTGAGAATTCCTTGATTGACCCTTTCTTAATGACCAAGTGTACATCTGACACTTATGTTCGTGACAACACCTACTGAGTCGTAAGAAAATAATAGGCCCAGTCACAGAAAATGCACATACTATTCTCTGTAAAAATAAAACTGGATAGTGGAGACATTCAGTAAGTGGAATCTGTATTTCCTTCTGAAGGCCATAAGTCAGACTATCATAATATTTTCTTATTTTCAGAGGAAAAGTCGCAATTAATTATTTTATATGAGTGTTATAAAAACAGAGGCCTTTTTGTCTTACATGATGAAATGTTTTTACAGTTTGTCTGGTTGGATGTGACATCTGGAATATAGTTCCTTGTGAACATTTTAGGTTTGATGTAGGTTATTGGGCAATGCAAACATTGTAATTATTAGTGTTTATCATGCAGTAAAATGCAGAGGGGTCAGTTCATGTCACACATGTCTGCATGTTTATGTAGCTTGTCCCCTCTTGGGTCCAACCTTCTGTGGGTACAAACTACAGCAGTTTAGGGTTGACAGAAGTTCAGAGGTTTGTATTTGTCTAATGAGAAATGTGGTGGGGCCATACATTTTTCTACTGATATAATCTAAAGATCATTTCTTAGAAGGTGTCGACTCCGGCACAGCAGTTTCTACTCTAATCATTCCACTTTAGAGAAATAATTCATCATACTATAATGCTAAATACATTATAAATATTCCCCAATACAAATCCCTCATCACCCAAAAGGAGCAGAATCCAAGCTGTTCTTCAACAAGTCCAACAGATAATGTGATAGATAATCTCATTCCGGTGGCTGTATAACTACATGGGCAGTAAGCATGGCAAGTGGCAACTGCTAAGGAGCTCAACAAGTAAAAGGTCCATCTCCGTAAAGTAGGAAGGACTATGGAGTTCTCTGCTGCTGCTGTATCCCTGATATTAGCATTATTATTCTTTTTCCATTCCATCGATTTCCATTCTTCCTATTCTTTGACATCACTGCATTATCCTTATACATTACATACATGCACTTGTATATTGACATCTTTATTGATGGTTTTCTGTGCCGCGATGTCACTGTTTGCATGTTGACATTTAGTGTGTGCTATTCTTCTGCTGTGATATACAGTGTAATTTTGTGTGTTTCTTCTGTATCATTATTTGTATCATTTTTATGTTGTACATTTAACAAATGTATAACTTTACAGTACACTGTGAACAAGACCTGTTCTAAGGGGTATACTGGTAAAACCACTGCGCTGTGGAGCGAAGAGAGAGCCTGGAGGGGCTTTACAAGATGAACATCTGACTCTTCGCTAGAACCCCTGAAGGTTTGGCTAGGGTTGACTCCAGAAGGACGCCAGGTGCTACTCCAGGACAGACCTCAGACACATGGCAGCCGGCCCCCAAGGGGCACATAGTTGGAACGGCCAAGAATAGTTGGACTTTGACAAGTACAGGCAGTTATGGCAGGAATACTGGAAGACAAGGCAGGTGTAGACAGGTATGTCTGGTATACAGACTGGCACGGCAGGTGCAGACAGGTATGGCTGGTATACAGACTGGCATGGCAGGTGTATTCACGTACGGCTGGTATACAGACTGGCACAGCAGGTGCAGGCAGGTACAGCTGATATACAAACTGGCACATCAGTGCAGGCACGTGCGGCTGGAATACAGACTGGCACAGCAGATGCAGGCAGATACAGCTGGTATACAGACTGGTACGGTAGTAACAAGTTGGTACTGGTAGGTACTGGCAGGCACTAGCAGGAGCTAGTGAGTACTGTTGGGTACTAACAGACAGAGGTTCTGAGAACTAGCAAGCATGCAAACAGATAATCCCTGCATATGTTGCAGCTGTCAAACAGCCGTAAGACATGCAGCCATGGTGACTCGAACACAGTATTCGAGCACGCCAAAGATACTCTATTAGCACACGAGCATGTGGGATAACACCCTATCCTAGCACGTTCGCTCATCACCACAAACCACAATGCTGTAGTTTATCCTGAGGAAGAAGCATGTGTGCCTCGAAACGTGTTAACAAATAAAAACTGCATTAAAACCACCTCGGTTTCCTACTACATCCTATACTACTGGCAGTGCAGTTTTATCCCCATTTCTTCCAATTCCACATACAACAATTGTATTCTTAGTGGCTGCTTAAAAACTGATGTGCAATGAGGATTAGGACCTAAGACCACTACTAATTGTTAAAAAAACAGTGTAAGGTGCACAGTTCCTGCATGATCTGTGCGCAAATTATGTTGTATGGGCTCAATAGTAAGTACATGGGTATGGACAGTGTATGAACTCTTAGACTTACTATTGAGCCTCTGCACTTCAGAGCAGTGTTTTGACCCATCCATGGTGGTGTCAGGCTCTGGACTTAACCGAATGGCTGCAGATAGCAGCCACTATAAGATATAAAATTGCACTAAATGAAAAGCACCTATCATATGTGGCACAAAGGGACAAAGTAGAAATTAAAATGCTTTTATGTTTTAAAATCGTTGATGACAGTTGTCGTGGTTGGAGTTGGGATCGTATTCTGAGTTATGTTATTGAGTACAAGAGTCAGTTGGGTTACACCCCTGGAAGAAATTAATCTTGGAGGAGGAAAATATCTAAGCACATGATGTACACTTTTACCTATTGCGTTCCCCATATTTCATTAAAGATTGTTAGCTTTTTTTTTGGATCTGGATAAGTTGGAAACTTGGGCTGAAAGGTGGCAGATGAGGTTTAACAATGATAAATGTAAGGTTATACACATGGGAAGAAGGAATCAATGTCACCATTACACACTGAATGGGAAACCACTGGGTAAATCTGACAGGGAGAAGGACTTGGGGATCCTAGTTAATGATAAACTTACCTGGAGCAGCCAGTGCGAGGCAGCAGCTGCCAAGGCAAACAGGATCATGGGGTGCATTAAAAGAGGTCTGGATACACATGATGAGAGCATTATACTGCCTCTGTACCAATCCCTAGTTAGACCGCACATGGAGTACTGTGTCCAGTTTTGGGCACCGGTGCTCAGGAAGGATATAATGGAATTAGAGAGAGTACAAAGGAGGTCAACAAAATTAATAAAGGGTATGGGAGAACTACAATACCCAGACAGATTAGCGAAATTAGGATTATTTAGTCTAGAAAAAAGACAACTGAGGGGCGATCTAATAACCATGTATAAGTATATAAGGGGACAATACAAATATCTCGCTGAGGATCTGTTTATACCAAGGAAGGTGACGGGCACAAGGGGGCATTCTTTGCGTCTGGAGGATAGAAGGTTTTTCCACCAACATAGAAGAGGATTCTTTACTGTTAGGGCAGTGAGAATCTGGAATTGCTTGCCTGAGGAGGTGGTGATGGCGAACTCAGTCGAGGGGTTCAAGAGAGGCCTGGATGTCTTCCTGGAGCAGAACAATATTGTATCATACAATTATTAGGTTCTGTAGAAGGACGTAGATCTGGGGATTTATTATGATGGAGTATAGGCTGAACTGGATGGACAAATGTCTTTTTTCGGCCTTACTAACTATGTTACTATGTTACTTTTGAGCAGGAACCTAATTCCTCCTGTAACTGCTGAACTATGTGTAACTTTGTATTGCCTGTACATGTCCCCACTCAATTGTAAAGTGCTGCGGAATATTTAGGCGCTATATAAATAAAATTATTATTATATGGTTATTAATGCAAATCAAGATGTCACCATAGGCTGTTTGAGCAGCAGGTCAGGTTCTTATAGTACCTTTATTAGTTTTACTAGCATACTGTATATACTGAGACATGCTGTGACACAAACTACTTCAGCCTAATTGTAATAGTAATATCACACTAATATAATTAAGATGTTCAACTTGTATCAGATTTGTAATTGAAAACGTGAGTTTTCCTATAATAATTATGGACTTTACCAATATTGTACATATAACATTCATGTCATTTTATGATCCTAAAATACAAGTTTCAGAACTCTAAGTGCGTTATTTCAGCTAAATATGGCGGAATTATGACTATAAATACTGTACACATGAAATCAATTAGGTTGGAGATTGTAACATCACAGATACCATAAAAGCACATTAAATCTACATTAACATGATGGCATATGGACAAATATAATTGGACTTATTGTTTCTCTAAACATCCAATTTGTTCTTCATGTCGAAAAAGAACACAACACATGTGGAGAGGGGATTAGGTAACAATGTATCCCGGCTCATGTCATCATGTGGCAACATGTGGCTTACATCCTCCGGGGCAGAGTCGTTCTAGTCTCTATGCATCATTACAAAAGGGAAAACTAGTACAGAATAGTGCAGGACTAAACACGAGTACCTGTTGATGTGTTCTTGCTTGCACGTGCTGCCGGAGAAGACGCTGTTGCTGCTGCTGTTGCAATAATTTTAGCTGTAATCGCTGCTGCTCAGGGCTGATCACATGCATGGAAGGCGGCTGCATTACTGGACCCGAACGTCTTTGTAGCATGTTTGATAGGGCTTGCTTTGTGGTTGTAGGAAGATATAGACCTGCAGGATCCAGTCTGGGGCCGATTTCTACAGAAACATGATTAGTAGTATGTTAGATACAATGAAATATGAAAGCTGCCTAATGTAGATTAATAATTAAAACCATCAATTAATGGAGTAGTGATACATACTTATTTCGCTGAACAAGATGTCAAGAGACAATTCAATAGGTTAATAAAAAATCATAACATAAATATAAAGAAAAGATCATTAAGGATGTGTTCACACAGGGTTTACTTACATGGATTTTGAAGCTGATCTACGTCAAAATCCATATAAAAAATGTGTCAATATTCTTTTAATGCTTCGTGATGTGGATTTTAAAGTGATTCTTCATCAAAATCCATATAAAAACAGCTCTGTAGACCTAACATGAGAGGCTCGGGGATATACCAACAGGGACAGGGTACTGAAGACTCCTATGCTAGTGATCTGCGTGCGACCTAGTGGTGAAGCGACCAGCAATCCTACATTTATCATCTTTCTTGTGGCTGGATAATGAAAACATTTAATGGAAAATTTCTTTAAGGGAATTAAATCTAGTTTAAATAAGGTATTTATTTTAAATGGATTTTTTTATTTTGACAATGTTTTTTTTTTAGTTTTCCATATAACACTCTATGTAACAAATCAGAAATCTTGTAATTTTCACACTGGCTGCTAGATCTATTAATAGGCTCATACTTTTTATTCTGTGCAGAAGACTTTTCAGCCGTCTCATTATCATTACAGACATTATTATAATGAAAGGTAACATCTCTACACATAGGATCCACCATTCGCAATAGATAATATCACAGCTCACCTTCCCAAGCAATTAGGGGAAAAGGATCTCTAGTCCCAATTCAAAGTGTTCAAGTTGGGCCCTACTGCTTAAAAGAAATGGACACATTTTCCATGCATGTCTTAGGCTGACGTCACACTAGTAGTATTTGGTCAGTATTTTACATCAGTATTTGTAAGCCAAAACCAGGAGTGGGTGATAAATGCAGAAGTGGTGCATATGTTTCTATTATACTTTTACTCTAATTGTTCCACTCCAGGTTTTGGCTTACAAATACTGATGTAAAATACTGACCAAATACTAGTGTGATGGCAGCCTAATACTAGCATCTTGCTACTTGTGCTGTACAGCACCTCTCACCAGAGCAGTCATAATGACAACGCTTCTCTTGTGTATTTTATTTAGCTTCTTCAATTCGACATTTGAGAAAAATCATATTATCTAACCGCAAACTCACATTTTTGGATTGTCTAACAATAAACAGTAGAAATATACTTTACAATTTGAAAAATAAAGCCAACTTCTATTTACTACAGCTTGCTTCCCCTGGTCCCTTAATAATAACATTTGCCCAGACTGAACATACTCAGTTTATACTTAGAATCTTCACAATAAAAAGGTGACTTTGAACCAATAGCAAAACCTACTCAGGAACTCACAAAAGAAAGCAAAAAAATAATTTTATTAGAATCAAAGAGTGATACATAAAGTCAGGCTCAGATTGGCCCATAATGGAACAGGGGAATCCCCTGGTGGGCCCTTGTGTAGATCTGGGTCCCCAACCCCAGGCATGTGGGGGTGCACGCAAGCGTCCCAGAAGCAAAGCGTCACGAAGATAAGCGTCGTGTTACATCAGTTATTCCATGGCAAAGAACTAACATTCATCTTCTCTCTTCACACAGGTATAACTTCCCTCCTCTGCTTGCTGTCTCATCTGCTGCAATAGACTCTAATGGTATAACTTCCCACCCCTGCTTGCTGTCTCATCTGCTGCAATAGACTCTAATGATATAACTTCCCACCCCTGCTTGCTGTCTCATCTGCTGCAATAGACTCTAATAGTATAACTTCCCTCCTCTGCTTGCTGTCTCATCTCCTGCAATAGACTCTAATAGTATAACTTCCCACCTCTGCTTGCTGTCTCATCTGCTGCAATAGACTCTAATGGTATAACTTCCCACCCCTGCTTGCTGTCTCATCTGCTGCAATAGACTCTAATGGTATAACTTCCCACCCCTGCTTGCTGTCTCATCTGCTGCAATAGACTCTAATAGTATAACTTCCCTCCTCTGCTTGCTGTCTCATCTCCTGCAATAGACTCTAATAGTATAACTTCCCACCTCTGCTTGCTGTCTCATCTGCTGCAATAGACTCTAATGGTATAACATCCCACCTCTGCTTGCTGTCTCATCTGCTGCAATAGACTCTAATGGTAAAACTTCCCACCTCCGCTTGCTGTCTCATCTGCTGCAATAGACTCTAATGGTATAACATCCCACCTCTGCTTGCTGTCTCATCTGCTGCAATAGACTCTAATGGTAAAACTTCCCACCTCCGCTTGCTGTCTCATCTGCTGCAATAGACTCTAATGGTATAACATTCCACCTCTGCTTGCTGTCTCATCTGCTGCAAAAGACTCTAATGGTATAACTTCCCACCTCTGCTTGCTGTCTCATCTACTGCAATAGACTCTAATGGTATAACATCCCACCTCTGCTTGCTGTCTCATCTGCTGCAATAGACTCTAATGGTATAACTTCCCACCTCTGCTTGCTGTCTCATCTGCTGCAATAGACTCTAATGGTATAACTTCCCACCCCTGCTTGCTGTCTCATCTGCTGCAATAGACTCTAATGGTATAACATCCCACCTCTGCTTGCTGTCTCATCTGCTGCAATAGACTCTAATGGTAAAACTTCCCACCTCCGCTTGCTGTCTCATCTGCTGCAATAGACTCTAATGGTATAACATCCCACCTCTGCTTGCTGTCTCATCTGCTGCAATAGACTCTAATGGTAAAACTTCCCACCTCCGCTTGCTGTCTCATCTGCTGCAATAGACTCTAATGGTATAACATTCCACCTCTGCTTGCTGTCTCATCTGCTGCAAAAGACTCTAATGGTATAACTTCCCACCTCTGCTTGCTGTCTCATCTACTGCAATAGACTCTAATGGTATAACATCCCACCTCTGCTTGCTGTCTCATCTGCTGCAATAGACTCTAATGGTATAACTTCCCACCTCTGCTTGCTGTCTCATCTGCTGCAATAGACTCTAATGGTATAACTTCCCACCTCTGCTTGCTGTCTCATCTGCTGCAATAGACTCTAAAGGTATAACATCCCACCTCTGCTTGCTGTCTCATCTGCTGCAAAAGACTCTAATGGTATAACTTCCCACCCCTGCTTGCTGTCTCATCTGCTGCAATAGACTCTAATGGTATAACATCCCACCTCTGCTTGCTGTCTCATCTGCTGCAAAAGACTCTAATGGTATAACTTCCCACCTCTGCTTGCTGTCTCATCTGCTGCAATAGACTCTAAAGGTATAACATCCCACCTCTGCTTGCTGTCTCATCTGCTGCAATAGACTCTAATGGTATAACATCCCACCTCTGCTTGCTGTCTCATCTGCTGCAAAAGACTCTAATGGTATAACTTCCCACCCCTGCTTGCTGTCTCATCTGCTGCAATAGCCTCTAGTGGTATAACATCCCACCTCTGCTTGCTGTCTCATCTGCTGCAATAGACTCTAATGGTAAAACTTCCCACCTCCGCTTGCTGTCTCATCTGCTGCAATAGACTCTAATGGTATAACATTCCACCTCTGCTTGCTGTCTCATCTGCTGCAAAAGACTCTAATGGTATAACTTCCCACCTCTGCTTGCTGTCTCATCTACTGCAATAGACTCTAATGGTATAACATCCCACCTCTGCTTGCTGTCTCATCTGCTGCAATAGACTCTAATGGTATAACTTCCCACCTCTGCTTGCTATCTCATCTGCTGCAATAGACTCTAATGGTATAACATCCCACCTCTGCTTGCTGTCTCATCTGCTGCAATAGACTCTAATGGTATAACATCCCACCTCTGCTTGCTGTCTCATCTGCTGCAAAAGACTCTAATGGTATAACTTCCCACCTCTGCTTGCTGTCTCATCTGCTGCAATAGACTCTAGTGGTATAACATCCCACCTCTGCTTGCTGTCTCATCTGCTGCAATAGACTCTAATGGTATAACATCCCACCTCTGCTTGCTGTCTCATCTGCTGCAATAGACTCTAGTGGTATAACTTCCCACCTCTGCTTGCTGTCTGTCATCTGCTGCTTTACCATCTAGAAACATATTTTAATGTGTCTGCTAATTCATTGGTATAATTCATTTGGTGCGTTGTACTTAAAACTCACTGTTGCATATCCATGACTGGGATCAGTGTAGATCTTATCTGGTGGATGGTGATAAAATAGATGTTACCAGGCTGAATGTCTTTGATCATCTAGTGGATAGTGGATGCTTTCCTGAAACGGAAAGTACTTGCAAGTAGCATAATACAAAGGATAGCAGGTTTACCCAGAATCCTTTGCAGTAGGCGGAGCTATGCAAATCATCTCTTTCCACCCCAGTCTAATCCACAGCGCTTGGAATCGCCAAGCGTGCAATGCTGCGGATTAGTTTCTAAATTTACACAGCCAACCAATTCCTACCTGTGGACACGTGTTTCGGGCTTTAGGCCCTCATCAGCACAGGGCTGGAATTGGTTGGCTGTATGGAGTGGGGCTCGGTGAGCAAGCGATACATACATGCTAGCCACCTTAGGGAGATACCCAAGTTGGGCTAAATGTAGCGGGACGAAAGAGCCCGAAAAGCCCTCTACTTAAAGGAAATACATAGTGGATACTTTCCTGAAATGGAAAGTACTTGCAAGCAGCATAATACAAAGGATAGCAGGTTTAAGTAGAGGGCTTTTCGGTCTCTTTCATCCCGCTACATTTAGCCCAACTTGGGTCTCTCCCTAAGGTGGCTAGCATGTATGTATTTGATCATCTAAACAGAAAAAAAAACAAAACCCTGGTGTGCTGGCCCCAGCTGCCATATTATCCTCAACCAGATCCCACAATCCATCTCTTCTGACCCAGCCGTCTGGACTATAAATTTAGAAACATCCTTAGGGGTGCACGCATGTGGGGGTGCACGCAAGCGTCCCAGAAGCAAAGTGTCACGAAGCTAAGCATCATCATACAGCAGTTATTCCATGGCAGTTAGTCAGGGCAGGAGTCAGTTAACCCATACTCTGCACTCCCTTCTATCCATGTGCTTTATTCCTATCTTCCTATGTTCCGTTGCAATCCACTTTCACCACCCAATCCCCCCTCCATCAAGACTCATGTACATCCACTCCTCACTCCTTTTCTCTCCCATGGACAGCTCCTACGCACTTCTCACCTTCTTGAAAAATCTCAGTCCATCTTGCCCAAACACACTGCACAAAAAAACTTCATACAATTTCAAAAACTACTTGCTCTTTATCTTCCTACTCCTACTGATTTCAGGGGACATCTCCCCCAACCCCGGTCCACCATCCACCAACCTCAACCCCTACCCTACCTCACATCGAAACCTTAAAAATCTTACTAATATTAATTGCACTCCTTCATCTCCTCCTTCTTTTAATTGTGCCCTTTGGAATACACGGTCTGTATGCAACAAGCTTCCTTTCCTACACAATTACTTTCTGAAAAAATCTCTGAATCTGTTGGCCCTCACGGAAACCTGGATTCAGGATTCTGACATTGACTCTCCTGCTGCCATTTTCCATGGTGGCTTACAATTCTCCCATTCCCCGAGACCCACAAACAGACCTGGTGGTGGAGTTGGCATACTCCTGTCTCCACAATGCACTTTCCAGGTCATCCCCCCAATTCCATCACTCTCATTCCCTTCTTTTGAAGTCCACACCATCAGGCTCTTTCATCCCCTCTCCTTCAGAGTACAGTAGCGGTTATATACCAGCCCCCAGGCTCACCTACCCACTTCCTGGACCATTTCTCTGCCTGGCTGCCGCACTTCATGTCCTCAGAACTACCAACCCTTATCCTGGGAGACTTCAACATCCCCATTAACAGCCCCACTTCTACATCTGCATCTCAGCTTCTATCACTAATAACCACTTCTCTAAGCCTCTCACCCTCGCTCTCAACCTCTGAAACACACAAAGACGGTAACACCCTGGACCTGGTTTTCGCCCGGCTCTGCTCAATCTCCTACCTAGATAACTCACTGCTTCCCCTCTCTGACAACAACATTCTCTCCTTCACAATAACAAATCCTCACTCACCCCAGCACCCTCCTACCTACCATTCAATCAGAAATCTACAAGCCATTAACCCTCATACACTTTCAGACTCCCTACGCTCATCATTGTCCCCAATCTCTTCTTTTTCCTGTCCTGATCTGGCTGTACATCACTTCAATGACACTCTTAGAAGCACCCTTGACCAAGTAGCTCCCCTCACCCTCAGAACCTCCAAACACAGAGTGAAACAGCCCTGTATTTCCCGTGGCTCACTCTCCACATTTGATCCCATCACAGAAGACGAAGTTTCCAAGCTCCTCTCCTCTTCACGTCCAACTACATGCACTACGGACCCCATTCCCTCACACCTCCTCGAGTCTCTCTCTCCAGTCGTCACAACTCACCTAGCTACAATCTTTAATCTCTCCCTCTCCTCTGGCATTTTCCCATCCTCCTTCAAACACTCTATCATTACTCCATTACTAAAGAAACCCACCCTTGACCCATCTTGCACAAACAACTACAGACCAGTCTCAAATCTCCCCTTCATCTCTAAACACTTGGAGCGCCTGATATACTCCTGCCTTACCCGTTACCTCTCCACTCACTCTCTCCTAGACCCTTCACAGTCCGGTTTCCGCCCCTTACATTCGACAGGAACTGCACTCATCAAAGTGACCAATGACCTGCTGACAGCAAAACGTAACACCCCAATCCGTCACTGCATAAAGTGATAATCATGAAAGAAGAGGAGACAACCAGAATGTACAAAAGCACCCTTGAAATTGTTTCATAAAATGAAGTATTTCTCCTAGAAAATGATTGCAATTACACATGTTTTGTTATATACATGTTTATTTCCTTTGGACCAATACAAAAATAAAAGAGAAAAAGGTCCCCAAAATGGGCTGGGTAACATTGTTTGCACCTTTCCATAACTGTGGGTAAACAACTTTGCTTCAAGCATGTGATGCTCATTCAAAATCACCTGTGGCAAGTAACAAGTGTGTTTTCAATATAATATAATAAATATAATATATATAATATATAAATATATAAATATATAAATATAATAATCACACCTGAAACCAGATAAAAAAAGAAGGAAGTTGACTCAATATTTGCACTGTGTGTCTGTGTGTGCCACACTAAGCAAGGAGAACAGAAAGAGAAGAGAACCGTGCAGACTTGAGAACCAAAATTGTTGAAAAATATCAACAATCAGTACAAGTCCATCTCCAAAGATCTTGATGCTCATTTGTCCACTGTGTGCAACATAATCAAGACATTTGCACAACACAACTGATGGTCCCAACCCCATTTATAAGGCAAGAAATCCCACTTATTAAACCTGACAGGGCACACCCGTGAAGTGAAAACCATTCCCGTTGACAACCTCTTGAAGCTCATCAAGAGAATGCCAAGAGTGTGCAAAGCAGTAATCAAAGCAAAAGGTGGCTACTTTGAAGAACCTAGAATATAAGACATAATTTCAGGTGTTTCACACTTTTTTGTTAAGTATATAATTCCACATGTGTTAATTCATAGTTTTGATGCCTTCAGTGTGAATGTACAATTTTCATAGTTAAGTAAATAAGGCAGCACACTGCAGCGCTAGAACATACAAACTTGAAAAACGAAATTTGAACTGCATTGCTGCACTAGAAATATGAAAAATAAGAGCTTTTAGCGCATAAAAATGGCCAATTTTATGTGTACCTGGTAGCCCCGTTACGGCATCTCTCTTATACCAGGTCCTAAACTTGCCTTACCTCGCTGAGAATAAACGTCTCCATCTGAATGGGTGCATGTGAAAACCTCTTACTAGACTAAAATTCTCTCTCTCTGTGGAGGGGTATTGGACCTGCTGTAATTAAAACACCTAAAGCTAGGAGGCGGAGTGCACGATCAGAAGGCTAATTTTCATAGTCATGAAAATGCAGAAAAATCTTTAAATGAGAAGGTGTGTCCAAACTTTTGGTCTGTACTGTATGTATATATATATATATATATATATATATATATATATATATATATTTATATATATATATATATATACACACACACACAGTATAGATAGATAGACAGATAGATAGATAGATAGATAGATAGATAGATAGATAGATACAGCTTTGGCAACAATTAAGAGACCACAGCAAAACCTTGTAATGGGCAGTCTAATCTCCAGACCTGAACCCCATTGAAAACCCCTGGAATGTAATCAAGAGGATGATGGATAGTCTCAAGCCATCAAACCAGAACTGTTTATATTTTGGCGCCAGAAGCAGTGTGAAAGACTGGTGGAAAGCATGCCAAGACACATGAAAGCTGTGATTTAAAAATCATGGATATCCCACAAAACATTGATTTCTTAACTCTTCCTGAGTTAAAACATTAGTATTGTTGTTTCTAAATGATTATGAATTTGTTTTATTTGCATTGTTTGGTCTTTTTTTATTTTGACCATTTCTCCTTTTGTGAAAAAAATATAAAATGTATTGCTTGGAAATTCGGAGTTTATAGACTAAAAGAACAATTTACATTTTACTCAAAAATATACTTACAAAGAGAAAAATCAGACAATCTGAACATTTTGCAGTGGTCTCTTAATCTTTCCCATAGCTGTATATATAAACATATGTATATATACCGTATACACACATATATATATATATATATATATATATATATATATATATCATGGCACTTTATATATTACTCTTGTACGTTTGAAGAAGTTTCTCTGAGCTGATGCATAACTTCTACATACCGTTTTAATACTCTATACTTCTATACTAACAAACAAGGCCTGGGTCAGTGTAATGTCCATGTGAAGAAGTAAGAGTCTAATTTTAAACCTAGTTGGTAACAATTTACTTTTTCTTTTTAATGCACAGTAGATGATCATATGAAAAAAAACCTCTCAAAAATAAAAAAATATATATAAAATCCTGATTTAAACGATAGGTTATTTTCTCTTGACACAAGCACTTCACAGAGGTATTCTAAACTTTTCAAACTACAGTAATAGCTGGTTATAGGAACATACTTTTCAATTCCCTCATTGATCCTACAGCAGCATTTCCATGTACTCATCTGAGAGCAGTTTGTCAGCATGAAGACATGTCAATGTGAAGACATCGTGAGGGGACAGAAGTTTTTGTTTGGGAGCATGGGGAGTAGAATAATGAAAATTTTTCTAAAGGGCTTTTTTTAGTCATGTTTAGCTTTTTCATTTTTTCTCCAAAAGGTTTCAAAATCCTGTTTAATTATGAGTATTGAGACAGACATTCAAGCAAAAATAATATAAGGAGCTGACCAGTATATTCCATTTATAAAAAGAGGAATAAAAGAATGGCTGTCTTGGGTTACCATAACAAAAGCATAGTCATTAGATCTTTTTCAAATACAGTCCTAGATAAAATTTTGAATTCCTGCTTTACACGGTCTGCCACAACTGATAAAGAAATAATGTAATAAAAGTTACTGCACAAACCTGACATAAGGGATGGATTCTGCATGTAGACATTTGCCTGCTGCTGCTCTGCAATAGTGTAATTCCATGTTGTAACTGGGGTATGATGTAACATTTGAGATGACAGTGGTGAAAAATTAGGTGGTGCTCGATATACAGTAATTGATGTATAATCCTATAGGAAAAAAAAGAGGTTTAATATTTGCTGAAATCTTTACGTACGTTTTATCTTGTTATATCATCTGTTTCCAGCTAAAATAAAAGTTATTGAAATTAAGCAATTCATCCAAGCCTATTACATAATACAATAATATGTTTCATATATTAACTCTGATTGCTGTCATTTGTAGAAATTATGCTATTACCTGCCTTATTTATTGCACTCATCAGGATAGCTTTAAACAAGAGCAATAAGGGATGGGAAATATATGGCCAGGAAAAAATATGCAGCTATTGAATTATTTTAACAATCCTGCTACAAAATTGGAAATGAAGAACAAAAACAAGAAACTCTGAAAGAAAATAGAGGAGGAAGAGAAAGAAACTATAAACTAAAATGTGTCTATAGAAATGCACAGAGCATTGGAAACAAAAAAGAAGAATTGGAGCTGCTAATACAAGAAGAGAGGTATGATGTCATAGGCATCACTAAAACTTGGTGTGATGATACACATGATTGGAAGAGCACAAACCTTGAAGGCTATAACTTATTTATTTGAAACAGTACTAACAAGAAGGGAGGTGGTGTTTCATCGTATGTTAAGAAAATGTATATCTCCACAGAGATCCAAGCTTCACAGAATGGTAGCTCTGCAGAAACTGGGTAAGAATACAAGGAGAGAAGAACAGAAAGAACTGTTGTAGGTGTTTACTATAGTCACCTGGATAGACTGAATATATGGATAAACCTTTTTACATAAGATATTTCTATACTCAAAAACAAAAAATATATATAAAATCCTGATTTAAACGATAGGTTATTTTCTCTTGACACAAGCACTTCACAGAGGTATTCTAAACTTTTCAAACTAAACACTTGTTAAAGAAGAAAAAAGAAATGTTTATTAAATAGAAAGAGGGGGCATATCTAGAGAAGAAAATAATGCTGTTGCAGGGAATGCAGGGCAAGTGTGAGAAGAGCTAAAGCCAGTAATGAAGTGAGTCTTGCAAGGGAGACCAAAAGCAATAAAAAAGGATTTTGATGTATATCAAAAACTAAAGAAAAGTCAAAGATGCTGTAGGATTTTTTACATGATGAAAAGGGTGAAGTGGCCAAATATTTTGAGAAGGCCAAACTTTTACATTCCTATTTTGCATCTGTGTTCTCTAAGAAAAAAAATTGTAGCATCAACTGATCTTCACGGTGCTATCGAAGGAATACAATAATCCACATCATCTATAAGCAGAGATATGATGAGGAAACACTTAGCTAATTTAAATTAATATAAATCTCCTGGTCCAGATGAATTGCATCCTATGGTACTAAAATAATTAGCAGAGAATATTGCAGAACCACTAGCCAGAATATTTGAAAAATCCTGGACAACAGGAGAAGTCTCAGAAGATTTGAGAAGGGCAAATGTTGTCCCCATCTTCAAAAAAAAAGGAAAGAAGATGGAGCCAGGAAATTACAGGCCAGTGAGCCTTACTTTTATACCAGAAAATGTATTCGAACAAATTATTAAACAGTAATTAACCATAGCCAGCATGGGTTTGTAGCAAACAAGTCATGCCAGACTAATCTAATTTCCTTCTATGATGGAATCACTGAGTGGATCAGGGAAATGAGGTAGATATAGTATATCTTGACTTCAGTAAATCATTTAATAAAGTATATCATACTATCCTTAATGAAAAAATGACCAAGTATGGAATTGACAAGGCTACAGTTAGGTGGATTCATAATTGGCTCACTAATCATACTCAAAGAGTGGTAATAAATGGTTACACATCCAACTGGAAGAGTGTTTCAAGTGGGATACCACAAGGCTCTGTCCTGGCCCCAGTGTTGTTCAAAATTTTTAAAAATTATCTAGTTATGCTTGATCAATGGGCAGCGACTAATAGTATGAAACTTAACATGGAGAAATGCAACATTCTACATTTGGGCAAGAAAACTGAAAATTACATCTACAGAATGGGAAGAATAGAACTAAGAAATAGCACGTGTGATAAAGACTTTGGTATACAAATAGATCACATACTGCACAGGAGGCAAAGTGAGATGCAGCAGCAAAAAGGTAAACAGCTCTGAGATGTGTTAAGAGAAGCATAAAGTCTAGATCATGTGACGTAATTATGCCACTGTACGCCCCCTTGGTCAGACCTCATCTGGAATACTGTGTCCTGTTCTGGACACCACATTTTAAAAAAGACAATGAAAAACTGGAGCAAGTTCAGAAAAGAGCAACCAGGATGATGAGCTGACTGCAAAGTATGTCCTACGAGGAACGGTTAAAGGATCTGGAAATGTTTAGCTTGCAGAAAAGAATTCTAAGAGACTTAACAGCTGAATTAAATATCAGAAGGGATGTCACTTACTGCCAAAGCTAACAGACAATTTTCTGTACTCCTCCTTCTAGACCTGTCCTCTGCCTTAGACACAGTTGACCACTCCCTCCTATTGCAAGTTCTCTCTTCCTTTGGCGTCAAAGACCTCGCTTTCTCCTGGATTTTCTCATACCTCTCCAACCGCACATTTAGCATCTCCCACTCCCACATTACCTCCTCATCCCTCTCTTTCTGTTGGTGTCCCTCAAGGCCTTGCTCTGAGACCCTTACTTTTCTAAATCTGTACTTTGGCATGGGACAGCTCATTTAGTCCCATGGCCTCCAGTACCATCTATACATTTATGATACTCGTATGATACCTCTCTTGCCCAGATGTCACCTCTCTGTTGTTCAAAATTCGTGAGTGTTTATCAGCCATAGCCTTCTTCATCTCATCACGCTTGTTGAAGCTCAATGTGGATGAAACTGAACTCATCATCTTTCCTCTATCTCACGTAACTCCCTTACCTGATCTATCACAATAAATGATATCACACTTTCTCCTGTACCACAAGTCTGCTGACATGGAGTAACCCTCGACCCTCCCTTGTCCTTCAAACCGCAGATATAAGCTTTTGTCAACTCCTGCTGCCTTCAACTCAAAAATATTTACATAATCTGTCCTTTTCTCAACCATGAATCTACTAAAATGTTAGTGCATCAACTCTCGCCTCGACTACTGCAATATCCTCCTCTGTGGCTTCCCTGCTAACACTCACACCTCTCCAATTCGTTCATAACTCTGCTGCACGACTAATCCACCTCTTGCCTTGCTATTCCTCCACGTCTACCCTCTTCAAATCCATTTATTGGCTCCCAATTTCCCAATGTAGTCAGTTCAAACTGGAGTGCCCCCAGACACAGGGCCACGAGTTCTCGGTACCGGGCCTCTCTGGTTCGGTTCTGAGGCTGTCACGGTGGCTAGACCCGGTCCGCGACCCTGCTAAGGGGTGTCCAATAAAGGTGGTACAGTCAGTCAAGGGTTCGTGACGCCACCTGTGGTGTTCGGTCAGGGTGACCGACGCTGCTGTGGGGTCCGCTGGGGTGATGGAATGGCAGCTGGATGGTATACCTTCCCACAGGTGAAGTATATCCCCAGGGCTTCCCAGTAAGGTAGATGGTAATGGTGTGAGGTGCAGTCAATAACGAGGACACAGGGTTGCAGTCTCTTTACCTCTTTACTGAAGACTCCAGGATCCATAATCCAGAGCACGCTTAACAGGGCTATTTGAGAACAGCCGGTCCGATGGGCACATCCAGAGTTTCCTTCGCAGATGGAAATCGTTGCCTACCACTAGCGCCTGTTTGTGTTGTTGTCCTACCCTGCTGAGCATTCGGAATAGTCCTCACATCTGCTGTTCTCGTTCGTTCGTTCTCTACAGCTCTGTCTTTTTTTAGTTCCAGATGTTACTAGTTCAACGTCCCCTAGGTATGTTATGGCTAGGACGCACCCATATGACGGGAAGGCCTCGAGTTCTTCCGGGACCCTAGAGACACCCCTCTCCCACAGTTGCCCCCTATGTCTTCGTAGGTGTTTAGGTGAGACAGCCAACCTATAATTAACTGTCCTGCGGAGTTCGGAGTAAGGCCTAGAGTCAGTTACTCCCGCGGTGTTCCGGCCACCGGCTACACGCCTCAGTAGGATGTTACCTCGGTCTCACGGCACGACTCCTACTGGTACTCCTTTGTGCTTGATCTCGTTTACAATGTTCCACAATATCCTTCCCTTCGTGTCTCTCTCTTGGATACCGCCACGGGGTGTGCAGGCGCGGTTCCGTTACGTTCTGTTCTGTTCGCTAGGCACCTGCCAGGTACCCACGCCTGACAGGGACCCCCCTGTGTCTTCTCCCTGCAACACCCCCTGCCACGGGATGTTGCCTGAATCCAACCCAGTCAGCTTCTGACTAACTTCCTCCCCGACCCCTAGTTTTACCAGTGTGAGGAGTGGCCCAATAAATAAAGCCTTTTGCTCCCCCTAGTGGCCGGAGTGTGAAGTGTAAAGTGTTCTGGTGATACCTGGTCAGGAGAACTCCTTTAGTGCCATCAGACGTACCATCACTCCCCTTAGTGGCAGAGCGTCATACTGCAACGACCAGGTCTCTGGGGCGCTGCAAAACTATTACCATTGACCTACAAAACAGTCCATAATCTGTATCCTCCATATATCTCTGACCTCATCTCCTGTTTCCTTCAAACACATAATCTCCGATTCGCTTAAGACCTTCTTCCCTCCTCAACACTTATGAGTTTCTCATGTTATAGCCTCCAAGACTTCTCCCTAGCATCCCTCATACTCTGAAATTATGTGCCCCAACATGTCTGATTATCTCCTGGTTTCGGACCTTTCAGATGAAACTTCAAAATACATTTCTTCATTAAGCTTAAAACCTGCAATAACTGCCTGCAACCTCACCCCGATCTAAGCTTCCGCAACCCCCCACCTAACCTACCTTCCCAATTATCAAGTAGACTGTAAGCCTGCAAGGGCAGTGCCGTCCCCCCTCTGTACCAGTCTGTCATTGTTGGTTTGTTCACCATAATTTATTTTTGTTTGTAACTCTTTCTCATGTACAGCACCATCAATGGTGCTCTAAAAATTAAATAATCATAATAATATTGCACCATGCACACAGAAACAGTGATCCTACTGATTCTTCACTGACCCGCAGATAGGGAACTGAGCGGCACTCGGTATGTTAATCTTCACAGGCAGTAACAGCAAAGGAGGAGTCTCGGCATAAACTTCAAGCCACCAGTCTATGTAATCGCAGATGCCGGGTGGTGCTTAGCATTTAAAGCAGACAGACTTTCCAACTTTTTAAATAACAAAAGATGCAGCACTCACCAGAATCCTGCTGAAGATAGTGTCCTTTATTCGCTTAAAGCGGTGTAAGACATTATGCGGAGAGGCGGCAGGAAAGAGGAATAGGTGCGGGGGAGAGGCAAAAGCAAATATGTGGTTTATGTCATCTTTTCTCCATGTTTATTTTATTATATAGGCAAAACCATTCGCCCAATGACAGTAAGATTTAGAGAGCATTACAGATCGATATCCACAGGCAAGGGATCGTTACGTTTTATTAAGCACATACAGGAAAAACATAATGCAGATCCTAATGTGTTACGTTTTGCCGGCTTGGAAGTGGTTAAAAATCAGTCAATCAGACAGCCGCAATTCTCATGCTGTCAAAAAACAGCGTGAGTGCACAGCTGTGATCAGAGGTATAAAGTTTACCTCCGGTCACTGGTATCGGCTGTTTGGACTACTGCTTCCATCAGCTGACACCTGCTGCTGCTAATAACAGTGGGAACAGGATGGGAGTAGTAAAAATATAAAAATATAAAAAAAGGTGTGGGATCCCCTCTATTTTTGATAACCAGCCAGGCAAAACTCTCAGCTGGAGGCTGCAATCCTCAGCTGTCAGCTTCAGCAAGGCTGGTTACCAAAAATAGAGGGATCCCAATGCTGTATTTTTAAATACCCCCATTTTTGACAACCAGCCAAGCTAAAGTAGACAACTGGGGGCTGGTATTCTCAGGCTGGTAAGGGGCCATTGATATTGGTCACACCCAGCCAAAACAGCAGCCCGCAGCCACCCAGAAAAGGCGCATGTATTAGATGCTCCAGTTATGACGCTTTGCCTGGCTCTTCCACTTGCCCTGTAGCAGTGGCAAGTGGGATTTATATTTGTGGGGTTGATGTCACCTTTATATTGTCAGGTGACATCAAGCCCACAGATTACTAATGGAGAGGCGTCTATAAGACACCTATCCATTACTAATCGTATAGTTATATGGTAAATAAAGACACAGCCAGAATAAAGTCTTTTATTTGAAATAAAACAAAACACTTTTACTTTTTTATTTATTTACTGCCAATCACTGAGGCTGCGTCCCCAGCTAGGCTGAACTGCAGTGACCTCGATGAGATCCCTGCTAGCACCGTGAGAATATCTCATGGTGCAGAGGCAAGTGCGGTGAATTTGAATTGTGGGGAACTCGCCTCTGCACCGTGAGTGTTTCTCACAGTGCCAGAAGGGATCTCAATGAGGTCACTGTAGTTCAGCCCGGCTGGGAACGCAGCCTCAGTGACCCCGATGACGTCACTGCTGATCACTGATGCTGCACTCACAGCAGCTCTAATTCACCAAAATATGGAGCATATATACCACCACAAACAAGTTTCTTAGAATAAAATTGTATTATTTAATTAGACAAGCAGATAAAAACAACAGTCATTAGATTATTCATATACAAGCAGATATATAGTCATCAGTAATATCCCCAATCAAGGTTTCAAATTAGACTAAAGTGCCTAGTGTATCAAAGATATAGGGGTGACCACATCTAGGTGTCCAGGAGGGAGATAATACTACAGTATCCTGGAGATTTCTCCCTGTACTTACCCATATTAGTGTCCATCTGCAGCCAGGCACCCCAACGCGCGTTTCGTAAGACCATTCTTTAATACATATGACCACACAGTGCTGTGCAGGGAGTTCTCTATGAAAGGTCACTGACCGGGTACAGGGAGTACAGGGAGAAATCTCCAGGATATTCTAGTATTATCTCCTTCCTGGTCACCCCTATATCTTTGATGCACTAGGTGTTAGGGGTCGAGTTCCCGCTTCTGCACAGGGGGAATCTCGAGCCACCTCCGCTGCGGTCTCCCATTCTTGTCCAGCCGCAGGGGAGTCTGCTCAGCAAGGACATCGGTCCCAGCGTCTTGCTCATTCTCACTCTGTTCTGAGAGTTAATGCTGCTTCTCCAGTCTCTGCTATTAAAGTCTGTGCTGGTCAGCAGCGAGCAGACTTCTCTGGGACTAAGTCCTTGTCTGCACGTACTGAGCATGCCCAGCGTAAGGTCTCCCATTGGAGATCGAGGGTCATGTGCTCAGGCTCTGCAGCACATTCCATTGGTCCTCTTGGCAGGTCCTAGAAGGGCAAAAGTGCTGTGGCCACTTCCTGTGCTGCTGCTATATAAACTGCGCATGACCGCACGGCCATGCGCTAGTATTGTCAAACAATTGCTAATGTGTGTATGTTGTGAGTGCAAGTCGTCCTTGGATACCCCTACCCTATAGTATGACTGTTCGCGGAAGGTGTATGGCTGCTACCTAGCGCCCGACTTATCCTACAGCACTAGTCACACATTATAGCGTCCAGTTGCTGTGACCGCCAGTACGGCGCCGTGCACTTCCTCTGTGCTTTCCTTACCCAAGCCTGGGTGGTTAGTGGCGTTCGTCAGTGCGGCACTGCATGCTCTTTTGTTTCATTTCACACCCAGTTGCGGTGTTGCGCCAGCAAGGGTCTAATCGGACTTCAATCCCAGTTGGGGTTGAGATCGCTGACTACTTGCTCGCGCTTTAGGTGCGGTACCGCGGTCCTGTGCCTTAACAGAATACTAGCGCCAGGGTCTGGCTAGTAAAATGGCGGACGACCAGCGTTTACAGCGGTACATCCAGCAGCTGGAGGGAAGGTTGGCGGCTCTTGAGCGTTCAACCTCAGCTGTGGATGTTACTGCTGTCGCTGTTCAGGCTGCAAGTGTGGCTGCAGCTACCTTATCCACTGCCGCTCCTGTACCGACGCTATCTCGCCTCCCGCTACCAGAGAAATTTTCTGGTGACAGTAAGTCCTGTAGGGGTTTCGTGAGTCAGTGCTCAATACATCTCGAGCTTCTGGCCTCTCGTTTCCCTACAGAGCGGGCTAAGGTGGGCTTTATAATTTCCTTATTGTCGGACAGGGCGTTGCAGTGGGCTACGCCGCTGTGGGAGCGTGGCGATCATGTGGTGCAGAGTGCTCCGTTATTCCTGAGCACTCTGAAACAGGTCTTTCTAGGACCTCGTGTCACCCATGACACGGCGCTCCAACTGTTGGCACTGACTCAGGGCTCGTCCTTGGTCAGCCTTTTTGCCGTCCATTTCCGCACTCTGGCATCTGAGCTGGAGTGGTCGGATAAAGCCCTTATCCCTATATTTTGGAGGGGGCTGGCTGACCACGTTAAGGATGCTCTGGCCACTAGGGAGATTCCTGCCACACTGGAGGAGTTAATAGCAGTATCTACTCGCATTGACCTCCGTTTTCACGAGCGGAGGTTAGAGCGAGCCCAGTGTAGGCAGAGGTTTCGGCTGGCTCCCACCTTCGCCAAACCTTTGGAATCTCCAGTCCAGGCTCCTGAGTTCCAGGAACCTAAGGTGGTGTCACGAGCGGGATCTAAGTCCCAGACCGCTCGTGCACTCCAGGGTTGCCATGTTTGCCAACAGTCAGGACATCTTGCCACCAGATGTCATCAGTGGTCGAGGAAACGTCAGCGTCTAGTGGTAGTAGGTGGAGGTGCACTAGACACTGCGACGTTTGCCTCCAAATTGTCCTTTAAGGGGACAATTACCTTTGGCTCATCCTCCCACTCGGTAGACCTCTGCGTGGATTCTGGGGCGGAGGGCAATTTTATGTCTTCTGCCTTCGCCCAACGTCACGCAATACCCCTGGTTATGCTATCTCAACCAGTAACGGTACGAGTGGTGAATGGGTCAACACTCCCCGCACAGATAACACATCAGACCATCCCTGTTACTCTGTCCCTGTCGCCATCCCATCAGGAGATTATTTCTCTGCTCGTCATTCCTGAGGGTATTGATGAGGTCCTGTTGGGGATACCTTGGCTACGGTACCACTCTCCTCACATCGAGTGGTCCTCAGGCAGAATTCTGGGATGGGGTGAATAATGTGGGGGTAGGTGTCACCGAGAGTGCGTTCAGGTTGCTACTACTGAGGTACCCGCAGATCTATCCTCTCTCCCCAAGCAATATTGGTCTTACGCAGACGTGTTCTCCAAGAAGGCGGCGGAGACCCTTCCGCCCCATCGCCCCTATGACTGTCCTATCGATCTCTTGCCTGGTGCGGAGCCTCCCCGGGGTCGAGTTTATCCATTATCTCTCCCGGAGACGGAGGCCATGTCTCAGTACATTCAAGAGAATCTGGCAAGAGGGTTTATCAGGAAGTCAGTGTCACCTGCTGGGGCAGGGTTCTTCTTCGTGCAGAAGAAGAATGGGGAGCTACGTCCATGCATAGACTACAGGGGTCTTAACGCTATCACCGTTAAGAACAAGTATCCTTTGCCCTTGATATCTGAGCTCTTCGATAGGCTTCGGGGGGCAAGGGTATTTACTAAATTAGATCTGCGGGGTGCTTACAACCTGATTCGCATCCGTGAGGGGGACGAATGGAAAACGGCGTTTAACATCAGAGATGGGCACTATGAGTATCTGGTGATGCCCTTCGGGCTCTGTAATGCCCCAGCCGTTTTTCAAGACTTTGTCAACGACATCTTCCGGGATATGCTTTCCACCTCAGTTGTAGTCTATCTGGATGATATTCTCATCTTTTCTCCAGATATTGACTCCCACCGGAGAGATGTTGGCAGAGTCTTCGACCTCCTACGGGCAAACTCTCTTTACGCTAAGTTGGAGAAGTGTATGTTTGAGCAGGAGTCTTTGCCGTTCCTGGGCTATATCATCTCCGCCCAGGGATTGGCTATGGATCCTGCCAAACTACAGGCTGTGATGGACTGGCAAGAGCCCCATTCTCTTAAAGCGGTGCGGCGCTTTATGGGGTTCATTAACTATTACCGCCAGTTCATTCCCCACTTCTCAACTCTGGTAGCTCCCTTGGTAGCCCTCACCAAGAAGGGAGCGAATCCTAAATTGTGGTCGGAAGAGGTCTCCAAGGCCTTCACTTCTATTAAGTCCCACTTTGCTAGCGCTCCCATCTTACATCGTCCCGATGTGGATAAGCCATTCCTAATGGAGGTGGATGCCTCGTCCGTTGGTGCTGGAGCAGTCCTCTACCAGAAGGATGCTCAAGGTCGGAAGCATCCATGCTTCTTCTTCTCTAAGACTTTCTCGCCAGTGGAGAGAAACTACTGCATCGGGGATAGGGAGCTGCTAGCAATGAAGTTGGCCTTTTCAGAGTGGAGACATCTTCTGGAAGGTGCGCGGTTTCCCTTCCAGGTTTACACTGACCACAAAAATTTGGTCTACTTACTGACAGCCCAGCGGCTAAATTCTCGCCAAGCCAGATGGTCCTTGTTCTTTTCCCGGTTCCACTTTTCTCTTCATTTTCTCGCCGGGGAGAAGAATATTCGTGCTGATGCTCTCTCTCGCTCCCTTATGTCAACTGAAGAGGAGGAAGAGGAGCCTCGGCTTATTGTTCCCTCTGAGAGCCTGAGAACCGTAGCACCGGTTTCGCTTGAGTCTGTGCCTCCGGGCAAGACTTTTGTGCCCATTAATTTGCGACCGGAGGTTCTCTCTTGGGCTCATTCGTCCAGAGTGGGTGGACACTTTGGGACAAAGAGGATATCTGAGCTACTGGCGAGGACGTACTGGTGGCCGCATATGGTCCGGGATGTCAGGGATTATATTCTGGCATGTGTCTCCTGCGCCAAAAATAAATCTCCGCGTCAAAGGCCAGCTGGGTTGCTCTATCCCTTGCCGGTGGCAGATAGGCCCTGGGAGATGGTCGGGATGGACTTTGTCGTGGGTTTGCCCAAGTCTCGCGGCTGTACCATCATTTGGGTCATCACCGATCATTTTTTAGAAAATGGTGCATTTGGTGCCGCTACCACGGTTACCTTCTGCACGGGCCTTGGCTGTGTTGTTCATTAAGCACATCTTCCGCCTACATGGTATGCCTGACAAAATTGTCAGTGACCGGGGTCCCCAGTTTGCGTCTCGGTTCTGGAGAGAGCTGTGTCATCTTCTCAGTTTTGAGTTGAATCTCTCTTCCGCTTATCATCCCGAGACGAATGGGTTGGAAGAGAGGGCCAACCAGACCTTGGTCACATACCTGCGACATTTTGTTTCAGCCAGGCAGGATGACTGGGCATCCTTGCTATCATGGGCAGAGTTTGCGCTGAACAACGCCGTAGCCGACTCCACTGGACAAACCCCATTCCTCCTCAACTATGGTCAGCATCCACGGGTACCTGTGCCTATGCCGGTGTCTTCCGCAGACTCCAGGGTGGCAGACTGGGCTGTGGAGGCACGGGATATTTGGGACCGCACTCAGGATGCCATTCGGGCCTCTAAGGAGAGAATGAGGTCTCGGCGCCCCGCCCCGTCCTTTGCTCCTGGCGACTTGGTGTGGCTCTCCGCCCGTAACATCAGGCTGTGAGTTGAGTCCACTAAATTTGCTCCTCGCTACTTGGGTCCCTTCAAGGTCCTCGAACAGGTTAATCCTGTGGTCTACCGTCTGGCCCTTCCTCCACGCCTTGGTATCACCGACACCTTTCATGTGTCCCTCCTTAAGCCCGTATACATGTCTCGGTTTTCTGGGTCATCTGCCGGGACATCGGGTTCGTCTACGGACGATTTCGAGGTGAACGCTATCTTGGGGTGCAAGGTGGTACGTGGCAAAAAAATTTTTCTGGTGGACTGGAAGGGTTACGGCCCTGAGGATAGGTCCTGGGAGCCTGCTGAGCACATTCAGGCTCCGCAGCTCATTGCTGCCTTCGAACGTAGCGAGGCCCAAGGAGGGGGGGCCCTAGGAGGGGGGGTAATGTTAGGGGTCGAGTTCCCGCTTCTGCACAGGGGGAATCTCGAGCCACCTCCGCTGCGGTCTCCCATTCTTGTCCAGCCGCAGTGGAGTCTGCTCAGCAAGGACGTCGGTCCCAGCGTCTTGCTCATTCTCACTCTGTTCTGAGAGTTAATGCTGCTTCTCCAGTCTCTGCTATTAAAGTCTGTGCTGGTCAGCAGCGAGCGGACTTCTCTGGGACTAAGTCCTTGTCTGCACGTACTGAGCATGCCCAGTGTAAGGTCTCCCGTTGGAGATCGAGGGTCATGTGCTCAGGCTCTGCAGCACATTCCATTGGTCCTCTTGGCAGGTCCTAGAAGGGCAAAAGTGCTGTGGCCACTTCCTGTGCTGCTGCTATATAAACTGCGCATGACCGCACGGCCATGCGCTGGTATTGTCAAACAATTGCTAATGTGTGTATGTTGTGAGTGCAAGTCGTCCTTGGATACCCCTACCCTATAGTATGACTGTTCGCGGAAGGTGTATGGCTGCTACCTAGCGCCTGACTTATCCTACAGCACTAGTCACACATTATAGCGTCCAGTTGCTGTGACCGCCAGTACGGCGCCGTGCACTTCCTCTGTGCTTTCTTTACCCAAGCCTGGGTGGTTAGTTGCGTTCGTCAGTGCGGCACTGCATGCTCTTTTGTTTCATTTCACACCCAATTGCGGTGTTGCGCCAGCAAGGGTCTAATCGGACTTCAATCCCAGTTGGGGTTGAGTTCGCTGACTACTTGCTCGCGCTTTAGGTGCGGTACCGCGGTCCTGTGCCTTAACACTAGGCGCTTTAGTCTAATTTGAAACCTTGATTGGGGATATTACTGATGACTGTATATCATTTATACCAATGTCTTTTGTCTTATCTGTAGTTACTTTACATCTTGGCATCTGTGGCCTTATTTGAATAGCTCTGTTTGTATATGAATAATCTAATAACTGTTGTTTTTATCTGCTTGTCTAATTAAAGAATACAATTTTATTCTAAGAAACTTTTTTGTTGTGGTATATATGCTCCATATTTTGGTGATTTATTGTTGAGTGTGTTTTGTTTTATTTCAAATAAAAGACATTATTCTGGCTGTGACTTTATTTACCATATAACTATAGCATTAGTAATGGTGAGGTGTCTTATAGACACCTCTCTATTACTAATCGGAGGGTTGATGTCACCTGACAATACAAAGGTGACATCAACTCCACAAACATGAATCCCACTTGCCACAGCTACAGGGTAAGTGGGAAGCAAAGAGCCAGAATTGACCCATCTAATAGATGTGCCTTTTCTGGGTGGCTGCTGGCTGCTATTTTTAGGCTGGAGGGGCGGCAATATCCTTATATCCTTAGCTCCTTACCAGCATGAGAATACCAGCCCCCAGCTGTCTGCTTTGGGAAGGCTGGTTGTCACAAATGAAAGGGACCAATGCAGTTGTTTTTAAATTATTTATTTAAATAATTAAAAAATATGACATGGGGACCCCTCTATTCTTGATAACAAGCCTTGCTGACCCTGACAGCTGAGTGTTGCAGCCCCCAGCTGTGAGCTTTGCCTGGCTGGTTATCAAAAATACAGGGAAACCCAAGCCTTTTTTTTAATTATTTATTTACAGCCCAGGAGCCGGCTGATGAATACTCCCATCAGCTGCTCCTGCTCTCACTGCTATTTGCGGCAGCAGACGTTGGCTGAGGGGAGATGTGGTCCCATCAGTTGAGACCATTGACTGGAGGTAAACTTTATACCTCCAATCACAGCTGTGCATTGACGCTGTCTTTTAACAATGTGGAAACCATGTCTGTCTGACCAGCGGTGATCATTTTACTGTCAATCAGAAGCGATGTTAGCCATGCTGTCATGTACATGACAGCGTGAGAAACACTGGATGTTTGGGGCCCCCATTCAAGTGAATGGGGTCCGAGTTCAGGTCCGCATACTGTTCTGGTTCGTGAACATGAACTTTTTGTAACTGTTCAGCTGAACCAGCCATACCCGAACATTCAGGTGTTTACCCATCTCTAGATGTCACCACAGTGCCCCTCTTCACTTTGATGCTCACACAGCGCCCTCAACACAGTATGATGTTCCCACAGTCACCTCTCCATAGTTTTATGCCTCCACAGTGACCCTCTCATGTTATGATTCCCCCACAGTGACCTCCCCATTGTATGATACCCCAACAGTGACTCATCCATAGTGTGATGCACCCATAATGACTCCTCAAGAATGTAATGCCCCCACAGTGAGACGCTAAGTATGATGCCCTTACAATGAGACCCCATACAGTGACTCTACTGCAGTATAATGACCCTATAGGCTTCTCATACTTTTATGCCCCCACAGTGACCTATCAATTGTATGATGCCCCCAGAGTGACTCAATCTTAGTATGCAAATTGCCTCTTCAGAGAAAAAGAGGACTTAAATGCTATAGCACCACCTGTTGGAAGTAGCGATCCTACCAGTCACAATCAACTTTTTAACGAGTCATGCAATATGACTTAGGATAAAAGCCAAATCAGTATCTCAATTCGCAGACACGTGTTTCTGGCTGTTGGCTCTCATCAGTGCGAAGCATGAGAACTAATTTGGCTAGGTGAGAGGCTCTGGACTGGGGTCTAAGGGGTAATGCTTCTCCTTCTGGAGAGTGACATACCAGCTCTGGCTTGTCAAGGTAAGGAGGCTCATTCGCCGTGCAATGCTCCTCTGGGAAATATAATATGCAAATTGCCTTTTCAGAGAAAAAGAGGACCTAAACTCTATAGTGCCACCTGTTGGAAGTAGCGATCCTACAAGTCACAATCAACCCTTTAACAAGGCGAATAAGCCTCCTTACCTTGACAAGCCAGAGCTGGTATGTCCCTCTCCATAAGGAGAAATGTTGCCCCTTAGTCACCTATAGTATGATGCCTTCACAGTGACTACCCCATATGGTGTTACGCCACCACTGTATATACCCTGCCACATACACTGTCTAATGCCAACACAGTAGTAGTCACAATACTGGGCTTACTACCTGCAGTCTAAGACATTTGGAATTTAGCATCCGTCTCAGCTTCCTTTTGGAAGTACTGTTTTCATTATTAGTCTGTGGAAAAAGATTTGTGGGTTTTTCATTCCTTTCTGGTCTCCCCTTTCACCTCTAGCCTCAGGAACGAGAGATGTCTGTGTGGTTGTAAGGAGTAGGGAGAGACAGCGAAGGAGCTGTAATGTGATACATGTGTCAGTCTGAGATCTTACAGTATATTTGGCATCTTCTTGTTTCTCACTAAAAGCACATGTATGAACATTGCAAAAAAATGTACTCAGCTATTTCCCAACTGTTATTCATTTTAATAATCTGCAGCTTCAGCCACATAAGATTCACATAAACCGCGTATCCACTTAAAGGGACTTAAAAATCTGAATTGCTATTTTAAAGAGAACCTGCCAGCAGGTTAATGCCAGTAATCGCGGGCGGAATTAAATAGCGACTTGCTCTTTCATTACAAAGATCTATGGCGGGAATTGTACTTTATTTTTCCTGCAGAGCAAAAGTTACACATTTTGGCATACAACTACTCTGCTCAAAAATGTATGCCTTTTTGCATCTCTTACAACCTTTTAACAAAAAGGTTTTCTTTAAAGGGGCTGTTAAAGTAATTGATAAAAATCTAAATAAATATCTGGAGCACAACATTATTATAACCATATCAATGATAAAAAAAGATGCCACATCACTATGCAGGATCCCTACTGTTCCACTATTCCGGGTACTGGCAGTATTCGTCTGTGCTTAGTTGCAGAGTGGCACAGCAAAGCACCATCAACTGCATAGTGGTCTCAGTAGGGTAATCCAAATGCACCCTTATCTATATGAATAGGGGTGGATGTGCTGTACCCGCCGCAGCTACTTTGCAATTGAGGCAGCTGTGCAGATCCGCAATTTATTGCCGAGAATGTCGCACCTTCACTGATCTAGTAGTGATGACCTATCCTAATGATAGGCCATGAATATTAAAATACCAGAAAACCCCATTAATGTATTATCTATCTCACCACTCGTTCACCAGCACATGCAGTTTCTACTACCAGCGCGATCATATATAATAATTATTAAATGTTCTTTTCTTTAATACTGATGACCTACATCAAAATCAGTTACACCTCCCTTGTGGAGTAGACGTGGACTCTTTTAGCTTGCAGCCCTTTAGCGGCTACCATACCTTCTACTATGGTGGTCATGACCTTGAAAGCTAACGACTACATTATAGAGCTTCATAGAATGATGGCAAAAAAGACATATGTCCTTCAAGTTCTACGAAGGAATGGGATATTGTAAAGGGAAGGAGTATGAGTCCAGCTATAATGCTTTACCCAGTCTGACCTTAAAGAGCAAACTTTCTCGCTCCTGGCCCTGACCGTTGATCAACTGGATAAACATTCAGAACATGAATTGCACACATATAAATAACTTAGTTTCTTCTAATACTAACCCCTTTAACCCCATTTTCAATTTTTTTGCTAGCGTTTTTTTCCTCCCCTTTTTCCCAGAGCCATAACTCTTTTATTTTTCTGTCCACATAGTCATAGTAACATAGTTAGTAAGGCCGAAAAAAGACATTTGTCCATCCAGTTCAGCCTATATTCCATCATAATAAATCCCCAGATCTACGTCCTTCTACAGAACCTAATAATTGTATGATACAATATTGTTCTGCTCCAGGAAGACATCCAGGCCTCTCTTGAACCCCTCGACTGAGTTCGCCATCACCACCTCCTCAGGCAAGCAATTCCAGATTCTCACTGGCCTAACAGTAAAGAATCCTCTTCTATGTTGGTGGAAAAACCTTATGAGGGATTGTTTTTTTGCAGATCAAGTCTTACTTTTGAATGACAGCATTCATTTTAGCACATAGTGTATTCGACAAGGGGAACAAAATTCAAAGGTATTCCAAGGTATTACCTACCTTGTTGGAAGGTGATACATGAATTTAGTTGAAAAATCATATGAGGGATTGTTTTTTTGCAGATCAAGTCTTACTTTTGAATGACAGCATTCATTTTAGCACATAGTGTATTCGACAAGGGGAACACAATTCAAAGGTATTCCAAGGTATTACCTACCTTGTTGGAAGGTGATACATGAATTTAGTTGAAAAATCCCTCCAAGAATTTCTAGTATATCTTCCCATCAGAAAAAAAAGCTTAATGCTTTCAGTTAAAGGAATATGTTAACAAGTTTTTGCTATGTAATTTGACAGCAGCATGCTATGGGAACAGAGACCCCGATTCAGCAATGTATCACTTAGTTTACTGTGTGCAGCAGTTGTGATAGAATCACAGCAAAGCATAGCCTAGAAAGTGACACATTGCTCAAATCAGTATTTCTGCACCTACATCATGCTGCTTTCACATTACATAGCAAATGCTTGATAGTGAATTGCCTTTAAAGTTAACCTGTCAGCAGGATTTTGCTAAGTAAACTGCAGACAGTGTCAGGCCAGCACAGCTACACTGATTAAAATGATACCAGGGTTGATGAAATTCATCTTGTGGTTGTTGTGGCGCCATTTTGTTGGAGAAAAAAAATGTGGCTGCAACAAAATGGTGGTGGCGCTTGCGCAGTAGCATTTATCGTCAAGTGATAGATACTACTGTGAATGCGCTGTCGCCATTTGGCTGAAGTTAATTTTTTTTCCAAAGCCAACATTATTATATGCAGTATGTAAAATAGGGGGCAGGTCACTGAAAGATGAATATGGAACAGAGCACCAAATAAAGCCCCGCCCACAGGCCGCTCCAAAGCACGAGAATCTCATTAACTGAAAACTGCAAATACAGATTAGGCAACAACCACAAGACAGATTTCATCAACCCAGGTATCATTTTAATCAGTATAACGGCCCCAACCTAACACTGTCTGTAGGTTACTGAGCACAATCCTGCTGACAGGTTCCCTTAAAGTTAGTGCAGAGCCGCATCGTGTCCTGGAAATGAATTTCAAGGGACAGTTAGTGAGGTTTTACTGGTGGAGAATTGTTCCATCTGTAAATTTCAGATCTAAGTTATACATATGGGTTCTATGTATTTACTGTAATGTTTCATGTGTTTCAAGTGTATAATTAATTTGGCTATAAATCTATCAAATGTTTTGCGTCCCACTTTGTAGTCTTGATTTCTCATGTTCAATCTCGGTGAACAGTTCATCAAAGGGTATAAAAAAAGAAACATCTTTTGATTTTGTAAACAAAGTAAAAAATAACTCAAAGAAATACAGTCAAAAGCTGGAACTAGTAAGAGCTCTGTTACAAATTAGGAGCACACAAGGAATTAAATGGTAACATACATCTGTTCGCGGGTTGGCTTTGCTCTTGCGCTTTCTGCTTTTGGATTTCTTTTCTTCATCAGTTACTGATTTACTAGGATCTGAAAAGTCTGATGGTTTCCCCTCTGGGTCCCCACACACTGGAGTACTACTTTCTTCTTCATCTTCTTCTGGAGGAAGTAGCAATGGTTCAAGGTAGTAACTTGGAGGTTTGGGTTTTGGATGAGTGTGGTACAGAAGAAGGTGATGCTGCTCTTCATATTTTATTGCTTTTCTATCCACACGAACAGTACCAAACCAGGCCCAGGAGAGAGGTGCTGGGTTTTTATGACCTTCAAATAAGTCCCAAGAAGATACCTTCTGTTTAGTCAAAACTTGAAGGCCCTAAGTAAAAATCAAGTGCTTCCATTACTGAATATGATAAACTGTATGAACTTTCTTGAAGCTATCTCAAAGAATAACCTATTGGGTCTCATTTACTAATATACAGTATATGAGTAAGAATGTTTTCTTCATTTGTGTGAAAAAAAGCCATCTTTCATGCTTAGCATCACATTGATAATTTGTTTTAAACATGTTATTTTCACCACATTATATACCAGCAGCATGTACTCAATAGGGGCTACGGTCTGTTGGAAAGAGGGTAGAGAATTAACTATGGTCTAAATCATGATCCTGGGCACAAAAATTGCAGCCTAAGATTAGAGTAGCTTAGTTGACCACAGTAAGCCAAGTAATAAACTTATAAAGTCTAAAGATGCAGTAGGTTTATCAAACAGCATGACATTTCAAAAACCTGACCTGCACATCCAAACATAGACTGAGTGTGAACAGGTGCTGAACCCAGAGTCGCCAACTCGTATATAGTTAAATAAATAGGGCAGCACACTGCAGCGCCAAAACATGCAAACTTGAAAAAACGAAATTTGAACTGCATTACTGCACTAGAAATATGAAAAATGAGAGCTTTTAGCGCACAAAAATGGCCAATTTTATGTGTACCTCGTAGCCACGTTAAGGCATCTCTCTTATACGAGGTCCTACGTTTGACCTACCTCACTGAGAATAAACGTCTCCATCTGAATGGGTACATGTAGAAACCTCTTCTTGGACTCAAATTCTCTCTCTATGTGGAGGGGTATTGGACCTACTATAATTAAAACACCTGAAGCTAGGAGGCGGGGAGTGCACGATCAGAAGGCTAGAGAATACATTTCAAAAACCTGACCTGCACATCCAAACATAGACTGAGTGTGAACAGGTGCTGAACCCAGAGTCGCCAACTCGTATATAGTTAAATAAATAGGGCAGCACACTGCAGCGCCAAAACATGCAAACTTGAAAAAACGAAATTTGAACTGCATTACTGCACTAGAAATATGAAAAATGAGAGCTTTTAGCGCACAAAAATGGCCAATTTTATGTGTACCTCGTAGCCACGTTAAGGCATCTCTCTTATACGAGGTCCTACGTTTGACCTACCTCACTGAGAATAAACGTCTCCATCTGAATGGGTACATGTAGAAACCTCTTCTTGGACTCAAATTCTCTCTCTATGTGGAGGGGTATTGGACCTACTATAATTAAAACACCTGAAGCTAGGAGGCGGGGAGTGCACGATCAGAAGGCTAGAGAATACATTTCAAAAACCTGACCTGCACATCCAAACATAGACTGAGTGTGAACAGGTGCTGAACCCAGAGTCGCCAACTCGTATATAGTTAAATAAATAGGGCAGCACACTGCAGCGCCAAAACATGCAAACTTGAAAAAACGAAATTTGAACTGCATTACTGCACTAGAAATATGAAAAATGAGAGCTTTTAGCGCACAAAAATGGCCAATTTTATGTGTACCTCGTAGCCACGTTAAGGCATCTCTCTTATACGAGGTCCTACGTTTGACCTACCTCACTGAGAATAAACGTCTCCATCTGAATGGGTACATGTAGAAACCTCTTCTTGGACTCAAATTCTCTCTCTATGTGGAGGGGTATTGGACCTACTATAATTAAAACACCTGAAGCTAGGAGGCGGGGAGTGCACGATCAGAAGGCTAGAGAATACATTTCAAAAACCTGACCTGCACATCCAAACATAGACTGAGTGTGAACAGGTGCTGAACCCAGAGTCGCCAACTCGTATATAGTTAAATAAATAGGGCAGCACACTGCAGCGCCAAAACATGCAAACTTGAAAAAACGAAATTTGAACTGCATTACTGCACTAGAAATATGAAAAATGAGAGCTTTTAGCGCACAAAAATGGCCAATTTTATGTGTACCTCGTAGCCACGTTAAGGCATCTCTCTTATACGAGGTCCTACGTTTGACCTACCTCACTGAGAATAAACGTCTCCATCTGAATGGGTACATGTAGAAACCTCTTCTTGGACTCAAATTCTCTCTCTATGTGGAGGGGTATTGGACCTACTATAATTAAAACACCTGAAGCTAGGAGGCGGGGAGTGCACGATCAGAAGGCTAGAGAATACATTTCAAAAACCTGACCTGCACATCCAAACATAGACTGAGTGTGAACAGGTGCTGAACCCAGAGTCGCCAACTCGTATATAGTTAAATAAATAGGGCAGCACACTGCAGCGCCAAAACATGCAAACTTGAAAAAACGAAATTTGAACTGCATTACTGCACTAGAAATATGAAAAATGAGAGCTTTTAGCGCACAAAAATGGCCAATTTTATGTGTACCTCGTAGCCACGTTAAGGCATCTCTCTTATACGAGGTCCTACGTTTGACCTACCTCACTGAGAATAAACGTCTCCATCTGAATGGGTACATGTAGAAACCTCTTCTTGGACTCAAATTCTCTCTCTATGTGGAGGGGTATTGGACCTACTATAATTAAAACACCTGAAGCTAGGAGGCGGGGAGTGCACGATCAGAAGGCTAGAGAATACATTTCAAAAACCTGACCTGCACATCCAAACATAGACTGAGTGTGAACAGGTGCTGAACCCAGAGTCGCCAACTCGTATATAGTTAAATAAATAGGGCAGCACACTGCAGCGCCAAAACATGCAAACTTGAAAAAACGAAATTTGAACTGCATTACTGCACTAGAAATATGAAAAATGAGAGCTTTTAGCGCACAAAAATGGCCAATTTTATGTGTACCTCGTAGCCACGTTAAGGCATCTCTCTTATACGAGGTCCTACGTTTGACCTACCTCACTGAGAATAAACGTCTCCATCTGAATGGGTACATGTAGAAACCTCTTCTTGGACTCAAATTCTCTCTCTATGTGGAGGGGTATTGGACCTACTATAATTAAAACACCTGAAGCTAGGAGGCGGGGAGTGCACGATCAGAAGGCTAGAGAATACATTTCAAAAACCTGACCTGCACATCCAAACATAGACTGAGTGTGAACAGGTGCTGAACCCAGAGTCGCCAACTCGTATATAGTTAAATAAATAGGGCAGCACACTGCAGCGCCAAAACATGCAAACTTGAAAAAACGAAATTTGAACTGCATTACTGCACTAGAAATATGAAAAATGAGAGCTTTTAGCGCACAAAAATGGCCAATTTTATGTGTACCTCGTAGCCACGTTAAGGCATCTCTCTTATACGAGGTCCTACGTTTGACCTACCTCACTGAGAATAAACGTCTCCATCTGAATGGGTACATGTAGAAACCTCTTCTTGGACTCAAATTCTCTCTCTATGTGGAGGGGTATTGGACCTACTATAATTAAAACACCTGAAGCTAGGAGGCGGGGAGTGCACGATCAGAAGGCTAGAGAATACATTTCAAAAACCTGACCTGCACATCCAAACATAGACTGAGTGTGAACAGGTGCTGAACCCAGAGTCGCCAACTCGTATATAGTTAAATAAATAGGGCAGCACACTGCAGCGCCAAAACATGCAAACTTGAAAAAACGAAATTTGAACTGCATTACTGCACTAGAAATATGAAAAATGAGAGCTTTTAGCGCACAAAAATGGCCAATTTTATGTGTACCTCGTAGCCACGTTAAGGCATCTCTCTTATACGAGGTCCTACGTTTGACCTACCTCACTGAGAATAAACGTCTCCATCTGAATGGGTACATGTAGAAACCTCTTCTTGGACTCAAATTCTCTCTCTATGTGGAGGGGTATTGGACCTACTATAATTAAAACACCTGAAGCTAGGAGGCGGGGAGTGCACGATCAGAAGGCTAGAGAATACATTTCAAAAACCTGACCTGCACATCCAAACATAGACTGAGTGTGAACAGGTGCTGAACCCAGAGTCGCCAACTCGTATATAGTTAAATAAATAGGGCAGCACACTGCAGCGCCAAAACATGCAAACTTGAAAAAACGAAATTTGAACTGCATTACTGCACTAGAAATATGAAAAATGAGAGCTTTTAGCGCACAAAAATGGCCAATTTTATGTGTACCTCGTAGCCACGTTAAGGCATCTCTCTTATACGAGGTCCTACGTTTGACCTACCTCACTGAGAATAAACGTCTCCATCTGAATGGGTACATGTAGAAACCTCTTCTTGGACTCAAATTCTCTCTCTATGTGGAGGGGTATTGGACCTACTATAATTAAAACACCTGAAGCTAGGAGGCGGGGAGTGCACGATCAGAAGGCTAGAGAATACATTTCAAAAACCTGACCTGCACATCCAAACATAGACTGAGTGTGAACAGGTGCTGAACCCAGAGTCGCCAACTCGTATATAGTTAAATAAATAGGGCAGCACACTGCAGCGCCAAAACATGCAAACTTGAAAAAACGAAATTTGAACTGCATTACTGCACTAGAAATATGAAAAATGAGAGCTTTTAGCGCACAAAAATGGCCAATTTTATGTGTACCTCGTAGCCACGTTAAGGCATCTCTCTTATACGAGGTCCTACGTTTGACCTACCTCACTGAGAATAAACGTCTCCATCTGAATGGGTACATGTAGAAACCTCTTCTTGGACTCAAATTCTCTCTCTATGTGGAGGGGTATTGGACCTACTATAATTAAAACACCTGAAGCTAGGAGGCGGGGAGTGCACGATCAGAAGGCTAGAGAATACATTTCAAAAACCTGACCTGCACATCCAAACATAGACTGAGTGTGAACAGGTGCTGAACCCAGAGTCGCCAACTCGTATATAGTTAAATAAATAGGGCAGCACACTGCAGCGCCAAAACATGCAAACTTGAAAAAACGAAATTTGAACTGCATTACTGCACTAGAAATATGAAAAATGAGAGCTTTTAGCGCACAAAAATGGCCAATTTTATGTGTACCTCGTAGCCACGTTAAGGCATCTCTCTTATACGAGGTCCTACGTTTGACCTACCTCACTGAGAATAAACGTCTCCATCTGAATGGGTACATGTAGAAACCTCTTCTTGGACTCAAATTCTCTCTCTATGTGGAGGGGTATTGGACCTACTATAATTAAAACACCTGAAGCTAGGAGGCGGGGAGTGCACGATCAGAAGGCTAGAGAATACATTTCAAAAACCTGACCTGCACATCCAAACATAGACTGAGTGTGAACAGGTGCTGAACCCAGAGTCGCCAACTCGTATATAGTTAAATAAATAGGGCAGCACACTGCAGCGCCAAAACATGCAAACTTGAAAAAACGAAATTTGAACTGCATTAGAAATATGAAAAATGAGAGCTTTTAGCGCACAAAAATGGCCAATTTTATGTGTACCTCGTAGCCACGTTAAGGCATCTCTCTTATACGAGGTCCTACGTTTGACCTACCTCACTGAGAATAAACGTCTCCATCTGAATGGGTACATGTAGAAACCTCTTCTTGGACTCGTATAAGAGAGATGCCTTAACGTGGCTACGAGGTACACATAAAATTGGCCATTTTTGTGCGCTAAAAGCTCTCATTTTTCATATTTCTAGTGCAGTAATGCAGTTCAAATTTCGTTTTTTCAAGTTTGCATGTTTTGGCGCTGCAGTGTGCTGCCCTATTTATTTAACTATATACGAGTTGGCGACTCTGGGTTCAGCACCTGTTCACACTCAGTCTATGTTTGGATGTGCAGGTCAGGTTTTTGAAATGTATTCTCTAGCCTTCTGATCGTGCACTCCCCGCCTCCTAGCTTCAGGTGTTTTAATTATAGTAGGTCCAATACCCCTCCACATAGAGAGAGAATTTGAGTCCAAGAAGAGGTTTCTACATGTACCCATTCAGATGGAGACGTTTATTCTCAGTGAGGTAGGTCAAACGTAGGACCTCGTATAAGAGAGATGCCTTAACGTGGCTACGAGGTACACATAAAATTGGCCATTTTTGTGCGCTAAAAGCTCTCATTTTTCATATTTCTAGTGCAGTAATGCAGTTCAAATTTCATTTTTTCAAGTTTGCATGTTTTGGCGCTGCAGTGTGCTGCCCTATTTATTTAACTATATACGAGTTGGCGACTCTGGGTTCAGCACCTGTTCACACTCAGTCTATGTTTGGATGTGCAGGTCAGGTTTTTGAAATGTATTCTCTAGCCTTCTGATCGTGCACTCCCCGCCTCCTAGCTTCAGGTGTTTTAATTATAGTAGGTCCAATACCCCTCCACATAGAGAGAGAATTTGAGTCCAAGAAGAGGTTTCTACATGTACCCATTCAGATGGAGACGTTTATTCTCAGTGAGGTAGGTCAAACGTAGGACCTCGTATAAGAGAGATGCCTTAACGTGGCTACGAGGTACACATAAAATTGGCCATTTTTGTGCGCTAAAAGCTCTCATTTTTCATATTTCTAGTGCAGTAATGCAGTTCAAATTTCGTTTTTTCAAGTTTGCATGTTTTGGCGCTGCAGTGTGCTGCCCTATTTATTTAACTATATACGAGTTGGCGACTCTGGGTTCAGCACCTGTTCACACTCAGTCTATGTTTGGATGTGCAGGTCAGGTTTTTGAAATGTATTCTCTAGCCTTCTGATCGTGCACTCCCCGCCTCCTAGCTTCAGGTGTTTTAATTATAGTAGGTCCAATACCCCTCCACATAGAGAGAGAATTTGAGTCCAAGAAGAGGTTTCTACATGTACCCATTCAGATGGAGACGTTTATTCTCAGTGAGGTAGGTCAAACGTAGGACCTCGTATAAGAGAGATGCCTTAACGTGGCTACGAGGTACACATAAAATTGGCCATTTTTGTGCGCTAAAAGCTCTCATTTTTCATATTTCTAGTGCAGTAATGCAGTTCAAATTTCGTTTTTTCAAGTTTGCATGTTTTGGCGCTGCAGTGTGCTGCCCTATTTATTTAACTATATACGAGTTGGCGACTCTGGGTTCAGCACCTGTTCACACTCAGTCTATGTTTGGATGTGCAGGTCAGGTTTTTGAAATGTATTCTCTAGCCTTCTGATCGTGCACTCCCCGCCTCCTAGCTTCAGGTGTTTTAATTATAGTAGGTCCAATACCCCTCCACATAGAGAGAGAATTTGAGTCCAAGAAGAGGTTTCTACATGTACCCATTCAGATGGAGACGTTTATTCTCAGTGAGGTAGGTCAAACGTAGGACCTCGTATAAGAGAGATGCCTTAACGTGGCTACGAGGTACACATAAAATTGGCCATTTTTGTGCGCTAAAAGCTCTCATTTTTCATATTTCTAGTGCAGTAATGCAGTTCAAATTTCGTTTTTTCAAGTTTGCATGTTTTGGCGCTGCAGTGTGCTGCCCTATTTATTTAACTATATACGAGTTGGCGACTCTGGGTTCAGCACCTGTTCACACTCAGTCTATGTTTGGATGTGCAGGTCAGGTTTTTGAAATGTATTCTCTAGCCTTCTGATCGTGCACTCCCCGCCTCCTAGCTTCAGGTGTTTTAATTATAGTAGGTCCAATACCCCTCCACATAGAGAGAGAATTTGAGTCCAAGAAGAGGTTTCTACATGTACCCATTCAGATGGAGACGTTTATTCTCAGTGAGGTAGGTCAAACGTAGGACCTCGTATAAGAGAGATGCCTTAACGTGGCTACGAGGTACACATAAAATTGGCCATTTTTGTGCGCTAAAAGCTCTCATTTTTCATATTTCTAGTGCAGTAATGCAGTTCAAATTTCGTTTTTTCAAGTTTGCATGTTTTGGCGCTGCAGTGTGCTGCCCTATTTATTTAACTATATACGAGTTGGCGACTCTGGGTTCAGCACCTGTTCACACTCAGTCTATGTTTGGATGTGCAGGTCAGGTTTTTGAAATGTATTCTCTAGCCTTCTGATCGTGCACTCCCCGCCTCCTAGCTTCAGGTGTTTTAATTATAGTAGGTCCAATACCCCTCCACATAGAGAGAGAATTTGAGTCCAAGAAGAGGTTTCTACATGTACCCATTCAGATGGAGACGTTTATTCTCAGTGAGGTAGGTCAAACGTAGGACCTCGTATAAGAGAGATGCCTTAACGTGGCTACGAGGTACACATAAAATTGGCCATTTTTGTGCGCTAAAAGCTCTCATTTTTCATATTTCTAGTGCAGTAATGCAGTTCAAATTTCGTTTTTTCAAGTTTGCATGTTTTGGCGCTGCAGTGTGCTGCCCTATTTATTTAACTATATACGAGTTGGCGACTCTGGGTTCAGCACCTGTTCACACTCAGTCTATGTTTGGATGTGCAGGTCAGGTTTTTGAAATGTATTCTCTAGCCTTCTGATCGTGCACTCCCCGCCTCCTAGCTTCAGGTGTTTTAATTATAGTAGGTCCAATACCCCTCCACATAGAGAGAGAATTTGAGTCCAAGAAGAGGTTTCTACATGTACCCATTCAGATGGAGACGTTTATTCTCAGTGAGGTAGGTCAAACGTAGGACCTCGTATAAGAGAGATGCCTTAACGTGGCTACGAGGTACACATAAAATTGGCCATTTTTGTGCGCTAAAAGCTCTCATTTTTCATATTTCTAGTGCAGTAATGCAGTTCAAATTTCGTTTTTTCAAGTTTGCATGTTTTGGCGCTGCAGTGTGCTGCCCTATTTATTTAACTATATACGAGTTGGCGACTCTGGGTTCAGCACCTGTTCACACTCAGTCTATGTTTGGATGTGCAGGTCAGGTTTTTGAAATGTATTCTCTAGCCTTCTGATCGTGCACTCCCCGCCTCCTAGCTTCAGATGTTTTAATTATAGTAGGTCCAATACCCCTCCACATAGAGAGAGAATTTGAGTCCAAGAAGAGGTTTCTACATGTACCCATTCAGATGGAGACGTTTATTCTCAGTGAGGTAGGTCAAACGTAGGACCTCGTATAAGAGAGATGCCTTAACGTGGCTACGAGGTACACATAAAATTGGCCATTTTTGTGCGCTAAAAGCTCTCATTTTTCATATTTCTAGTGCAGTAATGCAGTTCAAATTTCGTTTTTTCAAGTTTGCATGTTTTGGCGCTGCAGTGTGCTGCCCTATTTATTTAACTATATACGAGTTGGCGACTCTGGGTTCAGCACCTGTTCACACTCAGTCTATGTTTGGATGTGCAGGTCAGGTTTTTGAAATGTATTCTCTAGCCTTCTGATCGTGCACTCCCCGCCTCCTAGCTTCAGGTGTTTTAATTATAGTAGGTCCAATACCCCTCCACATAGAGAGAGAATTTGAGTCCAAGAAGAGGTTTCTACATGTACCCATTCAGATGGAGACGTTTATTCTCAGTGAGGTAGGTCAAACGTAGGACCTCGTATAAGAGAGATGCCTTAACGTGGCTACGAGGTACACATAAAATTGGCCATTTTTGTGCGCTAAAAGCTCTCATTTTTCATATTTCTAGTGCAGTAATGCAGTTCAAATTTCGTTTTTTCAAGTTTGCATGTTTTGGCGCTGCAGTGTGCTGCCCTATTTATTTAACTATATACGAGTTGGCGACTCTGGGTTCAGCACCTGTTCACACTCAGTCTATGTTTGGATGTGCAGGTCAGGTTTTTGAAATGTATTCTCTAGCCTTCTGATCGTGCACTCCCCGCCTCCTAGCTTCAGGTGTTTTAATTATAGTAGGTCCAATACCCCTCCACATAGAGAGAGAATTTGAGTCCAAGAAGAGGTTTCTACATGTACCCATTCAGATGGAGACGTTTATTCTCAGTGAGGTAGGTCAAACGTAGGACCTCGTATAAGAGAGATGCCTTAACGTGGCTACGAGGTACACATAAAATTGGCCATTTTTGTGCGCTAAAAGCTCTCATTTTTCATATTTCTAGTGCAGTAATGCAGTTCAAATTTCGTTTTTTCAAGTTTGCATGTTTTGGCGCTGCAGTGTGCTGCCCTATTTATTTAACTATATACGAGTTGGCGACTCTGGGTTCAGCACCTGTTCACACTCAGTCTATGTTTGGATGTGCAGGTCAGGTTTTTGAAATGTATTCTCTAGCCTTCTGATCGTGCACTCCCCGCCTCCTAGCTTCAGGTGTTTTAATTATAGTAGGTCCAATACCCCTCCACATAGAGAGAGAATTTGAGTCCAAGAAGAGGTTTCTACATGTACCCATTCAGATGGAGACGTTTATTCTCAGTGAGGTAGGTCAAACGTAGGACCTCGTATAAGAGAGATGCCTTAACGTGGCTACGAGGTACACATAAAATTGGCCATTTTTGTGCGCTAAAAGCTCTCATTTTTCATATTTCTAGTGCAGTAATGCAGTTCAAATTTCGTTTTTTCAAGTTTGCATGTTTTGGCGCTGCAGTGTGCTGCCCTATTTATTTAACTATATACGAGTTGGCGACTCTGGGTTCAGCACCTGTTCACACTCAGTCTATGTTTGGATGTGCAGGTCAGGTTTTTGAAATGTATTCTCTAGCCTTCTGATCGTGCACTCCCCGCCTCCTAGCTTCAGGTGTTTTAATTATAGTAGGTCCAATACCCCTCCACATAGAGAGAGAATTTGAGTCCAAGAAGAGGTTTCTACATGTACCCATTCAGATGGAGACGTTTATTCTCAGTGAGGTAGGTCAAACGTAGGACCTCGTATAAGAGAGATGCCTTAACGTGGCTACGAGGTACACATAAAATTGGCCATTTTTGTGCGCTAAAAGCTCTCATTTTTCATATTTCTAGTGCAGTAATGCAGTTCAAATTTCGTTTTTTCAAGTTTGCATGTTTTGGCGCTGCAGTGTGCTGCCCTATTTATTTAACTATATACGAGTTGGCGACTCTGGGTTCAGCACCTGTTCACACTCAGTCTATGTTTGGATGTGCAGGTCAGGTTTTTGAAATGTATTCTCTAGCCTTCTGATCGTGCACTCCCCGCCTCCTAGCTTCAGGTGTTTTAATTATAGTAGGTCCAATACCCCTCCACATAGAGAGAGAATTTGAGTCCAAGAAGAGGTTTCTACATGTACCCATTCAGATGGAGACGTTTATTCTCAGTGAGGTAGGTCAAACGTAGGACCTCGTATAAGAGAGATGCCTTAACGTGGCTACGAGGTACACATAAAATTGGCCATTTTTGTGCGCTAAAAGCTCTCATTTTTCATATTTCTAGTGCAGTAATGCAGTTCAAATTTCGTTTTTTCAAGTTTGCATGTTTTGGCGCTGCAGTGTGCTGCCCTATTTATTTAACTATATACGAGTTGGCGACTCTGGGTTCAGCACCTGTTCACACTCAGTCTATGTTTGGATGTGCAGGTCAGGTTTTTGAAATGTATTCTCTAGCCTTCTGATCGTGCACTCCCCGCCTCCTAGCTTCAGGTGTTTTAATTATAGTAGGTCCAATACCCCTCCACATAGAGAGAGAATTTGAGTCCAAGAAGAGGTTTCTACATGTACCCATTCAGATGGAGACGTTTATTCTCAGTGAGGTAGGTCAAACGTAGGACCTCGTATAAGAGAGATGCCTTAACGTGGCTACGAGGTACACATAAAATTGGCCATTTTTGTGCGCTAAAAGCTCTCATTTTTCATATTTCTAGTGCAGTAATGCAGTTCAAATTTCGTTTTTTCAAGTTTGCATGTTTTGGCGCTGCAGTGTGCTGCCCTATTTATTTAACTATATACGAGTTGGCGACTCTGGGTTCAGCACCTGTTCACACTCAGTCTATGTTTGGATGTGCAGGTCAGGTTTTTGAAATGTATTCTCTAGCCTTCTGATCGTGCACTCCCCGCCTCCTAGCTTCAGGTGTTTTAATTATAGTAGGTCCAATACCCCTCCACATAGAGAGAGAATTTGAGTCCAAGAAGAGGTTTCTACATGTACCCATTCAGATGGAGACGTTTATTCTCAGTGAGGTAGGTCAAACGTAGGACCTCGTATAAGAGAGATGCCTTAACGTGGCTACGAGGTACACATAAAATTGGCCATTTTTGTGCGCTAAAAGCTCTCATTTTTCATATTTCTAGTGCAGTAATGCAGTTCAAATTTCGTTTTTTCAAGTTTGCATGTTTTGGCGCTGCAGTGTGCTGCCCTATTTATTTAACTATATACGAGTTGGCGACTCTGGGTTCAGCACCTGTTCACACTCAGTCTATGTTTGGATGTGCAGGTCAGGTTTTTGAAATGTATTCTCTAGCCTTCTGATCGTGCACTCCCCGCCTCCTAGCTTCAGGTGTTTTAATTATAGTAGGTCCAATACCCCTCCACATAGAGAGAGAATTTGAGTCCAAGAAGAGGTTTCTACATGTACCCATTCAGATGGAGACGTTTATTCTCAGTGAGGTAGGTCAAACGTAGGACCTCGTATAAGAGAGATGCCTTAACGTGGCTACGAGGTACACATAAAATTGGCCATTTTTGTGCGCTAAAAGCTCTCATTTTTCATATTTCTAGTGCAGTAATGCAGTTCAAATTTCGTTTTTTCAAGTTTGCATGTTTTGGCGCTGCAGTGTGCTGCCCTATTTATTTAACTATATACGAGTTGGCGACTCTGGGTTCAGCACCTGTTCACACTCAGTCTATGTTTGGATGTGCAGGTCAGGTTTTTGAAATGTATTCTCTAGCCTTCTGATCGTGCACTCCCCGCCTCCTAGCTTCAGGTGTTTTAATTATAGTAGGTCCAATACCCCTCCACATAGAGAGAGAATTTGAGTCCAAGAAGAGGTTTCTACATGTACCCATTCAGATGGAGACGTTTATTCTCAGTGAGGTAGGTCAAACGTAGGACCTCGTATAAGAGAGATGCCTTAACGTGGCTACGAGGTACACATAAAATTGGCCATTTTTGTGCGCTAAAAGCTCTCATTTTTCATATTTCTAGTGCAGTAATGCAGTTCAAATTTCGTTTTTTCAAGTTTGCATGTTTTGGCGCTGCAGTGTGCTGCCCTATTTATTTAACTATATACGAGTTGGCGACTCTGGGTTCAGCACCTGTTCACACTCAGTCTATGTTTGGATGTGCAGGTCAGGTTTTTGAAATGTATTCTCTAGCCTTCTGATCGTGCACTCCCCGCCTCCTAGCTTCAGGTGTTTTAATTATAGTAGGTCCAATACCCCTCCACATAGAGAGAGAATTTGAGTCCAAGAAGAGGTTTCTACATGTACCCATTCAGATGGAGACGTTTATTCTCAGTGAGGTAGGTCAAACGTAGGACCTCGTATAAGAGAGATGCCTTAACGTGGCTACGAGGTACACATAAAATTGGCCATTTTTGTGCGCTAAAAGCTCTCATTTTTCATATTTCTAGTGCAGTAATGCAGTTCAAATTTCGTTTTTTCAAGTTTGCATGTTTTGGCGCTGCAGTGTGCTGCCCTATTTATTTAACTATATACGAGTTGGCGACTCTGGGTTCAGCACCTGTTCACACTCAGTCTATGTTTGGATGTGCAGGTCAGGTTTTTGAAATGTATTCTCTAGCCTTCTGATCGTGCACTCCCCGCCTCCTAGCTTCAGGTGTTTTAATTATAGTAGGTCCAATACCCCTCCACATAGAGAGAGAATTTGAGTCCAAGAAGAGGTTTCTACATGTACCCATTCAGATGGAGACGTTTATTCTCAGTGAGGTAGGTCAAACGTAGGACCTCGTATAAGAGAGATGCCTTAACGTGGCTACGAGGTACACATAAAATTGGCCATTTTTGTGCGCTAAAAGCTCTCATTTTTCATATTTCTAGTGCAGTAATGCAGTTCAAATTTCGTTTTTTCAAGTTTGCATGTTTTGGCGCTGCAGTGTGCTGCCCTATTTATTTAACTATATACGAGTTGGCGACTCTGGGTTCAGCACCTGTTCACACTCAGTCTATGTTTGGATGTGCAGGTCAGGTTTTTGAAATGTATTCTCTAGCCTTCTGATCGTGCACTCCCCGCCTCCTAGCTTCAGGTGTTTTAATTATAGTAGGTCCAATACCCCTCCACATAGAGAGAGAATTTGAGTCCAAGAAGAGGTTTCTACATGTACCCATTCAGATGGAGACGTTTATTCTCAGTGAGGTAGGTCAAACGTAGGACCTCGTATAAGAGAGATGCCTTAACGTGGCTACGAGGTACACATAAAATTGGCCATTTTTGTGCGCTAAAAGCTCTCATTTTTCATATTTCTAGTGCAGTAATGCAGTTCAAATTTCGTTTTTTCAAGTTTGCATGTTTTGGCGCTGCAGTGTGCTGCCCTATTTATTTAACTATATACGAGTTGGCGACTCTGGGTTCAGCACCTGTTCACACTCAGTCTATGTTTGGATGTGCAGGTCAGGTTTTTGAAATGTATTCTCTAGCCTTCTGATCGTGCACTCCCCGCCTCCTAGCTTCAGGTGTTTTAATTATAGTAGGTCCAATACCCCTCCACATAGAGAGAGAATTTGAGTCCAAGAAGAGGTTTCTACATGTACCCATTCAGATGGAGACGTTTATTCTCAGTGAGGTAGGTCAAACGTAGGACCTCGTATAAGAGAGATGCCTTAACGTGGCTACGAGGTACACATAAAATTGGCCATTTTTGTGCGCTAAAAGCTCTCATTTTTCATATTTCTAGTGCAGTAATGCAGTTCAAATTTCGTTTTTTCAAGTTTGCATGTTTTGGCGCTGCAGTGTGCTGCCCTATTTATTTAACTATATACGAGTTGGCGACTCTGGGTTCAGCACCTGTTCACACTCAGTCTATGTTTGGATGTGCAGGTCAGGTTTTTGAAATGTATTCTCTAGCCTTCTGATCGTGCACTCCCCGCCTCCTAGCTTCAGGTGTTTTAATTATAGTAGGTCCAATACCCCTCCACATAGAGAGAGAATTTGAGTCCAAGAAGAGGTTTCTACATGTACCCATTCAGATGGAGACGTTTATTCTCAGTGAGGTAGGTCAAACGTAGGACCTCGTATAAGAGAGATGCCTTAACGTGGCTACGAGGTACACATAAAATTGGCCATTTTTGTGCGCTAAAAGCTCTCATTTTTCATATTTCTAGTGCAGTAATGCAGTTCAAATTTCGTTTTTTCAAGTTTGCATGTTTTGGCGCTGCAGTGTGCTGCCCTATTTATTTAACTATATACGAGTTGGCGACTCTGGGTTCAGCACCTGTTCACACTCAGTCTATGTTTGGATGTGCAGGTCAGGTTTTTGAAATGTATTCTCTAGCCTTCTGATCGTGCACTCCCCGCCTCCTAGCTTCAGGTGTTTTAATTATAGTAGGTCCAATACCCCTCCACATAGAGAGAGAATTTGAGTCCAAGAAGAGGTTTCTACATGTACCCATTCAGATGGAGACGTTTATTCTCAGTGAGGTAGGTCAAACGTAGGACCTCGTATAAGAGAGATGCCTTAACGTGGCTACGAGGTACACATAAAATTGGCCATTTTTGTGCGCTAAAAGCTCTCATTTTTCATATTTCTAGTGCAGTAATGCAGTTCAAATTTCGTTTTTTCAAGTTTGCATGTTTTGGCGCTGCAGTGTGCTGCCCTATTTATTTAACTATATACGAGTTGGCGACTCTGGGTTCAGCACCTGTTCACACTCAGTCTATGTTTGGATGTGCAGGTCAGGTTTTTGAAATGTATTCTCTAGCCTTCTGATCGTGCACTCCCCGCCTCCTAGCTTCAGGTGTTTTAATTATAGTAGGTCCAATACCCCTCCACATAGAGAGAGAATTTGAGTCCAAGAAGAGGTTTCTACATGTACCCATTCAGATGGAGACGTTTATTCTCAGTGAGGTAGGTCAAACGTAGGACCTCGTATAAGAGAGATGCCTTAACGTGGCTACGAGGTACACATAAAATTGGCCATTTTTGTGCGCTAAAAGCTCTCATTTTTCATATTTCTAGTGCAGTAATGCAGTTCAAATTTCGTTTTTTCAAGTTTGCATGTTTTGGCGCTGCAGTGTGCTGCCCTATTTATTTAACTATATACGAGTTGGCGACTCTGGGTTCAGCACCTGTTCACACTCAGTCTATGTTTGGATGTGCAGGTCAGGTTTTTGAAATGTATTCTCTAGCCTTCTGATCGTGCACTCCCCGCCTCCTAGCTTCAGGTGTTTTAATTATAGTAGGTCCAATACCCCTCCACATAGAGAGAGAATTTGAGTCCAAGAAGAGGTTTCTACATGTACCCATTCAGATGGAGACGTTTATTCTCAGTGAGGTAGGTCAAACGTAGGACCTCGTATAAGAGAGATGCCTTAACGTGGCTACGAGGTACACATAAAATTGGCCATTTTTGTGCGCTAAAAGCTCTCATTTTTCATATTTCTAGTGCAGTAATGCAGTTCAAATTTCGTTTTTTCAAGTTTGCATGTTTTGGCGCTGCAGTGTGCTGCCCTATTTATTTAACTATATACGAGTTGGCGACTCTGGGTTCAGCACCTGTTCACACTCAGTCTATGTTTGGATGTGCAGGTCAGGTTTTTGAAATGTATTCTCTAGCCTTCTGATCGTGCACTCCCCGCCTCCTAGCTTCAGGTGTTTTAATTATAGTAGGTCCAATACCCCTCCACATAGAGAGAGAATTTGAGTCCAAGAAGAGGTTTCTACATGTACCCATTCAGATGGAGACGTTTATTCTCAGTGAGGTAGGTCAAACGTAGGACCTCGTATAAGAGAGATGCCTTAACGTGGCTACGAGGTACACATAAAATTGGCCATTTTTGTGCGCTAAAAGCTCTCATTTTTCATATTTCTAGTGCAGTAATGCAGTTCAAATTTCGTTTTTTCAAGTTTGCATGTTTTGGCGCTGCAGTGTGCTGCCCTATTTATTTAACTATATACGAGTTGGCGACTCTGGGTTCAGCACCTGTTCACACTCAGTCTATGTTTGGATGTGCAGGTCAGGTTTTTGAAATGTATTCTCTAGCCTTCTGATCGTGCACTCCCCGCCTCCTAGCTTCAGGTGTTTTAATTATAGTAGGTCCAATACCCCTCCACATAGAGAGAGAATTTGAGTCCAAGAAGAGGTTTCTACATGTACCCATTCAGATGGAGACGTTTATTCTCAGTGAGGTAGGTCAAACGTAGGACCTCGTATAAGAGAGATGCCTTAACGTGGCTACGAGGTACACATAAAATTGGCCATTTTTGTGCGCTAAAAGCTCTCATTTTTCATATTTCTAGTGCAGTAATGCAGTTCAAATTTCGTTTTTTCAAGTTTGCATGTTTTGGCGCTGCAGTGTGCTGCCCTATTTATTTAACTATATACGAGTTGGCGACTCTGGGTTCAGCACCTGTTCACACTCAGTCTATGTTTGGATGTGCAGGTCAGGTTTTTGAAATGTATTCTCTAGCCTTCTGATCGTGCACTCCCCGCCTCCTAGCTTCAGGTGTTTTAATTATAGTAGGTCCAATACCCCTCCACATAGAGAGAGAATTTGAGTCCAAGAAGAGGTTTCTACATGTACCCATTCAGATGGAGACGTTTATTCTCAGTGAGGTAGGTCAAACGTAGGACCTCGTATAAGAGAGATGCCTTAACGTGGCTACGAGGTACACATAAAATTGGCCATTTTTGTGCGCTAAAAGCTCTCATTTTTCATATTTCTAGTGCAGTAATGCAGTTCAAATTTCGTTTTTTCAAGTTTGCATGTTTTGGCGCTGCAGTGTGCTGCCCTATTTATTTAACTATATACGAGTTGGCGACTCTGGGTTCAGCACCTGTTCACACTCAGTCTATGTTTGGATGTGCAGGTCAGGTTTTTGAAATGTATTCTCTAGCCTTCTGATCGTGCACTCCCCGCCTCCTAGCTTCAGGTGTTTTAATTATAGTAGGTCCAATACCCCTCCACATAGAGAGAGAATTTGAGTCCAAGAAGAGGTTTCTACATGTACCCATTCAGATGGAGACGTTTATTCTCAGTGAGGTAGGTCAAACGTAGGACCTCGTATAAGAGAGATGCCTTAACGTGGCTACGAGGTACACATAAAATTGGCCATTTTTGTGCGCTAAAAGCTCTCATTTTTCATATTTCTAGTGCAGTAATGCAGTTCAAATTTCGTTTTTTCAAGTTTGCATGTTTTGGCGCTGCAGTGTGCTGCCCTATTTATTTAACTATATACGAGTTGGCGACTCTGGGTTCAGCACCTGTTCACACTCAGTCTATGTTTGGATGTGCAGGTCAGGTTTTTGAAATGTATTCTCTAGCCTTCTGATCGTGCACTCCCCGCCTCCTAGCTTCAGGTGTTTTAATTATAGTAGGTCCAATACCCCTCCACATAGAGAGAGAATTTGAGTCCAAGAAGAGGTTTCTACATGTACCCATTCAGATGGAGACGTTTATTCTCAGTGAGGTAGGTCAAACGTAGGACCTCGTATAAGAGAGATGCCTTAACGTGGCTACGAGGTACACATAAAATTGGCCATTTTTGTGCGCTAAAAGCTCTCATTTTTCATATTTCTAGTGCAGTAATGCAGTTCAAATTTCGTTTTTTCAAGTTTGCATGTTTTGGCGCTGCAGTGTGCTGCCCTATTTATTTAACTATATACGAGTTGGCGACTCTGGGTTCAGCACCTGTTCACACTCAGTCTATGTTTGGATGTGCAGGTCAGGTTTTTGAAATGTATTCTCTAGCCTTCTGATCGTGCACTCCCCGCCTCCTAGCTTCAGGTGTTTTAATTATAGTAGGTCCAATACCCCTCCACATAGAGAGAGAATTTGAGTCCAAGAAGAGGTTTCTACATGTACCCATTCAGATGGAGACGTTTATTCTCAGTGAGGTAGGTCAAACGTAGGACCTCGTATAAGAGAGATGCCTTAACGTGGCTACGAGGTACACATAAAATTGGCCATTTTTGTGCGCTAAAAGCTCTCATTTTTCATATTTCTAGTGCAGTAATGCAGTTCAAATTTCGTTTTTTCAAGTTTGCATGTTTTGGCGCTGCAGTGTGCTGCCCTATTTATTTAACTATATACGAGTTGGCGACTCTGGGTTCAGCACCTGTTCACACTCAGTCTATGTTTGGATGTGCAGGTCAGGTTTTTGAAATGTATTCTCTAGCCTTCTGATCGTGCACTCCCCGCCTCCTAGCTTCAGGTGTTTTAATTATAGTAGGTCCAATACCCCTCCACATAGAGAGAGAATTTGAGTCCAAGAAGAGGTTTCTACATGTACCCATTCAGATGGAGACGTTTATTCTCAGTGAGGTAGGTCAAACGTAGGACCTCGTATAAGAGAGATGCCTTAACGTGGCTACGAGGTACACATAAAATTGGCCATTTTTGTGCGCTAAAAGCTCTCATTTTTCATATTTCTAGTGCAGTAATGCAGTTCAAATTTCGTTTTTTCAAGTTTGCATGTTTTGGCGCTGCAGTGTGCTGCCCTATTTATTTAACTATATACGAGTTGGCGACTCTGGGTTCAGCACCTGTTCACACTCAGTCTATGTTTGGATGTGCAGGTCAGGTTTTTGAAATGTATTCTCTAGCCTTCTGATCGTGCACTCCCCGCCTCCTAGCTTCAGGTGTTTTAATTATAGTAGGTCCAATACCCCTCCACATAGAGAGAGAATTTGAGTCCAAGAAGAGGTTTCTACATGTACCCATTCAGATGGAGACGTTTATTCTCAGTGAGGTAGGTCAAACGTAGGACCTCGTATAAGAGAGATGCCTTAACGTGGCTACGAGGTACACATAAAATTGGCCATTTTTGTGCGCTAAAAGCTCTCATTTTTCATATTTCTAGTGCAGTAATGCAGTTCAAATTTCGTTTTTTCAAGTTTGCATGTTTTGGCGCTGCAGTGTGCTGCCCTATTTATTTAACTATATACGAGTTGGCGACTCTGGGTTCAGCACCTGTTCACACTCAGTCTATGTTTGGATGTGCAGGTCAGGTTTTTGAAATGTATTCTCTAGCCTTCTGATCGTGCACTCCCCGCTTTCTAGCTTCAGGTGTTTTAATTATAGTAGGTCCAATACCCCTCCACATAGAGAGAGAATTTGAGTCCAAGAAGAGGTTTCTACATGTACCCATTCAGATGGAGACGTTTATTCTCAGTGAGGTAGGTCAAACGTAGGACCTCGTATAAGAGAGATGCCTTAACGTGGCTACGAGGTACACATAAAATTGGCCATTTTTGTGCGCTAAAAGCTCTCATTTTTCATATTTCTAGTGCAGTAATGCAGTTCAAATTTCGTTTTTTCAAGTTTGCATGTTTTGGCGCTGCAGTGTGCTGCCCTATTTATTTAACTATATACGAGTTGGCGACTCTGGGTTCAGCACCTGTTCACACTCAGTCTATGTTTGGATGTGCAGGTCAGGTTTTTGAAATGTATTCTCTAGCCTTCTGATCGTGCACTCCCCGCCTCCTAGCTTCAGGTGTTTTAATTATAGTAGGTCCAATACCCCTCCACATAGAGAGAGAATTTGAGTCCAAGAAGAGGTTTCTACATGTACCCATTCAGATGGAGACGTTTATTCTCAGTGAGGTAGGTCAAACGTAGGACCTCGTATAAGAGAGATGACTTAACGTGGCTACGAGGTACACATAAAATTGGCCATTTTTGTGCGCTAAAAGCTCTCATTTTTCATATTTCTAGTGCAGTAATGCAGTTCAAATTTCGTTTTTTCAAGTTTGCATGTTTTGGCGCTGCAGTGTGCTGCCCTATTTATTTAACTATATACGAGTTGGCGACTCTGGGTTCAGCACCTGTTCACACTCAGTCTATGTTTGGATGTGCAGGTCAGGTTTTTGAAATGTATTCTCTAGCCTTCTGATCGTGCACTCCCCGCCTCCTAGCTTCAGGTGTTTTAATTATAGTAGGTCCAATACCCCTCCACATAGAGAGAGAATTTGAGTCCAAGAAGAGGTTTCTACATGTACCCATTCAGATGGAGACGTTTATTCTCAGTGAGGTAGGTCAAACGTAGGACCTCGTATAAGAGAGATGCCTTAACGTGGCTACGAGGTACACATAAAATTGGCCATTTTTGTGCGCTAAAAGCTCTCATTTTTCATATTTCTAGTGCAGTAATGCAGTTCAAATTTCGTTTTTTCAAGTTTGCATGTTTTGGCGCTGCAGTGTGCTGCCCTATTTATTTAACTATATACGAGTTGGCGACTCTGGGTTCAGCACCTGTTCACACTCAGTCTATGTTTGGATGTGCAGGTCAGGTTTTTGAAATGTATTCTCTAGCCTTCTGATCGTGCACTCCCCGCCTCCTAGCTTCAGGTGTTTTAATTATAGTAGGTCCAATACCCCTCCACATAGAGAGAGAATTTGAGTCCAAGAAGAGGTTTCTACATGTACCCATTCAGATGGAGACGTTTATTCTCAGTGAGGTAGGTCAAACGTAGGACCTCGTATAAGAGAGATGCCTTAACGTGGCTACGAGGTACACATAAAATTGGCCATTTTTGTGCGCTAAAAGCTCTCATTTTTCATATTTCTAGTGCAGTAATGCAGTTCAAATTTCGTTTTTTCAAGTTTGCATGTTTTGGCGCTGCAGTGTGCTGCCCTATTTATTTAACTATATACGAGTTGGCGACTCTGGGTTCAGCACCTGTTCACACTCAGTCTATGTTTGGATGTGCAGGTCAGGTTTTTGAAATGTATTCTCTAGCCTTCTGATCGTGCACTCCCCGCCTCCTAGCTTCAGGTGTTTTAATTATAGTAGGTCCAATACCCCTCCACATAGAGAGAGAATTTGAGTCCAAGAAGAGGTTTCTACATGTACCCATTCAGATGGAGACGTTTATTCTCAGTGAGGTAGGTCAAACGTAGGACCTCGTATAAGAGAGATGCCTTAACGTGGCTACGAGGTACACATAAAATTGGCCATTTTTGTGCGCTAAAAGCTCTCATTTTTCATATTTCTAGTGCAGTAATGCAGTTCAAATTTCGTTTTTTCAAGTTTGCATGTTTTGGCGCTGCAGTGTGCTGCCCTATTTATTTAACTATATACGAGTTGGCGACTCTGGGTTCAGCACCTGTTCACACTCAGTCTATGTTTGGATGTGCAGGTCAGGTTTTTGAAATGTATTCTCTAGCCTTCTGATCGTGCACTCCCCGCCTCCTAGCTTCAGGTGTTTTAATTATAGTAGGTCCAATACCCCTCCACATAGAGAGAGAATTTGAGTCCAAGAAGAGGTTTCTACATGTACCCATTCAGATGGAGACGTTTATTCTCAGTGAGGTAGGTCAAACGTAGGACCTCGTATAAGAGAGATGCCTTAACGTGGCTACGAGGTACACATAAAATTGGCCATTTTTGTGCGCTAAAAGCTCTCATTTTTCATATTTCTAGTGCAGTAATGCAGTTCAAATTTCGTTTTTTCAAGTTTGCATGTTTTGGCGCTGCAGTGTGCTGCCCTATTTATTTAACTATATACGAATTGGCGACTCTGGGTTCAGCACCTGTTCACACTCAGTCTATGTTTGGATGTGCAGGTCAGGTTTTTGAAATGTATTCTCTAGCCTTCTGATCGTGCACTCCCCGCCTCCTAGCTTCAGGTGTTTTAATTATAGTAGGTCCAATACCCCTCCACATAGAGAGAGAATTTGAGTCCAAGAAGAGGTTTCTACATGTACCCATTCAGATGGAGACGTTTATTCTCAGTGAGGTAGGTCAAACGTAGGACCTCGTATAAGAGAGATGCCTTAACGTGGCTACGAGGTACACATAAAATTGGCCATTTTTGTGCGCTAAAAGCTCTCATTTTTCATATTTCTAGTGCAGTAATGCAGTTCAAATTTCGTTTTTTCAAGTTTGCATGTTTTGGCGCTGCAGTGTGCTGCCCTATTTATTTAACTATATACGAGTTGGCGACTCTGGGTTCAGCACCTGTTCACACTCAGTCTATGTTTGGATGTGCAGGTCAGGTTTTTGAAATGTATTCTCTAGCCTTCTGATCGTGCACTCCCCGCCTCCTAGCTTCAGGTGTTTTAATTATAGTAGGTCCAATACCCCTCCACATAGAGAGAGAATTTGAGTCCAAGAAGAGGTTTCTACATGTACCCATTCAGATGGAGACGTTTATTCTCAGTGAGGTAGGTCAAACGTAGGACCTCGTATAAGAGAGATGCCTTAACGTGGCTACGAGGTACACATAAAATTGGCCATTTTTGTGCGCTAAAAGCTCTCATTTTTCATATTTCTAGTGCAGTAATGCAGTTCAAATTTCGTTTTTTCAAGTTTGCATGTTTTGGCGCTGCAGTGTGCTGCCCTATTTATTTAACTATATACGAATTGGCGACTCTGGGTTCAGCACCTGTTCACACTCAGTCTATGTTTGGATGTGCAGGTCAGGTTTTTGAAATGTATTCTCTAGCCTTCTGATCGTGCACTCCCCGCCTCCTAGCTTCAGGTGTTTTAATTATAGTAGGTCCAATACCCCTCCACATAGAGAGAGAATTTGAGTCCAAGAAGAGGTTTCTACATGTACCCATTCAGATGGAGACGTTTATTCTCAGTGAGGTAGGTCAAACGTAGGACCTCGTATAAGAGAGATGCCTTAACGTGGCTACGAGGTACACATAAAATTGGCCATTTTTGTGCGCTAAAAGCTCTCATTTTTCATATTTCTAGTGCAGTAATGCAGTTCAAATTTCGTTTTTTCAAGTTTGCATGTTTTGGCGCTGCAGTGTGCTGCCCTATTTATTTAACTATATACGAGTTGGCGACTCTGGGTTCAGCACCTGTTCACACTCAGTCTATGTTTGGATGTGCAGGTCAGGTTTTTGAAATGTATTCTCTAGCCTTCTGATCGTGCACTCCCCGCCTCCTAGCTTCAGGTGTTTAAATTATAGTAGGTCCAATACCCCTCCACATAGAGAGAGAATTTGAGTCCAAGAAGAGGTTTCTACATGTACCCATTCAGATGGAGACGTTTATTCTCAGTGAGGTAGGTCAAACGTAGGACCTCGTATAAGAGAGATGCCTTAACGTGGCTACGAGGTACACATAAAATTGGCCATTTTTGTGCGCTAAAAGCTCTCATTTTTCATATTTCTAGTGCAGTAATGCAGTTCAAATTTCGTTTTTTCAAGTTTGCATGTTTTGGCGCTGCAGTGTGCTGCCCTATTTATTTATCAAACAGCATGAGACACACTTTGATAAACTTGGCCATTTTAGGACTCTAGCTTTAGCTTGCTCTGTCTGAAGTTAGCTAGCTAAATTATATCAGCCCCAATTTGTGCTATATATTCAGATGTACAGAGTGTGAAAAGAAACTAGTCAAAATATAAAATCAGAATGTGCAAATAAAACAAATTGTTGACATGTTACTCATTAAAGGGAACCTGTCACCCCGTTTTTCAGATTGAGCTATAAATACTGTTAAATAGGGCCTGCGCTGTGCGTTACTATAGTGTATGTAGTGTACCCTGATTCCCCATGTATGCTGAGAAATACATTCCCAAAGTCGCCGTTTTCGCCTGTCAATCAGGCTGGTCAGGTCAGGTGGGCGTGTTCACAGCACTCTTTTCTTCCCCAGCTTTCCGTTGGTGGCGTAGTGGTGTGCGCATGTCCAAGGTCCGAATTCCCTGCGCCCACGTGAAACCCACGGGTTTGCATCTCGGCTTTGGGAAAATGGCCGCCGCGATCTCTTGTGCGCACGCGTGGCATCCCGCGGCCATTTTCCTGAAGCCCCGTGCAGCAGAGCACTCCATCTGCGCACGCGCGGCCCCAGGAAGATGGCCGCCCCCACCGATGAAAGGGATGACAGCGCAGATCGCGCGCTGTGTCTTCACGTGGGCGCAGGGAATTCGGACCTTGGACATGCGCACACCACTACGCCACCAACGGAAAGCTGGGGAAGAAAAGAGCGCTGTGAACACGCCCACCTGACCAGACCAGCCTGATTGACAGGCGAAAACGGCGACTTTGGTAATGTATTTCTCAGCATACATGGGGAATCAGGGTACACTACATACACTATAGTAACGCACAGCGCAGGCCCTATTTAACAGTATTTATAGCTCAATCTGAAAAAACGGGGTGACAGGTTCCCTTTAAGTCCTCTCTAAAAAAGTGAAAAGCGTGCTTCATGATTGTTGATGCAATCATGTACATCGTATGCAGAGTCTTACCTGTTTCTTGTCAATAGAGTCAAATCCAGCAATTTTGTTGCCTTTGGTGTCAATAAGGGATCCCATCGGCTCACAGGTTATGACATCACGTGTTTGCTTTGGCAATGGCAAAAGTTGTCGGACTTTATCTATGCTCTCAGAGCATTTATCACCAAGTTCTTTCTGTTAGGAGATAGGAGGTACAGCTAATCACACCACCAACACAAGTCCATCATTAATCCTAGTAAATTTAATGAAGAACTCCCATCAAAATGTTTATCCTCTTAAGATATTGCAGTCAACATATGATATAACACTGTGCACTTACAATTGCTCATTTTGCCATTCTACCCAGGTTTCCATTAGATCTATGACATGTGATTAAATGCAGTGTTAGGCGTGGGGATTCTTTGGCTGCACAGGATAGATCCCAAGATTATGTGTACAAATTCTGGGCTGGCGTTAGGCCTCTAGAATTCCGGCTTCTCCAGAGAGGAGTTCTATGTGTGCTTGGAGTCAACTACCGGTTCCCCTGCCCCCGTGGGGCTTGCGTACACCTGTAAAGCTAACAGGGTCAGCGTTTAGTGCCATTTTCACTCTGTGTCTGTGTGCCTATAATCACAGATCTGCAGCAGAGTTTCTTTCCCATCGCTGTGTGCGATTGGCACAGCCACGTGCTTCTCCGCTGAGTGACGTTTATCTCAGTGCGAGTCAGCTACGATCGCGGTCCGTCACTAAAATGACGGCACATCGCTAGCACACGCCCAATGTGGGCGTGCGCTAGCGATGCGTTCGCCATTACAAACAATGGCGGCGTTAACGGACTACGTTACACCGCGTTATGCCGCGGTGTAACGTAGTCCGTTAAACGGGTTCACATAACGTAGTGTGAACCTAGCCTAAGCTCTATGTAGAAACAGGAAGTATGTTTTCCTTGCGTGAGCCATCATTAGAACTACAATCCTACATCACTGAAATGTCCCTACCAATCCAGATCCATCTCCTCTTCAACTCCTGACCCAGCTGTTCCCACCCCCTTGCTTTCATCTGTCTTCCTTGTTTCCTTTTTGTCAGTGATATAAGATTGTAGTTTTAATACTAACAAATACAGATAAAACAGGCTCCCTGTATCTACAGAGATCGTAGAAAAACACAGATAGTCTGTTTTCAATCACATGAAGTCATAGACCTAATGGAAAACAGAAGAAAGGAAAAATGAGCAATTGTAAGTACACAGTGATATGATGATAGCAATATATTAAGAGGATAAACATTTTGATGGGAGGAGGAGTGCTTCTTTAAGGCAGTAAATCTTTGAACTTAATTAGTTTTAGCAGAGACATTTGTCTTCACATTTAATTCACTCTTTTTTAACACAAATACGGATATTTTATGTGACTTTTTTTGTATTTATTAGTCTTGACATCAGTCCACGGTCAATAACAGGCATTTACCTAAAGCACAGTGAGAAGCCTTGTAACATATTCAATGTGTACGAGACATCTAATCTTATAGAGTTGACAAGCGATGATGTAAACCAATCACCTAGTTTCGCCATTGTCTTTAGAACATTAAATTGAGATGACCAGGTATGAGTATGGGTACCGTCACACTATACGATTTACCTACGATCACGACCAGCGATATGACCTGGCCGTGATCGTAGGTAAATCGTAGTGTGGTCGCTGGGGAGCTGTCACACAGACAGCTCTCCAGCGACCAACGATGCCGAGGTCCCTGGGTAACCAGGGTAAACATCGGGTAACTAAGCGCAGGACCGCGCTTAGTTACCCGATGTTTACCCTGGTTACAAGCGTTAAACTAAAAAAAAAAAAACAGCACATACTTACATTCTGGTGTCCGTCAGGTCCCTTGCAGTCTGCTTCCCGCACTCAGTGACTGCCGGCCGTAAAGTGAAAGTGAAAGCACAGCCGCTGTGCTCTGCTTTCACTTTACGGCCGGCAGTCACAGTGCGGGAAGCAGAGACGGCAAGGGACCTGACGGACACCAGAATGTAAGTATGTGCTGTTTGTTTTTTTTTTAGTTTAACGCTTGTAACCAGGGTAAACATCGGGTAACTAAGCGCGGCCCTGCGCTTAGTTACCCGATGTTTACCCTGGTTACAAGCGAACACATCGCTGGATCGCATCGCTAGATCGGTGTCACACACACCGATCTAGCGATGACAGCGGGAGATCCAGCGATGAAAGAAAGTTCCATACGATCTGCTACGACGTACGATTCTCAGCAGGATCCCTGATCGCTGCTGCGTGTCAGACACAGCGATATCGTAACGATATCGCTGGAACGTCACGAATCGTACCGTCGTAGCAATCGAAATGTTATAGTGTGACGGTACCCTATGTCTCTGGAATTGATTGTATTTTGATAGGATTGCTCCTGTGATATTGTAACCAAACGCAACGCACTGACTGCCAACACAGATACATCATCATTAATCAACTAATGGGTTTGGGGCTGTAGATGCTATAACATAATTAAAAATGGTCATATGATAACCCTAAGGCTGCCGTCACACTAGCAGTATTTGGTCAGTATTTTACATCAGTATTTGTAAGCCAAAACCAGGAGTGGAACAAATAGAAGAAAGTATAATAGAAACATATGCACCACTTCTGTATTTATCACCCACTCCTGGTTTTGGCTACAAATACTGATGTGAAATACTGACCAAATACTGATAGTGTGACGGCAGCCTAATCCTTTTATATTATCCACAGATCTAGCATTGCTTTTCCATTGTCTCCCACTGGACTATGGGGCTGAATACACTAACATAAACGCTGCAGCCAGTGATTGACAGGAGTCGTCATGGTTATATCATGGCTTTAACAAAGTAAACATACATTGGCAAGGAATCAATTAGGCTGCACTGTGAGAGAGAATTGTGACTAAGAACTTTTTTATTATGTTTATCACACATGCAGACGGCATTTTTGCAAGCCGGACGATCCTCTAGTGGGAGTTCCTCTGCTACATCATTCAAATTGCATTATTTTTTCAATTGAAATCATTTTTTTAAAAAATGGCTAGATAATACTGTTATATACTTGTGCTGGCCCCTGCTGATCTCTGGATTTCATCCATGCCAGTTCTGGAAGTCACATATGCTTTGTAGCTCAATCCCTTAACATTACAGATGCGTTATGTGGATGTCATGAGAGGGAAATATAAGAATATCCAATGGCACCACAACAAGTATGTAACAGCAATATGTAGAAACAAGAACTTTTCTTTTAAGATAAATTTAATGAAAAAAAGTGTTATGTTTTGGTGATTAACAGAGTAAGGTTCTATTTTCCTCTGGGACAGCTGTTTAAATTGAGGCTGTGCTCTTATTTTATACTCTGCTGTTGGAAAATTATGTCCAATGACCATACTGTTAATTATATATAAAAAAAACATACTAATTATTGACTTTGAAAATAAGCAATTTAAAGCTTTTGCATCTTTAGTTAATTAATTATGGGTTTTGCATATTTCAGCTCATAACTGTGCATGACATTTTCTAATGGAGACTGCATACATAACTTACAGTACTGTTCTTCTGCCCGTTCTGTAGAGAATATATGAGGATAACCTCAATTTTACAAAGGTTATTCTTTCGTCAGTAAAAACAAAGCAGTCCTTCTCTAAGCTCACAAGTCCATCAATTCAAACGCTCATCTCACTTTTTTTATTATCAGCATTTGAATCCTACAAAAACTGAATATTATGGCATTTTTGAGCTGGGAAATTTTCCAAAAATGGGAAAAGGGTAACATTAAAGATCAGATAAATCCCTCTAAAACAATGGACACCTCAAACTAACTCAACCTGCCCTCTAGATTTATGTGACCCATTGGGTGTCTGTCATGTGGCAAATCCAGCAGAGTGTTGTGGCTTCAGTTATACATCAAGATTTAAACAGCTACTGTATTAAAGAGGTCCTCCTGTCACTTGCCATAAATATGGAATTTTTTACCTGGTCTAAATACTACAATGCTCCGATTCCCTTGTATGTAAATCTGGTATTGATAGCTAAGGTGGTGTCATCATCCAATCTATTGAAGTCTTCTTGAGGATCATGGCTACTTGGCTAACAAGAAGAGATGAACATACAAGGAAGAGCAAATCATATCTCAGGAATGAATAGACGGGAGAAAACACAGACAGAAGAGGTCCATTGTGCAAGAACAATATATGAGCCCATTGCAATCCAATAGCTCAACAAAATCCATACTTCCACCTCCTTTGGAGGTAGACCTGCTTTGCTTTGGTGGGCCTCCTATTCCTTTGGGCAATTGTGCAGCTGCATAAGTTGCAACCGTGGTATGTCCACACCTGTGGAGACGTTCAGGAACAATATAAAGGGAAGCCAGATTCTCCAGAAGAAGGACATGTAGACCAGGTAAATACATATTTATAGCACAAGTAACAGAACCTCTTTAAAGCCATTTCAACATGTGAATAGGAGATTTTTAACTTTATTCAAATTAAAAGTGTGAACAAAAAAATTGAATGTGCTGCACATTTTAAAAATCACAGCATTTTCATAGATTCCACATCGAAAAACTGATTATGAAGTCAATAGCAATACAATAGAGGTAATCCTTGTGTCCATGCACTGGCCAGCTTGAAGGTTTAGAGGTTCAATTGCCAATGACAAATTCCAGCACCATATTCATTGTTTTTGTTTGGAGAGGCCCCAAATTTCTGAGTACAAATTCATCGGTATGCCTATACATCAGCGTATATTTTTCTATAACTTTTTTTGCACACATTTTTTAAAAGAACTATCCACTATAATTTTTGATTCAGTTAGGACCCAGCTTAATATATGCCAAGAGGACACTGTATTGGCATACTGTACATTTGGCTATTAAAATGTATTGGGATGTTGACACATTCAGTATGTTGAAAAAATATTCTGGCCTTTATACGCTGACAGAGCACCATTGGCTTGCTGTAAATTGGGTATTAAAAAGTAGTCTCCTATCTCCTATCACCTAATGTCTACCAAATATCCTATTGAACGAGTTGTTTCTCTATTAACCTTACTTCCATCTATTTCTATGGACCTCTCACTGTGCTTCCTCATTGTACTCCAGAAATGTGGAAGAGCCGTGCACAATGCCGACAAGTCATTGCTCGGCCACAATTTTTTAGCGCTACCCCTCATGCTTTCTACTACTTAAGCATGGGCCTCTATAGTTCACCAGAAGTCGATATGCAACAGTAACAGTCAACAATTTGGGAAGTTTAGAACATTACTCCAGATGTGTGGTCAATGGTCATCAAAATGTAAAGCTGAAGGTAGATTTAACTTTCTGCAATCAAATTTAGCTGGAAAGGGAAACATAAAGTGCAAGTAATTATGGAACAATGCAATGCCACAAATTTATTATACAACATAATATATATTACAAACATATTAATTTGAGATCATAAATCAATGTAACTATATCTATTTTCATAAATGTGATGGGGACATGACTATGTGCCACTAGTATACAAGTATTTCACATTCTTCTCCAGCCGCTTATTAGTGCAGATTTATTCACAGGCTGCACAGAACTATTTTTCCCCAAATATCCATTAGATCCTTCAATTAAAATACACTGCACGTAGGAAAGACATTTTTTAATTGGAGGCGGCTGACGGATAGGTTCTGGTCACATGTTCTACCATAAGCAGCCATTTTGAAAACACGAAAAATGTGCAGTTTATGAATTAGGGTGCACCAACAAGAACAGGAGGTGAATTTAACTTAAAATTATGATAAAGTGGCCAATTGATTTGATAGGAAAACCCCTTTAAGCTATGTTGTCTATAAAAGTCATCACAGTTCACATTCAGTTGTCATTTATAGTTGCAAGATGGATAATAGTGGGACCACACAATGCACAACACAAAGTTCTAAAAGAAGCAGCTCCTAAATGGTTCCTCCACGAAAAACACAAGTGTTTACTGTAATAGACATGTCAGGAGGACTAACAGGTCTTCTTAAAATAAAAATCAGATCATGATGGATCGTTTATGAGACTTTTCAAGTAATAGAATCTGTTGATAGCTTTTCATTGATCATTGTTTTAACATACAGAAAAAAATAGAGAACTGTGGTCGCAGCCTGTATCTAAATCTACTATAGACCTTATTAAGTGTAAAATATTGAGAAATTCTAAACACGAAAAATAAGGAGGGCACCACTATAAGTACATTACTGGGATCTCCTATAGCCAGTAAATCATATATATGTACAAAGAACAAGAAAAAGACAGGCTATATAAAGAAGGGATCACCAGATAGAATCACAAGATAACAAGTGCGTTTTTATTAATGAACAGCTACACACAAAAATACATAAAAACAATTAAAAAGTCAAAAAAGACAACAGACGAGATCAACCATGTGAGGTGATCAACCCCTTCAGGAAGTGCATGGAAAATATACACATTGATCTGAATGAAATACAAAATATTACATACTCCCTATAAATTGTCCTACACAATTCCCTAAAATGCAAGACATAAATACAGCCAACATGGGTAATTCTAGAACTATGTAGGTAGAAAAACCTAATTCGATTTATAATCAAAAGAGGATTGCTAACCATATGAAAATGCTTGCAGTGAAATAAAGCATCCCATGAAAATGGCAAGACCTGCAAAATGCCAACAACAAATCAATAGGGAAAAGAAAGCAGAACAACAATATAGCATACCTGCAGCAAGCATATAATGATGCCAATGGTGTATGTTATAATGAGGGTAAGGCAACCTAAGCAAAATATCCATGCTCCTGTAGGGGCAAACAACGCTTGCTGCAGGTATGCTATATTGTTGTTCTGCTTTCTTTTCCCTATTTGATACCTTGCATTTTATGGAATTGTATAGGACAATTTATAGGGAGTATGTAATATTTTGCATTTCATTCAGATCAATGTGTATGTTTTCCATGCACTTCCTGATGCGGTGGATCACCTCACATGGTTGATCTCGTGTGTAGTCTTTTTTGACTTTTTAATTGTTGTTATGTATTTTTGTGTGCACTGTTCAGTAATAAAAACACATTTGCTATCTTGTGATTCAATCTGGTGATCCCTTCTTTATATAGCCTGTCTTTTTCTTGCTCTTTGGACATTTGTATTCAGAAATTCTGTAGCACGAGCCTATGTTTTTCATTAAAGCACATATTTTATTTTCCTTCTGGATATTGTCAGCGGTACGGTAGGACTCAGCATGCAATACTACCTTAAGCTTTTTCACCAGGTTCATATAAGCCCTTTTGTTCTCATCTGAACTTCCTTGACAGACACTGGAGAGATCAGAAGCGAGGGTCCCATTAATAAGGACACCCAGCATATCAAGAACAGTTGTGAATAATTCACTGTGAAAGGAAGAAAAGACACATGAGCTTTTTTTATTACTCAGAGAGAAAATAGCAACAAGTGTGCTTTGTGTTTTTGTGTTACCCCTGTACTGCCTGAGGGGGGGAAATCATTAGACAGAAAATGTGAAATGTTCTCAAAATATGAGTTAATTGTTTGGTTATTGAAGTCATTCCAGATGTTGTAAGTCCCATATATTTGTTCATTTATTTGTATATTTGTATTAGGTTTGATTGGGTCAACAAATAGTTTTTAAGATAATAATATTTCCTTTGATCACAAAACTGTAAAGCACAGTTTGATACTGGCCAACCTTTGAGAAGAGACATCTGGAAGATTTTGAATGCAAAATATGTTACCTTATACCACAGTCATTTACCTTATACAAGTCATTTACAACAATGGCATGTGTGAACTACTTTCATCACGACGCAAAATGAAAATAGACCTCAGGGACCCACTAAGATACTGTATATACTCGAGTATAAACCGAGATTTTCAAACCAAACAAATGGGCTGAAAGTACCCCTCTCGGCTTATACTCGAGTCATGGAAGGCGGGGGGGTCGGCGGGTGAGGGGGAGCAACGCCTGTCAAATACTCACCTGCTGCCAGCACTCCTGGCGCGGTCCTCACATGTCCCATGGTCTTCGGGCGCGGCAGCTTCTTCCCCTGTTCAGTGGTCACTGGTACCACTCATTAAAGTTATGAATATGGACTCCACTCCCATAGGGGTGGAGCCGCATATTCATTACTGTAATAAGCGGCGCCATGTGACTCACTACAGGAAGAAGCTGCCGCTCCCGGAGATGTGGGACATGCGGGGACCGCTCCAGGAGCGCCGGGAGCAGGTGAGTATGTCATATTCACCCTTCCGCGATCCACCGCTGCTCCATCTTCCACGTCCTCTGCAGTGACTGTTCAGGTCAGAGGGTACAATGATGTTTTAGTGTGCGCGCCGCCCTCTGCCTGAACAGTCAGTGTGGAGAGACGGACGCTGAGGAGCAGCGGGCAGCGACGAGAGGTGAGTATGTCATTTTTTTTTTAGTGCAGCAGCATTACATGTGGCACAATGCTATATGGAACATCTATGGGGCCATAAAGATCTGCATGGAGCATTATATGGGGCATCTATGGGGCCATAATTAACTGAATAGAGCATTATATGTGGCATCTATGGGGCCATAAATTACTGCATGGAGCATTATATGGGGCCATAATGAACTGCATGGAGCATTATATGGGGCATCTATGGGGCCATAATGAACTGCATAGAGCATTATATGGGGCCATAATGAACTGCATGGAGCATTATATGGGGCATCTATGGAACCATAAAGAACTGCATGGGGCATTATATGGGGCATCTATGGGGCCATAAAGAACTGCATGGAGCATTATATGAGGCATCTATGGGACCATAAACAGCTGCATGGAGCATTATATGGGGAATCTATGGGGCCATAATGAACTGCATAGAGCATTATATGGGGCATCTATGGGACCATAATGAACTGTATAGAGCATTATATGGGGCATCTATGGGGCCATAAAGAACTGCATGGAGTATTATATGGGGCCATAATGAACTGCATGGAGCATTATATGGGGCATCTATGGGGCCATAAGGAACTGCATAGAGCATTATATGGGGCATCTATGGGGCCATAATGGACTGCATAGAGCATTATATGGGGCATCAATGGGGCCATAATGAACTGCATGGAGCATTATATGGAGTATCTTTGGAGCCATAAAGAACTGCATGGGGCATTATATGGGGCATCTATGGAGCCATAAAGAACTGCATGGAGCATTATATGGGGCATCTATGGGGCCATAAAGAACTGCATGGAGCATTATATGGGGCATCTATGGGGCCATAAAGAAGTGCATGGAGCATTATATGGAGCATCTATGGGGCCATAAAGAATTGCATGGAGCATTATATGGAGCCATAAAGAACTGCATGGAGCATTATATGGGGCATCTTATGGGGCCATAAAGAACTGCATGGAGCATTATATGGGGCATATTTGTATATGGAGCATCTTATGGGGCCTTAATGAACTGTATGGAGCATTATATGGGGTCTATTTTGTATGGAGCATCTTATGGGGCCCATAATGAACAGTATGGATCATTATATGGGACTCCTGATTCAATTTGGATATTCAAAAACACTTAACCTACTGATGTCTCAATTAATTTTACCAGTAGCTGCTGCATTTTCCACCCTAGGCTTATACTCGAGTCAATAAGTTTTCCCAGTTTTTTGTTGCAAAATTAGGGGGGTCGGCTTATACTCGGGTCAGCTTATACTCGAGTATATATGGTAATACAGACCCCTGGAAATGATTGAAAAATTAGTAAATAACTATAGGCTTCATACTTAACTCACTTATCTAATACAGACTAAAAACCCTAAATACATACCCCTGATAAAACGGCATAAATAAACACAGAACCCAAATGAATTTTTCAAAACATAGAGACACCAGACTTCTAGTAAAACAGAGATCCCAGACCAAATACCCTAAATAATTACAAATCGTACACCAGATTCTGCAACTTTTCTCCAGTGATCTCGGTCGCATACCGTTCTGCCCTGGCACACGACTATACCAGTAAAATTGTTCTGATGAAGGTCCGGATATGGACTGAAAATGTTCAACCTTTTTGCTTTATGGATGCACAATAAACAATTTGTCTTTTCAAGCCACCATACCATTTGAGTGCCAAGTTCTTTTCTATTTTTAGTTAAATGCCGCTGTCAAACGCTGACAACGCCATTTAACTACTGCTTCCGGCCATCCGGCAGGAAATGCGCTTATCGCCGACCCCGTCACATGATCGGGAGTCAGCGATGCGCCGCCATAACAACCAGAGGTGACCTTGAGACCTCTATGGTTGTTGATGCTGGCTTGAAGCCTGTAATTCTACTACATAGAGGTGATCTATGTTTCGCCTCTATGTAGCAGAGCTGATTGAGTTGTGCCAGCTTCTAGCCTCCCATGGCAAAAGTAAAAAAAATATTTAAAAAAATATGAAATAACTAAAAAAAATCTTAAAGTTTAAATCACCCCCCCATTCGCCCCATTCAAAATAAAACAATAAAAATAAAATCAAACCTACATATATTTGGTATTGCCGTGTTCCGAATGGCCCAATCTATCAATAAAAAAAGGATTAACCTGATCGCTAAATGGCGTAGCGAGAAAAAAAATTGAAATGCTCGAATTGCGTTATGCAATAACGGGCGATCAAAAGAACGTATCTGCACCAAACATGGTATCACTAAAAATGTCAGCTTGGCGCGCAAAAAATAAGCCCTCACCCTACCCCAGATCACGAAAAATGGAGACGCTACGGGTATCGGAAAATGGCGCAATTTTTTTTTTTTTAGCAAAGTTTGGAATCTTTTTTCACCACTTAGATAAAAAATAACCTAGACATGTTTGGTGTCTATGAACTCATAATGACCTAATGACATGGAGAATCATAATAGCAGGTTAGTTTTAGCATTTAGTGAACCTAGCAAAAAAGCGAACAAAAAACACGCATGGGATTGCACTTTGATTGTAATTTCACCGCACTTGGAATTTTTGTCCCATTTTCTAGTACACGAAATGGTAAAACCAATGATGTTGTTCAAAAGTACAACTCGTCCTGCAAAAAATAAGCCCTCACATGGCCAAATTGACGGAAAAATGAAAAAGTTATGGATCAGGGAACGAGGAGAGCAAAAAAACGAATACGGAAAAACGGAAAATCCCAAGGTCATGAAGGGGTTAATGCTCCACCATAATTAATATGATTATTGCAGCCACACCAGTCGCAATTGTGATGTTTGTATATAACCGTAGAGGTCAGTGATTGGCAGTAGAGGTCATACATGACATGGTGACAGATGGGACATCATCACTGTATGACTGGTGATGACTAGAGATGGGTGTACCAGTGCATCTGTTGCTGTTTGAGGTTTGCTAGTTTCCCTAGATGTGGGGCCAGTTTGTGTTCCCTCTGTAGGTTTTGTTGAGGTTCATTAACACTAGGTGTTAAGATATTCCTTCTAGGTTAAGTTCATACACGTTATTATGGAAGTGTTGGAGCTTCTCCTTGATCTCTGGTCTGTTGATGGCATCTTTACATTTTGAGGCCGACATAATGGGCCATTTGAAGGATGTAGACACACTAAAGAGGCCGGACTGCTGCAGAGTTTGTGAGGGCGATATGTTTGTGAATTTGATGTATAGGAGCAGTTGGTTGTGGTCTGACAGATGTGTTTGTAGGGTGACTATAAAGGTGCCAATGTTTGTAGTGTCAATATCTGTGATGACATATTCAATCACGCTGCTGCCCACGTGGGAGTTTAATGTGTTTCTTCCCAATGACTCTCCCTTGGTGCAGCCATTTAGAGTAAGAAGTCTTAGGCTTCGACATAGGTTCCACAGTGTTCTGCCACTTTTATTGACTGTGCCGTCGTAGTTGTTACTCTCAGTGTGTACTGGGTTGTCACGGTCAGTTTCTGCTCCGAATATACAGATGATTCCATGAGTGGTCAGATAGTCTCTTTCCCTTCCCATTCTTGCATTGAGGTATCCGATGAGAACATTGTTCAGAGTCTGGAAATAGGCAAATTCATTCTGTAGGGTCTCAAAGCTGTCAGGGTTGAAGTATGGATACTCTGGAGGAGCTACGTATGCTGCACAAAGGTAGATGTCAGCCCGAGAGGTGAGGATGAAGCAGCTTAGTCTTACCCAGATGTGGCTGTCGCTTCTCTTCACTGCTTTGATATCTTCATGATGCTCCTCTCTGTACCAGATTGATATTCCTCCTGAGCTCTGGCCCAGTTTAGTGCTTTTGTTTTTCAGGGCCGGAATAGCTTTCCTTGTATCCAGTGGGTACAAGGGATTCATTATCTGTTTTAGTCCATGTTTACAGGAGAATCTGTCTATCAATGTTTTTCTGTTTTTCAATCATTGATTGAAGTCTGGATCATCTACCTTACATCAAAATGTGTTCATATCCTGGATGTTCCAGCTACTGATAATTAGAGGTGACATTGTGTACTATATACCTTGTAATGCCATGCATAGGACAACTTGGCTTGCTGACTGGTGACTATGTTATAGGCAATTGGTCCATTTCCATGAGTGTTTTGCACTGAGAGATGAGCATTGCCACTGCCCTGCTATACTCTGTGTGGGGCGGGTGGTGTCTTTCCTTGTTTGTGTCTCTCATGGACTAATTTTGGGTTCAGGTAGCAATCTCCAGTTTGCTGAGCATATTAAATTTTAGATTTATTTGTTGGCAGTGCTCTTTCTACAGGTTTTTGGCTTGTGTGGGTTTCATGTTTCAGGACTCTGTTGAGCACTATGTCTTTGAGTTCTTTGTCAAATAGGCTGACACCTTAGATGTTGAGATATTTATCATCATACAAGTCAGGAGGTTTATGACGGGATGACGGGAAGTTGTGCTAGTGTGATGTCTGCCGTTGAGGTGATCTTGGCTGCTAGCTCTCTGTTGATGTCTTGGGTGATGTGTTTGGGGACATCTTTTCATTTGGATCAGGAATGACAAGATGATCTTACATCCAGCGAACTTCTGTCATGTGGTCTTTTCTAGCTGGCACTATGGTCCTGCTACTTGTTTGGTGCTGGTCCTGCAGGTTATTGGTGTCTGTATGGATGATGATGTGGTTTGGGTTAGTGAAATATAGATTATTAATTACAGCTGGCACTTGTTCTATAGTTCTATAGTTGAGCAGCAGATTCTGGAAACCCTTTTTTTCTGTTGCGTTGCGTTGTGTTGAGGTATTTTCCATTGGAGTCTATAATCAGCACTGTATCAGTATGACGTGGTGATTGGCTGCTTCCGTGTGGTATTTGTTTGATTGTCTTCTGCTTGCTGCTCTGTTATGTTGTAGTGGCCTGCTATTGTCCTACACTTGGGGTCTTTATGATGTTTGGCTGTGGCCCATCCTGTATTTCTCGGTTGTTTTCTGCTTTGCTCTCGATATTTAGGTGATTATTTAAGTTAGTGGTATTGTGGCGGTTGGCTCTCATTTTGTCTGTACCTCTCATCTTCCCTTGGTCCCCCTCCTGAGTTAGGGGGGGTGTCTGTTTTTCTAGCTATGCAATCTCTCTTTTTAGTTTTGCATTTTTTTGCTGTAGTTCATGTTTGATTTCCTGCAAGACTGAGTCCGGGACACACTTCAGTCTGGTTGTCTCTGGATGTATGTGGTCATTTGTCTTTCTTTGGAGTGGCTCCTTAAAAAGTATGATATCCTTTTTCAGTTGTGACAGGCAGTCTCTGAGTGTTTCCAGTGAGGGGAGTGCATGTAGGGCTTTAGGCAGTAATGGGTTCTCTGGTGGTCCTCTTTGTAGAGGTAGACCCTGTGCTGTTCCTACATGCTTGCCTACTTCTTTATATGTTTGAGTCTTGACTTTAATATGAGGACAAATTTCCTCAAATGCCTGAAGATTGTCCTCATTGCTCTGTATGACTATTGTGCCAGAGTTGTATAGATTAATGGTAATAGTGACGTCATCATTTTTTGGGTCATTTACTCTGATTTGTCAGCCCCTGCTGATGCCACATTTTAAAACGTTTTTATAGTGTTTGCACAGGGCTATGTGCCAGGTGGAGAGCTGCTCGCTATAGAAGAGGACATTTGTATTTTTCTTATCTTCCTCCTTAAGGGTAAAGTCAGCAAAGAGGGTTTCTGTTTTTTGTCTGATGGTGGAGTATTTCATTGCCATTCTTGCACCCATGCTCTTGTGATCTCTGGGTTATGTTATACCCATAATGCCTGACCCTCTGCTGTCAGTTGTGGTTAGAGTACTGATCTCTATACTGGGCTCAGTTACAGGTCTGGGATTCTCGGTATCTAAAATGTGATTTCATAGGATCATAGAATGTTAGAGTTTGGAAAGGACCTCCAGGGTTATCATGTCCAACTCCTGCTAAATGCAGGAATCTCTTAACCATCTCAGACAGATGTCTGTCTATCCTCTGTTTGAAGACTTCCATTGAAAAAGAACTTGCCACTAGACATGAGTGAATATGTTCGGCTCCCTCCTAATTCAGCAAGCTATAGCGCTTACCAAAGAAACTGCAGCGGGAACCCGGCTACCTGTGTGACAGTCACAACACATGCATGGAGAGTTTAATCTGTATCTTCTTCCTTTCAGTTCCATGCCATTGCTTCTCATGTTTTCCATTTGCAAATAAGAATAAGGATGATCCCACTTCACTTTCCATGTTTTCTATTGGGCTTGGTGTCTAGAGGGATTTTATTAGGTTTGGAGATGCAGAGAGATGTAAGGAGATGTCCTTACCTCTTGATGCTCTGGGGTCTGTCAGTCTTGATATTTTCTGCCATCTGCAGCCTGTGCTGTGCTATGGATATACTTCTCGCTTGTCATCTAAAATTCCTCTTTTATCCTGGTGATCTCTCTCTAATTCTCTCTCTCTCCATGGCTGGCACCCATACAAAAAGTGGCTGCCAGTCAGCTTCTGACTTTCATTAATAGAGCTGCTCCAGTCATCGCACAGTACACAGTGAATGCTGGAAGTAAGCAGGCCCTGGCACATTGACTGACAGCCATTGCTACTCTGATATGCTGCAGAAATGGATGTCAGTCAAAGTACCAGGACATGCTTATGCTGCCACTCTCTATATACAACCCAAAATATATAGGCCTAACCAAGGCACTTCCAATATATATACTCCTACAAACCACGGAAGCATATGCCAAATAAGAGATTAAAATAGTAAACTTTATTTATAACATAAATACAGACAAACGGAGAAAAACAATACAAAAAGCTGCCACTACAGAGTCATGTCCTACTAAACTCCCCCAAGGAAGAAGCTAAATGCGAAACGCGCGTCGGGGTCCGTGCTGCTACAACAGGTCATGTATTGCTGTTCTATTTTGAGCCCTCCCTTTACTACCTACATTATGCATTATTGCTGATATTGGCGGCTAATATTGCTTTGTCACATGGCACTTTACTTCGCTTTGGTCCCGTTTTGAGGATAGCGTGGTCTCTTGCATATTTGCACCTTATTTATAAATATGGGTTATACATAAAATTATAACTATTGTCACTAGGCACTTTATTTATACTTTATTTAGGACCTGCGCTGCCCTCTTTGGGTTTATATATATTTCTCCAGCGTCCATTGAGTGATGATGGTAATTATTTATATTATGTAGCATTAGATTATGACTCGGTGGAATTGTGTGACATTTTTTCATTTAATGCACCTGTGAGTTTAGATATTCTTGGTATGTACTGTACTTTGTATTTAGGATAGAACTTACTGTTCCAGGTGCTGATATATTTGATGATAATATATATATATAATCATTACTTCGTGGTAGCTATTATTACCTAAAGCTATAAAGGCTTTTGTTTGTACTGAGGACATGACTCTGTAGTGGCAGCTTTTTGTATTGTTTTTCTCCGTTTGTCTGTATTTATGTTATAAATAAAGTTTACTATTTTAATCTCTTATTTGGCATATGCTTCCGTGGTTTGTAGGAGTACACTCTCTATATACTCAGCAGTGACTGTGGCTGCACTAGCATACCTGTATGCCTAAAAGTCGGAGGCTTTCAGTGTGATGGCCGCACAGCATTAGAACGCTATTAACGTGCAGTTTATTCCCATATATGCAGTTTGAAAATCCATGTCAACCCACCCAGCCTGTCTGACAGCTGAAGCTTGTGATGAGCATTGTGAGATCTGTGCAGCAGCAGGGAGGAGGGGCACTGCAATGCTGTCATCTTAGATGGGAATTGTGGCACATTTAGTTTAGCCTTTTATTTGTATTATTTACTAGCTGAAGAGCCCGGCGTTGCCTGGGCATAGTAAATATCTGTGGTTAGTTATAGCACCTCACTTTTTCCCCCTCACATCTCTCATTTTCTCCCTCACACCTCTCATTTTCTCCCTCACTCCTCTCATTCCCCCCTAACACTTGTCATTTCGACCTCACATCTGTCATTTTCTGATCACTCCACTATTTTCCCTCACTCCTCTCATTTTGCACTCACACCTTTTCATTTTCACCTCACACCTCTCATTTTCACCTCAGTATATACATGTTTGTCATCTCCCTTATATATAGTATACACCTGTATGTCATCTCCTGTATATAGTATATACCTGTATGTCATCTCCTGTATATAGTATATACCTGTGTGTCATCTCCCCTGTATATAGTATATACCTGTATGTCATCTTCTATATATAGCATATACCTGTATGTCATCTCCTGTATTTACTATATACCTGTAGGTCATCTGCTCCTGTATATAGTATATACCTGTGTGTCATCTCCTCCTGTATATAGTATATACCTGTATGTCATCTCCTCCTGTATATAGTATGTACCTGTATGTCATCTCCTCCTCTATATAGTATATACCTGTGTGTCATCTCTCCTGCATATAGTATATATCTGTGTGTCATCTCCCCTGTATATAGTATATACCTGTGTGTCATCTCCTCCTGTATTAGACCTCGTTCACACGTTATTTGCTCAGTATTTTTACCTCAGTATTTGTAAGCTTGTAAGCTAAATTGGCAGCATGATAAATCCCCAGCCAACAGGAAGCCCTCCCCCTGGCAGTATATATTAGCTCACACATACACATAATAGACAGGCCATGTGACTGACAGCTGCCGTATTTCCTATATGGTACATTTGTTGCTCTTGTAGTTTGTCTGCTTATTAATCAGATTTTAATTTTTGAAGGATAATACCAGACTCTTGTGTGTTTTAGGGCTAGTTTCGTTTGTCAAGTTGTTTGTTGAGTTGCGTGTGGCGACATGCATGTAGCGACTTTTGTGAGATGAGTTTTGTGTGGCGAAATGCGTGTAGCAACTTTTTGTGTGTCGAGTTGCATGTGACAGGTAAGTGTAGCAAGTTGTGTGCAGCAAGTTTTGCGCATGACGAGTTTTGCGCGTGGCGAGTTTTATGTGTGGTGCCTTTTGAGTATGAGGCAACTTTTGCATTTGTTGCAACTTTTGTGCATGTGGCAATTTTTCCGCGTGTGCAAGTTTTGCGTGTGGCGAGTTTTCCATGAGGTGAGTTTTGCACTTGTGGCGAGTTTTGCATGAGCCTAGTTTTTGCATGTGGCGAGTTTTGCGCGTGGCGAGTTTTGAGCGCCGACTTTTGTGTTTTGACTTTTATGTGGCGAGGTTGGTGTATGTGTGGTGAAATGTGTGCTGAGGGTAATATGTGTTCAAGCACGTGGTAGTGTGTGGCACATTTTGTGTGCGTGTTCATATCCCCGTGTGTGGTGAGTATCCCATGTCGGGGCCCCACCTTAGCAACTGTACGGTATATACTCTTTGGCGCCATCGCTCTCACTCTTTAAGTCCCCCTTGTTCACATCTGGCAGCTGTCAATTTGCCTCCAACACTTTTCCTTTCACTTTTTCCCCCATTATGTAGATAGGGGCAAAATTGTTTGGTGAATTGGAAAGCGCAGGGTTAAAATTTCGCCTCACAACATAGCCTATGACGCTCTCAGGGTCCAGACGTGTGACTGTGCAAAATTTTGTGGCTGTAGCTGCGACGCCTCCAACACTTTTCCTTTCACTTTTTTCCCCATTATGTAGATAGGGGCAAAATTGTTTGGTGAATTGGAACGCGCGGGGTTAAAATTTCGCCTCACAACATAGCCTATGACGCTCTCGGCGTCCAGATGTGTTACTGTGCAAAATTTTTTGGCTTTAGCTACGACGGTGCAGATGCCAATCCCGGACATACATACATACATACACACACACATACATTCAGCTTTATATATTAGACTAGCTGAAGAGCCCGGCGTTGCCTGGGCATAGTAAATATCTGTGGTTAGTTATAGCACGTCACTTCTTTTATTTTCCCATCACGCCTCTCATTTTTCCAATCACATCTTTAATTTCCCCCCTCACATCTCTCATTTTCTCCCTCACACCTCTCATTTTCTCCCTCACTCCACTCATTCCCCCCTAACACTTGTCATTTCGACCTCACATCTGTCATTTTCCGATCACTACACTATTTTCCCTCACTCCTCTCATTTTGCACTCACACCTTTTCATTTTCACCTCACACCTCTCATTTTCACCTCAGTATATACATGTTTGTCATCTCCCTTATATACAGTATACACCTGTATGTCATCTCCTGTATATAGTATATACTTGTATGTCATCTCCCCTGTATATAGTATATACCTGCTGTGTGTCATCTCCCCTGTATATAGTATATACCTGTATGTCATCTCCTCCTATATATAGTATATACCTGTATGTCATCTCCTCCTATATATAGTATATACCTGTATGTCATCTCCTCCTATATATAGTATATACCTGTATGTCATCTCCTCCTATATATAGTACATACCTGTATGTCATCTCCTCCTGTATATAGTATATACCTGTGTGTCATCTCCCCTGTATAAAGTATATATCTGTGTGTCATCTCCTCCTGTATATAGTATATACCTGTATGTCATCTTCTATATATAGCATATACCTGTATGTCATCTCCTCCTGTATATAGTATATACCTGTAGGTAATCTGCTCCTGTATATAGTATATACCTGTGTGTCATCTCCTCCTGTATATAGTATATACCTGTATGTCATCTCCTCCTCTATATAGTATATACCTGTGTGTCATCTCTCCTGTATATAGTATATATCTGTGTGTCATCTCCCCTGTATATAGTATTTACCTGTGTGATCTCCTGTATTAGACCTCGTTAACACGTTATTTGCTCAGTATTTTTACCTCAGTATTTGTAAGATAAATTGGCAGCCTGATAAATCCCAAGCCAACAGGAAGCCCTCCCCCTGGCAGTATATATTAGCTCACACATACACATAATAGACAGGTCATGTGACTGACAGCTGCTGTATTTCCTATATGGTACATTTGTTGCTCTTGTAGTTTGTCTGCTTATTAATCAGATTTTTATTTTTGAAGGCTAATACCAGACTTGTGTGTGTTTTAGGGCGAGTTTCGTCTGTCAAGTTGTGTGTGTTGAGTTGTGTGTGGCGACATGCATGTAGCGACTTTTGTGAAATGAGTTTTGTGTGGCAACATGCGTGTAGCAACTTTTTGTGTGTCGAGTTGCATGTGACAGGTTAGTGTAGCAAGTTGTGTGCAGCAAGTTTTGCGCATGGCGAGTTTTGCGCGTGGTGAGTTTTATGTTTGGTGCCTTTTGAGTATGTGCAAGTTTTGTGTGAGGCAACTTTTGCATGTGTTGCAAATTTTGTGCATGTGGCAATTTTTCCGCTTGTGCAAGTTTTGCGTGTGGCGAGTTTTCCATGAGGTGAGTTTTGCACTTGTGGCGAGTTTTGCGTGAGCCTAGTTTTTGCATGTGGCGAGTTTTGCACGTGGTGAGTTTTGAGCGGCGACTTTTGTGTTTCGACTTTTATGTGGCGAGGTTGGTGTATGTGTGGTGAAATGTGTGGTGAGGGTGGTATATGTGTTCAAGCACGTGGTAGTGTGTGGCGCATTTTGTGTGTGTGTGTTCATATCCCCATGTGTGGTGAGTATCTCATGTCTGGGCCCCACCTTAGTAACTGATCGGTATATACTCTTTGGCGCCATCGCTCTCATTCTTTAAGTCCCCCTTGTTCACATTTGGCAGCTGTCAACCTGTCACCTGTCAACCTGTCACCTCCAACACTTTTCCTTTCACTTTTCCCCATTATGTAGATAGGGGAAAAATAGTTTGGTGAATTGGAAAGTGCGGGGTTAAAATTTCACCTCACAACGTAGCCTATGACGCTCTCAGGGTCCAGACGTCTGACTGTGCAAAATTTTGTTTCTGTAGCTGCGACGCCTCCAACACTTTTCCTTTGACTTTTTTCCCCATTATGTAGATAGGGGCAAAATTGTTTGGTGAATTGGAAAGCGCGGGGTTAAAATTTCACCTCACAACGTAGCCTATGACGCTCTCAGGGTCCAGACGTGTGACTGTGCAAAATTTTGTTGCTGTAGCTGCGACGCTTCCAACACTTTTCCTTTCACTTTTTTCCCCATTATGTAGATAGGGGCAAAATTGTTTGGTGAATTGGAACGCGCGGGGTTAAAATTTCACCTCACAACATAGCCTATGACGCTCTCAGTGTCCAGACGTGTGACTGTGCAAAATTTTGTTGCTGTAGCTGCGACACCTCCAACACTTTTCCTTTCACTTTTCTCCCCATTATGTAGATAGGGGCAAAATTGTTTGGTGAATTGGAACGCGCGGGGTTAAAATTTCGCCTCACAATATAGCCTATGACGCTCTCGGGGTCCAGACGTGTGACTGTGCAAAATTTTGTGGCTGTAGCTGCGACGGTGCAGATGCCAATCCCGGACATACACACACACATACACACACACACACATACACACATTCAGCTTTATATAGTAGATTTACTGATTTATTTTTGCATGGGACATATTAATATTATTTATTAGATTATAGAAAACCTCACACTCCAAATGTGGACATTTGGGCTGTGCAAAACCCATAAAAAATGTAATGGTATTTCCAACTGAAGAATGCATTATAATTATCCATTTATGTATTTAATTATTTATTTCTTTACTTTCAACTTTGTTAGGAAGATATTCAGAGATACAAAAAAGTAAATGACAATTTACATCCTAATTTTCAAAGAAAAAGAAAATACCATATGATAGCAAAAAGATAAGAACAGCATTGTTCTATCAATGAAAAGAGAAAATGCAGAAACGAAATAATAATAACATAAAAAATCTAAGTATAAACAATTTGTGGATAAAGATAACTGCCCAGAACTTACTTGTTTGTTTGTATGTCAACTGTTCCTGAAGTAATAATCTGAAGAAGCAACACAGCCCAATCTGCAGTCCATTGTGTGCTTCTCTGCACTGTGTCAAACATGCCCCCAACCTTTGGCCAAGAAAAGCAGAATATATTGTAAATGAGGACCAGATGCATGATTTTATTAGCGTGATACAAGTATCCTTGATATCCAGAGAGTTCCTGAAATCTCATATAGCATTTGATAATAAAATGGTACTTCTTTTTTCTAATCTTTATTGTAATCTCCTTTATATTAAATACAACTGTATGTTACTTAGATTTCCATACAGGGGCTCATTAACTTATTACGGATTCTCTAGAGTCAGTGAGAAGTGGTGCTTCCTGTGTCTGCATTTAGCTGTGTAATTTGATTATCCCAATAATCGTACTGCCCTAGGGCCTGGACAAGAAGGGGCCCTGTTCATATAATACATAGTTTAAAGATCCATCTGGGGACCATAGGCAGAGACAAGACTAATCTGGCCTTCCACCGGCTGGTTTCTTCCTGCACCTCTCCACTTGATTGGCAGGTCTCTCCTTTTGTACACACATGAGGGTGACACATGAGTAAACTAGTTTTGAGGCAGTTCAAGGCCCGTTTTGTGAGAAGGAAAAAATGATAATCAGTTCAACTTCGAGGGAGGACATTTCAGTGTGAAAACTGCTTGAATCCTGGTAGACCTTGTTTAGTCAAGGTGTGGTGAACAGAATGTGGGAGGAACACACCAGGCTGGTATCACGGTCAAAAATGGAAGATGGGTCCATGAGTATTGAGCTCCGGCACCAACGGCAGAACGTTAAAATATAACTTTTACTGTGCAAATAAAAACATGGTGTGAAAAAGCAAATAGATAAAAAAAAATTAAGGATCACCGCTATAAATTAGGCCATGTTCATATGTTACGCATTTGGTCAATATTTTACATCAGTATTTCTAAGCCAAACCCAAGAAGGGGTGAAAAATGCAAAAGTGGTGCACGTGTTTCTATTATGCTTACAAATACAGATGTAAAATACTGACCAAATACTGAATGGGTGAACGCGGCATAACGGTTGCTAACTCGAAATGTGTAAGCTTATGGATCTTTTTTATCTTTTTGCTTTGTCTCACATTTTTAGTTGCACAGTAACAGTTATGTTTTAACTTTTTCCCATCTTTTCTGGAGCCTAGTCCTTAGGAACCCTTCTTCCAGTGATGGGAGAAGCCAGCTAGAGATGGTGCTGGACTAGAAAACACAAAAAAGCACAGTAAAACCAAAAACACACTATTGCAAAAAAATCACAGTGGACAGCAAGTGCTAGTAAAAAGATGGAAAAACAGGGTATTTGGTTGATACGTTTTTTGCAAAAAATGTATATTAAGCCGCTCTACCAAACGTCAAGGTATACCCATATCAGAGCAGTCCTAACTAATGTATGTAATCCCTATCTGATGTATTTAAAACCTGGTCATATGTACAATACCTATATGTACAATACCTGTACTAGTCATATGGTGCTGGACTAGTCACATCTGTGTCTATGGTTCCTGGTTAGATCTTCAAATTATGTTTTCTTGAAAAGCTACCACATTTCAAAGGAAATAATACCTGGCTGGAATCTTGTATCCAGGTTCTGATTTATGGTACCCATTGTTTTGTCAATGAATAAGGGTCCCATTAAATCCCTCTATCCTCCCTTTCTGTGAAATACAGTCAAACATTTGGTTCAGTATTTAAACATTATAATGAGGAATAGTACCAATAATAAAAATTAAACACAAGATTGGGGCAGTAAACGGTCATGTTGAACAACTGCAGTTGCCACCTATTCAAAGAAACTAAGAAAGGGTGACAATTTGTGGATCAGTGCTCACCCCATCCCGCCCCTCACATGTACAGAATCCCAAAGATAAGGCTCTGCAGCACCCTTTGGAATAGAGCTATGGCACAGCCTTAATTTAGCACAGGCTAAATATGGTGGTGCCACATAGAGAACAGGAAATAAATAATAATGCAACTAGCAGTGCTAATGTTACCAAATTAAGCCTTAGCTGAAGAGCTTTGTGAATCATCTGCCGGGCTTTCACATCATCCTGATACTTCTCTTCTATCCAGTTACTCAGAATCTAGATTTGTGATGAAGGTACAAAGAGTTAAATCAATATTTGGACAGTAAACTATAACCATCACATATCCAGATAGAAATATTAACATTCAATTAATTAACCCTGTCCATTCTAACTATTCACTGATAAACCCCATTTTTGCACTAATGAGAGCCTCGTTCACAAGGAGCTCGGCACAAAAATATCAGAGCAACAATTTAATTACATATTGGATGGGGACTTAATTAAGCACATCTAGGAAAACTAAGTGTGATGCCAAAAGTAAATATTCAAAATGCAGTCATTAGAAAAACATAGTTGCATTGTTGTTAAAAGATATATAAAAACAGGTAAAGTAACAATTAAAACTAAGTGCACCCTCTTTGAATTTTATATAAGAATGCATGTATAATAGCATAATAAAACATTGGTCTTTCGAAGGTCTTGGAATTAGATAAATACAACTTCAAATGATCAACACATGTTGTTATTTATTGAATTAAAACTGCTAAAATGCAGAAGTAGTTTGAGAAAATGTAAGCACACCCCACAAATCACATGCTTTTAGAATAATCTTTATCAGCAATTAAGATTTGAAAGCACTTACCCTGCTTCCCCCTCTGGACTCAGTGAATATGTGATTACTGGGTGTAGGGAGGGATCAGGAGCTGCTGAGTCCTAGGAAACCTAGTCAGCTTTGTTATACAGCCAGGAGACTATAATTTTCTTGTAGCTAATATACAAGTTCTAGTTACAAGGTAATTCAGCAAAAAAATATATAATGATATATTAACCCCTTCCCGACCCATGACGCCACGTAGGCGTCATGAAAGTCGGTGCCATTCCGACCCATGACGCCTATGCGGCGTCATGGAAAGATCGCGTCCCTGCAGATCGGGTGAAAGGGTTAACTCCCATTTCACCCGATCTGCAGGGACAGGGGGAGTGGTAGTTTAGCCCAGGGGGGGTGGCTTCACCCCCTCGTGGCTACGATCGCTCTGATTGGCTGTTGAAAGTGAAACTGCCAATCAGAGCGATTTGTAATATTTCACCTATTATAACGGGTGAAATATTACAATCCAGCCATGGCCGATGCTGAAATATCATCGGCCATGGCTGGAAATACTAGTGTGCCCCCACCCCACCCCACCGATCGCCCCCCCAGCCCTCCGATCTGGCCGGTACACTGCTCCGGCTCCCCTCCGTCCAGTGCTCCGCTCCCCCCCGTGCTCTTGTCCGCTCCCCCCGTGCTCCAATCACCCCCCCGTGCTCCAATCACCCCCCCTGCACTCCGATCCACCCCCCCCGGTGTTCCGTTCCACCCCCCGTGCTCCATTCCAGCCCCCCCGTGCTCCGTTCCACGCCCCCCGTGCTCCGTTCCACCCCTCCCGCACTCCGATTCCCCCCCCGTGCTCCGATCCCCCCCCCCGTGGTCCCCCCCCACCCCATCATACTTACCGATCCAGCCGGGGTCCCGTCCGTCTTCTCCCTGGGCGCCGCCATCTTCCAAAATGGCGGGCGCATGCGCAGTGCGCCCGCCGAATCTGCCGGCCGGCAGATTCGTTCCAAAGTGCATTTTGATCACTGAGATAGATTATATCTCAGTGATCAAAATAAAAAAAATAATAAATGACCCCCCCCCTTTGTCACCCCCATAGGTAGGGACAATAAAAAAATAAAGAAATTTTTTTTTTTCCACTAATGTTAGAATAGGGTTAGGGTTAGGGTTAGGGGTAGGGTTAGGGGTAGGGTTAGGGTTAGGGTTAGGGGTAGGGGTAGGGGTAGGGTTAGGGCTAGGGTTAGGGTTAGGGTTAGGGGTAGGGGTAGGGTTAGGGCTAGGGTTAGGGTTTCGGTATGTGCACACGTATTCTGGTCCTCTGCGGATTTTTCCGCTGCAGATTTGATAAATCCGCAGTGCTAAACCGCTGCGGATTTATGGCGGATTTACCGCGGTTTTTCTGCGCATTTCACTGCGGTTTTACAACTGCGATTTTCTATTTGAGCAGTTGTAAAACCGCTGCGGAATCCACACAAAGAAGTGAGGCACAGCGATTTTTGTTTCCCGTAGGTTTACATTGAACTGTAAACTCATGGGAAACTGCTGCGGATCCGCAGCGTTTTCCGCAGCGTGTGCACATACCTTTAGAATTAGGCTATGTGCACACGGTGCGGATTTGGCTGCGGATCCGCAGCAGTGTTCAATCAGGTTTACAGTACCATGTAAACATATGAAAAACCAAATCCGCTGTGCCCATGGTGCGGAAAATACCGCGCGGAAACGCTGCGTTGTATTTTCCGCAGCATGTCAATTCTTTGTGCGGATTCCGCAGCGAATTACACCTGTTCCTCAATAGGAATCTGCAGGTGAAATCCGCACAAAAAACACTGGAAATCCGCGGAAAATCCGCAGGTAAAACGCAGTGCCTTTTACCCGCGGATTTTTCAAAAATGGTGCGAAAATATCTCACACGAATCCGCAACGTGGGCACATAGCCTTAGGGTTAGGGTTGGAATTAGGGTTGTGGTTATGGTTAGGGGTGTGTTGGGGTTAGGGTTGTGGTTAGGGGTGTGTTGCGGTTAGGGTTGTGTTTAGGGTTATGGCTACAGTTGGGATTAGGGTTAGGGGTGTGGGGGGGTTAGTGTTGGAGGTAGAATTGAGGGGTTACCACTGTTTAGGCACATCAGGGGTCTCCAAACGCAACATGGCGCCACCATTGATTCCAGCCAATCTCGTATTCAAAAAGTCAAATGGTGCTCCCTCACTTCCGAGCCCTGACGTGTGCCCAAACAGTGGTTTACCCCCACATATGGGGTACCAGCATACTCAGGACAAACTGCGCAACAATTACTGGGGTCCAATTTCTCCTGTTACCCTTGTGAATCAAAAAAAATGCTTGCTAAAACATAATTTTTGAGGAAAGAAAAATGATTTTTTATTTTCACGGCTCTGCGTTGTAAACGTCTGTGAAGCACTTGGGGGTTCAAAGTGCTCACCACATATCTAGATAAGTTCCTTGGGGGGTCTAATTTCTAAAATGGGGTCACTTGTGGGGGTTTCTACTGTTTAGGCACACCAGGGGCTCTGCAAACGCAACGTGACACCCGCAGACCATTCCATCAAAGTCTGCATTTCAAAAGTCACTACTTCCCTTCTGAGCCCCGACGTGTGCCCAAACAGTGCTTTACCCCCACTCATGGGGTATCAGCGTACTCAGGAGAAACTGGACAACAACTTTTGGGGTCCAATTTCTCCTGTAACCCTTGGGAAAATAAAAAATTCTGGGCTAAATAATTATTTTTGAGGAAAGAAAACGTATTTATTATTTTCACGACTCTGCATTATAAACTTCTATGAAGCACTTGGGGGTTCAAAGTGCTCACCACACATCTAGATAAGTTCCTTTCGGGGTCTAGTTTCCAAAATGGGGTCACTTGTGGGGGTTTCTACTGTTTAGGCACATCAGGGGCTCTGCAAACGCAACGTGACGCCCGCAGAGCATTCCATCAAAGTCTGCATTTCAAAACGTCACTACTTCAATTCCAAGCCCCGGCATGTGCCCAAACAGTAGTTTACCCCCACATATGGGGTATCACCGTACTCAGGAGAAACTGGACAACAAATATTGGGGTCAAATTTTTCCTGTTACCCTTGGGAAAATTAAAAAATTCTGGGCTAAATAATTATTTTTGAGGAAAGAAAACGTATTTATTATTTTCACGGCTCTGCATTATAAACTTCTATGAAGCGCTTGGGGGTTCAAAGTGCTCACCACACATCTAGATAAGTTCCTTTCGGGGTCTAGTTTCCAAAATGCGGTCACTTGTGGGGGGTTTCTACTGTTAAGCCACATCAGGGGCTCTGCAAACGCAACGTGGCGCCCACAGAGCATTCCATCAAAGTCTGCATTTCAAAACGTCACTACTTCACTTCCGAGCCCCGGCATGTGCCCAAACAGTGATTTACCCCCACATATGGGGTATCATCGTACTCAGGAGAAACTGGACAACAACTTTTGGGGTCAAATTTCTCCTGTTACCCTTGGGAAAATAAAAAATTGCAGGCTAAAAGATCATTTTTGAGAAAATATTTTTTTTTTTCATGGCTCTGCGTTATAAACTTCTGTGAAGCACTTGGGGGTTCAAAGTCCTCACCACACATCTAGATTAGTTCCTTTGGGGGTCTAGTTTCCAAAATGGTGTCATTTCTGGGGGATCTCCAATGTTTAGGCACACAGGGGCTCTCCAAACGTGACATGGTGTCCGCTAATGATTGGAGCTAATTTTCCATTTAAAAAGCCAAATGGCGTGCCATCCCTTCCGAGCCCTGCCGTGCGCCCAAACAGTGGTTTACCCCCACATGTGGGGTATCTGCGTACTCAGGACAAACAGGACAACAATATTTGGGGTCAAATTTCTCCTGTTACCCTTGGGAAAATAAAAAATTCCAGGCTAAAAAATCATTTTTGAGGAAAGAAAAATTATTTTTTATTTTCATGGCTCTGCGTTATAAACTTCTGTGAAGCACCTGGGGGTTTAAAGTGCTCAATATGCATCTAGATAAGTTCCTTGGGGGGTCTAGTTTCCAAAATGGGGTCACTTGTGGGGGAGCTCCAATGTTTAGGCACACAGGGGCTCTCCAAACGCGACATGGTGTCCGCTAACAATTGGAGCTAATTTTCCATTCAAAAAGTCAAATGGCGCGCCTTCCCTTCCGAGCCCTGCCGAGTGCCCAAACAGTGGTTTACCCCCACATATGAGGTATCGACGTACTCGGGAGAAATTGCCCAACAAATTTTATGATCCATTTTACCCTACTGCCCATGTGAAAATGAAAAAATTGAGGCGAAAAGAATTTTTTTGTGAAAAAAAAGTACTTTTTCATTTTTACAGATCAATTTGTGAAGCACCTGAGGGTTTAAAGTGCTCACTAGGCATCTAAATAAGTTCCTTGGGGGGTCTAGTTTCCAAAATGGGGTCACTTGTGGGGGAGCGCCAATGTTTAAGCACACAGGAGCTCTCCAAACGCGACATGGTGTCCGCTAACGATGGAAATAATTTTTCATTCAAAAAGTCAAATGGCGCTCCTTCCCTTCCGAGCCTTACCATGTGCCCAAACAGTGGTTTACCCCCACATGTGAGGTATTGGTGTACTCAGGAGAAATTGCCCAACACATTTTAGGATCCATTTTATCCTGTTGCCCATGTGAAAATGAAAAAATTGAGGCTAAAAGAATTTTTTTGTGAAAAAAAAGTACTTTTTCATTTTTACGGATTAATTTGTGAAGCACCTGGGGGTTCAAAGTGCTCACTATGCATCTAGATAAGTTCCTTGGGGCGTCTAGTTTCCAAAATGGGGTCACTTGTGGGGGAGCTCCAATTTTTAGGCACACGGGGGCTCTCCAAACGTGACATGGTGTCCGCTAAAGAGTGGAGCCAATTTTTCATTCAAAAAGTCAAATGGCGCTCCTTCCCTTCCAAGCCCTGCCGTGCGCCCAAACAGTGGTTTACCCCCACATATGAGGTATCAGCGTACTCAGGACAAATTGGACAACAACTTTCGTGGTTCAGTTTCTCCTTTTACCATTGGGAAAATAAAAAAATTGTTGCTAAAAGATAATTTTTGTGACTAAAAAGTTAAATGATCATTTTTTCCTTCCATGTTGCTTCTGCTGCTGTGAAGCACCTGAAGGGTTAATAAACTTCTTGAATGTGGTTTTGAGTACCTTGAGGGGTGCAGTGTTTAGAATGGTGTCACTTTTGGGTATTTTCAGCCATATAGACCCCTCAAACTGACTTCAAATGTGAGGTGGTCCCTAAAAAAAATGGTTTTGTAAATTTCGTTGTAAAAATGACAAATCGCTGGTCAAATTTTAACCCTTATAACTTCCTAACAAAAAAAAATTTTGTTTCCAAAATTGTGCTGATGTAAAGTAAACATGTGGGAAATGTTATTTATTAACTATTTTGTGTCACATATCTCTCTGGTTTAACAGAATAAAAATTAAAAATGTGAAAATTGCGAAATTTTCAAAATTTTCGCCAAATTTCCGTTTTTATCACAAATAAACGCAGAATTTATTGACCTAAATTTACCACTAACATGAAGCCCAATATGTCACGAAAAAACAATCTCAGAACCGCTAGGATCCGTTGAAGCGTTCCTGAGTTATTACCTCATAAAGGGACACTGGTCAGAATTGCAAAAAACGGCAAGGTCTTTAAGGTCAAAATAGGCTGGGTCATGAAGGGGTTAAAATGCCCCACTACCTCCTAAAGGTCTTTTAAAACTTTCTGGGAGAACATTGCATAAACTAAATGAAAAAATAAATCAAAATAGCAAAAATAAAATACAGAAAAGCATAAATAAAAAAGATTAAATTAAAAATTACAATGTGCGATTTACATCATCCTGTCCAAATACACATATTTCCTTTTGGATATCTGTCTAACTAGTGATATTACCACGTGCAGGGATAATCTTTATGATATAGGAAAGACATTTCAGATAATACTACAGTTATCAAGAATAATGATGAGGCCTCATCTTTGACATTAAGTACAACTTATAGTTTGCAGTTCAACAATATAAAACATATTTCAAAATACTTACCCATTATTATCCAAGATGCAGTATTACATTATTTAATACAAAATGGATGCACTGAATGATTGCTCCTGGACCGGGCTACAGGACATACATGATATATGGTGGCTCTCTCTCTCTATATATATGCAGTGTATGATGTCCTGCAGCCAGGCTCAGGAGTGATCAGCTTATGTTCCTGTATACAGCTGTGTGCTGTGAGTTATTGCTGCAGCTTGTTCTTACACACAGATCAGGCCATGCTGGAGCCGATGACCCCACTGACAGCGCGACCAGATATGTGTCAAGCTTCAAGCTGCGCAATAAATCTCACCCTGCCTCAGCTCGACTGCAGATACTACAAGGCAAGATCCGACCCTGCCAGCGACCTCCAGCCCCTCCAGCTCCTCTCATCCCGGTGGCTCGCAGGGCCACCCTCACATGATGTGTGTTTGCAATCCTGGGATGGCCGGGCCAGCACTTGTACAACTCTATAGTACAGTACAGTGCCGGGAGGCCTACAACTTCTGCATAGGGACCTGCACAGCACCCCCTGCTTGTGTACATGATCATGCAGCAGAATTGAAATCAGCAGGGCCAAGGGAGGGGGCAGCACAGAACAACACAGATGCGCCCCCTGGTCCTGCTGGTTTCATCAGTGCAGCGTAATTGTGTGTGCATGGCAAGCTAATGCTGCCTGACGTGCACGCTGAAGAGGGAGGTGACTGAGCGGCCCATTAGAGGGACCGGCCCTTCAGGTGGACAGTGACTGATGATGTACTGAGGTGGGGGAGCGCAAATAATGATGAATTGGGGGTGAGGTCACCACTGGTCACTGAAGTTGAACTCGCAGCAACTCATTCTCCCAGTGGTTCTCAGTCTGCACAGTCGCATCTTGGCACAGTTGAGGTTGAAAACTATTTATCCCCAGACATGGATTATGGTGTGGGATAGAAGGACAGACAAACAGACAAGTGAGGGATATGGTTGCTTTGTATTTTTGTTTTATTACAGGTGAGGAGGGATTCAATGGAATGGGCATTGGGTGAGTATAACTGTGTTAATTATTTTTAACCCTGCTGTTCTGTTAGGTCAAAAATGACCGTTTTTGAAATTCTATAATGTTATAAAAATTCAGCGTGTGATTCTGAGACTTGAGGCTCCCTGACTTTTCGTCATTAGGGGGGTACTCTCTGTGGGAATTTTTATTTTTTTTAATTTTTGTTTACTTTATTTGGTACAATTTTTTTTACACTTGTACTGTTCGGTCAAAAATGACCGATAGGCCTTTATTCAGCTCTCCAGACAATTTTTGACAAAAATAAAGGTGCTATCACCTCATTTTGAACTATATATTGCATCTACTACTATTTATCAATGTATCTGACTACTTTTGGTCAGAAAAGATTTACACATACCAACATTTTCAAGTTGCGATACAGCCGACGGATTCGCTTCCAGTATAGCTATGCGCAATTTATTTCACTGGTTTTTATTTACCCTGCTGTTCATATAGATCTAGTTCCATTCAGTTGTCAACATTTCATATTGTAAATCATGATTTTCTGATTTTCCATGTGTTTGCTGGTTGTACAGTATTACACTGTGCAATGCTGTCCTAAGCAGAATTCACCTAAAGTGTTGTACTGTGAGCTTTTTCCTGCTGCAGGGTGGTGTCTGCTCTGATCTTATCTGTAGACAGATAACATAGCAGTGTAGAGTTTCAGTTCAGCTGGAGACAACACAGAGTGAGCAGAGGTTCAGACGTCAGAGCTTTGAAGTCCCATTTTTACAGGTATGTTACAGATAAATTATTCTTTTATTCTAAAATTATTCAATATTCTCACTGCTGTGATAAAATGGATGATAGAGGGTTAGCATTAGGGTTGTGTAGACTCAATGTCTGCTTATGAGTACATATTCTCACTGCTGTGATAGAATGGATGATAGGGGGTTAGCATTAGGGTTGTGTAGACTCAATGTCTGCTTATGAGTACATATTCTCACTGCTGTGATAGAATGAGTGCATGCCTCATTTTTGTTTGCGACGCTCCAGCACCATAATCACAGGGCATATCTCAATGTGTGACGGGACGTTATTGTGTGTATTGTTGCGAAATTGTTTTGATTTTTTTTTTCATTCATTGTTTATGGATATATTTTATTTTTTCATTCAACAGTGATGCCTTACAGCATGAGAAGAAGACACTTCACCCAAGCTGAATTGGAGGAGTTTATAAACGACTCCGATACAGACGAGGATGTCCCACCTGAAAATGTCTCCGAAGAGGAGGACAACATTAGTGAGGATGAAGATATTGCCGAGAACTCGGATTCTGAGGGTGAATCTGATGTGGAAACCCCGACAACCGGTCTGACGCAAGAAATCAATTCAAAAAACAAAGATGTCGTTTGGAAATTGCAGCCTCCTGCTCCGACTGGTAGAAGGTCTTCATCAAATGTCATCACAGATACTCCAGGTCCCACTAGATATGCAATTGCTACAATTGATGACATTCAATCGGCATTCCTATTATTCATAAATATAGCCATGCAAAATATACTTATCCAAATGACAAACATTGAGGGAAAAAAGGTTTATGGCGATAAATGGAAGAACTTCGATGTGACGGCTATGAATGCTTACATCGGGTTACTTCTATTAGCTGGAGTATACAAATCATATGGAGAGTCCACTAAAAGTTTGTGGAATTCGGAAACGGGGCGCCATATATTTAGGGCCACCATGTCTTTAGAAAGATTCCACGAAATTTCCAGAGTTCTACGGTTTGATGACAAAACGGATAGATCTGAAAGAAGAAGCACAGATAAACTTGCCCCAATTAGGGATTTGTGGAGTAAATGGGTCGAGACACTCCCAAAATGTTATAATACCGTAGAAAATGTCACTGTTGATGAGCAGCTGGTGTCATTTAGAGGCAGGTGCCCATTCAGGCAATACATTCCAAGTAAACCAGCAAAATACGGTATAAAAATCTGGACTCTGTGTGACAGTAAAACATCATATGCTGCAAATGTTCAAGTATATATTGGAAAAAACCCTCTAGAAAGACCTGAAAAAAACCAAGGCATGAGGGTAGTTTTGGACTTGACCCATGGACTCAAAGGGAGAAACGTTACCTGTGACAATTTCTTCACATCCTACCAATTGGGGCAGATGTTACAAAAAAACAATATAACTATGCTGGGTACTGTACGAAAAAATAAACCTGAACTTCCACAGGGTATCTTCAATAAGAGAGACGTACACAGTTCAATGTTTTATTTTACAAAGGACACTACGGTAGTGTCGTACGTTCCCAAAAAAAATAAACAAGTTATCCTCATGAGCACCATGCACCATGATGCAAAAATAAGTGAGAGAGATGACAGAAAGCCAGACATGATTCTTCACTATAACGCCACTAAAGGTGCTGTTGACACATTAGACCAGCTTGTAGGCACGTATACATGTAAAAGAAAAACAAATAGGTGGCCTATGATTCTCTTTTACAACCTGATCGATGTATCTGCCTATAATGCCTTTGTATTGTGGCGGGAAATAAACCCCAAATGGCAAGAAAAAAAATTACACAAACGACGGCTTTTTATTGAGGAATTGGGGAAGTCTCTCACTAATCCATATGTAAAAACACGGCCACGAAATCCAAGAAATGAGAGTGCAGAAAAAGTGGCCCGACAAATTCGAGAGCATGGTGGAGACAGCTAGCCAACAGCTTCGACCACCACTGATACTGAAACGGCTTCCACCATCGCAACCAGCTGCAAGCGAAAAAGATGCTCATTCTGTCCAACGTCCAGTAACCATAAATCTAATATTATGTGTTGCAAATGTGCAAAATACTTGTGCAAGCGTCATGTAAATTATACATGTGATCAATGCAAGTAATACATTGATCGCATTTATCATTTGTTTTTGACAAAAAACCTTTTTTTTTTTGAAAAGTTTGTATATAGTTTAGAATAAAGAAAAGTTTTTATGTGCAATATGAAGCAAATATTGCAAAAAATGTTAATTTATTTGATTCAAAAAATAAAAGTTTTTGATTTAATTTTTCATCTGATTATTGAAAACCATGTTCACATACAGTAAAACAATGCAACAGGTAATCAAATAACACTTGAATTAGGCACAAATCACAACTTTGTTAGGTCCGGTCAAAAATGACCGGGAACAGTATAAGTGTTTAAAAAACAACGTTTTTTTGCCATTTTATAGAGAAAAAAGCTTTTTTTTTTTTTTTGCCTTTGAAAAAAGTATATCTACATAATGTTTGATATTATTACTTATAGTTAACATTTAGATCAAGATTTTTTTTTTATCTGCAAAAATAATCAATTTTTACAAAAATCGAAAAAATACCATGTTCCCTTTTGGATATATAAAAAAAATATAAAACAAGCTTTGTATTTATTTTTTTTTCTGGTATTTGAACAACCATCTTCACAAGCAATATAATAGAGCAAAAACTGTTTAAAAAAACCACTTAGATTAGCTAAAAATGATTATTTTATAAGGACGGTCAAAAATGACCGGGAACAGTACAAGTGTATGTGAAATCTAAACAGAACAGCAGGGTTAAATAAAAAAGTAAAAGGGTGTTTTGTTTATATTTTAAATAAAGGACTTTATTCTGGCTGTGTGTTTATTTACCATACAACTATAGGGTTAGTAATGTATAGGTGTCTTATAGACGCTTCTCCATTACTAAGCCGTGGGCTTGATGTCACCGGACAATACAAAGGTGACATCAACCACACAAATATGAACCCATCTTGCCCCCACTATAAGGCAAATAGAAAGATCTGGGAAAAGTGCCAGAATTGGCGCATCTAATAGATGGGCCTTTTCTGGGCCGCTGCGAGCTACTATTTTTAGGTTGAGGGGCCAATATCCATGGCCCGTTACGAGCCAGAGATTACCAGCCCCCAGTTGTCAGCTTTAACTTGGCTGGTTGTTAAAAATGAGGGGGACCACATGTCAATTTTTTAAATTATTTATTTAAATAATTAAAAAGTACAGTGCTTGAACCCCTCTATTCTTGATAACCAGGCTTGTTAATGCTGAAAGCAGAGGGATGCAGCAGTTGTGAGTTTTACCTGGCTGGTTATCAAAAATACAGAGGAACCCAAGCAATTTTTCCTTTTTTAATGTTTTATTTAGAATGCAAACACTGGCTGATGAATATTCCCATCAGCCGCTCTCTGCTCTCACTGTTATTAGCTGCAGCAGGCATAGGCTGATGGGAGCAGTAGTCCCATCAGCCTACATTAATGACCAGAGGTAAACCTGTTACCTCCGATCATAGCTGTGGGCTTACGCTGTCATTTGACAGTGTGGGAACCACAGCTGTCTGACTGGCGGTAATGATTTTACCACCAATCAGAAGCAGTATTTACTGTGCTGTCATGCACATGACAGCTTGGCAAACACTGGATATTTGGGCCCCCCATTCAAGTGAATAGGGTCCAGATTCGGGTCCCGGTACTCTTCTGGTACATGAGCCCAAACATTTTTTTTAATAGTTCGTCTGGACCCAGCATCCACGGGTTCACCTATCTCTACTTATAACCTTTCCCAGATTGATGGGCAACAACACCGATGATGTCCATCCTCCTTGGCATTAACACATGTCTACACGCTACTGGCAAGCAAACTGAAAAAAATAGTAATGGGCCGGGAGCAGGTATTACCTGTGGTGCTGCGTCAGTGCTTCGTCAGTGCTTCGTCAGCCTGACGAAGGCTCACGCCGAAACGCGCGTCGGGGAGCGGCACATCCAAGAGACGGCAGCACCACAGGTAATACCTGCTCCCGGCCCATTACTATTTTCTCATAGAGATTATTATAATTATATGTTAATTCTAGTGGCCTGTGCTTACTCAGCAGGTACCTGTCTCTATCTATGTTATCTATGTTATCAACACAATTATCGGTGGCTGCACACCAGCACTTTATATTCATATATATTTATATCTTGGCTGCACCTGTTAAGCACTAGTTGCACTTTATGCCAGTGTAAAATCACACATATATATATATATATATATTTTTTTTTTTTATGGCATTTGTTATTCCTTTATAATGCACCTTAGCCTATTTAGTATCCCAGGACATTTTGAAAGGTGCACGGCCATGCATGATATATTATAACTTGCTTCTTTGTATTTTGTGCAATTTATTTCTTTTTTTTTGGGTACATATTTTTTTGGTGCTGCAGGGCTATATATAAACATAATTGTACTATGTGTCCATTATTACAGTAGGATTATTTATCGCCCCGTCTTCTTGATATTGTGCCTTCTTTTTGGTTTCTTCCCCCCTACCATTTGGTGTACTTATTCCAAAATAAATTTACTTATATTTATCATTTTGGCATTAGTTCGTTTTTTTGTGTTCTTTTTCTTTCTTATAGAGGTGATCACACTTGGTGATGAGCAATTAAGAGCATTTGGTTTACAACAACAGGCTGCTAATTACCAGCTTAATTCCTGTAGAAGCAGTAAGGGTGTACTCAATTTTTCACATGCTGTTTCTGTACTTTGTTAAATGAATGATGACATGGTGTAATTTGTTTTGTGTTTTTGTTTATCTGATGTTGTATTTACTTAATTTTAATACCTTCTAAGGACCAGATGATTTATTGTATTATGTTCTGATACATAAAACCATAGCATTCAAAGAGGGTGTACTTAGTTTTTCTTACGACAGTACATAGTTTTATTTATCCATTACATAAATTAAAAAAGTAAAATGCATAGCAATATTGAATTTCACTTCCAGGCCAATTTGCATAATATCTCAGTGCTGACATGTAGGATTACTACAAAACTGGGATTACTTTCAGTAGTAAAATTGACAGGTTCCCTTGGAACATATACAGTGGGGAAAATAAGTATTTGATAAGCTGCCAATTGTGCAAGTTTTCCCACCTACAAAGAATATAGAGGTCTGTAATCTTTATCATAGGTACACTTCAACTATGAGTGACATATTCTTAAAAAGATCCAGAAATTCACATTGTATGATTTTTACATAATTAATTTGCATTTAATGGCATGAAATAAGTATTTGATATAATAGAAAAACAGAACTTAATATTTGGTACAGAAAACTTTGTTTGCAATTACAGAGGTCAGTCATTTCCTGTAGTTCTTGACCAAGTTTGCACTCACAGCACCAGAGATCTGGTCATTGCAGTAAGACACTCTGCCGCTAAGGGGAATGATGGTACGTCTGATGGCACTGAAGGAATTCTACTGACCAGGTATCACCAGAACACATTACACTTCACACTCCGGCCACTAGGAGGAGCAAAGGGCTTTATTTATTGGGCCACTCCTCACACTGGTAAAACTAGGAATTGGATAGGAAGTTAGTCAGAAGCTGACTGGGTTGGATTCAGGCAACATCCCGTGGCAGGGGGTGTTGCAGGGAGCAGATTCAGGGGGGTGCCTGTCAGGCGTGGGAACCTGGCAGGTACCTAGCGAACAGAACATTACGTTACGTAACCGCGCCTGCACTACCTTGCGGCGGTATCCTAAGAAAGAGACACGAAGCGAAGGATATTGTGGAACCGTGAGAAATGAGATCAAGCACAAAGGAGAGCCAGTAGGAGTCGTGCCCCGAGAACGGCAACATCCTACTGAGGCGCGTAGCCAGTGGCCGGAACACCGAGGAAGTAACTGACTCCATGCCTTACTTCAAACTCTGCAGGACAGTTAATTATAGGTTGGCTGTCTACCTTAAATTTCCTACGAAGACATAGGGGGCAACGCATGGAGAGGGGCGTCTCTAGGGTCCCGGAAGAGCTCCGAGCCTTCCCGTCATACGGGTGCGTCCTAGCCATAACATACCTGGGGAACGAGAAACTAGTAACATCTGGAACGAAATAGAAAGAAAGAGAAAGAACTAGAAAGACCAAACGAACGAACTAGAACAGAAGTTGTAAGGACTATAGCGAATGCTCAGCAGGGTAGCACTACAACACACAGGCGCTATTGGTAGGCAACAATCTCCACCTGTAAAGGGAACTCTGGATGTGCCATCGGACTGGCCGGTCTCAGAGAGCCCTGTTAACTGTGCTCTGAATTGAGGATCCTGAAGTCTTCAGTAAAGAGGTAAAGAGACTGCAACCCTGTGTCCTCGTTATTGTCTGCTCCTCACACCATCACCATCCACCTTACTGGGAAGCCCTGGGGACATACTTCACCTGTGGGAAGGTACACCATCCAGCTGCCATTCCATCACCCCAGTGGACCCCACAGCAGCGTCGGTCACCCTGACCGAACACCACAGGTGGCGTCACGAAACCTTGACAGACTCCTATCACCTTTTATTGGACGCCCCTTAGCAAGGTCACGGACCGGGTCCAGCCACCGTGACAACCCCAGAACTGAGACAGATATGACCGGTACCGAGTAACCTGTGGCCCTGTGTCTGGGGGCGCTCCAGGCCCACTCCTCCATTCTGATCTTCTCCAGATCATTCAGGTTTTGGGGCTGTCACTGAGCAACACTCAGTTTCAGCTCCCTCCAAAGATTTTCTATTGGATTCAATTCTGGAGACTGGCTGTGCCACTCCAGGAGCTTGAAATACTTGTGACGGAGCCATTCCTTAGTTGCCCTGGTTGTGTCTTTTGGGTCATTGTCATGGTAGAAGATGCAGCCATGATCCATCTTCAATGCTTTTACTGAGGGAAGGATGTTGCTTGCCAAAATCTTGCAATACATGAGCCCATCTATACTCCCTCCAATACGGAGCAGTCCGTCCTGTCCCCTTTGCAGAAAAGCACCCCCAAAGTATGATGTTTCCCAATCATGCTTCATGGTTGGGAAGTTGTTCTTGGGGTTGTACTCATCCTTATTCATCCTCCAAACACGGCGAGTTGAGTGGATACCAAAAAGTTCTATTTTGGTCTCATATGACCATATGACCTCCCATGCCTCCTCTGGATCATCCAGATGGTCACTGGCAAACTTCAAACAGGCATGGACATGTGCTAGTGTAAGCAGGGGGACCTTGTGTGCCCTGCAGTATTATAATCCATGTTGGCATAGTGTGTTACTAACTGTAATGTTTGATACTGTGGTCCCAGTTCTCTTCAGGTCATTGACCAAGTCCTCCCATGTAGTTGGACTGACATCTGACCTTTCTCAGAATCATCCTTACCCCACGAGTCAAGATCTTGCATGGAGGCCCTGACTAAGGAAGATTGACAGTCATCTTGTATTTCTTCATTTCTAATAATTGCACCGACAGTTGTTGCCTTTTCTCCAAGTTGTTTGCCTTTTCTCCTGTAGCCCATCCCAGCCTTGTACACGTCGACAATTTTGTCCCTAGCGTCCTTAGACAGCTCTTTGGTTTTGGCCATGGTGTAGAGGTTGGAGTGTGATTGATTAATTGTGTGGACAGGTATCGTTTACACAAGTAACGAGTTAAAACAGGTAATAAGTGCAGAATAGGAGGGCTTCTTAAAGGGAACCTGTCCCCCCTCAGGCATTTGTAACTAAAAGAGCCACCTTGGGCAACACTAATGCTGCATTCTGACAAGGTGGCTCTTTTAGTTATGCTCCCTGTTATGAACTGGTGATTCAGAAACACAAAGGACCTGGTGGTTAAGAGCACACAAAGTGACCTGATAGTTACTAATAACATAGGACGAGCTCTGAGACGTGGGAACTCTGCTGACCGCAATCCCTAATCCTATCACACCACACTAGAGGTAGCCGTGGAGCGCTCCTGACCAGACCTAGGCGCCTCGGGCACAGCCTGAGAAACTAGCTAGCCCTGAAGATAGAAAAATAAGCCTACCTTGCCTCAGAGAAATACCCCAAAGGAAAAGGCAGCCCCCCACATTAGCAAAGTGAGGCCCGACTTTCTGAACAGAGCGAGGATAGGAAAGGTAACTTTGCGGTCAACACAAAACCCTACAAACAACCACGCACCTATCCACCACAATATCCACACCAGGACAGTCCGAAGACTCAACCTGCCCTGAAGAGAAACGAGGATGGAAACCAGTATTGCAGAAAAACGGCGAAACCAAAGTAGCCGAGCTGGCCCGATTATTAAGGGCGAACTCAGCCAAAGGCAAAAAGGACACCCAATCATCCTGATCAGCAGAAACAAAACATCTCAGATATCTTTCCAAGGTCTGATTGGTTCGTTCAGTTTGGCCATTTGTCTGAGGATGGAAAGCCGAGGAAAAAGACAAATCAATGCCCATCCTAGCACAAAAGGCTCGCCAAAACCACGAAACAAACTGGGAACCTCTGTCAGAAACGATGTTCTCCGGAATGCCATGTGTTATGGCTGGTAATTCAGTACCACAATGGACATAAAAGTCAGAGCACATAGAGTGATCTGACAATAACCCAAAAACATAGAACGAGCTCTGAGACGTGGGAACTCTGCTGACCGCAATCTCTAATCCTCTCCAACCACACTAGAGGCAGCCGTGGATTGCGCCTAACGCTCCCTATGCAACTCGGCACAGCCTGAGAAACTAGCTAGCCTGAAGATAGAAAATAAGCCTACCTTGCCTCAGAGAAATACCCCAAAGGAAAAGGCAGCCCCCCACATATAATGACTGTGAGTTAAGATGAAAAGACAAACGTAGAGATGAAATAGATTTAGCAAAGTGAGGCCCGACTTTCTGAACAGAGCGAGGATAGGAAAGGTAACTTTGCGGTCAACACAAAACCCTACAAACAACCACGCAAAGGGGGCAAAAAGACCCTCCGTACCGACTAACGGCACAGAGGTACACCCTCTGCGTCCCAGAGCTTCCAGCAAGCAAGAAAAACCAAATAAACAAGCTGGACAGAAAAAACAGCAAACAAAAATAACATGAGAGCAACTTAGCTATGCAGAGCAGCAGGACACAGGAACGATCCAGGAGGAAGCAAGTCCAATACTAGAACATTGACTGGAGGCCAGGATCAAAGCACTAGGTGGAGTTAAATAGAGCAGCACCTAACGACTTCACCACATCACCTGAGGAAGGAAACTCAGAAGCCGCAGTACCACTCTCTCCACCAACGGAAGCTCATAGAGAGAATCAGCCGAAGTACCACTTGTGACCACAGGAGGGAGCTCTGCCACAGAATTCACAACAGTACCCCCCCTTGAGGAGGGGTCACCGAACGCTCACCAGAGCCCCCAGGACGACCAGGATGAGCCATATGAAAGGCACGAACAAGATTGGGAGCATGGACATCAGAGGCAAAGACCCTGGAATTATCTTCCTGAGCATAACCCTTCCACTTAACCAGATACTGGAGTTCCGTCTTAAAACACGAGAATCCAAAATCTTCTCCACAATATACTCCAACTCCCCCTCCACCAAAACCGGGGCAGGAGGATCAACAGATGGAACCATAGGTGCCACGTATCTCCGCAACAATGACCTATGGAATACGTTATGGATGGAAAAAGAATCTGGAAGGGTCAAACGAAAAGACACAGGATTAAGAACCTCAGAAATCCTATACGGACCAATGAAACGAGGTTTAAACTTAGGAGAGGAAACCTTCATAGGAATATGTCGAGAAGACAACCAAACCAAATCCCCAACACGAAATCGGGGACCCACACAGCGTCTGCGATTAGCGAAACGTTGAGCCTTCTCCTGGGACAAGGTCAAATTGTCCACTACATGAGTCCAAATCTGCTGCAACCTGTCCACCACCGTATCCACACCAGGACAGTCCGAAGACTCAACCTGCCCTGAAGAGAAACGAGGATGGAACCCAGAGTTGCAGAAAAACGGCGAAACCAAGGTAGCCGAGCTGGCCCGATTATTAAGGGCGAACTCAGCCAAAGGCAAAAAGGACACCCAGTCATCCTGATCAGCAGAAACAAAGCATCTCAGATATGTTTCCAAGGTCTGATTGGTTCGTTCGGTCTGGCCATTAGTCTGAGGATGGAAAGCCGAGGAAAAAGACAAGTCAATGCCCATCCTAGCACAAAAGGCTCGCCAAAACCTCAAAACAAACTGGGAACCTCTGTCAGAAACGATATTCTCTGGAATGCCATGTAAATGAACCACATGCTGGAAGAACAATGGCACCAAATCAGAGGAGGAAGGTAATTTGGACAAGGGTACCAAATGGACCATCTTAGAGAAGCGATCACAAACCACCCAAATGACTGACAATTTTTGAGAGATGGGAAGATCTGAAATAAAATCCATAGAGATATGTGTCCAAGGCCTCTTCGGGACCGGCAAGGGCAAAAGCAACCCACTGGCACGAGAACAGCAGGACTTAGCCCGAGCACAAATCCCACAGGACTGCACAAAAGAACGCACATCCCGCGACAGAGATGGCCACCAAAAGGATCTAGCCACTAACTCTCTGGTACCAAAGATTCCAGGATGACCAGCCAACACCGAACAATGAACCTCAGAGATAACTTTATTCGTCCACCTATCAGGGACAAACAGTTTCTCCGCTGGGCAACGATCAGGTTTATTAGCCTGAAATTTTTGCAGCACCCGCCGCAAATCAGTGGAGATGACAGACACAATTACTCCCTCTTTGAGAATACCCGCCGGCTCAGATAAACCCGGAGAGTCGGGCACAAAACTCCTAGACAGGGCATCCGCCTTCACATTTTTAGAGCCCGGAAGGTACGAAACCACAAAGTCAAAATGGGCAAAAAACAGCGACCAACGAGCCTGTCTAGATTTCAACCGCTTGGCAGACTCAAGATAAGTCAAGTTCTTATGATCAGTCAAGACCACCACATGATGCTTAGCTCCTTCAAGCCAATGACGCCACTCCTCGAATGCCCACTTCATGGCCAGCAACTCTCGATTGCCAACATCATAATTTCGCTCAGCAGGCGAAAACTTCCTGGAAAAGAAGGCGCATGGTTTCATCACCGAGCAATCAGAACTTCTCTGCGACAAAACATCCCCTGCTCCAATCTCAGAAGCATCAACCTCGACCTGGAATGGAAGCGAAACATCTGGTTGACACAACACAGGGGCAGAAGAAAACCGACGCTTCAACTCTTGAAAAGCTTCCACAGCAGCAGAAGACCAATTGACCACATCAGCACCCTTCTTGGTCAAATCGGTCAATGGTTTAGCAATACTAGAAAAATTGCAGATGAAGCGACGATAAAAATTAGCAAAGCCCAGGAACTTTTGCAGACTTTTCAGAGATGTCGGCTGAGCCCAATCATGGATGGCTTGGACCTTAACAGGGTCCATCTCGATAGTAGAAGGGGAAAAAATGAAACCCAAAAATGAAACCTTCTGAACACCAAAGAGACACTTTGACCCCTTCACAAACAAAGAATTCGCACGCAGGACCTGGAACACCATTCTAACCTGCTTCACGTGAGACTCCCAATCATCCGAGAAGACCAAAATATCATCCAAGTATACAATCAGGAATTTATCCAGGTACTCTCGGAAGATGTCATGCATAAAGGACTGAAATACTGATGGAGCATTGGAAAGCCCGAATGGCATAACCAGGTACTCAAAATGGCCCTCGGGCGTATTAAATGCTGTTTTCCATTCATCGCCCTGTTTAATACGCACAAGATTATACGCACCACGAAGATATATCTTGGTTAACCTACTAGCCCCCTTAATCCGAGCAAACAAATCAGACAGCAGCGGCAAGGGGTACTGAAATTTGATTGTGATTTTATTTAGAAGGCGGTAATCAATACAAGGTCTCAACGAACCATCCTTTTTGGCCACAAAAAAGAACCCTGCTCCCAATGGCGACGACGACGGGCGCATATGACCCTTCTCCAAGGATTCCTTTACGTAACTCCGCATAGCGGCGTGCTCAGGCACAGACAAATTAAACAGTCGACCTTTAGGAAACTTACTACCAGGAATCAAATCGATAGCACAATCACAATCCCTATGTGGAGGTAGGGCACTGGACTTGGGCTCATCAAATACATCCCGGTAATCCGACAAGAACTCTGGGACCTCAGAAGGGGTGGATGATGAAATAGACAGAAATGGAACATCACCATGTACCCCCTGACAACCCCAGCTGGACACAGACATTGATTTCCAATCTAATACTGGGTTATGGAGTTGTAGCCATGGCAACCCCAACACGACCACATCATGCAGATTCTGCAACACCAGAAAGCAAATATCCTCCCGATGCGCAGGAGCCATGCACATGGTCAGTTGGGTCCAGTACTGAGGCTTATTCTTGGCCAAAGGCGTAGCATCAATTCTTCTCAATGGAATAGGATACTGCAAGGGCTCCAAGAAAAACCCACAGCGCCTAGCAAACTCCAAGTCCATCAAATTCAGGGCAGCGCCTGAATCCACAAATGCCATGACAGAATAGGATGACAAAGAGCAGATCAAAGTAACGGACAAAAGAAATTTCGACTGTACCGTACCAATGGTGGCAGACCTAGCGAACTGCTTAGTGCGCTTAGGACAATCGGAAATAGCATGAGTGGGATCACCACAGTAAAAACACAGCCCATTCCGACGTCTGTGTTCTTGCCGTTCAGCTCTGGTCAAAGTCCTATCACATTGCATAGGTTCAGATTTATACTCAGATAATACCGCCAAATGGTGCACAGTTTTACGCTCACGTAAGCGTCGATCGATCTGAATGGCCAAAGACATAGACTCATTCAGACCAGCAGGCATAGGAAATCCCACCATGACATCCTTAAGGGCTTCAGAGAGACCCTTTCTGAAAATTGCTGCCAGCGCACATTCATTCCATTGAGTGAGCACAGACCACTTCCTAAACTTCTGACAATATATCTCTACCTCATCCTGACCCTGACACAGAGCCAGCAAATTTTTCTCTGCCTGATCCACTGAATTAGGTTCATCATAAAGCAATCCGAGCGCCAGAAAAAACGCATCAATATTACATAATGCAGGATCTCCTGGCGCAAGGGAAAATGCCCAGTCTTGAGGGTCGCCAAGTAATAAAGAAATAATGATCTTAACTTGTTGAACTGGGTCACCAGAGGAGCGGGGTTTCAAAGCCAGAAACAGTTTGCAATTATTTTTGAAATTCAGAAACTTAGCTCTATCTCCAGAAAATAAATCAGGAATAGGAATTCTAGGTTCTAACGTAGATTTCTGAACCATAATGTCTTGAATTTTTTGTACTCTTGCAGTGAGATTATCCACACAAGAAGACAGACCTTTAATGTCCATCACTACACCTGTGTCCTGAACCACCCAAATGTCTAGGGGAAAAGAAAGACAAAACACAGTGCAGAGAAAAAAAAATGGTCTCAGAACTTCTCTTTTCCCTCTATTGAGAAGCATTAGTACTTTGGGCCTCCAGTACTATTATGAACTGGTGATTCAGAAACACAATGGACCTGGTGGTTAAGAGCACACAAAGTGACCTGATAGTTACTAATAACATAGGACGAGCTCTGAGACGTGGGAACTCTGCTGACCGCAATCCCTAATCCTATCACACCACACTAGAGGTAGCCGTGGAGCGCTCCTGACCAGACCTAGGCGCCTCGGGCACAGCCTGAGAAACTAGCTAGCCCTGAAGATAGAAAAATAAGCCTACCTTCCCTCAGAGAAATTCCCCAAAGGAAAAGGCAGCCCCCCACATATAATGACTGTGAGTAAAGATGAAAATACAAACACAGAGATGAAATAGGTTTTAGCAAAGTGAGGCCCGACTTACTGAATAGACCTAGGATAGGAAAGATAGCTTTGCGATCAGCACAAAAACCTACAAACAACCACGCAGAGGGTGCAAAAAAACCCTCCGTACCGAATAACGGCACGGAGGTGCTCCCTCTGGATCCCAGAGCTTCCAGCAAGCAAGAAAAACCAATATAGCAAGCTGGACAGAAAAAATAGCAAACAAAAGTAAGACAAGCAAAACTTAGCTTATGCAGGGCAGACAGGCCACAATAACGAGAGAGCAAGGCCAATACTGGAACATTGACTGGAGGCCAGGAACAAAGAACTAGGTGGAGTTAAATAGAGCAGCACCTAACGACTTAACCTCGTCACCTGAGGAAGGAAACTCAGAAGCCGCAGCCCCACTCACGCCCAGCAGAGGAAACTCATAGACAGAACCAGCCGAAGTACCACTCATGACCACAGGAGGGAGCTTGACCACAGAATTCACAACAGCTCCCTGCACACACTGAAATATACGCTTATAAAATGTGCCCCTCATACCGTGAAATCGTACCGGGGTGGGTCTTACCCCCCTAATCAGACGCAGCACAGCAGTCACTCCGGGCCTGTGCGTGCCGGGCGCCGCCTCCTCTTGCTTTATTAGCGCCCCGGTGCCTGCGCTGTAAGTTCGAAGGGCAGTGCAACTGCGCACGCCTGAAAAAAATACTTACAGCGCAGGCGCCGGGGACGATAATGAAGCAAGAGGAGGTGGTGTCCGGCGCGCACAGTCCCGGAGTGACGGCTGTGCTGCGTCTGATTAGGGGGGAAAGAACCGCCCCGGGACGATTTCACGGTATGAGGGGGCACTTTTTTTAAGCGTTTATTTCAGCGTGTGCAGGGAGCATAACTAAAAGAGCCACCTTGTCAGAATGCAGCATTAGTGCTGCACAAGGTGGCTCTTTTAGTTACAAACGCCTGAGGGGGGTGACAGGATCCCTTTAAAGAAAAACTAACAGGCTTGTGAGAGCCAGAATTCTTGCTAGTTAGTAGGTGACCAAATACTTAATTAATTCAATAAAAAGCTATTTAATTATGTAAAAACAATACAATGTGATTTTCTGTTTTTAATTTTTTTGATTTTGTCCTTCACAGTTGAAGTGTTCCTACGATAACCATTACAGACTCCTCCATTCTTTATAGGTGGGAAAACTTGCAAAATCAGCAGTGTGTCAAAAACTTATTTTCCCCACTGTATAGCATAATCTTGTCTTTAACTTTTCAAGTGTGCTCACTCTTCTGGGAAGGTTTTACAGTTATTATTAACTTTCCATGATATGAGCTGCTGATAGAAGAGAAGACTTTAACTAAACAGGGATTGTCTCTGAATTGGGCCATGCTATAAAATGAGCATCTTTCTAATTATTTTCTTGTACTGTTCTCATAAACTATAAATAAATGTATCGCATACCTCCCAACCGTCCCTCATTGTGCGGGACTTTCCCGGATTTGACTCTTTGCCCCGCTGTCCAGCGCAGGACGCTCTTGTCCCGGGAGGCAGAAGGAGAACTCCGTCACACCCCCTTTTGTTAGGCCACTCCCCTTCCCCATGTTCCTGAGTCTCCCAGCGTCACTGTTCAGAGAGGGACACTTCTAGTTTGAGGTAACAGCCGAACACAGCCTGGGTGCCGGCGGCAATGTAAGCAGCAGACCAGTGTGAGTGGACTGGATGCCTGGCTAGTGTAATGGTGCTTGGAATGAGTGGGGCTGAGCAGGGAGGGACGGACACACTCACAGCCTCCTCTGTTTGCCCCGGCTGCTCAGTGCTGTGTTATCTGCAGATCAGTGTGAGTGAGATCCATGACTCACTGACAGGTCTGTCTCCCTGGGAGAGGGTGACCACACAACACTATTGTGGCTGCTATTACCCCCCCCCTGCATAAAAAGGGCTAAACCAAAGCCCCTGTGACAGTCTGACACTGTAATGTAGCAGAGCCGTGTGTACAAGGTGTATGAATCGGAGCAGGGTGTGAAAGGTGTATGGAGCAGAGTCGTGTGTGTAAGACGTGTACAGAGCCGTGTGTACGAGGTGTGCGGAGCAGAGCCATGTGTGTACAAGGTATACGGAGTGGAGCAGCGTGTGCAATGTGTACGGAGTGGAGCCGTGTGTGTGCGAGGTGTACAGAGTGGAGCCGTGTGTGTGTGCGAGGTGTACGGAGTGGAGCCGTGTGTGTGCGAGGTGTACGGAGTGGAGCCGTGTGTGTGCGAGGTGTACGGAGTGGAGCCGTGTGTGTATGAGGCGTACAGAGCGGAGCCGCATGTGCAAGGTGTATGGAATGGAGTTGTGTGTGTACGAGGTGTACGGAGCAGAGCCGCATGTGTACGAGGTGTACGGAGTGGTGCCGTGTGTGTACGAGATGTATGGAGAGGAGCCGTGTGTATGAGGTGTACGGAGCGGAGCCGTGTGTGTGCAAGGTATACTGAGCGGAGCAGCTTGTGCAATGTGGACGGAGCGGAGCCGTGTGTGTGCGAGGTGTACGGAGTGGATCCGTGTGTGTATGGAGCGGAGCCGTGTGTGTACGAGGTGTATGGAGCAAAGCCGCATGTGCAAGGTGAATGGAGCGCAGTCATGTGTGTACAAGGTGTACGGAGCAGAGCCACATGTGCAAGGTGTATTGAGCGGAGCCATGTGTGTACGAGATGTATGGAGAGGAGCCGTGTGTATGAGGTGTACGGAGCGAAGCTGTGTGTGTATAAGGTGTATGGAGGGGAGCCGTGTGTGTACGAAGTGTATGGAGTGGAGCCGTGTGTGTACAAGGTGTATGGGGAGGAGCCGTATGTATGAGGTGTACGGAGCGGAGCCGTGTGTGTACGGAGCGGAGCCGCATGTGCAAGGTGTATGGAGCGGAGTCGTGTGTGTACGAGGTGTATGGAGCGGACGCTGGCTGTGTCAGATAGGAGCAGATATTGCTCCTCGCTCTGGCACGGACTGGCACAGGAGACACGGAGGTCTTTATCAGTGGCATATCACAGCTGCAGCGACGTGAGCAGTCAGCGGCGAAGCTGGATGACACCATTCAGCGCCGTGGGAGTGGAAGCTGCTGGCTGCTGCGAGGGTGCGCGGTGAAAGGTGTCTGTGTGTAGTGATGGAGAAGGCAATGATGGGGGTGGGGTAACCATGTGTGGCCAGTATACTGTACCCAGCATTATGTGTGGCCATTATTCTATACCCAGCATTGTGTGGGGCCATTATACTGTACAAAGCATAATGTGGCACCATAATACTGTATGGACCATCACGTGGGGCAAGTATGCTGTACGCAGCATCATGCATACAGTACGGAGCATAATGTGGCCAATGGCCATTGTACAGTATGGAGCGTCATGTGTGGCCATTATACAGTATGGAGCGTCATGTGCGGCTATTATACACTATGGAGCGTCGTGTGTGGCCATTGTACAGTATGGAGCGTCGTGTGGGGCCATTTTACAGTATGGAGCGTCGTGTGGGGCCATTGTATAGTATGGAGCGTCGTGTGTGGCCATTGTACAGTATGGAGCGTCGTGTGGGGCCATTGTATAGTATGGAGCATCGTGTGGGGCCATTGTACAGTATGGAGCGTCGTGTGTGGGGCCATTGTACAGTATGGAGCGCCGTGTGTGGCCATTGTACAGTATGGAGCGTCGTGTGGGGCCATTGTACAGTATGGAGCGTCGTGTGGGGCCATTGTACAGTATGGAGCGTCGTGTGGGGCCATTGTACAGTATGGAGCGTCGTGTGTGGCCATTGTACAGTATGGAGCGTCGTGTGTGGCCATTGTATAGTATGGAGCGTCGTGTGTGTGGCCATTGTACAGTATGGAGCATCGTGTGTGGCCATTGTATAGTATGGAGCGTCGTGTGTGGCCATTGTACAGTATGGAGCGTCGTGTGGGGCCATTGTATAGTATGGAGCGTCGTGTGTGGGGCCATTGTACAGTATGGAGCGTCGTGTGGGGCCATTGTACAGTATGGAGCATCGTGTGTGGGGCCATTGTACAGTATGGAGCGTCGTGTGGGGCCATTGTACAGTATGGAGCGTCGTGTGTGGGGCCATTGTACAGTATGGAGCGTCGTGTGTGGCCATTGTACAGTATGGAGCATCGTGTGGGGCCATTGTATAGTATGGAGCGTCGTGTGTGGGGCCATTGTACAGTATGGAGCGTCGTGTGTGGCCATTGTACAGTATGGAGCGTCGTGTGTGGCCATTGTACAGTATGGAGCGTCGTGTGGGGCCATTGTACAGTATGGAGCGTCGTGTGGGGCCATTGTATAGTATGGAGCGTCGTGTGTGGCCATTGTACAGTATGGAGCGTCGTGTGTGGCCATTGTACAGTATGGAGCGTCGTGTGTGTGGCCATTGTACAGTATGGAGCGTCGTGTGTGTGGCCATTGTATAGTATGGAGCGTCGTGTGTGTGGCCATTGTATAGTATGGAGCGTCGTGTGTGGCCATTGTACAGTATGGAGCGTCGTGTGTGGCCATTGTACAGTATGGAGCGTCGTGTGTGGCCATTGTACAGTATGGAGCGTCGTGTGTGTGGCCATTGTACAGTATGGAGCGTCGTGTGTGTGGCCATTGTACAGTATGGAGCGTCGTGTGGGGCCATTGTACAGTATGGAGCATCGTGTGTGGCCATTGTATAGTATGGAGCATCGTGTGTGGCCATTGCACAGTATGGAGCATCGTGTGTGGCCATTATACAGTATGGAGCATCGTGTGTAGCCATTGTACAGTATGGAGCATCGTGTGTGGCCATTGTACAGTATGGAGCATCGTGTGTGGCCATTGTACAGTATGGAGCACTGTGTGGCCATTGTACAGTATGGAGCATCGTGTGTGGCCATTGTACAGTATGGAGCATCGTGTGTGGCCATTGTATAGTATGGAGCATCGTGTGTGGCCATTGTACAGTATGGAGCATCGTGTGTGGCCATTGTATAGTATGGAGCATCGTGTGTGGCCATTGTACAGTATGGAGCATCGTGTGTGGCCATTGTACAGTATGGAGCATCGTGTGTGGCCATTGTATAGTATGGAGCATCGTGTGTGGCCATTGTACAGTATGGAGCATCGTGTGTGGCCATTGTACAGTATGGAGCATCGTGTGTGGCCATTGTACAGTATGGAGCATCGTGTGTGGCCATTGCACAGTATGGAGCATCGTGTGTGGCCATTATACAGTATGGAGCATCGTGTGTGGCCATTGTACAGTATGGAGCATCGTGTGTGGCCATTGTACAGTATGGAGCATCGTGTGTGGCCATTGTACAGTATGGAGCACTGTGTGGCCATTGTATAGTATGGAGCATCGTGTGTGGCCATTGTACAGTATGGAGCATCGTGTGTGGCCATTGTATAGTATGGAGCATCGTGTGTGGCCATTGTACAGTATGGAGCATCGTGTGTGGCCATTGTACAGTATGGAGCATCGTGTGTGGCCATTGTATAGTATGGAGCATCGTGTGTGGCCATTGTACAGTATGGAGCATCGTGTGTGGCCATTGTACAGTATGGAGCATCGTGTGTGGCCATTGTACAGTATGGAGCATCGTGTGTGGCCATTGTACAGTATGGAGCACTGTGTGGCCATTGTACAGTATGGAGCATCGTGTGTGGCCATTGTACAGTATGGAGCGTCGTGTGTGGCCATATTTTTTTGTTTATAATTATTGTTTACGAAACATTGTGATCAGAAGTGCTAAATGGGTGTGGTTGGGGCGTGGCTAGTTGTGAAATGGGTGTGGTCAGAGGTGTGGCCTAAAATTTGCCGCGGCGCGCTACTCGCGCCCCTGACTTTGTCCCTCTTTCCCTTACTCAAAAGTTGGGAGGTATGGTATCATATATGTACAAATGCCCAACTTAGCTTTTACTATGTCTGAAAATATTAACAAGACAAACTGAGCAGGATCTCCATGTCTAATGTATGACCCGACTTCTCGCTATACCTACTATTATTTTTATAACTAATAAAGAAATACTTGCTTTTGTAAGTTATCTAGGGAGCTTTGATAGAATGGTGATCAGATTGATATAGAGCAGGGGTCCCCAACTCCAGTCCTCAAGGCCCACCAACAGGTCATATTTTCAGGATTTCCTTTGCATTGCACAGGTGATGCAATTATTACCTGGGCAAGACTAAGGAAATCCTGAAAACATGACATGTTGGTGGGCCTTGAGGACTGGAGTTAGGGACCCCTGATATAGAGGAAACAACTGGCGCCTGCTTTTTATGGGACGCTTTATTGTTACTTTACTAGATTTAGCTGGATTGTATTAAAACAGCACCACCTACTGGGTGACCTATGAAATGCACAGTAACTTATTTCCCACCTCTAGAAAATGTCCGGCAGAATGTTTTTAGATTTTACAAATTATTTCACAGCGACAATTAGGGTCCTTAAATATGCTGCTGCTACCAAAAGAAATTATGTTTAAAGTAGACCCAAGTATTACTCATAAACTGACAATCATTTGGTTGATTTGCTACGTGCTTCTATGCAAGGTAAAGATATTTATCCTAAGTAGTCGTTTTGCCTGAAAGAGAGTCAGTGGCTTAACTAAAGTCCAATGGGCCCCAGTGCAAATTTATACCTGGGCACCCCACACCACTGCCTAACCCTTCCGCCCCGCAGGTTGGTCAGATGGATGGGCTCTTGTAGAATTCTAAATCCTATAAGGACATTCAAGTTGCCCTCATTATGTAGTAATCTCCCCCCATCCTGAGCTCCTTCCTGGTATATATGTCCCCCCTCCTGGACCTAGTCCTTAAACTGTATACGTCCACTATTCTGCTGCTGTTCTCTAATGCATAGAAATAAAATAAATGCACTATGCACTTCTGCTTCCCTGCCGTGCAGCATCCTCTTCTGAAGCCGGCAGCTGATTTCAGCATGCAAGCAACATGAACACATGACGTCACTGATGTCACTGCCATGCGCCCCCAGTCACGAGCACACCAAGGTCAACTATATTGCAGACCATGTACGCCACAATACACTTCAGCTGAATGGGCGTCGACTGGCCCCTCACCTGCATGGGTCCAGTCACAGCCGTGACCTCTGCGACCACCCTGGATACAGTACTGTGCACAAGTTTTAGGAGGGTGTACAAAAAATGATAAATTGGTAAGAATTCTTTAAAAAATTGAAGTGTTAATATTTTTTATCAATTACAAAATGCAAAGTGAATGAACAAACGATAAATCCAAATTTATATTAATATTTGGTCTTCAACTAGCATCAAAGCATCAGACATTTTAGGTACTCTTACATACAGTTATTGAAGGAGCTCAGCAGGGAGGTTGGTTCAAACATTTTGGAGAACTAACCACAGATCTTCTGTGGATTCAGGCTTGCACAAATCCTTCTGTCTGTTCATGTAATCCTGTGATGTTGAGATCCAGGCTCCGTAGTGGTCATGTCATCCAGGACTCCTTGTCCTTTGCACTGAACGCAGTACTTAATGACATTGGTGGTATATTTGGGGTTGACGTCCTGCTGAAGAATAAATTTCGAGCAAATCACATTCTTCCTTGAGGGAATTGCTGGATGGATATGTAAGGAAGTGGACAAGAGAAAAGAATACAGTTGAAGTTGATCCCTATCTGAGTAATTGCAAATCCACACCACCATCTGCTGGTCAAAGGCAAAAGTGAAAGTAAAGAAAGAATAATAGTAGTAGGTAGGGTTGAGTGAAACGGGTCGAACATTTTCAAAAGTCGCCGACTTTTGGCTAAGTCGGGGTTTCATGAAACCCGATCCGACCCCTGTGCGGGGTCGGCCATGCGGTACGCGACTTTCGCGCCAAAGTCGCGTTTCAATGACGCGAAAAGCGCCATTTCTCAGCCAATGAAGGTAAACGCAGAGTGTGGGCAGCGTGATGACATAGGTCCTGGTCCCCACCATCTTAGAGAAGGGCATTGCAGTGATTGGCTTGCTGTCTGCGACGTCACAGGGGCTATAAAGAGGCGTTCCCGCCGACCGCCATCTTACTGCTGCTGATCTGAGCTTAGGGAGAGGTTGCTGCCGCTTTGTCAGAAGCAGGGATAGCGTTAGGCAGGGTCCATTAACCACAAAACCGCTTGTGCTGCAGCGATTTGCACTGTCCAACACCACCCTCGGTGTGCAGGGACAGTGGAAGTTTTTTTTTTTTTTTTTTCCCCTCAGCGCTGTAGCTCATTGGGCTGCCCTAGAAGGCTCCCTGATAGCTGCATTGCTGTGTGTACGCCGCTGTGCAAACCAACTGCTTTTTTCAAAGCACAAATCCTCTTGTTCCTTCCTTTCTGCACAGCTATCTTTTTTGTTTGTCCACACTTTTTATTTCATTTGTGCATCAGTCCACTCCTTATTGCTGCCTGCCATACCTGGCTGAGATTACTGCAGGCAGGGAGATAGTAGCTGCCTGCCATACCTGGCTGAGATTACTGCAGGCAGGGAGATAGTAATTGTAGGACATTCCCTGTGTTTTTTTTTTTTTTTTTTTTGGTGGGAGATTAAGATTGGCAATTTGGCATTTCTGCTAGAGTGCCATCCCTGTGTGTGCCATCTCTCTCACATAGTGGGCCATAGAAAGCCTTTTCATTTTTCTGTATTTTTTTTTGTGGGGTGTATAAATTCTCCCTGATAAAAATACAGTGGGAGATTAATATTGGCCTTTGGGCTTGTGTGCCAGTCCTGAGTGTGCCATCTCTCTCACAAATAGTGGGCCATAGAAAGCCTATTTTATTTTTTTTGGGGTTTTATAAATTCTCCCTGAAAAAAAGGGAGATTAATATTGGCCTCTGGGCTTGTGTGCCAGTCCTGAGCGTGCCATCTGTGCCAGCCCTGAGCGTGCCATCTCTCTCACAAATAGTGGGCCATAGAAAGCCTATTTAATTTTTTTTTTGGTTTTATAAATTCTCCCTGAAAAAAAGGGAGATTAATATTGGCCTCTGGGCTTGTGTGCCAGTTGTGAGCGTGCCATCTGTGCCAGTCCTGAGCGTGCCATCTCTCTCACAAATAGTGGGCCATAGAAAGCCTATTTAATTTTTTTTTTTTGTTTTATAAATTTTCCCTGAAAAAAGGGAGATTAATATTGGCCTCTGGGCTTGTGTGCCAGTTGTGAGCGTGCCATCTGTGCCAGTCCTGAGCGTGCCATCTCTCTCACAAATAGTGGGCCATAGAAAGCCTATTTAATTTTTTTTTTGGTTTTATAAATTTTCCCTGAAAAAAGGGAGATTAATATTGGCCTCTGGGCTTGTGTGCCAGTTGTGAGCGTGCCATCTGTGCCAGTCCTGAGCGTGCCATCTCTCTCACAAATAGTGGGCCATAGAAAGCCTATTTAAATATTTTTTTGGTTTTATAAATTCTCCCAGAAAAAAAGGGAGATTAATATTGGCCTCTGGGCTTCTGTGCCAGTCCTGAGCGTGCCATCTGTGCCAGTCCTGAGCGTCCCATCTCTCTCACAAATAGTGGGCCATAGAAAGCCTATTTTTTTTTTTTTTGGGGGTTTTAGAAATTCTCCCTGGAAAAAAAAAGGGAGATTAATATTGCCCTTTGGGCTTGTGTGCCAGTACTAAGCGTTCCATCTCTCTCTCTCTCTCTTAGTCAGTGGGCCATAGAACGCCTATTTTTGGTTTTATTTGTTTTCTAAATTCTCCCTGAAAAAATCATTTTATTTTATTTGGTTTCTAAATTCTTCCTGACAAAATCATATTTTTTTTATTATTTTTTTTTCTAAAGTCTCCCTGAAAAAAAAAAAAAAAACAGTGGGAGATTAATATTGGCCTTTCTGCTTGTGTGCCAGTCTTGACTCCTGGGTGCGTCATCTCTCAGTCAGTGGGCCATAGAACGCCTATTTTTGGTTTTATTTGTTTTATAAATTCTCCCTGAAAAAATCATTTTATTTTATTTGGTTTCTAAATTCTTCCTGATAAAATCATATTTTTTTTATTATTTTTTTTTCTAAAGTCTCCCTGAAAAAAAAAAAAAAAAAAACAACCAAAAAAAACAGTGGGAGATTAATATTGGCCTTTCTGCTTGTGTGCCAGTCTTGACTCCTGGGTGTGCCATCTCTCTCTCTCTCTCTCTCTCTCTCTCCAATTGTGGTCCATAGAAAGCCTATATTTTTTTTCCTTGATTTGGGTTCCAAAATCTACCAGAGAAAATAACTCCATCAATCATTGGTAGAAAAATATTGGCCTCTGGGCTTGTGTGCCACTCCTGATTCCTGTGTGCATCATCTCTCAGTCAGTGGGCCATAGAACGCCTATTTTTGGTTTTATTTGTTTTATAAATTCTCCCTGAAAAAATCATTTTATTTTATTTGGTTTCTAAATTCTTCCTGATAAAATCATATTTTTTTTATTATTTTTTTTTCTAAAGTCTCCCTGAAAAAAAAAAAAAAAAAACAACCAAAAAAAACAGTGGGAGATTAATATTGGCCTTTCTGCTTGTGTGCCAGTCTTGACTCCTGGGTGTGCCATCTCTCTCTCTCTCTCTCTCTCTCTCTCTCTCTCTCTCTCCAATTGTGGTCCATAGAAAGCCTATATTTTTTTTCCTTGATTTGGGTTCCAAAATCTACCAGAGAAAATAACTCCATCAATCATTGGTAGAAAAATATTGGCCTCTGGGCTTGTGTGCCACTCCTGATTCCTGTGTGCGTCATCTCTCAGTCAGTGGGCCATAGAACGCCTATTTTTGGTTTTATTTGTTTTATAAATTCTCCCTGAAAAAATCATTTTATTTTATTTGGTTTCTAAATTCTTCCTGATAAAATCATATTTTTTTTATTATTTTTTTTTCTAAAGTCTCCCTGAAAAAAAAAAAAAAAAAAAAAAACAGTGGGAGATTAATATTGGCCTTTCTGCTTGTGTGCCAGTCTTGACTCCTGGGTGTGCCATCTCTCTCTCTCTCTCTCTCTCCAATTGTGGTCCATAGAAAGCCTATATTTTTTTTCCTTGATTTGGGTTCCAAAATCTACCAGAGAAAATAACTCCATCAATCATTGGTAGAAAAATATTGGCCTCTGGGCTTGTGTGCCACTCCTGATTCCTGTGTGCGTCATCTCTCACTCAGTGGCCCATAGAAAGCATATAGTTTGTTACATTTGTTTTCTAAATTCTCCCTGCAAAAATCAATGTTTTTTTTTGGGGGGGGTTTCTAAAGTGTTCCTGAAAAAAATAAAAATAAAAAAAAAATAATAGTGTGACATTAATATTAACATTTGTGCTTCAGTGACAGTCCTGCGTGTGGGGCATCTCTCTAATTTGCAGCCACCAAAAAAAGAGTGTGTAACATTGGGCCTGATTTTCGCTGTGGTCTCACCAACCTGTAAAGGGGTAGCTAAATCATACTGAAGTTATAGCTCACCGTGTAAGTTGTGTGACTGCAACAAATAACGTTAGTTTGGTTACGTTTTTAAAACAATGAGGAAGTCTAGTGGAAGAGGTCGTGGCCGGGGGCGTTCATTGTCAGCTGGTAATGAGGGTAGTGGTAGTGGTGGAGCATCAGGTGGTCGTGGGGAAAAAAATATTGCACCTAAGTCTGGAGCTGTGGAGCCAGGTTCGTCGTCCGGCTACACAAGGCCTCGAACGCTCCCTTTTCTGGGATTAGGAAAACCGCTTTTAAAGCCGGAGCAGCAAGAGCAAGTTTTGGCTTATCTTGCTGACTCAGCCTCTAGCTCTTTTGCCTCCTCTCGTGAAACTGGTAAAAGTAAAAGCAGCGCGTCGTTAGTGGATGTTCACGGTCAGGGACAAGTCACTTCCTTGTCCTCTTCAGCAAAAACAACAACAGAGAAGAATGCAGCAGGCGACACAACGGGTTACTCCATGGAGCTCTTTACACATACCGTCCCTGGCTTAGAAAGTGAAGCAGTTAACAGTCCATGCCCATTACAAATTGAATCTGACATGGAGTGCACTGACGCACAGCCACAGCCAGACTACTATGCTGGTCCTTTGACTCAGACCACAACATTGCCCTCGCAGGGTGCTGATCAAGAATCAGACCCTGATGAGACTATGTTGCCCCATCACGAACGCTATACCACCGAACGACACGGTGACACAGACGAAGTTGCGCAGGAGGTACAAGAAGAGTTATTAGATGACCCAGTTCTTGACCCCGATTGGCAGCCATTGGGGGAACAGGGTGCAGGCGGCAGCAGTTCTGAAGCAGAGGAGGAGGAGGGGCCGCAGCAGGCATCAACATCGCCACAGGTTCCATCTGCCGGGCCCGTATCTTGCCCAAAACGCGTGGCAAAGCCAAAACCTGGTGGAGGACAGCGTGGCCATCCGGTTAAAGCTCAGTCTGCAATGCCTGAAAAGGTATCCGATGCTAGAAAGAGTGCAGTCTGGCATTTTTTTAAACAACATCCAATTGATCAGCGCAAAGTCATCTGTCAAAAATGTTCTACTTCCTTAAGCAGAGGTCAGAATCTGAAAAGTCTCAATACTAGTTGCATGCATAGACATTTAACCACCATGCATTTGAAAGCTTGGACTAACTACCAAACGTCCCTTAAGGTTGTTGCACCCTCGGCCAATGAAGCTAGTCATCAACGCAACATCCCTTCCGGCAGTGTAGGACCACCATTTAGCGCACCACCTGCTGTATCTGTGCAGGTATCTTTGCCAGGCCAAAGCAGTCAGGGTCAGGGAATCACCAGTTTCGTAGTAGGAAACACTGCATCTAGGGCACCGGCGGCAACAATACCATCTCCCACCGTCTCTCAGTCTGCCATGTCCACCGGCACCCCCGCTAGTTCCACGATCTCCATCTCTCCAGTCCAGCTCACCCTACATGAGACTATGGTTAGAAAAAGGAAGTACTTAGCCTCGCATCCGCGTACACAGGGTTTGAACGCCCACATAGCTAGACTAATCTCGTTAGAGATGATGCCCTACCGGTTAGTTGAAAGCGAAGCTTTCAAAGACCTGATGGACTACGCTGTACCACGCTACGAGCTACCCAGTCGACACTTTTTTTCCAGAAAAGCCATCCCAGCCCTCCACCAGCATGTTAAAGAGCGCATCGTCCATGCACTCAGGCAATCTGTGAGCACAAAGGTGCACCTGACAACAGATGCATGGACCAGTAGGCATGGCCAGGGACGTTACGTGTCCATCACGGCACACTGGGTGAATGTTGTGGATGCAGGGTCCACAGGGGACAGCAAGTTTGGGACAGTTCTGCCTAGCCCACGGTCTAGTAAACAGTTGTCTGTAGCCGTTCGCACCCCCTCCTCCTCCTCCTCCTCCTCGTCCTCCTGCAGAAGCAAGAGCTCGTCCACAGACCGCAGTCGCACAAACACTCCATCCGCACCTGCCACTGTTGCACACCAGGTCTCCCATTATGGGGCAGCTACTGGCATACGTCAGCAGGCTGTATTGGCTATGAAGTGTTTGGGCGACAATAGACACACCGCGGAAGTTCTGTCCGAGTTCTTGCAGCAAGAAACGCAGTCGTGGCTGGGCACTGTAGATCTTGAGGCAGGCAAGGTAGTGAGTGATAACGGAAGGAATTTCATGGCTGCCATCTCCCTTTCCCAACTGAAACACATTCCTTGCCTGGCTCACACCTTAAACCTGGTGGTGCAGTGCTTCCTGAAAAGTTATCCGGGGTTATCCGACCTGCTCCTCAAAGTGCGTGGACTTTGCGCACATATCCGCCGTTCGCCTGTACACTCCAGCCGTATGCAGACCTATCAGCGTTCTTTGAACCTTCCCCAGCATCGCCTAATCATAGACGTTGCAACAAGGTGGAACTCAACACTGCACATGCTTCAGAGACTGTGCGAACAGAGGCGGGCTGTTATGTTTTTGTGGGAGGATACACATACACGGGCAGGCAGTAGGATGGCAGACATGGAGTTGTCAGGTGTGCAGTGGTCGAAGATTCAAGACATGTGTCAAGTCCTTCAGTGTTTTGAGGAATGCACACGGCTGGTTAGTGCAGACAACGCCATAATAAGCATGAGCATCCCCCTAATGCGTCTGCTGATGCAAAGTTTGACGCACATAAAGGATCAGGCGTCTGCACCAGAGGAAGAGGAAAGCCTTGATGACAGTCAGCGATTGTCTGGTCAGGGCAGTGTACATGACGAGGTACCGGGCGAAGAGGAGGTGGAGGATGAGGAGGATGATGGGGATGAGTATATTTTTAATGAGGAAGCTTTCCCGGGGGCACGGGAAATTGGTGGCGTGGCAAGGCCGGGTTCTGGTTTTTTGAGGGACACAAGTGACGTAGATTTGCGTGCAACTGCCCCTCAACCAAGCACAACCGCAGATTTGACAACGGGAACTTTGGCCCACATGGCGGATTATGCCTTGCGTATCCTCAAAAGGGACACACGCATTACAAAAATGATGAACGATGACGATTACTGGTTGGCCTGCCTCCTTGATCCTCGCTATAAAGGCAAATTGCAAAATATTATGCCACATGAGAACTTGGAACTAATATTAGCAACAAAACAATCAACTCTTGTTGACCGTTTGCTTCTGGCATTCCCTGCACACAGCGCCCGTGATCGTTCTCACACGAGCTCCAGGGGCCAGCAGACCAGAGGTGTTAGAGGGGCAGAAATCAGAAGTGGCGTTGGCCAGAGGGGTTTTCTGACCAGGTTGTGGAGTGATTTTTCTATGACCGCAGACAGGACAGGTACTGCAGCTTCAATTCAAAGTGACAGGAGACAACATTTGTCCAGTATGGTTACAAACTATTTTTCATCCCTTATCGACGTTCTCCCTCAACCGTCATTCCCATTTGATTACTGGGCATCCAAATTAGACACCTGGCCAGAATTGGCAGAATATGCATTGCAGGAGCTTGCTTGCCCGGCAGCTAGTGTCCTATCAGAAAGAGTATTCAGTGCTGCAGGTTCAATACTAACAGAAAAAAGGACTCGTCTGGCTACCCAAAATGTAGATGATCTAACCTTCATTAAAATGAACCACAACTGGATTTCAAAATCTTTTGCCCCACCCTGCCCGGCTGACACCTAGCTTTCCTATGAAAAGGTCTTGCCTGTGGACTATTCTGAATGACTTTTCCAATCTCGTAATTTTCTTCACCTGATTGTCCAGCATACGACATGTTTCCACCTCACGAAATGGCCAAACTCCCCACACGGGGCCGTGCTATCGCCACTTTGCGCTTGGACCCTTGAGAGTGCTGTTTGTCTGAAGAGGTGGGTGTGGCCGCTTTTGGTCGACGGCACTGCCACTGGGTCCCTCATAGTACAATAAAGTGTCTCTGGCGGTGGTGGTGCGCACCCAACGTCAGACACACCGTTGTAATATGAAGGGCCCTGTGCCTGTACCGCCGGCCACAAGCCAGTTCCCCCCCCAGCTCAAACAGTGCTCTACCACTAGCAAAATTATCTCTCACAGCTTCACCAATGTGTAGTCTAGGCGCTGACATCCTTCAATGCCTGGCACTGACAATACCATTGTTTTGACATTTTTGTTATGTTAGGCCTTCGAAGCCTGTCTGCGGTCCCTTCTTTCTACAACTACTACACTGACCAGGCCACTGCTGGCCGTGTTACCCTGGAACCAATTTAAAAGTGCCTATAGTCAGCCCAATTTTGTTATGTTAGGCCTTCGAAGACTGTCTGCCGTCACTCCTTCCACTAGACTTCCACTGACCATACACTGCTGCCCATGTACCCCTGGAACCAATTTAAAGTGCCTACAGCCAGCCCAATTTTGTTATGTTAGGCCTTGGAAGCCTGTCTGCGGTCACTCCTTCCACTAGACTTCCACTGACCAGACCACTGCTGCCCATGTACCCCTGGAACCAATTTAAAAGTGCCTACAGCCAGCCCAAGTTTGTTATGTTAGGCCTTCGAAGCCTGTCTGCGGTCACTCCTTCCACTAGACTTCCACTGACCAGACCACTGCTGCCCGTGTACCCCTGGAACCAATTTAAAAGTGCCTACAGCCAGCCCAAGTTTGTTATGTTAGGCCTTGGAAGCCTGTCTGCGGTCACTCCTTCCACTAGACTTCCACTGACCAGACCACTGCTGCCCGTGTACCCCTGGAACTAATTTAAAAGTGCCTACAGCCAGCCCAAGTTTGTTATGTTAGGCCTTGGAAGCCTGTCTGCGGTCACTCCTTCCACTAGACTTCCACTGACCATACACTGCTGCCCATGTACCCCTGGAACCAATTTAAAAGTGCCTACAGCCAGCCCAAGTTTGTTATGTTAGGCCTTCGAAGCCTGTCTGCGGTCACTCCTTCCACTAGACTTCCACTGACCAGACCACTGCTGCCCGTGTACCCCTGGAACCAATTTAAAAGTGCCTACAGCCAGCCCAAGTTTGTTATGTTAGGCCTTGGAAGCCTGTCTGCGGTCACTCCTTCCACTAGACTTCCACTGACCAGACCACTGCTGCCCGTGTACCCCTGGAACCAATTTAAAAGTGCCTACAGCCAGCCCAAGTTTGTTATGTTAGGCCTTGGAAGCCTGTCTGCGGTCACTCCTTCCACTAGACTTCCACTGACCATACACTGCTGCCCATGTACCCCTGGAACCAATTTAAAAGTGCCTACAGCCAGCCCAAGTTTGTTATGTTAGGCCTTCGAAGCCTGTCTGCGGTCACTCCTTCCACTAGACTTCCACTGACCAGACCACTGCTGCCCGTGTACCCCTGGAACCAATTTAAAAGTGCCTACAGCCAGCCCAAGTTTGTTATGTTAGGCCTTGGAAGCCTGTCTGCGGTCACTCCTTCCACTAGGCCTCCACTGACCACACCACTGCTGCCCGTGTACCCCTGGAACCAATTTAAAATTGCCTACAGCCAGCCCAATTTTTTTATTTTAGGCCTTCGATGCCTGTCTGCGGTCCATTCTTTCAACTACTACTACACTGACCAGGGCACTGCTGCCCAAGTACCCCTGGAACCAATTTAAAATTGACTACAGCCATGTGTTAATATTTTAGGCCTTCGATGCCTGTCTGTGGTCACTCCTTCCACTAGGCCTCCACTGACCACACCACTGCTGCCCGTGTACCCCTGGAACCAATTTAAAATTGCCTACAGCCATGTGTGATTATTTTAGGCCTTCGATGCCTGTCTGCGGTCACTCCTTCCACTAGGCCTCCACTGACCACACCACTGCTGCCCGTGTAACCCTGGAACCAATTTAAAATTGCCTACAGCCATGTGTTATTATTTTAGGCCTTCGATGCCTGTCTGCGGTCACTCCTTCCACTAGGCCTCCACTGACCACACCACTGCTGCCCGTGTACCCCTGGAACCAATTTAAAATTGCCTACAGCCAGCCCAATTTTTTTATTTTAGGCCTTCGATGCCTGTCTGCGGTCCATTCTTTCAACTACTACTACACTGACCAGGGCACTGCTGCCCAAGTACCCCTGGAACCAATTTAAAATTGACTACAGCCATGTGTTAATATTTTAGGCCTTCGATGCCTGTCTGTGGTCACTCCTTCCACTAGGCCTCCACTGACCACACCACTGCTGCCCGTGTACCCCTGGAACCAATTTAAAATTGCCTACAGCCATGTGTGATTATTTTAGGCCTTCGATGCCTGTCTGCGGTCACTCCTTCCACTAGACTTCCACTGACCATACACTGCTGCCCATGTACCCCTGGAACCAATTTAAAAGTGCCTACAGCCAGCCCAAGTTTGTTATGTTAGGCCTTCGAAGCCTGTCTGCGGTCACTCCTTCCACTAGACTTCCACTGACCAGACCACTGCTGCCCGTGTACCCCTGGAACCAATTTAAAATTGCCTACAGCCATGTTTTATTATTTTAGGCCTTCGATGCCTGTCTGCGGTCACTCCTTCCACTAGGCCTCCACTGACCACACCACTGCTGCCCGTGTACCCCTGGAACCAATTTAAAATTGCCTACAGCCAGCCCAATTTTTTTATTTTAGGCCTTCGATGCCTGTCTGCGGTCCATTCTTTCAACTACTACTACACTGACCAGGGCACTGCTGCCCAAGTACCCCTGGAACCAATTTAAAATTGACTACAGCCATGTGTTAATATTTTAGGCCTTCGATGCCTGTCTGTGGTCACTCCTTCCACTAGGCCTCCACTGACCACACCACTGCTGCCCGTGTACCCCTGGAACCAATTTAAAATTGCCTACAGCCATGTGTGATTATTTTAGGCCTTCGATGCCTGTCTGCGGTCACTCCTTCCACTAGGCCTCCACTGACCACACCACTGCTGCCCGTGTAACCCTGGAACCAATTTAAAATTGCCTACAGCCATGTGTTATTATTTTAGGCCTTCGATGCCTGTCTGCGGTCACTCCTTCCACTAGGCCTCCACTGACCACACCACTGCTGCCCATGTACCCCTGGAACCAATTTAAAATTGCCTACAGCCAGCCCAATTTTTTTATTTTAGGCCTTCGATGCCTGTCTGCGGTCCATTCTTTCAACTACTACTACACTGACCAGGGCACTGCTGCCCAAGTACCCCTGGAACCAATTTAAAATTGACTACAGCCATGTGTTAATATTTTAGGCCTTCGATGCCTGTCTGTGGTCACTCCTTCCACTAGGCCTCCACTGACCACACCACTGCTGCCCGTGTACCCCTGGAACCAATTTAAAATTGCCTACAGCCATGTGTGATTATTTTAGGCCTTCGATGCCTGTCTGCGGTCACTCCTTCCACTAGGCCTCCACTGACCACACCACTGCTGCCCGTGTAACCCTGGAACCAATTTAAATTGCCTACAGCCATGTGTTATTATTTTAGGCCTTCGATGCCTGTCTGCGGTCACTCCTTCCACTAGGCCTCCACTGACCACACCACTGCTGCCCGTGTAACCCTGGAACCAATTTAAAATTGCCTACAGCCATGTGTTATTATTTTAGGCCTTCGATGCCTGTCTGCGGTCACTCCTTCCACTAGGCCTCCACTGACCACACCACTGCTGCCCGTGTAACCCTGGAACCAATTTAAAATTGCCTACAGCCATGTGTTATTATTTTAGGCCTTCGATGCCTGTCTGCGGTCACTCCTTCCACTAGGCCTCCACTGACCACACCACTGCTGCCCGTGTACCCCTGGAACCAATTTAAAATTGCCTACAGCCAGCCCAATTTTTTTATTTTAGGCCTTCGATGCCTGTCTGCGGTCCATTCTTTCAACTACTATTACACTGACCAGGGCACTGCTGCCCGTGTACCCCTGGAACCAATTTAAAATTGCCTACAGCCATGTGTTATTATTTTAGGCCTTCGATGCCTGTCTGCGGTCACTCCTTCCACTAGGCCTCCACTGACCACACCACTGCTGCCCGTGTACCCCTGGAACCAATTTAAAATTGCCTACAGCCATGTGTTATTATTTTAGGCCTTCGATGCCTGTCTGCGGTCACTCCTTCCACTAGGCCTCCACTGACCACACCACTGCTGCCCGTGTACCCCTGGAACCAATTTAAAATTGCCTACAGCCATGTGTGATTATTTTAGGCCTTCGATGCCTGTCTGCGGTCACTCCTTCCACTAGGCCTCCACTGACCACACCACTGCTGCCCGTGTACCCCTGGAACCAATTTAAAATTGCCTACAGCCAGCCCAATTTTTTTATTTTAGGCCTTCGATGCCTGTCTGCGGTCCATTCGTTCAACTACTACTACACTGACCAGGGCACTGCTGCCCAAGTACCCCTGGAACCAATTTAAAATTGACTACAGCCATGTGTTAATATTTTAGGCCTTCGATGCCTGTCTGCGGTCACTCCTTCCACTAGGCCTCCACTGACCACACCACTGCTGCCCGTGTACCCCTGGAACCAATTTAAAATTGCCTACAGCCAGCCCAATTTTTTTATTTTAGGCCTTCGATGCCTGTCTGCGGTCCATTCTTTCAACTACTACTACACTGACCAGGGCACTGCTGCCCGTGTACCCCTGGAACCAATTTAAAATTGCCTACAGCCATGTGTTATTATTTTAGGCCTTCGATGCCTGTCTGTGGTCCCTCCTTCCACTAGGCCTCCACTGACCTGTCTACTGCGGCCCGTGTACCCCTTGAACCAACCTAATAAAATATTTAAAAAATTAATTTGATTATAAAAAATAAGATCGTGTTGAGATCTCAAATGCAGACATTTTAACAATCAAAACAAACACACAACAAATATCTGGAACTGTACTACAAAGGTCCAACAGCTACAATTTCTTTCTCCTGCAAGAAGTTAACTGAAAGTTTTTTGGAGTTGTTAACACAGATATGGCATCCACCGAGTGTTGTCCTGTCGCGTCTCCTTTAAATTATTTCCAATAAGATGTTAAACTATTAATTTAATAAAATCAATAATTAAAAAAATAATTGAGTAAGTCAAAAGCACATTGCAAATAAACATTAATTACAAATCAAGAAGCATGGCGCGTCCGAGGGTGAGTAGATACCGAATAAGAATATAATCACCCTCGGACGCGCAATGCTTATTTACAACAGCCTTCCTTCCTAAGAATCAGCCCTTCCGTGGTGTAGAGAGAGGTTGTGTTACACTCCAAGGTGTTCCCCAGGTTGCCTTTCCTGAGCTTCGATCTTCCGGCTCTCGTTTAGTAGCTGTTGGAAACTACGCTGCATTAGGCCTACTAATTGTGTATGGGGTGTAGAGACAGGTTGTGTTACACTCCAAGGTTTTCACCAGGTTGCCTTTCCTGAGCTTCGATCTTCATGCTCTCGTTTAGTAGGTGTCGGAAAGTAGGCTGCATTAGGCCTACAAATTGGGTATGGGGTGGAGAGAGATGGTGTGTTACACTCCAAGGTGTTCCCCAGGTTTCCTTGCCATTGCTTCGGTCTTCCGACTCTCGTTTAGTAGTTGTAGAAAAGTACACAGCATTAGGCCTACAAAATGGGTATGGGGTGGAGAGAGATGGTGTGTTACACTCCAAGGTGTTCCCCAGGTTGCCTTTCCTGAGCTTCGATCTTCATGCTCTCGTTTAGTAGGTGTCGGAAAGTAGGCTGCATTAGGCCTAAAAAATGGGGAATGGGGTGGAGAGAGATGGTGTGTTACACTCCAAGGTGTTCCCCAGGTTTCCTTGCCATTGCTTCGGTCTTCCGACTCTCGTTTAGTAGTTGTAGAAAAGTACACTGCATTAGGCCTAAAAAATGGGTATGGGGTGGAGAGAGATGGTGTGTTACACTCCAAGGTGTTCCCCAGGTTGCCTTTCCTGAGCTTCGATCTTCATGCTCTCGTTTAGTAGGTGTCGGAAAGTAGGCTGCATTAGGCCTACAAATTGGGTATGGGGTGGAGAGAGATGGTGTGTTACACTCCAAGGTGTTCCCCAGGTTTCCTTGCCATTGCTTCGGTCTTCCGACTCTCGTTTAGTAGTTGTAGAAAAGTACACAGCATTAGGCCTACAAAATGGGTATGGGGTGGAGAGAGATGGTGTGTTACACTCCAAGGTGTTCCCCAGGTTGCCTTTCCTGAGCTTCTATCTTCAGGCTCTCATTAAATTGTGGTTAAATGGAACAACTGCATTTGGCGTACTAGTTGGTTTGGGGCCTACTATCGGTGTCTGCCACTCCTTGCTGTTCTCCTGGTTTCCTGTCCTGAAATTCCATTTTCAGCCTCTCGTTAAGTAGTTGTTAATGTTAGACTGCATTTGGCCTACTAGTTGGGTTGGGGCCTACTATCGGTGTCTGCCACTCCTTGCTGTTCTCCTCCACTGAACAAAGCTGTGCCGCCTGTTTACTACGGTTGCCAATTTTGAACTGCATTTCGACTACTTACTGATTTGGCCCTACTCTCTGTGTCAGCCTCTCATTCCAGTTGTCCTCCACTGCAATGCCCCCTGGTTATTCCTGTGTTACCAATTTTGAACTGCATTTAGCCCACTTTCTTCTTTGGGCCTATATCTGTGTTTCCACTTCATCGTGCCCATTGCCCAGCCAGTGATAGATGAGTCTGCTGGTACATTGACCCATAACGCAACATTCCCCGTGCACGCTACACAACAACATTGTGACCCTGCTGAAAGTCAGGTTGCTCTTCCCGCATACCATACCACCTTACACGGGGACAAAGAGGAAGGTGCAGATGAAAGTGCAGGTTCCTTCATCAGGTGGGGGGAGGAATACTAGTTGGCGACGTCACTGGCACAGGGCCTCTCATAGTACGCAAAAGTGTTGCTGCCGGTGGGAGGCGCCCCCGCCGTGCAAACACACCGCTGTACTTTGAGGGGCCCTGTGCCAGTGCCAATGCCAACGAGTGGGCCCCCCCCTGCTTGCTCAGGATCACAGCACTTGCAAAGTTGAAATACTTACCTCTCCCTGCTCCACTGCCGTGACGTGGTCCAGATTTACTGGGCCCACTAATTACTTGAACCAGCCCTACCCCCCACAACTTTAGCCAAATGACCCCCAATTTCAAATGCCTTCCAATTATTTTAAGGTAAATTACGCTTGACAAGCTTCATTAAGAAGAATGGATGGTTTTGACATTAAAATGGGCACTCTAGGTGTTTTCCTGGCCCCCACTCACTGCCGACTATGCTGCCCCATTGACTTGCATTGGGTTTCGTGTTTCGGTCGATCCCGACTTTACGTCATAATCGGCCGATTTCACTCGACCCGACTTTGGACATAGTCGGGTTTCGCAAAACCCGGCTCGACTCTAAAAAGGTCAAGGTCGCTCAACTCTAGTAGTAGGAACTTGATAGTGGGAACATATGTTCCCGCAGGAAGAGTTTGAAGGTGACACCAGGCCAGGTGACACTTTTGTCCCAGTTACTAATTACAGGCTGGGAAGAGGTGGTTGGCATCACAACCTGTACCAGGACAGGTCATGTGGCTACTAGGTAATCTTACAGCCACCATCGCCACAGAAGAGTCCAAGTGTCATGATTCATTTTTGGGTTTGTGGCAGCTCTGGTCCCACTATAATTTAAATGTCAGTTAATGTCAAAGCTGCTTTGTTGCTAGTCAGCTGATGTGGGTAGTGACCACTTCCACAATCCTTTAAAAAGTTACATGACCCATCAGCTGACTGTCGGTGATAGAGTAATCTATGATGACCAGCGTGCAGTAAAGAGCTCTCTGGTTTCAGTGGTAAATCTGCTGTTTTCATGGAATTCGTGGTCCTGGTGCATTATCCTCTGCTGTTTGGTGCTTTATAGTAGGGACAGTGTTAAGTACTATTTCCCCTTTTTCTGTCTGTCTTGTTGTCCCTCTCCCTGTGTTGTTCTGCAGCGCCTCAGAGATCTGGTCGTTGCAGTATGACACTCTGCCGCTAAGGGGAGTGATGGTACGTCTGATGGCACTGAAGGAATTCTACTGACCAGGTATCACCAGCACACATTACACTTCACACTCCGGCCACTAGGGGGAGAAAAAGGCTTTATTTATTGGGCCACTCCTCACACTGGTAAAACTAGGGGGTTGGATAGGAAGTTAGTCAGAAGCTGACTGGGTTGGATTCAGGCAACATCCCGTGGCAGGGGGTGTTGCAGGGAGAAGACACAGGGGGGTCCCTGTTGGGCGTGGGAACCTGGCAGGTGCCTAGCGAACAGAGCAGAACGTTACGGAACCGCGCCTGCACACCCCACGGCGGTATCCTAAGAAAGTGACACGAAGGGAAGGATATTGAGGAACAGTGAGAAACGAGATCAAGCACAAAGGAGAGCCAGTAGGAGTCGTTCTGTGAGACCGAGGCAACATCCTACTGAGTCGCGCAGCCGGTGGCCGGAACACCGCGGGAGTAACTGACTCTAGGCCTTACTTCGAACTCCGCAGGACAGTTAATTATAGGTTGGCTGTCTACCTTAAATTTCCTACGAAGACATAGGGGGCAACGCGTGGAGAGGGGCGTCTCTAGGGTCCCGGAAGAGCTCCGAGCCTTCCCGTCATACGGGTGCGTCCTAGCCATTACATACCTGGGGGACGAGAAACTAGTAACATCTGGAACAAGCAAGAGAGAATTAGAAAGAACGAACGAACGAGAACAGAAGTTGTGAGGACTATTCCGAATGCTCAGCAGGGTAGCACTACAAAACACAGGCGCTAATGTTAGGCACTGATTTCCACCTGCAAAGGGAACTCTGGATGTGCCCATCGGACCGGCTGGTCTCAGATAGCCCTGTTAAGCGTGCTCTGGATTGAGGATCCTGAAGTCTTCAGTAAAGAGGTAAAGAGACTGCAACCTTGTGTCCTCGTTATTGACTGCACCTCACACCATCACCATCCACCTTATTGGGAAGCCCTGGGGACATACTTCACCTGTGGGAAGGTATACCATCTAGCTGCCATTCCATCACCCCAGCGGACCCCACAGCAGCATCGGTCACCCTGACCGAACACCACAGGTGGCGTCACGAATCCCTGACAGACTCTTACCACCTTTATTGGACGCCCCTTAGCAGGGTCGCGGACCGGGTCTAGCCACCGCGACAGCCTCAGAACCGAAACAGAGAGGCCCGATACCGAGAACTCGTGGCCCTGTGACTGGGGGCGCTCCAGTTCACCATCTGCAATGGTGAATCTAGCATCCTTGCTGGCCAGTGCACTACCAAGGGAATAGTGAAATGACAATCAGGGACTAGGCACGTGATGGCAGCGGGGGGAAGGACCCGCTTAGGGCATTAGGTGCGTTTAGGGACAGTCACAAGTTGGAGTTCAGGAGGTACCTCATCCCTTGTTCCATATGGTTAGGGCCTTCCTCACACCATTTCATCCCATTGTTAGTATATGTTGTGTCATCAGCTGCAATTAACTGTGTCGATCGTGACATTATCACCGACCCACACTTTTTTCCGGTGAACCCATGGCTCAGGCTGAGGCTTTTGCTCACCTGATCTACACCCTCACGGATGAGGTTACCGAGTTGAGGACTTACGTGGTGCTGCAGCTTCAGCAGGTGATGGGGTTCTTGGTCTCGACTCAAGTCCTGGCTCAACCGGAATCCAAAATATCTCTCCCTGACAGATTTTCTGGAGGGAAAGATAAATTTATGGTGTTCAAAGAAGACTGTAAGTTGTATTTCAGGCTTGGCCCTCATTCTTCATGGAGTGAGGAACAGCGTGTGGGGATTATAGTCTCCCTAATCAAGGGTGATCCCCAATCCTGAGCCTTCTCCCTGCAGACCGATTCACCATCTTTGCGGTCAGTGGATAAGTTTTTCACGGCATTGGTGCTGATGTATGGAGATCCTGATAGCATCTCCCTGCCTGATTCTAGACTCTATAAAGTCAAGCAAGAGGGCAGGATGGCTGAGGAGTACTGCTCAGGGTTTCGGAGATGGGCCACTGACACGCAGTGGAATGATCCTGCTCTTAGGAGCCATTTCTGTCAGGGTCTGTCAGCTACGTTTCAGGATACCCTGGTGCAGCATGCTACCCCTGGGTCATTGGAGGCTGCCATGGCCCTTGCTATCTGGGTGGATAGATGCCGCAGGGAGAGACATACACCAAATCTAGCCCCTGTTTTTCCTTCTAGCGAGGAGGACACACTGGTGTAGACAGACGAACCCATGCAGGTGGGAGAAGCCTCCTCTCACACTAGGTTGCCTGCTGTTTTCAGGGACAAGTGCATGTTTTTTCTGTGTTCTGACTGATCATTACATCAATGTCTGCCCAGCTCGCACCAAAGTATGTATTTCATCACAAAAGCCATGTTCCCCTGGTTGTGTGGAGGGAGATAACCATGGTGTGTAGATTTCCTCCACCTTTACATCTCAGTGTACCATTCCGGCTGAAGTGGTGGTTGATGGTGAAACTGAGACTATACCGGTTCTTGTGGATAGTGGAGCTGGAGTCAATTTGGTGGATTCTCACTTTATTCAGACCCATTATCTGATCGGTAAGATGCTGGTGAGACCCCTTACCGTTTGGGCAATGTTCCTCTCAGCCAGGGGAGTGTGACCCAAGTCATAGATAATATTAGCCTGCATATAGGGACGTTTCATGAAGAGTTCATGTCATGCTGTGTCTTGAAGGGTATGCCAACTTCTATTGTCTTAGGCCTTCCCTGGATGAAGAGTAACAATCTGGTCATAGATGGGCGGTCCAGGGAAGTAGTTAGTTTGGACCAGTCTTGTAAGGACAATTGTCTGGGAGCTACGATCTATGCCATCTTTCTGAAACCTACCCCTTCTTCTCCAGAGGTGGCAGCTAAGGTGCTACCAGGGGGTAGGGGCAAGACTCAACCCCATCACAAGTAAACTATGAGTCTCGAAGTCCTCTCAGGAGGAGGTATCAGGAGAGGGTGGTGGCTCCATCTGTATATAGCAAAAATAGATTTTCCTTTTTGCGCTATTTAAATAAATAGTGTTGTTTAAGTACCACGGTCTCCTCATTGTCTGCACTGTTGCATCCAAGTTACCTGCTTACAAGCGAGTATCTGACTGCATTCCTCAACATTCAGAACACCAAGAAATGGCACCATTGAGGATCATAGACGCAGTGATTAGCCAAGGAAATTTAGTGCAAAAGACACACATCATGCTTACTGCCTTTTTAAATCACAAGATATCGAGCACTGACATAATTTCAGAACTAGCAGCAACTAATGGAACCCACTGTACCTATCTACATATTGGAGAAATCTAGATGAAGAGGTATTTATTGGAGAAATGCATCCATAAGCCAAACCCTCAGTATGAGAACATGGTTAAGTGACTCAACTATGCACAAAAACAGGAGGAACTGGGATGCAGAAAAATGGCAGCAGGTGCTGTGGCTGATAAATTGAAATGTGAAATATTTAGCTGTAACAGAATGTAGTTTGTTTGCTGAAGGACAGAGGAGCAGTTCAATAATAATTGTCGTCAGGCAACAATTAAAAGGAACCTGTCACCCCCAGGCGTTTGAAACTAAAAGATCCGCCTTGTGCAGCAGTAATGCTGCATTCTGACAAGGTGGCTCTTTTAGTTATTGGTGCTGTAAATGCAGAAATAATCCGTTTTATAATTTGTCTGAAATACCTTGCTTCAGTCCTAGAGGCAGGTCTTTCCCCCCCTGCCGCAGACGCCTCAGAGCCGTCACTCAAGTCTTCTTGGCGCCAGGCGCCGCCTCCTCAGCGCTGTTTTGAAATCTGCCGGCACCTGCGCTCTTTTGTCATGCCTGGGGCAGGCGCAGTGAGCGCTGCCCATCTTTCCTCATATGCAGTCTCGCTGACTGCACCTGTGCGGCCGCCCTGCTTGTGAATCCCAGCCCCTCAGTGTCTTATGATTTATTCACACTGCGGGGCTGGGATTCTTGGGCATGCGCACTGCGTGTCTAAGCCACTCACCCAGGTCGCAGTGCGCATGCCCAGGAATCCCAGCCCCGCAGTGTGAATAAATCATAAGACACTTAGGGGCTGGGATCCACAAGCAGGGTGGCCGCACAGGTGCAGTCAGCGAGACTGCATATGAGGACAGAAAGTTTGGGGCTGCATTTCAGCAAACAGAGATGGGGATTTAGTTAGGATTAATGGTTTCCTCGGTGCTGAGAAATACAAGCAGACATTGATCCATCATGCAATACCACCAGGGAGGCATCTGAATTTATTCAGCAGCAGGACAATGACCCCAAACATACAGCCAATGTCATTTAAAACTGTGTTCAGTATAAAGAAAAACAAGGAGTTCTGGAAGTGATGATATGGCCTCCACAGATCCCTGATCTCAGCATCATCAAATCTTTGTGGGATTATATGAAGAGACAGAAGGTTTTGTGCAAGCCTACAACTACAGAAATCCGTGCTTAGTTCTCCAAGATATTAGGAACAAAATCTCCCTGCTGAGTTCCTTTGAAAACTGTCTGAAAGTGTACCTAGAAGAATTGATGCTTAAGGGTATGTGCCCACGCTGCAGATTTTCCTGCAGATTTTTCCGCAGCAGATTTGGAAAATCCGCAGTGCAAAACTACTGCGGTTTTCACTGCGGATTTTCTTGCGGTTTCTTCTGCGGATTCTTCTGCGGGTTTTCACCAGCACTTTCCTATTGGTGCTGGTTGAAACCCGCTGCGGAATCCGCACAAACAATTGACATGCTGGGGAAAATAATCCGCAGCGTTTCCGCACGGCTTTTTCCGCAGCATGTGCACAGCGGTTTTTTTTTCCCTTAGGTTTACATGGTACTGTAAACTTTGGGAAAACTGCTGCGGATCCGCAGCGGCCAAATCCGCTGCGGATCCGCAGCAAAATCCGCAGCGTGTGCACACAGCCTTATTCTATTTTGAAGGCAAAAGGAAGTCACACTAAATATTGATTTGATTTACGGTAGATTTTTTTGTTCATTCACTTTTTTTAATTGCTAAAAATACACTTCTATTTTTAAAAGCATTGTTATTTTATGCAGAATTTTTTTTACAAACCTCCCTAAACTTTTGTACAGTACTGTACCTTCAGTTATAATTTTTATTGACAGCAAAGTGCTTTGATGTCCATTACACAATAATGTACAGTATAAAATTAGAAGAGATAAACCCTGGTATCTAGTAAACCTTAAAGAGAACCAGGTCAAAAGTATCCAGTTTTTGCTACTTTTCAAAGCCTTTTATGCCAGTTTTCTGGCATAAAAGCTTTGATTACCGTAATTGCTGTTATAACTAGTGATGAGCGAATGTGCTCGCCACTACTTGTTACACGCCGAGTATCGCTATGCTTGGGGTACTCAGCGAGCAGTGAGCATTTCCGGGATTATTCGGTGATAACTGCAGTCTCCACCCAGCAGTTTTGGCAGACTTTAGAGACCCAATCACGGTGCAGAGATTGTCTGCCAGGCAATGAAACACCACAGCCATCTTTGTTGTGGTTGTGCAGTGATTGGCTGGGCCGCACAGCATCATCCCGAGTATAAGAGACCTACTGCGGATCTTCCAAGAACAGTAACACGTCATCCGCGTACAGGGCAATCTTTTCTTCATAGTTTCCGTATCTAAATCTCTTTATGTCCCTATACCTCCGTATCACCGCCATCAAGGGCTCAACAGCAATTGCAAATAAGAGAGGAGACAAGGGGCACCCCTGCCATGTTCCCCTATACAAAGGGAAATCCCCCGACAAGAGCCCATTTACCCGTATCCTGGCTCTTGGAGAGGCATATAACAATTGCACCAAAATTATAAATCTCTTGCCAAAACCCATAGCCTTAATAATCACCCACAAATAACGCCATTCCACACTATCAAAAGCCTTTGCGGCATCTAAAGACCCATATTGTCTGACTTTACCTGCATATTGAGAAACAATCGTCTAAGATTACATAATGTAGAACTATTGGGCATAAAACCGGGCTGTTCCCAGTTTATTAGTGTCGTTATCACCTTGTTAAGATGAGTAGCCAACATTTTGGCCAAGATTTTGATATCTATGGTTAATAATGAGATTGGGTGATAAGAAGCTGGATCCGTCGGATCCTTACCCTGTTTTGGCAACACTTCAATTATTGCCTCAGGCATGGACCACGACAACTCACCCTCCACCACACCAGCAGTATACATCTCCAACAAAACGTGAAACAATACCTACTCTTTACATTTTATTTACACCTCCCCTGGGATACCATCCACCCCTGGGGCTTTATCATTAGGCATACAGGCCAGTGCGGCGTCAAGCTCCTCCAAATTAAACGGCTATTCAAGAAGTCCCTGATCAACCGTACAAAGTCTAGGAAGCTGAACTTCTTCCAGAAAACCATCCACCTCCTCCATCGTTGGTAGTACCCGCGACTTAGAAAGATCCGTATAATACTCGATCATCACCTCCAAAATTGCTTGCAACCAGTATGCTCCAACCCATCCTTTTCCTTCAATGCAACTATATGTGTGGAGTCTCTCTGTGCCGCCAGTATTCTAGAATGGAGATGACTCGCCTTGTCTTCCTCCTCGTGCACTCCTCTTTAAACTTAGTTTTTCACAAGCATCCATCAGTTTGTTTGGTTTTCCTCCAACACTGATCTGCTTTCTATAATTCAGCATCTCACAAACATGTTTCACTTTGCCCTTTAGACAGACAGACACGTGCGTCTTTGGCCACATATTTTTGACAGACATTTTTTATGCCGAGTCAAACACGCGCATCTGTTACACCGATCTTCTGACGGGCATGAAACACATTCTGGTAATTGGTGGTGGCTAAATGACTAATCATTGTAGGCTGTATCCTGGATATCATACCTCCCATTGCCACCACTGTTATTAATCATAAAAGTTCCCATTCCTGTCATCACCATGCCCCTTTTCCTGATCACTTCATCCAACGATTCGTCCGCCATATTTTTGCTACAAACCTGCACCTTCCCAGCAACAACTGTGTATGAAACCACTTTACAGTTTTGCAAGGTGCTTATGATGCTCGTAAACAATTTTTTTCAGAAAAATTGCCACCCCCATGGGGAAATGTTTGTCAGCCCATGCACTTAGTGTATGGGCATTACAAGTGTAGGAGACACAATCCTTTACATTGGGCCTAGGTTTTAATGAGGCCTTCAGCAATGTCTCCTCATATTCCACCACTAGAACACCATGGTTCACGTGTTCCCTGCTGCTACAGAAAGTCAATTTTTGGGAAAGGGTGTCTAGAACCACATGAACATTTTTTTTTACAAATTAACCACCTATGAGCAAATGGTTGTCAGGCCAGGCACTCCATTACAAGTCTAAGAAACCCACACCCCTACATTGGGCCTACTTCTTAACTCTGTCTCCTGCAATGTGTCCTAAACCTGCCACTAGATGACCAGGGTTAACGTGCTCTGTGCATTTTGGGCAAGGGGCTGTGATGGCACTCTTTTATTTTTTTTAAAAAAGGAACCCACATTGGGGAATTGGGCATGACATTACATTGGGCCTACTCATTCTGTCTCCTGCAATGTGTCCTTTAACTGCCACTAGATAACCAGGGTGAACGTGCTCTGTACTGTTATAGGCCAGTGAATTTTGGGCAAGGGGCTGTGATGGCACATTTTTTTAAGTCCAAAAAGGACACCACATTGGGAAATTGGGCATGACATTCTATTGGGCCTATTTCTTAACTCGGTCTCCTGCATTGTGTCCTTTAACTGCCACTAGATCACCAGGGTGAACATGCTCTGTACTGTTTTAGGCTGGTGAATTTTGGGCAAGGGGCCTGCGGTGGCACTAGTCAATTTTTAAAAAAGGTACCCCACATTGGTGAAACCACATCCTTGTTGGCAAAGACTTCATAACATTTGTGTACCTTAATGAGCTCTCTTAAAAAGCTCCTTTTTGTGTTGACTGGTTGCTCACATTGGACACAATACACTTCATATAAATTTGATAAAGCAATGCTGTTAGTTTGGCTCTGTAGTTCATTACAAATATTTCTTTGTCGACTACATTAGTTTTTCTCCTTGAGAGCCATAACTTTGGCTGACTCAAATGTACAAATGGCAAATATGCAAATGGCGATTTGTAACCAAGATTTAAATACTGTATACAGAATGCATTCAGACAATCACATAGTTGCATTTCTTGTAAAACATTTGCTGATGTGACAGACAATGCTCATAGTGACAGAATCTTGATAAATGTTTGTTTATTCACTTCACAAACAGTTATAAGCCGCTATATGTTTGCTGTTTGTCATTGTAAAATATTAAGGTTTACTGAAACTATGCCGGTGATGGTTTGATCTAAATCCTTGTGGCTTTTATTTTCTAGGGGTTTATGGCCCCTCGTCTGATGAGTCCATGATATCTCAGTTTCATCCAACCTTGAATAGTGGCCACTTGAAGGTCTGGGTGAAACTAGAGTTACTACATATTGTAAATCACTATATAAAACCAGAGAAACATGACTAAGACAGATGCCAAAACTGGGGTACCTGTACATGTACAGTGTGCTGATACCTGCATAATTGGGGATGCCCATGCAGTGTAGGTAATCTCCCAGGGGTTCTCTGTCTTGGTGTTGCTTCTCTGATATTCCAGACGGATGATGTTTAAAAGCCTCTTGGTGATGATCTAAGTATACTGTATGATAACAGAAAACCCATATACATAATTAGAGACCAGGGGAGTGGACCAAATTGTCCACAACCCATAGCCAAACTAAGTCAGCTCCAAAAAGATATCAAAGAACAATAGGAGAAAAAGGAGCAGGACAATGACATTTAATAAAAATCAACACATCAATTTTATTAAGTTATTAAATAGTAGAAACGTTGTACATATAAATATCACTACAGTACGTAACACACCAATGTAATGCAGATAGCTAAGTCCCCACCCAAATAGACCCCCACACAAAAATAGTATGCACTGGCCCGTCAAAAATGATCCTGTAATCATAAAAGGAGACAGAACAGAAGCCAGAGCCATGGTAAGCTAGGTGAACAATAAAGGTAAATATGTGCACTAAGCATATCCATACTTGAAGTGTGACAATAAACAATGAAAATGTGCCATGCTTACCGTTCCGAGGCCTAATGGGGTGCATATGACTATGCAGCAGGGCTCGCCTTCCTGCCAATGTGTAAAACAAAGGAGTACGGGAGTGCAAAATGCATATTGTGAAGTGGATTTGCATGGGCCCATCCAGTATGTGGGTTCAAAGGCGTAAGGGGATGCATATGAATTGGTAGCAGGGCAGGCCTTGAATTCAATGCAACACTTTTTCAGGAGTCCCCCTGGACATCTTATGAAAGAGGTATTGTGGTGCGTCGTAATTCTTGGCAGCCCATCCACTCACAGCATAGGCATAAACAGCTTAGGAGGCCCACTGTTTCATAATGGCCCTTTAAGAAGATTAATACCGCCTGATGCACCCGTAAAAATAGGCTCTGTGACTTTAAGAGTCCCTCCTTCATAAATGAAACAAGATGGGTCTGCATTTGTGTCACACACCACATGGCCAGCTAGGGTTGTTAAATGTTACAATGACATTTCCTAGTGAATGCATTTGTAGTGGTTGAAAGCAATGTTAAAGTAGAAAAACGCTTCAAAGATGCAGCGTCTGAACTAAGCCTAAGTGGGGGAGGACATTTTCAGTCTGGGGTTAAATATTTGGCCTTACAGGCAAGTCATTGACCTGCAAATGATGTACCTTGACATATTTCCATGCAAAACCCCTTGTTTCGTTTTAATGTGTTTTTTGTGGCACCGGGAAAAATGGCATGAAAAAAATGATTAAAGCTGTGAACTAGGAGTCAGGAAAACTTCCAGGGGCGATCCCCATGATGTCCCTGTGTCATTTGAGCAGTTTTTCCATAATTTTCAGATGTTTTTAGACCTTAAAAGGACCCTTGGGGGATCGCGATAAAAATACTCGGGTCTCCCATAGACTTAGATTGGGCTCATTGCTCTGGCCGAGTAACCGAGTATTCCAATCTGCTCGACCCGAGCAACGAGCACCCGAGCATTTTAGTTATAATCTCTTGCCTGTGTCTGCCTGAGTGAGGCAACCCTTTTAGAGTGCTCTACTCTGGTTAATAGAGTGGAGGTCACTCTTTTCTGCTGAGCAAAAAATAAAAAATGCTATTAACAATATTCTTAGTGGAGTAAGTAGAATTTTACTATTATGATGTGTTTCTTCTTGAATTTATTTCAAAGCCCTAAGGACCGTACATAATTAAGTGGATACATGGCATAAATTATAATATTTCTAAAATAATTTACCTGATTTACTTGGTTTTGTAAGGATGTCAGGAGTCCTTCCCTCTGTTCATCTTGTCCTTTTAAACAGGTGAGCACCAAGGACAGGAATGGATGCTGGTTTAGCAAAGACATGCTTCATAGAATCATAGGAAATACATTAACATTAGTCTCATAGTTTAGCAAAAGTCTTATTATTTACTTTTTTGTCTTTAAATTCCTGAACAAATTACAAACTCTAAACTGTTGTGGACAACTTGTAGAGATGAGCAGATCTTCTGTGATTTTGAATTTGTTAACTTTGCCAAATTTCCCCCCAAAATTGTATTTGTAGCTAATAAATTCGTATGAATTTCAATACTAGAAAGCCTGTATTTACTCAGAAAATACGTGAGGGGGTAGAGGAGAGAACCTCACTGACAATGAGAGCTTGCACTCTACAGGAGAGAAAGGGCCCTGCCGACATTACACTTTAAAGGAGAAAGAGAGTGAGAGAAGACCTGCTGATTATAAGAGCTTACACTTTTCAGAAGAGACAGACTCTCCCAGTGAATCTGAGGATTAGTGTTGAGCATTCCGATACCGCAAGTATCGGGTATCGGCCGATACTTGCGGTATCGGAATTCCGATACCGAGTTCCGATACTTTTGTGGTATCGGGAATCGGTATCGGATCCATATTAATGTGTAAAATAAAGAATTAAAATAAAAAATATTGATATGCTCACCTCTCCGGAGGCCCCTGGACATCACCGCTGGTAACCGACAGCCTTCTTTGCTTAAAATGAGTGCGTTTAGGGCCTTCCATGACGTCACGGCTTCTGATTGGTCATGTGCAGCTCATGTGACCGCCACGCGACCAATCACAAGCCGCGACGTCATTCTCAGGCCCTAAACTCCTCATTCTAGGAATTTAGGACCTGAGAATGACGTCACGGCTTGTGATTGGTCGCGTGGCGGTCACATGAGCGGCACGCGACCAATCAGAAGCCGTGACGTCATGGAAGGCCCTAAACGCGCTCATTTTAAGCGAAGAAGGCTGCCGGTTACCAGTGGTGATGTCCAGGGACCCCGGAGAGGTAAGTATATCAATATTTTTTATTTTAATTCTTTATTTTACACATTAATATGGATCCCAGGGCCTGAAGGAGAGTTTCCTCTTCTTCAGACCCTGGGAACCATCAGGATGCCTTCCGATACTTGGTGTCCCATTGACTTGTATTGGTATCGGGTATCGGTATCGGCGATACCCGATACTTTTCGGGTATCGGCCGATACTATCCGATACCGATACTTTCAAGTATCGGACGGTATCGCTCAACACTACTGAGGATGGAAATGATTTTGCCGTTCAAACTGTGTTCCACTGGGAACCACTGATCTGTGATGGCCCAGGTACTGACCACCACTGTACAAGGTATGATAATTAATAAGATGTCAAAACTACATGGCATTATGGGGAAGCCCGAGCAGCAAAACAAAATGATGTTTGCCAGCTCTATGATGCTTCAGCAGTGTGCGAAATGGTGCCGGGCTAGCATTTTATTTCTTTCTGCAATCCACAAATCAAATCTCAGAATGTTGGAATTCGCTTGACTCCCCGAATTTCAGAAAATTCGACTCAAACTTGATCCTCCGCGGATTGATCCACTCATCTCTAACAACTTGATAAAGAGAATTGCTATGGGAATACATTAAAATACTCAGAGATTTGTGATCTCTTAATCACAGCCAGGAGAGTTTGCTATCAGTTCCATTACCACAATTTACTGAAAAATATACAAATACAGTTACCATATACAGATATTTGTAATGTATCCATAAAATTATATTATCTTTTGGGACAACATTATAGTATCATCATAATGTCTCAGTAGAACACAAGGTAATTAATGTTCCTGATGTTTAGTGTCCCATAATATTTTGACTACTTTGTAACTTACCTTTTTTGCTTTTGCCTATCTTTTTCTTTCTTTGAGGATGACCCCAAGTGTTGTCCTTTCTCCAGTTCGTCTCCTGCTGCCTTTAGTACTCTGCCTTGGACTGAGGTAGGTAATTTAGCAATTAAAGGTGCCACAAGCCAAACACCTCTACATTCAGAAGAGCTGCATAAAAAAAATTATATATTGTTAAAGAACAATATACCTCTACATAATTACTTATACAATCAAATGTACAAAATCTTGTACATTATCATTTAACAGTGGGCATATGTATTGCTTTCTCCAATGTATTAATAGGAACCTGTTAGAAGGATTTTCCCCTTTGGTTCACCACTAGTGATGAGCGAACATGCTCGTCACTACTCGTTACTTGCCCGAGTATTGCTATGCTCGGTGTACTCGGCGAGCAGCGAGCATTTACGGTATTATTCGGCGGTAACTGCAGTCTCCACCCAGCAGTTTTGGCAGACTTTAGAAACCCAATCACATTGCAGGGATTGTCTGCCAGGCCATGAAACGCCGCAGCCATCTTTGTTGTGGTCGTGCAGTGATTGACTGGGCCATACAGCATCCCAAGTATAAGAAACCAGGCACCGCCCTGCTCGCCACATTCTGTTCCTGTTTCAGCGAGAGTAGGGAGAGCTGCTGCCAAGATAAGGTCAGAATCGTGGTTTTAGAGGTAGTATAGGTCTGCAACTCTTACATCCACAACTCCTCAGAAACCAAAAGTCCTTTTTAGGGTTAATTCATGGGTCCCGATATTGCAGCACTAGGTAGAGAGGGCTGGGCCTCACCAGGGGGACCAGCCATGTGATCGACATGAGGGGCCGTGTCCGCCCCCGGCCTCCGCTTGCCAACCGGTGTTGTAGCAAGGCCAACCCGAGAGTCCGCTCTCCTCCCGGCCGCACCATGGGCCCTCAATGCCGCCTTTACCGCAGCTGTAGGCCACACATCCGGTGTGGCCCACAATCTTGAGGCGCGCCGCTGTCCTGTGCCTGCCGGCCGGCTGGGAGGGTTCCTGCCGGAGGTGGCACAGTGAAGGGATTATTATTATTATTATTATTTATTGTTATAGCGCCATTTATTCCATGGCGCTTCACATGTGAGGAGGGGTATACATAATAAAAACAAGTACAATAATCTTAAACAATACAAGTCACAGCTGGTACAGGAGGAGAGAGGACCCTGCCCGCGAAGGCTCACAATCTACAAGGGATGGGTGAGAATACAGTAGGTGAGGATAGAGCTGGTCATGCAGCGGTTTGGTCGATCGGTGGTTGCTGCAGGTGTGTGGATGCCATGCCGCTGCACCCAGCCTCTGCAGGGTCCCCAGAGAGGGTCCGGAGCCTGCGCCTGCCACGTGACATTGCTTCCTACGATAGTCTCTCAGGAGGCCTTGTCCTCCTGCTGCTCCTGTTGGCACTGTCCCAGATTCCGGTGTCCACCAGCAGTGAGGAAAGTTGATGCTCCAGCCACCCTCCTCTCCTGGTCTGAGCGACATCCCTCAGGCGCTGCAACAGAGAACCAACCGACTCCATAGGTAAGTTTGATTGCAGGGGTCTCTTCACGCTGGCAGGTAATTATGATTGCTGGGGCTCTCTTCATGCTGGCTTCCTGACTCCAACTAACTTTTTCCCGTACTTTTGCCCTGCTCCCAAATCCTCTGCCCCTAATGTCCCTCCCTCCCCCCACTCTTACCAATCCTGTGCCTCTGCCCCACAAATTTAAAAGATGCCAGATGCCTTATGTCCAAGCACAGTCATGGGGGCTACCATTGAGCTCCGCTTATTCCTGCCCCCACCTTGAGTGATATCCGTGTATCACCAAGCACGTTCACTCATCCCTCATGAAAATACAGCCTACTTCGGGATTATAAAATATAATATATCTTAAAAATAATCAAATTGGAAACACCAGTATATAAGATTACAGGCAACAAAATCAAACACCACAAAGTCTTTTATGACAATATATAAGAAGATCCGTGCCAAAGAATTGAAGCAACTGTCACCACAGTAATATAAAATACATGAATTTGAATACAGTCTGTTATTACACTATCACAAAGAACACATATTATGGCAACAAGACACAGGAAAAAATAAAGACACAGTCTACTGCAATCTAATTACAAACAAAGCCTATGAATTATAGTTTCATCACTAGAAAGCAGGCTTAAAGGGGTTTTTCCACGAACAAAAGTTCATTTTAATCAATATGTCTTGGAATAATAATAATTTGCACATTTAGATGTGTTTGCTGTAAATAAAATATCCCTGTGCTGAGATAATCTTATAAATGTGCACGTGCTATGTCCTGTGTAATGGCTGTGTCTGACCGTACAGGAACATGGTCTGATTATACCATTGCTTCTGGGTAGGGGAGGACACAAAAGAGTGTCCATAGGCTTTTTCTTGTACCATACTTTGACCCCTTTGCGTGACCTTTGGTGGATGGTTTTCGTGTCATTTAATTGGCTAGAAAATAATGGATGCTGTGCTATGATTGGGTGTTGTGGACAGAGAAGATTTTCATCCAAGCATCCACACATGGCACAGCTTTCATTTTACCTCAACTGGATAAAAAATGAAAGCTACGCTGACTTTGGTTGTTATCGGCAGTAAACACATGGCTGCAAAAGGGTGTTGTAAATCATCTCACAACTTTTGTTACATTTGCAGTTGTTTTGTTGTGAAGAAAAAACAAAGGATCATTAAAGACTTTGTTACAGAAGTGTATTATGCGTATTTTGGTGTAAAACCAGGAGATTAGGACAAGTCATGGGCTCCACATGTCGTGGGTTCTGTTTGTGTAAAAGAACAATGACAGTGGTCTATAAGGAAGAAAGAGAGCTTTTGATTTTTTCAGTGCCTATGATCTGGAGAGAAATGCAAAATCATAATGATGACTGCTAATTTTGTATATGCAACATGGAGGGATTCAACATTTAAGAGAAGATGAATATTATACACCCGTTACTCCAGTCAGTGATTCACTCTGTTCCTCAAAGTCCAGGAATACCTGTCCCTTCACCTCCAGAGAGACTTGAACATACACTTGATTCAGTAGACTCAGGACATGAAGAGCAGGATCCTGATGAAGACTTGCACTCTAGTCCCAAAGAGCCAAAACTTTTTTCACAGTTCACATTAAATGATTGACCCAGGGACTTGGACCTTCCTAAACATTCTGCAGAACTTTTAAGCTCTAGACTATTGTAAAGGAAAAGAACCTGTTAGCTACTGGCACCTGTTTTTCAAGATACAGAAGCAGAGAAATGGAATTCCTTCCATACTTTTCTCAAGACTCTAGCACATTGCAGCGAAGTTCCTGAGTGCAGTGTGAGAGAGTGACACTCTTTATTGATTGATCCAAAAAAATCTTAAAATTGAGTTACTACACAATGGCAGCAATTATGCTTCAGTGCCTGTAGTTCATTTTGTGCACTTAACCCCTTTCTGACCCCGGACGGGAGAGTACGTCTGAGGTCAGATACCCTGCTTTGATGTGGGCTCCAGCGCTGAGCCCACATCAAAGCCGGGACACGTCAGCTGTTTTGAACAGCTATCATGTGCGCGCAATAGCGGCGAGTGGAATCGCGATCAACCCGCCGCTATTAACTAGTTAAATGCCGCTGTCAAACGCAGACAGTGGCATTTAACTACCGCTTCCATCCACGTGGCCGGAAATGCGCTCATCGCCGACCCCCGTCACATGATTGGGGTCAACGATGCATCGGCATAACAACCAGAGGTCTCCTTGAGACCTCTATAGTTCCTGATGTCGGCTTGCTGTGAGCACCACCCTGTGGTCGGCGTTCATAGCTAGCCAGTAATTAACCTACATAGGAGCGATCTGATAATCGCTGCTATGTAGCAGTGCCGATCAGGCTATGCCAGCTTCTAGCCTCCCATGGAGGTTATTGAAGCATGGCAAAAGTAAAAAAAATGTTTATAAAAGTGAAATAAATAAAAAAATATAAAAGTTTAAAGCACCCCCCCTTTCGCCTCATTCAAAATAAAACAATAAAAATAAAATAAAATTTACACATATTTGGTATCACCGCATTCAGAATCACCCGATCTATCAATTAAAAAAAAGTTTTTTTGGTCGCCGCGACATTGCGTTGAAATGCAATAACGGGCGATCAAAAGAACGTATCTGCACCAACATGGTATCACTAAAAACGTCAGTTTGGCACACAAAAAATAAGCCCTCACCCCACCCCAGATCACGAAAAATGGAGATGCTAGAAGTATCTGAAAATGGCGCAATTTTTTTTTAACAAAGTTTAGAATTTTTTTTCACCACTTAGATAAAAAATAACCTAGACATTTTTGGTGTCTATGAACTCGTAATGACCTGTATAATCATAATAGCAGTCAGTTTTAGCATTTAGTGAACCTAGCAAAAAGGCCAAACAAAAAACACGCATGGGATTGCACTTTTTTTTGCAATTTCAACGCACTTGGAATTTTTTTCCCATCTTCTAGTACACAGCATGGTAAAACCAATGTTGTTCAAAAGTACAACTCGTCTCGCAAAAAATAAGCCCTTACATGGCCATATTGATGGAAAAATAAAAAAGTTATGGCTCTGGGAAGCAGGGGAGCGAAAAACGATCACAAAAAAACGAAAATCCCAAGGTCCTGAAGGGGTTGAAGTGAACCTGTCATCAGGATTTTGATAAGGAAACTACAGACACTGTCAGGTTGGCGCTATTACACTGATTAAAATGATACTTTTGTTGATGAAATCCATCTTGTGGTTGTTGTTTAATCTGTATTTGCAGTTTTCAGTCAATGAGATTTTTGTGCTTTGGGGCACCTTGTGGGCGGGGATTTATGTGGTGCTGTGTTCACAAATGCATCCTTATGGGCTTATGACAGGCACTAATCTTTTTAAATATTGAATGTAATATTGTTGGCCTAGAAAAAAAATTGCATCCAGCAAAATAGCGCCGGCGGCACCAGCGCAGTAGCATTTATCTCTTACTGATAGATGCTACTGCGCAAGCACTACCGCCTTGCCAATTTGGTGAAGCCAAATTTATTTTTCCTCCAGCATACAGGTGGCGGCACATGCAGAGTATCATTTATCGCTTGTAAAATAATTATTTTTTTCTATAAAATTTATTATTGTGTGAAAAGCACCAAATCATAAAAAATTACATAAATGTGGTATCGATGTACTCTTATTGACCTGAAGTATGCCTTATCAATTTTACCACATGTAAAACAGCATAGAAAAAACCCCAAGAAACAATTCCTAAAGTGTTATATTTTTTTTATTCTGCCTCCCAAATATCAAAATAGAAAGCAATTAAAAAATGTAATGTGCCCAAACATGGTACCAACAAAAATGTCAACTCGTCCGGCAAAATACAAGCCATGACATGACCGTGTTGGCAGAAATATAGAAAATTATAGCTTTCAAAATATGGCGATGCAAATAAAAAACATCTTTTAGTGTGTGACAGCAGACAAACATAAAAAATATATAAATCTGGTATTGCTGTAATCTCAGTGGCCCAAAGAATAAAGTCATCTAATAACTTATACCGCACGAGGAACAGTGTAAAAAATAAATATAACTATTGTTAGGAGTCGAGTTTTCTCTGCTGCATAGGGGGAATCTCGATCCGTGTCTGCTGCAGTCTCCCATTCTGCATCTGCCACAGTGGAGCCTGCTCAGCGGAGACGTCGCTCCCAGCATCTCACTGAGACTGATTCTGTGCAAATGGTTACTACTGCCTCTTCTGGCTCTGCTATTGTACCTTGCACTGATCTGCGGTGAGCAGGCTTTTCTGGGACTAAGTCCTACTTTGCACACACTGAGCATGCCCAGGGCAAGATCTCTCAGTGGAGATCTAGGGTCACATGCTCAGGTACTGCAGCAATTCCATTGGTCCTTCTTTGAAAGGTCCTATACGTGCTGCAGCTATTTAAGGATCGCATGGCCGCACGGCCATGCGATAGTATCCTCTTATGTTATGTGCTTTGCGCCAGTGTTGTCATGTGTTTGAATGTGTTCAGGGACCCGGCTGAAATAAGCCCCTAGAATGCTGGCACCTCCGGGGAGGAGATTGTGTTTAAGTGTGTTCAGGGACCCGGCTGAAATAAGCCCCTAGAATGCTGGCACCTCCGGCAAGGAGATTGTGTTTAAGTGTGTTCAGGGACCCGGCTGAAAAAAGCCCCTAGAATGCTGGCACCTCTAGCGAGGAGTTTTGTGTGCATGCATGACCACTCACTGCTCACATCTGGGTAGTTGGCCTGTGCCTCTGTGAAAGTCTAACAGGGCACAGAGCTTTGCCTTTTTGGCTGCTCTGTGAAGCTAACAGAGCTGGTTTAAACTGTCATATAGTGCCGCCATTTATTTAGCAGCAGGTTCTTTCCGGCACGGTGGATCCCGGGTTGCGAACGCACCAATCCAACTTAATAAATATATTCGGTGCGTTCCGCCAACCCTAACAACTATTTCTTCACCAGCTTTTGATTTGTTCATTCTGCCTCCCAAAGATCGTAGTAAGGTTCGGCTCACATTTATCTGGGTTTTCTGTGTAAATCTCTGAAATACATGATTTAGATGGAACTTCTAGCAGAAAATTCCCTATAAAATGAGGACACCTTCTGGCCTATGATCCGGTGGTGTTCATCTTTTTAGGTGTGCAGAAAAATGCAGTTGACCACAATTTTGTGCTCTTCTGAAAAAGCAGGACAATGCTGAACAGAGGTCAGACAGAGTTCTGAGTAACTTTTCTGCCTAATTTTAATGACTGCATCTCTCTGGGGTTTCATTTGAATCATGTTAGATGGAGACACCGATGTAAGTGCTCAGTGTAGAGCACAGGATAGATTTGATCCCAAACATTATGTAAAATGTTCCCAATAAAAGCTTCACAGAAAAATCGATGAATCCAGCAGGAATGTAGTAAAATCACTAAATTTATTTCTTCATTTTTTTTTAAAAAAGGAAAGGGTTGTATCATATGGTACACCACTTGTAAATAAGTTATAATTTCTTACAGCATTATGCACACATGGCAGCGTTCTTCCGACGCGTTTCGACTAACGTCTTAATCATGGCCATGATTCCTGCTGGATTCATCAATTTTTCTGTGGACTGAGTGCTCAACTTTTCCGTGCAGGAACAGGTGTGGAATAGCCGATATTCAGGTGAGCTGACTATCTTTTGTTTTTTTGTGGCAATAAAAGCTTCAACTCAATCCAGAAAAAATGCAAGTCCCACTCATGTCCGTCATCTGCTAATGGAAAAATAAGGAGCTTCTAAGTTACTGGCAGTACAAAGGCTCTGGAAAAGCACTATGGCTCCTTGCCCACCAAAAGAAATCCACTAATTCTGGACTCCCAAACCCATATGCCCCCTTCTGAGCCACACAGCGTGCCTAAACCACAGTAAGCTTCCACATGTTTGGGAGGAGTATAATTTCCAGAATGGAGTCACTTGAAAGGATATTCTACTCTTCTAGCACTTAATGGGGGGTTTCGCTGTTCTGGCCCTAGGGGGCTCTTCCAGTGGGTTATGGCACCCGCAAACAATAACTGTAAAATCTGCAGTATAATATGGTGCTCCTTCCCTTCTGAGCTTTGCACTGTGCCTCAAATGTAGTTTTCGACCACATGTGGGATACCGTTGCACCCAGGAGAGATTGCATAAAAATTGTATGGTGCATTTTCTCCTGTTACTGTTGGGAAAATAAAAAATTGGGGGCTATAAGAACATTTTTGTTGGGAAAAATTATCTTTTATTTTCACAGCTCTACGTTATGAACTTCTGTGACGCACCTGGAGGTTCAAGGAGCTCACTAGACATCTAGATACATTCCTTGAGGGGTAAAGTTTCCAAAAAAAAGTTTCCACTATTTAGACACCTCAGGGCTCCCCAAAGGCGACATGGCGTCTGACCTCAATTCCAGCCCTTTTTTAGTACAAAAGTCAAATGGTGCTCCTTCTCTTCCAAGCCCTGCTATGCACCCAAACAGTAGTTTTGCCCATATATACTCAGGAGAAATTGCACAACAAATTTTGGGTTCCATTTTCGCCTCATACCCTTGTTAAAATAAAAAAATGGAGCCTAAAAGAACAGTTTTGTGGGAAAGATGTGATGTTTTTTATTTTCACGGCCCTATGTTATAAACTTCTGTGAGGCACCTGGGGGTTCAGTGTTCTCACCACACATCTAGAAACAGTACATTCCATAAGCGGTATAGTTTTCAAAATGCAGGCACTTGCGGGGGTGGTTTCCACTGTTAAAGGGAACCTGTCACCCCGTTTTTTGAGATTGAGCTATAAATACTGTTAAATAGGGCCTGCGCTGTGTGTTCCTATAGTGTATGTAGTGTACCCCGATTCCCCATGTATGCTGAGAAATAACTTACCAAAGTCGCCGTTTTCGCCTGTCAATCAGGCTGGTCAGGTCGGGAGGGCGTGGTGACATCGCTGGTTCTTCCTCAGCTTTACGTTGGTGGCGTAGTGGCGTAGTGGTGAAGACACAGCGCGCTATCTGCGCTGTCATCCCTTTCGTCGGTGGGGGCGGCCATCTTCCTGGGGCCGCGCGTGCGCAGATCGAGTGCTCTGCTGCACGGGGCTTCAGGAAAATGGCAGCGGGATGCCGCGCGTGCGCATTAGAGATCGCGGCGGCCATTTTCCCAAAGCCGAGATGCAAACTCGGCTTTGGGAAAATGGCCGCCGCGATCTCTAATGCGCACGCGCGGCATCCCGCGGCCATTTTCCTGAAGCCCCGTGCAGCAGAGCACTCGATCTGCGCACGCGCGGCCCCAGGAAGATGGCCGCCCCCACCGACGAAAGGGATGACAGCGCAGATCGCGCGCTGTGTCTTCACCACTACGCCACTACGCCACCAACGTAAAGCTGAGGAAGAACCAGCGATGTCACCACGCCCTCCCGACCTGACCAGCCTGATTGACAGGCGAAAACGGCGACTTTGGTAAGTTATTTCTCAGCATACATGGGGAATCGGGGTACACTACATACACTATAGGAACACACAGCGCAGGCCCTATTTAACAGTATTTATAGCTCAATCTCAAAAAACGGGGTGACAGGTTCCCTTTAAGGCACATCAGGGGTTCTCCAAACGTGACACAGCGCCGACTCTTGATTCCAGACTTTTTTTAGTTCAAAGAATAAAAAGGTGCTCATTCCCTTCCAAGCCCTGCCATGCGCCCAACAGTAGTTTTCCCCCACATACAGAGTATCGCGTACTCAGGAGAAATTGTGCAAAAATAAACAAAAGGGTTTTTTTTTCTCCTGTTACCTCTGTGAAAAAAACTGCAGGGCTAAATTAAAATTTTTGTGAAAATGTTTTTTCCTTATTGCACTAATTTCTGTGAAGCACCTTAAGGTTTAATAAACTTTTTGAATGTGGTTTTGAGGACTTTGAGGGGTGCAAATTTTAGAATGGTGTCACTTCTTTGTCATATTTTGTCATATTTCCGGTCATATAGAATCTCAAAGTCACTTCAAATGTCATGTGGTCCTTAAAAAAATGGTTTTGTAATTTGTGTTGGAAAAATGAGAAATTGCTGATCAAATGTTAGCCCTTCTAGCTTCCTAACAAAAAAATGACATTTAAAAAATTGTGCTGATGTAAACTAGTCATGTGGTAAATGTTATTTATTAACTATTTTGTGAAACATAACTCTCTGGTTTAAAGGCATAAGAATTAAAAGTTTGAAAATTATGAAATTTTCTAAATTTTCTCCTAATTTCTGATATTTTCACAAGTAAACAGAACTCATATGGAACAAATGATACCACTCTCATGAGGTACAAAATGTTGCAAAAAAATAAACAGTCTCAGAATCACTGGGATCCATTAAAGCTTTCCAGAGTTATTGCCTCATAAAGTGACACTGTAAAGATTTAATTATTGGGGCCTGGTCATTAATCTACAAAGTGGTTTGGTCCTTAAGAGGTTTAAAAAGTCACAAAGAAATTTCTAGGTAACAACAAAGGTCCAAAATTTAAGTCCATCATGGAGAACATGCTGAAATGTTTTAAAGACTTGGGTTGTCTAATGAACTTGAAGTTACATTTTTTACATTCCCATTTGGACTACATTCGTGAAAAACCTTGGTGCTATTAGTGAAGAGCAAAGAGAAAGATTATATCAGGATATTAATGAGATGAAACGGGTACATGATGGGGTACTACTGCTGGATGCTTCAAAGAGAAGATCCGCAAGCCTTCTATAAGAGAAAAGGTATCAAGAGAAGCTTTGGAATGAAAAGGAAAATGTGCAAGAATTAATTTCCAATAAAGTTGCAGAATGAATGTTCAATCATTTTTTAAATATACCTTAATATTGTGTAAATTTTTGGCTAAAATAAATATTTTTCTTGTTCATCTCACTTGTATGTATAGTGCAAAATCCATACTTGATTTTTAAAAATAGAATAATTTTTTTTAAATCCTGGCATAAAAAAGCATAAGAAATAACAAAATATAGATTATGAATAGTACACAGGTGTTGCAACATTGCAATAGAGCACAATCAATAAAGGAAGGTCTATTGTGTCATCATCTCAATATAAAATATCATGGGAAAAAAGAAAAACACTACAGACAAATCATCAGAATAGAACACAGCTTAAGTGATAAGACATGGGCTATTGTGATAGGATGATAATAGAACACAGCCTGAATATAAAAACAAGTATAATAAATAAATGAAAACCAAAAGCTCTACTCCGGCAGACGTAAAATAAATCAATAATGGTTTTTACTTGACTTTATAAAGCGTCCTATTTTTGGCAAAATTTTTAAAAATCCCAGAATACCCATTTGAGTTAGACCTTGCAGACAAAAAAACAGATTGGTTCATATCTCTGCTATTTGATTTCATTTTAAAGGATGTGGCTTTTACCATAATATGAATATGCATAAAATATTAGCCAGCTTAAAACTATTAACTTTCAAGGAGAAGCCAGCCTTGCCACTACAGTGTCAGGTCAGTATGTCTGTAATCTGTCAGTACTAAAAGGAGATAGGATCAGGCTCGACCGATGCTCAAGGGTAAAACGGTAAGACAATACAAAAGATCAAACCCCGGCACACTCCAAAAATGTGAAAACAGAACTGTTGCTTTCAAAGTATTTCAATTTATTTTGTGCAAAAGAGAGTGGTTTCCAAACAACGTTTCGGCTCAGGTACGAGCCTTCGTCAGGGAGACAATCTTGATTGGCCAGCAGAATGGAGTTAAATGAAAATGTTCACACTCAAATTGGACTATTCTTTGTTATCACTAACAAGTGGTCACTAACAAGGATACAGGATGGGAGCCACATGCCAGCTGCAGCCTTCCCTATGAACAGTGAATAAGGCTCATTGTGTTCTAACTACCTCTTACAACACCTTACGCGCATTCCAGTACTTTTGAAATATATTAATAATGATAATAATAATCTTTATTTTTATATAGCGCTAACATATTCCGCAGCGCTTTACAGTTTTTGCACACATTATCATAACTGTCCCCGATGGGGCTCACAATCTAAAATCCCTATAAGTATGTCTTTGGAATGTGGGAGGAAACCGGAGAACCCAGAGGAAACCCACGCAAACACGGAGAGAACATACAAACTCTTTGCAGATGTTGTCCTGGGTGGGATTAGAACCTAGGACCCCAGCGCTGCAAGGCTGCAGTGCTAACCACTGCGCCACCGTGCTATACAAAGGGTAAAGGTACCGTTACACTAAACGACTTATCAACGATCATGACCAGCGATACGACCTGGCCGTGATAATTGGTAAGTCGTCGTGTGGTCGCTGGGGAGCTGTCACACAGACAGCTCTCTCCAGCGATCAATGATCAGGGGAACGACTTCAGCATTGTTGAAACTGTCTTCAACGATGTCGAAGTCCCCGGGCAACCAGGGTAAACATCGGGTTACTAAGTGCAGGGCCACGCTTAGTAACCCGATATTTATCCTGGATACCATTGTAAAAGTAAAAAAAAGAACACTACATATTCACATTCCGATGTCTGTCACGTCCCCCGCCGTCAGCTTCCCGCACTGACTGTGTCAGTGCCAGCCGTAAAGCAGAGCACAGCGGTGACGTCACCGCTGTGCTCTGCTTTACGGCTGGCGCTGACAGTCAGTGCAGGGAAGCTGACGGCGGGGGACGTGACAGACATCGGAATGTGAGTATGTACTGTTTTTTTTTTTTACTTTTACAATGATAACCAGGGTAAATATCAGGTTACTAAGCGCGGCTCTGCGCTTAATAACCCGATATTTACCCTGGTTACAAGTGAACACATTGCTAGATCGGCGTCACACACGCCGATCCAGCAATGACAGCGGGTGATCAACGACCAAAAAAAGGTCCTGATCATTCCCCAACGACCAACGATCTCCCAGCAGGGGCCTGATCGTTGGTCGCTGTCACACATAACGAGATCATTAGCGGGATCGTTGCTACGTCACAAAAAGCGTGACGTTGCAACGATATCGTTAACGAAATCGTTATGTGTGAAGGTACCTTAAGTCTACCTCAATACATCTGTATTCCTAGCAATTGATAACAAAGGATAGTCCACTATGGGTGTGAACAGCTTCATTTAACTCCATTCTGCTGGTCAATCAAGATTGTCTTCCTGAAGAAGGCTCAAGCCTGAGCCGAAACATTCTTTGGAAACCACTCTCTTTTACACAAGATAAATTAAAAAAAAATTTGAAAGCAACAGTTCTGTCTTCACGTTTTTGAAGTGTGCTGGGGTTAGATCTTTTGTATTGTAATTTGTCAGTGGCAGGGCGGACATATCATTGGTGCAGTCCGGGGCCTAAGAGGTAAGGGGGCCAATTCTACATCCAAAGAATATGGTATTGTGTATTATGATAAAGCCATTGGACAGCAAAGGGCCCTTATATTATTCTTACACGGGGCACTTTCCTGTCTGTGTCCAGCAGTGGTCAGTGGGTACCTGAGGAAGGCTGACTGCACATTTTGTCTTGTGTTGTTGGTCTCGACACGTGATCCACAGTTTGCATTGAAGAGATCGCTGGCAGGATTATTGGGGCTGCTGTTCAGTTCAGCGGACTGCTGGAATACTTCTATGGTGGCCTTTGCAATATTATCCAGAAGTGCATTCATCTCAGTCACTGAGCTGGAGCCCTGAAAATGCATTATAATTATGGTTTAACAGTGCTGCTTTCATAAAAGTGCCTAATTATTAAAAAGTCATGATCTCTATTACATACAATGTTATGTGGAGTCTAGAGATAAAGTACTAACAGATGCCTTCATGCATTGCTTGATCATCAGCTGAATCTCCAGCCATGACTGCCTGAGGGTCCACTGGTCAAGGTTCTAGTAAATGGAGAAAAGATTGATTACTTACAGAACAGGCTACTGCTAATTCTAGCCCATAAAGTATTGCTACACAATGGGAAAACTGGTACAAAAGTAATAAATGTGCAATGAAATCACTAACTATACACATGATAGGAATGAAGGTCTAAACATTTATCTTGGGATAAGGTCAGACTGAGAGGTTTCCCTTCAATTCATGTGCCTGTTTATCAAATTAAAAACCACACAGGCTACATGTGCTGCTGTTATCAACCACATGGCAGTGACATCAGTGCCATTTAGTCCGCCCTTAGGGTAAGTTTACACAGGGCGTTTGGCTGCTTTTTTAATGCTAATTTTCAGCTGCTTTTTACAATACCAGCAAAGCCTATGAGATTTCAGAAATCTCATGTACACACATTGTTTTTTTGTTTGATCAGTATTTTGTGCTTTGATGTGTTTTTGGACATAGAGCATGTCACTTCTTTCAGTGTCTTTGCTGCGTTTTTTCACCCATTGACTTGAATGGGTGTTGAAAAAAATGCAGCAAAAACGCAAGTATCATTATTTGCTGCATTTTTGCTGCTGAAAATACAAGGACATCACGTCAAAACCACGTCAAAACCGCGCAAAAAACGCGCAAAAAAACGCATGCAGGAATTTTCTGCATGAATTCCTGAACGTGTGCACATAGCCTCATAGTGGTAACAACTATGTAAGTCAGGGGTGTCAAACTGCATTCCTCAAGGGCTGCAAACAGGTCATGTTTTCAGGATTTCCTTGTACTGCACAGGTGATAATTTAATCACCTACACACATAATGATTACAGCATCTTGTGCAAAGCTAAGGAAATCTTGAAAACACGCATGGTTTGCGGCCCTCGAAGAATGCAGTTTGACACCCCTGATGTAAGTCATCTATTCTTTGTATACTATTGTTTTTCATGCTTTACTTTTGGCACCATTTTCCGTCTATAAGGCTAACGACACACAGTATGGATTATGGTGTGCAGTTCCCCCCCAAAACCGCACATACTTTTCTACGAATTATAGTGGTAAAGCAAATGGTTATCAATGGTCAACAAACAGCATATTGTATTGCCATGCTGGGAATGTAATTGGTTACATTTGAAAACAAACTTTACAAGTCTTAAATAGAAACTGTCAGCCGGATTTAGCAGTATAAAGTAAAGGCATGGTTATATTGGCGCTGTTATACTGATTAAATTGATACCTTTGATGAAGGAATCCAATCTGTAGTTTTTGTTTACTCAGTTTGAAGTCTTCTTCTCATGATAGTTAGTTGCATAGGGGCAGGACTGTGAGTAGGGTCTTCTCCTGCTATGTCCTACCTGCCTGCCTCCGGTATTTCAATGACAGGTAAATGAATTTTCAGGGACTTGCATCTTGTTTATAATTTTGAGCAGTCTGTAGCTGTGGGCGGCTCATGCTCAGTTTGATTTTGTGGCCGATCTGGTGATCTTTTATAAAGGGCACCAGTGGTGATGCATGAGCAGACTGAGATCTCAGCTCAATGACGAGTTGACATCTCAATATGTATGTGCACTGCCACTGGCTGCATTTTACTGAAGCCCGCCGAGAGATCAACCTGCACATGCAATGAAGGCACTCGCAAAAATGTTAAAACAAGGGTAAAATACAGACACCAGGCAAAGGGGACGGGGCAGGAGCTGAAGAACCTACCCACAATCCCATCCCTATGCACCAAAGCTTATGAAGCCCAAACTCCAAATGCTGATTAAACAGCAACCAGGATGTTGATTTTTTCACTAAAGGTATCAATTGAATCTGTATAACAGCGCCATTATGGCCATGCTTTGACTTGAACCTGCAAAATCGTGATGACATGTTCTCTTTAGTGCAAGGCAAAGTTCAGATAGGCAGTCAAATTGTTTCCATTTCCATCGTTTGATTTTATGGATAAGAGTGTGCGATACGTTTCTTTATATTTGATAATTATCAGTTAAGTGTCCCCAACTATTGCTTGCTATATATAGTGCTACAGTTCAAAATTGAGCAGAGTAGATAAATCCTGTCCTTTACTACCAATATACTACCTGTAGAATACGCTTAATATGGAGCCCTTGGATATTATCTCCTTCAACAGAATCATTCACTCCATGAGGATAACAGATCAGCTGTAGTAACTTCCGTGCTTGCTTATTTGAGAGAACCGGATCCAAGATGAGGTCTTTATCAGAACATAGCCGCTCTGGTTCCTTCAAGCAGTGGTCTCCAACCCACTCCTATATGTCAATGAAAGATAAAAGAGTTACCAACTGATCAAATCCTCCTCAATCAGAAGGGCAAAAAGAGAGAAGTCTCAAGATGTGATTAATTACCTGTTGGCAAATCGTTCTAAGAACGTACTTGGAATACTCGCTTAAACTAGCGGTCTCAATAACAAATGGCTTTCCAGATGATCGTACAGAGGATTGACACACTGACAACCCCTCCTCTAATGCTTGTTCCATCATATCAGCCTTCATATTGCTAGAAGAGCTGATGTTGCCATTACCGATGTCAGCATCTCCTGCAAAATACGACACAAGTTGACATATAGCCAGTAGATGGCAGCTGCTACATGGTTAATGACTATTTCTTACAGTGCAAGAAAACTCCCTATCCTTGGAGTTAATTAAAGTAAACTAAGTGTTCACACAGAACTAGGATTATGGAGGCCCATGGTGACTCTTCCAGTCTCTAGGAAGGGGACACACTGTCTCTTTTTGCTGCCATGCTAGTTTTAGTGCTTCTAGTAAGTACAGAGCCATTCTTTGTTTCATACAAACATAGATTTAGGGAATATAACTCTGTATAGCTTATATTATAGAGTAAGCCACAGATTTTCTTTTCAAAGATTCATACAAAATCTAATACACAAAATATCTCTGTATAAAGGCATATAGAGGTATGTTAAAGGGCCTGTACATAAGTAACTATTACATTGCCAAATGTGTATGCATGTAATATTATATGTATACCATGCTTAAAAGGAACCTGTCAAGTAGAACAAATATATTACCTAGCAGATATGGGGTTAATCTGCAGGTTAACAGCGTTTTGAAGTTGTCTGATGTCCGCACTGTAATAACAACATATAGGGCACCTGTTATGACCCCAATGGCGAGGGTCTCAGAGGAACGTGGAAGTCTGCAAGATACAAAAATCCAGCTCATAGGGCAGTGGTAACTGGGTACTGTTATGACCCCAATGGCGAGGGTCTCAGAGGAACGTGGAAGTCTGCAAGATACAAAAATCCAGCTCATAGGGCAGTGGTAACTGGGTACTGTTATGACCCCAATGGCGAGGGTCTCAGAGGAACGTGGAAGTCTGCAAGATACAAAAATCCAGCTCATAGGGCAGTGGTAACTGGGTTGACCATATATCTACTCCTAACGCCAACACTAGAAGTAGCCGGGGGTCATACCTACGTTGATCCTAGATGACTCGCGCCAGCCGAGAATCTAAATACCCCTAGTAGAGGAAAACAAAGACCTCTCTTGCCTCCAGAGAAAGGGACCCCAAAGCAGGATAGAAGCCCCCCACAAATAATAACGGTGAGGTAAGAGGAAATGACAAACACAGAAATGAACCAGGTTTAGCACAGAGAGGCCCGCTAACTAATAGCAGAATATAGAAAGGTAACTTATATGGTCAACAAAAAACCCTATCAAAAATCCACACTGGAAATTCAAGAACCCCCGAACCGTCTAACGGTCCGGGGGGAGAACACCAGCGCCCTAGAGCTTCCAGCAAAAGTCAGGATACAGATTAGGAACAAGCTGGACAAAAATACAAAACCAAAAACAATTAGCAAAAAGCAAAGTAAAAGACTTAGCTGAATAACCGGACCAGGATCAGTAGACAAGAGCACAGCAGATTAGCTCTGATAACTACGTTGCCAGGCATAGAACTGAGTGTCCAGGGAGCTTATAAAGCAACGCCCCTAACTAACGACCCAGGTGCGGATAAAAGGAAAGACAGAAAAACCAGAGTCAAAAAACTAGTAACCACTAGAGGGAGCCAAAAAGCAAATTCACAACAGTACCCCCCCCTTAGTGAGGGGTCACCGAACCCTCACCACGACCACCAGGGCGATCAGGATGAGCGGCATGAAAGGCACGAACTAAATCGGCCGCATGAACATCAGAGGCGACCACCCAGGAATTATCCTCCTGACCATAGCCCTTCCACTTGACCAGGTACTGAAGTCTTCGCCTGGAGAGGCGAGAATCCAAGATCTTCTCCACCACGTACTCCAACTCGCCCTCAACCAACACCGGAGCAGGAGGCTCAGCAGAAGGAACTACAGGCACAACGTACCGCCGCAACAAGGACCTATGAAATACATTGTGAATAGCAAACGACACAGGAAGATCCAGACGAAAAGATACAGGATTAAGGATTTCCAATATCTTGTAAGGACCAATAAAACGAGGTTTAAATTTGGGAGAGGAGACCTTCATAGGAACAAAGCGGGAAGAAAGCCATACCAAATCCCCAACGCGTAGTCGGGGACCCACACCGCGGCGGCGGTTGGCAAAGCGCTGAGCCCTCTCCTGTGACAACTTCAAGTTGTCCACCACATGATTCCAGATCCGCTGCAACCTATCCACCACAGAATCCACCCCAGGACAGTCAGAAGACTCCACATGACCTGAAGAAAAGCGAGGATGGAAACCAGAGTTGCAGAAAAAAGGCGAAACCAAGGTGGCGGAACTAGCCCGATTATTAAGGGCAAACTCAGCCAACGGCAAGAATGTCACCCAATCGTCCTGATCAGCAGAGACAAAACACCTCAAATAAGCCTCCAAAGTCTGATTGGTTCGCTCCGTCTGTCCATTAGTCTGAGGATGGAAAGCAGAGGAAAACGACAAATCAATGCCCATCCTACTACAAAAGGATCGCCAGAACCTGGAAACGAACTGGGATCCTCTATCTGACACAATATTCTCAGGGATGCCGTGCAAACGAACCACGTTCTGGAAAAACACAGGAACCAGATCGGAAGAGGAAGGCAGCTTAGGCAAAGGAACCAAATGGACCATCTTGGAGAAGCGATCACATATCACCCAGATAACAGACATGCCCTGAGATAGCGGAAGATCAGAAATGAAATCCATGGAGATATGTGTCCAAGGTCTCTTCGGGACAGGCAAGGGCAAGAGCAACCCGCTGGCACGAGAACAGCAAGGCTTAGCTCTAGCACAAGTCCCACAGGACTGCACAAATGACCGCACATCCCTTGACAAAGAAGGCCACCAAAAGGACCTGGCCACCAGATCTCTGGTGCCAAAAATTCCCGGGTGACCTGCCAACACCGAGGAATGAACCTCGGAAATGACTCTGCTGGTCCACTTATCCGGAACAAACAGTCTGTCAGGTGGACAAGACTCAGGCCTATCAGCTTGAAATCTCTGCAACACACGTCGCAGATCCGGAGAAATAGCTGATAAGATAACTCCATCCTTAAGAATACCAACAGGATCAGCGACTCCAGGAGCATCAGGCACAAAGCTCCTAGAAAGAGCATCGGCCTTCACATTCTTTGAACCTGGTAAATACGAGACAACAAAATCAAAGCGGGAGAAAAACAATGACCAGCGGGCCTGTCTCGGATTAAGGCGTTTAGCAGACTCGAGATACATCAGATTTTTGTGATCAGTCAAGACCACCACACGATGCTTAGCACCCTCGAGCCAATGACGCCACTCCTCAAATGCCCACTTCATGGCCAACAACTCCCGATTGCCCACATCATAATTTCGCTCGGCAGGCGAAAACTTCCTAGAGAAAAAGGCACAAGGTTTCATAACAGAGCAACCAGGGCCTCTCTGCGACAAAACGGCCCCTGCTCCAATCTCCGAAGCATCCACCTCAACCTGAAAGGGAAGTGAGACATCGGGCTGGCACAAAACAGGCGCCGAAGTAAACCGGCGTTTCAACTCCTGGAAAGCCTCCACGGCAGCAGGAGCCCAGTTAGCTACATCGGAGCCCTTCTTGGTCATATCCGTCAAAGGTTTCACAACGCTAGAAAAATTAGCGATAAAACGACGGTAGAAGTTAGCGAAACCCAAGAACTTCTGAAGACTCTTAACTGACGAGGGCTGAGCCCTCTCCTGTGACAACTTCAAGTTGTCCACCACATGATTCCAGATCCGCTGCAACCTATCCACCACAGAATCCACCCCAGGACAGTCAGAAGACTCCACATGACCTGAAGAAAAGCGAGGATGGAAACCAGAGTTGCAGAAAAAAGGCGAAACCAAGGTGGCGGAACTAGCCCGATTATTAAGGGCAAACTCAGCCAACGGCAAGAATGTCACCCAATCGTCCTGATCAGCAGAGACAAAACACCTCAAATAAGCCTCCAAAGTCTGATTGGTTCGCTCCGTCTGTCCATTAGTCTGAGGATGGAAAGCAGAGGAAAACGACAAATCAATGCCCATCCTACTACAAAAGGATCGCCAGAACCTGGAAACGAACTGGGATCCTCTATCTGACACAATATTCTCAGGGATGCCGTGCAAACGAACCACGTTCTGGAAAAACACAGGAACCAGATCGGAAGAGGAAGGCAGCTTAGGCAAAGGAACCAAATGGACCATCTTAGACGGTTCGGGGGGAGAAAAAAAAAACTCAGAATCTTCTTTCTTATAATCCCTCTTTTGCAATGCATTAAACATTTAATATGGGCCTGGCAAACTGTTATGACCCCAATGGCGAGGGTCTCAGAGGAACGTGGAAGTCTGCAAGATACAAAAATCCAGCTCATAGGGCAGTGGTAACTGGGTACTGTTATGACCCCAATGGCGAGGGTCTCAGAGGAACGTGGAAGTCTGCAAGATACAAAAATCCAGCTCATAGGGCAGTGGTAACTGGGTACTGTTATGACCCCAATGGCGAGGGTCTCAGAGGAACGTGGAAGTCTGCAAGATACAAAAATCCAGCTCATAGGGCAGTGGTAACTGGGTTGACCATATATCTACTCCTAACGCCAACACTAGAAGTAGCCGGGGGTCATACCTACGTTGATCCTAGATGACTCGCGCCAGCCGAGAATCTAAATACCCCTAGTAGAGGAAAACAAAGACCTCTCTTGCCTCCAGAGAAAGGGACCCCAAAGCAGGATAGAAGCCCCCCACAAATAATAACGGTGAGGTAAGAGGAAATGACAAACACAGAAATGAACCAGGTTTAGCACAGAGAGGCCCGCTAACTAATAGCAGAATATAGAAAGGTAACTTATATGGTCAACAAAAAACCCTATCAAAAATCCACACTGGAAATTCAAGAACCCCCGAACCGTCTAACGGTCCGGGGGGAGAACACCAGCGCCCTAGAGCTTCCAGCAAAAGTCAGGATACAGATTAGGAACAAGCTGGACAAAAATACAAAACCAAAAACAATTAGCAAAAAGCAAAGTAAAAGACTTAGCTGAATAACCGGACCAGGATCAGTAGACAAGAGCACAGCAGATTAGCTCTGATAACTACGTTGCCAGGCATAGAACTGAGTGTCCAGGGAGCTTATAAAGCAACGCCCCTAACTAACGACCCAGGTGCGGATAAAAGGAAAGACAGAAAAACCAGAGTCAAAAAACTAGTAACCACTAGAGGGAGCCAAAAAGCAAATTCACAACAGGCACCAGCGCACTAACTAATACTGCATATCACATAAGGAGGGGTGCAGAAGAGTGGTAATATAATGACAATGAAAAAAAGAAGAAAAAAGAACCACTCTGAAACACTGCACACCACAATAAGTATAGAAATATATAAAAGGCAAACTTTATTGATGCAACAATAAAAACATTAAAAACAGGTGAACACACCAAAAAGTCCCCACAATGATCCGTAAGCCCAATGGCAACCCGTACCGTGCAAGTATTGCAAAGGTACAGTGTCACATAACCTACATAATATGCATAGCTGGATAACAAATAAGTATAATATATATCAAATACAGTGCATAAGGGTAGCCCTATCTAGCTATACCTCATTGAATAAACATAAAGTTCCCTGAGTGGAGAATATATATAATGCTCGTAAACGTCCGATTGAGGACACAGACCCTATCCACAGGTATAGAAAAAGATGGCAAAAATAATAGTCAATACCTGTATGTCAGCAAAAAAATGTACGATAGACCAAAGATGAGGAAACAGGGTACAAGTGAAAAAGGCAATAGTGCCATGCACTCTATGTCTGAGGCTGTAATGACCAAATACCTGAAATGTGCAAAAAAGTCCCAGGTCCAGACATATAGAGCTATAAGAGCAAAAACCACCAGGGAAACAATACGTAGGAGGCAGGGATCAGAGCGGGTAGGTCGTTCAGCTGCCTTTGGACTCTGGGCAAAATGAAGCATCATGTGAAGGTAAAAACCACCATTGAAAGTAAAGGACAAAAGATGGTAGTACACCACAACATAGAAATCATATACAAGAAAATGTGTGAATGAACCATAGTACAAAAGAAAATATGTTAAAAAAAAGTATTTTTATTGACACTCAATTAAAAATAGTGCCATAGACATGAATAGTTTACTACGTAGCTATGGAATATACTACATGCCTCTACAATATACTACGTCGCTGACCAATATAATACATAGCTGTGCAATCCACTACGTGACTGTGTTATATACTACGTGGCTGTGCAATATACTACGTGGCTCTACAATATACTATGTGGCTATGTTATATACTACGTGGCTGTGCAATATACTACCTGCCTGTGCAATATACTATGTGGCTCTACAATATACTATGTGGCTATGTTATATACTACGTGGCTGTGCAATATACTACCTGCCTGTGCAATATACTATGTGGCTCTACAATATACTACGTGGCTATGTTATATACTACGTGGCTCTGCTATATACTACGTGGCTGACCAATATACTACATACCTGTGCAATACACTACATGGCTATGTTATATACTATGTGGCTGTGTTATATACTACGTAGCTCTGCTATATACTACGTACGCTGTGTTACATACTACCTACCTCTGTTATATACTACGTAGCTATGTTATATACTACGTCGGTTGTGTTATATACTACCTCACTGTGCAATATAGTACGTAGCCTTTGCTGTATACTACCTACATATTCTAGAATACCCGATACATTAGAATCGGGCCACCATCTAGTGAACAGTGTAAATATCAAAGTTAACCATAAGATGGCACCACCAGCAGTTTACAAGGAAAGCAACATAGTCATATATGAAGTAACTATAAGCTGCAACCTATACATGGAATGTGACAAAGGAAAAGATAATAAGAGGTAATAAGAAGTGCAAATGAAGTAACCATAATAAGTCATGTAATATGTCACAAAACAAAGGTGGGCAAATGCAAGGAGTACATGGGGTTAAATATTTACCAGCAAAGTACTGTGGCGCCAGGAGTCCCTATGTATGTTTCGGTATATGAGCCTTTGTTAAAAAAATACTTTTGTACACATATTTTCTTTTGTACTTTGGTTTATTCACACTTTTTCTTGTATATGATTTTTGCCTTTGCGCTCTGCAGTAAAGTCCTGTTTATACAGCACAGTGTGCTGCTGAGAATGATGATCTCTTTGCTTGTTCATCTTGTGATCAGCAGCCTCTTTGCACTGCACCATCTTACTGAGGCAGGTGTTCTTAGGACTGGCCAAAGACATAATCATGCAATGAAAAATGACCTTAAAGGGGTATTCCTATATCCAATAATATTAGAAAATACTTTCAATTAGAAATGTAGAATAGTTCTTATTCGATATGTGACTTACCCCATGTGCAGGGCATTGGAGTAGCGTAGGTATCCTTGATTATGACCAATCATATAGTGACAGTTAGTTAGCTGTTAGTGGTCGTAACCATGGATATTTAAGCTACTGTCATACCTGCACATGGGCTAAGCGACATAGCTTATCGGGAGAACTATACTACTAATTGGAGATATTTGCTAACATTATTATTATTACACCTACTACATATTGGGACAGCATCTTGGAGATGGCAATACTCCTTTAAGGCTATGGCCACTTTTTTACCCTTGAAAATGACTGACTCCACAGTTTAACCTTCTGGTCCTCAGCCCAAGTCATGGTGGTCTGTTGATGTCACTGGTGACCATCATGCAGTGGATCAGGCAATGTGCACTGGTTCCGCTTACAATGAAGATGTGGTTCTGTTTATGATGGCAGATGTGAGCAGAGCCTAATTACTGCTAATTATAACTAATATCCTAACCACATGTCCGACATGACAGCGCAGTCTTCTGCTACAAGCAGCAGTTCCGAATTTGTGTTATCACATTAGCTCGGACCCAGAACATACCCAGCATCAGGATAGCTTTCAGGACTGCAAATACAGCTCCCACTTCAATGCTGTTCTGAGCAGCTGCCAAAAGGTGTCTGTCACATGAAGAGCATAATCCAGGTGCAAGCTTCCCTAAGGAAATGAGAACACTTGTGTTATGTAAATATGCATTTTAGGAAACAGGTTCAAGTCTTCAAAGGGTTTATAATAGATATATAAAAAGTAAATAGGACTGAAGTATCCCATAGTGCCACAATCCATCCTTTGTTGGGAGACCATTGCAGATAATGACTGATAATAATAATCTTTATTTTTATACAGTATATCGCCAACATATTCCGCAGCGCTTTACAGTTTTGCACACATTATCACTGTCCCCGATGGGGCTCACAATCTAAATTCCCTATCAGTATGTCTTTGGAATGTGGGAGGAAACTGGCGAACCCAGGGGAAACCCACACAAACATGGGGAGAACATATAGACTCCTTGCAGATGTTGTCCTTGGTGGGATTTGAACATTTGAAACACTGAGCCACCGTGCTGCCACGTTGATAGAGACAAAGACACAGAACTCATAATCAAATCGGACTTCTGCCTACCGTTCACTTACTTGAGCCCTGAATGCCTTGTTTGATTCAGGCACCTTGACATCTCCCATACAAAATAAAATCTTAAAAGAGGCATCATTCCAACAAAACTTATAATCTCTCCAGTCCATGTTTATTTGTCACATCTTTTATGTAGGCATAGAAATCATGGATATGACCGATTACCATTCACCCCCATACATATTGAGCACACAACTGATTAATATATGTAAGTGTCGATCAACCAATGCCAACTGATTTTCCAATATGGTTGATATTCGTAGATTTCCAGCAGAAAATCTGATTATGTCAGAATATCCTTAAAGAGTAATTACATTTGTCTTCTTAATAAGTTTGTCCATCATGGAAAGTGATAGAGCTTTGCAAATCACTTCATTAGGGGAGTTAATGTGCATTTTGGGGACCCTGTTGACTATTTGCAACTAATCTTTTGATGGTTTTGTGATCGCGCCCAATATCTCAGCAATTTCAAGAATGCGGCATCTTCCTGTAAGACTTGAGGGTGTTATCCTACAGTAGGCTACAAGTCTACACTAACTCGATGTGACTGCAGACTTGTGAATCCTCACATTGCGCATATTGAGCGTTGTGAAGACGTGTCGACTAGATGGGTGTAACCTTGATCAATGCCAGTGTCACGTGACCACCCGCAAATTGTGTCGGCACTGTAGAATCCTGACAGCGCGCAGTGCATGTGATGTGAGGATCCACAAGTCGGCAGTCACATAGAGTAACTGCAGACATGAAATCTAAAACCGGGTAACGCATTTAAGAATTTTTTACTTTTTCAGCATCAGTTAAATCTCACTTTTGGTCCATTTGTCCTGAGAAAAAAAAGCTGCCTAATCATTCTGCACTTCTTCATAAAAGCTGTATCTTTAGACCTCACCTTCCCTCATTAGACAAATATATATCACCTATCTGCTCCACCCAATAAGCATTCAAGTTTATACTTGTAGTTGGAAAACCTGCTTAAAGGGAACCTGTCAGCAGGATTGTGCACATTAACCTACAGACAGTGTCAGGCCGGCGCTGATTAAAATGATACCTGGGTTGATGAAATCCGTCTTGTGGTTGTTGTTTAATCTTTATTTTCAGTTTTGTGATGATATGCTCGTGCCCCGGGGCGGCCTATGGGGATCTTTATGTTGTTTTCTGATTAGGTATTCATAATGAAGACTGGTGACAGGTCACTGATCCCTCACTGACCTGCCCCCTAGTTTAAATAATGAATAAATGTAAATACTGCACACAAAAAAAAGCCATCCTGTGGCAGGCGCCAGCCATGGCACCTGCTGTGCAGTATGATCGCATGAATACTGCGCTAATGATAAATGTGGTTGTGGCTATCATGATGGTAAAAAAAATTCATTTGAAAACACTGCCCACTGCACCTGCGCTGTAAAAGCTATCAGCATATATATGTGATCTGATAGCAGCTATTGCGCCGGCACCGACAGCACCATTTTGCTAGAGAAAAAAAAAATTTCCTTCCAAGATGGTGCCACTGGCACCTGCACAGTAGCTACTACTGTGCAGGCACAGCGGGCACCATTTTCAAATAGATTTTTTTCACTATTGGGATAACCATAACTACATCAATATACCTAATTAGTTATTGAACCCTTTCTATGCCCGGGTGGCGAGCATTTATATTGGTATATGGTCTCCATCCTGGTATGTGCTGCTCCATCCTGCGTCCCCATCCTGTCATGAGCTGCTCCATCCTGCGTCCCCATCCTGTCATGTGCTGCACCCATCCTGCACCCCCATTCTGACATGTGCTGCTCCCATCCTGCACCCCCATTCTGACATGTGCTGCTCCATCCTGCGTCCCCATCCTGTCATGTGCTGCACCCATCCTGTGCCCCCATCCTGCCATGTGTTGCACCCATCTTGCGTCCCCATTCTGTCATGTGTTGCACCCATCCTGTGCCCCCATTCTGTCATGTGCTGCTCCCATCCTGCGCCCCCATTGTGACATGTGCTGCTCCCATCCTGCGCCCCCATTCTGACATGTGCTGCACCCATCCTGCGCCTCCATCCTGACATGTTCTGCACCCATCCTGCGCCTCCATTCTGTCATTTGCTGCTCCCATCCTGCGCCCCCATTGTGACATGTGCTGCTCCCATCCTGTGCCCCCGTTCTGTCATGTGCTGCTCCCATCCTGCGCCCCTGTTCTGTCATGTGCTGCTCCCATCCTGTGCCCCTGTTCTGTCATGTGCTGCTCCCATACTGCGCCCGTTCTGTCATGTGCTGCTTCCATCCTGCACCCCCTTTCTGTCACGTGCTGCCCTATTCTGTCATGTGCTGCTCCCGTCCTGCGCCCCCGTTCTGTCATGTGCTGCTCCCATCCTGCGCCACCATTCTTTAATTTGCTTCTCCCATCCATATGCCCCATATGCTGCTCCATTATGGTTGATGGCCCCCATAAGATGCTCCATAGTGTATGCCCCCGTACACTGCTCCATAAAAGTTTATGGCCCCCATAAGACGCTCCAGTGTGTATGCCCCCGTACACTGCTCCATAAAGGTTTATGGCCCCCATAAGACGCTCCAGTGTGTATGCCCCGTACACTGCTCCATAAAGGTTTATGGCCCCCATAAGACGCTCCAGTGTGTATGCCCCCGTACACTGCTCCATAAAGATTTATGGCCCCCATAAGATGCTCCAGTGTGTATGCCCCCGTACACTGCTCCATAAAGGTTTATGGCCCCCATAAGATGCTCCATAATATATGCCCCCATACACTGCTCCATTATGGTTGATGGCCCCCATAAGATGCTCCATTGTATATGGCCCGTATGCTGCTGCGATATATAAAAAATAAATACCATACTCACCTATCGTCGCTGGGCACCGAGTGCTGGGGGGCCTGAGCAGGTGAGGACACCGGCGCGCTGTGGGGGTCAGGTGCCGGTATCGCCGCTAGCTCAGGCCCCCCAGCACTTGCTATATTCACCTGTCCCCCGTTCCAGCACTGCGCGCCGCCATCTTCCGGTTCCTCTGTGTTGTGAATTCTGTTGTCGGGCTCCCTCCTGTGGTCATGAATGGTACTTCGGCTGGTTCTGTCCATGGACATCCTCTGGTGGGTGTTTCTGAGTTTCCTTCCACAGGTGACGAGGTTAATTCGTTAGTGGGCTGCTCTATTTAACTCCACTTAGATCTTTGCTCCTGGCCACCTGTCAATGTTCCAGTATTGGTCTAGTTCACTCCTGGATCGTTCTTGTGACCTGTCTTCCCTGCAGAAGCTAAGTTCCAGCTTGTATTTCTTTTGTTTGCTATTTTTCTGTCCAGCTTGCTATTTTTTGTTGTCTTGCTTGCTGGAAGCTCTGGGACGCAGAGGGAGCGCCTCCGCACCGTGAGTCGGTGCGGAGGGTCTTTTTTGTGCCCTCTGCGAGGTCTTTTTGTAGGTTTTTGTGCTGACCGCAAAGTAACCTTTCCTATCCTCGGTCTGTTCAGTTAGTCGGGCCTCACTTTGCTAAATCTATTTCATCTCTGTGTTTGTATTTTCATCTTACTCACAGTCATTATATGTGGGGGGCTGCCATTTCCTTTGGGGAATTTCTCTGAGGCAAGGTAGGCTTTATTTTCCTATCTTCAGGGCTAGCTAGTTCCTTAGGCTGTGCCGAGTTGCATAGGGAGCGTTAGGCGCAATTCACGGCTATTTCTAGTGTGTTTGATAGGATTAGGGATTGCGGTTAGCAGAGTTCCCACGTCCCAGAGCTCGTCCTTAATTATCAGTAACTATCAGGTCATTCCGTGTGCTCTTAACCACCAGGTCCATTATTGTCCTGACTACCAGGTCATAACAGTACAGGTGGCCCAAAGTACTAATGCATCTCAATAGAGGGATAAGAGAAGTTCTGAGACCATTTTTTTTTCTTTGCAGTGTGTTTTGTCTCTATTTTCCCCTTTACCTCTGGGTGGTTCAGGACATAGGTGTAAACATGGACATTCAAGGTCTGTCCTCTTGTATGGATAATCTCACTACGAGGGAACAAAACATTCACGATTTTGTGGTTCAGAATCCAATGTTAGAGCCTAGGATTCCAATTCCTGATTTGTTTTTTGGTGATAGATCTAAGTTCTTGAATTTCAAAAATAATTATAAATTGTTTCTTGCCTTGAAACCTCACTCCTCAGGTGACCCTGTTCAACAAGTAAAGATCATTATTTCTTTGTTACGTGGTGACCCTCAAGACTGGGCATTTTCCCTTGCGCCAGGAGATCCGGCATTGCATGATGTTGATGCGTTTTTCCTGGCGCTTGGATTACTTTATGACGCACCTAATTCAGTGGATCAGGCAGAGAGGATCTTGCTGGCTCTGTGTCAGGGTCAGGATGAAGCGGAGATATATTGTCAGAAGTTTAGAAAGTGGTCTGTGCTCACTCAGTGGAATGAATGTGCCCTGGCAGCAATCTTCAGAAAGGGTCTCTCTGAAGCCCTTAAGGATGTCATGGTGGGATTTCCCATGCCTGCTGGTCTGAATGAGTCTATGTCCTTGGCCATTCAGATCGATCGACGTTTGCGTGAGCGTAAACCTGTGCACCATTTGGCGGTACTATCTGAACATGGGCCTGAGCCTATGCAATGTGATAGGACTCTGACCAGAGCTGAACGGCAAGAACACAGACGTCGGAATGGGCTATGTTTTTACTGTGGTGATTCCACTCATGCTATCTCCGATTGTCCTAAGCGCACTAAGCGGTTCGCTAGGTCTGCCACCATTGGTACGGTACAGTCTAAATTTCTATTGTCCATTACTCTGATTTGCTCTTTGTCATCATATACTGTTATGGCATTTGTGGATTCAGGCGCTGCCCTGAATTTGATGGACTTGGAGTTTGCTAGGCGCTGTGGTTTTTTCTTGGAGCCCTTGCAGTATCCTATTCCATTTAGAGGAATTGATGCTACACCTTTGGCCAAGAATAAGCCTCAGTACTGGACCCAATTGACCATGTGCATGGCTCCTGCACATCAGGAGGATATCCGCTTTCTGGTGTTGCATAATCTGCATGATGTAGTCGTTTTGGGGTTGCCATGGCTACAGGTTCATAATCCAGTATTGGACTGGAAATCTATGTCTGTGTCCAGCTGGGGTTCTCAGGGGGTACATGGTGATGTTCCATTTTTGTCTATTTCGTCTTCCACTCCTTCTGAAGTTCCAGAGTTTTTGTCGGATTATCGGGATGTATTTGATGAGCTCAAAGCCAGTGCCCTACCTCCTCATAGGGATTGCGATTGTGCAATTAATTTGATTCCTGGTAGTAAGTTTCCTAAGGGCCGATTGTTCAATTTATCTGTGCCAGAACATGCCGCTATGCGGAGTTATATAAAGGAATCCTTGGAGAAGGGTCATATTCGCCCGTCGTCATCACCGTTAGGAGCAGGGTTCTTTTTTGTGGCCAAGAAGGATGGTTCTTTGAGACCTTGTATTGATTACCGCCTTCTTAATAAAATTTCAGTCAAATTTCAGTATCCTTTGCCGTTGCTGTCTGATTTGTTTGCTCGTATTAAAGGGGCTAGTTGGTTCACCAAGATAGATCTTTGAGGGGCGTATAATCTTGTGTGTATTAAACAAGGCGATGAATGGAAAACAGCATTTAATACGCCCGAGGGCCATTTTGAGTACCTGGTTATGCCATTCGGGCTTTCCAATGCTCCATCAGTATTTCAGTCCTTTATGCATGACATCTTCCGAGAGTACCTGGATAAATTCCTGATTGTGTATTTGGATGATATTTTGGTCTTTTCGGATGATTGGGAGTCTCATGTGAAGCAGGTCAGAATGGTGTTCCAGGTCCTTCGTGCGAATTCCTTGTTTGTGAAGGGGTCAAAGTGTCTCTTTGGAGTTCAGAAGGTTTCATTTTTGGGGTTCATTTTTTCCCCTTCTACTATCGAGATGGACCCTGTTAAAGTCCAGGCCATTTACGATTGGACTCAGCCGACATCTGTGAAGAGCCTGCAAAAGTTCCTGGGCTTTGCTAATTTTTATCGGCGCTTCATCGCTAATTTTTCTACTGTTGCTAAACCGTTGACTGATTTGACCAAGAAGGGTGCTGATGTGGTCAATTGGTCTTCTGCAGCTGTAGAGGCTTTTCAGGAGTTGAAGCGTCGTTTTTCTTCTGCCCCTGTGTTGTGCCAGCCAGATGTTTCGCTCCCGTTTCAGGTTGAGGTTGATGCTTCTGAGATTGGAGCAGGGGCTGTTTTGTCACAAAGAAGTTCTGATGGCTCGGTGATGAAGCCAGGTGCTTTCTTTTCTAGAAAGTTTTCGCCTGCTGAGCGTAATTATGATGTTGGTAATCGTGAGTTGTTGGCCATGAAGTGGGCATTCGAGGAGTGGCGTCATTGGCTTGAAGGAGCCAAGCATCGCGGGGTGGTCTTGACAGATCACAAGAAATTGACTTATCTTGAGTCTGCCAAACGGTTGAATCCGAGACAGGCTCGATGGTCGTTATTTTTCTCCTGTTTTGATTTTGTGGTTTCGTACCTTCCGGGCTCTAAGAATGTGAAGGCTGATGCCCTGCCAAGGAGTTTTGTGCCTGACTCTCCAGGTGTTCCTGAGCCGGCGGGTATTCTCAAAGAGGGGGTAATTTTGTCTGCCATCTCCCCTGATTTGGTGCCTTCTGGGAGAAGCGAAGTCTCCCTAAGCTAGAAGATCGTTGGGTACAGCCAGGACCAGCTGCTTCGAAAGCATCACCAAACCAGGGATTCAAGCTTCAGGAGGCTAATTTGCATATTCCAGGTGCCTTCTGGGAGAAGCGAAGTCTCCCTAAGCTAGAAGATCGTTGGGTACAGCCGGGACCAGCTGCTTCGAAAGCATCACCAAACCAGGGATTCAAGCTTCAGGAGGCTAATTTGCATATTCCAGGTGCCTTCTGGGAGAAGCGAAGTCTCCCTAAGCTAGAAGATCGTTGGGTACAGCCGGGACCAGCTGCTTCGAAAGCATCACCAAACCGCGCGCCTTACGGCGCGCAAATTTTTGCCTGTAGGACATTATTGCAAGAGAGCTTGGCTGAGTAGATTACACAAGAAGGAAAACACACAGCAAGTCAGCAGGATCTAGGAGCAACATGGCAGATGTGACAACCTACATGGTGAGCTGCAGCATGTGCTACATGTTCACAGATCGACCAGAAGAAGAATCCAATTTCACCTGTCAGAAGTGTAGACTAGTGGCCCTTTTAGAAGAAAAGGTGCGGGGTCTGGAAGAAAGAATAGCAACTTTGAAACTCATCAAAGAGAATGAAGACTTTCTAGACAGAACAGAAGCATCTCTACTGGTCACAGAAGGTGCAAAAAGTGTCAGAGAACCTCCAAAAGCAGATGAGTGGAAGCATGTGACCAAAAGAAGCAAGAAGACCATGGAGAAATCACCAACCACACAACTGAAGAACCGATATCAAATCTTTGTAGAGGATGAAGATGGCACACCTAAGAATGAAGCAATACCAGCAAGCAAAAAAGAAAAGGGCACACAGCAACAAGTGACAGCAAAAAGTACAGCCAAGAAGCAACGAAGAGTGGTGGTGGTGGGAGACTCACTACTGAGAGGCACCGAAGCAGCCATCTGCAGACCGGACATAACTGCAAGAGAAGTATGCTGCCTTCCAGGTGCGATGATCAAGGATGTGACCGATAGGATACCAAAGCTCTTCAGCTCCAAGGACGTCCACCCATTTCTTCTGATACATGTTGGCACCAATGACACGGCAAGGAAGGACCTACCGACAATCTGCAAGGACTTTGAAGAGTTGGGGAAGAAAGTAAAGGAACTGGATGCACAGGTAGTTTTTTCTTCTATCCTTCCAGTAGACGGGCATGGCACCAGGAGATGGAACAGGATCCTTGATGCAAACAACTGGCTAAGACGATGGTGCAGACAACAAGGATTTGGATTCCTGGACCACGGTGTGAATTACTGGTATGATGGACTCCTCGCCAGAGACGGACTACACCTCAACAAACCTGGGAAACACACATTCGCCAGAAGACTCGCTACACTCATCAGGAGGGCGTTAAACTAGAAGAAGAGGGGACGGGAAGAAAAACATTAGACTCGAACAAAGACGACCCAGGAAAACATACTCAGAAGGGAGGTAAGAACATTTCTAAAACAATCCACAGTGAGGAGATTGGAACAAAACAAAATCCTCTAAACTGCATGCTCGCAAACGCCAGAAGCCTGACAAACAAGATGGAAGAACTAGAAGCAGAAATATCTACAGGTAACTTTGACATAGTGGGAATAACCGAGACATGGTTAGATGAAAGCTATGACTGGGCAGTTAACTTACAGGGTTACAGTCTGTTTAGAAAGGATCGTAAAAATCGGAGAGGAGGAGGGGTTTGTCTCTATGTAAAGTCTTGTCTAAAGTCCACTTTAAGGGAGGATATTAGCGAAGGGAATGAGGATGTCGAGTCCATATGGGTTGAAATTCATGGAGGGAAAAATGGTAACAAAATTCTCATTGGGGTCTGTTACAAACCCCCAAATATAACAGAAAGCATGGAAAGTCTACTTCTAAAGCAGATAGATGAAGCTGCAACCCATAATGAGGTCCTGGTTATGGGGGACTTTAACTACCCGGATATTAACTGGGAAACAGAAACCTGTGAAACACATAAAGGCAACAGGTTTCTGCTAATAACCAAGAAAAATTATCTTTCACAATTGGTGCAGAATCCAACCAGAGGAGCAGCACTTTTAGACCTAATACTATCTAATAGACCCGACAGAATAACAAATCTGCAGGTGGTTGGGCATTTAGGAAATAGCGACCACAATATTGTGCAGTTTCACCTGTCTTTCACTAGGGGGACTTGTCAGGGAGTCACAAAAACATTGAACTTTAGGAAGGCAAAGTTTGAACAGCTTAGAGATGCCCTTAATCTGGTAGACTGGGACAATATCCTCAGAAATGAGAATACAGATAATAAATGGGAAATGTTTAAGAACATCCTAAATAGGCAGTGTAAGCGGTTTATACCTTGTGGGAATAAAAGGACTAGAAATAGGAAAAACCCAATGTGGCTAAACAAAGAAGTAAGACAGGCAATTAACAGTAAAAAGAAAGCATTTGCACTACTAAAGCAGGATGGCACCATTGAAGCTCTAAAAAACTATAGGGAGAAAAATACTTTATCTAAAAAACTAATTAAAGCTGCCAAAAAGGAAACAGAGAAGCACATTGCTAAGGAGAGTAAAACTAATCCCAAACTGTTCTTCAACTATATCAATAGTAAAAGAATAAAAACTGAAAATGTAGGCCCCTTAAAAAATAGTGAGGAAAGAATGGTTGTAGATGACGAGGAAAAAGCTAACATATTAAACACCTTCTTCTCCACGGTATTCACGGTGGAAAATGAAATGCTAGGTGAAATCCCAAGAAACAATGAAAACCCTATATTAAGGGTCACCAATCTAACCCAAGAAGAGGTGCGAAACCGGCTAAATAAGATTAAAATAGATAAATCTCCGGGTCCGGATGGCATACACCCACGAGTACTAAGAGAACTAAGTAATGTAATAGATAAACCATTATTTCTTATTTTTAGTGACTCTATAGCGACAGGGTCTGTTCCGCAGGACTGGCGCATAGCAAATGTGGTGCCAATATTCAAAAAGGGCTCTAAAAGTGAACCTGGAAATTATAGGCCAGTAAGTCTAACCTCTATTGTTGGTAAAATATTTGAAGGGTTTCTGAGGGATGTTATTCTGGATTATCTCAATGAGAATAACTGTTTAACTCCATATCAGCATGGGTTTATGAGAAATCGCTCCTGTCAAACCAATCTAATCAGTTTTTATGAAGAGGTAAGCTATAGACTGGACCACGGTGAGTCATTGGACGTGGTATATCTCGATTTTTCCAAAGCGTTTGATACCGTGCCGCACAAGAGGTTGGTACACAAAATGAGAATGCTTGGTCTGGGGGAAAATGTGTGTAAATGGGTTAGTAACTGGCTTAGTGATAGAAAGCAGAGGGTGGTTATAAATGGTATAGTCTCTAACTGGGTCGCTGTGACCAGTGGGGTACCGCAGGGGTCAGTATTGGGACCTGTTCTCTTCAACATATTCATTAATGATCTGGTAGAAGGTTTACACAGTAAAATATCGATATTTGCAGATGATACAAAACTATGTAAAGCAGTTAATACAAGAGAAGATAGTATTCTGCTACAGATGGATCTGGATAAGTTGGAAACTTGGGCTGAAAGGTGGCAGATGAGGTTTAACAATGATAAATGTAAGGTTATACACATGGGAAGAGGGAATCAATATCACCATTACACACTGAACGGGAAACCACTGGGTAAATCTGACAGGGAGAAGGACTTGGGGATCCTAGTTAATGATAAACTTACCTGGAGCAGCCAGTGCCAGGCAGCAGCTGCCAAGGCAAACAGGATCATGGGGTGCATTAAAAGAGGTCTGGATACACATAATGAGAGCATTATACTGCCTCTGTACAAATCCCTAGTTAGACCGCACATGGAGTACTGTGTCCAGTTTTGGGCACCGGTGCTCAGGAAGGATATAATGGAACTAGAGAGAGTACAAAGGAGGGCAACAAAATTAATAAAGGGGATGGGAGAACTACAATACCCAGATAGATTAGCGAAATTAGGATTATTTAGTCTAGAAAAAAGACGACTGAGGGGCGATCTAATAACCATGTATAAGTATATAAGGGGACAATACAAATATCTCGCTGAGGATCTGTTTATACCAAGGAAGGTGACGGGCACAAGGGGGCATTCTTTGCGTCTGGAGGAGAGAAGGTTTTTCCACCAACATAGAAGAGGATTCTTTACTGTTAGGGCAGTGAGAATCTGGAATTGCTTGCCTGAGGAGGTGGTGATGGCGAACTCAGTCGAGGGGTTCAAGAGAGGCCTGGATGTCTTCCTGGAGCAGAACAATATTGTATCATACAATTATTAGGTTCTGTAGAAGGACGTAGATCTGGGTATTTATTATGATGGAATATAGGCTGAACTGGATGGACAAATGTCTTTTTTCGGCCTTACTAACTATGTTACTATGTTACTATGTTACTATGATTTGCGGCGGGTGCTGCAAAAATTTCAGGCTGATAGACCTGACCGTTGCCCAGCGGAGAAACTGTTTGTCCCTGATAGATAGACTAGTAGAGTTATCTCTGAGATTCATTGTTCAGTGTTGGCTGGGCATCCTGGAATCTTTGGTACCAGAGATTTGGTGGCTAGATCCTTTTGGTGGCCGTCTTTGTCACGGGATGTGCGTTCTTTTGTGCAGTCCTGTGGGACTTGTGCTCGGGCTAAGCCCTGCAGTTCTCGTGCCAGTGGGTTGCTTTTGCCCTTGCCGGTCCCGAAGAGGCCCTGGACGCATATTTCTATGGATTTTATTTCGCATCTCCCCGTCTCTCAAAAGATGTCGGTCATTTGGGTGGTTTGTGATCGCTTTTCTAAAATGGTCCATTTGGTACCTTTGTCTAAATTGCCTGCCTCCTCTGATTTGGTGCCATTATTTTTCCAGCATGTGGTTCATTTACATGGTATCCCGGAGAACATCGTTTCTGACAGAGGTTCCCAGTTTGTTTCGAGGTTTTGGCGTTCCTTTTGTGCTAGGATGGGCATTGATTTGTCTTTTTCCTCGGCTTTCCATCCTCAGACAAATGGCCAAACCGAACAAACTAATCAAACTTTGGAAACATATCTGAGATGCTTTGTTTCTGCTGATCAGGATGATTGGGTGTCCTTTTTGCCGTTGGCTGAGTTCGCCCTTAATAATCGGGCCAGCTCGGCTACTTTGGTTTTGCCGTTTTTCTGTAATTCTGGTTTCCATCCTCGTTTCTCTTCAGGGCAGGTTGAGTCTTCGGACTGTCCTGGTGTAGATACTGTGGTGGATAGGTTGCAGCAGATTTGGACTCATGTGGTGGACAATTTGACATTGTCCCAGGAGAAGGCTCAACGTTTCGCTAACCTCCGGCGCTGTGTGGGTCCCCGACTTCGTGTTGGGGATTTGGTTTGGTTGTCGTCTCGTTATGTTCCTATGAAGGTTTCCTCTCCTAAGTTTAAACCTTGTTTCATTGGTCCGTATAAGATTTCTGAGGTTATCAATCCTGTGTCATTTCGTTTGGACCTTCCTGCTTCTTTTGCCATCCATAATGTGTTCCATAGGTCGTTATTGCGGAGATACGTGGCACCTGTGGTTCCATCCGTTGATCCTCCTGCCCGGTGTTGGTTGAGCGGGAGTTGAAGTATGTGGTGGAGAAGATTTTGGATTCTCGTGTTTCGAGACGGAAACTCCAGTACCTGGTCAAGTGGAAGGGTTATGGTCAGGAAGATAATTCCTGGGTTTTTGCCTCTGATGTTCATGCTGCCGATCTGGTTCGTGCCTTTCATTTGGCTCATCCTGGTCGGCCTGGGGGCTCTGGTGAGGGTTCGGTGACCCCTCCTCAAGGGGGGGGTACTGTTGTGAATTCTGTTGTCGGGCTCCCTCCTGTGGTCATGAATGGTACTTCGGCTGGTTCTGTCCATGGACGTCCTCTGGTGGGTGTTTCTGAGTTTCCTTCCACAGGTGACGAGGTTAATTCGTTAGTGGGCTGCTCTATTTAACTCCACTTAGATCTTTGCTCCTGGCCACCTGTCAATGTTCCAGTATTGGTCTAGTTCACTCCTGGATCGTTCTTGTGACCTGTCTTCCCTGCAGAAGCTAAGTTCCAGCTTGTATTTCTTTTGTTTGCTATTTTTCTGTCCAGCTTGCCATTTTTTGTTGTCTTGCTTGCTGGAAGCTCTGGGACGCAGAGGGAGCGCCTCCGCACCGTGAGTCGGTGCGGAGGGTCTTTTTTGTGCCCTCTGCGTGGTCTTTTTGTAGGTTTTTGTGCTGACCGCAAAGTAACCTTTCCTATCCTCGGTCTGTTCAGTTAGTCGGGCCTCACTTTGCTAAATCTATTTCATCTCTGTGTTTGTATTTTCATCTTACTCACAGTCATTATATGTGGGGGGCTGCCTTTTCCTTTGGGGAATTTCTCTGAGGCAAGGTAGGCTTTATTTTCCTATCTTCAGGGCTAGCTAGTTCCTTAGGCTGTGCCGAGTTGCATAGGGAGCGTTAGGCGCAATCCACGGATATTTCTAGTGTGTTTGATAGGATTAGGGATTGCGGTTAGCAGAGTTCCCACGTCCCAGAGCTCGTCCTTAATTATCAGTAACTATCAGGTCATTCCGTGTGCTCTTAACCACCAGGTCCATTATTGTCCTGACCACCAGGTCATAACACTCTGGCTGTGACTGTTCAATCAGAGGGCGGTGCCGGCGCGCATTAAGCGCGTCATCACGCCCTCTGAACTGTGAACGTCACAGCAGAGGACCCGGGAGACGGAGCCGCACGCAGCGCTGGAACGGGGGACAGGTGAATATACTCACCCTCCTGGCGCGTCCATGGTCCCTGCCTCTCCGGTGGAGATCGCGGTGTGCGTTCAGTGTTTACGCATACCGCGATCTCCTGGGAGCGTCACTCTGTGGGGGCCAGACTGCGCCGGCGCTTGCGCTTGCACAGTCTATAAAGGCTTCGGACAGAGTGACGCTCCCAGCGTTATATTATAGATTTAGATGTGTCCGTGTGTCTGTGCACAATGAGTCATCCACAGTTGGGCATAATCATGGATACCTAAGGAGAGGAGCTCCCCCTGGTGGCGAGTTAAGGCATAAGCCGTTTTTGAATGTTAGCCTGTGAGGCAACACTGTGAGGCAAGATTGCAAAGATGGATCAAATTGAGCGCGCTGCTGCACGTAGAGAAACTGACATTTCGATGTCAGTTCTGCCAATCTAAAAATTTCAAAGACGAAATGGCGCAGGACAAAACATCCCTTCCTGCTGCAAGAGAGGGCACAACCAATTATGTCCCATTTGTATGGATGATCAATTAGTCAAGTTGATGAAAGGAGAGCATCAGCACTCCAATAACTTTATGGCTAATATAAGGCAATACAATAGCTCGCTTGCTTTGGCATCAATGGGAGCACAAGTAGCGCCACCTCCTGGGCATGGTCCATACTGTTTTTGAATTCATGGACAAATTTACCACAGAACTGCCCCATTGCATCCCGCTGTGGGTAGTACTCCGAAGTTTGCACAGATTTATATCTTGGACAGTGAAGAAGCATTAAGTACAAGAAGTCAAGCAAATAAAAAGTGCTTCCCAGCAATGCCATCATCTCTTGGAGACAAAATGAAAGCAATTAGCCAACTCGCAAGAGCCTTCACAATGATGAGGGAATTTGAAATAGAAGAAGAGAGGATTGCTGAATTAGAAAATCATGATCCACTCGAAATAACAATGTCAATTATAAATGACTACAACGATGACCAGATGCGCTACAATGCACCAAGGTGCAATGAAGTAGCTATAATTTATCAAAATGCAATGGGTGAACTCCATTTAATAGGGACATCAGAGTTCACCTCAAAAGTGAAAACCAAACTGTTCAAATCAGCTTTCTTCACAGAAAGTGTGATGCAATGACATATCCACTTCTATTCCCATATGGAGACAGTGGATGGACAATAAATTTGACAACTCCAATTGCCCTAAGTGTGCAACATCAAGGAATTGGTGGCATTCATCTACCATCCATACTAGTGGATCAAGATCGACAAGAAAAAAATCACCCTATTGCAGTACTATGCATACAGGCTTGACATTTGTGACGAGTTAAATCCCCTTTTAAATGCTGGGAAGTTGACGCAACAATTTATCGTTGACTAGTATTGAGCATTCCGATACCGCAAGTATCGGGTATCGGCCGATACTTGCGGTATCGGAATTCCGATACCGAGTTCCGATACTTTTGTGGTATCGGGAATCGGTATCGGATCCATATTAATGTGTAAAATAAAGAATTAAAATAAAAAATATTGACATACTCACCTCTCCGGAGGCCCCTGGACATCACCGCTGGTAACCGGCAGCCTTCTGCGCTTAAAATGCGCGCGTTTAGGGACTTCCATGACGTCACGGCTTCTGATTGGTCGCGTGCCGCTCATGTGACCGCCACGCGACCAATCACAAGCCGCGACGTCATTCTCAGGCCCTAAACTCCTCATTCTAGGAATTTAGGACCTGAAAATGACGTCGCGGCTTCTGATTGGTCGCGTGCCGCTCACGTGACCGCCACGCGACCAATCAGAAGCCGTGACGTCATTCTCAGGTCCTAAATTCCTAGAATGAGGAGTTTAGGGCCTGAGAATGACTTCGCGGCTTGTGATTGGTTGCGTGGCGGTCACATGAGCGGCACGCGACCAATCAGAAGCCGTGATGTCATGGAAGTCCCTAAACGCGCGCATTTTAAGCACAGAAGGCTGCCGGTTACCAGCGGTGATGTCCAGGGGCCTCCGGAGAGGTAAGTATATCAATATTTTTTATTTTAATTCTTTATTTTACACATTAATATGGATCCCAGGGCCTGAAGGAGAGTTTCCTCTCCTTCAGACCCTGGGAACCATCAGGATACCTTCCGATACTTGGTGTCCCATTGACTTGTATTGGTATCGGGTATCGGTATCGGCGATATCCGATACTTTTCGGGTATCGGCCGATACTATCCGATACCGATACTTTCAAGTATCGGACGGTATCGCTCAACACTATCGTTGACAGTTACGTCAAAATTGAATCCGACAGGATCGAATATATAAAACAAAATCAAAAGGCATTACCCGTCGACAGTTATGCTGGCATTATGGATCACATCCATAATGCTGCATTACACCAAGGGCTAAAAGCTGGGACACCAGTAATTTTACTGTCCACTTTCATTGAAAGCCAAGAGCTATGCAGCAAAATTACCAAAACGCCATGACAATTGCCGGAAAATTCAGAAAGCCAGATCTTTTTGTTACGATCACCTGTAACCCAAAGTGGAAAGAAATTACTGAAAACTTAGAACCATGGCAAAGGCCAGAGCTCAGACCAAATTTGGTTGCACGAGTATTTAAAATCAAACTCCAAGCCGTGCTTAATGAGATTTTGAAAAAACACATTTTTGGCCATGTAGTTGCCTATGTGCATGTAATAGAATTTCAAAAGCGTGGAATACCACACACTCACATGCTCTTAATCCTCGGAGAGGAAGATAAATCAGGGGACAAAGAAATAACTGAGGAATTGGTCTCTGCTGAAATCCCAAATGAGACTGCAAATCCAAAACTGCATGAGGCAGTGATGAAGCACATGATTCATGGCTCATGTGGCGAAGATCAACCTGGTGCTATATGCATGACAGATGGTCAATGCGCAAAAAAATTCCCAAGGAATTTAATACAGAGATAAACCCCAATGTTGATAGTTATCCACAGTACCGTCGACGCAATACTGGGAAAACCAGACGAGGAACGTGAGAAATCGTCAATAGATGGGTAGTTCGATACAACCCCTATTTATTACTCAAGTACAATTGCCATATCAATGTTGAGATATGTGTTTCAATAAAAAGTGTTAAATATCTTTTCAAATATGTATACAAAGGACATGACTGTGCCAATATCAAGTTTGAGACATTAAACTAGAATGAGTCAGCCATGTACCTAGATTCTTGGTATATAAGCACCCCAAGGGCATGTGAAGAATCAGAAAAAATAAAATTCATGATGCTTCACATACCATTAAAAGGCATGCTGTTCACCGCGAAAACATGCAGCAAGTGTTTTTCAAAGATGGTAATGTGGATATGGTTATTTCAGACTCAAAAGCCTCTACTGTGCAGGCTTATTTTGAGCTACACAGAGTTGACGCTTCCGCCCGTCAGTATTTGTACAGTGAAATCCCTGAACACTATGTCTGGGATAGAAAAGCTGTACTAGAAGGATGGAAAAAATGGCGGGCTCAATTTGGGAAAACAATTGCCCGAATGTATATCGTCTCTTTAACATATGGTGAGCTGTATTACCTAAGACTCCTTTTACTTCACATAAGAGGAGCAAAGTCTTATGCTGACTTATGCATGACAATGTCATGTACAATGGAGTCGTACATGACACGTATAAAAATGCGCGCATTGATCTTCATCTTTTGGAACACGATTCCCAATGGGAAGACGGTATAATGGATGCAATCGCTTTCCAAATGGCCTACCAACTTCGCAAATTATTTGCTATAATTTGTGTATATGGGGAACCAGCTAAACCATTGGCATTATGGCAAAAACATAAAATTGAATTTATGGAGGATTACACCAGGCGGTATACTCCAGAAATTGCTGAGCAACTGGCTCTGCGTGATATTAATGAAGTGCTCCTATGCAATAAAAAGCCCTGTGCTGACTATGGATTGCCAACTCCCAGAAACCATAGGTTGAGCGGGCACCATCCAACACTAATACACAAGGGGGATCACCTGATGCGTATGAATGTAAACCAACACTACACAAGAAAAAGAAACAGCATCATATAAATAAGATCACCACACCAATAATACAAAAAAAGATAACAAATTTTATTTACACAACACCACACAAAAGACTGTAGTAAAAACAATTAAAAACTCCCAAAAACAATGGGAGATAAGGGTCCATATAATACAAAAATACAATACTTAGAAAACATTGAAGAGTCATATAACAGCTATAAGTACCAATATTGGAATGTGACCATGCAATGGGAGATGTGGATAAACCCTATAAGCATGCTGTGTCTCCTATCGATATCAAAATATCCTCTTACTCCATTGTTGAGATATATATAACCAGCTTGCCTACCTATAAGGCAATCTCCCATACAAACTCGTGGGGATTGCAGAATATCCACGGGGGCCTGACCTTCAGAGGCTGCCTAGTGAAAAAAAACGCCACGGATCCAATATCTTTCCCCCTTACCACTAAAAAAGCAGGTCACCGACTAAATAAGCAAAGAGACTCTAACAACGTATGACCCACGCGTATTGACGCTAGAGGCGTCTTCCTAAAGGTCCACCAACTGATTGCCAACTCCTGTAAATGTTCCAGATGAAATACTGGACCAACTGAATTATGCTGTAATAAAGCAGGAGGCTGAGCAATTGAAGCTATGCTTAATGAAGCTCAGAAATCAGCTTTCGATGCAATGATGACAAGATAGCTCACACTGCTTTTTTCTGGACGGCCCTGGAGGCAGTGGGAAGACATTTTGTACAACTGCTTGCACAAGACACTACAAGCAGAAAAGGAGTCTATTTGCTCAGTAGCCTCCACTGGATTGGCGGCTACATTACTACAAAACGGTAGCACCTACCATTCCTAGTTTGGCCTTGGAATTACAGCAAATGAGACAACAGTGTCAAAAATTAAGCCAACCTCACATCAAGCAAAGGAGCTTAGGGAGTCATCTGTTGTTATTTGAGACGAAGTAAAAGTGACTCTCTGTTTTAATATAAACGCAGTGGATTTGTTCCAAGACATATGTGGAAAAAAGACCATTTGGTGGAAAAGTTTTCATAAACGGTGGTGACTTTCGTCAAACCTTACCAATAGTGGAAGGTGGAAAAGGAGCCCAAATTGTACAGTCCACCATTAAATACTCAAAATCTTGGAATCAGTTTTCACAGTTCCAGTTACAATAGAATATGCGAACGTCTCAGGATGAAGTTGAGTACAACTCATGGTTACTGAAACTTGGCAATGGAGAGTTGTCAAGTGTATATGGTCTACCAGAAGACACAATTGAAATCCCAAATTCTTTTATTGAAGAGGGTGATTTAATTACAGCTATTTTTGGCGATTCAATTGAGATTATCGATTCAACGGTAGAAGCAATTGCCAATAAAGCAATTCTTACACCATTGAATGATGAGGTTCACGCCTTGAATGACAATATTCTTAGTCAAGTTCAAGGTGAACACTCAACATATCGCTCCCTCAACACAATTGCTGAAGAGGAGGGTGTGATTCTCACAGATTACCCTGTAGAGTTTTTTAACTCTTTGAATCCCACTGGGATGCCTCCTCATGATCTAAAGCTGAAACCAGGAGCTGTAATTATGCTCCTGTGTAATCTTAACAGAAAGCGTGGCCTTTGGAATGGCACAAGGCTTTATGTGAAAAGCTTAAAAGCAAACGTTATTCATGCCATTGCTTTAAATGAAAAAGCAAAGGGTTAGACAGTTCTTATTCCAAGAATTGACCTGATTTCCAAAGATAAAAACTTGCCAGTCCAGATGTGACGGCGTCAGTTTCCTGTCATGTTGGCTTTTGCAGTGGCCATCAATAAATCTCAAGGACAGTCCTTTGGATATTGTAGGAATTTATTTGCCTCTCCAAGTGTTTTCACATGGGCAGTTATATGTGGCTTTCTCCAGAGGAAGGAAAAACCAACAAAGAATATTTGAGATATTTGAGACACAGAAGCAAGGTAAACTTATTCCTAACGTTGACTAATGTGCCAACTGTGTGTACAAAAAAGTATTTTATTAAGCTTTTTAACAATTGTAAAAGCCAACAAATATTGTACACAAAAGCGGGACTAACTCCTAGCCGCAGTCTACAGACCAAACATTGGGCATGGGCAGGGCCTTGGGGGCAGATCCTAAGTGTGCTCAACCATGGGATCTGGCTTACGCTCTGGAACATTGAGGAATAGCGCTATTGGATAGCTCTACCTGTTCATTTCCTTTGGGAATAGGGCTATCGGATGGCGCTACCCTTTCACTTTCTTCATGGATAGCTCTACCCGAACAGTATTAGCTATAGATCTTTTTCATGCCCAAGGTAGGAGAGGCAGGAGAGGTACACCAGGTATTTATGTTTGCTATTAGTCTGCACATACGCCAGTCTGGTGCGTGGGAACATCCCGTTGCGTGGCTCGAAATCACCGCACGCTCAAAGGGCGCGCAATCACTCGTTTATTATTAACACAGTACACATTCACCTATTTATACTTCCAGTCCCCAAATGCATTACTTTTAGAGTTTTTCTCCTGCTTTTTCATACACAATAAAATATATTTTGATATTTTGTATTATTCTGTGTAAATGGAAACATAATTAACAGGGTTTTCAAGGAAATTAAATCTAAATGCTTTAAAAAAACAGAACTGATCTGCTACCCCTCCACACAAATTCCTTCTCCTATCCTCACATTTAGGAAATGACTACTCAGCCAATCATTGGCTGTAAAGTGCTGCCGAATATGTTGGCGCCATATAAATAGAAAAAATATTATTATTATTATTATTATTATTATTATCTTTATTATTACTATTAAGATGCTGCCACGGTCAATCATTTGCAACAGCAATTATAATTAAGGCAATGTAGTATGAAAATATTTCATTTCTGATAGTTTATAGAGCAATCTTACCATTTGTGACTCCATACGAGGTGATTTGTGGAGTTCTCAGCAGATGTAAAAGGAGGCGGCATGTCATTCTGGCACCTGGTTCAGCATCCGGGTCGCCACAAGCTACGATGAGAAGCGCTATTATTTATTATGTTAGTGTACTATTATCAGCACTGCATCATTTTATTAATGAGCACACAAGTGTGGTTGGAGATGTTTTGTATAAGGAGAATATTGCACTAAATAAATGTATTGACTTGTTTGCCCTTGCTGTGTAATACAGTAGCCTGCAGACAATCATAAAGCATGTCCCACTCCTAATAATTTAGGGGTGGAATCATCTCCTTGAGGAGAGCATCAAGTTAAAGCACCACTCCAGCGTTTTGTTTTTATTCACTGCTGAAGTGCTTTAAACTTAATTCCCCTGCCCCTGGTCATATATTCACCCTTCAGCTCTTGACTCTACGCTATTTTTCAGCGTCACTCCAGTTCCACGACGCCATCCTGTGAGCGCAGATTCTGACTGGCCGGAAGTCAGATGCTACGTCACAAGCCCTCAATGCAAGTCTACGAGAGACAGAATGAGGTTCTTATATGTGGCACCCCTGGAGTTCGGGTACCACAGTAGTGCTGCCTTCCTCTCAGGGAGGGTAGTGCCATGTCTGGAAACAAGGGGATCTCTTTAGCAGGTAAAACACACACACAACACCTTCTGAATCCAGGCCAGGAGGGGGAGCTCAAAACCCTGTTTTAGGGCAGCTTCTCTCAATAAAGATCCTGGTTTGGAGGGGGAGCCAGTTTAGTCTGGATCAGACAGCCTGGAAAGCAGGCAGGAAAGGAGCAGAGGAGAGTTTTTAGGGCTCAAGGAGGCTACAAGTGGGCCTCTGAGAAGCCAAAGCACAGAAACCGGGTATTGGGGCCCGAGGCTGTGGGGAGCTGCAAGCTCCATAGCAAAACCGGAGTGCACAGAACTATACGTACACTGCCCAAATTAAGCCTGTTGTACAGCAGCACCCTGGAGCTGCTGCAGAGACCCCAGCAGAGACCCCAGAAGGAACAGTTCAAGCTGCCTACCATACAGGTACCGGTCCCAGGACAGGGGAAAGAACCAGGACTTTGTTAGGACATTACAGACAGCAAGGGACTATAGAAAGCACACAGTGGAAGGCTCCCAACCTGACTTGCCAAGGGGATTACGCTTGTTTCCGGGCTGCCTGTACTCCTAATGTACCTGTTGCCGGTACCCTAGACTGTGGCCTGCCAACTACAGTAAACCAGGTAAAGACTTTACAACTTGTGTCCTTTACTCATTAACCGGCAAACACCATCATCACCATATACTCTAGGACTCCTGGGGACCCCGCTTCACCCGTGGGAAGCGTCACCATCATTGCTGCAACAACATCCCCCAGAGGACCCCTTTAAAGCAGCGCCGGTCCCCCTATTGACCAAACACCACAGGTGACATCACAAGAGACTTATTCACAATTCCCTTTAAAGACTGTTCCCTTTTACACTGAGTTCCAGGGCCACAGACCGGGTCGCAGCCACCATGACATCCCCTTTATGCAACCGGACCAGGTTCTGAGTATCCCCATTGCCCTGGTTGGCGACTGATACACTTACAATGATAAATTATATCCGGCTCGCTCCAGCAAACACTGAAGCAGACGGCAGGTCACAAACTGCAGGAGACAGACTGGAGCACAGGCAAAAAAAGATGAAAAAGCCAGGAGCTAAGTATCAGATAGGGGGCAGGGGACTTGGATTCTAAGCACCACTCCAGCAGTGAAATTAAAAGAAAAACACTGGAGTGGTGCTTTAAGGATTTATAGGCCAGAAAACGCTCCCTGGGTAAAGGTATGCAAATAGCCTCTGAGGAAGAGAATGTAGTCTATAATGCCACCGATTGGATGTAGCAATACAAGAAGATAATATTGACCCTTTAAAGAGCCTTGCTGAATGACTTAGTTAAAGGCCTCTCATCCAACCAACTAGTCTCCTACTTCACACTAATGAGGGGCCAGAACTCTGAAACGGCTATCTGCAAATGGAGTTATTTTCCTTTTGGGAAAAATCTAGCATGACTTTCTATCATAAGTCATGTGACAAGGCTTTTTAAAGGATCAATATTGACTTCTACAATTGCTCCCTCCAATAGGAGGCACTAGAGACCCTGTTCTTTTCAGGTTTTGAGACTATTTGCAGTAATTATGGTAATTATGATGAAGCATATACTTTACCTATTATTTTAACACATACTATTTGTCATTAAACACTACAGTGAGTGTGATGTAAATGCTTTGCTTTTTCAATTAACTTCCATTTTCTACAGATATCTTATCAGCAGAAACTGTTACAATACAGCCAGAGAAAACACAGAGCAGAAATGAACATGCATACAGGTTATTCAGCTAATACATCAGATTTTGTGGTGCCATTCATCTTACGTTCTGTTACCCAAGGATTATACCTGCAGCCAGTAGGGATGGAAGAGCAACATGCTGGACAACGTCTTCCAGTGAAAAGCCATGGCGTGCTATTAGAACAGCAACAAATGTGGCCAGAGAAACATGAAATGAAAGGTCACTAACCTGGAAAACAAGAGCACAATCAGGTATTCTAAATGATACAGGCATCTTTTACTTATTATCATGAACCACATATTATATGATAGTGCTATATAAGCAAAGCATAATAAGTCAATAAATACCATATTTTGCATATTATAAAACGCACCGGATTATTATTATTATTATTATTTATTGTTATAGCGCCATTTATTCCATGGCGCTTTACATGTAAGGAGTGGTATACATAATAAAAACAAGTACAATAATCTTAAACAATACAAGTCATAACTGGTACAGGAGGAGAGAGGACCCTGCCCGTGAAGGCTCACAATCCAAAAGATTATAAGACGCACCACAAATTTTGAGGAGAAAAATTGGAAAAAAACTTTTTTTTTAATGAAATGGTGGTGACGCTTATAATCCATGCGTCTTACTGCTTACCGAGGATGGTGGCTGAGGTGAAGCGGGGTCCCAGGGTCACTGCTGGAGGTGGCAAGAGTGGAGCGTTGATGCAGGCTGTAGGCTGGGATGAGGGGGTGTTCTGATGTGCGCCACTGTGGGTGAAAATGGCTGCAGTGCTCGCGGTGTGGGGGATCCTTTGGCATTTTGTGAATGCCCAGAGCCCCCTGCACATCCATTAATGCGATGCGGTGGCTTCCGGGAAAATGGCCACCAGGAGTGGTGCATGCTCAAATTGAGAACTCGGCAACGAGATCTCGTCCCGAGATCTCGGCACCCGAGATCTAGGTGCCAAGATCTCCATATGCACATGCGCCGCCTCCGGCGGCTGTTTTCCTGGAGGCCACCGCATTGCATTAATGGATGTGTAGGGGGCTCCGAGCTTTCACAAAATGCTGGCGGAGCCCCCCGCACCACAGAGCATTGCAGGCATTTTCACCCCCAGCGGCGCACATCAGAACACCCCCTCATCCCAGCCTGCAGCCTGCCGCAACACACCACTCTTGCCTCCTCCAGCAGTGACCTGGGACCCTGCTCCACCGCAGCCGCTAAGGTATATCTGCATTATAAGATGCACCCCCATTTTCCCCAAAAGTAACATATTATTCAGTGAAGTTTTATGCAATGGGCAGCAGGGTTCCCAACTGTCCAGAAATTCCAGGGTAGTCCGTAAAAAAGGGCACTTTTATGCCCTGTCTGTAAAAAAAGATTTAAGGCCGCCATGAAACTCAAGAAACTTATACAGATTATTTTGACTGTAATTATCATCATTTTACAGTATGAAAAGTCAAATTGGCAACCTTAAAGGGCACTGAATGCAAGCTTAATCTGATCATGTGCGCTTGTAACAAGGTGCACGGGGTGGTAGTCATGAGCGAGTTCACTAAGCAACAGTGAGTGAGCACCCCGACACCTTGTACATGAAAAGATAAATAAAGTCCCTTGTACTGCATGTGCAGCATGCGCCACAGAACACTCACAGGCTCTGTCAGATTCCCCTCAGCTGCTGCCATGTTGGCTCTGCATTCATGAGATAAGGTCTTTTTCCAACAGCTTAACTTTACTAGACAGCAGCATATTCATCTCACAGACAGCACAGTTCAAACACAGAGACATCTTCTTATCTGCATTCTTCACATCAGCAGCACAGTTCACACAGGGCAACGTTTCCTGTACTTTCCCTTCCTCTGCCATATGGGCAGACTCTAGTATTTCTGTCATTTCTCGCTTAAGGATACCGTCTCACAGTGGCATTTTGATCGCTACGACGGCACGATTCGTGACATTCCAGCGATATAGTTACGATCTTGCAGTGTCTGACACGCTCCTGCGATCAGGGACCCCGCTGAGAATCGTACGTCGTAGCAGATCGTTTGAAACTTTATTTCGTCGTCTAGTGTCCCGCTGTGGCGGCATGATTGCACGGTGTAACAAAGGTGTGCACGATATTGTATACGATGTGCGCATAGTAACCAACGGCTTCTACATCGCACATATGTCATGAAATTTTCGCTCCAGCATCGTACATTGCAAAGTGTGACAGCAGTCTACGACGCTGGAGCGATATTGTTACGATGCTGGAGCGTCACGGATCGTGCCGTCGTAGCGATCAAAATGCCACTGTGTGACGGTACCCTTACTCTCGGCGCTCACAGCTGTACCTCTAACCAGACTCTGTCCTGTCTGCGCTTTCCTTTCCTCTGCCATCCGGGCAGCATCTTTGGACAGTTGTGTCCCATCTGTACCTTCAGCATCACCAGCTCCCTGTCAGCCCCTTGCCCGGGTTCCAAAAGGGAAAGGTGCCAGGAACGCCATCTCAGCTGCTCCCACCATGGCCATAGACCCCGGATCCTTCTTGGGGATGGTCCTGTTGAGTTGGAGCCCCACTGCCCCTTACTGCCATCTGCAGACTTATCCCCCACAGCCTGTAACTGTCTCACTGTATGCGTTCTGTCCCTTGGGCAGACTGCCCGGGTGTCTGACAGAACCAGGAAGTGTCTGTCCTATACCTTTCTGCTCTGTGCTGCTCTGCTCTGTGCCCCTCCCATCTACTTAACTCATATACTGTCCCTTAGCTTACACACAGTATATATCAAATGCATCACATTACAATACATGACACATATTAATGAGCATTAGGGAACCAAACATAACATTAGCATTAGTGACCATAATTAACTGTCAGGGTGCCGCACGTGACACATGTGCTCAGTGTTCAGGAGAGAGGGAGCACATAAGGGTCACTGCCACCTACTTACACACTTTAAAACACTTTCTATGCAATCAGTGCCCAAACCCCATTTCATGGCATAAAAAGAAGCCCAATTCTAAAGTTGTGTTTTTGCTAAGAGGCCAGAATGCCGTTGACAGATTGCTCCCCTGGCAGTGGCAAATCTGAATAAAAGGAGAGTCAACCTGCTCAATCCTAATCTCAGTTGTCATCATCTGTTTGGTAAACTGTAGAGTGGTCCCCATACACATGAAGATGTTAACAGCAGTGATATTGGCAGGTTCCTCTGACTTTAGTCTAATGACAATGGGTGGACCTGAATTGTCTGATATGCAAGGAGTTTGACCCTTCGGATCCCTGGAAAAGCAAACACAATAGCCCCCTTCAAATGAATTGCTCACTAGTAATTGCTATAACATAGAAGTCAATTTGAATATTTAAATTCCCAGAGGAGCATGCAAGGCGTTTAAGTCTCCTCATGCTGGCATGCCAGACCTGGCATGTCACTCTCCATAACCTTACCCCTTAGATCTCAGTCTTAGCCTCTCACCTAGCCAAATCAGATCTCATACTTTGCCCTGACGAGGGGCAACACCCAGAAACACTGTGTCTACAAATAGAGATTCTGTTTAGTTTTTTTATCCTAAGTGATATTTCATGACTCGTTAAAGGGTCGATAATGACTTGTAGGAATGTTGCATCCAATAGTTGGCACTAGAGTTCTTGTCCTCTTCCTCTCTGAAGAGAGAATTTGCTATATCAAACACACTGATAAGTCACCACCCAATAAGACTTTTCAGTTTATCAAATATATAATCCTTGTTACGTACTTTAGTTTTGAAAAAGTCTCATATTTGCTTCATATTTATCTTAACCGAACCTTTACTTGTGAAGTAATGGCTTGGTCTAATGTGAAGAAAGCTTAGACAGATGAATCGCCCACCAGGGCAGTGGGGTACCAGGTACCGGGTCTCCGGTGTTCACAGGAGGATGTCATGGTGGCGACCCGGTCCACGGCCCTGGGCGCCCATGTAAAAAAGAAATTGAATAAAGTTTATGTTCGTGACGCCACCTGTAGTATTCAGTCAGTGGGGACCGACGTGCTTTAAGGGGTCCTCTGGGGTGATGTTATGGCAGCTAAATGGTACAACTTCCCACAGGTGAAGTATTTCCCAAGGGCTCTCCTTGGAAGCGAGTCCCCTTTACCAGGTGGAGTTAAAAGCCTACCTCTAGCGCGGTGTTATAGTTCCTTACTGCCTATGGCTTCAGATAAGGTCCTCACAGTTCTTCTCTCTGTCACCCATATAGGATAGGACAATACCTGTATGACAGGTAACTTGAGCCTTTTTACAAGGACTCTATCATGCCCTGTGCTCTTTGTGTTACTGTGTCTTCAGGTGTGTGTGGCGGACAGGTACCTGCCGGTCTCTGATGTAAGTCTTATAAGTCTTAGAGTCCCTTATAAGCTCAGTGTGCCAGCTGCCGGTTATCTGCGCTTTGCCAGGGAGAAATTCTGCTTTCTGCTGTCCTCCCCCTGGTGTCCTCGCCTGTGCCTCGCTCTCCTTCACTCTCACTGAACGATGTCCTTTCCTTCTATATCTCTATCCAGGAGCTGCAGCACTTTCTCGTGGCTGCATGGCCCCTCATACGTTCTTCCTGCCTCAGACTGCTCCAGTCTGCTTCCTGGCACTTTCTGACTGAATTGCCAACTAACATTCCCTCCAAAACCACAATATATATTGGCAGTCACCTAGGAATAGGATCAAAAGCTCCCCCTTGTGGCCTGGAGTGTGAACATGTTGTGTGCATTGTGATTACCTGATGAGAGTTATCCTTCATCGCTTCCAAGCATAACATCACTCTCGCTTCCAAGCATAACATCACTCTCCCGTGAGGAAAGCAATGCTACTGTGATGACCAGGACCCTGGGGCGCCACACTACCACAACACAATCACCAGATCAAACACTGAGATAGCAAGGAATGCATGCTGGAGGATTTCAGCTCTGAAGCACGTTGTATAAAAAATAGTTATGGTCAATAATAAAAGCAGTAGCTCTAAATCATTACAGAGTACTAAAACTTTTTTACAGGATGTCTAAGGTGAGCTGTATAACAGGAAAATATTAGAGGTCAGCAGAGTATGCCAAATACCCTCAATTTCCTATGAAGCTTCCTTTACACGGTAAAACATTAAAGGGGGTTTCCAGTTTCAGAAAACCCCTCTCACCAGCTGCAGTTTGTATTTAAAAAAGAATCAGATTGTACTTTACTCACCCTCCACGTACCTGTTATTTTCTGCAGCACTGACATCACCAACATGTCAGTTGGGATTCAAGCTTCAGGAGGCTAATTTGCATATTCCAGGTGCCTTCTGGGAGAAGCGAAGTCTCCCTAAGCTAGAAGATCGTTGGGTACAGCCGGGACCAGCTGCTTCGAAAGCATCACCAAACCAAGGATTCAAGCTTCAAGAGGCTAATTTGCATATTCCAGGTGCCTTCTGGGAGAAGCGAAGTCTCCCTAAGCTAGAAGATCGTTGGGTACAGCCGGGACCAGCTGCTTCGAAAGCATCACCAAACCAGGGATTCAAGCTTCAGGAGGCTAATTTGCATATTCCAGGTGCCTTCTGGGAGAAGCGAAGTCTCCCTAAGCTAGAAGATCATTGGGTACAGCCGGGACCAGCTGCTTCGAAAGCATCACCAAACCGCGCACCGTAAGGCGCGCGAATTTTTGCCTGTAGGACATTATTGCAAGAGAGCTTGGCTGAGTAGATTACACAAGAAGGAAAACACACAGCAAGTCAGCAGGATCTAGGAGCAACATGGCAGATGTGACAACCTACATGGTGAGCTGCAGCATGTGCTACATGTTCACAGATCGACCAGAAGAATCCAATTTCACCTGTCAGAAGTGTAGACTAGTGGCCCTTTTAGAAGAAAAGGTGCGGGGTCTGGAAGAAAGAATAGCAACTTTGAAACTCATCAAAGAGAATGAAGACTTTCTAGACAGAACAGAAGCATCTCTACTGGTCACAGAAGGTGCAAAAAGTGTCAGAGAACCTCCAAAAGCAGATGAGTGGAAGCATGTGACCAAAAGAAGCAAGAAGACCATGGAGAAATCACCAACCACACAACTGAAGAACCGATATCAAATCTTTGTAGAGGATGAAGATGGCACACCTAAGAATGAAGCAATACCAGCAAGCAAAAAAGAAAAGGGCACACAGCAACAAGTGACAGCAAAAAGTACAGCCAAGAAGCAACGAAGAGTGGTGGTGGTGGGAGACTCACTACTGAGAGGCACCGAAGCAGCCATCTGCAGACCGGACATAACTGCAAGAGAAGTATGCTGCCTTCCAGGTGCGATGATCAAGGATGTGACCAATAGGATACCAAAGCTCTTCAGCTCCAAGGACGTCCACCCATTTCTTCTGATACATGTTGGCACCAATGACACGGCAAGGAAGGACCTACCGACAATCTGCAAGGACTTTGAAGAGTTGGGGAAGAAAGTAAAGGAACTGGATGCACAGGTAGTTTTTTCTTCTATCCTTCCAGTAGACGGGCATGGCACCAGGAGATGGAACAGGATCCTTGATGCAAACAACTGGCTAAGACGATGGTGCAGACAACAAGGATTTGGATTCCTGGACCACGGTGTGAATTACTGGTATGATGGACTCCTCGCCAGAGACGGACTACACCTCAACAAACCTGGGAAACACACATTCGCCAGAAGACTCGCTACACTCATCAGGAGGGCGTTAAACTAGAAGAAGAGGGGACGGGAAGAAAAACATTAGACTCGAACAAAGACGACCCAGGAAAACATACTCAGAAGGGAGGTAAGAACATTTCTAAAACAATCCACAGTGAGGAGATTGGAACAAAACAAAATCCTCTAAACTGCATGCTCGCAAACGCCAGAAGCCTGACAAACAAGATGGAAGAACTAGAAGCAGAAATATCTACAGGTAACTTTGACATAGTGGGAATAACCGAGACATGGTTAGATGAAAGCTATGACTGGGCAGTTAACTTACAGGGTTACAGTCTGTTTAGAAAGGATCGTAAAAATCGGAGAGGAGGAGGGGTTTGTCTCTATGTAAAGTCTTGTCTAAAGTCCACTTTAAGGGAGGATATTAGCGAAGGGAATGAGGATGTCGAGTCCATATGGGTTGAAATTCATGGAGGGAAAAATGGTAACAAAATTCTCATTGGGGTCTGTTACAAACCCCCAAATATAACAGAAATCATGGAAAGTCTACTTCTAAAGCAGATAGATGAAGCTGCAACCCATAATGAGGTCCTGGTTATGGGGGACTTTAACTACCCGGATATTAACTGGGAAACAGAAACCTGTGAAACCCATAAAGGCAACAGGTTTCTGCTAATAACCAAGAAAAATTATCTTTCACAATTGGTGCAGAATCCAACCAGAGGAGCAGCACTTTTAGACCTAATACTATCTAATAGACCTGACAGAATAACAAATCTGCAGGTGGTTGGGCATTTAGGAAATAGCGACCACAATATTGTGCAGTTTCACCTGTCTTTCACTAGGGGGACTTGTCAGTGAGTCACAAAAACATTGAACTTTAGGAAGGCAAAGTTTGAACAGCTTAGAGATGCCCTTAATCTGGTAGACTGGGACAATATCCTCAGAAATGAGAATACAGATAATAAATGGGAAATGTTTAAGAACATCCTAAATAGGCAGTGTAAGCGGTTTATACCTTGTGGGAATAAAAGGACTAGAAATAGGAAAAACCCAATGTGGCTAAACAAAGAAGTAAGACAGGCAATTAACAGTAAAAAGAAAGCATTTGCACTACTAAAGCAGGATGGCACCATTGAAGCTCTAAAAAACTATAGGGAGAAAAATACTTTATCTAAAAAACTAATTAAAGCTGCCAAAAAGGAAACAGAGAAGCACATTGCTAAGGAGAGTAAAACTAATCCCAAACTGTTCTTCAACTATATCAATAGTAAAAGAGTAAAAACTGAAAATGTAGGCCCCTTAAAAAATAGTGAGGAAAGAATGGTTGTAGATGACGAGGAAAAAGCTAACATATTAAACACCTTCTTCTCCACGGTATTCACGGTGGAAAATGAAATGCTAGGTGAAATCCCAAGAAACAATGAAAACCCTATATTAAGGGTCACCAATCTAACCCAAGAAGAGGTGCGAAACCGGCTAAATAAGATTAAAATAGATAAATCTCCGGGTCCGGATGGCATACACCCACGAGTACTAAGAGAACTAAGTAATGTAATAGATAAACCATTATTTCTTATTTTTAGTGACTCTATAGCGACAGGGTCTGTTCCGCAGGACTGGCGCATAGCAAATGTGGTGCCAATATTCAAAAAGGGCTCTAAAAGTGAACCTGGAAATTATAGGCCAGTAAGTCTAACCTCTATTGTTGGTAAAATATTTGAAGGGTTTCTGAGGGATGTTATTCTGGATTATCTCAATAAGAATAACTGTTTAACTCCATATCAGCATGGGTTTATGAGAAATCGCTCCTGTCAAACCAATCTAATCAGTTTTTATGAAGAGGTAAGCTATAGACTGGACCACGGTGAGTCATTGGACGTGGTATATCTCGATTTTTCCAAAGCGTTTGATACCGTGCCGCACAAGAGGTTGGTACACAAAATGAGAATGCTTGGTCTGGGGGAAAGTGTGTGTAAATGGGTTAGTAACTGGCTTAGTGATAGAAAGCAGAGGGTGGTTATAAATGGTATAGTCTCTAACTGGGTCGCTGTGACCAGTGGGGTACCGCAGGGGTCAGTATTGGGACCTGTTCTCTTCAACATATTCATTAATGATCTGGTAGAAGGTTTACACAGTAAAATATCGATATTTGCAGATGATACAAAACTATGTAAAGCAGTTAATACAAGAGAAGATAGTATTCTGCTACAGATGGATCTGGATAAGTTGGAAACTTGGGCTGAAAGGTGGCAGATGAGGTTTAACAATGATAAATGTAAGGTTATACACATGGGAAGAAGGAATCAATATCACCATTACACACTGAACGGGAAACCACTGGGTAAATCTGACAGGGAGAAGGACTTGGGGATCCTAGTTAATGATAAACTTACCTGGAGCAGCCAGTGCCAGGCAGCAGCTGCCAAGGCAAACAGGATCATGGGGTGCATTAAAAGAGGTCTGGATACACATGATGAGAGCATTATACTGCCTCTGTACAAATCCCTAGTTAGACCGCACATGGAGTACTGTGTCCAGTTTTGGGCACCGGTGCTCAGGAAGGATATAATGGAACTAGAGAGAGTACAAAGGAGGGCAACAAAATTAATAAAGGGGATGGGAGAACTACAATACCCAGATAGATTAGCGAAACTAGGATTATTTAGTCTAGAAAAAAGACGACTGAGGGGCGATCTAATAACCATGTATAAGTATATAAGGGGACAATACAAATATCTCGCTGAGGATCTGTTTATACCAAGGAAGGTGACGGGCACAAGGGGGCATTCTTTGCGTCTGGAGGAGAGAAGGTTTTTCCACCAACATAGAAGAGGATTCTTTACTGTTAGGGCAGTGAGAATCTGGAATTGCTTGCCTGAGGAGGTGGTGATGGCGAACTCAGTCGAGGGGTTCAAGAGAGGCCTGGATGTCTTCCTGGAGCAGAACAATATTGTATCATACAATTATTAGGTTCTGTAGAAGGACGTAGATCTGGGGATTTATTATGATGGAATATAGGCTGAACTGGATGGACAAATGTCTTTTTTCGGCCTTACTAACTATGTTACTATGTTACTATGTAACATCATTGCAGCCAAAATCCCCATGAGGTTGAGTAAAGCCCAGTTTTTTTTAGTTTTTTTTTAAAAATAAACTGAACCTAGGGGGGTAGGGGTTTTCTGAAATGTGAAACCCCTTAAATTCATTGCTCGACAAGCTAGAGACCTACTTATCTTGTTCCAAGCATGTTCAAGGTGAATAATGTAAATATTGAATCATTGTTTTGTTATAATTCAGTATTAGCACAAGTAAGGTTAGGGGTGCATTCATTCAATTGTGTGAAATCTCCAATACTTTATAGGACCCATAGAGTCTCACAGCTGCATTCATATTTCTGTAAGAACGAGAATGAGATGGGCGAAATTCTGATCCAAAGTTAAGGACGAGAACAGGAAATACTCAGTGAGACTGCATGCTTAAAAAAGTCGTGAATAAACTGCTCACTGTGCAGAGAATGACCAAATCTGTCCTTTGTATGCAATGGGTGCCGTTTCAAATACTGCTGAGTGCTGACCATCAGGAAATGAGTCCAAGAAACGTAAAATTGATCGGCACATCCAAAAAATAGATAAAACTTACTGAATAAAATTTGAAGATATCGAACAATTAAAATCCACATTCTGGTGATAGGAAAAACAGTCTGATGTGTTTCTGGCACTGTGTGCGACCTTAGTGATAGAGAGAAATTACTAGATTACCCTCTATGACTAGGGGTTCCCAAAGTGCCAGAAACACGTTAGACTGCTTTTTCTATCACCAACATGTGGATTTTAAATTGTTCAATACTTATGGAATAAAATTTGAAGAATGAATCTATTTTTGGATGTGCTGATCAACTTTACTTTTTAGTGAGTCTGTATGCGGTAGAGCACATGGACATTCCCACGGATGTGTACATACACCCTTATGTTTATCTGACTAGGTTGTTGCACCTCGTCACGGTGGGATGACGTAATTTACATGTACTATTTCTATTCACTTTTTTACTTACTGCAGGGTTTTTTCTTATTTTGTTTTTATTTTACGTTCTGTCTGTTAAATGGCCAGTGTGAATTTGCACCTATGCATTGCACTTATTCCAACATATGCTCCTGCTCAATTTCTTTGGTTTACCATTATATAGATAGACCTACATATTGGTAGAATGCCACTTACGTCCACACTGCAGAGTAAATCATTGAAGCCCCACACATGATTGGAGGAGCAGCAGAGAGCCTTCAGCCCTCCCAGCCATTTGGAGCTCAGTATTGGACAGCAGGCAGTCAGCTCAGCACTCAGGTTCGATATTTCATTGATCCTAAAGAAATAACAAATTACATTAATGCTTCTAATTGGACAGAAAAATCAATTAGAAACGTAACTGATAAACTGAGGGAATAATTAACCAGAGTGAACAAATAAACCTTTAAAAATATTTTTTATTATTAATTATATTAAAAAACACAAAATATAGATCCAGTGCAGTAAAAATCTAGGGATATTAAATTTAGTAGACGTACTGTATATATATGGATAAAATGGATACTGCACGGGACTAAAAAAAGCAGATACGCTCGTAGAATTGAAAAAGATATATCTCAGACAACACCAAAAGACCTGTGAGTCTCTAGACTGATATCTAAGGATGGTACTACCTAGCCGCAAGGTTGGCACCCTAGATATACGAGATAAAGTGCCCCGCTCAACACTGGCTTTTCCTGATAGTACCTGTCCAAACCTCTTTGTGTGGCACACTTTGAAACATGTTGTTTTTTTCTGGCCCCAGCGAGGCTCCGTAGTACAGTGACATCCGCACTCCCGAGCAGTCTCGGCCATTTTTTTCTTCGTGTAACCAGGGATGCCACTGGCCGGGATGTCTCTGGCTCTGCACGGACTTGCAGCACCTCCCTGTCCACCACATTTAACACCGGACGGTGCATGCAAACAGCCCATCCACACAGCCCTGCACGAATGCAGCAAACCCTCTTCCATTTACCAAGCACCGGTGGATCACATGCACATTATCTAACTTCCCACTTGCCAAACTAGGAAATCATATGAGATTACCCCTTGTGAACGAAAAGGTATGTGAATCCTTAAGTGTGCAATTTTGAACAGCACCTATTGTTGACTGTTTTTGGGCTGATATACATACAGTATATCTGTGGCATTTATTTGGGCTAGCACTATTTCCAAGAGCCAAATTGTTTTTATCATTGAAAAAGGTAAAAAAGGATGTTGTGCATTTGTTAAAATTATCCATTTTACTTAGAAGCACTTGTTTAGCGCGAAACAGTCATAACTTATACACATCCTGTCAGATCCGCAACAATGTATCCACTAGCTAGAGGGTGATTCCTACTATTCATTTCTTTTATTACCTAACGACCTTGAATGCAGATGAAGGACATAATATGCACTCCATTAGGAAAACTGGCTTGCTGGCAAGGAGAGAAAACTCAGATGATAAGGACTTTGTAGCTCCATGAGAATAAATCCATTTACAATGCCCTCAGAATCTTCTTAAGTTAATATTACAACAATGTAATGAGTAGGACTACAGTGATATTAACATTGAATGGGGAAAGGAAAGACTTGAATTGCGTACTCACCACATAGTAAGTTAGATTCAAGTGTTTAATAAGAAATTGGGGAAAAAAATCAATATTCAAGCAGAAATCAAGAAGAGAAACATTTCTAAGATAAAAAATGACTATGATTTGAGACATCTTTTTATTGGAATAATTCTATAACAAAAAGGAGGAATTTCAGAAGAAGAAATCCAGATTTTTGGACTTCTAATTCTGATTCAAATGCTTCAGAGGAAACCCCAAAATCAGCTGATGCTGGTTCCTCATTAGTTACTCAAGGAAATTCTGGAGACATCCTTTCTTTCCACAAAACCTAATTGGTGATTTATTACAAAACTGTCTTTGACAGCTACTCCAGGTCGCCCAATAGCGCAGAAGTGGGATTGTTTTGCAACAATAAGGTTACGAAGGCCTTGAGACAGCTCATTGGTTTTACACATCATGGCTGTTTCTTGTGTGACACCTTGGTAATGAGACACCTTTTTATAGACATCAGTGGAACCAGTTGATATTATTTTTCACTAAGTGGCAGGATTGGCATCTCTGCCTGTGTACTGGTGTTTTTTAGGATTGGTTTCTACTTACTGATAGTTTTCAGGTAGTGTCATGACTAGTGTTGAGCGATACCTTCCGATATCGGAAAGTATCGGTATCGGTTTGGATCGGCCGATATTCAAAAAATATCGGATATCGCCGATACCGATACCCGATCCCAATGCAAGTCAATGGGACCAAAATATCGGAATTAAAATAAACCCTTTCTTTCCTTGTAGGTTCATTCTACATGAAGGAAAACAACTAAGAATAATGCCGGATGTATTTGGGGAGGTGGCGGAGACATTAAAGTCATAGAGGTTTATCCCAATCAAATAGAATAGCATGTTTTTTGTTTTTTTTTAAGACGTTCGGAGTGACAAAGATATTGACTATGTAAATTTTTTTTTTATTTTGTCAGATATTGATGTTTCACTATTCCACGCCCTTCCCCTTCTTTTTTTTCTTTTTTTTTTCTTTTCCCACACTTTCATCTTCATCATCATCAGCATCTTTGACATCAACTTCTTCACCTTATTCATCTTCTTCTTCATCTTCTACCTATTTTTTTTTTTTTATTACATTCTTCATATTCATTTTATTCAACTATTATTATTCTTCTTATTCTACATATTCTTTTTATTCCACTGTTATTATTCTTCCTATTCTACTTCTTCATCATATTCTCATTTGTGACAGGCATTCCCGTAGTTGTTATCTATAAAAGTTTGAAGATTACACCTTCCGTTCTGCCAGTCACAAAAGTTACATTTGTCCGCGTTCAGTTTGGCCTGCAGCATCAGGCTTTATCCAGGGGCACCACGAGGAGGAACGGACTCACCCCCATACACTGCTTAGTCTTCTTCTGCATATAATTTAGATAATATCTTTTGCTCTGATATTAAGTCTTATGCTTAATGTTCTTCTGCTCTTTGTTCTGCAGCCTCTTGTTCTTCTGCTTCTCGGTCTTCCATGTTGTCGTCTCCAGGGTCGTCGTCTCCAGTGTCGTCATCTCCGCCGTCGTCGTCGTCGTCATCGGGGTGGTCTTCCGTGTCGTCGTCATCGTGGTGGTCTTCCGGGTCGTCGACGTTAGGGTCTTCAACTTGGAAATGTAGCAGAAGGTACAAGAAGGCTGAGAAAATGCCAAGAACCAGCTGATGGAACTGGAACTCGGATGGCTACCCGAAGGTTCAAGAGCCTATGGAACTACCGAGGACCAGCTGACGTTACTGGAACCCGGTTACTAAGCAGGAGGTACCCGTGCTAAAAAGCACTACCAAGGACCGCCTGACGTTGACGGAACTCGGATACCCAGAAGGAGGCACCTAAGCCAAAGGCTCTGCCCGGAACCAGCTGACGTTACTGGAACCAGGATGGGGAGCAGAAGGTACAAGAGCAAAAGACACTGCCGAGAACCAGCTGACGGTACTGGAACCCGGATGGGTAGCCGAAGGTCCAAGAGCCAATGGAACTACCGAGGACCAGCTGACGTTACTGGAACCCGGTTACTAAGCAGGAGGTACCCGTGCCTGAAAGCACTACCAAGGACCACCTGACGTTGGTGGAACTTGGATACCCAGAAGGAGGCACCTAAGCCAAAGGCTCTGCCCGGAACCAGCTGACGGTACTGGAACCAGGATGGGGAGCAGAAGGTACAAGAGCAAAAGACACTGCCGAGAACCAGCTGACGGTGCTGGAACCAGGTGGTGGACCCGAAGGCCCACAGGAGAGGAGAGAACAGCTAGGCCGCGAGGCAGCCGCAGTTACCGAACCCCAACAGTCCTACAGGGGGAGCTGGGCCTACTGGCACTACAGAACCAGCCTTGACTACCAGTTCACGCAGCCCACATAGGAAGCTCCTAAACTGGAGGCACCCTGGAGTTGGCTAACCCGACCGCACCACGACGAGGCAAGCATAGGTGTCTCAGTGAGCTTGACACAACCCGGAAACAGCTGACGGTGCTGAAACCAGGCTTGGCACGAGGGAGTACCTGTGACAAAAACACTGCCGAGAACCAGCTGGCGGTGCTGGAACCCGGATGCGTTGCCCCAGTGTGCAAGAGCCAATGGCACGACCGAGGACCAGCTGACGGTGCTGGAACCCGGTTACTAAGCTGTAGGTGCCCGCGCTTAAAAGCACTACCAAGGACCGCCTGGCGTTGGCGGAACTCGGATACCCAGGAGGAGGCACCTAAGCCAAAGGCTCGGCCCGGAACCAGCTGACGGTGCTGGAACCAGGTGGTGGACCCGAAGGTCCACAGGAGAGGAGAGAACAGCTAGGCCGCGAGGCAGCCGCAGTTACCGAACCCCAACAGTCCTACAGGGGGAGCTGGGCCTACTGGCACTACAGAACCAGCCTTGACTACCAGTTCACGCAGCCCACATAGGAAGCTCCTAAACTGGAGGCACCCTGGAGTTGGCTAACCCGACCGCACCACGACGAGGCAAGCATAGGTGTCTCAGTGAAGTTGACACAACCCGGAAACAGCTGACGGTGCTGAAACCAGGCTTGGCACGAGGGAGTACCTGTGACAAGAACACTGCCGAGAACCAGCTGGCGGTGCTGGAACCCGGATGCGTTGCCCCAGTGTGCAAGAGCCAATGGCACGACCGAGGACCAGCTGACGGTGCTGGAACCCGGTTACTAAGCTGTAGGTGCCCGCGCTTAAAAGCACTACCAAGGACCGCCTGGCGTTGGCGGAACTCGGATACCCAGGAGGAGGCACCTAAGCCAAAGGCTCGGCCCGGAACCAGCTGACGGTGCTGGAACCAGGTGGTGGACCCGAAGGTCCACAGGAGAGGAGAGAACAGCTAGGCCGCGAGGCAGCCGCAGTTACCGAACCCCAACAGTCCTACAGGGGGAGCTGGGCCTACTGGCACTACAGAACCAGCCTTGACTACCAGTTCACGCAGCCCACATAGGAAGCTCCTAAACTGGAGGCACCCTGGAGTTGGCTAACCCGACCGCACCACGACGAGGCAAGCATAGGTGTCTCAGTGAAGTTGACACAACCCGGAAACAGCTGACGGTGCTGAAACCAGGCTTGGCACGAGGGAGTACCTGTGACAAGAACACTGCCGAGAACCAGCTGGCGGTGCTGGAACCCGGATGCGTTGCCCCAGTGTGCAAGAGCCAATGGCACGACCGAGGACCAGCTGACGGTGCTGGAACCCGGTTACTAAGCTGTAGGTGCCCGCGCTTAAAAGCACTACCAAGGACCGCCTGGCGTTGGCGGAACTCGGATACCCAGGAGGAGGCACCTAAGCCAAAGGCTCGGCCCGGAACCAGCTGACGGTGCTGGAACCAGGTGGTGGACCCGAAGGTCCACAGGAGAGGAGAGAACAGCTAGGCCGCGAGGCAGCCGCAGTTACCGAACCCCAACAGTCCTACAGGGGGAGCTGGGCCTACTGGCACTACAGAACCAGCCTTGACTACCAGTTCACGCAGCCCACATAGGAAGCTCCTAAACTGGAGGCACCCTGGAGTTGGCTAACCCGACCGCACCACGACGAGGCAAGCATAGGTGTCTCAGTGAAGTTGACACAACCCGGAAACAGCTGACGGTGCTGAAACCAGGCTTGGCACGAGGGAGTACCTGTGACAAGAACACTGCCGAGAACCAGCTGGCGGTGCTGGAACCCGGATGCGTTGCCCCAGTGTGCAAGAGCCAATGGCACGACCGAGGACCAGCTGACGGTGCTGGAACCCGGTTACTAAGCTGTAGGTGCCCGCGCTTAAAAGCACTACCAAGGACCGCCTGGCGTTGGCGGAACTCGGATACCCAGGAGGAGGCACCTAAGCCAAAGGCTCGGCCCGGAACCAGCTGACGGTGCTGGAACCAGGTGGTGGACCCGAAGGTCCACAGGAGAGGAGAGAACAGCTAGGCCGCGAGGCAGCCGCAGTTACCGAACCCCAACAGTCCTACAGGGGGAGCTGGGCCTACTGGCACTACAGAACCAGCCTTGACTACCAGTTCACGCAGCCCACATAGGAAGCTCCTAAACTGGAGGCACCCTGGAGTTGGCTAACCCGACCGCACCACGACGAGGCAAGCATAGGTGTCTCAGTGAAGTTGACACAACCCGGAAACAGCTGACGGTGCTGAAACCAGGCTTGGCACGAGGGAGTACCTGTGACAAGAACACTGCCGAGAACCAGCTGGCGGTGCTGGAACCCGGATGCGTTGCCCCAGTGTGCAAGAGCCAATGGCACGACCGAGGACCAGCTGACGGTGCTGGAACCCGGTTACTAAGCTGTAGGTGCCCGCGCTTAAAAGCACTACCAAGGACCGCCTGGCGTTGGCGGAACTCGGATACCCAGGAGGAGGCACCTAAGCCAAAGGCTCGGCCCGGAACCAGCTGACGGTGCTGGAACCAGGTGGTGGACCCGAAGGTCCACAGGAGAGGAGAGAACAGCTAGGCCGCGAGGCAGCCGCAGTTACCGAACCCCAACAGTCCTACAGGGGGAGCTGGGCCTACTGGCACTACAGAACCAGCCTTGACTACCAGTTCACGCAGCCCACATAGGAAGCTCCTAAACTGGAGGCACCCTGGAGTTGGCTAACCCGACCGCACCACGACGAGGCAAGCATAGGTGTCTCAGTGAAGTTGACACAACCCGGAAACAGCTGACGGTGCTGAAACCAGGCTTGGCACGAGGGAGTACCTGTGACAAGAACACTGCCGAGAACCAGCTGGCGGTGCTGGAACCCGGATGCGTTGCCCCAGTGTGCAAGAGCCAATGGCACGACCGAGGACCAGCTGACGGTGCTGGAACCCGGTTACTAAGCTGTAGGTGCCCGCGCTTAAAAGCACTACCAAGGACCGCCTGGCGTTGGCGGAACTCGGATACCCAGGAGGAGGCACCTAAGCCAAAGGCTCGGCCCGGAACCAGCTGACGGTGCTGGAACCAGGTGGTGGACCCGAAGGTCCACAGGAGAGGAGAGAACAGCTAGGCCGCGAGGCAGCCGCAGTTACCGAACCCCAACAGTCCTACAGGGGGAGCTGGGCCTACTGGCACTACAGAACCAGCCTTGACTACCAGTTCACGCAGCCCACATAGGAAGCTCCTAAACTGGAGGCACCCTGGAGTTGGCTAACCCGACCGCACCACGACGAGGCAAGCATAGGTGTCTCAGTGAAGTTGACACAACCCGGAAACAGCTGACGGTGCTGAAACCAGGCTTGGCACGAGGGAGTACCTGTGACAAGAACACTGCCGAGAACCAGCTGGCGGTGCTGGAACCCGGATGCGTTGCCCCAGTGTGCAAGAGCCAATGGCACGACCGAGGACCAGCTGACGGTGCTGGAACCCGGTTACTAAGCTGTAGGTGCCCGCGCTTAAAAGCACTACCAAGGACCGCCTGGCGTTGGCGGAACTCGGATACCCAGGAGGAGGCACCTAAGCCAAAGGCTCGGCCCGGAACCAGCTGACGGTGCTGGAACCAGGTGGTGGACCCGAAGGTCCACAGGAGAGGAGAGAACAGCTAGGCCGCGAGGCAGCCGCAGTTACCGAACCCCAACAGTCCTACAGGGGGAGCTGGGCCTACTGGCACTACAGAACCAGCCTTGACTACCAGTTCACGCAGCCCACATAGGAAGCTCCTAAACTGGAGGCACCCTGGAGTTGGCTAACCCGACCGCACCACGACGAGGCAAGCATAGGTGTCTCAGTGAAGTTGACACAACCCGGAAACAGCTGACGGTGCTGAAACCAGGCTTGGCACGAGGGAGTACCTGTGACAAGAACACTGCCGAGAACCAGCTGGCGGTGCTGGAACCCGGATGCGTTGCCCCAGTGTGCAAGAGCCAATGGCACGACCGAGGACCAGCTGACGGTGCTGGAACCCGGTTACTAAGCTGTAGGTGCCCGCGCTTAAAAGCACTACCAAGGACCGCCTGGCGTTGGCGGAACTCGGATACCCAGGAGGAGGCACCTAAGCCAAAGGCTCGGCCCGGAACCAGCTGACGGTGCTGGAACCAGGTGGTGGACCCGAAGGTCCACAGGAGAGGAGAGAACAGCTAGGCCGCGAGGCAGCCGCAGTTACCGAACCCCAACAGTCCTACAGGGGGAGCTGGGCCTACTGGCACTACAGAACCAGCCTTGACTACCAGTTCACGCAGCCCACATAGGAAGCTCCTAAACTGGAGGCACCCTGGAGTTGGCTAACCCGACCGCACCACGACGAGGCAAGCATAGGTGTCTCAGTGAAGTTGACACAACCCGGAAACAGCTGACGGTGCTGAAACCAGGCTTGGCACGAGGGAGTACCTGTGACAAGAACACTGCCGAGAACCAGCTGGCGGTGCTGGAACCCGGATGCGTTGCCCCAGTGTGCAAGAGCCAATGGCACGACCGAGGACCAGCTGACGGTGCTGGAACCCGGTTACTAAGCTGTAGGTGCCCGCGCTTAAAAGCACTACCAAGGACCGCCTGGCGTTGGCGGAACTCGGATACCCAGGAGGAGGCACCTAAGCCAAAGGCTCGGCCCGGAACCAGCTGACGGTGCTGGAACCAGGTGGTGGACCCGAAGGTCCACAGGAGAGGAGAGAACAGCTAGGCCGCGAGGCAGCCGCAGTTACCGAACCCCAACAGTCCTACAGGGGGAGCTGGGCCTACTGGCACTACAGAACCAGCCTTGACTACCAGTTCACGCAGCCCACATAGGAAGCTCCTAAACTGGAGGCACCCTGGAGTTGGCTAACCCGACCGCACCACGACGAGGCAAGCATAGGTGTCTCAGTGAAGTTGACACAACCCGGAAACAGCTGACGGTGCTGAAACCAGGCTTGGCACGAGGGAGTACCTGTGACAAGAACACTGCCGAGAACCAGCTGGCGGTGCTGGAACCCGGATGCGTTGCCCCAGTGTGCAAGAGCCAATGGCACGACCGAGGACCAGCTGACGGTGCTGGAACCCGGTTACTAAGCTGTAGGTGCCCGCGCTTAAAAGCACTACCAAGGACCGCCTGGCGTTGGCGGAACTCGGATACCCAGGAGGAGGCACCTAAGCCAAAGGCTCGGCCCGGAACCAGCTGACGGTGCTGGAACCAGGTGGTGGACCCGAAGGTCCACAGGAGAGGAGAGAACAGCTAGGCCGCGAGGCAGCCGCAGTTACCGAACCCCAACAGTCCTACAGGGGGAGCTGGGCCTACTGGCACTACAGAACCAGCCTTGACTACCAGTTCACGCAGCCCACATAGGAAGCTCCTAAACTGGAGGCACCCTGGAGTTGGCTAACCCGACCGCACCACGACGAGGCAAGCATAGGTGTCTCAGTGAAGTTGACACAACCCGGAAACAGCTGACGGTGCTGAAACCAGGCTTGGCACGAGGGAGTACCTGTGACAAGAACACTGCCGAGAACCAGCTGGCGGTGCTGGAACCCGGATGCGTTGCCCCAGTGTGCAAGAGCCAATGGCACGACCGAGGACCAGCTGACGGTGCTGGAACCCGGTTACTAAGCTGTAGGTGCCCGCGCTTAAAAGCACTACCAAGGACCGCCTGGCGTTGGCGGAACTCGGATACCCAGGAGGAGGCACCTAAGCCAAAGGCTCGGCCCGGAACCAGCTGACGGTGCTGGAACCAGGTGGTGGACCCGAAGGTCCACAGGAGAGGAGAGAACAGCTAGGCCGCGAGGCAGCCGCAGTTACCGAACCCCAACAGTCCTACAGGGGGAGCTGGGCCTACTGGCACTACAGAACCAGCCTTGACTACCAGTTCACGCAGCCCACATAGGAAGCTCCTAAACTGGAGGCACCCTGGAGTTGGCTAACCCGACCGCACCACGACGAGGCAAGCATAGGTGTCTCAGTGAAGTTGACACAACCCGGAAACAGCTGACGGTGCTGAAACCAGGCTTGGCACGAGGGAGTACCTGTGACAAGAACACTGCCGAGAACCAGCTGGCGGTGCTGGAACCCGGATGCGTTGCCCCAGTGTGCAAGAGCCAATGGCACGACCGAGGACCAGCTGACGGTGCTGGAACCCGGTTACTAAGCTGTAGGTGCCCGCGCTTAAAAGCACTACCAAGGACCGCCTGGCGTTGGCGGAACTCGGATACCCAGGAGGAGGCACCTAAGCCAAAGGCTCGGCCCGGAACCAGCTGACGGTGCTGGAACCAGGTGGTGGACCCGAAGGTCCACAGGAGAGGAGAGAACAGCTAGGCCGCGAGGCAGCCGCAGTTACCGAACCCCAACAGTCCTACAGGGGGAGCTGGGCCTACTGGCACTACAGAACCAGCCTTGACTACCAGTTCACGCAGCCCACATAGGAAGCTCCTAAACTGGAGGCACCCTGGAGTTGGCTAACCCGACCGCACCACGACGAGGCAAGCATAGGTGTCTCAGTGAAGTTGACACAACCCGGAAACAGCTGACGGTGCTGAAACCAGGCTTGGCACGAGGGAGTACCTGTGACAAGAACACTGCCGAGAACCAGCTGGCGGTGCTGGAACCCGGATGCGTTGCCCCAGTGTGCAAGAGCCAATGGCACGACCGAGGACCAGCTGACGGTGCTGGAACCCGGTTACTAAGCTGTAGGTGCCCGCGCTTAAAAGCACTACCAAGGACCGCCTGGCGTTGGCGGAACTCGGATACCCAGGAGGAGGCACCTAAGCCAAAGGCTCGGCCCGGAACCAGCTGACGGTGCTGGAACCAGGTGGTGGACCCGAAGGTCCACAGGAGAGGAGAGAACAGCTAGGCCGCGAGGCAGCCGCAGTTACCGAACCCCAACAGTCCTACAGGGGGAGCTGGGCCTACTGGCACTACAGAACCAGCCTTGACTACCAGTTCACGCAGCCCACATAGGAAGCTCCTAAACTGGAGGCACCCTGGAGTTGGCTAACCCGACCGCACCACGACGAGGCAAGCATAGGTGTCTCAGTGAAGTTGACACAACCCGGAAACAGCTGACGGTGCTGAAACCAGGCTTGGCACGAGGGAGTACCTGTGACAAGAACACTGCCGAGAACCAGCTGGCGGTGCTGGAACCCGGATGCGTTGCCCCAGTGTGCAAGAGCCAATGGCACGACCGAGGACCAGCTGACGGTGCTGGAACCCGGTTACTAAGCTGTAGGTGCCCGCGCTTAAAAGCACTACCAAGGACCGCCTGGCGTTGGCGGAACTCGGATACCCAGGAGGAGGCACCTAAGCCAAAGGCTCGGCCCGGAACCAGCTGACGGTGCTGGAACCAGGTGGTGGACCCGAAGGTCCACAGGAGAGGAGAGAACAGCTAGGCCGCGAGGCAGCCGCAGTTACCGAACCCCAACAGTCCTACAGGGGGAGCTGGGCCTACTGGCACTACAGAACCAGCCTTGACTACCAGTTCACGCAGCCCACATAGGAAGCTCCTAAACTGGAGGCACCCTGGAGTTGGCTAACCCGACCGCACCACGACGAGGCAAGCATAGGTGTCTCAGTGAAGTTGACACAACCCGGAAACAGCTGACGGTGCTGAAACCAGGCTTGGCACGAGGGAGTACCTGTGACAAGAACACTGCCGAGAACCAGCTGGCGGTGCTGGAACCCGGATGCGTTGCCCCAGTGTGCAAGAGCCAATGGCACGACCGAGGACCAGCTGACGGTGCTGGAACCCGGTTACTAAGCTGTAGGTGCCCGCGCTTAAAAGCACTACCAAGGACCGCCTGGCGTTGGCGGAACTCGGATACCCAGGAGGAGGCACCTAAGCCAAAGGCTCGGCCCGGAACCAGCTGACGGTGCTGGAACCAGGTGGTGGACCCGAAGGTCCACAGGAGAGGAGAGAACAGCTAGGCCGCGAGGCAGCCGCAGTTACCGAACCCCAACAGTCCTACAGGGGGAGCTGGGCCTACTGGCACTACAGAACCAGCCTTGACTACCAGTTCACGCAGCCCACATAGGAAGCTCCTAAACTGGAGGCACCCTGGAGTTGGCTAACCCGACCGCACCACGACGAGGCAAGCATAGGTGTCTCAGTGAAGTTGACACAACCCGGAAACAGCTGACGGTGCTGAAACCAGGCTTGGCACGAGGGAGTACCTGTGACAAGAACACTGCCGAGAACCAGCTGGCGGTGCTGGAACCCGGATGCGTTGCCCCAGTGTGCAAGAGCCAATGGCACGACCGAGGACCAGCTGACGGTGCTGGAACCCGGTTACTAAGCTGTAGGTGCCCGCGCTTAAAAGCACTACCAAGGACCGCCTGGCGTTGGCGGAACTCGGATACCCAGGAGGAGGCACCTAAGCCAAAGGCTCGGCCCGGAACCAGCTGACGGTGCTGGAACCAGGTGGTGGACCCGAAGGTCCACAGGAGAGGAGAGAACAGCTAGGCCGCGAGGCAGCCGCAGTTACCGAACCCCAACAGTCCTACAGGGGGAGCTGGGCCTACTGGCACTACAGAACCAGCCTTGACTACCAGTTCACGCAGCCCACATAGGAAGCTCCTAAACTGGAGGCACCCTGGAGTTGGCTAACCCGACCGCACCACGACGAGGCAAGCATAGGTGTCTCAGTGAAGTTGACACAACCCGGAAACAGCTGACGGTGCTGAAACCAGGCTTGGCACGAGGGAGTACCTGTGACAAGAACACTGCCGAGAACCAGCTGGCGGTGCTGGAACCCGGATGCGTTGCCCCAGTGTGCAAGAGCCAATGGCACGACCGAGGACCAGCTGACGGTGCTGGAACCCGGTTACTAAGCTGTAGGTGCCCGCGCTTAAAAGCACTACCAAGGACCGCCTGGCGTTGGCGGAACTCGGATACCCAGGAGGAGGCACCTAAGCCAAAGGCTCGGCCCGGAACCAGCTGACGGTGCTGGAACCAGGTGGTGGACCCGAAGGTCCACAGGAGAGGAGAGAACAGCTAGGCCGCGAGGCAGCCGCAGTTACCGAACCCCAACAGTCCTACAGGGGGAGCTGGGCCTACTGGCACTACAGAACCAGCCTTGACTACCAGTTCACGCAGCCCACATAGGAAGCTCCTAAACTGGAGGCACCCTGGAGTTGGCTAACCCGACCGCACCACGACGAGGCAAGCATAGGTGTCTCAGTGAAGTTGACACAACCCGGAAACAGCTGACGGTGCTGAAACCAGGCTTGGCACGAGGGAGTACCTGTGACAAGAACACTGCCGAGAACCAGCTGGCGGTGCTGGAACCCGGATGCGTTGCCCCAGTGTGCAAGAGCCAATGGCACGACCGAGGACCAGCTGACGGTGCTGGAACCCGGTTACTAAGCTGTAGGTGCCCGCGCTTAAAAGCACTACCAAGGACCGCCTGGCGTTGGCGGAACTCGGATACCCAGGAGGAGGCACCTAAGCCAAAGGCTCGGCCCGGAACCAGCTGACGGTGCTGGAACCAGGTGGTGGACCCGAAGGTCCACAGGAGAGGAGAGAACAGCTAGGCCGCGAGGCAGCCGCAGTTACCGAACCCCAACAGTCCTACAGGGGGAGCTGGGCCTACTGGCACTACAGAACCAGCCTTGACTACCAGTTCACGCAGCCCACATAGGAAGCTCCTAAACTGGAGGCACCCTGGAGTTGGCTAACCCGACCGCACCACGACGAGGCAAGCATAGGTGTCTCAGTGAAGTTGACACAACCCGGAAACAGCTGACGGTGCTGAAACCAGGCTTGGCACGAGGGAGTACCTGTGACAAGAACACTGCCGAGAACCAGCTGGCGGTGCTGGAACCCGGATGCGTTGCCCCAGTGTGCAAGAGCCAATGGCACGACCGAGGACCAGCTGACGGTGCTGGAACCCGGTTACTAAGCTGTAGGTGCCCGCGCTTAAAAGCACTACCAAGGACCGCCTGGCGTTGGCGGAACTCGGATACCCAGGAGGAGGCACCTAAGCCAAAGGCTCGGCCCGGAACCAGCTGACGGTGCTGGAACCAGGTGGTGGACCCGAAGGTCCACAGGAGAGGAGAGAACAGCTAGGCCGCGAGGCAGCCGCAGTTACCGAACCCCAACAGTCCTACAGGGGGAGCTGGGCCTACTGGCACTACAGAACCAGCCTTGACTACCAGTTCACGCAGCCCACATAGGAAGCTCCTAAACTGGAGGCACCCTGGAGTTGGCTAACCCGACCGCACCACGACGAGGCAAGCATAGGTGTCTCAGTGAGCTTGACACAACCCGGAAACAGCTGACGGTGCTGAAACCAGGCTTGGCACGAGGGAGTACCTGTGACAAAAACACTGCCGAGAACCAGCTGGCGGTGCTGGAACCCGGATGCGTTGCCCCAGTGTGCAAGAGCCAATGGCACGACCGAGGACCAGCTGACGGTGCTGGAACCCGGTTACTAAGCTGTAGGTGCCCGCGCTTAAAAGCACTACCAAGGACCGCCTGGCGTTGGCGGAACTCGGATACCCAGGAGGAGGCACCTAAGCCAAAGGCTCGGCCCGGAACCAGCTGACGGTGCTGGAACCAGGTGGTGGACCCGAAGGTCCACAGGAGAGGAGAGAACAGCTAGGCCGCGAGGCAGCCGCAGTTACCGAACCCCAACAGTCCTACAGGGGGAGCTGGGCCTACTGGCACTACAGAACCAGCCTTGACTACCAGTTCACGCAGCCCACATAGGAAGCTCCTAAACTGGAGGCACCCTGGAGTTGGCTAACCCGACCGCACCACGACGAGGCAAGCATAGGTGTCTCAGTGAGCTTGACACAACCCGGAAACAGCTGACGGTGCTGAAACCAGGCTTGGCACGAGGGAGTACCTGTGACAAAAACACTGCCGAGAACCAGCTGGCGGTGCTGGAACCCGGATGCGTTGCCTTGCCTATTAAAGATTGTCTTCCTAGAGCCCCAACTAGCGGTGTTGGAGCAAAGGGTAAGCAGGGGGAGATGAGTGTAGGCCGAAGCCTGCACTGGAGGCAGCTTTGTGTCTGCGTTGCGTTTGCAGGACACTTTGCCGGCTACACACTGGGGGAACAGCTGGCGTTGCTGAACCCCACTAACACAATGGCGTGTGTTTTTCTCTGTGCAGCTAGCACTTGCGGGCAAAAACTAGCGATGTTAGAGCCCGTGTTGAAGCAGGAGGAGGAGGAGAGGAGCAGAGTGTAGGCCGAAGCTTAGTTGAACCAATTTCAAAGGAAACCTTTAACCCCCCCCTCAGGTGTTACAAAGTACAAGAGACACACCTTGTGCAGTATTAATGCTGCACAAGTGAAAGGTTGCTCTATTAATTTGTCTACTTGCACACGCTGAATGAAAGACATACACAATTTACCCCATTCTACAGTCAAACTGTAGTGGATGCGTGACTTGGTTTTTTGATGAGACGCAGCACAGGTGTCCAAAATAACGCCTTGGTGCTTGGAGCAGCTTCCTGAGCGTTGTTATTTGCTGTACAGGAGTCTGCGCTCTTGTGTTATCCCTTGGCAATGCCCTGTTAGCGCTGCCCATCTTATGACATCATTTCATGTTGGCCGGTGCGGTTAACGATGGCCATAAATCCCAGACCCACAGTGTCTTTTCATAAAGCCACACTGCGGTGCTGGGATTCGTGGCCTTGAGCAGTAAATATTTTGGCCGCTCACACACGTCCTTACACCTGCTTCAGACTGGGCGGCCTCTGCTGATCCCTTCTTGCATGCCGCGGCCATGAGGCTGCACAGTCTGAAGAAGGCTGAAGGAGATGAGTTAAGACAGGCGAAGATATGCACTGCTCGTGCCCATCAATCACACCCTCGCAGTCAAAATAATTAAGACAACGAGGAGCATTTTATTCAGGCAGGGCGGACGAACAGGCGCAAGTAGCCAACCAATGATGTCAGAAGACGGGAAGCGCTACCAAGGGGGGTGCTGCGTATCATTAGAAAGGAAAGTCACACCTCAGGGACAGTGGAATGGTCTCAAAGAGACACATTTTGTACGTGTTGAGTTCCACGTGGGCAAGGAGAAAACATCAGCCACCTTGTACAAATGCAGCAGTACTGCTGTACAAGGTGGCTGTTATACATAGAAACACCTGGGGGTGGGGGCCAGGCTCCCTTCAATTTCAGTTCATGTGCCTGCGTGGCGTTTGCAGGTCACGTTGCAAGCTGCACAGCAGGGGAACAGCTGGCGGTGCTGAACCCCACTAACACATTGGCTGGTGTTTTTCTCTGTGCAGCTAGCATTTCCGGGCAAAAACTAGCGGTGTTTGAGCCCAGGGTCAGCAGGAGGAGGAGGAGAGGAGCAAAGTGTAGGCCGAAGCCTGCACTGGTGGCAGCTTTTGGTCGGTTGTGCCAGCGTGGCTTGTGCTGGACACGATGCCGGCTACACAGCGGGGGAACAGCTGGCGTTGCTGAACCCCACTAACACATTGGCTGGTGTTTTTCTCTGTGCAGCTAGCATTTCCGGGCAAAAACTAGCGTTGTTAGAGCCCAGGGTCAGCAGGAGGAGGAGGAGAGGAGCAAAGTGTAGGCCGAAGCCTAGTTGAACCAATTTCAAAGGTTACCTTTAACCCCCCCTCAGGTGTTACAAAGAACAAGAGCCACTCCTTCTGCAGCATTAATGCTGCACAAGTAAAAGGTTGCTCTATTAATTTGTCTACTTGCACAAGCTGAATGCAACACGTAGACTATTTAGCCCATTATACTGTTTAACAGTAGTGGAGGCGTGACTTGTCTTTTTAAAGAAAAGCAGCACAGGTGTCGAAAACACCTTTTTGCATGGGCGCAGCTTCCTGAGCGTTGTTAGTTGCTGTACAGGAGTCTGCGCTCTTGTGATCCTTTGGCCATGCGCTGTGAGCGCTTCCTGTCTTATGACCTCATTTCATGTTGGCCGTTGCGGTTAGCGATGGACATGAATCCCAGACCCACAGTGTGTTTTTAAAAAATCACACTGCGGTGCTGGGATTCGTGCCCTGGTGCAGTAAATATGTTTGCCGCTCACACATGTCCTTACACCTGCTTCAGACTGGACGGCCTCATCTGATCCCTTATCGCCTGCCGAGGCCATGAGGACACCCAGTCTGAAGAAGGCGGAAGGAGATGAGTGAACACAGGCAAACATATGCACTGCACATGCCCATCAATCACACCCTCGCTGTCCAAAAAAATAAGACACCGAGGGGCGTTGTTTCGAGCAGGGGAGATGCACAGGCGCAGCCAGCTAACCAATGATGTCAAAAGACGGGCAGCGCTAACAAGGGTGGTGCTGCGTGTCATTACAAAGGAAAGTCACACCTCAGGGACATTGTAATGGTCTCTAATGAGACACATTTTGTACGTGTTGAGTTCCACGTGGGCAAGGAGAAAAAGTCAGCCACCTCGTACAAATGCAGCAGTACTGCTGTACAAGGTGGCTGTTATACATAGAAACACCTGGGGGGGTGGGGGGCAGGCTCCCTTCAATTTCAGTTCATGTGCCTGCGTGGCGTTTGCAGGTCACGTTGCAAGCTACACAGCAGGGGAACAGCTGGCGTTGCTGAACCCCACTGACACATTGACTGGTGTTTTTCTCTGTGCAGATTGCAAGTCCGGGCAAAAACTAGCGGTGTTAGAGCCCAGGGTCAGCAGGAGGAGGAGGAGAGGAGCAAAGTGTAGGCCGAAGCCTGCACTGGTGGCAGCTTTTGGTCGGTTGTGCCAGCGTGGCTTGTGCTGGACACGATGCCGGCTACACAGCGGGGGAACAGCTGGCGGTGCTGAACCCCACTAACACATTGGCTGGTGTTTTTCTCTGTGCAGCTAGCATTTCCGGGCAAAAACTAGCGGTGTTTGAGCCCAGGGTCAGCAGGAGGAGTAGAGGAGCAGAGTGTAGGCCGAAGCCTAGTTGAACCAATTTCCAAGGTTACCTTTAACCCCCCCCCTCAGGTGTTGCAAGGTACAAGAGCCACACCTTGAACAGCATTAATGATGCACAAGTCAAAGGTTGCTCTATTTAATTTTGCTCCTTGCACACGCTGAATTAAACACGTACACTATTTAGCCCATTATACTGTCAAACAGTTGTGGAGGCGTGACTTGTCTTTTTAACGAGACGCAGCACAGGTGTCAAAATTTGCACCTAGGTACTGGGCGCAGATTCCTGAGCGTTGTTATTTGCTGTACAGGAGTCTGCGCTCTTGTGTTATCCCTTGGCAATACCCTGTTAGTGCAGGCCGTCTCATGACCTCATTTCATGTTGGCCGGTGCGGTTAACGATGGCCATAAATCCCAGACCCACAGTGGCTTTTCCTAAAGTCACACTGCGGTGCTGGGATTCGTGGCCTTGTGCAGTAAATATGTTCGCCGCTCACACATGTCCTTACACCTGCTTCAGACTGGGCGGCCTCAGCTGATCCCTTATCGCATGCCGCGGCCATGAGGCCGCACAGTCAGAAGAAGGCGGAAGGAGGGGAGTGAAAACAGGGGAACATATGCACTGCTCGTGCCCATCAATCACACCCTCGCAGTCAAAATATATGAGACAACGGGGGGCGTTGTGTCGGGCAGGGGGGACGCACAGGCACAGCCAGCCAACCAATGATGTCAGGAGACGGGCAGCGCTAACAATGGGGGTGCTGCGTGTCATTACAAAGGAAAGTCACACCTCAGGGACATTGTAATGGTCTCTAATGAGACACATTTTGTACGTGTTGAGTTCCACGTGGGCAAGGAGAAAAAGTCAGCCACCTCGTACAAATGCAGCAGTACTGCTGTACAAGGTGGCTGATATACATAGAAACACCTGGGGGGGTGGGGGGCAGGCTCCCTTCAATTTCAGTTCATGTGCCTGCGTGGCGTTTGCAGGTCACGTTGCAAGCTACACAGCAGGGGAACAGCTGGCGTTGCTGAACCCCACTGACACATTGACTGGTGTTTTTCTCTGTGCAGATTGCATGTCCGGGCAAAAACTAGCGGTGTTAGAGCCCAGGGTCAGCAGGAGGAGGAGGAGAGGAGCAAAGTGTAGGCCGAAGCCTGCACTGGTGGCAGCTTTTGTTCTGTTGTGCCAGCGTGGCTTGTGCTGGACACGTTGCCGACTACACAGCAGGGGAACAGCTGGCGGTGCTGAACCCCACTAACACATTGGCTGGTGTTTTTCTCTGTGCAGCTAGCATTTCCGGGCAAAAACTAGCGGTGTTTGAGCCCAGGGTCAGCAGGAGGAGTAGAGGAGCAGAGTGTAGGCCGAAGCCTAGTTGAACCAATTTCAAAGGTTACCTTTAACCCCCCCCTCAGGTGTTGCAAGGTACAAGAGCCACACCTTGAACAGCATTAATGATGCACAAGTCAAAGGTTGCTCTATTTAATTTTGCTCCTTGCACACGCTGAATTAAACACGTACACTATTTAGCCCATTATACTGTCAAACAGTTGTGGAGGCGTGACTTGTCTTTTTAACGAGACGCAGCACAGGTGTCAAAATTTGCACCTAGGTACTGGGCGCAGATTCCTGAGCGTTGTTATTTGCTGTACAGGAGTCTGCGCTCTTGTGTTATCCCTTGGCAATACCCTGTTAGTGCAGGCCGTCTCATGACCTCATTTCATGTTGGCCGGTGCGGTTAACGATGGCCATAAATCCCAGACCCACAGTGGCTTTTCCTAAAGTCACACTGCGGTGCTGGGATTCGTGGCCTTGTGCAGTAAATATGTTCGCCGCTCACACATGTCCTTACACCTGCTTCAGACTGGGCGGCCTCAGCTGATCCCTTATCGCATGCCGCGGCCATGAGGCCGCACAGTCAGAAGAAGGCGGAAGGAGGGGAGTGAAAACAGGGGAACATATGCACTGCTCGTGCCCATCAATCACACCCTCGCAGTCAAAATATATGAGACAACGGGGGGCGTTGTGTCGGGCAGGGGGGACGCACAGGCACAGCCAGCCAACCAATGATGTCAGGAGACGGGCAGCGCTAACAATGGGGGTGCTGCGTGTCATTACAAAGGAAAGTCACACCTCAGGGACATTGTAATGGTCTCTAATGAGACACATTTTGTACGTGTTGAGTTCCACGTGGGCAAGGAGAAAAAGTCAGCCACCTCGTACAAATGCAGCAGTACTGCTGTACAAGGTGGCTGATATACATAGAAACACCTGGGGGGGTGGGGGGCAGGCTCCCTTCAATTTCAGTTCATGTGCCTGCGTGGCGTTTGCAGGTCACGTTGCAAGCTACACAGCAGGGGAACAGCTGGCGTTGCTGAACCCCACTGACACATTGACTGGTGTTTTTCTCTGTGCAGATTGCATGTCCGGGCAAAAACTAGCGGTGTTAGAGCCCAGGGTCAGCAGGAGGAGGAGGAGAGGAGCAAAGTGTAGGCCGAAGCCTGCACTGGTGGCAGCTTTTGTTCTGTTGTGCCAGCGTGGCTTGTGCTGGACACGTTGCCGACTACACAGCAGGGGAACAGCTGGCGGTGCTGAACCCCACTAACACATTGGCTGGTGTTTTTCTCTGTGCAGCTAGCATGTCCGGGCAGAAACTGGCGTTGTTTGAGCCCAGGGTCAGCAGGAGGAGGAGAGGAGCAAAGTGTAGGCCGAAGCCTGCACTGGTGGCAGCTTTTGGTCGGTTGTGCCAGCGTGGCTTGTGCTGGACACGATGCCGGCTACACAGCGGGGGAACAGCAGGCGGTGCTGAACCCCACTAACACATTGGCTGGTGTTTTTCTCTGTGCAGCTAGCATGTCCGGGCAGAAACTGGCGTTGTTTGAGCCCAGGGTCAGCAGGAGGAGGAGAGGAGCAAAGTGTAGGCCGAAGCCTGCACTGGTGGCAGCTTTTGGTCGGTTGTGCCAGCGTGGCTTGTGCTGGACACGTTGCCGACTACACAGCAGGGGAACAGCTGGCGGTGCTGAACCCCACTAACACATTGGCTGGTGTTTTTCTCTGTGCAGCTAGCATTTCCGGGCAAAAACTAGCGGTGTTTGAGCCCAGGGTCAGCAGGAGGAGTAGAGGAGCAGAGTGTAGGCCGAAGCCTAGTTGAACCAATTTCAAAGGTTACCTTTAACCCCCCCCTCAGGTGTTGCAAGGTACAAGAGCCACACCTTGTGCAGCATTAATGCTGCACAAGTAAAAGGTTGCTCTATTTGTTTTGCTCCTTGCACACGCTGACTAAAACACGTACACTATTTAGCCCATTATACTGTCAAACAGTTGTGGAGGCGTGACTTGTCTTTTTAACGAGACGCAGCACAGGTGTCAAAATTTGCACCTAGGTACTGGGCGCAGATTCCTGAGCGTTGTTATTTGCTGTACAGGAGTCTGCGCTATTGTGATCCCTTGGCCATGCGCTGTGAGCGCTTCCTGTCTTCTGACCTCATTTCATGTCGGCCGTTGCGGTTAGCGATGGACATGAATCCCAGACCCACAGTGTGTTTTTAAAAAATCACACTGCGGTGCTGGGATTCGTGCCCTGGTGCACTAAATATGTTTGCCGCTCACACATGTCCTTACACCTGCTTCAGACTGGGCGGCCTCATCTGATCCCTTATCGCCTGCCGCGGCCATGAGGACACCCAGTCTGAAGAAGGCGGAAGGAGATGAGTGAACACAGGCAAACATATGCACTGCACATGCCCATCAATCACACCCTCGCTGTCCAAAAAAATAAGACACCGAGGGGCGTTGTTTCGAGCAGGGGAGATGCACAGGCGCAGCCAGCTAACCAATGATGTCAAAAGACGGGCAGCGCTAACAAGGGTGGTGCTGCGTGTCATTACAAAGGAAAGTCACACCTCAGGGACATTGTAATGGTCTCTAATGAGACACATTTTGTACGTGTTGAGTTCCACGTGGGCAAGGAGAAAAAGTCAGCCACCTCGTACAAATGCAGCAGTACTGCTGTACAAGGTGGCTGATATACATAGAAACACCTGTGGGTGGGGGGCAGGCTCCCTTCAATTTCAGTTCATGTGCCTGCGTGGCGTTTGCAGGTCACGTTGCAAGCTACACAGCAAGGGAACAGCTGGCGTTGCTGAACCCCACTGACACATTGACTGGTGTTTTTCTCTGTGCAGATTGCATGTCCGGGCAGAAACTGGCGTTGTTTGAGCCCAGGGTCAGCAGGAGGAGGAGAGGAGCAAAGTGTAGGCCGAAGCCTGCACTGGTGGCAGCTTTTGGTCGGTTGTGCCAGCGTGGCTTGTGCTGGACACGATGCCGGCTACACAGCGGGGGAACAGCAGGCGGTGCTGAACCCCACTAACACATTGGCTGGTGTTTTTCTCTGTGCAGCTAGCATGTCCGGGCAGAAACTGGCGTTGTTTGAGCCCAGGGTCAGCAGGAGGAGGAGAGGAGCAAAGTGTAGGCCGAAGCCTGCACTGGTGGCAGCTTTTGGTCGGTTGTGCCAGCGTGGCTTTTGCTGGACACGATGCCGGCTACACAGCGGGGGAACAGCTGGCGGTGCTGAACCCCACTAACACATTGGCTGGTGTTTTTCTCTGTGCAGCTAGCATTTCCGGGCAAAAACTAGCGCTGTTTGAGCCCAGGGTCAGCAGGAGGAGTAGAGGAGCAGAGTGTAGGCCGAAGCCTAGTTGAACCAATTTCAAAGGTTACCTTTAACCCCCCCCTCAGGTGTTGCAAGGTACAAGAGCCACACCTTGTGCAGCATTAATGCTGCACAAGTAAAAGGTTGCTCTATTTGTTTTGCTCCTTGCACACGCTGACTAAAACACGTACACTATTTAGCCCATTATACTGTCAAACAGTTGTGGAGGCGTGACTTGTCTTTTTAACGAGACGCAGCACAGGTGTCAAAATTTGCACCTAGGTACTGGGCGCAGATTCCTGAGCGTTGTTATTTGCTGTACAGGAGTCTGCGCTATTGTGATCCCTTGGCCATGCGCTGTGAGCGCTTCCTGTCTTCTGACCTCATTTCATGTCGGCCGTTGCGGTTAGCGATGGACATGAATCCCAGACCCACAGTGTGTTTTCAAACAATCACACTACGTGGCTGGGATTCGTGGCCTTGTGCAGTAAATAGGTTTGCCGCTTACACATGTCCTTACACCGGCTCCAGACTGGGCGGCCTCAGCTGATCCCTTATCGCCTACCACGGCCAGGAGGCCGCACAGTCTGAAGAAGGCGGAAGGAGATGAGTTAAGACAGGCGAACATATGCACTGCTCGTGCCCATAAACCACACCCTCGCTGACAAAATAAATATGACAACGAGGGGCGTTGTTTCTAGCAGGGCGGATGCACAGGCGCAGCCAGCTAACCATGATGACAAAAGACGGGAAACGCTACCAAGGGGGGTGCTGCGTATCATTACAAAGGAAAGTCACACCTCAGGGACAGTGGAATGGTCTCAATGAGACACATTTTGTACGTGTTGAGTTCCACGTGGGCAAGGAGAAAAAGTCAGCCACCTTGTACAAATGCAGCAGTACTGCTGTACTAGGTGGCTGTTATACATAGAAACACCTGGGGGGGTGGGGCCAGGTTCCCTTTTAATTTCAGTTCCTGTGCCTGCATGGCGTTTGCAGGTCACGTTGCCGGCTACACAGCAGGGGAACAGCTGGCGTTGCTGAACCCCACTAACACATTGGCTGGTGTTTTTCTCTGTGCAGCTAGCACTTCCGGGCAAAAACTAGCGGTGTTTGAGCCCAGGGTCAGCAGGAGGAGGAGAGGAGCAGAGTGTAGGCCGAAGCCTGCACTGGTGGCAGCTTTTGTTCTGTTGTGCCAGCGTGGCTTGTGCTGGACACGTTGCCGACTACACAGCAGGGGAACAGCTGGCGGTGCTGAACCCCACTGACACATCACCTAGTGTTTTTTTCTGTGTAGACAACACTTCCAGGTGGCAACTGACAGTGTTGAAACCCAGGGAATCAAAGAGGAGCAGAGTGTAGGCCGAAGCCTGCAGTGGAGCAAGTTGAAAGGGAACCTTTAACCCCCCCCCCCAGGCATTTGTTGCTGAAAGAGCCATCTTGTACAGCAGTAATACTGCACATGGAAAATGGTGGCTCCGAAAATTATGCTCCTTGCAAACGCTGAAGTACACACTCATATAATGTGTCCCCTCACACCGTCAAACCATCCCGGAAGTGGGACTTTCCTTTGTAATGTGACACAGCACAGCCGTCATTCCAACCCCCTTGGTGCCGGGCACCACCTCCTCAACGTTGTTTGGTTCTGTCACGGAGCCCGCACTGTAATGTTATCCCTTGGCCATGCACAGTTAGCGGTGCCCGTCTTCTGACATCATGTAGGTGTCAGGCTGGCAGTGCCTGTGCGTCCAAGCTGCCCGAGATCCAACCTTGCAGTGTCATCTAATGTAGTCCCACTGCGGGCCAGGGATCCATGGGCATGCGCAGTGCATATCATCGCCTCTCACTCACCTCCTTCCTGCTTCTTCAGACTGTGCGGCGTCACGGCCGTGGCATGCTATTAGGGATCAGCTGACGCCGCCTAGTCTGAAGAAGCGTGAAGAAGGGGAGTGAGAGGCTAGTATATGCACTGCGCATGGCCATGGATACCAGGCCCACTGTGGGATCACATTAGACGACACTGCGAGGTGTGATTTCGGGCAGCGTGGACGCACAGGCGCAGCCAGGACGACAACAAATGATGTCAGAGGACGGGCAGCGCAAACTGTGCATGGCCAAGGGATAACATAACAGCGCAGGGTCCATGACGGAATCAAACAACGCTAAGGAGGCAGCGCACGGTGCCAAGGGGGTAGCAATGACGGCTGTGCTGTGTCACATTACAAAGGAAAGTCCCACCTCCGGGACGGTTGGACGGTGTGAGGGGACACATTACATGAGTGTGTAGTTCAGCGTTTGCAAGGAGCATAATTTCAAGAGCGACCTTTCCCTTGTGCAGTATTAGTGCTGCACATGGTGGCTCTTTCAGTAACAAACGCCTAGGGGGGGGGGGGGACAGGTCCCCTTACATTTTAGTTGTGCCAGCGTGGCGGTCGCATGACACGTTGCCGGATACACAGCTGGGGATCAGCTGACGTTACTGAACCCCAATAACAGAGGAGCGACTGTTGACTGTGCACACAGCACTTCCAGGCACCAACTGGCGGTGTTAGAGCCCAGGGACAGCAGGAGGAGCAGATTGGAGGTATTGCCGCACACACAGCTGGGGATCAGCTGACGTTACTGAACCCCAATAACAGAGGAGCGACTGTTGACTGTGCACACAGCACTTCCAGGCACCAACTGGCGGTGTTAGAGCCCAGGGACAGCAGGAGGAGCAGATTGGAGGTATTGCCGCACACACAGCTGGGGATCAGCTGACGTTACTGAACCCCAATAACAGAGGAGCGACTGTTGACTGTGCACACAGCACTTCCAGGCACCAACTGGCGGTGTTAGAGCCCAGGGACAGCAGGAGGAGCAGAGGAACAGAGTGTAGGCCGAAGCCTGATTGGAGCAAGTTGAAAGGAAACCTTTAACCCCCCCCCCCAAGACGTTTGTAGCTGAAAGAGCCATGTTGTGCAGCACTAAGGATGCAAAAGGAAAAGGTTGCTCTTTTAATTATGCTCCTTGCAAACACCGAAGTAAACACTAAAAATGTGTCCCTTTATACCGTTAAACCGTTCCGGAGGTGCGAATTTCCTTCGTAATGGGACACAGCACAGCTGTCATTCCTATCCCCTTGATGCCGTGCGCTGCCTCCTCAGCGTTGTTTTAAGCTGCCACGGAGCCTGCGCTGTTCTGTTAGCCCTTGGCCATGCCCAATTAGCGCTGCCTGTCTTCTGACATAATTTGGTGTCAGGCTGTCAGTGCCTGTGCGTCCACGCTGCTCCAGATCCCACCTCGCAGTCTCATCTAACGTAATCCCACTGCGGGCCTTGGAACCATGGGCATGCACAGTGCATAACCTCGACTCTCACTCCCCTCCTTCCCTCTTCTTCAGACTGTGCGGTGTCACGGCCGTGGCATGCTAGGGATCAGCTGACGGCGCACAGTCTAAAGAAGGCGGAGGGAAATGAGCGAGAGCCCGAGGGGAAGATATGCACTGCGCATGCCCATGGATCCCAGGCCCGCAGTGTGACTCAATCAGAAGACACTGCGAGGCGGGATCTCGGGCACCGCGGCCGCACAGGCGCAGCCAGCCTGACACCAAATTATGTCAGAAGACAGGCAGCGCAAATAGGGCATGCCCAAGGGATAACAGAACAGCGCAGGCTCCGTGACAGCTTAAAACAACGCTGAGGAGGCAGCGCATGGCACCAAGGGGGTAGGAATGACGGCTGTGCTGCGTCACATTACGAAGGAAAGTCCCAGCTCCGGGACGGTATAACGGTATCAGTGAACACATTTTATAAGTGTTAAGTTCTGCGTGTGCAAAGAGCTAAAAAAAAAGAGCTACCTTTTCCTTGTGCAGCATTACTGCTGCACAAGATGGCTCTTTCAGTAACAAACGACGGGGGGGGGGGGGGGGACAGGTTCCCTTACATTTAGGTTGTTGTGCCAGCGTGGCGGTCGCAGGACACATTGCCGGCTACACAGCTGGGGATCAGCTGACGTTACTGAAACCCAATAACACTGGGTCGTATGTTTTTACTGTGCAGCCTGCACTTCTGAGCCGCAACTGGCGGTGTTGGAGCCCAGGAATAGCAGTTCAGGTGGTAGAAAGATGAACACAGCAGGAGACCTGGATGACACCCAATTACTTAATCAGGCAGAGGAGTGGCAAATTCCTGCGAGATCCAGGCCTGGTTCATTTTCAGGAAAGTAAGCCGGTCAACGTTATCGGAGGATAGTCGCATGCGACGGTCTGTTAGTACACCACCTGCGGCACTAAAGACACGTTCCGATAAGACACTAGCCGCAGGGCAAGCCAGCACCTCCAATGCATACTGGCTTAGCTCTGGCCATGTATCCAGCTTAGAGACCCAAAACTTGAACGGGGAAGAGCCGTCTGGGAGTACAGTAAGAGGGCAAGCCATGTAGTCTGTCACCATCTGACGGAACCGTTGCCTCCTGCTGACTGGAGCCGCCGGTGATGGTGTAGACATTTGGGGCGGGCACACAAAAGTGTGCCAGAGTTGTGCCATACTGGGCTTGCCTTGGGCAGAGGCACTGCTTCTGCTCCCTCTTTGGGCAGAGCCTCCCCCACTGCCTCGACGCACTGAGCTGCTTTGTAAAGCACTAGCAGCACTCCTCTCAGTTGGACAGGAGAAGATGATGGAATTCACCAGTGTGTCGTGGTACTCCCGCAATTTACGCTCCCGGGTCAACGCAGGGATGAGGTTTTGGACGTTGTCCCGGTAGCGAGGATCGAGGAGGGTGAACACCCAATAATCAGGCATGTTGAGAATGTGGTCGATGCGGCGGTCGTTTCTCAGGCACTGCAGCATGAAATCCACCATGTGCTGCAGAGTGCCAACCGGCCCAGAAACGCTGTCCCCTGCTTGAGACATGATCTCTGCCCGCTCGTCATCACCCCACCCTCGCTGTACACACTGACCACTGGACAATTGTGTCGCTCCCTCCTCTGGACGGAGCTCTTCCTCCTCCATTGACTCCTCCTCATCCTCCTCACAAATTGGCCCCTGCGTACCCCTTTGTGAGGAACCACGTGGCGCTGACTCTCCAGAAGCTGATGGAAAAGGTGACTCCTCATCCTCCACCTCTTCCACCACATCATCCCTTAACCCTTGCAAAGTTTGCTGAAGCAGGCAGATAAGGGGGACAGTCATGCTGACTAGTGCATCATCTGCACTTGCCATCCGCGTGGAATAATCAAAAGGACGCAAAACCTGGCAGACGTCCTTCATAGTGGCCCACTCTGTGGTTGTGAAGTCTGATCGGCGCTGACTGCGACTTCTTTGCGCCTGATGCAGCTGGTACTCCATAACTGCTTGCTGCTGCTCACACAACCACTCCAACATATGTAACGTGGAATTCCACCGGGTAGGTAGGTCACATATGATGCGGTGTTCCGGAAGGCGGAATCGGCGCTGCAGAGCAGCAATGCGGGATCTGGCCAAGCTGGAACGCCGCAAGTGAGCACACTCTAGGCGGACCTTGTGCAGCAGGGCATCAAGATCCGGATAGTCCCTCAGAAAACTCTGCACAACCAAATTGAGCACATGTGCCAGACATGGGATGTGAGTGAGGTTGCCAAGGGCCAAAGCTGCCACCAGATTTCGGCCATTGTCACACACTACCATGCCTGGCTGGAGATTCGCTGGCAGTAACCACACATCGCTCTCCTGCTTGATGGCATTCCAGAGCTCCTGCGCTGTGTGGCTTCGATGCCCCAATGAAACTAGTTTCAAGACGGCCTGCTGACGTTTGGCCACGGCTGTGCTCATGTCGGTCATAGGTAAACGTTCACGGGTCCATGTGGAGGTGGACTGTGACGGATCCTGCAGAGAGGAATCAGAGGAACTGGTGTAAGAGGAGGAGTCGATGCGTACAGACTGGATTCCTGCAATCCTTGGAGTGGGCAGGACACGTCCTGCGCCACTCGCACGATCTGTACCTGGCTCAACAACATTAACCCAATGGGCAGTGAGGGAAACATATCGCCCCTGTCCATGCTGACTGGTCCACGCATCGGTGGTGAGGTGGACCTTGCTACTGACGGCGTTCAGTAGCGCATGTTTTATGTTTGCCTCAACATGCCTGTGCAGGGCAGGGACAGCCTGCCTGCTGAAGTAAAAGCGGCTGGGCACCTTGTACTGTGGGACTGCCAATGCCATCAAGTCACGGAAGCTGTCAGTCTCCACCAGCCTGAACGAGAGCATTTCCAGGGACAACAGTTTGGCAATGCCTGCATTCAGAGCCTGTGCTCGGGGGTGGTTGGCCGAGAATGCCCGCCTTTTCTCCCATGCCTGTACTACCGATGGCTGTAGAGTAGACTGGGAGTGTGAGGATGACTGGGAAGGTGGTGCTGTGGGTGGAATTACACAAGGTCTCTGGGAGGAAGCCAAACCAGCTGTGCGTGAGCTGGAGGAAGAGGCAACACGAGCTGAAGAGGTGGTAGCTGCCGCTGTTGGTTGGCCTACATCTTCAGTGTGTTTCTGTAACTCCACCGCGTGCCTGGTCCGCACATGTTTCCACATATTTGTGGTATTGAGGTTGCTGACATTTTTCCCTCTTTTTACTTTATGATGACACAGCTTGCATTTGACAAAACAAATGTCATCTGCAACTGTGTCAAAAAAGGACCAGGCACTGCAAGTCTTGGGAGCGCCCTTTTTGGCTTTGGAAAGAGACAGGCTCCTAACGGGTGCCAAAGTGGAGGCTACAGGCTCCGCAGTCTTCCCCCTCCCTCTCCCTCTTTGGCCCGTAAGAGGAAGCTCTTCCTCTGAGCTGCTCCCACCACCTTCCTGTTCCTCACGCCACGATGGGTCAAGGACCTCATCATCTCCACTACCCTCTGCCACCAACTGCTCCTCCTGGGTAGTCTCAGCAGCACAGTACGCACGAGAAAGCGGCACCTGAGTTTCATCATCAGATGCGTACTGCGCTGTGGTCACCGGAGGCACTGGCCCACCTGCCTCTTCAGAGTCAGAGAGAAAAAGGTGTTGGGCATCACTGCACACTGCCTCTTCTTCCATTTCTCCAATGCTGCTTGGCTGGCCCCCTGTTTCCAAGCCAAGAGATTCAGAGAACAGAAGTAGAGACGGCTCCTGTCCTGGGCTCTCTGACTGCCTGGCCAATTTGGCAGGTGGTGAAGAGACAGATGGCTGCTCTCCAGTGCTCTGTGCCTGAGAGGATGTGGCACTAACTGAAGTCGATGCCGAGGCGTTAGCTGCCATCCACCCGACAACGGCTTCAATTTGGTCTTCACGCAGCAGCGGTGCACGGCGCTCTCCGACAAAGCTGCGCATGAAGGACTGTTCCCTGCTGAAACTGAGTGACGACGAGTCACCGGCGCCCGCAGCAGGCACAGAATCACCACGTCCTCTCCCTGCTCCTCTCCCTGCTCCGCGCCCACGCCCACGTGCCTTACTCCCTGCCCTCTTCATCTTGGTTGACAGATAAAGATAAGCAGAAAAGTACTAAGGCCTTAGTGTGCTTATTCCTGTAATGCTCCTCCTAACAGGTGTAAGAAACACTAATGTTGTAAATTGTGGACTAAACTTTATTATTTTTCAAATGTGGCCTACACAAGTGTAAGTTGTGTTTGGTGAACTTAACCTTTTTTTTGGTGCAGATCGGGCTACAGAGCTAGTTTAAATCACACGGAGACCGTGCAGACAGCCGTAAACGGCGCTGCAAGGCCAAGAAACCCTCCTCTAGGTTATCCTATATAGTGTTTTTCCACTATTTAGCTGGATACAAGTGGAAAGACACTAATAGGAATTTTTTTTTTCAAATTTTAAACTGGCTGCACTATTTGAAAAAAAGGAAATTGTTTTTCAAGGTATGAGGCAGTAACGCACCCTGAGCTGAATCCAACCGGCTATGGCTGCACACAGACTACAGGGCGAGCTGGGCTCACACGGAGACCGTGCAGACAGCCGTAAACGGCGCTGCAAGGCCAAAAAACCCTCCTCTAGGTTATCCTATATAGTGTTTTTCCACTATTTAGCTGGATACGAGTGGAAAGACACTAATAGGAATTTTTTTTTTCAAATTTTAAACAGGCTGCACTATTTGAAAAAAAGGAAAATTTTTCTCAAGGTATGAGCCAGTAACGAACCCTGAGCTGAATCCAACCGGCTATGGCTGCACACAGACTACAGGGCGAGCTGGGCTCACACGGAGACCGTGCAGACAGCCGTAAACGGCGCTGCAAGGCCAAAAAACCCTCCTCTAGGTTATCCTATATAGTGTTTTTCCACTATTTAGCTGGATACGAGTGGAAAGACACTAATAGGAATTTTTTTTTTCAAATTTTAAACAGGCTGCACTATTTGAAAAAAAGGAAAATTTTTCTCAAGGTATGAGCCAGTAACGAACCCTGAGCTGAATCCAACCGGCTATGGCTGCACACAGACTACAGGGCGAGCTGGGCTCACACGGAGACCGTGCAGACAGCCGTAAACGGCGCTGCAAGGCCCAAAAACCCCCCTCTAGGTTATCCTATGTAGTGTTTTTCCACAATAGAGCTGGAGACTGGTGGAAAAACACTAATAGGAAATTTGAGAAAAAATGTGCAGCAGGCTGCACTAAGAGCAAAAAAGAACAACTGTGTGAGGCAGTGTGAACCCCCCCTGAGCTGAATACAACCGGGTATATGGCTGCACACAGACTACAGAGTGAGCTGCACACACACACACACAGAGACCTTGCAGAACGCTGTTAAAACAGCGCTGCAAGGCAAGAGCAAGGTGAACAGTGAAGAACACACAGCGTTTTGCTAAATTAGCCTTTGGAAAGGAAAATAAAGCAATTAGCTAGCTCAACTGGCCCTCAGTTAGAACACAGCGTCCTGTCCCTAACTGAAATCACAGCAGAGTGAGCGCAAAATGGCGGCAGCGCTTTTTTATAGTGCAGAGTGACATCATTTCAGCAGCCAATCCAAGCCTTGCCAGTACTTACATGCCCACCATGCTAAACAGGATGTGCCCACACTTTCATTCATTCCTCATTGGCTGCTGCGTTCAATTTGAATTCTGGGAACTTCCGATTCCGGTATCCGATACGCGGGAAGTATCGGAATTCAGTATCGGAATTCCGATACCGCAAATATCGGCCGATACCCGATACTTGCGGTATCGGAATGCTCAACACTAGTCATGACTTTCCCTTGCTGTTTGCACCTCATTTTTTCATTTTTCATTGGTGACGTGTTCAATACTTATTTCATCCACTACAAGAACTACTGAAACTAAAATTTGAAAGTAGCGTGCCACCGGATCTTACCTCTCTGCTTCCTGATGCCCCATACAAACATTCATGAGGACATTGCAGACAAAACTGTAGCGATTTGCAGCATTTTCACTGAGGATCTTTCCCAGGATCATGTGATTAATGTTATGAACCGAAGGGTTTTCTATCAAGTCTGCCATAAAGTCTGGATCCCACAGCACATTAGAGTTGGAGGGCTGCACGCTGCTGTAGATCGTCTGCTTTACCTTTGAGCACGCGCCGCTGGACAGGACAAGCAATGTAGAAAGAGGGTTATTGTTATTAGCGTTAATTAGTCATGTTCTACTGCAGAAAGTAACTTGCTATTTACCTAAGTAATAACATTGTGCCATGCTGATCTCTGAACCTGGCGTTATGTAGCGACCATTACAGAAAGCTCTCAGTGGAAACACAAACATGTAGTGATGATAATGGCTGGCTGAAATCTCCTTAATATATTGAATTACTGATAATGAGAAGGGTTTCTATTAACCAGAATGGAATTATTTTCTATTTTTCTCATGGCGAAATTTACAGGAGAGAAATTCTATAGTCAGAGGACCAGTTCAAGCGAATTAATGTATTTATTATTTATAGTATATTATTTCGATTTCAACCTACATGCAGCTATTTTGTCCAATTAATTTTTTATTATTTAAGGGAATGTATACTGACATATATTATTTTATTTATTATTTTTTTCATTTGGACCACAGGAATTATTATTAATTTACTTTTATAGAAGAGTTATCCAGGCAAATTCTCTGATCTTCGTAGAATCCATTTTTCACGGAGGGGAAGGATGGGGTTTGTGACCATTTCCTATGAATTGGGGATTCCTGTGCTATCTATTTACAATTCCCAACATTGGAATTACAAAACCAAGATGGAAATGTTGTAGAATTATGAAAATCAATTATGATTGTTAGACATACTAATGATACGCAAATGGGAAAAAAATGGAAGCATTTTTCAAAGCTTCTCAATTTATTCTGTATTTAGTATGAGAGCCATGTGCAGAACTACCCGCACTTACACTCCTTGGCTGCTATCAATGAGATTATGAGATTGTCCGAGGAACATTCTGCCACGCTGAATGCACTTAGGGAAGTCATTCAAAATGTCCTAGATGTGCTCAATGGGAAGTCTGCAGTGATTGCAGGTCATGGACCATGCAGGCTGCTCCCATTAGTACAAGCAACATGTGTGACCTTGTGTGATCATATTGAAAAATGGTTCCAGGGATGGGGAAAAAAAATGAAAAACAATTGTGGAATTGCACTTTTTTTGCAATTTTATTGCACTTCGAATTTTTTTAACCGCTTTCCAGTACATTATATGTTAAAATAAATGGTGTTATTCAAAAGTAAAACTCGTCCAGCAAAAAACAAGCCCTCACCCGGCCATATTGATGGAAAATTTAAAAAAAGTTATGGATCTGGGAATAATGTGAGCAAAAAAAACTAATGGAAAAATGGAAAATGGCCTAGGGATAAAGGGGTTAAGCATACACGCTGTCCATCAGTGTTACTCAACAAACAATATGCAACTCCGATAAAGTTGTATGAAGAAACGACTTTTATGCTTCTATACAAACTCTCACAATGCATTGATGACGAAGGTTACCTGATGTAATTACCTATAGATGCAGCAAATGTTAACCTGACGCTCAATGCAACAAACCTTAAAATAACATTTCCAAAGGCTTAAGCTGGGCTAAACAAGCAGAATTTTGCCACGTAATAGTATGTAACATGTTACCTGTCAAGTTAACAATTGCTAGATATGTATAATGGCTGACACTATAAGAAAAAAAGATAGTACAGGGTGAGCCATTTACATGGATACACCTAAATAAAATGGGAATGGTTGGTGATATCAACTTCCTGTTTGTGGCACATTAGTATATGGGAGGGGGAAAACTTTTCAATATGGGTGGTGACCATGGCGGCCATTTTGAAGTCGGCTATTTAGGATCCAACTTTATTTTTTCAATGGGAAGAGGGTCATGTGATACATCAAACTTATAGAGAATTTCACAAGAAAAACAATGGTGTGCTTGGTTTTAACATTCTTTCATTTATTCTTTCATGAGTTATTTACAAGTTTATGACCACTTATAAAATGTGTTCAAAGTGCTGCCCTTTGGTTGGATTGTCAATGCAACCCTCTTCTCCCACTCTTGACACACTGATAGCAACACCGAAGAAGAAATGCTAGCACATTCTTCCAGTATCCGTTGTTTTAGATGCTGCACATCTCGTATCTTCACAGCATAGACAATTGCCTTCAGATGACCCCAGCATCTGAAACAACAGATACTGGAAGCCTGTGCTAACATTTCTTCTGCGGTGTTGCTATCAGTGTGTCAAGAGTGGGAGAAGAGGGTTGCATTGACAATCCAACACAATGGGCAGCACTTTGAACACATTTTATAAGTGGTCATAAACTTGTAAATAACTCATGAAAGAATAAAGTTATGTTAAAGCCAAGCACACCATTGTTTTTCTTGTGAACTTCTCAGTAAGTTTGATGTGTCACATGACCCTCTTCCCATTGGAAAAAATAAAGTTAGATCCAAAATGGCCGACTTCAAAATGGCCACCATTGTCACCACCCATCTTGAAAAGTTTTCCCCCACCATATACTAATGTGCCACAAACAATAAGTTGATATCACCAACCATTCCCATTTTATATAGGTGTATCCATATAAATGGCCCACCCTGTATTCAAACATGTCATATTTATTGCCTTCATGTTGTGTCACTTGATGCATTTGTTTTGGTTTGCTTTTTTATTGACTGAAAATGTCACTTTTTATTTAATTGTTCTTTTTGCTGTTGATTCTTTTATTGCTTCGACTTCTTTTGTGGTTGAGGACAGTATAGTAAAATGGGATTTGAATACATAAGAAAGAATAAAAATGGCAAGGAAATGTTTCACTGTAAAGATAATAGCGCAGATGTCATTAAAAGTATCTGTCTGTGGTTTGCCATCTAACAATCTTATAACCTCCAATGTGTTATGTAAAAAGTTAAAATCTGGTTTATTCGTATATACTCTATGAGCTTGTGAAATTGATCAACGTTTATTGTTTATTTTCACTTAGGAAACGGCAAATTGCAAGTTATTTGGCCAAGTTCTGGAAATATATTTGTGGAGAATTTGCATCTGATGAATGAAACAGCTGGAGTGTTATAGTAAAGGATGATAATCTTCTACCAGGTATTTTGGGAACTACGAATAAAACAAACTAACAGCACAAGTTGCCAATGAACATGTGGAAAGAATTCTTTTAAGATGTAAAAGCATTTTGTACAATTTTATAACCAACATTTCTAGAAAGAACAGGCAGGAAAAAGTTTGCTGTTAAACTGCAGCAAAAACAATTCTAAGTATCTATATATATAATTGTCTAAGGGTTTTTCCGTCTGTCTGTCTGTCTGTCTGTCCTGGAAATCCTGGCAATCAGAGACCGGCACAGCATCGACGTAGAAATCCCGCGTCTCTGATTGGTCGAGGCCGCCAGGCCTCGACCAATCAGCAACGGGCACAGCGACGATGATGTCATAAAGGACGTAGAAATCCCGCGTCTGATTGGTTGAGGCCGCCAGGCCTCGACCAATCAGCAACGGGCACAGCGACGATGATGTCATAAAGGACGTAGACATCTCACGTTTGTGATTCAGCGACAGGCACAGTATCGACGTAGATGTCATAATGGTTGCCATTATGGTTGCCTGGCGGCCTCGACCAATCAGCAACGGGCACAGCAACGATGATGTCATAAAGGACGTAGACATCTCACGTTTCTGATTCAGCGACGGGCACAGTATCGACGTAGATGTCATAATGGTTGCCATGGCGACGATAATGTCATAAAGGTTGCCTCGACCAATCAGCGACGGGCACAGTGTGCCGCGAATTCTGGAATCATCATTGTTCATATAATACGGGGACATGCATATTCTAGAATACCCGATGCATTAGAATCGGGCCACAATCTAGTAAAGTATAAAAATGGACGAGTCCCTGCAATAACAATGAACATACTTTTCCATTACACACTAAGGGCGAGTGCCCATGGCATCTTTTAGATGGTGATGTAGTTTTTCAAAGTGAAGGTATTTTAGGAAAATCCTGTGTTTGTTTTTTTCCTGAAACGTCTTTGTTGATGTTCTTAGCATCATTTTTGCGGCTCGATGCTTTTTTTTTTCCTTTAAACTTTAAAAACCCAGCGGCTTCCAATTTGCTCTAAGAATGAACATGCTACTTCTTTTAATCACTCTCTGACTTTCCAAGCCTGAAGTCATTAAAAGAAAATATGTACAGCAAGTAGCTTTCACTTTTCTTTGCATTATGTTCAATTTTTCCAGCTGCTTTTTAGTTCTTTTACCAGCAGTTTCCAGAAGGAATTCACTAAAAATCAACATCATCTGCCCATATCCTTAAAGATTTCCTGTATTCGGAAAAACATTCTTTTTATTATAAACCACCAAGTACCATTACGTTTCTTTCTGAAAGCCATGTTCTTGCTATAAATTAAGGAGTATAGAGGGAAATATTGCTTCTGGTTTCACCAGGAACCAAAAGTAATCTGTATTTGTGAAGGTGTACGAGGTTGATGAGCCAGTTGCCAGGACTGCTTTGGCCGACTTGCTGTCTGTCCAGCCTTTAGTTAAATGAAAAAGCCATCCTCGAAGAGGATATCGCATTTTGTCCTATTTTATTTGGTAAAGTCTCCTTGCATTTCCAAGATTCCTGGTTTTTGTCCAAAACTTTTCATTGGGACTTACTGTTGATTATACATTTCTCCAAACAATTATAAATATCCATTTACTTATGTAAACACGTAATTGAGCATAGTTTTTGGGACTTCGGCATCCAAGAAAAACAGATTGACTTGCCTGTTTATTCAGTTAATGAGAAAGCTGGCGAATATCTAGCAGAAGGGGTGGGGGTCTCGTCATGGTGGTTACTGGCTATGGATTAGATTTATGGTTTGCCAAGTGGCTGTCCACTAGCAGAAATGTGAAATAGTCTATCACTGGGTGCAATGTTGACTCCAGACTAGAGATGAACAGCGCAGATCTACAAAAGAAGGCTACACAAAGGTGAATGGAGTAATGTCTTATGTATTTTCATCTCTGTTTGCTTCCCTAAATTAATAATGTTGTTGGTAATTTTGTGATGTTTTTTTCTCTTTTGACTGTTGTGTAATGATGTTATTGTATGTAAATGGCATTGTTCACATTTACCTGAATAGATCTCCAAATTTACTTCTTAAATGGCTACATGATACATAAAGGTCATATAAGTAAGCCAAAATACAGCGTTCTGGAGAGGAGCATTCTGATGGATTGACAACATGCTTGACCACACCGCACAGCCTACAAAGAGAACACATCACAGCTGTAAAATGGATTATACGTGTACATAAAACACAAATGCAACATATTTTATTACTAAACTCAGAGATTTCCTATTCTCTCATCTTTGTACATTTACCAGGCAGAGAAATATGAACCAATTACACATAAATACTTATTTTCTGTAGCAGTTCTATAAATCACGTTTCTTTTATCTTTTAAACGTGCTGTAATCACAAGGTTTTATTTGTAAAATCAATATCCACCTTGTAAAATCTCGTGAAGTGCATATAAGTACGGTAACTTGTTGGCACATGATATCTTAGACAGACTACAGCTTGCGACATATTAGTGTGAAGTTAATATTTATTTACCAACTGCCTTAGAGGGATTTTCCTAAAATTGAAAGTTATCCACAGTCAACAGGTTAGGGGATACATTGTTGATAACTGGAGGTCTTTGCACCTGTCTTAGGCTATGTTCACATGTTGCATTTATGCAGCATTTTGGTGAATAAGACTAACTTTATTAAACATGTACTGTACACAAAACACAAGTAGTCCGCACCAAAAACTGCATAAAAACAGTGAAAAAGTATAAAAAAGCTGAAAAACTAGCATTTTGTAAGCAGCATTATTACTGTCAAGAAATCAGGTTTTAGAAGCTTAAAAAAGGCTGAAAATGCAACATGTAAACATAGCCTTAAGGTGAATCTATCGGCATGATTTCACCCCCAACTATTTAATGTGCATATATAGAACAGACCAAAAGTTTGGACACACCTTCTCATTTAAAGATTTGTCTGTGTTTTCATGACTATGAAAATTGTACATTCACACTCAACACATCAAAACTATGAATTAACACATGTGGAATTATATACTTAACAAAAAAGTGTGAAACAACTGAAATTATGTCTTATATTCTAGGTTGTTCAAAGTAGCCACCTTTTGCTTTGATGACTGCTTTGCACACTCTTGGCATTCTCTTGATGAGCTTCAAGAGGTAGTCACCGGGAATGGTTTTCACTTCACAGAGGTGTGCCCTGTCAGGTTTAATAAGTGGGATTTCTTGCCTTATAAATGGGGTTGGGACCATCAGTTGTGTTGTGCAGAAGTCTGGTGGATACACAGCTGATAGTCCTACTGAATAGACTGTTAGAATTTGTATTATGGCAAGAAAAAATCAGCTAAGTAAAGAAAAACGAGCGGCCATCATTACTTTAAGAAATGAAGGTCAGTCAGTCCAAAACATTGGGCAAACTTTGAAAGTGTCCCCAAGTTCAGTGGCAAAAACCATCAACTCTGCTTCTGAGGATAAGTTTAGCCTCAGAAATCGCAGGTTAACAGCAGCTCAGATTAGACACCAGGTCAATGCCACACAGAGTCCTAGCAGCAGACACAGCTCTACAACAACTGTTAGGAGGAGACTTTGTGCAGCAGGCCTTCATGGTGAAATAGCTGCTAGGAAACCACTGCTAAGGACAGGCAACAAGCAGAAGAGACTTGTTTGGGCTAAAGAATACAAGGAATGGACATTACACCAGTGGAAATTTGAGATCTTTGGTTCCAACCACCGTGTCTTTGTGTGACGCTGAAAAGGTGAACGGATGGACTCTACATGCCTGGTTCCCACCGTGAAGCATGGAGCAGGAGGTGTGATGGTGTGGGGGTGCTTTGTTGGTGACACTGTTGGGGATTTATTCAAAATTGAAGGCATACTGAACCAGCATGGCTACCACAGCATCTTGCAGTGGCATGCTATTCCACCTGGTTTGCGCTTAGTTGGACCATCATTTATTGTTCAACAGGACAGTGACCCCAAACACACCTCCAGGCTGTGTAAGGGCTATTTGATCAAGAAGGAGAGTGATGGGGTGCTACACCAAATGACCAGGCCTCCACAGTCACCATACCTGAATCCAATCAAGATGGTTTGGGGTGAGCTGGACCGCAGAGTGAAGGCAAAAGGGCCAACAAGTGCTAAGCATCTCTGGGAACTCCTTCAAGATTGTTGGATGTCCATTCCCGGTGACTACCTCTTGAAGCTCATCAATAGAATGTCAAGAGTGTGCAAAGCAGTCATCAAAACAAAAGGTGGCTACTTTGAAGAATCTAGAATATAAGACATAATTTCAGTTGTTTCACACTTTTTTGTTAAGTATATAATTCCACATGTGTTAATTCATCGTTTTGATGCCTTCAGTGTTAATGTACAATTTTCATAGTCATGAAAATACAGAAAAATCTTTAAATGAGAAGGTGTGTCCAAACTTTTGGTCTGTACTGTAGGTCTTTCAAAAAGAAGTCCAGCAATACCTTTACATGGCCTGTCCAATTCTCCTTTACTGAGAAATCACTGAATTGAAAGGCAATCTTGCCTTGTGCAGGCGTGTACTATGGAGGACAGAGAATGAACTTCAATCCAATATTGCAGCCAGCATGCAGCCAGCGGGTAAGGAAAGGGTGAATCAAACACCCGAAAACCCCGCCCCTATGGCTGAAGATTGTTCCCTCCAAATTCAGGTGACAGAGTCCCTTTAAGACCTAGAATTTAGTGATTTTTCAAATAATTCTAATGAACAGATTACATACCCTTCAAAAACTTGTGCTGTTTGCTCTGAATTTAAAATTAGACAAGCATGATAACGCCTGAGCACAGCGACTATGAACAGACACAGCTGAGTTGTGTAATTTCCTGCCAGGCTGGATGATTTCCACAGTAACTCTGCTTCCAACACGCGTAGTTCATTCAGGAGCTGAAAAACATGAGCCGAGCTGGTTAATGCACATGATAGTTCAAGGTCAGATGGTCAACGTTATTCTAATTTGCCTGAGCTCATCGCTTCCTAACATTGTTGGTACATTTGCCAGCTTGCACTTCCTGAAACAGAAGGATTTGCTTCCCTAAACCAGAAATATATTTCAAATGAATATTAAAAAAGTACAAGTAAGCAAATTTACAAGTGCCAAGTACATCACAGTAACATTGTGCACAAACCACAACTAGAAAATACAATAGGGAAAAAGTAGTACTGTTTAGACAATACATTAGTATTAATATTGTCCATAAAGGTGTATTCTGGTTTGGAGAAGTTGTCACCTATTCATGCAAACCAGGAAGAGGCAGGATCATGTTTGAGAACCACACCATGGGGCTGGGGCAATGAGTAAGCCGGCGACCCTGCATGGTGTCCCCTTCTCCCTCCATGCAGGGACACCGGCTTACTCATTGCCCCAGCCCCATGGTGTGGTTCTCAAACATGATCCTGCCTCTTCCTGGTTTGCACACCGCAATTCCCAGCTGCGCGCCTAGTGCCCTCAACTAGTTGCTGAAAGGCATTTAGTATAATTAGTACACCTGCAAGATGGCTCCCAGCCAATTGCTTGGAGTCATCCTGTATATAAGGTTCCCTCTCCTTAGGAGTCGCCAAGCAACAAGTTGAGCCATTATGTAGTTGGTGTTCTACAAGTGCAAGTGTGAGATTCCCTGGTCCCATTGCAGCTAGTGTCCTGAACCCAAATCCCTGGTCCTGGTGCAGCAGTGCCTGAACTTTGTCCCGACCTCTGAGATCCACCCCTCGACCAAAAGAATGGATTGCTTTTGTTCACTGTGATTGGAACAGCATTTTCAATCTCAACCACCAATGGCTCAGTGGTAAACACTAGAGATGGACATGATAACTTAATTTGCACGAGTGGCGTCATCGCCGCTCATGCAAATCTAGCATATGAGCACCGCTCATTCCAGCATCATCACTGCATCTCTGAAGCTGAATGTACGCTTCCCAGCTTTAGAAACAGGCACTGCGCATGTCCAAAGGTTTAGAAGATTGCTTCTGGTCATGCGCAGTGCACGCTTCTGAAGCAAGAAAGCGTACACTAGACTTCAGAGATGCAGTGATGATGCTGGAATAAGCGGCGCACATGCACTAGATTTGCATGAGCGGCAACAGCGCCACTCATGCTAATTACGTTGTTATCACACCAACATGGAAAGAGGGCTGACTAGTGTGAGGCAACTAATGCCCCATCGACTAATCAAAGCACTCATTGGCATAGCAAACGGGGCAATATGAATGCTTTTTTAAACTTCATTTGTACAGAAAAACGTTATACAGTAATAGATCGGGAAAGAATTCTTAAATAAATGAATGCTGCTGGGTTAGAGGGCATAAGCGACCTGACAGGTTCCCTTTAACATATAAAAAGATGCTGATACCCTAACTAACTCGTACCAATCAAGTTGGCAAGCACCAGTTTATTATATACCATTATTAAATATACAGTCTTGGATAAGAAACAGTGTCATGCAGTGAATAATAAATTTAGTCTTAGCCTCTACCTCATTATGCCCTCAGATTTTCTATAATAATAATAATAATTTTTATTTACATAGCGCCAACGTATTCCGCAGCATTTTACAATTAAGCGGGGACATGTACAGACAATAAATTCAGTACAAGTTAAGACAATTTAAACAGTGACATTAGGGGTGAGGTCCCTGCTCGCAAGCTTACAATCTACAATCTTTCTAGCATAACTCTGCTGACAGATTCCCTTTAATAGGTTGTGATAACCTAGGCTCTAGTATGGATATTTATATTCGGAGAAACCAAATTGATTCGCACTCTCGTTATAAAGGAGAAATATAACAATATTTCAAAAGCAAGACATGCAATAATAAGCAATCTGTATATGTCTACGTTCACATTAGCGTCGCGTCGCCGTTGCGTCGGCGACGCAGCGGCGACGCACGGAAAAACGCGCACAAACGCGCGCAAAAACGCGCGCGTTTTGCGATGCGTGCGTCGTTTTTGACGAAAGTCGGACGCACAGAAAATGCTACATGTAGCGTTTTCTTGCGTCTGACGCTAGCGTCGGAAACGACGCACGTGGCGAAAAACGCCACCAAAACAACACACGCGTCCCCTATGTTAAACATAGGGGCGCGTCGCCGCTGCGTCACCGCTGCGTCGCCGACGCAACAGCGACGCACATTAGCGTAACGCTAATGTGAACGTAGCCTATCTCAAATGTGATATAATCCTACATTTTAATTCGGTCAATGCACTTGTTCAGTTTCATAAGCTTTAACAATGTGTCCTGTAATGAACAAAACTAAAATCCATTTAACTAAATTATGTTTTAATCATTTATAGCTTACAACAACATGCAATATTTCTTGTCTATTCAATCTTTCATAATTTATGAACTACCAATTTAATGATTTACCAAGATCAAACCTGGGTATGCCATCAGTACAATGACTTTGTAAGTAGAACACTACAGGATGTATTCTCAAATGGTTTTAAGTAGATAGTATAAATTAAAATAAATATATATATAAAAGAGAAACAGCCTCCCAGGCAAAGACAAGTCCTTCAATATACTAAAGAAAACATGGAGGCAGCAAATCAATTTTGAAAAAAAGTGAAAGTAAGGGTGCTATTTAATAGCCCATAACAGTCACATTTCAGTTCTAACTGAGAACCTTTTCAAGCTATATATATTGTAAGTGATCTGCTCTCAGGTAGCCCATGCACAGACAGGGGTCAGTTTCATTGATTCAAAACAAACATGCGGTTTATTAAATGTTTAAGATTAAGAACCATCCAGCTGGAAAACAAACAGTTCATATAAAGCACGGGCTCACCGGTTTAAAAACCAGACCTTCACCCAGCCTCCTGAAGAGACTGAGCCACATAAGCAAGGTCTTTTCACCTGTGACAGGTGAATATACGTGTCACTGCTTATACTAGTCAGTGATGTAGAACCAGATTGTTTTTGCCTCCAGCACGATAAGTGCTGAGAGGGTTAATGTTAAAGTTACAATTGGCTGGTTTTATGTGAGAACCCATTAAGTGGGAGGGTGCTCACCGTATCCCCTCTTGCAGAGTCAACATGACATGTGTACTAGAAGGACCTGCAGTGATGTAACGATTATGTGATTATCACATTGGCCTGTTTAAATACCTAGTCATGGGAGACAGTCTGGGTGGTGTGTTAGGAGAGAAAACACTCCCACATGGCTACAGGAGGTGCGAAGACCTTTTCTAGGCGTCTGCAGGTGAAACCTGCAGAGAAAAAGGACTCTTCTGAACATTGTTTTGTTTTCCATTAAGCCAGGAAGGCTCTGCTTTTGCTTTCCTGAATCCTGCCTTGGTCAATAAACCAGCAGATGTTTCACTATGAATGTGTTCCTGTATACCTGAAGAAGCAACTAACCCAGCCTCGAGGATACATATCTCCACTTGAGCACCTGCCTGGTGGCCATTTTACAATATATATTTATTATATTTATAATGTAACATACAAATATCACCCCTACCCTACTTTAGAGTTTAATAGGAGTATCAAGGTGACGAGTATGAAGGCCATTGTTAGGCTGCCATGACATTGCTTCAGCACCCTGTAATAACATCACTGAGAATGGGGGTTGCACAATTGATCGCGTGTCAGAGGGAGCCCCCTTTTCCTCCCTCTATCTCCTTCTATGAACTTAGATTCTGTGGAATATATTGACAGTGGCATCTAAAGGGTTAAACTGTGGGGATTCAAATTGTCTCTGCTTGTCTCATTGAGTTTCTTCAGAAGCTCACACTTGTGTACCAGAGGGGCTCCTGCCACTCATCTCGAATGTGCAGTGGCAGTTTCGTAAGATCCACATAACAGATGTATCAGTCATGGAGTAAAAACGAACCTTAGCTCATGATGGATGTATACAGAACATCAGAGAGCAATAAGGCTTTAAGAAGACTTGTCACCAGGCCAAATGTGCCCAGGTTTTGCTCTTATTCCTACTGCTTCCATGAGTATTCTGTTGTTTTTTGTTGTTGTTGTTGTTGTTTTATTTGCCTTTTGTATTCTGACTTAAGTATACATGGCATGTAGGGAGATGATTTTAATTAGCTTTGTAGACAGAAAACAGGTTCAGTGCAATGTATGCAAGATCCGAGTCTAGTGCTACTAATCCTTCTTCACAGTTTCACTGAATTTGCTGTGGTAATATTTAGTTTGTAAAGCACAAAATCAGTTTACTTAAATGACTCTAAAATTAACACAAAGCAAAATCTTCAATAAATACATTTTGTATATAAGAATGAATAAGGATCAAGATCTAATAACATCAGGATTTCTCAATATTTCATTTTTTTCATGATTAAATCATATTTTAAGTAATGTTCCAAAGTTTTAGGCAGGTGTGGAAAAAATGCTGCAGAGTAAGAACGCTTTCAAAGATAGAAGTGTTAATATTTTTTTTTATGAACTAACAGAACGCAAAGTGAATGAACAAAAGAGAAATCTAAATCAAATCAATGTTTGATATGACCACCCTTTGTATTTAAAGGAAACCTGTCACCAGAAAAAGCCCTATTAACCTGCAGATATGAGATTATTCTTCAGGTTAATTGCATTCTGAACCTGCCTAGCACCCGCACATAGCCGAACACTGCTGGGAGAAAATGTACTTTATTCCCCCATCAGCATTTGATTTCCAGTCACAGGGGCAGTGACTGTGCGGGTTCAGTCACCATTTTAACCCTTTTCTGCCATTGGACAGAATAGTATGTCAGATGGCAGATCCCCTGCTTTGATGCAGGCACCGGCGGTGAGCCTGCATCAAAACCGGGACATGTCAGCTGTTTTGTACAGCTGCCATGTGCCCATAATAGCGGTGGGTGGAATCGCGATCCACCCGCCACTATTAACTAATTAAATGCCGCTGTCAAACACTGACAGCGGCATTTAACATGCGCTTCTGGCCATCGGGCCGGAAATGCGGTCACCAGTGACCCCCATCATGTGATCGGGGGTCATCGGTGTATTGCCATAACAAACAAAGGTCTTCTGAAGACCTCTTTGGCTGTTGATGCCACATTGCTGTGAGCGCCACCCCGTGGTCGGCGCTCATAGCAAATCAGTAATTCTGCTATATAGGAGCGATCTGGGCATCGCTCCTATGTAGCAGAGCTGATCAGTCTATGCCAGCTTCTAGCCTCCCATGGAAGCTATTGAAGCATGGCGAAAGTAAAAAAAAAAAGTTAAAAAAATATGAAAAAAAGGAAAAAAAAAAACAGATTAACCCCTTAAGCCCCGAGGGTGGTTTGCACGTTAATGACCGGGACAATTTTTACAATTCTGACCACTGTCCCTTTATGAGGTTATAACTCTGGAACGCTTTAACGGATCCCGGTGATTCTGACATTGTTTTCTCATGACATATTGTACTTCATGGTAGTAGTAAAATTTATTCGATATAACTTGCGTTTATTTGTGAAAAAAACGGAAATTTGGCGAAAATTTAGAAAATTTTGCAATTTTCCAACTTTACATTTTTATGCCCTTAAATCACAGAGATATGTCACACAAAATACTTAATAAGTAACATTTCCCACATGTCTACTTTACATCAGCACAATTTTGGAACCAAAATTTTTTTTTGTTAGGGAGTTATAAGGGTTAAAAGTTGACTAGCAATTTCTCATTTTTACAACACCATTTTTTTTTAGGGACCACATCTCATTTGAAATCATTTTGAGGGGTCTATATGAAAGAAAATACCCAAGTGTGACACCCTTCTAAAAACTGCACCCCTCAAGGTGCTCAAAACCACATTGAAGAAGTTTATTAACCCTTCAGGGGTTTCACAGGAATTTTTGGAATGTTTAAATAAAAATGAATATTTAACTTTTTTTCACACAAAATTTATTTCAGCTCCAATTTGTTTTATTTTACCAAGGGTAACAGGATAAAATGGATGACAATCGTTGTTGTACAATCTGTCCTGAGTACGCTGATACCCCATATGTGGGGGTAAACCACTGTTTGGGCGCATGGCAGAGCTCGGAAGGAAAGGAGCGCCATTTGACTTTTCAATGCAAAATTGACAGGAATTGAGATGGGACGCCATGTTGCGTTTGGAGAGCCCCTCATGTGCCTAAACATTGAAACACCCCACAAGTGACACCATTTTGGAAAGTAGACACCCTAAGGAACTTATCTAGATGTGTGATGACCACTTTGACCCACCAATTGCTTCACAGAAGTTTATAATGCAGAGCCGTAAAAATAAAAAATCTTATTTTTTCACAAAAATGATTTTTTCGCCCCCAATTTTTTATTTTCCCAACGGTAAGAGAAGAAATTAGCCACAAAAGTTGTTGTGCAATTTGTCCTGAGTGCGACGATACCCCATATGTGGGGGTAAACCACTTTTTGGGCGCATAGCAGAGCTCGGAAGGGAAGGAGCGCCATTTGACTTTTCAATGCAAAATTGACTGGAATTAAGATGGGACGCCATGTTGGTTTGGAGAGCCCCTGATGTGCCTAAACATTAAAACCCCCCACAAGTGACACCATTTTGGAAACTAGACCCCCTAAGGAACTTATCTAGATGTGTTGTGAGAATTTTGAACCCCTAAGTGTTTCACTACAGTTTATAACGCAGAGCCGTGAAAATAAAAATTCTTTTTTTTTTCACAAAAATGATTTTTTAGCCCCCAGCTTTGTATTTTTACAAGGGTAACAGAATAAATTGGACCCCAAAAGTTGTTGTCCAATTTGTCCTGAGTACGCTGATACCCCATATGTGGGGGGAACCACTGTTTGGGCGCATGGCAGAGCTCGGAAGGGAAGGAGCGCCATTTGGAATGCAGACTTAGATGGATTGGTCTGCAGGCGTCACGTTGCATTTGCAGAGCCCCTGATGTACCCAAACAGTACAAACCCCCCACAAGTGACCTCATATTGGAAACTAGACCTCCCAAGGAACTTATCTAGATGTGTTGTGAAAACTTTGAACCCCCAAGTGTTTCACTACAGTTTACAACGCAGAGCAGTGAAAATAAAAAATCCTTTTTTTTCCCACAAAAATGATTTTTAGCCCCCCAAATTTTTATTTTCCCAAGGATAACAAGAGAACTTGGACCCAAAAAGTTGTTGTCCAATTTGTCTCGAGTACGCTGATACCCCATATGTTGGGGTAATCCCCTGTTTGGGCGCACGGGAGAGCTCGGAAGTGAAGGAGCACTGTTTTACTTTTTCAATGCAGAATTGGCTGGAATTGAGATCGGACGCCATGTCGCATTTGGAGAGCCCCTGATGTGCCTAAACAGTGGCAACCCCCCAATTATAACTGAAACCCTAATCCAAACGCACCCCTAACCCTAATCCCAACCACACACCTAACCCTGACACACCCCTAATTCTAATCCCAACCAGAAAATGTAATCCAAACCCTAACCCTAATGGGAAAATGGAAATAAATACATTTTTTTTAATTTTATTATTTTTCCCTAAGGCTAGGTTCACATTGTGTTAGGGAAATCCGTTTAGCGCTAGCGGATTGCGCTAACGCAATGTCTTTTTAGGTGTCGCGTTGTTAGGAGTCGAGTTTCCTCTGCTGCACAGGGGGAATCTCGATCCATCTCCGCTGCGGTCTCCCATTCTTCTCCAGCCACAGTGGAGTCTGCTCAGCAGGTACGTCGATCCCAGCGTCTCGCTCAGTCTGACTGTGCGAAGAGTTACTGCTGCTTTTCCTGCTTCTGCCATTGAAGCCAGTGCTGGGCAGCGGCGAGTGGACGTTTCTGGATCTAAGTCCTGCTTTTCTCTGTCTGAGCATGCCCAGGGCAGGATCTCCCGTTGGAGATCGAGGGTCACATGCTCAGGTACTGCAGCACATCCCATTGGTCCTTTTGGCAGGTCCTGAAAGGGCAAAACTTCTGTAGCTGTTTCCTGTGCTGCAGCTATATAAACTGTGCATGACCGCACGGCCATGCGCTAGTATTGTCTTGTAAATATGTGTGTGTGTTGTGAGTGAAAGTCGCTCTTTAAATAACCCTCCCTATTGAATGTCTGTTCGCGGAAGGTGTATGTTTGCTATCTAGCGCCCGACTTATCCAACAGCACGAAACACACATTACAGCTACCAGTTGCTGTGTCCGCCAGTACGGCGCTGTGCGCTTGCTCTGCGCTTTCCTGACCCAAGCCTGGGTGGTTAGTGGCGTCCGTCAGTGCGGCACCGCACGCACTCTTGTGCCTTAATATTATTATTTATGTTCCTCTGACACACCCAGTTGCGGTGTTGTGCCAGCAAGTGTCTAATCGGACTTCAATCCTGTGTAGGGGTTGAGTCCGCTGACTTCTTGCTCGCGCTTTATGTGCGGTACTGCGGTCCTGTGACGCAACAGGATCGCTTCCTTCACGCAGGGTGAAGTTAACCCATGTGTGTATACTTAGTACCGCCATATAGTCCGTCTTACTAGCAGCAGGGTCTTTTACCTGCACGGTGGACCTCGGACTGCGAACGCACCTAATACCATAACATCTGATTCTTGGTGCGTTCCGCCAGTCCCTAACACGCGTTTAGTGGTCGCGTTAACGTCCCCGCTCTGGAAGATCGGGGATCGGAACTCGGGCGCACGCTTGCAGCGTCCGAGGCGCGCCACATAAGAACGGCACCTTGCTGTCAATGGATGTGCTAACGGACCCGTTGCACGGCGTTAATTGTGACATTTTCGCCGTGCAACGCTGTCCGTTAGCGTTAACCCATTAACGCAATGTGAACCTAGCCTAACTAAGGGGGTGATGAAGGGTGGTTTGATTTACTTTTATAGCGTTTTTTTATATCGGATTTTTATGATTGGCAGCCGTCACACACTAAAAGACGCTTTTTATAGCAAAAAAGTTTTTGTGTCTCCACATTATAATTTTTTTGTGTCTCCACATTATAATTTTTCCATATTTTGGTCCACAGAGTCATGTGAGGTCTTGTTTTTTGCGGGACGAGTTGACGTTTTTATTGGTAACATTTTCGGACACGTGACAGTTTTTGATCGCTTTTTATTCCGATTTTTTGTGAGGCAGAATGACCAAAAACCAGCTATTCATGAATTTCTTTTGGGGGAGGCGTTTATACCGTTCCGCGTTTGGTAGAATTGATGAAGCAGTTTTATTCTTCGGGTCAGTACGATTACAGCGATACCTCATTTATATCTTTTTTTATGTTTTGGCGCTTTTATACGATAAAAGCTATTTTACAGAAAAAATAATTATTTTGGCATCGCTTTATTCTGAGGACTATAACTTTTTTATTTTTTTGGTTATGATGATATATGGTGGCTCGTTTTTTGCGTGACAAGATGACGTTTTCAGGGGTATCATGGTTATTTATATCCGTCTTTTTTATCGCGTGTTATTCCACTTTTTGTTCAGCGTTATGATAATAAAGCGTTGTTTTTTGGCTCTTTTTTATATTTTTTTCTTACGGTGTTCACTGAAGGGGTTAACTAGTGGGCCAGTTTTATAGGTTGGGTCGTTACGGACGCGGCGATACTAAATATGTGTACTTTTATTGTTTTGTTTTTTTTAGATAAAGAAATGTATTTATGCGAATAATATTTTTTTTTTTTCTTCTTTATTTAGGAATTTTTTTATTTTTTTTTTTTACACGTGTGGAAATTTTTTTTTTTTACTTTTTCACTTTGTCCCAGGGGGGGACATCACAGATCACCGATCTGACAGTGTGCACAGCACTCTGTCAGATCGGTGATCTGACATACAGCCGGGCAGGATTAGACCTGCAGCTGCAGCCTGATCCTGACTCGGAAGTGCTCCCTGCAGGACCCGGATGCAGCCCCGTGGCCATTTTGGATCCGGGGCCTGCAGGGAGAAGACGCTCGGTACACGGTGAGTATATCACCGTGTACCGATCGTCTCAGGGAAGCCCGCAGCGAGCCCCCTCCCTGCGCGATGCTTCCCTGCACCGCCGGCACACCGTGATCATCTTTGATTGCGGTGTGCCGGGGGTTAATGTGCCGGGAGCGGTCCGTGACCGCTCCTGGCACATAGTGCCGGATGTCAGCTGCGATAGGCAGCTGACACCCGGCCGCGATCGGCCGTGCTCCCCCCGTGAGCACGGCCGATCGCATATGACGTACTATCCAGTCACTAGGAATTAAGTCCCAGGTCACCTTGACGGGATAGTACGTCATATGGGATTAAGGGGTTAAATCACCCTCCTTTTGCCCTATTCAAAATAAAATAATAAAAATAATCAAACATACACATATTTGGTATCACCACGTTCATAATCGCCTGATCTATCAATGAAAAAAAGAATTAACCTGATCGCTAAACAGCGTAGCGAGAAAAAAATTAAAACCGCCAGAATTACTTTTTTTGGTCGCTGCAATATGGCATTAAAATGCAATAATGGGCGATCAAAAGAACGTATCTGCACCAAAATGGTATCAGTAAAAACGTCAGCTCAGCGTGCAAAAAATAAGCGCTAAAGCGACCCAAGAACCTAGACATGCTTGGTTTCTATGAACTTGTAATGACCTGGAGAAGCATAAATGCAGGTCAGTTTTAGCATTTGGTGAACCTAGCAAAAATGCAAAACAAAAAGACATGTGTGGGATTGAACTTTTTTTGCAATTTCACCGCACTTGGAATTTTTTTCATGTTTTCTAGTACACGAAATGGTAAAATCAATGGCATCATTTAAAAGTACAACTCGTCCTGCAAAAAATAATCCCTCACATGGCCATACTGACTGAAAAATAAAAAAGGAAGGAGGGGAGCGAAAAACAAAAATGCAAAACTGAAAAAAGCTCCAGGGGTTAAGGAGTTAAGTATACAGAGAGGTGGCTGTAAATAGGTCTCTGGCCCTTACTCACAACCTGCCCTACTGCAGAGCCAGTGTCAGTCAGGGCCAAGGGTGTGGTTATAGCCACCGCTCTGTATACTCAAAGCAGTGTCTGATCCTGGAACACGGTGGAGGGGAATAAAGTACATTTTCTCCCCACAGCGTTCAGCTAAGTATGGGCATTGGACAGGTTAAAAACGCTGTTAACCTGCAGAATAACCTCTTTGAGACAGCATCAAAGCTTCAATTCTTCTAGATAAACTCGCGCACACTCTTTGAAGGAACTTACCAGGGAAGTTATTCCAAATATCTTGGCGAACTAACCTCAGATCTGTGGATGTAGGGTGGTGCAAATCCTTCTGAAATTAGAGCTCTATGGGGCTATATCCTCACTTCCATGACTACTTGTTCATTTTTATACCGCAGATAATTTTCAATTACATTTGCTGTATGTTTGGGATTGTTATCCTGCTGCATAATACATTTGTATGGAGTTGCATGATGGGTGTGTATCTCTATGTATATTTCAGCATTTAAGATATTATTAATCCTGAATAAATCCCCAACATCATTTGCTGGAATCTAGACTGAAGCTAGTAATGAACCTCCACATTATTCACTGTTGCCTGTAGACACTCATTATTGTACTGCTCTCCAGCTCTTAAGTGAATAAATTGACTTCTATTACAGCAAAATGTTTCAAATTTTGCCTCACTACTAGTGTTGAGCATTCCGATACTGCAAATATCGGGTATTGGCCGATACTTGCTGTATCGGAATTCCGATACCGAGTTCCGATATTTTTGCGATATCGGAAATCGGAATCGGCGTGTGCGGTGCATATGGTTCCAAAGGTCTGGAGGAGAGGAGACTCTCCTTCAGGCCCTGGGATCCATATTCATGTAAAAAATAAAGAATAAAAATAAAAAATATGGATATACTCACCCCTCCAGCGAACCCTGGATGTCACCGCTGCGAGCGTCTGCCTCCGTTCCTAAGAATGCAGTGAGTGAAGGACCTTCTATGACGTCACGGTCACGTGAGCGGTCAGGTGACCGGTCACCTGACTGCAACGTCATCGAAGGTCCTTCACTCACTGCATTCTTAGGGACGGAGGGAGACGCTCGCAGCGGTGACAGCCAGGGTTCTTCGGAGGGGTGAGTATATCCATATTTTTTATTTTTATTCTTTATTTTTTACATTAATATGGATCCCAGGGCCTAAAGGAGAGTTTCCTCTCCTTCAGACCCTGGGAACCATTCAGGATACCTTCCGATATTTGTGTCCCATTGACTTGCATTGGTATCGGGTATCGGTATCGGCGATATCTGATATTTTTTGGATATCGGCCGATACCATCCGATACCGATACCTTTGAATATCGGAAGGTATCGTTCAACACTACTCACTACCAGTTTTCTGATCTTCAGTTCCTATATTTTCAAGCACAGTTGACATACCTTGTTTACATGTCAAAGTTATGGCTGTTTTGCAGCAATTCTTTAAAGACCACTTCTTGCCAACCTTCTCTGAACAATAAATAAGTGAGACTGACTAACAGTCTAACACTGGTTGTTTTCAGTTCTGAGTGAATGGCACAGCTTCCCAATTTGTAGGGAAGTAGGTTGATGTGTCTTTCATCTTCTGTACCAACGTTCCTTTATTCCTTAACCATCCACTGCATCTACAATTCTCAACATTACTCATTTCTTGGGGCTTCTTCAAAGGAGCTTGATCAGCTTATTTTAAAACCCTAGTTTGCTTTGAAATCTTTGCCTGGGAGAGATCTTGCTGATGCAGTATAACTACCTTATGTCTTGTTGCTGTGCTCAGACTTGCCATGGTGCATGGCCGTGACTTAAATTGGTCTTCCACAACCTCACCTATGTAGCAGAGTTTGTTGCTCACACTGTTTGACTTTCCAGCATATCTGTTTCTGCTTCAGTTAATAACTGTGTTTTAACCTACAGATGAGAATCATGATAATTATCACCTGCCTGGTATAATCGGTTTCTCAAACACTTGACTACGAAACTACAATCCTAATTTGAGGACTCTAAGGTTTAACACATACTCTGATTTGTTATACAGGTGTTTCTTTACTCCTTGATTCCATAGGTGGTTCTTAGTGGTTTTGCTGCCTTCAGTCTGAATCTACAATGTGCACATTCAAATAAAATAAAATCAGTGTATGAAGAGATTTGTGCAAACTTTTGACACATATTACTAGTTCATCATTATAATTTTTGTTATAAAAATAAGGAAAATAGGATATAGGGGATGTTTACATCTCATTTTTTTTGTGCACTCCGGATATGTAAAGGAAATTACCATGTTGCATATTGCGAATGTCTCAATTAGCCCTCATTCACCCTATTGAAGCCAAAAAGGTGTTTTTGAAACTTCAGTTAGGCAAGTATGTGTTTTCATAGCGAGACATATGAAAATTACAAATTAAGCAATAGGATGCAACTAAAAGGTACCAACTCTGTCAGTAACCAACAAGACATACAGTACATTAATTGAATCTGGGTACATCCAAATGTAGGAAAATTGAATTATTCAATTATACAATTTTTGTTTCATTTGGTAGCATACAGATTTAATATTTCTTCTCGATAGGTAAGGCTGGTACATGTTGGCATAGATTATTTTTCTTAATCTATTTTTTAATCTATAGGAATGAAAGTGCAGTTGAATGGGCCATAAAAAAATGAATGCCAATTGATGTAGTCTTTTTTAACATTGAGGGTAATAGCTACAGGAGTACAGCGATATAATGCAGAGACTTCCTTTGTTAACATATGACGGACAATAGTTGTAATGTTTATATTCGACAAAAAGCTCAAATAAGATTTATAGTATTCTAATTAATTTACACAGATAGTTGTGTAAAAAGTGTCTACTCCCTTCCTGATTTCTTATTATTTTTCAAGTTTGTCACACTTAAATGTTTCAGATCACCAAACAAATGCAAATATTGGATAAAGACAAAACAAGTAAACATAGAATGCAGTTTTTAAATGAAGACCTTTATTTTTAAGGGAAAAAGAAATCCAAACCTACAGGGCCCTGTGTGAAAAAGTAATCGCCCCCTAAATCTAGCAGCAACAACTGCAATCAAGCATTTGCGATAACTGATAATGAGTTTTTTACAACTCTCTGGAGGAATTTTGTCCCACTCATCATTGCAGAATTATTTCTGCAATCTGTGCGCACATTCATTCCTGCATTAAGACTGTCAATGGATCTACCTGTGGCAATACATTTTTGTCTCCCAAATCATAACATTATGGACATGAAATTACTCATGTTAAAAGGTAGCTTCAAATCTCAGAGAGGCAGAAGAGTCTGGGAATATAAACTGATGACGACCTTTGACAGTCTTAATGCAGGAATGAATGTGTCGCACGGATTTATGTCTTTTTACATCAACTAAGGAACTTGCCTCTCAAACTATGAGGGGTCATCACAACATAGACCCTAATAAGAGGACAATAAAACAATCCTTATCTAAGAACTGGCCCAATATTTATGGGCATAACTGTTTATCACTCATGGTAATTCTGCTTCATGTCACCTGTCGTATCCATGGTTTTTCCTTTTTTTTTTCTGTGCTATGTTGTGCATAAATATGTGATTCTTCAGAATTTCTTTTAGTATTTGCCTGATGAAGAGACCTGTGTATTCTCGAAAGCTTGCAATTTGTTACCATCTTTTCAGTTAGCCATTAAAAGGGATGAACCACTGAGGACTCTCAATTCTAAATATTTTTCTATCTACTGGCTAACACGGTACCAAGATATATATCTTTCCTGTATCAAAATTTAGTGATCTGAAACAGTTAAATGTGACAAATCGAGAGGGTACACACGGCATTCAAGGTACTCGTTGGTGGTGCACAAGTCAGGTTTCCAGCCTGTCAATTAGTAATTACAAAATGGAACTCAAAGGTTTTTTTGCAGAAGAAAGTTGAACATTTCGTTTATTTGTGCATCCAGTTCAAAGATTTTAAACGTTTTTGGTCTAATCACAAGACCTTCATCAGAATAATCTTTAACACAACTGAAATAAATACAAAAATTGATTTAATCAATTTCATCCTACCATCAACTTGACACTCAACTACTCGTGTACTGAAATTAACTTTTTGGACACCATCATTAAGCTGCAGAACAATAAAATAGAGACATCCCTATATCAGAAGCTAATCGACCGTCCAACATACCTTACATGGGGCAGTTTCCATCCAAAACACATAAAAAACTCCATTGTCTACAGCCAAGCCATGAGATACAATCGTATATGTTCCAACCCAATGGATAGGGATGAACACCTTGGTCGCCTCAGAAAGACCTTTTTGAATCAGGGCTACCATCCAAGAACAATTGAAAACCAGATTACAAGAGCCACCAGAATATCAAGGAATCATCTGCTACATTACAAAGCTAAAGAAGAAAATAACCTGGTACCTCTAGTAGTTACCTACAATCCAAATCTGGAGGTGCTAAGGGGAGCTGCACGGAAATTACAACCTTTACTACAAAAAGATGCCCGCTTACAATCCATTTTTCCAGACCCCAATTACTGTGATTTAGGCAGCCCCAAAATCTAAGAAGCATCATTGTCAGAAGCTCCCTGTCCTCTCCAACAGCTGCAGGTACCTTTCCTTGCAATCAGAAAAAATGTAAAACCTGTCCATTTATAATGACCACGGACAAGATAAAGATCCCCAATTCACATTAGGACTACAAGATACCAGGTACTTTTAGCTGCGACACTTCTAATGTGCTGTGCCTAATTATTTGTACTAAATGTCCAACTGGGGTCTGTATGTGGGGGAGACAGGGCAAAAGCTCTCACCGCCACACAATAAGAGAAAAAAGAATGGATCTAGTTGTGGCAATACATTTTTGTCTCCCAAATCATAACATTATGGACATGAAATTACTTGTGTTAAAAGGTAGCTTCAAATCTAAGAGAGACAGAAGAGTATGGGAATACAAACTGATGATGACCTTTGACAGTCTTAGTTTAGGAATGAGAATGTGTCACATGGATTTATGTCTTTTTACATCAACTAAGGAACTTGCCCTTCAGACTATAAGGGGTCATCACAACAGAACAAGACCCCAATCAGAGGACAATAAAACATTCCTTATCTATGAACTGGTCCAATATTTATGGACATAACTGTTTATCACTCATGGTAATTCTGCTTCATGTCACCTGTCTTATCCATGTTTTTTTTTCTGTGATATGTTATGCATAAATACGTGATTCTTCAGAATTTCTTTTAGTCTTTGCCTGATGAAGAAACCTGGGCAGTCTCGAAAGCTTGCAATTTGTTACCATCTTTTCAGTTAGCCATTAAAAGGTATCAACCACTGAGGACTCTCAATTCTAAATATTTTTCTATCTACTGGCTAACACGGTACCAAGATATATATATTTCCTGTAGCAGAAGGTGGGAGAAACCCTGATTGAACCAAGGCCCACAATCCATGGTGTCAGTAGCACGTGTTCTATCCCAGGGTTCGACTAGGTCCCAGCTTCCAAAATGTTCACCTAGTGTGCAGTCAGGGAAATATAGCATCCCTGGCCACAAGCACTTGTCCAATGTCCATGGTTATGTGGACCTTCCCAGTAACAGTATTGGCTGATGTTATGGGTCACTTGTTTGTATAAGGCAGGGGCGGCACACCATGAAAAATATTGGCAGCTGGGGGCCGTGTACTGAGGGGTAGCCACCGCCATGAGGTTGTGGAAAGCTTCTGTCTCCACAAGCCTAAACCACAATGTTTCCAGAGCAAACATCTAAAAATGTGGTTGTTTAGCATTGTGACAAGGTCATGGAAATGGTTGCTGACTGTGATTGCAAGTGTACAACGACAGGTGCAGGGAAATGGACATGGGATTGGCCTGTATCATGGACAGGGGATCGGTGGGTATGTAGAACAAGGAAGAAGCAGTGGTGTCACTCACAAACATTATTTATGGACCCTGCCGTTCTGCCCAACTAATCTGGTGCTTAGCTGTCATGTGCCTGAGGATGCTGGTTGTAGTCAGGCTGTAAGTTGTGCTGCCCCTGCTGATACTGGCATGGCAGATGTTGCAAATGGCCTTTTTAGGTTAACTGGACTGTCTTTAAAAATGTGCCAGACTCAGGAACACCTAACCCTTGGCATGGCAACTTCAACTATGTTGGTGCTCTGGGGAACAGTTGCCCGCCTTGTGCCTCTGTCCATTCCAGTGCCTTTCCATGCCTCTTGTGGTCTTGCAAATCTCTCCCTCTATGCACTCCTGTCCTTGCTCTGCATATCACCTTCCCATGTTAGGTTGGTGATTTATCGGCCATCACCTCATCTTACACTTCTGCACCTTGTGCTCCTCCTGGCTTGCTGACGTTTTGTCACTTGTTGGCAATTGTCCCATCCAACTCTTCTGATAGGAATTGCATTTTCTCATCATCGCCTTCTTGTGACAGTGGCTGCTCAAATATTTGGGCATCGCTACTCGCCATCTCCTCATGACCTGCTTGAAATGGACAGGGCGAAATGCCGGAATCTATTAGTGGAAATGTGAATAGCTCTTCGGGTGTCAAAGTGTGGTATAACCTGTCTCCAGGCACTCGGCATGTTGAGAGGAAGGAGGATCAATGTGCGGATTATGTGGTCCAGAATCAAGGCTACTGAGACTGGATCGTGTGGAAGATGTGGTGGTGCTAGCAAACTGACTGGAAGCATTATCGCCTCTCTCTATATATCCAACAACCTTTCCACCCTGGATTGGCTTCAAATGTGGTGTTCTACACTGCCCTTCAAAGTGAACAGGAAGCTAGGTCGACATGATGTGTGTATTTGTTGTGCTCCCACAGCAGGCACAGTTTCACCTTGCCCACGGCCTCTGCGCTCACCATCAGCATCACATCCACTTCACTGTCCCTTACCACGCGCCTAGCCCATTTTAACCCCTTAATCCCATATGACGTACTATGCCATCGAGGTGACCTGGGACTTAATTCCCAGTGACGGGATAGTACGTCATATGCAATCGGCCGCTCTCACGGGGGAAGCTCAGCCGATCGCAGGCGGTTGTCAGCTAACTATTGCAGCTGACATCTGACACTATGTGCCAGGAGCGGTCACGGACCGATCCTGGCACATTAAACCCCGCCACAGTGCGATCAAAGATGATTGCGCATTCCAAGGGCATAGGGAAGCATCACGCAGGGAGGGGGCTCCCATCGGGCTTCCCTGAGACCCTCGGTACAAGGCGATGTGCTCACCTTGTACTGAGCGTCTCCTCCCTGCAGGGCCCGGAAACAAAATGGCTGTGTGGCTACTTCCAGGTCCTGCAGGGAGGTGGCTTACAAGCGCCTGCTCAGAGCAGGCACCTGGAGCAGGGCATGTCAGATCGCTGATCTGACACAGTGCTCTGCAAAGGGTCAGATCAGCGATCTGTCACTATATAGTGATTTCCCCCCCTGGGACAATGTGATAATGTAAAAAAAAAAATATTTAGATGTGTAAAAAAAAAATTCTAAATAAAGAAAAAAAAATATTGTTCCCATAAATACATTTCTTTATCTAAATAAAAAAAAACAAAAAAAGTACACATATTTCGTATCGCCGTGTCCATAACGACCCGACCAATAAAACTGTCCCACTAGTTAACCTCTTCAGTGAACACCATTAAAAAAATGAGGCAAAAAACAACGCTTTATTATCATACCGCCGAACAAAAAGTGAAATAACACGTGATCAAAAAGACAGATATAAATAACCATGGTACCGCTGAAAACGACATCTTGTCCCGCAAAAAAAGAGCTGCCATACAGCATCATCAGTGAAAAAATAAAAAAGTTATAGTCCTCAGAATAAAGCGATGCAAAAACAATTATTTTTTCTCTAAAATAGTTTTTATCGTATAAAAGCGCCAAAACATAAAAAAATTATACAAATGAGGTATCGCTGTAATCATACTGACCTGAAGAATAAAGCTGCTTTATCAATTTTACCAAACATGGAACGATATAAACGCCCCCCACAAAAGAAATTCATGAATAGCTGGTTTTTGGTCATTCTGCTTCACAAAAATCGGGCGGCACGGTGGCGCAGTGGTTAGCACAGCAGCCTTGCAGCGCTGGTGTCCTGGGTTCAAACCCCACCAAGGACAACATCTGCAAAGAGTTTGTATGTTCTCTCCGTGTTTGCGTGGGTTTCCTCCGGGCACTCCGGTTTCCTCCCACATTCCAAAGACATACTGATAGGGAATTTAGATTGTGAGCCCCATCGGGGACAGTGATGATAATGTGTGCAAAATGTAATGTGTGGCGCAGTGGTTAGCACAGCAGCCTTGCAGCGCTGGTGTCCTGGGTTCAAACCCCACCAAGGACAAGATCTGCAAAGAGTTTGTATGTTCTCTCCGTGTTTGCGTGGGTTTCCTCCGGGCACTCCGGTTTCCTCCCACATTCCAAAGACATACTGATAGGGAATTTAGATTGTGAGCCCCATCGGGGACAGCGATGATAATGTGTGCAAAATGTAAAGCGCTGCGGAATATGTTAGCGCTATATAAAAATAAAGATTATTATTATTATAATAAAAAGCGATCAAAAATGTCACGTGCCTGCAAAAAACAAGACCTCACATGTCTCTGTGGACCAAAATATGGAAAAATTATAGCTCTCAAAATGTGGAGACGCTAAAACTATTTTTTGCAATAAAAAGCATCTTTTAGTGTGTGACAGCTGCGAATCATTAAAATCCACTAAAAAACCCGCTATAAAAGTAAATCAAACCCCCCTTCATGACCCCCTTAGTTAGGGAAAATAATAAAATTAAAAAAATGTATTTATTTCCATTTTCCCATTAGGGTTAGGGCTAGGGCTATGGTTTGGGCTAGGCTAGGGTTATGGCTAGGTTAGGGCTAGGCTAGGGTTAGGGCTAGGGTTAGGGCTAGGCTAGGGTTAGGGCTAGGATTAGGGATAGGGATAGGGCTAGGGTTAGGGCTAGGGTTAGGGCTAGGGTTGGGGTTAGGATTAGAGTTGGGGCTAGGGTTAGGGCTACAGTTATTGTTGGGGTCTAAAGTTAGGGCTGGGGCTATAGTTATGGTTGGGGCTAAAGTTAGGGTTAGGGTTTGGATTACATTTACAGTTGGGATTAGGGTTAGGGGTGTGTCAGGGTTAGTGATGTGGTTAGGGTTATGTTTGGGATTAGGGTTAGGGGTGTGTTAGAGTTAGGGGTGTGGTTAGGGTTGGGATTAGGGTTAGGGGAGTGTTGGGGTTAGGGGTGTGGTTGGGGTTAGGGGTGTGGTTGGGATTAGGGTTTCAGTTACAATTGGGGGTTTCGACTGTTAAGGCACATCAGGGCTCTCCAAACGCAACATGGCATCCAATCTCAATTCCAGCCAATTCTGCATAGAAAAAGTAAAACAGTGCTCCTTCCCTTCCAAGCTCTCCCGTGCGCCCAAACAGGGATTTACCCCAACATATGGGATATCAGCTTACTCAGGACAAAACTGGACAACAACTTTTGGGGTCCAATTTCTCATGTTACCCTTGGGAAAATAAAAATTTGGGGGGCTAAAAAAACATTTTTGTGGGAAAAAATGATTTTTTATTTTCACGGCTCTGCGTTATAAACTGTAGTGAAACACTTGGGGGTTCAAAGTTCTCACAGCACATCTAGATAAGTTCCATGGGGGGTCTAGTTTCCAATATGAGGTCACTTGTGGGGGCTTTCAACTGTTTAGGCACCTCAGGGGCTCTGCAAATGCAACGTGATGCCTGCAGACCAATCCATCTAAGTCTGCATTCCAAATGGTGCTCCTTCCCTTTTGAGCTCTGCCATGCGTCCAAACAGTTGTTCTCCCCCACATATGGGGTATCGGCGTACTCAGGACAAATTGGACAACAAATTTTGGGGTCCAATTTCTCTTGATACCCTTGGAAAAATTCATAACTGGGGGCTAAAAAATAATTTTTGTGGAAAAAAATATTTTATTTTTACGGCTCTACATTATAAACTTCTGTAAAGCACTTGGTGGGACAAAATGCTCACCACACATCTATATAAGTTCCTTAGGCGGTCTACTTTCCAAAATGGTATCACTTGTGGGAGGTTTCAATGTTTAGGCACATCAGTGGCTCTCCAAACGCAACATGGCGTCCCATCTCAATTCCTGTCAATTTTGCATTGAAAAGTGAAATGGCGCTGCTTCCCTTCCGAGCTCTGCCATGCGCCCAAACAGTGCTTTACCTCCACATATGGGGTATCAGCGTACTCAGGACAAATTGGACAACAACTTTTGGGGTCCAATTTCTTCTCTTACCCTTGGGAAAATAAAAAATTGGGGGTGAAAAATCATTTTTGTGAAAAAATATGATTTTTTATTTTTACGGCTCTGCATTATAAACTTCTGTGAAGCACTTGCTTGGTCAAAGAGCCCATCACACATTTAGATAAGTTCCTTAGAGGGTCTACTTTCCAAAATGGTGTCACTTGTGGGGGGTTTCAATGTTTAGGCACATCAGGGGCTCTCCAACCGCAACATGGCATCCCATCTCTATTCCAGTCAATTTTGCATTGAAAAGTCAAATGGCGCTCCTTCCCTTCTGAGCTCTTCCATGCGCACAAACAGGGGTTTACCTCCACATATGGGGTATCGGCATACTCAGAACAAATTGTACAACAACTTTTGGGGTCCATTTTCTCCCGTTACCCTTGGTAAAATAAAACAAATTGGAGCTGAAGTAAATTTTTTGTGAAAAAAAAGTTATTAAATGTTCATTTTTTTACAGGAAATATATATATATATCTTGGTACCGTGTTAGCCTGTAGATAGAAAGATATTTAGAATTGAGAGTCCTCAGTGGTTGATACCTTTTAATGGCTAACTGCAAAGATGGTAACAAATTGCAAGCTTTCGATACTACACAGGTCTCTTCATCAAATGATGAAAAAATAATGAAGAGACCTGTGTAGTCTGAAAAGCTTGCAATTTACCATCTTTTCAGTTAGCCATAAGGTATCAACCAATGAGGACTCTCAATTCTAAACATTTTTTTTAAACATTCCAAAAATTCCTGTGAAACACCGAAGGGTTAATAAACTTCTTGAATGTGGTTTTGAGCACCTTGAGGGGTGCAGTTTTTAGAATAGTGTCACATTTCAGTATTTTCTATCATATAGACCCCTCAAAATGACTTCAAATGTGATGTGGTCCCTAAAAAAAAAATGATGTTGTAAAAATGAGAAATTGCTGGTCAACTTTTAACCCTTATAACCCCCTAACAAAAAAAAATTTTGGTTCCAAAATTGTGCTGATGTAAAGTAATGTAATATTTTGTGTGACATATCTCTGTGATTTAAGGGCATAAAAATTCAAAGTTGAAAAATTGCGAATTTTTTTTTCACAAAGAATCACAGGTAATATCAATTGAATTTTACCACTATCATGAAGCCCAATATGTCACGAGAAAACAATGCCAGAATCACCGGGATCCATTGAAGCGTTCCGGAGTTATAACCTCATAAAGGCACAGTGGTCAGAATTGTAAAAATTGGCCTGGTCATTAACGTGCAAACCACCCTTGGGGCGTAAGGGGTTAAATTACGTATATTACATCTCTGTTGAGAAAACTTTGCAGGATTAGTATTGCAGGAATTTTTTTTACTTCAGATGAACTTGTTACACTGCAGTAGCAAAATAGCAATGCTATTGCAATCAATCAAGTCTGGTTGTATTGCTTTTAACACATGACTGGCACAGTATAAATGGCATATAATATTTTCCTACTGAAAAAAACTTTCCAGGATTAGTATTGCAAGAAAATTTGACCACCACAGATGGACTTGTTACACTGCAGTAGCAATATTACAATGTTATTGCAACCAACTAAGTCTGGCTGTATGCTTTTGACACACAACTGGCACAGCTTAAATGCCGTATAATATTTCCCTGCTCAGAACAATTTGCAGGATTAAGAGCAAAAACAATATTATTAGCCCTGAGAACGGCTTTTGGTATGAGTTGCAGCGGAAATGACTTGCAATTATCCCTATCCTGTTTTATACTATCCCTATCACATAATCTCACTCCCACTCCATTACATTCTTCTTACATTCATCTCCTTGCAGAATCCAGATACAGCATGTTGGACAATCAGCCAATGAATTCCCTTATACTTCTAATGAAAGTTGTTCTAATAAGCTGTAAGGTTAACCTGGCAGCTACGAGCTGATGTGAACATTGTGTAATGCGTTCTCTTCTCCTCTTTTTAAAGCTGCAGCCACGTCCAAGTATACAATACAATACTAATTGTTCCATTAGAAATGCAATGTCTGTGAATACAGCCTTTATATTTTTGACATGTTCTTTAATAATTCATGGTACATGAACAGTATATCATGCTTTGCCTAAAACAGAGTATGACGCCATCAAGTCACTTTCTTGTTGGACAAGTTACAAACTTACGCAACGTTAGTAATTATTTTACCCCAAGTCCATTAAAATTACCAGATCATTAGAAGCCAAATTTCAGAGAGTTTTCATGCCTGTGCTGTATATTTAAAAGAACAGAATATTTCTATAGAAGTCCTGTATTTGTATGGTAACACAATGAGATTAATGTCTGGCTCCAGGCACAGTCTGTTTAATAAGACAATCTCCAGTGCAAGGCTGCTATTATTTACTGCCTTGGAACAACGCAGCTTTCCGGTGTACACCATTCACCCAAGAACAACATTAGCCTGAGAGAAGTCTCTGTTGTTACCTGTACAGCAAAATCAATGAGTCCATTGACGTTGAGGGCAGGTTCCATTAAATCAAATATAAGTTGAACATGATGAGCCAAAGGAAGATGGTAAGAAGTCCCAGAAGCGAAGCTCGCAATTTGTTCCAGCACATTGCAAGATATCTGTGAATAATAACCATCCAAAGCTCAGAACAGTCATCTCTGAAATTACTGCCCATCACAGGAGAACGTGGTGACTTCACGTAAGTACTATTTATCTGTTTAATAATGGCCCTGTCTAGGAAAATAGAGTCAAGTTTCCCATTTTGTATAAAATTTTCTACACTTTAGAAAACACAGAACATGGTGAATGTCGTTGGATTGATATCAAGATTTCATGGTTTATGATGAGGCTGATATCAGGTAGCACACAGAGGGGCTCCAGTGTTGGTGCTGGAATATTTTGTATCTTTCTCTTTAATAACATCGTGTGCTTATCTCATGTTATGTAATTCTGAAATGCATCAGTCATTGTGCGATCGTTCTTTTGTCAAATGAACAAAAATTCTGAAAATTGTAGACCGTTGTGTTGCTTCAAGTGTAGTATAAATACATGTGTTAATGTATCGATGAGAAGAAAATGCATTCAGAAGTTTATTTTCCTAAAGTAATGACCTACGATGAGTTGTACTGTTCTTAATATTAATCATTTCGATGTCATTTTTGCCGGTATGTAATTTACATGTAAAGAAATGTGATAAGCATATTGCCCAAGTCCATAAACCCTACTCGGGAGTAGGCCACACTCCATAACAAGATTTAAACATAACGATCCTCATGTGGTTCTCAACAATAGGATCAAGAAGTGTTTCTAAACACGATTTTATATTAAAACAATTCAATTTATTTATTTAACATCAATAGATAGCAAAACAGTAGAAACAGATGGTGCCTCAGACCAAACAAAAACAAAGGCAAGCAAAAAGTGGAACTCTGCAAAAATACTGGGTGAAAAGATTTTTTTCAACCAACTCCTCCCACTTTAATCTAATTGGCCATTTTGGTGATATGAGTCATTTTACTCCTATTCACTGATACATCCTCTCATATTGTTAGGGGTCGAGTTCCTGCCTCTGCACAGGGGGAATCTCGAGCCATCTCTGCTGCGGTCTCCCATTCTTCTCCTGCCGCAGTGGAGCCTGCTCAGCGGAGGTGTCGGTCCCAGCGTCATGCTCAGTCTGACACTGTGCGAAGGGTTACTGCTGTCCTTCCAGGTTCTGCCATTGTAGCCAGTACTGGTCAGCAGCGAGCAGATGCCTTTGGGACTAAGTCCTACTTTTCCCCTTCTGAGCATGCCCAGGGTAAGATCTCTCATTGGAGATCAAGGGTCACATGCTCAGGTACTGCAGATATTCCCATTGGTACTCTAGGAAGGTCCTGAAGTTGCTCAAGTTCTGTGGCAGTATCCCATTGGTCCTTTTTTGGAAGGTCCTGTAGTTGCTGCAGCTATATAAGGTGCGCATGACTGCACGGCCATGAGCTAGTATCTTTCTGAGTTATGTGCTTTGCGCCAGTGTGCTCATGTGAGATTGTATTCAGGGACCCGGCTGAAATAAGCCCCTAGAATACCGGCACCTCCGGTGAGGAGATTGTGTGTATTCAGAGACCTGGCTGAAATAAGCCCCTAGAATGCTGGCACCTCCGGCGAGTTTTGTGTGCATGCATGACCACTGACTGCTCTTTGTTGGGCAGTTAGCCTGTGCTCCTGTGAAGTCTAACAGGGTGCAGTGCTTTCCTTTCACGGCTACTCTGTGAAGTAACAGAGCTAGTCTATACCGCCAAATAGTGCCATCATTTACTAGCAGCAGGTTCTCCTGCACGGTGGACCCCGAGCTGCGAACGCATCAATAATAATAAACATCTATATTTACTCGGTGCGTTCCGCCAGCCCTAACACATATTCATTGATTGGATGATGATATAGCTCCTCCCACTTCAGTCTGACAAGTGAATGACGACACAAGTCTGTCTCACCTGCTAAACTGAATTTTAAGTTTAGTTGATGTGCATTTAGGCTAGTTATTATTATGGAGTACTTTGGTGTTCTATTTATCCTATTTATCCATATTTTAATATTCATAAACGTCGAGTCATCTTGCACTATTATTCTGTGTGATCGTGTAACATAGTATACCAGGGCACAATCACCTTTTGGTAGTGATATTTGTGGTATGAGTTTGTATGGCTCCGTTTCTACTCTCCTGGTGGCTGCCCGGATGGCTGTCCTTTGTAGATTTTTGTTCCCTCTTATAATCCTTGTGAAGTACCTCCAATTAACAATGTGAACATATGCATTTCTTACTCCAGTTTTTCAATTGTGTGCATGGATAGTCCTATTGGGGTTTCCTGTTCTTCCTTGCAATTGTTGCAAAACATGTTATTTATTTATATTTGTAAATGCTATGAACAATCTTCCATGCTTACATGCATTGGTGGTATGATTGCTCCTCCCACTTGAACCTGATTGGCCGCTTTACGGCATAAGTCATTTGACTCTGCGTATAGATGCGCCCTGGTACACTCACTGGTTTCCCGATGGTGTAACTCCTCCCAATTTACACCGATTAGTTGCGTGATGGTATAAGTCATATGACGCCTGTCCATAGACACACCCCCAGGAAGAAGCAACCGCGAAACGCGCGTTGCGGTCCGGAGGCACAGCCTGTCACTTGGCAGTGGATTCTTTGTGGGACACGTTTGGAGGTAATATGTTGAGAAACTGATTTTGTGCAATATATGTATGTGTGGATTCTTGAAGGGATGATACTATAGTATTTGGTCAGGGGTTTCCGTTGTATGGGCAAATTGCGCCCTCAGCACTTGTTTTGAAACTGTGGATATGACTTCCGTTTTTTCCCCTTCTGTCCACTGACAGCATGGATAGTTGCTAGTTACAAATACTATACTATTAGTGCTTGATTGAGAGTATTGCAATGTGTTATTGACTATATATACATATATACCTCTATTATTAGAATATCTCAATTTTTGGATGAAAGAAAAAAGTCTTTTCACCAAGTATTTTTGCGGAGTTCCACTTTTTGCTTGCCTTTGTTTTTGTTTGGTCTGAGGCACCATCTGTTTTTACTGTTTTGCTATCTATTGATGTTAAATAAATAAATTGAATTGTTTTAAAAAAATCGTGTTTAGAAACACTTCTTGATCTTATTGTTGAGAACCACATGAGGATCGTTATGTTTAAATGTAATGAAATGTTAAGAATTTTTTTACTCCATCCCACACACCTTTATTAAAGAGAGATAGCAATATTATAATGTAATACCGACACATTGTGTACAAATGTCTCTGGCTGCTCCAGTCATCTGAACCAACCTGATTTAGATGCATGGAATTAATTTTTCAGTCCAGATTTCTGCAGTCGGCATTATGTGAACGCCCCCTTATAAAACGCACATACAGTTTGATGAGTCTGTAGACTCGGTACATTGTGCAATACTGGAGGTGTGAATTTAGAAGTTTCATTTGAAGGTGGTCTCACATTTTTCTCAAGTTGATCAAAAAGGACTATTTCAACTAAAACAATGATGTGTTGGGTGAAATTTTACAAAGAACGATCACTTTAACCAGACTGTCAATGACTGTAAGATCTTACTGGAAAGGAAGGTTCCCAGACTGATCCCAAAAAGATCTCCTGTTTTTTCACTCATTTTGATTAGACATGGATATTTTGTGCAGTTGTATCAGGTAATATGGTCTAAAATGTCTATAGTGCGTACGACTGAACTGGTGGAGAAATCATTTGCCATTTGATCATCTATTCATGGATTGTTTAACCACCATCCTATTTCCGTCTATGTGTATGGCCACCTTTACATACATTTCTATGGCAATGGCTTGGATTATGCATATTACCATAAATTCTGTATACTGTAGATTAGTGATATGATAAACATTTTTTATGTTCATTTCCATGATAAGAGAGTTTAGCAGCAATTTATCTATCTGGGTGCAATACATTAAGAGCACCGCACCACTTGTTGAGTATTTACAGTGTCATAATGAAGAATAGATTTTATGAGCTTACACATGACTGCGTGGTGAATGCATCCTCAGAGTCATAACAATTATGGTCTAAAGTGCACATTAAAATACAAAAGACAAAGGTTCCTAACCAGAAATAAAAGGACTTAAAGCAGAAATTTTTGAATTGTCTTTCTGAAGAAAAGGTCACCCCCAACTCATTCTGCCTCAACATAAAGCAAAGGTACAAAAATTAGGAAATCTGATAATGGAAATACCTGGGATGTGACATGATGTTGATCAAAGTAGGACAAGAGCTGCAGCCTGGAAAAAGTGCTCTCTAGCATTGGAAATGTTTCCTGCTTGCTCTTTCTCACCTTCTGTCCGTCATCTCCAATGAAATAGAAGAGATAATATTTTATTATTGTAATTCCTTAAATGAAAGCTACTGTAACTACATTAGCAAAGTTTAATCACTAAGTTACAGCTATCCTCTTCCTTAATGTCTCAGCTCTGTTCATGGATATCAGTGAGATAAAGATGTGCTCAAAAGTTTACATAACCCGGCAGAATTTTTGCTTTCTTGGCCTTTTTTTCAGAGAATATGAATGATAACACCAAAACTTTTTCTCCACTCACAGTTAGTGGTTGGGTGAAGCCATTTAATGTCAAACTACTGTGTTTTCTCTTTTTAAATCATAATGACAACCAAAAACATCCTAGTGACCCTGATCAAAAGTTTACATACCCCATTTCTTAATAACGTGTATTGCTCCCTCTAACATCAATGACAGCTTGAAGTCTTTTGTGGTAGTTATGGATGAGGTTCTTTATTTTCTCAGAGGGTAAAGCTGCCCACTCTTCTTGGCAAAAGCCTCCAGTTCCTCTAAATTCCTGTGCTATCTAGCATGAATTGTGTGCTTGAGATTTCCCCAGAGTGGCTTAATGATATTGAGGTCAGGAGACTGAGATGGCCACTCCAGAACCTTCACTTTGTTCTTCTGTGGCCAATGAAAGGTCGACTTGGCCTTGTGTTTTGGATTGTTGTCATGTTGGAACATCCAAGTACATCCGATGCGTAGCTTTCGGGCTGATGAGTGCAAATTTGCCTCCAGTATTTGATGATAACGTGCTGCATTCATCTGTCCTTCAACTTTGACCAAGTTTCCTGTGCCTTTGTAGCTCACACATCCCCAAAACATCAGCAATCCACCTCCGTGCTTTACAGTAGGAATGGTGTATAGGCCTTGTTTACCTCTCTCCTAATGTAACGTTTATGGTTGTGGCCAAAAAGTTAAATTTTGGTCTCATCACTCCAAATTACCTTGTTCCAGAAGTTTTGAGGCTTGACTCTGTGCTGTTTTGCATATTGTAGGTGAGATACTTTGTTGCATTTGTGCAGTAATGGCTTTCTTCTGGCAACTCGACCATGCAGCCCATTTTTCTTCAAATGCCTCCTTATTGTGCATCTTGAAACAGCCACACAACTAGTTTTCAGAGAGTCCTGTTTTTCAGCTAATGTTATTCGTGGGGTTTTTTTGCATCCCGAAAACTTTTCCTGGCAGTTGTGGACAAAATTTTTGTTGGTCTACCTGACCGTGGTTTTGTTTTTACAGATCCCCTGATTTGTTAATCACAGTTTGAACACTGCTGACTGGCATTATCAATTCCTTGGATATTTATTTGTATTCCTTTCCTGTTTTATACAATTCAACTACCTTTTCCCGTAGATCTATTGACAATTATTTTGTTCTTTTGCTTTCCCTATGACTCACAATCCAGAAATGTCAGTGGCTGGATGAAAGATGCAAGAGTCTGTCTGGATCCCTGAAACTCACTCGGCTTTTATGCACACACACTGATTACAATCAAACAGGTCACAGGTGAGGATGTTACCTTTAGTAGCCATTCAAACCCATTTGGGTCAACATCTGTACGTTATCAGGCCAAAATCACCAGGGTATGTGAACTTTTGATTAGGATCATTTGGATATTTTGGATTGTCATTATGATTTAAAAAGAGAAAACACAGTAGTTTGACAAAAAAATGGCTTCACCCAACCACTGACCATAAGTGGAAAAATAGTTTTGGTGGCATCATTCATATTCTCTGAAAAAAGGACAAGAAAGCAAAAATTCTGCCGGGGTATGTAAACTTTTGAGCACAATTGTATGTACACCTCAAACTGTCGGGTGCCCTGGACTCCCATCTATGAGTTAATGCCCCTACGAATAGTGTTTATTAGTCTGGAGGACTCAAACTTACCACGTATTTCATGTATGCGTGAATGGGAACAGAATATAATACTCTATTTTGTGTAGACCCCCCCTCCCCCCCCCGATTTGAGAAGGCTTCACTTGCCAGATCTGTGTTAGTTTTGTTATTTTAGAAATCCCTAAATTTAAAAATGGGATCCTCCAGCTAATATAATAGATTTAAAAGAATTATTTTGTCTTCCCCCTAATAATGGCTACTGTGTACCCATTGTGTACAAAAACAAGTTAAATGCTTGTTAAAATTGAACATTTAAAAACCACTAAAATGAATAAAACTTTAATCAATGGTTAACAAATCAGCTACCATCATTCACAGCTATTCATGTAAATATGTAGTTATGTGAAGAGTGCAAAAACGAGTTAGCGACTTCTGTTCTGTTATTGTCCACTATAGATATTCCTATTCCTTTTGATGCATGCAAACATCTGTAAAGGGGCTTGGAGAAGTGTAAAATAAAGAAGTAATAATGGAGAAAATGCTCTTACATTCCAATAAACAGCCGAAAGAGTGTTTATTGTGGATTATTCAGATTCAAAAGTCAACATTGTTGACAGCACACTGGCCTGTGTAAGAAGGGAATGTGCTGCCAACAGTTTACAGACTGTTCAACCTGGTAAAACGAGTGTTGAGTGACTTGATACATGGTCAGTCTTCACCAGCTATAGACAAAAATCTTTCATTGTAAAACCACCTTTAGGCCGAGGTCACATGACCATAGATTCTCTCACCAGAGAGAATGGGGTCGATTACGCTAATGACACTCAGATAAAACTTACGATACGATTTGGATGAGAGAATCCGCACACACTGAGGAGAAAATGGAAAAAAAATGTTTCCATTTTCTCCATTTTGTGAGGCCACGGAAATCCAACTATCTATCTATGCTTTCCACACGGCCATAGAGTTGAATGGGAGAGTAACTTCCAGTTTCAGAGTGAAATCACAGCATTCTGCCCCATTCAAAAACATTGATTCGAGTGCTATCCAATAAAAAATTGGATAGCACTCTTCCGATTAATATATTTGTGTGAGCGAACCCTTAGAAATGTTTCTGGACTTATTCAAGCCCCCTAAAGTCACTCCATGCACTAAAAAAATGGTAGTGAACAGATTTGAATAGACTTAATAATATGAAGGTAATACAGATCTTACATTTAGTGTTAACTTTGGTGAACTTCTCATAAAAGGCTAGCGACTATAGGCATAAATAAACCAGTTTCGTTCAGCTCTGCCAAAATGGGCAACATGTGAGAGGAGCCTAGGCTGGAGGAGTTATGGCTGCAGCCGCCTGTAAAATTAATCAATAGAGTTGAACGACTTTTAATTTTTTCGGATCGAGTCGGGTTTCGCGAAACCCGACTTTGTCAAAAGTCGGGCCGGGTGAAATCGGCCGATTATTGCGAAAAGTCTGGGGCTGACTGAAACACGAAACGCAATACAAGTCAATGGGGAATCAAAGTCGGCAGTGAGTGGAGGCCAGGAAAACACCTACAGTGCCCATTTTAATGCCAAAAACATCAATTCTTATTACTTAAGCTTGTCAATCTTAATTTACTTTATAATAGTAGTTAGGCATTGAAAACTGAGGGTCATTTGGCTAAAGATGGGGGGGTAGGGCTGGCTCAAGATTTTTGTGGGCCCAGGAAACGCGGAATACGTCATGGCAATGGAGCAGGGAGAGGTAAGTATTTCAACTTTGCAAGTGCTGTGATCCTGAGGAAGCATGGGGGCCCACTCATTGGCACTGGCACAAGGCGCCTCATAGTACGGCGGTGTGTTTGACGGTGGGTGGCGCCTCCCACTGGCAGAGACACTTTTGCGTACCATGAGGGCCCTGTGCCAGTGACGTTGCCAACAAGTATGCCCCTACCTGATGAAGGAACCTGCAATTTCATCTGCACCTTCCTCTTTGTCCCTGTGTAAGGTGGTATAGTATGCGGGAAGGGGAACCTGACTTTCAGCAGGGTCAGATTCTGGCTGTGTAGATTGCAAGGGGAATGTAGTGGTCTGGGTCAATGTACCAGCAGACTTATCTAGCAGTGGCTGGGCAATGGTCAGGATGAGGAGGAAACACAGATATAGGCCCAAATAATAAAGTAGGCTAAATGCAGTTCAAAATTGTTAACAGGACTAAACGGGCAGCATTGTTTTGTTCAGTGGAGGACAACTGTAATGAGTGGCAAACACAGTTAGTATTCCCAAATACTAAAGTAGGCTAAATGCAGTTCAAAATTGTTAACAGGACTAAACGGGCAGCATTGTTTTGTTCAGTGGTGGGCAACTGTAATGAGTGGCAGACACAGTTAGTAGGCCCAAATATTAAAGTAGGCTAAATGCAGTTCAAAATTGGTAACAGGACTAAACGGGCAGCATAGCTAGGTACAAGGGGTAGGCTCCTCTGCTGAGTAGCAGACAGTGATAGTAGGAGCAAAGTATTAACTGGTCTAAATGGAGGCCAGGGCCCCTGTATATTTTAACTATCATCTATCATTTCAACACATTTGTATTGGCAGTGCCATTGAAGGATTTAACAGCACAGACTACACAGTGGTGGAGCAGGGAGAGGTAAGTATTGCAAGTGGTAAAGCACTGTTCGAGCTGGGGGGAACACTCTCTCATGGGCGGCGGTACTGGCACAGGGCCACACATAGTACAACGGTGTGTCTGACGTTGGTTGTGCACCACCACCGTCAGAGACACTTCATTGTACTATGAGGGACCCTGTGCCAGTGCCGTCGCCCAAGAGTGGGCACACCCACCTTTCCAGGCAAACGGCACTCGCATGGGTGCTTGCGCCAGGTGGTGACCACGGCCCTGTGGGGGGAGTCAGCCCATTTAAGGATGTATAAAAATGGCCTATGGTGGACATTCAGCAACTGCAAATGGAGGAATTGGAGAAGTCAGTAAGAGGAGGCCAAAAGCAAGACATTTTTCCGGCAAGCTACGTATCAGCAGGGGAAGGTGGGCAAAATAATTTGAAATCCATGATTGGTTCATTTTAATGAAGGTTAGATCATCAACATTCTGGGTAGCCAGACGTGTCCTTTTTTCGGTCAGTATTGAACCAGCAGCACTGAAGACTCTTTCTGATAGCACACTAGCAGCAGGGCAAGCGAGCTCCTGTAATGCATATTCTTCCAATTCTGGCCAGGTGTCTATTTTAGATGCACAGTAATCAAAGGGGAATGACCTGTGAGGGAGAACATCGATAAAGGAGGAAAAGTAGTTTGTAACCATACTGGACAAATGCTGTCTCCTGCCACTTTGAAAAGATGCAGCAGTACCTGTCATGTCAGCTCTTCCACCAGACTTCCTCATTTTTTGGAAAATCTAACCAAAATAACAACCATTATATGGTACTGTAAAACAAGGTAGAAGCTGTATATAAACTTGTTGAGAGTTAAAATCTCCCTTTTTTTGGGGAGACTGAACCAAACCTCAGGCCCTGTGCATAAAACAACACAATGTAAGTGGCAGAAAGTGGCTGGCTGATATACGACAAACTAACAGGACTAAAATATATCCACTTTGTGATAATTTGAATTTCACTTATTTTTTTGGGAGACTGAACCAAACCTCAGGCCCTGTGCATAAAACAACACAACGTAAGTGGCAGAAATGTTGTGAATTCTGTGGCAGAGCTCCCTCCTGTGGTCACAAGTGGTACTTCGGCTGATTTTCTCTATGAGCTTCCGTTGGTGGAGGAGAGTGGTACTGCGGCTTCTGAGTTTCCTTCCTCAGGTGATGTGGTGAAGTCGTTAGGTGCTGCTCTATTTAACTCCACCTAGTGCTTTGATCCTGGCCTCCAGTCAATGTTCTAGTATTGGACTTGCTTCCTCCTGGATCGTTCCTGTGGCCTGCTGCTCTACATAGCTAAGTTCCGCTTTTGTTATTTTGTTTGCTGTTTTTTCCTTTCCAGCTTGCTTATTTGGTTTTTCTTGCTTGCTGGAAGCTCTGGGACGCAGAGGGTGTACCTCCGTGCCGTTAGTCGGTACGGAGGGTCTTTTTGCCCCCTTTGCGTGGTTGTTTGTAGGGTTTTGTGTTGACCGCAAAGTTACCTTTCCTATCCTCGCTCTGTTCAGAAAGTCGTGCCTCACTTTGCTAAATCTATTTCATCTCTACGTTTGTCTTTTCATCTTAACTCACAGTCATTATATGTGGGGGCTGCCTTTTCCTTTGGGGTATTTCTCTGAGGCAAGGTAGGCTTATTTTCTATCTTCAGGCTAGCTAGTTTCTCAGGCTGTGCCGAGTTGCATAGGGAGTGTTAGGCGCAATCCACGGCTGCCTCTAGTGTGGTTGGAGAGGATTAGGGATTGCGGTCAGCAGAGTTCCCACGTCTCAGTGCTCGTTCTATGTTTTTGGGTTATTGTCAGGTCACTGTATGTGCTCTGACTTCTATGTCCATTGTGGTACTGAATTACCTCATCATAACACAGAAAGTGGCTGGCTGATATACCACAAACTAACAGGACTGAAGTATATCCACTTTGTGATAATTTGAATCTCACTTATTTTTAGGGAGACTGAACCAAACCTCAGGCCCTGTGCATAAAACAACACAATGTAAGTGGCAGAAAGTGGCTGGCAGATATACTACAAACTATCAGGACTGAAATATATCCACTTTGTGATCATTTGAATTTCACTTATTTGTTTGGGAGACTGAACCAAACCTCAGGCCTTGTGCATAAAACAACACAATGTAAGTAGCAGAAAGTGGCTGGCTGATATACAGTATGAAAAAATACAAGGACTGTAGTACAATTTTAATCTCCCTACAATGATCTCAGGACAAGTATGGCAGCAATAAAAAGGACTGCTGCACACAAAAGTGTGGACAAATAAACAAGATAACTGTGCAGAAAGGAGCAACAGGATTTTTGCTTTTAAAAAAGCAGTTGGTTTGCACAGCAGCATGCAAACAGCAATGCAGCTATCAGGGAGCCTTATAAGGCAGCCTAATAAGCTACAGAGCTGATGCACAAAAATATAACCTCCACTGTCCCTGCAAAAAAATGGTGGTGTTGGACAGTGGAAATCGCTACAGCACAAGCGGTTTGGGGGTTAATCTTCCCTAAAAAAAGAAAGAAATGTCCAACTTCACCGAGTCCGTAAAAAAGCGTTTTCTTTATTCACAAACTATAAACATGGAGGATACAGACTTCAGCACAACCATATGGGTAAGAATCTCAACGCGTTTCTGGAGACTAGGCTCCCTTAATCACGCTTTTTTACGGACTCGGTGAAGCTGGACATTTCTTTCTTTTTTGGGATCTTGTACGCCTGGACACAGCGGGTCCATGCTCCCGAGGTTTGGTTGCTGTATCACGGGTGAGCTGGTTTATGTTCCTTCTTACAAAGTTAATCTTCCCTCCCTAACTATATGCCCGCCCCTTTATAGCCCCTGTGATGCCGCAGAAAGCAAGCCAATCACTGTCATGCCCTTCTCTAAGATGGTGGGGACCGAGACCTATGTCATCACGCTGCCCACACTCTGCGTCCTCCTTCATTGGCTGAAAAATGGCGCTGACAGCATCATACGAAACGCGACTTTTGCGCGCAGATTGCCTACCTCATGGCCGATCCCACACTAGGATTGGGTCGGGTTTCATGAAACCCAACTTTGCCAAAAGTCGGCGATTTTTGATTTTGTCCGATTCGTTTAGTTCAACCCTATTAATCAATAGTGGTGGCGTTTCTTATGCCAGAAAAATTACGAAAGTGCTTGACTGGTGCAACATTTCTAGGGAGCCGCATAGAGGCTCCTGTCACTGATAAGATGCGGCAAACTCATTAAGTGGTGAGTGCCTGACTTTTAGTGAATTTGGCATATCTTATTCCTGCATGCCCCCCATTAAGATTGGTGTATGACACGCCACCCTTAACGAATCGGGACCAATGTCCCCAAGAATTGGCCTCATTTCACTCATCACATCCTTAATGAACTACGTACTGACCAGCACCTGACAGTATCTTTCTATCTGTGATTTAGTACTTGACTTATCCCCATTGTATATTCCAGTACTGACGTTCAATCCATTTTGGATACTTGTTTGGTAAAACATTAGAAATAGACTGGCTCACGTTAATGTTTGTTCTTTCTCTGTCCTAAATTCAGAGCGCTCTACATTCAGTCACTGAGGAGTGCAGTAACATCATTAGCTTCTACAACACACGTATTTTAGGAGAACATTTCACTATAAAACATTAATTTCACTATAAAAAGGGACATCTGTTCTCTGATGCCGCTAATGTTCTGCAGATGTACTAATGGGAAGTACGTGAGATGTGACAGTGCATAGGCGATTAGTACAGATCTGCTGTAAGAGAAAGCGGGAGGAAGCTCTATACCAGCAGCACATAAGCAAGAATATAACAAATGAGGATCAAATTGGAAATATGGTAAATTCCTAACACAGAATACATTTGGTCAGTACTCGGTAATTTGAGTTTTTGTTACTCTTCCTTTGCTCGGATTGCTGTGTATATCCGCATTGTCCTATTGGCTGACTTTAGGATAAAATATTAGAACTTTCTCTAACCATATCCTGCTTTCTTGATACTTTTCAAAACTTTGTAGTGAAAAGCAATAAGTAATAATTAATTGCTAATCATTTCTGTCTGAGTTTAGTTCTGCCGCACAAAGAAATATTCTCATGTTCTGCAAATAACATACATTTCAAGATCACGGCCTCAGTAACACAATATTTGCTATTACCTCCAGCTTTGTGTTACTTAGTAGCCAACATTAACCCTAAAAGTGCAAATTACTGTATTGCTGTCTTCAATTGATAATATGCACATCTTAAAGTAGATGGGAAGAAGGAGGTTTTCCACCATGTTTTCAAAACAAGCCAGAAGCAAGGATCCTGATAAAATACAGAAATAATTGTTACGTAACACTCCAAACCCCTGACACCTCCAGTGGTATCTCCGCCTAGGACCATGATTGGCTCTGAGATTAGGTTTACTGAATGGATGGGACGTCTTCAATTCTGATCTTGGCAGACACCATCGAGGAATCAAGGCAGGAGCAACAGAGATTCGGAGTGGTAAATAACATTTTTTCATTTTATCATGACACTCTTTCTTGCTGCTAGTTTTCAAAAATTGGCAGAGAAATCCTTTAATATATCTGTAGTAATATAAACCAGACTTTTATCGGTTATATATGTAGAGATTAAAGTTATTAGATAGCAAATTGTGAAGAGGACAATGTGTAAAGGAGGAGTCGGGCACCAAGGTCAGTCGTGCAGGGCTTGTATTCCCAACCTGTCTTATGTGTACCCCAGGACATACACCTCACGTCTTTATGGGGTTCTTGGGTGGTTCTTAATCTGTAATTTTACTAGGTGTCTACAGCGCAGCTGTCTGTGAGTGAGCTCTGATCCTCAATGTCACAGTTGGGTCTGGCCCATTATCTTTACGCCTCTTGCTCTCTGACACTATGAGCACATCACAGAGTGCAGTCATCACAAGGTGTCTGGGACATGGGTCAGATAAAATATACATACATAATTCCTTGTCCTTGACACAAAGCTTAGAGGGTTGTCCTCCCCTTTTTTATGCTACAAACAGACCTACCTTAATCTAACAATTGAAAAAATGATACTCATCTACCAAGCTTCCATTTCCCTTTTGTAACATTGCCCAGGTCACTTGTAGGTCTCCTTGCTTCCTCTTCCAATGGGGTTGGTGCATGATAAACAGTGGGTAGAGGAGTGACCAACAAATTACTGCTGTGGCCAGTGATTGGTGGTAGTGGTCATATGTCAGTTCTCTGTCAGAAGACCTTTCATGAAGCCTGGAGAGGCATCAGAGCAGCAGTATAGAAGAGCAGCCTAAATTGGAATTATTTTTTTTTAGTTTTACAGCACATTAGACCAATTTTTAAAGGGAATCTGTCACCCCCTGGGACACTTTTCAGCTATTACTATGGGCATACAGGTAATAGAAATGTAATCTAGTCTTACCTGTATGCCTCATAGCTGCTATCTAGATGTGGAGAAACTGACTTTTATTTCATTATGTTAAGGAATTCTTCCAGGCTCCGGGGTGTGCAGTACCTGGAAGAAATCCCTGCCTCCCCTCATTATACTATCAACCTGTGATGTTCAGTTATGACTCCGGAATCCCGCGTATGTGCCCTGCACTCGCTCGACAATCTGAACCTATTCCTTCTCTCTATGGTCAGTGTGTTCAGCGTTCTTGTGCTTCGGCGACTGCACACAAGAACCGGACCATAGAAAGAAGGAAGAGCTACAGATTGTCAAGGAAGTGCAGGATGCGTGCCCGAGATTCCGGCGTGGGATTCAGGCACAGCAACTGCACGTTACAGGAAGTGCATGGGAGGGGGGTGATAGTGTAATGAAGAGCTGAGGCAGAGATTTCTTCCAGGCACCGCTCGTCACAGAGCCTGGAAGAAATCATTAGAATAATGAAATAAGTCTATTGCTCAACATCTAGACAGCAACTATGAGGCATACAGGTAAGACTAGATTAACATTTCTATTACCTGTATGCCCATATTAATAGCTGAAAAGTTTCCCAAGGGTGAGAGATTCCATTTAAAATGATAACTTTAAAATGAGGAAGACAACCCCTCAAAGGCAGGCACTACACAGGAGCTTTAACAATTATTACCTGTTAAAAAATCTCAGTATGTTGATGCTTATGTTGCTATGTATCACACACAAGTGGCAAAAAATCTTTGGAATTTTTGCAACTTGATGTTGTCTGGTCAGAAAATATTTATGATCTATTCTTATGTCATGTCATCAATATCCGACAGTGTCTTCAATGTCCGATATCCAGCACCCTCACCAATCAGCTGTTACCAACTCAAGCAGCTGTCAGATATAAGCATGCTGATCTCCAATAAATTTGTAGAGGCCACTGCCGGGTTCTGCAGAACAGCTTCTGTTCAAAAAATCCTGTGGTTTTCTATGGTACCTGACACCAGCCACTACACAATGAGTGGAGCTGTGCAACGCAGCTTCATTTAATGTGTTTACATCTGGCTGCCATGTGAGCTTGTAATAGCTGATTAGTGTGTGTGTGTGTGTGTGTGTGGGGGGGGGTGCTGGATGTCGTACCCCTCACTGATCTGATATTGAAAGCATATTTTACAGACACAGTTGATGCTGTACCCCAGACTAAATCTTAATGTTTGGATTAGCTGTAGCAGAATGTTTTACTTATTTTTTCTTTAATTTGTAGAACATGTAAACAACGAAATTGGGCATTGCCATAATTAGACAAAAAACTGCAGAATCATCCAGTATAATTAAGATGTACCCATGCAGTTGTAAGCAGGTATTGCCTGGTTTACGTGTTTTCTAAGAGTGCTTTCGCCTTCCTGTGCCGAACCCTTAGCTATTCCTCTGCCTTAGGGGGTTTTGTTGTAGTTATTTGAGTAGGGAGCACTTTGCTTACAAACATTGAGAGAAACACTGTTCTCTAGTACATTACTTTGCCCCCATGCTTCCTTACAGTTTGTATATAATATCTTGCATATCACACCTATTATAGTTGAAAAAGGCAGAGTAAGGCTGCCGTCACACTAGCAGTATTTGGTCAGTATTTTACATCAGTATTTGTAAGCCAAAACCAGGAGAGGGTGATAAATGCAGAAGTGGTGCATATGTTTCTATTATACTGTTCCTCTAATTGTTCCACTCCTGGTTTTGGCTTACAAATACTGATGTAAAATACTGACCAAATACTGATAGTGTGATGGCAGCCTTAGGGTGAGTTAACATTAGGCTTTTTTTTGCAGGAAAACCTGATCTCTTGGCAGGAAATAAGCTGCAGAAAAAAAGTATGCTTTCCTTGTTTTTTCTTGCATTTTTGCGGTGTTTTTTAGGCGGTTTTAGCATCCTACATTTGTTTCTTGTGCATGCTGATAAAGTTTAGTGTTGAAAATAAGCCCTACTCCATAGAATTAGGTTTTGGCACAAAAAATGCAGCAAGACCTGATACTTGCATTTTTGGTGCGTTTTTCACCACCCATTCAAGTAATTGGGTGAAAAAAGCTGAAAAAAAGCTGAAAAAATGCTGATAGAAGTGACATGCTCTATGTCCAAAAAACAAGCAAAGCACAAAATACCGATAACAAAAAAATTGTATGTGCATGAGATTTCTGATATCTCATAGGCCTTGTTGGTCCTGTAAAAAGCAGCTGAAAATTAGCATAAAAGACACACTAAAACACACAGCAAATACGCCTAGTGTGAACTTAGCCTATTATAGTAATGAATGCAAAGTACAAAATCACATTTTTGCTTAGTATGTTAAAGGGGTTATCCGGGACTTTGCTTATATTTTGCTGTGGGTTAAGAACTTACACGCAAGTAGTTGCTACCTACCTGCCTGTTGTGCTCAGCACTGATGATTGCTGTCTCAGAAATGTCACAGACCGCTCCTGCTGGTGATTCACCAGCTTCTGGTGACGTCAGCTTCTTCTCTTCTTCACTCTGCTGATGCGGTATTACTGCTGATGTCATGCTGATTGACATCTGGCTCCTGCCTAACTGTGGGAAGTAGGCAGTCTATCAGCATGACGTCATCAGTGATTCACTACTGACAGAACAGATGGGGAGAGGAAGAGCAGCTTTACTGATGTGGGGTCAAATGAAGCAGAAGAATCACCAGCAGGAGTGGTCAGTGACCACTCTGAGCCGGCAGAGATAGGCAATGGGCAGAACAGGCAGGTAGTAAGCAAATACCTACCTCTATGTTAACCGCAGCAAAAAAATAAGCAAAGTCCTGGAAAATCACTTTGATTGTGAAATGGTGCACAGTACTATGAAATTGTCAAGCATATCCATACAAAGACTGTAAAACTGGTAGATAAAAGAAGCTATAATCAACTAGAAAATCCCCAGGATAGGCATTGTTAAGATTAGGCAAGTGCATAAAATAATATTCATTGACATAAATGAAGGTGGAATTGCCATATTTAACAATCCCTTTAGAGTGCATTAATAGACAAGATTCTTTATCTGAAAATAGGTTTTTCCAGAAGTCAAAGACCTATGAAAGAGTTTAATGTAAGTGTGACACCTCAGAAGTTCGGTTGTCACAGTGGAATTTGTTGTGAATTCTGTGGCTGAGTTCACTTCTGTGGTCACAAGTGGTATTGCAGTCTCTGGGCTTCCTCCCTCAGGTGTTTTGGTGAGCTCGTTGGCTGCCTTGCTATTTAGCTCCACCTGAGTCTGTCTTCCTTGCTCCTTGTCAATGTTCCAGTGTTGGATCTGAGCTACTGCATCTTTTCTTGGGCCTGCTGCTCTGCTAGATAAGTGCTTCTAGTTTGTTTTCTGTTTTTTCTGTCCAGCTTGCTATTAACTTTTGCTGGAAGCTCTGAGAAGCAAAGGGGTGCACCGCCGTGCTGTTAGTTCGGCACGGTGGGTCTTTTTGCCCCTTTGCGTGGTTTTCGTTTTAGGGTTTTTTGTAGACTGCATAGTTCTCTTTGCTATCCTCGCTCTGTCTAGAATATCGGGCCTCACTTTGCTGAATCTATTTCATTCCTACGTTTGTCTTTTCATCTTGCTAACAGTCATTGTATGTGGGGGGCTGCCTATTCCTTTGGGGTATTTCTCTGAGGTAAGTCAGGCTTGTATTTCTATCTTCAGGCTAGTCAGCTCCTCAGGCAGTGTCGAGTTGCATAGGTAGTGATAGGCGCAATCCACTGCTGCTTATAGTTGTGTGAGGATAGATCAGGTACTGCAGTCTACAGAGATTCCACGTCTCAGAGCTCGTCCTATTGTTTTTGGTTATTGCCAGATCTCTGTATGTGCGCTGATTACTGCACGCTGTGTTGCCTGATTGCCAGCCATAACAGTACAAGGAGCCTCCCAATGATTCCCAATAGAGGGAAAAAGAAATCCTGACATCATTTTTTTTTCTTAGCTCTGTCTTCAGTCTTTTTTTTCCCCTAGACATTAGAGTGCTTCAGGACACAGCTGTGGACATGGATATTCAGGCTCTGTGCTCCTCAATGGATAATCTCGTTGTAAATGTACAAAAGATTCAAGATACTATTGATCAGAAATCGATGCTAGAACCAAGAATTCCGATTCCTGATTTGTTTTTTGGTGACAGAACTAAGTTCCTGAGCTTCAGAAATAATTGTAAGCTATTTTTGGCCTTGAAACCTCATTCTTCTGGTAATCCTATTCAACAGGTTTTGATTATAATTTCTTTTTTGCGCGGCGACCCACAGGACTGGGCGTTTTCTCTTGCACCAGGAGATTCTGCATTGAGTAATGTTGATGCATTTTTCCAGGCGCTGGGATTGCTTTACGATGAGCCTAATTCAGTGGATCAGGCTGAGAAAAATCTGCTGGCTTTATGCCAGGGTCAGGATGATGTAGAAGTATATTGTCAGAAATTTAGGAAGTGGTCAGTACTCACTCTGTGGAATGAATCTGCACTAGCGGCTTTGTTCAGAAAGGGTCTCTCTGAAGCTCTTAAGGATGTAATGGTGGGATTTCCTATGCCTGCTGGTTTGAATGAGTCTATGTCCTTGGCCATTCAGATCGGTCGTCGCTTGCGCGAGCGTAAATCTGTGCACCATCTGGCGGTATTGTCTGAGAGTAAACCTGAGCCTATGCAGTGCGACAGGACTATGACTAAAGTAGAACGGCAAGAACACAGACGTCTGAACAGACTGTGTTTCTATTGTGGTGATTCTACTCATGCTATTTCTAATTGTCCTAAACGCACTAGGCGGTTCGATAGCTCTGCCGTTATTGGTACTGTACAGTCCAAATTCCTTTTGTCCATTACCTTAATGTGCTCTTTGTCATCGTATTCTGTCATGGCGTTTGTGGATTCAGGCGCTGCCCTGAATCTGATGGATTTGGATTATGCTAAACGTTGTGGATTTTTCTTGGAGCCTTTGCGGTGTCCTATTCCGTTGAGAGGAATTGATGCTACACCTTTGGCCAAGAATAAGCCTCAGTACTGGGCCCAGCTGACCATGTGCATGGCTCCTGCACATCAGGAAGTTATTCGCTTTCTGGTACTGCATAATTTGCATGATGTGGTCGTGTTGGGGTTGCCATGGCTACAAACCCATAATCCAGTATTGGATTGGAACTCTATGTCGGTAACCAGCTGGGGTTGTCAGGGAGTACATGGTGATGTTCCATTTTTCTCTATTTCGTCATCCATTCCTTCTGACATCCCAGAGTTCTTGTCGGACTTTCAGGATGTATTTGAAGAGTCCAAGTCTGATGCCCTACCTCCGCATAGGAATTGTGATTGTGCTATCGATCTGATTCCTGGTAGTAAATTCCCTAAGGGTCGTTTATTTAATTTGTCCGTACCTGAACACACCGCTATGCGCAGTTATGTGAAGGAGTCCCTGGAGAAGGGACATATTCGCCCATCGTCGTCACCATTGGGAGCAGGGTTCTTTTTTGGAGCCAAGAAGGATGGTTCGCTAAGACCGTGTATTGATTACCGCCTTCTTAATAAGATCACTGTTAAGTTTCAGTATCCCTTGCCATTGATTTCTGACTTGTTTGCTCGGATTAAGGGGGCTAGTTGGTTTACTAAGATTGATCTTCGTGGTGCGTATAATCTGGTGAGAATCAGGCAGGGAGATGAATGGAAAACGGCATTTAATACGCCCGAGGGTCATTTTGAGTATCTGGTGATGCCGTTCGGACTTGCCAATGCTCCATCTGTTTTTCAGTCTTTTATGCATGACATTTTCCGTGAGTATCTGGATAAATTCTTGATTGTTTACTTGGATGACATTTTGATCTTCTCAGATGATTGGGAGTCTCATGTGAAGCAAGTCAGAATGGTTTTCCAGGTACTGCGTGCTAATTCCTTGTTCGTGAAGGGATCAAAGTGTCTCTTCGGTGTGCAGAAAGTTTCATTTTTGGGGTTCATCTTTTCCCCTTCTACTATCGAGATGGATCCGGTTAAGGTTCAGGCCATCCAGGATTGGACTCAGCCGACATCTCTAAAAAGTCTGCAGAAATTCCTGGGCTTTGCTAATTTTTATCGTCGCTTCATCTGTAATTTTTCTAGCATTGCCAGACCATTGACCGATTTGACCAAGAAGGGTGCTGATTTGGTTAATTGGTCTTCTGCTGCCGTGGAAGCTTTTCAGGAGTTGAAGCGTCGTTTTTGCTGTGCCCCTGTGTTGTGTCAACCTGATGTTTCTCTTCCGTTCCAGGTCGAGGTTGATGCTTCTGAGATTGGTGCAGGGGCGGTTTTGTCACAGAGAGGTTCTGGTTGCTCAGTGTTCAAACCATGTGCTTTCTTTTCCAGGAAATTTTCTGCTGCTGAGCGTAATTATGATGTGGGCAACCGAGAGTTGCTGGCCATGAAGTGGGCATTCGAGGAGTGGCGTCATTGGCTTGAGGGTGCTAAGCATCGCGTGGTGGTTTTGACTGATCATAAGAACCTTACTTATCTTGAGTCTGCCAAGCGCTTGAATCCTAGACAGGCCCGTTGGTCGTTATTTTTTGCTCGTTTTGATTTTGTGATTTCATACCTTCCGGGCTCTAAAAATGTGAAGGCGGATGCTCTGTCTAGGAGTTTTGTGCCCGACTCTCCGGGGTTATCTGAGCCGGCGAGTATCCTCAAGGAAGGAGTCATTGTGTCTGCCATCTCCCCTGATTTGCGGAGAGTGTTGCAGAAATTTCAGGCTAATAAACCTGATCGTTGTCCGGCCGAGAAACTGTTCGTCCCTGATAGGTGGACTAGTAAAGTTATCTCTGAACTTCATTGTTCGGTGCTGGCCGGTCATCCAGGAATCTTTGGTACCAGGGAGTTGGTTGCTAGATCCTTCTGGTGGCCATCTCTGTCACGGGATGTGCGTGCTTTTGTGCAGTCCTGTGGAATTTGTGCTAGGGCTAAGCCCTGCTGTTCACGTGCCAGTGGGTTGCTTTTGCCCTTGCCGGTCCCGAAGAGGCCTTGGACACATATTTCGATGGATTTCATTTCTGACCTTCCCGTTTCTCAAAAAATGTCGGTCATTTGGGTGGTCTGTGATCGCTTTTCTAAAATGGTCCATCTGGTGCCCTTGGTTAAATTGCCTTCCTCCTCTGATTTGGTGCCTTTGTTCTTCCAGCATGTGGTTCGTTTACATGGCATTCCTGAGAATATTGTTTCTGACAGAGGTTCCCAGTTTGTCTCGAGGTTCTGGCGAGCCTTTTGTGGTAGGATGGGCATTGACCTATCTTTCTCCTCGGCCTTCCATCCTCAGACTAATGGCCAGACCGAACGAACCAATCAGACCTTGGAAACATATCTGAGATGTTTTGTTTCCGCTGACCAGGATGATTGGGTGTCATTTTTGCCGTTGGCTGAGTTCGCCCTTAATAATCGGGCCAGCTCGGCTACCTTGGTCTCTCCATTTTTCTGCAATTCTGGGTTCCATCCTCGTTTCTCTTCAGGACAGGTTGAGTCTTCGGACTGTCCTGGTGTGGATTCTGTGGTGGACAGGTTGCAGCAGATCTGGACTCAGGTAGTGGACAATTTGACCTTGTCCCAGGAGAAGGCTCAGCTTTTCGCTAATCGCAGACGCCGTGTGGGACCCCGACTTCGTGTTGGGGATCTGGTTTGGTTATCTTCTCGTCATATTCCTATGAAGGTTTCCTCTCCTAAATTTAAACCTCGTTTTATTGGTCCGTATAGGATTTCTGAGATTCTCAATCCGGTGTCTTTTCGTCTGACCCTCCCAGACTCCTTTTCCATACATAATGTATTCCATAGGTCGTTGTTGAGGAGATACGTGGCACCTATGGTTCCATCTGTGGAGCCTCCTGCCCCTGTTTTGGTGGAGGGGGAATTGGAGTATATTGTGGAGAAGATTTTGGATTCTCGTGTCTCTAGACGGAAACTCCAGTATCTGGTCAAATGGAAGGGTTATGCTCAGGAAGATAATTCCTGGGTTTTTGCCTCTGATGTCCATGCCCCAGATCTTGTTCGTGCCTTTCATGTGGCTCATCCTGGTCGGCCTGGGGGTTCTGGTGAGGGTTCGGTGACCCCTCCTCAAGGGGGGGGTACTGTTGTGAATTCTGTGGCTGAGTTCACTTCTGTGGTCACAAGTGGTATTGCAGTCTCTGGGCTTCCTCCCTCAGGTGTTTTGGTGAGCTCGTTGGCTGCCTTGCTATTTAGCTCCACCTGAGTCTGTCTTCCTTGCTCCTTGTCAATGTTCCAGTGTTGGATCTGAGCTACTGCATCTTTCCTTGGGCCTGCTGCTCTGCTAGATAAGTGCTTCTAGTTTGTTTTCTGTTTTTTCTGTCCAGCTTGCTATTAACTTTTGCTGGAAGCTCTGAGAAGCAAAGGGGTGCACCGCCGTGCTGTTAGTTCGGCACGGTGGGTCTTTTTGCCCCTTTGCGTGGTTTTCGTTTTAGGGTTTTTTGTAGACTGCATAGTTCTCTTTGCTATCCTCGCTCTGTCTAGAATATCGGGCCTCACTTTGCTGAATCTATTTCATTCCTACGTTTGTCTTTTCATCTTGCTAACAGTCATTATATGTGGGGGGCTGCCTATTCCTTTGGGGTATTTCTCTGAGGTAAGTCAGGCTTGTATTTCTATCTTCAGGCTAGTCAGCTCCTCAGGCAGTGTCGAGTTGCATAGGTAGTGATAGGCGCAATCCACTGCTGCTTATAGTTGTGTGAGGATAGATCAGGTACTGCAGTCTACAGAGATTCCACGTCTCAGAGCTCGTCCTATTGTTTTTGGTTATTGCCAGATCTCTGTATGTGCGCTGATTACTGCACGCTGTGTTGCCCGATTGCCAGCCATAACAGGTATTGCCTTCCTCATAGGGAGGGTGATGCCATGCTTGGAAGCAAGGAAGCATCCCTTTAACAGATAGCACATTCACACAACACTGTTCTGACTCCAAGCCAGAAGGGGTAGCTCTGATCCAGTTTGTGGGTGGCTTTCCTATATATTCAGGCTGGAGGAGGAGTTAGTCAGTCTGTCAGAGAGGAGGGAGGAGTGGTAAGCTGGGCCCATGCAGACATGTGGTTCTGCAGCACCTGGAAAGAGAAGAGAGGGACAGAGCAGTCTGTGAGAGACTGCGAGGGGAGAAGAGGCAAAGGAGAGGAAAGATACTGAGAGTGGAGCTGCAAAAAGGCTAACTCCAAAATCAGAGCAAGTAACTCTGGAAGCCGGAATTCTGAGGTTGCGGCGGTAACTGTATGCCCCACAGCACAAACTCCGCGGTGTTGGATGTTTTGATCTCCCCGAGGTCATTTATCCTTATGTTTATAGTCCTTTTACTAGGCACTGCTCCTAATAGCCAGTTTCCTACTCCACACTGATGAGGGGCAAATACCCCGAAACAGCTGTCTGTGGATGGATACCATGTTTTGGCATAGGTGGTTTTCCTTTATGGATGCTGCGCTTCCCGTGGTTGTTCCTTCCCAGTGAAAGACCTGGCTATTTATTGCTTGCGTTGAGAAACACATGATGGTGTTTCCGCGGCTTTTCTACATCCACAGCACAAACTGGCAGGCAGGAGATTTAAAGTCGCCTGTCCACCATTACATCCAAAGGCATAGCAGCATAAAGAGCCCGGAGTCGCCGCAACCAGGGACATTTGTAAAAAAGGCTCGAGTTGCCTGCCATACGGATTAGTGTCCTACTTAAGGGGACAGCGGGAAAGTGAGGACCTTGTGTGAAGCCTTAGGCAGCAAGGGACTTAAACCACAGTGCAGTAAGGAAGGCTTTCAAACCAACCTGGCTAGGGGGATTCCGAATCGCTTCCAGGCTGGCCGGACCTCACCACCACCTGTGATCCATACCCTGGACTGTTGCTGCATACCACCAGTAAAAGTTAGAGATACTGCAACCTTGTGTCCTCCAATTCTTTCAGGCACTACACCATCTGTCATCTCTGCCTACTATACTGGGAGCCCTGGGGACTAAGCTTCACCTGTGGGAAGTCATACCATCCCTGATGCAGTGCCAACACCCCAGAGGACCACTTTAAGCAGCGTCGGTCATCCATGACCAAATACCACAGGTGGCATCATGAACACTACCATAGACTTTATTTCCCCTTTATTGGACGCCCAGGGCTACGGACCAGATCACTGCCACCGAGACACATCCCTTTAAGAACCAGCCCAGTTCCGAGTTCCCCACAGCCCTGGCGGCGCTCCATAAGTCCTGCCTGTAATGTACAAATGTTAAACATTCCTTCTTGTCCTCCTCTTATATCAACACTCAATCAGAGAAAACAAGAGAAGACTTACCAGCAGATTCATTTGTGCCATTTGTTTTCAGAATCTTTAACAGGTCTTTGGTCAGTTTCCGAATTTGATGTCTGGCATCATCTCGCTCTCTTCCTACTCCATACAGAAGAATCATTCTCTGGTTACATTCATGACTTGTTGATGCTTCCTATATTTTACAAGAGGGTTAAATTAGTGAAATGTAAGAATAGTAGCCACATGGAATTGTATCTCTTTTAATACTCAGTTTTTCACACAATCTATCGCATCATACCGTAGAGGAAAAATGGGGAAAGATTCCCGCACAACCATCCAGGGATAAAATGGATTCTTTATTTAAACATAGTTAAAACATTAAAAGGCAAGGCCTCATACCTGACACGTTTCAGGTGTATACACACCCTTAGTCATGAGCCTATGACTAAGGGTGTTTTAACACCTGAAACGCTAACTGAGCCTATGAGTAAGGGTGTGTATACACCTGAAATGCGTCAGGTATGAGGCCTTGCCTTTTAATGTCTTATCTACACTACCGTTCAAAAGTTTAGGGTCACCCAGACAATTTTTTGTTTTCCATGAAAACTCATACTTTTGTCAATTACCATTGACAAGGTTCGAAACAAAGATTTTTATTTGAAATAATTATTTTCTCCTTCAAACTTTGCTTTAGCAAAAGAATGCTCCCTTTGCAGCAACTACAGCATTGCAGACCATTGGCATTCTAGCAGTTAATTTGCTGAGGTAATCTGGATAAATTCCACCCCATGCTTCCAGATGCCTCTCCCACAAGTTGGTTTGGCTTGATGGCCACTTTTTGTGTACCATACAGTCAAGCTGCTCCCACAACAGCTCAATGGGGCTAAAATCTGGTGACTGCGCTGGCCTCTCCATTAAAGATAGAATACCAGCTGCGTGCTTCTTCCTTAAATAGTTCTTGCATAATTTGGAGGTGTGCTTTAGGTCATTGTCCTGTTGTAGGATGAAATTGGCTCCAATCAAGTGCTGTCCACAGGGTATGGCATAGCATGGCATTGCAAAATGGAATGATAGCCTTCCTCACTCAAAATCCCTTTAACCTTGTACAAATCTCCACTTTACCAGCACCAAAGCAACCCCAGACCATCATATTACCTCCACCATGCTTGACAGATGGCGTCACACTCTTCCAGCATCTTTTCAGTTGTTCTGTGTCTCACAAAGGTTCTTCTGTGTGATCCAAACACCTCAAACTTGGATTCGTCTGTCCATAACACTTTTTTCCAATTTTCCTCTGTCCAATGTCTGTGTTCTTTTGCCCATATTAATCTTTTCCTTTTATTAGCCAGTCTCCGATATGGCTTTTTCTTTGCCACTCTGCCTTGAAGGACAGCATCCCAGAGTCGCCTGTTCAATGTAGACGTTGACACTGGCGTTTTGCATGTACTATTTAATGAAGCTGACAGTTGAGAACCTGTGATGCGTCAATTTCTCAAACTACAGACTCTAATGTACTTCTCTTTCTACTCTGGTTAGAGCCTGTTTGTGCTTTCCTCTGAAGGGAGTAGTACAACCGTTGTAGGAAATCTTCAGTTTCTTGGTAATTTCTCGCATGGAATAGCCTTCATTTATAAGAACAAGAATAGACTGTCCAGTTTCACATGAAAGTTCTTTTTTTCTGGCCATTTTGAGAGTATAATGAAACCAACAAATGTAATGCTCCAGATTCTCAACTAGCTCAAAGGAAGGTCATGTTTATAGGTTTTCTAATGAGCCAAACTGTTTCCAGCTGTGCTAACATACTTGCACAAGGGTTTTCAAGGCTATTCTAACCATCCATTAGCCTTCTTAAGGTACCGTCACACATAACGATATCGTTGCTTTTTGAGATGTAGCTGGGAGATCGTTGGTCGCTGGGGAAAGTCCAGGAGTTTATTTTGTCGCTGGATCTCCCGCAGACATCGCTGAATCGGCATGTGTGACGCCGATTCAGCGATGTCTTCACTGGTAACCAGGGTAAACATCGGGTTACTAAGCGCAGGGCCGGGCTTAGTAACCCGATGTTTACCCTGGTTACCAATGTAAAAGTAAAAAAAAAACACTACATACTTACATTCCTGTCACGTTCCTCAGCGTCAGCTTCCCTGCGTCCCCCAGTGTCAGCGCCGGCCGTAAAGAAAAGCACAGCAGTGACGTCACCGCTCTGCTTTCCGGCAAGCGCGCATACACAGAGCAGGGAAGCTGAGGCAGGGGGACGCGACAGGAATGTAAGTATGTAGTGTTTTTTTTTTACTTTTACAATGGTAACCAGGGTAAACATCGGGTTACTAAGCGCGGCCCTGCGCTTAGTAACCCGATGTTTACCCTGGTTACCTGGGGACTTCGGGATCGTTGGTCGCTGAAGAGCTGTCTGTGTGACAGCTCTCCAGTGACCAAACAGTGATGCTGCAGCGATCGGAATCGTTGTCTAGATCGCTGCAGCATCGTTTAATGTGACGGTACCTTTACACAGTTAGCAAACACAAAGTACCATAAGAGCACTGGAGTGATGGTTGTTGGAAATGGGCCACTATACACCTATGAAGATATTGCATTACAAACCATATGTTTGCAGCTAGAATAGTCATTTACCACATTAACAATGTATAGACTGTAGTTCTGAATCATTTAATGTTAGCTTCATTGGAAAAAACTGTGCTCTTATTTAAAAAATAAGAACATTTCTAAGTGACCCTAAACTTTTGAACAGTAGTGTATGTTTAAATAAAGAATCCATTTTATCCCTAGATGGTTGTGCTGGAATCCCCATTTTTCGTCTATCTTCCTGTGATCACCAGTGGACCCTCAGGAGGAACTGTGGGCCAAATTTCCAGCTACACATTCTCAGGGTGGTAAGCTCCTTCGGCCCTCTCCCTGCATCTCACCACGTGTCACACCATAAAAATTTTATTAACTTTATCAATGGCAAATGGAGATATCGCGCCATAAAAATGCGCATTTGGCTTGCAGCATTTCTGAGAGTCCAATACTGGCTGGGAAAGACCTTATCAGTAGTCAAGTGGGCAAGACAACGTTTCAATACTTAAGGTATTTGCAAAGAATCTCGTGAAAGTAGAGGGAAAAACTCGATTGGAGTTTTACCAGTCTACAGGTCCATCCTGTCCTGGCAGTCCGATTACCTAGCAGGACAAGAGCCTGTTTGTTTAGTCAATGAAGCTGAGGAGTACAGCTCCTGCTAGTAAATGCATTACAAATACTCTCAGTTTATTGGGAAATGATTTATTTAAGATAGCCTCAAGCGGACTAATAGCAGGATTTGCACTTGGAACAAGAACTAGCCATAAACATTATTATTGGGTCTCTATTGTTGATAAAACTAAAAGAACACCAGGCAACAAAAAGTAATAGTAACACATAATCCAGACTATTGCTAGGCTATTTTGTATTTATTTTCATATCATTAAACAGGGCTGAGCTTTCTAAGGAATAATCCAAAGATTGTTAACTCTCTTAGCTTTGTATTTAATATACAAGAAGTAGTGCATGTTAAAGGGATCCTTCTGACTTAAAGGCATGTCCAGAACTCGCTTTACATATTGATGACCAAATGAATAGGAGAAGAATTGCATTAATTGGTCAGCAAGCACTAAACAATGTATGGAGCAGCGGTGTTCTATTCTGTGCATTGATTACTTCTGGTCGCTTATAACAGCGGAAGTGAAAACAGCTAATGGTTGAGGGCTCTGAGTATCCCCCAACAATCCTATCTTGGTAACTTATGCTACGGATAGGTTATCATATCAATATATAAGTCCTGGATATCCATTTTAACTTTGAGACATGATGTAAGATAATATTTGAATGCTGTAACTGAGATTCGTCAAAAATGAATACTGTTCTAAACAAAAGTATCTGGCAGGCAAAATCCTTCCAGTCAGATCCTAGTTTTCTCAGGTGAGATTTTACTGGGTATCATAAGCTTAAATATTGACATTTAGTATAATATTTGCAAGACTAGAAACAAAAAAACTAACTTCCAAGGGTGATTTATACACTTTGATAATCTGTACAATTCAATCACTTTATGACAATCGCTCCTAAATGTGAAATATTATTCAAAATTGTGATCAAATTAAAATCATCACTATGATCATCGTGCACCTTACTAAAGGGCTTTACGCAATACCATAATATTGGATTGCAAAAGATAACATTTATATTCTGAAAATTGTAGATCCTGAAGATTTACAAGTGTAAATTTGAATCTAAAATGATCATATACCGGTGTTTATATCCAAATCAACTAAACAAAGTGAATTACATTTTTTTAAAGAACGTGTGCACTGATAGCCTGAGGTTAGTTTAGCCTATTGCCCCCTTAAGAAAATTAACCAGGGAAAGTGTTAACAGAAGCAAATCATTATTTCGAAATAAGCATTTAATAAGTCAAGAAATAAGATTTCTACTTCTAGACTCAAGGATATTACACAACACGTGTAGAGTAATTTTATCTGCTTGGTTGCTGTTATTGCAAATATTTAGTAAAGAAATGGCTTGGATAAAGAAGTGATGGATAACAAAAAAAATATTGAAATATTGTCAAAAAGAGTAATTAGTTGACTATTTGATATTTGATTATTTCTTTCTGCTACATTCTCATTTCTGGAAATAAACTGTATATAGCAAGACGTATAAGTAATATGTATATTTATACATACATACAGCACTGTGCACTTACAATTGCTCTTTTTGCCTTTCTACCCAGCTAATTCTTCTCTTTTTTCTGTTGTATATAGAAACAGGAAGTCTCTTTTCCCTGCATGAGTCATCCCCTGCTTCACCTCCTGACCCAGCTGCTCTACTTTTCCCTCCTGCCAGAGTCTCTGCAGTGATGACTCATGCAGAGAAAAGAGACTTCATGTTTCTACGTAAAGTTAAGAAGGATTCGGCTAGTTTGTTTTTAATTACATGATGTAATAGACCTAATGGAAAAGAGAAGAAATAACTGGGTAGAAAGGTAAAATGAGCAATTGTAAGTATACAATGCTATATAATGTGACGACTGCAATATATTAAGAGGATAACAATAATTTTGATTAGAGTGCTTCCTTAAGTTAAAAAGCAAACCTATAAAGAGAGCTTGCAGTGATTTTAGGAGTAGCCAAATATATTCCTAAAAAAGTAACACATGGATAAAACCAGTGACAATAAAAAGCCTAAAAGAGCATGAGCGACAGCTCAAGTGTGTGATTGCAAAATTCTTTCCTTAAAGAAAAGGCTTTTACAGTGTCATGAAAAGGGAAAATTGCTCTAGAGGACCTAGTTGTATCATTCCCAAATGGGCCAATGCATCAAAGTTTTTATGTTTCTGGCATAGAAGACTGAAAAGTTGCAAATTATTGTGACTTCTGGCATGTTCATGCCAGTTTATGGCAGCTCTCCAACTTCTTCAGGAGGGTAATGGAATATTTAGCAATGGCCGATTGATGCACCTCACATCAAGCTGACTGAGCTTGCTCTCCTGCTGACCAGTGTCTGTGACAACACTAGCTGTTGTTTGTTTTGCAAAATACGAAAGTCAAATAATTAATATATATCAAATGGAGGAAGAAGAAGCACATGGTGTGTCAAGAAGGATTAAGTTAATAGTCTACCCTGATTGATCTTTCATAAAAAAGGAGCCAACAAAACTCATGTTTCTGTCCAGCAGGTTACACAGAGCAATGCTTGAGTAGACATTGCAACCCTTTTCATGCAGTAACACATGGATGTCAGTCAGACGTTTCATAAAAATGAAATTGTTTGGGGATCGGTGAATGGGATCTTTATTGAACTTGAAATTGGTGTTGATGGGTGACCACATATGAAGCTCTTTTTGCTTTAGTCAGTACTTGTTTACTGATGTATGCTCTATCAAATGACAATTCTGAACCATCTTTTCAGTGAATAATGGGCTTTTCAATTTCTGCACACATTTCCAGGAAGAACAACGAAGGATTAAGACAATGTTGAATTCTGAGAAAAACTGTACCAACAATATTCATTGGGGAACACATGGATTTTAACTAACTCATGTTGAGCTGAGAAGACTTTTCTACTAAAAGCAAAAACGTTCTCATTCTTAAAATGAGTGTTAGGCCTTGTTCACACATTCAGTATTTGGTCAATATTTTACATCAGTATTTGTAAGCCAAAACCAGGAGTGGAACAATCAGAAGAAAAGCATAATAGAAACACATTACCACTTCGGTATTTATCACCCAGGTCTGGTTTTGGCTTACAAATACTGATGTAAAACACTGACTGATTGTGTTAATATGGACTTTGCTATTGATACAGTAACTGTATCAATAGTAAAATGTGCATCCGGTGTGGATGATCCTTTACTGTATTTGAGAGGAAAGCTAATATTTAGGTTGCGCTCAGGTGGTACAGTAGAAAATGATGAATGATATGTAAGCTATGTATGGGTATGAATGGTAGGTAAGCTTCATCTTGGAGGTGGAAGATTGCACCAGGAGAAAACACACTCAGCAATTGAGGAAGAATCGATGAGGAAACAGTGCACTGCCCACTAAAATTATAAAGTGTAATATTTAGCAAATAATATTACCTTTATTGAAGTTCACATGGAGCACACGCTAGGACCATGGGGTACTCGGGCTGGGTCCGGCAGTACTTCAAGGGGATTTGTCACATCAGCAATTACCTGGTCCGTGGCCCTGGGCATCCAATAAAAGGTTAAATAAATTGGAAATAAAGTTTATGGGATAAATGTTTGTGACGCCACCTGTGGTACTCGCTAGGAATGGCAGACACTGCTTAAAGGAGTCCACTGGGGCTGATGGTATGGCAGCAGAGTTAGTATAGCTCCCCATAGGTAGAGCTCCCACTGCAGTTGGTGAAGGATGATAGATGTTGAGATGCAAGAAAGATTTGAAGGACAGAGGGTTGCAGTCTCTTTACCTTTTACTGGTGAAGTTCAGGTACACAGATTACAAGTGGTCTTTGGAATCCAGGCAGCATGGAAGTGATTCGGAATCCCCCTAGCCGGGTGGGGTTGGAAGCCTTTCTTTCTGTGCTGAATTCTCTGTCCCTTGATGCCTGAGGCTTCACACAAGGTCCTCTCTCAAGCTGTCTTTTTAAGTGGACACTGCCTGCATGGCAGGCAGCTCGAGCCTTTTTACAGGTGTCTCTCTCGTGGTGACTCCGGGCTCTAATCTGCTGCTGTGCCTTTGGGTGTCGGTGGTGGCCAGGTGCCCTCTGGTTTCTGCTGTGGGGCATACAGTTCCCACACAACCTCGGACGCCGGTGTCCGGTTTCTTGCGCTCAAACCTGGAGTGAGCCCAATCGCAGCTCCACTGCAGTTTCTCTCTCCTCCTGTGCTTCCTCTCCCTTCACTATCTCACACAGACTGAACTCTAACTCCTCCTCCAGACCAGAACTTATAAGGAAGCGACCCTGAAACCGGGTCTAGAGCTCCCCCTTCTGGCCTGGAGTCAGGAAAATGTATGTTAGTGCTACCTGTTAAGGGGATCCGTCTCATTTCCAGGCATAGCATCACCCTCCCCAGGAGGAAGGCAATGCCATTGTGGCATCCAGACTCCTGGGGTGCCACACACAAATTGACATATCGCAAACGTTTTTTTTCGGCTCTGGTGATTACCTGACAAAAGCTCCTGTCTGGGGCCAAAAACTGGTTTGTGATCTGTCAATTTGTGGCCTTTAATAAAGGTAATATTATTGGCTAAATATTGCACTTTATACTTTGGCTGGACAGTGAACCGTTACCTCGCCTATTCTTCTAACATTTGCTGTATTTGAAGTGCCTGTCTTTTTAAACTCCTTTATAGATGTGTGGATATGTAGGTTTAGGATGGCTTGAATCACACAGGACACCATTTATTGTATTCTCATTAAAAAGGCGTGTATAGAAAAAATCAGCGTAGGCTGATGTGTTAAAAAAATTTTAATCTCTGTTCTGGATTATAACGTCTTCAGTTTTCCTACAGCTCTATTGAACTCAACGTTGTGCACCACTCAAACTATTTCCACAGCTAAATCCTACAATATTTGATGAGCTGTCTCCATTTTTTTCTCTGTTTTCTACGCATTTATACAATAGTGTTCATTGTTACTGGACTGTACCATTATGGATTGTCCCACTTTACTTTGTCACAATATAGTACCCCATTTTCAGGTTGGTCTGATGTATACTTTATAAATCCACTTGTACGACAATCTGCAAATTTCAATTTCTTTTACTCATGTTCATTTCTTTAGTTGTTTGCGCCTATTAATGGGATATTTAATAGTTATTAGATCCCAACATTATCAATCTGAAAATTCCTATAAGGTTCAAGTAGCACTTTATACACAAGCAAAATTGATAAAATATCAATACTGTTCAAAAAACGGTAACATTTTATTTTGGACCAATAGTACTTAGGAAGCAGGCTCAGTAATGGTTTCAAGACAGCCATATGTCTGCACATTTATACAAACAGGATTACTGTATAAATGGATATTTGCTTAGTCTAATTACGATTTCACAGTAAACATATGCAGCTTAATAGGGAAATACAAGCGATAGCATCTGTTATCGACTCTCCTGTAGCCTAGGGTGTCCTCTTATAAAAAAGTATTGTTCATTACCTTTCACTTATCATAAATCAGGAGCAGAAAGAACTTGCCTACTGTATATGATCACATAGTAAAATGTCTGTCAATGCTTTGCCATAACAAAGTTCAGTAAAGGCAACCAACGCAAAACAAACAGTACGGTTTGTTTATGTGCAAAATTTTGTAATGTAATATGTCACATGCCATTGTTTAAACCAATTTTTTCAAGCATCAATATTCTTCCATTACTAGCATTCTTGCCCTGTCATATACTGTACAGAGTAATTACACATCATTGCGTCTACAACTCTCTGGTATCTGCTGGAATCAGTTAGAGCACAAATTGTCATTTTATATTTTATTTCTATCACTCTCCAAAAAAAATCTTTATTGGACTGATCCTCACTGGAGATGCATCATCATAAGGTTCATGCTTTGATAGAATGCCTGCCTGTTTCATAGGATCAAACATCATCTGGCCTTCATCTGTTATTATATAGCATTGCAGACACATGACACAATGACTTGCATAGACACGTTTTACAGGAATCTGGAGTCACTAATACTATTATTATTATAGCGCTTTACATGTGAGAAGGGGTATACATAATAAAAAACAAGTATAATCAACCACAATCCAAAATTAGCACAAATAAACCTCAAAAACGTTTAATAATATACTCATTTCCCCAGAAAAGAAAGGAGAAAAACCGAGGCATACAAAGATAAAAATTGTATAACAAAATTTTATTAAAGAAACAATAAAGAACAAAATTTGATAAGCCCAACGGATATATAGAAACAAAAAAACTCAATAAAAACAAACAAACAGCAACGGACCAGCATGAAAAACAATGGAAAAATTGCCATACAATGGCATGGGCTATGAAACAAAGGCGCTGGGAAAAATATTTTTTATACAACCAATTTATGAACATGTACCAAAGTCACAAATAAAGTGCTCAGTGCTAAAGAAAAGCAGTCTCAATGGAGCTGCAAATCACTAAAAAGTGCTAGCGTACATGTAAAATGGACATTTACCAGCTTACTGCTGGTATGATATCATACCCCCATATGGAAGAAGCCTGGTAGGCGAAACGGCGCTGTCGGGGTGGCAGCACGGACCGGATAGATATACCTGCACGCAGCATGTAAGTTTACATTCATTTGCATATTAGCCTGATGGCGTTTGGGCTGCTACATATAGGGTTCAATATTTAGGCAGTAAGCTGGTAAATGTCCATTTTACATGTACGCTAGCACTTTTTAGTGATTTGCAGCTCCATTGAGACTGCTTTTCTTTAGCACTGAGCACTTTATTTGTGACTTTGGTACATGTTCATAAATTGGTTGTATAAAAAATATTTTTCCCAGCGCCTTTGTTTCATAGCCCATGCCATTGTATGGCAATTTTTCCATTGTTTTTCATGCTGGTCCGTTGCTGTTTGTTTGTTTTTATTGAGTTTTTTTGTTTCTATATATCCGTTGGGCTTATCAAATTTTGTTCTTTATTGTTTCTTTAATAAAATTTTGTTATACAATTTTTATCTTTGTATGCCTCGGTTTTTCTCCTTTCTTTTCTGGGGAAATGAGTATAATAATAAAAAACAAGTAAAATAATCTTAATCAATACAAGTCATAACTGGTATATGAGGAGAGAGAACCCTGCCCGTGAGGGCTCACAATCTACAAGGGATGGGTGAGGATACAATAGGCGAGGGTAGAGCTGGTTGTGCAGCGGTTTGGTCTATCAGTGGTTACTGCAGGTTGAAGGCTTGTCGGAAGAGGTAGGTCTTCAGGTTCTTTTTGAAGTTTTCTATAGTAGGCGAGAGTCTCATGTGTTGGATAGAGAGTTCCAGAGGAGGGGGAATGGGTGGGGGAAATCTTGCATGCGATTGTGGGAAAAGGAGATAAGAGGGGAATATAGAAGATGTGAGAATCAGAGGTTGCGTGCAGTTAAGTACCGGGAGACGAGGTCACAGATGTATGGTGGAGACAGGTTGTCGATGGCTTTGTATGCCATGGTTAGGGTTTTGAACTGGAGTCTTTGGGTAATGGGGAGCCAGTGCAGGGATTGACAGAGGGGAGAGGCTGGGTAATAGCGGGGGGACAGGTGGATTAGTCGGGAAGCAGAGTTTAGAATAGATTGGAGGGGTGCGAGAGTGTTAGAGGGGAGGCCACAGAGCAGGAGGTTGCAGTAGTCAAGGGCGGGAGATGATAAGGGCATGGACTTGGGTTTTTGTAGATTCTTGGTTGAGAAATGTACGGATCCAGGAAAAATTTTTGACTTGAAGTTGGCAGGAAGTGGAAAGGGCTTGGATATGTGGTTTGAAGGAGAGATCAGTGTCAAGGGTTATACCGAGGCAGCTAGCTTGTGGGACTGGGAAGAGTGAGCAGCCATTTACTTTAATGGATAGGTCTGTTGAGGGAGTCAAGTGAGATGGGGGAAAGATGATGAATTCTGTTTTGTCCATGCTAAGTTTTAGAAATCTAGCGGAGAAAAAGGATGAAATAGCAGACAGACATTGTGGGATTCTAATTAGTAGGGTGGTGATATCTGGTCCAGAGATGTAGATCTATGTGTCGTCGGCATAGAGATGATATTGAAAGCAGTGAGATTCTATGAGCTGTCCCAGGCTGAAGGTGTAAATGGAGAAGAGCAGGGGCCCTAGAACTGAACCTTGCGGGACTTCGACAGATAGGGGGCTCGGTGAGGAGGTGGTGTGCGAGTGGGAGATGCTGAATGTCTGGTTTGTTAGTTATGACAAAATCCAAGATAGGGCCAAGTCAGTGATGCCAAGAAATGAGAGGGTCTGCAGTAATAGGGAATGGTCCATTATGTCAAAGGCAGATTACAGGTCCAGGAGGAGGAGGACAGATTAGTGTCGCTTGGCCTTAGTGGTTAATAGGTCATTGGTGTCCTTAGTAAAAGCAGTTTCAGTGGAGTGGTGTGACCGGAACCCAGATTGTAAGCGGTCAAAGAAGGAGCAAGAAGAGATGTGGGAGGGCAGTTCAAGATGGACGTGTTCCAGTAGTTTTGAGGCATAGGGGAGAAGTGATATAGGGTGATAGCTAGATACAGAGGATGGGTCAAGAGAGGGCTTTTTGAGGATAGGTGTGATTGAGGCATGCTTAAAGCTTGAGGGGAAGACACCAGTTGTTAGTGATAGGTTGAAGAGATGGGTTAGGGTTGGGATGAAGACTGTGGTGAGGTTTGGGATGAAGTGGGATGAGATCGGGTCAAGTGCACAGGTGGTGAGATGCGATCTTGAAAGTAGAGTGGAGAGTCGATCTTCTGTAATGGTAGAGAATTTGGTTTTGGAGGAGGAGGGCTGGGCAGTTAGGAGAAAGGGCTCTGGGAGTTGTTGACCAAAACTGTCTCTGATGTTATCAATCTTCTGCTTGAAAAATGAGGCAAAGTCTTCAGCTGAGATAAGTGGGGATTGAGAAGAGAATTGAAAGTGTTGAATAACTGTTTAGGGTTGTGAGACAGGGAGGATATGAGAGATGAGAAGTAGGTTTCTTTTGCTGCAGCGAGTGAGGCCTTGAAAGTAGTGAGGGACTGTTTGAATGCGATAAAGTGTTCATTGGAGTGAGATCTTTTCCATCTCCACTCAGCAGCCCTGGAAGCTCGCCTGAGTTCTTTGGTCAGGCTGGTGTGCCAGGGCTGTCTGTTGATTTTGCGAACTTTGGTATGTTTGAGAGGGGCAATCGATTCCAGAGCTACAGTTATTGTTGTGTTATACAAAGTGGTCGTGGCATCCGCATTGTGCTAGCCAGCCTGAGTACATTTGGGGGTTGACTGGTTGCTAGGGAATCCCCACATGAAATCAAGCTGACTAGTAGCCGCAAATCATGCAGCTGCGGCAAGGAAAACTAAATCTCCGAGCAGTCACAAATACTCGGAGACCAGCCGAGAATGCTCGGGAACACCCGAGCAACAAGTATACTCGTTCATCACTACTGCATTCACTTTGTGCAACTGCAGACTTGTGAATCCTCATATTGAGGATTCCCTGATGTTGGCGCTGAGAGCAGTAGGCACATGACCACAGGTATGGGATTTGCATACATGCAGTCGCATGTCAACTAGAGGTGTGCGACTTTGATCAATGCATGTGTTTTGAGCAAAGCCAGAGAAGTCTAGTCTAAATGTGACTGGAAGTATGCAAATCGCATACTTGCAGTCACATGACCACCCGCTCTTGGTGCTGGCACAGGGAAGTCCTCACATTGGCCAGTCCTTTAGCATTAAAGATTTTCAGGAACAAGGTAATCATGAAGACCAATCACCCTAGCGGGTCATCCTTGCCCGGCTCAGCTTGATTGACAAATCTCTCCCTTTATGCACACATAAGGAGCCAGGTGGTCCTTTAAAAATTTCATTAAAATATAAAACACAAATATAATACATTTTACTTAATGATGGTTTTTGGGTCAGTGTTTTTTTCATTCCAGTGTGCTCTTGGTATGTATGGTATTTTTTGTGTATGTTCTCTCATAGGCTTCTCTTATAGGATTTGAAAAAAAGCAAAAAAAACAGTGTTGTGAATGTAACAAAATAAAAAAGCATATGTCTGACAATTATGGCATTTTTACAAGCATTTACAAACATTAAAGAGTTCACACTACGTGAAGGAAGCCTGATGAAAATTTCAATTTACTGGTCCTAAAAGTCTTGAACTCTTGATTCCCTTTGTGCAAAAAATGAAAGCCCTTGAGATGTTCCAAATATTAAGGAACTTTTCTGTATTGTTTTTTTTATCTAAATAAGTCTAAATGAGTAAAAGCAGAAGCATGTATGTCTTCATCTGGAACAGGAACTAAAAACTAAAATTTCAAGTGCTTTACAGTTCTTTATGAAAAGGTCCTCGCATGTATATAATTAGAACTTGCTGTAGCTCTGACCTTAGCGGACTATACTGAGGGTAATTTCTATGGAAGAATCATTACACCACATCTACTTTATGATTTTCAGGATGAAAACAAATATTCTAACCCCATGACCAACAAAGCAGCTTTGTTCCAAGAAGACAGAAAGACGCGTAACCATGGAATATCCAGGTACGTTCACATGTTACAGCCTACAGGATGTGGAGTAAGGGGCATGGTTCGAAGACAGCCACAGAGACACTTGCTGACTGTTTGTAGTACATTGTATCAGGTTTTTGCTCATTGTATATCGTAAGGCTCTGTTCACGTCTGCATTCTCCATCTCCTGCGACAGAGCTGACCATCAGAAATCATAGCAGTGCCAGGTCTGTCAGATGATGCCAGAAGATAATTGACTATTATTGAATATTGATGGTGTTTGTCGAATTTCTATTGTTAATACCACATAGGATAATTGGTTTAGAGGGTTATCCCCATCTTGTACATGTACGGCATACCCTCAATGGGATCCACATCTATCTCAAGAACAAGGCATTATCCCAAGCCACTTTCTGTGGAGAAGAGTTCAGAAATCCTCGTTATTTGTATGGCAGCGCCAATCACTTCTCCACTAACAGCAAAGCGCAATGGAGATACATTCTTAAGATAGATGTGGGTCCCATTGGTAGATTCACATTTAATAATTCACTAAAGGCACTTCTTGTGAATATGCCATAAACGTAAGAGATGGGAATATCCCTTTAATGTTGATGTCAAATTTGTGCGACTGCAAGCTATCTTTTTTATTGTTAACCTCTAACTTTCCCACAACCTAACATCTGGTTACTCAATCCTAACCACAAGACAATAATCATAGTAAACAGGATCTATTAACTATGAGGAAGAAGACTGACTATGTCATTTTTGATTGGATATATAAGGTCCTAAATCTTATTTACTACCCAGCCAAAGTGATAAATGCTGGGGCTGAAATCAGTTAATTAGAGATTCCAGAAGAATAATAAATGTCCTGTTTTGTTGTATTTTCAGAATATTTATATGGTGGCCATGATATCTCCCACAGGAGTTATCAGGCAGTTTTCCTTGAAAATTGGAGAGTAAATTATCCTAAGGCTAGGTGCAGAGGAGCGTACAGTATATTCTTTTATCTGAGAGAACCGGTCTGATTATGCAGATCACACACTGATCAGAGTTTGATCAGAGTATCAGCAGATGAGAAGAAGATGGAGAAAAAAAGTCTCAATCTTCTCCATTTTGTCAGTCCACAGAAATCGAACTTTTCTACGGACTCATTGACTCACATGGCAGAGTCAGATCTGAATATCAGATGCAAATCGAGCATGCCACAATTTTTTTCCTTAGTCAGACTGTCTGAGGACAAAAATCTGAAATGTGAACAGCTCTACAGAATAACATTGCTCAGAGTTTGATACAAAGTTTTTGTCAGAACGCACTCAGACTGAAAATACGGCCATCTGCATGAGCCCCAAAGCTTGATTCAAAGGTTGTTTTTTAAAGTGCATCATACAATGCCCAGTGAGAAAATGGGCATACCATATTGAGGCAGCAGTGTTATGTTTTTTGATGTACATGAAAGCAATGCTCACAGGAGAAAATACAATCTGACTTGCCTCCGTACCTCCAGGTGAGCCAGCTATTCCCCCTAGCTTCAGTATCCTCTCAAGGAAAGTTTTTTTTTGTAAACTGATTTAAAGACCCAACAATGTAAAACTATAGTATGTGCTCCTTCATTCAAAAGCTAACAGGGAATTGGTCAGCATGAATCAGAGCCTGGCTGTACGATTGCAGCCAAGTATATTCTTCTCTGAAATGATCTGGGGTTTCAGAAAAAATATACTGTAAGGATCCGAGTAGGGACCCAAGGAATAGACTAGACTAATCTTCTCCCCCAACCGGCTTCTCCCAGGACTGCTTCAGGTGAATAACAGTTCTCTTGCTGTGGGAGAGATCTGTCAATCACCATCAACTGCAGTGGCTTTTTAAGTGTCAGCCATGTACATAAGCCCTAATTATGCATTGAGAGCCCTTTAGTTTACATTTGGAGAAAGCATGCTTGAACATACCGAGTGTACTCTCAGGTGAGATTAGGACACAGTTATGACTAGTGTAGGCAATGCTCTGAGAGATACTGTAAATACATCTTTTTAGTAGTTTCCTAAAATGCATTCAAATGTATCAGTCCAGTTAAACAAGTCTAACATTCACGGTCCGAGAACGATCTGTGCTGTCTGCACGACACCAGTCCCAAATTCAGTTGCCTCACATACGTCAATGAGTAGTGCTGTATTTATAGGTGGGGCTGCCCTAGACATGGAATCTGAACATTCCCAATATTATCACTAGATATACAATTATCCTTGATTACTCTGCTTGAGGAACATTTATACTATAAGATTGTATGAAAATCACTGCAAAATTGTGTTGAAATAGCAACATGTGAATACACTAATATTTAGATCAGATTCTCACATTATATTTGAACCTATACCCAGGGCCGTATTTGCCACTAGGCATTTGAGGGCACGTGTCTCGGGCAGGGACGATGTGGGGGGCGGCACCTGAGCAAGGTTTTTTTTTTTTAAGTCCTGGGTCACCTCCCGACCGACCGTGGGGTCATTACACAGTATGGAGCATCATGTGGGGTCATTATACAGTATGGAACATCATGTGGGGTCATTATACAGTATTGAGCATCATGTGTGGCCATTATACAGTATGGAGCACTGTGTGGCCATGTTTATTTTTGTTTATAATTATTGTTTATGAAACAGTGTGATCAGCAGTGCTAAATGGGTGTGGTTGGGACGTGGATATGGGTGTGACTAGTTGTGAAATGGGTGTGGTCAGAGGCATGGCCTAAAATTTGCAGCGGCGCACTATGTGCGCTGCAAACTTTATACCTCTTTCCCTTCTTCAAAAGTTGGGAGGTATAGTACCACATTTGCCAGATCACGGCAAGTGCCACAAATCCCATGGGGAATGAATGAAGCCAAACACAGTGTTGCCGTAAGTGATCCGTTACACAGCAGATGCAGAAAAACTGCCCTATCTACTGCAAAAGGCGACTTTCACATCAGCGATTCTTGCCAAAGTCTATGCCGATAGTGTCATACTCACCAATGGGGGAGGCAGCACTAAAAGTGCCTAGGGCAGCAGAAACTCTAAATATGGCCCTGCCTATACCTCACCGCACATCATAATGGTGAGTGATGGTAATTATAATTCAGCTCAGTTACAGTTCACTTACAGTGCGTATGGAAAGTATTCATACCCCTTTAAATTTTTCACTCTTTGTTTCATTGCAGCCATTTGGTAAATTCAAAAAAGTTCATTTTTTTCTCATTAATGTACACTCTGCACCCAATCTTGACTGAAAAGAACAGAAATGTAGACATTTTAGCAAATTTATTAAAAAAGAAATACTGAAATATCACATGGTCATAAGTATTCAGACCCTTTGCTCAGACACTCATATTTAAGTCACATGTCCATTTCCTTGTGATCCTCCTTGAGATGGTTCTACTCCTTCATTGGAATCCAGCAGTGTTTAACTAAACTGATAGGACTTGATTTGGAAAGGCACACACCTGTCTATATAAGACCTCACAGCTCACAGTGCATGAAAAGTAACTAAAGTTTTGTCCAGAGGTGCACAAATATTTTGCGCCTTTTAGAATTTTCACGACTAGCTCCGCCAAAACAGGTTGAGCTGGGGAGGGACCGGGGAGCAATTGTGGCGGTACCTCACAGCTTGTCTAATTTATAATGAACTGGGATATTCCTTAAGCCAGATAAATATAGTTACTTACTGATAACGGAATTTCTCTGAGCCCATGACGGCACCATGGAGAGAGGGGATCCACCCATCAAGGACAGGATACCTACAGATAAAAAGGGCGGTACCTCTCTCCCGCATTAGTTGTTTACAGAGCATGAGAAGTCCTCCAGGTTATTACCATAAACATTTAACATTACTATGAAGCTTAACAGAAAACACCATGTGACTACATATAAGTAATAAAGTTAATGAAAATAAGTGTGCACACCCACACGTTAAGGGAGTGAATGTACGGGTGCCGTCATGGGCTCAGAGAAATACCATTACCGGTATAACTATATTTTTCTCTATCCCCCATGATGGCACCATGGAGAGATTGCAGAGATTGTACATTAGGGAGGGACCATGACTTCCAGAACCATACTCCCAAAGGTAAGGTCTGAAGAAGAGGCTAGATTCAACCGATAGTGATTAAAGAACGTAGAGAGGGAAGATCGCTTAGCGACTCTACATATCTGTTCTATTGAGGCACCGGCTCTTTCTGCCCAGGAGGCTGCCACCTCCCTTGATGAATGGGCTCAATTTTCTCCGGGATGGCCGCTTCATGCGAGGCAAATGCCAGGGTAAAGGCATCCCTTATCCATCTTGCCGGCGTGCCCTTAACTTTTTCACACCTCTCGAGGACTCTGAAAGCACACAAAGAGAGACCTATGCCTCCTACGTTCCCGTGTGGCCGCTAGGTACTGGATTAGGCATTTCCCCATGTCTAGTGTGTGTGAGACTTTCTCTTCACTATCTTTGAGATTGGGACAAAAAGAAGAGAGGGAGATCTCCTGAGATCTGAGAAACCGTGATGCCACTTTTGGAAGTTAGGTCGGGTCAATCTTAAGAATAACCCTATCCTGACCCTATAAGCTTTTATGAGAGCTACAACAAGTGATGTTTTAAGGGACAGATTCCCAGTGAAGCCTCTGACAGGGGTTCAAAAGGAGATTTGGATAGGGCTGTAAGGTCCATGTTTAAATCCCAAGGAGGAGTAAATCGAGAGGAGATGCGTCTAGACCTGGCCAACACTTTGATGAACCTGGATATCCCCCAATTCCCAAACAGTTTGTAATTGTACAGGGCCCCTAAAGCCAAGACTTGAACTTTTAAAGTATTTGTGGCTAGCTCCTATTCCAACCCCTTGTGCAGAAACTCTAAGACGGCTGTTACTGGAAACTCCCCCTTCTAACTTGAAACCTGAAGCTGAAAAGAAGTTCCTCCAGGTTTCCCCCATGCAGTTTGGTGGTTCCTATATAGTCTTCTCCACTCCTGGAAACATTCACAATCAATATTATGGTTAATATGAGGAGAGAAGTCTGGGTCACCAGACTTTTGACCATTGCCACATATTAGGGCTCAGAGTTCTGGCCCCCAACCACCTGCACCATATTTCCATGAGGAGGGGACTTGGAGAAGTGACGCGTGCCAGTTCAGACTGGATTACCCAGTCATGCACCGTGGCGTCTGCTCGCGTCATAGGGGCGCGCTCACACCACACATGCGCACTAGCCTCCGGTCCTGGACTATGGGAAGATCAAACCAATAACAGTTAGTACATGGATAATGGCAGAGCATTGAGATGTACGCACATTACTCATCCAGGAGATCACGTCTATTTTGAACCCTTAGATGTCTAAACCCCCAGTTGGATATTATTGAAACTAAGGAATATGCAGTCTGGCAGGTAATGTCTCCTGACATTACCAAAGTCGGGCTTCTCATTAGAAGCGCTGAAAAGGAAACGTGGATCACCACTCCTGTTTTACTGATATTACACACATATACATATCATAAAAGGCAATCTTCTCAGTGATATTTATACACCAAGACAGCCATGGAGGGAGTAACCGTACTCTGTGGCTAGAGAAAAGCAGGTTTCTTCCTACCACAGGAGGAGATTTTCTACTGTGAGGCAGTGGAACTATGGGTTCTCAACTGTAAGAGTCCTAGATAGAGTTTAATTTATCTTAGGAGTCCTAAGAGCAGAGAGTATGTGAACCTCTGCCACCTGACACAGTGCTGCTGATTCTCCACAAGGTACCAAAGGCAGTGATGCCGTCCCTGGGAAACATAACGCAACAGACTTATAGGACAAGAATCTGTCTACCGGATGTTGATCAAGGCAACTAATCTGATTGCCATATGTAGAGTCGGGAAGGATTCTTTTGTTCCACCTCGTGATATTTCCTGCTCCCAGGATAGTCCTGGGATGCCCTTTTATAGGATGAGCCAAAAAAGACATATGTCACCTTTTAAAGCTAATTATGAAAGAGACCTGCCTTTATCACTTAAGGTAGCTCATTTGAGAGATCTGTTTCAAATGGAAGAACTGCCAATTTACTAAGCCAATTCAAGCATAGCTGTTTGGCTAAGCCCTGTTGTAAAGAATGAAGCAACAGAAGTTGGATCTGGGTACAAAAACACTAGGACTCTATAACCAGAGTTGGGGCCCAAGGCAAAATGTGAAGTGGTAGGCCGATGATACAATGTGCAGCCACGCAACAAGACACAAGTCAAAAGGTCTAACCCAGAGGCCCATAGCCTGAGGCAAAAAAAGGCACCAAGCCCAAGGTACTATGAAGCACAGAGGCACTATGACACACTAATGATACCCCCTCAGGCACAGGGGCACTAAAGCAATATGATGCAATAAGATGCACATAAGCACACATTTTGATGCATAGAGACGCTATCAAGCCCTGATGCAATATGAAGCAAAAAAGCACAATGAAGCACGTAGTGATGAGCGAGTGTACTCGATGCTCATGTTTTCCAGGTGACCTCCGAGTATTTATGACTGCTCAGAGGTTTAGTTTTCATTGCGGCAGCTGAATGATTTATAGCTACTAGCCAGGCTGAGTACATGTGGGGGTTGCCTGGTTGCTAAGGAATCTCCACATGTAGTCAAGCAGGCTTTTAGCTGTAAATCATTCAGCTGCCGCAATGAAAACTAAATCTCCCAGTGGTCAAATATTCGGAGCTCACCCGAGCATGCTCGGGAAAACCCGAGTAACGAGTACAGTCGCTCATCACTACTATGATGCAATATGAAGCACCAAGATGCAATACAATGCAATATGATGCAATACAATGCAACATAATGCATAAATGCACTATGAAGCACTATGATGCAATACAATGCAACATAATGCATAAATGCACTATGAAGCACTATGATGCAATATGATGCAATACGATGCAATATGATGGATAGAGGCACTGTGAAGCACTATGATGCAATATGATGTATAGAGGCACTATGATGCCATATGATGCACAGAGGCATCATGATGCAATATGAAGCAATATGATACAACATGATGCACAGAGGTACTATGATGCAATATGATACACATAGGCACTCAATATGATGCATAGAGGCACTATGATACAATATGAAACACAGAGGCACTCAATATGATGCATAGAGGCACTATGATGCAATATGATGCACAGAGGCACTCAGTATGATGCATAGATGCACTATAATGCAATATGATGCACAGAGGTACTATGATGCAATATGATGCACAGAGGCACTCAATATGATGCATAGAGGCACTATGATGCAATATGACACACAGAGGCACTCAGTATGATGCATAGAGGAACTATGATTCAATACGACGCACAGAGGCACTCAGTATGATGCATAGAGGCACTATGATGCAATACGATGCACAGAGGCACTCAATATGATACATAGAGGCACTATGTTGCAATATGATGCATAGAGGCATGCAATATAATGCATAGAGGCACTATGATGCAATATGAAACACAGAGCGCTCAATATGATGCATAGAGCAACAGCCATGCTTGATGATGCAGACAGGCCCACAGTTATAAGCAAGAGAGCAATCTCTCAGAGATCCGGATAAATCTCCACTCTGAATAGTACATCTCATGTGCCAGATTGACCCCACCCGAAGGAGCTAATTAGTGAGCCGCAGCTGGAGGGCAGTCTTCATGGAGACAAAGTGCTCCATTAACACCATGCGTCGTCATCCCAAGGCATGGAGTAGTTAAGTTGCAAAGAAAAGTGAAACACCTGTTTATCGAGCCCCAAAAAAAAAAATGCTTCCAAAAAGTCACTCTCAAGTCCAATCATAAGGCTCTGCGCAGACAAGACATGCAACTAACTGAAGTCAAATCATGAGATGTAGCCTGGACATATGGCCTTTTTACAGCCTAGAGGTCCAAGGCCTAGCTGCGTATATGTAAAAACATACCTCACACAGGAGGCTCTAGACACAGCTTTGGCACAAAGGCATAAGACCATCAACAGAACATTCCACCATGCACTTACCTGTGCTGGCTCCATACCTGCTAAAAAACAGGGGGAGCTGGTAACGCCGAGAGCCCATCTCGAAGGAAAGACACATCCCATCAGGAATGCTGCATTGCTGTCAATGATTTTCTCTCCTGTGCCCCACAAGATCCAAGAAACCAGCCTGTTGCCTGTCTCATTCCACACTTTCTACCGTGGAACGCAAGGTGACCTTATGCCCCGGCATCCTGCTTTGACGTCAGCTGAAGTGCGACAGCCTTCTCCACCGCATGTCATCTTCTTTGCCGCCTCTCCCCGCACACACTAAATGCCTGCTGACCCCAGCGGTGGTGCCTCAGGATACCGCGCCAGCTGAGGCAGGCATCCCCCGCTGCCTGGATCGGTCTGGCTGGGCCTGGCAATGGAAGTAGCGGTGGCTTACCGGCCGGCATCAGAGCTGAGAGCCTCCACTGTGGGAGGAAGGGGCTCTACCCAGGAGCTTCATCTGCTCACTGGTCGCTGTGGCTGAGGTACCCCCACCCAGGAGGGTTTCAGCCCTGAGCTCAACGTCGGCGTTCTCTGGAGAAGATTCTGGGAGAGGCAGCATGCGGCAAACCTCTTCTCTGCCACCTCTCCCCACACACCCTAAAGGCCCACTGACGCCAGCTGTGGTGCCACAGGATACTGTGCCAGCAGAGGCAGGGAACCCCCACTGCTTGCATCAGTCTGGCTGGGCCAGGCATCACACGACGATCCTCAGGTATGATCCTTGCATCGGCTGTAACATAGTAACATAGTAACATAGTTATTAAGGTTGAAGGAAGACTTTAAGTCCATCTAGTTCAACCCATAGCCTAACCTAACATGCCCTAACATGTTGATCCAGAGGAAGGCAAAAAAAACAAACCATGTGGCAAATAGTAAGCTCCACTTTGGGGAAATAAATTCCTTCCCGACTCCACATACGGCAATCAGACTAGTTCCCTGGATCAACGCCCTATCAAGGAATCTAGTATATATATACCCTGCAACATTATACTTATCAAGAAAGGTATCCAATCCCCTCTTAAATTTAAGTAATGAATCACTCATTACAACATCATACGGCAGAGAGTTCCATAGTCTCACTGCTCTTACAGTAAAGAACCCGCGTCTGTTATTATGCCTAAACCTTCTTTCCTCCAGACGTAGAGGATGCCCCCTTGTCCCTGTCTCAGGTCTATGATTAAAAAGATCATCAGAAAGGTCTTTGTACTGTCCCCTCATATATTTATACATTAAAATAAGATCACCCCTTAGTCTTCATTTTTCCAAACTAAATAGCCCCATGTGTAATAACCTTCTTGGTATTGCAGACCGCCCAGTCCTCTAATAACCTTGGTCGCTCTTCTCTGCACCCGCTCTAGTTCAGCTATGTCTTTCTTATACACCGGAGACCAGAACTGTACACAGTATTCTAAGTGTGGTCGAACTACTGACTGGTATAGAGGTAAAATTATGTTCTCCTAATGTGCATCTATGCCTCTTTTAATGCATCCCATTTTTTTATTTGCCTTTGTAGCAGCTGCCTGACACTGGCCACTAAATGTGAGTTTGTCATCCACCCATACACCCAGGTCTTTTTTATTGACAGTTTTGCCCAGAGTTTTAGAATTAAGCGCATAGTTATACATCTTATTACTTCTACCCAAGTGCATGACCTTACATTTTTCCCCATTAAAGCTCATTTGCCATATATCAGCCCAAGCTTCTAGTTTACATAAATCATCCTGTAAAATAAAATTGTCCTCCTCTGTATTGATTACGCTGCAGAGTTTAGTGTCATCTTCAAATATTGAAATTCTGCTCTGAATGCCCCCTACAAGGTCATTAATAAATATGTTAAAAAGAAGAGGGCCCAATTCTGACCCTGTGGTACCCCACTGCTAACCGTGACCCAGTCCGAGTGTGCTCCATTAATAACCACCCTTTGTTTCCTATCCCTGAGCCAGCTCTTAACCCACTTACACATATTTTCCCCTATCCCCATTATTCTCATTTTATGTATCATCCTTTTGTGTGGCACCGTATCAAAAGCTTTTGAAAAGTCTATATACACTACGTCCACTGGGTTCCCTTATTCCAGTCCGGAACTTACCTCTTCATAGAAGCTGATCAGATTAGTCTGACATGAACGGTCCCTAGTAAACCCGTGCTGATACTGGGTCATGAGGTTATTCCTCTTCAGATACTCCAGTATAGCATCCCTTAGAATGCCCTCCAGGATTTTACCCACAGTAGAGGTTAAGCTTACTGGCCTATAATTACTGAGTTCAGTTTTTGTCCCCTTTTTGACTATTGGCACCACATTTGCTATACGCCAGTCCTGTGGTACAGACCCTGTTATTATGGAGTCTTTAAAGATTAAAAATAATGGTCTATCAATGACTATACTTAGTTCCTGCAGTACTTGGGGGTGTATCCCATCCGGGCCCGGAGATTTGTCAATTTTAGTGATTTTTAGATGCTGACGTACTTCCTTCTGGGTTAAGCAGGTGACATTTAATGAGGAATTTTTTATCACTAGTCATTTTGTCTGCCATGGGATTTTCTTGTGTAAATACTGATGAAAAAAAGTCATTTAGCATATTGGCTTTTTCCTCATCCTCATCCACCATTTCACCCAGATTATTTTTAAGGGGGCCAAGACTATCATTTTTTAGTTTCTTACTATTTACATAGTTAAAGAATATTTTGGGACTATTTTTACTCTCCCTGTCATTGAGTCTCTCTGTCTCAATCTTTGCTACTTTGATTTGCTTTTTACAGAATTTACTTATTTTTTTGTATTTATTTAATGCCTCATCACTAGAGTTGAGCGACCTTGACCTTTTTAGAGTCGAGCCGTGTTTCGCGAAACCCGACTATCTCAAAAGTCGAGTCGAGTGGAATGGGCCGATTATCGCGAAAAGTCGGGGATCGACCGAAACACGAAACCCAATGCAAGTCAATGGGGGAGCATAGTCGGCAGTGAGTAGAGGCCAGAAAAACATGTACAGACCCCATTGTATTGGCAAAAGCATCCATTCTTGCTACTGAAGCTTGTCAATCGTAATTTAGCTTATAATAATTGGAAGGCATTTGAAATTGGGGGTCATTTGGCTAAAGTTGTGGGGGGTAGGGCTGGTTCAAGTAATTAGTGTGCCCAGTAAATCTGGACCACGTCACGGCAGTGGAGCAGGGAGAGGTAAGTATTTCAACTTTGCAAGTGCTGTGATCCTGAGCAAGCACGGGGGGCCCACTCGTTGGCATTGGCACTGGCACAGGGCCCCTCAAAGTACAGCGGTGTGTTTGCACGGCGGGGGCGCCTCCCACCGGCAGCAACACTTTTGCGTACTATGAGGGGCCCTGTGCCAGTGACGTCGCCAACGAGTATTCCTCCCCCCACCTGATGAAGGAACCTGCACCTTCATCTGCACCTTCCTCTTTGTCCCCGTGTAAGGTGGTATGGTATGCGGGAAGGGGGACCTGACTTTCAGCAGGGTCACAATCTTGCAGTGTAGCGTGCATGGGGAATGTTGCATTATGGGTCAATGTACCAGCAGACTCATCTATCACTGGCTGGGCAATGGGCAGGATGAGGGGGACACAGATATGGGCCCAAAGAATAAACTGGGCTAAATGCAGTTCAAAATTGGTAACAGGACTAACCAGGGGGCATTGTTTTGTTCAGTGGAGGACAACTGGAATGAGAGGCTGACACAGAGAGTAGGCCCAAATCAGTAAGTATTCTAAATGCAGTTCAAAATTGGCAACAGTAGTAAACCGGCGGCACAGCTTTGTTCACTGGAGGAGAACAGCAAGGAGCGGCAGACACAGATAGAAGGCCCCAACCCAACTAGTAGGCCTAATGCAGTGTTGTTTTCAACAACTACTAAACGAGAGCCAGAAGATCGAAGCAATGGAGAGGAAACCTGGGGAACACCTTGGAGTGGAAGACACCGTCTCTACACCCCAGACCCAACTTGTAGGCCGAATGCAGAGTTGTTTTCAACAACTACTAAACGAGAGCCAGAAGATCGAAGCAATGGAGAGGAAACCTGGAGAAGACCTTGGAGCGGAAGACACCATCTCTACAACCCAGACCCAACTTGTAGGCCGAATGCAGTGTAGTTTTCAACAACTACTAAACGAGAGTCGGAAGACCGAAGCAATGTAGAGGAAACCTGGGGAACACCTTGGAGTGGAACACACCGTCTCTACACCCCATACCCAATTTGTAGGCCTAATGCAGTGTAGTTTTCAACAACTACTAAACGAGAGTCGGAAGACCGAAGCAATGTAGAGGAAACCTGGGGAACACCTTGGAGTGGAACACACCGTCTCTACACCCCATACCCAATTTGTAGGCCTAATGCAGTGTAGTTTTCAACAACTACTAAACGAGAGTCGGAAGATCGAAGCAATGTGGAGGAAACCTGGGGAACACCTTGGAGTGGAACACACCGTCTCTACACCCCATACCCAATTTGTAGGCCTAATGCAGTGTAGTTTTCAACAACTACTAAACGAGAGCCAGAAGATCGAAGCAATGGAGAGGAAACCTGGAGAACACCTTGGAGCGGAAGACACCATCTCTACAACCCAGACCCAACTTGTAGGCCGAATGCAGTGTAGTTTTCAACAACTACTAAACGAGAGTCGGAAGACCGAAGCAATGTAGAGGAAACCTGGGGAACACCTTGGAGTGGAACACACCGTCTCTACACCCCATACCCAATTTGTAGGCCTAATGCAGTGTAGTTTTCAACAACTACTAAACGAGAGTCGGAAGACCGAAGCAATGTAGAGGAAACCTGGGGAACACCTTGGAGTGGAACACACTGTCTCTACACCCCATACCCAATTTGTAGGCCTAATGCAGTGTAGTTTTCAACAACTACTAAACGAGAGTCGGAAGACCGAAGCAATGTAGAGGAAACCTGGGGAACACCTTGGAGTGGAACACACCGTCTCTACACCCCATACCCAATTTGTAGGCCTAATGCAGTGTAGTTTTCAACAACTACTAAACGAGAGTCGGAAGATCGAAGCAATGTGGAGGAAACCTGGGGAACACCTTGGAGTGGAACACACTGTCTCTACACCCCATACCCAATTTGTAGGCCTAATGCAGTGTAGTTTTCAACAACTACTAAACGAGAGTCGGAAGACCCAAGCAATGGAGAGGAAACCTGGGGCACACCTTGGAGCGGCAGACACCGTTAGTAGGCCCTACCAAAGTAGTAGCCCCAATGCAGTTTTCAAATTCCTAGAGGCTGAAAACAAGACTATTGACGCTCTGCTTTTTTCAAAGGAGGACAGCTGTATTGAGTGGCGCAGAGAGACACAGGTAGTAGGCCTTAAACCAAAAATGTGGCTCACTGCAGTTTAAAAAAGGTTACAGGGGTACACAGGCAGCATTGCTCTGGTCAGTGGAGGACAATTTCAATAGTGGACCGCAGACAGACTTTGTATGCCTATTATTAAAAAAGGATGCTCTATCTATGCAATTAAAAATAGGTTCCAGGGGTCCACGGGCAGCAGTGGTGTGGTCAGTGGAGGAGTATTGGAAGGAGGGACCGCAGACAGGCGTAGTAGGCCTAACATAACAAAATTAGGCTGTAGGCACTTTAAAATTGGTTCCAGGGGTACACGGGCAGCAGTGGTGTGGTCAGCGGAGGACAATTTGAATTAGGGACTGCAGACAGACTTTGTAGGCTGTCCCCTGTGGACCATGCATCCAACAAATTAACCCAGTGGACCGTAATGGACACGTAACTTTTTGTGGACATGCCTACTGGTTCATGCGTCTCTTGTCAGGTGCACCTTTCTACTGTTTGATTGCCTGAGTGCTATGACAATGCAGACTTTTTCATGCCGGTGGAGGGCTGGGATGGCCTTTCTCGCAAAAGAAATGTCGACTGGGTAGCTTGAACCGTGGTACAGCGTAGTTCATCTGGGCTTTCTAAATATAAAACAAAGAAAAAAAGGAGGCTCCATGTGTTAGGGGTTGAGTTCCCGCTTCTGCACAGGGGGAATCTCGAGCCACCTTCGCTGCGGTCTCCCATTCTTGTCCAGCCGCAGTGGAGTCTGCTCAGCAAAGACGTCGGTCCCAGCGTCTTGCTCATTCTCACTCTGTTCTGAGAGTTACTGCTGCTTCTCCAGTCTCTGCCATTAAAGTCAGTGCTGGTCAGTAGCGAGCGAACTTCTCTGGGACTAAGTCCTTGTCTGCACGTACTGAGCATGCCCAGGGTAAGATCTCCCGTTGGAGATCGAGGGTCATGTGCTCAGGCTCTGCAGCACATTCCATTGGTCCTCTTGGCAGGTCTTGGAAGGGCAAAGGTGCTGTGGCCACTTCCTGTGCTGCAGCTATATAAACTGCGCATGACCGCACGGCCATGCGCTAGTATTGTCTTACAATTGCTAATGTGTGTATGTTGTGAGTGCAAGTCATCCTTGGATACCCCTACCCTATTGAATGACTGTTCGCGGAAGGTGTATGGCTGCTACCTAGCGCCCGACTTATCCTACAGCACTAGTCACACATTATAGCGTCCAGTTGCTGTGACCGCCAGTACGGCGCCGTGCACTTCCTCTGTGCTTTCCTTACCCAAGCCTGGGTGGTTAGTGGCGTTCGTCAGTGCGGCACTGCATGCACTCTTGTGCCTTAATATTGCTCTTCAGTTTCCTTACACACCCAGTTGCGGTGTTGTGCCAGCAAGGGTCTAATCGGACTTCAATCCTAGTTGGGGTTGAGTTCGCTGACTACTTGCTCGCGCTTTAGGTGCGGTACCGCGGTCCTGTGCCTTAACAGGATTGCTTCTTTCACGCTGGGTGAGGTTAACCCATGCGTGTATACTTTAGTGTACCGCCATATAGTCTGCTAATTGCTAGCAGCAGGTTTTCACCTGCACGGTGGACCCCGGACTGCGAACGCATCTATACCATCTGTTTTGGTGCGTTCCGCCAGTCCTAACACCATGCACTTTCAGCTGGGTTCCAGGGGTACACGGCCAGCATTGGTCTGGTCAGTGGAGAACTATTGGAAGGAGAGACCGCAAACAGGCTTCGAAGGCCTAACATAATAAAATTGGGCTGTAGGCACTTTAAAATTGGTTCCAGGGGAACACGGGCAGCAGTGGACAGGTCAGTGGAGGCCTAGTGGAAGGAGGGACCGCAGACAGGCTTCGAAGGCCTAACATAATAAATTAGGGCTGTAGGCACTTTAACATTGGTTCCAGGGGTACACGGGCAGCAGTAGACAGGTCAGTGGAGGCCTAGTGGAAGGAGGGACTGCAGACAGGCTTCGAAGGCCTAACATAATAAATTAGGGCTGTAGGCACTTTAACATTGGTTCCAGGGGAACACGGGCAGCAGTAGACAGGTCAGTGGAGGCCTAGTGGAAGGAGGGACCGCAGACAGGCTTTGAAGGCCTAACATAATAAATTAGGGCTGTAGGCACTTTAACATTGGTTCCAGGGGTACACGGGCAGCAGTAGACAGGTCAGTGGAGGCCTAGTGGAAGGAGGGACCGCAGACAGGCTTCGAAGACCTAACATAATAAATTAGGGCTGTAGGCACTTTAACATTGGTTCCAGGGGTACACGGGCAGCAGTAGACAGGTCAGTGGAGGCCTAGTGGAAGGAGGGACCGCAGACAGGCTTCGAAGGCCTAACATAATAAATTAGGGCTGTAGGCACTTTAACATTGGTTCCAGGGGTACACGGGCAGCAGTAGACAGGTCAGTGGAGGCCTAGTGGAAGGAGGGACCGCAGACAGTCTTCGAAGGCCTAACATAATAAATTAGGGCTGTAGGCACTTTAACATTGGTTCCAGGGGTACACGGGCAGCAGTAGACAGGTCAGTGGAGGCCTAGTGGAAGGAGGGACCGCAGACAGGCTTCGAAGGCCTAACATAATAAATTAGGGCTGTAGGCACTTTAACATTGGTTCCAGGGGTACACGGGCAGCAGTAGACAGGTCAGTGGAGGCCTAGTGGAAGGAGGGACCGCAGACAGGCGTAGTAGGCCTAACATAATAAATTTGGGCTGCAGGCACTTTGAATTCTCTTGCAGGGGTACACAGGCAGTGGGCACCATTGGTGTTGTCAGTGGCGGCCGATTGTAATGAGTGTCTGCCAGTTAGTAGTCCCAAAAAATAAATACATGTTAATGTCTCGCATTACAACAAAAAGAAAAACCAAAAGGGTGCAATCATTAGGTACAGGGGTGGGCTCCTCTGCGTAGTTTCAGACCTAGTAATTTGGCACAAAGTATTTACTTGGGTAAATATAGGACACTGCCCCTGACTATGTTAAGTACCATCATACATGTCAACACAATGGTATTGTCAGTGGCAGGAATTTACGGATGTCAGAGCATAGACTAAACATTGGTGGAACTGTGAGAGATAATTGTGCAAGTGGTAGAGCAATGTTTGAGCCGGGGGTGGGGGAGCTCTCTTGTGGCCGGCGGTACATGCCCTGGGCCCCTCATGTTACAACAGTGTGTCTGACATTGGGTGCGCACCACCACCGCCAGAGACACTTTATTGTACTATGAGGGACCCAGTGGCAGTGCCGTAGACCAAAAGCGGGCACACCCACCTCTTCAGACAAACAGCACTCTCACGAGTGCTTGCGCCAAGTGGCGATACCACGGCCCCGTGTGGGGAGTTTGGCCATTTAGGGAGGTGTAAACATGTCGTATGCTGGACAATCAGCTGCTGCAAATTACGAGATTGGTAAAGTAATTCAGAGTAGTCCACAGGCAATAACTTTTCATAGGAAAGCTAGGTGTCGGCCGGGCAAGGTGGGGCAAAAGAATTCGAAATCCAGTTGTGGTTCATTTTAATGAAGGTTAGATCATCAACATTTTGGGTAGCCAGACGAGTCCTTTTTTCGGTTAATATTGAACCTGCAGCACTGAATACTCTTTCTGATAGGACACTAGCTGCCGGGCAAGCAAGCTCCTGCAATGCATATTCTGCCAATTCTGGCCAGGTGTCTAATTTGGATGCCCAGTAATCAAATGGGAATGACGGTTGAGGTAGAACATCGATAAGGGATGAAAAATAGTTAGTAACCATACTGAACAAATGTTGTCTCCTGTCACTTTGAATTGATGCAGCAGTACCTGTCCTGTCTGCGGTCATAGCAAAATCACTCCACAACCTGGTCAGAAAACCCCTCTGTCCAACGCCACTTCTGATTTCTGCACCTCTAACACTTCTGGTCTGCTGCCCCCTGCAGCTTGTGTGAGAACGATCACGGGCGCTGTGTGAAGGAATGCCTGAAGCAAACGGTCAACAAGAGTTGATTGTTTGGTTGCTAATATTAGTTCCAAGTTCTCATGTGGCATAATGTTTTGCAATTTGCCTTTATAGCGAGGATCAAGGAGGCAGGCCAACCAGTAATCGTCATCGTTCATCATTTTCGTAATGCGTGTGTCCCTTTTGAGGATACGTAAGGCATAATCCGCCATGTGTGCCAAAGTTCCAGATGTCAAATCTGTGGTTGTGCTTGGTTGAGGGGCAGTTTCAGGCAAATCTACGTCACTTGTGTCCCTCAAAAAACCAGAACCCGGCCTTGCCACGCCACCAATTTCCAGTGGCCCTGGAGAAGGTTCCTCATTAAAAAAATATTCATCCCCATCATCCTCCTCCTCCTGTTTGCCCGCTACCTCGTCCTGTATACTGCCCTGACCAGACAATGGCTGACTGTCATCAAGGCTTTCCTCTTCCTCGGCTGCAGATGCCTGCTCCTTTATGTGCGTCAAACTTTGCATCAGCAGACGCATTAGGGGGATGCTCATGCTTATTATGGCGTTGTCTGCACTAACCAGCCGTGTGCATTCCTCAAAACACTGAAGGACTTGACACATGTCTTGTATCTTCGACCACTGCACACCTGACAACTCCATGTCTGCCATCCTACTGCCTGCCCGTGTATGTGTATCCTCCCACAAAAACATAACAGCCCGCCTCTGTTCGCACAGTCTCTGAAGCATGTGCAGTGTTGAGTTCCACCTTGTTGCAACGTCTATGATTAGGCGATGCTGGGGAAGGTTCAACGACCGCTGATAGGTCTGCATACGGCTGGAGTGTACGGGCGAAAGGCGGATATGTGAGCAAAGTCCGCGCACTTTGAGGAGCAGGTCGGATAACCCCGGATAACTTTTCTGGAAGTACTGCACCACCAGGTTTAAGGTGTGAGCCAGGCAAGGAATGTGTTTCAGTTGGGAAAGGGAAATGGCAGCCATGAAATTCCTTCCGTTATCACTCTCTACCTTGCCTGCCTCAAGATCTACTGTGCCCAGCCACGACTGCGTTTCTCTCTGCAAGAACTTGGACAGAACTTCCGCGGTGTGCCTGTTGTCGCCCAAACACTTCATAGCCAATACAGCCTGCTGACGCTTGCCAGTAGCTGCCCCATAATGGGACAACTGGTGTGCAACAGTGGCAGCTGCGGATGGAGTGGTTTGGCGACTGCGGTCTGTGGACGAGCTCTCCCTTCTGCAGAAGGACGAAGAGGAGGAGGAGGGGGTGCAAACACCTACAGCCAACTGTTTCCTAGACCGTGGGCTAGGCAGAACTGTCCCGAAATTGATGTCCCCTGTGGACCCTGCATCCACCACATTCACCCAGTGTGCCGTGATGGACACGTAACGTCCCTGGCCATGCCTACTGGTCCATGCATCTGTTGTCAGGTGCACCTTTGTACTCACAGATTGCCTGAGTGCATGGACGATGCGCTCTTTAACATGCTGGTGGAGGGCTGGGATGGCTTTTCTCGAAAAGAAGTGTCGACTGGGTAGCTCGTAGCGTGGTACAGCGTAGTCCATCAGGGCTTTGAAAGCTTCACTTTCAACTAACCGGTAGGGCATCATCTCTAACGAGATTAGTCTAGCTATGTGGGCGTTCAAACCCTGTGTACGCGGATGCGAGACATGGAAGACTGAGAGACGGTTGGAGACGGTATTGTTTCCGCCTGTGCCCTAGATGCAGTGTTTCCTACTACGAAACTGGTGCTTCCCTGACCCTGACTGCTTTGGCCTGGCAAAGAAACCTGTACAGATACTGCAGGTGGTGCGGAAAATGGTGGCCTTACAGTGACGGCAGGGATGTAGCGTTGCTGACTAGCTTCATTGACCGAGGGTGCTACAACCTTAAGGGACGTTTGGTAGTTAGTCCAGGCTTGCAAATGCATGGTGGTTAAATGTCTATGCATGCAACTTGTATTGAGACTTTTCAGATTCTGACCTCTGCTTAAGGTAGTTGAACATTTTTGACAGATGACTTTGCGCTGATCAATTGGATGTTGTTTAAAAAAATGCCAGACTGCACTCTTTCGAGCCTCGGATCCCTTTTCAGGCATTGCAGACTGAGCTTTAACCGGATGGCCACGCTGTCCTCCAACAGGTTTTGGCTTTGCCACGCATTTTGGGCCATCTACGTGCCCGGCAGATGGAACCTGTTGCGATGTTGATGCCTGCTGTGGCCCCTCCTCCTCCGCTTCAGAACTACTGCCGCCTGCACCCTGTTCCCCCAATGGCTGCCAATCGGGGTCAACAACTGGGTCATCTATAACCTCCTCTTCTAGCTCGTGCGAAACTTCGTCTGTGTCACCGTGTAAGTCGGTGGTAGAGCGTTTGTGACGGAGCAACATAGTCTCATCAGGGTCTGATTCTGGATCTGTACCCTGCGAGGGCAATGTTGTGGTCTGAGTCAAAGGACCAGCATAGTAGTCTGGCTGTGGCTGTGCATCAGTGCACTCCATGTCAGATTCAACTTGTAATGGGCATGGCCTGTTAACTGCTTCTGCTTCACTTTCTAAGCCAGGGACGGTATGTGTGAAGAGCTCCATGGAGTAACCCGTTGTGTCGCCTGCTGCATCCTTCTCTGTTGTTGTTTTTGCTGAAGAGGACAAGGAAGCGACTTGTCCCTGACCGTGAACATCCACTAACGATGCGCTGCTTTTACATTTACCAGTTTCAAAAGAGGAGGCAAAAGAGCTAGAGGCTGAGTCTGCAAGGTAAGCCAAAACTTGCTCTTGCTGCTCCGGCTTTAACAGCAGTTTTCCTACTCCCAGAAAAGGGAGCGTTCGAGGCCTTCTGTAGCCAGACGACGAATCTGGCTCCACAGCTCCAGACTTAGGTGCAATATTTTTTTTCCCACGACCACCTGATGCTCCACTACCACTACCATCATTACCAGCTGACAATGAACGCCCACGGCCACGACCTCTTCCACCAGACTTCCTCAATGTTTTAAAAACTTAACCAAAGTAACGGTATTTGTTGCTGTCAAACAACTTATACGGTGAGCTATAACTTCAGTATGATTTAGATATCCCTTAACAGGTGGGTGAGACCGCAAGGAAAATCAGGCACAATGTTACACACTCTGTTTTCGGTGGCACCATATGAGAGAGATGCCACACACGCAGGACTGTCACTCAAGCACAAATGTCAATATTGATCTCCCACTGATTTTTTTTTATTTTTTCAGGGAGAATTTAGAAACCAAATAGAAAAAAAAAATAGGCTTTCTATGGCCCACTATTTGAGAGAGAGAGATGGCACACCCAGGAGTCAAGACTGGCACACAAGCAGAAAGGGCAACATTAATCTCCCACTGTTTTTTTTTTATTTTTTCAGGGAGAATTTAGAAACCAAATAAAAAAAACAAAATAGGCTTTCTATGGCCCACTATTTGAGAGAGAGAGATGGCACACCCAGGAGTCGAGACTGGCACACAAGCAGAAAGGGCAATATTAATCTTCCACTGTTTTTTTTTATTTTTTCAGGGAGAATTGAGAAACCAAATTAAAAAAAAATAGGCTTTCTATGGCCCACTATTTCAGAGAGAGAGATGGCACACCCAGGAGTCAAGACTGGCACACAAGCAGAAAGGGCAATATTAATCTCCCACTGATTTTTTTTTTTTTTTCAGGGAAACTTTAGAAACCAAATAAAAAAAAAATAGGCTTTCTATGGCCCACTATTTGAGAGAGAGATGGCACACCCAGGAGTCAAGACTGGCACACAAGCAGAAAGGGCAATATTAATCTCCCACTGATTTTTTTATTTTTTCAGGGAGAATTGAGAAACCAAATAAAAAAAAAATAGGCTTTCTATGGCCCACTATTTGAGAGAGAGAGATGGCACACCCAGGAGTCAAGACTGGCACACAAGCAGAAAGGGCAATATTAATCTCCCACTGATTTTTTTTATTTTTTCAGGGAAACTTTAGAAACCAAATAAAAAAAATGATTTTTTCAGGGAGAATTTAGAAACCAAATTAAAAAAAATGATTTTTTCAGGGAGAATTTAGAAACCAAATAAAAAAAAATAGGCATTCTATGGCCCACTATTTGAGAGAGAGATGGCATACCCAGGAGTCAAGACTGGTACACAAGCAGAAAGGGCAATATTAATCTCCCACTGTTTTTTTTTTATTTTTTCAGGGAGAATTTAGAAACCAAATTAAAAAAAAATAGGCTTTCTATGGCCCACTATGTGAGAGAGAGAGATGGCACACCCAGGAGTCAAGACTGGCACACAAGCAGAAAGGGCAATATTAATCTCCCACTGATTTTTTTTTATTTTTTCAGGGAGACTTTAGAAACCAAATTAAAAAAATGATTTTTTCAGGGAGAATTTAGAAACCAAATTAAAAAAAATATTTTTTTCAGGGAGAATTTAGAAACCAAATAAAAAAAAAATAGGCTTTCTATGGCCCACTATTTGAGAGAGAGAGATGGCACACCCAGGAGTCAGGAGTGGCACACAAGCAGAAAGGGCAATATTAATCTCCCACTGATTTTTTTTATTTTTTCAGGGAGACTTTAGAAACCAAATAAAAAAAAATGATTTTTTCAGGGAAAATTTAGAAACCAAATAAAAAAAATGATTTTTTCAGGGAGAATTTAGAAACCAAATAAAAAAAAAAGGCTTTCTATGGCCCACTATTTGAGAGAGAGAGATGGCACACCCAGGAGTCAGGAGTGGCACACAAGCAGAAAGGGCAATATTAATCTCCCACTGATATTTTTTAATTTTTCAGGGAGACTTAAGAAACCAAATAAAAAAAATGATTTTTTCAGGGAGAATTTAGAAACCAAATAAAAAAAAATGATTTTTTCAGGGAGAATTTAGAAACCAAATAAAAAAAAAAAAATAGGCTTTCTATGGCCCACTATTTGAGAGCAAGAGATGGCACACCCAGGAGTCAGGAGTGGCACACAAGCAGAAAGGGCAATATTAATCTCCCACTGTTTTTTTTTTATTTTTTCAGGGAGAATTTAGAAACAAAATAAAAAAAAAATAGGTTTTCTATGGCCCACTATTTGAGAGAGAGAGGTGGCACACCCAGGAGTCAAGACTGGCACACAAGCAGAAAGGGCAATATTAATCTCCCACTGATTTTTTTTTATTTTTTCAGGTAGAATTTAGAAACCAAATAGAAAAAAAAATAGGCTTTCTATGGCCCACTATTTGAGAGAGAGAAATGGCACACCCAGGAGTCAAGACTGGCACACAAGCAGAAAGGGCAATATTAATCTCCCAGATTTTTTTTTATTTTTTCAGGGAGACTTTAGAAACCAAATAAAAAAAAATGATTTTTTTCATGGAGAATTTAGAAACCAAATAAAAAAAAAATGATTTTTTTCAGGGAGAATTTAGAAACCAAATAAAAAAAAAATAGGCTTTCTATGGCCCACTATTTGAGAGAGAGAAATGGCACACCCAGGAGTCTAGACTGGCGCACAAGCAGAAAGGGCAATATTAATCTCCCACTGTTTGTTTTTTATTTTTTCAAGGAGAATTTAGAAACCAAATAAAAAAAAAATAGGCTTTCTATGGCCCACTATTTGAGAGAGAGAGAGATGGCACACCCAGGAGTCAAGACTGGCACACAAGCAGAAAGGGCAATATTAATCTCCCACTGTTTTTTTTATTTTTTCAGGGAGAATTTAGAAACCAAATAAAAAAAAAATAGGCTTTCTATGGCCCACTATTTGAGAGAGAGAGATGGCACACCCAGGAGTGAAGACTGGCACACAAGCAGAAAGGGCAATATTAATCTCCCACTGATTTTTTTTTATTTTTTCAGGGAGAATTTAGAAACCAAATAAAAAAAAAATAGGCTTTCTATGGCCCACTATTTGAGAGAGAGATGGCACACCCAGGAGTCAAGACTGGCACACAAGCAGAAAGGGCAATATTAATCTCCCACTGATTTTATTTATTTTTTCAGAGAGAATTTAGAAACCCCCCAAAAAAAATATTAATAGGCTTTCTATGGCCCACTATTTGAGAGAGAGATGGCACACTCAGGACTGGCACACAAGCCCAAAGGCCAATATTAATCTCCCACTGTTTTTTTTTTTCAGGGAGAATTTATAAACCCCACAAAAAAAAACAGAAAAATAAAAAGGCTTTCTATGGCCCACTATGTGTTAGGAGTCGAGTTTCCTCTGCTGCACAAGGGGAATCTCGATCCGTCTCCGCTGCGGTCTCCCATTCTTCTCCAGCCGCAGTGGAGTCTGCTCAGCAGGGACGTCGATCCCAGCGTCTCGCTCAGTCTGACTCTGTGCGAAGAGTTACTGCTGCTTTTCCTGCTTCTGCCATTGAAGCCAGTGCTGTGCAGCGGCGAGTGGACGTTTCTGGATCTAAGTCCTGCTTTTCTCTGTCTGAGCATGCCCAGGGCAGGATCTCCCGTTGGAGATCGAGGGTCACATGCTCAGGTACTGCAGCACATCCCATTGGTCCTTTTGGCAGGTCCTGAAAGGGCAAAACTTCTGTAGCTGTTTCCTGTGCTGCAGCTATATAAACTGTGCATGACCGCACGGCCATGCGCTAGTATTGTCTTGTAAATATGTGTGTGTGTTGTGAGTGAAAGTCGCTCTTTAAATAACCCTCCCTATTGAATGTCTGTTCGCGGAAGGTGTATGTTTGCTATCTAGCGCCCGACTTATCCAACAGCACGAAACACACATTACAGCTACCAGTTGCTGTGTCCGCCAGTACGGCGCTGTGCGCTTGCTCTGCGCTTTCCTGACCCAAGCCTGGGTGGTTAGTGGCGTCCGTCAGTGCGGCACCGCACGCACTCTTGTGCCTTAATATTATTATTTATATTCCTCTGACACACCCAGTTGCGGTGTTGTGCCAGCAAGTGTCTAATCGGACTTCAATCCTGTGTAGGGGTTGAGTCCGCTGACTTCTTGCTCGCGCTTTATGTGCGGTACTGCGGTCCTGTGACGCAACAGGATCGCTTCCTTCATGCAGGGTGAAGTTAACCCATGTGTGTATACTTAGTACCGCCATATAGTCCGTCTTACTAGCAGCATGGTCTTTTACCTGCACGGTGGACCTCGGACTGCGAACGCACCTAATACCATAACATCTGATTCTTGGTGCGTTCCGCCAGTCCCTAACAGAATACTAGTGCCAAGGTCTGGCTAGTAATGACGGACGATCAGCGTTCACAGCGGTACATCCAACAGCTGGAGAGTAGGTTGGCGGCTCTAGAGCGTGCAACCTCAGCTGTGGACGTTACTGCTGTCGCTGTTCAGGCTGCAAGTGCAGTTGCAGCCAGTTTGTCCGCTGCCACCCCTGCTCCGACTTTATCCCGTCTCCCGCCTCCAGACAAGTTTGCTGGTGACAGTAAGCTATGTCGGGGATTCGTGAGCCAGTGCTCCATACATCTCGAGCTGCTGGCTGCACGTTTTCCTACGGAACGGGCGAGGGTGGGATTCATCTTGTCTCTTTTGTCGGGCAGGGCGTTAGAGTGGGCAACGCCGCTTTGGGAACGTGGTGATCGTGTGGTACAGAGTGCTCCTATCTTCCTGGATGCTCTGAGGCAGGTCTTTTTGGGACCCCGTGTCACTCACGATACCGCGCTCCAATTGTTGGCAGTTACTCAGGCTTCGTCCATGGTCAGCCAGTTCGCCATCCTATTCCGGACTCTAGCTTCTGAGCTGGAATGGCCGGATAAAGTCCTTATTCCGGTGTTCTGGAAAGGACTGGCAGATCATGTAATGGACGCCTTGGCCACCAGGGAGATTCCCGCCACACTGGAGGAGCTTATTACTATAGCTAACCGCATCGATCTCCATTTTAACGAGCGGAGGTTGGAGCGGACCCAGTGTAGGCAGAGGTTTCGGCTGGCTCCCACCTTTGCCAAACCTCTAGAATCTCCTGTTATGGCGTCTGACTCCCATGAGGCCATGGAGGTTTCTTGAGCGGGACCTAGGTCTCAGACCGCTCGAGTACCTGTGGTGTGTAAAAATTGCCAGCAACCGGGACATTACGCTAATAAATGTCCACGGCGGTCGGGAAAACTATCGCGTCTAGTGACCATTGGAGGAGGTTCACTGGACACAGCGGCATTTTCCTCCAAATTGTCCTTTAAAGGGACAATCCTGTTAGGCACATCCACTCTTACAGTAGAGCTTTGTGTGGATTCAGGAGCAGAAGGAAATTTTATGTCTTCTGCTTTTGCTCTGCGCCACGCAGTACCTCTGGTTATGCTTGCCAAACCAGTAACCGTTAGAGTGGTGAATGGGTCGACACTTCCGCTACAGATCACACATCAGACTGTCCCTTTCACGTTAGCCATGTCCCCATCCCACCAGGAGATTATTTCCCTTCTTGTCCTTCCCGAGGGAATAGATGAGATTCTGCTGGGAATGCCCTGGCTCGGTTTCCACTCCCCACATATTGAGTGGACCTCTGGGAGGATATTGGGTTGGAGTGAATCCTGTAAGGGCAGATGTGTGAAAGAGTGCGTTCAGGTTTCCACCACTGAGATGCCCGCAGATCTCTCTACTCTCCCCAAATACTATTGGTCTTATGCAGACGTCTTCTCCAAAAAGGCCGCGGAGACCCTTCCGCCTCACCGTCCCTATGACTGTCCTATAGATCTCTTGCCTGGAGCAGAACCTCCTCGGGGACGTGTCTATCCCCTCTCTCTCCCGGAAACGGAGGCTATGTCCCAGTACATCCAGGAGAATTTGGCAAGAGGGTTTATTAGGAAGTCAGTGTCACCAGCAGGGGCAGAGTTCTTCTTCGTACAGAAGAAGAATGGAGAGTTGCGTCCTTGCATAGACTACAGGGGTCTTAACGCCATCACCGTTAAGAATAAGTACCCGCTGCCCCTGATTTCTGAGCTTTTGGATAGGCTACGGGGAGCTAAGGTATTTACCAAATTAAACCTGCGGGGAGCTTATAACTTGATTCGCATGCGTGAAGGGGACGAATGGAAGACGGCGTTTAACACCAGAGATGGGCACTATGAGTATCTGGTGATGCCCTTCGGGCTCTGTAATGCCCCAGCCGTTTTCCAAGACTTTGTCAACGACATCTTCCGGGATATGCTTTCCACCTCGGTCGTAGTCTATCTGGATGATATTCTCATCTTCTCTCCAGATATTGACTCCCACCAGAGAGATGTTGGCAGAGACTTCGACCTCTTACGGTCAAACTCTCTTTACGCAAAGTTGGAGAAGTGTGTTTTTGAGCAGGAGTCTTTACCTTTCCTGGGCTATATCATCTCTGCCCAGGGATTGGCTATGGATCCTGCCAAACTACAGGCTGTGATGGACTGGCAAGAACCCCATTCACTTAAAACGGTGCAGCGCTTTATGGGGTTCATTAAATATTACCGCCAGTTCATTCCCCATTTCTCAACTTTGGTAGCTCCCTTGGTAGCCCTCACCAAGAAGGGAGCAAATCCCAAAGTGTGGTCTGAAGAGGTCTCCAAGGCCTTTTCTTCTACTAAGTCTCATTTTGCTAGCGCTCCCATCCTACATCGTCCCAATGTCGATAAGCCGTTTATAATGGAGGTGGATGCCTCTTCCGTTGGTGCTGGAGCAGTCCTCTTCCAAAAGGATGCTCAAGGTCGGAAGCATCCGTGCTTCTTCTTCTCCAAGACCTTCACACCAGCGGAGAGGAATTATTCCATCGGGGACAGGGAGTTGCTAGCGATGAAATTGGCTTTCTCAGAGTGGAGACATCTCTTGGAGGGGGCTCGTTTTCCCTTTCAAGTTTTTACAGACCACAAAAATTTGCTCTATTTGCAAACAGCCCAGCGGCTAAATTCTCGCCAGGCCAGATGGTCCTTATTCTTCTCCCGATTCCACTTCACCCTCCATTATCTCGCTGGGGAGAAGAATATTCGAGCTGATGCTCTTTCTCGCTCTGTTGTGTCATCTGAGGAGGAGGAAGGAGAGCCTCGGCTTATTGTTCCTTCTGAGAGCTTGAGAACCGTGGCTCTGGTGTCGCTTGAGTCTGGGCCTCCGGGCAAGACTTTTGTGTCCATAAATTTGCGACCGGAGGTTCTCTCTTGGGCTCATTCCTACAGGGTTGGTGGACACTTTGGGACAAAAAGGACATCTGAGCTGCTGGCGAGGACGTACTGGTGGCCGCATATGCTCCGAGATGTCAGAGATTACGTTCTGGCGTGTGTCTCATGCGCCAAAAATAAGTCTCCTCGACAACGGCCGTCTGGGTTACTCTATCCCTTGCCGGTGGCAGACAGGCCCTGGGAGATGGTCGGGATGGACTTTGTAGTGGGTTTGCCCAAGTCTCGCGGCTGTACCATCATTTGGGTTATTACCGATCATTTCTCGAAAATGGTGCATTTGGTGCCGCTCCCACGGTTACCTTCTGCACGGGCCTTGGCAGCGTTGTTCATAAGACACATCTTCCGCCTACACGGCATGCCAGACAAAATCGTCAGTGACCGGGGTCCCCAGTTTGCGTCTCGGTTCTGGAGAGAGCTTTGTCGTCTTCTCAGCATTGAGTTAAATCTCTCTTCCGCATATCATCCCGAGACGAATGGGTTGGTAGAGAGGGCCAATCAGACTCTGGTCACATATCTACGACATTTTGTTTCTGCCAGGCAGGATGACTGGGCATCTTTATTATCATGGGCAGAGTTCGCCCTTAATAACGCTGTAGCCGACTCCACCGGTCAGACTCCTTTCCTCCTTAATTACGGCCAGCATCCGCGAGTTCCTGTGCCTATGCCCGTGTCCTCTGCTGACTCCAGGGTGGCAGACTGGGCAGTGGAGGCACGGGACATTTGGGACCGCACTCAGGATGCCATTCGGGCCTCGAAGGAGAGAATGAGGTCCTCTGCCGATGCACATCGGCGCCCTGCCCCGACCTTTGCTCCTGGCAATTTAGTGTGGCTCTCCGCCCGTAACATCACGCTGCGAGTTGAGTCCACTAAGGCTACGTTCACATTAGCAATGCGCGCCGGTGTGTCGGCGACGCAACGGCGACGCAACGCTCGACGCACAAAAAACGCGCGCAAAAACGCTGCGTTTTGCGACGCGTGCGTCGTTTTTTGACGAAAATCGGACGCACGAAAAATGCAACTTGTTGCATATTCTTGCGTCCGACGCTAGCGTCGGAAACGACGCACGTGTCGAAAAACGCAACCAAAAAAACGCACGCGTCCCCTATGTTAAACATAGGGGCGCGTCGCCGCTCCGTCGCCGCTGCGTCGCCGACGCAACAGCGACGCACATTAGCGGAACGCTAATGTGAACGTAGCCTAAATTTGCTCCTCGCTACTTGGGCCCATTCAAGGTCCTCGAGCAGGTTAATCCGGTGGTCTATCGTTTGGCCCTTCCGCCACGCCTGGGTATCACCGACACCTTTCATGTGTCCCTCTTGAAACCCGTGTATATGTCCCGGTTTTCTGAGTCATCTGCTGGGACATCGGGTTCGTCTACGGATGATTATGAGGTGAACGCTATTTTGGGGTTCAAGGTGGTACGTGGCAAAAAATTTTATTTGGTTGACTGGAAGGGTTATGGCCCCAAGAACAGGTCCTGGGAGCCTGTTGAGCACATTCGGGCCCCGCAGCTCATTGCTGCCTTCAAACGTAGCGAGGCCCAAGGAGGGGGGGCCATGTTAGGAGTCGAGTTTCCTCTGCTGCACAGGGGGAATCTCGATCCGTCTCCGCTGTGGTCTCCCATTCTTCTCTGGCCGCAGTGGAGTCTGCTCAGCAGGGACGTCGATCCCAGCGTCTCGCTCAGTCTGACTCTGTGCGAAGAGTTACTGCTGCTTTTCCTGCTTCTGCCATTGAAGCCAGTGCTGTGCAGTGGCGAGTGGACGTTTCTGGATCTAAGTCCTGCTTTTCTCTGTCTGAGCATGCCCAGGGCAGGATCTCCCGTTGGAGATCGAGGGTCACATGCTCAGGTACTGCAGCACATCCCACTGGTCCTTTTGGCAGGTCCTGAAAGGGCAAAACTTCTGTAGCTGTTTCCTGTGCTGCAGCTATATAAACTGCGCATGACCGCACGGCCATGCGCTAGTATTGTCTTGTAAATATGTGTGTGTTGTGAGTGAAAGTCGCTCTTTAAATAACCCTCCCTATTGAATGTCTGTTCGCGGAAGGTGTATGTTTGCTATCTAGCGCCCGACTTATCCAACAGCACGAAACACACATTACAGCTACCAGTTGCTGTGTCCGCCAGTACGGCGCTGTGCGCTTGCTCTGCGCTTTCCTGACCCAAGCCTGGGTGGTTAGTGGCGTCCGTCAGTGCGGCACCGCACGCACTCTTGTGCCTTAATATTATTATTTATATTCCTCTGACACACCCAGTTGCGGTGTTGTGCCAGCAAGTGTCTAATCGGACTTCAATCCTGTGTAGGGGTTGAGTCCGCTGACTTCTTGCTCGCGCTTTATGTGCGGTACTGCGGTCCTGTGACGCAACAGGATCGCTTCCTTCACGCAGGGTGAAGTTAACCCATGTGTGTATACTTAGTACCGCCATATAGTCCGTCTTACTAGCAGCAGGGTCTTTTACCTGCACGGTGGACCTAATACCATAACATCTGATTCTTGGTGCGTTCCGCCAGTCCCTAACACTATCTGAGAGAGATGGCACACACAGGGATGGCACTCTAGCAGAAATGCCAATCATAATCTCCCACAACTTATTTTTTTAGGGAGGAAAAAAAAAAAAACAAGGACTGTCCTACAATTACTGTCTCCCTGCAGTAATCTCAGCCAGGTATGGCAAGCAGCAATAAGGAGTGGACTGATGCACAAATTTAATAAAAAGTGTGGACAAACAAACAAGATAGCTGTGCAGAAAGGAAGGAACAGCAGGATTTGTGCTTTGAAAAAAGCAGTTGGTTTGCACAGCGGCGTACACACAGCAATGCAGCTATCAGGGAGCCTTCTAGGGCAGCCCAACGAGCTACAGCGCTGAGAAAAAAAAATGTAGCTTCCACTGTCCCTGCAAACAAAAGGTGGTGTTGGACAGTGGAAATCGCTACAGCACAAGCGGTTTGGTGGTTAATGGACCCTGCCTAACGCTATCCCTGCTTCTGACGAAGCGGCAGCAACCTCTCCCTAGGCTCAGATCAGCAGCAGTAAGATGGCGGTCGGCGGGAACGCCTCTTTATAGCCCCTGTGACGCCGCAGACAGCAAGCCAATCACTGCAATGCCCTTCTCTAAGATGGTGGGGACCAGGACCTATGTCATCACGCTGCCCACACTCTGCGTTCACCTTCATTGGCTGAGAAATGGCGCTTTTCGCGTCATTGAAACGCGACTTTGGCGCGAAAGTCGCGTACCGCATGGCCGACCCCACACAGGGTTTCATGAAACCCCGACTTTGCCAAAAGTCGGCGACTTTTAAAAATGAACGATCCGTTTCGCTCAACCCTACTCATCACTACCTACATCCTTTAATTCTCTAAATGCTTTCTTTTTGTCACTTATTGCACCCCTTACAGCTCTATTTAGCCATATTGGTTTCCTCCTATTCCTAGTATGTTTATTCCCATATGGTATATAATGTGCACAGGTCCTATCCAGGATGCTAATAAATGTCTCCCATTTTCTTTGTGTATTTTTATGTCTCAGGATATCGTCCCAGTTTATTGCAATAAGATCCTCTCTCATCCGTTGGAAATTTGCCCTCCTGAAGTTTAGTGTTCTTGTAACCCCTCTACTGCACATCTTATTAAAGGATACATGAAAACTTATTATTTTGTGATCACTATTCCCCAAGTGACCCCCAACCCTTATATTTGATATGCGGTCTGGCCTGTTGGTTAATATTAGGTCTAGCAGTGCCCCCCTTCTTGTTGGGTCCTGAACCAGTTGTGAAAGGTAATTGTCTCTCATAGTTGTCAAAAACCGATTACCTTTGCTGGAACTGCAGATTTCCGTTCCCCAATCTATTTCAGGGTAGTTGAAGTCCCCCATAATAATGACTTCCCCTTGGGTCGCAGCTTCATCTATTTGCTTTACGAGGATATTCTCCATTGCTTCCATTATTTTTGGAGATTTATAACAAACCCCTATCAGTAATTTATTATTTTTCCCCCTCCCCTTATCTCCACCCACAGTAATAGGAGTCGAGTTTCCTCTGCTGCACAGGGGGAATCTCGATCCGTGTCTGCTGCGGTCTCCCATTCGGCATCGGCCGCAGTGGGGTCTGCTCAGCGGAGGCGTCGCTCCCAGCGTCTCGCTGGGACTGATTCTGTGCAAAGGGTTACTGCTGCCTTTTCTGGCTCTCCTGTTGTACCCTGCACTGATCTGCGGCGAGCGGGCTTCTCTGGGACTAAGTCCTTATTTGCACACACTGAGCATGCCCAGGGCAAGATCTCCCATTGGAGATCGAGGGTCACATGCTCAGGTACTGCAGCATGTCCCATTGGTCCTCCAAGAAGGTCCTGGAAGGGCAAAACTGCGGTAGCAGCTTCCTGTGCTGCAACTATATAAGCTGCGCATGACCTCACGGCCATGCGCTAGTATTGTCTTGAAAATATATGTGTGTGTGTAGATGGATGTATGTCGAAGGATGAAAGCTCCTAAGTATCCCTCCCTAGTGTTGTTGTCTGTTTGCGGATGATGGTAGCTATCTAGCGCCCGACTAGCCATCAGCACAAAACACACATTACAGCGTCTAGTTGCTGTGACCGCCTGTACGGCGCCGTGCGCTTTCCTTACCCAAGCCTGGGAGGTTAGCGGCGTCCGTTTGTGCGGCACCGCACTCACACTCGTGCCTTTTTATATTATTGTTTCTATCTCTCTGACACCCCAGTTGTGGTGTCGAGTGCATGAGGTCTTTGAACCCAAATCCTGTGTCTTGGGATTGTGTTCTGAGACTTCTTGCTTGCGCTCTATGTGCGGTACCGCGGCCCTGTGACACAACAGGGTTCGCTTCCTTCACTCAGGGTGAAGTTAACCCATGTGTGTATACTTATTGTACCGCCATATCGTCTGTCTCTACCAGCAGCAGGGTTTTCACCTGCACGGTGGACCTCGGACTGCGAACGCACCTAATACCATAACATCTGATTCTTGGTGCGTTCCGCCAGTCTCTAACAGAATACTAGCGCCAAGGTCTGGCTAGTAATGACAGACGATCAGCGTTCACAGCGGTACATCCAGCAGCTGGAGGGTAGGTTGGCGGCTCTAGAGCGTGCAACCTCAGCTGTGGACGTTACTGCTGTCGCTGTTCAGGCTGCAAGTGCAGTTGCAGCCAGTTTGTCCGCTGCCACCCCTGCTCCGACCTTATCCCGTCTCCCGCTTCCAGACAAGTTTGCTGGTGACAGTAAGCTATGTCGGGGATTCGTGAGCCAGTGCTCCATACATCTCGAGCTGCTGGCTGCACGTTTTCCTACGGAACGGGCGAGGGTGGGATTCATTTTGTCCCTTTTGTCGGGCAGGGCGTTGGAGTGGGCAACGCCGCTTTGGGAACGTGGTGATCGTGTGGTACAGAGTGCTCCTATCTTCCTGGACGCTCTGAGGCATGTCTTTTTGGGACCCTGTGTCACCCACGATACCGCGCTCCAATTGTTGGCAATTACTCAGGCTTCGTCCATGGTCAGCCAGTTCGCCATCCTATTCCGGACTCTAGCTTCTGAGCTGGAATGGCCGGATAAAGTCCTTATTCCGGTGTTCTGGAAAGGAATGGCAGATCATGTAAAGGACGCCTTGGTCACCAGGGAGATTCCCGCCACACTGGAGGAGCTTATTACTATAGCTACCCGTATCGATCTCCGTTTTAACGAGCGGAGGTTGGAGCGGACCCAGTGTAGGCAGAGGTTTCGGCTGGCTCCCACCTTTGCCAAACCTCTAGAATCTCCTGTTATGGCGTCCGACTCCCATGAGGCCATGGAGGTTTCTCGAGCGGGACCTAGGTCTCAGACCGCTCGAGTACCTGTGGTGTGTAAAAATTGCCAGCAACCGGGACATTACACTAATATATGTCCACGGCGGTCGGGAAAACGATGGCGTCTAGTGACCATTGGAGGAGGTTCACTGGACACAGCGGCATTTTCCTCCAAATTGTCCTTTAAAGGGACAATCCTGTTAGGCACATCCACTCTTACAGTAGAGCTTTTTGTGGATTCAGGAGCAGAAGGAAATTTTATGTCTTCTGCTTTTGCTCTGCTCCACGCAGTACCTCTGGTTATGCTTGCCAAACCAGTAACCGTTAGAGTGGTGAATGGGTCGACACTTCCGTTACAGATCACACATCAGACTGTCCCTTTCACGTTAGCCATGTCCCCATCCCACCAGGAGATTATTTCCCTTCTTGTCCTTCCCGAGGGAATAGATGAGATTCTGCTGGGAATGCCCTGGCTCGGTTTCCACTCCCCACATATTGAGTGGACCTCTGGGAGGATATTGGGTTGGAGTGAATCCTGTAAGGGCAGATGTGTGAAAGAGTGCGTTCAGGTTTCCACCACTGAGATACCCGCAGATCTCTCTACTCTCCCCAAATACTATTGGTCTTATGCAGACGTCTTCTCCAAAAAGGCCGCGGAGACCCTTCCGCCTCACCGTCCCTATGACTGTCCTATAGATCTCTTGCCTGGAGCAGAACCTCCTCGGGAACGTGTCTATCCCCTCTCTCTCCCGGAAACGGAGGATATGTCCAAATACATCGAGGAGAATTTGGCAAGAGGGTTTATTAGGAAGTCAGTGTCACCAGCAGGGGCAGGGTTCTTCTTTGTACAGAAGAAGAATGGAGAATTGCGTCCTTGCATAGACTACAGGGGTCTTAACGCCATCACCGTTAAGAATAAGTACCCGCTGCCCCTGATTTCTGAGCTTTTTAATAGGCTACGGGGAGCTAAGGTATTTACCAAATTAGACCAGCGGGGAGCTTATAACCTGATTCGCATCTGTGAGGGGGACGAATGGAAGACGGCGTTTAACACCAGAGATGGGCACTATGAGTATCTGGTGATGCCCTTCGGGCTCTGTAATGCCCCAGCCGTTTTCCAAGACTTTGTCAACGACATCTTCCGGGATATGCTTTCCACCCCGGTCGTAGTCTATCTGGATGATATTCTCATCTTCTCTCCAGATATTGACTCCCACCGGAGAGATGTTGGCAGAGTCTTCGACCTCTTATGGGCAAACTCTCTTTACGCAAAGTTGGAGAAGTGTGTGTTTGAGCAGGAGTCTTTACCTTTCCTGGGCTATATCATCTCTGCCCAGGGATTGGCTATGGATCCTGCCAAACTACGGGCTGTGATGGACTGGCAAGAACCCCATTCACTTAAAGCGGTGCAGCGCTTTATGGGGTTCATTAATTATTACCGCCAGTTCATTCCCCATTTCTCAACTTTGGTAGCTCCCTTGGTAGCCCTCACCAAGAAGGGAGCAAATCCCAAAGTGTGGTCTGAAGAGGTCTCCAGGGCCTTTTCTTCTACTAAGTCTCATTTTGCTAGCGCTCCCATCCTACATCGTCCTGATGTCGATAAGCCGTTTATAATGGAGGTGGATGCCTCTTCCGTTGGTGCTGGAGCAGTCCTCTTACAAAAGGATGCTCAAGGTCGGAAGCATCCGTGCTTCTTCTTCTCCAAGACCTTCACACCAGCGGAGAGGAATTATTCTATCGGGGACAGGGAGTTGCTAGCAATGAAATTGGCTTTCTCAGAGTGGAGACATCTCTTGGAGGGGGCTCGTTTTCCCTTTCAAGTTTTTACAGACCACAAAAATTTGCTATATTTGCAAACAGCCCAGCGGCTAAATTCTCGCCAGGCCAGATGGTCCTTATTCTTCTCCTGATTCCACTTCACCCTCCATTATCTCGCTGGGGAGAAGAATATTCGAGTTGATGCTCTTTCTCGCTCTGTTGTGTCATCTGAGGAGGAGGAAGGAGAGCCTCGGCTTATTGTTCCTTCTGAGAGCTTGAGAACCGTGGCTCCGGTGTCGCTTGAGTCTGTGCCTCCGGGCAAGACTTTTGTGCCCATAAATTTGCGACCGGAGGTTCTCTCTTGGGCTCATTCCTCCAGGGTGGGTGGACACTTTGGGACAAAAAGGACATCTGAGCTGCTGGCGAGGACGTACTGGTGGCCGCATATGCTCCGAGATGTCAGAGATTACGTTCTGGCGTGTGTCTCATGCGCCAAAAATAAGTCTCCTCGACAACGGCCGTCTGGGTTACTCTATCCCTTGCCGGTGGCAGACAGGCCCTGGGAGATGGTCGGGATGGACTTTGTAGTGGGTTTGCCCAAGTCTCGCGGCTGTACCGTCATTTGGATTATTACCGATCATTTCTCGAAAATGGTGCATTTGGTGCCGCTCCCACAGTTACCTTCTGCACGGGCCTTGGCAGCGTTGTTCATAAGACACATCTTCCGCCTACACGGCATGCCAGACAAAATTGTCAGTGACCGGGGTCCCCAGTTTGCGTCTCGGTTCTGGAGAGAGCTTTGTCGTCTTCTCAGCATTGAGTTAAATCTCTCTTCCGCATATCATCCCGAGACGAATGGGTTGGTAGAGAGGGCCAATCAGACTCTGGTCACATATCTACGACATTTTGTTTCTGCCAGGCAGGATGACTGGGCATCTTTATTACCATGGGCAGAGTTCGCCCTTAATAACGCTGTAGCCGACTCCACCGGTCAGACTCCTTTCCTCCTTAATTACGGCCAGCATCCGCGGGTTCCTGTGCCTATGCCCGTGTCCTCTGCTGACTCCAGGGTGGCAGACTGGGCAGTGGAGGCACGGCACATTTGGGACCGCACTCAAGATGCCATTCGGGCCTCGAAGGAGAGAATGAGGTCCTCCGCCGATGCACATCGGCGCCCTGCCCCGACCTTTGCTCCTGGCGATTTAGTGTGGCTCTCCGCCCGTAACATCAGGCTGCATGTAGAGTCCACTAAGTTTGCACCTCGCTACTTGGGTCCTTTCAAGGTCCTCGAACAGGTTAATCCTGTGGTCTACCGTCTGGCCCTTCCTCCTCGCCTTGGTATCACCGACACCTTTCATGTGTCCCTCCTTAAGCCCGTATACATGTCTCGGGTTTCTGAGTCATCTGCCGAGACATCGGGTTCGTCTACGGACGATTTCGAGGTGAACGCTATTTTGGGGTGCAAGGTGGTACGTGGCAAAAAATTTTATTTGGTGGACTGGAAGGGTTATGGTCCTGAGGACAGGTCCTGGGAGCCTGCTGAGCACATTCGGGCTCCGCAGCTCATTGCTGCCTTCGAGCGTAGCGAGGCCCAAGGAGGGGGGGGCCCTAGGAGGGGGGGTAATGTTAGGAGTCGAGTTTACTCTGCTGCACAGGGGGAATCTCGATCTGTGTCTGCTGCGGTCTCCCATTCGGCATCGGCCGCAGTGGGGTCTGCTCAGCGGAGGCGTCGCTCCCAGCGTCTCGCTGGGACTGATTCTGTGCAAAGGGTTACTGCTGCCTTTTCTGGCTCTCCTGTTGTACCCTGCACTGATCTGCGGCGAGCGGGCTTCTCTGGGACTAAGTCCTTATTTGCACACACTGAGCATGCCCAGGGCAAGATCTCCCGTTGGAGATCGAGGGTCACATGCTCAGGTACTGCAGCATGTCCCATTGGTCCTCCAGGAAGGTCCTGGAAGGGCAAAACTGCAGTAGCAGCTTCCTGTGCTGCAACCATATAAGCTGCGCATGACCGCACGGCCATGCGCTAGTATTGTCTTGAAAATATATGTGTGTGTGTAGATGGATGTATGTCGAAGGATGAAAGCTCCTAAGTATCCCTCCCTAGTGTTGTTGTCTGTTTGCGGATGATGGTAGCTATCTAGCGCCCGACTAGCCATCAGCACAAAACACACATAACAGCGTCTAGTTGCTGTGACCGCCTGTACGGCGCCGTGCGCTTTCCTTACCCAAGCCTGGGTGGTTAGCGGCGTCCGTTTGTGCGGCACCGCATGCACACTCGTGCCTTTTTATATTATTGTTTCTATCTCTCTGACACCCCAGTTGTGGTGTCGAGTGCCTGTGTCTTGGGATTGTGTTCTGAGACTTCTTGCTTGCGCTCTATGTGCGGTACCGTGGCCCTGTGACGCAACAGGGTTCGCTTCCTTCACTCAGGGTGAAGTTAACCCATGTGTGTATACTTATTGTACCTCCATATCGTCTGTCTCTACTAGCAGCAGGGTTTTCACCTGCACGGTGGACCTCGGACTGCGAACGCACCTAATACCATAACATCTGATTCTTGGTGCGTTCCGCCAGTCCCTAACACACAGGGACTCTACATTTTCATTAGATTCACCTATATTATCACGCCGGATGGGTTTTAAGGACGATTTTACATATAGACACACCCCTCCCCCTCGCTTATCCATTCGGTCATTTCTGAACAGACTATAACCCTGCAAGTTAACAGCCCCACCATGTCATAATTATGCTCCAACAACATTAATTCTAATTCGTCCATTTTGTTGGCAAGGCTTCTAGCATTAGTATACATGCACTTGATGTTCCTCTCTGTACCTCTATTCTTTCTTAAATTATTAACTGTTCTAACCCCACCCCCATGCCACCGCCACCCCATCTTCCTTATTTGTGCCCAGGTCTCTATCTGCACTATCTTCCCCTCCTATAAAGTGAATACCTTCCCCCCATTCCCTAGTTTAAACACTCCTCTAACCTTCTAGCCATTTTCTCCCCCAACACAGCTGCACCCTCCCCATTGAGGTGCAGCCCGTCCCTAGCGTAGAGCCTGTAGCCAACTGAGAAGTCGGCCCAGTTCGGCAGGAATCCAAACCCCTCCTTCCTACACCAATTCTTGAGCCACTTATTAACCTCCCTAATCTCCCGTAGCCTCTCTGGCGTGGCACGTGGTGCAGGCAGTATTTCGGAAAATACTACGTTGGAGGTCCTTGCTTTCAGCTTGCAGCCTAATTCCCTGAAATCATCTTTAAGGACCTTCCTCCTACCTCTAACTTTGTCATTTGTGCCAATGTGCACCATGCCCTCTGGGTCCTCATCAGCCCCTACCATTAATCTGTCCACCCGATCAGTGATGTGTCGGACTCGAGCGCCAGGTAGGCAGCACACCGTTCGATGATCCCTGTCTTTGTGACAGATTGCCCTATCTGTTCCCCTAATAATTGAAGGTTCCCCATCAAGGGCAGGAAACCAACTGATACCGGAGAGAGGTACCGCCCTTTTTATCTGTAGGTTTCCTGTCCTTGATGGGCGGATCCCCTCTCTCCGTGGTGTCATCATGGGGGACAGAGAAATATTACTAGAGTCCCTGACTGGAGTAAGATTTGTGACAAAGTGCATGCCACTTGTCAGAAGCGCCGGCTCCATTAAGAGATATTATTATTATTTATTATTATAGCGCCATTTAGGATCGCTACTTCCAACAGGTGGCACTATAGAGTTTAAGTCCTCTTTTTCTCAGAAGAGGCAATTTGCATATTTAATTTCCCAGCGGAGCATTGCACGGCGAATAAGCCTCCTTACCTTGACAAGGCAGATATGGTATGTCACTCTCCATAAAGAGAAACGTTACCCCTTAGACCCCAGTCCAGAGCCTCTCACCTAGCCAAATCAGTTCTCATGCTTCGCACTGACGGGGGCCAACAGCCCGAAACACCGTGTCTGCGAATTGAGATATTGATTTGGCTTTTATCCTAAGTCATATTGCACGACTTGTTAAAGGGTTGATTGTGACTAGTAGGATCGCTACTTCCAACAGGTGGCGCAATAGAGTTTAAGTCCTCTTTTTCTCAGAAGAGGCAATTTGCATATTTTATTTCCCAGAGGAGCATAGCTCGGCGAATAAGCCTCCTTACCTTGAGAAGCCAGAGATGGTATGTCATTCTCCATAAGGAGAAACATTACCCCTTAAAATATATATATAATTTTATTATTTTATTTTTTCGCCTAAAATACAAAGGAAATGTGTAATCTTTAACAATTAGGTCCTATATAGATCTAATCTGTAATTTGACTACCTTAATAAGGAAAGTCTACAACTTGTATTTTTGGTCCGGAATAGGAGATCAGGACAAGAATTGGGCTCCACACACATGCTGCAATAGATGTGCATCAAATATTACCCAGTGGTTGCATGGGAAAAGGCAATCTATGCCTTTTGCAGTTCCACTAACGTGGAGAGAGTCAACCGATCACACTACCGACTGCTATTTCTGCATGGTGCCCCCATTCGGAAAGGAGTTTCAAGGAAGAAGTGGACTTTACAGCATCCAAACATTCATTCTGCAATATGCCTAGCACCACAAACAGAAGAACTGCCAGTTCTCAATAAGGTGCTATATGAATTGTACAATGAAAATTGAACATTTACACTAAAGGCATCAAAACTATGAATTAACGCATGTGGAATTATGTACTTAACAAAAAAGTGTGAAACAACTGAAATTATGTCTTATATTCTAGGTTCTTCAAAGTAGTCACCTTTTGTTTTGATGACTGCTTTGCACACTCTTGGCATTCTCTTGATGAGCTTCAAGAGGTAGTCACCGGAAATGGTTTTCAATTCACAGATGTGTCCTGTCAGGTTTAATAAGTGGGATTTCTTGCCTTATGAATGGGGTTGGGACCATCAGTTGTGTTGTGCAGAAGTCTGGTGGATACACAGCTGATAGTCCTACTGAATAGACTGTTAGAATTTCCATTATGGCAAGAAAAAAGCAGCTAAGTAAAGAAAAACGAGTGTCCATCATTACTTTAAGAACTGAAGGTCAGTCAGTCCGAAAAATTGGGCAAACTTTTAAAGTGTTCCCAAGTGCAGTGGCAAAAACCATCAAGCGCTACAAAGAAACTGACTCACATGAGGACCGCCCCAGGAAAGGAAGACCAAGAGTCATCTTTGCTTCTGAGGATACTTTATCCAAATCAACAGCCTCAGAAATCACAGGTTAACAGCAGCTCATATTAGAGACCAGGTCAATGCCACACAGAGTTCTAGCAGCAGACACATCTCTACAACAACTGTTAAGGGGAGACTTTGTGCAGCAGGCCTTCATAGTAAAATAGCTGCTAGGAAACCACTGCTAAGGACAGGCAACAAGCAGAAGAAACTTTTTTGAGCTAAAGAACACAAGGAATGCACATTAGACCAGTGGAAATCTGTGCTTTGGTCTGATGAGTCCAAATTTGAGATCTTTGGTTCCAACCACCGTGTCTTTGTGCGATGCAGAAAAGGTGAACGGATGGACTCTACATGCCTGGTTCCCACCAAGAAGCATGGAAGAGGAGGTGTGATGGTATGGGGGTGCTTGCTGGCGACACTGTTGGAGATTTATTCAAAATTGAAGGCATACTGAACCAGCATGGCTACCCCAGCATCTTGCAGCGGCATGCTATTCCATCCAGTTTGCGTTTAGTTGGACCGTCATATATTTTTCAACAGTACAATGACCCCAAACACACCTCCAGGCTGTCTAAGGGCTATTTGACCAAGAAGGAGAGTGATGGGGTGCGACGCCAGATGACCTGGCCTCCACAGTCACCAGACCTGAACCCAATCGAGATGGTTTGGGTTGAGCTGGACCGCAGAGTGAAGGCAAAAGGGCCAACAAGTACTAAGTATCTCTGGGAACTCCTTCAAGATTGTTGGAAGACCATTCCCGGTGACTACCTCTTGAAGCTCATCAAGAGAATGCCAAGAGTCATCAAAGCAAAAGGTTTCTACTTTGAAAAACCTAGAATATAAGACATAATTTCAGTTGTTTCACACTTTTTTGCTAAGTATATAATTCCACATGTGTTAATTCATAGCTTTGATGCCTTCAGTGTGAATGTACAATTTTCATAATCATGAAAATACAAAAAAATCTTTAAATGAGAAGGTGTGTCCAAACTTTTAGTCTGTACTGTATATATATCTATATATGTAATTGGCTATGGGTCACTTCTGTCTGTTTATCTGTCTGTCTGCAACTTCCGTAACGGAAATTCCGCATCGCTGACTGGTCGCGGCCGGCAGGCCATGACCAATCAGCAACAGGCTTAGTCCGGCCGCGAATTGGCCCCCCTACTCTCCTCCAGTCAGCGCCCCCTCCCTACTCCCCTCCAGTCAGTGCCAGTGTGTCGCCCTATCCCGGACCAACTTTTACTATTGATGCTGCCTATGCAGCATCAATAGTAAAAAGATATAACCTTAAAAAATAATAAAAAAAGTGCTTTTCTCACCTTCCGACGTCCACCGATGTGCGCAATGCGGCCGCCAGCTTCTGTTTCCAGAGATGCATTGCACAATTAGCACTAAGTCATCTGGGTAATTTCGCAATGCATCTCTGGAAACGGAAGCTGGCGGCCGCATCACGTGCGTCGGGATAGCTTCGGTGGACGACGGAGAGTGAGTATATAACTATTTTATTATGATTTTTTTTAACAGGGATATGGTGCCAACACTGCTATATACTAGGTGGGCTGTGTTATATACTATGTGGACTGTGTTATATACGGCGTGCCTGCTATATACTATGTGGGCAGTGTAATATACTGCATGGGCTGCGTTATATACTGTGTGGGTTGTGTTATATACTACGTGGGCTTTGTTATATACTACATGGGCTGTTCTATATACTATGTGGGATGTGCTATATACTGCCTGCCTGCTATATAATACGTGGGCAGTGTTATATACTGCGTGGGCTGTGTTATATACTGCGTGGCCTGTGTTATATACTGCGTGGCCTGTGGTATATACTGCATGGCCTGTGGTATATACCTCGTGGGCTGTGTTATATACTACATGAGCTGTGCTATATATTACGTGGGCTGTGTTATATACTGCCTGCCTGCTATATACTACGTGGGCAGTGTTATATACTGCATGGCCTGTGTTATACACTATGTGGGCTGTGTTATATACTGCCTGGCTGCTATATACTACGTGGACAGTGTTATATACTGCGTGGCCTGTGTTATATACTTCGTGGGCTATGCTATATACTGCATGGCTGCTATATATACTACGTGGGCAGTGTTATACACTGTGTTGGCTGTGTTATATACTGCGTAGCCTGTGTTATATACTGCATGGGCTGTGCTATATATTCCATGGGCTGTGCTGTATATTATGTGGCTCCTATATACTGTGTGGCTGCTATATACTACGTGGCTGTGCTATATACTACATGGCTGCCTGTGTTACGTGGGCTGTGCTATATACTATGTGGCTGCTATATACTATGTGGCTGCTATATACTATGTGGCTGCTATATACTATGTGGCTGCTATATACTACGTTGCTGCTATATACTACATGGCTGTGCTATATACTACGTGGCTTTGCTATATACTACATGGCTGTGCTAAGCGCGATGTACATACAGACATATTCTAGAATACCCGATGCGTGTTATATACTACGTGGGCTGTGTTATATACTGCCTGGCTGCTATATACTACATGGGCAGTGTTATATATTACGTGGCCTGTGTTATATACTGCACGGGCTGTGCTTTATATTACGTGGGCTGTGCTATGTACTACATGGATGCTATGTACTATGTGGCTGCTATATACTACGTGGCTGTGCTATATACTACGTGGCTGTCTGTGTTACGTGCGCTGTGCTATATAGTATGTGGCTGCTATATACTATGTGGCTGTGCTATATACTATGTGGCTGTGCTATATACTATATGGTTGTGCTATGTACTATGTGGCTGTGCTATATACTACGTGGCTGTCTGTGTTATATACTATGTGGCTGTGCTATATACTACGTGGCTGTGCTAAGCACGATGTACATACATATTCTAGAATACCCGATGCATTAGAATCGGGCCACCATCTAGTATATATACAATTTATTAGCCATATATATACATGGTATTTTGATACTTTTTATATATTGGTACGATTTTTCGGTGATTGGCTCATTTACCGGATAATTCTGTCCTATTTGGATCTTATGTTAAAATATTCATCAAACGTGCTCCATTTATTTCAGCTGTTTATTATTATTTTTTAATCATTATATATTCTAAGAAAATATTTTTTTTAAATATATACTTTGTCTTTATTGCACAATTCTTTCGTAAGATTTTATTTCAATCTTGTGCTTGACTGATAATTTTATACAGTGCCTTGCGAAAGTATTCGGCCCCCTGGAACTTTTCAACCTTTTAACACATATCATGCTTCAAACATAAAGATACCAAATGTACATTTTTGGTGAAGAATCAACAACAAGTGGAACACAATTGTGAAGTTGAACCAAATTTATTGGTTATTTTAAATTTTTGTGGAAATTCAAAAACTGAAAAGTGGGGCGTGCAATATTATTCGGCCCCATTAACTTAATACTTTGTTGAGCCACCTTTTGCTTTTACAGCTGCAAGTCGCTTGGGGTATGTCTCTATCAGTTTTGTACATCGAGAGACTGAAATTCTTGCCCATTCTTCCTTGGCAAACAGCTCGAGCTCAGTGAGGTTTGATGGAGATCATTTGTGAACAGCAGTTTTCAGCTCTTCACAGATTCTCGGTTGGATTGAGGTCTGAACTTTGACTTGACCATTCTAACACCTGGATACATTTATTTGTGAACCATTCCATTGTAGATTTTGCTTTATGTTTGGGATCATTGTCTTGTTGGAAGACAAATCTACGTCCCAGTCTCAGGTCTTTTGCAGACTCCAACAGGTTTTCTTCGAGAATGGTCCTGTATTTGGCTTCATCCATCTTCCCATCAATTTTAACCATCTTCCCTGTCCCTGATGAAGAAAAGCAGGCCCAAACCATGATGCTGCCACCACCATGATTGACAGTGGGGAGGGTGTGTCCAGGGTGATGAGCTGTGTTGCCTTTACACCAAACATATCGTTTAGCATTGTTGCCAAAAAGTTCGATTTTGGTTTCATCTGACCAGAGCACCTTCTTCCACATGTTTGGTGTGTCTCCCAGGTGGCTTGTTGCAAACTTTAAACAACACTTTTCATGGATATCTTTAAGAAATGGCTTTCTTTTTGCCACTCTTCCATAAAGGCCAGATTTGTGCAGTGTACGACTGATTGTTGTCCTATGGACAGACTGTCCCACCTCAGCTGTAGATCTCTGCAGTTCATCCAGAGTGATCATGGGCCTCTTGGCTGTATCTCTGATCAGTCTTCTCCTTGTTTGAGATGAAAGTTTAGAGGGACGGCGAGGTCTTAGTAGATTTGCAGTGGTATGATACTCCTTCCATTTCAATATGATCGCTTGCACAGTGCTCCTTGGGATGTTTAAAGTTTTGGAAATAATTTTGTATCCAAGTTCGGCTTTAAACTTCTCCACAACAGTATCACGGACCTGCCTGTTGTGTTTGTTTGTCTTCATGATGCTCTCTGTGCTTCAAACAGAACCCTGAGACTATCACAGAGCAGGTGCATTTATACGGAGACTTGATTACACACAGGTGGATTATATTTATCATCATTAGGCATTTACGACAACAATGGATCATTCAGAGATCCATAATGAACTTCTGGAGTGAGTTTGCTGCACTGAAAGTAAAGGGGCCGAATAATATTGCACGCCCCACTTTTCAGTTTTTGAATTTCCACAAAAATGTAAAATAACTAATACATTTTGTTCAACTTCACAATTGTGTACCACTTGTTGTTGATTCTTCACCAAAAATTTATATTTGGTATCTTTATGTGTGAAGCATGATACGTGGGAAAAGGTTGAAAGTTTCAAAGGGGCTGAATACTTTCGCAAGGCACTGTTTACAATTTGTTCCATTTTTTATAATATGACCAGCATCTGAAGCACCCTTGTGGTGACTTAAAGGTGGTTACCCTCTTGCTTGCTCTCAAGGGTGGATACACAAAGTACTGCTGCTTTCTGTGAGAGTGGAATAGTTGTGCAAGAAAAGTGGCATTCACTTCAATCAGGGAGTAAAAAAGTCCGGCAACCAGCACTTGTTGACCCACATAATATTTTGCTACTACCATTGCCTATCAAAATGGGCGCAATGAATAAATTTGTAAAGGCAATGGATAACAATGCAAAGCATTCAAGTATCTCAATTATACATTTCCAAGGTTGAGTAAAGCAAAGATAAAGGAAGACGTCTTTATTGGACCTCAGATTCGCAAGCTTCTTCAAGATGAAGAGTTTCACCATTTGTTACAGGGCAAGGAAAAGGCTACATGGATAGCATTCGCATTAGTGGTAACTATTTTTTTGTGAAACTCAAGAGCAGATAACTATAAAGAGCTGGTTGGAAAATCTCCTCAAAACAAATAAGGATCATGAAACATTAACGTAAAGATTCATTCCACCAAACTGCAGAGCAGTGGGCGACGAGCATGGTGAGAGAATTCACCAAGATATTGCCAGAAAATGGAATCCATCAATGCTTGAAGATTACTGTTGGATAATTGTAAAAGATGATCCAATGCAGGAGCACAAGGGACAAGCAAAAAAGAGTTATCAGTGAAAGAGGACCAAATTTTGTAGTGCAATTTCTGTAACTGTTTGTAATTCACAATAGTGTTTAATCATATTTTAGTTATTTGAATTCTTTCTAAGTATCCTCTAAATAAATATCAGAAAATTGTCATAACTAAATATTATGCATCTTTGTATTTGCAAAATATTAATTGTAACGCTTTTACTGGCAAACTTGCATGGTGTCCCCTTCTCCCTCCATGCACAGATGCTGGCTTACTCACCGCTCCGTCCCCTCAGTGAGGTCCTCAGCGTTCTTCTTGGATGTATGCACACTGCTGCTTCTGGTGGCGCACCAAGTGCACATGCGTGCACTCCCCTGCTCTTAAAGGCCAGTTATTGAGAGGCTTTTAGCATAATGAGTACATCTGCAAGATGGCTTCTAACCAATAGCTGGGAGGCATCTTTTATAAAATACTCTCTCTTCCCTTGGGAGTCGCCAAGCAACATGTAGAATCATAAGTTAGCAAGATATACTACTTGTGAGGTCCCCTGGGCCTGGTGCGGCCATTTTACTGAATCCAAATCCCTGGTCCTTGGTGTGGCCAGGGTCCTGAATCTCTATCCCTAGTCCCAAAGCGGTCAGTGACTGCACATTATCCCCCGGTCCATATGCAGCCAAACCCTGATCCAGTATCCTAGACTGGTGTTTCTGAACAGAGTCCATATCCATGTCAGTAACCTTTCTGTAGAAGTGCCAAAACTTTCTAGTCTAAACAGAGGCCTAGCCCTAATGAGTGTTAGTGTACCTGACCCCTGGGGTCAGCAACTGAAGTACCGGGTTCTGTCCAGGAGTGGTAGCTGGTGGCTACCTGCAGCCCAGTCTCCACTATCTGGAGGTCCAGTGAACACCAGGTAGCCACTTAGCTATGCCCCTTCCTGGGTACAAATCTTGGAGAAAACTTGCACTCAGGTAAATGATGACAGAATATATTTTTATTGCGTGGAGGCAATGCAAAAATAAAGAAGATGTTTCAATCATACAATGACCTTCATCAGTTAGACAGATTGCTGTGTATGTAAGGATACAAGTAACTACGAACACTCTGGATGAACAGCGCATGCTGCAGTTACCAAGACATCTTCTTCATTGTTGCATTACTTGAACACAATAAAATTTGATTGATGATCTTTTTTCATCATTTACCTGAGTACCAATTTTTCTCCAATAATTAAAATCAATGGACCAATTCACATGTGCAATTTCCCGCACAGATTGCCTATAATATCCTGATCTAATGGTCAGATTCTTAGACAAGACTCCTTGATTCAATGCTAATGGGTCTGTAAAAATATAATGAAGCCAGACACATGACAGTCACGAGACAGATTCAACTCAGATGTTCTTTTTCCTAGTCAAACGGACAGACGAGTTTTACATAATTTGAATTAATACAAACTAAATAGATTCTAAAAAAGCATTAAAATATCTTGAGAAATAAAGACGCAGTCCACCTTTAATCCAAAGAAACAACTTTCTGTTTAATAATTACTAATTAATGTCTATATTCTGTCTAATCAAATACTATTGGCTTTGAAAAATAAGTGTACAGTTGTGCTTAAAAGTTGACATACCTCAGCAGAATTTTTTGCTTTCTTGTTTGTTTTTTTTTCACAGAATATGAATGATAGCACCAAAACTTTTTCTCCACTCACGGTTAGTGGTTGGGTGAAGCCGTTTATTGTCAAACTACTGTGTTTTCTCTTTTTAAATCATAATGACAACCCAAAACATCCAAATGACTCTGATCAAAAGTTTGCATACCCCATTTCTTAATACCGTGTATTGCCCCCTCTAATATCAATGACAGCTTGAAGTCTGCCAGGGCATGTAAACTTTTGAGGACAACTGTATCTCTAATGGTAGTGATGGTTAAAATATGAATGGCTTCTACATGAGTAAATTTTGTTAATACCTTAGTATGTTATTAACAATGCTTTTTAAAATATTATTAAACTGAGTAGTTGTCAGCTATAATATTCAGTAGCTTAGTACTTTACATGTCATCTAACAGACAGTAGTGTGCTTTATTAGGGTAACAATGAGTCCCATTATCGATTGGACCCCTTCTCTTTTTAGATATACATTGTATTAATACGACAATAATTTACCATTGGACTTTCATCTATTATTTTTATAGAAATAAAGTGATGACTATAATGTTTAATATTACTGAAGACATTAAGGTTTTCTTAGAGAAGTCTTTGGCTTATTGATTTATCATTTTAAGTCTACATTTATTTTGAGTATATAAATTGTTCTCGAGTTTCATATATATCATGTCCACACTAACTTGTCCCTTGAAGTATAACAGATTCCACAAACTGAATGGAATGCTACTGACAGAACATGATCGCTAAGTCATAAAATACAATGTATAATTTATATCAAACTTTTTCAAAGGGGTAAGCCTCGTCATCTTTACCTAAACAGATGTGATGGGGAAAAGTTTTTGTAGCACTTACCTCTATATAAGTATGACAGGTTCTCCTCCTGCTCTTGTTAGTGCGGTTTTCCTCACAGACTGCACCGCTCTCCAGTCCATACAATGGCCGCTGATGGAGGAGCATGTGACCTGTTCATCAGCTCTTCCAATAGAAAAGCAGTTATCCCATATGAGGCGTTTTTCTATTGAAGGACACTGATGGAGACAAGTCTGGTCAGAAGTTCCTCCACTAGCAGCCATTGCATGGACTGGAGAGCGGTTCAGTCTGTGAGGAAAGCTTCACTAACAAGTACAAGGGACAAACCTGTCATACGTATATAATAGTAAGTGCAGAATTATGTCCCCAATCCATCTAACAAAATAAAGATAATGTGGCCGAAACAAATTACCTCATTGTGCAGCCATCAACAGACAGCATAAGAGTATTAAAAGGAGGCAAAAGAGCAAAAATAATTATTTTGCCCCAATTACATGCATTTAAGTTAGAAAAAACATTTCTTAACAGGTGATCAACTCCTTTCACATTTTTGATCATTATCAAATATTATTTAATTTACAATATTCTTCAAATTTATAACTAATTTCAAGAACTTTTTTTTTCAGGATTTGAAGATCTCGGAATAACGTTTAAACAACCCAATATTACGAATCACGGCAATAATACCACATGCTCTAGAGATAGCTGGGTCAACCAAGTAGTCTTCCCCGTGGCTTACTCCATTCTCTTCATTGCTGGATTCTTAATGAACGGCTTAGCAATTATTGTGTTTTTCCGGTTACCAAGCAAATCTAATTTCATAATTTTTCTGAAAAACTCAGTTATATCTGATACCTTAATGATCATGACATTTCCATTCAAGATTCTAGGAAAAGCAAGACTTGAACTTTGGCAACTGAAAGGATTTGATTGTCGATTTAGCTCAGTGGTTTTCTACTTCACTATGTACATTAGTATTATTTTCCTTGGACTTATCACTATAGATCGATATAAAAAAACTGTGAAACCCTTTAACAACTCGGGTCCGAAAAAAACACTTTCAGCCAAGGTCGTATCAGCTTCAATATGGATGATCATGTTTTTTCTCTCGTTACCCAATATGATTTTAACAAACAAACCATTGACGCCTGAAAATGTGCGCAGCTGCGCAGACCTTAAGTCTGAATTTGGGAAGACTTGGCATGAAATTGTGAGCCTCACATGCCAGATCATCTTTTGGGTATCATTTGCTATTATAGTGGTGTGTTATCTCTTGATAACCAAAAAGTTGTTTCAATCGTATAAAAGGACTAGAAGGGAACAAAAACAATCCAGAAAAAAAGTGAACGTGAAGGTGTTTATTATAATTGGCGTGTTTTTCATTTGCTTTGTCCCTTACCATTTTGCAAGGATTCCTTACACAATAAGCCAAACCCGGGAATGGTTCCGCTGCTCAGATCAATATACACTTTTCTATCTCAAAGAGAGCACTATGTTCCTGTCTTCCTTAAATGCCTGCCTGGATCCCTTTATTTACTTCTTTCTTTGCAAATCCTTTCGAAATTCATTGATTGCTATGTGGAAGAGAAAACGAGGGGGTTTCTTGGCTTTTTCACGACGGAGGGCATCTAAGCGATACACTATCAGTAATACGGAGACAAATATATGAACTGATCTGCAGATAAATGATGCAGAATGGTAGAACTCTAAGTATGACTAACAGCGATATACTCATTTTTATGTTACACAATGTAATGTCTAGTAGGAATAAACATATACCTATTCAAATGTTTTTTTTTTTTCTTGTTTTAGGAAATACATACTATAAAATGTGTAAGATTGAAAGATAACCCATTTTAAGCCGGCTTTAAAGTGATTTTTTTTCCTTTTAGAAAGTTGAACTATTCTTGTAAAGTATAGATAGTACTCGCCTTCTCTAGCACCCATTATCCCGCTGCTCCGCCAGTTTCTGTATTGGCCACAGTGGTGACGTCCCATCAACAGTGCATATCACCACTGCAGCAAACCACTGATTTCAGCAGCTCCTGCCATTACATAGGGAGAGCTGCTGAGCTCAGTGATTGACTGCAGTGGTTAGGTGAGCTGTCAACATAACATCAATCTCTGCAGTCAAAACAGGGTATGTGGGGGGTGAATACTATGTAATTTTGATATTTGACATTACAGTAATCATTTGGGGTCCACTTTTATAAAAGTGGAAAACCCTTTAAGGTCTAGTTACATAAATAGTGCAGTATAAAGCATACCTGGGGGGGTGAGGGTGTTGGGGGCAAGAAAATGAAACAAAGAACTAGGGCAGCAAACTAAATCTTTGTACCCAGTGAAGGAAAACCTAGCTATGACTCTGGGAAATGTCTGGTAATGTGACTTTTTCTTGTCATTATTCTGCTTAATAGTCAAATTATTTTTCTGTTCATAGAATTCCCCAAAGGAGAGAAATTACATCAATTTAATTTTCAATTTCAAATTAATAAGCAAAATCCAGTGCAATCTATGTGGAACACTGGGATAATGTCTCCAAGTTTCAAATAAATTGTTTCTGACGTGCCTTATATTCTGCATGAAATACCAAAAATACTCTGTACTGCACCATTCCTCTGTTATCTATTAAGAAGGATAGCTTGTGGAGTGTGTCAGTGACTGGCTCTGGACATCTGTCAAGTCAGCAGTCTTCCCCATGATTGTGGAGCCTACTGAAACAGACTAAGGGACCTTTTTAAATGCTTAGGAAGCCTTTGCAGGTGTTTTTTGTTAATTATTCTAATTTACTGAGATAATAACTTTTGGGTTTTCATTGGTGTAAGCCATCATCATCATCAACATTAACAGAAATAAACACTTCAAATAGATCACTCTGTAGTGACTCAATATAATATATGAGTTTCAGTTCATGTATTGAAGAACTGAAACAAATTAACTTTTTGATGATATTCTAATTTTGTGAGAAGCACCTGTATCTCTGAAGTGGGTGACATCGTCATGCTTCTTTTTAACGTACCAAGTCTTATAATCAAAACAAGGTTCCACAATAAGTGACTCTTAGTAATTTGGTGATTATAATGGAGCATTCATCCTTTTAAAATCATTGCAATATATTTTGGCTTTACTCATTGGGTAATATTGAGGCTTGATCACCAATTACAAAGTACAGCAATTTTCTATTATAGTTTTGGAGCATTTTTTATATAGAATAGCAGTAATGCTTAGTTTTAGATTTATGAAGTGTCCAACCCTTGGAAAAAAAAACTTGACTTTCAGCTTCATTGGAAGCAATTTGATGTAAAATAAAAAACAGAATCGTACGAATATAGATTGGAAATTGATTTACTTTGTAATTGAGGTAGATTTTTGGCTGATAAATCTTATTTAGTTGAAAATCAACTGTAATATCTGTTATTGAAAAAATAAGAAACTTTATCCACTTTGAGATCCTTTTCCGATGTGATTCCTTAAAATTCTTGTTATTGAACCGAAAATATCATTAAAGGGGATATGTCAGCAGGTTGTTATTATCTAATCAGAGAGCAGCATAATGTAGGGGAACAGACCTTGATTCTAGTTATTTGTCGCTTACTAGGCTGTGTGTTCCTGTTTCGATAAAATCAGTGTTTTATCAGCAGCAGATTATCTACAGGACTAGACGGCCGGTGCCTCCTCGTCAACTTCTCTGTGAAACCCCGCCCCCACCACTGATTATCAACATTCTGCCAATGTGCAATGTAAACAGAAAGCAGCCAATCAGCGGTGTGGGCGGGGTTATACTGAGCTCAGCTTTCTGAGCACCGCTGGATCTGCAGCAAAGAAAACAGTGACTGCATCAAAATGACAGCGTGCAGAAAAGAAAGTGACACATTGCTGAAATCAGGTTATCTTCCCATAGATCATGAAGCTCTCAAATTACATAGCAAAAACTGAGTGATACATTCTCTTTAAATATTGAAGACTTTTTGTTCTGTAATAATTTTTCCTGTTGAATTCCAGTAGGGAAAAAATGAAGAAGTGTTTTATAAATCTTTTGGTCAAAACACCCCAAGACAGTCAGACCAATCAACAATAATCTAGAATGTTTTAGTGCACAATGGTTTGAGAAATTACAAGAAGTGTTCTTCCGTGCAGAAAACCATAGTTGCATGTATCAAAAAAACACAATCACATCAGCATGTAATAATGAACAGATTTTCAAACTCAATTGAGAAAAACCATGGCAGAACCAGAACTGAGATTTAAAAAATAAAAACACAAATTCAGCCATAAATCCCACACAACTACTAGGTAATAATACTGGTCATGGAGGCTGAGAAATGTTTGAAGTCACCAATCAATATATTCAGGTTGAACAAATATCTAGAAAAGTTTGCTACAGTTGGTAGTTACTATTCTCTTGTAAAATTGTTTTTTTTTTTTTTTTACAAGAGCCAAAATGTCTGTAAACAAATGAAGAAATATATTTAAAAGGAATCTGTCACCAGTTTTTGCCATCCCATCAGACTGCTATACATTTGTGTAGGAAAAGCTTCAGCAAACCTTGTATCTTTTTCTAGAAATCCATGGTCTTTGCATGTATACGAGTCCAGTGGGCAGAACTAACCAGTGATTGACAGTCCACACTGTATGTCTGCGTATGTAGAAACATCTGTCAATGACTGAGGAAGACCACCCACTAGACTCATAACTATATAAACACCAGGGATTTAAATGGAAAAAAGATATACTGAATCCTTCCCAACAAATATACATATATATATATATATACACTGTATACATATATACAGTGGGGAAAATAAGTATTTGATACATTGTATATTTTGCAAGTTTTCCCACCTACAAACAATGGAGAGGTCTGTAATTTATATAGAAGGTACAATTCAACTGAGAGACAAAATCTAGCGAAAAAATTCAGAAAATCACATTGTATGATTTTTAAATAATTAAACTGCATTTTATTGCATAAAATAAGTATTTGATCATCTACCAACTAGCAAGAATTCTGGCTCACACAGGCCTGTTAGTTTTTCTTTAAGAAGCCTGCTACTCTGCACTCATGACCTGTATTTATTGCACCTGTTTGAACTTGTTACCTGTATAAAAGACACCTGTCCACTCAATCACACTCCAACTTATCCACTATGGCCAAAACCAAAGAGCTAAGGACACCAGGGACAAAATTGTAGACCTGCACAAGGCTGGGACAACAGGACAACAGGCAAGCAGCTTGGTGAGAAGGCAATAACTGTTAGCACAATTATTAGAAAATGGAAGAAACACTAGATGACTATCAATTTTTCTTGGTCTGCAGTTCCACGCAAGATCTTGCCTAGTGGCAAGGTCAATGACCTGAAGAGAGCTGGGACCACAGTCTCAAACATTACTGTTGGTAACACACTATGCCATCATGGATTTAAATCCTGCAAGGCAGGCAAGGACCTCCTGCTGACGCCAGCACTTATCCAGACCCATCTGAAGTTCACCAATGACTATCTGGGTGATTCAGAGGAAGCATGGGAGAAAGCCATATGGTTAGATAAGACCAAAGTAGAATTTTTTGCTGTCAACTCCACTCGCCGTTTCGATGGAAGATGAAAGATGAAAAATTAGTGCAACCCCAAGAACACGTCCCAACCAGTGAGGAAAACCTCATACTTTGGGGGTGCTTTTCTACAAAGGGGACAGGACGACTACATTGCATTGAAAATGAGTCATGGCTGGCAGGGCCGGCGTCAGCACCCGGCGCACCTGGGCAAATGCCGGGGCCCTGGGGAGAGAGGGGGGCCCACTCACGCTGTCATAGATACAGCTGGGAGAGCAGAGTAGGAGAACATTCTCTCTCCGCCCACAAAGTCACTGCTGGCTGCGTTCTCTTAACCCCTATGTGCCAGCTCTGACACAAGCATCTTCTCACTCAGTCAGTGCAGGCAGGTAGGCACACATAGGGGTTAAGAGAAGGCAGCCAGTGTGACATTGTGGGTGGAGAGAGCACGTTCTCTGCTCTCCCCCCTGGGTGGCTGCAGACAGTGCTGAAGTTTATCAGGCAGATTCTGGAGCTCCTACCAGTGACTGAGTGAGTGCAAAGGTATCCAGCAGAGCAGTGGTTGCAGATGGACTTGTGGCTCAGTCTGCTGCTGTCTGTCTCCGCTGCCTAAAAATGTGGGTGATGTCTGGAGGAGCAGCTGGTGGGGTGCAGCCTGCAACCTGCAGCCACCCAGCTCTCCCAGAATACATGCATGCTGCACCAAACCTGCACCAGTGGGGTAGGAAGAAGCTTAACCCCTTCCCATCTGTATGAAGGTTATTGCTAAACCTTAAAGATAACAATCCGACCCGCATAAATGGGGTTAACCAGATGCCAGGAGGAAGGGGAGCTGCTGCCATGGATAAAACTGAGCTGTGGTCTGTACGTTGGGGCCCCGTGGCCCCAGGCTGGTGACTGGAGGGACTCTGCCCAGTGCTGGCATGTGGGTGATTTCTGCTCCGGAGTCTCCGCTTCTCTCCTCCACATCACACTGTGTAGTCACAGCAACATTGGTTGTCTCTGTCCAGGTCCCAGCAGCTGCCACTGCTCCCACCAAGGACATGGCATCACTTAACCCTTCCCCTGCAGCCGCCGGCAACAAATCCACATTATTCCTTGATTAAATCAGGTTCCAACCCAATAGAGGAGCAGACATTTCCTGCTGCCATTAGGATCCGGGACGGGGTGACATTGGCTGCCCTGCTACTCTGTAGTGGGGGGTGACAAGTGTAACATGGGGTAACGATGAAGGAGAAATGCACAGGATAATAGTGAGCGCGACAGAGGGCAGTGTATGGTATGGAGCAGTCAGGGGGTGGGCTGCAGGATCCCCCCATACTGTACATGACTACTCTGGACAGGGAGGTGTTTAATGAGGTTCTAATGACAGGGCACTAATTGGGTCATTAGGGTTTGTGGAAAGGATTCAGCATCAGGTCCCTCATTAATGCCCGAGCCACCTGTTACTTTGTAGCACAGATCTGTTGGGGCCGCAAAACCAAACAAAGTTGTTTATGTAGAAAAGTCTTTGTTTCACAGAAAAACTCAAAACAGAAAAGATTTTCTGATACAACAACGCCCTGCTCACGACACTGCACAGCACCTCTCCCCCTGTATATATACACTGCACAGCACCTCTCCCCCTGTATATATACACTGCACAGCACCTCTACCACTGTATACATACACTGCACAGCACCTCTCCCCCCCTGTATATATACACTGCACAGCACCTCTCCCCCTGTATATATACACTGCACAGTACCTTTCCTCCTGTATATATACACTGCACAGCACCTTTCCTCCTGTATATATACACTGCACAGTACCACTCCTCCTGTCCTGTATATATACACTGCAGAATTTACAATAGCTGTCACTCATGTAAGAAGTGAAATCTGGCATTGTACTACACATTTCTCTGCCGTATCTGTGCATCATAAATCGGGGTATGTGTTAAAGGGGGGGGCCCACTGAGACTCTTTCGCCCGGGGCCCTCGAAAACCTGGAGCCGGCCCTGATGGCTGGGTCTTCAAGCATGACAATAACCCGAAACACAAAGCCAGGGCAACTAAGTAGTGGTTCCATAAGAAGCAATTCAAGGTCCTGGAGTTGCCTAGCCAGTCTTCAGAATCCAAAACAAAATCTTTGGAGGGAGCTGAAACTCAATGTTGCCAAGGGACAGCCCCCGAAACCTGAAAGATCTGGAGAAGATCTGTAGTGACTTGTGAGGTGTAGGCCAATATCCCTGCTACAGCGTGTGTGAGAAGTTGGTCAAGAGCTACAGGAAACTTCTGTCCTTTGTAATTGTAAAACAAAGGTTTCTGTACCAAATATTAAGTTCTGTTTTTGCATTTTATCAAATACTTTTTACATGCAATAAAATGCAAATTAATTATGTAAAAAGCATTCAGTGTGATTTTCTGGATTTTTTTTAGATTCTGTGTCTCACAGTTGAAGTGTACCTAAGATACAAATTACAGACCTCCCCATTCTTTGTTTGTGGGAAAACATGCAAAATCGTCAGTATATCAAATACTTATTTGGCCCACTGTATATTATATATATATATATATATATATATACAGTTAGGGCCAGAAATATTTGGACAGTGACACAAGTTTTGTTATTTTAGCTGTTTACAAAAACATGTTCAGAAATACAATTATATATGTAACAAGGGGATGATGGGAGAAGGAGCGTAGTGCGCTTTCCCTCATCAATGCGGTCAGTTGCTTCAGCTAGATGCCGATACAGGTGACCTTGCGATGACAGGCGGGGGGCCCACTGCTGGCACAGGCCCCCCTCCCGCCTGCTCAGGGCCCCATAGCGGCCGGACGGCAGAGCAGGGAGATCGATTCTCTCTGCTTTGCGCAGAATTCAACTGTATCGGCGTGCTGTGCACGCCCATACAGTTACAGTAGCGTAGCTCCAGGTGGGCCCCCTCTGAGCCCGGGGCGATTGCTCCCTCTGCCCCTACGGTAGCTACGCTACTGCCAGATAGGTAAGTTGCTGTGCCAGAGATCACAGTATGCGCTCAGTGCTTACCCATACCACAATCTCCTGGGCCACAATCCTCATCCCCGGATGCGTAACTTTGTGGGGTTCAGACTATAAAGGCTTCGGACAGAGTGACGCTCCTAGCATTATATTATAGATATGGGCTGAAAGTGCACACTCCCAGCTGCAATATGATAGTTTCCACATCCAAATCGGAGAAAGGGTTTAGGAATCATAGCTCTGTAATGCATAGTGTCCTCTTTTTCAAGGGACCAAAAGTAATTGGACAATGGACTCTAAGGGCTGCAATTAACTCTGAAGGCGTCTCCCTCGTTAACCTGTAATCAATGAAGTAGTTAAAAGGTCAGGGGTGGATTCCAGGTGTGTGGTTTTGCATTTGGAAGCTGTTGCTGTGAGCAGACAACATGCGGTCAAAGGAACTCTCAATTGAGGTGAAGCAGAACATCCTGAGGCTGAAAAAAAAGAAAAAATCCATCAGAGAGATAGCAGACATGCTTGGAGTAGCAAAATCAACAGTTGGGTACATTCTGAGAAAAAAGGAATTGACTGGTGAGCTTGGGAACTCAAAAAGGCCTGGGCGTCCACGGATGACAACAGTGGTGGATGATCGCCGCATACTTAATTTGGTGAAGAAGAACCCGTTCACAACATCAACTGAAGTCCAGAACACTCTCAGTGAAGTAGGTGTATCTGTCTCTAAGTCAACAGTAAAGAGAAGACTCCATGACAGTAAATACAAAGGGTTCACATTTAGATGCAAACCATTCATCAATACCAAAAATAGACAGGCCAGAGTTAAATTTGCAGAAAAACACCTCAAGAAGCTAGCTCAGTTCTGGAAAAGTATTCTATGGACAGATGAGACAAAGATCAACCTGTACCAGAATGATGGGAAGAAAAAAGTTTGGAGAAGAAAGGGAACGGCACATGATCCAAGGCACACCACATCCTCTGTAAAACATGGTGGAGGCAACGTGATGGCATGGGCATGCATGGCTTTCAATGGCACTGGGTCACTTGTGTTTATTGATGACATAAGAGCAGACAAGAGTAGCCGGATGAATTCTGAAGTGTACCGGGATATACTTTCAGCCCAGATTCAGCCAAATGCTGCAAAGTTGATTGGACGGCGCTTCATAGTACAGATGGACAATGACCCCAAGCATACAGCCAAAGCTACCCAGGAGTTCATGAGTGCCAAAAAGTGGAACATTCTGCAATGGCCAAGTCAATCTCCAGATCTAAACCCAATTGAGCATGCATTTCACTTGCTCAAATCCAGACTTAAGACGGAAAGACCCACAAACAAGCAAGACCTGAAAAGGCCTGGCAAAGCATTAAGAAGGAGGAAACCCAGCGTTTGGTGATGTCCATGGGTTCCAGACTTAAGGCAGTGATTGCCTCCAAAGGATTTGCAACAAAATATTGAAAATAAAAATATTTTGTTTGGGTTATGTTTATTTGTCCAATTACTTTTGACCTCCTAAAATGTGGAGTGTTTGTAAAGAAATGTGTACAATTCCTACATTTTCTATCAGATATTTTTGTTCAACCCTTCAAATTAAACGTTACAATCTGCACTTGAATTCTGTTGTAGAGGTTTCATTTCAAATCCAATGTGGTGGCATGCAGAGCCCAACTCGCGAAAATTGTGTCACTGTCCAAATATTTCTGGCCCTAACTGTATATATATATATATATATATATTTCTGTTCAGTTTCACGCTCTTTTCCATGCTGTCCATAGATCACAATAATAATAATAATACTGCTCATCTTCCCTGTCAGGCTGACTATTATAAACCTAGCCATGTATGCTATGCTCAGTTAACCTGATAGGAGGTTGACTGTGGTATAGCACAAAATCTCTCCTACTGAAAGTTGCCATTGTGTCCGCATAAATTTGTGCCTCCAAAATCCTGTTATGATGACCGAGCATAAAGTACATGCCCAGATCTCATTCCAGGCAGCTCGACTGAAAAAATATTTATTATTCTGCCGACGGACAACCTGTACTATTCAGATTCCAGGATAAGCACCAGGACTTGGCCATATTCATTCACAACAGTGATAACCAATGCCTTTCACCCAGAAAAATAAGCATCTGTTATCAAATGAAGGTATATGTGAATTTATTTATTTAATTTATTAACATATTCCCCAAAAATATATAGTATACAATTACCAACTGCAGTTTCTGTCCTGATACCATAAAATAGCAGCATTTTGGACCCAGTGCAGGCGAGCTGCATCCAAAACACTGCTCTTCCGGATCGTGGGCCTTAGCAACCAATAACTTACAGCAATGAATAGTGTTGAGCATTCCGATACCGCAAGTATCGGGTATCGGCCGATATTTGCGGTATCGGAATTCCGATACCGAATTCCGATACTTCCCGCGTATCGGATACCGGAATCGGAAGTTCCCAGAATTCAAATTGAACGCAGCAGCCAATGAGGAATGAATGAAAGTGTGGGCACATCCTGTTTAGCATGGTGGGCATGTAAGTACTGGCAAGGCTTGGATTGGCTGCTGAAATGATGTCACTCTGCACTATAAAAAAGCGCTGCCGCCATTTTGCGCTCACTCTGCTGTGATTTCAGTTAGGGACAGGACGCTGTGTTCTAACTGAGGGCCAGTTGAGCTAGCTAATTGCTTTATTTTCCTTTCCAAAGGCTAATTTAGCAAAACGCTGTGTGTTCTTCACTGTTCACCTTGCTCTTGCCTTGCAGCGCTGTTTTAACAGCGTTCTGCAAGGTCTCTGTGTGTGTGTGTGTGTGCAGCTCACTCTGTAGTCTGTGTGCAGCCATATACCCGGTTGTATTCAGCTCAGGGGGGGTTCACACTGCCTCACACAGTTGTTCTTTTTTGCTCTTAGTGCAGCCTGCTGCACATTTTTTCTCAAATTTCCTATTAGTGTTTTTCCACCAGTCTCCAGCTCTATTGTGGAAAAACACTACATAGGATAACCTAGAGGGGGGTTTTTGGGCCTTGCAGCGCCGTTTACGGCTGTCTGCACGGTCTCCGTGTGAGCCCAGCTCGCCCTGTAGTCTGTGTGCAGCCATAGCCGGTTGGATTCAGCTCAGGGTTCGTTACTGGCTCATACCTTGAGAAAAATTTTCCTTTTTTTCAAATAGTGCAGCCTGTTTAAAATTTGAAAAAAAAAATTCCTATTAGTGTCTTTCCACTCGTATCCAGCTAAATAGTGGAAAAACACTATATAGGATAACCTAGAGGAGGGTTTTTTGGCCTTGCAGCGCCGTTTACGGCTGTCTGCACGGTCTCCGTGTGAGCCCAGCTCGCCCTGTAGTCTGTGTGCAGCCATAGCCGGTTGGATTCAGCTCAGGGTTCGTTACTGGCTCATACCTTGAGAAAAATTTTCCTTTTTTTCAAATAGTGCAGCCTGTTTAAAATTTGAAAAAAAAAATTCCTATTAGTGTCTTTCCACTCGTATCCAGCTAAATAGTGGAAAAACACTATATAGGATAACCTAGAGGAGGGTTTTTTGGCCTTGCAGCGCCGTTTACGGCTGTCTGCACGGTCTCCGTGTGAGCCCAGCTCGCCCTGTAGTCTGTGTGCAGCCATAGCCGGTTGGATTCAGCTCAGGGTTCGTTACTGGCTCATACCTTGAGAAAAATTTTCCTTTTTTTCAAATAGTGCAGCCTGTTTAAAATTTGAAAAAAAAAATTCCTATTAGTGTCTTTCCACTCGTATCCAGCTAAATAGTGGAAAAACACTATATAGGATAACCTAGAGGAGGGTTTTTTGGCCTTGCAGCGCCGTTTACGGCTGTCTGCACGGTCTCCGTGTGAGCCCAGCTCGCCCTGTAGTCTGTGTGCAGCCATAGCCGGTTGGATTCAGCTCAGGGTGCGTTACTGCCTCATACCTTGAAAAAAAATTTCCTTTTTTTCAAATAGTGCAGCCAGTTTAAAATTTGAAAAAAAAAATTCCTATTAGTGTCTTTCCACTTGTATCCAGCTAAATAGTGGAAAAACACTATATAGGATAACCTAGAGGAGGGTTTCTTGGCCTTGCAGCGCCGTTTACGGCTGTCTGCACGGTCTCCGTGTGATTTAAACTAGCTCTGTAGCCCGATCTGCACCAAAAAAAAGGTTAAGTTCACCAAACACAACTTACACTTGTGTAGGCCACATTTGAAAAATAATAAAGTTTAGTCCACAATTTACAACATTAGTGTTTCTTACACCTGTTAGGAGGAGCATTACAGGAATAAGCACACTAAGGCCTTAGTACTTTTCTGCTTATCTTTATCTGTCAACCAAGATGAAGAGGGCAGGGAGTAAGGCACGTGGGCGTGGGCGCGGAGCAGGGAGAGGAGCAGGGAGAGGACGTGGTGATTCTGTGCCTGCTGCGGGCGCCGGTGACTCGTCGTCACTCAGTTTCAGCAGGGAACAGTCCTTCATGCGCAGCTTTGTCGGAGAGCGCCGTGCACCGCTGCTGCGTGAAGACCAAATTGAAGCCGTTGTCGGGTGGATGGCAGCTAACGCCTCGGCATCGACTTCAGTTAGTGCCACATCCTCTCAGGCACAGAGCACTGGAGAGCAGCCATCTGTCTCTTCACCACCTGCCAAATTGGCCAGGCAGTCAGAGAGCCCAGGACAGGAGCCGTCTCTACTTCTGTTCTCTGAATCTCTTGGCTTGGAAACAGGGGGCCAGCCAAGCAGCATTGGAGAAATGGAAGAAGAGGCAGTGTGCAGTGATGCCCAAAAGCTTTATCTCTCTGACTCTGAAGAGGCAGGTGGGCCAGTGCCTCCGGTGACCACAGCGCAGTACGCATCTGATGATGAAACTCAGGTGCCGCTTTCTCGTGCGTACTGTGCTGCTGAGACTACCCAGGAGGAGCAGTTGGTGGCAGAGGGTAGTGGAGATGATGAGGTCCTTGACCCATCGTGGCGTGAGGAACAGGAAGGTGGTGGGAGCAGCTCAGAGGAAGAGCTTCCTCTTACGGGCCAAAGAGGGAGAGGGAGGGGGAAGACTGCGGAGCCTGTAGCCTCCACTTTGGCACCCGTTAGGAGCCTGTCTCTTTCCAAAGCCAAAAAGGGCGCTCCCAAGACTTGCAGTGCCTGGTCCTTTTTTGACACAGTTGCAGATGACATTTGTTTTGTCAAATGCAAGCTGTGTCATCATAAAGTAAAAAGAGGGAAAAATGTCAGCAACCTCAATACCACAAATATGTGGAAACATGTGCGGACCAGGCACGCGGTGGAGTTACAGAAACACACTGAAGATGTAGGCCAACCAACAGCGGCAGCTACCACCTCTTCAGCTCGTGTTGCCTCTTCCTCCAGCTCACGCACAGCTGGTTTGGCTTCCTCCCAGAGACCTTGTGTAATTCCACCCACAGCACCACCTTCCCAGTCATCCTCACACTCCCAGTCTACTCTACAGCCATCGGTAGTACAGGCATGGGAGAAAAGGCGGGCATTCTCGGCCAACCACCCCCGAGCACAGGCTCTGAATGCAGGCATTGCCAAACTGTTGTCCCTGGAAATGCTCTCGTTCAGGCTGGTGGAGACTGACAGCTTCCGTGACTTGATGGCATTGGCAGTCCCACAGTACAAGGTGCCCAGCCGCTTTTACTTCAGCAGGCAGGCTGTCCCTGCCCTGCACAGGCATGTTGAGGCAAACATAAAACATGCGCTACTGAACGCCGTCAGTAGCAAGGTCCACCTCACCACCGATGCGTGGACCAGTCAGCATGGACAGGGGCGATATGTTTCCCTCACTGCCCATTGGGTTAATGTTGTTGAGCCAGGTACAGATCGTGCGAGTGGCGCAGGACGTGTCCTGCCCACTCCAAGGATTGCAGGAATCCAGTCTGTACGCATCGACTCCTCCTCTTACACCAGTTCCTCTGATTCCTCTCTGCAGGATCCGTCACAGTCCACCCCCACATGGACCCGTGAACGTTTACCTATGACCGACATGAGCACAGCCGTGGCCAAACGTCAGCAGGCCGTCTTGAAACTAGTTTCATTGGGGCATCGAAGCCACACAGCGCAGGAGCTCTGGAATGCCATAAAGCAGGAGAGCGATGTGTGGTTACTGCCAGCGAATCTCCAGCCAGGCATGGTAGTGTGTGACAATGGCCGAAATCTGGTGGCAGCTTTGGCCCTTGGCAACCTCACTCACATCCCATGTCTGGCACATGTGCTCAATTTGGTTGTGCAGAGTTTTCTGAGGGACTATCCGGATCTTGATGCCCTGCTGCACAAGGTCCGCCTAGAGTGTGCTCACTTGCGGCGTTCCAGCTTGGCCAGATCCCGCATTGCTGCTCTGCAGCGCCGATTCCGCCTTCCGGAACACCGCATCATATGTGACCTACCTACCCGGTGGAATTCCACGTTACATATGTTGGAGCGGTTGTGTGAGCAGCAGCAAGCAGTTATGGAGTACCAGCTGCATCAGGCGCAAAGAAGTCGCAGTCAGCGCCGATCAGACTTCACAACCACAGAGTGGGCCACTATGAAGGACGTCTGCCAGGTTTTGCGTCCTTTTGATTATTCCACGCGGATGGCAAGTGCAGATGATGCACTAGTCAGCATGACTGTCCCCCTTATCTGCCTGCTTCAGCAAACTTTGCAAGGGTTAAGGGATGATGTGGTGGAAGAGGTGGAGGATGAGGAGTCACCTTTTCCATCAGCTTCTGGAGAGTCAGCGCCACGTGGTTCCTCACAAAGGGGTACGCAGGGGCCAATTTGTGAGGAGGATGAGGAGGAGTCAATGGAGGAGGAAGAGCTCCGTCCAGAGGAGGGAGCGACACAATTGTCCAGTGGTCAGTGTGTACAGCGAGGGTGGGGTGATGACGAGCGGGCAGAGATCATGTCTCAAGCAGGGGACAGCGTTTCTGGGCCGGTTGGCACTCTGCAGCACATGGTGGATTTCATGCTGCAGTGCCTGAGAAACGACCGCCGCATCGACCACATTCTCAACATGCCTGATTATTGGGTGTTCACCCTCCTCGATCCTCGCTACCGGGACAACGTCCAAAACCTCATCCCTGCGTTGACCCGGGAGCGTAAATTGCGGGAGTACCACGACACACTGGTGAATTCCATCATCTTCTCCTGTCCAACTGAGAGGAGTGCTGCTAGTGCTTTACAAAGCAGCTCAGTGCGTCGAGGCAGTGGGGGAGGCTCTGCCCAAAGAGGGAGCAGAAGCAGTGCCTCTGCCCAAGGCAAGCCCAGTATGGCACAACTCTGGCACACTTTTGTGTGCCCGCCCCAAATGTCTACACCATCACCGGCGGCTCCAGTCAGCAGGAGGCAACGGTTCCGTCAGATGGTGACAGACTACATGGCTTGCCCTCTTACTGTACTCCCAGACGGCTCTTCCCCGTTCAAGTTTTGGGTCTCTAAGCTGGATACATGGCCAGAGCTAAGCCAGTATGCATTGGAGGTGCTGGCTTGCCCTGCGGCTAGTGTCTTATCGGAACGTGTCTTTAGTGCCGCAGGTGGTGTACTAACAGACCGTCGCATGCGACTATCCTCCGATAACGTTGACCGGCTTACTTTCCTGAAAATGAACCAGGCCTGGATCTCGCAGGAATTTGCCACTCCTCTGCCTGATTAAGTAATTGGGTGTCATCCAGGTCTCCTGCTGTGTTCATCTTTCTACCACCTGAACTGCTATTCCTGGGCTCCAACACCACCAGTTGCGGCTCAGAAGTGCAGGCTGCACAGTAAAAACATACAACCCAGTGTTATTGGGTTTCAGTAACGTCAGCTGATCCCCAGCTGTGTAGCCGGCAATGTGTCCTGCGACCGCCACGCTGGCACAACAACCTAAATGTAAGGGAACCTGTCCCCCCCCCCCCCCCGTCGTTTGTTACTGAAAGAGCCATCTTGTGCAGCAGTAATGCTGCACAAGGAAAAGGTAGCTCTTTTTTTTTAGCTCTTTGCACACGCAGAACTTAACACTTATAAAATGTGTTCACTGATACCGTTATACCGTCCCGGAGCTGGGACTTTCCTTCGTAATGTGACGCAGCACAGCCGTCATTCCTACCCCCTTGGTGCCATGCGCTGCCTCCTCAGCGTTGTTTTAAGCTGTCACGGAGCCTGCGCTGTTCTGTTATCCCTTGGGCATGCCCTATTTGCGCTGCCTGTCTTCTGACATAATTTGGTGTCAGGCTGGCTGCGCCTGTGCGGCCGCGCTGCCCGAGATCCCGCCTCGCAGTGTCTTCTGATTGAGTCACACTGCGGGCCTGGGATCCATGGGCATGCGCAGTGCATATCTTCCCCTCGGGCTCTCGCTCATTTCCCTCCGCCTTCTTTAGACTGTGCGCCGTCAGCTGATCCCTAGCATGCCACGGCCGTGACACCGCACAGTCTGAAGAAGAGGGAAGGAGGGGAGTGAGAGTCGAGGTTATGCACTGTGCATGCCCATGGTTCCAAGGCCCGCAGTGGGATTACGTTAGATGAGACTGCGAGGTGGGATCTGGAGCAGCGTGGACGCACAGGCACTGACAGCCTGACACCAAATTATGTCAGAAGACAGGCAGCGCTAATTGGGCATGGCCAAGGGCTAACAGAACAGCGCAGGCTCCGTGGCAGCTTAAAACAACGCTGAGGAGGCAGCGCACGGCATCAAGGGGATAGGAATGACAGCTGTGCTGTGTCCCATTACGAAGGAAATTCGCACCTCCGGAACGGTTTAACGGTATAAAGGGACACATTTTTAGTGTTTACTTCGGTGTTTGCAAGGAGCATAATTAAAAGAGCAACCTTTTCCTTTTGCATCCTTAGTGCTGCACAACATGGCTCTTTCAGCTACAAACGTCTTGGGGGGGGGGGTTAAAGGTTTCCTTTCAACTTGCTCCAATCAGGCTTCGGCCTACACTCTGTTCCTCTGCTCCTCCTGCTGTCCCTGGGCTCTAACACCGCCAGTTGGTGCCTGGAAGTGCTGTGTGCACAGTCAACAGTCGCTCCTCTGTTATTGGGGTTCAGTAACGTCAGCTGATCCCCAGCTGTGTGTGCGGCAATACCTCCAATCTGCTCCTCCTGCTGTCCCTGGGCTCTAACACCGCCAGTTGGTGCCTGGAAGTGCTGTGTGCACAGTCAACAGTCGCTCCTCTGTTATTGGGGTTCAGTAACGTCAGCTGATCCCCAGCTGTGTATCCGGCAACGTGTCATGCGACCGCCACGCTGGCACAACTAAAATGTAAGGGGACCTGTCCCCCCCCCCCCCTAGGCGTTTGTTACTGAAAGAGCCACCATGTGCAGCACTAATACTGCACAAGGGAAAGGTCGCTCTTGAAATTATGCTCCTTGCAAACGCTGAACTACACACTCATGTAATGTGTCCCCTCACACCGTCCAACCGTCCCGGAGGTGGGACTTTCCTTTGTAATGTGACACAGCACAGCCGTCATTGCTACCCCCTTGGCACCGTGCGCTGCCTCCTTAGCGTTGTTTGATTCCGTCATGGACCCTGCGCTGTTATGTTATCCCTTGGCCATGCACAGTTTGCGCTGCCCGTCCTCTGACATCATTTGTTGTCGTCCTGGCTGCGCCTGTGCGTCCACGCTGCCCGAAATCACACCTCGCAGTGTCGTCTAATGTGATCCCACAGTGGGCCTGGTATCCATGGCCATGCGCAGTGCATATACTAGCCTCTCACTCCCCTTCTTCACGCTTCTTCAGACTAGGCGGCGTCAGCTGATCCCTAATAGCATGCCACGGCCGTGACGCCGCACAGTCTGAAGAAGCAGGAAGGAGGTGAGTGAGAGGCGATGATATGCACTGCGCATGCCCATGGATCCCTGGCCCGCAGTGGGACTACATTAGATGACACTGCAAGGTTGGATCTCGGGCAGCTTGGACGCACAGGCACTGCCAGCCTGACACCTACATGATGTCAGAAGACGGGCACCGCTAACTGTGCATGGCCAAGGGATAACATTACAGTGCGGGCTCCGTGACAGAACCAAACAACGTTGAGGAGGTGGTGCCCGGCACCAAGGGGGTTGGAATGACGGCTGTGCTGTGTCACATTACAAAGGAAAGTCCCACTTCCGGGATGGTTTGACGGTGTGAGGGGACACATTATATGAGTGTGTACTTCAGCGTTTGCAAGGAGCATAATTTTCGGAGCCACCATTTTCCATGTGCAGTATTACTGCTGTACAAGATGGCTCTTTCAGCAACAAATGCCTGGGGGGGGGGGGTTAAAGGTTCCCTTTCAACTTGCTCCACTGCAGGCTTCGGCCTACACTCTGCTCCTCTTTGATTCCCTGGGTTTCAACACTGTCAGTTGCCACCTGGAAGTGTTGTCTACACAGAAAAAAACACTAGGTGATGTGTCAGTGGGGTTCAGCACCGCCAGCTGTTCCCCTGCTGTGTAGTCGGCAACGTGTCCAGCACAAGCCACGCTGGCACAACAGAACAAAAGCTGCCACCAGTGCAGGCTTCGGCCTACACTCTGCTCCTCTCCTCCTCCTGCTGACCCTGGGCTCAAACACCGCTAGTTTTTGCCCGGAAGTGCTAGCTGCACAGAGAAAAACACCAGCCAATGTGTTAGTGGGGTTCAGCAACGCCAGCTGTTCCCCTGCTGTGTAGCCGGCAACGTGACCTGCAAACGCCATGCAGGCACAGGAACTGAAATTAAAAGGGAACCTGGCCCCACCCCCCCAGGTGTTTCTATGTATAACAGCCACCTAGTACAGCAGTACTGCTGCATTTGTACAAGGTGGCTGACTTTTTCTCCTTGCCCACGTGGAACTCAACACGTACAAAATGTGTCTCATTGAGACCATTCCACTGTCCCTGAGGTGTGACTTTCCTTTGTAATGATACGCAGCACCCCCCTTGGTAGCGTTTCCCGTCTTTTGTCATCATGGTTAGCTGGCTGCGCCTGTGCATCCGCCCTGCTAGAAACAACGCCCCTCGTTGTCATATTTATTTTGTCAGCGAGGGTGTGGTTTATGGGCACGAGCAGTGCATATGTTCGCCTGTCTTAACTCATCTCCTTCCGCCTTCTTCAGACTGTGCGGCCTCCTGGCCGTGGTAGGCGATAAGGGATCAGCTGAGGCCGCCCAGTCTGGAGCAGGTGTAAGGACATGTGTAAGCGGCCAACCTATTTACTGCACAAGGCCACGAATCCCAGCCACGCAGTGTGATTTTTTGAAAACACACTGTGGGTCTGGGATTCATGTCCATCGCTAACCGCAACGGCCGACATGAAATGAGGTCAGAAGACAGGAAGCGCTCACAGCGCATGGCCAAGGGATCACAATAGCGCAGACTCCTGTACAGCAAATAACAACGCTCAGGAATCTGCGCCCAGTACCTAGGTGCAAATTTTTACACCTGTGCTGCGTCTCGTTAAAAAGACAAGTCACGCCTCCACAACTGTTTGACAGTATAATGGGCTAAATAGTGTACGTGTTTTAGTCAGCGTGTGCAAGGAGCAAAACAAATAGAGCAACCTTTTACTTGTGCAGCATTAATGCTGCACAAGGTGTGGCTCTTGTACCTTGCAACACCTGAGGGGGGGGTTAAAGGTAACCTTTGAAATTGGTTCAACTAGGCTTCGGCCTACACTCTGCTTCTCTACTCCTCCTGCTGACCCTGGGCTCAAACACCGCTAGTTTTTGCCCGGAAATGCTAGCTGCACAGAGAAAAACACCAGCCAATGTGTTAGTGGGGTTCAGCACCGCCAGCTGTTCCCCTGCTGTGTAGTCGGCAACGTGTCCAGCACAAGCCACGCTGGCACAACCGACCAAAAGCTGCCACCAGTGCAGGCTTCGGCCTACACTTTGCTCCTCTCCTCCTCCTGCTGACCCTGGGCTCAAACAACGCCAGTTTCTGCCCGGACATGCTAGCTGCACAGAGAAAAACACCAGCCAATGTGTTAGTGGGGTTCAGCACCGCCTGCTGTTCCCCCGCTGTGTAGCCGGCATCGTGTCCAGCACAAGCCACGCTGGCACAACCGACCAAAAGCTGCCACCAGTGCAGGCTTCGGCCTACACTTTGCTCCTCTCCTCCTCCTCCTGCTGACCCTGGGCTCTAACACCGCTAGTTTTTGCCCGGACATGCAATCTGCACAGAGAAAAACACCAGTCAATGTGTCAGTGGGGTTCAGCAACGCCAGCTGTTCCCCTGCTGTGTAGCTTGCAACGTGACCTGCAAACGCCACGCAGGCACATGAACTGAAATTGAAGGGAGCCTGCCCCCCACCCACAGGTGTTTCTATGTATATCAGCCACCTTGTACAGCAGTACTGCTGCATTTGTACGAGGTGGCTGACTGTTTCTCCTTGCCCACGTGGAACTCAACACGTACAAAATGTGTCTCATTAGAGACCATTACAATGTCCCTGAGGTGTGACTTTCCTTTGTAATGACACGCAGCACCACCCTTGTTAGCGCTGCCCGTCTTTTGACATCATTGGTTAGCTGGCTGCGCCTGTGCATCTCCCCTGCTCGAAACAACGGCCCTCGGTGTCTTATTTTTTTGGACAGCGAGGGTGTGATTGATGGGCATGTGCAGTGCATATGTTTGCCTGTGTTCACTCATCTCCTTCCGCCTTCTTCAGACTGGGTGTCCTCATGGCCGCGGCAGGCGATAAGGGATCAGATGAGGCCGCCCAGTCTGAAGCAGGTGTAAGGACATGTGTGAGCGGCAAACATATTTAGTGCACCAGGGCACGAATCCCAGCACCGCAGTGTGATTTTTTAAAAACACACTGTGGGTCTGGGATTCATGTCCATCGCTAACCGCAACGGCCGACATGAAATGAGGTCAGAAGACAGGAAGCGCTCACAGCGCATGGCCAAGGGATCACAATAGCGCAGACTCCTGTACAGCAAATAAGAACGCTCAGGAATCTGCGCCCAGTACCTAGGTGCAAATTTTGACACCTGTGCTCCGTCTCGTTAAAAAGACAAGTCACGCCTCCACAACTGTTTGACAGTATAATGGGCTAAATAGTGTACGTGTTTTAGTCAGCGTGTGCAAGGAGCAAAACAAATAGAGCAACCTTTTACTTGTGCAGCATTAATGCTGCACAAGGTGTGGCTCTTGTACCTTGCAACACCTGAGGGGGGGGTTAAAGGTAACCTTTGAAATTGGTTCAACTAGGCTTCGGCCTACACTCTGCTCCTCTACTCCTCCTGCTGACCCTGGGCTCAAACACCGCTAGTTTTTGCCCGGAAATGCTAGCTGCACAGAGAAAAACACCAGCCAATGTGTTAGTGGGGTTCAGCACCGCCAGCTGTTCCCCTGCTGTGTAGTCGGCAACGTGTCCAGCACAAGCCACGCTGGCACAACCGACCAAAAGCTGCCACCAGTGCAGGCTTCGGCCTACACTTTGCTCCTCTCCTCCTCCTGCTGACCCTGGGCTCAAACAACGCCAGTTTCTGCCCGGACATGCTAGCTGCACAGAGAAAAACACCAGCCAATGTGTTAGTGGGGTTCAGCAACGCCAGCTGTTCCCCTGCTGTGTAGCTTGCAACGTGACCTGCAAACGCCACGCAGGCACATGAACTGAAATTGAAGGGAGCCTGCCCCCCACCCACAGGTGTTTCTATGTATATCAGCCACCTTGTACAGCAGTACTGCTGCATTTGTACGAGGTGGCTGACTGTTTCTCCTTGCCCACGTGGAACTCAACACGTACAAAATGTGTCTCATTAGAGACCATTACAATGTCCCTGAGGTGTGACTTTCCTTTGTAATGACACGCAGCACCACCCTTGTTAGCGCTGCCCGTCTTTTGACATCATTGGTTAGCTGGCTGCGCCTGTGCATCTCCCCTGCTCGAAACAACGGCCCTCGGTGTCTTATTTTTTTGGACAGCGAGGGTGTGATTGATGGGCATGTGCAGTGCATATGTTTGCCTGTGTTCACTCATCTCCTTCCGCCTTCTTCAGACTGGGTGTCCTCATGGCCGCGGCAGGCGATAAGGGATCAGATGAGGCCGCCCAGTCTGAAGCAGGTGTAAGGACATGTGTGAGCGGCAAACATATTTAGTGCACCAGGGCACGAATCCCAGCACCGCAGTGTGATTTTTTAAAAACACACTGTGGGTCTGGGATTCATGTCCATCGCTAACCGCAACGGCCGACATGAAATGAGGTCAGAAGACAGGAAGCGCTCACAGCGCATGGCCAAGGGATCACAATAGCGCAGACTCCTGTACAGCAAATAAGAACGCTCAGGAATCTGCGCCCAGTACCTAGGTGCAAATTTTGACACCTGTGCTCCGTCTCGTTAAAAAGACAAGTCACGCCTCCACAACTGTTTGACAGTATAATGGGCTAAATAGTGTACGTGTTTTAGTCAGCGTGTGCAAGGAGCAAAACAAATAGAGCAACCTTTTACTTGTGCAGCATTAATGCTGCACAAGGTGTGGCTCTTGTACCTTGCAACACCTGAGGGGGGGGTTAAAGGTAACCTTTGAAATTGGTTCAACTAGGCTTCGGCCTACACTCTGCTCCTCTACTCCTCCTGCTGACCCTGGGCTCAAACACCGCTAGTTTTTGCCCGGAAATGCTAGCTGCACAGAGAAAAACACCAGCCAATGTGTTAGTGGGGTTCAGCACCGCCAGCTGTTCCCCTGCTGTGTAGTCGGCAACGTGTCCAGCACAAGCCACGCTGGCACAACCGACCAAAAGCTGCCACCAGTGCAGGCTTCGGCCTACACTTTGCTCCTCTCCTCCTCCTGCTGACCCTGGGCTCAAACAACGCCAGTTTCTGCCCGGACATGCTAGCTGCACAGAGAAAAACACCAGCCAATGTGTTAGTGGGGTTCAGCAACGCCAGCTGTTCCCCTGCTGTGTAGCTTGCAACGTGACCTGCAAACGCCACGCAGGCACATGAACTGAAATTGAAGGGAGCCTGCCCCCCACCCACAGGTGTTTCTATGTATATCAGCCACCTTGTACAGCAGTACTGCTGCATTTGTACGAGGTGGCTGACTTTTTCTCCTTGCCCACGTGGAACTCAACACGTACAAAATGTGTCTCATTAGAGACCATTACAATGTCCCTGAGGTGTGACTTTCCTTTGTAATGACACGCAGCACCCCCATTGTTAGCGCTGCCCGTCTCCTGACATCATTGGTTGGCTGGCTGTGCCTGTGCGTCCCCCCTGCCCGACACAACGCCCCCCGTTGTCTCATATATTTTGACTGCGAGGGTGTGATTGATGGGCACGAGCAGTGCATATGTTCCCCTGTTTTCACTCCCCTCCTTCCGCCTTCTTCTGACTGTGCGGCCTCATGGCCGCGGCATGCGATAAGGGATCAGCTGAGGCCGCCCAGTCTGAAGCAGGTGTAAGGACATGTGTGAGCGGCGATCATATTTACTGCACAAGGCCACGAATCCCAGCACCGCAGTGTGACTTTAGGAAAAGCCACTGTGGGTCTGGGATTTATGGCCATCGTTAACCGCACCGGCCAACATGAAATGAGGTCATGAGACGGCCTGCACTAACAGGGTATTGCCAAGGGATAACACAAGAGCGCAGACTCCTGTACAGCAAATAACAACGCTCAGGAATCTGCGCCCAGTACCTAGGTGCAAATTTTGACACCTGTGCTGCGTCTCGTTAAAAAGACAAGTCACGCCTCCACAACTGTTTGACAGTATAATGGGCTAAATAGTGTACGTGTTTAATTCAGCGTGTGCAAGGAGCAAAATTAAATAGAGCAACCTTTGACTTGTGCATCATTAATGCTGTTCAAGGTGTGGCTCTTGTACCTTGCAACACCTGAGGGGGGGGTTAAAGGTAACCTTTGAAATTGGTTCAACTAGGCTTCGGCCTACACTCTGCTCCTCTACTCCTCCTGCTGACCCTGGGCTCAAACAACGCCAGTTTCTGCCCGGAAATGCTAGCTGCACAGAGAAAAACACCAGCCAATGTGTTAGTGGGGTTCAGCACCGCCAGCTGTTCCCCTGCTGTGTAGTCGGCAACGTGTCCAGCACAAGCCACGCTGGCACAACAGAACAAAAGCTGCCACCAGTGCAGGCTGCGGCCTACACTTTGCTCCTCTCCTCCTCCTCCTGCTGACCCTGGGCTCTAACACCGCTAGTTTTTGCCCGGACATGCAATCTGCACAGAGAAAAACACCAGTCAATGTGTCAGTGGGGTTCAGCAACGCCAGCTGTTCCCCTGCTGTGTAGCTTGCAACGTGACCTGCAAACGCCACGCAGGCACATGAACTGAAATTGAAGGGAGCCTGCCCCCCACCCACAGGTGTTTCTATGTATAACAGCCACCTTGTACAGCAGTACTGCTGCATTTGTACAAGGTGGCTGACTTTTTCTCCTTGCACACGTGGAACTCAACAAGTACAAAATGTGTCTCATTACAGACCATTACAATGTCCCTGAGGTGTGACTTTCCTTTTTAATGACACGCAGCACCCCCATTGTTAGCGCTGCCCGTCTCCTGACATCATTGGTTGGCTGGCTGTGCCTGTGCGTCCCCCCTGTCCGACACAACGCCCCCCGTTGTCTCATATATTTTGACTGCGAGGGTGTGATTGATGGGCACGAGCAGTGCATATGTTCCCCTGTTTTCACTCCCCTCCTTCCGCCTTCTTCTGACTGTGCGGCCTCATGGCCGCGGCATGCGATAAGGGATCAGCTGAGGCCGCCCAGTCTGAAGCAGGTGTAAGGACATGTGTGAGCGGCGATCATATTTACTGCACAAGGCCACGAATCCCAGCACCGCAGTGTGACTTTAGGAAAAGCCACTGTGGGTCTGGGATTTATGGCCATCGTTAACCGCACCGGCCAACATGAAATGAGGTCATGAGACGGCCTGCACTAACAGGGTATTGCCAAGGGATAACACAAGAGCGCAGACTCCTGTACAGCAAATAACAACGCTCAGGAATCTGCGCCCAGTACCTAGGTGCAAATTTTGACACCTGTGCTGCGTCTCGTTAAAAAGACAAGTCACGCCTCCACAACTGTTTGACAGTATAATGGGCTAAATAGTGTACGTGTTTAATTCAGCGTGTGCAAGGAGCAAAATTAAATAGAGCAACCTTTGACTTGTGCATCATTAATGCTGTTCAAGGTGTGGCTCTTGTACCTTGCAACACCTGAGGGGGGGGGTTAAAGGTAACCTTTGAAATTGGTTCAACTAGGCTTCGGCCTACACTCTGCTCCTCTACTCCTCCTGCTGACCCTGGGCTCAAACAACGCCAGTTTCTGCCCGGACATGCTAGCTGCACAGAGAAAAACACCAGCCAATGTGTTAGTGGGGTTCAGCACCGCCAGCTGTTCCCCCGCTGTGTAGCCGGCATCGTGTCCAGCACAAGCCACGCTGGCACAACCGACCAAAAGCTGCCACCAGTGCAGGCTTCGGCCTACACTTTGCTCCTCTCCTCCTCCTCCTGCTGACCCTGGGCTCTAACACCGCTAGTTTTTGCCCGGACATGCAATCTGCACAGAGAAAAACACCAGTCAATGTGTCAGTGGGGTTCAGCAACGCCAGCTGTTCCCCTGCTGTGTAGCTTGCAACGTGACCTGCAAACGCCACGCAGGCACATGAACTGAAATTGAAGGGAGCCTGCCCCCCACCCACAGGTGTTTCTATGTATAACAGCCACCTTGTACAGCAGTACTGCTGCATTTGTACGAGGTGGCTGACTTTTTCTCCTTGCCCACGTGGAACTCAACACGTACAAAATGTGTCTCATTACAGACCATTACAATGTCCCTGAGGTGTGACTTTCCTTTGTAATGACACGCAGCACCACCCTTGTTAGCGCTGCCCGTCTTTTGACATCATTGGTTAGCTGGCTGCGCCTGTGCATCTCCCCTGCTCGAAACAACGGCCCTCGGTGTCTTATTTTTTTGGACAGCGAGGGTGTGATTGATGGGCATGTGCAGTGCATATGTTTGCCTGTGTTCACTCATCTCCTTCCGCCTTCTTCAGACTGGGTGTCCTCATGGCCTCGGCAGGCGATAAGGGATCAGATGAGGCCGTCCAGTCTGAAGCAGGTGTAAGGACATGTGTGAGCGGCAAACATATTTACTGCACCAGGGCACGAATCCCAGCACCGCAGTGTGATTTTTTAAAAACACACTGTGGGTCTGGGATTCATGTCCATCGCTAACCGCAACGGCCAACATGAAATGAGGTCATAAGACAGGAAGCGCTCACAGCGCATGGCCAAAGGATCACAAGAGCGCAGACTCCTGTACAGCAACTAACAACGCTCAGGAAGCTGCGCCCATGCAAAAAGGTGTTGTTTTCGACACCTGTGCTGCTTTTCTTTAAAAAGACAAGTCACGCCTCCACTACTGTTAAACAGTATAATGGGCTAAATAGTCTACGTGTTGCATTCAGCTTGTGCAAGTAGACAAATTAATAGAGCAACCTTTTACTTGTGCAGCATTAATGCTGCAGAAGGAGTGGCTCTTGTTCTTTGTAACACCTGAGGGGGGGTTAAAGGTAACCTTTGAAATTGGTTCAACTAGGCTTCGGCCTACACTCTGCTCCTCTCCTCCTCCTGCTGACCCTGGGCTCTAACAACGCTAGTTTTTGCCCGGAAATGCTAGCTGCACAGAGAAAAACACCAGCCAATGTGTTAGTGGGGTTCAGCAACGCCAGCTGTTCCCCCGCTGTGTAGCCGGCATCGTGTCCAGCACAAGCCACGCTGGCACAACCGACCAAAAGCTGCCACCAGTGCAGGCTTCGGCCTACACTTTGCTCCTCTCCTCCTCCTCCTGCTGACCCTGGGCTCAAACACCGCTAGTTTTTGCCCGGAAATGCTAGCTGCACAGAGAAAAACACCAGCCAATGTGTTAGTGGGGTTCAGCACCGCCAGCTGTTCCCCTGCTGTGCAGCTTGCAACGTGACCTGCAAACGCCACGCAGGCACATGAACTGAAATTGAAGGGAGCCTGGCCCCCACCCCCAGGTGTTTCTATGTATAACAGCCACCTTGTACAGCAGTACTGCTGCATTTGTACAAGGTGGCTGATGTTTTCTCCTTGCCCACGTGGAACTCAACACGTACAAAATGTGTCTCTTTGAGACCATTCCACTGTCCCTGAGGTGTGACTTTCCTTTCTAATGATACGCAGCACCCCCCTTGGTAGCGCTTCCCGTCTTCTGACATCATTGGTTGGCTACTTGCGCCTGTTCGTCCGCCCTGCCTGAATAAAATGCTCCTCGTTGTCTTAATTATTTTGACTGCGAGGGTGTGATTGATGGGCACGAGCAGTGCATATCTTCGCCTGTCTTAACTCATCTCCTTCAGCCTTCTTCAGACTGTGCAGCCTCATGGCCGCGGCATGCGAGAAGGGATCAGCAGAGGCCGCCCAGTCTGAAGCAGGTGTAAGGACGTGTGTGAGCGGCCAAAATATTTACTGCTCAAGGCCACGAATCCCAGCACCGCAGTGTGGCTTTATGAAAAGACACTGTGGGTCTGGGATTTATGGCCATCGTTAACCGCACCGGCCAACATGAAATGATGTCATAAGATGGGCAGCGCTAACAGGGCATTGCCAAGGGATAACACAAGAGCGCAGACTCCTGTACAGCAAATAACAACGCTCAGGAAGCTGCTCCAAGCACCAAGGCGTTATTTTGGACACCTGTGCTGCGTCTCATCAAAAAACCAAGTCACGCATCCACTACAGTTTGACTGTAGAATGGGGTAAATTGTGTATGTCTTTCATTCAGCGTGTGCAAGTAGACAAATTAATAGAGCAACCTTTCACTTGTGCAGCATTAATACTGCACAAGGTGTGTCTCTTGTACTTTGTAACACCTGAGGGGGGGGTTAAAGGTTTCCTTTGAAATTGGTTCAACTAAGCTTCGGCCTACACTCTGCTCCTCTCCTCCTCCTCCTGCTTCAACACGGGCTCTAACATCGCTAGTTTTTGCCCGCAAGTGCTAGCTGCACAGAGAAAAACACACGCCATTGTGTTAGTGGGGTTCAGCAACGCCAGCTGTTCCCCCAGTGTGTAGCCGGCAAAGTGTCCTGCAAACGCAACGCAGACACAAAGCTGCCTCCAGTGCAGGCTTCGGCCTACACTCATCTCCCCCTGCTTACCCTTTGCTCCAACACCGCTAGTTGGGGCTCTAGGAAGACAATCTTTAATAGGCAAGGCAACGCATCCGGGTTCCAGCACCGCCAGCTGGTTCTCGGCAGTGTTCTTGTCACAGGTACTCCCTCGTGCCAAGCCTGGTTTCAGCACCGTCAGCTGTTTCCGGGTTGTGTCAAGCTCACTGAGACACCTATGCTTGCCTCGTCGTGGTGCGGTCGGGTTAGCCAACTCCAGGGTGCCTCCAGTTTAGGAGCTTCCTATGTGGGCTGCGTGAACTGGTAGTCAAGGCTGGTTCTGTAGTGCCAGTAGGCCCAGCTCCCCCTGTAGGACTGTTGGGGTTCGGTAACTGCGGCTGCCTCGCGGCCTAGCTGTTCTCTCCTCTCCTGTGGACCTTGGGGTCCACCACCTGGTTCCAGCACCGTCAGCTGGTTCCGGGCCGAGCCTTTGGCTTAGGTGCCTCCTCCTGGGTATCCGAGTTCCGCCAACGCCAGGCGGTCCTTGGTAGTGCTTTTAAGCGCGGGCACCTACAGCTTAGTAACCGGGTTCCAGCACCGTCAGCTGGTCCTCGGTCGTGCCATTGGCTCTTGCACACTGGGGCAACGCATCCGGGTTCCAGCACCGCCAGCTGGTTCTCGGCAGTGTTTTTGTCACAGGTACTCCCTCGTGCCAAGCCTGGTTTCAGCACCGTCAGCTGTTTCCGGGTTGTGTCAAGCTCACTGAGACACCTATGCTTGCCTCGTCGTGGTGCGGTCGGGTTAGCCAACTCCAGGGTGCCTCCAGTTTAGGAGCTTCCTATGTGGGCTGCGTGAACTGGTAGTCAAGGCTGGTTCTGTAGTGCCAGTAGGCCCAGCTCCCCCTGTAGGACTGTTGGGGTTCGGTAACTGCGGCTGCCTCGCGGCCTAGCTGTTCTCTCCTCTCCTGTGGACCTTGGGGTCCACCACCTGGTTCCAGCACCGTCAGCTGGTTCCGGGCCGAGCCTTTGGCTTAGGTGCCTCCTCCTGGGTATCCGAGTTCCGCCAACGCCAGGCGGTCCTTGGTAGTGCTTTTAAGCGCGGGCACCTACAGCTTAGTAACCGGGTTCCAGCACCGTCAGCTGGTCCTCGGTCGTGCCATTGGCTCTTGCACACTGGGGCAACGCATCCGGGTTCCAGCACCGCCAGCTGGTTCTCGGCAGTGTTTTTGTCACAGGTACTCCCTCGTGCCAAGCCTGGTTTCAGCACCGTCAGCTGTTTCCGGGTTGTGTCAAGCTCACTGAGACACCTATGCTTGCCTCGTCGTGGTGCGGTCGGGTTAGCCAACTCCAGGGTGCCTCCAGTTTAGGAGCTTCCTATGTGGGCTGCGTGAACTGGTAGTCAAGGCTGGTTCTGTAGTGCCAGTAGGCCCAGCTCCCCCTGTAGGACTGTTGGGGTTCGGTAACTGCGGCTGCCTCGCGGCCTAGCTGTTCTCTCCTCTCCTGTGGACCTTGGGGTCCACCACCTGGTTCCAGCACCGTCAGCTGGTTCCGGGCCGAGCCTTTGGCTTAGGTGCCTCCTCCTGGGTATCCGAGTTCCGCCAACGCCAGGCGGTCCTTGGTAGTGCTTTTAAGCGCGGGCACCTACAGCTTAGTAACCGGGTTCCAGCACCGTCAGCTGGTCCTCGGTCGTGCCATTGGCTCTTGCACACTGGGGCAACGCATCCGGGTTCCAGCACCGCCAGCTGGTTCTCGGCAGTGTTTTTGTCACAGGTACTCCCTCGTGCCAAGCCTGGTTTCAGCACCGTCAGCTGTTTCCGGGTTGTGTCAAGCTCACTGAGACACCTATGCTTGCCTCGTCGTGGTGCGGTCGGGTTAGCCAACTCCAGGGTGCCTCCAGTTTAGGAGCTTCCTATGTGGGCTGCGTGAACTGGTAGTCAAGGCTGGTTCTGTAGTGCCAGTAGGCCCAGCTCCCCCTGTAGGACTGTTGGGGTTCGGTAACTGCGGCTGCCTCGCGGCCTAGCTGTTCTCTCCTCTCCTGTGGACCTTGGGGTCCACCACCTGGTTCCAGCACCGTCAGCTGGTTCCGGGCCGAGCCTTTGGCTTAGGTGCCTCCTCCTGGGTATCCGAGTTCCGCCAACGCCAGGCGGTCCTTGGTAGTGCTTTTAAGCGCGGGCACCTACAGCTTAGTAACCGGGTTCCAGCACCGTCAGCTGGTCCTCGGTCGTGCCATTGGCTCTTGCACACTGGGGCAACGCATCCGGGTTCCAGCACCGCCAGCTGGTTCTCGGCAGTGTTTTTGTCACAGGTACTCCCTCGTGCCAAGCCTGGTTTCAGCACCGTCAGCTGTTTCCGGGTTGTGTCAAGCTCACTGAGACACCTATGCTTGCCTCGTCGTGGTGCGGTCGGGTTAGCCAACTCCAGGGTGCCTCCAGTTTAGGAGCTTCCTATGTGGGCTGCGTGAACTGGTAGTCAAGGCTGGTTCTGTAGTGCCAGTAGGCCCAGCTCCCCCTGTAGGACTGTTGGGGTTCGGTAACTGCGGCTGCCTCGCGGCCTAGCTGTTCTCTCCTCTCCTGTGGACCTTGGGGTCCACCACCTGGTTCCAGCACCGTCAGCTGGTTCCGGGCCGAGCCTTTGGCTTAGGTGCCTCCTCCTGGGTATCCGAGTTCCGCCAACGCCAGGCGGTCCTTGGTAGTGCTTTTAAGCGCGGGCACCTACAGCTTAGTAACCGGGTTCCAGCACCGTCAGCTGGTCCTCGGTCGTGCCATTGGCTCTTGCACACTGGGGCAACGCATCCGGGTTCCAGCACCGCCAGCTGGTTCTCGGCAGTGTTTTTGTCACAGGTACTCCCTCGTGCCAAGCCTGGTTTCAGCACCGTCAGCTGTTTCCGGGTTGTGTCAAGCTCACTGAGACACCTATGCTTGCCTCGTCGTGGTGCGGTCGGGTTAGCCAACTCCAGGGTGCCTCCAGTTTAGGAGCTTCCTATGTGGGCTGCGTGAACTGGTAGTCAAGGCTGGTTCTGTAGTGCCAGTAGGCCCAGCTCCCCCTGTAGGACTGTTGGGGTTCGGTAACTGCGGCTGCCTCGCGGCCTAGCTGTTCTCTCCTCTCCTGTGGACCTTGGGGTCCACCACCTGGTTCCAGCACCGTCAGCTGGTTCCGGGCCGAGCCTTTGGCTTAGGTGCCTCCTCCTGGGTATCCGAGTTCCGCCAACGCCAGGCGGTCCTTGGTAGTGCTTTTAAGCGCGGGCACCTACAGCTTAGTAACCGGGTTCCAGCACCGTCAGCTGGTCCTCGGTCGTGCCATTGGCTCTTGCACACTGGGGCAACGCATCCGGGTTCCAGCACCGCCAGCTGGTTCTCGGCAGTGTTTTTGTCACAGGTACTCCCTCGTGCCAAGCCTGGTTTCAGCACCGTCAGCTGTTTCCGGGTTGTGTCAAGCTCACTGAGACACCTATGCTTGCCTCGTCGTGGTGCGGTCGGGTTAGCCAACTCCAGGGTGCCTCCAGTTTAGGAGCTTCCTATGTGGGCTGCGTGAACTGGTAGTCAAGGCTGGTTCTGTAGTGCCAGTAGGCCCAGCTCCCCCTGTAGGACTGTTGGGGTTCGGTAACTGCGGCTGCCTCGCGGCCTAGCTGTTCTCTCCTCTCCTGTGGACCTTGGGGTCCACCACCTGGTTCCAGCACCGTCAGCTGGTTCCGGGCCGAGCCTTTGGCTTAGGTGCCTCCTCCTGGGTATCTGAGTTCCGCCAACGCCAGGCGGTCCTTGGTAGTGCTTTTAAGCGCGGGCACCTACAGCTTAGTAACCGGGTTCCAGCACCGTCAGCTGGTCCTCGGTCGTGCCATTGGCTCTTGCACACTGGGGCAACGCATCCGGGTTCCAGCACCGCCAGCTGGTTCTCGGCAGTGTTTTTGTCACAGGTACTCCCTCGTGCCAAGCCTGGTTTCAGCACCGTCAGCTGTTTCCGGGTTGTGTCAAGCTCACTGAGACACCTATGCTTGCCTCGTCGTGGTGCGGTCGGGTTAGCCAACTCCAGGGTGCCTCCAGTTTAGGAGCTTCCTATGTGGGCTGCGTGAACTGGTAGTCAAGGCTGGTTCTGTAGTGCCAGTAGGCCCAGCTCCCCCTGTAGGACTGTTGGGGTTCGGTAACTGCGGCTGCCTCGCGGCCTAGCTGTTCTCTCCTCTCCTGTGGACCTTGGGGTCCACCACCTGGTTCCAGCACCGTCAGCTGGTTCCGGGCCGAGCCTTTGGCTTAGGTGCCTCCTCCTGGGTATCCGAGTTCCGCCAACGCCAGGCGGTCCTTGGTAGTGCTTTTAAGCGCGGGCACCTACAGCTTAGTAACCGGGTTCCAGCACCGTCAGCTGGTCCTCGGTCGTGCCATTGGCTCTTGCACACTGGGGCAACGCATCCGGGTTCCAGCACCGCCAGCTGGTTCTCGGCAGTGTTTTTGTCACAGGTACTCCCTCGTGCCAAGCCTGGTTTCAGCACCGTCAGCTGTTTCCGGGTTGTGTCAAGCTCACTGAGACACCTATGCTTGCCTCGTCGTGGTGCGGTCGGGTTAGCCAACTCCAGGGTGCCTCCAGTTTAGGAGCTTCCTATGTGGGCTGCGTGAACTGGTAGTCAAGGCTGGTTCTGTAGTGCCAGTAGGCCCAGCTCCCCCTGTAGGACTGTTGGGGTTCGGTAACTGCGGCTGCCTCGCGGCCTAGCTGTTCTCTCCTCTCCTGTGGGCCTTGGGGTCCACCACCTGGTTCCAGCACCGTCAGCTGGTTCCGGGCCGAGCCTTTGGCTTAGGTGCCTCCTCCTGGGTATCCGAGTTCCGCCAACGCCAGGCGGTCCTTGGTAGTGCTTTTAAGCGCGGGCACCTACAGCTTAGTAACCGGGTTCCAGCACCGTCAGCTGGTCCTCGGTCGTGCCATTGGCTCTTGCACACTGGGGCAACGCATCCGGGTTCCAGCACCGCCAGCTGGTTCTCGGCAGTGTTCTTGTCACAGGTACTCCCTCGTGCCAAGCCTGGTTTCAGCACCGTCAGCTGTTTCCGGGTTGTGTCAACTTCACTGAGACGCCTATGCTTGCCCCGTCGTGGTGCGGTCGAGTTAGCCAACTCCAGGGTGCCTCCAGTTTAGGAGCTTCCTATGTGGGCTGCGTGAACTGGTAGTCAAGGCTGGTTATGTAGTGCCAGTAGGCCCAGCTCCCCCTGTAGGACTGTTGGGGTTCGGTAACTGCGGCTGCCTCGCGGCCTAGCTGTTCTCTCCTCTCCTGTGGGCCTTCGGGTCCACCACCTGGTTCCAGCACCGTCAGCTGGTTCTCGGCAGTGTCTTTTGCTCTTGTACCTTCTGCTCCCCATCCTGGTTCCAGTACCGTCAGCTGGTTCCGGGCAGAGCCTTTGGCTTAGGTGCCTCCTTCTGGGTATCCAAGTTCCACCAACGTCAGGTGGTCCTTGGTAGTGCTTTCAGGCACGGGTACCTCCTGCTTAGTAACCGGGTTCCAGTAACGTCAGCTGGTCCTCGGTAGTTCCATTGGCTCTTGGACCTTCGGCTACCCATCCGGGTTCCAGTACCGTCAGCTGGTTCTCGGCAGTGTCTTTTGCTCTTGTACCTTCTGCTCCCCATCCTGGTTCCAGTAACGTCAGCTGGTTCCGGGCAGAGCCTTTGGCTTAGGTGCCTCCTTCTGGGTATCCGAGTTCCGTCAACGTCAGGCGGTCCTTGGTAGTGCTTTTTAGCACGGGTACCTCCTGCTTAGTAACCGGGTTCCAGTAACGTCAGCTGGTCCTCGGTAGTTCCATAGGCTCTTGAACCTTCGGGTAGCCATCCGAGTTCCAGTTCCATCAGCTGGTTCTTGGCATTTTCTCAGCCTTCTTGTACCTTCTGCTACATTTCCAAGTTGAAGACCCTAACGTCGACGACCCGGAAGACCACCACGATGACGACGACACGGAAGACCACCCCGATGACGACGACGACGACGGCGGAGACGACGACGGCGGAGATGACGACACTGGAGACGACGACCCTGGAGACGACAACATGGAAGACCGAGAAGCAGAAGAACAAGAGGCTGCAGAACAAAGAGCAGAAGAACATTAAGCATAAGACTTAATATCAGAGCAAAAGATATTATCTAAATTATATGCAGAAGAAGACTAAGCAGTGTATGGGGGTGAGTCCGTTCCTCCTCGTGGTGCCCCTGGATAAAGCCTGATGCTGCAGGCCAAACTGAACGCGGACAAATGTAACTTTTGTGACTGGCAGAACGGAAGGTGTAATCTTCAAACTTTTATAGATAACAACTACGGGAATGCCTGTCACAAATGAGAATATGATGAAGAAGTAGAATAGGAAGAATAATAACAGTGGAATAAAAAGAATATGTAGAATAAGAAGAATAATAATAGTTGAATAAAATGAATATGAAGAATGTAATAAAAAAAAAAAAATAGGTAGAAGATGAAGAAGAAGATGAATAAGGTGAAGAAGTTGATGTCAAAGATGCTGATGATGATGAAGATGAAAGTGTGGGAAAAGAAAAAAAAAAAGAAAAAAAAGAAGGGGAAGGGCGTGGAATAGTGAAACATCAATATCTGACAAAATAAAAAAAAAATTTACATAGTCAATATCTTTGTCACTCCGAACGTCTTAAAAAAAAACAAAAAACATGCTATTCTATTTGATTGGGATAAACCTCTATGACTTTAATGTCTCCGCCACCTCCCCAAATACATCCGGCATTATTCTTAGTTGTTTTCCTTGATGTAGAATGAACCTACAAGGAAAGAAAGGGTTTATTTTAATTCCGATATTTTGGTCCCATTGACTTGCATTGGGATCGGGTATCGGTATCGGCGATATCCGATATTTTTTGAATATCGGCCGATCCAAACCGATACCGATACTTTCCGATATCGGAAGGTATCGCTCAACACTAGCAATGAATCAATCCAATCTGAGCTCTAATAATTAATTATAAGATGATATTTGATTTGCATTCCTTTATAGACAGACGCAGGCATTGTTGCCACTAAATAACAAGAGGTCATTTTAGGAATATTAGTTTAATAGATGAGACTTAAGCTGGATCAGCCATCTCCATTCCGTGAATGTCCTATTCTTGTATGTAAGAACAGAGCAGTCTAATTATCCTTTACGCTCTATTGCACTGTTGTTTTTAGAAAACAGATTTGTGGTTACACATAACACAAGAGATCTGTTTCTCTGAATTAAGTGTTGTACTGTGAGGAGCGTCCTTCACTGAATGGCGTCTCTGTATTGTAATGTAGCGGATGTCTCCTCCTACTATTTGAATCCTTTTTAAGGACAACATAATATGGAGACAGATCCGCTTTACCTGTAGAGACAGCAAAAAAATCTTGTACATTCGGCTAGTGGAACCCACACTGTAATATCACAAAGACACTACCGCTAAACAATAATTATTCTTTTTCTGAAAATGAAGCACGAAGAATATCGGCTGCTACTATTACTATTAGGGGTACACAAACGGCTGCAGACCTTAAATAGGATACATGGCTTGATAGCTACTCCCACACTTTGTGGGCCAGATCTCGTCAACACAAGAAGAACTGCAGCAAATCCGGTTATATACAGAATGTGTGTCTATGGACAGCTAGCCAATTCAGAAACATACCTTGACTTAGTGTTTATTTCCAACTTCATGTTCAGTGGTGCACTGCATCTGGGAATCTGGGAATTTCCTACTCCTGAACAAATACTATAATAAAAATCCCTCCCTTTTTATCATAGTCCAAGTCCATAAATGGGATTCTGCTGTATTTCAGTGTAACTTAATTACGTATGCAGAAGTAGTGACAGTAACTTCACCATTACACAACTTTGATCCTGAGTTGACCATTCATTACTTGCAGGAAGATGATGGCATCAGACACGGATTTCATATGAGCAACTCCTTGGTGGTTCCCTGAAAACACGAATCTTTTCTTCTAAGGCTATGTTCACATTTCCAGTAGTGATCAGTTAGAATGGATCCAGCAGCAATCCACTGGCAAAAGAGTTGAGCAGGCAAAACTTTTTAATCCGCTTTTAAATAACTCATCTCTGGTTATCTGTTTTTTTAGCATTGAAGTCAATGGAAAACCAATCCATTAATTAGTCATCCGCTTTACTTTAATTTGTAACCGATGCAGTAAGCAAAGAATGGATCCGTTATAAATGAAAGAATAATGGATGGCTAAGGAACAGATCCGTTTTCCATAGATTTCAATGTTAAAAAATGTTAAAAAATGGATCCAGCAGGGATCAGTTATTTAAAACCTGAACAACTTTTTTGCCTATGTTTTGCTGCTGGATTCATTCTAACTGATTATTACTGGACATGTGAACATAGCCTTACAATCACCATGCAAAATTACATCTTACCTTTAAGAAGACTCCTGAATTTGCCCCAGGACTATACACAGCCAATGTTGCTGATGCCACAGTCTCTCAGACTCACCACTGTCAGCAGTTGTTTTTTTAATTTTACTTATGTTAGTGAGTTAAAGATGTGCCATAAGTTCCAGTCTAGAAGTCTACAATGCTTAGTCTTTCTTTCATTTTCTGACCTCCTGAGTCCTGAGATAAACTTTGCAGTATATGCCTAGTTTCAGATATGTCTCAAGTGGATGTGTTCCTCCTAGTATTTCACTTTGGATGTAAGGTCTTTGGGGGAGATTCATCAGAACTTTTTCACCAGATTTCTGGCAAAATAGGCTTTGAAAAGTCTCGCTTTTTTGCTCAAATGTGAGTTTGCACAAAAAAAAATCTACTTTTGTCATATTCGTGCCCTACTTGTCACAGTTCCGCCCACTTTGACCACCCCAAAGACATTATGGGGGCTCAGCGGGTGGTGACAAGCTCAGCTCTTCTAATTTGAGATGTGCAGGAGCATTTGCTTCAAAACTCCCCCTCATCAACACCAGCGGTCGGTCTTGATGAATTTCCCCCTATATGTCTAGGAGGCTGCTGTCTTTACTGGCCTTCATGTATCAGCATGGCTTCATTTCTGGAATGACTTTGTTTTCATGTGCTTTCCTCCATATCTACAGCCTCTTTTCTCTGACCTTCCTAAGAACACAGACGCTTCTCCCCACACTCCACTGAGGTCGACATTCCTCCCCTTCCTGCAGCTGTGAATGCCATATATACACATATCAACAGCAAAAGACAGGGAATTTTTAATTAAGACTGTATAAAAAGTTGCTTAATTCTGTATTTAGGAAGCAAATTTACAAAAGTGTACCAAGCTTTTAAAAACAAACCTTGGTAGCAATTGATGAAGCCCTCACCCAATAATATACAGTAAGATATAAAGTATTGTTGGAACAAGTAACCCTATTGATAATATATTTTAATGTACACACGGGGTCAAGGAACAGATGAACAAATTATTATTACACAAATGAAACCCACCAGTAAATCTCTCTCAGCAGTCTAGATGATGTTATCATGCAATAATAAAAATTTTCAGTGTTGGCAATTATTCTTAGGAAAGTGACTTCCTGACCGTTCCTGATACTTATTGTGTTGACCTCAGACCCACTACATCCGAGTCCTTAATTCCAAATTAATTTGTCCTTATCTGACTTTTTATCTTTACTAATATTTTGTAATGTGATATCATTATTATAAATACAAATTTCTGCAACTTTTAAACAGAGTTTTGTTACACCTTGTCCTCCTGATTCTGCATACTTTGACGATATGGGTGGATATTGGCCTGGATAGGACATGGCTACATCTGTCCATCAAATTCATGAAATGTTACACCAATCTAGCATCATAACTTACTCCTGAAATGTACCCTAGTCCCTAACTGGAGGACATCTCTGGTGGCAGTGCACAACAGATAAAAGATGGGCCTAATTCATTAAATGGTGGGTGTTTCTTAATGAATTAGGTGCATTTAACCCCAGCAGACCCTTCAAGCATATTTTAAAATAGCATATAAGTAAAAGACCAAATAAAACTGCTCCTTCAATATTATTTAAAATTCCTTCAAAAGTTTCCAACCGTGGCTCATTTTTCAGCAACTCATACATCATAGCAGCTAAAAACAATTTTCAGAAAATTTGTGGTTCAAAAGCCAAATGATAATTAATTTTTACAACTAACCCTGTCGTGAGCCCGGACAACTGTGCACAACCATATATTTGGTATTGCCAAACTGAGGAGAAATTGATGGTTTCTTGCATCATCAATGATTTTTTGAGGGCACTGTCACTGTGCCCGAGCAAACAGTAACTGGGTGAAGGCTGTAATTCCCAGGCAGGTTCCTACCACAACTGCCTGGCTGCAGCAATAATGGGCAAGAAGAGCCCTACAGGCAAAACTAATATACACACATTCATACTCTTGTGTCTCTTGTCCAATTTTAATGAAAAATTATATTCTTTTTTTATTAAACCAAAGTACATTAAGCTAAAGCTATATTTCCTTTGCCACAATCCTATATGGTCTAGATCTAGTCAGATCAAACAGCTCAAAGACATAATCAGTCACTGTCCTGTTTACGTGATGCACCTTCCTGTACTGCAAGTATCCACACAATGTACATATTCAATCCTTTGACTAGACTACTGGTGTTTGTAGGTCTACCTGCTATACCACTGTGGCTAGGTCCAGGCTACTTTTGACTCTTTTGCATTGTGGGTACTTGCAAAACTATCAGCCAATAATCAAGCACAGTGATACTGTTATTTTTAAACTAGGTGTTGGTAGTTTTGGCAGTGTCGACAGGTGCCAACTCCTGGTGGAGAATGAAAATTTCTCTCCAAAAAGCTTGTCGGAAGAGAGAAGCATGAGGTGCTATGGACTGGTCCGCCCATTCTCCAGACCTGAATCCGATTGAGCACATCTGGGTCATCATGTCTCGCTCCATCCACCAACGTCATGTTGCACCACAGACTGTCCAGGAGTTGGCGGATGCATTAGTCCAAGTCTGGATGGAGATCCCTCAGGAGAGCATTCGCCACCTCATCTGGAGCAGGCCCAGGCGTTGTACAGTAGGAACGTCATATAGGCACATGGAGGTCACACACAACACTGAGCATTTTTTCCTTGTTATGAGGCATTTCCACTGAAGTTGGATAAGCCTGTAATTTGATTTTCCACTTTGATTTTGAGTATCATTACAAATCCAGACCTCCATGGGATATTCTTTTTGATTTACATTGATAATTGTTTTGTTTTATTGTTCTGAACACATTCCACTATGCAATGAATAAAAATTTGCAACTGGAATATTTCATTCAGAGATATCTAGGATTTGGTATTTTAGTGTTCCCTTTATTTCTTTGAGCAGTGTATATATATATATGCACAGTGGGGAAAATAAGTATTTGCCCATGGCGGGTGGCGGTTTTTCTTAAATCTGCCTTGGACACAGAATCTGAAAAAGACCTCCGTTTTGTCACAGGACATCACATTTCCTTACAAATTAGGTAACTATGTTAAATAAGTCAATACTGCGAAATAAATGAAAATAGACTTATAAAGTTTATTTTTTTATTATAAATTTTTCATGAAAATCATTTTTGAACTGAAATGAGCTCAGAAACACTCATGAAAATAGATTTTTTTTTCCCCTGTGAGGCTCCTCTTGGTACATTTACGCTTGTCAGTAGCATTTGGAATGTCTCTCTGAAGCATCCAACAGTAGTCTGCCATCATGGTAATGCTTAATTTTCCCTGGTATCTTCATTCCATCTCTTTAATGTCCTGGTGGAATCGTTCACCCTGCTCTTCACTTACAGTTCCCAAATTGTCAGGAAAAGTAGTCAAGGTGGGAATGGAGGAAATGCACTTTCAAACTCATCAGACAACCTAAACCTTGAAATGTTCTCAGCATTCGTCCAACAATTTTTTTGTAGTCAGGATCTTTTTTGTTGCCTAAAAATTTCTCTACGACCTCTTTAAATGCAATCCTCCTTTCTTTTTGAGGATCCATCTTGGTATTGATAAACTCTTTATCAGCTATAAGCCTTCTAATGTCTGGTCCTACTAACATACCTTTCTTCAATTTAGCCTCCGAGAGGAAACTTGGTGACTATTGCCAAGTATTTGAAGCATTTCCCATCTCTTGAAAGTAATGTGGTAGAAGAACTTTATAGGGAGGTACTAAAGTTTCTCGGAGGATATTTTTTTCACTGACTGTGAGCACCCTCGGCTGACATCTCTTCTTGTTCCAGTGAATTTGTCAGTCTCGACTATCCCACAGACACAAAAAACAAGGGCATTTGGTATACCCAGCTTGTTGCCCAAGCAGCATGTACAAGACCTTCAAATCCCCAAACACTTGCCAACCATGGTCTTCATATTTAAGTTTACAAAAAAACAATTCCAAGTTCTTGTAGGTTTCGTTCAAGTGTACGGAATGACCTACAGGGACGAAAGCTTAAAAACTGCAATTGTGGAGTAAAACTGCTTTGAGACTTCTTTTTGAGGAATCTATAAAAAGTCGCCATTGTGCTGAATCACATTGGATTTTGAATTGACCTATCAAACCTTCCACATCGATGCAATGAACCAACTTGTCTTATTGGGCAAAGTAAGGAATGGACTCCTTTTCACGATGTCTGAACCATGAAAAAGACACTCCTGTTAACATTAAATTCCTGCTTTTGAGTCTTGATCCGAGTAATGCAGCGGCATCTTTGGGAACATTCAAGTCTCTTACTAAATCCTTCATCTCCTCCTGGGGAAAAAAATTCGGTTTTGTATCATCTTCAAAGTCATAACTGGACTCGTCATCCGGTTAAGGTATGATTCCATCTTTATCTGAGCTAGGTATCTTTTCCAAGGTAGCAGGGGTCTTGGGTACTGTTATATCTGTGCCATGGGGGATGGGGCGAATTGCTGAGTGAAGATTGGGGTATGAAATGGAATGCTTCCATTTGGAATTATACCCATTCACATTGCATGAACAAAAGTAACAGTCGTTACTCTGGTTCTTTTGCTTTCGCCATACCATAGGAATCCCACAACGGAAAGGTTTTTTCTTACCCTTGAACCAATTTCGGAGTTCAACACACCCTTCGCACACTTTGAGTCGTCCAAACTTTTTCTTGATCTCCAAATTTTAGTCTGAAGTATGTGAAGTATACTTATTTCACAAAGTCTGCAATATTCAGTTGTTGATTCAATTCTGTATATTCACCACAAATGAAATAGAAACGGTCAGGCAAATGAATAAACTTCCGCAAAGCTAAAACGCTGATTTGGGGAAACATGATTGATGAATGAAATTCCAATGCAAGTTTCTTGAAAGCATAAGGACATTTCATTATGTCACTAACCACCTGACTGCCACCATCATGCAGTTGCTACTGATGCTAATGGGGAAAGAAAATAAGCTGCCTGCTGATGATTCACACCAGTGTTTGCAGAAGAACCTATAGTTTTGTGGCCTGACGTTTAGGATTTTTTCAATATTTTTTCGTTATCAAAACACCAAAATACATGGAAATTATATGAAAATAATCAAAGAGCATTTTAATCGCAGACCTGAGTAATCGAACACACGGCAACCGGACAGTACTATGACCCATGTTACTCAATGGGGTAATGCAAATGAGCAATTTTTTTCACTGACTGAATCTGCATCTGAAAAAATTTGCAGTATGCACTATTTTATTGCTCATATCAGACAAGATGATGGCCCAATTCTAACGCATTGGGTATTCTAGAATATGTATGTAGTTTATTTATGAAGTTTTCAGAATAATGCAATTTATACACAGGATTCAGCCGGCCGTGACCAATTAACGAAGCGTGGTTCAAATTCCACGCCAATTCACGAGCGGACTGCGCCTGTTGCTGATTGTTTGCGGCCGGACGTGACCAATCAGTGATGCCAGGGCCAGCTCCAGATTTGTGAAGGCCCCAAGTGAAAGAAGCCTCAGTGGGCCCCCCTCTTAAGCACATACCACGATTCATGATGCACAGATACAGCAGAGAAATATAGCACAGCCAAGTAGCGTATAACACAGCCCAAATAGCATATAGCACAGCCCACGTAGTATATTGCCTAGCCACGTAGTAAATAGCACAGCCACATAATATATAACACAGCCACGTAGTATATAACACAGCCAAGTAGTATATAGCACAGCCTCTTAGTGTATTGCCACACTACATAGTATATAGCACAGCCCACGTAGTGTATTGCCCAGCCACGTAGTATATTGCTCAGCCACATAGTATATTGTCCAGCCACGTAGTATACAGCACAGACAAGTAGTATATAGCACAGACACATAGTATTTTGCCCAGCCAGGTAGTATATAGCACAGACACATTGTATATTGCCGAGCCACGTAGTATATAGCACAGACATGTAGTCTATAGAACAGACACATAGTATATAGCACAGACACGTAGTATATTGCCCAGCCACGTAATATATTGCACAGCCATGTAGTATATTGCACAGCCACGTAATATATTGCACAACCACTCAGTATATAGCACAGAGACATAGTATATAACACTGCCCATGCAGTATTTAACACAGGCCACGTAGTATAGAGCACAGCGATGTAGTATATTGCTCAGCCACATAATATACAGTATACCACAGCCAAATAGTATATAGCACAGCCCATAGAGCATATACAGTTGTGGCCAAAAGTATTGACACCCCTGCAATTCTGTCAGATAATACTCAGTTTCTTCCTGAAAATGATTGCAAACACAAATTCTTTGGTATTATTATCTTCATTTAATTTGTCTTAAATGAAAAAACACAAAATGAATTGTCCTAAAGCCAAATTGGATATAATTCCACACCAAACATAAAAAAGGGGGTGGACAACAGTATTGGCACTGTTCAAAAAATCATGTGATGCTTCTCTAATTTTTGGAATCATCAGCACTAGTGTTGAGCGATACCTTCCGATATTGAAAGGTATCGGTATCGGATGGTATCGGCCGATATCCAAAAAATATCGGATATCGCCGATACCGATACCCGATACCAATGCAAGTCAATGGGACACAAATATCGGAAGGTATCCTGGATGGTTCCCAGGGTTTGAAGGAGAGGAAACTCTCCATCAGCCTGGGATCCATATTCATGTAGAAAATAAAGAATAAAAATAAAAAATATGGATATACTCACCCCTTCGAAGGACCCTGGCTGTCACCGCTGCGATCGTCTGCCTCCGTCCCTTAGAATGCAGTGAGTGAAGGACCTTCGATGACGTCGCGGTCAGGTGACCAGTCAGGTGACCGCTCACGTGACTGTGACGTCATCAAAGGTCCTTCACTCACTGCATTCTTAGGAACGGAGGCAGACGCTAGCAGCGGTGACAGCCAGGGTTCGCCGGAGGGGTGAGTATATCCATATTTTTTATTTTTATTCTTTATTTTTTACATGAATATGGATCCCAGGGCCTGAAGGAGAGTCTCCTCTCCTCCAGACTCTTGGAACCATACGCATCGCACACGCCGATTCCGATTTCCGATATCGCAAAAATATCGGAACTCGGTATCGGAATTCCGATACAGCAAATATCGGCCGATACCCAATACTTGCAGTATCGGAATTCTCAACACTAATCAGCACCTGTAACTTACCTGTGGCACCTAACAGGTGTTGGCAATAACTAAATCACACTTGCAGCCAGTTGACATGGATTAAAGTTGACTCAATGTTGTGAGTTCTGTTTTTGGGCTCTCTCTGGTGGTTACTGATGGTACTGGGTGATTTGTGTTCTGCTGTCTCTGGTGTCCACCTGTTCTATTAGGATTTGGGAGTTTCCTATTTAACCGGGCTTTCTTGTCATTTCGCCGCCGGCTATCAAGGTTATCAGAGTGTTTTGTTACCTCAGCTTCTGGCTTCAGTAATCTTCAGGACAAGCTAAGTTTTGATTTTCTTGTTCCACGTTTTGCTTTATTTTTGTCTTGTCCAGCTTGCATGTAATTGTTTCTTTGCTGCTGGTTGCTCTAGTGGGCTGTAATTGCTCCTCATGTTCCATGAGTTGGAACATGAGTTCAAGTAATTACAGGATGGTTTTTTGAAGGGTTTTTTGCTGACCGCGCAGTTTACTTTTGTATCCTCTGCTATCTAGTTTTAGCGGGCCTCATTTTGCTGAATCTGTTTTCATACTGTGTATGTGCCTTCCTCTCATTTCACCGTCATTATATGTGGGGGGGCTGCTATTTCTGTGGGGTATTTCTCTGGAGGCAAGAGAGGTCTGTGTTTCTTCTAATAGGGGAAGTTAGATCTTCGGCTGGTGCGAGACGTCTAGGATCAACGTAGGCACGTTCCCCGGCTATTGTTATTTGTGTGTTCAGGTTTAGGGTCGCGGTCAGCTCAGGTTCCATCACCCTAGAGCTCGTTGGTGCTTGTCCTTTTGTGATTCCCTGCCATTGGAATCATGATAGTATAGCCGGCCAAAATGTTTGGGCTGAAGTAGGAGGAAAAGTAGTCTGAGGAAGTTTTTTTTTTTTTTTCTCTCCTCTGAGGTTGCTGCCTAGCCTTAATTGCAGCCAGGCTGATTTTTTCTCAAAATTGGGTATTTGCATTGGCACCAGGGGATCCTGCGTTGCTTAATGTGGATGCATTTTTTCTGGTATTGGGTTTGCTCTATGAGGAACCTAACCAGGAGATTCAGGCTGAAAAAGCTTTATTAGCTCTCTCTCAGGGGCAAGATGAAGCAGAAATATATTGTCAAAAATTTCGGAAATGGTCAGTGCTTACTCAGTGGAATGAGTGCGCCCTGGCTGCAAAGTTCAGAGATGGCCTTTCTGAGGCCATTAAAGATGTTATGGTGGGGTTCCCTGCGCCTACGGGTCTGAATGAGTCTATGACTATGGCTATTCAGATTGATCGGCGTTTACGGGAGCGCAAACCTGTGCACCATTTGGCGGTGTCTTCTGAACAGGCACTTGAGACAATGCAATGTGATAGAGTTCAGTCTAGAAGTGAACGGCAAAACTATAGGCGGAAAAATGGGTTGTGCTTTTATTGTGGTGATTCAGCTCATGTTATATCAGCATGCTCTAAACGCACAAAAAAGGTTGATAAGTCTGTTGCCATTAGTACGTTACAGTCTAAGTTCATTCTGTCTGTGACTCTGATTTGCTCATTATCATCCATTTCCGTCGATGCCTATGTAGATTCAGGCGCTGCCCTGAGTCTTATGGATTGGTCATTTGCCAAGCGATGTGGGTTTAGTCTTGAGCCTCTGGAAGTCCCTATTCCTTTGAAGGGAATTGACTCTACACCTTTAGCTATGAATAAACCTCAGTACTGGACACAAGTGACCATGCGTATGACTCCGGTTCATCAGGAGGTGATTCGCTTCCTGGTATTGTATAATTTACATGATGTTCTAGTACTTGGTCTGCCATGGTTACAAACTCATAATCCAGTCCTTGACTGGAAAACAATGTCTGTGTTAAGCTGGGGATGTCAGGGGGTTCATGATGATGCACCTCCGATTTCTATCGCTTCATCTACTCCTTCTGAGGTTCCTGTATTTTTGTCTGATTATCGGGATGTTTTTGAGGAGCCTAAGCTCAGTTCGCTTCCTCCTCACAGGGATTGCGATTGTGCTATAGATTTAATTCCTGGTAGTAAATTTCCTAAAGGTCGTTTGTTCAATCTGTCAGTGCCAGAACATACTGCTATGCGGGATTATGTTAAGGAGTCCTTGGAAAAGGGACATATCCGTCCATCTTCGTCCCCTTTGGGAGCAGGTTTTTTTTTCGTGGCCAAAAAAGATGGGTCCTTGAGGCCTTGTATAGATTATCGTCTTTTGAATAAGATTACCGTAAAATATCAGTATCCTTTGCCTTTGTTGACTGATTTGTTTGCTCGCATTAAGGGGGCTAAATGGTTCACTAATAGGGTTGAGCGAAACGGGTCGAACATTTTCAAAAGTCGCCGACTTTTGGCGAAGTCGAGTTTTATTAAACCCGATCCGACCCCTGTGCGTGGTCGGCCATGCGGTACGCGACTTTCGCGCCAAAGTCGCGTTTCAATGACGCGAAAAGCGCCATTTCTCAGCCAATGAAGGTAAACGCAGAGTGTGGGCAGCGTGATGACATAGGTCCTGGTCCCCACCATCTTAGAGAAGGGCATTGCAGTGATTGGCTTGCTGTCTGCGGCGTCACAGGGGCTATAAAGGGGAGTTCCCGCCGACCGCCATGTTACTGCTGCTGATCTGAGCTTAGGGAGAGGTTGCTGCCGCTTCGTCAGAAGCAGGGATAGCGTTAGGCAGGGTCCATTAACCACAAAACCGCTTGTGCTGTAGCGATTTCCATTGCCCAACACCACCTTCGGTGTGCAGGGACAGTGGAAGCTCCTTTTTTTTTTTTTTTCCTCAGCGCTGTAGCTCATTGGGCTGCCCTAGAAGGCTCCCTGATAGCTGCATTGCTGTGTGTACGCCGCTGTGCAAACCAACTGCTTTTTTCAAAGCACAAATCCTCTTGTTCCTTCCTTTCTGCACAGCTATCTTGTTTGTTTGTCCACACTTTTTATTTAATTTGCGCATCAGTCCACTCCTTATTGCTGCCTGCCATACCTGGCTGAGATTACTGCAGGGAGATAGTAATTGAAGGACAGTTCCTTTTTTTTTTTTTTGTGGGAGATTAAGATTGACATTTCTGCTAGAGTGCCATCTCTGTCTGTGTCATCTCTCACTCAGTGGGCCATAGAAAGCCTATTTATTTTTTTGCTTGATTTGGGTTCCAAAATCTACCAGAAAAAATCACAACATCAATCAGTGGGAGAAAAATATTGGCCTCAGGGCTTGTGTGCCACTCCTTACTCCTGTGTGTGCCATCTCTCACTCAGTGGGCCATAGAAAGCCTATTAATTTTTTTGCTTGATTTGGGTTCTAAATTCTACCTGAAAAAATCAATAAATCAATCAGTGGGAGATTAATATTGGCCTTTGGGCTTGTGTGCCAGTCCTAAGCGTGCCATCTCTCTCTCTCTCAGATAGTGGGCCATAGAAAGCCTATTTTTTTATTATTTTATTGGGTTTATAAATTTTCCCTGGAAAAAAAAAAAGTGGGAGATTAATATTGGCCTCTGGGCTTGTGTGCCAGTCCTGAGCGTGCCATCTCTCTCACAAATAGTGGGCCATAGAAAGCCTATTTATTTTTTTGGTTGATTTGGGTTCCAAAATCTACCAAAAATAATCACTAAAAAAAAAAATGGGAGATTAATATTGGCCTCTGGGCTTGTCTGCCACTCCTGACTCCTGTGTGCGTCATCTGTCACTCAGTGGGCCCTAGAAAGCCTATTTTTTGTTTTATTTGTTTTCTAAATTCTCCCTGAAACAATCATTTTATTTTCTTTGGTTTCTAAATTATTCCTGAAAAAAATCATTTTTTTTGTATTTTTTTTTCTCTCAAGTCTCCCTGAAAAAAAAAAAAAAAAAAAAATCTGTGGGAGATTCATATTGCCCCTTCTGCTTGTGTGCCAGTCATGACTCCTGGGTGTGCCATCTCTCTCTCTCTCTCCCCAATTGTGGGCCATAGAAAGCCTATTAATTTTTTTGCTTGATTTGGGTTCCAAAATCTACCAAAAAAAATAACTAAATCAATCGGTGGGAGATTAATATTGGCCTCTGGGCTTGTGTGCCACTCCTGACTCCTGTGTGCGTCCTCTCTCACTCAGTGGGCCCTACAAAGCCTTTTTTTTTTTTTTTTTTCCTAAATTCTCCCTGAAACAATCATTTCATTTTATTTGTTTTATAAATTCTTCTGTAAAAAATAATTTTTTTTTAATTTTTTTTTTTTCTGAAGTCTCCCTTTTAAAAAAAACAAACACAAATCAGTGGGAGATAAATATTTACATTTGCGCTTCAGTGACAGTCCTGCGTGTGTGCCATCTCATTTGTTGCCAACAACAACAGAGTGTGTAACATTGTGGCTGATTTTCGTTGTGGTCTCACCCACCTGTAAAGGGGTAGCTAAATCATACTGAAGTTATAGCTCACCGTGTAAGTTGTGTGACAGCAACAAATACCGTTCGTTTGGTAACGTTTTTAAAACAATGAGGAAGTCTGGTGGAAGAGGTCGTGGCCGGGGGCGTTCATTGTCAGCTGGTAATGAGGGTAGTGGTAGTGGTGGAGCATCAGGTGGTCGTGGGAAAAAAAATATTGCACCTAAGTCTGGAGCTGTGGAGCCAGGTTCGTCGTCTGGCTACACAAGGCCTCGAACCCTCCCTTTTCTGGGAGTAGGAAAACCGCTTTTAAAGCCGGAGCATCAAGAGCAAGTTTTGGCTTATCTTGCTGACTCAGCCTCTAGCTCTTTTGCCTCCTCTCGTGAAACTGGTAAAAGTAAAAGCAGTGCGTCGTTAGTGGATGTTCACGGTCAGGGACAAGTCGCTTCCTTGTCCTCTTCAGCAAAAACAACAACAGAGAAGAATGCAGCAGGCGACACAACGGGTTACTCCATGGAGCTCTTTACACATACCGTCCCTGGCTTAGAAAGTGAAGCAGTTAACAGTCCATGCCCATTACAAGTTGAATCTGACATGGAGTGCACTGATGCACAGCCACAGCCAGACTACTATGCTGGTCCTTTGACTCAGACCACAACATTGCCCTCGCAGGGTGCTGATCAAGAATCAGACCCTGATGAGACTATGTTGCCCCATCACGAACGCTATACCACCGACCGACACGGTGACACAGACGAAGTTGCACACGAGCTACAAGAAGAGGTAATAGATGACCCAGTTCTTGACCCCGATTGGCAGCCATTGGGGGAACAGGGTGCAGGCGGCAGCAGTTCTGAAGCGGAGGAGGAGGGGCCGCAGCAGGCATCAACATCGCAACAGGTTCCATCTGCCGGGCCCGTATCTTGGCCAAAACGCGTGGCAAAGTCAAAACCTGTTGGAGGACAGCGTGGCCATCCGGTTAAAGCTCAGTCTGCAATGCCTGAAAAGGTATCCGATGCTAGAAAGAGTGCAGTCTGGCATTTTTTTAAACAACATCCAATTGATCAGCACAAAGTAATCTGTCAAAAATGTTCAACTACCTTAAGCAGAGGGCAGAATCTGAAAAGTCTCAATACAAGTTGCATGCATAGACATTTAACCACCATGCATTTGCAAGCTTGGACTAACTACCAAACGTCCCTTAAGGTTGTAGCACCCTCGGCCAATGAAGCTACTCATCAACGCAACATCCCTTCCAGCAGTGTAGGGCCACCATTTTCTGCACCACCTGCAGTATCTGTGCAGGTTTCTTTGCCAGGCCAAAGCAGTCAGGGTCAGGGAATCTCCAGTTTCGTAGTAGGAAACACTGCATCTAGGGCACCGGCGGCAACAATACCATCTCCCACCGTCTCTCAGTCTGCCATGTCCACCGGCACCCCCGCTAGTTCCACGATCTCCAGCTCTCCAGTCCAGCTCACCCTACATGAGACTATGGTTAGAAAAAGGAAGTACTTAGCCTCGCATCCGCGTACACAGGGTTTGAACGCCCACATAGCTAGACTAATCTCGTTAGAGATGATGCCCTACCGGTTAGTTGAAAGCGAAGCTTTCAAAGACCTGATGGACTACGCTGTACCACGCTACGAGCTACCCAGTCGACACTTTTTTTCCAGAAAAGCCATCCCAGCCCTCCACCAGCATGTTAAAGAGCGCATCGTCCATGCACTCAGGCAATCTGTGAGCACAAAGGTGCACCTGACAACAGATGCATGGACCAGTAGGCATGGCCAGGGACATTACGTGTCCATCACGGCACACTGGGTAAATGTGGTGGATTCAGGGTCCACAGGGGACAGCAAGTTTGGGACAGTTCTGCCTAGCCCACGGTCTAGGAAACAGTTGGCTGTAGCCGTTCGCACCCCCTCCTCCTCCTCCTCGTCCTCCTGCAGAAGCGAGAGCTCGTCCACAGACCGCAGTCGCACAACCACTCCATCCGCAGCTGCCACTGTTGCACACCAGGTCTCCCATTATGGGGCAGCTACTGGCAAACGTCAGCAGGCTGTATTGGCTATGAAGTGTTTGGGCGACAACAGACACACCGCGGAAGTTCTGTCCGAGTTCTTGCAGCAAGAAACACAGTCGTGGCTGGGCACTGTAGATCTTGAGGCAGGCAAGGTAGTGAGTGATAACGGAAGGAATTTCATGGCTGCCATCTCCCTTTCCCAACTGAAACACATTCCTTGCCTGGCTCACACCTTAAACCTGGTGGTGCAGTGCTTCCTGAAAAGTTATCCGGGGTTATCCGACCTGCTCCTCAAAGTGCGTGGACTTTGCGCACATATCCGCCGTTCGCCTGTACACTCCAGCCGTATGCAGACCTATCAGCGTTCTTTGAACCTTCCCCAGCATCGCCTAATCATAGACGTTGTTACAAGGTGGAACTCAACACTGCACATGCTTCAGAGACTGTGCGAACAGAGGCGGGCTGTTATGTTTTTGTGGGAGGATACACATACACGGGCAGGCAGTAGGATGGCAGACATGGAGTTGTCAGGTGTGCAGTGGTCGAAGATTCAAGACATGTGTCAAGTCCTTCAGTGTTTTGAGGAATGCACACGGCTGGTTAGTGCAGACAACGCCATAATAAGCATGAGCATCCCCCTAATGTGTCTGCTGATGCAAAGTTTGACGCACATAAAGGATCAGGCGTCTGCACCAGAGGAAGAGGAAAGCCTTGATGACAGTCAGCCATTGTCTGGTCAGGGCAGTGTACAGGACGAGGTAGCGGGCGATGAGGAGGTGGAGGATGAGGAGGATGATGGGGATGAGTATATTTTTAATGAGGAAGCTTTCCCGGGGTCATTGGAAATTGGTGGCGCGGCAAGGGCGGGTTCTGGTCTTTTGAGGGACACAAGTGACGTAGATTTGCCTGCAACTGCCCCTCAACCAAGCACAACCGCAAATTTGACAACTGGAACTTTGGCCCACATGGCGGATTATGCCTTGCGTATCCTCAAAAGGGACACACGCATTACAAAAATGATGAACGATGACGATTACTGGTTGGCCTGCCTCCTTGATCCTCGCTATAAAGGCAAATTGCAAAATATTATGCCACATGAGAACTTGGAACTAATATTAGCAACAAAACAATCAACTCTTGTTGACCGTTTTCTTCTGGCATTCCCTGCACACAGCACAGATCGTTCTCACACGAGCTCCAGGGACCAGCAGACCAGAGGTGTTAGAGGGGCAGAAATCAGAAGTGGCGTTGGCCAGAGGGGTTTTCTGACCAGGTTGTGGAGTGATTTTGCTATGACCGCAGACAGGACAGGTACTGCAGCATCAATTCAAAGTGACAGGAGACAACATTTGTCCAGTATGGTTACAAACTATTTTTCATCCCTTATCGACGTTCTCCCTCAACCGTCATTCCCATTTGATTACTGGGCATCCAAATTAGACACCTGGCCAGAATTGGCAGAATATGCATTGCAGGAGCTTGCTTGCTTGCTCGGCAGCTAGTGTCCTATCAGAAAGAGTATTCAGTGCTGCAGGTTCAATACTAACTGAAAAAAGGACTTGTCTGGCTACCCAAAATGTAGATGATCTAACCTTCATTAAAATGAACCACAACTGGATTTCGAAATCTTTTGCCCCACCTTGCCCGGCTGACACCTAACTTTCCTATGAAAAGGTCTTGCCTGTGGACTCTTCTGAATGACTTTTCCAATCTCGTAATTTTCTGCACCTGATTGTCCAGCATACGACATGTTTACTCCTAATAAAATGGCCAAACTCCCCACACGGGGCCGTGGTATCGCCACTTTGCGCCAGCACCCGTGAGAGTGCTGTTTGTCTGAAGAGGTGGGTGTGCCCGCTTTTGGTCGACGGCACTGCCACTGGGTCCCTCATAGTACAATAAAGTGTCTCTGGCGGTGGTGGTGCGCACCCAACGTCAGACACACCATTGTAATATGAGGGGCCCTGGGCCTGTACCGCCGGCCACAAGACAGTTCCCCCCCCCAGCTCAAACAGTGCTCTACCACTAGCAAAATTATCTCTACCAATGTTTAGTCTATGCGCTGACATCCTTCAATGCCTGGCACTGACAATACCATTGTTTTCACATTTTTGTTATGTTAGGCCTTCGAAGCCTGTCTGCGGTCCGTTCTTTCTACAACTACTACACTGACCAGGCCACTGCTGGCCGTGTTCCCCTGGAACCAATTTAAACTTGCCTACAGCCAGCCCAATTTTGTTATGTTAGGCCTTCTTAGCCTGTCTGCCGTCACTCCTTCCACTAGACTTCCACTGACCAGACCACTGTTGCCCGTGTACCCCTGGAACCAATTTTAAATTGCCAACAGCCAAATGTTATTATGTTAGGCCTTTGATGCCTGTCTGCCGTCACTCCTTCCACTAGACTTCCACTGACCAGACCACTGTTGCCCGTGTACCCCTGGAACCAATTTTAAATTGCCAACAGCCCAATGTTATGATGTTAGGCCTTTGATGCCTGTCTGCCGTCACTCCTTCCACTAGGCCTCCACTGACCTGTCTACTGCTGCCCGTGTACCCCTTGAACCAACATCATAAAATAAAAAAAAAAGTATTTTGCTTATAAAAAAGAAAATACTGGTGAGATATCAAATGCAGACATTTTAACATTAAAAACAAACACACAACTAAAATCTGGTACAGTACTAAAAATGGCCACCAGCTACAATTACTTTCTCCTGCAAGTAGTTAACTGAAAGGTTTTTTAAATTGAAAACACAGATATGGCATCATATGTCCTGTCGCGTCATCTTTATATTATTGCCGAGAAGATGCAAAACAATGAAAATAATAAAATCATTAATTACCAAAATAATAGAGAAAGTCAACACCACATTGCAAATAAACATTCATTCCAAATAAAGAAGCAGGGCGCGTCCGAGGGTGAGTATATACCTAATAAGAATATAATCACCCTCGGACGCGCAATGCTTATTTCCAACAGCCTTCCTTCCTAAGAATCAGCCCTTCCGTGGTGTAGAGAGACGTTGTGTTACACTCCAAGGTGTTCTCCAGGTTGCCTTTCCTGAGCTTCGATCTTCCGGCTCTCGTTTAGTAGTTGTTGGAAACTACGCTGCATTAGGCCTTCAAATTGGGTATGGGGTGTAGAGAGATGGTGTGTTCCACTCCAAGGTGTTCCCCAGGTTGCCTTTCCTGAGCTTCGATCTTCCGGCTCTCGTTTAGTAGTTCTTGGAAACTACACTGCATTAGGCCTTCAAATTGGGTATGGGGTGTAGAGAGAGGGTGTGTTACACTCCAAGGTGTTCCCCAGGTTGCCTTTCCTGAGCTTCGATCTTCATGCTCTCGTTTAGTAGTTGTCGGAAACTACGCTGCATTAGGCCTACAAATTGGGTATGGGGTGTAGAGAGAGGGTTTGTTACACTCCAAGGTGTTCCCCAGGTTGCCTTTCCTGAGCTTCGATCTTCCGGCTCTCGTTTAGTAGTTGTTGGAAACTACGCTGCATTAGGCCTTCAAATTGGGTATGGGGTGTAGAGAGAGGGTGTGTTACACTCCAAGGTGTTCCCCAGGTTGCCTTTCCTGAGCTTCGATCTTCCGGCTCTCGTTTAGTAGTTCTTGGAAACTACACTGCATTAGGCCTTCAAATTGGGTATGGGGTGTAGAGAGAGGGTGTGTTACACTCCAAGGTGTTCCCCAGGTTGCCTTTCCTGAGCTTCGATCTTCCGGCTCTCGTTTAGTAGTTCTTGGAAACTACACTGCATTAGGCCTACAAATTGGGTATGGGGTGGAGAGAGATGGTGTGTTACACTCCAAGGTGTTCCCCAGGTTTCCTTGCCATTGCTTCGGTCTTCCGACTCTCGTTTAGTAGTTGTAGAAAAGTACACTGCATTAGGCCTACAAAATGGGTATGGGGTGGAGAGAGATGGTGTGTTACACTCCAAGGTGTTCCCCAGGTTGCCTTTCCTGAGCTTCTATCTTCAGGCTCTCATTAAATTGTGGTTAAATGGAACAACTGCATTTGGCGTACTAGTTGGTTTGGGGCCTACTATCGGTGTCTGCCACTCCTTGCTGTTCTCCTGGTTTCCTGTCCTGAAATTCCATTTTCAGGCTCTCGTTAAGTAGTTGTTAATGTTAGACTGCATTTGGCCTACTAGTTGGGTTGGGGCCTACTATCGGTGTCTGCCACTCCTTGCTGTTCTCCTCCACTGAACAAAGCTGTGCCGCCTGTTTACTACGGTTGCCAATTTTGAACTGCATTTCGACTACTTACTGATTTGGCCCTACTCTCTGTGTCAGCCTCTCATTCCAGTTGTCCTCCACTGCAATGCCCCCTGGTTATTCCTGTGTTACCAATTTTGAACTGCATTTAGCCCACTTTATTCTTTGGGCCTATATCTGTGTTTCCACTTCATCGTGCCCATTGCCCAGCCAGAGATAGATGAGTCTGCTGGTACATTGACCCATAACGCAATATTCCCCGTGCATGCTACACAACAACATTGTGATCCTGCTGAAAGTCAGGTTGCTCTTCCCGCATACCATACCACCTTACACGGGGACAAAGAGGAAGGTGCAGATGAAAGTGCAGGTTCCTTCATCAGGTGGGGGGAGGAATACTAGTTGGCGACGTCACTGGCACAGGGCCTCTCATAGTACGCAAAAGTGTTGCTGCCGGTGGGAGGCGCCCCCGCCGTGCAAACACACCGCTGTACTTTGAGGGGCCCTGTGCCAGTGCCAATGCCAACAAGTGGGCCCCCCCTGCTTGCTCAGGATCACAGCACTTGCAAAGTTGAAATACTTACCTCTCCCTGCTCCACTGCCGTGACGTGGTCCAGATTTCCTGGGCCCACTAATTACTTGAACCAGCCCTACCCCACACAACTTTAGCCAAATGACCCCCAATTTCAAATGCCTTCCAATTATTATAAGGTAAATTACGCTTGACAAGCTTCATTAAGAAGAATGGATGGTTTTGACATTAAAATGGGCACTCTAGGTGTTTTCCTGGCCCCCACTCACTGCCGACTATGCTGCCCCATTGACTTGCATTGGGTTTCGTGTTTCGGTCGATCCCGACTTTTCGCCATAATTGGCCGATTTCACTCGACCCGACTTTTGAGATAGTTGGGTTTCGCGAAACCCGGCTCGACTCTAAAAAGGTCAAGGTCGCTCAACTCTATTCACTAAGATTGATCTTCGGGGTGCGTATAATCTTATACGAATAAAGCAAGGTGATGAGTGGAAAACCGCATTTAATACGCCTGAGGGCCATTTTGAGTATTTGGTAATGCCTTTCGGACTTTCTAATGCTCCTTCAGTCTTCCAGTCCTTTATGCACGATATTTTACGTGAATATCTGGATAAATTTATGATTGTGTATTTGGATGATATTTTGGTTTTTTCTGATGACTGGGAGTCTCATGTTCAGCAGGTCAGGAAGGTGTTTCAGGTCCTGCGGGCTAATTCCTTGTTTGTAAAGGGCTCAAAGTGTCTCTTTGGAGTCCAGAAGATTTCTTTCTTGGGGTATATTTTTTCCCCTTCTACTATTGAGATGGATCCCGTCAAGGTTCGGGCTATTTGTGACTGGACGCAGCCTGCATCTCTTAAGAGTCTGCAGAAGTTCTTAGGCTTTGCTAATTTCTATCGTCGTTTTATAACTAATTTTTCTAGTGTTGTTAAGCCTTTGACGGATTTGACTAAGAAGGGTGCTGATGTTGCTGATTGGTCTCCTGCGGCTGTGGAGGCCTTTCAGGAACTTAAACGCCGGTTTTCTTCTGCTCCTGTGTTGCGTCAGCCTGATGTTTCGCTTCCTTTCCAAGTTGAGGTTGATGCTTCCGAGATTGGAGCGGGGGCGGTTTTGTCACAGAGAAGCTCCGATTGCTCGGTGATGAAGCCATGTGCGTTCTTTTCTAGAAAATTTTTGCCCGCTGAGCGGAATTATGATGTGGGTAATCGGGAACTTTTGGCCATGAAGTGGGCATTTGAGGAGTGGCGTCATTGGCTGGAGGGTGCTAGACATCGTGTGGTGGTCTTGACTGATCACAAAAATCTGATTTACCTTGAGTCTGCCAGGCGTCTGAATCCTAGACAGGCTCGTTGGTCACTGTTTTTCTCTCGTTTCAATTTTGTGGTTTCATACCTGCCAGGTTCAAAGAATGTGAAGGCGGATGCTCTTTCTAGGAGTTTTGTGCCTGACTCCCCTGGAAATTCTGAGCCCACTGGTATCCTTAGGGATGGGGTGATTTTGTCGGCCGTCTTCCCAGACTTGCGATGTGCTTTGCAGGAGTTTCAGGTGGGTAAACCTGATCGTTGTCCGCCTGAGAGATTGTTTGTTCCGGATAGTTGGACCAGTAGAGTCATCTCCGAGGTCCATTCTTCTGCGTTGGCAGGTCATCCTGGAATATTTGGTACTAGAGACTTGGTGGCCAGGTCTTTTTGGTGGCCTTCCTTGTCGAGGGATGTGCGTTCTTTTGTGCAGTCTTGTGAGGTTTTTGCTCGGGCTAAGCCTTGCTGTTCTCGAGCCAGTGGATTGTTGTCACCTTTGCCTATCCCGAAGAGGCCTTGGACGCACATTTCCATGGACTTTATTTTGGATCTCCCTGTCTCTCAAAAAATGTCTGTCATCTGGGTTGTGTGTGACCGCTTTTATAAAATGGTTCATCTTGTACCCTTGCCTAAGTTGCCTTCCTCCTCTGAGTTGGTCCCTCTGTTTTTCCAGAACGTGGTTCGTTTGCATGGGATTCCGGAGAACATCGTTTCTGACAGGGGATCCCAGTTTGTGTCTAGATTTTGGCGGACGTTCTGTGCTAAGATGGGCATTGATTTGTCCTTTTCGTCTGCATTCCATCCTCAGACGAATGGCCAGATGGAACGAACTAATCAGACCTTGGAAACTTATTTGAGGTGTTTTGTTTCTGCTGATCAGGATGACTGGGTTACCTTTTTGCCGCTGGCCGAGTTTGCCCTTAATAATCGGGCTAGTTCTGCTACCTTGGTTTCTCCTTTCTTTTGTAATTCGGGGTTTCATCCTCGTTTTTCCTCTGGTCAGGTGGAGCCTTCTGATTATCCTGGAGTGGACATGGTGGTGGATGGGTTGCATCGGATTTGGAGTCATGTGGTGGACAATTTGAAGTTGTCCCAGGAGAAGGCTCAGCAGTTTGCTAATCGCCGTCGCCGCGTGGGTCCTCGACTTCGTGTTGGGGACTTGGTGTGGTTGTCTTCTCGTTTTGTTCCTATGAAGGTCTCTTCTCCTAAGTTCAAGCCTCGGTTCATCGGTCCTTATAGGATCTTGGAAATTCTTAACCCTGTGTCGTTTCGTTTGGATCTCCCGGCATCGTTTGCTATTCATAATGTGTTCCATCGGTCGTTGTTGCGGAGGTATGAGGTACCTGTTGTTCCTTCGCTTGAGCCTCCTGCTCCGGTGCTGGTGGAGGGAGAATTGGAGTATGTTGTGGAGAAGATCTTGGATTCTCGTGTTTCCAGACGGAAACTCCAATATTTGGTCAAGTGGAAGGGTTATGGTCAGGAGGATAATTCTTGGGTGGTTGCCTCTGATGTTCATGCTGATGATTTGGTCCGCGCTTTTCATAGGGCTCATCCTGGTCGCCCTGGTGGTTCTCGTGAGGGTTCGGTGACCCCTCCTCAAGGGGGGGGTACTGTTGTGAGTTCTGTTTTTGGGCTCCCTCTGGTGGTTACTGATGGTACTGGGTGATTTGTGTTCTGCTGTCTCTGGTGTCCACCTGTTCTATTAGGATTTGGGAGTTTCCTATTTAACCGGGCTTTCTTGTCATTTCCCCGCCGGCTATCAAGGTTATCAGAGTGTTTTGTTACCTCAGCTTCTGGCTTCAGTAATCTTCAGGACAAGCTAAGTTTTGATTTTCTTGTTCCACGTTTTGCTTTATTTTTGTCTTGTCCAGCTTGCATGTAATTGTTTCTTTGCTGCTGGTTGCTCTAGTGGGCTGTAATTGCTCCTCATGTTCCATGAGTTGGAACATGAGTTCAAGTAATTACAGGATGGTTTTTTGAAGGGTTTTTTGCTGACCGCGCAGTTTACTTTTGTATCCTCTGCTATCTAGTTTTAGCGGGCCTCATTTTGCTGAATCTGTTTTCATACTGTGTATGTGCCTTCCTCTCATTTCACCGTCATTATATGTGGGGGGGCTGCTATTTCTGTGGGGTATTTCTCTGGACGCAAGAGAGGTCTGTGTTTCTTCTAATAGGGGAAGTTAGATCTTCGGCTGGTGCGAGACGTCTAGGATCAACGTAGGCACGTTCCCCGGCTATTGTTATTTGTGTGTTCAGGTTTAGGGTCGCGGTCAGCTCAGGTTCCATTGCCCTAGAGCTCGTTGGTGCTTGTCCTTTTGTGACTCCCTGCCATTGGAATCATGACAACTCAACCTCTGTCCTGTGTCCTTGTGTGTCCCACATTGAGCATGGAGAAAAGAAAGAAGACAAAAGAACTGTCTGAGGACTTGAGAAACCAAATTGTGAGGAAGCATGAGCAATCTCAAGGCTACAAGTCCAACTCCAAAGACCTGAATGTTCCTGTGTCTACCGTGCGCAGTGTCATCAAGAAGTTTAAAGCCCATGGCACTGTGGCTAACCTCCCTAGATGTGGACGGAAAAGAAAAATTGACAAGAGATTTCAATGCAAGATTGTGCGGATGTTGGATGAAGAACCTCAACTAACATCCAAGTTCAAGCTGCCCTGCAGTCCGAGAGTACAACAGTGTCAACCCATACTATCCATCGGCGTCTGAATGAAAAGGGACTGTATGGTAGGAGACTCAGGAAGACTCCACTTCTTATCCCGAGACATAAAAAAGCCAGGCTGGAGTTTGCCAAAACTTACCTGAAAAAGCCTAAAACATTTTGGAAGAATGTTCTCTGGTCAGATGAGACAAAAGTAGAGCTTTTTGGGCAAAGGCATCAACATAGAGTTTACAGGAGAAAAAAAGAAGCATTCAAAGAAAAGAACACGGTCACTACAGTCAAACAAGGCGGAGGTTCCCTGATGTTTTGGGGTTGCTTTGCTGCCTCTGGCACTGGACTGCTTGACCGTGTGCATGGCATTATGAAGTCTGAAGACTATCAACAAATTTTGCCGCATAATGTAGGGCCCAGTGTGAGAAAGCTGGGTCTCCCTCAGAGGTCATGGGTCTTCCAGCAGGACAATGACCCAAAACACACTTCAAAAAGCACTAGAAAATGGTTTGAGAGAAAGCACTGGAGACTTCTAATGTGGCCAGCAATGAGTCTAGACCTGAATCCCATAAAACACCTGTGGAGAGATCTAAAAATGGCAGTTTGGAGAAGGCACCCTTCAAATATCAGGGACTTGGAGCAGTTTGCCAAAGAAGAATGGTCTACAATTCCAGCAGAGCATTGTAAGAAACTCATTGATGGTTACCGGAAGCAGTTGCCGTTACCGCCGGCATTAACCCTGTGTGAGCGGTGAGCGGAGGGGAGTATGCGGGCGTCGAGCACTGACTGTGGGGAGTAAGGAGCGGCCATTTTCTTCCGGACTGTGCCCGTCGCTGATTGGTGGTGGCTGTTTTGCCACGAGCAATCAGCGACTTGGATTTCCATGACAGACAGAGGCCGCGACCAATGAATATCCGTGACAGACAGCCAGACAGACAGACAGATGGAAGTGACCCTTAGACAATTATATAGTAGATGAGACTCAACCATTGAAGTCCATGGTGGACAAGAAAATGGAGTCTGATACGGATCAATAGTATAGCATCTTACTTTCACGGATACATTGCAATTATTAAACTTTATTTGTTCATGAACATGGTAAAAATGTTGATGTATAAATATGGATGCCACATGGGTGCTTCATAGATGCCACATGGGTGCTTCATAGATGCGACATGTACATAAATTATGGAAACATAAATGACACACGGATGTCACATGAATAACAATACAGATAAAAACCATCCAAGTTTTCTGGATAAAAATCAAATAACTTTTATAAGCTCATCTGTCCTCAGCCTAGGCTTTCGGTCACAAGAGCACATAACATAGCCGAATGCTATGTGATGTTTTATCAAATAGCCCAATGTTATACCATGGAGCAGCGCAGATCTGTGATTTTTTTCTAATGCCGATTCTTCATGAGAAAAGAATTGCAGCATACTGCGAGTGCATCTGATAGATGGATTAGCACAGAGAAAATGGAGAAGATGGAGAAATTAAGTTCTCTGTCTTCTCTGCACCTGAGATGCGATTCTCTCATCTGAGAGAATACCAGCTCAGTAAACTGACACTTTCGCATGAGAGAATCTATGGTCGTGTGACCCTGGCCTAAGGAGAAAACTATCATGGATTCTATTAGAAAAAAGCAATTGAGACTGTGCTAATCCATGACAGCTAATGAAGGCAACAGTATCCTGACCACAGAGACCTCACATCAAGCTTGAATTACTGCAAGTTACATTATAAATTGAGAAAAGTCTGGAACCAGAAGGAGCTTGTAGTAACTGCATAACTGCAACTATTCTAACCCAACATCATATGGAAAAATAATTTTTCTACCAGCTGTCAGAGGTGTCCATAGACTTTAATTTAAAAAACAAATGATAGATAAATTGGGTAAGAAAGAAAATAAGTGAGCTTACACAATATTAATTAGAAGAATGAGATGGTTGTTTTCTGACATGAAAGCCTTTTGTTTTATTCTCAGAGCTATTGCATGGATTGTAGAACATTTCAGAGATGTATACGTGACACAAACAATATTTCTTTATCTTGACTTTTTACTATAATGGCAAACAGATTTTCAAAATCATTTGCCAGCTTCCTCTTATTAAAACACATGACTTCATTGTTCAATAATTATCTTATTGTTGGAACTATAATTGGAACAAAAAATTTACTTGGATTCAAGAGTCAGCTGCCAAATATGAGTGAGCCAACTCAATCTTTGGCCTTCTACTCTAAAACTTACAACCCAAGCTCAGGATGTGGTAAAGTGTCAAAATTCTTTCCACGAATGAAAATACTTTTTTCTAATTAAACACATTAGTGGAAGGGAAACTCTATGTGTTCTTAATAATATTCTAAAAACAATATTTGTCTAGTTTCACATGTTGCTATATAAAGCAAATATTAAGAATTATTACCAGTGGTGCTGTAAATATTCTCAGTAATAGATTTCTGTTAGATAGTGTACGATCAGTAAACCATTAAGATGAGGCCCTTTAAATAACATTAAAGGGAACCTGTCACCCCGTTTTTTCAGATTGAGATATAAATACTGTTAAATAGGGCCTGCGCTGTGCGTTACAATAGTGTATGCAGTGTACCCTGATTCCCCACCTATGCTGCGAAATATATTACCAAAGTCGCCGTTTTCGCCTGTCAATCAGGCTGGTCAGGTCAGGTGGGCGTGGTGACATCGCTGTTTCTTCCCCAGCTTTCCGTTGGTGGCGTAGTGGTGTGCGCATGTCCAAGTGCCCGAATCCACTGTGCGCAGGTGAAGAAAAAGCGCGCGATCTGCGCTATTACCCTTGGCATCGGTGGGGGCGGCCATCTTCCTGAGGCCACGCGTGCACAGATGGAGTGCTCTGCTGCACGGGGCTTCAGGAAAATGGCCGCGGGATGCCGCGCGTGCGCAGATGGAGATCGCGGCGGCCATTTTCCTGAAGCCGAGATGCAAACTGCGATGTCACCATGCCCACCTGACCTGACCAGCCTGATTGACAGGCGAAAACGGCGACTTTGGTAATGTATTTCGCAGCATAGGTGGGGAATCGGGGTACACTACATACACTATTGTAACGCACAGCACAGGCCCTATTTAACAGTATTTTTATCTCAATATGAAAAATTGGGGTGACAGGTTCCCTTTAAAATGTGATTGTATATTTTTTCTAAAAGTCAAGTTAAAGTCACAGTAATGAATATATTAAGGGGCATTTGTCTGCATAGGGAAGGTTCACCAAGTAAAATTTGATATGGCTCACCTGGTGAGAGTGGTTCTCTAAAGGTACCGTTACACTAAACGACTTACCAACGATCACGACCAGCGATACGACCTGGCTGTGATCATTGGTAAGTCGTTGTGTGGTCGCTGGGGAGCTGTTACACAGACAGCTCTCTCCAGCGACCAACGATCCGGGAAAAGACGTCGGCATCTTTGAAACTGTCTTCAACGATGCCGAAGTCCCCGGGTAACCAGGGTAAACATCGGGTTACTAAGTGCAGGGCCACGCTTAGTAACCCGATATTTACCCTGGTTACCATTGTAAAAGTAAAAAAAAAAACACTACATACTAACATTCCGATGTCTGTCACGTCCCCCACCATCAGCTCCCCGCACTGACTGTGAACACATCGCTAGATCGGCGTCACACACGCCGATCTAGCGATGACAGCGGGGTGATCAGCGACCAAAAAAAGGTCCTGATCATTCCCCACGACCAATGATCTCCCAGCAGGGGCCTGATCGTTGGTCGCTGTCACACATGAAGATATCGTTAGCGGGATCGTTGCTACATCACAAAAAGCGTGACGTTGCAACGATATCGTTAACGAAATCGTTATGTGTGAAGGTACCTTAAGCCATAGGTCAGGGTGAGCAACACGGACTAAAGACAATGGCATAGCAGGTATGACTTCCCTGTTGGCACATGAATCTGCCAGGACCAAGCCAACTCGGTATGCAAGATGGCAGGCAGATAAACTCCAGAAAAACACAGAGCTAGATGAATGAGTGTGCATGCACAGGAACTATAGATGTATAATCAATCCAGGACTACAAGCAAACAAATGGTTAAAGGCAAAGTTGCATGGTATCAGCAGACCCATTGCTTTTGGCAGGCAAATAGGCAATCATGAAGAAAGGCAAACTGAATACTTGCTTGTAGAGAGGATATACACTGCTGTAGCAGTGTTACAGTGTGAACAGAACCAAGGAAGAGTTTGCTATGCTTAATGCAGATGAAGAATTAAATACAGGTCTGAGCCAGGAAATAATAATAATAATAATAATAATAATAATAGTAATCTCTTTATTTATATAGTGCCAACATATTCCACAGCGCTTTACATACATTTTTATCGCTGTCCCCAATGGGGCTCACAATTTAAATTCCCTATCAGTATGTCTTTGGAAAGTGGGAGGAAACCAGAGAACACGGAGGAAACCCACTCAAACACAGGGAGAACATTTTGTCCTTGGTGGGATTTGATCCCAGGACTCCAGCGTTGCAAGGCTGGAAATAGATGATAAATAACAGTTCACTGAAGAGATGATTGCCAGCTGAGGGAAATGGATAGTATGGCAAATTCTAGAACACGGTAACTGAATACAAAGCTCAATGAAAACTCAGACAGCACATAAGCTTCTGAGTTTCATGCACACGTGGTAGTAAACATAGGGATACAGAATCTAAGCATGAAAAAACTGCACAAATCCCACCTGATTCCTGTACATACTTTAGTATCCAGTAACACAGACTGTAGCGGCTTCAGCATGACCTGGATAAACTCTGAAGGTAAAAACTAGGGAAGACAACTTAGACCTGGCTCCCTTAAAAGGTCATCAAGTGTATCACATATCTTCTAAGAAATCGAGGGAGAGTGCTAGGTAAGAAAGAAACCCCAGCAATACACTTATCTGACTGGCCTAGAAACTCAGAAGTAGGACTAGAACTCCAAGCAGAATCCACTGAAGACTATCACCAGCAGAGAAGACTGTCAGGGGGTAGGTTTAAATAGTAGTACCTGTAGTGTGATAGGACAGGCTAGATAACAAATGATAAACTGTTTCTGTCCAAAAAGAATGAACAAAGGCAAAAGGTAATTAATGTCAGCGCCTGCTGTGACTCAGCAGACAGAGACGCCAACAGAAGAGTACAGGACCGCTGGATTGAATCCCGAGGTATGACAGTACCCCCTCTCCACAATAGGTCACTGGACCAGCCGACATCCCCATTCCCAGATATCATTGCCAGTACTTTTTTATGACACGATCTGCATGCATATCTTCCTCTTTAGCCCAGGATTTGTCTTCTGGGCCGTAACCCTTCCACTTAACCAAATACTGCAGCTGGCATCTGACACGTTTGGAACCCAAAACTCTCTCTACTTCAAACTCCTGATCCTCCTCTAAATCCATCTTAACAGTATCCCGAGGACTAGGTGTCCCCTCAAACCTTTTAAGCAAAGAGGAATGAAAGGAATTATTGATCCTTCATGCCACTGGGAGGAGTTTGATCGTCACAGGATTGAGGATCTTAATTACCTTATACAGACAAACTTGGGAGCAAATTTTCTAGATGGTACTTTGAGAGGTACAGTTTTTGAGGATAACCACACAAATTCTCCTACCCTAAAAATAGGAGCAATCCTATGTCTTTGGTTAGCAGTTCTCTTGACCTAATCACAAGTCGCCAAAAGAACTTTTTCAACCTCCTTCCATACCTTAATCAAGGTGAAGAAAATTTCCACTCACTCCTCTGGTACAGAGATCTGCAACTCTGAAAAATTCCCCAACACATGATGAAAACCTCTACAACAAAAAAAAGGCAAGGCACCGCTAACTGTAGAGGTACTATTATTGAGAGAAAACTCAGCAAGAGGTAGAAATTCAACCTAATCCTCCTGATTAGATGAACCAAAACATCTTAAGTACTGTTCGACCTCCTGATTCATTCAAAGTGGTAATGAACAGAAAAGCTTGGCACAGCTGCACCGCTCCAGGGCTTCAAATAGATACAGACTCTGGGATCTCAGGTGCTACACCATGTGCCCCTGAGGAAGGAGCTGCCCGCTCTGAAACGCGCTTCGGGGTCGGGTCCAGTTACTTACCTATCCTGCATATATTCGGTAATCTATTTATGCCTGATGGCTGATGTTATCTCTATTAAAGCTGTGGCACTAGTCCAATATTTGTTTTTGCAGCTATGGATATCCATCTCAATGTGGCTTACTAGTATGATATAGCAGGGTTTGTGTTTGTGTTTCGGCCCATTTTCCATGGTCATTTACACATATGTGTTCCCCTATTTGCACCAGTGAGGTTCTTTTTGGTATTTTTAATGTTACTCAATAAAGGTTACATTTTATGGGACTTTATGGCTGCATATTCTTTCTTTTATTTCTCACTATGTAAAGGTAATAGAGCAAATGTCCAAATCCCAAATTAAAATAGCTGATGGCACTCACCGTCCCATAAATGTTGTTTATTGGGTATTACCATACCTAAAAACAATGGTAGCAAAGTATGAAGTGGAAACACACCGGTGACGGCCGTTTTGTGCTAGTATTCGTTTCTACGGACCCGTAGAAGAGCATACTAGCGCGAAACAGCCATCGTCAAGTGCATTTCCACTTCATACTTTCCTGCCATTGTTTCTATGTAATATCCAAATAAAGAACATTTATGGAATGGTGAGTGCCATCTGTTATTTTATTTTGGGATTTGGACATTTGCTCTTGATATATTCTTTCTGTTTGACCATTAATCTCGGGGGTTAACCTCAGGTGAATGAAAGTTTAATGCCTAATCAGGAGCAAAAATTAAGCTGGAAGATGGCCAAAAACCGTGACCCTCTGTCAGAAATAATATTTTTAAAGACACCATGTAATATAACAATGTGTGAGATGAACAATGCAGCCAGATTTTTAGACATTGGAAATTTATGCAAATTTCTGGAATTTAAACCTAATCCTCCTGATTACGTGAAACAAGGCATCTTAAGTACTGTTCAACCTCTTGATTCATTCTCTGTCTGACCATTAGTTTCGGTGTGGTAATGTGAGGAGAATGAAAGCTTAATACCTAATTTGGGGCAAAAACCAGAAGTTGGCCAAAAACTGGACTCCTCTGTCAGAAAAAATGTTTTTAGGGACATCATGTAATATAACAATGTGCGAGATAAACAACGCAGCCAGATTTTTAGTCGTTGGAAATTTCTGCAGCAGAACCAAATGAACCATTGCTGAAACTGTCCACCACCACCAACACTGCCATATTACCCCCCAAATATGCAGACTGGTGACGAAGTCCATGGACAAGTGAGTCCAGGGCTGAGATGGGAAGTCATGAGAAAACCTGCTGAGGCTTGTCGAGACTCGCCTAAGGCCCTGGCACAAACACTGCACTTCCAGACATAATCATCAATGACTTTACATGTGATTTGCCAACACAGAATCATGTACTTCGTCAAGAAGATCCATGCGTAACAAAAAGCTTGTTCACGGGTAAGCTCTCCGGGGCACCATCCTGATCTTGAATGCATTGTGTGTGATCGATCCTCACAGCATCCACATCCACCTTTTTGCTGAGAATTTTGAAAGGATTCTTGTCCCTCAGCTCTGGAACACAACTACATAACAAAGAATCAGCTTTGTCCTTCCTAGACCCAGGGACTTCCGACGCTAAAAAGAGAGTAAAGAAATATGCCCACTGGGCTTAACTACTATCAAGACGTTTTGCGGTGTCAATATATAGAAGGACTTCATGATCCGTAAAGACCGTTACCTTATGTCTAGCTCCCTCCAACCAATGTCTCCATTCTTCGAATGCTCTCTTAACTGCCAAGAGTTTTGTCCTCAATATCATAGTTAGACACGGCTTGTGAACATTTCTGAGAAAAAAAGCACTAGGAAGACGGTAACCATCTCTCTTTTGCAAGAGAATGACAGATATCGACACAGAAGAAGCATCTACCTCCACCAAAATAGGCAAGTTAACCACAAGGAGTTGACTGAGGGCAATGGTCTTCAAGAAGGCTGTTTTCAAAGTATTAACCCCTTCCCGACCTGTGACACAGCGTATGCGTCATGAAAGTCGGTGCCAATCCGACCTGTGACGCATATGCTGTGTCACAGAAAGATCGCGTCCCTGCAGATCGGGTGAAAGGGTTAACTCCCATTTCACCCGATCTGCAGGGACAGGGGGAGTGGTAGTTTAGCCCAGGGGGGGTGGCTTCACCCCCTCGTGGCTACGATCGCTCTGATTGGCTGTTGAAAGTGAAACTGCCAATCAGAGCGATTTGTAATATTTCACCTAAAAAAATTGTGAAATATTACAATCCAGCCATGGCCGATGCTGCAATATCATCGGCCATGGCTGGAAATACTAATGTGCCCCCACCCCACCCCACCGATCGCCCCCCCAGCCCCCCGATCTGTGGCCCGCTCCCCTCCGTCCTGTGCTCTGCTCCCCCGTCCTCCTGTCCGCTCCCCCCGTGCTCCAATCACACCCCCCCGTGCTCCAATCAAACCCCCCCGCACTCCGATCCCCCCCGTGCTCCGAACCACCCCCCCTGCACACCGATCCACCCCCCCGCACAGCGATCCACCCGCCCGCACACCGATCACTCTCCCCCATGCTCCGATCCCTCCCCCCCCGTGCTCCGACGCCCCCCCGTGCCCTGATCTCCCCCCCCCTGTGCCCTGATCTCCCCCCCTTATACTTACCGATCCTGGCGGGGTCCGTCCGTCTTCTTCCCCGAGCGCCGCCATGTTCCAAAATGGCGGGCGCATGCACAGTGCGCCCGCCGAATCTGCCGGCCGGCAGATTCGTTCCAATGTGAATTTTGATCACTGTGATATAATCTATCACAGTGGTCAAAATAAAAAAACAGTAAATGACCCCCCCCATTTGTCCCCCATAGATAGGGACAATAATAAAATAAAGAATTTTTTTTTTTTTTCACTAAGGTTGGAGTTAGAACTAGGGTTAGGGTTAGGGTTAGGGTTAGGGCTAGGGTTAGGGGTAGGGTTAGGGGTAGGGTTAGGGGTAGGGGTAGGGGTAGGGTTAGGGTTAGGGGTAGGGTTAGGGGTAGGGTTAGGGTTAGGGTTTCGGTATGTGCACACGTATTCTGGTCCTCTGCGGATTTTTCCGCAGCGGATTTGATAAATCCGCAGTGCTAAACCGCTGCGGATTTATGGCAGATTTACCGCGGTTTTTCTGCGCATTTCACTGCGGTTTTACAACTGCGATTTTCTATTGGAGCAGTTGTAAAACCGCTGTGGAATCCGCAGAAAGAAGTGACATGCTGCGGAATGTAAACCGCTGCGTTTCCGTGCAGTTTTTCCGCAGCATGTGTACAGCGATTTTTGTTTCCCATAGGTTTACATTGAAATGTAAACTCATGGGAAACTGCTGCGGATCCGCAGCGTTTTCCGAAGCGTGTGCACATACCTTTAGAATTAGGCTATGTGCACACGGTGCGGATTTGGCTGCGGATCCACAGCGGATTGGCCGCTGCGGATCCGCAGCAGTGTTCCATCAGGTTTACAGTACCATGTAAACCTATGGAAAACCAAATCCGCTGTGCCCATGGTGCGGAAAATACCGCACGGAAACGCTGCGTTGTATTTTCCGCAGCATGTCAATTCTTTGTGCGGATTCCGCAGCGTTTTACACCTATTCCTCAATAGGAATCCGCAGGTGAAATCCGCAGTAAATCCGCAGGTAAAACGCAGTGCCTTTTACCCGCGGATTTTTCAAAAATGGTGCGGAAAAATCTCACACGAATCCGCAACGTGGGTACATAGCCTTAGGGTTAGGGTTGGGTTGGAATTAGGGTTGTGGTTAGGGTTAGGGGTGTGTTGGGGTTAGGGTTGTGGTTAGGGTTACGGCTACAGTTGGGATAAGGGTTAGGGGTGTGTTGGCGTTAGAATTGAGGGGTTTCCACTGTTTAGGCACATCAGGGGGTCTCCAAACGCAACATGGCGCCACCATTGATTCCAGCCAATCTTTTATTCAAAAAGTCAAATGGTGCTCCTTCCCTTCCGAGCCCCGACGTGTGCCCAAACAGTGGTTTACCCCCACATATGGGGTATCAGTGTACTCAGGACAAACTGGGCAACAATTACTGGGGTCCAATTTCTCCTGTTACCCTTGAGAAAATAAAAAATTGCTTGCTAAAACATCATTTTTGAGGAAAGTAAAATGATTTTTTATTTTCACGGCTCTGCGTTGTAAACGTCTGTGAAGCACTTGGGGGTTCAAAGTGCTCACCACATATCTAGATAAGTTCCTTGGGGGGTCTAGTTTCCAAAATGGGGTCACTTGTGGGGGGTTTCTACTGTTTAGGCACACCAGGGGCTCTGCAAACGCAACGTGACGCCCGCAGACCATTCCATCAAAGTCTGCATTTCAAAACGTCACTACTTGACTTCCGAGCCCCGACATGTGCCCAAACAGTGGTTTACCCCCACATATGGGGTATCAGCGTACTCAGGACAAACTGGGCAACAATTTCTGGGGTCCAATTTCTCTTGTTACCCTTGAGAAAATAAAAAATTGCTTGCTAAAACATCATTTTTGAGGAAAGAAAAATGATTTTTTATTTTCACGGCTCTGCGTTGTAAACGTCTGTGAAGCACTTGGGGCTTCAAAGTGCTCACCACATATCTAGATAAGTTCCTTGGGGGGTCTAGTTTCCAAAATGGGGTCACTTGTGGGGGGTTTCTACTGTTTAGGCACACCAGGGGCTCTGCAAACGCAACGTGACGCCCGCAGACCATTCCATCAAAGTCTGCATTTCAAAAGTCACTACTTCCCTTCTGAGCCCCGACGTGTGCCCAAACAGTGGTTTACCCCCACATATGGGGTATCAGCGTACTCAGGAGAAACTGGACAACAACTTTTGGGGTCCAATTTCTCCTGTAACCCTTGGGAAAATAAAAAATTCTGGGCTAAAAAATTATTTTTGAGGAAAGAAAACGTATTTATTATTTTCACTGCTCTGTGTTATAAACTTCTGTGAAGCACTTGGGGGTTCAAAGTGCTCACCTCACATCTAGATAAGTTCCTTTCGGGGTCTAGTTTCTAAAATGGGGTCACTTGTGGGGGGTTTCTACTGTTTAGCCACATCAGGGGCTCTGCAAACGCAACGTAACGCCCGCAGAGCATTCCATCAAAGTCTGCATTTCAAAATGTCACTACTTGACTTCCGAGCCCCGACATGTGCCCAAACTGTGGTTTACCCCCACATATGGGGTATCAGCGTACTCAGGAGAAACTGTACAACAACTTTTGGGGTCAAATTTCTCCTTTTACCCTTGGGAAAATAATAAATTGCAGGCTAAAAAATCATTTTAGAGAAAATAAAATTTTTATTTTATTTTCATGGCTCTGCGTTATAAACTTCTGTGAAGCACTTGGAAGTTCAAAGTCCTCACCACACATCTAGATTAGTTCCTTTGGGGGTCTAGTTTCCAAAATGGGGTCATATGTGGGGGATCTCCAATGTTTAGGCACACAGGGGCTCTCCAAACGTGACATGGTGTCCGCTAATGATTGGAGCTAATTTTCCATTTAAAAAGCCAATTGGCGTGCCTTCCCTTCCGAGCCCTGCCGTGCGCCCAAACAGTGGTTTACCCCCACATATGGGGTATCAGCGTACTCAGGACAAACTGGACAACAACATTTGCGGTCCAATTTCTCCTATTACCCTTGGCAAAATAGGAAATTCCAGGCTAAAAATCATTTTTGAGGAAAGAAAAATTATTTTTTATTTTCATGGCTCTGCATTATAAACTTCTGTGAAGCACCTGGGGGTTTAAAGTGCTCAATATGCATCTAGATAAGTTCCTTGGGGGGTCTAGTTTCCAAAATGGGGTCACTTGTGGGGGAGCTCCAATGCATAGGCACACAGGGGCTCTCTAAACGCGACATGGTGTCCGCTAACAATTGGAGCTAATTTTCCATTCAAAAAGTCAAATGGCGCGCCTTCCCTTCCGAGCCCTGCCGTGTGCCCAAACAGTGGTTTACCCCCACATATGAGGTATCGGCGTACTCGGGAGAAATTGCCCAACAAATTTTAGGATTCATTTTATCCTATTGCCCATGTGAAAATGAAAACTGAGGCGAAAAGAATTTTTTTGTGAAAAAAAAAGTACTTTTTCATTTTTACAGATCAATTTGTGAAGCACCTGAGGGTTTAAAGTGCTCAATATGCATCTAGATAAGTTCCTTGGGGGGTCTAGTTTCCAAAATGGGGTCATTTGTGGGGGAGCTCCAATGTTTAGGCACACGGGGGCTCTCCAAACACGACATGGTGTCCGCTAACGATGGAGATAATTTTTCATTCAAAAAGTCAAATGGCGCTCCTTCCCTTCCGAACCTTACCATGTGCCCAAACAGTGGTTTACCCCCACATGTGAGGTATCGGTGTACTCATGAGAAATTGCCCAACAAATTTTAGGATCCATTTTATCCTGTTGCCCATGTGAAAATGAAAAAAATTGAGGCTAAAAGAATTTTTTTGTGAAAAAAAAGTACTTTTTCATTTTTACGGATCAATTTGTGAAGCCCCCGGGGGTTCAAAGTTCTCACTATGCATCTAGATAAGTTCCTTGGGGCGTCTAGTTTCCAAAATGGGGTCACGTGTGGGGGAGCTCCAATTTTTAGGCACACGGGGGCTCTCCAAACGTGACATGGTGTCCGCTAAAGAGTGGAGCCAATTTTTCATTCAAAAAGTCAAATGGCGCTCCTTCCCTTCCAAGCCCTGCCGTGCGCCCAAACAGTGGTTTACCCCCACATATGAGGTATCAGCGTACTCAGGACAAATTGCACAACAACTTTCGTGGTTCAGTTTCTCCTTGTACCATTGGGAAAATAAAAAAAATGTTGCTAAAAGATAATTTTTGTGACTAAAAAGTTAAATGTTCATTTTTTCCTTCCATGTTGCTTCTGCTGCTGTGAAGCACCTGAAGGGTTAAAAAACTTCTTGAATGTGGTTTTGAGCACCTTGAGGGGTGCATTTTTTAGAATGGTGTCACTTTTGGGTATTTTCAGCCATATAGACCCCTCAAACTGACTTCAAATGTGAGGTGGTCCCTAAAAAAAATGGTTTTGTAAATTTTGTTGTAAAAATGAGAAATCGCTGGTCAAATTTTAACTCTTATAACTTCCTAGCAAAAAAAAATTTTGTTTCCAAAATTGTGCTGGTGTAAAGTAGACATGTGGGAAATGTTATTTATTAACTATTTTGTGTCACATAACTCTCTGGTTTAACAGAATAAAAATTCAAAATGTGAAAATTGCGAAATTTTCAAAATTTTCGCCAAATTTCCGTTTTTATCACAAATAAACGCAGAATTTATTGACCTAAATTTACCACTAACATGAAGCCCAATATGTCACGAAAAAACAATCTCAGAACCGCTAGGATCCGTTGAAGCGTTCCTGAGTTATTACCTCATAAAGGGACACTGGTCAGAATTGCAAAAAACGGCCAGGTAATTAAGGTCAAAATAGGCTGGGTCATGAAGGGGTTAAAAGTATTCACAAGCTTATTAGACCAGGAGGAGATGTTAATACCCTTTTTGGTCATATCAGTAAGAGGTTTAATTATGACTGAGAAGTTGTTAATGAACTTTAATCAATAGTTATCAAAGCCTAAAAACATTTGCAATGATTTGAGGTTTATTGGTTGCATCCAATCCATGACACTCTATACCTTAAAGGGAACCTGTCACCTGAATTTTGCGGGACTGGTTTTGGGACATATGGGTGGAGTTTTTGGGTGTTTGATTCACCCAATTGCTGATATTTGAATGGGATAATCAAGTGTAGAAATACTGTAATCAAATTCAATAGAGAAATCACATTCGATGAGATCTAAGGTAGAACCAAAATCTACAAATGCAGAAGTAACAATAAATACAGTTTCAGTGTCCAAAGATATTGGTAGAAAAAAAAAAACAGTTGTATGCATGAGAGATAATTTCAGACTCTTAGAACCTGCATCTTTACACCTCAGATTTTTTTTTACAATAAATCATAGCAACAGTACAAACAAAAATGAGCTGGTGCTCCTAGTTCAGTTCCCTCATTGGGATCTCGGCAAGCAACAATTTCCATAGGTTCACCCATGCCTTCCAAAGAAGAGGAAGAAGTAACAGCCTTATATGTGTCTTTATCCCTCAGACGTCTGTCTAAACGGACAGCCAGTGACATTGCCTCCTCCAGCATAAAAGGGTTGTAAACTATCAAATCTCTGATCTGACTATAAGTCCCTGTAAAAACTGGCTGTGGAGAGCCAGGTAATTTCAGAATGTCTCCACTGCCCAACGTCTGAATTGAGAGCAGAAATCTTCCACTTTACGATTACCCTGAACCAACATGCGAATCATGGACTCAGCAATCATGTCATAAATGAGTCCGTCACAGAAAAAAAAGAGTCAGAAGAAAACACTGGACTCATCTGGAGAATCACCAGGCAAAGAAAATACCCAATCCTGAGGATCCCCTTGGAGCAAGGACATAACAATACCCACTCATTGGCTTTCTCCTTCGGAGGAAGGAAACAAGCAGAAGGAGAAATGGAATGGGCTGGTAGTAAACACAGGGATAAAGAATCTAAGTATGAAAAAACTGCACAAACCCCACCCAGTCCCTGCACAGACTAAAGTATCTAGTAATGCAGACGCTAGTGGCTTCAGTGCAAACTGGATATACCTTGAAGGTAAGAACTAGAGAAGACAACTCGGATCTGGCTCCTTAAAATACAGTTGAGTGTATCACATACCTCCTAAGAAATTGAGAAAGAGTGCAGCTTATAAAAGAAACCCCAGCAGTACACTTATCTGACTGGCCTACATACTCAGAAGTAGGACTAGAACTCCAAGCAGAATCCACTAAAGACTATTACCAGCAGAGAAGACTAGCAAGAGGTTGGTTTAAATAGTAACATCTGCAGTGTGATACGATAAGCTAGATAACAAATTAAAAACACCTGCTGTCCAAAACGAATGGACAAAGGCAACAGGTAATCAGCACCTGGACACTGACATAACCTGCTGTGGCTCAGTGGACAGAGATGCCGATAGAAGAGCATAGGACCGCCGGATAGAATCACGAGGCATGACACGAAATTGGCCTTAAAGTGAATGCCTTAGGGAATCAAGGCACAGGAGTTTGCTGTACTGTTTGCAAAAAGGTGTTGGCTAAAAGAAGATGTAGACCAAGGCAGAAAAGTCAAGACAAGTAATTAACATAACTCCTCTCCCTCTTTTTAGGGCCAATTTCTATCTGTATAAGAAAAAAAAGGATGCTTAGCATGAAATCTCCAAAGTAAGAGGTACGGTGCAGTCGATCGGCCTCTGTTCCACCTCTTAACCACTTTTTTTAAGCAGATGTACTGTATGGAATCAGCAACTGAGTAATCACGACAAGGCTATGGATGGCAGAGAGAAGGTGATGGTAGAGAATCATAAGATAGTCCTGTGAATATCTGAGGTGGTGGATTTTAATAATCACCTAGGCAGGTTAACAATGCAAATGTTTTTATTTCTTAAATCCATGGTATTACAGCAATTTTGGGTAGATGGTCACAATGCAATGTTCCTAGTCAACAAGATCCAATCCTGGGGCAGATAATTCCACTTCCCCAGGTTGGGATCAGATGATAGCCACTGTCTCCCAACTTTTGGTTGGCCCACAGCTTTTGTATCTCCTGCCAGAAGAGTCTGTAGTCACAGTCCATTCTCCATACCATGATCGTAGTACATGTCTGCCGCTCCAGCTGGTAACAACAGTCGTTAAGATAGTTCCTCACATCCAAACAATGGATATCACAACCTTAGCACTTATAAAAAGCTCCAGCCAGCAAGCCATCTCCAATCTCCATAGGCCATCAATACAGGGGCACCAGGACCTCACCAACAGATCCCCGACCCCCAGCTGTTATGATCCGGTGACCTTGAAGCAGCATGAAAACTTTCACTAGAGTAGGTGGTAACTATACTGACCGTAAATCCTGATCTTAACACCGCAACTAGAAGTAGCCGTGGGGTGTACCTAACAAACCCTAGACACCTCGTCACAGCCGGAGGACTAGATACCCCTATAGATAGAAATAGGAATACTACCTTGCCTCAGAGCAGAACCCCAAAGGATAGGCAGCCCCCCACAAATATTGGCTATGAGTAGGAGAGGAAAGACAAACACTGGCAGAAAACAGGATTTAGCACAAGAGGCCACTCTAGCTAAAATAGGAAAGGATAGGACAGAGTTACTGTGTGGTCAGTATTAAAACCCTTCCAAAAATATCCACAGCAGACAATACAAAAAATTCCTCCATCTAACTAAAGACGTGGAACGTATATCTGCAACTCCAGAGATTCCTACACTCAGAGCAGGAATACAATCAAAAAACAAGCACACAGCTTGTGTGCCATAGAAAAAGAAACAGACACTTATCTTTGCTGAATTGGCAGCTAAGCAGGAGAAGCCAGACAGAGATCCAACACTTCCCAAGAAAAATTGACAACTGGCAAGGACTAATGAGTCCTGCAAACCTAAATACCCCAGTCAGAATTGCAATCAGCAGATACACCTGTCCAGGACTACAGCCCTGAGACAACTGCATTACCACCTACAACCACCGGAGGGAGCCCAAAAGCAGAATTCACAACAGTACCCCTTCCTTGAGAAGGGGTCACCGAACCCTCACCAGAGCCCCCAGGCCGATCAGGATGAGCCAGATGAAAGGCACAAACCAAATCAGCGGCATGGACATCAGAGGCAAAAACCCAAGAATTATCCTCCTGGCCATAACCCTTCCATTTGACAAGGTACTGAAGCATCCGCCTCAAAAAATGGGAATCCAAAATCTTCTCAACAACATATTCCAACTCCCCATCAACCAACACAGGGGCCGGAGGATCAACAGAGGGAACAACGGGCTCCACATATTTCCGCAATAAAGATCTATGGAAGACATTATGGATCGCAAAAGAGGCCGGAAGCGCCAGCCGAAAAGACACAGGATTAATAATCTCAGAAATGCTATAAGGACCAATAAACCGAGGCTTAAACTTAGGAGAAGAAACCTTCATGGGAACATGACGGGAAGACAACCAGACCAGATCCCCAACCCGAAGCCGGGAACCAACACACCGACGACGGTTAGCAAAACGTTGAGCATCCTCCTGAGACAACACCAAATTGTCCACCACATGAGCCCAAATCTGCTGCAACCTGTCAACCACAGAATCCACACCAGGACAGTCAGAAGGCTCAACCTGCCCAGAAGAAAAACGAGGATGAAAACCAAAATTACAAAAGAAAGGCAAAACCAAAGTAGCCAAACTAGCCCGATTATTAAGGGCAAACTCGGCCAATGGCAAGAAAGCCACCCAATCATCCTGATCAGCAGACACAAAGCATCTCAAATAAGTCTCCAAAGTCTGATTAGTTCGCTCGGTCTGACCATTTGTCTGAGGATGAAACGCAGAAGAAAAAGACAAATGAATGCCCAGCCTAGCACAAAAGGCCCGCCAAAACCTAGAACCAAACTGGGAACCTCAGTCGGACACAATATTCTCCGGAATACCATGCAAACGGACCACATGCTGAAAAAACAACGGAACCAAATCCGAAGAGGAAGGCAATTTAGGCAAAGGCACCAAATGAACCATCTTAGAGAACCGGTCACAAACAACCCAGATAACCGACATCCTCTGGAAAACCGGAAGATCGGAAATAAAATCCATAGAAATATGCGTCCAGGGCCTCTCAGGAACCGGCAATGGCAAAAGCAACCCACTAGCACGGGAACAACAAGGCTTGGCCCGCACACAAGTCCCACAAGACTGCACAAAAGAACGCACATCACGTGACAAAGAAGGCCACCAAAAGATCCTACCAACCAAGTCTCTGGTACCAAAAATGCCAGGATGACCAGCCAACACGGAACAGTGAACCTCAGAAATCACTCTACTAGTCCATTTGTCAGGAACAAACAGTTTCCCCACAGGACAGGGGTCAGGTTTGTCAGCCTGAAATTCCTGAAGAACCCGTCGTAAATCAGGGGAAATGGCAGAAAGGACCACCCCTTCTTTCAGAATACCGACCGGTTCTAAGACCTCAGGAGAATCAGGCAAAAAACTCCTAGAGAGGGCATCAGCCTTAATGTTCTTAGAACCCGGAAGGTACGAGACCACGAAATCAAAACGGGAAAAAAACAAGGACCATCGAGCCTGTCTAGGATTCAGCCGTTTGGCAAACTCGAGGTAAATCAAATTCTTATGATCAGTCAAGACCACAATACGGTGCTTAGCTCCCTCAAGCCAATGTCGCCACTCCTCAAACGCCCACTTCATAGCCAACAACTCCCAATTGCCGACATCATAATTGCGTTCAGCAGGCGAAAACTTACGGGAAAAGAAGGCACACGGTTTCATTAAGGAACCAACAGGATCCCTCTGAGACAAAACGGCCCCTGCCCCAATCTCAGAAGCGTCAACCTCAACCTGAAACGGAAGAGAAACATCCGGTTGGCGCAACACCGGAGCAGAAGTAAATCGACGTTTAAGCTCCTGAAAGGCAGAGACAGCCACAGAGGACCAATTCGCCACATCAGCGCCTTTCTTTGTCAAATCGGTCAAAGGTTTAACAACGCTGGAAAAAATAGCAATGAAACGGCGATAAAAATTAGCAAAACCCAAAAATTTCTGAAGGCTCTTCACGGATGTGGGCTGAATCCAATCATGAATGGCCTGAACCTTAACCGGATCCATCTCTATAGATGAGGGAGAAAAAATAAAGTCCAAAAAAGAAACTTCTGCACCCCAAAGAGACACTTAGACCCTTTCACAAACAGGGTATTGTCACGAAGGATCTGAAATACCATCCTGACCTGTTCCACATGAGACTCCCAATCATCGGAAAACATCAAAATATCGTCCAAATATACAATCAAGAACTTATCAATATAAGTCCGGAAAGTATCATGCATGAAGGACTGAAAAACAGATGGAGCATTAGTGAGCCCGAATGGCATCACAAGGTATTCAAAATGGCCTTCGGGCGTGTTAAACACAGTTTTCCATTCATCACCCTTTTTAATACGAACCAGATTATATGCCCCCCGAAGGTCAATCTTCGTAAACCAACTAGCTCCCTTAATCCTAGCAAACAAATCAGTAAGCAAAGGTAAAGGGTATTGAAACTTGACCGTGATTTTATTCAAGAGGCGATAATCAATACAGGGTCTCAAGGAACCATCTTTTTTAGCAACAAAAAAGAACCCCGCTCCCAACGCTGAAGAAGATGGCCGAATATGCCCTTTCTCCAAAGACTCCTTAATATAGCTCCGCATGGCGGTATGTTCAGGCACAGACAGGTTGAAAAGTCGACCCTTAGGAAACTTACAGCCTGGAATCAAGTCAATAGCACAATCGCAGTCCCTGTGCGGTGGAAGGAAACTGGACTTGGGCTCATCGAATATATCCTGAAAATCAGACAAAAACTCTGGAATTTCAGAAGAGGAAGAAGAGGAGATTGACATCAAAGGAACATCATTATGAACCTCCTGACAACCCCAACTAGTCACAGACATGGACTTCCAATCCAACACAGGATTATGTACCTGCAACGACGGAAAATCCAGCACGATAGCATCATGCAAATTATGCAACACCAGAAATCGACAATCTTCCTGATGGGCTAGCACCATGCGCATGGTCACCTGTGTCCAAAACTGGGGCTTATTTTTAGCCAAGGGTGTAGCATCAATGCCCCTTAAAGGAATAGGGTTCTGCAAAAGCTGCAAGGGAAAACCACAACGCCTGGCAAACTCAAAGTCCATTAAGTTCAAGGCGGCGCCTGAATCCACAAACGCCATGACAGAAAATGATGACAATGAGCAGATCAAGGAAAGGACACAGGTAACAGAAATTTAGGTTGTACAGTACTGATGGTAAATGAACTAGCGATCCTCTTTGTTCGCTTAGGGCAGACTGAAATGACATGAGAAGCGTTGCCACAATAATAACACAACCTATTTTGACGTCTGAATGCTTGTCGTTCCGTTCTAGACAGAATCCTATCACACTGCATTGGTTCAGGAATCTGCTCTGAGGACAACGCCACAGCACGCACAGTTCTGCGCTCCCGCAAGCGCCGGTCAATCTGAATGGACAGAGAGATAGAATCACTCAGACCGGAAGGCGTGGGAAACCCCACCATAACATCTTTAACGGATTCAGAAAGACCCTTTCTGAAAATTGCCGCCAAAGCATCATTATTCCGTTTAGTCAACACAGACCATTTTCTGAATTTCTGACAATACAATTCTGCCGCCTCTTGACCCTGAGACAGGGCCAACAAGGTCTTCTCAGCTTGATCCACAGAATTAGGTTCATCATATAATAATCCTAAAGCCTGAAAATAGGAGTCTACATTAAGCAAAGCCGGATTCCCAGATTCCAGGGAAAACACCCAATCCTGCGTGTCGCCATGCAGCAGGGAGATGACGATTTTAACCTGCTGAATGGAATCACCGGAGGATCGAGGTCTCAAAGCAAAAAACAGTTTACAGTTGTTTTTAAAACTCAAAAATTTGGACCTGTCACCAAAAAACAAATCAGGAGTAGGTATCTTCGGTTCTAAAACAGGAGTGTGAACAATATAATCAGAAATACCCTGTACCCTAGCAGCAAGCTGGTCTACACGAGAAGCTAATTCCTGAACATTCATGCTAGCACAAAGCTCCTCAGCCACCCAGAGATAAAGAGGGTTGAGAAGATAAAGCAGACTGAAGAAAAAAAATGGCTCAACACCTTTCTTCCCTTCTTCTGAGATGCATTTAACTCATTATGGGCTAGTTGTACTGTTATGATCCGGTGTCCTTGGAGCAGCATGAAAACTTTCACTGGAGTAGGTGGTAACTATACTGACCGCAAATCCTGATCTTAACACCGCAGCTAGAAGTAGCCGTGAGGTGTACCTAACAAACCATAGACACCTCATCACAGCCTGAGGACTAGATAACCCTATAGATAGAAATAGGAATACTACCTTGCCTCAGAGCAGAACCCCAAAGGATAGGCAGCCCCCCACAAATATTGGCTATGAGTAGGAGACGAAAGACAAACACAGGCAGAAAACAGGATGTAGCACAAGAGGCCACTCTAGCTAAAATAGGAAAGGATAGGACAGAGTTACTGTGTGGTCAGTATTAAAACCCTTCCAAAAATATCCACAGCAGATAATACAAAAAATTCCTCCATCTAACTAAAGACGTGGAACGTATATCTGCAACTCCAGAGATTCCTACACTCAGAGCAGGAATACAATCAAAAAACAAGCACACACCTTGTGTGCCATAGAAAAAGAAACAGACACTTATCTTTGCTGAATTGGCAGCTAAGCAGGAGAAGCCAGACAGAGATCCAACACTTCCCAAGAAACATTGACAACTGGCAAGGACTAATGAGTCCTGCAAACCTAAATACCCCAGTCAGAATTGCAATCAGCAGATACACCTGTCCAGGACTGCAGCCCAGAGACAACTGCATTACCACCTACAACCACTGGAGGGAGCCCAAAAGCAGAATTCACAACACCCAGCGTCACTACACCAACTCCTCACTAAACATGTGGCTTATTGTTTTCGCTCTCTGGGATTAGCTCCCTGGATGGGCAGAAGTGTTCACACCCTCCCTCTTAAAGAATGACGAATGTTCTAAAAGCTCAGTCTCCAGTTTGTCTGCAGGGATGTGCATTAGAGGTGCCCTGTGCAGAGAGGAACAAAGACACACAGAGCCAAGAGTGTAGACATGTACAGGAACTGTAGATGTATAGTCTATCTAGAACTTGCAGTCCAGGACTTGCAGAGTTATATGCCATCAGCAGATTTAATGTCTTTGGCAAGGACATAGGCAACAGTGATGAACAGGCAGTGTGATCACTCGCATAAAACTCAATACTTTTGCAGCACTATTGTAGTGTGATCAATACCAGAAGAGCTCATTAAAAGGTCTTTTTGGGACCTACCGCTGCACGCTTAGGAAAACACCAAAACATATATATGACATAGGAAATACGAAAGGTAAGCAATGCATACTTCAAGAGGAACACTGTGTGGCTGGGGGTATTCCAGACGGTATTGTAATTATGCAGACACTAGCGGACATGTGCCGGAAAAGATGTGGGCTCAGAGCTGGAGCTCACATCAAAGGGAGGGTGTCCGACATCGGCGTACTATTACACCCGATGTCGGAAAGGGGTTAATATAAAAATGAATATGTTAATTGCTCTATTGTACTGGAGTATGGATAATAAAGCAGTTTATGCATTGGAAATATACCATGGTTGGTCAGGTAAAGAACCAGTGAATATTAATTTGAATTTCACCTATGGTACATACTGGAAGAAAATAAAAGCATCAAACACCTATGGCTGGTTCAGAATTTTGTATTTCTTGCCTCATTGCAGCATTCCTTCTTAGAGAAAATTTACATACAGTACATATCCTGTAAAGGTACTGTCACACTTAGCGACGCTGCAGCGATACCGACAACGATCCGGATCGCTGCAGCGTCGCTGTTTGGTCGCTGGAGAGCTGTCACACAGACCGCTCTCCAGCGACCAACGATGCCGGTAACCAGGGTAAACATCGGGTTACTAAGCGCAGGGCCGCGCTTAGTAACCCGATGTTTACCCTGGTTACCATCCTAAAAGTAAAAAAAACAAACGCTACATACTTACCTACCGCTGTCTTTCCCCGGCGCTTTGCTTCTCTGCTCTGGCTGTGAGCGCCGGGCAGCCGGAAAGCAGAGCGGTGACGTCACCGCTGTGCTTTCCGGCCGCTGTGCTCACAGCCAGAGCAGAGAAGCAGAGCGCCGGGGACAGACAGCGGTAGGTAAGTATGTAGCGTTTGTTTTTTTTACTTTCAGAATGGTAACCAGGGTAAACATCGGGTTACTAAGCGCGGCCCTGCGCTTAGTAACCCGATGTTTACCATGGTTACCAGCGAAGACATCGCTGAATCGGTGTCACACACGCCGATTCAGCGATGTCAGCGGGAGAGCCAGCGACCAAAGAAAGGTCTGGCCCTCTAGCCCCGACCAACAACATCACAGCAGGATTCTGATCGCTGCTGCGTGTCAAACTAAACGATATCGCTAGCGAGGACGCTGCAACGTCACGGATTGCTAGCGATATCATTTAGTGTGAAGGTACCTTAAGTATTTAATCAGATATTAGGAAAACAAACCATAAAAAGTAGTAACTTAAGTATCTTAAATTAAATTCGGGAACAGTACTTCATAAGATCTACTTTTTCATAGACTAAAACAAGGAAAATATTTTACATGGATAAAACGTGCATTTATTATATAAACTTGGCAAGTCAAGTGAATGTTTTACAATATGAATCCATGCTAACAATTTGCCCAGGAACAACAAAATATCTGGCAAACAATATATGGCATAGAATCAAACAATTTGCAGGTGATTTATTTTTCTTAACAGTTTAACAATGTTACAGAAAACTAGGGAACAAATGAAATCTAAAGTGCTGCCAAACTTTTTAAACCATAACAATGAAATACATTTCTATGTTGGAGTAAATACACTTGCAGTACTACAGAAATATGCAGGATTTTGTCAAGGAATATTTATGGGATATGGTTACGGTTATGTATCTGCAGAACACGTAAATAGATGTACAAGTGCTTCTTACTAAATTAGAATATCATCAAAAAGTGAATTCATTTCAGTTCTTCAATACAAAAAGTGAAACTCATATATTAGATGGAATCATTACAAGCAGAGTGATGTATTTCAAGTGTTTACTTCTGTTAATGTTGATGATTATGACTTACAGACATTGAAAACCCAAAAGTCATTATCTCACTAAATTAGAATACTTTATAACACTTGAAATATGATTTTAAAATCCAAAATGTTGGCCTAATGAAATGTATGTTCAGTAAATACACCCAGCCACAATCAGTGCCCTACGTCATTATATAGTATGCAGTCCTACTAGTTTGTACCCATTACTAATGCTACCATATGTTATACACAAATAAATGGTATAAAATGAAAACCACAAATAAAACACTTATAAGTCATATAACCTGTGTAAAAGCTAAGGGAGTAATTAATCAAGACCAGCATAGTTAACAACGGTGTGGATGAGGGCGCGTGCTCGAGTCAGATGCTCCTGATTCATGAAGAGGTATATACACCTCTTTATGAATCAGTAGCGTCTCACAAGCGGCGTGTGCCTCCACGCACTACAACTGAAATCTAACTCTGGTCAGAGATTTCTGAGGAAGGAAAATCCACAGCTAATCATAAATTAGGCAAGCTGTGGATCATGCCCCGCTGCAACTTGTCCTGCCCCTGCTCCACCTTGTTTAAATGGAGTGGGAGAAACACGTGAGAATGGCAAAAGTCCAAAAATGAAAGTGCGCCTAAATTTTGCGGATTTTCAAAGCTTTTATGCCAGAATTCTGGTTTGAAAGCTTTGATGAATCATGCCTTAAAGGGGTATTCCCATCTGTCACGGGGGTGTCGGAGGCTGCAGACAGTCACCATGCATCTAACTGCAGAAGGTCTCAGCGGTTGGCTTTGTAAACTCCTTCCTAGACCTTCTGACTTTAGGATCCAGTGACAACCTCCCCCACCTCTAGTTAACACACCTGGACCGGGGTGTTTTTAACTCCCAGCTTTCTGATGGAAGTTGCTGGTGATATTTCCATTTCTCTATTGAGGCTTGGAGCTATAGCAGTCAGCTATCTTCCTCTCTGGTGTTTGTAGGATGTCTGTGTTTTTCTCTGAGTTTACTCAAGCTAAGTGCTCCACTTGTTTGTGTATCCCACCTGTCTTTAGTGGTAGTGGGGATTGACTAGTGTACAACCTGTTCTTCCCGATGCAGGGCTTATTGCCATGGTAAGGCAGGTGTTAGGTATCCTGCTCGTCGATATGTGCGAAACATATATATGGATGCCTAGGGCAGACAGGATGATCTGCCTAGGGGTCTCCACTCGCCCTTTCCCTACTGTTGGATTCCCTTCCCCTTATCCCTTTGTGATGATCTTAATCTTCCCTACACTGTGCGTGACACCATCTCCAAGATCTTATCCCTATATGTAGTAGGTGTAATAATAACAAAATTATCAAATACCTCCAATTAGAATTGTAGTATAGTCCTACTGATTCACTATATCTCTTTCCTCATGATCAGGGCACTGCAGTAGCTTAGGTATCCATGGTTATGACCACTGATATAGTGACAATTAGTCAGTTATTTGTTAGTGGTCGTAACCATGGATTTATTTATTTTATAATAAAAGCTATTCATAGCTACTGCAATGCCCTACACATGGGGAAAGCAACATAAAGAGTCAAAAGAACCATACTACAATTCTAATCAGAGGTACCATATTTTTCAGACTATAAGGCATAATTTTTACCTACAAAAATGTGGAGGAAAATGGGGGTGCGCCTTATATTCTGCATGTACCTGTCTAGTTGTGGTGTATTCTGCATGTACCTGTCTAGTTGTGGTAGGGAGGTGGGGGAGCCGCAGTAGTGGAGCAGCGGGTCAGAGGAGGCAGAAAGCCGGCGGCTGCGTCTTTCTCCCATGCCCATGGCTAAAGAGAAATTAATATTCACTGCATTCCACACCCATGGGCATGGAGGGCAGTGAATATTCTTTTCTCTTTAATTGCGGACATGCTGTTAGCCGCAGCTGCCGCCTTCCTGCAGCTGCCAGGCTTTTGCGTATCCCCGTTACTTAAGGCAATGAATATTCACTGCTCTGCACTCTCATACGCATGGAATGCAGTGAATATTCATTCCCATTAGTAGCAGGCACACGTGAACGCCCAGCAGCTGCAGGAAGCTGGTGGCTGCGGCTAACACTGTTCTTGCTATTAAAGAGCAATGAATACTCACTGCACTCCACATAGTCCCGGCGTGAGGAGCAGTGAGTATTCCGGCAGTTGTCCTCCGCTTGTAAGCAGCACATGACGTCCCTGCCATGTGCTGCTTACAAGCATAAATCAGCTGCTGGCTTCAGAACGAGATGCTGCGACGGAGTGTAGGAAGTTAAGATTAAGATTTTTTTTAATGTGTTTCTGATGGGTGCTGTGCACACCAGGATGGTTATGGAGGCCAATCATACCAGGATAAGGATGGGGCTATGCAAACCAGGATGGAGATGGGGTCTCTGCCTACCAGAATAGGGGTGATGGGGATGGGGACCAATCATAGCAGGATAAGGATGGGGCCATGCATACCATGACTAAGATAGGGCCCTGCATATTAGGATAGGGATGAGGGGGCCCTGCATCTGTGTGGTAAATTAGATTACTTGAGGTTTTTTGTAGTGTTTATTTACATGTATTTTCATTTTTTGTTTCTTTTTGTTATATCATGTTTTCAATAAAGCTGCTTTTTTTTAAATATTTTTGGTACTTGGCTTTCACAAAACTTTATTGCTACAGACATGTGTTGATTACATGCGTTTTTAGTCTGATTCTGCATTTCTAATCTACTTTCTGGCACTGTAAGGCTGTGTGCCATTATCAGGTTTTGGTGTATTCTTGTCATTGTGTATTTTAGTTGTGCCAAAATTGCAGTGTCTTACATTTCCAACAAAGTGGATGGGATTTACAGAAATCTCCTGCCCAATGTGTTTCCATGCACTCAGCATATACTGACCTGTGGTGCGTGTTTCATATCTGCAATAGGTCAATTTCTCCTGCGAGTACGTCGAATTTTATGTGCAGATTTTCCCATAGACTCGCATTACATTTTGAAAATCCACATGCAAAAATGCATATGTTTTAAGTGTGTTTTCGCAATGCATATAATTTGCACGTCTATACCAATAAAATTATGTCAAAACAAAATACCGTTAAGTATCAAAAACAAGGCAGCTTTACTTAAAACATGATGTACGAACAAGAGACAAAGCGTCCAAAAAGCGATAAAGACGCATATAAAAAAAAGCAGGTCAAGAGACGTGCCATCTGTGAGTATAATAAAAGCTATTTTTTGTGCATTCCATAGGGAATTAGGGACATATATACAGCATAATAGAATGCTGTAAAGAGGCTTAGAGGTGCTGGACCTACTTTATATGTGGAAGACCTGGTGACATGTTCTCTTTAAATAGGTTCCATATCCTGAGCATTGCCGTTGATGTACCAGATGCAACCAATTAGGTTGATGAATTGTATCTACAGTAATGGTTTGTCTTTTGGACGTATATGTACAATGCATGTGGGAAGAACAAGTTCCTTATATACATGATGTCAATAAGGCCCAGTGCATACCCATCATACACAGAGAATAAAGCTGCTATCATATGTTCTGTATTGATGAGCAGGGCACTTAGCCCAACCATCTAACCAAGGTCTCGCTATCTTACCAGCCCTGTTCTGCTAACGGCTACATTTATAGATTGCTCCGGAAATGGGCTATACACTGGACAAGAAAACTACCTGACTTTTCAGAATAATTTATATCTTCTTCTTACATCTTCTTACAGATTATTAAAATATGAGGCTAACGAAAAGTGGCGCAAAAAAGAAAAATGAAGAACATATCTAGGTGTATTTAATTGTTCTACTAATAGTAACAGAATATTGTGTCCAAACTCTTTCAAACAAGCGAATGAAAGACTCAGTTCACATTAACAGAAATGTTAAAATGGCGGACCCCCTGCATGCCGATCACCCATGGCGCAAGACAGACCTTATTTACTATAAGGCTATGTGCCCACGTTGCGGAATCGTGTGCGGATTTTTCCGCATCGGTTTTGCAAAATCCGCAGGTAAAACGCACTGCATTTTACCTGCGGATTTACAGCGGAATTCCTGCGGATTTTGTGCGGATTCCACCTGCGGTTTTACACCTGCGGATTCCTATTATGGAGCAGGTGTAAACCGCTGCGGAATCCGCACAAAGAATTGACATGCTGCGGGAAAATACAACACAGCGTTTCCGCGCGGTATTTTCCGCAGCATGGGCACAGCGGATTTGGTTTTCCATAGGTTTACATGGTATTGTACACCGCATGGAAAACTGCTGCGGATCCGCAGCGAAATCCGCAACGTGTGCACATAGCCATAGTGGGACTTTCTGGATTTCGTCTTGGTGTCCAGAGTTCTGAGATGTTTGGCCAGATCAACAATGTTGGCTTCAAATGAAAGGGCAGCACTAAGAAAGGTCTGTTAAGGCCGCACAGACCACTGTATCTCCTAGGTGCACGGAGATATGGCTAGCAGCTTAAACTTGGTTAATATGACAGCTTAAAAGGAACATTGCGAACAGAAGGCCGGCCAGGGGCAAAAAAATAAAAGTCATGGATCTGCTGACAGGTCAGCTTTAATCAAGTCTTCGTATGCTTCTAATTATCAAGAGAATTCAGGAGGCAGCAAAGTAAACTGTAAACTCAATTTAGATTTGAAATAAAAAAGAAAATGTATTTTCTGTTCAGGCTGAAAACTAAATTCATTCATTGCGTAGACAATAATCTCATTAAAATAAGCAGTTGCTATATTATTGCTATAATTACACGGCATTTTAGCTTATGAGTGCATTTGTTCATTTTGTGTCATTTGTTTTCTTTCCAGTAGAGGGCGCTCCATGAAAACCAATGTATCAGCTTAGGAAAATGCAGCATAACAAAGGAGTTTCATATCATTGAGGAGATGTGATTCTTACATTGGTCGTATTTACCCCACCATCGGTAAAGGATACTAATGCCCTGTGAACATTAATCTTCACGATTGTACTGTGAAGTGTAATGTAAGTTAATACAATTCAGAATTCTAGTTACGGAAGACTTTTTAAAGTTTTTTCAACAAGGCCAGATTTATACATTTCTACACCCTAGGCCAAAGCAGATAATACTGCACCCCCCTCCCCCCCCCCCCACAAAAGTTGATTAGAGAGTTGTCACGTCCGCTTAAACGAACTGTCCTCGTAGTTCTATCACAGACTTTCTTAGTGATTTGAGAGCTTTGGAAACTCCCAAAATATCAATTTCCCCTTTTTGCACATATTTGTTTAGTTAGTGTAATCTGAGCTGTTCCCCAAAACTGTGCCATGATCGCTGCTTATCGCATCTATGATGGCAGTAGATATGTAGAAGTCAAGCTTTTAAGAATAATATTGAAAATTGTGCAAATATTCGGTTATTTCTTCTGTATGTCCCCCACCTGACTGCTGCGCCCTAAGCCATGGCCTAGGGTGGCCTTTTGAGAAAGCTGACCCTATTTCTTCCAAAATCTTTCACTTATTTCTGTAATTGGTTTGCAGCTTTCAATATAATTTGTAAAACTTGACATTTTGGTGACATGTACATTTAACCACAGTCATTTTTTTAAAAAGATCAAGTGAAACAACTATGTTCTCATATTTTCCATATTTTGTAAAGCTATAGCAGAGGTAGATATATATATATATATATATATATATTATAACTTAATAATAACTGAGAGAACAACAACGGTAGTCAAAGAATATAGACAAACACACAAACATGTATGTGCAGAGTTCAAGGACTGTTCATTGCCCTTATAATACATAAACTGTCTATGTTGGCTCCAACAGTATGATACGTCTTCCAGGCTGATTGGAGAAACGCATCAATGTTTAAAAACAGTAACAAAGACAATGGTGAATCAAGACATAATATATAATGTACATAGGGAACAATTTCATCAGATATTAATGCTGCATTTGACTCCTGGAGTAAGTTCCTATCAATTCCTATGGTGTGCACTGAGGGAGGTTATAAATGCAAGAAAGGCTGGAGTAAAAATGTAAACTCACTCTACTAACACCCAGACATCTTGACAAAAAATAAAATAAAATATCTTTAGGTACAATGGCGGCGGGTCCATTCAGAACACTTTCCTTAGAAGACGTAGTGCTACCCCCGTTGGGAGTTGTGCCCAAAAATGAACCTAATACATTCAGACTAATCCACCATTTGTCATATCCAAGGGGCAGGTCAGTAAACGACAACATCGATGCGGAACCAAGTACAGTACTATGTACTGTACCTCCTTTGACGAGGCAATCAGGCGGGTCAAGAAGTTGGTAAGGGGTACCCTAATGGCCAAAACAGACATTGAGGGGGCGTTCCGGTTACTACCTGTGCCTCCGAATAGTGTCCTCCCATTGGGCTGCTTCTGTGAAGGAGCATACTACATAGATCGCTGTTTGCCCATGGGGTGCTCCATATCCTGCTCACTATTTGAGGCGCTTAGTTGCTTCCTCGAATGTGTCATCATGGACGATTGTAAGGCGGCAAATATTATCCATTACCTTGACGACTTCGTATGCCTGGGCCCAAAATATTCGCCACAGTGTGAAAACACGCGGTAGTACACCTGTGAGAAGGAGAGAGCTGGAGGAAGAGTGGACACCCCAGAGCCGAGTGGTTAGATAAAGAAAGAAGGCGGTGTAGCTTGCTTCATGGGTGGGGTACTCTGCTGAGTAGCACTAAATTCTACTAGGCCCAAACGGATTTCCTGGGCCAGATGCCGTTAAAAAATAGTACTTAGGTAAACAGGCGGTGTAGCTTGCTTCATGGGTGGGGTACACTGCTGAGTAGCACTAAATTCTACTAGGCCCAAACGGATTTCCTGGGCTAGATGCCGTTACAAAATAGTAGTTAGGTAAACAGGCGCTGTAGCTTTCTTCATGGGTGGGGTATGCTGATCAGTAGCACCAAATTCTACTAGGCCCAAAAGGATTTCCTGGGCTAGATGCAGTTAAAAATTAGTAATTAGATCAACAGGCGGTGTAGCTTGCTTCATGGGTGGGGTACGCTGCTGAGTATCACTAAATTCTACTAGGCCCAAACGGATTTCCTGGGCTAGATGCCGTTACAAAATAGTAGTTAGGTAAACAGGCGGTGTAGCTTGCTTCATGGGTGGGGTACTCTGCTGAGTATCACTAAATTCTACTAGGCCCAAACGGATTTCCTGGGCTAGATGCCGTTAAAACATAGTACTTAGGTAAACAGGCGGTGTAGCTAGCTTCATGGGTGGGGTACTCTGCTGGGTAGCACAAAATGCTATTAGGTGCAAAACGATTTCCTGGGCTAGATGCAGTTAAAAATTAGTAATTAGATCAACAGGTGGTGTAGCTTGCTTCATGGGTGTGGTACGCTGCTGAGTATCACTAAATTCTAGTAGGCCCAAACGGATTTCCTGGGCTAGATGCCGTTACAAAATAGTAGTTAGGTAAAAAGGCTGTGTAGCTTGTTTCATGGTTGGGGTACGCTGCTGAGTTGCACCAAATTCTACTAGGCCCAAAAGAATTTCCTGGGCTAGATGCCGTTAAAACATAGTACTTAGGTAAACAGGCGGTGTAGCTTGCTTCATGGGTGAAGTACGCTGCTGAGTAGCACCAAATTCTATTAGGCCCAAAAGGATTTCCTGAGCTACATGCCATTAAAAATAGTACTTAGGTAAACAGGCGGTGGGTGGCTGGGCTACTCTGCTGATTAGCAGACACTGAAGCTTTGGAGCAGACCTCTGAATCCCAGGCCACAGTATGAGGAAACAACTCTGCAGACAACCCCACCCACCTGGAATTGACGATGGCAACATCATGTAAAAATCAGCAAGGGGACTAAAAGAGTCTCCATTTTTTCCAAAAATTCGGCTACAGACACCACTTAAGTGGCATCAATTTCGCCAGAGTTTTTAAAACGGTTGGTGAGGTGATTTTCAAAAATCATCAAGCTTTTACTCTCCCCAAGATGACACAGGGGTAGAAAAGTCCTTGCGGATCCAGGATTTGTTCATCTTGATGAACATTAATCTGTCTACATTGTCACTGGACAGCTGCGTGCACTTATCTGTTAGCACACCACCAGCAGCACTGAACACACGTTCAGAGAGAACGCTGGCTGCGGACAACGACAAGATCTCCAAGGCGTGAGTGGCAAGCTCAGACCCTTTTTCAAGATTGGAAGCCCAAAATGAGCAAGGGTCCAGTTCCGCAGTCATGGCATCGATGTTAACTTGGAGATAATCTTGTACCATCCTCTCTAGGCGTTGGCTGTGCTTCAGACTTCTTGTCTCCTGTGGCCTTGCAAAGGATGGTCTAAAAAAATCTTGAAACGATTGAAAAAAAATGGCTGTTACCAGCAGATGCGATGTTACTGTTACGGTTTGAGTAATGACTCGATAGTCCCATGGTTGGTAAGTTACAACTCAGAGATTGACTACGTGCACCACTTGTGTTTTGTGGAAAAGCAGATGTTAGATTCTGTAACAGTCTCTGCTGATACTCCTGCATGCGTGAACCCCTTTCTATGGCAGGAATTATTTCGCCGAATTTGCATTTGTACCAGGAATCTAAGAGTGTAGCAACCCAGTAGTCGGCATTACTTCGGATTCTGACAATCCAAGGGTCATGTTGCAGGTAGTGCAGCAAGAAGGCACTCATGTGTCTTGCGCATCCAGGAGGACCAAGTCCTTGTTGTCTTGGTGGTGGCGAGGTGAGAATCATGCTTCCTTCGTCTGCCCTCTCCCCCAACCTCGCACAACAGAAACTTGATCAAGGTCTCCCTCAACTGATGAGTCTTCCATGCCCAGCGCCAGTTTGTCCTCCACTTCTTCCTCACCTCCTGCAACTTCCTCAACAGTTTGGCTGCTACCATGTGCCCTCGGTAACCCCTCTCCCCCAGCCTCCAATGCCAGCTGCCTTGGTGCTGCCAACCTTCTTGACCTTGGAGATATGATCCCTTCCGCATACGACTTCTCCTGTTCCTCTTCCTCTTTTTCCACCACCTGACTCCGAACACTGTGTAAGGTGTGCTCCAGCATATAAATCACCGAAATGGTCATGCTGATAATGGCATCGTCAGCACTAAACATCTTCGTTGCTATTTCAAAGCTGTGCAGAAGGGTGCATAGGTCCCTGATCTGAGACCACCCCTGCAGCGTGATTTGCCCCACCTCTTGATCTCGTTGGCCCAGGCTATATGTCATAATGTATTGCACCAGGGCTCGTCGGTGCTGCCACAGTCGCTGCAACATGTGCAGAGTTGAATTCCACCATGTGGGCACATCGTATTTCAGCCAGTGAACTAGCAGGCCCAACGACTTCTGTAGAGATGCAAGTTGTCGAGCTGCGGGTTGTGAACGGCGGAAGTGAGCACACAGCGACCGTGCCCTCTGCAGAAGCCCATCTAGTCCGGGATAGTGGGATCTAAATTGCTGGACAACCAGGTTCAAAACGTGAGCCATACAAGGCACATGTGTGACATTGCCCCCGCGAAGGGCCGCACCCAGGTTTGCAGCATTGTCGCACACAGCCTTCCCTGGCTGCAGGTTGAGTTGAGACAACTATTGATGGAACTCGGTCTCCAGAGCTGACCACAACTCCTCTGCTGTGTGACTCACATTTCCCAGACATTTCAATGTAAACACTGCCTGATGCCGTTGAGCCCTGGTGACAGCATAGTGAGGAGGTGTGCAGGATTCCTTCTGCGCAGTTACAACGCGGGTGGCATTACCAGACAGGCTTTGGGTGCAGGTGGGGGACCGAGAGGAGGATGACGAGGCAGAAGTAGTGGAGGAACTTCTAGATACAGAGGATTGATGAGCAACTCGTGGTGACGGCAAGACTCGGGCAGCAGCCCCTTCTCCTGATGTCGCCGTAGTTACCAAGTGCCAAGTCACCGACATGTAATGCCCCTGTCCATGTCTACTCGTCTAAGTGTCTGTGGTGAAATGCACCCTGTCACACACAGAGTTTCTCAGGGAAGCAGTGATGTTGTGTGTGACATGCTGGTGTAGCGCAGGCACAGCTTTCTTTGAGAAGTAGTGGCGACTGGGCATCTGGTACTGGTGCACTGCCATGGACATAAGGTCTCTAAAATCCTCTGTGTCCACCAGGCGGAAAGACAACATTTCTGTAGCCAACAGCTTGCTGATGGAGAAATTCAACCTCTTAGCTTTGTCATGGCTAGGAGTTAATGGTCTTTCACTTTTCCACATCTGAGGGACTGAGGGCTGGCTGCCGTGCTTAGACGGAGTTGAGTAGGGTGTCCCCGGCAAACTGCTGGTCTGTGAGGAAGCAGAGATGTTATGTTGCCTTGATCAAAATGTGGTGTCGATGTCGAAGAGCGCTCAACACCAGCAGGTGTTTCCACTAGCAAATGTCCTGACGACCTGCCAATCACACTGACTGTTGCGGGTAAAGAGGTGGAAGGTCTCCATCCAAAACCATGTGCGACTGCAGTCCCCACAGTCACGGAGGATAAAGAGGACGCGAATGCACTTGATTGGGCAGACGGTGGTTGACCCGGCCCACTAGGCCGCATTGTAGCACAGTGAGCTTCCCACTGCAACTTGTGCCTCATATCCATGTGACAGTTCATGCATGAAGTACTCAAGCTAGTAATTTTTTGGCCTCTACTGAGATTTTGTTTCAAAAAACCTGATCTGCACATCCAAACATAGACACAGTGTGAACAGGTGCTGAACCCAGAGTCGCCAACTCGTATATATTTAAGTAAATAGGGCGGCACACTGCAGCGCCAAAACATGCAAACTTGAAAACACAAAATTTGAACTGCATTACTGCACTGAAAATATGAAAAATGAGAGCTTTTAGCGCATAAAAATGGCCAATTTTATGTGTACCTCGTAGCCACGATAAGGCATCTCTCTTATACGAGGCCCTACGCTTGACCTACCTCTCTGAGAATAAACGTCTCCATCTGAATGGGTACATGTGAAACCTCTCCTTGGACTCAAATTCTCTCTCACTGTGGAGGGGTATTGGACCTATTATAATTAAAACACCTGAAGCTAGGAGGCGGGGAGTGCACGATCAGAAGGCTAGAGAATACATTTCAAAAAACCTGATCTGCACATCCAAACATAGACACAGTGTGAACAGGTGCTGAACCCAGAGTCGCCAACTCGTATATATTTAAGTAAATAGGGCAGCACACTGCAGCGCCAAAACATGCAAACTTGAAAACACAAAATTTGAACTGCATTACTGCACTGAAAATATGAAAAATGAGAGCTTTTAGCGCATAAAAATGGCCAATTTTATGTGTACCTCGTAGCCACGATAAGGCATCTCTCTTATACGAGGCCCTACGCTTGACCTACCTCTCTGAGAATAAACGTCTCCATCTGAATGGGTACATGTGAAACCTCTCCTTGGACTCAAATTCTCTCTCACTGTGGAGGGGTATTGGACCTATTATAATTAAAACACCTGAAGCTAGGAGGCGGGGAGTGCACGATCAGAAGGCTAGAGAATACATTTCAAAAAACCTGATCTGCACATCCAAACATAGACACAGTGTGAACAGGTGCTGAACCCAGAGTCGCCAACTCGTATATATTTAAGTAAATAGGGCAGCACACTGCAGCGCCAAAACATGCAAACTTGAAAACACAAAATTTGAACTGCATTACGGCACTGAAAATATGAAAAATGAGAGCTTTTAGCGCATAAAAATGGCCAATTTTATGTGTACCTCGTAGCCACGATAAGGCATCTCTCTTATACGAGGCCCTACGCTTGACCTACCTCTCTGAGAATAAACGTCTCCATCTGAATGGGTACATGTGAAACCTCTCCTTGGACTCAAATTCTCTCTCACTGTGGAGGGGTATTGGACCTATTATAATTAAAACACCTGAAGCTAGGAGGCGGGGAGTGCACGATCAGAAGGCTAGAGAATACATTTCAAAAAACCTGATCTGCACATCCAAACATAGACACAGTGTGAACAGGTGCTGAACCCAGAGTCGCCAACTCGTATATATTTAAGTAAATAGGGCAGCACACTGCAGCGCCAAAACATGCAAACTTGAAAACACAAAATTTGAACTGCATTACTGCACTGAAAATATGAAAAATGAGAGCTTTTAGCGCATAAAAATGGCCAATTTTATGTGTACCTCGTAGCCACGATAAGGCATCTCTCTTATACGGGGCCCTACGCTTGACCTACCTCTCTGAGAATAAACGTCTCCATCTGAATGGGTACATGTGAAACCTCTCCTTGGACTCAAATTCTCTCTCACTGTGGAGGGGTATTGGACCTATTATAATTAAAACACCTGAAGCTAGGAGGCGGGGAGTGCACGATCAGAAGGCTAGAGAATACATTTCAAAAACCTGACCGGCACATCCAAACATAGACTCAGTGTGAACAGGTGCTGCCTTATTTACTTAACTATATACGAGTTGGCGACTCTAGGTTCAGCACCTTTTCACATTGAGTCTATGTTTGGATGTGCAGATCAGGTTTTTTGAAATGTATTCTCTAGCCTTCTGATCGTGCACTCCCCGCCTCCTAGCTTCAGGTGTTTTAATTATAATAGGTCCAATACCCCTCCACAGTGAGAGAGAATTTGAGTCCAAGGAGAGGTTTCACATGTACCCATTCAGATGGAGACGTTTATTCTCAGAGAGGTAGGTCAAGCGTAGGGCCTCGTATAAGAGAGATGCCTTATCGTGGCTACGAGGTACACATAAAATTGGCCATTTTTATGCGCTAAAAGCTCTCATTTTTCATATTTTCAGTGCAGTAATGCAGTTCAAATTTTGTGTTTTCAAGTTTGCATGTTTTGGCGCTGCAGTGTGCTGCCCTATTTACTTAAATATATACGAGTTGGCGACTCTGGGTTCAGCACCTGTTCACACTGTGTCTATGTTTGGATGTGCAGATCAGGTTTTTTGAAATGTATTCTCTAGCCTTCTGATCGTGCACTCCCCGCCTCCTAGCTTCAGGTGTTTTAATTATAATAGGTCCAATACCCCTCCACAGTGAGAGAGAATTTGAGTCCAAGGAGAGGTTTCACATGTACCCATTCAGATGGAGACGTTTATTCTCAGAGAGGTAGGTCAAGCGTAGGGCCTCGTATAAGAGAGATGCCTTATCGTGGCTACGAGGTACACATAAAATTGGCCATTTTTATGCGCTAAAAGCTCTCATTTTTCATATTTTCAGTGCAGTAATGCAGTTCAAATTTTGTGTTTTCAAGTTTGCATGTTTTGGCGCTGCAGTGTGCTGCCCTATTTACTTAAATATCTACTGAGATTTTGTTGACAAATCCTACAGACAACATGAGTTGGGTCATCCTTTGCAATGTCAAAAAATTCCCAGGTTATGCAAGGCTTAGAGCCTGTGCAACCTGAAGAGCCACCACGACTTCTGGTCTGAGGCACAGTTGCGGTTGAGGATGCAGTTGTTGAAGTGCTTCCAGTACTCTGTCTCTGTCCAGGATGGTGCACCATCACCTCGTCATCAGACTCGTCACTAGCATCCTCCTCCACCTCCTCTGCTGACCTCATGGACTGGCGGACTGGGGGTTGACAGTAAGTGGGGTCTACAACCTCGTCATCATCATCCAGTGTGTTCTCACACCGTCATCCTCAGAGCCAACCTCTTCCTGCCCTGACTGAAAAGTCAAGTTTTCGTTCCAATCAGGTATCTCAATCTCATCATCATCATCTTCCCCATTGTCTCCACCAACAGGAGTTACAGTTTGGGAACGAATGTCTACATTATGCTCCGAACCTTCTTCATCTGGGCCTGGATCCAACTCACAAAGATTCTGGGCATCAGTGCAGATCATTTCCTTGTCTGGATTCACAGAAGCTCTGGAGTAGACCTCTGATTCCCAGGCTATAGTATGCGTAAATAGCTCTACAGACTCAACCATGTGTGTTACCCCATGCTCAGGCGGGCAGCTGGAGACTTAGGAGCTGTGAGGAAGCAAGTGCAATTGGGGTGACAACTCTGAGGACTGGAGTAGTTGAGATGTTGAAGTTGACATGGAGGAGAGCCCACTTGAACGAGCACTTGATATCCGTTCAAGCACCTGCTGTTTTTGTGCCTCATCTGGAATTTTTGGCGATGCTTGTAGCGATGGTCGTAAGAAAGGAATTATATCAGATTGTCCACGAAAAGAAGTAGACATCTTACTTTGGCTGGAAGATAGTCTTTCTTCTGCAGATGTTACTGTTGCTTTACCACCTACCCCACGGACACAACCTTTTTTTCCTTTCCAACACGCGTATTCCTCTTTCCACCAGCAGCAGGCCTTTTGCCACTCATTTTAGTGCTTAACTAATTGGCAACTCTGTATCTGTAGTTGTTGACACAACAACCGATGGATGAAAACCGAGCAGAACTGAGTGGCCAAACTGTGGTACTAGGCCCTAAACTAATAACTGGATTAGATGCAGTGAAAATAGAGATACACAGGCGGTATAGTTTGTTTCACAGGCGGGCTACTCTGCTGACGTGCAGACACTGCTCCTAGGCCCTAAACTAATAACTGGATTAGATGGAGTGAAAATAGAGATACACAGGAGGTATAGTTTGTTTCACAGGCGGGCTACTCTGCTGACGTGCAGACACTGCTCCTAGGCCCTAAACTAATAACTGGATTAGATGCAGTGAAAATAGAGATACACAGGCAGTATAGTTTGCTTCACAGGCGGGCTACTCTGCTGACGTGCAGACACTGCTCCTAGGCCCCAAACTATTAACTGGATTAGATGCAGTGAAAATAGAGATACACAGGCGGTATAGTTTGTTTTACAGTTGGGCTACTCTGCTGACGACAATTAGACAATGCTAATAGCCCAAAAGGATTGGCTGAGCTAGATTACACCAAATGCTGTGACAAGCACTTGTACAGCACTGGCACAGACCTGCCTGGCAAACAGTGCTATGAACTGCTGTAACCTACCCTGAAAAGGGCTGATATTACAACTAGTCCCGACTCCTCCCGACTCCCTAAACCTATCTCTCTGACAATTTGCTCCAAAAAAACACTCTTTGTCTGTTTAGCGGCCACAGCAGCAGCGGTGCCGTCTAACACTAAGCTGCAGCAGTGAGGAAATGGTGGCGATGGGGCAAATGGCTGGTTCTTATAGGGCAAGGACATGTGACATACACAGCCAATGGCACATGCCCTTACTTGTGTGCATCACATACACATTGCTGTGTCTGTGCGCACTGCTGATAGGCTGAGAGACTGCACCGCCCCACTGTAAATGCGGGAAAGAAAAAAAAATGGAGATCGGCGTTATTTCAGCACAGATCTATCTCCCGCCCCCCCGCCCTCTATACACTGAAACAGTCTATTAACAATGATAAACAGTTTTAATGTGCAAATCAAGCGAGGCTTTTGATGAACGAACAGAAACTCGAACAGCCGGATTTTAAGCAAATTGTTCGGATTCGTCGAACGACTCGAACACCGCCCAAAACAGCTCGAATTTGAGATTGGCGAACAGTTCGACTCGAGCACCGCTCATCTCTAGTAAAGACACCTCCATTCCTATAGCTCCATAATTCTTCACTCATATCAAGTCAGACAGATGGAAGGGGGGAATCTGACAACGTTACCACCAATATTAAAGATGGGTTTAAAGGCAGAAGTATCTATTCTTAGGTATAATACTCAACCAGGATTATTGAAATTTACTTAAAGAAAGGAGTAGAGGGAAACAGGGAAGAGAATTCCATTTTTTGTTCACCACAGCATTGCAATAAATGCAATAACAGGCGATCAAAACATTGTATCAATCCCAAAATGGTATCAATAAAAACATCTGCTTAAGATGCAAAAAATAAGCCCTCACCCAGCCCCAGATCCCCAAAAATGGAAAAGCTACAGGTCTTGGAAAATGGCGCCCCCATTTTTAATAACCAGCAAAGGCAAAGTAGAAAATTGGGGGCGACAATAATAGACTGGAAAGGTCCATGGATATTGCCCCTTTCCAAGTACAATAAGACCAGCTCACAGTTGCCTGCTTTCTGCTGGCTGGTTTTAAAAATAGGGGGATCCACGTCATTTTTCTCATTTATTAACAAGTTCAGTACAGGCAAGGCACTGCTTTACTTGAATCTCCGCCTCCTTGTTCAAGATTATTTATTTTTATTCTTTATTATTTTCTATCCACATTTGTTTGCAAACTAATTGTTCTGCTCTTACCCTCATTTTGCTTTCCTTTGCAGTCCCCTAGCCCTTACTATGACCAATTTACAGCACCAAAGTTCGGGTCCCTTTTGATTTATATGGGATTTGGGTCCAGGGTCAATTTCGGGTACCCGATCTAAACTTTGGACACAGTGAAAGTCGGCAGCGGGTGTATGGCACGAGCTCATAAAAGGTGAACCTGCCGTGGACCTACGCCTGTGACTGTTAATGTGTTGAATGCCACTGTCAAATTAACATTACGGGAGCATGAAGGCATCTTATTTTATGAGTCCATTGGTGCTCCGTGATGTGATTATGCGGAACTGATGGGTTGCTATGACAGCCAGGGGTATGTTGAAGACCTCTGTGTCTGTCTAACAGAGCTTCTTTAAAAGCTGGGCAGTAGTTGGGCTTCAGAGAACATGATTTTTTATTATATGCAGTAATAGTGCATTAATTCTATATATACAGGTCCTTCTCAAAAAATTAGCATATAGTGTTAAATTTCATTATTTACCATAATGTAATGATTACAATTAAACTTTCATATATTATAGATTCATTATCCACCAACTGAAATTTGTCAGGTCTTTTATTGTTTTAATACTGATGATTTTGGCATACAACTCCTGATAACCCAAAAAACCTGTCTCAATAAATTAGCATATCAAGAAAAGGTTCTCTAAACGACCTATTACCCTAATCTTCTGAATCAACTAATTAACTCTAAACACATGCAAAAGATACCTGAGGCTTTTATAATCTCCCTGCCTGGTTCATTACTCAAAACCCCCATCATGGGTAAGACTAGCGACCTGACAGATGTCAATAAGGCCATCATTGACACCCTCAAGCAAGAGGGTAAAGGCCCCTTCACATTAAGCGACGCTGCAGCGATACCGACAACGATCCGGATCGCTGCAGCGTCGCTGTTTGGTCGCTGGAGAGCTGTCACACAGACAGCTCTCCAGCGACCAACGATGCCGGTAACCAGGGTAAACATCGGGTAACTAAGCGCAGGGCCGCGCTTAGTAACCCGATGTTTACCCTGGTTACCATGCTAAAAGTAAAAAAAACAAACACTAGATACTTACCTACCGCTGTCTGTCCTCCAGCGCTGCGCTCTGCTTCTCTGCTCTCCTCCTGTACTGTCTGGGAGCCGGAAAGCAGAGAGGTGACGTCACCGCTCTGCTTTCTGGCTCACAGCCAGTACATGAGGAGTGCAGAGCACAGCGCTGGAGGACAGACAGCTGTAGGTAAGTATCTAGTGTTTGTTTTTTTTACTTTTAGCATGGTAACCAGGGTAAACATCGGGTTACTAAGCGCGGCCCTGCGCTTAGTTACCCGATGTTTACCCTGGTTACCAGTGAAGACATCGCTGGATCGGTGTCACACACGCCGATCCAGCGATGTCAGCAGGAGTCCAGCGACGAAATAAAGTTCTGGACTTTATTCAGCGACCAACGATCTCCCAGCAGGGGCCTGATCGTTGGTCGCTGTCACACATAACGATTTCATTAACGATATCGTTGCTATGTCACAAATAGCAACGATATCGTTAACAATATCGTTATGTGTGAAGGTACCTTAAGACCCAGAAAGAAATTTCTCAACAAATAGGCTGTTCCCAGAGTGCTGTATCAAGGCACCTCAATGGTAAGTCTGTTGGAAGGAAACAATGTGGCAGAAAACGCTGTACAACGAGAAGAGGAGACCGGACCCTGAGGAAGATTGTGGAGAAGGACCGATTCCAGACCTTGGGGAACCTGAGGAAGCAGTGGACTGAGTCTGGTGTGGAAACATCCAGAGCCACCGTGCACAGGCGTGTGCAGGAAATGGGCTACAGGTGCCGCATTCCCCAGGTAAAGCCACTTTTGAACCATAAACAGCGGCAGAGGCGCCTGACCTGGGCTACAGAGAAGCAGCACTGGACTGTTGCTAAGTGGTCCCAAGTACTTTTTTCTGATGAAAGCAAATTTTGCATGTCATTCGGAAATCAAGGTGCCAGAGTCTGGAGGAAGACTGGGGAGAAGGAAATGCCAAAATGCCTGAAGTCCAGTGTCAAGTACCCACAGTCAGTGATGGTGTGGGGTGCCATGTCAGCTGCTGGTGTTGGTCCACTGTGTTTCATCAAGGGCAGGGTCAATGCAGCTAGCTATCAGGAGATTTTGGAGCACTTCATGCTTCCATCGGCTGAAATGCTTTATGGAGATGAAGATTTCATTTTTCAGCACGACCTGGCACCTGCTCACAGTGCCAAAACCACTGGTAAATGGTTTACTGTGCTCAATTGGCCTGCCAACTCTCCTGACCTGAACCCCATAGAGAATCTGTGGGATATTGTGAAGAGAAAGTTGAGAGACGCAAGACCCAACACTCTGGATGAGCTTAAGGCCGCTATTGAAGCATCCTGGGCCTCCATAACATCTCAGCAGTGTCACAGGCTGATTGCCTCCATGCCACGCCGCATTGAAGCAGTCATTTCTGCCAAAGGATTCCCGACCAAGTATTGAGTGCATAACTGAACATTATTATTTGATGGTTTTTTTGTTTGTTATTAAAAAACACTTTTATTTGATTGGATGGGTGAAATATGCTAATTTATTGAGACAGGTTTTTTGGGTTATCAGGAGTTGTATGCCAAAATCATCAGTATTAAAACAATAAAAGACCTGACAAATTTCAGTTGGGGGATAATGAATCTATAATATATGAAAGTTTAATTGTAATCATTACATTATGGCAAAAAATGAAATTTAACACTATATGCTAATTTTTTGAGAAGGACCTGTAGTACAAATGATCAGACAATCCCAGGTTCAAGATCCCTGAAAGAAATAACAAATACGGTAAAAAGTTAAAAAAAAGTTTTTAAAAATGAGAAAAAGATTAAAAAAAAGATAAATCATCCCCTTTCCTCCTTTATAAATGAAGATATTAAAAAAATTGGCACATCCAAAATAGTCCAATGTATCAAAACATAAAATGATCAGTAAACATGATAAACAGAAAAAAATTGAAAACACCAAAATTGTGTTTTTTGAATCATGACAATACTGCAAAAAACGCTATAAGAAACAATAAAAATGTCATACCTATACCAAAATGGTATCCGTAAAAAGCAACATCTCGCTTCACAAAAATAAGACCCTCAGGGTATGTGCACACGTCAGGATTTTTAGCGTTTTTTTGCGGAATTTCGCTATAAAAACGCTATAATTCCGCATAAAAAACGCTAAAAATATGCATCCTATCATTTGGAATGCATTCCGCATTTTTTGTGCAGATGTATGCGTTTTTTTCCGCAAAAAAAACGCATACCGCAAAAAAATCTGGACATGCTCTATCTTTTTGCAGATTTTTTGCGGATTTCTAAGCCAAAAGGACATTCCGGAAAAAAAAAAAATCCGCAAAAATTCCGCAAAAAAATTGCGCAAAATCCGCGCAAAAAACACCCAAATTCCGTGAGAAATTCGCGCAAAAAAAAACGCGGATTTCTGGCAGAATTCTCAGGATTTGGTCAGGAAAAAATCCTGACGTGTGCACATACCCTCACATAGCTTTATCAACACGAAAAATGAAAATGTTCTGGATCTCAAAAAATTGCGACAATTTTTTTTTTTTTTTTTTACAAATTTCTGTTTTTTTTTGTTTTTTTTATAAATATGCAAAACAGTTGCACTTAAATGTATTGGTTTTAGGACATTTTCTTTGTAAAATGTTCTATTTTGAACAACAATTATTCTCCCTCCACAAAAATGATTGCAAAAACTCAATACAGTTGCTTGTGACAAGCAAGAACACCATCTGACACCGATTTCATGTTTATTTATCATTGTAACTATTGTGCTGTCTTACTTCTGCTTTCTTGTGCATTAAGAATGATGACAAAATAAAATTTAATTGAAATGCAACAGAGTAGATGGCAGCTAGCCAAAATCAGTAATCAATTAGAAATCAATTACAATCAGTCTGGCATTGCTGCTGGAACTACCCCTGTCTCTCTCTATTAGCTCTGCATTATTCCCAGACTACAGCGCTGCAGTTATACAACACATTAATCTCCAAAATATTTGTGTCACGGTTCCACTCCTCAGTGTATCTGGGATGCAGTTACTGACAGTTCAGCTGTCCAATCTGGTATAGGGATGTGCTGAAGCTGTCAGTATGTTGATTGACTGCTCAACTATCCAATCTGAGACTGTGAGGCGTCGACTGTCTCCATGTGTTCATTATTCCAGTTAATTGCCATACTTCTTAACTGAGCTGTGTCTACCAGAACTCTGCTAGGCGTACATTCCGCCTGTGAGGTTTGTGCTTTCCTGTGGCTTGAGTTCTGACTTGATCTGTTGCCTGACCTTGGACTTCGTTCTGACCATTCACCTGTTTAAACCCTTCAGCTTTGATCTGTTATCCTCCTGGTACTCTGACCTTGGAACGTTACCTGACAACGCTTTTGTCTCTACCTTCTGTTTATGACGTACCCTCCTGGCTTCTGACATTGGACTCTTTGACCACTCTGACTCATGAATTGGCTGAGAAAAGTGACCAGCATCATATTTTGTCCAATGTTTTAGGACTTTCACTTCCTATCTCTGATAAGCCGTCACCTCTCATGTCCTCTCGCTATGCTAAAATCACCCTAAAATGTTTGCTACATTCCCTGCTTACGCTTTAATACAGGCTAAAATAGTCCCTCCTGATTGGCTAAGCTATACCATGTTATGTAATGGATAAAAAAGCATTATAAGGAAGCCACTACGTTCACGCCTGAGGTCATGTCAACTTCAATGTGTAAACAGGGCACATGCATTATTTTGGGTGATTCGCAAAAATAAAATTTCAAATTGTTCAATTTTGCTGGGACCACAAATTTCCTAACATTCTAGTTAAATTTTTTTTTCATCTAATTGATTTGATCATCCCTAGTATTAGATCTCTTATTAGTAATGCAGATTTTACAGGTGCAATACACTTCTCAAAGCTCTTGTGCTGGGAATAACTTCTTGAATTCACAAACAAGAGGCAAACAAATGCAGCACTCACCCGGTCCTTGCTGTTAAATCTTCGTTTAATCCATATTAAGATGACATCCATATCTTGATAAAGGGACCCATAGAAACGCATGAACAGCGCGAAAAGGCCGTAGTCCATCAGGCTCTTTTAAACTGCCTACTCCCCTGCCACCTGCACACCGCACCTTGCACTTTATCAAGATGTGGATGTCATCTTAATATGGATTAAAAGAAAATTTAACAGCAAGGACCAAGTGAGTGCTCCATTTCTTTGCCTCTTGTTTGTGAATTATACGAATATCTTCTGTGTATGTGAGTCGCCCACCAGGGCAATGGTGGATACTCGGCACCGGGTCCAGTCACTTAAAAGGGATGTTACGGTGGCTGTGAACCGGTCCGTGGCCCTGGGACTCACTGTAAAAGGGAACGGTCTTTAAAGGGGAATTGGGAATAAATCTGTCGTGACGCCACCTTTGGTGTTCTGTAAATAGGGGGACCGACGCTGATTTGTTGCAGCAATAATGGTGACACTTCCCACAGGTGAAGCGGGGTCCCCAGGGGTCCTAGAGTGTATGGTGTTGATGGTGTTTGCCCTTCAATGAATAAAGGACACAAGTTGTAAAGTCTTTACCTTGATGGTAAAAACTAACATAAGGAACAAACCCTAAAGAAAATCTGATCCAAAACTGATAAAAATTGGTCCATTTTATTGCATAAGAGAAAAATCACTGAGGTCTGCATGAAGCCTTGCTCACTTAGAGTCTCCCCAGAAGAAGGCACACACAGCCGAAACGCGTGTAGGGGTCGTGGCACCATCAGACCAGAGGTAATAATATAAATGCTACTACTTTGACTCCAATTCAGCCCCTCACCTCTCTGGGTGGAGGAGGGATCAGATAAGGGTTAAGTTAGGAGCATAGATAGGTACGAGAACCTGGTAAATCCACTTTCAGGTATAATCCGGGGGACAGGGATAGATTAGGGCATCACCAGGATGCCCACAGTCCATTTTCACTACGTGACACAAATACCTAGTGTGTGATATATTTTGTTTCTTCAGACAAAATACCTAATGCACAACTATATGATTTAATAAATTGACCTTATTTGAGCACATAAAGTGCTAAATGTAAATCAGCATGATGTCGGTAGTCTGTCCCATCAACAGAGCAGAGTGGAAGAGAAGCCGCTGTTATGTTGAAATGACATCAGTGGAATCTGGTGAATACCCGGCAGGAGTGATTGTGACTTCTTCGAGGGTAGGTTTTGGTAGTTAAACTCTTATCAGTTTGACACAATATCGCAACACATTTTTTCATAATATTTTGATACAAAGTATCAGGACTGAATTGCTTTATTCCACTCTAGTTTGCTTAGCTAAATGTTGTACATTACTTATATGCTGGAGATACATTGCTTCTTTGGTTGTCCCTGAGCAGCATTACTGCCACACAATCTCAGTGTTTCGCTATAGAATACAGGATTATTGACAACATTGCAACTATTACAAATATGCCATCTGGCTTAAACTTGGATTTATTAGAAAGGTGCTCTATACGATTCTAGTCAGATGATGGTTTTCATAATAAACTGTGGCATTCTACATCTAAATCTCAGCTAATATGTTTGGTATGATTAGCAATCTGTACGCTTGCAGACTTATAAGTTTCTCAAGTAGCCAGAAGACTTTGCCCACATCCTGTAGATTTCTAAAGTGATAGGCCACTTTGGTCTTTGGTAGCATTTCTTTTGATATAGGAAGGTGTAAACTAGTATGCTTCTTATCTTGTTGAAATGTTAATCGTTTGGGTACATTTGTCAGCTTAAATAATTTTTTATCCCTTTATCTAATAATGTTCAACATGCCACTAAAGATTTGTTATAATTTGCATTTTCTACATGGCCCTTTTTACATGATATACAGTATGATAAATGGATATATGCTGCTGCAATTATATATTTCTGATCATTGTTACAATATATCTCTTCTTGCGGTTTCTGTTCTTTTGGTTTTTATTGTTAAAACCTGAAAACCTGTAAAAACCGAACCAACACACAAAATACAAGTAGACATTTATATATGTACTAGCTATTGAACCCGTTCTATGCCCAGGTGGCAAGCATTTATATTGGTATATGGTCTCCATCCTGGTATGTGTTGCTTCCATCCTGCGCCCTAATCTTGTCTTGTGCTGCTCCCATCCTGCGCCCCCATCCTGTCATTTGCTGCTCCCATCCTGCGTCACCGTTCTGTAATTTGCTGCTCCCATTCATATGCCCCATACGCTGCTCCATAAAGGTTGATGGCCCCCATAAGATGCTCCATAGTATATGCCCCGTGTGCTGCTCCATTATGGTTGATGGCCCCCATAAGATGCTCCATAGTATATGCCTCATATGCTGCTCCATAAAAGTTGATGGCCCCCATAAGATGCTCCATAGTACATGCCTCATATGCTGCTCCATTATGGTTGATGGCCCCCATAAGATGCTCCATAGTATATGCCCCGTATGCTGCTTCATTATGGTTGATGGCCCCCATAAGATGCTCCATAGTATATGCCCCGTATACTGCTCCATAAATGTTGATGGCCCCCATAAGATGCTCCATTGTATTGTATGCCTCATATGCTGCTCCATTATGGTTGATGGCCCCCATAAGATGCTCCATAGTATATGCCCCGTATACTGCTCCATAAATGTTGATGGCCCCCATAAGATGCTCCATTGTATTGTATGCCCCATATACTGCTCCATAAATGTTGATGGCCCCCATAAGATGCTCCATAGTATTATATGCTCTGTATGCTGCTGCGATATATAAAAAAAAAATAACATACTCACCTATCGTCGCTGGGCGCCGAGTGCTGGGGGACCTGAGCAGGCGGGGACACAGACACGCTGTGGGGGACAGGTGCCAGAGTCGCCGCTAGCTCTGGCCCCTGACACTTGCTATATTCACCTGGTCCTGATCCAGCGCTGCGTGCCGCTTCTTCCGGGTCCTCTGGCTGTGACTGTTCAGTCAGAGGGCAGCGCGCATTAAGCACATCATCGCGCCCTCTGAACTGTGAACGTCACAGGCAGAGGGACCGGAGGACAGAGCGGCGGGCAGCGCTGGATCAGGGCCAGGTGAACATAGCTTATACTCACCCTCCTGGCACATCCCTGCTTCTCCGTTGGAGAACGCGGTGTGCGTTCAGTGCTTACGCATACCGCGATCTCCTGGGAGCGTCACTCTGTGGGGTCCAGGCTGCACCGGCGCTTGCGCTTGCGCAGTCTATAAAGGTTTCGGACAGAGTGACGCTCCCAGCGTTATATTATAGATGCTCAATCTTCCTGATTAGTAAATACTAATTAGACAAACAATACACAGGGTTATCTTAGAATAAACCCTGTGTCCATCAGGAGATACATACCATAACGGTCCCGTACAAAAACACGTATATATAACCTATAATTAATTGTACATAAAAGACCTCAATGTACAAAAACTTCAAAAATTTTATTGAAAATAATACAATCTTAATAAGGCCAGAGGTAAGCTTATAACAACATTGAAACCCACCGCCACATTATCCAATCATCCTATGGGTAAAAAGTCTCACTTGGCAGACAACATAGTTGTATTGTACTACCATAGATACATCATAATGAGTGTGGCATAATGAGAATACAAGTACACAAAGTAGTCAAAGTAGTAGCATTTATATTACCTCTGGTCTGATGGTGCCACGACCCCTACGCGCGTTTCGGCTGTATGTGCCTTCTTCCGGGGAGACTCTAAGTGAGCAAGGCTTCATGCAGACCTCAGTGATTTTTCTCTTATGCAATAAAATGGACCAATTTTTATCAGTTTTGGATCAGATTTTCTTTAGGGTTTGTTCCTTATGTTAGTTTTTACCATCAAGGTAAAGACTTTACAACTTGTGTCCTTTACTCATTGAAGGGAAAACCATCAACACCATACACTCTAGGACCCCTGGGGACCCCGCTTCACCTGTGGGAAGTGTCACCATCATTGCTGCAACAACAGGACTAACTGAAGAATGTGAAGTGGGCTTTTCTGTGGCCATCCAGTACCTGGGTTCAAAGGCTTATTTGGGTGCATAAGACTTGATATCAGGGCAGGCCTTGCATTCAATGCACCATTTTTTCAGGAAGCCCTCCTGTACCTCTCGTGAAAGGGGTATTGGGGTGCATTGTAATTGTTGGAAGCCCAGCCACTCATTTTATAGGCAATAACAGCATAGGAGACCCACTGTTTAATAATGGCCCTTTAAGAATATTAATGCTGCCTGATGCCCCTCTAAAAATAGGCTTTGAGACTTTAAGACTGAGTCCCTCTTTCATAAATAAAACAAGATGTCTCCTTATGTGTCACAGACTACATGGCCAGTTAGGGTTCTTACATGTTACAATGACATTTCCCAGTGAATGCATTTGTATTGGTTGAAAGCATTGTAAAAGTTGAAAAGCGCATAAAAAATGCCGCGTGTGAACATAGCCCAATTGGTGGAGGAACATTCTGGGGTCTGGGGTTAATTATTTTGCCTTATATACAAGTCATTAGCCTGGAAAGGATGTACCTTAACAGATTTCCCAGCAAAATCCATTTTGGTTTCGTTTTTGTATGTTTTTTGGTGCATCTGTAAAAATGGCCTGAAATCCTGACAACATTGCTTAGTGCTGTGACCTAGGAGTCAGAAATCCTTCCAGGGGCAATCCCCATGATATCACTGTGTCATTAGAGCAGTGTTTCCATCATTTTCTGACGTTTTTAGACCTTAAAAGGACGTCACGGTAAAAATACTCGGATTTCCAATAGACTTACATTGGGCTCGTTGTTTGGGTCGAGTACCCGAGTATTCCAATTTAATAGACCCGAGCAACGAGCACCGGAGCATTTTAATGCTCGCTCATCACTAAAGACTGAGGTTGCACTCATTCCCCTGCAGCGTCAACCACTCCTCCTGGAACAGGACATCATCAGGGAACAGCACTGCAATTACTTACTAAAGTTTCTTGCATTGTCGCCACCTGAAGATGTCCTGAATACAAACTGTGGGAGAAGTGAGTGCGTGCCAGCTCTCTGCCTCTATATTCGTTGCAGCTCCTAACAAGAAATCGAAGCAGTGAGTGATGCCAGCACTGCCTCACCACCGCTCTCCAATGAATTGTCATCAAGGGTCATTATTAGAATCAGCGACACCAGCATCGCCCAACAGCTTCTAGCACTGCCTGAAATGAATCATCATCAGGATGCAGTGATAGAAGCAATAAGTGACATCAATACAGTGATTGACATCAGCACACACAGTTAGATCCCTACTGCAGTGGCAAAAACAAAAGTAGAATGCCAGTGTTGCACTCCTCTCTTCCTAAGCGTCTATCACCATGGATCCAGGACATTTTCAGAGGGTGGCAATGCAAGAAACCCTAGTAAGTATCTGCAGACTTTACAACTTGTCTCCTTTACTCATTGAAGGGCAAACACTATCAACACTATACACTCGAGGGCACCTGGGGACCCCGCTTCACCTGTGGGAAGCGTCACCATCATTGCTGCAACAACAGGGCCTTATTAAAAACTAGGCCCAATTTAAAGGAGCAGGTCTCCTAGACTTGTAATGCCCATACACTCAGTGTATGGGCTGACAAACATTTCCCCAAAGGGGATACATTTGTTAAAAATATACTATGGGCATCATAGACACCCTTGCCAAAAAATGGACTGCCTGTAGCGGCACAGAAGACGTTAAGCCTGGTTATCTAGCAGTGGAGAATGAGGAGACATAAAGATAAATCATAATGAAATCAAAGTTATAAATAAAAAATGTGAATCCAACAATGAAAGTAAATAACAAAAGGGAGGGGAGAACACAGGTTCATAGATTTGAACCAGAATGTGTCCAACAAGATATGTTTGTCCCTAGCAACAGCTCAGAGACAGGGCTATAAATAAAAATGTAATATAAAAGTCTTTGAATAATTTTCTATTGTAGAGGTATACACTACCTCATTAGAGGACTGTCCAGAGATTGGAAAATATAAAAATAAATGGGAATAGTAGATGTACATCTCTTTTTTATGACATTTCCCCCTGTGGGAGTAACATTTATTTTGGTTTCCAATTAGTAATGGGCATCACAAAAACAAGCTTGCACAAACAAAAGTGTGACTTTGGCATCACGGAATCCGTTCACCCTAGTGTTCTACTGGTTGTGGATGATTAGGATGAAGATAAAAGGAGGAGGATAACAACAAACAGACCAAATCTGGAAGCACATACCCATGTGTTGTTGTGAAGAGGTGCATGAGAATACACCTCCCCAAAACAGAATTTATTTGAGGTTATGTTTCGCTGTTTTCACTTGGTGGTGTACAGAAGTCTTTCCCAATCCAGCCCTTGTTCATTTTTATAAGAGTCAGCATGTCAGCATTTTCAGTTGACAGGCGCTTATCTGTTATTATTCCACCAGCGCACTAAAAACCCACTCTGACAGAATGCTAGCAGCAGGGCAGGCCAAGACCTCCAAGGCGTAGAGAGCCAGTTCATGCCACGTGTCCAGCTTGGATACCCAATAAGTAAAAGGCACAGAGGAATCCTGGAGAACATTTGTACGATCTGCAAGGTACTCCCTCAGCATCTTCCCAAACATTGCACTTCTTGTGACAGCACCCCTTGCCTCTGTGCCGTCACAATGGGACGGTCTGAGAAAACTGTCCCTGAATTTTGCCATTGGTCCCTTGCCTGAGCTGGATTGTACTTCTGTCTCTCTCGCATGGACTCCTTGGTTGTATAACAAACTTTGACGTCTGCTGCCAGCATTCTCACATGGCAATTTTCTAAGTAATTCCGCTACAAGGGTCCTCTGGTACTGCAACATCTAAGTACACCTCTCTGCCTCTGGCAGAAGAGATTGAAAGTTCTCCTTGTAGCATGGGTCTAGAAGTGTCACCAACCAGTAATGAGTGTCACCACATATTTTTATAAAGCGATGGTCACGTGAAACGCAGCGCAACATAAAGTCAGCCATGCATGCCAGACTGCTAACAGGCAAGACTTCTGTGTTCTCACCAACAAGACGACTGACCATGCTATCCTCCTCCTCCTCATCCTCCTCCTCCCTGTCCTCAGGCCATCCCAGCTGAACCGACGGTATGACAGTGGTGCTTGTAGTACCATCTATAGCGCAGGAAAGTAGCTCCTGTTCTTCCTCCTCCTCATTGCCTACCAATCCACGTTGGGAAGACGTGAGGTTGGGCTGAGTGTAATCCCCCTGTATGGTTCCTTGATCCATGTCCTCATGCTCTGCCTGCTATGCATCCTCTTAAATTGTGAGCAGAGAGGTTTTCAGAATGCTGAGAAGCGGGATGGTAACGCTAATTATAACATCATCGCCGTTCACTGTTCATGGTACATATGTCTGACATCCATGTCCACTCCTAAGGTCTTATGTGTGGAGTCTGAACTGAATGTCCACGGCCTTGTTCATGTTGGTAGTCAACAACTACCCTCTTCTGCTCACAAATCCTTTCCAAGATATGCAGCATAGAGTTCCAGCGAGTTGGGACATCACACACCAGTCAGTGAGACGGAAGCTGCAAACGCTGCTGAAGCACGGCAAGGGTGGTTGAAACTGTAGCTGACTTTCTAAAATGAGCAGACAGATGGCACACTTTTAGTAGCAGATCCAGCAGCTCCGGGTAGCTTTTCAGAAAATGTTGAACCACGAGGTTAAGCACATGGGCCAAGCAAGGTACATGTGTGAGCTCACCTAGCCTCAGAGCTGCCACCAGGTTCCAGCAATTGTCACACACGACAATGCCTGACTGTAGGTTTAGCGGTGTCATCCAAACATCTGACTGCTCTTTCAGCGCTGTTCACAGCTCTTCTGCATTTTGCGGTTTGTCACCTATGCAGATTAGCTTCAGCACAGCCTGTTGCTGCTTGGCTGAGGCATTGCTGCAGTGCTTCCAGCTTCTGACTGATGTGTTGATTTTAGAGATGGAAGCTGAAGAGGAGGAGGAGGTGCAGGTGCTGTACACTGTGGGGGCAACCCTGATTGACGTAGGGCCCGCAATCCTCTGCGTAGGGAGGATACCAAAGCTCTTCAGCTCCAAGGACGTCCACCCATTTCTTCTGATACATGTTGGCACCAATGACACGGCAAGGAAGGACCTACCGACAATCTGCAAGGACTTTGAAGAGTTGGGGAAGAAAGTAAAGGAACTGGATGCACAGGTAGTTTTTTCTTCTATCCTTCCAGTAGATGGGCATGGCACCAGCAGATGGAACAGGATCCTTGATGCAAACAACTGGCTAAGACGATGGTGCAGACAACAAGGATTTGGATTCCTGGACCACGGTGTGAATTACTGGTATGATGGACTCCTCGCCAGAGACGGACTACACCTCAACAAACCTGGGAAACACACATTCGCCAGAAGACTCACTACACTCATCAGGAGGGCGTTAAACTAGAAGAAGAGGGGACGGGAAGAAAAACATTAGACTCGAACAAAGACGACCCAGGAAAACATACTCAGAAGGGAGGAAAGAACATTTCTAAAACAATCCACAGTGAGGAGATTGGAACAAAACAAAATCCTCTAAACTGCATGCTCGCAAACGCCAGAAGCCTGACAAACAAGATGGAAGAACTAGAAGCAGAAATATCTACAGGTAACTTTGACATAGTGGGAATAACCGAGACATGGTTAGATGAAAGCTATGACTGGGCAGTTAACTTACAGGGTTACAGTCTGTTTAGAAAGGATCGTAAAAATCGGAGAGGAGGAGGGGTTTGTCTCTATGTAAAGTCTTGTCTAAAGTCCACTTTAAGGGAGGATATTAGCGAAGGGAATGAGGATGTCGAGTCCATATGGGTTGAAATTCATGGAGGGAAAAATGGTAACAAAATTCTCATTGGGGTCTGTTACAAACCCCCAAATATAACAGAAAGCATGGAAAGTCTACTTCTAAAGCAGATAGATGAAGCTGCAACCCATAATGAGGTCCTGGTTATGGGGGACTTTAACTACCCGGATATTAACTGGGAAACAGAAACCTGTGAAACCCATAAAGGCAACAGGTTTCTGCTAATAACCAAGAAAAATTATCTTTCACAATTGGTGCAGAATCCAACCAGAGGAGCAGCACTTTTAGACCTAATACTATCTAATAGACCTGACAGAATAACAAATCTGCAGGTGGTTGGGCATTTAGGAAATAGCGACCACAATATTGTGCAGTTTCACCTGTCTTTCACTAGGGGGACTTGTCAGGGAGTCACAAAAACATTGAACTTTAGGAAGGCAAAGTTTGAACAGCTTAGAGATGCCCTTAATCTGGTAGACTGGGACAATATCCTCAGAAATGAGAATACAGATAATAAATGGGAAATGTTTAAGAACATCCTAAATAGGCAGTTTAAGCGGTTTATACCTTGTGGGAATAAAAGGACTAGAAATAGGAAAAACCCAATGTGGCTAAACAAAGAAGTAAGACAGGCAATTAACAGTAAAAAGAAAGCATTTGCACTACTAAAGCAGGATGGCACCATTGAAGCTCTAAAAAACTATAGGGAGAAAAATACTTTATCTAAAAAACTAATTAAAGCTGCCAAAAAGGAAACAGAGAAGCACATTGCTAAGGAGAGTAAAACTAATCCCAAACTGTTCTTCAACTATATCAATAGTAAAAGAATAAAAACTGAAAATGTAGGCCCCTTAAAAAATAGTGAGGAAAGAATGGTTGTAGATGACGAGGAAAAAGCTAACATATTAAACACCTTCTTCTCCACGGTATTCACGGTGGAAAATGAAATGCTAGGTGAAATCCCAAGAAACAATGAAAACCCTATATTAAGAGTCACCAATCTAACCCAAGAAGAGGTGCGAAACCGGCTAAATAAGATTAAAATAGATAAATCTCCGGGTCCGGATGGCATACACCCACGAGTACTAAGAGAACTAAGTAATGTAATAGATAAACCATTATTTCTTATTTTTAGTGACTCTATAGCGACAGGGTCTGTTCCGCAGGACTGGCGCATAGCAAATGTGGTGCCAATATTCAAAAAGGGCTCTAAAAGTGAACCTGGAAATTATAGGCCAGTAAGTCTAACCTCTATTGTTGGTAAAATATTTGAAGGATTTCTGAGGGATGTTATTCTGGATTATCTCAATGAGAATAACTGTTTAACTCCATATCAGCATGGGTTTATGAGAAATCGCTCCTGTCAAACCAATCTAATCAGTTTTTATGAAGAGGTAAGCTATAGACTGGACCACGGTGAGTCATTGGACGTGGTATATCTCGATTTTTCCAAAGCGTTTGATACCGTGCCGCACAAGAGGTTGGTACACAAAATGAGAATGCTTGGTCTGGGGGAAAATGTGTGTAAATGGGTTAGTAACTGGCTTAGTGATAGAAAGCAGAGGGTGGTTATAAATGGTATAGTCTCTAACTGGGTCGCTGTGACCAGTGGGGTACCGCAGGGGTCAGTATTGGGACCTGTTCTCTTCAACATATTCATTAATGATCTGGTAGAAGGTTTACACAGTAAAATATCGATATTTGCAGATGATACAAAACTATGTAAAGCAGTTAATACAAGAGAAGATAGTATTCTGCTACAGATGGATCTGGATAAGTTGGAAACTTGGGCTGAAAGGTGGCAGATGAGGTTTAACAATGATAAATGTAAGGTTATACACATGGGAAGAGGGAATCAATATCACCATTACACACTGAACGGGAAACCACTGGGTAAATCTGACAGGGAGAAGGACTTGGGGATCCTAGTTAATGATAAACTTACCTGGAGCAGCCAGTGCCAGGCAGCAGCTGCCAAGGCAAACAGGATCATGGGGTGCATTAAAAGAGGTCTGGATACACATGATGAGAGCATTATACTGCCTCTGTACAAATCCCTAGTTAGACCGCACATGGAGTACTGTGTCCAGTTTTGGGCACCGGTGCTCAGGAAGGATATAATGGAACTAGAGAGAGTACAAAGGAGGGCAACAAAATTAATAAAGGGGATGGGAGAACTACAATACCCAGATAGATTAGCGAAATTAGGATTATTTAGTCTAGAAAAAAGACGACTGAGGGGCGATCTAATAACCATGTATAAGTATATAAGGGGACAATACAAATATCTCGCTGAGGATCTGTTTATACCAAGGAAGGTGACGGGCACAAGGGGGCATTCTTTGCGTCTGGAGGAGAGAAGGTTTTTCCACCAACATAGAAGAGGATTCTTTACTGTTAGGGCAGTGAGAATCTGGAATTGCTTGCCTGAGGAGGTGGTGATGGCGAACTCAGTCGAGGGGTTCAAGAGAGGCCTGGATGTCTTCCTGGAGCAGAACAATATTGTATCATACAATTATTAGGTTCTGTAGAAGGACGTAGATCTGGGGATTTATTATGATGGAATATAGGCTGAACTGGATGGACAAATGTCTTTTTTCGGCCTTACTAACTATGTTACTATGTTACTATGTTACTATGTTCCTTCCCAAGGTCCGACTGGGTCCTGGCTTGTTAACCCAGTGTGCCGTCAATGAGATGTAATATCCCTGGCCACAAGCACATGTCCACGTGTCCGTGGTTAGGTGAACTTTCCCAGTAACATCATTGTTGAGGGCATGGGTAATGTTGTGGGACACATGCTGGTGTAATGCCGGTACGGCACAATGGGAGAAATAGTGGCAACTGGGGACCGAGTACCTTGGGACGGCCGCCGCCATCAGGTTGCGGAAAGCTTCTGTATCAATGAGCCTAAAAGGCAACATTTTGAATGCAAGCAGAAGAGAAATGCTAGAATTTAGGACTGTGGCCTGTGGGGCATTTGCTGGGTATTTCCGCTTGCGTTCCATTTACTGGGGTATAGACAACTGAAGGCTGTGCTAGGGCAAGGACGTGGACGGCTTGATGATGGTGCTGCTTGACTGGGCAACAACAGGTGCAGGGCTAGAGGCATCTTCAGATTGGCTTCTACGCAAAACAGTGGAAGAAGCAGTGGTGTCACCTGCAGACAGTGTTTCTGGAGCCTGGGGTTCGGCCACAAAGTTGGGTGCTTTGCTGCCATATGCCTGATCATGCTGGTGAAGGTCAGGCTAGTAGTTTTGTAACCCATGATGATGTGGGCATGGCATGTGGTGCAAATGGACTGTTTGGGGTTATCAGCAGAGTCTTTAAAAAATAATCAGACTTGGGAAGATCTAACAGTTGGAATGGCAACTTCCCTCATGTTGGTGTTATGGGGAATGGACGCGCGCCTTCTGTCTGTGGCCACCACACTGCTTCTTCCTGCCTGTTGGGGTGATATGCCTCCTTCCCCATGTGTGCTGCTGTCTTCGCTCTGCATGTCCTCCTGCCAGGTTGGGTAAGATACTATGTCATCCACCACCTCGTTTTCCACATCCGCACCCTGCTCCTCCTCCTGACTTTCTGGCAATTGTGTCTCATCATCGTCCACCTCTTGTGACACTTTCCCACCATTGCCTTCGTGTGACCGTGGCTGGTCAAAGCTTTGGGCATCGCTACATGCAATCTCATCTTGCCCCACTTCAAGTTGACCGGCCGAGAGTCCGGAATCTTGAAAGGGAAAACTGAACAGCTCTTCGGAGTGTCCAAGTGTGGGATCAGTTGTCTCAGGGAACTCAGCATGGTGGGAGGAAGGAGGATCAGGCTAAGGAATATCTGGGCCACACTCACGACTACTCAGACTTGACCATGTGGAAGACATGGTGGTGGTGGCTAAGTGACTGGAACCATTATCCGCTATCCAACCAACAACCATTTCACAGTGCTCTGGCTTCAATAGTGGTGTGCTGCGGTCCCCTAGAAACTGGGACAGAAAGGTCGAGCGAGAAGATGTGTGTCTTTGTTGTTGCCCACTTGGCCACGTCCTCGTCCTCTGCATGCACCATCAGCATTACGTACACTTCACCATCCCTTGCCCCTTGCCTTGCCCATTTTAAATGGACTACTGCACTATTTCAGAAGCTCAACATAAATGTATTTATTTGGAGCTAAATTTTATCTGATCAGTATACCTGCAAAGCTATGATTTTTCAAACACAGAAATACCAGGCCTCAGCCTGACATAACAGACTGTATTACATTTTTTTTGCTTCTTGGTGATTTTAAAACAAACAAAAAAAAGAGTAGCACAAGACTAGCACATAGATCTATGCTATGTATGCCTGCGGAAATATGATTTTCCACCACAGATTCACCAGGCCTCAGCCTGACAGACTGTATACATTTTTATGTTTTTTTGGTGAATTTAAGAAAAAAAAATTAAACAAGCTTAGTACACATAACTATGCTACGTATGCCTGCGGAAATACGATTGTTCAAATGCAGAAACACCAGGTCTCAGCCTGACATAACAGACTGTATTAATTTGATTTTTGCTTTTTGGTGAATTAAAAAAAAAAAAAAGAGTAGAACAAGGCTAGCACACAGAATTATGCTACGTATGTCTGCGAAAATACGATTTTTCAAACACAGATAAACCAGGATTCAGCCTGCAGACTGTATACATTTTTTTGGGTTTTAGGTAAATTTAAGAAAAAACAAAAAATTGAACAAGGCTAGCACACAGAACTTTGCTACATATGCCTGCGGAAATACGATTGTTCAAACACAGAAACACCAGGCCTCAGCCTGACATAACAGACTGTGTTAATTTGTTTTTTGCTTTTTGGTGAATTTAAAAATTTTTCAATAAAATAAAGAGTAGAACAAGGCTAGCACACAAAATTATGCTACGTATGCCTAAGGAAATACGATTGTTCAAACACAGAAACACCAGGCCTCAGCCTGACATAACAGACTGTTTACATTTTTTTGTTAGTTTTTGGTGATTTTTTTTTTTTTTAAAAAAAGGAAAACTGCAGCTAGTATATAGTAAATAAGCAGCAGCAGACAGCTATGGAGCTTTGTGAGGAATGCAGTGGGAGCTATGTACGCACGTGCCTGCAGACCTTGTGTGGCGCCCCAGGGTCCTGGTCATCACAGTAGCATTGCTTTCCTCATGGGGAGAGTGATGTTACGTTTGTAAGCGATGAAGGATAGCTTTCATTAGGTAACCACCATACACTCAACATGTACAAACTCCAGGACACAAGGGAGAGCTTTTGATCCTAATTTCTAGGTGACTCCCCTAGATATATTGTGGTTTGGAGGGAAAGGAGAGATTCAGATTCTGAGAGAGACAGAGGAGAGAGCAGACTGACATAGAGTGTCAGAAGGTCTGAAGGGGCCATGTAGTCTGAAGCACTACAGCTCCTGGAAAGAGGCATACAGAAACCCAAACATTGTTCAGTGAGCGTGCAGGAGAGCGAAGCACAGGAGAGTAACATCAGGGGAGACCAGCTAAGAGCATGCTGCCTCCCTCTGAGGCGCAGATAACTGGTAGCCAGACCACCGAGGTTGTAAGGACACTACAACTTACATCAGGGACCGGCAGGACAGCTGAACTGCAAGTTACCTGTCCGCATTAATACCCAGGAGGCACGGTGACACCTTTAGAGGCCGGGACATACTAGAGTCCCTGTAAAAAGGCTCAAGCCACCAGTCACATGGGTTATGTCCTATCCTATATGGGGGACAGAGAGCAGAACTGTGAGGACCTTATGTGAAGCCATAGGCAGTAAGGGACTACAACACCACCGCGCTAGAGGAAGGCTTTTAACTCCACCTGGTAAAGGGGACTCTGGATTCGCTTCCAAACAGGCCGGACCCTGCCTGCCCTGTGATCTGGTACCCTGGACTGTGGTTGTCTGAAGTCTTCAGTAAACCAGGTAAAGAGACTGCAAAACTGTGTCCTTGTTCTTTACTGTGCCATTCACCATCTTCCATCTACACACCGGGAATCCTGGGGACATACTTCACCTGTGGAAAGTTATACCATCTAGCTGCCATAACATTACCCCAGAGGACCCCTTAAAGCAGCGTCCGTCCCCACTGATCGAATACCACAGATTGCGTCACGAACATAAACTCTATTCACCAAATCCCTTTTAAGACTTTCCCTTCTTTTACATAGGCGCCCAGGGCTATGGACCGGGTCGCCACCGTGACATCCCCCTGTGAACACCGGACCCGGTACTAGGTACCCCACGGCCCTGGCGGGCGACTCACTTGCACTGATATGGATATGTAGAAAACACAAAAACCTCAGTGACATATTAATGTCATCAAAATAGGGCTATAAGTAGCCCATCCAAAACAAGGCAAAAAAGATACCCACTCCAAATAACATATATGAAAGGAGGAAATAGGAGCAACCAGGTATAATAGATTAAAAATATATTTTATTAATAACTTCAAAGTGAACCAGATATACCAGAAAGTACCATCACAAGTGTATGAAATAACATATGCAAAGAGGAAAACAGAGAAACCAGGGGACCAACAATTGCAACTGCCCAACTGTGCATATAAGGTAAAGTGCCTAGTGCAATAATATATTGAAACTGCAGGCCAAACCCTCACAAAATAGGTATCAAATACATAGGTTCAGAATGGAACCAAAAGAGGGACACAGACTTACCACGGGCAGAAGATGGAAGACCATGGGCCAGGTGTGGATAGCCCCGATGTGCATTTCGCGTGTCTAATACACCGCTTTCTCAAGGGGAAATGATATGGATATGTACACATAGACTCCCCTGCCCTGCCTACCTAGCGCTGAAATCTCGGGACCCCAAAATTAGCCCTAAAAAGGACTGTTGGTTTCTCAGGAGTTGTGGACTGAACAGTTGCAGACCTACACTAACTATTACACGGATGATTGTGACCCTATCTCAGCAGCAGCTCTCTCTACACTAGCTAAGTCCGGAGCAGAATGCGGCGAGCAGGGCAGCGTCAGGTCTCTTATAGACCTGATGACGCTGTGCGGCCAGCCAATCACTGTAATACCACAACAAAGATGGCTGGGGCATTACAGTGCATGGCTGCCAATCCCTGTACTGTCATTGGTACTCTAAAGAGCGCCAGAATTGCAGGGCGGAGACCCGAGCTCCCGCGGAATAATCCCGAAAATACTCGGTGCTCGCCGAGTACGTCAAAAATAGATGTACTCGGGCAAGTACCGAGTAGTGGCGAGCACGTTCACTCATTACTATCGGTCTCCTGTGCCAATCTGTTTGAGACTCTTCTAAAACAAAAGGTAACAGGAAGTGAAGTAAAAAAAAAATTAGGAATTAGCTGGATAGTAAGAAGTATGGGGCATTTTATAATAAAGTTAATTACAAAAGTGGTTTGGTTGTAAAGATAGATATATAGAAAGGACAGTTTAGATGCTAGACCAACCCTTTAAGGTGTCTATCATTTTACAAGAAAATAGAACTGTTCCTAGAGTGGAAAAAAGAAACCTTACACAGTGGTCATACTACTATGTGGCTAATGTAGCAAGAAATTGGCCTGACCTCAATGACTGCATTGTGCCTTTCTGAGAAACTGGGTACTCTTATTTCTCTTAAAAAGTCTCAGTAACGGGTTCTGTCACAAGGCACATAACATGTCGCCAAAATGTCTCTGCATGTGACTATTTAAATAGGATGATATACAACAAGGCTATGTTGGGTAAAGCCATGCAGAAAGCTTTAGACATCCCTTAAAAACGCAGTATGTCTATGTGGACAGGAAATTTAAAAAAAATCATGGCTCTTGGAATAAAAGGAGTAAATAATGGAAATGCAAAAATCAAAAATTTGCCATGTCGGGAAGTGGATAAAATAGATGTGATTCATAAACATGAATTTAATAAAAATGAAGGGTGCCACCTACATTTGGCTGTAAAGTGTGCATATATGTGTGTAATATATCTATCAATATATTTGATATAACAGTTTGAAGACAGGGCTGGAACAGCACTTGGTTTAAATAATAAAACCAGCTGTACAGTAGTGTAGCTACTGGGGGGGCAGAGGAGACCATCGCCCCGGGCCTGGTGCTCAGATGGGGCCAACCCGGAGCTACGCTACTGTAACTGTATCGGCGCGCCGATACACTTACATTCTGCGGCAGAGCAGGGAGATTCGATCTCTGCCACTATGGGGCCCCTGAACAGGCAGAGCCTTGTGTCATCGCAAGGTCAGCTGTTTTGGCATTTAGCCGATACAGCTGACCGCATTGATGAGGGAAGGAGCGCTACACTCCTCCCATCATCCCACTGTCAGGATCTGAATGTCTGTCACAGACACTGACACTGACCTTGGGCGCGATGACGTCACTCCTCAGCGCCCTCGTCAGGAGATGAGCGGGAGCTCGGAGCACCGTGAGAACAAGGAGGAAGAGAGGTATGTATTTATATACTGTTTTTTTATAGGGGTGCCTTATACTACAGGGTCTGCCTATGAGGGTGCTGTCTTATACTGCAGGGTCTGGCTATGGGGGTGCTGCCTTATAATACAGGGTCTGCCTATGGGGCTGCTGCCTTATAGTACAGGGTCTGCCTATGGGGGTGCTGTCTTACACTACAGGTTCTGCCTTTGGTGGTGCTGCCTTATACTACTGGGTCTGCCTATGAGGGTGCTGCCTTATACTACAGGGTTTGTGTATGGGGGTGCTGCCTTTTAATACAGGGTCTGTCTATGGGGTGCTGCCTTATATTACAGGGTCTGCCTATGGGGGTGCTGCCTTATACAGTTATCCATTGGAGGTTGTTACCTCCTTCTTTCTGACTCTGCACCCCACCTATCAGCCCAAGAGTGTTTATTATCAACTCTGGATCCTACCAGCTTACTTCAATGTGCAAGTTTGTAACCCAAGAGAGGCATGTTGCCCATTCACACTGTAGACCTTTATAGCACAAGAGAGGCATTTATTTGTGATAGGACACATCTGAGAAGTGTCACCTTGTCACGGTTGATGGGCTCACATGAATTGGCCAATTTATGAGCTAAGATCCTTCATTTTTGTAAGTAATTATTTTTAAAAGTATTTTACTTTTTATTACAGTTTACTTAGCAATTATGACAGATGTTGTGTGTGCGTGTGTATTGGTCTAAAAGACGTTTTTTATTGCAAAAAATAGTTCTTGCATCACCATAGAGCTATTTTCTCATATTTCAGCCGACAGTCATGTGAGGTCTCATTTTTTTGTGGGAGAAGTTGAAGTTTTTATTGGTACCATTTCCGGGCACATGACTTTTTTATCGCATTCTATTCCGATTTTTGGTAGGCAGAATGAATAAAAACCAGCAATTCATTAATTTCTTTGGGGGGGCGCTCATACAATTCCATGTGTAGTAAAATTGATGAGGTAGTTTTATTCTTCAGTTTAGTACGATTACAGCAATGCCGCATTTTTTTTTTTTATGTTTTGGCGCTTTTATACAATAAAAGCTATTTTATATAAAAAATAATTATTTTTGCATCCCTTTATCCTAAGAGCTATAACTGTTCTATTTTTCCACTGATGGAGCTGTATGGGTGCTTGTTTTTGCGAGATATGATGACATTTTCAGCTGTACCATGTTTATTTATAGCCTTCTTTTTTATCACGTTATTCCACTTTTTGTTCAACAGTATGATTATAAAGCATTTTTTGCCTTTTTTTATTTTATGGTGTTCACTAAAGGGGTTAAATAGTGGTATAGTGTGTGACCACTCCAGGCACCAAGTGCTGGGTGTCAGCTGTCAGAATCAGCTGACACCCGGCGGCGATTGGCAGCGATCCCCTCGTGATCGCAGCCGATCGCTGAGACATACTATTCAGTCCATGGTCAAATTGGCCCGGGTCACAAAGACAGAATAGTACGTCTGATGTCAGAAAGGGGTTAAACAAATTCAAGGGCATTATTTCCCTATCTAGGCCTGACCAGAATGTAAGATATTTAGCAGCTTATTCAATTAAAATAAAACTGTCAGGATTCAAACCCAGCAGCTCTTGTGCACCATGTGGCACCTCTTCCCTCTGAGATATTTAGCTTGCTAAATCAGATACTAGTACCTGTGTTGTTCCTGAATTCTCCAACCTGAGTTCTTGATTGTCTCACCCTGTGATCTCCTGATTAAGCACCCTACTTAAACCTGGCACTGCACTTCCTTCATTGTGAGACTATTGAGCTCCCAGCCTTTAGTCTAGTTTCTTCCCACCTGCTGCTTACACTCAAGATCTTACTGCTGCTCCGTGTACCAATATCACCAGTATCTGGCTATATCCTGTCTACTTTACTTGTTTGTTCTCCCAACTATACTGCTGCTCCATGTACTTATCTCTGACTTTATCCTGACTACAATTCCTACTTATCCTCAAGATCCTACTGCTCCTCAGTGTACCGACTTCTGGCTAAATCCTGACTGCCATTCCTGCTTATCCTTCCAACTACACTGCTGCTCTGTGTACCAACCTCTAGCTATATCCTGACGATGCTACGTGTCAGTGCTACCCCTAGTGGTTGGAATATCACTACTCCAACTCAGGTCAGTCCTTAACAAAATAATCTTGCAATGAAGGAAGGGCACTGCTAGGTTTAAGTAAGATGCTCAATCAGGAGATCAAATGGTGAGCCGACCAGGAACTTGTGGTGAAGACCTCAGGAACTCAAGTTGGAGACATCAGGAACATCACGGGTACTAGTATCTGATTTAGGGCTCATACCCATATGTGAGAAAAAAGCGTGCCATAATCTGGACTGAAAAAAATGGACGAGTGTCATGCGAGTACAATGCGATTTTCACACCTAGCATCCGATTTACATCCAAGTGCATTGCAATTGCTATCCTATTGCTTTTACATACAGCGGTTCTCTATGTCATTTACACATCGTTTTCAAAGGAAACATTCATCAAAACACACACAGATATGTATATATATTAGATAGATAGATAGATAGATAGATAGATAGATAGATAGATAGAAGAAAAGCTGGCAATTCCTATGTGTGTACAATAAAATCACACAGACAGGTTAGAATAGATAGAATAGATATATACGCATATATATATATATATATATATATATATATATATATATATATAGTAGTGACACACACACATTATATATACATATATATATGTATTTATATTGCATAGAGAGATAGCTATAAGAAAAGCCGGTAATACATCTGTCGGGTTCTGTAAATTCACTGTAGTAGCCGACAGTATAGAAGAGATGGATTACATACAGTGACTATGAATAGGTAGAGATATAATAATAATAATCTTTATTTTTATATAGCGCTAACATATTCCGCAGCGCTTTGCAGTTTGCACACATTATCATCGCTGTCCCTGATGGGGCTCACAATCTAAATTCCCTATCAGTATGTCTTTAGAATGTGGGACTAAACCGGAGTACCCGGAGGAAACCCACGCAAACACGGAGAGAACATACAAACTCTTTGCAGATGTTGTCCTAGGTGGGATTAGAACCCAGGACTCCAGCGCTGCAAGGCTGGATATAGATGTCAGTGACAAATACAATTAGTAGAGTGTGTGTGCATACTACTGAGCATTTATCTAATTAACCCCTTAATCCCATATGACGTACTATCCCGTCAAGGCGACCTGGGACTTAATTCCCAGTGACGGGATAGTACGTCATACGCGATCGGCCACGCTCATGGGGGGAGCGCGGCCGATGGCGGCCGGGTGTCAGCTGACTGTCGCAGCCGACATCCGGTCACAGACCGCTCCTGGCACATTAACCCCCGGCACACCACGATCAAACATGATCGCAGTGTTCCGGGGGCATAGGGAAGCATCGCGCAGGGAGGGGGCTCCCTGCGGGCTTCCCTGACACGATCGGTACAAGGCGATGTGCTCACCTTGTACCGAGCGTCTCCTCCCTGCAGGGCCCGGATCCAAAATGGCCACGGGGCTACTAATGGGTCCTGCAGGGAGTACTTCCGGGTCCAGAGCAGGCTCCTGTAAGCAAGGAGCAGGGCACACCAGATCGCTGATCTAACACAGTGCTCTGCAAAGTGTCAGATCAGCGATCTGTCACTATACAGTGATGTCCCCCCTGGGACAAAGTAAAAAATAATTTTAGATCTGTAAAAAAAAAAAAAAAAATTCCTAAGTAAAGAAAAAAAAATATTGTTCCCATAAATACATATCTTTATCTAAAAAAATAAACAATAAAAGGACACACATTTAGTATCGTCGCGTCTGTAACGACCCGACCTATAAAACTGTTCCACTAGTTAACCCCTTCAGTGAAGACCGTAAAAAAAAGAAAAGAAAACGAGGCAAAAAACAACGCTTTATTATCATACCGCCGAACAAAAAGTGGAATAACACACGATCAAAAAGATGGATATAAATAACCATGGTACCGCTGAAAATGTCATCTTGCCCCCCAAAAACGAACTGCCATACAGCATTATCAGCAAAAAAATAAAAAAGTTACAGTCCTCAGAATAAAGCGATGCAACAATAATTATTTTTCTATAAAATAGTTTTTAACATATAAAAAGCACCAAAACATAAAAAAATGATATAAATGAGGTATCGCTGTAAACGTACTGACCCGAAGAATAAAACTGCTTTATCCATTTTACCAAACGCAGAACAGTATAAACGCCCCACCCAAAATAAATTCATGAATAGCTGGTTTTTGGTCATTCTGCCTCACAAAAATTGGAATAAAAAGCGATCAAAAAATGTCACATGCCCGAACATGTTACCAATAAAAACGTCCACTCGTCCCGCAAAAAACAAGACTTCACATGACTCTGTGGACCCAAATATGGAAAAATTATAGCTCTCAAAATGTGGTAACGCAAAAAATATTTTTTGCAATAAAAAGCATCTTTTAGTGTGTGACGGCTGCCAATCATAAAAATCCTTAGTTAGGGAAACATAAAAAAATTTAAAAAATGTATTTATTTCCATTTTCCCATTAGAGTTAGGGCTAGGGTTAGGGCTAGGGTTAGGGCTGGGGTTAGGGTTGGGGTTACGGTTGGGTTTAGGTTTGGGGCTAGGGTTAGGGCTAGGGTTAGGGCTAGGGTTAGGGCTAGGGTTAGGGTTAGGGTTGGGGTTAGGGTTGGGGTTAAGGTTGGGGCTAGGGTTTGGGCTAGGGTTGGGGTTAGGGTTGGGGCTAGGGTTGGGGCTAGGGTTAGGGTTTGGGCTAGGGCTAGGGTTGGGTTTAGGGTTGGGGCTAGGGTTGGGGCTAGGGTTGGGGTTAGGGTTGGGGCTAAAGTTAGGGTCGGGGCTAAAGTTAGAGTTAGGGTTGGGGCTAAAATTAGGGTGGGGGCTAAAGTTAGGGTTGAGGCTAGGGTTATGGTTACATTTAAGGTTGGGATTAGGGTTAGGGGTGTGTCAGGGTTAGGGTTTCAGTTAGAATTGGGGGTTTCCACTGCGTAGGCACATCAGGGCTCTCCAAACGCGACATGGCGTCCGATCTCAATTCCAGCCAATTCTGCGTTGAAAAAGTAAAACAGTGGTCCTTCCCTTCCGAGCTCTCCCGTGCGCCCAAACAGGGGTTTACCCCAACATATGGGGTATCAGGTAACTATTGTGGTCCAATTTCTCTTGTTACCCTTGGGAAAATAAAAATTTGGGAGTCTAAAAAAACATTTTTGTGGGAAAAAATTTTTTTATTTTCATGACTCTGCGTTATAAACTGTAGTGAAACACTTGGGGGTTCTAGATAAGTTCCTTAGGGGGTCTACTTTCCAAAATGGTGTCACTTCTGGGGGGTTCTACTGTTTAGGTGCATCAGGGGCTCTGCAAATGCAAAGTGACGCCTGCGGACCAATCCATCTAAGTCTGCATTCCAAATGGCTCTCCTTCCCTTCCGAGCTATGCCATGCACCCAAACGCTGGTTGTTCCCCACATATGGGGTATTAGCGTACTCAGGACAAATTGGACAACAACATTTGGTGTCCAATTTCTCTTGTTACCCTTAGGAAAATAAAAATTTGGGGGGCGAAAAAAACATATTTGTGGGAAAAAATAATTTTTATTTTCACGACTCTGTGTTATAAACTATAGTGAAACACTTGGTGGTTCAAAGCTGTCAAAACACATCTAGATAAGTTCCTTGAGGGGTCTAGTTTCCAAAGTCGTGTCACTTGTGGGGGGTTTCTATTGTTTAGGTGCATCAGGGGCTCTGCAAATGCAACATGACGCCTGCAGACCAATCCATCTAAGTCTGCATTACAAATGGCGCTCCTTCCTTTCCGAGCTCTGCCATGCACTCAAACGGTGGTTCGTCCCCACATATGGGGTATCAGCGTACTCAGGACAAATTTAACAACAATGTTTGGGGTCCAATTTCTCTTGTTACCCTTGGGAAAATAACAATTTGAGGGGCTTAAAAACATTTTTGTGGGAAAAATTAATTTTTATTTTCACGACTCTGCAATATAAACTGTAGTGAAAAACTTGGGGGTTCAAAGCTGTCAAATCACATCTAGATAAGTTCCTTAGGGGGTCTAGTTTCCAAAATGGTGTCACATGTGGGGGGGTTTCTACTGTTTAGGTGCATTAGGGGCTCTGCAAATGCATCGTGACTCCTGCAGACCAATCCAAGTCTGTATTCCAAATGGCGCTCCTTCCCTTCTGAGCTCTGCCATGCACCCAAATGGTGGATCACCCCCACATATGGGGTATCAGCGTACTCAGGACAAATTGGATAACAACTTTTGGGGTCGAATTTCTCCTGCTACCCTTGAAAAAATACAAAACTGGGGGCTAAAAAATAATTTTTGTGAAAAAAAAATAATTTTTATTTTCACGGCTCTGCATTATAAACTGTAGTGAAACACTTGAGGGTTCAAAGCTGTCAAAACACAGCTAGATAAGTTCCTTAGGGGATCTACTTTCCAAAATAGTGTCAATTGTGGGGGCTTTCAATGTTTAGGCCCATCAGGGGCTCTCCAAACGTGACATGGCGTCCCATCTCAATTCCAGTCAATTTTGCATTGAAAAGTCAAATGGCGCTCCTTCCCTTCCGAGCTCTGCCATGCGCCCAAACAGTGGTTTACCCCCACATGTGGGGTATCGGCATACTCAGAACAAATGGCACAACAACTTTTGGGGTCCAATTTCTTCTCTTACCCTTGGGAAAATAAAAAAATTGGGGGCAAATAGATCATATTTGTGAAAAAATATGATTTTTGATTTTTATGGCTCTGCATTATAAACTTCTGTGAAGCACTTGGTGGGTTAAAGTGCTCACCACACATCTAGATAAGTTCCTTAGTGGGTCTACTTTCCAAAATGGTGTCACTTGTGGGGGGTTTCAATGTTTAGGCACATCAGGGGCTCTTCAAACCCAACATGGCATCCCATCTCAATTCCAGTCAATTTTGCATTGAAAAGTCAAATGGCGCTCCTTCCCTTCCGAGCTCTGCCATGTGCCCAAACAGTGGTTTACCCCCACATGTGGGGTATCAGTGTACTCAGAACAAATGGCACAACTTTTATGGTCCAATTTCTTTTCTTACCCTTGGGAAAATAAAACAAATTGAAGCTGAGTAAATTTTGTGTGAAAAAAAGTTAAATGTTAATTTTTTTTTAAACATTCCAAAAATTCCTGTAAAACACCTGAAGGGTTAATAAACTTCTTGAATGTGGTTTTGAGCACCTTGAGGGGTGCAGTTTTTAGAATGGTGTCACACTTGGTTATTTTCTGTCATATATACCCCTCAAAATGACTTCAAATGTGATGTGGTCCCTAAAAAATATTGGTGTTGTACAAATGAGAAATTGCTGGTCAACTTTTAACCCTTATAACTCCCTAACAAAAAAAAATTGGTTCCAAAATTGTGCTGATGTAAAGTAGACATGTGGGAAATGTTACTTATTAATTATTTTACATGACATATCTCTGTGATTTAAGGGCATAAAAATTCAAATTTGGAAAATTGCAAAATTTTCAAAATTTTTGCCAAATGTCAGTTTTTTTCACAAATAAACGCAAGTTATGTAGAAGAAATTTTACCACTATCATGAAGTACAATATGTCATGAGAAGACATTGTCAGAATCACCAAGATCCATTGAAGCGTTCCAGAGTTATAACCTCATAAAGGGACAGTGGTCAGAATTGTAAAAATTGGCCCGGTCATTAACGTGCAAACCACCCTTGGGGCATAAGGGGTTAATAAAAGATTATTTTTCTGAAAAAAATACCAGCAGAGGGAAAGCCAGCGACTGGGGGCCGATGTTTCTAGCCTTGGAAAAGGGTAATACCCATGGAGCTTTCCATTCTATTAATATTATCTCACAAATGTATACTTAGCCTTTGTATTGTAAGGTGACATCAAGCCCACAGCATTGTAATGGAGAGGTGTCAATAAGACACCTATCCATTACTAATCCTACAGTTGGTACATATTTAATAAAGACGCAGCCAGAATAAAGTTTTTTAATGAAATTAAACACAACACAGTTTTCCCATTTTATTGTTACTAATAATCCATGTGATGCCCTTGATCTCCTGTAATAAACATAAAATAAAAAAGCAACAATATACCATACCTGTCCGGTGTTGTTTCATATCTGGGATATATACAGTTTACAACCAGGATGGTGCCAAGATGCGACCACCCCGGCTGTAAACCACTGATGAATGAATGAGATGCTGTGGGGCTTGTTATGGCTGGCAATCAGGCAACACAGCGTGCAGTAATCAGCGCACATACAGAGATCTGGCAATAACCAAAAACAATAGGACGAGCTCTGAGACGTGGAATCTCTGTAGACTGCAGTACCTGATCTATCCTCACACAACTATAAGCAGCAGTGGATTGCGCCTAACAACTACCTATGCAACTCGGCACTGCCTGAGGAGCTGACTAGCCTGAAGATAGAAATACAAGCCTGACTTACCTCAGAGAAATACCCCAAAGGAATAGGCAGCCCCCCACATATAATGACTGTTAGCAAGATGAAAAGACAAACGTAGGAATGAAATAGATTCAGCAAAGTGAGGCCCGATATTCTAGACAGAGCGAGGATAGCAAAGAGAACTATGCAGTCTACAAAAAACCCTAAAACGAAAACCACGCAAAGGGGCAAAAAGACCCACCGTGCCGAACTAACAGCACGGCGGTGCACCCCTCTGCTTCTCAGAGCTTCCAGCAAAAGACAATAGCAAGCTGGACAGAAAAAAACAGAAAACAAACTAGAAGCACTTATCTAGCAGAGCAGCAGGCCCAAGGAAAGATGCAGTAGCTCAGATCCAACACTGGAACATTGACAAGGAGCAAGGAAGACAGACTCAGGTGGAGCTAAATAGCAAGGCAGCCAACGAGCTCACCAAAACACCTGAGGGAGGAAGCCCAGAGACTGCAATACCACTTGTGACCACAGAAGTGAACTCAGCCACAGAATTCACAACAGTACCCCCCCCTTGAGGAGGGGTCACCGAACCCTCACCAGAACCCCCAGGCCGACCAGGATGAGCCACATGAAAGGCACGAACAAGATCTGGGGCATGGACATCAGAGGCAAAAACCCAGGAATTATCTTCCTGAGCATAACCCTTCCATTTGACCAGATACTGGAGTTTCCGTCTAGAGACACGAGAATCCAAAATCTTCTCCACAATATACTCCAATTCCCCCTCCACCAAAACAGGGGCAGGAGGCTCCACAGATGGAACCATAGGTGCCACGTATCTCCTCAACAACGACCTATGGAATACATTATGTATGGAAAAGGAGTCTGGGAGGGTCAGACGAAAAGACACCGGATTGAGAATCTCAGAAATCCTATACGGACCAATAAAACGAGGTTTAAATTTAGGAGAGGAAACCTTCATAGGAATATGACGAGAAGATAACCAAACCAAATCCCCAACACGAAGTCGGGGTCCCACACGGCGTCTGCGATTAGCGAAAAGCTGAGCCTTCTCCTGGGACAAGGTCAAATTGTCCACTACCTGAGTCCAGATCTGCTGCAACCTGTCCACCACAGAATCCACACCAGGACAGTCCGAAGACTCAACCTGTCCTGAAGAGAAACGAGGATGGAACCCAGAATTGCAGAAAAATGGAGAGACCAAGGTAGCCGAGCTGGCCCGATTATTAAGGGCGAACTCAGCCAACGGCAAAAATGACACCCAATCATCCTGGTCAGCGGAAACAAAACATCTCAGATATGTTTCCAAGGTCTGATTGGTTCGTTCGGTCTGGCCATTAGTCTGAGGATGGAAGGCCGAGGAGAAAGATAGGTCAATGCCCATCCTACCACAAAAGGCTCGCCAGAACCTCGAGACAAACTGGGAACCTCTGTCAGAAACAATATTCTCAGGAATGCCATGTAAACGAACCACATGCTGGAAGAACAAAGGCACCAAATCAGAGGAGGAAGGCAATTTAACCAAGGGCACCAGATGGACCATTTTAGAAAAGCGATCACAGACCACCCAAATGACCGACATTTTTTGAGAAACGGGAAGGTCAGAAATGAAATCCATCGAAATATGTGTCCAAGGCCTCTTCGGGACCGGCAAGGGCAAAAGCAACCCACTGGCACGTGAACAGCAGGGCTTAGCCCTAGCACAAATTCCACAGGACTGCACAAAAGCACGCACATCCCGTGACAGAGATGGCCACCAGAAGGATCTAGCAACCAACTCCCTGGTACCAAAGATTCCTGGATGACCGGCCAGCACTGAACAATGAAGTTCAGAGATAACTTTACTAGTCCACCTATCAGGGACGAACAGTTTCTCGGCCGGACAACGATCAGGTTTATTAGCCTGAAATTTCTGCAACACTCTCCGCAAATCAGGGGAGATGGCAGACACAATGACTCCTTCCTTGAGGATACTCGCCGGCTCAGATAACCCCGGAGAGTCGGGCACAAAACTCCTAGACAGAGCATCCGCCTTCACATTTTTAGAGCCCGGAAGGTATGAAATCACAAAATCAAAACGAGCAAAAAATAACGACCAACGGGCCTGTCTAGGATTCAAGCGCTTGGCAGACTCAAGATAAGTAAGGTTCTTATGATCAGTCAAAACCACCACGCGATGCTTAGCACCCTCAAGCCAATGACGCCACTCCTCGAATGCCCACTTCATGGCCAGCAACTCTCGGTTGCCCACATCATAATTACGCTCAGCAGCAGAAAATTTCCTGGAAAAGAAAGCACATGGTTTGAACACTGAGCAACCAGAACCTCTCTGTGACAAAACCGCCCCTGCACCAATCTCAGAAGCATCAACCTCGACCTGGAACGGAAGAGAAACATCAGGTTGACACAACACAGGGGCACAGCAAAAACGACGCTTCAACTCCTGAAAAGCTTCCACGGCAGCAGAAGACCAATTAACCAAATCAGCACCCTTCTTGGTCAAATCGGTCAATGGTCTGGCAATGCTAGAAAAATTACAGATGAAGCGACGATAAAAATTAGCAAAGCCCAGGAATTTCTGCAGACTTTTTAGAGATGTCGGCTGAGTCCAATCCTGGATGGCCTGAACCTTAACCGGATCCATCTCGATAGTAGAAGGGGAAAAGATGAACCCCAAAAATGAAACTTTCTGCACACCGAAGAGACACTTTGATCCCTTCACGAACAAGGAATTAGCACGCAGTACCTGGAAAACCATTCTGACTTGCTTCACATGAGACTCCCAATCATCTGAGAAGATCAAAATGTCATCCAAGTAAACAATCAAGAATTTATCCAGATACTCACGGAAAATGTCATGCATAAAAGACTGAAAAACAGATGGAGCATTGGCAAGTCCGAACGGCATCACCAGATACTCAAAATGACCCTCGGGCGTATTAAATGCCGTTTTCCATTCATCTCCCTGCCTGATTCTCACCAGATTATACGCACCACGAAGATCAATCTTAGTAAACCAACTAGCCCCCTTAATCCGAGCAAACAAGTCAGAAATCAATGGCAAGGGATACTGAAACTTAACAGTGATCTTATTAAGAAGGCGGTAATCAATACACGGTCTTAGCGAACCATCCTTCTTGGCTACAAAAAAGAACCCTGCTCCCAATGGTGACGACGATGGGCGAATATGTCCCTTCTCCAGGGACTCCTTCACATAACTGCGCATAGCGGTGTGTTCAGGTACGGACAAATTAAATAAACGACCCTTAGGGAATTTACTACCAGGAATCAAATCGATAGCACAATCACAATTCCTATGCGGAGGTAGGGCATCAGACTTGGACTCTTCAAATACATCCTGAAAGTCCGACAAGAACTCTGGGATGTCAGAAGGAATGGATGACGAAATAGACAAAAATGGAACATCACCATGTACTCCCTGACAACCCCAGCTGGTTACCGACATAGAGTTCCAATCCAATACTGGATTATGGGTTTGTAGCCATGGCAACCCCAACACGACCACATCATGCAAATTATGCAGTACCAGAAAGCGAATAACTTCCTGATGTGCAGGAGCCATGCACATGGTCAGCTGGGCCCAGTACTGAGGCTTATTCTTGGCCAAAGGTGTAGCATCAATTCCTCTCAACGGAATAGGACACCGCAAAGGCTCCAAGAAAAATCCACAACGTTTAGCATAATCCAAATCCATCAGATTCAGGGCAGCGCCTGAATCCACAAACGCCATGACAGAATACGATGACAAAGAGCACATTAAGGTAATGGACAAAAGGAATTTGGACTGTACAGTACCAATAACGGCAGAGCTATCGAACCGCCTAGTGCGTTTAGGACAATTAGAAATAGCATGAGTAGAATCACCACAATAGAAACACAGTCTGTTCAGACGTCTGTGTTCTTGCCGTTCTACTTTAGTCATAGTCCTGTCGCACTGCATAGGCTCAGGTTTACTCTCAGGCAGTACCGCCAGATGGTGCACAGATTTACGCTCGCGCAAGCGACGACCGATCTGAATGGCCAAGGACATAGACTCATTCAAACCAGCAGGCATAGGAAATCCCACCATTACATCCTTAAGAGCTTCAGAGAGACCCTTTCTGAACAAAGCCGCTAGTGCAGATTCATTCCACAGAGTGAGTACTGACCATTTCCTAAATTTCTGACAATATACTTCTACATCATCCTGACCCTGGCATAAAGCCAGCAGATTTTGCTCAGCCTGATCCACTGAATTAGGCTCATCGTAAAGCAATCCGAGCGCCAGGAAAAATGCATCAACATTACTCAATGCAGAATCTCCTGGTGCAAGAGAAAACGCCCAGTCCTGTGGGTCGCCGCGCAAAAAAGAAATAATAATCAAAACCTGTTGAATAGGATTACCAGAAGAATGAGGTTTCAAGGCCAAAAATAGCTTACAATTATTTCTGAAGCTCAGGAACTTAGTTCTGTCACCAAAAACAAATCAGGAATCGGAATTCTTGGTTCTAGCATCGATTTCTGATCAATAGTATCTTGAATCTTTTGTACATTTACAACGAGATTATCCATTGAGGAGCACAGAGCCTGAATATCCATGTCCACAGCTGTGTCCTGAAGCACTCTAATGTCTAGGGAAAAAAAAAGACTGAAGACAGAGCTAAGAAAAAAAAATGCTGTCCGGATTTCTTTTTTCCCTCTATTGGGAATCATTGGTGAGGCTCCTTGTACTGTTATGGCTGGCAATCAGGCAACACAGCGTGCAGTAATCAGCGCACATACAGAGATCTGGCAATAACCAAAAACAATAGGACGAGCTCTGAGACGTGGAATCTCTGTAGACTGCAGTACCTGATCTATCCTCACACAACTATAAGCAGCAGTGGATTGCGCCTAACAACTACCTATGCAACTCGGCACTGCCTGAGGAGCTGACTAGCCTGAAGATAGAAATACAAGCCTGACTTACCTCAGAGAAATACCCCAAAGGAATAGGCAGCCCCCCACATATAATGACTGTTAGCAAGATGAAAAGACAAACGTAGGAATGAAATAGATTCAGCAAAGTGAGGCCCGATATTCAAGACAGAGCGAGGATAGCAAAGAGAACTATGCAGTCTACAAAAAACCCTAAAACGAAAACCACGCAAAGGGGCAAAAAGACCCACCGTGCCGAACTAACAGCACGGCGGTGCACCCCTCTGCTTCTCAGAGCTTCCAGCAAAAGACAATAGCAAGCTGGACAGAAAAAAACAGAAAACAAACTAGAAGCACTTATCTAGCAGAACAGCAGGCCCAAGGAAAGATGCAGTAGCTCAGATCCAACACTGGAACATTGACAAGGAGCAAGGAAGACAGACTCAGGTGGAGCTAAATAGCAAGGCAGCCAACGAGCTCACCAAAACACCTGAGGGAGGAAGCCCAGAGACTGCAATACCACTTGTGACCACAGAAGTGAACTCAGCCACAGAATTCACAACAGGGGCTGCTTCAGAGACTAGAACTGATGTCACTGATGCTGTGCTCCCTCAGAGCCTGACCTGCGCTCGACTCTGGAGCATGGGAAAATGCCAGTTAATTATCCCATGCTCCAGAGTTCAGCGCAGGTCAGCCTGTAAGGCAGCGCAGCATCAGTGACGGCACCGCCAATCACTGAAGCTGTAGCTCACAGCCGTGCTGAACTGGGATGACCTCGGGAGCTGGGGAAAATGAACTAAAAAATTAGCTGCGCCTTTTCTTTGGTGGCTGAGTGCTGATGTTTTTAGCCAGTGGAGCCAATATCCATGGCCCATTCCTATGCTAATAATATCAGCCTGCAGCTGTCTGCATAGCCTTTGCTGGTTATTAATTATAGGGGGGCCCGCATCATTTTTTTGGGGTCCCCCATTTTAATAGCCACTAAAGGCTAAGTATACAGTAGTGAGCTAATTGTAAGAGCCAGGGAAGCTCCATGGGTATTACCCCTTCCCAGGCTATAAACATCTGCCCCCAGGCACTGTCTTTTCCTCTGCTGGTTGCGAAATTTGCACCGGCGCCCACACCATTTTTTTCCGTAAAATAATCTTTAGTTAATTAAATACATGTCCAGTAATTTGCACACACTGTACTAATTGTATTTGTCACTGACATCTATATATCTACATATTCTATATGTATTTACTGTATGTAATCCATCTTTTCTATCCTGTCGACTTCTGCAGTGATTTTACAGAGGCCGACAGATAAATTACCGACTTTTCTTCTAGCTATCTTTTTGTGCAATATAAATACATATATATGTGTGTGTTACTGACATGTATATATATATATATATATGTATATATATATATATATATGTATATATATATATATATATATATATATATGGATTCTATGTGTATATTTATATTCTATCTATTCTTTTCTAACCTGTCAGTATGATTTTACTGTACACCGCACATGAATTACCGGCTTTATAAAGGACACCGGTGAGCAAAAAACAGACAGCACTCGCATGGTGTGAGTGCTGTGCGTTTTTTTCCTGCATCCATTGGCTTGCATTGGTGAGTCTCGTCCGGGATACGCAGCATTCTGCGATTTTTTTCACAGTCTGATTTCAGCTGAGAAAAAAATCGCAGATGATATGTAACCCATTAAATAACATTGGTCAGAGTGCAATCCGATTTTTTCTCGGATTGCACTCGTCCATTTTTCCCGCAAATGAGTATGAGCCCTTAGCAAGGAACTGTCCAGCGAACTGAATAGCTCAGAGGGAAGAGCTGGAGCACAAGAGCTGCTGGATTCGAATCCTGACAAAAACATATTAATGTGTTGACAGCACTTTTAAAAAGGGAAGCATTGAAATAGAGAAGCGTAACAAGAGTGCAGTGAATACATATATTGTACACACCTCTGCATACAAGCCAGGAAGGCACAACCACACAAGATAATACTGAAATGTAGCTCTAGTAAAATCTACACATGAAATATGTTATGGGACAGTGAGGAAGGTCCGACTTTTTCTGCAATTATAGGTAAGCACCTGATTTTACATAATATTAGTTGGGTACAAACTGTAAGGACTGGCAATGCTGACATATGTGTGACTATGTTGCAAGTAAATACAGATCATATATATATATATATATATATATATATATATATATATATAATGACAAAAACTAATATTTTTGCGATCTGATCTTGTACTATCCATTCACCTGTCTATGAATTCCTCTATTGTATGAATTCCTCTATTGTAGACCTGTTTTATTGTTGTTAATTGAATTTTTCCTTACAACTCAAAATCTATTTTTTTATATTTTCTTGTGGCCGCCAGTGATTTGAATTGTAAGTGGTTGGAATTTCTTTTTTTCTCTGCATCGTCAAAACTAGGGTTGAGCGAAACGGGTCGGCCACTTTCAGAAGTCGCCGACTTTTGGCAAAGTCGGGTTTCATGAAACCCGACCTGACCCCTGTGTGGGGTCGGCAATGAAGTCGGCGATCTTCTGAACGTGGTATCGGAATTCCGATCCTGATTTCCAATATGTTTGCAATATCGGAAATCGGTATCGGAATCCATATTTAGTGTAAAATAAAGTATTAAAATAAAAAATATCGCTATACTTACCCTCTGACGCGCCCTGGTACTAACCGGGAACCTTCCTTCCTTCGAATCTGCGTTTCCAGGACCTTGCGGGGATGTCGCGGTGACGTCGCGGCTTGTGATTGGTCGCGCGGCCGCCCATGTGACCGCTCGCGCGACCAATCACAAACCGCGACGTCACCGCGACGTCACGCAAGGTCCTGCAAGCGCTGATTCTTAGGAAGGAAGGCTGCCGGAAAGAAGCAGGGCGCGTCCGAGGGTGAGTATATACCTAATAGGAAGGTTCCCGGTTAGTACCAGGGCGCGTCAGAGGGTAAGTATAGCGATATTTTTTACTTTAATTCTTTATTTTACACTTAAATATGGATCCCAGAGCCTGAAGGAGAGTTTCCGCTCCTTCAGACCCTGGGAACCATTGGAAACCCAATGCACTGCATTGGGTTTCGAGTTTCGGCCGACCCCGACCCCAACTTTTTTATAGGATCGGCCGATTTCACTTGACCCGACTTTTGAAAAATCGGGTTTCGTGAAACCCGACCCGATCCTATAAAAGTAAAGGTCGCTCAACCCTAGTCAAAACGACGCATGTGGAGGCATTCGCATACATTCGCATGACCTGCGTACCTAATGTTAAAGGTAGATACGCAGGCCGCATGAGGACGTAGGTGGAGCTGAGCGGCGGAGGTGCGGCCGTGAGGGGAGCTTCACGGAGGAAGTCCACAGCCCTTCGCAGCTCAGCAAAGCGCTAGTGTGCGACTAGCCTTAGTTATTGCTTTGGTAAGTACTATACTTCACCAGTAAAGAAGAAAATTCCATTAGGTGAAATAAACTATCTCTCCCAGAACAGCTAATGGTCATGCATTAATATGTTTCCATAATGTACCAGAGTAACTGTAGTTTGATTTTTTTTTTAGAAATCGATAGTACACATGAAAATAAGAAAAGTCGTATCTTATAAGAGAAATCCACTTCTTTCTCTTACTGGACTGATCTTTCATTCTCAAAATTCTGAATTCCCACCACTGACATAGATGACAGTTGATGCTCACGAAGTTCTATGGAGAACGGTAACTCTTTTCAGAAGAACTTGCAGCAGAATGTCTGTGTCTGGCTCTTCCCTCCTCTTTTCTTCATAGAATTTTTTAAAGCACCAGCTGCCATCTCCTATTTATGTAACGAGTCTTCAAAAAATACAGGATTTGCAGATTTTGTCCAAGAATTGAAAGTGAAAGATCAATCGATGAGGTGAAAGAAGCAAATTTCTCTGATTAGATATATGAAAAAGATGCCTATTTTCATGGGCAATATTGATTTCTGAAATAAAATGTACGACGATGGTTACTTTATACGTCCTGGTGTTTGCATTATGCACATGTTGGTGATTTGTGTGACGTACGGAAATTTCTATGGTTCGCACAGTCCTGATTCACAGGTCTTGTGAAAGTTACCGTGTAGGGCCAGCATTAGGAAACAGTTTCTCTTTTCGGAGAAAGACAAGACATTTCAAAAACACAGCGGACTTCCTATGGCTCCATAGTCTGAGATAAGGGGTCTGCTAACATTTTGTAAACTGTACTGGAAAATGAAATGTAGACACTGGTCCTCTTTTTTAATAAATGAGATCCTTTGTTTATCCAATGCATAGATACATGCATAGAAATCCCAGGGTGTGGGAGACGGAAAGCTTTGCTAAAGCCCTGGTATATATATGTCTGCACAGATTATCTGATTTACGTCTACCACACCTCACATTTATAATAAATTGGACTGCTTTGCTCTATAATTCCTTGTGGTTCGTGTACAGTAAACTATTGCTTCACCCCAGGAAACTGTAACTCTAAGAAGAGATTTATCTGAAAGTGAATTATTCCATAAGACAAGTTTTCATAAATGTTTCAGTTTTCTCCCTGAAAATAACCCATGTTATGTTCTTGAAAGCTGCTTTGTCACTTACTGTATGCAAAGTGCAAATCTGATGAATGACTTCCCTTCTCCCAATGCTCATTAACCCATAACATAAAGAATATCCAGAGCAGGGTGAATCTTGAGCCATTCAGCAAGTTTGGGATCATCTTGTAATGCTACTGAATACATATATGGTCGTGACTCGTGAACAGTTTCCTTGGACGTATTTTCATTTTTTTTTCTTTTATTCATTTAGTAGGCTTCTTTTAAGATTCACGAGGGAAAATCTTCCTGAAACGCAAGGGCAGCTGAGAAAGGCGAAGCTGCATTGAGTGAGCTACGACAGCACAGCAGAGGCCATACAATAACCTGTTGATCAGCTCGGTATTAAAAGGGAAGCTGAGGAACACCAATTATACCATTGGAAATGTTATTCTGCTTTTCTGAAAATACAGCCCAAAAACAGAGAGAGAACTACTTCTGATTAAGGATATTTCAGCACTCAGCACCGGTAAGACTTCTATTATGTGATTTGGACCAATATCCTGTTCAAAATGTATTGTTATTTCATTTTTTTGTCGTTTTTTGCTAGCTAATATACACTATGTATGATAAGCTTATCAAAAGATAAAGTTGAGATGCATACAATTTTCAATAGACAAACAGACAGACAAAGTTGAAGTCATAAGTTTACATACACCTTATCCATATACGTTAACTAGTGAAATGTCAGAATAATACTAAAGACAATTATTTCAGCCTTTTTGTTTTTCATCACATTTCCAGCAGTTTACATACACCTAGTCACTAGTGTTGAGCGATACCTTCCGATATTCAGAAATATTGGTGTCGGATTGGATCGGCCGATATCCAAAAATATCGGATATTGCCGATACCGATACCCGATACCAATGCAAGTCAATGGGACAAAAATATCGGAATTAAAATAAACCCTTTCTTTCCTTGTATGTTCATTCTACATGAAGGCAAACAACTAAGAATAATGTAGGATGTATTGGGGGAGGTGTAGGAGACATTAAAGGCATAAAGGTTTAGCCCAATCAAATGGAATAGCAGGAATTAATTTTTTTTTAAGACGTTCAGAGTTACAAAGATATTAACTATGTTAAGATTTTTTATATTTTGTCAGATATTTATGTTCCATGCTCTTCGCCTTCTGTTTTACTTCTCCCACACTTTTCTCTTCATAATCCTCAGCAGCATCTTTTTCATCAACTTCTCCTTCACCTTATTCATCTTCTTCTTCTTCACCTTCTTCCTATTATTCTTTTTTTTTACATTCTTCATATTTTTTTATTCAACTATTATTCTTCTTCATATTCTATTTCTTCATATTCTTCTTCTTCATCATATTCTTATTTATGACAGGCATTCCTGTGGTTGTTATCTATAAAAGTTTGAAGATTACACCTTCCATTCTGCCTGTCACAAAAGATTTACAGTCCGCGTTCAGTTTGGCCTGCAGCAGCAGGTTTTTTCCAGGGGCACCACGAAGAGGAACGGACTCACCCCCATACACTGCTTATTCTTCTTCTGCTTATAATTTAGATAATATCTTTGCTCTGATTTTTAGTCTCATGCTTAATGTTCTACTGCTTTTTGTTCTGCAGCTTCTTGTTCTTCTGCTTCTCGGTCTTCAGGGTGGTCATCTCCAGGGTCGTCATCTCCAGGGTCATCGTCTCCGGGGTCGTTGTCTTCTTCGGAGTGGTCTTCAGGGTCGTCGTCTCCAGGGTCGTCGTCTCCAGGGTCATCGTGTCTGGGGTTGTCGTCTCCGGGGTCGTCGTCTTCTTTGGGGTGGTCTTCAGGGTAATCACCTTTAGGGTCTTGAACTTGGAAATGTAGCAGAAGGTACAAGAAAGCTGAGGAACTGCCGAAAACCAGCTGATGGTACTGGAACCCGGATGGCTACCCGAAGGTACAAGAGCCAATGGAACTACCGAGGACCAGCTGACGGTACTGGAACCCGGTTATTAAGCAGGAGGTACCTGTGCCAGAAAGCACTACCAAGGACCACCAGACGTTGGTGGAACTCGGATACCCAGAAGGAGGCACCTAAACCAAAGGCTCTGCCTGGAACCTGCTGACGGTACTGGAACCAGGATAGGGAGCAGAAGGTACAAGAGCAAAAGACACTGCCAAGAACCAGCTGACGGTACTGGAACCTGGATGGGTAGCAGAAGGTACAAGAGCCAATGGAACTACTGAGGACCAGCTGACGGTAATGGAACCCGCTTACTAAGCAGGAGGTAACCGTGCCAGAAAGCACTACCAAGGACCACCAGACATTGGTAGAACTCGGATACCCAGAAGGAGGCACCTAAGCCAAAGGCTCTGCCTGGAACCAACTGACGGTACTGGAAACAGGATGGGGCGCAGAAGGTACTAGAGCAAAAGACACTGCGGAGAACCAGCTGACAGTACTGGAACCCGGATGGGTAGCAGAAGGTACAAGAGCCAATGGAACTACCGAGGACCAGCTGACGGTACTGGAACCCGGTTACTAAGCAGGAGGTACCTGTGCCAGAAAGCACTACAGAGGACCACCAGACGTTGGTGGAACTCGGATATCCAGAAGGAGGCACCTAAGCCAAAGGCTCTGCCTGGAACCAGCTGATGGTACTGGAACCAGGGGGACCTATTCAAGATTGTCTTCCAAAGAACCAGATAATGGTGCTGGAACTCAGATAGGCAGCAGAAGGTCCACAGGAAAAAGAAAAATTGCTAGGCCGCGAGCCGGCCGTAGTTACCGAAAACCCACAGTCCTACAAGGGGAGCTTGTCCTATTGGCACTACGGAACCAGCCTTGATTTCCAGTTCCCACAGCCCACATAGGAAGCACCTAAACTGCAGGCACCATAGAGTTGGCTAACCCGACCGCAACCCGACAGGACAACGTATTGGAGGCAAAGTGACCTTCACACTACCCGGAAACAGCTGGCTTGCTGGAACCAGGCTGGGCAGGGGGGAGTACCCATGCCAAAGACACTTCTGAGCTGCAACTGGCGGTGTTGGAGCCCAGGGATTACAGGAGAAACAGAGTGTAGGCTGAGGTCTAATTGGAGCAAGTTTAAAATCTGTAGTGGTGTCAATGTGGAGGTAGCAGGAGAAATTGCCGCACACACAGCTGGGGATCAGCTGACGTTACTGAGCCCCAAAACACTGAAGCATGTGTTGACTGTGCAGACGGCACTTCCGAGCAGCAACTGGCGGTGTTGGAGCCCAGGGATTACAGGAGAAACAGAGTGTAGGCTGAGGCCTAATTGGAGCAAGTTGAAAGGGAACCTGTAACCCCCCTAGGCGTTTGTAACTAAAAGAGCCTTCTTGTGCAGCACTAATGCTGCACAAGGAAAAGGTGGCTCTTTTACTTATGCTCCTTGCACTCGCTGAAGTTAAAACTTATAAAATGTGCCCCCTCACACCGTGAAACCGTCCCGGAGGTGGGACTTTCCTTCTTAATGAGAAGCAGCACAGCCTTCATTCATACCCCCTTGGCGACAGGCGCCGCCTCCTCAGCGTTGTTTGAATGTGTCCCAGAGCCTGCGCTGTTATGTTATCCCTTGGGCATGCGCAGTTAGCACTGCCCCTCTTCTGACATCATTTGTTGTCAGGCTGACTGCACCTTTGCATCCGTGCTGCCCGAGATCCCACCCCGCAGTGTCATCTGAATTATTCACACTGTGGGGCTGGGATTCATGGGCATGCGCAGTGTATATCTTCGCCTCTCACTCATCTCCTTCTGCCTTCTTCAGACTGTGCAGCATCAGTTGATCCCTAAGCGCATGCCACGGCGATTAGGGATCAGCTTACGCCACACAGGTGCAGTCAGCCTGACAACAAATTATGTCAGAAGATGGGCAGTGCTAACTGCGCATGCCCAAGGGATAACATAACAGCGCAGGCTCTGGTACAGATTCAAACAACGCTGAAGAGGCGGCGCACGGCCCCAAGGAGGTATGAATGATGGCTGTGCTGCGTCTCATTAAGAAGGAAAGTCCCGCCTCTGGGACGGTTTCACGGTATGAGGGGGCACATTTTATAAGTGTTTAGTTCAGCGTGTGCAAGGAGCATATTTAAAAGAGCCACCTTTTCCTTGTGCAGCATTAGTGCTGCACAAGATGGCTCTTTAGTTACAAATGCCTGGAGGGGACAGGTTCCCTTTAATTTCTGTGGTAGTGTTAGTGTGGAGGGAGCAGGAGAAATTGCGAGATACACAGCAGAGGATCAGCTGACATTACTGAACTCCAATAACACGGCAGCAAGTGTTGACTGTGCAGACGGCACTTCTGAGAAGCAACTGGCGGTCTTGCAGCCCAGGGAATCCAGGAGAAGCATAGTGTAAGCTGAGGCCTAATTGGAGCAAAGTTAATATCTGTTGTAGTTTTAGTGTGGAGGGAGCAGGATACATTGCCGCACACACAGCAGGGGAGCAGCTGGCGTTACTGAACCCTAATAACAGAGGAGCAACTGATGACTGTGCAGACAGCACTTCTGGGCAGCAACTGGCGGTGTTGGAGCCCAGGGTCAATGCTAGAAACTGAATGGAGAAATTGCCGCACACACAGCAGGGGAGCAGCTGGCATTACAGAACCCCAATAACAGAGGAGCAACTGTTGATTGTGCAGACAGCACTTCCGGGCAGCAACTGGCGGTGTTGGAGCCCAGAGTCAATGCTAGAAGCATAGTGTAGGCCGAGGCCTAATTGGAGAAAGTTTAATATCTGTTGTAGTCTTAGTGTGGAGGGAGCAGGAGACATTGCCGCACACACAGCAGGGGAGCAGCTGGCGTTACTGAACCCCAATAACAGAGGAGAAACTGTTGACTGTGCAGACAGCACTTCCGAGCAGCAACTGACGGTGTTGGAACCCAGGGTCCATGCTAGAAACTGAGTGGAGAAATTGCCGCACACACAGCAGGGGAGCAGCTGGCATTACTGAACCCCAATAACAGAGGAGCAACAGTTGACTGTGCAGACAGCACTTCTGGGCAGCAACTGGCGGTTTTGCAGCCCAGGGAATCCAGGAGAAGCAGAGTGTAGGCCGAGGCCTAATTGGAGCAAGCTTAATATCTGTTGTAGTCTTAATGTGGAGGGAGCAGGAGACATTGCCGCACACACAGCAGGGGAGCAGCTGGCGTTACTGAACCCCAATAACAGAGGAGAAACTGTTGACTGTGCAGACAGCACTTCCGAGCAGCAACTGATGGTGTTGGAACCCAGGGTCCATGCTAGAAACTGAGTGGAGAAATTGCCGCACACACACAGCAGGGGAGCAGCTGGTATTACTGAACCCCAATAACAGAGGAGCAACTGTTGACTGTGCAGAGAGCACTTCCGGGTAGCAACTGGCGATGTTGGAGCCCAGGGAATCCAGGAGAAACAGAGTGTAGGCCAATGCCTAATTAGAGAAAGTTTAATATCTGTTGTAGTCTTAGTGTGGAGGGAGCAGGAGACATTGCCGCACACACAGCAGGGGAGCAGCTGGCATTACTGAACCCCAATAACAGAGGAGCAACTGTTGACTGTGCAGACAGCACTTCCAAGCAGCAACTGGCGGTGTTGGAGCCCAGGGTCAATGCTAGAAACTGAGTGGAGAAATTGCCGCACACACAGCAGGGGAGCAACTGGCGTTACTGAACCCCAATAACAGAGGAGAAACTGACTGTGCAGACAGCAATTCCAGGCAGCAACTGGCGGTGTTGGAGCCCAGGGTGAATGCCAGAAGCATAGTGTAGGCCGAGGCCTAATTAGAGAAAGTTTAATATCTGTTGTAGTCTTAGTGTGGAGGGAGCAGGAAAAATTGCCGGATAAACAGCAGGGGATCAGCTGACGTTACTAAACCCTAACAACATGGCAGCAAGTGTTGAATGTGCAGACAGCACTTCCGAGCAGTAACTGGCGGCGTTGGAGCCCAGGGTCAATCAGGATGTAGGCCGAGGCCTAATTGGAGCAACTTTAATATCTGAAGTAGTATGAGTGTGGAGGTAGTAGGAGCAATTGCCGGATACACAGCAGGGGAGCAGCTGACGTTATTGAACCTCACTAACACAGGAGCTAGTGTTTTTCCCTGTGCAAACAGCACTTCCAAGCCACAACTGGCGGTGTTGGAGCCCAGGGTCAATCAGAGTGTAGGCTGAGGCCTAATTGGAGCAAGTTTAATATCTGAAGTAGTGTGAGTGTGGAGGTAGCAGGAACAATTGTCGGACACACAGCAGGGGAGCAGCTGACGTTGCTGAACCCCACTAACACAGGAGCTAGTGTTTTCTCTGTGCAGACAGCACTTCCGAGCACCAACTGGTGGTGTTGGAGCCCAGGGATTACAGGAGAAAAAGAGTGTAGGCCGTGGCCTAATTGGAGCAAGTTTCAAATCTGTGGTAGTGTGAGTGTGGAGGGAGCAGGAGAAATTGCCGGATACACAGCAGAGGATCAGCTGACATTACTGAACCCCAATAACACTGCAGCAAGTGTTGACTGTGCAGATGGCACTTCTGAGCAGCAACTGGCGGTGTTGGAGCCCAGGGAATCCAGGAGAAGCAGAGTGTAGGCTGAAGCCTAATTGGAGCAAGTTTAATATCTGATGTATTATGAATTTGGAGGTAGCAGGAGCAATTTCCGGATACACAGCTGGGGATCAGCTGACGTTACTGAAACCCAATAACACTGGGTCATGTGCAGACGGCACTTCTGAGCAGCAACTGGCGGTATTGGAGCCCAGGGATTACAGTTCAGGTGGTAGAAACATGAACACAACAGGAGACCTGGATACTCTTGCCAAACAATTATTTAATCTGGAAGAGGAGTGGCAAATTCCTGCGAGATCCAGGCCTTGTTCATTTTCAGAAAAGTAAGCTGGTCAACGTTATTGGAGGATAGTCGCATGCGACGGTCTATTAGTTCACCACCTGCGGCACTAAAGACTCTGATAATACACTAGCAGCAGGGCAAGCCAGCACCTCCATTGCATACTGGTTAAGCTCTGGCGATGTATCCAGCTTAGAGACCCAAAACTTGAAGGGGGAAAAGCCGTATAGGAGTACACTGAGAGGGCAAGACATGCAGTCTGTCACTATCTGATGGGAACGTTGCCTCCTGCTGACTGGAGCCGTCTGTGATGGTGTACACATTTGTGGCGGGCACACAAAACTTTGCCATAGTTGGGCCATACTGGTCTTGCTTATTTATAACAGAAAGGGCCAAATTACTGAATCCGAGAGAACAATGTTATCAAATAGCAGCGGATATCAATTATTAATAAAACATAGCTTTTATTAAATATTTTTTTTTTAAATATACCTAAGGTGAGTGTGACCGTGCACGGTAACACTCACCTTAGGTATATTTTTTAAAAAAATATTTAATAAAAGCTATGTTTTATTAATAATTGATATCCGCTGCTATTTCATACTGGTCTTGCCTTGTGCTGAGGCACTGCTTCTGCTCCCTCTTTGTGCAGAGCTTCCTCCACTGCCTTGACGCACTGAGCTGCTTTGTAAAGCACTAGCAGTACTGCTCTCAGTTGGACTGGAGAAGATGATGGAATGCACCTGTGTGTCTTGGTACTCCTGCATTTTACGCTCCCGGTTCAACGGTGTTATGAGGCTTTGTAAGTTGTCCCGGTAGCGAGGATCTAGGAGGGTGTACAACCAATAATCAGCCGTGTTGAGAATGTGGGCGATGCGGCGGTTGTTTCTCAGGCACTGCAGCATGAAATCAACCATGTGCTGCAGACTGCCAACTGGCCAAGAAACGCTGTCCCCTGCTGGAGGCGTGATCTCTGCCTGCTCTGCATCACCCTACCCTCGCTCTACATACTGACTACTAGATCATTGTGTACCTCCCTCCTCTGGACAGATGTCATCCTCCTCCATTGACTCCTCCTCATCCTCCTCACAAAGTGTCCCCTGTGTAGGCCTTTGTGAGGAACCATGTTGAGCAGACTGTCCAGAAGCAGATGGCATTTGTGACTCCTCCTCCTCCACCTCTTCCACAACCTCCTCCCTTAGCGCTTGCAGTGTTCTTTCACGCAGGCAGACAAGGGGGAAAGTCATGCTGACTAGTGCATCATCTGCACTCGCCATCTGCGTGGAATCATCGAAGGCACGCAAAACCTGGCAGATGTCCTTCATAGTGGCACACTCAGTGGTTGTGAAGTCTGAACGGCACGCAGTGCCACTTTTTTGCGCCTGATGCAGCTGGTACTCCATTACTGCTGGCTGCTGCTCACAAAACCGCTCCAACATATGTAACGTTGAATTCCACCTGGTGGGTAGGTCACATATGATGCGATGTTCTGGAAGGTGGAATCGGCGCTGCAGCGCTGCAATGCGCGATCTTGCCATACTGGAACGCCGCAAGTGAGCACACTCTAGGCGGACCTTGTGCAGCAGTGCATCAAGATCCGGATAGTCCCTCAAAAAACTCTGCACGACCAAGTTGAGCACATGTGCGAGACATGGGATGTGAGTGAGGTTGCCTAGGCCCAGAGCTGTCACCAGATTTCAGCCATTGTCACACACTACCATGCCTGGCTGGAGATTCACTGGCACAAACCACATGTCGCTCTCCTGCTTGATGGCATTGCAGAGCTCCTGCGCTGTGTGGCTTCGATTCCCCAAAGAAATTAATTTCAATACGGCCTGCTGACGATTGGCCATGGCTCTGCTCATATCGATTGTAATAGGTAAGCGTTCACGGGTCCATGTGGAGGTGGACTGTGACGGCTCCGGCAGCGATGATTCAGTGGAACTGGAGTATGAGGAGGAGTCAATGTGTACACACTGGATTCCTGCAATCCTTGAAGTTGGCAGAACACGTACAGCGCCACTCTCAAGATCTGTACCTGGCTCCACAACATTTAGCCAATGGGCTGTGAGGAAAAGGTATCGTCCCTGTCCATGGTGACTGGTCCATGCATCAGTGGTGAGGTGGACCTTGCTACTGACGGCGTTTAGTAGCACATGTTTAATATTTCAATCCACATGCTTTTGCAGGGCAGCGACGGCTTGCCTGTTGAAATAAAAGCGGCTGAGCACGTTGTATTTTGGGACTGCCAATGCCATCAAGTTACGGAAGGTGTCAGTCTCCACCAGCCTGAATGACAGCATTTCAAGGGACAGTAGTTTTGCAATGCCAGCATTCAGAGCCTGTGCTCAGGGGTGGTTTGCCAAGAATGGCCACCTTTTCTCCCATGCCTGTGCTACCGATGGCTGTAGACTGGGCTGGGAGTGTGAGGATGACAGGGAACTTGGTGCTGTGGGTGGAATTGCACTGGGTCTCTACAACAGTGCCAGAGGTTCTTCCATGGCGATCCTGTGAGGAAGCCAAACCAGCTGTGTGTGAGCTGGAGGAAGAGGCTACAACATGAGCTGAAGAGGTGGTAGGTGCCGCTGTAGGTTGGCCTAGGTCTTCAGTGTGTTTTTGTAACTCCACCATCTGCTTAGTCCGCACATGTTTCCACATATTTGTGGTATTGAGGTTGCTGACACTTTTCCCTCTTTTGACTTTCTGATTACACAGCTTGCATTTGACAAAGCAAATGTCATCTGCAACTGTGCCAAAAAAGGACCAGGCACTGCAAGTCTTGGGAGTGCTCGTTTTGGCTTTTGGAAGAGGCATGCTCCTTATGGGTGCCAAAGTAAAGGCTGCAGGCAATGCAGTCTTCCCTGTTGTGAATTCTGTTGTCAAGCTCCCTCCTGTGGTCATGAATGGTACTTCGGCTGGTTCTGTCCATGGGCTTCCTCTGGTGGTTGTGAGTGGAGCTGCGGCTTCTGAGTTTCCTTCTACAGGTGACGAGGTTAATTCGTTAGCTGGTTGCTCTATTTAACTCCACTTAGATCATTGCTCCATGCCACCTGTCAATGTTCCAGTATTGGTCTAGTTCTCTCCTGGATCGTTCTTGTGACCTGTCTTCCCAGCTGAAGCTAAGTTCCTGCTTGTTTTTCTCTGGTTTGCTATTTTTCTGTCCAGCTTGCTATTTTGATTTTTGTCTTCCTTGCTGGAAGCTCTGGGACGCAGAGGGAGCGCCTCCGCACCATGAGTCAGTGCGGAGGGTCTTTTTGCGCCCTCTGCGTGGTCTTTTTGTAGGTTTTTGTGCTGACCGCAAAGTTACCTTTCCTATCCTCTGTCTGTTCAGTAAGTCGGGCCTCACTTTGCTAAATCTATTTCATCTCTGTGTTTGTAATTTTCATCTTTACTCACAGTCATTATATGTGGGGGGCTGCCTTTTCCTTTGGGGAATTTCTCTGAGGCAAGGTAGGCTTTATTTTTCTATCTCTAGGGCTAGCTAGTTTCTTAGGCTGTGTCGAGTTGCATAGGGAGCGTTAGGAGCAATCCAGGGCTATTTCTAGTGTGTGTGATAGGATTAGGGATTGCGGTCAGCAGAGTTCCCACGTCTCAAAGCTCATCCTATATTATTAGTAACTATCAGGTCATTCCGTGTGCTCTTAACCACTAGGTCCATTATTGTCCTTACCACCAGGTCATAACAGTACAGGTGGCCCAAAGTATTAATGCATCTCAATAGAGGGATAAGAGAAGTTCTGAGACCATTTTTTTTTCTTTGCAGTGTGTTTTGTCTCTCTTTTCCCCTTTACCTCTGGGTGGTTCAGGATACAGGTGTAGATATGGACATTCAAGGTCTGTCCTCTTGTATGAATAATCTCACTGCAAGGGTACAAAACATTCAAGATTTTGTGGTTCAGAATCCGATGCTAGAGCCTAGGATTCCAATTCCTGATTTGTTTTTTGGGGATAGATCTAAGTTTCTGAATTTCAAAAATAATTGTAAATTGTTTCTTGCTTTGAAACCTCGCTCCTCAGGTGACCCTGTTCAACAAGTGAAAATCATTATTTCTTTGTTACGTGGCGACCCTCAAGACTGGGCATTTTCCCTTGCACCAGGAGATCCGGCATTGCGTGATGTTGATGCGATTTTTCTGGCGCTCGGATTGCTTTATGATGAACCTAATTCAGTGGATCAGGCAGAGAAAATCTTGCTGGCTCTGTGTCAGGGTCAGGATGAGGTAGAAATATATTGTCAGAAGTTTAGGAAGTGGTCTGTACTCACTCAGTGGAATGAATGTGCCCTGGCAGCAATTTTCAGAAAGGGTCTCTCTGAAGCCCTTAAGGATGTCATGGTGGGATTTCCCATGCCTGCTGGTCTGAATGAGTCTATGTCTTTGGCCATTCAGATCGATCGACGCTTGCATGAGCGTAAAGCTGTGCACCATTTGGCGGTATTATCTGAGCATAGACCTGAGCCTATGCAATGTGATAGGACTTTGACCAGAGCTGAACGGCAAGAACACAGACGTCGGAATAGGCTGTGTTTTTACTGTGGTGATTCCACTCATGCTATCTCCGATTGTCCTGAGCGCACTAAGCGTTTCGCTAGGTCTGCTACCATTGGTACGGTACAGTCGAAATTTCTTTTGTCCGTTACTCTGATTTGCTCTTTGTCATCCTATTCTGTTATGGCATTTGTGGATTCAGGCGCTGCCCTGAATTTGATGGACTTGGAGTTTGCTAGGCGCTGTGGTTTTTTCTTGGAGCCCTTGCAGTATCCTATTCCATTGAGAGGAATTGATGCTACGCCTTTGGCCAAGAATAAGCCTCAGTACTGGACCCAATTGACCATGTGCATGGCTCCTGCACATCAGGAGGATATTCGCTTTTTGGTGTTGCATAATCTGCATGATGTGGTTGTTTTGGGGTTGCCATGGCTACAGGTCCATAATCCAGTATTGGATTGGAAATCTATGTCTGTGTCCAGCTGGGGTTGTCAGGGGGTACATGGTGATGTTCCATTTTTGTCTATTTCGTCATCCACCCCTTCTGAAGTCCCGGAGTTTTTGTCGGATTACCGGGATGTATTTGATGAGCCCAAATCCAGTGCCCTACCTCCTCATAGGGATTGCGATTGTGCTATCAATTTGATTCCTGGTAGTAAGTTTCCTAAGGGCCGACTGTTCAATTTATCTGTGCCAGAGCACGCCGCTATGCGGAGTTATGTAAAGGAATCCTTGGAGAAGGGTCATATTCGCCCGTCGTCGTCACCATTGGGAGCAGGGTTCTTTTTTGTGGCCAAGAAGGATGGTTCTTTGAGCCCTTGTATTGATTACCGCCTTCTTAATAAGATCACAGTCAAATTTCAGTACCCTTTGCCGCTGCTGTCTGATTTATTTGCTCGGATTAAGGGGGCTAGTTGGTTCACCAAGATAGATCTTCGTAGTGCGTATAATCTTGTGCGTATTAAACAGGGCGATGAATGGAAAACAGCATTTAATACGCCCGAGGGCCATTTTGAGTACCTGGTTATGCCATTCGGGCTTTCCAATGCTCCATCAGTATTTTAGTCCTTTATGCATGACATCTTCCGAGAGTACCTGGATAAATTCCTGATTGTATATTTGGATGATATTTTGGTCTTCTCGGATAATTGGGAGTCTCACGTGAAGCAGGTCAGAATGGTGTTCCAGGTCCTTCGTGCGAATTCTTTGTTTGTGAAGGGGTCAAAGTGTCTCTTTGGAGTTCAGAAGGTTTCATTTTTGGGTTGCATTTTTTCCCCTTCTACTATCGAGATGGACCCTGTTAAAGTCCAGGCCATTTATGATTGGACTCAGCCAACATCTGTGAAGAGTCTGCAAAAGTTCCTGGGCTTTGCTAATTTTTATCGTCGCTTCATCAGTAATTTTTCTAGTATTGCTAAACCGTTGACTGATTTGACCAAGAAGGGTGCTGATGTGGTCAATTGGTCTTCTGCGGCTGTGGAAGCTTTTCAGGAGTTGAAGCGTCGTTTTTCTTCTGCCCCTGTGTTGTGCCAGCCAGATGTTTCGCTTCTGTTTCAGGTCGAGGTTGATGCTTCTGAGATTGGAGCAGGGGCTGTTTTGTCGCAAAGAAGTTCTGATGGCTCGGTGATGAAACCATGTGACTTCTTTTCTAGAAAGTTTTCGCCTGCTGAGCGCAATTATGATGTTGGCAATCGAGAGTTGTTGGCCATGAAGTGGGCATTCGAGGAGTGGCATCATTGGCTTGAAGGAGCCAAGCATCGCGTGGTGGTCTTGACGGATCACAAGAATTTGACTTATCTCGAGTCTGCCAAATGGTTGAATCCTAGACAGGCTCGATGGTCGCTATTTTTCTCCCGTTTTGATTTTGTGGTTTCGTACCTTCCAGGCTCTAAGAATGTGAAGGCTGATGCCCTGTCAAGGAGTTTTGTGCCCGACTCTCCGGGTGTTCCTGAGCTGGCGGGTATTCTCAAAGAGGGGGTAATTTTGTCTGCCATCTCCCCTGATTTGCGGCGGGTGCTGCAAAAATTTCAGGCTGATAGACCTGACCGTTGCCCAGCGGAGAAACTGTTTGTCCCTGATAAATGGACTAGTAGAGTTATCTCTGAGGTTCATTGTTCGGTGTTGGCTGGTCATCCTGGAATCTTTGGTACCAGAGATTTGGTGGCTAGATCCTTTTGGTGGCCGTCTTTGTCGCGGGATGTGCGTTCTTTTGTGCAGTCCTGTGGGACTTGTGCTCGGGCTAAGCCCTGCTGTTCTCGTGCCAGTGGGTTGCTTTTGCCCTTGCCGGTCCCGAAGAGGCCCTGGACGCATATCTCTATGGATTTTATTTCGGATCTCCCTGTCTCTCAAAAGATGTCTGTCATTTGGGTGGTTTGTGATCGCTTCTCTAAGATGGTCCATTTGGTACCCTTGTCTAAATTGCCTTCCTCCTCTGATTTGGTGCCATTGTTTTTCCAGCATGTGGTTCGTTTACATGGCATTCCGGAGAACATCGTTTCGGACTGAGGTTCCCAGTTTGTTTCGAGGTTTTGGCGAGCCTTTTGTGGTAGGATGGGCATTGATTTGTCTTTTTCCTCGGCTTTCCATCCTCAGACAAATGGCCAAACCGAACAAACTAATCAGACTTTGGAAACATATCTGAGATGCTTTGTTTCTGCTGATCAGGATGATTGGGTGTCCTTTTTGCCTTTGGCTGAGTTCACCCTTAATAATCGGGCCAGCTCGGCTACTTTGGTTTCGCCATTTTTCTGCAATTCTGGTTTCCATCCTCGTTTCTCTTCAGGGCAGGTTGAGTCTTCGGACTGTCCTGGTGTAGATACTGTGGTGGATAGGTTGCAGCAGATTTGGACTCATGTGGTGGACAATTTCACATTGTCCCAGGAGAAGGCTCAATGTTTCGCTAACCGCCGGCGCTGTGTGGGTCCCCGACTTCGTGTTGGGGATTTGGTTTGGTTGTCGTCTCGTTATGTTCCTATGAAGGTTTCCTCTCCTAAGTTTAAGCCTCGTTTCATTGGTCCGTATAAGATTTCTGAGGTTCTCAATCCTGTGTCGTTTTGTTTGACCCTTCCAGCTTCTTTTGCCATCCATAATGTGTTCCATAGGTCATTGTTGCGGAGATACGTGGCGCCTGTGGTTCCATCCGTTGATCCTCCTGCCCCGGTGTTGGTTGAGGGGGAGTTGGAGTATGTGGTGGAGAAGATTTTGGATTCTCGTATTTCGAGACGGTAACTCCAGTACCTGGTCAAGTGGAAGGGTTATGGTCAGGAAGATAATTCCTGGGTCTTTGCCTCCGATGTTCATGCTGCCGATCTGGTTCGTGCCTTTCATTTGGCTCGTCCTGGTCGGCCTGGGGGCTCTGGTGAGCGTTCGGTGACCCCCTCCTCAAGGGGGGGTACTGTTGTGAATTCTGTTGTCAAGCTCCCTCCTGTGGTCATGAATGGTACTTCGGCTGGTTCTGTCCATGGGCTTCCTCTGGTGGTTGTGAGTGGAGCTGCGGCTTCTGAGTTTCCTTCTACAGGTGACGAGGTTAATTCGTTAGCTGGCTGCTCTATTTAACTCCACTTAGATCATTGCTCCATGCCACCTGTCAATGTTCCAGTATTGGTCTAGTTCTCTCCTGGATTGTTCTTGTGACCTGTCTTCCCAGCTGAAGCTAAGTTCCTGCTTGTTTTTCTCTGGTTTGCTATTTTTCTGTCCAGCTTGCTATTTTGATTTTTGTCTTGCTTGCTGGAAGCTCTGGGACGCAGAGGGAGCGCCTCCGCACCGTGAGTCGGTGCGAAGGGTCTTTTTGCGCCCTCTGCGTGGTCTTTTTGTAGGTTTTTGTGCTGACCGCAAAGTTACCTTTCCTATCCTCTGTCTGTTCAGTAAGTCGGGCCTCACTTTGCTAAATCTATTTCATCTCTGTGTTTGTAATTTTCATCTTTACTCACAGTCATTATATGTGGGGGGCTGCCTTTTCCTTTGGGGAATTTCTCTGAGGCAAGGTAGGCTTTATTTTTCTATCTCTAGGGCTAGCTAGTTTCTTAGGCTGTGTCGAGTTGCATAGGGAGCGTTAGGAGCAATCCACGGCTATTTCTAGTGTGTGTGATAGGATTAGGGATTGCGGTCAGCAGAGTTCCCATGTCTCAGAGCTCATCCTATATTATTAGTAACTATCAGGTCATTCCGTGTGCTCTTAACCACTAGGTCTATTATTGTCCTTACCACCAGGTCATAACACTTCCCCCTCCCTCTCCCTCTTTGGGCCATTCGGGGAATCTCTTCTTCAGATCTGCTCCCACCAACTTCCTGTACCTCATGCCATGATGGGTCAAAGACCTCATCATCTACACTACCCTCTTCCAACAACTGCTTCTCCTGGGTAGTCTCAGCAGCACAGTATGCACCAGAAAGTGGCACCTGAGTCTCATCATCAGATGCTTACTGAGGCGTGGTGACCATAGGCAATGGCCCACCCACCTCTTCAGATTCAGAGAGACAAAGCTGTTGCGCATCACAGCATACTACCTGTTCAGATTCTAGAATGCTGCTTGGCTGGCCTCCTCTTTTCAAGCCAAGAGATTCAGAGAACAGAAGTACAGATGGCTCCTGTCCTGGGCTCTCTGACTGCCTGGGTGGTGAAGAGACAGATGGGTGCTCTTCAGTAGAGTTGAGCGACCTTGACCTTTTTAGAGTCGAGCCGGGTTTCGCGAAACCCGACTATCTCAAAAGTCGGGTCGAGTGAAATCGGCCGATTATGACGTAAAGTCGGGATCGACCGAAACACGAAACCCAATGCAAGTCAATGGGGCAGCATAGTCGGCAGTGAGTGGGGGCCAGGAAAACACCTAGAGTGCCCATTTTAATGTCAAAACCATCCATTCTTCTTAATGAAGCTTGTCAAGCGTAATTTACCTTATAATAATTGGAAGGCATTTGAAATTGGGGGTCATTTGGCTAAAGTTGTGGTGGGTAGGGCTGGTTCAAGTAATTAGTGGGCCCAGGAAATCTGGACCACGTCACGGCAGTGGAGCAGGGAGAGGTAAGTATTTCAACTTTGCAAGTGCTGTGAACCTGAGCAAGCAGGGGGGGCCCACTCGTTGGCATTGGCACTGGCACAGGGCCCCTCAAAGTACAGCGGTGTGTTTGCACGGCAGGGGCGCCTCCCACCGGCAGCAACACTTTTGCGTACTATGAGAGGCCCTGTGCCAGTGACGTCGCCAACTAGTATTCCTCCCCCCACCTGATGAAGGAACCTGCACTTTCATCTGCACCTTCCTCTTTGTCCCCGTGTAAGGTGGTATGGTATGCGGGAAGAGCAACCTGACTTTCAGCAGTGTCACAATGTTGTTGTGTAGCGTGCACGGGGAATGTTGCGTTATGGGTCAATGTACCAGCAGACTCATCTATCACTGGCTGGGCAATGGGCAGGATGAGGAGGAAACACAGATATAGGCCCAAAGAATAAATTTGGCTAAATGCAGTTCAAAATTGGTAACACAGGAATAACCAGGGGGCATTGCAGTGGAGGACAACTGGAATGAGAGGCTGACACAGAGAGTAGGCCCAAATCAGTAAGTAGTCGAAATGCAGTTCAAAATTGGCAACCGTAGTAAACAGGCGGCACAGCTTTGTTCAGTGGAGGAGAACAGCAAGGAGTGGCAGACACCGATAGTAGGCCCCAACCCAACTAGTAGGCAAAATGCAGTCTAACATTAACAACTACTTAACGAGCGCCTGAAAACGGAATTTCAGGACAGGAAACCAGGAGAACAGCAAGGAGTGGCAGACACCGATAGTAGGCCCCAAACCAACTAGTACGCCAAATGCAGTTGTTCCGTTTAACCACAATTTAATGAGAGCCTGAAGATAGAAGTTCAGGAAAGGCAACATGGAGAACACCTTGGAGTGGAACACACCATCTCTCTACACCCCATACCCAATTTGTAGGCCTAATGCAGTGTAGTTTCCAAGAACTACTAAACGAGAGCATGAAGATCGAAGCATTGGCGAGGAAACCTGGGGAACACCTTGGAGTGGAACACACCATCTCTCTACACCCCATACCCAATTTGTAGGCCTAATGCAGTGTAGTTTCCAAGAACTACTAAACGAGAGCCGGAAGATCGAAGCTCAGGAAAGGCAACCTGGAAAACACCTTGGAGTGGAACACACCATCTCTCTACACCCCATACCCAATTTGTAGGCCTAATGCAGCGTAGTTTCCAACAACTACTAAACGAGAGCATGATGATCGAAGCATTGGCGAGGAAACCTGGGGAACACCTTGGAGTGGAACACACCATCTCTCTACAGTGGAACACACCATCTCTCTACACCCCATACCCAATTTGTAGGCCTAATGCAGCGTAGTTTCCAACAACTACTAAACGAGAGCCGGAAGATCGAAGCTCAGGAAAGGCAACCTGGGGAACACCTTGGAGTGGAACACACAATCTCTCTACACCCCATACCCAATTTGTAGGCCCAATGCAGTGTAGTTTCCAACAACTACTAAACGAGAGCCGGAAGATCGAAGCTCAGGAAAGGCAACCTGGGGAACACCTTGGAGTGTAACAAACCCTCTCTCTACACCACGGAAGGGCTGATTCTTAGGAAGGAAGGCTGTCGGAAAGAAGCAGGGCGCGTCCGAGGGTGATTATATTCTTATTAGGTATATACTCACCCTCGGACGCGCCCTGCTTCTTTATTTGTAATGAATGTTTATTTGCAATGTGGTTTTGACTTACTATATTTTTTTGGTAAATAATGATTTTATTATTTTCATTGTTTTGCATCTTCTTGGCAATAATATAAAGAAGACGCGACAGGACAACACTCGGTGGATGCCATATCTGTGTTTAAAATTGAAAAAACCTTTCAGTTAACTACTTGCAGGAGAAAGTTATTGTAGCTGGTGGCCATTTTTAGTACTGTACCAGATTTTTGTTGTATGTGTTTGTTTTTAATGTTAAAATGTCTGCATTTGATATCTCTCCAGTATTTTCTTTTTTATAAGCAAAATACTTATTTTTATATTTTCTGATGTTGGTTCCAGGGGTACACGGGCAGCAGTGGTGTGGTCAGTGGAGGCCTAGTGGAAGGAGTGACCGCAGACAGGCATCGAAGGCCTAAAATAATAACACATGGCTGTAGGCAATTTTAAATTGGTTCCAGGGATACACAGGCAGCAGTGGTGTGGTCAGTGGAGGCCTAGTGGAAGGAGTGACCGCAGACAGGCATCGAAGGCCTAAAATAATAACACATGGCTGTAGGCAATTTTAAATTGGTTCCAGGGGTACACGGGCAGCAGTGGTGTGGTCAGTGGAGGCCTAGTGGAAGGAGTGACCACAGACAGGCATCGAAGGCCTAAAATAATAACACATGGCTGTAGGCAATTTTAAATTGGTTCCAGGGGTACACGGGCAGCAGTGCCCTGGTCAGTGTAGTAGTAGTTGAAAGAATGGACCGCAGACAGGCATCGAAGGCCTAAAATAAAAAAATTGGGCTGGCTGTAGGCAATTTTAAATTGGTTCCAGGGGTACACGGGCAGCAGTGGTGTGGTCAGTGGAGGCCTAGTGGAAGGAGTGACCACAGACAGGCATCGAAGGCCTAAAATAATAACACATGGCTGTAGGCAATTTTAAATTGGTTCCAGGGGTACACGGGCAGCAGTGGTGTGGTCAGTGGAGGCCTAGTGGAAGGAGTGACCGCAGACAGGCATCGAAGGCCTAAAATAATAACACATGGCTGTAGGCAATTTTAAATTGGTTCCAGGGGTACACAGGCAGCAGTGGTGTGGTCAGTGGAGGCCTAGTGGAAGGAGTGACCACAGACAGGCATCGAAGGCCTAAAATAATAACACATGGCTGTAGGCAATTTTAAATTGGTTCCAGGGGTACACGGGCAGCAGTGCCCTGGTCAGTGTAGTAGTAGTTGAAAGAATGGACCGCAGACAGGCATCGAAGGCCTAAAATAAAAAAATTGGGCTGGCTGTAGGCAATTTTAAATTGGTTCCAGGGGTACACGGGCAGCAGTGGTGTGGTCAGTGGAGGCCTAGTGGAAGGAGTGACCGCAGACAGGCATCGAAGGCCTAAAATAATAACACATGGCTGTAGGCAATTTTAAATTGGTTACAGGTGTACACGGGCAGCAGTGGTGTGGTCAGTGGAGGCCTAGTGGAAGGAGTGACCACAGACAGGCATCGAAGGCCTAACATAACAAAAATGTCAATACAATGGTATTGTCAGTGGCAGGCATTGAAGGATGTCAGCGCATAGACTAAACATTGGTGGAGCTGTGAGATAATTTTGCAAGTGGTAGAGCACTGTTTGAGCTGGGGTGGGGGGAAACTGTCTTGTGGCCGGCGGTACAGGCCCAGGGCCCCTCATATTACAACGGTGTGTCTGACGTTGGGTGCGCACCACCACCGCCAGAGACACTTTATTGTACTAGGAGGGACCCAGTGGCAGTGCCGTCGACCAAAAGCGGGCTCACCCACCTCTTCAGACAAACTGCACTCTCACGGGTGCTGTCGCCAAGTGTCGATACCACGGCCCCGTGTGGGGAGTTTGGCCATTTAGTGAGGTGTAAACATGTCGTATGCTGGACAATCAGGTGCAGAAAATTACGAGATTGGAAAAGGCATTCAGAATAGTCCACTGGCAAGACCTTTTCATAGGAAAGCTAGGTGTCAGCCGGGCAAGGTGGGGCAAAAGATTTCGAAATCCAGTTGTGGTTCATTTTAATGAAGGTTAGATCATCTACATTTTGGGTAGCCAGACGAGTCCTTTTTTCTGTTAGTATTGAACCTGCAGCACTGAATACTCTTTCTGATAGGACACTAGCTGCCGGGCAAGCAAGCTCCTGCAATGCATATTCTGCCAATTCTGGCCAGGTGTCTAATTTTGATGCCCAGTAATCAAATGGGAATGACGGTTGAGGGAGAACATCGATAAGGGATGAAAAATAGTTTGTAACCATACTGGACAAATGTTGTCTCCTGTCACTTTGAATTGATGCTGCAGTACCTGTCCTGTCTGCGGTCATAGCAAAATCACTCCACAACCTGGTCAGAAAACCCCTCTGGCCAACGCCACTTCTGATTTCTGCCCCTCTAACTCCTCTGGTCTGCTGGCCCCTGCAGCTCGTGTGAGAACGATCACGGGCGCTGTGTGCAGGGAATGCCAGAAGCAAACAGTCAACAAGAGTTGATTGTTTGGTTGCTAATATTAGTTCCAAGTTCTCATGTGGCATTATATTTTGCAATTTGCCTTTATAGCGAGGATCAAGGAGGCAGGCCAACCAGTAATCGTCATCATTCATCATTTTAGTTATGCGTGTGTCCCTTTTGAGGATACGTAAGGCATAATCCGCCATGTGGGCCAAAGTTCCAGTTCTCAAATCTGCGGTTGTGCTTGGTTGAGGGGCAGTTTCAGGCAAATCAACGTCACTTGTGTCCCTCAAAAAACCAGAACCCAGCCTTGCCGCGCCACCAATTTCCAGTGGCCCCGGAAAAGCTTCCTCATTAAAAATATAATCATCCCCATCATCCTCCTCGTCCTCCTCCTCCTCTTCGCCCACTACCTCGTCCTGTACACTGCCCTGGCCAGACAATGGCTGACTGTCATCAAGGCTTTCCTCTTCCTCAGCTGCAGACGCCTGATCCTTTATGTGCGTCAAACTTTGCATCAGCAGACGCATTAGGGGGATGCTCATGCTTATTATGGCGTTGTCTGCACTAACCAGCCGTGTGCATTCCTCAAAACACTGAAGGACTTGACACATGTCTTGAATCTTCGACCACTGCACACCTGACAACTCCATGTCTGCCATCCTACTGCCTGCCCGTGTATGTGTATCCTCCCACAAAAACATAACAGCCCGCCTCTGTTCACACAGTCTCTGAAGCATGTGCAGTGTTGAGTTCCACCTTGTTGCAACGTCTATGATTAGGCGATGCTGGGGAAGGTTCAAAGAACGCTGATAGGTCTGCATACGGCTGGAGTGTACGGGCGAACGGCGGATATGTGAGCAAAGTCCACGCACTTTGAGGAGCAGGTCGGATAACCCCGGATAACTTTTCAGGAAGCACTGCACCACCAGGTTTAAGGTGTGAGCCAGGCAAGGAATGTTTTTCAGTTGGGAAAGGGAGATGGCAGCCATGAAATTCCTTCCGTTATCACTCACTACCTTGCCTGCCTCAAGATCTACAGTGCCCAGCCACGACTGCATTTCTTTCTGCAAGAACTCGGACAGAACTTCCGCGGTGTGTCTGTTGTCGCCCAAACACTTCATAGCCAATACAGCCTGCTGACGTTTGCCAGTAGCTGCCCCATAATGGGAGACCTGGTGTGCAACAGTGGCAGCTGCGGATGGAGTGGTTGTGCGACTGCGGTCTGTGGACGAGCTCTCGCTTCTGCAGGAGGACGAAGAGGAGGAGGAGGGGGTGCGAACGGCTACAGCCAATTGTTTCCTAGACCGTGGGCTAGGCAGAACTATCCCAAACTTGCTGTCCCCTGTGGACCCTGCATCCACCACATTTACCCAGTGTGCCGTGATGGACACGTAACGTCCCTGGCCATGCCTACTGGTCCATGCATCTGTTGTCAGGTGCACCTTTGTGCTCACAGATTGCCTGAGTGCATGGACGATGCGCTCTTTAACATGCTGGTGGAGGGCTGGGATGGCTTTTCTGGAAAAAAAGTGTCGACTGGGTAGCTCGTAGCGTGGTACAGCGTAGTCCATCAGGGCTTTGAAAGCTTCGCTTTCAACTAACCGGTAGGGCATCATCTCTAACGAGATTAGTCTAGCTATGTGTGCGTTCAAACCCTGTGTACGCAGATGCGAGGCTAAGTACTTCCTTTTTCTAACCATAGTCTCATGTAGGGTGAGCTGGACTGGAGAGCTGGAGATCGTGGAACTAGCGGGGGTGCCGGTGGACATGGCAGACTGAGAGACGGTGGGAGATGGTATTGTTGCCACCGGTGCCCTAGATGCAGTGTTTCCTACTACGAAACTGGTGATTCCCTGACCCTGACGGCTTTGGCCTGGCAAAGAAACCTGCACAGATACTGCAGGTGGTGCGGAAAATGGTGGCCCTACACTGCCGGAAGGGATGTTGCGTTGCTGACTAGCTTCATTGGCCGAGGGTGCTACAACCTTAAGAGACGTTTGGTAGCTAGTCCAGGCTTGCAAATGCATGGTGGTTAAATGTCTATGCATGCAACTTGTATTGAGACTTTTCAGATTCTGTCCTCTGCTTAAGGTAGTTGAACATTTTTGACAGATGACTTTGCGCTGATCAATTGGATGTTGTTTAAAAAAATGCCAGACTGCACTCTTTCTAGCATCGGATACCTTTTCAGGCATTGCAGACTGAGCTTTAACCGGATGGCCACGCTGTCCTCCAACAGGTTTTAGCTTTGCCACGTGTTTTGGGCAAGATACGGGCCCGGCAGATGGAACCTGTTGCGATGTTGATGCCTGCTGCGGCCCCTCCTCCTCCGCTTCAGAACTGCTGCCGCCTGCACCCTGTTCCCCCAATGGCTGCCAATCGGGGTCAAGAACTGGGTCATCTATTACCTCTTCTTGTAGCTCGTGTGCAACTTCGTCTGTGTCACCGTGTCGGTCGGTGGTATAGCGTTCGTGATGGGGCAACATAGTCTCATCAGGGTCTGATTCTTGATCAGCACCCTGCGAGGGCAATGTTGTGGTCTGAGTCAAAGGACCAGCATAGTAGTCTGGCTGTGGCTGTGCATCAGTGCACTCCATGTCAGATTCAACTTGTAATGGGCATGGACTGTTAACTGCTTCACTTTCTAAGCCAGGGACGGTATGTGTAAAGAGCTCCATGGAGTAACCCGTTGTGTCGCCTGCTGCATTCTTCTCTGTTGTTGTTTTTGCTGAAGAGGACAAGGAAGCGACTTGTCCCTGACCGTGAACATCCACTAACGACGCGCTGCTTTGACATTTACCAGTTTCACGAGAGGAGGCAAAAGAGCTAGAGGCTGAGTCAGCAAGATAAGCCAAAACTTGCTCTTGCTGCTCTGGCTTTAAAAGCGGTTTTCCTACTCCCAGAAAAGGGAGCGTTCGAGGCCTTGTGTAGCCAGACGACGAACCTGGCTCCACAGCTCCAGACTTAGGTGCAATATTTTTTTTCCCACGACCAGCTGATGCTCCACCACTACCACTACCCTCATTACCAGCTGACAATGAACGCCCCCGGCCACGACCTCTTCCACCATACTTCCTCATTGTTTTAAAAACGTAAACAAACTAACGGTATTTGTTGCTGTCACACAAATTACACGGTGAGCTATAACTTCAGTATGATTTAGCTACCCCTTTACAGGTGAGTGAGACCACAACGAAAATCAGGCACAATGTTACACACTCTGTTGTTGGTGGCAACAAATGAGAGAGATGCCACACACGCAGGACTGTCACTGAAGCACAAATGTAAATATTAATCTCCCACTGATTTGATTTTTTTTTTTTTTTCAGGGAGACTTTAGGAAAAAAAAAATAGAATAAAATGATTTTTTCAGGAAGAATTTAGAAACCAAAGAAAATAAAATGATTTTTTCAGGGAGAATTTAGAAAACAAATAAAACAAAAAAAGGCTTTCTATGGCCCACTGAGTGAGAGATGACGCACACAGGAGTCAGGAGTGGCACACAAGCCCAGAGGCCAATATTTATCTCCCACTGATTGATGTAGTGATTTTTTCAGGTAGATTTTGGAACCCAAATCAAGCTAAAAAAAATAATAGGCTTTCTATGGCCCACAATTGGAGAGAGAGAGAGAGAGAGAGAGAGAGAGATGGCACACCCAGGAGTCAAGACTGGCACACAAGCAGAAAGGGCAATATTAATCTCCCACTGATTTGTTTTTTTTTTTTTTTTTTTCAGGGAGACTTTAGGAAAAAAAAATAGAATAAAATGACTTTTTCAGGAAGAATTTAGAAACCAAATAAAATAAAATGATTTTTTCAGGGAGAATTTAGAAAACAAATAAAACAAAAAAAGGCTTTCTATGGCCCACTGAGTCAGAGATGACGCACACAGGAGTCAGGAGTGGCACACAAGCCCAGAGGCCAATATTTATCTCCCACTGATTGATGTAGTGATTTTTTCAGGTAGATTTTGGAACCCAAATCAAGCTAAAAAAATAATAGGCTTTCTATGGCCCACAATTGGAGAGAGAGAGAGAGATGGCACACCCAGGAGTCAAGACTGGCACACAAGCAGAAAGGGCAATATTAATCTCCCACTGATTTGTTTTTTTTTTTTTTTTTTTTCAGGGAGACTTTAGGAAAAAAAAAAAATAGACTCAAATGATTTTTTCAGGAAGAATTTCGAAACCAAAGAAAATAAAATGATTTTTTCAGGGAGAATTTAGAAAACAAATAAAACAAAAAAAGGCTTTCTATGGCCCACTGAGTGAGAGATGACGCACACAGGAGTCAGGAGTGGCACACAAGCCCAGAGGCCAATATTTATCTCCCACTTTTTTTTTTTTGTTCCAGGGAAAATTTATAAACCCAATAAAAAAAATAATAAATAGGCTTTCTATGGCCCACTATCTGAGAGACAGAGAGAGATGGCACGCTTAGGACTGGCACACAAGCCCAAAGGCCAATATTAATCTCCCTTTTTTTTTGTAAGGGAGAATTTATAAAACCAAAAAAAAATAAATAAATAGGCTTTCTATGGCCCACTATTTGTGAGAGAGATGGCACGCTCAGGACTGGCACACAAGCCCAGAGGCCAATATTAATCTCCCACTTTTTTTTTTTTTTCCAGGGAAAATTTATAAACCCAATAAAAAAAAAATAAATAAATAGGCTTTCTATGGCCCACTATCTGAGAGAGATAGATGGCACGCTTAGGACTGGCACACAAGCCCAAAGGCCAATATTAATCTCCCACTGATTGATTTATTGATTTTTTCAGGTAGAATTTAGAACCCAAATAACGCAAAAAAAAAAAAAATGGGCTTTCTATGGCCCACTGAGTGAGTGATGATGCACACAGGAGTCAGGAGTGGCACACAAGCCCTGAGGCCAATATTTTTCTCCCACTGATTGATGTAGTGATTTTTTCAGGTAGATTTTAGAACTAAAATCAAGCAAAGAAATAAATAGGCTTTCTATGGCCCACTGAGTGAGTGATGATGCACACAGGAGTCAAGAGTGGCACACAAGCCCTGAGGCCAATATTTTTCTCCCACTGATTGATGTAGTGATTTTTTCAGGTAGATTTTATAACCCAAATCAAGCAAAAAAATAAATAGGCTTTCTATGGCCCACTGAGTGAGAGATGACACAGACAGGGATGGCACTCTAGCAGAAATGTCAATGTTAATCTCCCACAAAAAAAAAAAAAAACAGGGAGTGTCCTTCAATTACTATCTCCCTGCAGTAATCTCAGCCAGGTATGGCAGGCAGCAATAAGGAGTGGACTGATGCACAAATTAAATAAAAAGTGTGTACAAACCAAAAAGATAGCTGTGCAGAAAGGAAGGAACAAGAGGATTTGTGCTTTGAAAAAAGCAGTTGGTTTGCACAGCGGCGTACACACAGCAATGCAGCTATCAGGGAGCCTTCTAGGGCAGCCCAATGAGCTACAGCGCTGAGGGGGAAAAAAAAAAAAAATGTAGCTTCCACTGTCCCTGCACACCGAAGGTGGTGTTGGGCAGTGGAAATCGCTACAGCACAAGCGGTTTGGTGGTTAATGGACCCTGCCTAACGCTATCCCTGCTTCTGACGAAGCGGCAGCAACCTCTCCCTAAGCTCAGATCAGCAGCAGTAACATGGCGGTCGGCGGGAACTCCCCTTTATAGCCCCTGTGACGCCGCAGACAGCAAGCCAATCACTGCAATGCCCTTCTCTAAGATGGTGGGGACCAGGACCTATGTCATCACGCTGCCCACACTCTGCGTTTACCTTCATTGGCTGAGAAATGGCGCTTTTCGCGTCATTGAAACGCGACTTTGGCGCGAAAGTCGCGTACCGCATGGCCGACCCCGCACAGGGGTCGGATCGGGTTTCATGAAACCCGACTTTGCCAAAAGTCGGCGACTTTTGAAAATGAACGACCCGTTTCGCTCAACCCTACTCTTCAGTGCTCTGTGCCTGTGGCGCTAATTGAAGTCGATGCATTAGCTGCCATCCATCCGACAACGGCTTCAATTTGTTCGTCCCGCAGCAGTGGGGTACAGCGAGCTCCTACAAAGCTCCGCATGAAGGACTGTTCCCTGCTAAAACTGGGGGATGATGACTCACCGGTGCCCGCAGCAGGCACAGAATCCCCACGTCCTCTCCCTGCTCCACCTCCACGCCCACGACCACGTGCCTTACTCCCTGCCTTCTTCATCTTGGTAGACTGATAAAGATAGGCAGAAAAGTACTAAGGGCTTAGTGTGCTTATTCCTGAACAGCTGCTAACAGGTATAAGAAACACTAATTTTATAAAGTGTGGACTAGACTTTAATATGAGCTAATGTGGCCTACACAACTGTAAAGTGGAGTGTTTGGTTAACTTTATTAACTTTTTGTTTTTTTCGCAGAACAGACTACAGCGTGAGCTGAACTCACACAGAGACCTTGCAGACAGCCGTGAACGGAGCTGCAAGGCCTAAAAAAGCTCCTCTATGTACTCCTATATAGTGTTTTTCCACAATTTAGCAGGATACGGATGGAAACTCACTAATAGGATAAATCAGGACAAAATGTGCAGCAGGCAGCACTAATTGAAAAAAAGACAATGGAACAGTATAAGGCTGTGATGCACACTGAGCTGTCTACAACCGGCTGTGGCTGCAGAACAGACTACAGAATGAGCTGCACACACACAGAGACCTTGCAGACAACCGTGAACAGCGTTGCAAGGCAAAAACAAGGTTCTCACACAGCGTTTGCTAAATTAGCCTGGGTAAAGCACAATGAAGCAAATCGCTATCTCAAACTGGCCCTCAGTCAGAACACAGCGTCCTGTCCCTAACTGAATTCACAGCAGAGTGAACCCAAAATGGCAGCGGCTACTTTTATAGTGCATCATGACATCATTTCAGCAGCCAATCACAGCCATGCCAGTAGTTACACGACTAATATGCATAACAGGATGTGCCCACACTTCTTAGGCTTCCTCATTGGCTGAATTAAATCAAACAGGCTCATTGAATTATGGGAACTTGTGATTCCGGTATCCGACATTGAGAAAGTATCGGAACTCAGTATCGGAATTCCGATACCGCGAATATCGGCCGATAGCCGATATTTGCAGTATCGGAATGCTCAACACTAGTAGTCACTAGTCAGTATTTGGTGACATGGGTCAAATTTTTTTCATGTAGCCTTCCAAAAGATTTTCACAATAAGTTGCTGGAATTTATGCCCATTCCTCCTGAGATATCTAATTTAGGGAGTCAAGTTTGTAAGCATCTATGCTTGTAAATCACTAGTTGCCTGATGCTTAAAGTACTTGTCCACTTCAGAAAAACCCATAGACTTTAACCCCTTCAAGACCCAGCCTATTTTGACCTTAAAGACCTTGCCGTTTTTTGCAATTCTGACCAGTGTCCCTTTATGAGGTAATAACTCAGGAACGCTTCAACGGATCCTAGCGGTTCTGAGATTGTTTTTTCGTGACATATTGGGCTTCATGTTAGTGGTAAATTTAGGTCAATAAATTCTGCATTTATTTGTGATAAACACGGAAATTTGGCGAAAATTTTGAAAATTTCGCAATTTTCACATTTTGAATTTTTATTCTGTTAAACCAGAGAGATATGTGACACAAAATAGTTAATAAATAACATTTCCCACATGTTTACTTTACATCAGCACAATTTTGGAAACAAAATTTTTTTTTGTTAGGAAGTTATAAGGGTTAAAATTTGACCAGCGATTTGTCATTTTTACAACGAAATTTACAAAACCATTTTTTTTAGGGACCACCTCACATTTGAAGTCAGTTTGAGGGGTCTATATGGCTGAAAATACCCAAAAGTGACACCATTCTAAAAACTGCACCCCTCAAGGTACTCAAAACCACATTCAAGAAGTTTATTAACCCTTCGGGTGCTTCACAGCAGCAGAAGCAACATGGAAGGAAAAAATGAACATTTAACTTTTTAGTCACAAAAATTATCTTTTAGCAACAATTTTTTTATTTTCCCAATGGTAAAAGGAGAAACTGAACCACGAAAGTTGTTGTCCAATTTGTCCTGAGTACGCTGATACCTCATATGTGGGGGTAAACCACTGTTTGGGCGCACGGCAGGGCTTGGAAGGGAAGGAGCGCCATTTGACTTTTTGAATCAAAAATTGGCTCCACTCTTTAGCGGACACCATGTCACGTTTGGAGAGCCCCCGTGTGCCTAAAAATTGGAGCTCCCCCACAAATGACCCCATTTTGGAAACTAGACGCCCCAAGGAACTTATCTAGATGCATAGTGAGCACTTTGAACCCCCAGGTGCTTCACAAATTGATCCGTAAAAATGAAAAAGTACTTTTTTTTCACAAAAAAATTCTTTTAGCCTCAATTTTTTCATTTTCACATGGGCAACAGGATAAAATGGATCCTAAAATGTGTTGGGCAATTTCTCCTGAGTACACCAATACCTCACATGTGGGGGTAAACCACTGTTTGGGCACATGGTAAGGCTCGGAAGGGAAGGAGCGCCATTTGACTTTTTGAATGAAAAATTATTTCCATCGTTAGCGGACACCATGTCGCGTTTGGATAGCTCCTGTGTGCCTAAACATTGGCGCTCCCCCACAAGTGACCCCATTTTGGAAACTAGACCCCCCAAGGAACTTATTTAGATGCCTAGTGAGCACTTTAAACCCTCAGGTGCTTCACAAATTGATCTGTAAAAATGAAAAAGTACTTTTTTTTCACAAAAAAATTATTTTCGCCTCAATTTTTTCATTTTCACATGGGCAGTAGGATAAAATGGATCATAAAATTTGTTGGGCAATTTCTCCCGAGTACGCCGATACCTCATATGTGGGGGTAAACCACTGTTTGGGCACACGGCAGGGCTCGGAAGGGAAGGCGCGCCATTTGACTTTTTGAATGGAAAATTAGCTCCAATTGTTAGCGGACACCATGTCGCGTTTGGAGAGCCCCCTGTGTGCCTAAACATTGGAGCTCCCCCACAAGTGACCCCATTTTGGAAACTAGACCCCCCAAGGAACTTATCTAGATGCATATTGAGCACTTTAAACCCCCAGGTGCTTCACAGAAGTTTATAACGCAGAGCCATGAAAATAAAAAATAATTTTTCTTTCCTCAAAAATGATTTTTTAGCCTGGAATTTCCTATTTTGCCAAGGATAATGGGAGAAATTGGACCCCAAATATTGTTGTCCAGTTTGTCCTGAGTACGCTGATACCCCATATGTGGGGGTAAACCACTGTTTGGGCGCACGGCAGGGCTCGGAAGGGATGGCACGCCATTTGGCTTTTTAAATGGAAAATTAGCTCCAATCATTAGCGGACACTATGTCACGTTTGGAGAGCCCCTGTGTGCTTAAACATTGGAGATCCCCCAGAAATGACACCATTTTGGAAACTAGACCCCCAAAGGAACTAATCTAGATGTGTGGTGAGGACTTTGAACCCCCAAGTGCTTCACAGAAGTTTATAACGCAGAGCCATGAAAATAAAAAAAAAAATTATTTTCTCAAAAATGATCTTTTAGCCTGCAATTTTTTATTTTCCCAAGGGTAACAGGAGAAATTTGACCCCAAAAGTTGTTGTCCAGTTTCTCCTGAGTACGCTGATACCCCATATGTGGGGGTAAATCACTGTTTGGGCACATGCCGGGGCTCGGAAGTGAAGTAGTGACGTTTTGAAATGCAGACTTTGATGGAATGCTCTGTGGGCGTCACGTTGCGTTTGCAGAGCCCCTGATGTGGCTTAACAGTAGAAACCCCCCACAAGTGACCCCATTTTGGAAACTAGACCCCCAAAGGAACTTATCTAGATGTGTGGTGAGCACTTTGAACCCCCAAGTGCTTCATAGAAGTTTATAATGCAGAGCCGTGAAAATAATAAATACGTTTTCTTTCCTCAAAAATAATTATTTAGCCCAGAATTTTTTAATTTTCCCAAGGGTAACAGGAGAAATTTGACCCCAAAATTTGTTGTCCAGTTTCTCCTGAGTACGGTGATACCCCATATGTGGGGGTAAACTACTGTTTGGGCACATGCCGGGGCTTGGAATTGAAGTAGTGACGTTTTGAAATGCAGACTTTGATGGAATGCTCTGCGGGCGTCACGTTGCGTTTGCAGAGCCCCTGATGTGCCTAAACAGTAGAAACCCCCCACAAGTGACCCCATTTTGGAAACTAGACCCTGAAAGGAACTTATCTAGATGTGTGGTGAGCACTTTGAACCCCCAAGTGCTTCATAGAAGTTTATAATGCAGAGCCGTGAAAATAATAAATACGTTTTCTTTCCTCAAAAATAATTATTTAGCCCAGAATTTTTTATTTTCCCAAGGGTTACAGGAGAAATTGGACCCCAAAAGTTGTTGTCCAGTTTCTCCTGAGTACGCTGATACCCCATATGTGGGGGTAAACCACTGTTTGGGCACACGTCAGGGCTCGGAAGTGAGGGAGCACCATTTGACTTTTTGAATACGAGATTGGCTGGAATCAATGGTGGCGCCATGTTGCGTTTGGAGACCCCTGATGTGCCTAAACAGTGGTAACCCCTCAATTCTAACTCCAACACTAACCCCAACACACCCCTAACCCTAATCCCAACTGTAGCCATAATCCTAATCACAACCCTAACCCCAACACACCCCTAACCACAACACTAACCCCAACACACCCCTAACCCTAACCACAACCCTAATTCCAACCCTAACCCTAAGGCTATGTGCCCACGTTGCGGATTCGTGTGAGATATTTCCGCACCATTTTTGAAAAATCTGCGGGTAAAAGGCACTGTGTTTTACCTGCGGATTTTCCGCGGATTTCCAGTGTTTTTTGTGCGGATTTCACCTGCGGATTCCTATTGAGGAACAGGTGTAAAACGCTGCGGAATCCGCACAAAGAATTGACATGCTGCGGAAAATACAACGCAGCGTTCCCGCGCGGTATTTTCCGCACCATGGGCACAGCGGATTTGGTTTTTCATATGTTTACATGGTACTGTAAACCTGATGGAACACTGCTGCGGATCCGCAGCCAAATCCGCACCGTGTGCACATAGCCTAATTCTAAAGGTATGTGCACACGCTGCGGAAAACGCTGCGGATCCGCAGCAGTTTCCCATGAGTGTACAGTTCAATGTAAACCTATGGGAAACAAAAATCGCTGTACACATGCTGCGGAAAAACTGCACGGAAACGCAGCGGTTTACATTCCGCAGCATGTCACTTCTTTGTGCGGATTCCGCAGCGGTTTTACAACTGCTCCAATAGAAAATCGCAATTGTAAAACCGCAGTGAAATGCGCAGAAAAAAACGCGGTAAATCCGCCATAAATCCGCAGCGGTTTAGCACTGCGGATTTATCAAATCCGCAGCGGAAAAATCCGCAGAGGACCAGAATACGTGTGCACATTCCTAACCCTAACCCTAGCCCTAACCCTACCCCTAACCCTAACCCTACCCCTAACCCTACCCCTAACCCTACCCCTACCCCTACCCCTACCCCTAACCCTACCCCTAACCCTACCCCTACCCCTAGCCCTAACCCTAACCCTAACCCTACCCCTAACCCTAACCCTACCCCTAACCCTAACCCTATTCTAACATTAGTGGAAAAAAAAAATTTCTTTATTTTTTTATTGTCCCTACCTATGGGGGTGACAAAGGGGGGGGTCATTTATTATTTTTTTTATTTTGATCACTGAGATAGATTATATCTCAGTGATCAAAATGCACTTTGGAACGAATCTGCCGGCCGGCAGATTCGGCGGGCGCACTGCGCATGCGCCCGCCATTTTGGAAGATGGCGGCGCCCGGGAGAAGACGGACGGGACCACGGCTGGATCGGTAAGTATGATAGGGTGGGGGGGGACCACGGGGGGGGGGATCGGAGCACGGGGGGGGGGAATCGGAGCGCGGGAGGGGTGGAACGGAGCGCGGGGGGCGTGGAACGGAGCACGGGGGGGCTGGAATGGAGCACGGGGGGGTGGAACGGAGCACGGGGGGGTGGATCGGAGTGCAGGGGGGGTGATTGGAGCACGGGGGGGTGATTGGAGCACGGGGGGAGCGGACACGAGCACGGGGGGGAGCGGAGCACTGGACGGAGGGGAGCCGGAGCAGTGTACCGGCCAGATCGGGGGGGTGGGGGGGCGATCGGAGGGGTGGGGTGGGGGCACACTAGTATTTCCAGCCATGGCCGATGATATTTCAGCATCGGCCATGGCTGGATTGTAATATTTCACCCGTTATAATGGGTGAAATATTACAAATCGCTCTGATTGGCAGTTTCACTTTCAACAGCCAATCAGAGCGATCGTAGCCACGAGGGGGTGAAGCCACCCCCCCTGGGCTAAACTACCACTCCCCCTGTCCCTGCAGATCGGGTGAAATGGGAGTTAACCCTTTCACCCGATCTGCAGGGACGCGATCTTTCCATGACGCCGCATAGGCGTCATGGGTCGGAATGGCACCGACTTTCATGACGCCTACGTGGCGTCAAAGGTCGGGAAGGGGTTAAATGTCCAAATGGTCCTTTTTCTACTCTGCATTGAGGTTCTAAAACACTACTGCATAGGAGTGCAGATATATGCAATCGTGTAGCTGAAGGAGTAGGGATCCAGCTGTCAGAGACAGCCAGAGTCCAAATGTAGAAGGCAGAAATGGTTTATTACCATCTGTGTCTTCTCTATCACAGTATACACAGCTCTAAACAAGCGCGTTGTATGCAATAAAAGGAACAACTGATAGCACTACATCCTCAATACACAATGTGATCACTGTGTATAGGGAGGGAGCATAAATTTCTGGGTCCTAGTTATCCAGACAGTTGTACTATTGTGACGATTCCACCCCTCAGTGCATCTGAGATATAGTTATTGACAGCTCAGCCATCCAATCTGGTACAGGGGCATGCTCAGTTGTCAGAGTGTTGACTCATAGCTCAATTATCCAATCTGAAACTGGGAGGCAATGGCTATCTCCGAGTGTTCATTTTCCCAGGTGATTGTAATGCTACTTAACTTAGCTGTTTGTCCCACACCTCTGCCAGATGTACATCCAGCCCAGAGTGGTTTGTTTCCTCTGTGCCTTAAGGTCTGTGTTAGGGCTGGCGGAATGCACCGAGTAAATATGGAGATAATATTGGTGCGTTCGCAGCCCTGGGTCCACCATGCAGGAGTAGAACCTGCTGCTAGTAAATGGCGGCACTATATGATGGTAATATGCTTGAACAGACACAGGTTCTGTCACCCAGTCTGTATAGGAGCGAACTCTGTTGCTTCACAGAGTTGCCGGGATAAAAGATAACGCTGTGCCCTGTTAACCTCACAGAGGGTCACAGCTCTCTAACAGAGCAGGTAGCATATAGTGTTCACACAGTCAGCAACAGTACTCAAACAACTCCTCTCCGGACGTGCCATAATTCTAGTGGCTATACGCCAGCCATGAATTTATACACACAAACTCCTCTCCGGAGGTGTTGGAATTCTAGTGGCTATACAGCTGACCCTGAGCACATGCTGACAGGGACCACGAAAGTAGCTAAGCTCATACACACATGAACTTAAGTTGATACTTGCACATAGCCGTGCGGCCGTGCAAACCTTTTATAGAGGAAACTCTCAGGACCTTCCTAGTGGTCAAATAGGAACTGCTTCAGGACCTGAGCATGTGACCCCCAACCTTCTTGTCCCTTGGGCATGCCCAGTAAAGAAAAAGCAGGACTTAGTCCCAGGAGCATCTGCTTGCTGCAAAACTGCGCTGGTTACAATGGCTGAGTCTGGAAGATCAGCAGTAGCCAAGCGCACAGTATCTGTTACGCTCACGCCCTGACTGGTGGGCGTGAGCTCGGGGGTTTTGTGGCCCCACTGTGCCACAAACCAGACTACCCTGGAAGGGGCGTGACTATGACAGCTGCCTGGGTTTTCACTGGAGCCTCTGATGGTGAGGACAGGCTTGTGCAGCAGGCAGCTGCCAGGTGCTACTCCAGGGTGGTGTCTGGCTGTGGCTGCTGATCCCACTTGGGAGACAGGAACACCAGGATTGGTGCGGGCATTAGGCAGGACTGGCAGAAGAGCACGGCTGGAACACAGACGAGTAGGCTGGCACGGCTGAGACAGGGCTGGCAGAGACACGGCAGGAAACAGGACTGGCTAGGATGGCAGGAACACAGGACTGGAAGGCAGGGCAGGAACGGCAGGACTGGCAGGAACACAGGATTGGGAGGCACGGCAGAGAACACAGGACTGGTTGATGTGGTATATGAAGGAACAGGTAAGGGCCTGTTCACACTGGACGTGCAGGTACAGATATGTAGTTTGGAACACAGGGCTGGCAGAGACACGGCAGAGAACACAGGGCTTGCTAGGACGGCAGGAGACACAGAACTGACTTAGGACGGCAGGAGACAGGACTGGCTAGGACGGCAGGAAACACAGGACTAGCTGATGAGATATTAGAATCAGGCTGCACTCAGATGACACCCGAGTGCAGTCCAATTGTGAGTGAGATGAAGGAACAGGTAGGGATATATAGTTTGGAGGAACAGGTAGGGACCTGTTCACACAGGAGAGGAGTGAAAGACTGCAGATAGGAATGGAAAAGCAGCAAGCGGTAGCGTAGCGACAAAAGCTGAGCAGAGCCACAAAGAATGTGGAGAGAAGCTGCAGCAAGAGATACTGCAGAAGCTAAGCAAAGTGGAACCGCAAGGATTGCAGAGGAGAACTGCAGCAAGAGGTTTCTGCAGCAACGGGAGCGGAGCAGAGCAAGACGGAGCAGAACCGCAGAAGTGCGTAGCAGCGGCAAAGCCACCAAGATGCAGAACAGGCAGAGCCGCAAGAGTGCGGAGTGCAAGCAGACCGAGAACACAAGGAAAGACACAGCAGGGAAGGAAGGCACACACAAGGAGACCGAGACAAGACTAAGTACAGACAAGGCAATGGAACAAGACACAAGGACAAAGACACAGGGACCAGGATATTCTGCCTCCTGGAGGGCGGACAAAGATAAAGGCAAATGCACAGAGAAAAGCCTCCCGAGAGGGAGCAACACAGAGCTAGACCTGGCAAACTCAGAAGCAAAACACTGACTGAGCAAACACATTGCACAGGCCCAGAGCACAGGGTGGAGCTGCACTATATACAGGAGGCCTCTTGGTAATTGGTCAGGAACTGATTGGACAGGTGCACCTGATTCCTATAAGAACCAGAGAGTTCAGGCGCCGGCCTCCTATACACATAGCCATGAAGCATGTACAGAGCAGAGACATAGAACATGGAGCTGGCATTAAAGAGAAAGCACATCATGGCCTGGAGCAGTGGGTAAGATTGTGTGAGAGATGTGAGGCCATGCTGTGATGCCAGCAGAGATGTTACAGTATCTGCCTGAGCCAGACGCTGGGACTGATGTCTCCGCTGAGCAGGCTCCACTGCAGCCATAGAAGAATGGGAGACCACAGCAGGGGTGGTTCGAGATTCCCCCTGTGCAGGGGCGGGAACTCGACACCTAACAGTCTGTATGTCAATCTTTTGTTGTCTGAACTTGGACCTCGTTCTGACCATCCGTTTGTTTAACCCCTTCTGCTCTGATCTTCTATCCTGGTATTCTGACCTTTGGAACATTACCTGACTACGCTTTTGTCTCTTCCTTCTGTTTATGACATAAACTCCTGGCTTCTTACCTTTGATTCCTTGACTATCCTGACTCACTGCTTGGCAGTGAGAAGTGACTAGCATCACATCATGTCTGGCCAATACATTTTCCTTTTTCACCAGTATGGATCGTGTTTACACGCTGTGTGACCAGGTGGCAAATTTGATGCAGATGAGTCAGGATCTGGGTAAGGAATGCCAGAGTCTGCAGTCATTTCAATATCAGTTGCAGGGTCAGATAAATAATTTGATGAAGACCTCCTATAGCCCTCCACTGCCAGCAGTGGCTCTGATGTCAGTACCCTTTGATGTACAGTTGGTCCCTGATCATTTTTTGTGAGAGATAGACTGGTTTGGGTATTTAGGGAGAGCTGTAGGTTATCTTTTACCTTGAGTCCCCGGTTGTCAGGAAAGGAGTTCCAGTGAGTGGGAATAATCATATTCCTACTGCAAGGGGGTCCTCAGATATGGGAATTTTCTTTGTCCCTACAAGCCCCAGAATGGTTTTCAGCTGACGCCTTTCTTGACAGTTTATGTGTGATATATGACGAACCCGACAGAATCCAGGTCGCTGAGGCTAAAATCATGAACCTGGCACAGGGGGCATCGCACAGCTGAGGTCTACTGTACTGAGTTCTGGCAGTGGTCCACCAAAGGTCTATGGGACAATGCTGCTCTCAGGTGCCAGTTCCAAAAAGGCCTTTCCAAAACCCTGAATGATGCTCTGGGTCTACATGGCGCCCCTTATTCTTTGGTAGAGGCCATGACTCAAGCCATATGAATGGACCGCAGATTCCATGAGAGACGCAGTGAACAGCAGGCTGGTCGCTATACTTCCCTGAAGCAAGTCCATTTACCCTAGGTGGAGCCATTGGAGGTTAGAGTAGAGTTGCCAGTCTTTGTGTTGCGGAGAGAATATGTAGACATGATCTCAAACTCTGTCTATGCTATGGTCTCTCTGGACATTTTCTTAAGAATTGCTCAACTCATCAAGTTATCAAACCATTGGGAGAACACCTGAGTCTGGGTGACAGCCAAGGAGTCACTTGGACCTCCAGGTACCTTTTTCTTCTTCTGATAAAGTACTGATAAATACATTGCTATCCTTCAACAACCAGGTGTTATCGACATTGGCGTTAATTGACTGTGGGTCTGCTGCCTTCTTTGTTGATCTTGGATTGGTTCTGAAGATGGGGGTAGGGACAGTTAGTTTAGAAAGAACCATTCAAACTGTCATCCATGACAAGACACTGTTGGCTCACAATTTTGCCAAGAGAATAATGGATTTCACTCTCCAAGTATAAGCTCTCCACTCTGAATCTATCTCCTGTTTTGTGTTGGATAATTTACCTGTTGGATTGGTAATGGGGTTTCCATGGTTGCAGTTTCACAACCCTGTTATGGATTGGTGTCAGAAGGAGATTGTGAAATGGATCCCCAATTGTTACAAGAATTGTCTAAAAAACATACAAATATGCTCTGCTAGTCTGAAGGGTCTTCTGGGGTACTTGAAGAACTTCGGAGATGTGTTCTTGGAAACAGAGGCAGAGATACTACCTCCCCATTGTCCTTATGATTGTGCTATTGATCTTATTCACAGTGACAAATTGAATAAAGCCCACCTTTACAATTTGTCGGGGCCTGAACGGACTGCCTTGAAAGAACGAAAGTTTATGGAAGGGTCATATCCATCCTTCCATGTAGCTGTTGGATTTTTCTTTGTTAAAAACAAAGATGGGGTCTCCATCCATCCCTTGATTTCCAAGAACTAAACAAAATCATGGTTAAAAAATATTTACCCACTTTGACTTATCCCCGACAAGTATAATCAGCTTCTGGGGGCCAGGATGTTTTCTGAACTTGATCTTAGAGAGGCTTTCAATTTGATATGCATCTGGAAGAGTGATGAGTGGAAAATGGCATTTTTAACATCTGAGGGTCTTTTTGAAAACCTTGTCATGCCTTTTGGATTATCAAATGTACCTGCTGTGTTCCAAAATTGTCTGAATGAAATTTTCTTTGATTGCATTTTATTTTGTCAGCAGAAGGGTTTAAGATGGACCCTGGGAAGGTACGGGCCATAATTGATTGTGTTCAAGCTTGTGATCTTAAAGGGACACTGTCACCTGAATTTGGAGAGAACAATCTTCAGCCACAGGGGTGGGTTTTTCGGGTGTTTGATTCACCCTTTCCTTACCCGCTGGCTGCATGCTGGCTGCAATATTGGATTGAAGTTCATTCTCTGTCCTCCTTAGTACATGCCTGCACAAGGCAATCTTGCCTTGCGCAGGCGTGTACTATGGAGGACAGAGAATGAACTTCAATACAATATTGTGGCCAGCATGCAGCCAGCGGGGAAGGAAAGGGTGAATCAAACACCTGAAAACCCCGCCCCTATGGCTGAAGATTGTTCCCTCCAAATTCAGGTGACAGAGTCCCTTTAAAGTTTTGCAGCGTTTTCTGGGATTCAACAACTATTATAGGAAATTTATCAAAGGGTTTTTGCAGATTGCTAAACCACTTACACGTAAATGGGAGAATCTCAAGGTTTGGTTGCCGGGCTTTTCGAAAGATTAAAAGTGTGGTTTATGTCCACACCAATCTCCAAGAACCGTTCATTGTGAAGATGGATGCTTCAGAGATTGAAATGGGGGCAATTTTATCGCAGGGCCCAAAACTCTGAGTAACGTGCGTCCATGTGCTTTTTTCCTAAAAAAAATTCCCTGGTGGACTGAAATGATGTTGGGAATCTGAAGTTACTCACTGTTACATTGGTCTTTGAGGAAAGGAGGCATTTTTTCAGAGGGGGCGGTTCATCAGCTATAAGGTTAACTCCTACAGAGGCCAGATGGTCATTGTTTTTTTTCTTGGTTTAATTTTTCTATTACATTCAGGCCAGGGTCTAAAAATGTGAAAGCTGACGCATTATCTCATAGTCTAGATTCAATTTCTCCTCAAGAATCTCCATCCTCCATTATTCCTCAGGGTATTGTAGTTTCTATGGTAACCTGGGAATTGGAAGAAAAGATTCGTAAAGTCCAGTTGTTGGATCTTTCTGCTTCAGGATCCAAATTATTTGTGCCTGTGTTCCTAGGATTGCATGTGGGTGTTACAGGAATTTCATGATTCCATCTTAAGTGATCATCCTGCTACACGGAAAGCCATTGCTGGACTTTTTTGGTGGACGTCCATGCATAATGATATTAAAGCTTTTGTTTGTGCTTGTGAAGTCTGCACACACACTAAAGTCAGTCATAGCCGGCTGGCTGGGAAATTGGCTCCATTGCCAATTCCAAAAAGACCATGGACTCAGTTGTCCATGGATTTCATTACAAATTTATCTTTGTCTGATGGAAAAACTGCTATCTGAGTGGTAGTTGACCGATTCAGCAAAAAAGCTCGTTTTGTTCCATTGTCAGGATAAACTAATGCAGAGACACTCTCCAAGTTATTTATTTCTCATATTGTAAGGTCACATGAGATCCCCCTGAACTTTGTGTCTGATAGGGGAGTACAATTTGTCTCTAAATTCTGGAGAGCTTTTTGTAGATACCTCGGGATTGACTTGTCATTTTCATCTGTTTACCACCATGAAACCAACAGTCAGAATGAGAGGACAAAACAATCTTTGGAACAAATATTGAGGTGCTTTGTGGCAGCATGATAGGAGGACTGTTCTTAATTTTTACCTTTCACTCAGTTTGCTTTTAACAGTCAAATAAATCAATCTACCAGAACCTCACTGTTCTTTTATAATTATGGTTCTCATCCCCATTTTGGTGACTTATCTAGGAAAGCTATGAATGCCCTGGGGTGGAGGTCCCCATTCAGAGACTTGGAGTTGTCTGAAAGGAGGTTCAAAAGAATATTGGGACTGCTCAGATTCACAAAAAATGGAAGGCCGATAGACGTTCAGTGGGACTGGTTTTTAAGATTGGGGATAAGGTTTGGTTGTCATCTAGGAACAGAAATCTTAAAATGCTGTCGGCAAAGTTGGGTCAAAAGTGTTTTAGTCCATATGAAATCCAAGAGGTGGTCAATCATTTGGCATTTACATTAAAGCTTCCTCTAACCCTTCGCATCCCTAACGTGTTCCATAAATCCATTTTAAAGGAGTTTGTCCCTTCTGTATTGTCTCCCTCATCCCTGCTTCCTTCGGTTTCCGTAGACAGTGGCCTGGAGTATGAGGTTCAGAGGGTTGTGGCTTCTCAGAGGATCCATAATTCCTTCCAATACCTAATCCACTATAGGGAATACGGGCCAGAGGAGAGATCCTGGTTCCCTGCTCGAGATGTTTAGGGTGATCGGTTAGTATGGACCTTCCATTTACAATTTCCTGGGAAGCCTGGGGGTCCAGTGGCCCCCTTAGAAAAGGGGGCACTGTCATGGTTCCACCCCTCAGTGTGTCTTCTGGGATACAGTTATTGAAAGCTCAGCCATCCAATCTGGTACAGGGGCATGCTGAGCTGTCAGTGTCTTGATTGACAGCTCGACTATCCAATCTGAGACTGGGAAGCACTGGCTGTCTCAAAGTGTTCATTATCCCAGGTGATTGCCATGCTACTTAACTGAGCTGTATCTCAAAGACCTCTGTCAGACGTACATTCAGCCAAGTGTGGTTTGTTTCCACTGTGTCTTAAGTTCTGTATGTTGACCTTTTGTTGCCTGACCTTGGACTTTGGTGTGACCATCAGTCTGCTTAATCCTTTCTGCTCTGATCTGCTATCCTGGTATTCTGAGCTCGCAATGTTACCTGACTACACTTTTTTCTCCTTCTGTTTATGGCATACCCTCCTGACTTCTGACCTTGGACTCTTTGACTACCCTGACTAACTGCTTAGACATGAAAAGTGACTAGTGCCGCAACTATGTAGCCAACAGGATGAATTTCCTTTGCACCAGGGGATAATAGAGCAGCCCTAGTTACAGGGGATAATATGCCAGCCCTAGTTAAAGGTGAAATCATTTGAAAATATGAATATTTAATCCCTTCATGACATATGACATACAGCTACATCATATGTCATGTGCGGGCTTGTACACCAAGCTTGCATCTTTTCGGGCTGATGGTGGCTCAGATAGTCAGCCACCATCTGCCTCTAACAGTTGCGGTTGAAGCAGAGCTGTTAACCAGTTAAATGCCGCTGTCAATCTTTAACAGCGGGATTCAATACTTGCCGGCGAGGGTGTTGTCATTCCACGTGCCCATCGGTGTGCCCTTGACAATAGGTTGCCATGACATCCGAGGGCCTTCTGAAGGCAAAAAAAATCCAAATACTTGAGTATTCAAATAAGAAATATTTTACAGCTTTTCAAACCACACGTACTAATAAAAAAAATGAAATGTGTGAACGGACCTTTACTCTGCTATGTCATCTTGATTTGATTCCGGAATAAAGATTTTTTTTTAATGGGATTTAGTGCTGCAAGCCTTTCTATTATTACTGTATGTGGCTTATGTGAGAGTTTATTTATACAATTTTCCAATAAACATTGTTTTACCGATATCCAGTGACTACTGGATACAGTAAGCAAAGCTTGTGGTGTGCTAATGGATCTGACCAGAAACAATCAACAATGATATAGCAGCACAAGCCAAAAAAATCAAGAGAGCATGTCGTCAGTAAGATATAGAATGTTAATATTACAAAGAAGGCAAGATAAATCTACAAATTTCTGGATTTATAGATAGAAAGACAAGTAAAAAACTGAGCCAAGAGCCCACAACGTCATAATGTGTTACCAGTAAAAATCATATCCTAATGTCAACATAATAGAGCCGGAAACATACAAGTAAATACATATCAGCCATCTTTAAGGGGGACAGGCCTATCCTTGCTGCAGTGTGTGCAAACCTGGTCAAGAACTACAGGAAACGTCTGACCTCTAATTGGAAACAAACGTTTCTGTACCAAATATTAAGTTCTGTTTTTCTATTGTATCAAATACTTATGTCATGCAATAAAATGCAAAATAATTATGTAAAAATCATACAATGTGATTTTCTGGTTTTTATTTGTAGATTCTGTCTGTCACGGGTGAACTGTACCTGTGATAAAAATTACAGACCTCTCCATTTTTTGTAGGTGGGAAAAGGTGCTAAATTCACAGTGTGTCAAATAATTATTTCCCCCACTGTATCTAATTTAAAGTGTTTGTCCAGTCCAAATAGATAAGTCTGCAGTCTCTCTGTGTAACTACAGACTTATAAATCCCCCCACACTGTGTGCTGCAGGGATTCGCCAGTTTCTTAGCCGGGACCAGAGGGTATGTATGTGTTATACATTCTCCCGGCCAGTGGGCACAGCCTCGCTTCCATACACTGGTATGGAGTGAGGAAGTGCTCTCTAGTTGGCTTCTCCCAGTTGAAGGCTGCATCACTAGACTGGGCGCGGCCTTGCTCAATACAAATGTATAGAGTAAGGCTATGCCCACTAGATGGGTTCTACCCAAGAGTGTCTATAACAATAAATATAGTGTTGTTCCCCCCAGCACATGTACAGTGCGTGTGTTGGGGGATTCATATATCTGTTGTCACACAGAGAGACTGCAGTGTTATCGATTTGGACCAGACAACCCATTTAAACGGGTTCTCCAGTCATAAAAAAACGTAAATGGGTTTAAAATGTTAATATATGTGGTTTATGAACAGACTTTTATTTAGTTATTTAAGTTCCCTGCCTGTCTCGCTGCACTCTTCAGAACATCCCATGTCTGTTTTGGCACATCAATACTAATGTGAATGACAGGGATTGCCTATCAAGCTTACTTGACTACTGTAGCTGAAGAGCCATGAAGGGGCCATCTTAACTAGTGAAGTGAACTTGACAGCTATCCCTCTATCAACACCGGATTAGTCCTGTGCTATCACAAAAATAGTCTGGAGCTTTGTCAGGAAAACTATCTACAGAGGGACTGGCAATAAAATTGGGACACAAGGGATAAAATCATAATAAAAGTATATTACGGTAACATAATATCAAAATTATCATTTTAAAGGCAATAATATTTCTTCTGCTTGCACAAACCCCTTAAAGGGAATCTGTCACCCCCTGGGACGTATATGACCTATTAATATGAGCATGCAGGTAATAGAAATATTACACTATTCCTACCTGTATGCCTCATATTAATGGTCTTGATGCTAAGAAATCTATTCTTTCTTTATGTTAATGATTTCTTCCAGGCTCCGGGGCATGTGGTGCCTGGAAGAAATCCTTGTTTCCTGTCTTCATTGTAATTCTACCCCCCTCCCATCAGCATTAGTTACAGCCCCAGAATCCTGCGCCTACACCCTGCACTCCCTCAGAAACACATACCTCAGCCTCCCTTTTGTGGGCACTGCATTCAGGGATCTTCTGCGCAGGCGCCGGTGACTTCCTCTAAAGTGACCTACAGTGTGCGTGCCCATAAGGTGCTCTCCCCACTTCCTCCCTGCATAGTCATTGCCATGTACACATGGTTCTTAATGATGACTGTGCAGAGAGGAAATGGGGAGAGCATATAATTGGTCACAGGGATTCTCCGGCGCCTCCGCAGAAGATCCTTGAATCCAGTGACCACAGAAGGGAGGATGAGGCATGTATTTCTGAGGGAGCACAAGGCGCATTCGCAGGATTCCGGGTCCGTAAAGAACGCTGATGGGAGGAGATAAGTATTACAATGAAGACTGAATGCTGCAGCCAGGATCATATTCCTCACCAACCGTTACACCGATGCCTCTACCCTGTGCCAGTCATTACACTGGCTACCCATCCACTCCAGAATCCAGTACAAAACTACTACCCTCATCCACAAAGCACTCCATGGCTCAGCAACACCCTACATCTCCTCCCTGGTATCAGTCTACCACCCTACCCGTGCCCTCCGCTCCGCTAATGACCTCAGGTTAGCATCCTCAATAATCAGAACCTCCCACTCCCGTCTCCAAGACTTTACACGTGCTGCGCCGATTCTTTGGAATGCACTACCTAGGTTAATACGATTAATCCCCAATCCCCACAGTTTTAAGTGTGCCCTAAAAACTCATTTGTTCAGACTGGCCTACCGCCTCAATGCATTAACCTAACGATCCCTGTGTGGCCTATTTATAATTAAAAAAAAAAAAAAAAAAAAAAAGGTTCCTCGCATCATGTTCTCATACACTTTATGCAGTATTAGCCCTCTGTGTCTGTACTGCTACATACTTAGGCAGGTAACTGGTTCATGCAGCTTTACATGAACACCTGAGCCTTACACTATAGCTGGTCCGAATAACTAAAGCAATTGTTACCATCCACCTCTCGTGTCTCCCCTTTTCCCCATAGTTTGTAAGCTTGCGAGCAGGGCCCTCACTCCTCCTGGTATCTGTTTTGAACTGTATTTCTGTTATGCTGTAATGTCTATTGTCTGTACAAGTCCCCTCTATAATTTGTAAAGCGCTGCGGAATATGTTGGCGCTATATAAATAAAATTATTATTATTTATTATTATAAGACAGGAGGCAGGGATTTCTCCAGGCACCGCACACCCCGAAACCTGGAAGAAATCTGAAGCGCCCCCAGAGTAGGGCAATGGGGTACTCGGCACCGGGTCCTTCGGTTCTCAGTGGGGAGGTCACAGCGGCCGACCCGGTCCGTAGCCCTAGGGGATGTCCGTTGAAGATGTGTGTGGAGAAAGGGTCTTTAAAGGGATAATGTTCGTGACGCCACCTGTGGTATTCGGTCAGGGTGACTGACGCTGCTTAGGGGTCCGCTGGGGTGATATTATGGCAGCTAGATGGTATACCTTTCCACAGGTGAAGTATGTCCCCAGGGCTTCCCAGAGTGTAGTTGGTAGATGGTGGATGATGTAAGGCGCAGTGAATAAAGAGGACACAAGGTTGCAGTCTCTTTACCTTTACTGAAGGCTTCAACATCCACAGTCCAGGGCACCAGACCACAGGGTAGGCAGAGTCCGGCCAGTCTGAAGGCAAATCCAGAGTCCCCTTATCCAGGTGGAATTCAGTAGCCTTCCTACTAGCGCCTGGGTGTTGTAGTACCTCCCTGCTGAGCAACTCGGTAAGGTCCTCACAACTGTTGTAGATGTACTAGATGTTATTTCTTCCTCTCTGCCCCCCAGATGGTGTGGATAGGACAAACCTGTATGACTGATGGCCTGACGCTTGTTTATAGGGACCCTAGAGACGCCCTGACCCCCACAATTTGCCACTGTGTCTTCTTAGGTATTAAGGTCGGGCAGCCAACTTGGAATTGACTGTCCTGCCGGTCTCTGAATTAAAGCGTAGAGTCTATTACTCCCTCGGTGTTCCGGCCACCGGCTACGCGCCTCAGAAGGAGGCAGCCTCTCTCAGGGCAGAACTCCTTCTGGTTTTCTTCTCCTTGTGCTATGACTTTGTTTCTCACTCTCTACAATACAATTCTCTTCGTATCCTTTCTTAGGATGCTGCTGCACGTGGGGCAGGTGCAGCTCCGTGTCTTTCTGTCTAGGCCTCTGACAGGATCCCACCGCTGTCTGGGGCCCTCTGTCTGCAGCTTTGTGGTGTTCCTCCTTTCCCACTGTCTGCCTGACAGGAACTCCCTGGGTTGAGCCCAGGCAGCGTCTGACTAACTTTCTAGCCAACCCACCAGTTTTATCCTAATGTGAGGAGTGCCCTAGTAGATAGGAGCAAGGCTCTCCCTGGTGGACTGGAATCTGAAGTGTAGTGTATGGTTTGTGATACCTGGCAAGGTGAACTCCTTTAGTGCCATCAGACGTAATATCACTCCCCGTGGTGGAAGATTAACATTACTGCAATGACCAGGACTCTGGGGCACTGCAAATCATTAACATAAAGACATAATATAACATTTCTCAGCAACAAGACCATTAATATGAGGCATACAGGTAGGACTAGTGTAACATTTCTATCACCTGTTTGCCCATATTAATTGGTCATATACGTCCCGGGGATGACAGATTCCCTATAAATAATGTCCTACAACTTGACATTCAATTGTTTAGAGTCAGGATAAGGCAAAAATGCCCCAAAGTGGATGGTTAGAGGACATTCAGTGCAGGTCAGGAACAAAATGATCTGGGAATCCACGTGTTGGGAGTTGTTTGTATATATGACTGCCATAATCCACCTGTTTTTTCATTCTACAGCTATGAACCCAGAAACACTCAACGCCACCAATGGCTCATCTTCTGTGAAGTGCTCTCGCGATGTCACAACCACTCAGATTGTCTTCCCTATTTTATACACTGTCCTATTCTTCCTAGGATTAATAATGAACTGTCTATCTGCCTGGATTTTCTTCCAGGTCCCAAGCAAAAGTGTTTTTATTGTTTACCTTAAAAATACTATGGTGGCTGACATAATTATGACCCTGATGTTACCCTTCAAGATTCTGACAGATGCTGGCATAGGACCGTGGCAGATGAAAGCTTTTGTTTGCCGATTTTCGGCAGTCATATTTTACGAAACCATGTACATAAACATTATACTACTTGGGCTCATTGGACTGGACCGTTTCCTAAAAATTGTTAGACCGTTTGGCCGGAACGTTATGAACAGTGTGAGTCAGGCCAAGAAGATTTCAGCTGCCGTCTGGATAGTCATCTTCTTACTATCGCTACCAAATATGATTCTCAGCAGTCAAAAAGCAACGCCACAAAATATTCGGAGCTGCACCCTTTTAAAGACACCGCTGGGTGTAAAGTGGCATGAAGCAGTCAATTACATATGTATGATCATTTTTTGGTTGGTCTTCATCTCCATGACCCTGTTTTATACAATAATCAGCAAAAAGGTTTATGATTCCTACATGAAATCCAAGAGTAAAGACAAAGCTACCAGGAAGAAGACAAGATTTAAAGTTTTTATAGTGGTTGCGGTGTTTTTTCTGTGTTTTGCCCCCTTTCACTTTCTAAGGTTGCCATATACATTTAGTCAGGTTGGAATTATAAAAGACTGTCAGCTGCAAAACATGTTATATGTGGCGAAAGAAAGTAGTCTGTGGATCGCAGCCACCAATGTGTTAATGGACCCGCTTATCTACGTAATGCTCTGCAAACCCTTTAGAAGGATGATACCTGGACTTAACAATTCAACTAGTTCAACTCTAGAAACAACTATTAAAAGAGAGTTAAACTTATAATCTAAAAATGTATATTCGTGAAAAATGGACAATCACCCTCCCCCCGCTAATGCTACCCTGAGAAAAATAATGAGCTTATTTTTTAGTATTTTCAGTTAATTAGGGCTATTAAGGGCCTACAGCAGCTGTTGAATGACCACTGATGAGGCTGGTTTGTCAAGTAATTGCTATATTTACGCGACAGTCTAACTGGGCATTAAATTGTGGAAACATGATAGATAAAAAACCTTTTTTCGTTGGTTGACAATGATGGTTCTCTAATGTTATCATTTAGATCTATAAAGAACTTGTACACGTACAATAAACTAGTTCCAAATTGATGACAGGGACTGTCATAATCAGATAGATAGTATGAAATAGACATTTAAGGGAATCTGTCACCTGGTTTTTACTTCCTCATCTGAGAGCAGTATAATGTAGGAAAGAAGACACTGATTCCGGTGATGTATCACTTAGTTTAATGGTTGCAGCAGTTGTGACACAATTAGAGTTCGTGGATGGTAGATGTATCATGCAGCAAAGATGATAAACTAACCCCTCCCCCACCACAGCTTTCTATGCATATTGTCTATTAACAATATAACGGCAGGGGATAGAACTAGCCCAGTGCCCCCCGCACCAGCTAATCACAGCAATGATAATGTCGTAGTAATAATGTTATGATAGTGTAGCAACTCACTTGGGAAAATAGATAACACACTAAAAACTGCAACTGACCATGCCAGTTCCTGTAAAGACTAGAAATCCTGACCCCGCAGTCCCAAGTGGTTGCTGCATGAGCTGAGATAGCCCGACCACAGACTGGAAGATGGCAACTCGGACCTATGCTGCATGAATTGCTGCTGAGCGCTTCACATACCTCCTAAAGAACCGAAGGGCAGAGCAAAGGGAAAGTTACCTACAGAAGGGAAATTGTGTTGAAATAGAAAGAGATCCCAAAGTGAGTAAAACAAACCAAGAAAGAAAAAATAAAGGATTAACTGCATACAGTTAGAGAACATGCCACCTTCTTCCAAAAAAGAAACTAAAGGTAGGTGCATGGTAAAGAACATAAACCACAGAGAGATAAACCCTAGCTGGTCTTTCTCTAGCTGGCTAAAAGTACAGTAGTATAACTGGACATCCAAATGAGACTATCACCAGCAGGAAACATTAAAAGGGGAAAAGTATATAAAGCCGCACCCGAAAGGTGATAGGGCAGACAAATGAATAAATGAAAACAGCTGATACTCTAAACGACTTAAGCAAGGATAGCAGAAACTAAACATCCGGAGGAAAACTGTTTCTGGTATGGATCTGAGGACAGAGAAGCCAAAGCACAGGCTCAAGGGTTCAAACCCAGACACATGACAGATAAAACCTTCATTGTAAGCAAACAACAGCACACAGCCTGATAAATGACACATCGTTGAATTCAGTGTTTTAACCCTTACATCATGTCATCCTCAGATTACATAGCAAAAACCTGCTGATAGTGCACACAATACCCTTTTCTGGTTGGTCTGCTCTGAAACCCGCCTGGAACAAAAAAAGGGCTTAAAGGGAACCTGTCAGCAGGATTGTGCACAGTGACACACACACAGTGTCAGGTCGGTGCCGTTATACTGATTAATATGATACAGTACCTTGGTTGACGAAATCCATCTCATGGTTGTTCTTTAATCTTTATTTTCAGTTTGTAGTTAATGAGATTCTCGTGTCCTAATGTGGGGTTGGTGCATGTGGTGCTCTGATTAAGTATTCATAATGAAGACTGCTGACAGGATACTGATCCCTCACGGACCTGCTCCCTAGTTTGCATAATGAATATCTGTACGTACGTAAAGAAAAAAAAAACTTTCAGCAGGCAGGTGCCAGCCACATGTTTTATGTGCCAATAATACTCTTTATTCAAGTTATTCAGCTAGAAGAAAGAAAAAAAACTCAATTTGAAAATAGCGCCCACTATGAGTGCTCTAGCTGTGACCAGATAGCTGCTACTGCACATGTGCCGGGGCCGTCATCTTACTGGAGAAGAAAAAAAAAATCCTCCTCCATGATGGCGCTGCTGGTGCATGCACAGTAGCAGCTACCGGATCACAGCTAGACACCGATAGCAGCTACAGCACAGGCGCGGCGGGGGCCATTTGAAAATTGAGTTTTTTTTCTTTCATCTATCTGAATAACTTGAATAAAACATATTATTGGCACATAAAACATGTGATTTTGCTGCAGAGCATGGCCCACAGCTGGCACCTGCCTGCAGAAGTTTTTTTTTTGTAACATATCTACAGATATTCATTATGCAAACTAGGGGGCAGGTCAGTGAGGGATCAGCGACCCATCAGCAGTCTGCATTATGAATACCTAATCAGATCACACATACATGAACCCCGCCTTAGGGCACAAGAATCTCATTAACACAAAACTGAAAATACAGATTAAACAACAACCACAAGACAGATTTCATCAACCCAGGTATCATTTAATCAGTATGATTACGCCAACCTGACACTGTCTGTAGGTTACTGTGCACAATCCTGCTGACAGGTTCCCTTTAAGAATGGTAAAATGAATGAAACTAAGCACTGCAATGTCAAAATGACTTGCTGTGCACATGCTCCATCATTTTGAGCTTCGTTTAACAGACTTAGGCATTGAAAACCATGAAGCAATTACATGAAGTGACCTGACCATTCTTCTGGCCTCTCAATACTACATACGTGCAGCTACAAAAAGCATAGGTAGCAAAGCCGCAGAGAAAATGGCTAATAGGGCAATAAAGAAGATGCTTCAGGACAAACACAGTCATCGTTTTTCTGAAGCGTCTTCCTCAGTTAGTCCATCATTGTCTACATGATGCCATTCCCTAACTAGGCTGGGAAGGGAGTGGTTATGTTACAAATCTAATATGTATGAACGATTTCTCACAAATAACCTTTTATTGCACCATAATGACAGCAGCGCCGCACTGCCAGACGGCAACTTTGCCAAATGGGTGTGGTGGGCAAGGATGAGTTAGTAAAGTCATCTACACCAATAGTTACTTTTTCTTTTCTCTTTCTAAAATTAATCTAATGGACTTTTTTGCATAAAAAAATCTGTATTTCATGACTTACACCATAATTAGTACGTGTTTAGACCAGGAGGGTCACTAATCACTTAGGTCCGGGGCTTGGCCCCTCATCATAAGGGCACTGCCCCAAAGCTCTAGGTAGCTTTCTTCTAGATAATTAAACATTATCATCTGTGCACTGAGAGCATGCAGCACTACCTTTGCAGGCCTCTTATTTTGGTGCAAACTATAGCAGAGGCTTCCTCCATCTATGTGCAGAGTTAGTGCACAGCATCACGGCGGAGAGTATGTGATGTAAGAGGAGCGGGTCTTGGATCACAGTGGACATAGGAGGCAGTGCCAGGCCTTGGTATAAAACGGGCAATAGCAAGAAAGGCGGTCCTGGGGAGATGACAGACCCTTCTCCTCTATGGATGATAGTCCAGCACTGCAGCTCCTCCGTGCACTGTAATGATGGAAAAGGTGTGTGCAGGAACAGTGCAGGGCTGACAGGAGGTCTCCTATGCACAGCCATCCCTCTGACTGCTCATTTCCAAGGTCAGGTGTCCCCCACTGCTGCCTCCAGATACATGATGATGAAGAAGAAAGGCAGTATATATATTATGTGTCTGTATAATGTGTACATGTACAGTATCTGTATAATGTGTATAAATAATGTGCATATATGTCTGTATAATGTGTATATGCATCTATATAATATGTCTATGTAATATATATTTGTACATAATGTGTACATGTGTCTATATAATGTGTACGTGTGTCTGTATAATGTATATGTGTGTCTGTATAATGTGTACGTGTGTCTGTATAATGTGTATATGTGTCTGTATAATGTATATGTGTGTCTGTATAATGTGTACGTGTGTCTGTATAATGTGTATATGTGTCTGTATAATGTATATGTGTGTCTGTATAATGTGTACGTGTGTCTGTATAATGTGTATATGTGTCTGTATAATGTATATGTGTGTCTGTATAATGTGTACGTGTGTCTGTATAATGTATATGTGTGTCTGTATAATGTATATGTGTGTCTGTATAATGTGTACGTGTGTCTGTATAATGTATATGTGTGTCTGTATAATGTGTATATGTGTCTGTATAATGTATATGTGTGCCTGTATAATGTATATGTGTGTCTGTATAATGTATATGTGTGTCTGTATAATGTGTATATGTGTCTGTATAATGTATATGTGTGTCTGTATAATGTATATGTGTGTCTGTATAATGTATATGTGTCTGTATAATGTATATGTGTGTCTGTATAATGTGTACGTGTGTCTGTATAATGTGTATGTGTGTCTGTATAATGTGTACGTGTGTCTGTATAATGTGTATGTGTGTCTGTATAATGTGTACGTGTATCTGTATAATGTGTATATGTGTCTGTAGAATGTGTATGTATAATTTATACAGCTCTGGCAAAAATTAAGAGACCACCACATCAAAACCCTGTCACGGGCAGCCCGATCTCCAGACCTGAACCCCATTGAAAACCTCTGGAATGTAATCAAGATGATGATGGATAGTCACAAGCCATCAAACAAAGAACTGCTTACATTTTTGTGCCAGAAGCAGTGTGAAAGACTGGTGGATGCCAAGACGCATGAAAGCTGTGATTAAAAATCATGGTTATTCCAAAAAAAATTGATTTCTGAACTCTTCCTGAGTTAAAACATTAGTATTGTTGTTTCTAAATTATTATGAACTTGTTATCTTTGCTTTATTAGAGGTCTGAAAGCACTGTTTTTTTTTTTTTTAATTTTGACCATTTCTCCTTTTCAGAAAGAAAACCCCAAAATTTATTGCTTGAAAACTCGGAGACATATTGTCAGAAGTTTGTAGACTAAAAGAGCAATTCACATTTTACTCAAAAATATACCTATGAAGAGAAAAAACAGACAAACTGAAAATTTGCAGTGGTCTCTTAATTTTTTCCAGAGCTGTATACTATATAGAGTCTTTATTAACAGAGTGATCTATTTCAAGTGTTTATTTCTGTTAATGTTGATGATTATGGCTTACAGCCAATGAAAACCCAAAAGTGGTTATCTCAGTAAATTAGAATAATTAACAAAAAACACCTGTAAAGGCTTCCTAAGCATTTAAAAAGGTCCCTTAGTCTGTTTCAGTAGGCTCCACAATCATGGGGAAGACTGCTGACTTGACAGATGTCCAGAAGGCAGTCACTGACACACCCCACATGGAGGGTAATTGTTGTGAATTCTGTGGCTGAGTTCACTTCTGTGGTCACAAGTGGTATTGCAGTCTCTGGGCTTCCTCCCTCAGGTGTTTTGGTGAGCTCGTTGGCTGCCTTGCTATTTAGCTCCACCTGAGTCTGTCTTCCTTGCTCCTTGTCAATGTTCCAGTGTTGGATCTGAGCTACTGCATCTTTCCTTGGGCCTGCTGCTCTGCTAGATAAGTGCTTCTAGTTTGTTTTCTGTTTTTTCTGTCCAGCTTGTTATTATCTTTTGCTGGAAGCTCTGAGAAGCAAAGGGGTGCACCGCCGTGCTGTTAGTTCGGCACGGTGGGTCTTTTTGCCCCTTTGCGTGGTTTTCGTTTTAGGGTTTTTTGTAGACTGCATAGTTCTCTTTGCTATCCTCGCTCTGTCTAGAATATCGGGCCTCACTTTGCTGAATCTATTTCATTCCTACGTTTGTCTTTTCATCTTGCTAACAGTCATTATATGTGGGGGCTGCCTATTCCTTTGGGGTATTTCTCTGAGGTAAGTCAGGCTTGTATTTCTATCTTCAGGCTAGTCAGCTCCTCAGGCAGTGCCGAGTTGCATAGGTAGTTGATAGGCGCAATCCACTGCTGCTTATAGTTGTGTGAGGATAGATCAGGTACTGCAGTCTACAGAGATTCCACGTCTCAGAGCTCGTCCTATTGTTTTGGGTTATTGCCAGATCTCTGTATGTGCGCTGATTACTGCACGCTGTGTAGCCTGATTGCCAGCCATAACAGTACAAGGAGCCTTTCAATGATTTCCAATAGAGGGAAAAAAGAAATCCTGACATCATTTTTTTTTCTTAGCTCTGTCTTCAGTCTTTTTTTTCCCCTAGACATTAGAGTGCTTCAGGACACAGCTGTGGACATGGATATTCAGGCTCTGTGCTCCTCAATGGATAATCTCGTTGTAAATGTACAAAAGATTCAAGATACTATTGATCAGAAATCGATGCTAGAACCAAGAATTCCGATTCCTGATTTGTTTTTTGGTGACAGAACTAAGTTCCTGAGCTTCAGAAATAATTGTAAGCTATTTTTGGCCTTGAAACCTCATTCTTCTGGTAATCCTATTCAACAGGTTTTGATTATTATTTCTTTTTTGCGCGGCGACCCACAGGACTGGGCGTTTTCTCTTGCACCAGGAGATTCTGCATTGAGTAATGTTGATGCATTTTTCCAGGCGCTGGGATTGCTTTACGATGAGCCTAATTCAGTGGATCAAGCTGAGAAAAATCTGCTGGCTTTATGCCAGGGTCAGGATGATGTAGAAGTATATTGTCAGAAATTTAGAAAATGGTCAGTACTCACTCTGTGGAATGAATCTGCACTAGCGGCTTTGTTCAGAAAGGGTCTCTCTGAAGCTCTTAAGGATGTAATGGTGGGATTTCCTATGCCTGCTGGTTTGAATGAGTCTATGTCCTTGGCCATTCAGATCGGTCGTCGCTTGCGCGAGCGTAAATCTGTGCACCATCTGGCGGTATTGTCTGAGAGTAAGCCTGAGCCTATGCAGTGCGACAGGACTATGACTAAAGTAGAACGGCACGAACACAGACGTCTGAACAGACTGTGTTTCTATTGTGGTGATTCTACTCATGCTATTTCTAATTGTCCTAAACGCACTAGGCGGTTCGATAGCTCTGCCGTTATTGGTACTGTACAGTCCAAATTCCTTTTGTCCATTACCTTAATGTGCTCTTTGTCATCATATTCTGTCATGGCGTTTGTGGATTCAGGCGCTGCCCTGAATCTGATGGATTTGGATTATGCTAAACGTTGTGGATTTTTCTTGGAGCCTTTGCGGTGTCCTATTCCGTTGAGAGGAATTGATGCTACACCTTTGGCCAAGAATAAGCCTCAGTACTGGGCCCAGCTGACCATGTGCATGGCTCCTGCACATCAGGAAGTTATTCGCTTTTTGGTACTGCATAATTTGCATGATGTGGTCGTGTTGGGGTTGCCATGGCTACAAACCCATAATCCAGTATTGGATTGGAACTCTATGTCGGTAACCAGCTGGGGTTGTCAGGGAGTACATGGTGATGTTCCATTTTTGTCTATTTCGTCATCCATTCCTTCTGACATCCCAGAGTTCTTGTCGGACTTTCAGGATGTATTTGAAGAGTCCAAGTCTGATGCCCTTCCTCCGCATAGGAATTGTGATTGTGCTATCGATTTGAGTCCTGGTAGTAAATTCCCTAAGGGTCGTTTATTTAATTTGTCCGTACCTGAACACACCGCTATGCGCAGTTATGTGAAGGAGTCCCTGGAGAAGGGACATATTCGCCCATCGTCGTCACCATTGGGAGCAGGGTTCTTTTTTGTAGCCAAGAAGGATGGTTCGCTAAGACCGTGTATTGATTACCGCCTTCTTAATAAGATCACTGTTAAGTTTCAGTATCCTTTGCCATTGATTTCTGACTTGTTTGCTCGGATTAAGGGGGCTAGTTGGTTTACTAAGATTGATCTTCGTGGTGCGTATAATCTGGTGAGAATCAGGCAGGGAGATGAATGGAAAACGGCATTTAATACGCCCGAGGGTCATTTTGAGTATCTGGTGATGCCGTTCGGACTTGCCAATGCTCCATCTGTTTTTCAGTCTTTTATGCATGACATTTTCTGTGAGTATCTGGATAAATTCTTGATTGTTTACTTGGATGACATTTTGATCTTCTCAGATGATTGGGAGTCTCATGTGAAGCAAGTCAGAATGGTTTTCCAGGTACTGCGTGCTAATTTCTTGTTCGTGAAGGGATCAAAGTGTCTCTTCGGTGTGCAGAAAGTTTCATTTTTGGGGTTCATCTTTTCCCCTTCTACTATCGAGATGGATCCGGTTAAGGTTCAGGCCATCCAGGATTGGACTCAGCCGACATCTCTAAAAAGTTTGCAGAAATTCCTGGGCTTTGCTAATTTTTATCGTCGCTTCATCTGTAATTTTTCTAGCATTGCCAGACCATTGACCGATTTGACCAAGAAGGGTGCTGATTTGGTTAATTGGTCTTCTGCTGCCGTGGAAGCTTTTCAGGAGTTGAAGCGTCGTTTTTGCTGTGCCCCTGTGTTGTGTCAACCTGATGTTTCTCTTCCGTTCCAGGTCGAGGTTGATGCTTCTGAGATTGGTGCAGGGGCGGTTTTGTCACAGAGAGGTTCTGGTTGCTCAGTGTTCAAACCATGTGCTTTCTTTTCCAGGAAATTTTCTGCTGCTGAGCGTAATTATGATGTGGGCAACCGAGAGTTGCTGGCCATGAAGTGGGCATTCGAGGAGTGGCGTCATTGGCTTGAGGGTGCTAAGCATCGCGTGGTGGTTTTGACTGATCATAAGAACCTTACTTATCTTGAGTCTGCCAAGCGCTTGAATCCTAGACAGGCCCGTTGGTCGTTATTTTTTGCTCGTTTTGATTTTGTGATTTCATACCTTCCGGGCTCTAAAAATGTGAAGGCGGATGCTCTGTCTAGGAGTTTTGTGCCCGACTCTCCGGGGTTATCTGAGCCGGCGAGTATCCTCAAGGAAGGAGTCATTGTGTCTGCCATCTCCCCTGATTTGCGGAGAGTGTTGCAGAAATTTCAGGCTAATAAACCTGATCGTTGTCCGGCCGAGAAACTGTTCGTCCCTGATAGGTGGACTAGTAAAGTTATCTCTGAACTTCATTGTTCGGTGCTGGCCGGTCATCCAGGAATCTTTGGTACCAGGGAGTTGGTTGCTAGATCCTTCTGGTGGCCATCTCTGTCACGGGATGTGCGTGCTTTTGTGCAGTCCTGTGGAATTTGTGCTAGGGCTAAGCCCTGCTGTTCACGTGCCAGTGGGTTGCTTTTGCCCTTGCCGGTCCCGAAGAGGCCTTGGACACATATTTCGATGGATTTCATTTCTGACCTTCCCGTTTCTCAAAAGATGTCTGTCATTTGGGTGGTCTGTGATCGCTTTTCTAAAATGGTCCATCTGGTGCCCTTGGTTAAATTGCCTTCCTCCTCTGATTTGGTGCCTTTGTTCTTCCAGCATGTGGTTCGTTTACATGGCATTCCTGAGAATATTGTTTCTGACAGAGGTTCCCAGTTTGTCTCGAGGTTCTGGCGAGCCTTTTGTGGTAGGATGGGCATTGACCTATCTTTTTCCTCGGCCTTCCATCCTCAGACTAATGGCCAGACCGAACGAACCAATCAGACCTTGGAAACATATCTGAGATGTTTTGTTTCCGCTGACCAGGATGATTGGGTGTCATTTTTGCCGTTGGCTGAGTTTGCCCTTAATAATCGGGCCAGCTCGGCTACCTTGGTCTCTCCATTTTTCTGCAATTCTGGGTTCCATCCTCGTTTCTCTTCAGGACAGGTTGAGTCTTCGGACTGTCCTGGTGTGGATTATGTGGTGGACAGGTTGCAGCAGATCTGGACTCAGGTAGTGGACAATTTGACCTTGTCCCAGGAGAAGGCTCAGCTTTTCGCTAATCGCAGACGCCGTGTGGGACCCCGACTTCGTGTTGGGGATCTGGTTTGGTTATCTTCTCGTTATATACCTATGAAGGTTTCCTCTCCTAAATTTAAACCTCGTTTTATTGGTCCGTATAGGATTTCTGAGATTCTCAATCCGGTGTCTTTTCGTCTGACCCTCCCAGACTCCTTTTCCATACATAATGTATTCCATAGGTCGTTGTTGAGGAGATACGTGGCACCTATGGTTCCATCTGTGGAGCCTCCTGCCCCTGTTTTGGTGGAGGGGGAATTGGAGTATATTGTGGAGAAGATTTTGGATTCTCGTGTCTCTAGACGGAAACTCCAGTATCTGGTCAAATGGAAGGGTTATGCTCAGGAAGATAATTCCTGGGTTTTTGCCTCTGATGTCCATGCCCCAGATCTTGTTCGTGCCTTTCATGTGGCTCATCCTGGTCGGCCTGGGGGTTCTGGTGAGGGTTCGGTGACCCCTCCTCAAGGGGGGGGTACTGTTGTGAATTCTGTGGCTGAGTTCACTTCTGTGGTCACAAGTGGTATTGCAGTCTCTGGGCTTCCTCCCTCAGGTGTTTTGGTGAGCTCGTTGGCTGCCTTGCTATTTAGCTCCACCTGAGTCTGTCTTCCTTGCTCCTTGTCAATGTTCCAGTGTTGGATCTGAGCTACTGCATCTTTCCTTGGGCCTGCTGCTCTGCTAGATAAGTGCTTCTAGTTTGTTTTCTGTTTTTTCTGTCCAGCTTGTTATTATCTTTTGCTGGAAGCTCTGAGAAGCAAAGGGGTGCACCGCCGTGCTGTTAGTTCGGCACGGTGGGTCTTTTTGCCCCTTTGCGTGGTTTTCGTTTTAGGGTTTTTTGTAGACTGCATAGTTCTCTTTGCTATCCTCGCTCTGTCTAGAATATCGGGCCTCACTTTGCTGAATCTATTTCATTCCTACGTTTGTCTTTTCATCTTGCTAACAGTCATTATATGTGGGGGCTGCCTATTCCTTTGGGGTATTTCTCTGAGGTAAGTCAGGCTTGTATTTCTATCTTCAGGCTAGTCAGCTCCTCAGGCAGTGCCGAGTTGCATAGGTAGTTGATAGGCGCAATCCACTGCTGCTTCCAGTTGTGTGAGGATAGATCAGGTACTGCAGTCTACAGAGATTCCACGTCTCAGAGCTCGTCCTATTGTTTTGGGTTATTGCCAGATCTCTGTATGTGCGCTGATTACTGCACGCTGTGTAGCCTGATTGCCAGCCATAACAGGTAATCCTCAAAAGGTCATTACTAAAGAAGCTGGCTGTTCACAGAATGCTGCTTGCAAGGATGTTAATGGAAAGATGAGTGGAAGGAAAAAGTGTGGTGGAAAAAGGTACACAAGCAGCCGGGATAACCGCAGCCTTGAAAGTATTATTAAGAAAAGGCCATTTAAAAATGTGAGGAAGATTTACAAAGAGTGGACTGCTGGAGTCATTGCTTCAAGATCCACCACACACAGACATATCCAGGACATAGCTGCAAGTGTCACATTCCTTGTGCCAAGCCACTCCTGACCAATAGACCACGCCAGAAGCGTCTTACCTGGGCCAAGGAGAAAAAGAACTGGACTATTGCTCAGTGGTCCAAGGTGTTGTTTTCAGATGAAAGTAAATTTTACATTTCATTTGGAAATCAAGAACCCAGAGTCTGGAGGAAGAGTGGAGAGGTCACAATCCAAGCTGCTTGAGGTCTAGTGTGAAGTTTCCACAATCAGTGATGGTTTGGGGAGCCATGTCATCTGCTGGTGTAGGTCCACTGTGTTTTATCAAGACCAAAGTCAGCACAGCCATCTACCAGGAAATTTCAGAACACTTCATGCTTCCCTCTGCTGACAAGCTTTTTGGAGATAGAAATTTCATTCTCCAGCAGGACTTGGCACCTGTCCACACTGCCAAAAGTACCAATACCTGGTTTAAAATCAACAGTATCACTGTGCTTGATTGGCCAGCAAACTTGCCTGACCTTAACCCCACAGATAATTTATGGTGTATTGTCAAAAGGAGGATGAGAGACACCAGACGGAACAATGCAGACAACCAGAAGGCTACTATCAAAGCAACCTGGGCATCCATAGCACCTCAGCAGTACCGCATTCTGATCACTTCCATGCCATGTAGCATTGGTGCAGTAATTGATGCAAAAGGAGGCCCGAACATGTATTGAGTGCATTTACTGAACATACATTTCAGTAGGCCAACATTTCAGATTTTAAAATAATTTTTCAAGCTGGTGTCATAAAGTATTCTACTTTACTGAGATAATGACTTTTGGCTTTTCATTGGCTGTAAGCCATAATCATCAGCATTAACAGAAATAAACACTTGAAATGGATCACTCTGTTTGTAATGACTCTATATTATATATGAGATTCACTTTTTGTATTGAAGAACTGAAATAAATTAACTTTTTAATGATATTCTAATTTAGTGAGAAGCACCTGTAAACTGTATCTGTCTTATGATAATTGCTGAGGTGTCTCTATACCAATCCACTTGGACTTTTTTTCATATTGAATATTCATTATCCCTTAAGCTATATTCTTTTAGGCTGTATATACTTATTTATTTAGGTAAAATAACATTCATTTCTTATTATACTCACTTCCTGTAAGTTTCTATGTGAAATTTCCTGTGTATGACTTGATCCTCTCTGTATGTTTTGTAAACTCCCCCGAAAAATGTATTCTTATGTATTAATAAAAATATGTTTTTATTGAACATTATTCTATCTTTGGGTTTATTCACATTCATTAGTAGGATTTAATAAAATACAAGTTGTACAATTTATCTATAACTATATACCAATCTGATCAGTAGCTTCCACCCTATATTATGCAGCCCAGTGTTAGGACTGAATTTCAATGGGGCACAATTTTGACACTCATTTGTCCCACAGAGTATGTTTGTTGTTTGGTAATTTTTTTTAAATTCTTTTATAACATAATTATTGAGTGTATAATTTCAGCAATGTTTATGATCAAAGTTTTGAGCCATGTATATTTCAAAGTATGGTTTGTATTCCGGTTTGTCAGGAAAATCCAGAAATCCAGCAGTTGAAATAAACCGGAAGATAAAGGAAATATCACATTATGTGTCACCCAGGTGTGATACCACATCCAGATACATTTTTTAATAATATGTGTGATGACACCTGAAGTGGTGAAATACTGTTTAGTTTTGCTACAGGTGATATGTAAATCCAGCTGACTACACGGCCAACATGCTCCGTAGAGCAGTTTTCACACTTGGCAGTTGCATAGCAGAAATTGATGTGATTGAAAAAAAAATTGACAAATCTGAATGACGTTGTTTCTGAAATCTGCACATGCTCAGTAATATGGAGAGTCCTATCCCGATGAATGGGACAGTAGCAGAAATTGTTGTAAAAAATTAGTTGGCATGCGCCGTTATTATCATCCAACTCTGCAATGGAAAATCTTCCACTATTGAAAGTTTCTAAGTTAAAAATGTAATCTTAGTTTTTCATGCAAGCTACTAAGATAGTTTAGATCTTGGCACATCTTCTTCTACTTTGTGTTCAACATACGTCCACGTTTCCTGTGCTGCCATGTGTCCAGAGCTGTATGTCAATGATGCAGGTTGACTGCTCAATTCAATACCTAAGTCAGCCCCTTTCCCTATTACTTACTTTTTACTTTGGGCAGCACGGTGGCGCAGTGGTTAGCACCGCAGCCTTGCAGCGCTGGAGTCCTGGGTTCAAACCCCACGAAGGACAACATCTGCAAGGAGTTTGTATATCTCTGTGTTTGTGTGGTTTTCCTCCGGGCACTCCAGTTTCCTCCCACATTCCAAAGACATACTGATAGGGAATTTAGATTGTGAGCCCCAACGGGGACAGCTATGATAATGTGTGCAACCTGTAAAGCACTGCGGAATATGTTAGCGCTATATAAAAATAAAGATTATTATTATTATTTGACAGAGAAGGGGGCTGGCTTTGGTAATATTATAAGCAGTCAGACAGCCCCCATTAAACATCAGTTCAGATATATACTAACACAGTAATCACTGTCCACTAATGGACACAAACCAGAGAAGGGCTTGCTGCAACTTGGACCAGAGTTTGAAGCTGAAGATTGAGGCACCTTTAAATAGTGATAAGCGAGTATACTCTTTGCTCGGGTGGTCTCCGAGTATTTGTCACTGCTCACAGATTTAGTTTTCATTACCTCAGCTGCATGATTTGCAGCTATTAGACAGCTTGGTTACAAGTGGGGATTCCCTAGCAACCAGGCAACTAGGCAACTAGTGATAAGCGAGTATACTCGTTGCTCGGGTTTTCCCAGAGCACGCTCGGGTGGTCTCCGAGTATTTGTAAGTGCTCGGAGATTTAGTTTTTGTTGCCTCAGCTGCATGATTTACAGCTGATAGACAGCTTAAATACATGTGGGATTCCCTAGCAACCAGGCAACCCCTACATGTACTCAGCCTAGCTAGTAGCTGTAAATCATGCACCTGCATCAACAAAAACTAAATCTCCGAGCAGTCACAAATACTCGAAGACCACCCTAGCGTTCTTGGGAAAACCAGAGCAACGAGTACACTCGCTCATCACTAGACCTAAACTATATTAGTAAATTGCATAACGTACTAATTTAATTGAGTTGTCCACTCTTTTTTCTCTTGAAAATCAGCCAGGCATGCTGTAAAAAATAAACAGTGTCAATCCCCTATTGTTCCTCTTCTAAACATGGTAGAACACTCAGTCTTCTCAGTAGTGGCATGCGATTGATGGCAGTGGTAATATGTTAGTACAGCAGAAAAGGGGCAGCAGTACTTACCTGCCCAGGTCTCTGAACAAATGCACTGTCAGCATGCAGCAAACCCATGTAGTAAAGATGGCGGCAACACAGGTGCAAGATACTCATGAGACAACCACTCACAACCTACCAACTCATGGAGGGGGTGACTGCTTAGTATTAGATTGCACAAAAGAGGCCTGTATAGGGCGCTGGTCACACACAGGTAATGCACAGCATCCGGCTTACAGCCTATTGGTGACCCTCTTACTATTAGATCAGGCGGGCTGCCCAGTACTCTAAATGCATCCCATGTGGACACCCCAGTTTACAAGACCAAAAATGCTGGGCTTGGCTGCACCCTGAAAAATAAAGTGCCGAAAATACATAGAAATATGTGAGGTATTTGTCAATATTTTGGCCAAGATAAGCAATTTTTGGAGGATTTTTAGACATCTTTTTGTGGCTTTGCTATTTAGTTCAGTGGTCACATGTCCATACAACCAGAACACGATTTATTTTCAACAGTAAGGACATGTACCCACTGCAGCCAATCAATCACATCAGTGGTCTCATCCTATCCCCCTCTAGAAAGAGAAGCAAGGAAACTGGCTGGGGACCAAGTAACTGATGCGATTGGAGATAGGATATTGTCAAGAGATATTACTTTACACTGTAGTGCTACAGTATTCCAGTGTATTGAATACGCAATCAAGCGATCACAGGTTCTCGGCTCCTAACACAACTAATTACAAATGTAAAAAAAAAATATTTTGTAAATATGCATGTTTTTTTTTACAAATATTAATAAAGTAGAAATATAAAAGTTTGAATTACCCACCTTTTCCCCAAACAAAAATATCAAAATGTAAAAGCAAAAAACATTACGTATTTGGTATTGCTGTGTTGAATTTTATTTTGTGATGAAGACCAAAATTTTAAAAATGCAAAAATACCACAAAAAGTGATTAATACTTCATATTTACCCCCAAAAAATATCAATAAAAATGTAATCCCGGGGCACAAAGAACAAGTCCTCATTCAGATCAATTTGCAGGAGAATGACAGAAAAAACTTTTTTTGTGTACCAGAAAAATCACTAACGTCTGAATGAGGTGAAATGATGGTATTAAGTCAGTATTACTGTACAATGAATATCATAACGAAAAAACATAAAGCCCAATGGGGAAATTGATGAGTTTTTTTACCATTTCACCTCACTTTGAATTTTTTTCACTACATTACATGGTAAAATACATAGTGTCATGTAAAACTGGGTGCCGCATATGCGGCCACTAGTACATCCTCGCCAGCAGGTCAGATGTCCTCTTTGTCCCAAAGTGTCCACCCGCCCTGGACGAATGAGCCCCAGAGATAACCTCCAGTCGCAAATTTAAGGGCACAAAAGTCTTGCCCGGAGGCACAGACTCTAGCGACACCGGAGCTACGGTTCTCAGGCTCTCAGAAGGGACAATAAGCCAAGGCTCTCCCTCCTCCTCCTCAGATGACACAACAGAGTGAGAAAGGGCGTCAGCACGAATGTTCTTCTCCCCAGCGAGATAATGGAGAGTGAAGTGGAATCGGGAGAAGAACAAGGACCATCTGGCCTGGCGAGAATTTAGCCGCTGGGCTGTTTGCAAATATAGCAAATTTTTGTGGTCTGTGAAGACTTGAAAGGGAAAACGAGCCCCCTCCAAGAGATGTCTCCACTCCGAGAAAGCCAACTGCATCCCTGTCCCCGATGGAATAATTCCTCTCCGCTGGTGTGAAGGTCTTGGAGAAGGAGAAGCACGGATGCTTCCGACCTTGAGCATCCTTTTGGAAGAGGACTGCTCTTGCACCAACGGAAGAGGCATCCACCTCCATAATAAACGGCTTATCCACATCGAGATGATGTAGGATGGGAGCGGTAGCAAAATGAGACTTAATAGAAGAAAAGGCCCTGGAGATCTCTTCCGACCACAATTTGGGATTTGCTCCCTTCTTGGTGAGGGCTACCAAGGGAGCTACCAAAGTTGAGAAGTGGGGAATGAACTGGCGGTAACAATTAATGAACCCCATAAAGCGCTGCATCGCTTTAAGAGAATGGAATTCTTGCCAGTCCATCACAGCCTGTAGTTTGAAGGGATCCGTAGCCAATCCCTGGGCGGAGATGATATAGCCCAGGAAAGGCAAAGACTCCTGCTCAAACATACACTTCTCCAACTTTGCATAAAGAGAGTTTGCCCGTAGGAGGTCGAAGACTCTGCCAACATCTCTCCAGTGGGAGTCAATATCTGGAGAGAAGATGAGAATGTCATCCAGATAGACTACAACCGAGGTGGAAAGCATATCCCGGAAGATGTCGTTTTACAAAGTCTTGCAAAACGGCTGGGGAATTACAGAGCCTGAAGGGCATCACCAGATACTCATAATGCGCATCTCTGGTGTTAAACGCCGTCTTCCATTCGTCCCCCTCACGGATGCGAACCAGGTTATAAGCACCCTGCAGATCTAATTTGGTAAATACCTTTGCTCCCCGGAGCCTATCAAAAAGCTCAGAAATCAGGGGCAGCGGGTACTTATTCTTAACGGTGATGGCGTTAAGACCCATGTAATCTATGCAAGGACGTAATTCTCTGTTCATCTTCTGCACGAAGAAGAGCCCTGCCCCTGCTGGTGACACTGACTTACTAATGAACCCTCTTGCCAAATTCTACTGGATGTATTGGGACATAGCCTCCGTTTCAGGGAGAGAGAGGGGATAGACACGTCCCCGAGGAGGTTCTGCTCCAGGCAAGAGATCTATAGGACAGTCATAGGGACGGTGAGGCGGAAGGGTCTCTGCAGCCTTTTTGGAGATGACTTCTGCATAGGACCAATAGTATTTGGGAAGAGAAGAGAGATCTGCGGGTATCTCAGTTGTGGAAACCTGAACGCACTCTTTCACACATCTGCCCTTACAGGATTCACTCCAACCCAATATCCTCCCAGAGGTCCACTCAATATGTAGGGAGTGGAAACGGAGCCAGGGTATTCCCAGCAGAATCTCATCCATTCCCTCGGGAAGGACAGGAAGGGAAATAATCTCCTGGTGGGATGGGGACATGGCTAACGTGAAAGAGACAGTCTGATGTGTGATTTGTAACGGAAGTGTCGACCCTTTCACCACTTTAACAGTTACTGGTTTGGCAAGCATTACCAGAGGTATTGCGTGGCGCAGAGCAAAAGCAGAAGACATGAAATTTCCCTCTGCTCCTGAATCCACACAAAGCTCTAATGTATGAGTGGATGAGCCTAACAGGATTGTCCCTTTAAAGGACAACTTGGAGGAAAATGCCGCTGTGTCCAGTGAACCTCCTCCAATGGTCACTAGACGCGATCGTTTCCCGACCGCCGTGGACATGTATTAACGTAATGTCCCAGTTGTTGGCAATTTTTACACACCACAGGTACTCGAGCGGTCTGAGACCTAGGTCCCGCTCGAGAGACCTCCATGGCCTCATGGGAGTCGGACGCCATAACACGAGATTCTAGAGGTTTGGCAAAGGTGGGAGCCAGCCGAAACCTCTGCCTACACTGGGTCCGCTCCAACCTCCGCTCGTTAAAATGGAGATCGATGTGGGTAGATATAGTAATGAGCTCCTCCAGTGTGGCAGTATTGAGCTCCTCCCTGGTGGCCAAGTCGTCCTTTACATGATCTGCCAGTCCTTTCTAGAACACCAGAATAAGGACTTTATCCGGCCATTCTAGCTCAGAGGCTAGAGTCCGGAATTGGATGGCGAACTGGCTGACGATGGACGAACCCTGAGTAATTGCCAACAATTGGAGCGCGGTATCGTGGGTGACACGAGGTCCCAAAAAGACCTGCCTCAGAGCATCCAGGAAAAGTGGAGCACTCTGTACCACACGATCATCACGCTCCCAAGGCGGCATTGCCCACTCCAACGCCCTGCCCGACAAAAGAGATAAAATGAATCCCACTTTTGCCCGTTCCGTAGGAAAACATGCAGCCAGCAGCTCAAAATGTATGGAGCACTGGCTCACGAATCCCCGACATAGCTTACTGTCACCAGCAAACTTGTCTGGAAGCAGGAGACGGGATATAGTCAGAGCAGGGGTGGCAGCGGACAAACTGGCTGCAGCTACACTTGCAGCCGAGTAAAAATAGATGTTTATTATAAATGGTGCATTCGCAGCCCGGGGTCCACCGTGCCGGAGGAACCTGCTGCGAGTGAATGGTGGCACTGTTTGGTGGTATAGACTAGCTCTGTTACCTCACAGAGCAGCCGTGAGAGGAAAGCACTGCGCCCTGTTAGCCTCACAGGAGCACAAGCTTACTGCCGAACTGATAACAGTCAGTGGTTATGCACACACACAATCTCCTCACCGGAGGTGCCGGTATTCTAGGGGCTTATTTCAGCCGGGTCCCTGAATACATTCACACAATCTCCTCACCGGAGGTGCCGGTATTCTAGGGGCTTATTTCAGCCGGGTCCCTGAAAACATACATGCACAACCATACTGGCGCAAAGCACATATTTGGATTGATACTAGCGCATGGCCGTGCGGCCATGCGAGCCTTATATAGCTTCAGCAAATACAAGACCTTCCTAGAAGGACCAATGAGAGGCTGCCACAAAGCCAGAGCACCTACAGGACCTTCCTGAAAGGATCAATGGACTTAGCTGCAGTATCTGACCATGTGACCCTCGATCTCCACTGAGAGATCTTACTCTGGGCATGCTCAGAACGAGAAAAGCAGTACTTAGTCCTAGAAGCATCTGCTCGCTGCTGCCCAGCACTGGCTTCAATGGCAGAAGCAGGAAAAGCTGCAGTAACTCTTTGTATAGAGTGGACCTGAGCAAGACGCTGGGACTGACGTCTCCGCTGAGCAGGCTCCACTGCGGCAGGAGAAGAATGGGAGACTGCAGCGGAGATGGCCCGAGATTCCCCCTGTGCAGAGGCAGGAACTCGACCCCTAACACACATGACTCTGTGGACCAAAATATGGAAAAATTATAGGTCTCAAAATGCGGTAACGCAAAAAATATTTTTTGCAATAAAAAGCGTCTTTTAGTGTGTGACGGCTGCCAATCATAAAAATCAGCAAGAAAACCCGCTATAAAAGTAAATCAAACCCCCCTTCATCACCCCCTTAGTTAGGGAAACATAAAAAAATTTAAAATATGTATTTATTTCCATTTTCCCATTAGGGTTAGGGCTAGAGTTAGGGTTAGGGCTAGGGTTAGGGTTAGGGCTAGGGTTAGGGCTAGGGTTAGGGTTAGGGTTAGGGTTGGGGTTAGGGTTAGGGTTGGGGCTAGGGTTGGGACTAGGGTTGGGGTTAGGGTTGGGGCTAGGGTTGGGGCTAGGGTTATGGTTGGGGCTAAAGTTAGGGTTGGGGCTAAAGTTAGAGTTAGGGTTGGGGCTAAAGTTAGGGTTAGGGTTGGGGCTAAAGTTAGGGTTGGGGCTAAAGTTAGGGTTGGGGCTGAAGTTAGGGTTAGGGTTAGGGCTAGGGTTATGGTTGGGGCTAAAGTTAGGGTTGGGGCTAAAGTTAGAGTTAGGGTTGGGGCTAAAGTTAGGGTTAGGGTTGGGGCTAAAGTTAGAGTTGGGGCTAAAGTTAGGGTTGGGGCTGAAGTTAGGGTTAGGGTTACATTTATAGTTGGGATTAGGGTTAGGGGTGTGTCAGGGTAGGGGTATGGTTAGGGTTATGGTTGGGATTATGGTTAGGGGTGTGTTGGAGTTATGGTTTCAGTTAGAATTGGAGGTTTCCACTGTCCAAATGCGACATTACTTCCGATCTCAATTCCAGCCAATTCTGCGTTGAAAAAGTAAAACAGTGGTCCTTCCCTTCCGAGCTCTCCCGTGTGCCCAAACAGGGGTTTACCCCAACATATGAGGTATCAGCATACTCAGGACAAATTGTACAACAACTATTGGGGTCCAATTTCTCTTGTTACCCTTGAGAAAATAAAAATTTGGGGGTCAAAAAAACATTTTTGTGGGAAAAAAATTAATTTTTATTTTCACGACTGCGTTATAAACTGTAGTGAAACACTTGGGGGTTCAAAGCTGTCAAAACACATCCAGATAAGTTCCTTAGGGGGTCTAGTTTCCAAAATGGTGTAACTTTTTGGGGGGTTTCTACTGTTTAGGTGCATCAGGGGCTCTGCAAATGCAATGTGACGCCTGCAGACCAATCCATCTAAGTCTGCATTCCAAATGGCGCTCCTTCCCTTCCGAGCTCTGCCATGCGCCCCAACAGTGGTTCCCCCCCACATATGGGGTATCAGCATACTCAGGACAAATTGGATAACAACTTTTGGGGTCGAATTTCTCCTGTTACCCTTGGGAAAATACAAAACTGGGGGCTAGAATATAATTTCTGTGAAAAAAATTTTTTTTTTATTTAACGGCTCTGCGTTATAAACTGTAGTGAAACACTTGGGGGTTCAAAGCTGTCAAAACATAGCTAGATAAGTTCCTTAGGGGGTCTACTTTCCAAAATTGTGTCACTTCAGGGGGGTATCTACTGTTTAGGTGCATCAGGAGCTTTGCAAATGCAGCGTGACACCTGCAGACCAATCCATCTAAGTCTGCATTCCAAATGGTGCTCCATCATTTCCGAGCTCTGCCATGCACACAAACGGTGATTTCCCCCCCACATATGAGGTATCAGCGTACTCAGGACAAACTGGATAACAACTTTTGTGGTCGAATTTCTCCTGTTACCCTTGGGAAAATACAAAACTGGGGGCTAAAAAATAATTTTTGTGAAAAAAAAATGTATTTTCACGGCTCTGCATTATAAACTGTAGTGAAATACTTGGGGGTTCAATGCTCTCAAAACACAGCTAGATAAGTTCCTTAGGGGGTCTACTTTCCAAAATGATGTTACTTGTGGGGGGTGTCAATGTTTAGGCCCATCAGGGGCTTTCCAAATGTGACATGGTGTCCCATCTCAATTCCAGTCAATTTTGCATTGAAAAGTCAAATGGCGCTCCTTCCCTTCCGAGCTCTGCCATGCACCCAAACAGTGGTTTACCCCCACAAGTGGGGCATCGGTGTACTCAGAACAAATGGCACCACAACTTTTGGGGTCCAATTTCTTCTCTTACCCTTGGGAAAATAAAACAAATTGGAGCTGAAGTAATTTTTTTGTGAAAAAAAAGTTAAATGTTAATTTTTTAAAAACATTCCAAAAATTCCTGTAAAACACCTGAAGGGTTAATAAACTTCTTAAATGTGGTTTTGAGCACCTTAAGGGGTGCAGTTTTAAGAGTGGTGTCACACTTGGTTATTTTCTACCATATAGACCCCTCAAAATGACTTCAAATGTGATGTGGTCCCTAAAAAATATTGGTGTTGTAAAAATGAGAAATTGCTGGTCAACTTTATAACTTTTTGGTTCCAAAATTGTGCTGATGTAAAGTAGACATGTGGGAAATGTTACTTATTAATTATTTTACATGACATATCTCTGTGATTTAAGGGCATAAAAATTAAAAGTTGGAAAATTGCAAAATTTTCAAAATTTTCACCAAATTTCCATTTTTTCACATATAAACACAAGTTATATCGAAGAAATTTTACCACTACCATGAAATACAATATGTCATGAGAAAACACTGTCAGAATTGCCAAGATCCGTTGAAGCGTTCCAGAGTTATAACCTCATAAAGAGACAGTGGTCAGAATTGTAAAAATTGGCCCGGTCATTAACGTGCAAACCACCCTTGGGGCTTAAAGGGGTTAAACCAGCCCACCCTCGGAAATTTTCCTAGAAAGATCCACTTTAGGAAAAAGCCTGTGATCTTAGTCCTAAACTGGTTTTGCATGGTCTCATGCTTTCTACATTGACATGACAGCTAAGCCCAGTAATTACTGTAGCTATAATGTTTAGGTGCTGTAGCCATCTCCACAAAGACTGGGGGTATTGGTGGAGAGACAACACTGGAGCACCAAGGATTAAGTAAGGCTGATTTGCATAATATTGCATAGAACAACCCTATGGGGCTAAAAACCTTTAACCTGGAATACCCCTTTCAATAAAGAAGTTTCATAGGGTTAGAAAAAAACATACTTGGTTCTTCCAAATGCATGACAGTATTGGCTGAGCTGGAATTACAGCTCAACCAGATTCATTTGAATGGACCTATTTCTGGAAGAAAGCAGCTACATATATCATATATTTTTTGCATATGCTGTGCGTGTGCCATAAATGTAGAAGACAAGGTTACCCCTTTAGCAAAAACATCTTTATTTAACTTCAAGAATAATAAAAAAAAGTCTCCTTTGTTTCAAGCTGTAGCGCTGGTAGTCCCAGCACGCTTTTTCAAGATGCGAGAGAAGGCTGGATATTTTAGAAATCGAGCCCCAATCAATGAAAGTTGCTTATTAGTGATGAGAGAATATACTCGTTACTCAAGATTTCTCGAGCACGCTCGGGGGTCCTCCGAGTATTTTTTAGTGCTCGGAGATTTAGTTTTTCTTGCCGCAGCTGTATGATTTACATCTGTTAGCCAGTATAAGTACATGTGGGGATTCCCTAGCAACCAGGCAACCCCCACATGTACTTATGCTGGCTAACAGATGTAAATCATTCAGCTGAGGTGAGGAAAACTAAATCTCCAAGCACTAAAAAATACTCGGAGGACACTCGAGCGTGCTCGAGAAATCTCGAGTAACGAGTATATTCGCTCATCACTAGAGATTATTCAATTATGGCATCAGAAGACAAAACTGCAGTACAGCCATTTGGTAACCAGACATATTTGGAAGAAGGGTGCACTAACTCTATACGATTATATTCACATTCTGAAACTTCCATTTTCCACATTACTACACATGAAAATGAAAAAACAAACAAACCAAAAACAAACACTCAATACAAGTAATCTGCAAGCACATTAACCTGTTGAAAGAATACAACTGTTACTGCTTGTTTTTCTGCCCACATTGCCACCCACAGATCTCCCTCATTGTTATAGTTGGCACTCCCATACAAAATATATGTTTGTTGGCAGTGAGTGCAAAGGTTTATAATTGACTTTACCTGATGCTGAGCCAGTTGGATCACTGAAAGATTCACCATGAAATTTAATATAAAGTCCTGATGAGCCAATTGTGCATACAAAGAATGGAATAATTGTCTGAGGTGCGTGAAACAGTTTCTGATTAGATAACTCTTGGAGATTTCCACCCTGAAATTGTTACACATATTTTCGGTTTGTGCGCAGTCAATGGAAAAAACAGATAACCCTCAGACCAATGTCATTCAAATTAACTGCTCAAATGACCATTTTTTTTACATGGTCAAAATGTCACTGTGGAAAAAAACTGCAGTGTGCACTAGTCTCTTAGAAGAAGAAGAAGTTAGTGGGCACAACAAAAATTATAAATTTAGTATAAGACCCTATCAAGGAATATGACTTGTCATAGAGAAACACCATCCTACTGATGAAGCTACATCTGGTAGCAACACACGTTAAGTCTCAATATCGGGTATACCATTATTTGTATGTATGTAATTCTTCATCATTACTTATTGGGATGCTGTCTCTCTAGAACAAAGTCATATTCCTTATTAGGGTCCTATAGTAAAGATACATTGTCCTCTTGGTATCCATCTTAATCATATTCATTATCATTATTATTTATTATTATAGGGCCATTTATTCCATGGCGCTTTACATGTGAGGAGGGGTATACATAATAAAGGCAAGTACAGTATAATACAAGTCACAATAGTACTGGAGGAGAGAGCATCCTGCCCGCGAGGGCTCACAATCTACAAGGGTTGGGTGAGGACACAATAGGCAAGGGTAGAACTGGTCGAGCGGTGGTTACTGCAGGTTGTAGGCTTGTCGGAAGAGGTGGGTATTCATATGGTCATATCTTTACAGGATTAGTCAAATCCTATTATAACAGCTATGTGTATCATTTATTGCGTATAGTTGACATATTTTATGTTATTTGGCACTTTGCACTTAAAATTAATATTTATATGGTGACATTGTCATTGGCTATTTTTCTTGTGCATTAACTTTCATACAGGTGCTTCTCACTAAATTAGAATATCATCAAAAAGTTAATTTATTTCAGTCCATCAATACAAAAAGTGAAACTCATATATTATATACAGTAGGCAAGGATAGAGCTGGTCGTGCAGTGGTTTGGTCGATCGGTGGTTACTGCAGGTTGTAGGCTTGCTGGAAGAGGTAGGTGTTCAGGTTCTTTTTGAAGGTTTCGATGGTAGGTGAGAGTCTGATATGTTGTGGTAGAGAGTTCCAGAGTAGGGGTGATGCGTGAGAGAAATCTTGTATGCGATTGTGGGAAGAGGAGATAAGAGGGGAGTAGAGGAGGAGATCTTGTGAGGATCGGAGGTTGCATGCAGGAAAGTACCAGGAGACGAGGTCACAGATGTATGGAGGAGACAGGTTGTGGATGGCTTTGTATGTCATGGTTAGGCTTTTGTACTGGAGTCTCTGGGTAATGGGGAGCCAGTGAAGGGATTAACAGAGGGGAGAGGCCGGGGAATAGCAGGGGGACAGGTGGATTAGTCGGGAAGCAGAGTTTAGAATAGATTGGAGGGGTGCGAGAGTGTTAGAGGGGAGGCCACAGAGCAGGAAGTTACAGTAGTCAAGGCGGGAGATGATGAGGGGATGGACTAGGGTTTTTGCTGATTCTGACACTGAGCTAACTATGTCATCTGGTCATAACAGTTATTGGCTGGGTCTGCTGGTTCAGATAGGAAGTCTAACTCCTGGATTTTTTCATCAGGTTGAATTCTTACTCTTGTAACTTTTTTATTAAGTTGAATTGTGTATTCCTTGTGCATACAGCCATTGTGTGTACACAAGACTTCAGCATAGACATAGTTTTAGCTATACATAGAGATTGCATTATTGGTCGCTATTATACAGACTAATGTACCACTTATTAACATTTTAGAAAAAAATCTGTTTACCTACTATCTATTGGTTCATACTTATTTGACATTGAACCTGTCCAACATTTTTTTCAGATTTACTTTGCTTAAAGTATGTTGTTTGTTTTTTCATGTACAGGGTGGGCCATTTATAAGGATACACCTAAATAAAATGGGAATGGTTGGTGATATCAACTTCCTGTTTGTGGCACATTAGTATATGGAAGGAGGAAAACTTTTCAAGATGGGTGGTGACTAGTGATAAGCAAGTATACTCGTTGCTCAGGTTTTCCCGAGCACGCTCAGGTGATCTCCGAGTATTTGTAAGTGCTCGGAGGTTTAGTTTTTGTTGCCTCAGCTGCATGATTTACAGCTAATAGACAGCTTGAATACATGTGGGGGTTCCCTAGCAACCAGGCAACCCCCAAAAGTACTCAGGCTTGCTAGCAGCCGTAAATCATGCAGCTGCGTCAACAAAAACTAAATCTCTGAGCACTTACAAATACTCGGAGACCACCCAAGCATGCTCGGGAAAACCCGAGCAACGAGTACACTCGCTCATCAATAGTGGTGACCATGGCAGCCATTTTGAAGTTGGCCATTTTGGATCCAACTTTATTTTTTCCAATGGGAAGAGGGTCATGTGACATATCAAACTTATTGAGAATTTCACAAGAAAAAAAAAACAATGGTGTGCTTGGTTTAATGTAACTTTATTCTTTCATGAGTTATTTACAAGTTTATGACCACTTATAAAATGTGTTCAAAGTGCTGCCCATTGTGTTGGATTGTCAATGCAACCCTCTTCTCCCACTCTTGATACACTGATAGCAACATTGCAGAAGAAATGCTAGCACCGGCTTCCAGAATCCGTTTGTTTCAGATGCGGCAAACCTTGTATCTTCACAGCATAGACAATTGCTTTCAGATGACCCCAAAGATAAAAGTCTAAGGGGGTCAGATTGGGAGACCTTGGTGGCCATTCAACTGGCCCACAATGACCATTATGATGATGTGTTTCCCTCTTTATGCACTGAAGATGGCATGATCCCTGAGTTTTTCCAGCAAGATGGTGCACCACCACATTATGGGTGTCAGGTCCGAGTATTCTTACATGAACAGTTTCCTGGAAAGTGGATTGGTCATCGTGAGCCAGTTGAATGGTGGTAAAGTACAAGTACAAGAGGGATGTCTTTTTCTTGACCACCATACACGGTGATGGCAGTGCTCTCGGCACTGTATGAGGTACCTCCGCACAGGTCAGCAAACTGACCTGTGTACTTGGGTACAACAAAAACATGGGGGCGTTGATCTCTCTGATCAACTCCTCAAACCGTACAGTGCTTTGAGAAAGGCCAAGGTTTGGTACAAAAAGCTGGCCGTGCACATCATACAGATGGCAATGCTCAACGCTTTCCTGCTGTCACGATGTGCAGGCCACACCAATAAGTCGTACCTTCAGTTCCAGGAGGTAGTGATTAAGGCCCTGATATTTGGTACTCAGGAAGGAGCAGACCCCAGTACTTGCGGAACTGAAGGTACTCGTATCGTACCAGGCCAGCATTTCCCAGGGTAGGTCCCACAAACTGGAAAAAAAAGGTAAGTCGCAAAAAAGGTGCCAAGTGTGTTACAAAAGTGGGATAAGCAAATAAGCAAGGACACCATTTATCAATGCGATACCTGCCTCGAAAAACCTGGCCTGTGTATCAAAGAATTCTTCAAACTGTACCACACCTTCATGCACTTCTAATTTACTTAAATGTACATAAAAGGAATCAGTAGACTAGTTAAAAAAGGGGCAGTTGTTGGGCATTGCCACTGTTTAAGCACATCTAGATAAGTTCCTTGGGGGTCTAGTTTCCCAAATGGGGTCATTTGGGGGGGGGGGGGGGATTTCTACTGTTTAGGCACATCAGGGGCTCTGCAATCAGAACATAATGCCAGCAGACCATTCCATCAAAGTCTGCATTAAGTCACTACTTCCCTTCTGAGCCCTGACGTGTGCGCAAACAGTAGTTTGCTCCCACATATGGGGTACCAGCAATCTCAGGACAAATTAGACAACAACTTTTCGGGTTCAATTTCTCTTGTTACCCTTGGGAAAATAAAAAAATTGGGGACTAAAAGATCATGTTTGTGGAAAAAATATTATTTTCACGCCCAGGCATTATAAACTTTAGTGAAACACTTGGGGGATCAAAGTGCTCACCACACATCTAGATAAGTTCCTTGGGGGGGTATAGTTTCCAAAATGGGGTCTAATTCTTCCTGTTACCCTTGGAAAAATAAAAAACTGGGGGCTAAAAAATCATTTTGTGGAAAAAAAATGTTTGTTTTTTTCACAGCTGGGCATTATAAACTTTAGTGAAACACTTGGGGGTTCAAAGTTCTCACCACACATCTAGATAAGTTCCTTATGAGGTTTAGTTCCAAAAACATGGTCACTTGTGGGGGGTTTCTATTGTTTAGGCACATTAGGAGCTCTGCAAACAGAGAATGATGGCTGCAGACCATTCCATCAAAGTTTGCATTGCACTTGTTGGGGGTTTCTACTGTTTAGGTACATCATGGGCTCTCCAAACGCAACATGGCGTCCAATCTCAATTCCAGCCAATTTTGGTTTGAAAAAGTCAAACGGCGCTCCTTCCCTTCTGAGTCCTGCTGTGCGCCCAAACAATGGTTTTCCCCAACATATAGGGTATCGGCATACTCAGAAGGAATTGCACAACAACTTTATCTGTCCATTTTCCTCTTTTACCCTTGTGAAAATAAAAAAATTGTTGTTAAAATATCATTTTTGTGACTAAAAAGTTAAATCTTCATTTTTTCTTTGGCCCACCAGGGCAAGTGGGAAAAGCCAGGCAAAGCGAAGAATTGGCACATCTAATAGATGCGCCTACTCTGGAGCGGCTGCAGGTTGCTTTTTTAGGCTGGGGGGCATTATCCATGGCCCCTTACTAGTCTGAAAATACCAGCGCCCAGCTGTTTGTATTAGCTTGGCTGGTTGTCAAAAATGATATTTTGTTAAAAAATGGCATGGAACCACCCAATTCTTGATAACAAGACATGATAAAGCTGAAAGCTGAGGGTTGCAGTCCACAGCTGTCAGTTTTACCTGCAATGGTTATTTCAAAATAGAGGAGACCCCAGGTCAATTTTCTTTTCTTTTTTTTATTTATTTATTGCACAGGGGCCAGATGATGTTTGCTCCCATCAGTGATGCCTGCTCTCGCAGTTATCAGTGACAGCAGGCCTAGGTTGAGGAGAATAGTACTCTCTCATCAACCGACACATGTTACCTCCAGTAACCTTTTCACCACTGGTCACAACTGCTGGCTCACACTGTCATCTGACAGCTTGGGAACCGCAGATCTCTGACTGGCGGTAATGATTTTACTGGTGATCAGAGCCCATGTTTGTCGTGCTTTCATGCAGATGACAGAGTGGCAAACAGCAAATGTTTGGGCCCCCATTCATGAAAATGGGGTTTGGGTTCGGCTACCGTTCTGGCACACTAACCGATCTTTTTTAGATGTTTGGCTGGACTGGGAAATCCATGGGTTCGCCCATCACTACTTATGCAACAATAGGGGGTGCAACCACTGGGACGGATTGACGGAACAGTACAGTTTTATCTCTGTTAAAACGGAGCAGCAGCTCCATTTTTTACCTATGAGACTACAAAGCGCCATAAAGAGAGTCGCAGCAGCCAGGCACATGCTCTGCTTCTTCATTCTAGTCTTTTGAGATCATAGCGGCTATAAGGCCTCATTCAGACATCAGTATGTGTTTTGTGTTTTTCATGGATAGAACGCATACATATTATATTCTTTCATTTTTTACTACGGCTTTTTGTTTGGTAATAGGTAGTAAGTACCTGGCAGATAAAAATGCTAGTGGACGGTTGATGAGTTAATCAACTATTTAGTTAGGGGTTTTGGCAGAACCTTTGAGTTTCGGTGATTTCAGTTTTGGTGAAGCATTTATTAAGGTATTTTATTAAAGTTGTGTTTTGGTTATAAAAATCTTTAAAGAAGCACACCCATCAAAGTTTTAATCCTCTTAATATATTGCAGTGATCATATTATAAAGAACTATGTACTTACAATTGCTCATTTTGCCTTTCTACCCAGCTAATTTTCCATTAGGTCTATGGCATCACAGGAATGAAACCTGACTAGCTGAATCCTTCTCAGCTCTATCTAGAAACAGGAAATCTCTCTTCACTGCATGATTCATTAGAACTACAATTGTACCTCACTCACAAAAGAAAAGAAGGAAAAGAGATAAAAAGCAAGGGGCTGTAAGCAGCTGGGTCAGGAGTTAAGAAGGTGGTGTAGCTGGGTGTTGTGAATTCTGTTGTTGAGCTCCCTCCTGTGGTCATGAATGGTACTTCGGTGAGTTCGGTCCGTGGGCCCCCTCTGGTGGCTGTGAGTGGAGCTGCTGCTTCTGAGGTTCCTTACACAGGTGACGTGGTTTATCCTTTGGTTGGCTTCTCTATTTAACTCCACTCAGATCGTTTCTCCATGCCAGCTGTCAATGTTTTAGCATTGGTTCAGTTCGCTCCTGGATCTGTCTGGTGTCCTGTCTTCTCCTGCAGAAGCTAAGTTCCTGATTGTTATTATTGTTCTTGTTTCTTTGTCCAGCTGGTTATCTTGATTTTGTCTTGCTAGCTGGAAGCTCTGGGATGCAGGGTGGCACCCCCGCACCGTGAGTCGGTGCGGAGGACCCTTTTGCACACTCTGCGTGGTCTTTTGTAGGTTTTTGTGCTGACCACAAAGATTCCTTTCCTATCCTCTGTCTATTTAGTAAGTCTTGCCTCCCTTTGCTGAACCCTATCTCATTTCTGCGTTTGTGACTTTCATCTTTACTCACAGTCATTACATGTGGGGGGCTGCCTATTCCTTTGGGGAATTTCTCTGAGGCAAGGTAGGCTTTATTTTCTTCTTTAGGGCTAGCTAGCTCTTAGGCTGTGACGAGGCGCATAGGGAGCGTCAGGAGCGCTCCACGGCTATTTCTAGTGTGTGCGATAGGATTAGGGCTTGCGGTCAGCAGAGCCCCACATCCCAGGGCTATCAGGTCGGGTGCTCCTAACCACCAGGTCATAACAGTACAGCTGGACCGAAGTATTAATGCATCTCAATAGAGGGATAAGAGAAGTTCTGAGACAATTTTTTTTTTCTTTGCACTGTGTTTTGTCTTTCTTTTCCCCTAGACCTTTGGGTGGTTCAGGAGACAGGTGTAGAGATGGACATTCAAGGTCTGTCCTCTGGTGTGGATCATCTCACTGCAAGGGTACAAAACATTCAAGATTTTGTGGTTCAGAATCCGATGTTAGAGCCTAGAATTCCTACTCCTGATTTATTTTCTGGAAATAGATCTAAGTTTCTGAATTTCAAAAATAATTGTAAACTGTTTCTAGCTTTGAAACCACGCTCCTCTGGTGACCCCGCTCAACAAGTAAAAATCATTATTTCTTATTACGTGGTGACCCTCAAGACTGGGCATTTTCCCTTGCGCCAGGAGATCCTGCATTGCGTGATGTTGATGCGTTTTTTCTGGCGCTAGGATTGCTTTATGATGAACCAAATTCCGTGGATCAGGCAGAGAAAATCTTGCTGGCTTTGTGTCAGGGTCAGGATGAGTAGGAGGTGTACTGTCAGAAGTTTAGAAAGTGGTCTGTGCTTACTCAGTGGAATGAATGTGCCCTGGCGGCAATTTTCAGAAAGGGTCTTTCTGAAGCCCTTAAGGATGTCATGGTGGGATTTCCCACGCCTGCTGGTCTGAATGAGTCTATGTCATTGGCCATTCAGATCGATCGGCGCTTGCGTGAGCGCAAAGCTGTGCACCATTTGGCGGTGTTCTCTGAGAATAGACCTGAGCCTATGCAGTGTGATAGAACTTTGACCAGAGCTGAACGACAAGAACACAGACGTCGGAATGGACTGTGTTTTTACTGTGGTGACTCCACTCATGCTATCTCCGATTGTCCTAAGTGCACTAAGCGGTTTGCTAGGTCTGCCACCATTGGTACGGTACAGTCAAAATTTTTTTTGTCCGTTACTCTGATTTGCTCTCTGTCGTCATATTCTGTTATGGCATTTGCGGATTCAGGCGCTGCCCTGAATTTGATGGACTTGGAGTTTGCCAGGCGCTGTGGTTTTTCCTTGGAGCCCTTGCAGCATCCTATTCCATTGAGAGGGATTGATGCTACGCCTTTGGCCAAGAATAAACCTCAATACTGGACGCAATTGACCATGTGCATGGCTCCTGCACATCAGGAGGATATTCGCTTTTTGGTGTTGCATAATCTGCATGATGTGGTCGTTTTGGGGTTGACATGGCTACAGGTCCATAATTCAGTGTTGGATTGGAAATCTATGTCTGTGTCCAGCTGGGGTTGTCAAGGGGTACATGGTGATGTTCCATTGTTGTCAATTTCACCCTCCACTCCTTCTGAAGTCCCTGAGTTTTTATCAGATTACCGGGATGTATTTGAGGAGCCCAAATCCGGTGCCCTACCTCCTCATAGAGACTGCGATTGTGCTATTAATTTGATTCCCGGTAGTAAGTTTCCTAATCTGTCTGTGCCAGAGCACGCTGCTATGCGGAGTTATATAAAGGAATCCTTGGAGAAGGGTCATATTCGCCCGTCGTCGTCACCATTGGGAGCAGGGTTCTTTTTTGTGGCCAAGAAGGATGGCTCTTTAAGACCTTGTATTGATTACCGCCTTCTTAATAAGATCACAGTCAAATTTCAGTATCCTTTACCGCTCATGTCTGATCTGTTTGCTCGAATGAAGGGGGCTAGTTGGTTCACCAAGATAGATCTTCGAGGGGCGTATAATCTGGTGCGAATTAAACAGGGCGATGAATGGAAAACAGCATTTAATACGCCCGAGGGCCATTTTGAGTACCTGGTTATGCCATTCGGGCTTTCTAATGCTCCATCTGTGTTTCAGTCCTTTATGCATGACATCTTCTGAGAGTACCTGGATAGATTCATGATTGTATATTTGGATGACATTTTGGTCTTTTCGGATGATTGGGAGTCTCATGTGAAGCAGGTCAGAATGGTGTTCCAGGTTCTTCGTGCTAATTCCTTGTTTGTGAAGGGGTCTAAGTGTCTCTTTGGAGTTCAGAAGGTTTCATTTTTGGGTTTCATTTTTTCCCCTTCTACTATCGAGATGGACCCTGTTAAGGTCCAGGCCATTTATGATTGGACTCAGCCGACATCTGTGAATAGCCTACAGAAGTTCCTGGGCTTTGCTAATTTTTACCGTCGCTTCATCGCTAATTTTTCTAGTGTTGCTAAACCGTTGACTGATTTGACCAAGAAAGGTGCTGATGTGGTCAATTGGTCCTCTGCGGCTGTAGAGGCTTTTCAGGAGTTGAAGCGTCGTTTTTCTTCTGCCCCTGTGTTGTGCCAGCCAGATGTTTCGCTTCCGTTTCAGATCGAGGTTGATGCTTCTGAGATTGGAGCAGGGGCTGTTTTGTCGCAAAGAATTTCTGATGCCTCGGTAATGAAACCATGTGCCTTCTTTTCTAGAAAATTCTCGCCTGCTGAGCGCAATTATGATGTTGGCAACCGAGAGTTGTTGGCCATGAAATGGGCATTCGAGGAGTGGCGACATTGGCTTGAAGGAGCTAAACATCGCGTGGTGGTCTTGACGGATCACAAGAATTTGACTTATCTCGAGTCTGCCAAACGGTTAAATCCTAGACAGGCTCGATGGTCGCTTTTTTCTCCCGTTTTGATTTTGTGGTTTCATAACTTCCGGGATCTAAGAATGTGAAGGCTGATGCCCTGTCAAGGAGTTTTGTGCCTGACTCTCCGGGTGTTCCGGAGCCGGCGGGTATTCTTAAAGAGGGGGTAATTTTGTCTGCCATCTCCCCTGATTTGCGGTGCGTGCTGCAGAAGTTTCAGGCTGATAGACCTGACCGTTGTCCTACGGAGAAACTGTTTGTCCCTGATAGATGGACAAGTAGAGTTATCTCTGAGGTTCATTGTTCGGTGTTGGCTGGTCATCCTGGAATCTTTGGTACCAGAGATTTGGTGGCTAGATCCTTTTGGTTGCCTTCTTTGTCACGGGATGTGCGTTCTTTTGTGCAGTCCTGTGGGACTTGTGCTCGGGCTAAGCCCTGCTGTTCTCATGCCAGTGGGTTGCTTTTGCCCTTGCCGGTCCCGAAGAGGCCCTGGACGCATATTTCCATGAATTTTATTTCTGATCTCCCTGTTTCTCAAAGGATGTCGGTCATTTGGGTGGTTTGTGATCGCTTCTCTAAGATGGTCCATTTGGTACCCTTGTCTAAATTGCCTTCCTCCTCTGATTTGGTGCCATTGTTTTTCCAGCATGTGGTTCGTTTGCATGGCATTCCGGAGAACATCGTCTCGGACAGGGGTTCCCAGTTTGTTTCAAGGTTTTGGCGGTCCTTTTGTACTAAGATGGGCATTGATTTGTCTTTTTCTTTGGCTTTCCATCCTCAGACTAATGGCCAAACCGAACGAACTAATCAGACTTTGGAGACATATCTGAGATGCTTTGTTTCTGCTGATCAGGATGATTGGGTGTCCTTTTTGCCTTTGGCTGAGTTCGCCCTTAATAATCGGGCCAGCTCGGCTACTTTGGTTTCTCCTTTTTTCTGCAATTCTGGTTTCCATCCTCGTTTCTCTTCAGGGCAGGTTGAGCCTTCGGACTGTCCTGGTGTGGATACTGTGGTGGACAGGTTGCAGCAGATTTGGACTCATGTGGTGGACAATTTGACATTGTCCCAGGAGAAGGCTCAACGTTTCGCTAACCGCCGGCGCTGTGTTGGTCCCCGACTTCGGGTTGGGGATTTGGTTTGGTTGTCATCTCGTCATGTTCCTATGAAGGTTTCCTCTCCTAAGTTTAAGCCTCGTTTCATTGGGCCATATAAGATTTCTGAAATTCTTAATCCTGTGTCATTTCATTTGGACCTTCCAGCTTCCATAATGTGTTCCATAGGTCATTGTTGCGGAGATACGTGGCGCCTATGGTTCCCTCCGTTGATCCTCCTGCCCCGGTGTTGGTCGAGGGGGAGTTGGAGTATGTGGTGGAAAAGATCTTGGATTCTCGTGTTTCGAGACGGAAACTCCAGTACCTGGTCAAGTGGAAGGGTTATGGTCAGGAGGATAATTCCTGGGTTTTTGCCTCTGATGTTCATGCTGCCGATCTAGTTCGTGCCTTTCATTTGGCTCATCCTGATCGGCCTGGGGGCTCTGGTGAGGGTTCGGTGAGCCCTCCTCAAGGGGGGGGTACTGTTGTGAATTCTGTTGTCGAGCTCCCTCCTGTGGTCATGAATGGTACTTCGGTGAGTTCGGTCCGTGGGCTCCCTCTGGTGGCTATGAGTGGAGCTGCTGCTTCTGAGGTTCCTTACACAGGTGACGTGGTTTATCCTTTGGTTGGCTTCTCTATTTAACTCCACTCAGATCGTTTCTCCATGCCAGCTGTCAATGTTTTAGCATTGGTTCAGTTCGCTCCTGGATCTGTCTGGTGTCCTGTCTTCTCCTGCAGAAGCTAAGTTCCTGATTGTTATTATTGTTCTTGTTTCTTTGTCCAGCTGGTTATCTTGATTTTGTCTTGCTAGCTGGAAGCTCTGGGATGCAGGGTGGCACCCCCGCACCGTGAGTCGGTGCGGAGGACCCTTTTGCACACTCTGCGTGGTCTTTTGTAGGTTTTTGTGCTGACCGCAAAGATTCCTTTCCTATCCTCTGTCTATTTAGTAAGTCGTGCCTCCCTTTGCTGAAACCTATTTCATTTCTGCGTTTGTGACTTTCATCTTTACTCACAGTCATTACATGTGGGGGGCTGCCTATTCCTTTGGGGAATTTCTCTGAGGCAAGGTAGGCTTTATTTTCTTCTCTAGCGCTAGCTAGCTCTTAGGCTGTGATGAGGCGCATAGGGAGCGTCAGGAGCGCTCCATGGCTTTTTCTAGTGTGTGCGATAGGATTAGGGCTTGCGGTCAGCAGAGCTCCCACATCCCAGAGCTCGTCCTGTATGAGTTTAACTATCAGGTCGGGTGCTCCTAACCACCAGGTCATAACAGCTGGGCTGCCACGGACTTTTTTGTGATGTAAGATTATAGTTCTTATGATGACTGATGTCAGAAGGATTGAGCTAGACATCATGGAAAACAGAAGAAGTAACTTGGTAGAAGAGCAAAATGAGCAATTGTAAGTTCACAGTGCTATATAATATGATCGTTGCAATATATTTATGTAACACCTGCAGTGATACCTAAGTGTACGGAGACTGCTGCTGGGATTACACAGACATACACAGCAGCTGACATTAATCACTCTCTCACTGCACTACCCTGGACTACAATTCCCAGCAGACCGTGCTCCTCTCTGCATCATAGGGGAGGAGGAGCAGCAGAGGAAGGGACTGATTGGCTGAGCAGCAGGTTGGAGAACAAGGTAGAGCTTGCAGCTGGGGGAGCATTGTATGCAATCCTCCATGTCATACATGTGAGAGTCTGATCCTGGAGAGCAGGGGACAGCGGAGTAACTGCTAATCGCCCAACTGCTCAGTGTGTGAGGGGAGAAGATAATCCTGCAGCCAAACCACATCTGCAGACCACCCAGGTTACCAGGAGATGTCCCCCATCACCTGGCTTAATTAAGGGTGCAAGTCTACAACCCAACCCTTGTATCTCCGGCATTCGGACCCAGCAGCTCCAAGCTGGATCTCTGTGTGACCCCCAAACCTGCTAGATCAAGGAGTGATTAGCTATTTCTAGGACTTATGGTTCCACACTTGAGGGGTTAACAAGAGAACTGTTGCTGGGGGCATTTTCTTACTATTGTACTACATGCACCAATTGTTTCTGTAAAGCATGCCACCAACAGCGGCAACTGTTCTCCATTGTTGGACTGTGTTACTGGCACTCCTGCAGCCATTAATGGGTGTTATTGGGAGTGTGTTTGCTGTCACTTTTGAAACTGGATCATAGATTGTGTGATATATGATTTGCTGTTCCTTGTTATGCCCTGTGAATTTAACACCATCTATCCAGTAGCGTAACTACTGGAGGGGCAGAGGGGGCCACATGCAGGGGCCCACTGGGAGACATGGCCACTTTTGTCATTTGGCCGTATCTGAGTTGTCAGGGAGAGAACAGCACAATGCCGGCTCCCCTGTCTGAGAGACTCTGCACAGTGGCAGGCTAAGAACCCAATCAACCAAGCCATGGACTGCCAGAGAAAACCCAATCCAGGTATTATATAAAAAAATGCCTTTATTACATAATACTTATGGCAACAATTTAAAAGCAATATAAAAATAAAAAATCTGTACGCATAACAGGACATACGAAGTATTTCATAACATGGTATTGGCAGACCCGATAACTAAATAATAAGTCCCTTAATAGGTGAAAGCAGTGTGATCCAATATAACTCATAAAAAAAATAAATAAAGCACGAAGGAGATCATCCGAAACGCGTGTCAGGGTGCGCTATCACAGGACGAGGCAACCCTTAAAGGTATATACCTGCAATTTTCTTGAGTTCCTCCCAGCACATAGCACTTTGTGAAGATTTAAGCACATGGTTTTCTTGTTTACTGATTTACAGCACATTGCACTTTATATATTACTAGCTGAAGAGCCCGGCGTTGCCTGGGCATAGTAAATATCTGTGGTTAGTTATAGCACGTCACTTCTCTTATTTTCCCATCACGCCTCTCATTTTCCCAATCACATCTTTAATTTTACCCCTCACATCTCTCATTTTCTCCCTCACACCTCTCATTTTCTCCCTCACTCCTCTCATTCCCGCCTAACACTTGTCATTTCGACCTCACATCTGTCATTTTCCGATCACTACACTATTTTCCCTCACTCCTCTCATTTTGCACTCACACCTTTTCATTTTCACCTCACACCTCTCATTTTCACCTCAGTATATACATGTTTGTCATCTCCCTTATATATAGTATACACCTGTATGTCATCTCCTGTATACAGTATATACCTGTATGTCATCTCCCCTGTATATAGTATATACCTGCTGTGTGTCATCTCCCCTGTATATAGTATATACCTGTATGTCATCTCCTCCTATATATAGTATATACCTGTATGTCATCTCCTCCTATATATAGTATATATCTGTATGTCATCTCCTCCAATATATAGTATATACCTGTATGTCATCTCCTTCTATATATAGTATATACCTGTATGTCATCTCCTTCTATATATAGCATATACCTGTGTGTCATCTCCCCTGTATATAGTATACATCTGTGTGTCATCTCCTCCTGTATATAGTATATACCTGTATGTCATCTTCTATATATAGCATATACCTGTATGTCATCTCCTCCTGTATGTAGTATATACCTGTAGGTAATCTGCTCCTGTATATAGTATATACCTGTGTGTCATCTCCTCCTGTATATAGTATATACCTGTATGTCATCTCCTCCTGTATATAGTATATATCTGTGTGTCATCTCCCCTGTATATAGTATATACCTGTGTGATCTCCTGTATTAGACCTCGTTAACACGTTATTTGCTCAGTATTTTTACCTCAGTATTTGTAAGATAAATTGGCAGCCTGATAAATCCCCAGCCAACAGGAAGCCCTTCCCTGGCAGTATATACTGTATTAGCTCACACATGCACATAATAGACAGGTCATGTGACTGACAGCTGCCGTATTTCCTATATGGTACATTTGTTGCTCTTGTAGTTTGTCTGCTTATTAATCAGATTTTTATTTTTGAAGGCTAATACCAGACTTGTGTGTGTTTTAGGGCGAGTTTCGTTTGTCAAGTTGTGTGTGTTGAGTTGTGTGTGGCGACATGCATGTAGCGACTTTTGTGAGATGAGTTTTGTGTGGCAACTTTGCATGTGGCGAGTTTTGCGCGTGGTGAGTTTTGAGCGGCGACTTTTGTGTTTCGACTTTTATGTGGCGAGGTTGGTGTATGTGTGGTGAAATGTGTGCTGAGGGTGGTATATGTGTTCAAGCACGTGGTAGTGTGTGGCGCATTTTGTGTGTGTGTTCATATCCCCGTGTGTGGTGAGTATCCCATGTCGGGGTCCCACCTTAGCAACTGTACGGTATATACTCTTTGGCGCCATCGCTCTCACTCTTTAATTCCCCTCTGTTCACATCTGGCAGCTGTCAATTTGCCTCCAACACTTTTCCTTTCACTTTTCCCCATTATGTAGATAGGGGAAAAATAGTTTGGTGAATTGGAAAGCGCGGAGTTAAAATTTCACCTCACAACATAGCCTATGACGCTCTCAGGGTCCAGACGTGTGACTGTGCAAAATTTTGTTGCTGTAGCTGCGACGCTTCCAACACTTTTCCTTTCACTTTTTTCCCCATTATGTAGATAGGGGCAAAATTGTTTGGTGAATTGGAACGCGCGGGGTTAAAATTTCGCCTCACAACATAGCCTATGACGCTCTCGGGGTCCAGACGTGTGACTGTGCAAAATTTTGTGGCTGTAGCTGCGATGGTGCAGATGTCAATCCCGGACATACACACACACACACACACACATACACACATTCAGTTTTATATAGTAGATATATAAAGCTGAATGTGTGTGTGTGTGTGTGTGTATGTCCGGGATTGGCATCTGCACCGTCACAGCTGCAGCCACAAAATTTTGCACAGTCACACGTCTGGACCCTGAGAGCGTCATAAGCTATGTTGTGAGGCGAAATTTTAACCCCGCGCGTTCCAATTCACCAAACAATTTTGCCCCTATCTACATAATGGGGAAAAAGTGAAAGGAAAAGTGTTGGAGACGTCGCAGCTACAGCCACAAAATTTTGCACAGTCACACGTCTGGACCCTGAGAGCGTCATAGGCTATGTTGTGAGGTGAAATTTTAACCCCGCGCTTTCCAATTCACCAAACAATTTTGCCCCTATCTACATAATGGGGAAAAAGTGAAAGGAAAAGTGTTGGAGGCGTCGCAGCTACAGCCACAAAATTTTGCACAGTCACACGTCTCGACCCGAGAGCGTCATAGGCTATGTTGTGAGGTGAAATTTTAACCCCGCGCTTTCCAATTCACCAAACAATTTTGCCCCCATCTACATAATGGGGAAAAGTGAAAGGAAAAGTGTTGGAGGCAAATTGACAGCTGCCAGATGTGAACAAAGGGGACTTAAAGAATGAGAGCGATGGCGCCAAAGAGTATATACCGTACAGTTGCTAAGGTGGGGCCCCGACATGGGATACTCACCACACACGGGGATATGAACACACACACAAAATGCGCCACACACTACCACGTGCTTGAACACATATACCACCCTCAGCACACATTTCACCACACATACACCAACCTAGCCACATAAAAGGCGAAATACAAAAGTCGCCGCTCAAAACTCGCCACGCGCAAAACTCGCCACATGCAAAAACTAAGCTCACGCAATACTCGCCACAAGTGCAAAACTCACCTCATGGAAAACTCGCCACACGCAAAACTTGCACACGCGGAAAAATTGCCACATGCACAAAAGTTGCAACACATGCAAAAGTTGCCTCACACAAAACTTGCACATACTCAAAAGGCACCACACATAAAACTCACCACGCGCAAAACTCACCATGCGCAAAACTTGCTGCACACAACTTGCTACACTAACCTGTTACATGCAACTCAACACACAAAAAGTTGCTACACGCATGTTGCCACACAAAAGTCATCTCACAAAAGTCGCTACATGCATGTCGCCACACGCAACTCAACACACACAACTTGACAAACGAAACTCGCCCTAAAACACACACGAGTCTAGTATTATCCTTCAAAAATAAAAATCTGATTAATAAGCAGACAAACTACAAGAGCAACAAATGTACCATATAGGAAATATGGCAGCTGTCAGTCACATGACCTGTCTATTGTGTATGTGTGAGCTAATATATACTGCCAGGGGGAGGGCTTCCTGCTGGCTGGGGATTTCTCAGGCTGCCAATTTAGCTTACAAATACTGAGGTAAAAATACTGAGCAAATAACGTGTGAACGAGGTCTAATACAGGAGGAGATGACACACAGGTATATACTATATACAGGAGAGATGACACACAGGTATATACTATATAGAGGAGGAGATGACATACAGGTACATATATATACAGGAGGAGATGACATACAGGTATATACTATATACAGGAGGAGATGACACACAGGTATATACTATATACAGGAGCAGATGACCTACAGGTATATACTATATACAGGAGGAGATGACATACAGGTATATGCTATATATAGAAGATGAGATGCAGGTATATACTATATACAGGAGGAGATGACACACAGATATATACTATATACAGGGGAGATGACACACAGGTATATACTATATACAGGAGGAGATGACATACAGGTATATATTATATATAGAAGGAGATGACATTCAGGTATATACTATATATAGGGGAGATGACACACAGCAGGTATATAATATATACAGGGGAGATGACATACAGGTATATACTATATACAGGTAGGGCAGCACGGTGGCGCAGTGGTTAGCACTACAGCCTTGCAGCGCTGGAGTCCTGGGTTCTAATCCCACCCAGGACAACATCTGCAAAGAGTTTGTATGTTCTCTCCGTGTTTGCGTGGGTTTCCTCCGGGCACTCCGGTTTCCTCCCACATTCCAAAGACATACTGATAGGAATTCTAGATTGTGAGCCCAATCGGGGACAGTGATGATAATGTGTGCAAAACTGTAAAGCGCTGCGGAATATGTTAGCGCTATATAAAAACAAAGATTATTATTATTATTATTATGACATACAGATGTATACTATATATAAGGGAGATGACAAACATGTATATACTGAGGTGATGAGGTGAAAATGAGAGGTGTGAGGTGAAAATGAAAAGGTGTGAGTGCAAAATGAGAGGAGTGAGGGAAAATAGTGGAGTGATCGGAAAATCACAGATGTGAGGTCGAAATGACAAGTGTTAGGGGGGAATGAGAGGAGTGAGGGAGAAAATGAGAGGTGTGAGGGAGAAAATGAGAGATGTGAGGGGGGAAATGAAAGATGTGATTGGGAAAATGAGAGGCGTGATGGGAAAATAAGAGAAGTGAGGTGCTATAACAAACCACAGATATTTACTATGCCCAGACAACGCCGGGCTCTTCAGCTAGCATATATATATACATATATATATACTAGATTGTGGCCCGATTCTAACGCATCGGGTATTCTAGAATATGCATGTCCCCGTAGTATATGGACAATGATGATTCCAGAATTCGCGGCAGACTGTGCTGATTGGTCGAGGCAACCTTTATGACATCATCGTTGCCATGGCAACCATTATGACATCTACGTCGATACTGTGCCCGTCGCTGATTGGTCGAGGCGAATTCGCGGCAGACTGTGCCCGTCGCTGATTGGTCGAGGCAACCTTTATGACATCATCGTCGCCATGCTGTGCCCGTCGCTGATTGGTCGAGGCCTGGTGGCCTCAACCAATCAGAGACGCGGGATTTCCAGGAAAGACAGACAGACGGAAAAACCCTTAGACAATTATATATATATATATATATATATATATATATTATTTTATTAATTTTTTTATGAGCTATATTGGATCACACTTTGCTTTCACCTATTAAGGGACTTATTATTTAGTTATCGGGTCTACTGATACCATGTTATGAAATACTTTATATGTCCTGTTATGCGTACCGATTTATTATTTTTATATTGCTTTTAAATTGTTGCCATAAGGATTATGTAATAAAGGCATTTTTTTTATATAATATTGGGTTTTCTCTGGCAGTCCATAGCTTGGTTGATTGGGTTCTTCTCCTTACTTGGTGGTGGTCACCAACTTACATAGAGCACCGTGATTAGTAAATGTCATTATTAGTGTTGAGCATTCCGATACCGCAAGTATCGGGTATCGGCCGATATTTGCGGTATCGGAATTCCGATACCGAATTCCGATACTTCCCGCGTATCGGATACCGGAATCGGAAGTTTCCAGAATTCAAACTGAACGCAGCAGCCAATGAGGAATGATTGGAAGTGTGGGCACATCCTGTTTAGCATGGTGGGCATGTAAGTACTGGCAATGCTTGGATTGGCTGCTGAAATTATGTCACTCTGCACTATAAAAAACGCTGCCGCCATTTTGCGCTCACTCTGCTGTGATTTCAGTTGGGACAGGACGCTGTGTTCTAACTGAGGGCCAGTCGAGCTAGCTAATTGCTTTATTTTCCTTTCCAAAGGCTAATTTAGCAAAACGCTGTGTGTTCTTCACTGTTCACCTTGCTCTTGCCTTGCAGCGCTGTTTTAACAGCGTTCTGCAAGGTCTCTGTGTGTGTGTGTGTGTGCAGCTCACTCTGTAGTCTGTGTGCAGCCATATACCCGGTTGTATTCAGCTCAGGGGGGGTTCACACTGCCTCACACAGTTGTCCTTTTTTGCTCTTAGTGCAGCCTGCTGCACATTTTTTCTCAAATTTCCTATTAGTGTTTTTCCACCAGTCTCCAGCTCTATTGTGGAAAAACACTACATAGGATAACCTAGAGGGGGTTTTTTGGGCCTTGCAGCGCCGTTTACGGCTGTCTGCACGGTCTCCGTGTGAGCCCAGCTCGCCCTGTAGTCTGTGTGCAGCCATAGCCGGTTGGATTCAGCTCAGGGTTCGTTACTGGCTCATACCTTGAGAAAAATTTTACTTTTTTTCAAATAGTGCAGCCTGTTTAAAATTTGAAAAAAAAAATTCCTATTAGTGTCTTTCCACTCGTATCCAGCTAAATAGTGGAAAAACACTATATAGGATAACCTAGAGGAGGGTTTTTTGGCCTTGCAGCGCCGTTTACGGCTGTCTGCACGGTCTCCGTGTGAGCCCAGCTCGCCCTGTAGTCTGTGTGCAGCCATAGCCGGTTGGATTCAGCTCAGGGTTCGTTACTGGCTCATACCTAGAGAAAAATTTTACTTTTTTTCAAATAGTGCAGCCTGTTTAAAATTTGAAAAACAAAAATTCCTATTAGTGTCTTTCCACTCGTATCCAGCTAAATAGTGGAAAAACACTATATAGGATAACCTAGAGGAGGGTTTTTTGGCCTTGCAGCGCCGTTTACGGCTGTCTGCACGGTCTCTGTGTGAGCGCAGCTCGCCCTGTAGTCTGTGTGCAGCCATAGCCGGTTGGATTCAGCTCAGGGTGCGTTACTGCCTCATACCTTGAAAAACAATTTACTTTTTTTCAAATAGTGCAGCCAGTTTAAAATTTGAAAAAAAAAATTCCTATTAGTGTCTTTCCACTCGTATCCAGCTAAATAGTGGAAAAACACTATATAGGATAACCTAGAGGAGGTTTTTTTGGCCTTGCAGCGCCATTTACGGCTGTCTGCACGGTCTCCGTGTGAGCCCAGCTCGCCCTGTAGTCTGTGTGCAGCCATAGCCGGTTGGATTCAGCTCAGGGTTCGTTACTGGCTCATACCTTGAGAAAAATTTTACTTTTTTTCAAATAGTGCAGCCTGTTTAAAATTTGAAAAAAAAAAATCCTATTAGTGTCTTTCCACTCGTATCCAGCTAAATAGTGGAAAAACACTATATAGGATAACCTAGAGGAGGGTTTTTTGGCCTTGCAGCGCCGTTTACGGCTGTCTGCACGGTCTCCGTGTGATTTAAACTAGCTCTGTAGCCCGATCTGCACCAAAAAAAAAGTTAAGTTCACCAAACACAACTTAACACTTGTGTAGGCCACATTTGAAAAATAATAAAGTTTAGTCCACAATTTACAACATTAGTGTTTCTTACACCTGTTAGGAGGAGCATTTCAGGAATAAACACACTAAGGCCTTAGTACTTTTCTGCTTATCTTTATCTGTCAACCAAGATGAAGAGGGCAGGGAGTAAGGCACGTGGGCGTGGGCGCGGAGCAGGGAGAGGAGCAGGGAGAGGACGTGGTGATTCTGTGCCTGCTGCGGGCGCCGGTGACTCGTCGTCACTCAGTTTCAGCAGGGAACAGTCCTTCATGCGCAGCTTTGTCGGAGAGCGCCGTGCACCGCTGCTACGTGAAGACCAAATTGAAGCCGTTGTCGGGTGGATGGCAGCTAACGCCTCGGCATCGACTTCAGTTAGTGCCACATCCTCTCAGGCACAGAGCACTGGAGAGCAGCCATCTGTCTCTTCACCACCTGCCAAATTGGCCAGGCAGTCAGAGAGCCCAGGACAGGAGCCGTCTCTACTTCTGTTCTCTGAATCTCTTGGCTTGGAAACAGGGGGCCAGCCAAGCAGCATTGGAGAAATGGAAGAAGAGGCAGTGTGCAGTGATGCCCAAAAGCTTTATCTCTCTGACTCTGAAGAGGCAGGTGGGCCAGTGCCTCCGGTGACCACAGCGCAGTACGCATCTGATGATGAAACTCAGGTGCCGCTTTCTGATGCGTACTGTGCTGCCGAGACTACCCAGGAGGAGCAGTTGGTGGCAGAGGGTAGTGGAGATGATGAGGTCCTTGACCCATCGTGGCGTGAGGAACAGGAAGGTGGTGGGAGCAGCTCTGAGGAAGAGCTTCCCCTTACGGGCCAAAGAGGGAGAGGGAGGGGGAAGACTGCGGAGCCTGTAGCCTCCACTTTGGCACCCGTTAGGAGCCTGTCTCTTTCCAAAGCCAAAAAGGGCGCTCCCAAGACTTGCAGTGCCTGGTCCTTTTTTGACACAGTTGCAGATGACATTTGTTTTGTCAAATGCAAGCTGTGTCATCAGAAAGTAAAAAGAGGTAAAAGTGTCAGCAACCTCAATACCACAAATATGTGGAAACATGTGCGGAACAGGCACGCGGTGGAGTAACAGAAACACAGTGAAGACGTAGGCCAACCAACAGCGGCAGCTACCACCTCTTCATCTCGTGTTGCCTCTTCCTCCACTGTTGTCCAGAGACCTAGTGTAATTCCACCCACAGCACCACCTTCCCAGTCATCCTCACACTCCCAGTCTACTCTACAGCCATCGGTAGTCCAGGCATGGGAGAAAAGGCGGGCATTCTCGGCCAACCACCCCCGAGCACAGGCTCTGAATGCAGGCATTGCCAAACTGTTGTCCCTGGAAATGCTCTCGTTCAGGCTGGTGGAGACTGACAGCTTCCGTGACTTGATGGCATTGGCAGTCCCACAGTACAAGGTGCCCAGCCGCTTTTACTTCAGCAGGCAGGCTGTCCCTGCCCTGCACAGGCATGTTGAGGCAAACATAAAACATGCGCTACTGAACGCCGTCAGTAGCAAGGTCCACCTCACCACCGATGCGTGGACCAGTCAGCATGGACAGGGGCGATATGTTTCCCTCACTGCCCATTGGGTTAATGTTGTTGAGCCAGGTACAGATCGTGCGAGTGGCGCAGGACGTGTCCTGCCCACTCCAAGGATTGCAGGAATCCAGTCTGTACGCATCGACTCCTCCTCTTACACCAGTTCCTCTGATTCCTCTCTGCAGGATCCGTCACAGTCCACCTCCACATGGACCCGTGAACGTTTACCTATGACCGACATGAGCACAGCCGTGGCCAAACGTCAGCAGGCCGTCTTGAAACTAGTTTCATTGGGGCATCGGAGCCACACAGCGCAGGAGCTCTGGAATGCCATCAAGCAGGAGAGCGATGTGTGGTTACTGCCAGCGAATCTCCAGCCAGGCATGGTAGTGTGTGACAATGGCCGAAATCTGGTGGCAGCTTTGGCCCTTGGCAACCTCACTCACATCCCATGTCTGGCACATGTGCTCAATTTGGTTGTGCAGAGTTTTCTGAGGGACTATCCGGATCTTGATGCCCTGCTGCACAAGGTCCGCCTAGAGTGTGCTCACTTGTGGCGTTCCAGCTTGGCCAGATCCCACATTGCTGCTCTGCAGCGCCGATTCCGCCTTCCGGAACACCGCATCATATGTGACCTACCTACCCGGTGGAATTCCACGTTACATATGTTGGAGCGGTTGTGTGAGCAGCAGCAAGCAGTTATGGAGTACCAGCTGCATCAGGCGCAAAGAAGTCTCAGTCAGCGCCGATCAGACTTCACAACCACAGAGTGGGCCACTATGAAGGACGTCTGCCAGGTTTTGCGTCCTTTTGATTATTCCACGCGGATGGCAAGTGCAGATGATGCACTAGTCAGCATGACTGTCCCCCTTATCTGCCTGCTTCAGCAAACTTTGCAAGGGTTAAGGGATGATGTGGTGGAAGAGGTGGAGGATGAGGAGTCACCTTTTCCATCAGCTTCTAGAGAGTCAGCGCCACGTGGTTCCTCACAAAGGGGTACGCAGGGGCCAATTTGTGAGGAGGATGAGGAGGAAGAGCTCCGTCCAGAGGAGGGAGCGACACAATTGTCCAGTGGTCAGTGTGTACAGCGAGGGTGGGGTGATGACGAGCGGGCAGAGATCATGTCTCAAGCAGGGGACAGCGTTTCTGGGCCAGTTGGCACTCTGCAGCACATGGTGGATTTCATGCTGCAGTGCCTGAGAAACGACCGCCGCATCGACCACATTCTCAACATGCCTGATTATTGGGTGTTCACCCTCCTCGATCCTCGCTACCGGGACAACGTCCAAAACCTCATCCCTGCGTTGACCCGGGAGCGTAAATTGCGGGAGTACCACGACACACTGGTGAATTCCATCATCTTCTCCTGTCCAACTGAGAGGAGTGCTGCTAGTGCTTTACAAAGCAGCTCAGTGCGTCGAGGCAGTGGGGAGGCTCTGCCCAAAGAGGGAGCAGAAGCAGTGCCTCTGCCCAAGGCAAGCCCAGTATGGCACAACTCTGGCACACTTTTGTGTGCCCGCCCCAAATGTCTACACCATCACCGGCGGCTCCAGTCAGCAGGAGGCAACGGTTCCGTCAGATGGTGACAGACTACATGGCTTGCCCTCTTACTGTACTCCCAGACGGCTCTTCCCCGTTCAAGTTTTGGGTCTCTAAGCTGGATACATGGCCAGAGCTAAGCCAGTATGCATTGGAGGTGCTGGCTTGCCCTGCGGCTAGTGTCTTATCGGAACGTGTCTTTAGTGCCGCAGGTGGTGTACTAACAGACCGTCGCATGCGACTATCCTCCGATAACGTTGACCGGCTTACTTTCCTGAAAATGAACCAGGCCTGGATCTCGCAGGAATTTGCCACTCCTCTGCCTGATTAAGTAATTGGGTGTCATCCAGGTCTCCTGCTGTGTTCATCTTTCTACCACCTGAACTGCTATTCCTGGGCTCCAACACCGCCAGTTGCGGCTCAGAAGTGCAGGCTGCACAGTAAAAACATACGACCCAGTGTTATTGGGTTTCAGTAACGTCAGCTGATCCCCAGCTGTGTAGCCGGCAATGTGTCCTGCGACCGCCACGCTGGCACAACAACCTAAATGTAAGGGAACCTGTCCCCCCCCCCCCCGTCGTTTGTTACTGAAAGAGCCATCTTGTGCAGCAGTAATGCTGCACAAGGAAAAGGTAGCTCTTTTTTTTTAGCTCTTTGCACACGCAGAACTTAACACTTATAAAATGTGTTCACTGATACCGTTATACCGTCCCGGAGCTGGGACTTTCCTTCGTAATGTGACGCAGCACAGCCGTCATTCCTACCCCCTTGGTGCCATGCGCTGCCTCCTCAGCGTTGTTTTAAGCTGTCACGGAGCCTGCGCTGTTCTGTTATCCCTTGGGCATGCCCTATTTGCGCTGCCTGTCTTCTGACATAATTTGGTGTCAGGCTGGCTGCGCCTGTGCGGCCGCGCTGCCCGAGATCCCGCCTCGCAGTGTCTTCTGATTGAGTCACACTGCGGGCCTGGGATCCATGGGCATGCGCAGTGCATATCTTCCCCTCGGGCTCTCGCTCATTTCCCTCCGCCTTCTTTAGACTGTGCGCCGTCAGCTGATCCCTAGCATGCCACGGCCGTGACACCGCACAGTCTGAAGAAGAGGGAAGGAGGGGAGTGAGAGTCGAGGTTATGCACTGTGCATGCCCATGGTTCCAAGGCCCGCAGTGGGATTACGTTAGACGAGACTGCGAGGTGGTATCTGGAGCAGCGTGGACGCACAGGCACTGACAGCCTGACACCAAATTATGTCAGAAGACAGGCAGCGCTAATTGGGCATGGCCAAGGGCTAACAGAACAGCGCAGGCCGTGACAGCTTAAAACAACGCTGAGGAGGCAGCGCACGGCATCAAGGGGATAGGAATGACAGCTGTGCTGTGTCCCATTACGAAGGAAATTCGCACCTCCGGAACGGTTTAACGGTATAAAGGGACACATTTTTAGTGTTTACTTCGGTGTTTGCAAGGAGCATAATTAAAAGAGCAACCTTTTCCTTTTGCATCCTTAGTGCTGCACAAGATGGCTCTTTCAGCTACAAACGTCTTGGGGGGGGGGTTAAAGGTTCCCTTTCAACTTGCTCCAATCAGGCTTCGGCCTACACTCTGTTCCTCTGCTCCTCCTGCTGTCCCTGGGCTCTAACACCGCCAGTTGGTGCCTGGAAGTGCTGTGTGCACAGTCAACAGTCGCTCCTCTGTTATTGGGGTTCAGTAACGTCAGCTGATCCCCAGCTGTGAGTGCGGCAATACCTCCAGTCTGCTCCTCCTGCTGTCCCTGGGCTCTAACACCGCCAGTTGGTGCCTGGAAGTGCTGTGTGCACAGTCAACAGTCGCTCCTCTGTTATTGGGGTTCAGTAACGTCAGGTGATCCCCAGCTGTGTGTGCGGCAATACCTCCAATCTGCTCCTCCTGCTGTCCCTGGGCTCTAACACCGCCAGTTGGTGCCTGGAAGTGCTGTGTGCACAGTCAACAGTCGCTCCTCTGTTATTGGGGTTCAGTAACGTCAGCTGATCCCCAGCTGTGTATCCGGCAACGTGTCATGCGACCGCCACGCTGGCACAACTAAAATGTAAGGGGACCTGTCCCCCCCCCCCCTCCCCTAGGCGTTTGTTACTGAAAGAGCCACCATGTGCAGCACTAATACTGCACAAGGGAAAGGTCGCTCTTGAAATTATGCTCCTTGCAAACGCTGAACTACACACTCATGTAATGTGTCCCCTCACACCGTCCAACCGTCCCGGAGGTGGGACTTTCCTTTGTAATGTGACGCAGCACAGCCGTCATTGCTACCCCCTTGGCACCGTGCGCTGCCTCCTTAGCGTTGTTTGATTCCGTCATGGACCCTGCGCTGTTATGTTATCCCTTGGCCATGCACAGTTTGCGCTGCCCGTCCTCTGACATCATTTGTTGTCGTCCTGGCTGCGCCTGTGCGTCCACGCTGCCCGAAATCACACCTCGCAGTGTCGTCTAATGTGATCCCACAGTGGGCCTGGTATCCATGGCCATGCGCAGTGCATATACTAGCCTCTCACTCCCCTTCTTCACGCTTCTTCAGACTAGGCGGCGTCAGCTGATCCCTAATAGCATGCCACGGCCGTGACGCCGCACAGTCTGAAGAAGCAGGAAGGAGGTGAGTGAGAGGCGATGATATGCACTGCGCATGCCCATGGATCCCTGGCCCGCAGTGGGACTACATTAGATGACACTGCAAGGTTGGATCTCGGGCAGCTTGGACGCACAGGCACTGCCAGCCTGACACCTACATGATGTCAGAAGACGGGCACCGCTAACTGTGCATGGCCAAGGGATAACATTACAGCGCGGGCTCCGTGACAGAACCAAACAACGTTGAGGAGGTGGCGCCCGGCACCAAGGGGGTTGGAATGACGGCTGTGCTGTGTCACATTACAAAGGAAAGTCCCACTTCCGGGATGGTTTGACGGTGTGAGGGGACACATTATATGAGTGTGTACTTCAGCGTTTGCAAGGAGCATAATTTTCGGAGCCACCATTTTCCATGTGCAGTATTACTGCTGTACAAGATGGCTCTTTCAGCAACAAATGCCTGGGGGGGGGGTTAAAGGTTCCCTTTCAACTTGCTCCACTGCAGGCTTCGGCCTACACTCTGCTCCTCTTTGATTCCCTGGGTTTCAACACTGTCAGTTGCCACCTGGAAGTGTTGTCTACACAGAAAAAACACTAGGTGATGTGTCAGTGGGGTTCAGCACCGCCAGCTGTTCCCCTGCTGTGTAGTCGGCAACGTGTCCAGCACAAGCCACGCTGGCACAACAGAACAAAAGCTGCCACCAGTGCAGGCTTCGGCCTACACTCTGCTCCTCTCCTCCTCCTGCTGACCCTGGGCTCAAACACCGCTAGTTTTTGCCCGGAAGTGCTAGCTGCACAGAGAAAAACACCAGCCAATGTGTTAGTGGGGTTCAGCAACGCCAGCTGTTCCCCTGCTGTGTAGCCGGCAACGTGTCCTGCAAACGCCACGCAGGCACATGAACTGAAATTAAAGGGAACCTGGCCCCACCCCCCCCAGGTGTTTCTATGTATTACAGCCACCTAGTACAGCAGTACTGCTGCATTTGTACAAGGTGGCTGACTTTTTCTCCTTGCCCACGTGGAACTCAACACGTACAAAATGTGTCTCATTGAGACCATTCCACTGTCCCTGAGGTGTGACTTTCCTTTCTAATGATACGCAGCACCCCCCTTGGTAGCGTTTCCCGTCTTTTGTCATCATGGTTAGCTGGCTGCGCCTGTGCATCCGCCCTGCTAGAAACAACGCCCCTCGTTGTCATATTTATTTTGTCAGCGAGGGTGTGGTTTATGGGCACGAGCAGTGCATATGTTCGCCTGTCTTAACTCATCTCCTTCCGCCTTCTTCAGACTGTGCGGCCTCCTGGCCGTGGTAGGCGATAAGGGATCAGCTGAGGCCGCCCAGTCTGGAGCAGGTGTAAGGACATGTGTGAGCGGCAAACCTATTTACTGCACAAGGCCACGAATCCCAGCCACGCAGTGTGATTTTTTGAAAACACACTGTGGGTCTGGGATTCATGTCCATCGCTAACCGCAACGGCCGACATGAAATGAGGTCAGAAGACAGGAAGCGCTCACAGCGCATGGCCAAGGGATCACAATAGCGCAGACTCCTGTACAGCAAATAACAACGCTCATGAATCTGCGCCCAGTACCTAGGTGCAAATTTTGACACCTGTGCTGCGTCTCCTTAAAAAGACAAGTCACGCCTCCACAACTGTTTGACAGTATAATGGGCTAAATAGTGTACGTGTTTTATTCAGCGTGTGCAAGGAGCAAACCAAATAGAGCAACCTTTTACTTGTGCAGCATTAATGCTGCACAAGGTGTGGCTCTTGTACCTTGCAACACCTGAGGGGGGTTAAAGGTAACCTTTGAAATTGGTTCAACTAGGCTTCGGCCTACACTCTGCTCCTCTCCTGCTGACCCTGGGCTCAAACACCGCTAGTTTTTGCCCGGAACTGCTAGCTGCACAGAGAAAAACACCAGTCAATGTGTTAGTGGGGTTCAGCACCGCCAGCTGTTCCCCTGCTGTGTAGTCGGCATCGTGTCCAGCACAAGTCACGCTGGCACAACTGACCAAAAGCTGCCACCAGTGCAGGCTTCGGCCTACACATTGCTCCTCTCATCCTCCTGCTGACCCTGGGCTCTAACACCGCCAGTTTTTGCCCGGACATGCTAGCTGCACAGAGAAAAACACCAGTCAATGTGTCAGTGGGGTTCAGCAACGCCAGCTGTTCCCCTGCTGTGTAGCTTGCAACGTGACCTGCAAACGCCACGCAGGCACATGAACTGAAATTGAAGGGAGCCTGCCCCCCACCCCCAGGTGTTTCTATGTATAACAGCCACCTTGTACAGCAGTACTGCTGCATTTGTACAAGGTGGCTGACTTTTTCTCCTTGCCCACGTGGAACTCAACACGTACAAAATGTGTCTCATTGAGACCATTCCACTGTCCCTGAGGTGTGACTTTCCTTTCTAATGATACGCAGCACCACCCTTGTTAGCGCTGCCCGTCTTTTGACATCATTGGTTAGCTGGCTGCGCCTGTGCGTCTGCCCTGCTCGAAACAACGCCCCTCGGTGTCTTATTTTTTTGAACAGCGAGGGTGTGATTGATGGGCATGTGCAGTGCATATGTTTGCCTGTGTTCACTCATCTCCTTCCGCCTTCTTCAGACTGGGTGTCCTCATGGCCGCGGCAGGCGATAAGGGATCAGATGAGGCCGCCCAGTCTGAAGCAGGTGTAAGGACATGTGTGAGCGTCAAACATATTTACTGAACAAGGCCACGAATCCCAGCCACGCAGTGTGATTTTTTGAAAACACACTGTGGGTCTGGGATTCATGTCCATCGCTAACCGTAACGGCCGACATTAAATGAGGTCAGAAGACAGGAAGCGCTCACAGCGCATGGCCAAGGGATCACAATAGCGCAGACTCCTGTACAGCAAATAACAACGCTCAGGAATCTGCGCACAGCAGCTAGGTGTAAATTTTGACACCTGTGCTGCATCTCCTTAAAAAGACAAGTCACGCCTCCACTACTGTTTGACAGTATAATGGGCTAAATAGTGTACGTGTTTTATTCAGCGTGTGCAAGGAGCAAAATTAAATAGAGCAACCTTTGACTTGTGCATCATTAATGCTGTTCAAGGTGTGGCTCTTGTACCTTGCAACACCTGAGGGGGGGGTTAAAGGTAACCTTTGAAATTGGTTCAACTAGGCTTCGGCCTACACTCTGCTCCTCTACTCCTCCTGCTGACCCTGGGCTCAAACACCGCTAGTTTCTGCCCGGAAGTGCTAGCTGCACAGAGAAAAACACCAGTCAATGTGTTCGTGGGGTTCAGCACCGCCAGCTGTTCCCCTGCTGTGTAGTTGGCATCGTGTCCAGCACAAGCCACGCTGGCACAACCGACCAAAAGCTGCCACCAGTGCAGGCTTCGGCCTACACTCTGCTCCTCTCCTCCTCCTGCTGACCCTGGGCTCAAACACCGCCAGTTTCTGCCCGGACATGCTAGCTGCACAGAGAAAAACACCAGCCAATGTGTTAGTGGGGTTCAGCACCGCCAGCTGTTCCCCTGCTGTGTAGTCGGCATCATGTCCAGCACAAGCCACGCTGGCACAACTGACCAAAAGCTGCCACCAGTGCAGGCTTCGGCCTACACTTTGCTCCTCTCCTCCTCCTGCTGACCCTGGGCTCAAACAACGCCAGTTTCTGCCCGGACATGCTAGCTGCACAGAGAAAAACACCAGCCAATGTGTTAGTGGGGTTCAGCACCGCCAGCTGTTCTCCTGCTCTGTAGCTGGCAACGTGTCCTGCAAACGCCACGCAGGCACATGAACTGAAATTGAAGGGAGCCTGCCCCCCAGCCCCCCAGGTGTTTCTATGTATAACAGGCACCTTGTACAGCAGTACTGCTGCATTTGTACAAGGTGGCTGACTTTTTCTCCTTGCACACGTGGAACTCAACAAGTACAAAATGTGTCTCATTACAGACCATTACAATGTCCCTGAGGTGTGACTTTCCTATTTAATGACACGCAGCACCCCCATTGTTAGCGCTGCCCGTCTCCTGACATCATTGGTTGGCTGGCTGTGCCTGTGCGTCCCCCCTGCCCGACACAACGCCCCCCGTTGTCTCATATATTTTGACTGCGAGGGTGTGATTGATGGGCACGAGCAGTGCATATGTTCCCCTGTCTTCACTCCCCTCCTTCCGCCTTCTTCTGACTGTGCGGCCTCATGGCCGCGGCATGCGATAAGGGATCAGCTGAGGCCGCCCAGTCTGAAGCAGGTGTAAGGACATGTGTGAGCGGCGAACATATTTACTGCACAAGGCCACGAATCCCAGCACCGCAGTGTGACTTTAGGAAAAGCCACTGTGGGTCTGGGATTTATGGCCATCGTTAACCGCACCGGCCAACATGAAATGAGGTCATGAGACGGCCTGCACTAACAGGGTATTGCCAAGGGATAACACAAGAGCGCAGTTTCCTGTACTGCAAATAACAACGGTAAGGAATCTGCGCCCAGCACCTAGGTGTAAATTTGTACACCTGTGCTGCGTCTCCTTAAAAAGACTAGTAGTCACGCCTCCACTACTGTTTGACAGTATAATGGGCTAAATAATGTACGTGATTAATTCAGCGTGTGCACGGAGCAAAATTAAATAGAGCAACCTTTGACTTGTGCATCATTAATGCTGTTCAAGGTATGGCTCTTGTACCTTGCAACACCTGAGGGGGGGGTTAAAGGTAACCTTTGAAATTGGTTCAACTAGGCTTCGGCCTACACTCTGCTCCTCTCCTCCTCCTGCTGACCCTGGGCTCAAACACCGCTAGTTTTTGCCCGGAACTGCTAGCTGCACAGAGAAAAACACCAGTCAATGTGTTAGTGGGGTTCAACAACGCCAGCTGTTCCCCTGCTGTGTAGTCGGCAACGTGTCCAGCACAAGCCACGCTGGCACAACAGAACAAAAGCTGCCACCAGTGCAGGCTTCGGCCTACACTTTGCTCCTCTCCTCCTCCTGCTGACCCTGGGCTCAAACAACGCCAGTTTCTGCCCGGACATGCTAGCTGCACAGAGAAAAACACCAGCCAATGTGTTAGTGGGGTTCAGCACCGCCAGCTGTTCCCCTGCTGTGTAGTCGGCATCGTGTCCAGCACAAGCCACGCTGGCACAACTGACCAAAAGCTGCCACCAGTGCAGGCTTCGGCCTACACTTTGCTCCTCTCCTCCTCCTGCTGACCCTGGGCTCAAACAACGCCAGTTTCTGCCCGGACATGCTAGCTGCACAGAGAAAAACACCAGCCAATGTGTTAGTGGGGTTCAGCACCGCCAGCTGTTCCCCTGCTGTGTAGCTGGCAACGTGTCCTGCAAACGCCACGCAGGCACATGAACTGAAATTGAAGGGAGCCTGCCCCCCACCCCCAGGTGTTTCTATGTATAACAGCCACCTTGTACAGCAGTACTGCTGCATTTGTACAAGGTGGCTGACTTTTTGTCCTTGCCCACGTGGAACTCAAAACGTACAAAATGTGTCTCATTGAGACCATTCCACTGTCCCTGAGGTGTGACTTTCCTTTCTAATGATACGCAGCACCCCCCTTGGTAGCGCTTCCCGTCTTCTGACATCATTGGTTGGCTTGTTGCGCCTGTGCGTCCGCCCTGCCTGAAACAATGCTCCTCGTTGTCTTATTTTGACTGCGAGGGTGTGATTGATGGGCACGAGCAGTGCATATCTTCACCTGTCTTAACTCATCTCCTTCCGCCTTCTTCAGACTGTGCAGCCTCATGGCCGCGGCATGCGAGAAGGGATCAGCAGAGGCCGCCCAGTCTGAAGCAGGTGTAACGACGTGTGTGAGCGGCCAAAATATTTACTGCTCAAGGCCACGAATCACAGCACCGCAGTGTGACTTTATGAAAAGGCACTGTGGGTCTGGGATTTATGGCCATCGTTAACCGCACCGGCCAACATGAAATGAGGTCAAAAGACGGGCAGCTCTAACAGGGCATTGCCAAGGGATAACACATGAGCGCAGACTCCTGTACAGCAAATAACAACGCTCAGGAAGCTGCGCCAAGCACCAAGGCGTTATTTTGGACACCTGTGCTGCGTCTCCTTAAAAAGCCAAGTCACGCATCCACTACAGTTTGACTGTAGAATGGGCTAAATTGTGTACGTCTTTCATTCAGCGTGTGCAAGTAGACAAATTAATAGAGCAACCTTTCACTTGTGCAGCATTAATACTGCACAAGGTGTGTCTCTTGTACTTTGTAACACCTGAGGGGGGGTTAAAGGTTTCCTTTGAAATTGGTTCAAATAGGCTTCGGCCTACACTCTGCTCCTCTCCTCCTCCTCCTGCTTCAACACGGCCTCTAACATCGCTAGTTTTTGACCGCAAGTGCTAGCTGCACAGAGAAAAACACACGCCATTGTGTTAGTGGGGTTCAGCAACGCCAGCTGTTCCCCCACTGTGTAGCCGGCAAAGTGTCCTGCAAACGCAACGCAGACACAAAGCTGCCTCCAGTGCAGGCTTCGGCCTACACTCTGCTCCCCCTGCTTACTCTTAGCTCCAACACCGCTAGTTGGGGCTCTAGGAAGACAATCTTTAATAGGCAACGCATCTGGGTTCCAGCAACGCCAGCTGGTTCTCGGCAGTGTTTTTGACACAGGTACTCCCTCGTGCCAAGCCTGGTTTCAGCACCGTCAGCTGTTTCCGGGTTGTGTCAAGCTCACTGAGACGCCTATGCTTGCCCCATCGTGGTGCGGTCGGGTTAGCCAACTCCAGGGTGCCTCCAGTTTAGGAGCTTCCTATGTGGGCTGCGTGAACTGGTAGTCAAGGCTGGTTCTGTAGTGCCAGTAGGCCCAGCTCCCCCTGTAGGACTGTTGGGGTTCGGTAACTGCGGCTGCCTCGCGGCCTAGCTGTTCTCTCCTCTCCTGTGGGCCTTGGGGTCCACCACCTGGTTCCAGCACCGTCAGCTGGTTCCAGGCCGAGCCTTTGGCTTAGGTGCCTCCTCCTGGGTATCCGAGTTCCGCCAACGTCAGGCGGTCCTTGGTAGTGCTTTTAAGCGCGGGCACCTACAGCTTAGTAACCGGGTTCCAGCACCGCCAGCTGGTCCTCTTTCGTGCCATTGGCTCTTGCACACTGGGGCAACGCATCTGGGTTCCAGCAACGCCAGCTGGTTCTCGGCAGTGTTTTTGACACAGGTACTCCCTCGTGCCAAGCCTGGTTTCAGCACCGTCAGCTGTTTCCGGGTTGTGTCAAGCTCACTGAGACGCCTATGCTTGCCCCGTCGTGGTGCGGTCGGGTTAGCCAACTCCAGGGTGCCTCCAGTTTAGGAGCTTCCTATGTGGGCTGCGTGAACTGGTAGTCAAGGCTGGTTCTGTAGTGCCAGTAGGCCCAGCTCCCCCTGTAGGACTGTTGGGGTTCGGTAACTGCGGCTGCCTCGCGGCCTAGCTGTTCTCTCCTCTCCTGTGGGCCTTGGGGTCCACCACCTGGTTCCAGCACCGTCAGCTGGTTCCAGGCCGAGCCTTTGGCTTAGGTGCCTCCTCCTGGGTATCCGAGTTCCGCCAACGTCAGGCGGTCCTTGGTAGTGCTTTTAAGCGCGGGCACCTACAGCTTAGTAACCGGGTTCCAGCACCGCCAGCTGGTCCTCTTTCGTGCCATTGGCTCTTGCACACTGGGGCAACGCATCTGGGTTCCAGCAACGCCAGCTGGTTCTCGGCAGTGTTTTTGACACAGGTACTCCCTCGTGCCAAGCCTGGTTTCAGCACCGTCAGCTGTTTCCGGGTTGTGTCAAGCTCACTGAGACGCCTATGCTTGCCCCGTCGTGGTGCGGTCGGGTTAGCCAACTCCAGGGTGCCTCCAGTTTAGGAGCTTCCTATGTGGGCTGCGTGAACTGGTAGTCAAGGCTGGTTCTGTAGTGCCAGTAGGCCCAGCTCCCCCTGTAGGACTGTTGGGGTTCGGTAACTGCGGCTGCCTCGCGGCCTAGCTGTTCTCTCCTCTCCTGTGGGCCTTGGGGTCCACCACCTGGTTCCAGCACCGTCAGCTGGTTCCGGGCCGAGCCTTTGGCTTAGGTGCCTCCTCCTGGGTATCCGAGTTCCGCCAACGTCAGGCGGTCCTTGGTAGTGCTTTTAAGCGCGGGCACCTACAGCTTAGTAACCGGGTTCCAGCACCGTCAGCTGGTCCTCGGTCGTGCCATTGGCTCTTGCACACTGGGGCAACGCATCTGGGTTCCAGCACCGCCAGCTGGTTCTCGGCAGTGTTTTTGTCACAGGTACTCCCTCGTGCCAAACCTGGTTTCAGCACCGTCAGCTGTTTCCGGGGTGTGTCAAACTCGCTGAGACGCCTATGTTTGCCCCGTCGTGTTGCAGTCGGGTTAGCCAACTCAAGGGTGCCTCCAGTTTAGGAGCTTCCTATGTGGGCTGCGTGAACTGGTAGTCAAGGCTGGTTCTGTAGTGCCAGTAGGCCCAGCTCCCCCTGTAGGACTGTTGGGGTTCGGTAACTGCGGCTGCCTCGCGGCCTAGCTGTTCTCTCCTCTCCTGTGGGCCTTCGGGTCCACCACCTGGTTCCAGCACCGTCAGCTGGTTCTCGGCAGTGTCTTTTGCTCTTGTACCTTCTGCTCCCCATCCTGGTTCCAGTACCGTCAGCTGGTTCCGGGCAGAGCCTTTGGCTTAGGTGCCTCCTTCTGGGTATCCAAGTTCCACCAACGTCAGGTGGTCCTTGGTAGTGCTTTCAGGCACGGGTACCTCCTGCTTAGTAACCGGGTTCCAGTAACGTCAGCTGGTCCTCGGTAGTTCCATTGGCTCTTGGACCTTCGGCTACCCATCCGGGTTCCAGTACCGTCAGCTGGTTCTCGGCAGTGTCTTTTGCTCTTGTACCTTCTGCTCCCCATCCTGGTTCCAGTAACGTCAGCTGGTTCCGGGCAGAGCCTTTGGCTTAGGTGCCTCCTTCTGGGTATCCGAGTTCCGCCAACGCCAGGCGGTCCTTGGTAGTGCTTTTTAGCACGGGTACCTCCTGCTTAGTAACCGGGTTCCAGTAACGTCAGCTGGTCCTCGGTAGTTCCATAGGCTCTTGAACCTTCGGGTAGCCATCCGAGTTCCAGTTCCATCAGCTGGTTCTTGGCATTTTCTCAGCCTTCTTGTACCTTCTGCTACATTTCCAAGTTTAAGACCCTAAAGTCGACGACCCGGAAGACCACCCCGATGACGACGACCCGGAAGACCACCCCGATGACGACGACGACCCGGAAGACCACCCCGATGACGACGGCGGAGACGACGACGGCGGAGACGACGACGGCTGAGACGACGACGGCGGAGATGACGACACTGGAGACGACGACCCTGGAGACGACGACATGGAAGACCGAGAAGCAGAAGAACAAGAGGCTGCAGAACAAAGAGCAGAAGAACATTAAGCATAAGACTTAATATCAGAGCAAAAGATATTATCTAAATTATATGCAGAAGAAGACTAAGCAGTGTATGGGGGTGAGTCCGTTCCTCCTCGTGGTGCCCCTGGATAAAGCCTGATGCTGCAGGCCAAACTGAACGCGGACAAATGTAACTTTTGTGACTGGCAGAACGGAAGGTGTAATCTTCCAACTTTTATAGATAACAACTACGGGAATGCCTGTCACAAATGAGAATATGATGAAGAAGTAGAATAGGAAGAATAATAACAGTGGAATAAAAAGAATATGTAGAATAGGAAGAATAATAATAGTTGAATAAAATGAATATGAAGAATGTAATAAAAAAAAAAAATAGGTAGAAGATGAAGAAGAAGATGAATAAGGTGAAGAAGAAGTTGATGTCAAAGATGCTGATGATGATGAAGATGAAAGTGTGGGAAAAGTAAAAAAAAAAAAGAAAAAAAAGAAGGGGAAGGGCGTGGAATAGTGAAACATCAATATCTGACAAAATAAAAAAAAATTTACATACTCAATATCTTTTTCACTCCGAACGTCTTTAAAGAAAAAAAAACCATGCTATTCTATTTGATTGGGCTAAACCTCATTGCCTTTAATGTCTCCGCCACCTCCCACAATACATCCTACATTATTCTTAGTTGTTTTCCTTGATGTAGAATGAACCTACAAGGAAAGAAAGGGTTTATTTTAATTCCGATATTTTGGTCCCATTGACTTGCATTGGGATCGGGTATCGGTATCGGCGATATCCGATATTTTTTGAATATCGGCCGATCCCAACCGATACCGATACTTTCCGATATCGGAAGGTATCGCTCAACACTAGTCATTATCATTTGTTTTTGATTGTACGGAAATATTTTTATTGATCTGTGGTGTCTCTGTGTTTTAACATTATACAGTGGCAGGCTGCAGAGCCTGTCTGTGCAGTGTACAGTGCTGCTGTCTCACTGGAGGAGCTGTTTCCTGGCTGGAAGCAGCTGCAGTTTCTGCCATGCAGGCTCTGGTTGTCTCAGCCACACTGGGTCCTAGTGCCCTCTGTGTGCATTAAACCAGACACTTCCTGGTCCTGCATCAGTCAGTGCCTGCAAACTTAATTGGTAAGTGGGGATGGAATTTATTAAATTCATTCTGATCATGCATGTCATGGTTACTGTGGGATGAATGTGAGAGGATAGGGGTATTGTGAGGCAGGGGGGACAGGGCACGGGGTGAATGTGAGAGGATGGGGGCATTGTGGGGAGGGGTACAGGGCACTGGGGGTGAATGTGAGAGGATGGGATATTGTGAGGCTAGGGCACTGTGGGAGATAATGTGAGGATGGGGTATTGTGGGGGCTGAAGTGGGGGACAGGTGACAGAGCACTGGGGTGAATGTGAGAGGATGGGGGTACTGTGGGGGCTGAAGTGGGGGAGAGGCGACAGAGCACTGGGGTTAATGTGAGAGGATGGGGGTATTGTGGGTGTTGAGATGTGGGAGGGGGACAGGGAACTGGGGGTCAATGTGAGGATGGGGTATTGTGAGTGAGGGCGGCTCAGGGCACTGGTGGTAAATGTGAGAAGATGGGGTATTGTGGGTTTTGAGGTGGGAGGGGGGGCTGGGGTGAATGTGAGAGGATGGGGTATTGTGGGTGTTGAGGTTTGGGAGGGGGGACAGCACACTGGGGTGAATTTGAGAGGATGGGGTATTGTTGGTGTTGAGGTACGGGAGGGGGGACAGGGCACTGGGGTGAATGTGAGAGGATGGGGTATTGTGAGGCAGGGGGGACAGGGCATGGGGGGTGAATGTGAGAGCATAGGGGTATTGTGGGGTCCAGGGAAAAGAGAACTGAGGGGTGCATGTGAGAGGATGGGCTGTTGGGGTGTGGGAGGGGGACAGGGGAGGTAGGGGGATTTTTTTTTACTCGTGAGCTCGTTAATACTTTAATAATAGATTGATATTTCAGTATTAGTATAACAAGGGCACAGACAGACGGCCGTGTAACTCATGCGAGGATCACACTGAAATCCTCAGACTGGCTGGTACTGCTCCTGACATGAGCGTGACAGCGTGGTGGATTACTATGCAGCTGTCACACTCAGGTGTGGAGAGCTGACGGTCAGTCTGAAGATTGCGATGTGATCCTTGCACAAGAAATACGTCCGTCTGTCTGCCTCATTACAAGTATAACCATACAGTAACCACAAGCTGTATTCTATTTAATAATTTTATAATAAGCAATTTATTATTATTATAAAGTTATTAAAGGCTCTGGATAATTGTCTGCAGTCATTCTGAGACTACAGACTGCAAAATCCTGATAGGGTCTCATGATGGCAGGCACACCCTAAGACCACTGGTGTGATCAGGCGGTCATGTGAACACGTTTGCTATTTGCACGTTTTGACTAGATAAGTTTGACTTCACTCAATAGAAGATAATTGGGAGAAGCCGAAAGAGTCATCATTACACGAACCCCTGCTCACATCAGCGATGCTGGGGTCATTACTACTGTACATAGGGGAACTCAGTTAAATATTAAGTGGGAACTTAAGCATTATTATAAGGGCACCAGTAGGGTAACTACCATGTGGCAGACAGTAACGAGGCTGCTGTCAGTCAGTGCCAGGGTGAGGTTACAGCCGCCACTCTCTATACACAGAGCGGTGACTGAAACCGTGCCAGCGCAACCCCTATGATTGGAAGAGCAAGGCTGCCGGGAGGAATAAAGTTAATTTCCTCCCTGCAGAGGGGCACTCAATGCAGGTGTCACAAGGTGTCAGAAAGCTATTAACTATTATACTTTGCATTGGAGGAGCAGTGTGGACATCATTATATGTATAGTGGAAATCTGGGGGACATCATTTTGTTTGTACAAACGTCTTGGGGGGGGGGTTAAAGGTTCCCTTTCAACTTGCTCCAATCAGGCTTCGGCCTACACTCTGTTCCTCTGCTCCTCCTGCTGTCCCTGGGCTCTAACACCGCCAGTTGGTGCCTGGAAGTGCTGTGTGCACAGTCAACAGTCGCTCCTCTGTTATTGGGGTTCAGTAACGTCAGCTGATCCCCAGCTGTGTGTGCGTCAATACCTCCAATCTGCTCCTCCTGCTGTCCCTGGGCTCTAACACCGCCAGTTGGTGCCTGGAAGTGCTGTGTGCACAGTCAACAGTCGCTCCTCTGTTATTGGGGTTCAGTAACGTCAGGTGATCCCCAGCTGTGTGTGTGGTAATACCTCCAATCTGCTCCTCCTGCTGTCCCTGGGCTCTAACACCGCCAGTTGGTGCCTGGAAGTGCTGTGTGCACAGTCAACAGTCGCTCCTCTGTTATTGGGGTTCAGTAACGTCAGCTGATCCCCAGCTGTGTATCCGGCAACGTGTCATGTGACCGCCACGCTGGCACAACTAAAATGTAAGGGGACCTGTCCCCCCCCCCCCCCCTAGGCGTTTGTTACTGAAAGAGCCACCATGTGCAGCACTAATACTGCACAAGGGAAAGGTCGCTCTTGAAATTATGCTCCTTGCAAACGCTGAACTACACACTCATGTAATGTGTCCCCTCACACCGTCCAACCGTCCCGGAGGTGGGACTTTCCTTTGTAATGTGACGCAGCACAGCCGTCATTGCTACCCCCTTGGCACCGTGCGCTGCCTCCTTAGCGTTGTTTGATTCCGTCATGGACCCTGCGCTGTTATGTTATCCCTTGGCCATGCACAGTTTGCGCTGCCCGTCCTCTGACATCATTTGTTGTCGTCCTGGCTGCGCCTGTGCGTCCACGCTGCCCGAAATCACACCTCGCAGTGTCGTCTAATGTGATCCCACAGTGGGCCTGGTATCCATGGCCATGCGCAGTGCATATACTAGCCTCTCACTCCCCTTCTTCACGCTTCTTCAGACTAGGCGGCGTCAGCTGATCCCTAATAGCATGCCACGGCCGTGACGCCGCACAGTCTGAAGAAGCAGGAAGGAGGTGAGTGAGAGGCGATGATATGCACTGCGCATGCCCATGGATCCCTGGCCCGCAGTGGGACTACATTAGATGACACTGCAAGGTTGGATCTCGGGCAGCTTGGACGCACAGGCACTGCCAGCCTGACACCTACATGATGTCAGAAGACGGGCACCGCTAACTGTGCATGGCCAAGGGATAACATTACAGCGCGGGCTCCGTGACAGAACCAAACAACGTTGAGGAGGTGGCGCCCGGCACCAAGGGGGTTGGAATGACGGCTGTGCTGTGTCACATTACAAAGGAAAGTCCCACTTCCGGGATGGTTTGACGGTGTGAGGGGACACATTATATGAGTGTGTACTTCAGCGTTTGCAAGGAGCATAATTTTCGGAGCCACCATTTTCCATGTGCAGTATTACTGCTGTACAAGATGGCTCTTTCAGCAACAAATGCCTGGGGGGGGGGGTTAAAGGTTCCCTTTCAACTTGCTCCACTGCAGGCTTCGGCCTACACTCTGCTCCTCTTTGATTCCCTGGGTTTCAACACTGACAGCTGTTCCCCTGCTGTGTAGTCGGCAACGTGTCCAGCACAAGCCACGCTGGCACAACAGAACAAAAGCTGCCACCAGTGCAGGCTTCGGCCTACACTCTGCTCCTCTCCTCCTCCTGCTGACCCTGGGCTCAAACACCGCTAGTTTTTGCCCGGAAGTGCTAGCTGCACAGAGAAAAACACCAGCCAATGTGTTAGTGGGGTTCAGCAACGCCAGCTGTTCCCCTGCTGTGTAGCCGGCAACGTGACCTGCAAACGCCACGCAGGCACATGAACTGAAATTAAAGGGAACCTGGCCCCACCCCCCCAGGTGTTTCTATGTATAACAGCCACCTAGTACAGCAGTACTGCTGCATTTGTACAAGGTGGCTGACTTTTTCTCCTTGCCCACGTGGAACTCAACACGTACAAAATGTGTCTCATTGAGACCATTCCACTGTCCCTGAGGTGTGACTTTCCTTTCTAATGGTACGCAGCACCCCCCTTGGTAGCGTTTCCCGTCTTTTGTCATCATGGTTAGCTGGCTGCGCCTGTGCATCCGCCCTGCTAGAAACAACGCCCCTCGTTGTCATATTTATTTTGTCAGCGAGGGTGTGGTTTATGGGCACGAGCAGTGCATATGTTCGCCTGTCTTAACTCATCTCCTTCCGCCTTCTTCAGACTGTGCGGCCTCCTGGCCGTGGTAGGCGATAAGGGATCAGCTGAGGCCGCCCAGTCTGGAGCAGGTGTAAGGACATGTGTGAGCGGCAAACCTATTTACTGCACAAGGCCACGAATCCCAGCCACGCAGTGTGATTTTTTGAAAACACACTGTGGGTCTGGGATTCATGTCCATCGCTAACCGCAACGGCCGACATGAAATGAGGTCAGAAGACAGGAAGCGCTCACAGCGCATGGCCAAGGGATCACAATAGCGCAGACTCCTGTACAGCAAATAACAACGCTCATGAATCTGCGCCCAGTACCTAGGTGCAAATTTTGACACCTGTGCTGCGTCTCCTTAAAAAGACAAGTCACGCCTCCACAACTGTTTGACAGTATAATGGGCTAAATAGTGTACGTGTTTTATTCAGCGTGTGCAAGGAGCAAACCAAATAGAGCAACCTTTTACTTGTGCAGCATTAATGCTGCACAAGGTGTGGCTCTTGTACCTTGCAACACCTGAGGGGGGTTAAAGGTAACCTTTGAAATTGGTTCAACTAGGCTTCGGCCTACACTCTGCTCCTCTCCTGCTGACCCTGGGCTCAAACACCGCTAGTTTTTGCCTGGAACTGCTAGCTGCACAGAGAAAAACACCAGTCAATGTGTTAGTGGGGTTCAGCACCGCCAGCTGTTCCCCTGCTGTGTAGTCGGCATCGTGTCCAGCACAAGTCACGCTGGCACAACTGACCAAAAGCTGCCACCAGTGCAGGCTTCGGCCTACACATTGCTCCTCTCCTCCTCCTGCTGACCCTGGGCTCTAACACCGCCAGTTTTTGCCCGGACATGCTAGCTGCACAGAGAAAAACACCAGTCAATGTGTCAGTGGGGTTCAGCAACGCCAGCTGTTCCCCTGCTGTGTAGCTTGCAACGTGACCTGCAAACGCCACGCAGGCACATGAACTGAAATTGAAGGGAGCCTGCCCCCCACCCCCAGGTGTTTCTATGTAAAACAGCCACCTTGTACAGCAGTACTGCTGCATTTGTACAAGGTGGCTGACTTTTTCTCCTTGCCCACGTGGAACTCAACACGTACAAAATGTGTCTCATTGAGACCATTCCACTGTCCCTGAGGTGTGACTTTCCTTTCTAATGATACGCAGCACCACCCTTGTTAGCGCTGCCCGTCTTTTGACATCATTGGTTAGCTGGCTGCGCCTGTGCGTCTGCCCTGCTCGAAACAACGCCCCTCGGTGTCTTATTTTTTTGAACAGCGAGGGTGTGATTGATGGGCATGTGCAGTGCATATGTTTGCCTGTGTTCACTCATCTCCTTCCGCCTTCTTCAGACTGGGTGTCCTCATGGCCGCGGCAGGCGATAAGGGATCAGATGAGGCCGCCCAGTCTGAAGCAGGTGTAAGGACATGTGTGAGCGTCAAACATATTTACTGAACAAGGCCACGAATCCCAGCCACGCAGTGTGATTTTTTGAAAACACACTGTGGGTCTGGGATTCATGTCCATCGCTAACCGTAACGGCCGACATTAAATGAGGTCAGAAGACAGGAAGCGCTCACAGCGCATGGCCAAGGGATCACAATAGCGCAGACTCCTGTACAGCAAATAACAACGCTCAGGAATCTGCGCACAGCAGCTAAGTGTAAATTTTGACACCTGTGCTGCATCTCCTTAAAAAGACAAGTCACGCCTCCACTACTGTTTGACAGTATAATGGGCTAAATAGTGTACGTGTTTTATTCAGCGTGTGCAAGGAGCAAAATTAAATAGAGCAACCTTTGACTTGTGCATCATTAATGCTGTTCAAGGTGTGGCTCTTGTACCTTGCAACACCTGAGGGGGGGGTTAAAGGTAACCTTTGAAATTGGTTCAACTAGGCTTCGGCCTACACTCTGCTCCTCTACTCCTCCTGCTGACCCTGGGCTCAAACACCGCTAGTTTCTGCCCGGAAGTGCTAGCTGCACAGAGAAAAACACCAGTCAATGTGTTCGTGGGGTTCAGCACCGCCAGCTGTTCCCCTGCTGTGTAGTTGGCATCGTGTCCAGCACAAGCCACGCTGGCACAACCGACCAAAAGCTGCCACCAGTGCAGGCTTCGGCCTACACTCTGCTCCTCTCCTCCTCCTGCTGACCCCGGGCTCAAACAACGCCAGTTTCTGCCCGGACATGCTAGCTGCACAGAGAAAAACACCAGCCAATGTGTTAGTGGGGTACAGCACCGCCAGCTGTTCCCCTGCTGTGTAGTCGGCATCGTGTCCAGCACAAGCCACGCTGGCACAACTGACCAAAAGCTGCCACCAGTGCAGGCTTCGGCCTACACTTTGCTCCTCACCTCTGCACAGAGAAAAACACCAGCCAATGTGTTAGTGGGGTTCAGCACCGCCAGCTGTTCTCCTGCTCTGTAGCTGGCAACGTGTCCTGCAAACGCCACGCAGGCACATGAACTGAAATTGAAGGGAGCCTGCCCCCCACCCCCCCAGGTGTTTCTATGTATAACAGGCACCTTGTACAGCAGTACTGCTGCATTTGTACAAGGTGGCTGACTTTTTCTCCTTGCACACGTGGAACTCAACAAGTACAAAATGTGTCTCATTACAGACCATTACAATGTCCCTGAGGTGTGACTTTCCTATTTAATGACACGCAGCACCCCCATTGTTAGCGCTGCCCGTCTCCTGACATCATTGGTTGGCTGGCTGTGCCTGTGCGTCCCCCCTGCCCGACACAACGCCCCCCGTTGTCTCATATATTTTGACTGCGAGGGTGTGATTGATGGGCACGAGCAGTGCATATGTTCCCCTGTCTTCACTCCCCTCCTTCCGCCTTCTTCTGACTGTGCGGCCTCATGGCCGCGGCATGCGATAAGGGATCAGCTGAGGCCGCCCAGTCTGAAGCAGGTGTAAGGACATGTGTGAGCGGCGAACATATTTACTGCACAAGGCCACGAATCCCAGCACCGCAGTGTGACTTTAGGAAAAGCCACTGTGGGTCTGGGATTTATGGCCATCGTTAACCGCACCGGCCAACATGAAATGAGGTCATGAGACGGCCTGCACTAACAGGGTATTGCCAAGGGATAACACAAGAGCGCAGTTTCCTGTACTGCAAATAACAACGGTAAGGAATCTGCGCCCAGCACCTAGGTGTAAATTTGTACACCTGTGCTGCGTCTCCTTAAAAAGACTAGTAGTCACGCCTCCACTACTGTTTGACAGTATAATGGGCTAAATAATGTACGTGATTAATTCAGCGTGTGCACGGAGCAAAATTAAATAGAGCAACCTTTGACTTGTGCATCATTAATGCTGTTCAAGGTGTGGCTCTTGTACCTTGCAACACCTGAGGGGGGGGTTAAAGGTAACCTTTGAAATTGGTTCAACTAGGCTTCGGCCTACACTCTGCTCCTCTCCTCCTCCTGCTGACCCTGGGCTCAAACACCGCTAGTTTTTGCCCGGAACTGCTAGCTGCACAGAGAAAAACACCAGTCAATGTGTTAGTGGGGTTCAACAACGCCAGCTGTTCCCCTGCTGTGTAGTCGGCAACGTGTCCAGCACAAGCCACGCTGGCACAACAGAACAAAAGCTGCCACCAGTGCAGGCTTCGGCCTACACTTTGCTCCTCTCCTCCTCCTGCTGACCCTGGGCTCAAACAACGCCAGTTTCTGCCCGGACATGCTAGCTGCACAGAGAAAAACACCAGCCAATGTGTTAGTGGGGTTCAGCACCGCCAGCTGTTCCCCTGCTGTGTAGTCGGCATCGTGTCCAGCACAAGCCACGCTGGCACAACTGACCAAAAGCTGCCACCAGTGCAGGCTTCGGCCTACACTTTGCTCCTCTCCTCCTCCTGCTGACCCTGGGCTCAAACAACGCCAGTTTCTGCCCGGACATGCTAGCTGCCCAGAGAAAAACACCAGCCAATGTGTTAGTGGGGTTCAGCACCGCCAGCTGTTCCCCTGCTGTGTAGCTGGCAACGTGTCCTGCAAACGCCACGCAGGCACATGAACTGAAATTGAAGGGAGCCTGCCCCCCACCCCCAGGTGTTTCTATGTATAACAGCCACCTTGTACAGCAGTACTGCTGCATTTGTACAAGGTGGCTGACTTTTTGTCCTTGCCCACGTGGAACTCAAAACGTACAAAATGTGTCTCATTGAGACCATTCCACTGTCCCTGAGGTGTGACTTTCCTTTCTAATGATACGCAGCACCCCCCTTGGTAGCGCTTCCCGTCTTCTGACATCATTGGTTGGCTTGTTGCGCCTGTGCGTCCGCCCTGCCTGAAACAATGCTCCTCGTTGTCTTATTTTGACTGCGAGGGTGTGATTGATGGGCACGAGCAGTGCATATCTTCACCTGTCTTAACTCATCTCCTTCCGCCTTCTTCAGACTGTGCAGCCTCATGGCCGCGGCATGCGAGAAGGGATCAGCAGAGGCCGCCCAGTCTGAAGCAGGTGTAAGGACGTGTGTGAGCGGCCAAAATATTTACTGCTCAAGGCCACGAATCACAGCACCGCAGTGTGACTTTATGAAAAGGCACTGTGGGTCTGGGATTTATGGCCATCGTTAACCGCACCGGCCAACATGAAATGAGGTCAAAAGACGGGCAGCTCTAACAGGGCATTGCCAAGGGATAACACAAGAGCGCAGACTCCTGTACAGCAAATAACAACGCTCAGGAAGCTGCGCCAAGCACCAAGGCGTTATTTTGGACACCTGTGCTGCGTCTCCTTAAAAAGCCAAGTCACGCATCCACTACAGTTTGACTGTAGAATGGGCTAAATTGTGTACGTCTTTCATTCAGCGTGTGCAAGTAGACAAATTAATAGAGCAACCTTTCACTTGTGCAGCATTAATACTGCACAAGGTGTGTCTCTTGTACTTTGTAACACCTGAGGGGGGGTTAAAGGTTTCCTTTGAAATTGGTTCAAATAGGCTTCGGCCTACACTCTGCTCCTCTCCTCCTCCTCCTGCTTCAACACGGCCTCTAACATCGCTAGTTTTTGACCGCAAGTGCTAGCTGCACAGAGAAAAACACACGCCATTGTGTTAGTGGGGTTCAGCAACGCCAGCTGTTCCCCCACTGTGTAGCCGGCAAAGTGTCCTGCAAACGCAACGCAGACACAAAGCTGCCTCCAGTGCAGGCTTCGGCCTACACTCTGCTCCCCCTGCTTACCCTTAGCTCCAACACCGCTAGTTGGGGCTCTAGGAAGACAATCTTTAATAGGCAACGCATCTGGGTTCCAGCAACGCCAGCTGGTTCTCGGCAGTGTTTTTGACACAGGTACTCCCTCGTGCCAAGCCTGGTTTCAGCACCGTCAGCTGTTTCCGGGTTGTGTCAAGCTCACTGAGACGCCTATGCTTGCCCCATCGTGGTGCGGTCGGGTTAGCCAACTCCAGGGTGCCTCCAGTTTAGGAGCTTCCTATGTGGGCTGCGTGAACTGGTAGTCAAGGCTGGTTCTGTAGTGCCAGTAGGCCCAGCTCCCCCTGTAGGACTGTTGGGGTTCGGTAACTGCGGCTGCCTCGCGGCCTAGCTGTTCTCTCCTCTCCTGTGGGCCTTGGGGTCCACCACCTGGTTCCAGCACCGTCAGCTGGTTCCAGGCCGAGCCTTTGGCTTAGGTGCCTCCTCCTGGGTATCCGAGTTCCGCCAACGTCAGGCGGTCCTTGGTAGTGCTTTTAAGCGCGGGCACCTACAGCTTAGTAACCGGGTTCCAGCACCGCCAGCTGGTCCTCTTTCGTGCCATTGGCTCTTGCACACTGGGGCAACGCATCTGGGTTCCAGCAACGCCAGCTGGTTCTCGGCAGTGTTTTTGACACAGGTACTCCCTCGTGCCAAGCCTGGTTTCAGCACCGTCAGCTGTTTCCGGGTTGTGTCAAGCTCACTGAGACGCCTATGCTTGCCCCGTCGTGGTGCGGTCGGGTTAGCCAACTCCAGGGTGCCTCCAGTTTAGGAGCTTCCTATGTGGGCTGCGTGAACTGGTAGTCAAGGCTGGTTCTGTAGTGCCAGTAGGCCCAGCTCCCCCTGTAGGACTGTTGGGGTTCGGTAACTGCGGCTGCCTCGCGGCCTAGCTGTTCTCTCCTCTCCTGTGGGCCTTGGGGTCCACCACCTGGTTCCAGCACCGTCAGCTGGTTCCGGGCCGAGCCTTTGGCTTAGGTGCCTCCTCCTGGGTATCCGAGTTCCGCCAACGTCAGGCGGTCCTTGGTAATGCTTTTAAGCGCGGGCACCTACAGCTTAGTAACCGGGTTCCAGCACCGCCAGCTGGTCCTCGGTCGTGCCATTGGCTCTTGCACACTGGGGCAACGCATCTGGGTTCCAGCAACGCCAGCTGGTTCTCGGCAGTGTTTTTGACACAGGTACTCCCTCGTGCCAAGCCTGGTTTCAGCACCGTCAGCTGTTTCCGGGTTGTGTCAAGCTCACTGAGACGCCTATGCTTGCCCCGTCGTGGTGCGGTCGGGTTAGCCAACTCCAGGGTGCCTCCAGTTTAGGAGCTTCCTATGTGGGCTGCGTGAACTGGTAGTCAAGGCTGGTTCTGTAGTGCCAGTAGGCCCAGCTCCCCCTGTGAGACTGTTGGGGTTCGGTAACTGCGGCTGCCTCGCGGCCTAGCTGTTCTCTCCTCTCCTGTGGGCCTTGGGGTCCACCACCTGGTTCCAGCACCGTCAGCTGGTTCCGAGCCGAGCCTTTGGCTTAGGTACCTCCTCCTGGGTATCCGAGTTCCGCCAACGTCAGGCGGTCCTTGGTAGTGCTTTTAAGCACGGGCACCTACAGCTTAGTAACCGGGTTCCAGCACCGTCAGCTGGTCCTCGGTCGTGCCATTGGCTCTTGCACACTGGGGCAACGCATCTGGGTTCCAGCACCGCCAGCTGGTTCTCGGCAGTGTTTTTGTCACAGGTACTCCCTCGTGCCAAACCTGGTTTCAGCACCGTCAGCTGTTTCCGGGGTGTGTCAAACTCGCTGAGACGCCTATGTTTGCCCCGTCGTGTTGCAGTCGGGTTAGCCAACTCAAGGGTGCCTCCAGTTTAGGAGCTTCCTATGTGGGCTGCGTGAACTGGTAGTCAAGGCTGGTTCTGTAGTGCCAGTAGGCCCAGCTCCCCCTGTAGGACTGTTGGGGTTCGGTAACTGCGGCTGCCTCGCGGCCTAGCTGTTCTCTCCTCTCCTGTGGGCCTTCGGGTCCACCACCTGGTTCCAGCACCGTCAGCTGGTTCTCGGCAGTGTCTTTTGCTCTTGTACCTTCTGCTCCCCATCCTGGTTCCAGTACCGTCAGCTGGTTCCGGGCAGAGCCTTTGGCTTAGGTGCCTCCTTCTGGGTATCCAAGTTCCACCAACGTCAGGTGGTCCTTGGTAGTGCTTTCAGGCACGGGTACCTCCTGCTTAGTAACCGGGTTCCAGTAACGTCAGCTGGTCCTCGGTAGTTCCATTGGCTCTTGGACCTTCGGCTACCCATCCGGGTTCCAGTACCGTCAGCTGGTTCTCGGCAGTGTCTTTTGCTCTTGTACCTTCTGCTCCCCATCCTGGTTCCAGTAACGTCAGCTGGTTCCGGGCAGAGCCTTTGGCTTAGGTGCCTCCTTCTGGGTATCCGAGTTCCGCCAATGCCAGGCGGTCCTTGGTAGTGCTTTTTAGCACGGGTACCTCCTGCTTAGTAACCGGGTTCCAGTAACGTCAGCTGGTCCTCGGTAGTTCCATAGGCTCTTGAACCTTCGGGTAGCCATCCGAGTTCCAGTTCCATCAGCTGGTTCTTGGCATTTTCTCAGCCTTCTTGTACCTTCTGCTACATTTCCAAGTTGAAGACCCTAAAGTCGACGACCCGGAAGACCACCCCGATGACGACGACCCGGAAGACCACCCCGATGACGACGACGACGACCCGGAAGACCACCCCGATGACGACGGCGGAGACGACGACGGCGGAGACGACGACGGCGGAGACGACGACGGCTGAGACGACGACGGCGGAGATGACGACACTGGAGACGACGACCCTGGAGACGACGACATGGAAGACCGAGAAGCAGAAGAACAAGAGGCTGCAGAACAAAGAGCAGAAGAACATTAAGCATAAGACTTAATATCAGAGCAAAAGATATTATCTAAATTATATGCAGAAGAAGACTAAGCAGTGTATGGGGGTGAGTCCGTTCCTCCTCGTGGTGCCCCTGGATAAAGCCTGATGCTGCAGGCCAAACTGAACGCGGACAAATGTAACTTTTGTGACTGGCAGAACGGAAGGTGTAATCTTCCAACTTTTATAGATAACAACTACGGGAATGCCTGTCACAAATGAGAATATGATGAAGAAGTAGAATAGGAAGAATAATAATAGTTGAATAAAATGAATATGAAGAATGTAATAAAAAAAAAAAATAGGTAGAAGATGAAGAAGAAGATGAATAAGGTGAAGAAGAAGTTGATGTCAAAGATGCTGATGATGATGAAGATGAAAGTGTGGGAAAAGTAAAAAAAAAAAAGAAAAAAAAGAAGGGGAAGGGCGTGGAATAGTGAAACATCAATATCTGACAAAATAAAAAAAAATTTACATACTCAATATCTTTTTCACTCCGAACGTCTTTAAAAAAAAAAAAAACATGCTATTCTATTTGATTGGGCTAAACCTCATTGACTTTAATGTCTCCGCCACCTCCCACAATACATCCTACATTATTCTTAGTTGTTTTCCTTGATGTAGAATGAACCTACAAGGAAAGAAAGGGTTTATTTTAATTCCGATATTTTGGTCCCATTGACTTGCATTGGGATCGGGTATCGGTATCGGCGATATCCGATATTTTTTGAATATCGGCCGATCCCAACCGATACCGATACTTTCCGATATCGGAAGGTATCGCTCAACACTAGTCATTATCATTTGTTTTTGATTGTACGGAAATATTTTTATTGATCTGTGGTGTCTCTGTGTTTTAACATTATACAGTGGCAGGCTGCAGAGCCTGTCTGTGCAGTGTACAGTGCTGCTGTCTCACTGGAGGAGCTGTTTCCTGGCTGGAAGCAGCTGCAGTTTCTGCCATGCAGGCTCTGGTTGTCTCAGCCACACTGGGTCCTAGTGCCCTCTGTGTGCATTAAACCAGACACTTCCTGGTCCTGCATCAGTCAGTGCCTGCAAACTTAATTGGTAAGTGGGGATGGAATTTATTAAATTCATTCTGATCATGCATGTCATGGTTACTGTGGGATGAATGTGAGAGGATAGGGGTATTGTGAGGCAGGGGGGACAGGGCACGGGGTGAATGTGAGAGGATGGGGGCATTGTGGGGAGGGGTACAGGGCACTGGGGGTGAATGTGAGAGGATGGGATATTGTGAGGCTAGGGCACTGTGGGAGATAATGTGAGGATGGGGTATTGTGGGGGCTGAAGTGGGGGACAGGTGACAGAGCACTGGGGTGAATGTGAGAGGATGGGGGTACTGTGGGGGCTGAAGTGGGGGAGAGGCGACAGAGCACTGGGGTTAATGTGAGAGGATGGGGGTATTGTGGGTGTTGAGATGTGGGAGGGGGACAGGGAACTGGGGGTCAATGTGAGGATGGGGTATTGTGAGTGAGGGCGGCTCAGGGCACTGGTGGTAAATGTGAGAAGATGGGGTATTGTGGGTTTTGAGGTGGGAGGGGGGACTGGGGTGAATGTGAGAGGATGGGGTATTGTGGGTGTTGAGGTTTGGGAGGGGGGACAGCACACTGGGGTGAATTTGAGAGGATGGGGTATTGTTGGTGTTGAGGTACGGGAGGGGGGACAGGGCACTGGGGTGAATGTGAGAGGATGGGGTATTGTGAGGCAGGGGGGACAGGGCATGGGGGGTGAATGTGAGAGCATAGGGGTATTGTGGGGTCCAGGGAAAAGAGAACTGAGGGGTGCATGTGAGAGGATGGGCTGTTGGGGTGTGGGAGGGGGACAGGGGAGGTAGGGGGATTTTTTTTTACTCGTGAGCTCGTTAATACTTTAATAATAGATTGATATTTCAGTATTAGTATAACAAGGGCACAGACAGACGGCCGTGTAACTCATGCGAGGATCACACTGAAATCCTCAGACTGGCTGGTACTGCTCCTGACATGAGCGTGACAGCGTGGTGGATTACTATGCAGCTGTCACACTCAGGTGTGGAGAGCTGACGGTCAGTCTGAAGATTGCGATGTGATCCTTGCACAAGAAATACGTCCGTCTGTCTGCCTCATTACAAGTATAACCATACAGTAACCACAAGCTGTATTCTATTTAATAATTTTATAATAAGCAATTTATTATTATTATAAAGTTATTAAAGGCTCTGGATAATTGTCTGCAGTCATTCTGAGACTACAGACTGCAAAATCCTGATAGGGTCTCATGATGGCAGGCACACCCTAAGACCACTGGTGTGATCAGGCGGTCATGTGAACACGTTTGCTATTTGCACGTTTTGACTAGATAAGTTTGACTTCACTCAATAGAAGATAATTGGGAGAAGCCGAAAGAGTCATCATTACACGAACCCCTGCTCACATCAGCGATGCTGGGGTCATTACTACTGTACATAGGGGAACTCAGTTAAATATTAAGTGGGAACTTAAGCATTATTATAAGGGCACCAGTAGGGTAACTACCATGTGGCAGACAGTAACGAGGCTGCTGTCAGTCAGTGCCAGGGTGAAGTTACAGCCGCCACTCTCTATACACAGAGCGGTGACTGAAACCGTGCCAGCGCAACCCCTATGATTGGAAGAGCAAGGCTGCCGGGAGGAATAAAGTTAATTTCCTCCCTGCAGAGGGGCACTCAATGCAGGTGTCACAAGGTGTCAGAAAGCTATTAACTATTATACTTTGCATTGGAGGAGCAGTGTGGACATCATTATATGTATAGTGGAAATCTGGGGGACATCATTTTGTTTGTAGGGGAGCTGCGGGCAAAAGACTATGTATAGGGGAGCTGTGGACTCATCATACTGTCTATAGGGGAGCTGTGGGATCATCATACTGTGTATAGAGGAATTATAAATGGGGAATTCAGGGGACATTATTAAATGTTACGTGGGCACTTAAACATTATTGTTATAGGGCCTCTCAGTATTGTGACCTTCAAAGTTGCACATGGAGTATTGTTACGTTCTAGGGACAAAATTTGGAGGGCACATGCACAGGAAATTAATATTTTCTAGAGGGCAATTTTACCATCTAGAGAGCACAAAGGAGGCATTATGATGTAAGGGGAACTGTGGTGGCATTACTATGTGGGGCACTAAGAAGAGCTCTGTTTTTGTACCACACAGCAGGTGCAGTAATAGGGACACATATGACAGCAGCGGCTCAGTATTGGGGTATCGGCAGGATGAGGAGTTTGTGCAGGTTGGGAATAAATTTGCACATGGATACACAAGAAGCAATGGGATGAAACTGAATGGGAGAAGATACACATTAGATATTAGAAAAAACTTTTTGACAGTGAGGGGGATCAATGAGTGGAACAGACTGCCACGAGAGGTGGTGAGTTCAATCAACTTCAGGGGAATTGTTCACACAGAGGGTGGACAGACATCTGTCCGAGATGGTTTAGTGAATCCTGCATTGAGCAGAGGGTTGGACACGATGACCCTGGAGGTCCATTCCAGCTCCAACATTCTAGGATTTCATGATTCTACATGTGAATGGGGCTGGAAATGTGAGAAGACAGATGTGTCTTTGTTGTAATCTCTGCAGATGAGTCCTGGCTGGAGAAGTCAACATGTCGGTCTGGGCCAGATGGAAAAGATGGATAAAGTGAATGACTCCACCAGAAAGAATGTCCTCTGTAAGTCACCATCTATAACTGTGCAGTATTCTCTATATGTCCTGCAGAACTGCTATCTACAACTATATGTCACCATAAGGCGGTCATATCAGTGCTGGTCTTTGTATAGACTTTTATTTTCAATAACAGGGTGGTCATCTAATGAGGTTCCGCTATACCACCACAGTTATAATCATGATTACCTGGTTAGGGGCCACAGGCGGACACAGACAGAAAGGGCCCCTGTGCAAAAACAATATTTGCAAAAACAAGTTGCACCAATGATATGTCCTGCTGTTATGGGCCCACTCAAATGTTTCGCCCTCCTGAGACTGAGCTGAACCCCTAGCTACGCCTCTGCTTCTATCCATGTGTATATAAACCTCATCTCTTGTGAGTGTGTACGGACCATGTACAGGGTTTGTCCAAGTCGACCCCTGTTAGAAGAGGAAGACCCTCCTGCATCCTACTACAGCTCCCAGCAAGATTTGGGTGAAGGCACAGCGCCATATAGAGGTGAGAGCTATCAGACACCCTGCCCCCCAGACGCGGCTTAAAAGGGTGTTGCATTAAGAGGATAAAAATTTTGATGGGAGCGCTTTCTTAAAAAAGAGGGCCGTGACCAATTTCCTCCATTTTAAAGTGGTGTCCACACGTTTCCTTTATTTATTTAGTATTTAAGTGTTATCAGAAGGTTTTGGTGTGACCTATAATTTGAAGGGCTATTCACATGTCCTTGTTTTTTTGTAAACCATGTATCCATAAAAAATCACTGAGACATATTCGTTTTGGATAGGAATCATGGATCGAAATTGCCAAAACAAGTTTATGGGTCGTGAAAATCATGGCCAGCACATGAATAGCATCATAATAATGTAATGGATAGGAGTAACTTTGCAATTTATTTTTTATTTCATATGAGAAAACCACTGTAAACACCAATGGTAAAACTGAAACACCGACCAAACATTGATTTATCAGATGAAAACATCAGGACTATTACATGCATACATGAGAAATCACTGATGTCTGTCTGTCTCATAGATATGTGATAACTTAATTATATTTATTGTAATTAGTTACTATCAGCAGCAAAGGCAGCTTTTTTTGTCATAAATCTGCCACAATATTGTTCTTAACTGACTGATATATTGAGTTTGTGGACACGAGTCTTTTATAAAAGTGACTATGTACGACAGCTGTCTTTAATGAACATAACGATTTTATTAGGAGCATCTAACTAGCATGTAGAAGCCAGAACTCTTAATGGTTGCCAGAGGGATAAAATACTTATTTCTCACTGCAAAATGCAAATAAATGTATAGAATTTATACAATGTGATTTTCTGGATTTTATTTTTGATATTCTATATCTCAATGTTAAAATTAACATACCCTCAAAATTATAGACTGTTTATGTTTTTGTCAGTGGGCAAACTTACAAAATCAGCAAGGGATCAAATACTTATTTCCCCCACTGTATGTGGATGTACAGTATTGCTTAAAAACATGGTGAGATTCTGGAAGGACGGAGCACTATTTGCCTCCTGAAGCACAGATTTTCTTAGAACAGTTTGCGGACTCCATATACAGAGCCTCTAAGTGCTAGAAGCGCAGAATTCCCCTTTAAATGGCCCCATTATGGAAATTATAAGGCTAGGGTCACATTGTGTTATGTGACCGCGTTTAACAGACTACGTTACACAGCGGCATAACGCGGTGTAACGTAGTCCGTTAACGCCGCCATAGCCTGTAATGGCGAACGCATCGCTTGCGCACGCCCACATTGGGCGTGCGCTAGCGATGTGCTGTCATTTGAGTGACGGACCACGAACGCTGCTTGCAGCATTCACAGTCCGTTCCTCGCTAACGCAGATCGGGGATCTGTGCTAGCGGGATCGGCTAACGAGATCCCTTTTGGGACATTGCGTTAGCGCAGTCCGTAGCGCTATGCGCTAAATGGACTGCCCTAACGCAATGTGACCCTAGCCTAACCCTTTGGGAATTCGTCTACAGGTGTGATAATTTTGACTCCATGGATGTTTTCCAGAAACAAGCAGTAGTGGAAAATTGCAAACTATAGTTGTAGTGACCAGTGCATTATATCCAGCTCATGCTTCTGGAGACATGCACCCATAAATTAGGCAGGCTCTCATCGCTATAGAAATGCCAAACATGTGGACGCTTAATATGGTTTAGGTACACTGTGGGCCTCAGAAGGGAGAGGGGCATTTGGATTTGGGAGCTCAGAATGTGCTGGATTTCTTTTGGGGTGTGAAGAGCCATTTTGCTTTTCCAGAGACTTTGTACTACCTACGTGGAAGCACCCTATAGTTCCAATGCAGGTGACAGACCTGCTTGGGGACTTGCTTTTTTGGGGGGATCGATTTGAAGCTTTTATTAGGAACATTTTACATAATGTTTGGGATCACATTTATCTGGTGCTCTACGCTGAGCACTAATGGAAATTTGGGTTTCCATCTAAATCTCTGAGTGACTTGACAGATGAAACCCCCAAGGGATTCATTCACTATAATGAGGCAACACTTACAGTGAACTTCATCTGGTCTCTGTTCAGCACTGTCCTTCTCTTCAGAAGTGCACAAAACTGTGGCCGACAGCACTTTTATGCATGCCTTAAAAAGATCAATACCGCTGGATCTTTCGCAGCTCGACGTCTTCCACAATGCATCCATCTGCCTCACTATAGGTAATTTTCCACCGGGTTCCATCTCAATCATGTATTTCAGAGTTTTCTCACCGCAGAGCTCAGGATCTATGTGAGCTGAGCCTTACTGTGACCTTTGGGAAGCAGAATTAACAAGTCAACAGCCGGTAAAGAATTGATTTTATTTATTTTTTACTCCATTTCTCGTTCAGTATAAATGATTAGATGACTTTATTCTTCGGATAAGTGTGATTACAGCTATACTAGATTTATATAGTTTTTTTTTTATGTTTGGCTACTGTAACACACAAAAAAACTGTTTTTTTTTGCAAAAACAAGTTTTTATTGCTTCCTTTTTGGCCACATGACATTGTTTGATCACTTTCTATTTCATTTTTTTGCGAGGCAGAATGAACAAACATCAGCAATTCAGGAATTGTTTTTGAGTTTTTTTTATGCTGTTAGGTGTGTGGTAAAATTGATAAGGCAGCTTTTTTGGGGGGTCAGTAATACCACATTTATATTGTTTTGGTGCTTATACACAATACACTGTATCCTTCCTATTCTGTTCTCTCTCTATACTCTGCCCCCTCCTCACACCACCCTTGCATACTGACCACTCCATACTACAGTGCCTTTCAAAAGTATTCGGCGCCCTGGAACTTTTCAACCTTTTCCCACATATCATGCTTCAACCATAAAGATACCGAATGTAAATTTTTGGTGAAGAATCAACAAGTGGAGAACAATTGTGAAGTTGAACAAAATGTATTGGTTATTTTAAATTTTTGTGGAAATTCAAAAACTGAAAAGTGGGGCGTGCAATATTATTCAGCCCCTTTACTTTCAGTGCAGCAAACTCACTCCAGAAGTTTATTGTGGATCTCTGAATGATCCAATGTTGTCCTAAATGCCTAATGCTGATAAATATAATCCACCTGTGTGTAATCGAGTCTCCGTATAAATGTACCTGCTCTGTGTAGTCTCAGGGTTCTGTTTGAAGCACAGAGAGCATCATGAAGACCAAGGAACACAACAGGAAGGTCCGTGATGCTGTTGTGGAGAAGTTTAAAGCTGGATTTGGATACAAAAAGATTTCCAAAACTTTAAACATCCCAAGGAGCACTGTGCAAGCGATCATATTGAAATGGAAGGAGTATCATGTCACTGCAAATAATAATAATCTTTATTTTTTATATAGTGCTCACATATTCCGCAGCGCTTTACAGTTTTGCACACATTATCAAATCTACCAAGACTCGACCGTCCCTCTAAACTTTAATCTCAAACAAGGAGAAGACTGATCAGAGATGCAGCCAAGAGGCCCCTGATCACTCTGGATGAACTGCAGAGATCTACAGCTGAGGTGGGACAGTCTGTCCATAGGACAACAATCAGTCATACACTGCACAATTCTGGCCTTTATGGAAGAGTGGCTCGAAGAAAGCCATTTCTCAAAGATATCCATAAAAAGTGTTGATTAAAGTTTGCAACAAGCCACCTGGGAGACACACCAAACATGTGGAAGAAGGTGCTCTGGTCAGATGAAACCAAAATCAAACTTTTTGGCAACAATGCCAAAAGATATGTTTGACGTAAAGGCAACACAGCTCATCACCCTGAATACACCATCCTCACTGTCAAACATGATGGTGCTAGCATTATGGTTTGGGCCTGCTTTTCTTCAGCAGGGACAGGAAAGATGGTTAAAATTGATGGGAAGATGGATGGAGCCAAATACAGGACCATTCTTGAAGAAAACCTGTTGGAGTCTGCAAAAGACCTGAGACTGGGACGGAGATTTGTCTTCCAACAAGACAATGATCCCAAACATAAAGCAAAATCTACAATGGAATGGTTCACAAATAAACATATCCAAGTTTTAGAATGGTCAAGTCAAAGTCCAGACCTCAATCCAATCGAGAATCTGTTGAAAGAGCTGAAAACTGCTGTTCACAAACGATCCCCATCAAACCTCACTGAGCTCGAGCTGTTTGCCAAGGAAGAATGGGCAAGAATTTCAGTCTCTCGATGTACAAAACTGATAGAGACATACCCCAAGAGACTTGCAGCTTTAATTGCAGCAAAAGGTGGCGCAACAAAGTATTAAGTTAAAGGGGCCGAATAATATTGCACGCCCCACTTTTCAGTTTTTGATTTTCCACAAAAATTTAAAATAATCAATAAATTTCGTTCAACTTCACAATTGCATTCCACTTGTTGATTCCTCACCAAAAAATTACATTTGGTATCTTTATGTTTGAAGCATGATATGTGGGAAAAGGTTGAAAAGTACAAGGGGGCAAATACTTTCGCAAGGCACTGTATGTCCTCACACTGTTCCCCATGCCTCCCCTTTCAATACTTTCCCCATACACTACCCAGTTTCCTTAGTGTGAATCCTCACTCATTACTCCCTCATACTGTTCCCTCGTGCTACACCCATTTGTCCTCCCTATATTGTCTTCACACACATTTTTCCCCACCATTCTGTCTCCTCACACATTCTCCTGCTCCTATATTGTCTCCTCACATACTGTCTCCTCATCTCACACATTTCCTTTTCCCACACTGCCTCCTCACAAATTTCTCTATACTGTCTTTTCATACATTTCCACCCTCCCTATACTGTTTACTCACACATTACCCCCTCCTCCCCATACTGTCAGGCTCACACATTCTCACCCTCCCTGCCCATATGGTCTCCTCACATTTCCCCACTTCCCTTACTGTCCCCTCACAATTTCCCCTTTGCATACTATCCCCTTTCAAGATTCCCCCCGTGCCAATAAAACGGTTTCTTCAGCTCCATTGGAGTGCATAATTTGTCGCCGACTACCCCCTTTATGAAGCAAGAGTGACATCAGTAGCGTAATCAGCTGATCTGCTGATGTGAACCATAAGTCCTAGCAGTCAGAGCTTCAATTGTACTGGCGCCTAAATGTTGCTAGTACAATTGACTGCAGGGCGCTGGCGTTTTACACCTTCTCTGAGCTGGCTGTCAGTTTTACAGCTGGCTCAGAGAATGACCTGTCGTAATCCCACTCATGTGGGCACCAAAATGCAGTGGCCTGCGAAATACCTCAAAACACCACAAGTGCCTAACCTGTTCTCCAGTACATAAACCACTATGGTATATTATATGTCATGTCCCTCTCTTGGATGCCTGAGCACTTGATTCCTGGCAGATGCTTCTAATAGCTGCTAATAGAGCTGGTTCAAGTAGCCTAAGACGACTCCAAAATGAATCAGCCTCTTAACTTTCCATTAAAAATAAAGAAATACAAAAATACTTATAGGTGGTATCTTCACCTCTGTAAAGGACCGATCTATCAAGCTATAAAATTATTTCACTAAGCATGGAGAACAGAAAGAGGAGAAAAGAACTGTCAAAGGACTTTAGAATCAAAATTGTTGAAAAAGATCAACAATCTCAGGGTTACAAGTCCACCTACAGACATCTTGATGTTTCTTTGTCCACGGTGCGCAACACATTCAAAAAGTTTACAACCCATGACACTATAGCTAATCCGGATGATGAATAAGCAGCCCCAATCAAGTTCCAAAGAACTTAAAGCTGTCCTGCAGGCTCAGGATACTTCAATGTTAGCGCAAACTATTCTTCGACATTTCAATGAAATGAAATGCTATGGCAGGAGACCCAGGAGGACCCGACTGCTGACACAGATGCATAAAAAATCTAGACTGCAGTTTGCCAAAATGTATGTGAGTCAGCCAAAATCCTTATGGTAAAGTGCTTTGTGTACAAGTGAGACCAAGATAGAGCTTTTTGGTAAAGTTCTGTTTGCCAAAAATGGAATGAGGCCTACCAAGAAAGTAACACAGTACCTACATTCAAATATGATGGAGGTTCAAAGATGTTTTGGGGTTGCTTCGCTGCCTCTGGCACAAAGTGCCTTTACTTTCTGCAAGGTATCATGAAATGAAGATTACCAACAGATTTTGGGTTGTAAAGTAGTGCCCAGTGTCAGAAAGCTGGGTTTGTGTTCCAGGTCTTGGGTCTTCCAGAAGACCATGACCGTAAACATACTTCAAGAAGCACCCATAAAATGGATAGAAACAAAGCTCTGGACAGTTCTGAAGTGGCCAGGCATGAGTCCAGATCTAAATCCCGTTGAACACCTGTGGAGAGATCTTAAAATTGCTATTGGGATTAGGCACCCTTCAAATATGAGAGACCTGGAGCAGTATGCAGAAGAAGAGTGGTCCAAAATTCCAGTTGAGAAGTGTAAGAAGCTTGTTGATGGTTGTGGGAAGAGATGGAGAACATGTGAATGCTGGCAGCTACAGGAAGCCAGCGGATGACACTGTGCATGCTACTAAAGAGCGAGCAAGGAATACACACTGCCCTTCAGGCATATACTTCCAGCATACAGAACAGTGAGTATTCCAGCAGCTGTCCTTAGGCTTGGAAGCAGCGTATGACAACCCTGCCATGCGCTGCTTACAAGCATAAAGCAGCTGATGGCATCGGAACAAGACGCTGCAAGGGAGTGCAGGAAAGTAAGTGTATTTTTTTATTTTTTTCTGATGGTGCCATGCATACCAGGATGGGGGCCATGCATACCAGGATGTGGATGGGGCCAATCATACCAGGATAAGGATGGGGCCATACATACCAGGACACAGATGAGGGGACCAAATATACCAGCATAGAGGATATTAAGTACAGAATTGACCACATTTTTTGCTTCAGATTTTTCTAATTTTTTCCTCTAAAACCTACAGTAGGTGTGTCTTATGGTTCTGTGTGTCTTATAGTCCGAAAAATATGGTATTGTGCAATTGAACTTTTTTGCAATTTTGCCAAAGTTTAATGTTTTTTTTCCAGTGTATAATGAAATAACATTCAAAAGTATAACTCGTCAAGCATAAAAAGCCCTCAAACTTCTATATTGATGGAAAAATAAAAACGTTATGGCTCTTGGAAGAAGGGGGGGGGGGAGTGCAAAAATGGTAAACCCTCTTGTTGGTAAGGGGTTTAGGTGCAGAATAATTTCATGCTTTGGTTTTTCTTTATGCACCTCGTGAAAATTATATCTCGTTCCTGTGGTTTAGTTTTTCTTTATTCTTCATGCAATATATTTTAGGCACAATAACAATAACTACTTTACAGGGCAGATACAGCAATTCATAAGTATAATATGGCATCATTTAACTTGTAATATAGTTACTGCAAAAATGATCTTGTTAGACGGCTACAATTGTTTCAAATTGAAGCTTCAGTTAATTAAGATGTACATGGATGGCTGGCACCATGAATGAGACAACAGTCCATAATATCATGTACTGGATGAACAATACCTCCATTAAAGCCAATCAAATAAGAATGAATGTTGGCAGCAGATGCTCTGCTGTTACTGAGTAAGTTTGGCCTCGTTCTAAACTGAACTACTGAACTGTGCTCCAGCAACTATGAATTTACTTTGTTGTTGATTTTTTATATATATAGCAACAAAGCATGATTCAAGTACAATAAAAAGATGGAATTGGAAATAAAGTACTGTATAAAGAATCTAGACTTCCACTGCAATAAAAATTGTTACACAAATTAAGCTCAGTCTAGATCTGAAGCCAAGCTAGGGCTACCAAATTTTTTTTAGAGGTCCTACAATTGTCATAATATGAAGATAATCCAGCTCAACAAACCGTGAATAGGGTTTTAATCACACAAAGTGCATAAAAGAGGACAAGATCAGAAGTACAGATAGAAGAAATGCGACATCAACGCGTTTTGTGCGACAGCCCACCCTTAGTCACTATTTGTGTGATTAAAAGCCTACTCAGGGTTCGTTCAGCTTGATTATCTTCATTTTATGATTGCTCCATGCTTTGACATGGCGTTTCCAGGCTCTGAACACCTTCAAGATGTCCCCTACGGTGAGCTGGATCTAATCTTGCTCCTACAATTATTCAAGCAATTACTAGAACAGTGCAATAGAATTAGAACTCTGCTTCATGGGCAAGTTGCATTTTGTCATTCCAGTGTCTAATAACAAAGATATTACGCTTAGGAAAGAAATATTGAAGCAATAATTCTTCAAAATGGTGCATGCAGTTCATGAATTATTAGCAAAGTCAAAATTTATCTTTTTTTTGTCTTTCACCTTTTTGAGACATTTAGTTGCTCTTTTCTCAACATACAAACTTGAAAAACGAAATTTGAACTGCATTACTGCACTAGAAATATGAAAAATGAGAGCTTTTAGCGCATAAAAATGGCCAATTTTATGTGTACCTGGTAGCCCCGTTACGGCATCTCTCTTATACCAGGTCCTAAACTTGCCTTACCTCGCTGAGAATAAACGTCTCCATCTGAATGGGTACATGTGAAAACCTTTTACTAGACTAAAATTCTCTCTCTGTGGAGGGGTATTGGACCTGCTGTAATTAAAACACCTGAAGCTAGGAGGCGGAGTGCACGATCAGAAGGCTAGAGAATACATTTCAAAAACCTGACCGGCACATCCAAACATAGACTCAGTGTGAACAGGTGCTGAACCTAGAGTCGCCAACTCGTATATAGTTAAGTAAATAAGGCAGCACACTGCAGCGCTAGAACATACAAACTTGAAAAACGAAATTTGAACTGCATTACTGCACTAGAAATATGAAAAATGAGAGCTTTTAGCGCATAAAAATGGCCAATTTTATGTGTACCTGGTAGCCCCGTTATGGCATCTCTCTTATACCAGGTCCTAAACTTGCCTTACCTCGCTGAGAACAAACGTCTCCATCTGAATGGGTACATGTGAAAACCTCTTACTAGGCTAAAATTCTCTCTCTGTGGAGGGGTATTGGACCTGCTGTAATTAAAACACCTGAAGCTAGGAGGCGGAGTGCACGATCAGAAGGCTAGAGAATACATTTCAAAAACCTGACCGGCACATCCAAACATAGACTCAGTGTGAACAGGTGCTGAACCTAGAGTCGCCAACTCATATATAGTTAAGTAAATAAGGCAGCACACTGCAGGGCTAGAACATACAAACTTGAAAAACGAAATTTGAACTGCATTACTGCACTAGAAATATGAAAAATGAGAGCTTTTAGCGCATAAAAATGGCCAATTTTATGTGTACCTGGTAGCCCCGTTATGGCATCTCTCTTATACCAGGTCCTAAACTTGCCTTACCTCGCTGAGAATAAACGTCTCCATCTGAATGGGTACATGTGAAAACCTCTTACTAGACTAAAATTCTCTCTCTGTGGAGGGGTATTGGACCTGCTGTAATTAAAACACCTGAAGCTAGGAGGCGGAGTGCACGATCAGAAGGCTAGAGAATACATTTCAAAAACCTGACCGGCACATCCAAACATAGACTCAGTGTGAACAGGTGCTGAACCTAGAGTCGCCAACTCGTATATAGTTAAGTAAATAAGGCAGCACACTGCAGCGCTAGAACATACAAACTTGAAAAACAAAATTTGAACTGCATTACTGCACTAGAAATATGAAAAATGAGAGCTTTTAGCGCATAAAAATGGCCAATTTTATGTGTACCTGGTAGCCCCATTACGGCATCTCTCTTATACCAAGTCCTAAACTTGCCTTACCTCGCTGAGAATAAACGTCTCCATCTGAATGGGTACATGTGAAAACCTTTTACTAGACTAAAATTCTTTCTCTGTGGAGGGGTATTGGACCTGCTGTAATTAAAACACCTGAAGCTAGGAGGCGGAGTGCACGATCAGAAGGCTAGAGAATACATTTCAAAAACCTGACCGGCACATCCAAACATAGACTCAGTGTGAACAGGTGCTGCCTTATTTACTTAACTATATACGAGTTGGCGACTCTAGGTTCAGCACCTTTTCACATTGAGTCTATGTTTGGATGTGCCGGTCAGGTTTTTGAAATGAAATCTTTTCTCAACATGTCGCAAAAATCACAAAAATATGACAAGCAAAAAATCACAGCACTCCATTTGCACAAAAGCTGTACACAAATGATGAATCAGGTGAAAACATCTGAAAGACAATAAATAATAACTTTAAAAAGGGCACAAATTAAAAAAGAATTGGACACAAATGAAAAACAAGAACCCGATTCATTATTACACTTTGTTGTCTATTTTATAGTTTTTTTTATCTGTCTTTTATTAATGCTTTATTCTTTTAATTTGTAACAAAACTCAAAAGCAAGGTACGCTCAACACATGTTCATATGATCCTACATATACAGTGACAAATTGTGTCACAAACATGACTTTATAGGTGTATACGTGTATGCCGTATTAATGTACAATGACCAATCAATATAAATACATAGGAACCAAAAAAGAGAACCAAAATGAAGGCCAAATGTAAGTAAGGTGAAAAGATAGCAAAACTTTATTGGAAAAACCATTGGTATGCCGGAGAAATTAAACAAGATAAAATCAGGCACACATCCAGATAAAAGATAATGTAAATGATCTAAAAAAAATAAGATTACATATAAATATATGAGATTGCCTGATGAAGGCATGTGTTGGAATGCGCGTCGGGGTGGGTGCCTCCTCCCTGAAGCCTCTGCTGTCAACTGTAGCGGTACACAGCTATTTGACCTTCTTCTTACCTTTAGCATTTACCTACATGAAGTGATTCTATCCAAATGCATTTATGCACTTTAACACCTTGGTATGTTATTTCATACATAATTATATACTGTGTCTAGTTACCATGGGCCAGTATTGCAGGAGCACCATATACAGTGGGGCAAAAAAGTATTTAGTCAGTCAGCAATAGTGCAAGTTCCACCCCTTAAAAAGATGAGAGGCGTCTGTAATTTACATCATAGGTAGACCTCAACTATGGGAGACAAACTGAGAAAAAAAAATCCAGAAAATCACATTGTCTGTTTTTTTACAATTTTTTTGCATATTATGGTGGAAAATAAGTATTTGGTCAGAAACAAACAATCAAGATTTCTGGCTCTCACAGACCTGTAACTTCTTCTTTAAGAGTCTCCTCTTTCCTCCACTCATTACCTGTAGTAATGGCACCTGTTTAAACTTGTTATCAGTATAAAAAGACACCTGTGCACACCCTCAAACAGTCTGACTCCAAACTCCACTATGGTGAAGACCAAAGAGCTGTCAAAGGACACCAGAAACAAAATTGTAGCCCTGCACCAGGCTGGGAAGACTGAATCTGCAATAGCCAACCAGCTTGGAGTGAAGAAATCAACAGTGGGAGCAATAATTAGAAAATGGAAGACATACAAGACCACTGATAATCTCCCTCGATCTGGGGCTCCACGCAAAATCCCACCCCGTGGGGTCAGAATGATCACAAGAACGGTGAGCAAAAATCCCAGAACCACGCGGGGGGACCTAGTGAATGAACTGCAGAGAGCTGGGACCAATGTAACAAGGCCTACCATAAGTAACACACTACGCCACCATGGACTCAGATCCTGCAGTGCCAGACATGTCCCACTGCTTAAGCCAGTACATGTCCGGGCCCGTCTGAAGTTTGCTAGAGAGCATTTGGATGATCCAGAGGAGTTTTGGGAGAATGTCCTATGGTCTGATGAAACCAAACTGGAATTGTTTGGTAGAAACACAACTTGTCGTGTTTGGAGGAAAAAGAATACTGAGTTGCATCCATCAAACACCATACCTACTGTAAAGCATGGTGGTGGAAACATCATGCTTTGGGGCTGTTTCTCTGCAAAGGGGCCAGGACGACTGATCCGGGTACATGAAAGAATGAATGGGGCCATGTATCGTGGGATTTTGAGTGCAAACCTCCTTCCATCAGCAAGGGCATTGAAGATGAAACGTGGCTGGGTCTTTCAACATGACAATGATCCAAAGCACACCGCCAGGGCAACGAAGGAGTGGCTTCGTAAGAAGCATTTCAAGGTCCTGGAGTGGCCTAGCCAGTCTCCAGATCTCAACCCTATAGAAAACCTTTGGAGGAAGTTGAAAGTCCGTGTTGCCAAGCGAAAAGCCAAAAACATCACTGCTCTAGAGGAGATCTGCATGGAGGAATGGGCCAACATACCAACAACAGTGTGTGGCAACCTTGTGAAGACTTACAGAAAACGTTTGACCTCTGTCATTGCCAACAAAGGATATATTACAAAGTATTGAGATGAAATTTTGTTTCTGACCAAATACTTATTTTCCACCATAATATGCAAATAAAATTATAAAAAAACAGACAATGTGATTTTCTGGATTTTTTTTTTCTCAGTTTGTCTCCCATAGTTGAGGTCTACCTATGATGTAAATTACAGACGCCTATCATCTTTTTAAGTGGTGGAACTTGCACTATTGCTGACTGACTAAATACTTTTTTGCCCCACTGTATATGCTTTGTCCTTGGGTGGACAATTCCACATTTTAGTATGTTGGCATGTTTTTCACATCTTGTTTTAACTTGATATTATGGTCTGTATATCATTCTCTCTATTTTCATCGACCACTGCCCTCTAATACATTTTTCCTAGGTTTTATAGACCTCCATTATATTTGCACTATACTTTTACTTTTGCATATGTATGGTTAGCATTAAGTTTGTACTTTGCCAGGCATATTAGTGGATTCTTATAATCAGCAGTGCCTTCTTACAAATAATCTCATGTATTTATATATAATCTCATTTTTTTAGACTATTTGCAATTTTTGTTATTCGGATGCGTGCCTGCTTTTATCTTGTTGCATTCTCCTGCCTACCAATCCAATAACGTTTTGGTATCTTGTCACATTACTTAGGCTACGTTCACATTAACGTTGCGCCGCCGTGCGTCGGCGACGCAACGCGTGACGCACGCTAAAACGCACGCAAACGCGCGCAAAAACGCGCGCGTTTTGCGACGCGTGCGTCGTTTTCCGACGAAAATCGGACGCACAGAAAATGCTACATGTAGCGTTTCCTTGCGTCCGACGCTAGCGTCGGAAACGACGCACGTGGCGAAAAACGCCACCAAAACGACGCACGCGTCCCCTATGTTAAACATAGGGGCGCGTCGCCGCTGCGTCGCCGGCGCAACAGCGACGCACATTGGCAGAACGCCAATGTGAACGTAGCCTTACATCTGTCTCTTCTTTTGGTTTCTTTTAATTTGCGACTTTTTTTTAAATGAATGATTGCTTTTTTTATTTAATGTTCTCTATTGTGGGCAGGAGTTTGGGGTTACCAGATTTTTTACAGCTTATTCATTAATTACGCCTTTTAAAAAAAGTAACAACATTTTTGCGCAAATAGACTACATAAATTGTGCACAAAAACTGCAATATTTTAGCAGAACGTGACTTTTTACTTGAAAAAAAGAACAAAAATGGTAAGGGACAACAGTAAAGAGCATTTTTGCCTTTGAGCATAATTCATGAACCATGTGCGCCATTTTGAAGAATTCAGTGCAAAACATCAACAACTAAAAAAGAAAAGTGACATAACCTCCCCCCCCCCCCCCCCCACACACACACACAATTGATGAATCAGGCACTGATTCTTCAGCCCTAAGTTGAAAAACGATTTAATACTTTAATGCCAACAATCAGGTTATTATTCAGAGATGGGATCCAGACAATTCTCTCTGGTTTCCCATAGCCAATTAAATAGCTGGTTCTGGGAATTGGGAAAATTAAGCATTCAATTCAAGAAGCCGTTCTCCATGCAGTTGTTTCAAAGTCCATGGGATACTTATTTAATGTAGTCATGTAGCTGACCTGATGAATGGAGTCCTAGTCTCGCCCTGTGCCACCATTTGCAAGCTTCTTCTAAGGAAGAGTGAGGAATCTTTTTATGCCAAGGGCCATTTGGATATTTATACCACCATTCGAGCGCCATACAAATTTATCAACTTGAAATGTATCCTGCTATGTTTGGTCAAACATTTAATTAACTCACTCCTAATTTTATGACTTGAGATTCTTCTCTTCGTTACGACATATGATGTTAGATGGTAAAGATGATACTACGTTTCCAGGTTTGAATCAGTCTAGAGTCCAGTCGACTTTTGCGATGAATTTTGAAGAGAACTTGCAGGAGAAAGATCTGATCACACATGCATATTACACTGCAGGCCTGCTCACAGGGGTACATTCATCACTGCTCATGTAATATTTATAAAACTCAAGCAGTGAAAGGTCTGCAGTTTACATTACATAGGATACACCAACACTAGACTATACATCACAGAGGGTACACAGTGGCTGCTATATATACATCACACAGCAGACACCAAGACAGCTCTATATACATCACATAGGAGACACTGAGATTGCTCTATATACATCACATAGGAGACACTGAGATTGCTCTATATGCATCAAACAAGAGACACTGAAACTGTTCTGTATTAATCACACAGGAAAGGCTGGGCTGCAGTATATACATCACAAAAGATGCTGGGGTATATATATCACAGAACATGCTGGGGCAAATGCATCACAGAAGTGACTATGGCATATACATCACATGAAATGCTGGGGCTTGAGCATATACAGTACAGACCAAAAGTTTGGACACACCTCATTTAAAGATTTTTCTGTATTTTCATGAATATGAAAATTGTACATTCACACTGAAGGCATCAAAACTATGAATTAACACATGTGGAATCATAAACTTAACAAAAAAGTGTGAAACAACTGAAATTATGTCTTATATTCTAGGTTCTTCAAAGTAACCACCTTTTGCTTTGATGACTGCTTTGCACACTCTTGGCATTCTCTTGATGAGCTTCAAGAGGTAGTCACCGGGAATGGTTTTCACTCCACAGGTGTGCCCTGTCAGGTTTAATAAGTGGGATTTCTTGCCTTATAAATGGGGTTGGGACCATCAGTTGTGTTGTGCAGAAGTCTGGTGGATATACAGCTGATAGTCCTACTGAATAGACTGTTAGAATGTGTATTATGGCAAGAAAAAAGCAGCTAAGTAAAGAAAAACGAGTGGCCATCATTACTTTAAGAAATGAAGGTCAGTCAGTCCAAAAAATTGGGAAAACTTTGAGGCTATGTGCACACGTACAGGATTTTTCAGGTTTTTTTCGCATTTTTTCGCTCTAAAAACGCTATAAAAACTCATTAAAAACGCATACATTATGCATTCTCTCATTTAGAATGCATTCAGCATGTTTTGTGCACATGGATGCTTTTTTTTCCGCGAAAAAAACGCATCGCGGTAAAAAAATGAGCATGTTCATTATTTTTGCGGATTTTCTGCGTTTTTCCCGCAATTCTATGCATTTGGGAAAAAAACGCACAAAAAACGCACAAAAAACGCACCAAAAACGCATCAAAAACGCATCAAAATCGCGGTAAAATCGCGGTAAAAACGCATGCGGATTTCTGGCAGAAATGTCTGTTTTTTGTCAGGAAAATTTCTGCAAGAAATCCTGACGTGTGCACATACCCTGAAAGTGTCCCCAAGTGCAGTGGCAAAAACCATGAAGCTCTACAATGAAACTGGCTCACATGAGGACCGCCTCAGGAAAGAAAGACCAAGAGTCACCTCTTCTTCTGAGGATAAGTTTATCCTAGTCACCAGCCTCAGAAATCGCAGGTTAACAGCAGCTCAGATTAGAGACCAGGTCAATGTCACACAGAGTTCTAGCAGCAGACACATCTCTACAACAACTGTTAAGAGGAGACTTTGTGCAGCAGGCCTTCATGGTAAAATAGCTGCTAGGAAACCACTGCTAAGGACAGGCAACAAGCAGAAGAGACTTGTTTGAGCTAAAGAGCATAAGGAATTGGACATTAGACTAGTGGAAATCTGTGCTTTGGTCTGATGAGTCCAAATTTGAGATCTTTGGTTCCAACCACCGTGTCTTTGTGCGAAGCAGAAAAGGCGAACGGATGGAATCTACATGGACTCTACATGCCTGGTTCCCACCGTGAAGCATGGAGGAGGAGGTGTGATGGTGTGGGGGTGCTTTGCTGGTGACACTGTTGTGGATATAGCATGGCTACCACAGCATCTTACAGCGGCATGCTATTCCATCCGGTTTGTGTTTAGTTGGACCATCATATATTTTTCAACAGGACAATGACCCCAAAAACACCTCCAGGCTGTGTAAGGGCTATTTGAACAAGAATGAGAGTGATGGGGTGCTACGCCAGAAGACCTGGCCTCCACAGTCACCAGACCTGAACCCAATCGAGATGGTTTGGGGTGAGCTGAACCACAGAGTGAAGGCAAAAGGGCCAACAAGTGCTAAGCATCTCTGGGAACTGCTTCAAGATTGTTGGAAGACCATTCCCGGTGACTACCTCTTGAAGCTCATCAAGAGAATGCCAAGAGTGTGCAAAGCAGTCATCAAAGCAAAAGGTGGCTACTTTGAAGAACCTAGAATATAAGACATATTTTCAGTTGTTTCACACTTTTTTGTTAAGTATATAATTCCACATGTGTTAATTCATAGTTTTGATGCCTTCAGTGTGAATGTACAATTTTCATAGACATGAAAATACAGAAAAATCTTTATATGAGAAGGTGTGTACAAACTTTTGGTCTGTAATGTACATCACAGGAGATGCTGGGACATGTCCATCACAGCAAGGAAAGCTGGGGCATATACATCACAGGAGACACTGGGGCTAGTGCATATACATCACAGCAGAAGACTCTGGGTCATATACATCACAATTGGAGACACCAGGGTATATATATCACAGGAGACACTTCTGACATCATTAGATTAGGTGGCACAATATGTGGACATGAGATTTTGTCCTCATACTGTATATAGGATAAATAAAGTGCTGACAATAGCTGAGTGGCAAACTCTGCAGAGGTGAGATGTAGCTGAAAAAATCATAAAAGTCTGGACCAGATGGAGAGGAAAAGGAAGAACAATGACTGCAATCAGATATGACGTCCCCATAAGTTACTGAATGTCTCTGTGTATTCTGCCTCTGATTGTGTTTTGTCAGTAGTAATTTACTTGTAAGGTTGGCAGCATTACACCCCGTGAAACAACAGATCTCAGCATGCCCTTACCATTGTTTAGGCCATACCTGGATCTGTAGTCTCACAAGGTAGAAATGTCTACAGCATGTATTATCAATTGTGATATTTGATTATGGAGTAGTAATAATTTTCCATTGTGCAATGGCCCATACAAATGAATTGGATGTTTCCACAGTATGCACCTAATATACTCTTAATCATCATATCTTGTTCTATATGCACAAACTGCAGTTATCATTAATCACAATAGATTGAGTGCATAGTACAAATGAGAAACGTAGAATCAACAAGTTGTGCTGCTGTTATACATCTAACCATAGCATTATAGGCAAGTGACTAAGAGCAATAAAACATAAGAAGCTGAAGCAAGGAAGATTCTTATGTAAAACTGCAGAGGGGGTTCTAGCTATTTTTCTAGTTTGCCATTCCTCACTATATGTGGTAGTCGCACACAGAGTGAAATGCAAAGGGACTCGGTATAATTATATCTATGATGTCTTAAAAATTATAGCTGTGATTTCACTCAAATATGAAATAGACTATTGTATGGCCTAAATATGCTACCATGGGTGGCAGCGTCTCTGGTCTTATCTCCCATCATCCACATTTGGAATGTCTTTAGTCGGCAATTGCAAAGGGAGCTGCCAGCAGAGGATCTTAATGATTTAATTGCTCAAATACATTCAGTGTAGCAGAACAATCCTCAGACAACCGTTACACACCTTGGCAAGTTACTTATGTGGAAATTAGTGCATGTATTTTTGTGTGTGGTGCTCATATTCAATACTGAATAATTTGAAATGTTATCAATTTGTTTTTCCCATTTTTGCATCATTTTCATATCATTAATATTCTGACTCCATAACTAGGCAACAAGTATATGGCTGTCTCTATGTACCAGTACTCACACAAGCAAATTTCATCAGATAGCTTGACTCAACTGTAGATGCAACAACATGAGCCTCATAACATGGCTGACATATTCCGAATGAGGAAGAAGAAGGGAGGAGTTACTTGCATCAGAGCTTACGCAGCAGACTGGTAGAGAGACTGGACAAACTTCTAAAAGGCAAACCTTATTGCATAGCAACACAACAGCAACAATACAATACAATACAATTCCCAAGTCGTGGGAGATGACAATTAACATGTCTATTGATCCTGGGATTTATATAATTCCAAAACTTTTCATCCTTGGTGTTGCAGTTTCAATTTGAGGCGTGCAAATGTATCTACCTAAATGTATCCCAAGTTGACTGAACAAACAGCACTTAAATTAATATAATCAAGATTTAACAGAAATGAATTTTCGGGATAACCACCTGTGAAATTTCAAGTTAACTGCCATTGATGTGTACTACAAGTTTGCAGAAGATAATGACCTAATGTTGCTTTTCAGAAGGTTATGAAAAGAAGTAAAAGTAATGACGAATTACAAAACTTTTCAATAAATGATCCCGAGTCCATTATTCCACACACATCCGCCCCATGATCCATTAAATGACAAACACACCTTTCTAGAGGCTGTTTAGTTTAGGAGGAGAAGTTCAGACTTGAACAAGCTATTAATTTGTAGGTCTCCTTTACACTTCCCAGTGAGTCATTGTCATTAATGAGAGATGCAGGTTCTTTATGGATAAAAAAGATTTTAGACTCTCCCAGCAGGTGCCCAGGGTGGTTTAATCTTATGTGCTCAGTTCTGCTTCAGATGTTAAGGATAGACCTCTTTTAATCAAATGCCATCAACTGACATTATGGGCTTGGATACAGGATCAGAGGTTTCTACACCAGGTTCCCCCTTCATAGAGCGATCGAGCATGTGCTCTTCGTAGCAAGGTAAGATTTTGTGTTCTGTAGTTTCTGATAATTTCTCACATATTAGAATATTAATTGTTTAGACGGCCATAGAAATTGGATTGAGATCGGGCCGCAGTGCTCGGACTCGCAACGGCTCTCCCGATCTGTGAGTGACAGCACTATCACACTGTGGTGAAGAGAGCCGTCACCAGTCCGAGCACTGCAGTCTGATCTTTGTACAGTTTTTACGGTCACCTGAGAACTACTAACTGATCGCTTTAATTGTGAACTGATTGCTAAATATATATTTTTCTATTATTTACCTTCTGTATGTTCTAGTGTTTTAATTTATTAGAAAATATCTGTTATATCATTGCGTGATTGGGACATCCTTGGCCCAGCGTGTCCTATGGCATATCTAATCTTAGCACCCCAATAATGCCCCATGCTGCTATGTAATATCTGATACAAGATCTATACATGCTGTAACATATTTTACTCTTTAGTAACATTTGTATGCTTCTGTTCTGTCCACCTATCGGGCTAGCCACATTGACATGTCCAATGGCATAGTCGCTGAACCCTACTGCTGTGCTATTATACCTACATGTAGACCTCAAACACGCTGCAGAGCAGTGAGCAGGAGGTGAAAAGCAGCACTTGGAGCCCCGGACATCTGTACCCTGTAGCTCTAAGCGCACTCAATGTAGTGGGACATTAGGGGCATTCTCCCATAGAAGTATGATCATTAATGCAGAATTTAAAAAACAGGATTTTTTCTTTTGAATTTGAAACCACGTTCCTCTAGAAATTCAGATAAAGTCTGTGCTACAGAAGAGCTCCAGAGACACCTATGGTGGCCCTAATACAAGTGGAATAAGCCATGTGCATGAACTTTGTTCAAGGGAAAAATGCATAGTGCAATGTGTTTAATGCTTCACAAATGGGTTTTGGAAATGTGTATAAATTGGGATGGTCTATGATCAGAAAGCTTGTGGCGCCAGGCTGTGATCATGCATTGGGCTAATATACCTGCTGGAAAGAAATGCCAAGAAAACCTGTGGAATATAAAAGAGACTGACAACAAACAATATTCATCGCCTACCCACAGGATATGTATGATCACTGGGTCACCCAATGCTTGTAAGAATAGGGGTCCCCAGGGTTGCCAACTTGACACATTACAAAACCATAAAAAATCCTTATGAATATAAGTGACCCATGTCTACACCCCATAACTCCGATATGAGACATCAGCTGCGTTCACAAATTATGATAATTAATGCCAAAATAATCTGTAGAAGTTTCTTCAGCTTCAAAAAATTCAGGGACACCTTAAAACATTTTTGCAGACAGGGCAACAACGTGTCCTATTTTTACGGCCTGTCCTGGAGTTTATGGATGTTGGCTCCTCAGGCGGTCCCATGTCCCCTATTTGAATGGTCACACATTCATTACTGGACTGATGGGGATAGTCGGGTATAAATATTGGTCGTGGGCTTCCCCTTTAGGGTCTCACTTGTCACATTCAGCAGTTCTCATGGATTCGATGATTATAGATCATTTTGGATTGTCCGGTTTTGCAGCCAGACAAGCCTTGTCATCATTAATGCATCCGCAGCATAGACTGAATGTCTGATGTTTTCTCGTCGGCTGTAATAGCTGAATATTTTCATGACCTCATGCTTTTATATCGCAGCACATATCATTCAGCTATTTACCTTTATGTTTCTACTCATGAAAGTAACCCTCTTATACGGTCTCATGGCTCAGCATGTAGTTCAGACGTATCCTGTTGCCTTCATGTTCAAACCTGCAGCCTTAGACTTGTTGGGAACATAAAAGATGTACAAACAGCTATAGATGTGCTCTGCTTGATTTCTATGCCTGTAGTTGTGCTACCTCTGGTAAATGCAGTGTCCTCACATATTAGATGCTGCAGACTGAGCTTTGAGGCATCTCCATGCAGAAGGTAAGTTATTCTGTATTGTATTACTCACTCTCCACTGTAAGGACACATTAGAAGTCAGCACTGTATGTGAGATTTACATACAATCTAGTCAACGCTCAATCGCTGCAGGAGATTCTTCAACTGATTTCATCTGAATGGGGCAGATTCTGCAGCGTGTGCATGGATCTCTGTAATGTGCAGGGCTCGAGCAAACGACCGTATTTTCCATCCGAGTACGATCCGACCAAACATCGGATCACACTCAGACCAATGTTATTTTATGGGGCTGCGCACATGTATGATATTGCATGAGATATATAGATCGCCCTCGGCCATGCAAATCAGGGAGTCTGTGGAAATAATCGGACTGCACTCAAATGACTTCTGAACGCAGTCTGATTTTCATGGACTTACAGAACGGAGAAGATGGAGAAATTGTTATTACCATCTTCTAATTTGAAAAAAATTGGATCACACTCTGATCATACACTCTTCGATCACACACTCTCTGACCACACTCTCCGATTGCACACTCTGATCACTCTTTGATCACACTCTCTGATTACACTCCGTGATCACACTCTGATTACACTCTGATCACTATCTGATTACATTCTCTGACCACATTCTCTGATCACTATCTAATTACACTCTCTGATCACATTCTCTGATCACTATCTAATTACACTCTCTGATTAAACTCTCTGATCACTATCTGATTACACTCTCTGATCACATTCTCTGATCACTATCTAATTACACTCTCTGATCACATTCTCTGATCACTATCTAATTACACTCTCTGATTAAACTCTCTGATCACTATCTAATTACACTCTCTGATCACATTCTCTGATCACTATCTAATTACACTCTCTGATTAAACTCTCTGATCACTATCTGATTACACTCTCTGATCACATTCTCTGATCACTATCTAATTACACTCTCTGATTAAACTCTCTGATCACTATCTAATTACACTCTCTGATTAAACTCTGATCACTATCTGATTACACTCTCTGATTAAACTCTGATCACTATCTGATTACACTCTCTGATCACATTCTCTGATCACTATCTAATTACACTCTCTGATTAAACTCTCTGATCACTATCTAATTACACTCTCTGATCCCATTCTCTGATCACTATCTAATTACACTCTCTGATTAAACTCTGATCACTATCTGATTACACTCTCTGATCACATTCTCTGATCACTATCTAATTACACTCTGATTAAACTCTCTGATCACTATCTGATTACACTCTCTGATCACATTCTCTGATCACTATCTAATTACACTCTCTGATTAAACTCTCTGATCACTATCTGATTACACTCTCTGATGACACTCTATGATCACTTTCTGATTACCTCTCTGATCACTCTCTGATCACTATCTGATTACACTCTCTGATCACTTTCTGATTACACTCTCTGACCACACTCTACGATCACATTCTCTTATCACACTCTCTGATTACACAATGTGATCACACTCTGATTACACTCTGATCACACTCTGATCACTATCTGATTACACTCTCTGATCACTATCTGATTACACTCTGACCACACTCTGATCACTTTCTCATTACACTCTCTGATCACAATCTCTGATCACTTTCTGATTACACTCTCTGATCACACTCTCTGATCACTATCTGATTACACTCTCTAATCACACTCTCTGATCTCTTTCTGATTACACTCTCTGAATACACTCTCTGATCACTATCTGATTACAATCTCTGATCACACTCTCTTATCACTTTCTGATCATACTCTTCGATCATACACTCTCTGACCACACTCTCCGATTGCACACTCTGATCACTCTCTGATCACATTCTCTGATCACATTTTCTCATCACACTCTCTGATTACACTCCGTGATCACACTCTGACTACACTCTGATCACTATCTGATTACACTCTGATCACACTCTGATATCTCATTACACTCTCTGATCACATTCTCTGATCACTTTCTGATTACACTCCCTGATCACTATCTGATTACACTCTCTAACCACACTCTCTGATCACTTTCTGTTTACACTCTGATCACACTCTGATCACTATCTGATTACACTCTCTGATCACATTCTCTGATCACTATCTGATTACACTCTCTGATCACATTCTCTGATCACTTTCTGATTACACTCTCTGATCACTATCTGATTACACTCTCTAACCACACTCTCTGATCACTTTGTTTACACTCTCTGATCACTATCCGATTCCATTCTCTGATCACTATCTGATTACACTGTGACCACATTCTCTGATCACTTTCTGATTACACTCTCTGATTACACTTTCTGATCACTATCTGATTACACTCTCTGATCACAAACTCTGATCACTATCTGATTACACTCTCTGATCACTATCTGATTACACTCTGATCACACTCTCTGATCACTTTCTGATTACACTCTCTGATCACACTCTCTGATCACTGATTACACTCTGATCACACTCTGATCACACTCTCTGATCACATTTTCTCATCACACTCTCTGATTACACTCCGTGATCACACTCTGACTACACTCTGATCACTATCTGATTACACTCTGATCACTATCTGGTTACACTCTCTGATCACATTCTCTGATCACTATCTGATTACACTCCGTGATCACACTCTGACTACACTCTGATCACTATCTGATTACACTCTGATCACTATCTGATTACACTCTCTGATCACATTCTCTGATCACTATCTGATTACACTCTCTAATCACACTCTCTGATCACACTCTCTGATCACTATCTGATTACAATCTCTGATCACACTCTCTTATCACTTTCTGATCATACTCTCTGATCACTATCTGATTACACTTTCTGATCACACTCTCTGATCACTATCTGATTACACTCTCTGATCACTATCTGATTACACTCTCTGATCACTATCTGATTACACTCTCTGATCACTTTCTGATCACACTCTCTGATCACACTCTCTGATCACACTCTCTGATCACACTCTCTGATCACTATCTGATTACACTCTCTGATCACTATCTGATTACACCCTCTGATCACTCTCTGATCACACTCACTGATTACACTCTCTGATCACTTTCTGATCACCCTCTCTGATTACTATCTGATTATCTGATTACACTTTCTGATCCCACTCTCTGATCACTATCTGATTACACTCTGATCACACTCTCTGATCACTATCTGATTACACTCTCTGACAACTATCTGATTACACTCTCTGATCACTATCTGATTACCCTCTCTGATCACACTCTCTGATCACACTCTCTGATCACTATCTGATTACACCCTCTGATCACTCTCTGATCACACTCTCTGATCACTAACTGATTACACTCTCTGATCACACTCTCTGATCACTTTCTGATTACACTCTGATCACATTCTCTCTGATCACTATCGGATTACACTCTCTGATCACTAACTGGTTACACTCTCTGATCACACTCTCTGATTACTTTCTGATTACACACTCCGATCACTATCTGATTACACACTCTAATCACACACTCTAATCACATACTCTCTGATCACACTCTCCGAATTCACACTTTGATCACACTCTCTGATCACTCTCTGATCACTTTCTGATTACACTCTCTGATACCACTCTTTGAGCACTCTCTTATCACTATCTGATCACTCTCTGATCCCACTCTCTGATCACTATCTGATTACACACATAATCACACTCTAATCACACACTCTTTGATCATATACTCTCTAATCACATTCTCCGATTACACACTTTGATCCCAATCTCTGACCCCACACTCTGCTCACTCTCTCTGATCACTCTCTGATCCCACTTTCTGATCACTGTCTGATCACACTTTCTGATAAGAGTGTAATTGAACCGATTTTAGGAGATGGGAGAAAATACAGTTGTATGACCCTAGCGTATGCAGATGTCCAGAAACTCCAGCAACAAGTCTGCCTGTGTAAATATACAGTAAGACAAATGCTTTACAGGAATTGGGGCAGTGACTGCTGTAACAATCTAATTCTGACAACACAGCACTGACCTAAACAGCTTTATACAGCATTTGGAAGGATCTTTATTGATATTTTAATGCCAGGATAAATTATATATAGCATTAAAATGTAAGGGAACATCTGACTGATAACTGAATCACTTACAAATCTATCTTCCCTTGCATCGTGTACTCATTATGCAGATGTATATATGATAAAAGAGAATTAAAGTCTCATCCCACAGTAGTCCTGAATCACCAGATAATATCTGCAGCAGTTACTTTATTGTCATATTTACTTTTATTTTAGATATATATTTATATGTTCCACTAAAGATAAATTCACAGGTTATTTTTTATTACATATGTAAAAAAAAACAAAGCAAAACATTTTTTTAGCATGCTTAAAGGGGTATTCCTATCTTCAAGATCCTATCCCAATATGTAGTAGGTGTAACAATAATAATATTAGCAAATACCTCCAAATAGAAATGTGATATAGTTTTTTCTGATTTGAAATCTCTTTCCTCATGAGCAGGCACTGCAGGACCTTAGGTATCCATGGTTACGACCACTAGAAGCTAACTAACTGTCACTATATCGTCTCTATATCAGTGGTGGTAACCATGGACGATGAAGGCCGGCGTCACACTTGCGAGTTTTACGGACATGCTTAAAGGGGTATTCCTATCTTCAAGATCCTATCCCAATATGTAGTAGGTGTAACAATAATAATATTAGCAAATACCTCCAAATAGAAATGTGATATAGTTTTTTCTGATTTGAAATCTCTTTCCTCATGAGCAGGCACTGCAGGACCTTAGGTATCCATGGTTACGACCACTAGAAGCTAACTAACTGTCACTATATCGTCTCTATATCAGTGGTGGTAACCATGGACGACGAAGGCCGGCGTCACACTTGCGAGTTTTACGGACGTAAGAGCGCAGAATCTACGTCCGTAAAACTCGCAAAAAATACGGCACAATTATTCTCTATGCCCCTGCTCCTATTTGCCGTATTTTACTGATCAGTATTATACGGCTTTCTACGGCCGTACAAAATCGCAGCATGCTGCGTTTGTCACCGTACTGCGCAAGAAATACGCCAATGAAAGTCTATGGAAGCGTGAAAAATACGGATTACACACGGACAAGCAGTGTGACTTGCGAGAAATACGCAGCGCTGTTAGAGAGAAAAGCCGGCAATTCAGTGCGGTGTACAGTAAAATCACACTGACAGCTTACAGTAGAATAGGTAGAATAAATGTGTACACATAGAATAGGTATATATATATATATATGTCAGTGAGACACATATATGTATATATATTAATATTTATTCCAGCGCTAGACAGCTTGAAAGCCGGTAATTCAATTACCGGCTTTTTCCTTCTCCTTCCTAAAACCCGACATGATTTGAGACATGGTTTACATACAGTAAACCATGTCTTCTCTCCATTTTTTTTGCAGATTCCACACTACTAATGTCAGTAGTGTGTATCTGCAAAATTTGGCCGTTCTAGCTCTTAAAATAAAGGGTTAAATGGCGGAAAAAATTGGCGTGGGCTCCCGCGCAATTTTCTCCGCCAGAGTAGTAAAGCCAGTGACTGAGGGCAGATATTAATAGCCTGGAGAGGGTCCACGGTTATTGGCCCCCCCCTGGCTAAAAATATCTGCCCCCAGCCACCCCAGAAAAGGCACATCTGGAAGATGCGCCTATTCTGGCACTTGGCCACTCTCTTCCCATTCCCGTGTAGCGGTGGGATATGGGGTAATGAAGGGTTAATGCCACCTTGCTATTGTAAGGTGACATTAAGCCTAATTAATAATGGAGAGGCGTCAATTATGACACCTATCCATTATTAATCCAATACTAGTAAAGGGTTAAATAAAACACAAACACATTTTTTAAAATTATTTTAATGAAATAAAAACAATGGTTGTTGCAGTATTTTATTCAACGCCCAATCCAGTCACTGAAGACCCTCGTTCTGTGAGTAAAAAAACATAATAAACCAACAATATACTTACCCTCCGCAGATCTGTAACGTCCAACGATGTAAATCCTTCTGAAGGGGTTAAAACATTTTGCAGCAAGGAGCTGTGCTAATGCAGGCTGCTCCTCGCTGCAAAACCCCAGGGAATGAGGCTAAAAATAGATCAATGATCTATATTTAGCTTCATTTGCGGTGAGGCGCCCTCTGCTGGCTGTTCATAGATCGTGGGAAATTACCTAGAAAGCTCCCTGGCTTTCTAGGTAATTTCCCACGATCTATGAACAGCCAGCAGAGGGCGCCTGCTGTGCTAATGCAGGCTGCTCCTCGCTGCAAAACCCCAGGGAATGAGGCTAAAAATAGATCAATGATCTATATTTAGCTTCATTTGCGGTGAGGCGCCCTCTGCTGGCTGTTCATAGATCGTGGGAAATTACCTAGAAAGCTCCCTGGCTTTCTAGGTAATTTCCCACGATCTATGAACAGCCAGCAGAGGGCGCCTCACCGCAAATGAAGCTAAATATAGATCATTGATCTATTTTTAGCCTCATTCCCTGGGGTTTTGCAGCGAGGAGCAGCCTGCATTAGCACAGCTCCTTGCTGCAAAATGTTTTAACCCCTTCAGAAGGATTTACATCGTTGGACGTTACAGATCTGCGGAGGGTAAGTATATTGTTGGTTTATTATGTTTTTTTACTCACAGAACGAGGGTCTTCAGTGACTGGATTGGGCGTTGAATAAAATACTGCAACAACCATTGTTTTTATTTCATTAAAATAATTTTAAAAAATGTGTTTGTGTTTTATTTAACCCTTTACTAGTATTGGATTAATAATGGATAGGTGTCATAATTGACGCCTCTCCATTATTAATTAGGCTTAATGTCACCTTACAATAGCAAGGTGGCATTAACCCTTCATTACCCCATATCCCACCGCTACACGGGAATGGGAAGAGAGTGGCCAAGTGCCAGAATAGGCGCATCTTCCAGATGTGCCTTTTCTGGGGTGGCTGGGGGCAGATATTTTTAGCCAGGGGGGGGCCAATAACCGTGGACCCTCTCCAGGCTATTAATATCTGCCCTCAGTCACTGGCTTTACTACTCTGGCGGAGAAAATTGCGCGGGAGCCCACGCCAATTTTTTCCGCCATTTAACCCTTTATTTTAAGAGCTAGAACGGCCAAATTTTGCAGATACACACTACTGACATTAGTAGTGTGGAATCTGCAAAAAAAATGGAGAGAAGACATGGTTTACTGTATGTAAACCATGTCTCAAATCATGTCGGGTTTTAGGAAGGAGAAGGAAAAAGCCGGTAATTGAATTACCGGCTTTCAAGCTGTCTAGCGCTGGAATAAATATTAATATATATACATATATGTGTCTCACTGACATATATATATATATATATATACCTATTCTATGTGTACACATTTATTCTACCTATTCTACTGTAAGCTGTCAGTGTGATTTTACTGTACACCGCACTGAATTACTGGCTTTTCTCTCTAATATATGTGTCTACTGACACATATATATATATATATATATATATATATATATACATATATATATATATATATATATATAGACAGTATATATATATATTTTCTTTTCTTTTTGGGACACATGGATCACTTCTATAGCGGTATGTTGGTTTTGGTAGCCTGCGAGAAAACCACGCAGTACGGATGCCATACGGATTACATACGGAGGATGCCATGCGCAAAAAACGCTGACACACCCTGCCTACGGAGGAGCTACGGACCACTTTTTTCGGCACTTTTCAGCGTATTACGGCCGTAATATACGGACCGTATTGTTTTACGCTGTGTGTGACGCCGGCCTAAGGTCCTGCAATGCCTGCACATGAGGAAAGAGACATAGCAAATCAGAAAAACTACATTTCTAATTGGAGGTGTTTGCTAATATTACTATTACGCCTAGTGCATACTGTATTGGAATATGATCTTGCAGAAGCGAACACCCCTTTAACTTTTTGGTCAGTGTCCGGGTTTTGCAATACATGTGTCAGTTGTTATTCTCTTATCAAAAATAAAAATTTAATTCTCCAATCAACCACTCAATGAAAAAAAGACTGCACTTGGCTGACACATACTGTAGATGGCATCTGAGAAACAATATTCATTTTTTTGGGCACAGAACCATTTACTTGAATAATAATTTTGATACACAAAGTAAATCAAGTTAGAATATCTGCATTTCTTTTAGCGGACAATAAGTTATCCATAGAACCACACTGGTCAGGTGTACAGTGCCTTGAAAAAGAAATTATACCACATGAACTTTTCCACATTTTTTCAGGTTAACTGAAATGTATTTTATTGGGATTTTATGTGATATACTAACACAAAGTTGCAAGTATTTGTGAAGTGTAAAAGAAATGAAATACTGTTTTCTAAATATTTTAAAAATATAAATCTGATAATTGTGACCTGCATTTGTATTCAGCCCCCCTAAGTCAATACTTTATAGAACCACATTTCTCTACAATTACTGCTGCAAATCTTTAGGGGTCTGTCTCTATGAGCTTTGCACATCTAGTGGCTGAAATTTTTGCCCATTCTTCTTTTCAAACTAGCCCTAGCCAAGTAAGATTGGATGGAGGGACCTGATCGTCAATTTTCAAGTCTTGCCACAGATTCTCAAAGGGATTTAGGTCTGGACTGTGATTGGGCCATTCACACACATGGATATGATTTGATCTAAACTTTTCTACTGTAGCTCTGCCAGTATTTATAGGGTCGTTGTCCTGCTGGAAGGTGAACATACGCCTCAGGCTCAAGTCTTTTGCAGCTTCTAACAGGCTTTCCTCCAGGATTGATCTTTTTTTAGCACCACCCCTCTTCCCATCAACTCTGATCAGCTTTCCTGCAAACAGGACTTCTTATGCTTTACTTTCAAAAATGGCTTTTTTCTTGCCATTCTTCCATAAAGGCTAGATTTGTGGAATATACGACTAATAGGTGTCCTGTGGACAGATTCTCCCACCTAAGCTATGTATCTCTGTGACTGTCTCTTGATTGCTTGTCTAACTAGTGTTCTCTTTGCTTGGGAAGTCGGTTCAGGTAGACGGCCATGTCTTGGTAGGTTCACAGTTGTCCCATACTCCTTCCATTTTTGAATGATGGATTGATTAGTGCTCTGTGAGATGTTCAGAGCTTGGGCTATTTTTTTTTATAACCTAACCCTGCTTTACTCTTGTTTACAACTTTATCCTTGACCTGTCTGGTGCGTTCCTTGGTTTTCATGATGCTGTTTGATCCATAATGTTCTCAAACAAACCTCTGAGGCCTTCACAGAACAGCTGTAGTTATACTGATAATAAATTATACATGGATGGATTGAATTTATTAATTATGTGACTTCTGGAGGCAATTGGAAACTTACCAATTTATTTAGGAGTATCAGACTTACATGGAGCTGAATGCAAATTCACTAGCCCGCAACTACCTGCCTGCCAGTTCTTAAGCCTATAGTAACAAAAATAAAATAGTCCCAAAAAACCCTTAAGACATGGCAATGCATAGTATCTGAAGGGAGAGAATAAAAAGATTATTGTAACAAGGCATCATGACACTACTCTACCTTCAGAGAATAATGGCATGATGACTATAATTTGCTTATGGTACCAGCGATGCCAAGATGAAATTTAATTCCCTACTGCTGTTCTCCTTAATTACCCAAATTGTTATCGCGTTGAGAGAAATACTCATAATACACTTTGCTAGTATACTAACATAGGCTCATAACATGTGCTGTTCCAGACTAACTGTTATTAATACATTTTACCCTAGAGCTGATGGAAGGCAAATGATGTTATCAAGAGGATTAAATGCTTCTGGTGTATCCTGGAACACTGCAAGCACAGATATGGATGTTACTCCGCATGTTAAATCACCAGGTACAACTAAGTATCTCAGCTAAGCTCGATGACTCTAAGGCTAAGTACACACTGCGTCTGTGCCATTAGCCTACTGCATACAATGGGAGCTTTCCCCGACATATACTGTGATGTTCCCATAGCCCCCGATTCACCAGAGGGAGGGGAAACTATGGGGATGCCAAATGTGTGTTTTTTTCAGCCTCCATTTGGCTGGTATTGCATATTGCCTGATTTAGACTGTGCTTCCCTGTAGTGAGGGCTACTGCAAAGAAATATGATGTACGTGTCTTTTACAGTCAATGATGGATGGATAGCTGGGCATCCATCCATACCCTGGCTACTGCCGGGCACTTACCTTCTGTGTGTATCAGGAAGCCCCCTATTCATTCAGCAATACAGCTTTTTGCCACCATAAGTTTTATAATAGTAATAAAAATAAACAAGAAAGGCTACCTTACATTGCTTGTATATTAAAATATGCGTTTAAAGTTGTATACATCAATTCTGTGATATGCTGGAATAATCTTAATCACTCCCCTTACAAGTGAAAACAATCTGAATAAATAGCAGGGTTGACATGATCATGCATTTTTAAAGGGGTTGTCCACTACTAGGACAACCCCTTGTCAACTAGAATGTTTCTCCTAGTAAAATAGTATTCTTATACTCCTCTCTGGTGTCGGCACTCATGTTCCCGGGGATCGCGTCGCATTATGTCCCCCGATCCCTGCACCCAATCAGCGCTGGCTTCACTCTCCCCTCCTTCCAATGCAATCGCGGCTCTCACTTACTCTTGATGTCTGATTCGTCTGAAGTCAGGGAGAGTGAAGCCAGCGCTGATTGGGTGCAGGGATCACGGGACATAATGTGACGGGATCCCCCTTGAGAGCCAATGCTGACACCGCTGGAGCAACGCCGGCGCCGGAGGCGAGTATAAGTGTTATTATTTTACTAGCTGGAAGCATGCTGATTGGGAAGGGGTTGTCCGAGTAGTGGACAACCACTTTAATAGAGAGAGTAAAGGCTGTCTGTTAGCCAGTATTATTACATTGTTACAACGCAACCATTTAAGGATTGTAAGTCATGTAATAGCACTTATATTCTGTGAACAATGCCAGGGCAAGACCTTTTAAGTTTAATGATTTACTTGTGTTTGCTTGCCCCTTTTATCTGACTATTATAATTGTCATATTAATGTTTAAAAAATAAGCAAAATGCTAAAAAATGTATAATTAAAAAATAACAAAGCACAACAGCTACTGTAAATACTATGATGTGCAAATTAATCTTGGATGCAATTTATGCAGAAGTAATGAAAAGATTCTTATCTTCATTGAAATATTCACTATGAACAGAAATGCTGGTGGTAAATACAAGAAATGCAAATGCCAACGTTGGCAGACCTGGCACACACTTATCTGCCTTCTATTAGATAGGATTTAAGCTGACAGTATTGCAACATTACCCAACTTCAGCATAAATGCCACCTACACTCTTCAGTAAAAGAAGAACGCCCAGATGGGTTGCAACTTGCAACACGACCAGAGTGATTTCTTTTACAGAAGAAAATATTTCAAAGCATTAAAACTTTAAATGTCTTAGACTTGGCTCAAATTAACTGAATCTTAGTGAAGATTTCTACAGACATAAGACAAGGAGATAACAGCCAGGGAAGCATGATTGCCAGTATATTATTTCACCATTGTAGAAAAAAGTACAACTTGTATGGGGTCAACCTGATACGTCCCCCCTTTACACAAAAAACTGCAGCGCTATCATGCATGTACAGTATGTTGTGTATACTGTATTGTGCTGTATATACGCTTTTTTCCAGAAATTAGGGCCAAGACACATGGCAGGTAAAGATCCTCGATGCTGGGTTTACCAAAGTACTCGATTAAGAGGAAGAAGCAGTTTCCAAAAAAGGAGCTTTAGAGCTGTCAATGTGTCCGCGAGCCTGTGGTACAATAACGGCACGCACAGTGGGCTGTGGTGCACGGACAGACTCTCAGACTGTCTGTGCCTCGTTGTGACATGCTACAGTGTGTAAGAAGGAAATGTAATGATGAAATTTGGGATATCCTTAATTCATATGAACCCCGTAAGACTATATTCTCATGTTGAGTGTGGTGTGAGCACCAAATGAAATGAAAGGTGAACTGCAGAAAGCAGTTGGCATTAAGAATAGGAGATGTTGTTAGATCATTTGCCTGAAAAACTTGTGGAAGACTGAACAGTTAAGTCTAAAGTTTCTTTGAGTTGGAAACCAGAAAAGATTTGATCATTGCGATTGATGGTGATAGTGGACAACTGGTTGGGAGCAGATTGATCACCGGAAAAATTGGCAGCGGTTTGGAGGTCAGAAAGCAGCACATGGCCTAAAGAGACACAAAAGAGAAAGGGGTCACATTGTGTGCTTGGATGACTCTCTTGAATGAAGGCCATATTTATAGATAGCTGTTAGATGATTGCTGACCCAGCTGACAGCTATCTCTCCCGACTATTCCCTTCCCAGAAATGTTCAGCTTAGTCCAATTGTTCTAAGATTCTTCCCACCAAATAAAATCATTGGGTAATTGAATTTCAACCACCCAATCATGTCCCCCAAATATTCTATTGGAGGGCATAATGTGAGGCCCCTATTCACATTAGCTGATTGGACAATGCTGTCAAAATTGTACGGTTCAGCTATCTTCCTCTGTGTATGGGGGGGCTTTTGTGCTATATTTCATAATGGTGAAGTGTGTGGGGGGAGGACTTATCACTCCTATAGATGGGGCCAGAATAGTAATGTTCTCTGTGTGGAATGGTAATGTACAGTCAGAGCAAAAGTTTGGACACACTTTCTCATTTAAAGATTTTTCTGAATTTTCATGACTATGAAAATTGTAAATTCACACTGAATCTATCAAAACTATGATGTAACACATGTGGAATTATATACTTAACAAAAAAGTGTGAAACAACTGAAAATATGTCTTATATTCTAGGTGCTTCAAAGTAGTCACCTTCCAACAATCTTGAAGGAGTTCCCAGAGATGCTTAGCACTTGTGGCCCTTTTCCCTTCACTCTGCAGTCCAGCTCACTCCAAACCATCTTGATTGGGTTTAGGTCTGGTGACTGTGGAGGCCAGGTCATCTGGTGTAGCACCCCATCACTCTCCTCTTGGTTAAATAGCCCTTACACAGCCTGGAGGTTTGTTTGAGGTCATTATCCTTTTGAAAAATAAATGATGGTCCAACTAAACGCAAACCGGATGCAATAGCATGCCGCTGCAAGATGCTGGGGTAGCCATGCTGGTTTAGTATGCCTTCAATTTTGAATAAATCCCCAACAGTGTCACCAGCAAAGCACCCCCACACCATCACACCTCCTCCTACATGCTTCACGGTGGGAACCAGGTATGTAGAGTCCATCCGTTCACCTTTTCGGTGTGGCACAAAGACACGGTGGTTGAAACCAAAGATCTCAAATTTGGACTCATCAGACCAAAGCACAGATTTCCACTGGTCTAATGTCCATTCCTTGTGCTCTTTATCCCAAACAAGTCTCTTCTGCTTGTTGCCTGTCCTTAGCAGTGGTTTCCTAGCAGCTATTTTACCAAGAAGGCCTGCTGCACAAAGTCTCCTCCTAACAGCTGTTGTAGAGATGTGTCTGCTGATAGAACTCTGTGTGGCATTGACCTGCACTCTAATCTGAGCTGCTGTTAACCTGTGATTTCTGAGGCTGGCGACTCGGATAAACTTATCCTCAGAAGCAGAGGTGACTCTTGGTCTTCCTTTCCTTGGGCGGTCCTCATGTGAGCCAGCTTCTTTCTACCGCTTGATGGTTTTTGCAACTGCACTTGGGGACACTTTCAAAGTTTTCCCAATTTTTCAGACTGACTAACCTTCATTTCTTAAAGTAATGATGGCCACTCATTTTTCTTTACTTAGCTGCTTTTTTCTTGCCATAATACAAATTCTAACATTCTATTCAGTAGGACTATCAGCTGTGTATCCACCAGACTTCTGCTCAATACAACTCATGGTCCCAACCCCATTTATAAGGCAAGAAATCCCACTTATACAACCTGATAGGGCACACCTGTGAAGTGAAAACGATTTCCGGTGACTACCTCTTGAAGCTCATCAAGAGAATGCCAAGAGTGTGCAAAGCAGTCATCAAATCAAAAGGTGGCTACTTTGAAGAACCTAGAATATAAGACATACTTTCAGTTGTTTCACACTTTTTTTGTTAAGTACCGTATATACTTGAGTTTAAGCCGAGATTTTCAGCCCATTTTTGGGGGCTGAAAGTCCCCCTCTCGGCTTATACTCGAGTCATACCCGGGGGTCGGCAGGGGAGGGGGAGCGGGGGCTGTCTAGTTATACTTACCTGCTGCGGCGCGGTCCCTGCAGTCCCTTCTTCCAGCGCTGCATCTTCTTCCTGTATTGAGCGGTCACATGGTACCGCTCATTGCAGAAATGAATATGCGGCTCCACCTCCCATGGAGGTGGAGCCGCATACTCATGACTGAAAATGAGCGGTAACTGTGACCGCTCAATACAGGAAGAAGATGCAGCGCCGGTAGAAGCCGATACTTCAAGGACCGCGCCTGGAGCAGATAAGTATACGGGGATGGGAGCGCTGCGCGATATTTACCTGCTCCTCGCTCCAGTGCTGCTCCGTCTCTAGCATCCTCTGGCAGTGACGCTCAGGTTAGAGGGCACGGTGACGTAGTCAGTGTGCGCCCTCTGCTGAGCGTCAGTGCTGGAGACGGAGCGGCACGAGGAGCAGGTAAATATTGAAAGCGCTGGCATCCTGAGCAAGAGAGGTGAGTATGTGATTTTTTTTTTTATTGCAGCAGCAGCATTATATGTGGCAAAGCTTTATATGGAGCATCTATGGGGCAATAATCAACGGTGCAGAGCATTCTATATGGCACAGCTTTTTAAGGAGCATCTATGGGGCCATAATGAACGGTGCAGAGCATTCTATATGGGGCACAGCATTATATGGGGCCATAATGAATGGTTCAGAGCATTATATGTGGGGCACAGCTTTATATAGAGCATCTATGGGGCCATAATGAACGGTGCAGAGCATTATATGTGTCACAGCTTTATATGGAGCATCTATGGGGCCATAATGAATGGTGCAGAGCATTTTATATGGCACAGCTTTATATGGAGCATCTATGGGGCCATGAACGGTGCAGAGCATTATATATGGGGCACAGCTTTATGTGGAGCATCTATGGGGCCATAATGAACGGTGCAGAGCATTCTATATGGCACAGCTTTATATGGAACATCTATGGGGCCATAATGAACGGTGCAGAGCATTATATATGTGGGGCACAGCTTTATATGGAGCATTTTATGGGGCCATAATGAACGGTATGGAGCATCTATTTTTATTTTTGAAATTCACCGGTAGCTGCTGCATTTCCTACCCTAGGCTTATACTCGAGTCAATAAGTTTTCCAAGTTTTTTGTGGCAAAATTAAGGGGTTGGCTTATACTCGGGTATATACTTATAATTCCACGTGTGTTGATTCATAGTTTTGATACCTTCAGTGTGAATGTACAATTTTCATAGTCATGAAAAAAGAAAAATCTGTAAATGAGAAGGTGTGTCCAAACTTTTGCTCTGTACTGTACATGGTTGCTGCATGTTACTATTTTGTATTTGCTAAGCTGTAGAGCATTTGGTTGCATACCGTATCTGAGTATACTACAGGGGCTTTTTTGCACAGTTGTCATCAAAAATACATTCATATTGGTGGCATCCATCTTTTACTGGGGTGGATCGACAGTGGTTGTCTCCATGAGACAACTCATTTCACAATAATGCATTTTTTTCTGCAAACCGATATTAATTGTTTGGGCTATTTTTCGGATATACATGAGTATTGGACTTATTATCAGATTATTTGCAGCACCAATAGAACCATACGGTTAAGTAGTTAGTGTGACATCTCTTCTTTTTTCACATTTGTTTCTATATAAAGTATGCTTTATACGTATCATTGCAATATAATAAGGATATGTCAAGAATAGATCTTTAGAAAGTTCCAACATATTCTGAAATTGAATTACAATTGTGAAACATCAGTAGAATGAGATGTTCTGTAATCTGATGTTTTATCTTTACTAATCTGTAGACAGCTTCAGGAGGGGTCGTTTGTTTTGTTTCTCGTGTACTTTTCTCGAACATTTACAAGGAAGTGGTTTTAATCTGTAGGAAACCTCTAATGAAGCCCCGGAGGACTAAGCACTGCTCGCCACTTGTCGGGCAGGAGACGCTTTGTACAGTGAACAGAATCAGGTGAAAAGCTCCTCCATTTCATTATGTAGTAATTCTACAATTGTTTGTAACACAAATGCAGACAATTATCCTCACATTGTAACCAGGGGCAGGTTTAGTACTGTGTTATTAGACAGCCCCTGGTTTAGGTACTGACATCGCACAGACAGGTCACCTGGAATCACTGAATCATATCATAAACAATAACTGCTTGAAACAGTCATAAAACAATCATTACTACATGATAATGCGCTTTTAATGCTGCAACAGTAATTTTGCAACTTCTAAATATGCAATACACTTTTATAGGAGCCAATTTTATGTTTTCGCCCCAGCAATTTATATACAGTATACAGCTAAGCATAAGCATTTCAATATTCATTGCTAAAACACAATAGTTAATTGGCTTCTAAATTCTTGAGAATCGTATAATGAAATGGATAAAGTTAAAGTCAGAAAATGTTTCCTAGGAATTAGATTATTGTGCATTCCCTTAAAAAAGTGCTCAGCTGACAGCAATTTAATCCAATATTCTACATAATACAGGACAGCACGGTGGCTCAGTGGTTAGCACAGCAGCGCTGGGGTCCTTGGTTCAAATCCCACCAAATACAGCATCTGCAAGGAGTGTGTATGTTCTCCCCGTGTTTGCGAGGGTTTCCTCCGGGTTCTCCGGTTTCATCACACACTCCAAAGACATACTGGTATGGAATTTAGATTCGGAGCCCCATCGGGGACAGCGATGATAATGTCTGTAAAGCGCTGCTGAATAACATAGCGCTATATAAGCAAAGCATAATAAATAAATTGTTCAGTCTCAAGGTTACTACAGTTGCACCCCCCATTCCTGGAAAACTGACCTGGTAACATGATGACAACTTTTGGTGCCATTTTTACAAATTTCCCTGTGTGCAAATGTAAAATCCGGGGCTAAAACAAAATTTTTGTGGCAAAAATGTAATTATTTTGTCTTCACTGCCCAATGGTATAACATTCTGTGACACACCCTTGATGCCAGTATGATCACTTCACCCATAGATTACTTCATTGAGAGGTGTAGTTTGTAAAATGGGGTCACTTATGAGGTGCTGTTCTGGCACCTCGTGGGCTCTCCTAGTGGGTGATGGCAGCTGCAAACCATAACAGTAAAATCTGCACTAGAATATGGCTCCTTCCCTTCTAAGTTTTGTACTGTGCCTTAAAAGTATTTCCCAATTAGATGCAGGGTATTGGCGCACTAAGGAGAAATTGGACAGCAAACTTTAAGGTCCATTTTTTTCTATTAGCCTTTATAACATTTTGGGGCTAAAACAACATTTGAGATGTTAAAATGTACTTATTCTTTCTTTACCGCCCAATGGTATAAATTTCTCTGAGGCACATGTGGTGTCAATATGAGCACTGCACCCTAGATGAAATCATTGAGATGTGTAGTTTGTAAAATGACATCACTTTTGGGGGTTTTCTGATGTTCTGGCACCTCAGAGGCTCTTTGCCTTGCCAAATCAGACATGGTGATTTTCTGGATTTGTTTTCTCATTTTGACTCTCATAGTTGTGTTCTACCTATGATATCAATTACAGGCCTCTCTCATCTTTTTAAGTGGGATAACTTGCACAATTGGTGGCTGACTAAAAACTTTTTTTCCATCCAATATAGTAAGGTGACAAGTACCGTGTGCCAGGGTATGTGCCAGCAAAATGGGGGCTGAGCTGGGGTGGGACAGGGAGCGGCAGTGACATGGTACCACAGATCCTCTAATTCAAGATGATCTATGGTGTTCCTTATACCAGAGATCTTACTTCCGTAAGGGACTGGAATAAGATTTCTGGTGAGGCCCATGATACCCCTCAGATGCTTCTAATTCATGAAGAGACATGAATCTCTTCATGAATCAAAAGCATCTGAAGTCAACACACCCTGTCATCAACACTGGCGAGAAAATTGCCGATCTTGATGAATCTGGGCCATTGAGCTAGACATGTTAGTAATGGACTGTAAAGTGTACAATATTTCATTTGTAAATAATTTCTCTTTCCCTTTGCACAGAATACATAAGAGAAGACTTCAGCAACAACATCACAAGTCATGGAGACAACACTACGAATTTCGCAGAACTGCTGAGGATCCTCTTTCCTGTGGTGTATCTCATCATCTTCCTTGGGAGTGTCATGCTCAATGGGCTCGCAGTCTGGATTTTCTTCCAAATCAGAAGTAAAACAAGTTTCATTGTGTATCTGAAAAACATCATGGGTGCTGACCTCCTGATGACGGCATCCTTCCCTTTTAAGATCATACAGACCTCTGGGATTGCACAGTGGAATTTCAACGTCTACCTGTGCCGGTACAGTAGTATCTTGTTCTACACCAGCATGTACATATGTATTGTGTTTCTCGGACTAATCAGTATTGACAGATATCTCAAAGTGGTGAAACCTTTTGGAAGTTCGAAAATGTACAGCATTAAGTTCACGAAGATGGTGGCAACAGGCGTTTGGCTAACCATGTCGGTGCTTGCCTTGCCAAACGTCATCCTAACAAATGCGGAGCCAACCAGAGACAATGTCAATGACTGCCGAAAGCTCAAGAGCCCGTTGGGGGTTCAGTGGCATTCAGCCATCACTTATATTGATATCTTCATCTTTGTTACTGTGATGATTGTGCTTATTGCATGTTACATTTCAATATCCCGACACATACAGAAATCCAGCAAACCTTTCGTCAGCTGTTCAAGTCGGACAAGAAGACACAACCAAAGTATCCGCGTAGTGGTGGCTGTGTTCTTCACATGTTTTCTGCCCTACCATCTATGTGAGCTGCCGTTCCTGTTCGGCCACCTAGATACAATCCTGGAGAAGCATGTATATGCCATACTGCTATACTGCAAGGAGGGAACGCTAATCCTCGCTGCCTGCAATGTCTGCTTGGATCCCATCATCTATTTCTTCATGTGCAGATCCTTCTCCCACAGACTGTTCAACAGGTCCAGCATTAGATCTAGGAGTGAAAGTATAAGATCCCTGCAGAGTGTGAAGAAATCTGAAGTGCGGATATACTGTGATTATACAGAGGTATGAAAAGGAGGAGCGTGATTACTGTAGAGTCATATGTAAATAATAATAATAATAATAATAAAATACTAATCTCATGTACTCTGCTCGGTGGTTTCGTTAATGTATTAGGCATCACTAAAGGGCCAGATTGTCGGTTGGGCCTCACCCAAATCTTGACATCGTACCCATTACCTACTATTGACTAATACTTGTCCATGTGTCTCTGATTTTACATAAAACCACAGATACAATAAGAGTCTATGAGAACAAATATTCAAAAAGGGGACAAAAACTGAACTCAGTAATTATAGGCCAGTAAGCTTAACCTCTACTGTGGGTAAAATCCTGGAGGGCATTCTAAGGGATGCTATACTGGAGTATCTGAAGAGGAATAACCGAATGACCCAATACCAACATGGGTTTACTAGGGACCGCTCCTGTCAGACTAATCTGATCAATTTCTATGAAGAGGTAAGTTCCGGACTGGACCAAGGGAACCCAGTGGGCGTAGTGTATATGGACTTTTCAAAAGCTTTTGATACGGTGCCACACAAAAGGTTGATACATAAAATGAGAATAATGGGGATAGGGGAAAATATGTGTAAGTGGGTTAAGAGCTGGCTCAGGGATAGGAAACAAAGGGTGGCTATTAATGGAGCACACACGGACTGGGTCGTGGTTAGCAGTGGGGTACCACAGGGGTCAGTATTAGGCCCTCTTCTTTTTAACATATTTATTAATGATCTTGTAGGGGGCATACAGAGTAGAATTTCAATATTTGCAGATGACACTAAACTCTGCAGGGTAATCAATACAGAGGAGGACAATTTTATATTACAGGATGATTTATGTAAACTAGAAGCTTGGGCTGATAAATGGCAAATGAGCTTTAATGGGGATAAATGTAAGGTCATGCCATTGGGTAGAAGTAATAAGATGTATAATTATGTGCTTAATTCTAAAACTCTGGGCAAAACCGTCAATGAAAAAGACCTGGGAGTATGGGTGGATGACAAACTCACATTCAGTGGCCAGTGTCAGGCAGCTGCTACAAAGGCAAATAAAATAATGGGCTGCATTAAGGCTATGTGCACGCATTCAGGTTTTTTCGCTTTTCTTTTGTGTTTTTTCGCAGTAACAACGCTATATAAACGCATTAAAAATGCATACATTATGCATCCTATCATTTAGAATGCATTCTGCATGTTTTGTGCACATGATGCGTTTTTTTCCACGAAAAAAACGCATCGCGGTAAAAAGAAAAGCAGCATGTTCATTAATTTTGCGGATTTTCTGCATTTTTCCCGCTATTCTATGCACTTGGGAAAAAAGCACAAAAAAACGCGTCAAAAACGCGTCAAAAACGCGTCAAAAATGCGTGAAAAAAACGCATGCGAATTTCTGGCTGAAATGTCCGGTTTTTGTCAGGAAAATTTCTGCAAGAAATCCTGACCTGTGCACATACCCTAAAAGAGGCATAGATGCTCATGAGGAGAACATAATTTTACCTCTATACAAGTCACTAGTTCGACCACACTTAGAATACTGTGCACAGTTCTGGTCTCCGGTGTATAAGAAAGACATAGCTGAACTGGAGCGGGGGGAAGAGAAGAGCGACCAAGGTTATTAGAGGACTGGGGGGTCTGCAATACCAAGATAGGTTATTCCTAAACTGTATTTCCCTAGAAATAAGGACACGGCTTTAGTTTCGTTCTTTCGCACTTCACATATATTCTGGTTTTGCAGTCATCTGGTCAGACACATGATGCTTGAACTGTGACAAAGCTGCCACTTTGTGGGCATCAAATCTGTTAACATTTGCTTTCATTTCCTTTTCCTGTGGTAAATGTGCCTCCAGTAGATGCTGAGGCAGGGCTTTCATTGTAGATGTCCCCGACTGTTAAGTGCTGCTTCAGAGTAAGTAAAAATAAGAACAAGAGGTATGTCTGGTGGATGAGAGTGTGATATAACATTGATTACCTATATATCTGTGCAGAGGAGGCCCTTGTGCAAAACAGTATATGGGCCGTTTGCAGTCCAATACCTCATTGTAAGGGCTCGTGCACATGGCTGTATTTTTAAGTACGAATACGACCTGAAGAAACATCGGATCACACTCGGACCAATGATTTATGGAGCAGCACACATGTTATTATTATTAGTTATATAAGGAAATTATCACAGCAAGCTGGATTTGCATTCAATATTCGCATCTCACTCGGCCAGTGAGTCCATACAAAAAATTGGTCTGCACTTGGATGACTTCTGAGTGCAGTCCGATTATCATGAATTGACAGAATGGAGAAGATGGAGACATTTTTTTCTTGATCTTCTCCTCATCTCAGAAAATTGGATCACACTGTTTGATGAGAGTGTGAGTAGCATAATCGGCCAGACTGAGAGACAATACTGTTGTGTGACCCCGGCCGAATGCACAGTTCCATCTGCTTTGGAGTAGAAGTGTAGAAGTACTGATGAAATACTGATCAATAATACTGATGTGTGAATAAAGCCTTAGGCCAAGTTTAGAGAGAAGAATACGGACTACAATGCCCAGACTGACCGGGTCTCCTGAGCCAGACTTACAACCTTCTATATGCCATCTGCACCAGGCCTCAGGAATACTATACAATGCCTCCATGTCACACACTGTCTGTAACATATATAAACCTATATTACACGGGTGTGCTCCTGATCTATGATTTAATCAGCGATAACTTTTATTGCCAGGCCAGCCATCATCATATGCTGTGCAGCACGGAGGGCTTCTCCATCTCTATGTATTCCGGTCAATTAAAGCTGCAGAATATAATGTAGGGAACCGATTACTCCAATCACTAGAGAATAGTCAACATCAATTACATATGAACTTCATTGCCTAGAATATCTTTATGGCACTCTTATCAGCGTGTAAACTGACAGAGCATGGTCACTGAGAGCCCAGCACAAAAGACAAAACCAAAATGGATTTAAAGGGGTATTCCATCTCAGATGTTTGCGGCATGACCACACAATATGACATGTGTCCACGTAATGTGGAGCCGTGTGTGATTGAAAAGGTTGAAAGAAATGCACATCTCATCTGTAGAAAATGAAATAAGAAATACCAACCATGATAACACCATGCTGTTAGAAACTAAAGTCAGCAGGATAGTTAGTAAACAGTGAAACAATTTACAGGACCTAGGTCAAAGAGCCAAGTCTGTATCCCATGGCTGCCGGGTGGGAGACCTCCAGCCTGCCTGCTTCCTGCTGACATACCTGGCTTCTCTTTGGATTAGCTGGTCTGGTGCTCAGTTGAGAGGTCATCATGGTGCAGTGGTGATGTCACGCCAGGACTTCTACTCAAAAGAGATGATAACAATGGAAGTTACAAAGTGGTTTGGGGAACCCTCTGACCGGTAGCCACAGAATACTGAAGAGCATGCTTGACCCCCTGACCGGTAGCCATAGAATACTGACGGGCCTGCTTGACCCCTTGACCGGTAGCCATAGAATACTGATGAGCATGCTTTACCCCCTGACTGATAGCCATAGAATACAGATGGGCCTGCGTGACCCCTTGACCAGTAGCCACAGAATACTGATGAGCCTGCTTGACCCCCTGACCGGTAGCCATAGAATACTGACGAGCATGCTTGACCCCCTGACCGGTAGCCATAGAATACTCATGAGCCTGCTTGACCCCCTGACCGGTAGCCATAGAATACTGACGAGCCTGCTTGACTCCCTGATCGGTAGCCATAGAATACTGGTGAGCCTGCTTGACTCCCTGATCGGTAGCCATAGAATACTGACGAGCCTGCTTGACCCCCTGACCGGTAGCCATAGAATACTGGTGAGCCTGCTTGACCCCCTGACCGGTAGCCATAGGATACTGATGAGCCTGCTTGACCCCCTGACCGATAGCCATAAAATACTGACGAGCCTGCTTGACCCCCTGACCGGTAGCCATAGAATACTGGTGAGCCTGCTTGACCCCCTGACCGGTAGCCATAGAATACTGACGAGCCTGCTTGACCCCCTGACCGGTAGCCATAGAATACTGATGAGCCTGCTTGACCCCCTGACCGGTAGCCATAGAATACTGACGAGCCTGCTTGACCCCCTGACCGGTAGCCATAGAATACTGACGAGCCTGCTTGACTCCCTGACTGGTAGCCATAGAATACTGACAAGCCTGCTTGACCCCCTGACCGGTAGCCATAGAATACTGATGAGCCTGCTTGACCCCCTGACTGGTAGCCATAGAATACTGACGAGCCTGCTTGACCCCCTGACAGGTAGCCATAGAATACTGACGAGCCTGCTTGACCCTCTGACCGGTAGCCATAGAATACTGACGAGCCTGCTTGACCCCCTGACCGGTAGCCATAGAGTACTGACGAGCCTGCTTGACCCCCTGACCGGTAGCCATAGAATACTGACGAGCCTGCTTGACCCCCTGACCGGTAGCCATAGAATACTGGTGAGCCTGCTTGACCCCCTGACCGGTAGCCATAGAATACTGACGAGCCTGCTTGACCCCCTGACCGGTAGCCATAGAATACTGATGAGCCTGCTTGACCCCCTGGCCAGTAGCCATAGAATACTGACGAGCCTGCTTGACCAGGGTCTTATCAATTTATTTGCTCATATCTAGTAGTTAGTTAGTCCAGACTGTATTCCCTAATGAACACAATGTTACTAAATAATGTCTGGCCTTTCCTGGCAATGTTTCTTCTCTGAGAGCGTTAATAATAATCATTTTTATTTCTATAGCGCCAACATATTCCACAGAACTTTACAATTTCAGAGGCGACTTGTACAGATGTTAAAGACATTACAGCATAAGACATAACTCAGATACCAAAAGGAGTGAGAGCCCTGCTCACAAGTTTACAATCTATGAGCAGTAAAGCAGTATTCAGTCTCAAACATCCTATCCCAATATGTAGTAGGTGTAATAATCATAATAATAAAATTAGCAAATACCTAAGATTAAAAATGTAGTATAGTTTTTCTAATTCGCCATGTTACATACCCTACGTACAGGGCATTGCTGTAGTTTAGGTATCCATGGTTACAACCACTTAACAGCTGACTAACTATCACTCTATGATTGGCCATAACCATGGATACCTAAGCTACTGCAATGCCCTGCACATGGGGTAAGCGACATTGTGAATGAGGAGAACTATACTACTGTTCTAATTGGAGGTATTTGCTATTATTATTATTACTACATCTACTACATATCTGGGATAGGATCTTTGAGATAGCAATACCCATCAGTCTGTACTTATACAGTTCCACACATCGTGTACACTACGCACGTGTCTGATCAGGCATGGAAGTGAGTGGCATCGGATAGCCCCTTCAAATAAGTCCGCTGCTGTTATATAATTTGACAGCCACACCATGTTCTCCCCAAAAAAACACCACAAAAAAAGTTTTGTATCATGTAACTATTTTGCAAAGTAGCAAAACAATATTTTAATGAGAGAGGCATGTGAAGCTGATTCAAACTTTCTAGCAAATTAAAATTTGCAGCTGAACACAGGAAAGCTAAAAAATGTCTACCATTAATTTGCAGAGAAGAGGACTTGAACTCTAGTGCCACTTCTTGGAAGTAGCAATCCTACAAGTCAATATTGACTCTTTAACGAGCCTTGCCACATGACTTAGGATAAACGCCAAATCAGAATCTCAGTTTGCAGACTCGGTGTTTCATGCATATTTTTCCCAGAGGAGCATGCCTGGCGTATAAGGCTCCTCACTCGATATGCCAGACCTGGCTTGTCACTTTCTACAAGGAGAAACCTTACCCCTTAGATCCCAGTCTAAAGCCTCTCACCTAATCAACTCAGATCTCATAATCTGCACTGACGAGAGGCAACATCCCGAGACACTTTGTCTGCAAATTGAGATTCTGATTTGGCGTTTATCCTAAGTCATGTGGCAATGCTCATTAAAGGGTCATTATTGGCTTTTAGCATTGCTACTTCCAATAGGTGGCACTAGAGTTCAAGTCCTCTTCCTCTCTGAAGAGTCAATTTGCATATTTAAGAGGCATATAAGTCTCCTCACTCTGACATGCCAGGCATGTCACAAGGGCCGTATTTGCCACTAGGCAATTGAGGGCATGTGCCTAGGGCACCAGGCTATGGGGGGGGGCAGCACCAGAGCAAGTTTTTTTTTTTTAAGTCCGGTGTCGACCGCCCGCCTGGGCGCGATGATGTGTTTAGTGTGCACCCTCTGCCTGAACAGTCACTGCAGAAACCTGGAAGACACAGTGATGCGCGGCGGTGGAATGGGGACAGGTGTCACATAGCTCGCCGGTGTCCTCGCATGCTCAGGACGCCGGCACCTGGCCAGGTGAGTATGCCTTTTTTTTTTATCGCAGTAGCATATGGGGCATATTATTCTATGGAGCATCTTATGGGGCCATCAACCTTTATGGAGCAGCAAATGGGGCATATTATTCTATGGAGCATCTTATGGGGCCATCAACCTTTATGGAGCAGCATATGGGGCATATAATTCTATGAAGCATCTTATAGGGCCATCAACCTTTATGGACCAATATGTGGGGCATATTATTCTATGGAGCATCTTATGGGGCCATCAACCTTTATGGACCAATATATGGGGCATATTATTCTATGAAGCATCTTATAGGGCCATCAACCTTTATGGACCAATATATGGGGCATAATATTCTATGGAGCATCTTATGGGGCCATTATTAACCTCTGTGCAGCATCATATGGGTTAAAAAAATCCAACTTATCACATGGTAGAAAAATCCAAAAAATCAATCAAGACAAGGATATAATCACATAAAATAATATTTATTAAATTCCACATAAAAAATTACAAAGTAAAATAAATAAATACCAATATATATGTAACCAATTATAGCTACGTGCCCCTATTCAACTGGCTAATATAGTCTGGATCTCCACAAGGTCACCACTGAGACCTACTACCTACTGCAGATACTAACAAACTTATAAAAAAATCTAATATATATGTGAAAAAACACAAAATTGGCTAAAGAATTAATATAAAAAAGTGCAATGTGCCTGAAGTGCCGCAATGTGCATATAATGTGGCAAATATAATTGCAATGTCTTGCATGAGAAACTAAGGTGCTGTTTATAAAGTGCAAATGCAGGGAGGGTAGGTAAAAGTCGGAAAACACTTACTTTGATCGATTGTATATAAACCACTGTGGGTAGCCAGGACAATCGGGGGCACCCCGACGCGCGTTTCGGACGCACTGTTCCTTCGTCTGGGGGTGTCATATTATTCTATGGAGCATCTTATGGGGCCATCAACCTTTATGGAGCAGCAAATGGGGCATATTATTCTATGGAGCATCTTATGGGGCCATCAACCTTTATGGAGCAGCATATGGGGCATATAATTCTATGAAGCATCTTATAGGGCCATCAACCTTTATGGACCAATATGTGGGGCATATTATTCTATGGAGCATCTTATGGGGCCATCAACCTTTATGGACCAATATATGGGGCATATTATTCTATGGAGCATCTTATGGGGCCTGTTATGCTGTGCTATCAGGCAACACAGTGTGCAGTAATCAACGCACATACAGTGATATGGCAATAACCCAAAAACAATAGAACAAGCTCTGAGACGTGGAATCTCTGCAGACTGCAATACCTGAACCTATCCTCACACAACTAAAAGCAGCAGTGGATTGCGCCTAACACTACCTATGCAACTCGGCACTGCCTGAGGAGCTGACTAGCCTGAAGATAGAAATACAAGCCTGACTTGCCTCAGAGAAATACCCCAAAGGAATAGGCAGCCCCCCACATATAATGACTGTTAGCAAGATGAAAAGACAAAACGTAGGAATGAAATAGATTCAGCAAAGTGAGGCCCGATATTCTAGACAGAGCGAGGATAGCAAAGAGAACTATGCAGTCTACAAAAAACCCTAAAGCAGAACCACGCAAAGGGGGGCAAAAAGACCCACCGTGCCGAACTAACGGCACGGCGGTGCACCCTTTGCGTCTCAGAGCTTCCAGCAAAAGAGAAAAGCACAGCTGGACAGAAAAAACGGAAACAAAAACAAAGTAACACTTATCTAGCAGAGCAGCAGGCCACAGGAAAGATGCAGTAGCTCAGATCCAACACTGGAACATTGACAAGGAGCAAGGAAGACAGACTCAGGTGGAGTTAAATAGCAAGGCAGCCAACGAGCTCACCAAAACACCTGAGGGAGGAAGCCCAGAGGCTGCAATACCACTTGTGACCACAGGAGTGAATTCAGCCACAGAATTCACAACAGTACCCCCCCCCTTGAGGAGGGGTCACTGAACCCTCACCAGAACCCCCAGGCCGACCAGGATGAGCCACATGAAAGGCACGAACAAGATCTGGGGCATGGACATCAGAGGCAAAAACCCAGGAATTATCCTCCTGAGCATAACCCTTCCATTTGACCAGATACTGGAGTTTCCGTCTAGAGACACGAGAATCCAAAATTTTCTCCACAATATACTCCAATTCCCCCTCCACCAAAACAGGGGCAGGAGGCTCCACAGATGGAACCATAGGTGCCACGTATCTTCTCAACAACGACCTATGGAATACATTATGTATGGAAAAGGAGTCTGGGAGGGTCAGACGAAAAGACACCGGATTGAGAATCTCAGAAATCCTATACGGACCAATAAAACGAGGTTTAAATTTAGGAGAGGAAACCTTCATAGGAATATGACGAGAAGATAACCAAACCAGATCCCCAACACGAAGTCGGGGACCCACACGGCGTCTACGATTAGCGAAAAGCTGAGCCTTCTCCTGGGACAAGGTCAAATTGTCCACTACCTGAGTCCAGATCTGCTGCAACCTGTCCACCACAGAATCCACACCAGGACAGTCCGAAGACTCAACCTGTCCTGAAGAGAAACGAGGATGGAACCCAGAATTGCAGAAAAATGGAGAGACCAAGGTAGCCGAGCTGGCCCGATTATTAAGGGCGAACTCAGCCAACGGCAAAAATGACACCCAATCATCCTGGTCAGCAGAAACAAAACATCTCAGATATGTTTCCAAGGTCTGATTGGTTCGTTTGGTCTGGCCATTAGTCTGAGGATGGAAGGCCGAGGAAAAAGACAGGTCAATGCCCATCCTACCACAAAAGGCTCGCCAGAACCTCGAGACAAACTGGGAACCTCTGTCAGAAACAATATTCTCAGGAATGCCATGCAAACGAACCACATGCTGGAAGAACAAAGGCACCAAATCAGAGGAGGAAGGCAATTTAACCAAGGGCACCAGATGGACCATTTTAGAAAAGCGATCACAGACCAACCAAATGACCGACATCTTTTGAGAAACGGGAAGGTCAGAAATGAAATCCATCGAAATATGTGTCCAAGGCCTCTTCGGGACCGGCAAGGGCAAAAGCAACCCACTGGCACGTGAACAGCAGGGCTTAGCCCTAGCACAAATCCCACAGGACTGCACAAAAGCACGCACATCCCGTGACAGAGATGGCCACCAGAAGGATCTAGCCACTAACTCTCTGGTACCAAAGATTCCTGGATGACCAGCCAGCACCGAACAATGAAGTTCAGAGATAACTTTACTAGTCCACCTATCAGGGACGAACAGTTTCTCGGCCGGACAACGATCAGGTTTATTAGCCTGAAATTTCTGCAATTTCTCCGCAAATCAGGAGAGATGGCAGACACAATGACTCCTTCCTTGAGGATACTCGCCGGCTCAGATAACCCCGGAGAGTCGGGCACAAAACTCCTAGACAGAGCATCCGCCTTCACATTTTTAGAGCCCGGAAGGTACGAAATCACAAAATCAAAACGAGCAAAAAATAACGACCAACGGGCCTGTCTAGGATTCAAGCGCTTGGCAGACTCGAGATAAGTAAGATTCTTATGATCAGTCAATACCACCACGCGATGCTTAGCTCCCTCAAGCCAATGACGCCACTCCTCGAATGCCCACTTCATGGCCAGCAACTCTCGGTTGCCCACATCATAATTACGCTCAGCAGCAGAAAATTTCCTGGAAAAGAAAGCACATGGTTTCAACACTGAGCAACCAGAACCTCTCTGTGACAAAACCGCCCCTGCTCCAATCTCAGAAGCATCAACCTCGACCTGGAACGGAAGAGAAACATCTGGTTGACACAACACAGTGGCACAGCAAAAACGACGCTTCAACTCCTGAAAAGCTTCCACGGCAGCAGAAGACCAATTAACCAAATCAGCACCCTTCTTGGTCAAATCGGTCAATGGTCTGGCAATGCTAGAAAAATTACAGATGAAGCGACGATAAAAATTAGCAAAGCCCAGGAATTTCTGCAGACTTTTCAGAGATGTCGGCTGAGTCCAATCCTGGATGGCCTGGACCTTAACCGGATCCATCTCGATAGTAGAAGGGGAAAAGATGAACCCCAAAAATGAAACTTTCTGCACACCGAAGAGACACTTTGATCCCTTCACGAACAAGGAATTAGAATGGTTTTCCAGGTACTGCGTGCTGACTTGCTTCACATGAGACTCCCAATCATCAGAGAAGGTCAAAATGTCATCCAAGTAAACAATCAGGAATTTATCCAGATACTCACGGAAAATGTCATGCATAAAAGACTGAAAAACAGATGGAGCATTGGCAAGTCCGAACGGCATCACCAGATACTCAAAATGACCCTCGGGCGTATTAAATGCCGTTTTCCATTCATCTCCCTGCCTGATTCTCACCAGATTATACGCACCACGAAGATCAATCTTAGTAAACCAACTAGCCCCCTTAATCCGAGCAAACAAGTCAGATATCAATGGCAAGGGATACTGAAACTTAACAGTGATCTTATTAAGAAGGCGGTAATCAATACACGGTCTTAGCGAACCATCCTTTTTGGCTACAAAAAAAAACCCTGCTCCCAATGGTGATGACGATGGGCGAATATGTCCCTTCTCCAGGGATTCTTTCACATAACTGCGCATAGCGGTGTGTTCAGGCACGGACAAATTAAATAAACGACCCTTAGGGAATTTACTACCAGGAACCAAATTGATAGCACAATCACAATTCCTATGCGGAGGTAGGGCATCAGACTTGGGCTCTTCAAATACATCCTGAAAGTCAGACAAGAACTCTGGGATGTCAGAAGGAATGGAAGACGAAATAGACAAAAATGGAACATCACCATGTACTCCCTGACAACCCCAGCTGGTTACCGACATAGAGTTCCAATCTAATACTGGATTATGGGTTTGTAGCCATGGCAACCCCAACACGACTACATCATGCAGATTATGCAGTACCAGAAAGCGAATAACTTCCTGATGTGCAGGAGCCATGCACATGGTCAGCTGGGCCCAGTACTGAGGCTTATTCTTGGCCAAAGGTGTAGCATCAATTCCTCTCAACGGAATAGGACACCGCAAAGGCTCCAAGAAAAATCCACAACGTTTAGCATAATCCAAATCCATCAGATTCAGGGCAGCGCCTGAATCCACAAACGCCATGACAGAATACGATGACAAAGAGCATATCAAGGTAATGGACAGAAGGAATTTGGACTGTACAGTACCAATGACGGCAGAGCTATCGAACCGCCTAGTGCGCTTAGGACAATTAGAAATAGCATGAGTGGAATCACCACAGTAGAAACACAGCCTGTTCAGACGTCTGTGTTCTTGCCGTTCAACTTTAGTCATAGTCCTGTCGCACTGCATAGGCTCAGGTTTACTCTCAGACAATACCGCCAGATGGTGCACAGATTTACGCTCGCGCAAGCGACGACCGATCTGAATGGCCAAGGACATAGACTCATTCAAACCAGCAGGCATAGGAAATCCCACCATGACATCCTTAAGAGCTTCAGAGAGACCCTTTCTGAACCAAGCCGCCAGTGCAGATTCATTCCACAGAGTGAGTACTGACCACTTCCTAAATTTCTGACAATATACTTCTACATCATCCTGACCCTGGCATAAAGCCAGCAAATTTTTCTCAGCCTGATCCACTGAATTAGGCTCATCGTAAAGCAATCCAAGCGCCTGGAAAAACGCATCAACATTACTCAATGCAGGGTCTCCTGGCGCAAGTGAAAACGCCCAGTCCTGTGGGTCGCCGCGCAAAAAAGAAATAATAATCAAAACCTGTTGAATAGGATTACCAGAAGAATGAGGTTTCAAGGCCAGAAATAGCTTACAATTATTTTTGAAGCTCAGGAACTTAGTTCTGTCACCAAAAAACAAATCAGGAATAGGAATTCTTGGTTCTAGCATAGATTTCTGATCAATTGTATCTTGAATCTTTTGTACATTTATACCGAGATTATCCATTGAGGAGCACAGAGCCTGAATATCCATGTCCACAGCTGTGTCCTGAAGCACTCTAATGTCTAGGGGAAAAAAAAAAATAAAAAAAATGAAGACAGAGCTGAGGAAAAAAAAATGATGTCAGGACTTCTTTTTTCCCTCTATTGAGAATCATTGGTTTGGCTCCTTGTACTGTTATGCTGTGCTATCAGGCAACACAGTGTGCAGTAATCAACGCACATACAGTGATATGGCAATAACCCAAAAACAATAGAACAAGCTCTGAGACGTGGAATCTCTGCAGACTGCAATACCTGAACCTATCCTCACACAACTAAAAGCAGCAGTGGATTGCGCCTAACACTACCTATGCAACTCGGCACTGCCTGAGGAGCTGACTAGCCTGAAGATAGAAATACAAGCCTGACTTGCCTCAGAGAAATACCCCAAAGGAATAGGCAGCCCCCCACATATAATGACTGTTAGCAAGATGAAAAGACAAAACGTAGGAATGAAATAGATTCAGCAAAGTGAGGCCCGATATTCTAGACAGAGCGAGGATAGCAAAGAGAACTATGCAGTCTACAAAAAACCCTAAAGCAGAACCACGCAAAGGGGGGCAAAAAGACCCACCGTGCCGAACTAACGGCACGGCGGTGCACCCTTTGCGTCTCAGAGCTTCCAGCAAAAGAGAAAAGCACAGCTGGACAGAAAAAACGGAAACAAAAACAAAGTAACACTTATCTAGCAGAGCAGCAGGCCACAGGAAAGATGCAGTAGCTCAGATCCAACACTGGAACATTGACAAGGAGCAAGGAAGACAGACTCAGGTGGAGTTAAATAGCAAGGCAGCCAACGAGCTCACCAAAACACCTGAGGGAGGAAGCCCAGAGGCTGCAATACCACTTGTGACCACAGGAGTGAATTCAGCCACAGAATTCACAACAGGGGCCATTATTGTGTATTTTGGGTATTTTGTATGGAGCATCTTATGGGGCTCCTGATTCAATATGGATATTCAAAAACACTTAACCTACTGATGTCTCTATTAATTTTACTTTTATTGGTATCTATTTTTATTTTTGAAATTTACCAGTAGCTGCTGCATTTCCCACCCTAGCCTTCTACTCGAGTGAAATCACATATGTCCTTGGGAAGGGGGCGCCAAACTGAATTCTTGCCCCGGGTGCCAGAAACCCTAGATACACCTCTGCCGGTATGCTACTGCGAGCGGTGATTACCGGGGCCGGTGGAGGGACGTCTGTGCACAAGTAGTGAGGCAGGGACTGAGGGTGTGCACAGAGAGACAGTGGAGACCCGGAGACTGCCCGTCTCAGTCTACGCCATAGCCTGGAGCCCTCATTATCATAGGAATATGTCAGGTAATGAATTGTTTTTCTAAAGCTTTAGTTTTAGGTCAGAGTGGGATGGTTAGAGACGAGCTAGCAAGGTGCAGGGACGGGTAGTGATGGCTACTTGCGGACATGTGCGGCACTTGCGGTTTTGCACTTGCGGTGAGACAAAAAACACTGCCAGCAGCGTTTTTTTCCACTGCTGCAAGTACCGCATTTGCCGGATCGCGACAAAACCACAAGTGCAGCACATGTTCGCAAGTCCCATAGGGAATGAATGAGGCCGAACGCAGTGTTGCCGTAAGTGATCCGTTACATGGCAGATGCAGAAAAACTGATGGATCTGCTGCAAAAGGCGACTTTCACATCAGCGATTTTTGCAAAAGTCACTGCCGATAGTGTCATACTCACCAAAGGGGGAGGCAGCGCTAAAAGTGCCTAGGGCAGCAGAAACTCTAAATACGGCCCTGCATGTCACTCTCCACAAGGGGAAACCTTTACCCATTAGATCATTATAATTAATTAATCATATGTATTTCTCAAATTTATCATTATGAGATTTAAAGTTCAAAATGTGCTGAGCTGATTGTACATAGTTGTTGGAGCTCCACACCCCCGGCATAGACATAGATGTAAAAGATAACATGGAGGGTACATGGGAGTGTGCAGCATGCAGTCTCATGACCCTGGTATTGTCGAAGCCTCCTGGGAAAGAGGGAGATACCTCCGCTGACACTCTTACAGCCCCTTACCTTTCTCTCCCAGCGCGGCCACCCGAACCCATTCTCCCAATTAAGACAGAGACAAGAGTTTCTTTGGAATTATGTAGGCCACAGCAGCCTGTTTATTAAACAAAACAACAGTTAACAATTAATGTAAAAGCATACATTTCAAAACTAGGGGAAGTCCTTGGAGCCCAAAAGAATCTGGTGATTTTAACCATACCGCGAACATAACTCAAACCATATTTTACTCCCAGCCGTTGTAAGCCTGGCTCGGGAGCACCAAAAACCCCACAAGAGGGTGCACTGTTCGCGGTAAAAACGTGAGATCCGACCACCCCTGCCGGAACTCCCCACCACCAATCACCAGATCCGAAACATAATAAACTTCAAAACAGAGGAGCCATATACCTATGGACCCCCCAAACCAATTTCCACCAACTCCAAGAACTCCCCCCAACCGCCCCGGCCGCAATGACCCGAAAAGAACCATATGAATACTATAACTACCCGCTCACCGCGAGTAATGTAACCCCACAGAACCACAAACCAAAAAGGGCGGGAGGGAGGGATGCTTCCAGTGCTGGTGAGCGGGAACTGACCGGCCCCCGCCCCCTGACACTTCCCTAACCCTCTCTTCCACTAGCCCCCCCGCCCCCTAGTACTGTTAACCCTTTCAGCCCCACCCCCTCCTCTCCAACCCATTGTCATGCTGGCCTCCGCTTAGCCTTGGGGGGGAGGGGGCGGCTCGCTCCGGCCTGTCCTTGACCCTGGTATTGTCGAAGCCTCCTGGGAAAGAGGGAGATACCTCCGCTGACACTCTTACAGCCCCTTACCTTTCTCTCCCAGCGCGACCACCCGAACCCATTCTCCCAATTAAGACAGAGACAAGAGTTTCTTTGGAATTATGTAGGCCACAGCAGCCTGTTTATTAAACAAAACAACAGTTAACAATTAATGTAAAAGCATACATTTCAAAACTTAGGGGAAGTCCTTGGAGCCCAAAAGAATCTGGTGATTTTAACCATACCGCGAACATAACTCAAACCATATTTTACTCCCAGCCGTTGTAAGCCTGGCTCGGGAGCACCAAAAACCCCACAAGAGGGTTCACTGTTCGCGGTAAAAACGTGAGATCCGACCACCCCTGCCGGAACTCCCCACCACCAATCACCAGATCCGAAACATAATAAACTTCAAAACAGAGGAGCCATATACCTATGGACCCCCCAAACCAATTTCCACCAACTCCAAGGACTCCCCCCAACCGCCACAACGAGAGGCCTTTGAACACCTTAAAGGCCCGAGACCCCACCCGACCGAAAAGCTATGGCCTTCTCAATGCCCTCCTGTAACCCGAGAGCCCAAAAATCCATTCCGACAGCATTCAAATGAACGCCGTCCGCCAACCAATACTCCCCATGTCCTGATTCCAGTTCAAAATGTCTGACCGCCGCGCCCCCATTCCTAACCACAAAGGCAGACACCGCCCTGTTCACCTTTATGCGGGCCTTATCAATTTTTTGCAAAGACCGCATGTGCCTCCACCGTTTCCGCGGCACAATTTCGGACCAGACGATAGTCAATCCCGGGTACAAAACCCACAAACGCAAACAGTCCTGTTTTATGTCTCTAACCAACTCCCGAAAAGGTCGGACCCCGAGATCGTTACTCCCCACGTGCAAAACCAAAACGTCGGGGGCTCTATCCAGTCTCACGCTGTTCTGGATCTCCCGCAACACGCGATTCCAGGCCATACCCCGAAAACCGAGCCACCGGATAACTGCGACGCTTCGATCAAAGCCCAGTTGCCTGCCCTCCGTCCGAACGTCGGCTCGCAGAGCTCCCCAGTGCACGTACGAGTGTCCAAGAATCCACACCAATAAACCTTGGTGACCTGGAAAACAAAACACAAACTTAACAACTGTCCCCTACTGCAGCAAAACGCTCCATCAAGCCTATAAGACCCCATCGACCACCCCTTGTGGCCGCACATAACTCCTAAAGCGGTTGGAGCGCCACCTACCGATCCTACGAATGGCGGAATCCCCCAATCCCCCAATTGCCGCTTCAGTTGCGGCTCCTATCCGGAAGGAGTGAGGGGCCAAGCAAGCCCCATCCAAACCCACCGAGGAAATCGCCTTTTTGAAAACCGCCGTGAACTGGTATCGAGGCAAGCAGGAACCGTCCTGGTGACATAACAAAGCCCCATCCCGCCTAGGCTGCAGGCCCCAAAAGATGCTAAGGCAAGAGACTGGACACATAACGGACCACGCAACTGAGCCCACCACAATTCTGCTGCCCCGCCCCTCCTGATCCGATTTTGACCGTCGCAACCATAACTCCACCTGGCCCTCAGCCAACAATACGTCCCTGGCCAATAAACCCCCCTGCCGTTTTTTGTTTGGTGCCACCAACTCTCCTACTCTAAAGGCCCCAAAAAAGGCCAATGAAAACGCCAGCCGAAATAAACAAAGCTCAAAAAACGAAGAACACAATGAAGACAACGCTTCGCCCAATTTTTCCAAAACGTTAAAAGACACAGGCTGCCTAGAATCTGTTCCTCTGGGCCGCCGCCTAAAACCTTTTACGGCCCTCTGCACCAGAAAGGACTTGGTGATATCGTCCTGACCCCGCAATTTGCAACCAAAGGCAAGAACCGCCATGACTCTTGACACTTTTGCAGGAGACCAACCCGCTGATGCCCCCCGGCTTAACCATGACAACAGGATCCCAATCTGATCCTGGTGGCTCCACCCTCCAGATGCCGCCACTAGCAAAACCTCCCACTCCCGCCAGATTGCCTGATAGGCCTCCCAGGTTCTGGGAGCCAACGACGCCTTAATCAATGCCTGAGCGTCCCGGACACCGCTAGCCAAAGTTCTGGAGGGCACTCCAAACCGACCATCTCCGCCTCCGGGGCCAATGACCGAAAACGATCGAACTGTAAATGAGAAAGAGAGTCAGCGATAGAGTTATGAACTCCAGGCACATGCGACGCTGTAACATGCGCGTTCAAAGTCAAACACAATAGCACCAAACGCCGTAACACGTAAACCACCGGCGGCGATGATGCAGACAAGCTATTAATCGCGCACACCACCCCCATGTTATCGCAGCGAAAACGAACACGCCTGTTCCGAAAATTATCTTGCCACAAGTGCGCAGATACCAAAATCGGGAAAATCTCCAGGAGAGCAATGTTACGAACTAAACCGGTAGAAATCCAACTCGCAGGCCACTTTGCCGCGCACCATTGCCCTTGAAAATACGCTCCAAAACCCGAACCTCCGGCCGCGTCAGTGAATAATTCCAACGACTCGTTGTCAATCACGCCCGCCATAAACAACGACCTACCGTTATATGACTTCAGGAACTCACTCCACACTGCCAAATCCTCCTTGTGCTCAGCTGATAACCGCACGAAATGGTGCGGAGCCTTAACTCCCGCCGTAGCGCTAGCCAACCTCCTAGAAAAAACTCGCCCCATTGGCATGACTCGACAAGCGAAATTAAGTTTACCGAGCAGTGATTGCAGGTCTCGCAACGGCAACTTACGCAGGCGACCAGTCCGCACAATGTCTTCCCGTAGGCCCGTCAATTTGTCCTCAGGCAAACGAAACTCCCACCGCATGGTATCAATGACTATGCCTAAGAAACACAAGCATGTACTCGGGCCTTCCGTCTTGCCCGGGGCCAGCGGGACCCCAAACCGCAAAGCCACCCATTCAATCGCACTCAAAATCCTTGCACAGCAATCGGACCCCGCCGGGCCGATGCACAAAAAATCGTCTAGGTAGTGTAGAACCGCGTCACAACCAGACACGTCCCGTACCACCCATTCCAAAAAGGAACTAAACGCCTCGAACAGAGCACAAGACAGCGAACAACCCATGGGCAAACATCTGTCAACAAAATATTTATCCTCCCAAAAGCATCCAAGAAGTCTAACGCTAGATGGATGAACCGGCAACAATCGAAAAGCGGATTCTATGTCCGTCTTTGCAAGCAGGGCGCCTTTTCCGCATCTCTGCACCCAAACTACCGCTTCATCAAATGATGCGTAAACCACCGAGCACAACTCAGGATCGATGTCGTCGTTCACCGACCTACCCTTAGGATACGACAGGTGCTGAATAAGGCGAAATTTACCCGCTTCCTTCTTAGGGACCACCCCCAGAGGGGAAACAACTAGGTCCTCAAACGGAGCGTGGTCAAAAGGGCCAGCCATGCGGCCCAGAGCCACCTCCTTACGTAACTTCTCTGAAACCACCTCAGAGTGTAACAAGGCTGAATGCAAATTTTTTCTAACATCGGGAACCACAAAAGGAGGTGCCGGAATAACAAAACCTTCCGTAAAACCGGACAATAACAGTGCCGCCTTTTCCTTATCCGGGTACCTACTTAGATAAGGGACCATCCTTTCCACCATCACCGGAGTCTCCCCCATGGGAATTACCTGAACCTGATTTTGCCTTGCCCTTCTTAAAGCACTTCGCGGCTCCGTGGGAGGAGCCACTGCATTGGGAGCACAAATGTTTAAATCTACAATTGCTTCCAAATTTGCACTGTCCCTCATTAAATTGCCAGCAGACGCCCAACTTCTGTCCGCCTGCCTGACCGGCGCTGCCTGAGGAGCTCCCTGCACCGGACTGAGATCCATGGCCGGACCCACCGGCCCCCCTTGAAAGGGATGGTCGAACTTGTACTGTGCCATCACGCGCAACCAGAGACCAATATCTTTCTGGTCCCACCTAATGGCCGGCCGCACAGCTTTTCTTTGCCTAAACTGCTCATCGTACCTCAGCCACGCCTGACCGCCATACACCCTATGAGCCTCGCTGATGGAGTCCATGTAGCAAAATAGCCCCGAGCAATTCTCCGGAGCCTTCTCGCCAATAACACTGGCCAAAATGGCAAAAGCCTGAAGCCAATTTGCAAAAGTCTGGGGAATCAAACGCCAACGCCGTTTCTCTTCCTCCTCCTTTTTTAAATCCTCCTTCTTCCCCTTGTCATTGTTAAATTTCTCTAGGGGGAGCAGTGAAAAAATTTCAACGTACTCGTCCTTGCTAATCTTCTCCCTGACCTCTTTCTTAAGATGCGCCCCCAACGGGCCCTCAAAACACACGTATACTTCGCCGTGCGCCCTATCATCTAAATGGACCCTACACTCCTTCTCCTTTTCGGTCTGCACAGAAACCGAAACTGGCTCCGCAACCTCAGCCTGCACTGCTGCTGCACTAACCGGACTCCGTGATACACCAGACCAAGCACCCAGAAAACCCTGCGGAGCCACATCACGATCCAATCTAGCTAGTAGGTTCTGCACATTAACCAAAAGCTCCCGTACCCCTGCCGCTTCACCGCCGCCTGCCACCCCCGCCGCATCTACGCCGCTAAGCGCTCCCTGACCCCCACTAAGCGCAGGCGCACTAGCATCAAAAGAACACACACGAGACACAGACGCATACTCACCGGGCTGCAAGGGATCTGTGGTCCCTCCAGCCGGAGTGCTGGTATCCGGACGTCCACGGACGGCCCAATCCGCCACCGACCCGCCCACCGATGTGCCTTGGAGGTGTCCGTCAGACCCGCTGCTACGGGACGCCGCTGGCCCTTGGGACCCCGGATTCGGACTCCACGCGATAGGGGGAGACGCCGCCTGGACCGGCGAGGGCACATCCTGCTGACCGGCGCCAGCCGCACTCCAGGCCGCCGCAGGAGGCTGTCCGCTCCAAAGCCCTGGAGCAGGGGGACCCCCTGCCGCTGTTGTAGGGGCCGACCAGCGCCGTCCTGCCTCGGGCCGCCCGCCCCGCTTCCATCCACCGCTCCTCTGGGCCCCGCTCGCACCGCCGAGGCAGGCCGCGCGGCGGGACCGGCCCCGCCGCGGCCTCCCGCTGCTCTAGGCCCCAAGCGCTGCCCGATGCGTCTTGGCTCCGCCCCCACCGCACCACGAGGTGAGGGCCTTGCAACCGCCGCTGCGCCCCGCCTGGCAGTCGGATTCCTCCCAGGCCGGGGCCTACTCGCCGCTGCTCTTACCGGCGCCCGGCCTGGAGGGTCCCGGGAGGGGCTCCTACGCCTGCGGGGGGCGCTAGGCCCAGGATCCGGCAATAGGCGCTCGGGGGGCCGTGTCCGCCGAGCCCGCCGATCGAGGTGGGGGACCGCCGGCGAGGATCCACTGCCGCCGGCGCCGCCATCCAGCAGGTGGGCAACCTGTGCCTCCAGCCATCCAGGAGGCCGGGAGGCTGCAGCCGCCCTCAGGCTCTGCAGCACAGCGTCCACACCTGACATGATGCTTCTGCTTCCAGTGCTGGTGAGCGGGAACTGACCGGCCCCCGCCCCCTGACACTTCCCTAACCCTCTCTTCCACTAGCCCCCCCGCCCCCTAGTACTGTTAACCCTTTCAGCCCCACCCCCTCCTCTCCAACCCATTGTCATGCTGGCTTCCGCCTAGCCTTGGGGGGGAGGGGGCGGCTCGCTCCGGCCTGTCCTTTCTTATAGGAGTTTTCTATGAATTAACTATTTTTTGCCCAAAGGCTCCTGCTGGGCGAAAATAACACAATGAGCATTACTTACCCTCCCCTATTGCAGTGTCCCTGAGCCCAGTTACATCTATTTTCTTTGATCAAATTTACCCTCAAAACTTTCCCTTGCTTTGCACATTACAATGAACCTCAGAGTACCTGGGAAGACAAAACCTGTGCCTCCCCTGCATTAACATATGTAAATATGAGAGATAGGTGACACTGATCCTTATTGTCAGTGTCCTACATATTGAAAAGGGGAAGGGAAGACACAACTCATGTGATACTGGTAAATTAGTGACATTATTAATTATGATATATTGGATTTCCCCAAATGAAGAAACAAAGCATTTACAATCACTGGCATGGTGCGCAGATGAAGAGCGGTGTCTGGTAGGATTATTGTAATCCTAATGTAATCAATTTCAGTTCCCTATCAGGGTGAGGCGACAACGTAAATTCAAGAGAACTACAGGTCCTTCTCAAAAAATTAGCATATAGTGTTAAATTTCATTATTTACCATAATGTAATGATTACAATTAAACTTTCATATATTATAGATTCATTATCCACCAACTGAAATTTGTCAGGTCTTTTATTGTTTTAATACTGATGATTTTGGCATACAACTCCTGATAACCCAAAAAACCTGTCTCAATAAATTAGCATATTTCACCCATCCAATCAAATAAAAGTGTTTTTTAATAACAAACAAAAAAACCAACAAATAATAATGTTCAGTTATGCACTCAATACTTGGTCGGGAATCCTTTGGCAGAAATGACTGCTTCAATGCGGCGTGGCATGGAGGCAATCAGCCTGTGACACTGCTGAGATGTTATGGAGGCCCAGGATGCTTCAATAGCGGCCTTAAGCTCATCCAGAGTGTTGGGTCTTGCGTCTCTCAACTTTCTCTTCACAATATCCCACAGATTCTCTATGGGGTTCAGGTCAGGAGAGTTGGCAGGCCAATTGAGCACAGTAATACCATGGTCAGTAAACCATTTACCAGTGGTTTTGGCACTGTGAGCAGGTGCCAGGTCGTGCTGAAAAATGAAATCTTCATCTCCATAAAGCATTTCAGCCGATGGAAGCATGAAGTGCTCCAAAATCTCCTGATAGCTAGCTGCATTGACCCTGCCCTTGATGAAACACAGTGGACCAACACCAGCAGCTGACATGGCACCCCACACCATCACTGACTGTGGGTACTTGACACTGGACTTCAGGCATTTTGGCATTTCCTTCTCCCCAGTCTTCCTCCAGACTCTGGCACCTTGATTTCCGAATGACATGCAAAATTTGCTTTCATCAGAAAAAAAGTACTTGGGACCACTTAGCAACAGTCCAGTGCTGCTTCTCTGTAGCTCAAAAGTGGCTTTACCTGGGGAATGCGGCACCTGTAGCCCATTTCCTGCACACGCCTGTGCACGGTGGCTCTGGATGTTTCCACACCAGACTCAGTCCACTGCTTCCTCAGGTTCCCCAAGGTCTGGAATCGGTCCTTCTCCACAATCTTCCTCAGGGTCCGGTCTCCTCTTCTCGTTGTACAGCGTTTTCTGCCACATTGTTTCCTTCCAACAGACTTACCATTGAGGTGCCTTGATACAGCACTCTGGGAACAGCCTATTTGTTGAGAATTTTTTTTCTGGGTCTTAACCTCTTGCTTGAGGGTGTCAATGATGGCCTTCTTGACATCTGTCAGGTCGCTAGTCTTACCCATGATGGGGGTTTTGAGTAATGAACCAGGCAGGGAGTTTATAAAAGCCTCAGGTATCTTTTGCATGTGTTTAGAGTTAATTAGTTGATTCAGAAGATTAGGGTAATAGGTCGTTTAGAGAACCTTTTCTTGATATGCTAATTTATTGAGACAGGTTTTTTGGATTATCAGGAGTTGTATGCCAAAATCATCAGTATTAAAACAATAAAAGACCTGACAAATTTCAGTTGGTGGATAATGAATCTATAATATATGAAAGTTTAATTGTAATCATTACATTATGGTAAATAATGAAATTTAACACTATATGCTAATTTTTTGAGAAGGACCTGTATAGTGGGACGTGGATATGTGTATCATTAGCAGCCACATACAGATGTATACACTTTCCTCCCCATGGTCTCATTGCACATATCAGTGGTGGAAAGGGGGTTACACTATTTCAGCATTTTGCAGGGTTTTGATGGGATCGTGGGATGCTGGACGGAGTCTTGATGTTAAAATGTGTCATACAAAGGGGAGTTCTATTAGATTATTAACTGGGACTGCATCACTTTAAGGCTGGGGTCACACAGACATACGAAAATCTTTTGTTTTTCATCCAGAAAACTCATACATTTTTCATCTTTATTGTGGTCCATTTGTCCATATTTTATGTTCGTGTGGACATCCGCGTGTCGTAGATTTTTATACATCAACATTTTAAAATGTGCATGATTAAATACAATTTCTGCAGTTAATAATTGCAAATTATCAGTAAAAATCATGTGCAATGCAAATTTTCCGCATGGAATCCAATCTCATTTTTTGCACACCCATAGACCTGAACAGACAAGTGTCAGCCGATACTCAGGAAACATTACTGCACATTGTGATCTTTCTACACAGACACTGGGTCCATGTGAAAACCCTGCATCTGACCAGCTCGAATACATATTGGTCAGTGAGCTCTTTACAGCATACGTCTGTATAATGGGCTTGTCTGAGGGAGCCCTGAAGGTGACCTGGCTCCTGAAAAGTCTGTTTTATCACATACTTGTATCCCCCATAATATAACAGATGGGAAGGATCTTTTATTAGCCATTTACATTGGATTATTCCTCCTGGAAACGTATGAATACATACAAATGGGTGTTACCAGTGGGGGGGGGGGGGGTGTCGCTACACATTCAGACACTGTACAATCAGTGCTGAGACTTTATAGGGTGTAAGATTGCACTTACTGAGTGTATTGGGGGACACTCGCTTGGCACGAGATTCAAGCACTTAGGCACGGTTTTTCTACTTAAACAGTCCACACGGTTTATTATGGCATCATAAACCTGATTATGCACAGTTCATCATATACACTTCATAGAACACAATAGGCACCAACCGGTGACATTAAGTTGCAGCTTTATCGTTAGACACTTCATACTCGGCTTTATCTCACGGACACTAAACATGCTGGACCTCTCACTTGGTCCAGTTACCATGGGTGTCCTTACGCCGAACAGTTCATCAATGTCCCTAGTCATATAGCGCACATGACATTGGGTCGCGGTCTCTAAACACGCTGATGCTTATCTGACCAGTTGCCATGGGTGACCGCACAGCACCCCATACGCTGGGTTACCTTCTAGGAGCTCCTGCTCCATACGCTGACTCCTGTCTGTTCTCTCTCTCTCAGGGAAGCTGCTGAACTGGGATCACCGTCCCGGGCAATGCCTTGCTCACCAGGCCACCTGACAGTCCACATCCTCAGACGGGCGTAGCTTCCCCAAACGCAGTGCCATCACGGACTCTGCACACGCGTCCTCTCTGTACGCTATTCAGAACATCCATCCCCATCTGTGACTGTCCAACACACAGGCCCCCAGGTCCAAGGCCTACTCCATGTGCTCTTCAGGGATCTAGTCCTACTCCCAGGACCTCCCAACACAGAGGCCCTCCAGGACCTGGCAGGCACACAGACCACTGATTTTATGGGGAATGCAAGTATTTAGTAAAGCACAGTCAGGAGAGCTGTGAAGTCCTAATTAAAGGGGTTGTCCACAGTATAATTGCTAACTTGTTTGTTGGGCATCTGACTGCTCGGACCGCACTGTTCAGACCAGGTAACCTTTTTTTCACATTCTCAACCACGGCTCCATTCGTCCCCTATGGGGCTGCCAAGCGCTGCATTCATCTTTTTCCGGCAGCCCCGCAATAAATGGACAGAGGTCGAGCGTCCAAACTGCAGCAACATTTTGTAACTGGGATAACAGTTACAAAATCGCGCTGCAGTTTGGACGCTCGACCTCTGTCCATTTTCTCATAGGGGAAAAAAAAAATTATTGATCCACCTACTGATCATATAGTTGCCAACTTTATTTTTTATTTTTTTTAGATAGCTAAACTCATGGACAACCAACTTTTTTACGGACACATTAGATGACGATCATAAACAATTAAGATTATAAGTGATACCTGTCTACAGATCCTAAGATGTTTGCTACATTCACTGTGCCCTGTCAAAGAGTGATAAATCCACTAGTAAAAATTTGTACAAGTCTCACTAGCTTAAAAAAAATCACCGACACACCCAAACAAATTTTACGGGCGGGGGGAGAAAGTGCCCTTTTTTCTGCACTGTTCGGCAATTTTTGGACCTGATTGGCCAGTGCGGACTTCCACCTATCAGCATGTTAACACCTATTCTACAGATAGACAGATATAATTGTACAATGGACAACCCCTCAGAGATTTATTTCATGGTGCAGAAATGTGCAACTCCAATGAGTTAATTCCAGCTCTGCTACATCTGTAGTTTTCCATAGATACATAGCCAATAACAGAATGAATGCTTGATTTTTATCCATATTTATTTATTGCCAAGCATCATTAATACTTGCTAAGCAAATCATCCCTGCAGATGTTGGACCATCTACAAAAGCTTTTTATTGGGCTGCTAGGTAAAGACGAGGGATGTTGAAGTGCAGAATGGTGTAATGTATCTTCACGAGCTCTGAGCAGAAGGGGAGGACCCAGGTCTCAGGCTGTCAGAGTTCTAGAGCCGGACTGCACCGCTGAGTTTCCTCTTGTGATCATGAAGGGGTTGGCAAACATCAGAATAGAGGATCTTACAGTGCCTTAAAGCATCTCGTAGAGCAGGTAACGTACTCATCCATCTCATTTATTAAGTTATTTGCTTTATTGCTGCACCATACTATTGCTTTTAGAAATGCTATACATGTAGAACTGATGATTTTATACATTTTTAAGTCTCAGATTTTTCCTTCGACTTAATTAGATGCTACAACATTGGTGTGTAGACATAAGCGATTTGCATCAGTTTCCTATTTAGTAAGGAAAAAAAATCGCTATTTGTCCAGCAATTATAAGAAATATAATAAGAACTTGATGCAAATGCGCCTAATTTCAGTTGAGTGCCACCTACCGGTGTTACATTAGTCCTGGTGTTACGTTGGGTAAAGGCTGCCGCATGAGTACAGAGGGAAGGAAGCGAATAGTAGGAATCCTAAATGAGAGGGAAAGCAGACGGCCTCCTATCTGTGATGTGCTGAGAGTTTGGGAAGCGAAATGATGTTTGCATATTACAATAATGTAAATAGCACAAGGATCACGATTTATCAACACATCCAGTAGCTTATTACACAGTAAGTGCATCACATACAGAACAGGTTAAACCTGAAAACTCATTTACCGATTTAAAAGCCAAGTATGTAGGGCATCGGTAATCTGTGAATTCACTATATAGATTATCTTGTACCGTGCCCAAAATGTAAATTGTTGACTCACGCATCAGATTCATTTATGAGTTAAGGGCAAATAATAGCAATTAATTACACATCGTGCCGAAATCAACGAATTGTGCCAGTCATATGCCTTCAAAATGGGACATAACCACCCGAAACTGAGCGTGGTCAGGTGTGTGACAGCAGCCTCTGCTTCCACTTAATGAAAACTCCCAATGGTAAACCAGCATGCGGCATCTTATCTAGAGTGGTGTGGCAGCACATATTACTCTCACAATGACTGATCTGCACAGAGCTCCAACAAATCTACAGTTTTGAACACATCTTTTAAATAAAAGTTTGGTGAGGTAAATGCCCAACTTCTATTTTCAATGTGGTCGTCTTTGGAAAACTGAAAATTGCCAGAACACAGTATATTTGACCAATTTATACTAAGTCTAAGAAAGCTTCTTTGTGTTTTTCTTTAATAAATATTTTAATGCTCCGTCGTCATCAAAATTATAGAGGGTTTTTATCCCTATTAGGACTGATAGGATGTTAAATGTCAGAGATGCTGGAGTAGATGAATGAAAAATGTGCTTGGCTGTTTCCATATTGCTACATAATACGATAGGTAGTGACTATAGATGGCCAAATCTACCCCAGAATGGAGGACTGACAACTGCTAATATGCCGTAAATGGATATCAAATTGATTCGCCACAAATGTTCACTGGGGAAGAAACCCCTTTAATTAAATGCAATTAATGGGAATGTCAGCCTGATTAGTCTAGAGATGGTGAAGAACTGCTTGACTGTGCTTATTACATACGAAAGGAGCGCTGTGAGTTTTAGTGCAGTTATCAGAGAAGTAACTACAGGGCGGCAGAGGTCAAATGTGGAATTAAGGCCGCAAGGGGGCAAGAATGGTCTCAAGTGAGAAATCTTGGACTTGTGGTAATTTATTGGTTAGGCTGTTTTAAAGCCTCCACACACAGTCCAAACCTGTTGATATCAACTGTCTAATATGTAAGGGGGCCCCAAACAGATGATTGTTGGGGAGATAAAGATCTAAAATGTCTTATTTCGGACTGCCGATCCTTTTCTTCCCCAAGATAAAAGTCACTACCACAGATGTTTGGCAGTGTTCCTCCCATAGAGAACACAGGAGCACCCGGCAGACCCATCGTTCCTGTATATGGGAGAGATAAATGAGAAAGCTGCCGAATCCCCATCCAATCGACTCAGCAACTAATTAAAGACTATAGGCGTCTTTACAGATTTTGCATTGAGGATGAGCTACTGAGCAGGGTTCGGTTGATGTTGAAAGTTGGATGAGACATTTATAGGATGTAAATGAAAACAAGGGGAAGTTACTGAAGTTTATCTTAAGTGTTTTCACAACTAGACGACAGATAAGAATTGTGATTGTTGTACTGTGCCTTACAGCCTCTGGGCCTTACGGAAACGTCCAGCTCCCCACCACAATAAGTCAGCACAACTCAGGCTGCCTTCAACAGAACAGCATGGTATGGCTGCTCACAAGCATTAGCTGGGGAATTCATCATTTATTAATAAGTGTACAGTAGCTCAATCTAAAGGGAACCTGCACTTAACCCTATTCTGGCGTTCTTATCTGAGCAAACAATTTTTCTGTGCAGTTCTGACCACAGAGGGTGGATGGGGCGCTGTTTTCACTTGGTGACTGTTTTGACGCCCTACAACTTGGGAGAAAGGGATATTGCTAAAGAGGGATCTTTTTTCTGTACAGTATCCAGAAATACACGTGGAGCTCCTTTATTTGTTAACAACCAAAATATACCAATGGAGATGGTCTGAACCCGGCTCCCTGGCAAGGTGGCTAAGGCACCAATCCCACTGATATGTCTTTTGACTGTTCCATTTGCAAATACAGACAAATGTAATTAATGTCAAAAATTGATTAGTTGCATAATGATACAAACTAAACCAGAGGGACCCCAATGATTTATTATGGGGTCCGGCTAAGTTCAGTTACGGGTCTGTTTTTAGCACCCTGCACTTGATTTGTTCATTCTAAAAACAGGCCCTTAATAGAATCCAGACAGAACCCATAATATAATCAGTCGCTCTGCCTCTGCTTCTGTTTGCATCAGATCCAGTTTTGCCATTAACCCCTTCCTGACATGCATGCATGTCGCAGGCTCAGAGCCGATGGGTTTCCATGGCAGTCGTGGCCCTGTTAAAGGCCGTCATCCAAGACTGCCATATTGGTTCTCCTGTAAAGCTCAGCCTTCAAAAGAGGCCATCGTTTTCCTAAAATACCTCAATACTGCATTAATATGGAATAAGTAATCAAACAATCACATTTTTAATATCCATACGGGGACTTAAAAATAAAGTAAATACAATTTTTTCCAGATTAAAAATAAATGAAAAGAAAAACATATTTGATATTACTGATGCAATAAAAGTCTGATTTAACAAGATATAAAACTATTGAGCCCGTGCAATAAGCATTGTAAAGCAAAAATAATATATAGAATTGGCCGGGTTGCAATTTTTTAGACTTTGTGCCTCCCCCCAAAAATTGCAAAAAATAGATATCAAAACATGGTATGTACCCCAAAATGGTGCAAATATACATGTCAGGTCGCCAGGCAAAAACTGCAAGTCTCCATACAACTTCATTGTTGGAAAATGAAAATAGCCATACTAACCAATTTTTTTCTTTAACATGTATTTAATTTTTGTCACTATATATGCGGTATAAATATATATATATATATAGTATATAATGTATAAAAAAACTTGCCAAGTATGATATTGATGCAATCCTAATGGCCTGGGGTAGGGTTGAGCGAAACGGGTCGTTCATTTTCAAAAGTCGCCGACTTTTGGCAAAGTCGGGTTTCATGAAACCCGATCCGACCCCTGTGCGGGGTCGGCCATGCGGTACGCGACTTTCGCGCCAAAGTCGCGTTTCAATGACGCGAAAAGCGCCATTTCTCAGCCAATGAAGGTAAACGCAGAGTGTGGGCAGCGTGATGACATAGGTCCTGGTCCCCACCATCTTAGAGAAGGGCATTGCAGTGATTGGCTTGCTGTCTGCGGCGTCACAGGGGCTATAAAGGGGCGTTCCCGCCGACCGCCATGTTACTGCTGCTGATCTGAGCTTAGGGAGAGGTTGCTGCCGCTTCGTCAGAAGCAGGGATAGCGTTAGGCAGGGTCCATTAACCACCAAACCGCTTGTGCTGTAGCGATTTCCACTGCCCAACACCACCTTCGGTGTGCAGGGACAGTGGAAGCTACATTTTTTTTTTTTTTCCCCTCAGCGCTGTAGCTCATTGGGCTGCCCTAGAAGGCTCCCTGATAGCTGCATTGCTGTGTGTACGCCGCTGTGCAAACCAACTGCTTTTTTCAAAGCACAAAACCTCTTGTTATTTCCTTTCTGCATAGCTATCTTTTTTGTTTGTACACACTTTTTATTTAATTTGTGCATCAGTCCACTCCTTATTGCTGCCTGCCATACCTGGCTGAGATTACTGCAGGGAGATAGTAATTGAAGGACACTCCCTGTTTTTTTTTTTTTGGGGGGGAGATTAAGATTGACATTTCTGCTAGAGTGCCATCCCTGTGTGTGCCATCTCTCACTCAGTGGGCCATAGAAAGCCTATTTATTTTTTTGCTTGATTTGGGTTATAAAATCTACCTGAAAAAATCACTACATCAATCAGTGGGAGAAAAATATTGGCCTCAGGGCTTGTGTGCCACTCTTGACTCCTGTGTGTGCCATCTCTCAGTCAGTGGGCCATAGAAAGCCTATTTATTTTTTTGCTTGATTTTGGTTCTAAAATCTACCTGAAAAAATCACTACATCAATCAGTGGGAGAAAAATATTGGCCTCAGGGCATGTGTGCCACTCCTGACTCCTGTGTGCATCATCACTCACTCAGTGGGCCATAGAAAGCCCATTTTTTTTTTTTTTTGCTTTATTTGGGTTCTAAATTCAACCTGAAAAAATCAATAAATCAATCAGTGGGAGATTAATATTGGCCTTTGGGCTTGTGTGCCAGTCCTAAGCGTGCCATCTCTCTCTCTCAGATAGTGGGCCATAGAAAGCCTATTTATTATTTTTGTTATTGGGTTTATAAATTTTCCCTGGAACAAAAAAAAAAAAGTGGGAGATTAATATTGGCCTCTGGGCTTGTGTGCCAGTCCTGAGCGTGCCATCTCTCTCACAAATAGTGGGCCATAGAAAGCCTATTTATTTTTTTGCTTGATTTGGGTTCTAAAATCTACCTGAAAAAATCACTACATCAATCAGTGGGAGAAAAATATTGGCCTCAGGGCTTGTGTGCCACTCCTGACTCCTGTGTGCATCATCACTCACTCAGTGGGCCATAGAAAGCCCATTTTTTTTTTGCTTTATTTGGGTTCTAAATTCTACCTGAAAAAAATCAATAAATCAATCAGTGGGAGATTAATATTGGCCTTTGGGCTTGTGTGCCAGTCCTAAGCGTGCCATCTCTCTCTCTCAGATAGTGGGCCATAGAAAGCCTATTTATTATTTTTTTTATTGGGTTTATAAATTTTCCCTGGAACAAAAAAAAAAAAGTGGGAGATAAATATTGGCCCCTGGGCTTGTGTGCCACTCCTGACTCCTGTGTGCGTCATCTCTCACTCAGTGGGCCATAGAAAGCCTTTTTTTGTTTTATTTGTTTTCTAAATTCTCCCTGAAAAAATCATTTTATTTTATTTGGTTTCTAAATTCTTCCTGAAAAAATCATTTTATTCTATTATTTTTTTTTCCTAAAGTCTCCCTGAAAAAAAAACAAAAACAAATCAGTGGGAGATTAATATTGCCCTTTCTGCTTGTGTGCCAGTCTTGACTCCTGGGTGTGCCATCTCTCTCTCTCTCTCCAATTGTGGGCCATAGAAAGCCTATTATTTTTTTAGCTTGATTTGGGTTCCAAAATCTACCTGAAAAAATCACTACATCAATCAGTGGGAGATAAATATTGGCCTCTGGGCTTGTGTGCCACTCCTGACTCCTGTGTGCGTCATCTCTCACTCAGTGGGCCATAGAAAGCCTTTTTTTGTTTTATTTGTTTTCTAAATTCTCCCTGAAAAAATCATTTTATTTTATTTGGTTTCTAAATTCTTCCTGAAAAAATCATTTTATTCTATTATTTTTTTTTCCTAAAGTCTCCCTGAAAAAAAAAAAAAAAACTAATCAGTGGGAGATTAATATTGCCCTTTCTGCTTGTGTGCCAGTCTTGACTCCTGGGTGTGCCATCTCTCTCTCTCTCTCCAATTGTGGGCCATAGAAAGCCTATTATTTTTTTAGCTTGATTTGGGTTCCAAAATCTACCTGAAAAAATCACTACATCAATCAGTGGGAGATAAATATTGGCCCCTGGGCTTGTGTGCCACTCCTGACTCCTGTGTGCGTCATCTCTCACTCAGTGGGCCATAGAAAGCCTTTTTTTGTTTTATTTGTTTTCTAAATTCTCCCTGAAAAAAATCATTTTATTTTAATTGGTTTCTAAATTCTTCCTGAAAAAATCATTTTATTCTATTATTTTTTTTTCCTAAAGTCTCCCTGAAAAAAAACAAAAACAAATCAGTGGGAGATTAATATTGCCCTTTCTGCTTGTGTGCCAGTCTTGACTCCTGGGTGTGCCATCTCTCTCTCTCTCTCTCCAATTGTGGGCCATAGAAAGCCTATTATTTTTTTAGCTTGATTTGGGTTCCAAAATCTACCTGAAAAAATCACTACATCAATCAGTGGGAGATAAATATTGGACTCTGGGCTTGTGTGCCACTCCTGACTCCTGTGTGCGTCATCTCTCACTCAGTGGGCCATAGAAAGCCTTTTTTTGTTTTATTTGTTTTCTAAATTCTCCCTGAAAAAATCATTTTATTTTATTTGGTTTCAAAATTCTTCCTGAAAAAATCATTTTATTCTATTATTTTTTTTTCCTAAAGTCTCCCTGAAAAAACAAACAAAAACAAATCAGTGGGAGATTAATATTGCCCTTTCTGCTTGTGTGCCAGTCTTGACTCCTGGGTGTGCCATCTCTCTCTCTCTCTCCAATTGTGGGCCATAGAAAGCCTATTATTTTTTTAGCTTGATTTGGGTTCCAAAATCTACCTAAAAAATCACTACATCAATCAGTGGGAGATAAATATTGGCCTCTGGGCTTGTGTGCCACTCCTGACTCCTGTGTGCGTCATCTCTCACTCAGTGGGCCATAGAAAGCCTTTTTTTGTTTTATTTGTTTTCTAAATTCTTCCTGAAAAAATCATTTTATTTTTTCCTAAAGTCTCTCTGAAAAAAAAACAAAAACAAATCAGTGGGAGATTAATATTGCCCTTTCTGCTTGTGTCCCAGTCTTGACTCCTGGGTGTGCCATCTCTCTCTCTCTCTCCAATTGTGGGCCATAGAAAGCCTATTATTTTTTTAGCTTGATTTGGGTTCCAAAATCTACCTGAAAAAATCACTACATCAATCAGTGGGAGATAAATATTGGCCTCTGGGCTTGTGTGCCACTCCTGACTCCTGTGTGCGTCATCTCTCACTCAGTGGGCCATAGAAAGCCTTTTTTTGTTTTATTTGTTTTCTAAATTCTCCCTGAAAAAATCATTTTATTTTATTTGGTTTCTAAATTCTTCCTGAAAAAAACATTTTATTCTATTATTTTTTTTTCCTAAAGTCTCCCTGAAAAAAAAAAAAAAATCAAATCAGTGGGAGATTAATATTTACATTTGTGCTTCAGTGACAGTCCTGCGTGTGTGGCATCTCTCTCATTTGTTGCCACCAACAACAGAGTGTGTAACATTGTGCCTGATTTTCGTTGTGGTCTCACTCACCTGTAAAGGGGTAGCTAAATCATACTGAAGTTATAGCTCACCGTGTAATTTGTGTGACAGCAACAAATACCGTTAGTTTGTTTACATTTTTAAAACAATGAGGAAGTCTGGTGGAAGAGGTCGTGGCCGGGGGCGTTCATTGTCAGCTGGTAATGAGGGTAGTGGTAGTGGTGGAGCATCAGCTGGTCGTGGGAAAAAAAATATTGCACCTAAGTCTGGAGCTGTGGAGCCAGGTTCGTCGTCTGGCTACACAAGGCCTCGAACGCTCCCTTTTTCTGGGAGTAGGAAAACTGCTTTTAAAGCCGGAGCAGCAAGAGCAAGTTTTGGCTTATCTTGCTGACTCAGCCTCTAGCTCTTTTGCCTCCTCTCGTGAAACTGGTAAATGTCAAAGCAGCGCGTCGTTAGTGGATGTTCACGGTCAGGGACAAGTCGCTTCCTTCTCCTCTTCAGCAAAAACAACAACAGAGAAGAATGCAGCAGGCGACACAACGGGTTACTCCATGGAGCTCTTTACACTGGCTTAGAAAGTGAAGCAGTTAACAGTCCATGCCCATTACAAGTTGAATCTGACATGGAGTGCACTGATGCACAGCCACAGCCAGACTACTATGCTGGTCCTTTGACTCAGACCACAACATTGCCCTCGCAGGGTAATGATCAAGAATCAGACCCTGATGAGACTATGTTGCCCCATCACGAACGCTATACCACCGACCGACATGGTGACACAGACGAAGTTGCACACGAGCTACAAGAAGAGGTAATAGATGACCCAGTTCTTGACCCCGATTGGCAGCCATTGGGGGAACAGGGTGCAGGCGGCAGCAGTTCTGAAGCGGAGGAGGAGGGGCCGCAGCAGGCATCAACATCGCAACAGGTTCCATCTGCCGGGCCCGTATCTTGCCCAAAACGCGTGGCAAAGCCAAAACCTGTTGGAGGACAGCGTGGCCATCCGGTTAAAGCTCAGTCTGCAATGCCTGAAAAGGTATCCGATGCTAGAAAGAGTGCAGTCTGGCATTTTTTTAAACAACATCCAATTGATCAGCGCAAAGTCATCTGTCAAAAATGTTCAACTACCTTAAGCAGAGGACAGAATCTGAAAAGTCTCAATACAAGTTGCATGCATAGACATTTAACCACCATGCATTTACAAGCCTGGACTAACTACCAAACGTCCCTTAAGGTTGTAGCACCCTCGGCCAATGAAGCTAGTCAGCAACGCAACATCCCTTCCGGCAGTGTAGGGCCACCATTTTCCGCACCACCTGCAGTATCTGTGCAGGTTTCTTTGCCAGGCCAAAGCAGTCAGGGTCAGGGAATCACCAGTTTCGTAGTAGGAAACACTGCATCTAGGACACCGGCGGCAACAATACCATCTCCCACCGTCTCAGTCTGCCATGTCCACCGGCACCCCCGCTAGTTCCACGATCTCCAGCTCTCCAGTCCAGCTCACCCTACATGAGACTATGGTTAGAAAAAGGAAGTACTTAGCCTCGCATCCGCGTACACAGGGTTTGAACGCCCACATAGCTAGACTAATCTCGTTAGAGATGATGCCCTACCGGTTAGTTGAAAGCGAAGCTTTCAAAGCCCTGATGGACTACGCTGTACCACGCTACGAGCTACCCAGTCGACACTTTTTTTCCAGAAAAGCCATCCCAGCCCTCCACCAGCATGTTAAAGAGCGCATCGTCCATGCACTCAGGCAATCTGTGAGCACAAAGGTGCACCTGACAACAGATGCATGGACCAGTAGGCATGGCCAGGGACGTTACGTGTCCATCACGGCACACTGGGTAAATGTGGTGGATGCAGGGTCCACAGGGGACAGCAAGTTTGGGACAGTTCTGCCTAGCCCACGGTCTAGGAAACAGTTGGCTGTAGCCGTTCGCACCCCCTCCTCCTCCTCTTCGTCCTCCTGCAGAAGCGAGAGCTCGTCCACAGACCGCAGTCGCACAACCACTCCATCCGCAGCTGCCACTGTTGCACACCAGGTCTCCCATTATGGGGCAGCTACTGGCAAACGTCAGCAGGCTGTATTGGCTATGAAGTGTTTGGGCGACAACAGACACACCGCGGAAGTTCTGTCCGAGTTCTTGCAGAAAGAAACGCAGTCGTGGCTGGGCACTGTAGATCTTGAGGCAGGCAAGGTAGTGAGTGATAACGGAAGGAATTTCATGGCTGCCATCTCCCTTTCCCAACTGAAACACATTCCTTGCCTGGCTCACACCTTAAACCTGGTGGTGCAGTGCTTCCTGAAAGTTATCCGGGGTTATCCGACCTGCTCCTCAAAGTGCGTGGACTTTGCTCACATATCCGCCGTTCGCCCGTACACTCCAGCCGTATGCAGACCTATCAGCGTACTTTGAACCTTCCCCAGCATCGCCTAATCATAGACGTTGCAACAAGGTGGAACTCAACACTGCACATGCTTCAGAGACTGGCTGTTATGTTTTTGTGGGAGGATACACATACACGGTCAGGCAGTAGGATGGCAGATATGGAGTTGTCAGGTGTGCAGTGGTCGAAGATTCAAGACATGTGTCAAGTCCTTCAGTGTTTTGAGGAATGCACACGGCTGGTTAGTGCAGACAACGCCATAATAAGCATGAGCATCCCCCTAATGCGTCTGTTGATGCAAAGTTTGACGCACATAAAGGATCAGGCGTCTGCAGCTGAGGAAGAGGAAAGCCTTGATGACAGTCAGCCATTGTCTGGCCAGGGCAGTGTACAGGACGAGTTAGCGGGCGAAGAGGAGGAGGAGGACGAGGAGGATGATGGGGATGATTATATTTGTAATGAGGAAGCTTTTCCGGGGCCACTGGAAATTGGTGGCGCGGCAAGGCCGGGTTCTGGTTTTTGGAGGGACACAAGTGACGTGGATTTGCCTGAAACTGCCCCTCAACCAAGCACAACCGGAGATTTGAGAACTGGAACTTTGGCCCACATGGCGGATTATGCCTTACGTATCCTCAAAAGGGACACACGCATAACTAAAATGATGAACGATGACGATTACTGGTTGGCCTGCCTCCTTGATCCTCGCTATAAAGGCAAATTGCAAAATATAATGCCACATGAGAACTTGGAACTAATATTAGCAACCAAACAATCAACTCTTGTTGGGTATGGGGTGTAGAGAGATGGTGTGTTCCACTCCAAGGTGTTCTCCAGGTTGCCTTTCCTGAGCTTCGATCTTCCGGCTCTCGTTTAGTAGTTGTTGGAAACTACGCTGCATTAGGCCTACAAATTGGGTATGGGGTGTAGAGAGATATGGTATGGAGAGGTATGTTCCACTCCAAGGTGTTCTCCAGGTTGCCTTTCCTGAGCTTCGATCTTCCGGCTCTCGTTTAGTAGTTGTTGGAAACTACGCTGCATTAGGCCTACAAATTGGGTATGGGGTGTAGAGAGATGGTGTGTTCCACTCCAAGGTGTTCTCCAGGTTGCCTTTCCTGAGCTTCGATCTTCCGGCTCTCGTTTAGTAGTTCTTGGAAACTACACTGCATTAGGCCTACAAATTGGGTATGGGGTGTAGAGAGATGGTGTGTTCCACTCCAAGGTGTTCTCCAGGTTGCCTTTCCTGAGCTTCGATCTTCCGGCTCTCGTTTAGTAGTTGTTGGAAACTACGCTGCATTAGGCCTACAAATTGGGTATGGGGTGTAGAGAGATGGTGTGTTCCACTCCAAGGTGTTCTCCAGGTTGCCTTTCCTGAGCTTCGATCTTCCGGCTCTCGTTTAGTAGTTGTTGGAAACTACACTGCATTAGGCCTACAAATTGGGTATGGGGTGTAGAGAGATGGTGTGTTCCACTCCAAGGTGTTCCCCAGGTTTCCTCGCCAATGCTTCGATCTTCATGCTCTCGTTTAGTAGTTGTTGGAAACTATGCTGCATTAGGCCTACAAATTGGGTATGGGGTGTAGAGAGATGGTGTGTTCCACTCCAAGGTGTTCTCCAGGTTGCCTTTCCTGAGCTTCGATCTTCCGGCTCTCGTTTAGTAGTTGTTGGAAACTACGCTGCATTAGGCCTACAAATTGGGTATGGGGTGTAGAGAGATGGTGTGTTCCACTCCAAGGTGTTCTCCAGGTTGCCTTTCCTGAGCTTCGATCTTCCGGCTCTCGTTTAGTAGTTCTTGGAAACTACACTGCATTAGGCCTACAAATTGGGTATGGGGTGTAGAGAGATGGTGTGTTCCACTCCAAGGTGTTCTCCAGGTTGCCTTTCCTGAGCTTCGATCTTCCGGCTCTCGTTTAGTAGTTCTTGGAAACTACACTGCATTAGGCCTACAAATTGGGTATGGGGTGTAGAGAGATGGTGTGTTCCACTCCAAGGTGTTCTCCAGGTTGCCTTTCCTGAGCTTCGATCTTCCGGCTCTCGTTTAGTAGTTCTTGGAAACTACACTGCATTAGGCCTACAAATTGGGCATGGGGTGTAGAGAGATGGTGTGTTCCACTCCAAGGTGTTCTCCAGGTTGCCTTTCCTGAGCTTCGATCTTCCGGCTCTCGTTTAGTAGTTCTTGGAAACTACACTGCATTAGGCCTACAAATTGGGTATGGGGTGTAGAGAGATGGTGTGTTCCACTCCAAGGTGTTCTCCAGGTTGCCTTTCCTGAACTTCTATCTTCAGGCTCTCATTAAATTGTGGTTAAACGGAACAACTGCATTTGGCGTACTAGTTGGTTTGGGGCCTACTATCGGTGTCTGCCACTCCTTGCTGTTCTCCTGGTTTCCTGTCCTGAAATTCCGTTTTCAGGCGCTCGTTAAGTAGTTGTTAATGTTAGACTGCATTTGGCCTACTAGTTGGGTTGGGGCCTACTATCGGTGTCTGCCACTCCTTGCTGTTCTCCTCCACTGAACAAAGCTGTGCCGCCTGTTTACTACGGTTGCCAATTTTGAACTGCATTTCGACTACTTACTGATTTGGGCCTACTCTCTGTGTCAGCCTCTCATTCCAGTTGTCCTCCACTGCAATGCCCCCTGGTTATTCCTGTGTTACCAATTTTGAACTGCATTTAGCCAACTTTATTCTTTGGGCCTATATCTGTGTTTCCTCCTCATCCTGCCCATTGCCCAGCCAGTGATAGATGAGTCTGCTGGTACATTGACCCATAACGCAACATTCCCCGTGCACGCTACACAACAACATTGTGACCCTGCTGAAAGTCAGGTTGCTCTTCCCGCATACCATACCACCTTACACGGGGACAAAGAGGAAGGTGCAGATGAAAGTGCAGGTTCCTTCATCAGGTGGGGGGAGGAATACTAGTTGGCGACGTCACTGGCACAGGGCCTCTCATAGTACGCAAAAGTGTTGCTGCCGGTGGGAGGCGCCCCCGCCGTGTAAACACACCGCTGTACTTTGAGGGGCCCTGTGCCAGTGCCAATGCCAACGAGTGGCCCCCCCCCTGCTTGCTCAGGTTCACAGCACTTGCAAAGTTGAAATACTTACCTCTCCCTGCTCCACTGCCGTGACGTGGTCCAGATTTCCTGGGCCCACTAATTACTTGAACCAGCCCTACCCACCACAACTTTAGCCAAATGACCCCCAATTTCAAATGCCTTCCAATTATTATAAGGTAAATTACGCTTGACAAGCTTCATTAAGAAGAATGGATGGTTTTGACATTAAAATGGGCACTCTAGGTGTTTTCCTGGCCCCCACTCACTGCCGACTATGCTGCCCCATTGACTTGCATTGGGTTTCGTGTTTCGGTCGATCCCGACTTTACGTCATAATCGGCCGATTTCACTCGACCCGACTTTTGAGATAGTCGGGTTTCGCGAAACCCGGCTCGACTCTAAAAAGGTCAAGGTCGCTCAACTCTAGCCTGGGGAATTATTCAATTCTCACTGAAAATATCATGTATTAGATCTTTCCAACATCTTTTGTAACCTAGGAAATCATGTTGCAAAGTAATTTTTACTGTACAAAGAACGGCATTAAAAAAAGAATAACAGAGCCAGAAAACATTGGCAGAACAGTATTTCTGTGACATTTCACCACACTGTTTTTAAAAAGCGAATTGCAGTTTTGAGTTACAGATATTTTTCACAAAATTAGAATATCATCAAAAAGTTAATTTATTTCAGTTCTTTAATACAAATAGTTAAACTCATATATTATATAGTTATTACAAACAGAGTGATCTATTTCAAGTGTTTATTTCTGTTAATGTTGATGATTATGGCTTAAAGCTAATAAAAATCCAAAAGTCCTTATCTCAGTAAGTTAGAATAATTAACAAAAAACACCTGCAAAGGCTTCCTAAGCATTTAAAAAGGTCCCTTAGTCTGTTTCAGTAGGCTCCACAATCATGGGAAGACTGCTGACTTGACGTGTCCAGAAGGCAGTCATTCACACACTCCACAAGGAAAGTAAATTTTACCTTTCATTTGGAAATCAAGGTCCCAGAGTCTGGAGGAAGAGTGGAGAGGCCACAATCTAAGCTGCCTGATGTCTAGTGTGAAGTTTCCACAATCAGTGATGGTTTGGGGAGCCATGTCATCTGCTGGTGTAGGTCCACTGTGTTTTGTCAAGACCAAAGTCAGCTCAGTCATCTACCAGGAAATTTTAGATCACTTCATGCTTCCCTCCGCCGACAAGCTTTATGGAGATGGAAATTTCATTCTCCAGCAGGTCTTCTGCCAACTGCCAAAAGTACCAATACCTGGTTTAAAAACAACAGTATCACTGTGCTTGATTGGCCAGCAAACTCGCCTGTCCTTAACCCCATAGAGACCCAGAGAATCTATGGTGTATTGTCAAGAGGAAGACGAGAGAAACCAGATCCAACAATGCAGATGAGCTGAAGTCTGCTATCAAAGCAACCTGGTCTTCCATAGCACCTCAGCAGTGCCACAGACTGATCGCCTCCATGCCACATTGATGCAGTAATTGATGCAAAAGGAGCCCCAACCAAGTATTGAGTGCATTTGATGAACATACATTTCAGTAGGCCAACATTTCGGATTTTAAAATCATTTTTCAATTTGTAATAACTTTTGGGTTTTCATTGGCTGTAAGCCAGAATCATCAACATTAACAGAAATAAACACTTGAAACACATCACTCTGTTTGTATTGGCTCTACAAAATATATGAGTTTCACGTTTTTGCATTAAAGAACTGAAATAAATTAACTTTTTGATGATATTCTAATTTTGTGAGAAGCACTTCATTCAATTTACTGTACAAAATACCGAAGAAAGGGCAAATAATCACGTCAGGTGAAATGGTGAAAAAATGCTGTTCTGATATTATTTATTATTTCTTTCATTTTCACAGCTTACATTGTGTGATAAAAATGACATGCAACTTGATTCTCCAGGTCACTTGGATTGCAGCCATACCATACATAGTTTATACTATTCCATATAGCCATACTTTATAGCTTTTTTTAAGATTTTGTGTAGTCATTTTCCTAGACTTAAAACTTGTTAATTTTCTAGTCAAAAACCTACATGAAGATCTATTTTTTAATAATAATAATAATAATAATAATAATTTTTATTTATATAGCGCCAACATATTCCGCAGCACTTTACAATTAAGCGGGGACATGTACAGACAATAAATTCAGTACAAGTTAAGACAATTTAAACAGTGACATTAGGGGTGAGGTCCCTGCTCGCAAGCTTAAAATCTACAAGGAAATGGGGGGGACACAATAGGTGAAAAGTGCTTGTTATTTCAGGTCTGGCAATTATAATAAATAGGGATTTTCATATAAAGCTGCATGATCTGGTCATCAGCCCGTGTGTTTAAGTGCAATAGTCAAGTATCAAGTGCAGTTATCGTGTGCATGGAGGATGTGGAGACAGATGAATAGTAGGGTGCAAATTCACAATAATATTTGGAAGGAGGTAACAGGGCAAAGTTAGTTTACTGAGTAGTTGATGTGGTAGGCTTGTTTGAAGAGATGGGTATTTAAAGCGCGCTTGAATAGGTCGGGGCTAGGTATCAGCCTGATCGTCTGGGGAAGTGCATTCCAGAGAGCTGGCACAGCACGAGAGAAGTCTTGGAGATGGAGGTGCGAGGTTCAGATTACGGGGGATGTTAGTCTTAGGTCATTTGTAGAATGGAGGGCACGTGTAGGACGATAGACCGAGTTGAGAGAGGAGATATAAGGCGGTGCTTGTTTGCGTGTTTTCAATGGTGCTCTCTGGTTCCTGCCAAAGGGATATCAGATAGGAGAGTTTCTCTCTTCCCCATTACTACCCAACAATTTTCCACCCACTTTGGAAATGAGTGGGAGACCGGGACGTGCTCTGGATGCTTCAAGATGTGGTTGACCTTGTAAAACTGCCAAATCAGATCCGTGGCTTGGGAATTTAGGTTGCTTTAATTCTAGAAACTTTTTTGGGTATCAAAATGTCCTACAGCAAAGGGTGAGGGAGCACACAAAGTAAATGATTTTCAAAGTAACTAGGAGCATGGTAAAGATCTTCAGCCTCCATCTTGGCTAACAAATCCCCCACATCTTTAAACATATTGTAAGTAAGGGATAGCCACCACTCAAATTCCAAGTTTCTCTACAAATAGGTCTACCTCTGAATCCTTAACTCAGCACTCTTCTCTACACCTCTACCTCACAACTTGTTAACCCCTTAAAATCAACCTCATCTCACAACATCCCAGTCACTTCTTCGGTAATGTGCTCACTCCAGTTTGGGTACATATGACATCTAAAGCGTGTGGTCAATATTCTAAAGTGAGCTGTAGCACATATCAATTGGAAAATAAGAATGAATTTTAGTAGCTAATTAAATTAATAGTTGACATATTGTGCTGGAGAGGTTTAATAGACCCACCAAACAGAGCATTTATTTTCACAATTGCTTTATAGGACCCCTCCATCCTCATTGTAATTGTGACGATACATTTCTAATGTATAATCACTGATCTAATACATTTAGCTAGTTCCATATATGAAGTTGGTGCCCTGTTCTCTATTTGTCTAAAATGGCGGAGGCAGAGGCATCAGGAGCACTGTAAAAAGTCTGAATTATGAATTAAGAAGAGAAATTAGGGTTCAGACCCTTCCCAGTGCCCCCCATACTTCTGCTTTTTTGGATGGGGCTCCAAAATAGAATAAGTGGCAGCAGAGCAAAGGTCATTGGATATTGAGACAATAAAGTAGAAAAGTGTATATTCACATTTACTGTAGTGTCGCTTTATTAAATGACTGATGGATAATCTGTTAGTTACTGTAAGTGACATTAAATAGTTCCTGAGATAGTTCACAATGGTTCCTTGACCTTTATAAATATTCTTTTATTCAAAAGAAACAGGATACATCATCATTTACCAAATGTATTAAGTATTAGTCTCCTCAAGCAAACAATGCTAGTCTCCAAGTATCCCTAAATGTGATGACCCTAATCAAACCTCTGCCTTTGAAAGCAAATACAAGCCGGCAAACACAACTCAGCTGCCGCGCAGTAGATAGATTCCTACTAACATGGAGGCAGATATTAGCCCATCTGTTCTGTTGCCAGATGTCTTCTCAAGAATTCTCGGAGTGAAAGAGAAATCTAAATTACTCATTTTTAGAAAATGAACAGATGTCACAAAGAATTCCTAATTCCCAGTAAACTCCTAAATCTTGTATTACAAATGAAGATTTATCCCATTTTAGCATGTGAAGGCGTGTTTATTCCTCATACAAAATATGGTAGAAATAGTATGTAATAATATAAACATTTCATATTTCTAAGGACTTTCTGTTAAAATCTGAAATGAAAGTTTACACACAAAAGGCAGACGTCGAGCACTGTGCATAAAGCAGATTTAACTGAGTGTAGCAACAGGTCCACAGCAACGGATAAATCCAAAAGAGGCCTCACTGGTCAAGAATAATAAGGCTATGTTCACATGTTGCATTTTTTTTTTTTTGCTGCGTTTATTTATGCAAATTTTAAGCTGTGTGTTTCGGTACCAGCAAAAGTTATGAGATTTCAGAAAGCTCATGCACACACATTGAATTTTTTTTACTGACTGATTTAGAAAACTGCAGCGCATCACAGCAGCTTTTTTCAGTGTTTTTTCACCCAAAGTAGGTAATAGGTAAGTGCAAAACTTCAGCAAAAATGCAGGTATCAAATTTTGCTGTGTTCTTGGTGCTAAAACCTTAAGGAAGTTACCATATACAGTGGGGCAAAAAAGTATTTAGTCAGTCAGCAATAGTGCAAGTTCCACCACTTAAAAAGATGAGAGGCGTCTGTAATTTACATCATAGGTAGACCTCAACTATGGGAGACAAACTGAGAAAAAAAAATCCAGAAAATCACATTGTCTGTTTTTTTATCATTTTATTTGCATATTATGGTGGAAAATAAGTATTTGGTCAGAAACAAAATTTCATCTCAATACTTTGTAATATATCCTTTGTTGGCAATGACAGAGGTCAAACGTTTTCTGTAAGTCTTCACAAGGTTGCCACACACTGTTGTTGGTATGTTGGCCCATTCCTCCATGCAGATCTCCTCTAGAGCAGTGATGTTTTTGGCTTTTCGCTTGGCAACACGGACTTTCAACTCCCTCCAAAGGTTTTCTATAGGGTTGAGATCTGGAGACTGGCTAGGCCACTCCAGGACCTTGAAATGCTTCTTACGAAGCCACTCCTTCGTTGCCCTGGCGGTGTGCTTTGGATCATTGTCATGTTGAAAGACCCAGCCACGTTTCATCTTCAATGCCCTTGCTGATGGAAGGAGGTTTGCACTCAAAATCTCACGATACATGGCCCCATTTATTCTTTCATGTACCCGGATCAGTCGTCCTGGCCCCTTTGCAGAGAAACAGCCCCAAAGCATGATATTTCCACCACCATGCTTTACAGTAGTTATGGTGTTTGATGGATGCAACTCAGTATTCTTTTTCCTCCAAACACGACAAGTTGTGTTTCTACCAAACAGTTCCAGTTTGGTTTCATCAGACCATAGGACATGCTCCCAAAACTCCTCTGGATCATCCAAATGCTCTCTAGCAAACTTCAGACGGGCCCAGACATGTACTGGCTTAAGCAGTGGGACACGTCTGGCACTGCAGGATCTGAGTCCATGGTGGCGTAGTGTGTTACTTATGGTAGGCCTTGTTACATTGGTCCCAGCTCTCTGCAGTTCATTCACTAGGTCCCCCCGCGTGGTTCTGGGATTTTTGCTCACCGTTCTTGTGATCATTCTGATTTTGCGTGGAGCCCCAGATCGAGGGAGATTATCAGTGGTCTTGTATGTCTTCCATTTTCTAATTATTGCTCCCACTGTTGATTTCTTCACTCCAAGCTGGTTGGCTATTGCAGATTCAGTCTTCCCAGCCTGGTGCAGGGCTACAATTTTGTTTCTGGTGTCCTTTGGCAGCTCTTTGGTCTTCATCATAGTGGAGTTTGGAGTCAGACTGTTTGAGGGTGTGCACAGGTGTCTTTTTATACTGATAACAAGTTTAAACAGGTGCCATTACTACAGGTAATGAGTGGAGGAAAGAGGAGACTCTTAAAGAAGAAGTTACAGGTCTGTGAGAGCCAGAAATCTTGATTGTTTGTTTCTGACCAAATACTTATTTTCCACCATAATATGCAAATAAAATGTTAAAAAAACAGACAATGTGATTTTCTGGATTTTTTTTTCTCAGTTTGTCTCCCATAGTTGAGGTCTACCTATGATGTAAATTACAGACGCCTCTCATCTTTTTAAGTGGTGGAACTTGCACTATTGCTGACTGACTAAATACTTTTTTGCCCCACTATATACTCGAGTATAAGCCGACCCGAATATAAGCCAATACCCTTAATTTTGGCACAAAAAACTGGGAAAACTTATTAACTCAAGTATAAGCCTAGGGTAGGAAATACAGCAGCTACTGGTAAATTAAAAAAATAAAAATAGATACCAATAAAAGTAAAATTGATTGAGACATCAGTAGGTTAAGTGTTAAAATGTGCCCCATATAATGCTCCATACAGTTCATTATGGCCCCATAAGATGCTCCATATAAAAACGTGCCACATGTAATGCTCTATACAGTTTATTATGGCCCCATAAGATGCTCCATATAAAAATGTGCCACATGTAATGCTCCATACAGTTCATTATGGCCCCATAAGATGGTTCATATAAAAATGTGCCACATATAATGCTCCATACAGTTCATTATGGCCCCATAAGATGCTCTATATATAGAAATGTGCCACATATAATGCTCCATACAGTTCATTATGGCCCCATAAGATGCTCCATATAACAATGTGCCCCATATAATGCTCCATACAGTTCATTATGGCCCCATAAGATGCTCCATACAAAATAGGCCTCATATAATGCTCCATACAGTTCATTATGGCCCCATAAGATGCTCCATATAAAAATGTGCTACATGTAATGTTGCTGCAATAAAAAAATGACATACTCACCTCTCGTTGCTGCCCACTGCTCCTCGGCGTCCTGTCTCTCCGCAGTGACTGTTCAGGCAGAGGGCGGTGCGCACACTAATATGTCATCGTGCCCTCTGACCTGAACAGTCACTGCAGAGGATGCGGAAGACGGAGTGGCGGGGGAACGGGGAAAGGTGAAGATGAAATACTCACCTGCTCCCGACACGGTCCCTGGGAGCTTCTTCCGGACAGATGGTCTCTGGGAGCCGGCAGCTTCTTCCTCTGTCAGCGGTCACCCTATGGGAGTGGAGTCCATATTCATTACTTTAATGAGCGGTACCACGTGAACGCTGAACAGCAGAAGAGCTGCAGGCACCAGAGACCATGTGACATGCAGGGACCGCGCCAGGAGCAGGTGAGTATGTGTCAGTTGTCGCTCCCCCTCACCTGCTGACCCCCCCGCCGACCATGACTGGAGAGAGAGACTGAAGTAGGTGTGAAGGAATGGGGTCAGTAGTGCATGTAGTAGGACGAAAAGAGAGCATCATGGAGACTTCTTCTTCTGTGACTGAGTGAAATGTGAAGAGTGAGCCAGAGGAGATGATTGGAGGGACTGGAGTTGTGGCAATTAGTGGCAGGGAGCTGATTTCCTGCCAGATATATTTTTTTATTTTCTCTGGAAAGTGGGAGGCCAGATCATCAGCATAGATGTCTGTGATAGTGGCCTGTAGGGTTGAGCGAAACGGGTCGAACATTTTCAAAAGTCGCCGACTTTTGGCGAAGTCGAGTTTCATGAAACCCGATCCGACCCCTGTGCGTGGTCGGCCATGCGGTACGCGACTTTCGCGCCAAAGTCGCGTTTCAATGACGCGAAAAGCGCCATTTCTCAGCCAATGAAGGTAAACGCAGAGTGTGGGCAGCGTGATGACATAGGTCCTGGTCCCCACCATCTTAGAGAAGGGCATTGCAGTGATTGGCTTGCTGTCTGCGGCGTCACAGGGGCTATAAAGGGGAGTTCCCGCCGACCGCCATGTTACTGCTGCTGATCTGAGCTTAGGGAGAGGTTGCTGCCGCTTCGTCAGAAGCAGGGATAGCGTTAGGCAGGGTCCATTAACCACAAAACCGCTTGTGCTGTAGCGATTTCCACTGCCCAACACCACCTTCGGTGTGCAGGGACAGTGGAAGCTCCTTTTTTTTTTTTTTCCTCAGCGCTGTAGCTCATTGGGCTGCCCTAGAAGGCTCCCTGATAGCTGCATTGCTGTGTGTACGCCGCTGTGCAAACCAACTGCTTTTTTCAAAGCACAAATCCTCTTGTTCCTTCCTTTCTGCACAGCTATCTTGTTTGTTTGTCCACACTTTTTATTTAATTTGTGCATCAGTCCACTCCTTATTGCTGCCTGCCATACCTGGCTGAGATTACTGCAGGGAGATAGTAATTGAAGGACAGTTCCTTCTTTTTTTTTTTTTTTTTTTTGTGGGAGATTAAGATTGACATTTCTGCTAGAGTGCCATCTCTGTCTGTGTCATCTCTCACTCAGTGGGCCATAGAAAGCCTATTTATTTTTTTGCTTGATTTGGGTTCCAAAATCTACCAGAAAAAATCACAACATCAATCAGTGGGAGAAAAATATTGGCCTCAGGGCTTGTGTGCCACTCCTTACTCCTGTGTGTGCCATCTCTCACTCAGTGGGCCATAGAAAGCCTATTAATTTTTTTGCTTGATTTGGGTTCTAAATTCTACCTGAAAAAATCAATAAATCAATCAGTGGGAGATTAATATTGGCCTCTGGGCTTGTGTGCCATTCCTGACTCCTGTGTGCGTCCTCTCTCACTCAGTGGGCCCTACAAAGCCTTTTTTTTTTTTTTTCCTAAATTCTCCCTGAAACAATCATTTCATTTTATTTGTTTTATAAATTCTTCTGTAAAAAATAATTTTTTTTTAATTTTTTTTTTTCTGAAGTCTCCCTTTTAAAAAAAACAAACACAAATCAGTGGGAGATAAATATTTACATTTGCGCTTCAGTGACAGTCCTGCGTGTGTGCCATCTCATTTGTTGCCAACAACAACAGAGTGTGTAACATTGTGGCTGATTTTCGTTGTGGTCTCACCCACCTGTAAAGGGGTAGCTAAATCATACTGAAGTTATAGCTCACCGTGTAAGTTGTGTGACAGCAACAAATACCGTTCGTTTGGTAACGTTTTTAAAACAATGAGGAAGTCTGGTGGAAGAGGTCGTGGTCGGGGGCGTTCATTGTCAGCTGGTAATGAGGGTAGTGGTAGTGGTGGAGCATCAGGTGGTCGTGAGAAAAAAAATATTGCACCTAAGTCTGGAGCTGTGGAGCCAGGTTCGTCGTCTGGCTACACAAGGCCTCGAACCCTCCCTTTTCTGGGAGTAGGAAAACCGCTTTTAAAGCCGGAGCATCAAGAGCAAGTTTTGACTTATCTTGCTGACTCAGCCTCTAGCTCTTTTGCCTCCTCTCGTGAAACTGGTAAAAGTAAAAGCAGCGCGTCGTTAGTGGATGTTCACGGTCAGGGACAAGTCGCTTCCTTGTCCTCTTCAGCAAAAACAACAACAGAGAAGAATGCAGCAGGCGACACAACGGGTTACTCCATGGAGCTCTTTACACATACCGTCCCTGGCTTAGAAAGTGAAGCAGTTAACAGTCCATGCCCATTACAAGTTGAATCTGACATGGAGTGCACTGATGCACAGCCACAGCCAGACTACTATGCTGGTCCTTTGACTCAGACCACAACATTGCCCTCGCAGGGTGCTGATCAAGAATCAGACCCTGATGAGACTATGTTGCCCCATCACGAACGCTATACCACCGACCGACACGGTGACACAGACGAAGTTGCACACGAGCTACAAGAAGAGGTAATAGATGACCCAGTTCTTGACCCCGATTGGCAGCCATTGGGGGAACAGGGTGCAGGCGGCAGCAGTTCTGAAGCGGAGGAGGAGGGGCCGCAGCAGGCATCAACATCGCAACAGGTTCCATCTGCCGGGCCCGTATCTTGGCCAAAACGCGTGGCAAAGTCAAAACCTGTTGGAGGACAGCGTGGCCATCCGGTTAAAGCTCAGTCTGCAATGCCTGAAAAGGTATCCGATGCTAGAAAGAGTGCAGTCTGGCATTTTTTTAAACAACATCCAATTGATCAGCACAAAGTAATCTGTCAAAAATAGTGTTGAGCATTCCGATACCGCAAGTATCGGGTATCGGCCGATATTTGCGGTATCGGAATTCCGATACTGAATTCCGATACTTCCCGCGTATCGGATACCGGAATCGGAAGTTCCCAGAATTCAAATTGAACGCAGCAGCCAATGAGGAATGAATGAAAGTGTGGGCACATCCTGTTTAGCATGGTGGGCATGTAAGTACTGGCAAGGCTTGGATTGGCTGCTGAAATGATGTCACTCTGCACTATAAAAAAGCGCTGCCGCCATTTTGCGCTCACTCTGCTGTGATTTCAGTTAGGGACAGGACGCTGTGTTCTAACTGAGGGCCAGTTGAGCTAGCTAATTGCTTTATTTTCCTTTCCAAAGGCTAATTTAGCAAAACGCTGTGTGTTCTTCACTGTTCACCTTGCTCTTGCCTTGCAGCGCTGTTTTAACAGCGTTCTGCAAGGTCTCTGTGTGTGTGTGTGTGCAGCTCACTCTGTAGTCTGTGTGCAGCCATATACCCGGTTGTATTCAGCTCAGGGGGGGTTCACACTGCCTCACACAGTTGTTCTTTTTTGCTCTTAGTGCAGCCTGCTGCACATTTTTTCTCAAATTTCCTATTAGTGTTTTTCCACCAGTCTCCAGCTCTATTGTGGAAAAACACTACATAGGATAACCTAGAGGGGGGTTTTTGGGCCTTGCAGCGCCGTTTACGGCTGTCTGCACGGTCTCCGTGTGAGCCCAGCTCGCCCTGTAGTCTGTGTGCAGCCATAGCCGGTTGGATTCAGCTCAGGGTTCGTTACTGGCTCATACCTTGAGAAAAATTTTCCTTTTTTTCAAATAGTGCAGCCTGTTTAAAATTTGAAAAAAAAAATTCCTATTAGTGTCTTTCCACTCGTATCCAGCTAAATAGTGGAAAAACACTATATAGGATAACCTAGAGGAGGGTTTTTTGGCCTTGCAGCGCCGTTTACGGCTGTCTGCACGGTCTCCGTGTGAGCCCAGCTCGCCCTGTAGTCTGTGTGCAGCCATAGCCGGTTGGATTCAGCTCAGGGTTCGTTACTGGCTCATACCTTGAGAAAAATTTTCCTTTTTTTCAAATAGTGCAGCCTGTTTAAAATTTGAAAAAAAAAATTCCTATTAGTGTCTTTCCACTCGTATCCAGCTAAATAGTGGAAAAACACTATATAGGATAACCTAGAGGAGGGTTTTTTGGCCTTGCAGCGCCGTTTACGGCTGTCTGCACGGTCTCCGTGTGAGCCCAGCTCGCCCTGTAGTCTGTGTGCAGCCATAGCCGGTTGGATTCAGCTCAGGGTTCGTTACTGGCTCATACCTTGAGAAAAATTTTCCTTTTTTTCAAATAGTGCAGCCTGTTTAAAATTTGAAAAAAAAAATTCCTATTAGTGTCTTTCCACTCGTATCCAGCTAAATAGTGGAAAAACACTATATAGGATAACCTAGAGGAGGGTTTTTTGGCCTTGCAGCGCCGTTTACGGCTGTCTGCACGGTCTCCGTGTGAGCCCAGCTCGCCCTGTAGTCTGTGTGCAGCCATAGCCGGTTGGATTCAGCTCAGGGTGCGTTACTGCCTCATACCTTGAAAAACAATTTCCTTTTTTTCAAATAGTGCAGCCAGTTTAAAATTTGAAAAAAAAAATTCCTATTAGTGTCTTTCCACTTGTATCCAGCTAAATAGTGGAAAAACACTATATAGGATAACCTAGAGGAGGGTTTCTTGGCCTTGCAGCGCCGTTTACGGCTGTCTGCACGGTCTCCGTGTGATTTAAACTAGCTCTGTAGCCCGATCTGCACCAAAAAAAAGGTTAAGTTCACCAAACACAACTTACACTTGTGTAGGCCACATTTGAAAAATAATAAAGTTTAGTCCACAATTTACAACATTAGTGTTTCTTACACCTGTTAGGAGGAGCATTACAGGAATAAGCACACTAAGGCCTTAGTACTTTTCTGCTTATCTTTATCTGTCAACCAAGATGAAGAGGGCAGGGAGTAAGGCACGTGGGCGTGGGCGCGGAGCAGGGAGAGGAGCAGGGAGAGGACGTGGTGATTCTGTGCCTGCTGCGGGCGCCGGTGACTCGTCGTCACTCAGTTTCAGCAGGGAACAGTCCTTCATGCGCAGCTTTGTCGGAGAGCGCCGTGCACCGCTGCTGCGTGAAGACCAAATTGAAGCCGTTGTCGGGTGGATGGCAGCTAACGCCTCGGCATCGACTTCAGTTAGTGCCACATCCTCTCAGGCACAGAGCACTGGAGAGCAGCCATCTGTCTCTTCACCACCTGCCAAATTGGCCAGGCAGTCAGAGAGCCCAGGACAGGAGCCGTCTCTACTTCTGTTCTCTGAATCTCTTGGCTTGGAAACAGGGGGCCAGCCAAGCAGCATTGGAGAAATGGAAGAAGAGGCAGTGTGCAGTGATGCCCAACACCTTTTTCTCTCTGACTCTGAAGAGGCAGGTGGGCCAGTGCCTCCGGTGACCACAGCGCAGTACGCATCTGATGATGAAACTCAGGTGCCGCTTTCTCGTGCGTACTGTGCTGCTGAGACTACCCAGGAGGAGCAGTTGGTGGCAGAGGGTAGTGGAGATGATGAGGTCCTTGACCCATCGTGGCGTGAGGAACAGGAAGGTGGTGGGAGCAGCTCAGAGGAAGAGCTTCCTCTTACGGGCCAAAGAGGGAGAGGGAGGGGGAAGACTGCGGAGCCTGTAGCCTCCACTTTGGCACCCGTTAGGAGCCTGTCTCTTTCCAAAGCCAAAAAGGGCGCTCCCAAGACTTGCAGTGCCTGGTCCTTTTTTGACACAGTTGCAGATGACATTTGTTTTGTCAAATGCAAGCTGTGTCATCATAAAGTAAAAAGAGGGAAAAATGTCAGCAACCTCAATACCACAAATATGTGGAAACATGTGCGGACCAGGCACGCGGTGGAGTTACAGAAACACACTGAAGATGTAGGCCAACCAACAGCGGCAGCTACCACCTCTTCAGCTCGTGTTGCCTCTTCCTCCAGCTCACGCACAGCTGGTTTGGCTTCCTCCCAGAGACCTTGTGTAATTCCACCCACAGCACCACCTTCCCAGTCATCCTCACACTCCCAGTCTACTCTACAGCCATCGGTAGTACAGGCATGGGAGAAAAGGCGGGCATTCTCGGCCAACCACCCCCGAGCACAGGCTCTGAATGCAGGCATTGCCAAACTGTTGTCCCTGGAAATGCTCTCGTTCAGGCTGGTGGAGACTGACAGCTTCCGTGACTTGATGGCATTGGCAGTCCCACAGTACAAGGTGCCCAGCCGCTTTTACTTCAGCAGGCAGGCTGTCCCTGCCCTGCACAGGCATGTTGAGGCAAACATAAAACATGCGCTACTGAACGCCGTCAGTAGCAAGGTCCACCTCACCACCGATGCGTGGACCAGTCAGCATGGACAGGGGCGATATGTTTCCCTCACTGCCCATTGGGTTAATGTTGTTGAGCCAGGTACAGATCGTGCGAGTGGCGCAGGACGTGTCCTGCCCACTCCAAGGATTGCAGGAATCCAGTCTGTACGCATCGACTCCTCCTCTTACACCAGTTCCTCTGATTCCTCTCTGCAGGATCCGTCACAGTCCACCCCCACATGGACCCGTGAACGTTTACCTATGACCGACATGAGCACAGCCGTGGCCAAACGTCAGCAGGCCGTCTTGAAACTAGTTTCATTGGGGCATCGAAGCCACACAGCGCAGGAGCTCTGGAATGCCATAAAGCAGGAGAGCGATGTGTGGTTACTGCCAGCGAATCTCCAGCCAGGCATGGTAGTGTGTGACAATGGCCGAAATCTGGTGGCAGCTTTGGCCCTTGGCAACCTCACTCACATCCCATGTCTGGCACATGTGCTCAATTTGGTTGTGCAGAGTTTTCTGAGGGACTATCCGGATCTTGATGCCCTGCTGCACAAGGTCCGCCTAGAGTGTGCTCACTTGCGGCGTTCCAGCTTGGCCAGATCCCGCATTGCTGCTCTGCAGCGCCGATTCCGCCTTCCGGAACACCGCATCATATGTGACCTACCTACCCGGTGGAATTCCACGTTACATATGTTGGAGCGGTTGTGTGAGCAGCAGCAAGCAGTTATGGAGTACCAGCTGCATCAGGCGCAAAGAAGTCGCAGTCAGCGCCGATCAGACTTCACAACCACAGAGTGGGCCACTATGAAGGACGTCTGCCAGGTTTTGCGTCCTTTTGATTATTCCACGCGGATGGCAAGTGCAGATGATGCACTAGTCAGCATGACTGTCCCCCTTATCTGCCTGCTTCAGCAAACTTTGCAAGGGTTAAGGGATGATGTGGTGGAAGAGGTGGAGGATGAGGAGTCACCTTTTCCATCAGCTTCTGGAGAGTCAGCGCCACGTGGTTCCTCACAAAGGGGTACGCAGGGGCCAATTTGTGAGGAGGATGAGGAGGAGTCAATGGAGGAGGAAGAGCTCCGTCCAGAGGAGGGAGCGACACAATTGTCCAGTGGTCAGTGTGTACAGCGAGGGTGGGGTGATGACGAGCGGGCAGAGATCATGTCTCAAGCAGGGGACAGCGTTTCTGGGCCGGTTGGCACTCTGCAGCACATGGTGGATTTCATGCTGCAGTGCCTGAGAAACGACCGCCGCATCGACCACATTCTCAACATGCCTGATTATTGGGTGTTCACCCTCCTCGATCCTCGCTACCGGGACAACGTCCAAAACCTCATCCCTGCGTTGACCCGGGAGCGTAAATTGCGGGAGTACCACGACACACTGGTGAATTCCATCATCTTCTCCTGTCCAACTGAGAGGAGTGCTGCTAGTGCTTTACAAAGCAGCTCAGTGCGTCGAGGCAGTGGGGGAGGCTCTGCCCAAAGAGGGAGCAGAAGCAGTGCCTCTGCCCAAGGCAAGCCCAGTATGGCACAACTCTGGCACACTTTTGTGTGCCCGCCCCAAATGTCTACACCATCACCGGCGGCTCCAGTCAGCAGGAGGCAACGGTTCCGTCAGATGGTGACAGACTACATGGCTTGCCCTCTTACTGTACTCCCAGACGGCTCTTCCCCGTTCAAGTTTTGGGTCTCTAAGCTGGATACATGGCCAGAGCTAAGCCAGTATGCATTGGAGGTGCTGGCTTGCCCTGCGGCTAGTGTCTTATCGGAACGTGTCTTTAGTGCCGCAGGTGGTGTACTAACAGACCGTCGCATGCGACTATCCTCCGATAACGTTGACCGGCTTACTTTCCTGAAAATGAACCAGGCCTGGATCTCGCAGGAATTTGCCACTCCTCTGCCTGATTAAGTAATTGGGTGTCATCCAGGTCTCCTGCTGTGTTCATCTTTCTACCACCTGAACTGCTATTCCTGGGCTCCAACACCGCCAGTTGCGGCTCAGAAGTGCAGGCTGCACAGTAAAAACATACGACCCAGTGTTATTGGGTTTCAGTAACGTCAGCTGATCCCCAGCTGTGTAGCCGGCAATGTGTCCTGCGACCGCCACGCTGGCACAACAACCTAAATGTAAGGGAACCTGTCCCCCCCCCCCCCCCCCGTCGTTTGTTACTGAAAGAGCCATCTTGTGCAGCAGTAATGCTGCACAAGGAAAAGGTAGCTCTTTTTTTTTAGCTCTTTGCACACGCAGAACTTAACACTTATAAAATGTGTTCACTGATACCGTTATACCGTCCCGGAGCTGGGACTTTCCTTCGTAATGTGACGCAGCACAGCCGTCATTCCTACCCCCTTGGTGCCATGCGCTGCCTCCTCAGCGTTGTTTTAAGCTGTCACGGAGCCTGCGCTGTTCTGTTATCCCTTGGGCATGCCCTATTTGCGCTGCCTGTCTTCTGACATAATTTGGTGTCAGGCTGGCTGCGCCTGTGCGGCCGCGGTGCCCGAGATCCCGCCTCGCAGTGTCTTCTGATTGAGTCACACTGCGGGCCTGGGATCCATGGGCATGCGCAGTGCATATCTTCCCCTCGGGCTCTCGCTCATTTCCCTCCGCCTTCTTTAGACTGTGCGCCGTCAGCTGATCCCTAGCATGCCACGGCCGTGACACCGCACAGTCTGAAGAAGAGGGAAGGAGGGGAGTGAGAGTCGAGGTTATGCACTGTGCATGCCCATGGTTCCAAGGCCCGCAGTGGGATTACGTTAGATGAGACTGCGAGGTGGGATCTGGAGCAGCGTGGACGCACAGGCACTGACAGCCTGACACCAAATTATGTCAGAAGACAGGCAGCGCTAATTGGGCATGGCCAAGGGCTAACAGAACAGCGCAGGCTCCGTGGCAGCTTAAAACAACGCTGAGGAGGCAGCGCACGGCATCAAGGGGATAGGAATGACAGCTGTGCTGTGTCCCATTACGAAGGAAATTCGCACCTCCGGAACGGTTTAACGGTATAAAGGGACACATTTTTAGTGTTTACTTCGGTGTTTGCAAGGAGCATAATTAAAAGAGCAACCTTTTCCTTTTGCATCCTTAGTGCTGCACAACATGGCTCTTTCAGCTACAAACGTCTTGGGGGGGGGGGGTTAAAGGTTTCCTTTCAACTTGCTCCAATCAGGCTTCGGCCTACACTCTGTTCCTCTGCTCCTCCTGCTGTCCCTGGGCTCTAACACCGCCAGTTGGTGCCTGGAAGTGCTGTGTGCACAGTCAACAGTCGCTCCTCTGTTATTGGGGTTCAGTAACGTCAGCTGATCCCCAGCTGTGTGTGCGGCAATACCTCCAATCTGCTCCTCCTGCTGTCCCTGGGCTCTAACACCGCCAGTTGGTGCCTGGAAGTGCTGTGTGCACAGTCAACAGTCGCTCCTCTGTTATTGGGGTTCAGTAACGTCAGCTGATCCCCAGCTGTGTATCCGGCAACGTGTCATGCGACCGCCACGCTGGCACAACTAAAATGTAAGGGGACCTGTCCCCCCCCCCCTAGGCGTTTGTTACTGAAAGAGCCACCATGTGCAGCACTAATACTGCACAAGGGAAAGGTCGCTCTTGAAATTATGCTCCTTGCAAACGCTGAACTACACACTCATGTAATGTGTCCCCTCACACCGTCCAACCGTCCCGGAGGTGGGACTTTCCTTTGTAATGTGACACAGCACAGCCGTCATTGCTACCCCCTTGGCACCGTGCGCTGCCTCCTTAGCGTTGTTTGATTCCGTCATGGACCCTGCGCTGTTATGTTATCCCTTGGCCATGCACAGTTTGCGCTGCCCGTCCTCTGACATCATTTGTTGTCGTCCTGGCTGCGCCTGTGCGTCCACGCTGCCCGAAATCACACCTCGCAGTGTCGTCTAATGTGATCCCACAGTGGGCCTGGTATCCATGGCCATGCGCAGTGCATATACTAGCCTCTCACTCCCCTTCTTCACGCTTCTTCAGACTAGGCGGCGTCAGCTGATCCCTAATAGCATGCCACGGCCGTGACGCCGCACAGTCTGAAGAAGCAGGAAGGAGGTGAGTGAGAGGCGATGATATGCACTGCGCATGCCCATGGATCCCTGGCCCGCAGTGGGACTACATTAGATGACACTGCAAGGTTGGATCTCGGGCAGCTTGGACGCACAGGCACTGCCAGCCTGACACCTACATGATGTCAGAAGACGGGCACCGCTAACTGTGCATGGCCAAGGGATAACATTACAGTGCGGGCTCCGTGACAGAACCAAACAACGTTGAGGAGGTGGTGCCCGGCACCAAGGGGGTTGGAATGACGGCTGTGCTGTGTCACATTACAAAGGAAAGTCCCACTTCCGGGATGGTTTGACGGTGTGAGGGGACACATTATATGAGTGTGTACTTCAGCGTTTGCAAGGAGCATAATTTTCGGAGCCACCATTTTCCATGTGCAGTATTACTGCTGTACAAGATGGCTCTTTCAGCAACAAATGCCTGGGGGGGGGGGTTAAAGGTTCCCTTTCAACTTGCTCCACTGCAGGCTTCGGCCTACACTCTGCTCCTCTTTGATTCCCTGGGTTTCAACACTGTCAGTTGCCACCTGGAAGTGTTGTCTACACAGAAAAAAACACTAGGTGATGTGTCAGTGGGGTTCAGCACCGCCAGCTGTTCCCCTGCTGTGTAGTCGGCAACGTGTCCAGCACAAGCCACGCTGGCACAACAGAACAAAAGCTGCCACCAGTGCAGGCTTCGGCCTACACTCTGCTCCTCTCCTCCTCCTGCTGACCCTGGGCTCAAACACCGCTAGTTTTTGCCCGGAAGTGCTAGCTGCACAGAGAAAAACACCAGCCAATGTGTTAGTGGGGTTCAGCAACGCCAGCTGTTCCCCTGCTGTGTAGCCGGCAACGTGACCTGCAAACGCCATGCAGGCACAGGAACTGAAATTAAAAGGGAACCTGGCCCCACCCCCCCAGGTGTTTCTATGTATAACAGCCACCTAGTACAGCAGTACTGCTGCATTTGTACAAGGTGGCTGACTTTTTCTCCTTGCCCACGTGGAACTCAACACGTACAAAATGTGTCTCATTGAGACCATTCCACTGTCCCTGAGGTGTGACTTTCCTTTGTAATGATACGCAGCACCCCCCTTGGTAGCGTTTCCCGTCTTTTGTCATCATGGTTAGCTAGCTGCGCCTGTGCATCCGCCCTGCTAGAAACAACGCCCCTCGTTGTCATATTTATTTTGTCAGCGAGGGTGTGGTTTATGGGCACGAGCAGTGCATATGTTCGCCTGTCTTAACTCATCTCCTTCCGCCTTCTTCAGACTGTGCGGCCTCCTGGCCGTGGTAGGCGATAAGGGATCAGCTGAGGCCGCCCAGTCTGGAGCCGGTGTAAGGACATGTGTAAGCGGCAAACCTATTTACTGCACAAGGCCACGAATCCCAGCCACGTAGTGTGATTGTTTGAAAACACACTGTGGGTCTGGGATTCATGTCCATCGCTAACCGCAACGGCCGACATGAAATGAGGTCAGAAGACAGGAAGCGCTCACAGCGCATGGCCAAGGGATCAGAATAGCGCAGACTCCTGTACAGCAAATAACAACGCTCAGGAATCTGCGACCAGTACCTAGGTGCAAATTTTGACACCTGTGCTGCGTCTCGTTAAAAAGACAAGTCACGCCTCCACAACTGTTTGACAGTATAATGGGCTAAATAGTGTACGTGTTTTAGTCAGCGTGTGCAAGGAGCAAAACAAATAGAGCAACCTTTTACTTGTGCAGCATTAATGCTGCACAAGGTGTGGCTCTTGTACCTTGCAACACCTGAGGGGGGGGTTAAAGGTAACCTTTGAAATTGGTTCAACTAGGCTTCGGCCTACACTCTGCTCCTCTCCTCCTCCTGCTGACCCTGGGCTCAAACAACGCCAGTTTCTGCCCGGACATGCTAGCTGCACAGAGAAAAACACCAGCCAATGTGTTAGTGGGGTTCAGCACCGCCTGCTGTTCCCCCGCTGTGTAGCCGGCATCGTGTCCAGCACAAGCCACGCTGGCACAACCGACCAAAAGCTGCCACCAGTGCAGGCTTCGGCCTACACTTTGCTCCTCTCCTCCTCCTCCTGCTGACCCTGGGCTCTAACACCGCTAGTTTTTGCCCGGACATGCAATCTGCACAGAGAAAAACACCAGTCAATGTGTCAGTGGGGTTCAGCAACGCCAGCTGTTCCCCTGCTGTGTAGCTTGCAACGTGACCTGCAAACGCCACGCAGGCACATGAACTGAAATTGAAGGGAGCCTGCCCCCCACCCACAGGTGTTTCTATGTATATCAGCCACCTTGTACAGCAGTACTGCTGCATTTGTACGAGGTGGCTGACTTTTTCTCCTTGCCCACGTGGAACTCAACACGTACAAAATGTGTCTCATTAGAGACCATTACAATGTCCCTGAGGTGTGACTTTCCTTTGTAATGACACGCAGCACCACCCTTGTTAGCGCTGCCCGTCTTTTGACATCATTGGTTAGCTGGCTGCGCCTGTGCATCTCCCCTGCTCGAAACAACGGCCCTCGGTGTCTTATTTTTTTGGACAGCGAGGGTGTGATTGATGGGCATGTGCAGTGCATATGTTTGCCTGTGTTCACTCATCTCCTTCCGCCTTCTTCAGACTGGGTGTCCTCATGGCCGCGGCAGGCGATAAGGGATCAGATGAGGCCGCCCAGTCTGAAGCAGGTGTAAGGACATGTGTGAGCGGCAAACATATTTAGTGCACCAGGGCACGAATCCCAGCACCGCAGTGTGATTTTTTAAAAACACACTGTGGGTCTGGGATTCATGTCCATTGCTAACCGCAACGGCCGACATGAAATGAGGTCAGAAGACAGGAAGCGCTCACAGCGCATGGCCAAGGGATCACAATAGCGCAGACTCCTGTACAGCAAATAACAACGCTCAGGAATCTGCGCCCAGTACCTAGGTGCAAATTTTGACACCTGTGCTGCGTCTCGTTAAAAAGACAAGTCACGCCTCCACAACTGTTTGACAGTATAATGGGCTAAATAGTGTACGTGTTTTAGTCAGCGTGTGCAAGGAGCAAAACAAATAGAGCAACCTTTTACTTGTGCAGCATTAATGCTGCACAAGGTGTGGCTCTTGTACCTTGCAACACCTGAGGGGGGGGTTAAAGGTAACCTTTGAAATTGGTTCAACTAGGCTTCGGCCTACACTCTGCTCCTCTCCTCCTCCTGCTGACCCTGGGCTCAAACAACGCCAGTTTCTGCCCGGACATGCTAGCTGCACAGAGAAAAACACCAGCCAATGTGTTAGTGGGGTTCAGCACCGCCTGCTGTTCCCCCGCTGTGTAGCCGGCATCGTGTCCAGCACAAGCCACGCTGGCACAACCGACCAAAAGCTGCCACCAGTGCAGGCTTCGGCCTACACTTTGCTCCTCTCCTCCTCCTCCTGCTGACCCTGGGCTCTAACACCGCTAGTTTTTGCCCGGACATGCAATCTGCACAGAGAAAAACACCAGTCAATGTGTCAGTGGGGTTCAGCAACGCCAGCTGTTCCCCTGCTGTGTAGCTTGCAACGTGACCTGCAAACGCCACGCAGGCACATGAACTGAAATTGAAGGGAGCCTGCCCCCCACCCACAGGTGTTTCTATGTATATCAGCCACCTTGTACAGCAGTACTGCTGCATTTGTACGAGGTGGCTGACTTTTTCTCCTTGCCCACGTGGAACTCAACACGTACAAAATGTGTCTCATTAGAGACCATTACAATGTCCCTGAGGTGTGACTTTCCTTTGTAATGACACGCAGCACCACCCTTGTTAGCGCTGCCCGTCTTTTGACATCATTGGTTAGCTGGCTGCGCCTGTGCATCTCCCCTGCTCGAAACAACGGCCCTCGGTGTCTTATTTTTTTGGACAGCGAGGGTGTGATTGATGGGCATGTGCAGTGCATATGTTTGCCTGTGTTCACTCATCTCCTTCCGCCTTCTTCAGACTGGGTGTCCTCATGGCCGCGGCAGGCGATAAGGGATCAGATGAGGCCGCCCAGTCTGAAGCAGGTGTAAGGACATGTGTGAGCGGCAAACATATTTAGTGCACCAGGGCACGAATCCCAGCACCGCAGTGTGATTTTTTAAAAACACACTGTGGGTCTGGGATTCATGTCCATCGCTAACCGCAACGGCCGACATGAAATGAGGTCAGAAGACAGGAAGCGCTCACAGCGCATGGCCAAGGGATCACAATAGCGCAGACTCCTGTACAGCAAATAACAACGCTCAGGAATCTGCGCCCAGTACCTAGGTGCAAATTTTGACACCTGTGCTGCGTCTCGTTAAAAAGACAAGTCACGCCTCCACAACTGTTTGACAGTATAATGGGCTAAATAGTGTACGTGTTTTAGTCAGCGTGTGCAAGGAGCAAAACAAATAGAGCAACCTTTTACTTGTGCAGCATTAATGCTGCACAAGGTGTGGCTCTTGTACCTTGCAACACCTGAGGGGGGGGTTAAAGGTAACCTTTGAAATTGGTTCAACTAGGCTTCGGCCTACACTCTGCTCCTCTACTCCTCCTGCTGACCCTGGGCTCAAACACCGCTAGTTTTTGCCCGGAAATGCTAGCTGCACAGAGAAAAACACCAGCCAATGTGTTAGTGGGGTTCAGCACCGCCAGCTGTTCCCCTGCTGTGTAGTCGGCAACGTGTCCAGCACAAGCCACGCTGGCACAACCGACCAAAAGCTGCCACCAGTGCAGGCTTCGGCCTACACTTTGCTCCTCTCCTCCTCCTGCTGACCCTGGGCTCAAACAACGCCAGTTTCTGCCCGGACATGCTAGCTGCACAGAGAAAAACACCAGCCAATGTGTTAGTGGGGTTCAGCACCGCCTGCTGTTCCCCCGCTGTGTAGCCGGCATCGTGTCCAGCACAAGCCACGCTGGCACAACCGACCAAAAGCTGCCACCAGTGCAGGCTTCGGCCTACACTTTGCTCCTCTCCTCCTCCTGCTGACCCTGGGCTCAAACAACGCCAGTTTCTGCCCGGACATGCTAGCTGCACAGAGAAAAACACCAGCCAATGTGTTAGTGGGGTTCAGCAACGCCAGCTGTTCCCCTGCTGTGTAGCTTGCAACGTGACCTGCAAACGCCACGCAGGCACATGAACTGAAATTGAAGGGAGCCTGCCCCCCACCCACAGGTGTTTCTATGTATATCAGCCACCTTGTACAGCAGTACTGCTGCATTTGTACGAGGTGGCTGACTTTTTCTCCTTGCCCACGTGGAACTCAACACGTACAAAATGTGTCTCATTAGAGACCATTACAATGTCCCTGAGGTGTGACTTTCCTTTGTAATGACACGCAGCACCCCCATTGTTAGCGCTGCCCGTCTCCTGACATCATTGGTTGGCTGGCTGTGCCTGTGCGTCCCCCCTGCCCGACACAACGCCCCCCGTTGTCTCATATATTTTGACTGCGAGGGTGTGATTGATGGGCACGAGCAGTGCATATGTTCCCCTGTTTTCACTCCCCTCCTTCCGCCTTCTTCTGACTGTGCGGCCTCATGGCCGCGGCATGCGATAAGGGATCAGCTGAGGCCGCCCAGTCTGAAGCAGGTGTAAGGACATGTGTGAGCGGCGAACATATTTACTGCACAAGGCCACGAATCCCAGCACCGCAGTGTGACTTTAGGAAAAGCCACTGTGGGTCTGGGATTTATGGCCATCGTTAACCGCACCGGCCAACATGAAATGAGGTCATGAGACGGCCTGCACTAACAGGGTATTGCCAAGGGATAACACAAGAGCGCAGACTCCTGTACAGCAAATAACAACGCTCAGGAATCTGCGCCCAGTACCTAGGTGCAAATTTTGACACCTGTGCTGCGTCTCGTTAAAAAGACAAGTCACGCCTCCACAACTGTTTGACAGTATAATGGGCTAAATAGTGTACGTGTTTAATTCAGCGTGTGCAAGGAGCAAAATTAAATAGAGCAACCTTTGACTTGTGCATCATTAATGCTGTTCAAGGTGTGGCTCTTGTACCTTGCAACACCTGAGGGGGGGGTTTAAGGTAACCTTTGAAATTGGTTCAACTAGGCTTCGGCCTACACTCTGCTCCTCTACTCCTCCTGCTGACCCTGGGCTCAAACACCGCTAGTTTTTGCCCGGAAATGCTAGCTGCACAGAGAAAAACACCAGCCAATGTGTTAGTGGGGTTCAGCACCGCCAGCTGTTCCCCTGCTGTGTAGTCGGCAACGTGTCCAGCACAAGCCACGCTGGCACAACAGAACAAAAGCTGCCACCAGTGCAGGCTTCGGCCTACACTTTGCTCCTCTCCTCCTCCTCCTGCTGACCCTGGGCTCTAACACCGCTAGTTTTTGCCCGGACATGCAATCTGCACAGAGAAAAACACCAGTCAATGTGTCAGTGGGGTTCAGCAACGCCAGCTGTTCCCCTGCTGTGTAGCTTGCAACGTGACCTGCAAACGCCACGCAGGCACATGAACTGAAATTGAAGGGAGCCTGCCCCCCACCCCCCCAGGTGTTTCTATGTATAACAGCCACCTTGTACAGCAGTACTGCTGCATTTGTACAAGGTGGCTGACTTTTTCTCCTTGCACACGTGGAACTCAACAAGTACAAAATGTGTCTCATTACAGACCATTACAATGTCCCTGAGGTGTGACTTTCCTTTTTAATGACACGCAGCACCCCCATTGTTAGCGCTGCCCGTCTCCTGACATCATTGGTTGGCTGGCTGTGCCTGTGCGTCCCCCCTGCCCGACACAACGCCCCCCGTTGTCTCATATATTTTGACTGCGAGGGTGTGATTGATGGGCACGAGCAGTGCATATGTTCCCCTGTTTTCACTCCCCTCCTTCCGCCTTCTTCTGACTGTGCGGCCTCATGGCCGCGGCATGCGATAAGGGATCAGCTGAGGCCGCCCAGTCTGAAGCAGGTGTAAGGACATGTGTGAGCGGCGAACATATTTACTGCACAAGGCCACGAATCCCAGCACCGCAGTGTGACTTTAGGAAAAGCCACTGTGGGTCTGGGATTTATGGCCATCGTTAACCGCACCGGCCAACATGAAATGAGGTCATGAGACGGCCTGCACTAACAGGGTATTGCCAAGGGATAACACAAGAGCGCAGACTCCTGTACAGCAAATAACAACGCTCAGGAATCTGCGCCCAGTACCTAGGTGCAAATTTTGACACCTGTGCTGCGTCTCGTTAAAAAGACAAGTCACGCCTCCACAACTGTTTGACAGTATAATGGGCTAAATAGTGTACGTGTTTAATTCAGCGTGTGCAAGGAGCAAAATTAAATAGAGCAACCTTTGACTTGTGCATCATTAATGCTGTTCAAGGTGTGGCTCTTGTACCTTGCAACACCTGAGGGGGGGGTTTAAGGTAACCTTTGAAATTGGTTCAACTAGGCTTCGGCCTACACTCTGCTCCTCTACTCCTCCTGCTGACCCTGGGCTCAAACACCGCTAGTTTTTGCCCGGAAATGCTAGCTGCACAGAGAAAAACACCAGCCAATGTGTTAGTGGGGTTCAGCACCGCCAGCTGTTCCCCTGCTGTGTAGTCGGCAACGTGTCCAGCACAAGCCACGCTGGCACAACAGAACAAAAGCTGCCACCAGTGCAGGCTTCGGCCTACACTTTGCTCCTCTCCTCCTCCTCCTGCTGACCCTGGGCTCTAACACCGCTAGTTTTTGCCCGGACATGCAATCTGCACAGAGAAAAACACCAGTCAATGTGTCAGTGGGGTTCAGCAACGCCAGCTGTTCCCCTGCTGTGTAGCTTGCAACGTGACCTGCAAACGCCACGCAGGCACATGAACTGAAATTGAAGGGAGCCTGCCCCCCACCCCCCCAGGTGTTTCTATGTATAACAGCCACCTTGTACAGCAGTACTGCTGCATTTGTACAAGGTGGCTGACTTTTTCTCCTTGCACACGTGGAACTCAACAAGTACAAAATGTGTCTCATTACAGACCATTACAATGTCCCTGAGGTGTGACTTTCCTTTTTAATGACACGCAGCACCCCCATTGTTAGCGCTGCCCGTCTCCTGACATCATTGGTTGGCTGGCTGTGCCTGTGCGTCCCCCCTGCCCGACACAACGCCCCCCGTTGTCTCATATATTTTGACTGCGAGGGTGTGATTGATGGGCACGAGCAGTGCATATGTTCCCCTGTTTTCACTCCCCTCCTTCCGCCTTCTTCTGACTGTGCGGCCTCATGGCCGCGGCATGCGATAAGGGATCAGATGAGGCCGTCCAGTCTGAAGCAGGTGTAAGGACATGTGTGAGCGGCAAACATATTTACTGCACCAGGGCACGAATCCCAGCACCGCAGTGTGATTTTTTAAAAACACACTGTGGGTCTGGGATTCATGTCCATCGCTAACCGCAACGGCCAACATGAAATGAGGTCAGAAGACAGGAAGCGCTCACAGCGCATGGCCAAAGGATCACAAGAGCGCAGACTCCTGTACAGCAACTAACAACGCTCAGGAAGCTGCGCCCATGCAAAAAGGTGTTTTCGACACCTGTGCTGCTTTTCTTTAAAAAGACAAGTCACGCCTCCACTACTGTTAAACAGTATAATGGGCTAAATAGTCTACGTGTTGCATTCAGCTTGTGCAAGTAGACAAATTAATAGAGCAACCTTTTACTTGTGCAGCATTAATGCTGCAGAAGGAGTGGCTCTTGTTCTTTGTAACACCTGAGGGGGGGTTAAAGGTAACCTTTGAAATTGGTTCAACTAGGCTTCGGCCTACACTCTGCTCCTCTCCTCCTCCTGCTGACCCTGGGCTGTAACAACGCTAGTTTTTGCCCGGAAATGCTAGCTGCACAGAGAAAAACACCAGCCAATGTGTTAGTGGGGTTCAGCAACGCCAGCTGTTCCCCCGCTGTGTAGCCGGCATCGTGTCCAGCACAAGCCACGCTGGCACAACCGACCAAAAGCTGCCACCAGTGCAGGCTTCGGCCTACACTTTGCTCCTCTCCTCCTCCTCCTGCTGACCCTGGGCTCAAACACCGCTAGTTTTTGCCCGGAAATGCTAGCTGCACAGAGAAAAACACCAGCCAATGTGTTAGTGGGGTTCAGCAACGCCAGCTGTTCCCCCGCTGTGTAGCCGGCATCGTGTCCAGCACAAGCCACGCTGGCACAACCGACCAAAAGCTGCCACCAGTGCAGGCTTCGGCCTACACTTTGCTCCTCTCCTCCTCCTCCTGCTGACCCTGGGCTCAAACACCGCTAGTTTTTGCCCGGAAATGCTAGCTGCACAGAGAAAAACACCAGCCAATGTGTTAGTGGGGTTCAGCACCGCCAGCTGTTCCCCTGCTGTGCAGCTTGCAACGTGACCTGCAAACGCCACGCAGGCACATGAACTGAAATTGAAGGGAGCCTGGCCCCCACCCCCAGGTGTTTCTATGTATAACAGCCACCTTGTACAGCAGTACTGCTGCATTTGTACAAGGTGGCTGATGTTTTCTCCTTGCCCACGTGGAACTCAACACGTACAAAATGTGTCTCTTTGAGACCATTCCACTGTCCCTGAGGTGTGACTTTCCTTTCTAATGATACGCAGCACCCCCCTTGGTAGCGCTTCCCGTCTTCTGACATCATTGGTTGGCTACTTGCGCCTGTTCGTCCGCCCTGCCTGAATAAAATGCTCCTCGTTGTCTTAATTATTTTGACTGCGAGGGTGTGATTGATGGGCACGAGCAGTGCATATCTTCGCCTGTCTTAACTCATCTCCTTCAGCCTTCTTCAGACTGTGCAGCCTCATGGCCGCGGCATGCAAGAAGGGATCAGCAGAGGCCGCCCAGTCTGAAGCAGGTGTAAGGACGTGTGTGAGCGGCCAAAATATTTACTGCTCAAGGCCACGAATCCCAGCACCGCAGTGTGGCTTTATGAAAAGACACTGTGGGTCTGGGATTTATGGCCATCGTTAACCGCACCGGCCAACATGAAATGATGTCATAAGATGGGCAGCGCTAACAGGGCATTGCCAAGGGATAACACAAGAGCGCAGACTCCTGTACAGCAAATAACAACGCTCAGGAAGCTGCTCCAAGCACCAAGGCGTTATTTTGGACACCTGTGCTGCGTCTCATCAAAAAACCAAGTCACGCATCCACTACAGTTTGACTGTAGAATGGGGTAAATTGTGTATGTCTTTCATTCAGCGTGTGCAAGTAGACAAATTAATAGAGCAACCTTTCACTTGTGCAGCATTAATACTGCACAAGGTGTGTCTCTTGTACTTTGTAACACCTGAGGGGGGGGTTAAAGGTTTCCTTTGAAATTGGTTCAACTAAGCTTCGGCCTACACTCTGCTCCTCTCCTCCTCCTCCTGCTTCAACACGGGCTCTAACATCGCTAGTTTTTGCCCGCAAGTGCTAGCTGCACAGAGAAAAACACACGCCATTGTGTTAGTGGGGTTCAGCAACGCCAGCTGTTCCCCCAGTGTGTAGCCGGCAAAGTGTCCTGCAAACGCAACGCAGACACAAAGCTGCCTCCAGTGCAGGCTTCGGCCTACACTCATCTCCCCCTGCTTACCCTTTGCTCCAACACCGCTAGTTGGGGCTCTAGGAAGACAATCTTTAATAGGCAAGGCAACGCATCCGGGTTCCAGCACCGCCAGCTGGTTCTCGGCAGTGTTCTTGTCACAGGTACTCCCTCGTGCCAAGCCTGGTTTCAGCACCGTCAGCTGTTTCCGGGTTGTGTCAACTTCACTGAGACGCCTATGCTTGCCCCGTCGTGGTGCGGTCGAGTTAGCCAACTCCAGGGTGCCTCCAGTTTAGGAGCTTCCTATGTGGGCTGCGTGAACTGGTAGTCAAGGCTGGTTCTGTAGTGCCAGTAGGCCCAGCTCCCCCTGTAGGACTGTTGGGGTTCGGTAACTGCGGCTGCCTCGCGGCCTAGCTGTTCTCTCCTCTCCTGTGGGCCTTGGGGTCCACCACCTGGTTCCAGCACCGTCAGCTGGTTCCGGGCCGAGCCTTTGGCTTAGGTGCCTCCTCCTGGGTATCCGAGTTCCGCCAACGCCAGGCGGTCCTTGGTAGTGCTTTTAAGCGCGGGCACCTACAGCTTAGTAACCGGGTTCCAGCACCGTCAGCTGGTCCTCGGTCGTGCCATTGGCTCTTGCACACTGGGGCAACGCATCCGGGTTCCAGCACCGCCAGCTGGTTCTCGGCAGTGTTTTTGTCACAGGTACTCCCTCGTGCCAAGCCTGGTTTCAGCACCGTCAGCTGTTTCCGGGTTGTGTCAAGCTCACTGAGACACCTATGCTTGCCTCGTCGTGGTGCGGTCGGGTTAGCCAACTCCAGGGTGCCTCCAGTTTAGGAGCTTCCTATGTGGGCTGCGTGAACTGGTAGTCAAGGCTGGTTCTGTAGTGCCAGTAGGCCCAGCTCCCCCTGTAGGACTGTTGGGGTTCGGTAACTGCGGCTGCCTCGCGGCCTAGCTGTTCTCTCCTCTCCTGTGGGCCTTGGGGTCCACCACCTGGTTCCAGCACCGTCAGCTGGTTCCGGGCCGAGCCTTTGGCTTAGGTGCCTCCTCCTGGGTATCCGAGTTCCGCCAACGCCAGGCGGTCCTTGGTAGTGCTTTTAAGCGCGGGCACCTACAGCTTAGTAACCGGGTTCCAGCACCGTCAGCTGGTCCTCGGTCGTGCCATTGGCTCTTGCACACTGGGGCAACGCATCCGGGTTCCAGCACCGCCAGCTGGTTCTCGGCAGTGTTTTTGTCACAGGTACTCCCTCGTGCCAAGCCTGGTTTCAGCACCGTCAGCTGTTTCCGGGTTGTGTCAAGCTCACTGAGACACCTATGCTTGCCTCGTCGTGGTGCGGTCGGGTTAGCCAACTCCAGGGTGCCTCCAGTTTAGGAGCTTCCTATGTGGGCTGCGTGAACTGGTAGTCAAGGCTGGTTCTGTAGTGCCAGTAGGCCCAGCTCCCCCTGTAGGACTGTTGGGGTTCGGTAACTGCGGCTGCCTCGCGGCCTAGCTGTTCTCTCCTCTCCTGTGGGCCTTGGGGTCCACCACCTGGTTCCAGCACCGTCAGCTGGTTCCGGGCCGAGCCTTTGGCTTAGGTGCCTCCTCCTGGGTATCCGAGTTCCGCCAACGCCAGGCGGTCCTTGGTAGTGCTTTTAAGCGCGGGCACCTACAGCTTAGTAACCGGGTTCCAGCACCGTCAGCTGGTCCTCGGTCGTGCCATTGGCTCTTGCACACTGGGGCAACGCATCCGGGTTCCAGCACCGCCAGCTGGTTCTCGGCAGTGTTTTTGTCACAGGTACTCCCTCGTGCCAAGCCTGGTTTCAGCACCGTCAGCTGTTTCCGGGTTGTGTCAAGCTCACTGAGACACCTATGCTTGCCTCGTCGTGGTGCGGTCGGGTTAGCCAACTCCAGGGTGCCTCCAGTTTAGGAGCTTCCTATGTGGGCTGCGTGAACTGGTAGTCAAGGCTGGTTCTGTAGTGCCAGTAGGCCCAGCTCCCCCTGTAGGACTGTTGGGGTTCGGTAACTGCGGCTGCCTCGCGGCCTAGCTGTTCTCTCCTCTCCTGTGGGCCTTGGGGTCCACCACCTGGTTCCAGCACCGTCAGCTGGTTCCGGGCCGAGCCTTTGGCTTAGGTGCCTCCTCCTGGGTATCCGAGTTCCGCCAACGCCAGGCGGTCCTTGGTAGTGCTTTTAAGCGCGGGCACCTACAGCTTAGTAACCGGGTTCCAGCACCGTCAGCTGGTCCTCGGTCGTGCCATTGGCTCTTGCACACTGGGGCAACGCATCCGGGTTCCAGCACCGCCAGCTGGTTCTCGGCAGTGTTTTTGTCACAGGTACTCCCTCGTGCCAAGCCTGGTTTCAGCACCGTCAGCTGTTTCCGGGTTGTGTCAAGCTCACTGAGACACCTATGCTTGCCTCGTCGTGGTGCGGTCGGGTTAGCCAACTCCAGGGTGCCTCCAGTTTAGGAGCTTCCTATGTGGGCTGCGTGAACTGGTAGTCAAGGCTGGTTCTGTAGTGCCAGTAGGCCCAGCTCCCCCTGTAGGACTGTTGGGGTTCGGTAACTGCGGCTGCCTCGCGGCCTAGCTGTTCTCTCCTCTCCTGTGGGCCTTGGGGTCCACCACCTGGTTCCAGCACCGTCAGCTGGTTCCGGGCCGAGCCTTTGGCTTAGGTGCCTCCTCCTGGGTATCCGAGTTCCGCCAACGCCAGGCGGTCCTTGGTAGTGCTTTTAAGCGCGGGCACCTACAGCTTAGTAACCGGGTTCCAGCACCGTCAGCTGGTCCTCGGTCGTGCCATTGGCTCTTGCACACTGGGGCAACGCATCCGGGTTCCAGCACCGCCAGCTGGTTCTCGGCAGTGTTTTTGTCACAGGTACTCCCTCGTGCCAAGCCTGGTTTCAGCACCGTCAGCTGTTTCCGGGTTGTGTCAAGCTCACTGAGACACCTATGCTTGCCTCGTCGTGGTGCGGTCGGGTTAGCCAACTCCAGGGTGCCTCCAGTTTAGGAGCTTCCTATGTGGGCTGCGTGAACTGGTAGTCAAGGCTGGTTCTGTAGTGCCAGTAGGCCCAGCTCCCCCTGTAGGACTGTTGGGGTTCGGTAACTGCGGCTGCCTCGCGGCCTAGCTGTTCTCTCCTCTCCTGTGGACCTTGGGGTCCACCACCTGGTTCCAGCACCGTCAGCTGGTTCCGGGCCGAGCCTTTGGCTTAGGTGCCTCCTCCTGGGTATCCGAGTTCCGCCAACGCCAGGCGGTCCTTGGTAGTGCTTTTAAGCGCGGGCACCTACAGCTTAGTAACCGGGTTCCAGCACCGTCAGCTGGTCCTCGGTCGTGCCATTGGCTCTTGCACACTGGGGCAACGCATCCGGGTTCCAGCACCGCCAGCTGGTTCTCGGCAGTGTTTTTGTCACAGGTACTCCCTCGTGCCAAGCCTGGTTTCAGCACCGTCAGCTGTTTCCGGGTTGTGTCAAGCTCACTGAGACACCTATGCTTGCCTCGTCGTGGTGCGGTCGGGTTAGCCAACTCCAGGGTGCCTCCAGTTTAGGAGCTTCCTATGTGGGCTGCGTGAACTGGTAGTCAAGGCTGGTTCTGTAGTGCCAGTAGGCCCAGCTCCCCCTGTAGGACTGTTGGGGTTCGGTAACTGCGGCTGCCTCGCGGCCTAGCTGTTCTCTCCTCTCCTGTGGGCCTTGGGGTCCACCACCTGGTTCCAGCACCGTCAGCTGGTTCCGGGCCGAGCCTTTGGCTTAGGTGCCTCCTCCTGGGTATCCGAGTTCCGCCAACGCCAGGCGGTCCTTGGTAGTGCTTTTAAGCGCGGGCACCTACAGCTTAGTAACCGGGTTCCAGCACCGTCAGCTGGTCCTCGGTCGTGCCATTGGCTCTTGCACACTGGGGCAACGCATCCGGGTTCCAGCACCGCCAGCTGGTTCTCGGCAGTGTTTTTGTCACAGGTACTCCCTCGTGCCAAGCCTGGTTTCAGCACCGTCAGCTGTTTCCGGGTTGTGTCAAGCTCACTGAGACACCTATGCTTGCCTCGTCGTGGTGCGGTCGGGTTAGCCAACTCCAGGGTGCCTCCAGTTTAGGAGCTTCCTATGTGGGCTGCGTGAACTGGTAGTCAAGGCTGGTTCTGTAGTGCCAGTAGGCCCAGCTCCCCCTGTAGGACTGTTGGGGTTCGGTAACTGCGGCTGCCTCGCGGCCTAGCTGTTCTCTCCTCTCCTGTGGGCCTTGGGGTCCACCACCTGGTTCCAGCACCGTCAGCTGGTTCCGGGCCGAGCCTTTGGCTTAGGTGCCTCCTCCTGGGTATCCGAGTTCCGCCAACGCCAGGCGGTCCTTGGTAGTGCTTTTAAGCGCGGGCACCTACAGCTTAGTAACCGGGTTCCAGCACCGTCAGCTGGTCCTCGGTCGTGCCATTGGCTCTTGCACACTGGGGCAACGCATCCGGGTTCCAGCACCGCCAGCTGGTTCTCGGCAGTGTTTTTGTCACAGGTACTCCCTCGTGCCAAGCCTGGTTTCAGCACCGTCAGCTGTTTCCGGGTTGTGTCAAGCTCACTGAGACACCTATGCTTGCCTCGTCGTGGTGCGGTCGGGTTAGCCAACTCCAGGGTGCCTCCAGTTTAGGAGCTTCCTATGTGGGCTGCGTGAACTGGTAGTCAAGGCTGGTTCTGTAGTGCCAGTAGGCCCAGCTCCCCCTGTAGGACTGTTGGGGTTCGGTAACTGCGGCTGCCTCGCGGCCTAGCTGTTCTCTCCTCTCCTGTGGACCTTGGGGTCCACCACCTGGTTCCAGCACCGTCAGCTGGTTCCGGGCCGAGCCTTTGGCTTAGGTGCCTCCTCCTGGGTATCCGAGTTCCGCCAACGCCAGGCGGTCCTTGGTAGTGCTTTTAAGCGCGGGCACCTACAGCTTAGTAACCGGGTTCCAGCACCGTCAGCTGGTCCTCGGTCGTGCCATTGGCTCTTGCACACTGGGGCAACGCATCCGGGTTCCAGCACCGCCAGCTGGTTCTCGGCAGTGTTTTTGTCACAGGTACTCCCTCGTGCCAAGCCTGGTTTCAGCACCGTCAGCTGTTTCCGGGTTGTGTCAAGCTCACTGAGACACCTATGCTTGCCTCGTCGTGGTGCGGTCGGGTTAGCCAACTCCAGGGTGCCTCCAGTTTAGGAGCTTCCTATGTGGGCTGCGTGAACTGGTAGTCAAGGCTGGTTCTGTAGTGCCAGTAGGCCCAGCTCCCCCTGTAGGACTGTTGGGGTTCGGTAACTGCGGCTGCCTCGCGGCCTAGCTGTTCTCTCCTCTCCTGTGGGCCTTGGGGTCCACCACCTGGTTCCAGCACCGTCAGCTGGTTCCGGGCCGAGCCTTTGGCTTAGGTGCCTCCTCCTGGGTATCCGAGTTCCGCCAACGCCAGGCGGTCCTTGGTAGTGCTTTTAAGCGCGGGCACCTACAGCTTAGTAACCGGGTTCCAGCACCGTCAGCTGGTCCTCGGTCGTGCCATTGGCTCTTGCACACTGGGGCAACGCATCCGGGTTCCAGCACCGCCAGCTGGTTCTCGGCAGTGTTTTTGTCACAGGTACTCCCTCGTGCCAAGCCTGGTTTCAGCACCGTCAGCTGTTTCCGGGTTGTGTCAAGCTCACTGAGACACCTATGCTTGCCTCGTCGTGGTGCGGTCGGGTTAGCCAACTCCAGGGTGCCTCCAGTTTAGGAGCTTCCTATGTGGGCTGCGTGAACTGGTAGTCAAGGCTGGTTCTGTAGTGCCAGTAGGCCCAGCTCCCCCTGTAGGACTGTTGGGGTTCGGTAACTGCGGCTGCCTCGCGGCCTAGCTGTTCTCTCCTCTCCTGTGGACCTTCGGGTCCACCACCTGGTTCCAGCACCGTCAGCTGGTTCCGGGCCGAGCCTTTGGCTTAGGTGCCTCCTCCTGGGTATCCGAGTTCCGCCAACGCCAGGCGGTCCTTGGTAGTGCTTTTAAGCGCGGGCACCTACAGCTTAGTAACCGGGTTCCAGCACCGTCAGCTGGTCCTCGGTCGTGCCATTGGCTCTTGCACACTGGGGCAACGCATCCGGGTTCCAGCACCGCCAGCTGGTTCTCAGCAGTGTTCTTGTCACAGGTACTCCCTCGTGCCAAGCCTGGTTTCAGCACCGTCAGCTGTTTCCGGGTTGTGTCAACTTCACTGAGACGCCTATGCTTGCCCCGTCGTGGTGCGGTCGAGTTAGCCAACTCCAGGGTGCCTCCAGTTTAGGAGCTTCCTATGTGGGCTGCGTGAACTGGTAGTCAAGGCTGGTTATGTAGTGCCAGTAGGCCCAGCTCCCCCTGTAGGACTGTTGGGGTTCGGTAACTGCGGCTGCCTCGCGGCCTAGCTGTTCTCTCCTCTCCTGTGGGCCTTCGGGTCCACCACCTGGTTCCAGCACCGTCAGCTGGTTCTCGGCAGTGTCTTTTGCTCTTGTACCTTCTGCTCCCCATCCTGGTTCCAGTACCGTCAGCTGGTTCCGGGCAGAGCCTTTGGCTTAGGTGCCTCCTTCTGGGTATCCAAGTTCCACCAACGTCAGGTGGTCCTTGGTAGTGCTTTCAGGCACGGGTACCTCCTGCTTAGTAACCGGGTTCCAGTAACGTCAGCTGGTCCTCGGTAGTTCCATTGGCTCTTGGACCTTCGGCTACCCATCCGGGTTCCAGTACCGTCAGCTGGTTCTCGGCAGTGTCTTTTGCTCTTGTACCTTCTGCTCCCCATCCTGGTTCCAGTAACGTCAGCTGGTTCCGGGCAGAGCCTTTGGCTTAGGTGCCTCCTTCTGGGTATCCGAGTTCCGTCAACGTCAGGCGGTCCTTGGTAGTGCTTTTTAGCACGGGTACCTCCTGCTTAGTAACCGGGTTCCAGTAACGTCAGCTGGTCCTCGGTAGTTCCATAGGCTCTTGAACCTTCGGGTAGCCATCCGAGTTCCAGTTCCATCAGCTGGTTCTTGGCATTTTCTCAGCCTTCTTGTACCTTCTGCTACATTTCCAAGTTGAAGACCCTAACGTCGACGACCCGGAAGACCACCACGATGACGACGACACGGAAGACCACCCCGATGACGACGACGACGACGGCGGAGATGACGACACTGGAGACGACGACCCTGGAGACGACAACATGGAAGACCGAGAAGCAGAAGAACAAGAGGCTGCAGAACAAAGAGCAGAAGAACATTAAGCATAAGACTTAATATCAGAGCAAAAGATATTATCTAAATTATATGCAGAAGAAGACTAAGCAGTGTATGGGGGTGAGTCCGTTCCTCCTCGTGGTGCCCCTGGATAAAGCCTGATGCTGCAGGCCAAACTGAACGCGGACAAATGTAACTTTTGTGACTGGCAGAACGGAAGGTGTAATCTTCAAACTTTTATAGATAACAACTACGGGAATGCCTGTCACAAATGAGAATATGATGAAGAAGTAGAATAGGAAGAATAATAACAGTGGAATAAAAAGAATATGTAGAATAAGAAGAATAATAATAGTTGAATAAAATGAATATGAAGAATGTAATAAAAAAAAAAAAATAGGTAGAAGATGAAGAAGAAGATGAATAAGGTGAAGAAGTTGATGTCAAAGATGCTGATGATGATGAAGATGAAAGTGTGGGAAAAGAAAAAAAAAAAGAAAAAAAAGAAGGGGAAGGGCGTGGAATAGTGAAACATCAATATCTGACAAAATAAAAAAAAAATTTACATAGTCAATATCTTTGTCACTCCGAACGTCTTAAAAAAAAACAAAAAACATGCTATTCTATTTGATTGGGATAAACCTCTATGACTTTAATGTCTCCGCCACCTCCCCAAATACATCCGGCATTATTCTTAGTTGTTTTCCTTCATGTAGAATGAACCTACAAGGAAAGAAAGGGTTTATTTTAATTCCGATATTTTGGTCCCATTGACTTGCATTGGGATCGGGTATCGGTATCGGCGATATCCGATATTTTTTGAATATCGGCCGATCCAAACCGATACCGATACTTTCCGATATCGGAAGGTATCGCTCAACACTAGTCAAAAATGTTCAACTACCTTAAGCAGAGGGCAGAATCTGAAAAGTCTCAATACAAGTTGCATGCATAGACATTTAACCACCATGCATTTGCAAGCTTGGACTAACTACCAAACGTCCCTTAAGGTTGTAGCACCCTCGGCCAATGAAGCTACTCATCAACGCAACATCCCTTCCGGCAGTGTAGGGCCACCATTTTCTGCACCACCTGCAGTATCTGTGCAGGTTTCTTTGCCAGGCCAAAGCAGTCAGGGTCAGGGAATCTCCAGTTTCGTAGTAGGAAACACTGCATCTAGGGCACCGGCGGCAACAATACCATCTCCCACCGTCTCTCAGTCTGCCATGTCCACCGGCACCCCCGCTAGTTCCACGATCTCCAGCTCTCCAGTCCAGCTCACCCTACATGAGACTATGGTTAGAAAAAGGAAGTACTTAGCCTCGCATCCACGTACACAGGGTTTGAACGCCCACATAGCTAGACTAATCTTGTTAGAGATGATGCCCTACCGGTTAGTTGAAAGCGAAGCTTTCAAAGACCTGATGGACTACGCTGTACCACGCTACGAGCTACCCAGTCGACACTTTTTTCCAGAAAAGCCATCCCAGCCCTCCACCAGCATGTTAAAGAGTGCATCGTCCATGCACTCAGGCAATCTGTGAGCACAAAGGTGCACCTGACAACAGATGCATGGACCAGTAGGCATGGCCAGGGACGTTACGTGTCCATCACGGCACACTGGGTAAATGTGGTGGATTCAGGGTCCACAGGGGACAGCAAGTTTGGGACAGTTCTGCCTAGCCCACGGTCTAGGAAACAGTTGTCTGTAGCCGTTCGCACCCCCTCCTCCTCCTCCTCGTCCTCCTGCAGAAGCGAGAGCTCGTCCACAGACCGCAGTCGCACAACCACTCCATCCGCAGCTGCCACTGTTGCACACCAGGTCTCCTATTATGGGGCAGCTACTGGCAAACGTCAGCAGGCTGTATTGGCTATGAAGTGTTTGGGCGACAACAGACACACCGCGGAAGTTCTGTCCGAGTTCTTGCAGCAAGAAACGCAGTCGTGGCTGGGCACTGTAGATCTTGAGGCAGGCAAGGTAGTGAGTGATAACGGAAGGAATTTCATGGCTGCCATCTCCCTTTCCCAACTGAAACACATTCCTTGCCTGGCTCACACCTTAAACCTGTTGGTGCAGTGCTTCCTGAAAAGTTATCCGGGGTTATCCGACCTGCTCCTCAAAGTGCGTGGACTTTGCGCACATATCCGCCGTTCGCCTGTACACTCCAGCCGTATGCAGACCTATCAGCGTTCTTTGAACCTTCCCCAGCATCGCCTAATCATAGACGTTGTTACAAGGTGGAACTCAACACTGCACATGCTTCAGAGACTGTGCGAACAGAGGCGGGCTGTTATGTTTTTGTGGGAGGATACACATACACGGGCAGGCAGTAGGATGGCAGACAGTTGTCAGGTGTGCAGTGGTCGAAGATTCAAGACATGTGTCAAGTCCTTCAGTGTTTTGAGGAATGCACACGGCTGGTTAGTGCAGACAACGCCATAATAAGCATGAGCATCCCCCTAATGTGTCTGCTGATGCAAAGTTTGACGCACATAAAGGATCAGGCGTCTGCACCAGAGGAAGAGAAAAGCCTTGATGACAGTCAGCCATTGTCTGGTCAGGGCAGTGTACAGGACGAGGTAGCGGGCGAAGAGGAGGTGGAGGATGAGGAGGGTGATGGGGATGAGTATATTTTTAATGAGAAAGCTTTCCCGGGGTCATTGGATATTGGTGGCGTGGCAAGGGCGGGTTCTGGTTTTTTGAGGGACACAAGTGACGTAGATTTGCCTGCAACTGCCCCTCAACCAAGCACAACCGCAGATTTGACAACTGGAACTTTGGCCCACATGGCGGATTATGCCTTGCGTATCCTCAAAAGGGACACACGCATTACAAAAATGATGAACGATGACGATTACTGGTTGGCCTGCCTCCTTGATCCTCGCTATAAAGGCAAATTGCAAAATATTATGCCACATGAGAACTTGGAACTAATATTAGCAACAAAACAATCAACTCTTGTTGACCGTTTGCTTCTGGCATTCCCTGCACACAGCGCCCGTGATCGTTCTCACACGAGCTCCAGGGACCAGCAGACCAGAGGTGTTAGAGGGGCAGAAATCAGAAGTGGCGTTGGCCAGAGGGGTTTTCTGACCAGGTTGTGGAGTGATTTTGCTATGACCGCAGACAGGACAGGTACTGCAGCATCAATTCAAAGTGACAGGAGACAACATTTGTCCAGTATGGTTACAAACTATTTTTCATCCCTTATCGACGTTCTCCCTCAACCGTCATTCCCATTTGATTACTGGGCATCCAAATTAGACACCTGGCCAGAATTGGCAGAATATGCATTGCAGGAGCTTGCTTGCCCGGCAGCTAGTGTCCTATCAGAAAGAGTATTCAGTGCTGCAGGTTCAATACTAACTGAAAAAAGGACTCGTCTGGCTACCCAAAATGTAGATGATCTAACCTTCATTAAAATGAACCACAACTGGATTTCGAAATCTTTTGCCCCACCTTGCCCGGCTGACACCTAGCTTTCCTATGAAAAGGTCTTGCCTGTGGACTCTTCTGAATGACTTTTCCAATCTCGTAATTTTCTGCACCTGATTGTCCAGCATACGACATGTTTACTCCTAACAAAATGGCCAAACTCCCCACACGGGGCCGTGGTATCGCCACTTTGCGCCAGCACCCGTGAGAGTGCTGTTTGTCTGAAGAGGTGGGTGTGCCCGCTTTTGGTCGACGGCACTGCCACTGGGTCCCTCATAGTACAATAAAGTGTCTCTGGCGGTGGTGGTGCGCACCCAACGTCAGACACACCATTGTAATATGAGGGGCCCTGGGCCTGTACCGCCGGCCACAAGACAGTTCCCCCCCCAGCTCAAACAGTGCTCTACCACTAGCAAAATTATCTCTCACAGCTTCACCAATGTTTAGTCTATGCGCTGACATCCTTCAATGCCTGGCACTGACAATACCATTGTTTTGACATTTTTGTTATGTTAGGCCTTCGAAGCCTGTCTGCGGTCCGTTCTTTCTACAACTACTACACTGACCAGGCCACTGCTGGCCGTGTTCCCCTGGAACCAATTTAAACTTGCCTACAGCCAGCCCAATTTTGTTATGTTAGGCCTTCTTAGCCTGTCTGCCGTCACTCCTTCCACTAGACTTCCACTGACCAGACCACTGTTGCCCGTGTACCCCTGGAACCAATTTTAAATTGCCAACAGCCAAATGTTATTATGTTAGGCCTTTGATGCCTGTCTGCCGTCACTCCTTCCACTAGACTTCCACTGACCAGACCACTGTTTCCCGTGTACCCCTGGAACCAATTTTAAATTGCCAACAGCCCAATGTTATGATGTTAGGCCTTTGATGCCTGTCTGCCGTCACTCCTTCCACTAGGCCTCCACTGACCTGTCTACTGCTGCCCGTGTTCCCATGGAACCAATTGTAAATTGCCTACAGCCAGCCCATTTTATTACGTTAGGCCTTCGAAGCCTGTCTGCGGTCCCTCCTTCCACTAGGCCTCCACTTACCTGTCTACTGCTGCCCGTGTTCCCCTGGAACCAATTTTAAATTGCCTACAGGCAGCCCAATTTATTATGTTAGGCCTTCGAAGCCTGTCTGCGGTCCCTCCTTCCACTAGGCCTCCACTTACCTGTCTACTGCTGCCCGTGTTCCCCTGGAACCAATTTTAAATTGCCTACAGCCAGCCCATTTTATTATGTTAGGCCTTCGAAGCCTGTCTGCGGTCCCTCCTTCCACTAGGCCTCCACTGACCTGTCTACTGCTGCCCGTGTTCCCCTGGAACCAATTTTAAATTGCCTACAGCCAGCCCATTTTATTATGTTAGGCCTTCGAAGCTTGTCTGCGGTCCCTCCTTCCACTAGGCCTCCACTTACCTGTCTACTGCTGCCCGTGTTCCCCTGGAACCAATTTTAAATTGCCTACAGGCAGCCCAATTTATTATGTTAGGGCTTCGAAGCCTGTCTGCGGTCCCTCCTTCCACTAGGCCTCCACTGACCTGTCTACTGCTGCCCGTGTTCCCCTGGAACCAATTTTAAACTGCCTACAGGCAGCCCAATTTATTATGTTAGGGCTTCGAAGCCTGTCTGCGGTCCCTCCTTCCACTAAGCCTCCACTGACCTGTCTACTGCTGCCCGTGTACCCCTTGAACCAACATCATAAAATAAAAAAAAAAGTATTTTGCTTATAAAAAAGAAAATACTGGTGAGATATCAAATGCAGACATTTTAACATTAAAAACAAACACACAACTAAAATCTGGTACAGTACTAAAAATGGCCACCAGCTACAATTACTTTATCCTGCAAGTAGTTAACTGAAAGGTTTTTTAAATTGAAAACACAGATATGGCATCCACCGAGTGTTGTCCTGTCACGTCTTCTTTATATTATTGCCGAGAAGATGCAAAACAATGAAAATAATAAAATCATTAATTACCAAAATAATAGAGAAAGTCAACACCACATTGCAAATAAACATTCATTCCAAATAAAGAAGCAGGGCGCGTCCGAGGGTGAGTATATACCTAATAAGAATATAATCACCCTCGGACGCGCAATGCTTATTTCCAACAGCCTTCCTTCCTAAGAATCAGCCCTTCCGTGGTGTAGAGAGACGTTGTGTTACACTCCAAGGTGTTCCCCAGGTTGCCTTTCCTGAGCTTCGATCTTCCGGCTCTCGTTTAGTAGTTGTTGGAAACTACGCTGCATTAGGCCTTCAAATTGGGTATGGGGTGTAGAGAGATGGTGTGTTCCACTCCAAGGTGTTCCCCAGGTTGCCTTTCCTGAGCTTCGATCTTCCGGCTCTCGTTTAGTAGTTCTTGGAAACTACACTGCATTAGGCCTTCAAATTGGGTATGGGGTGTAGAGAGAGGGTGTGTTACACTCCAAGGTGTTCCCCAGGTTGCCTTTCCTGAGCTTCGATCTTCATGCTCTCGTTTAGTAGTTGTCGGAAACTACGCTGCATTAGGCCTACAAATTGGGTATGGGGTGTAGAGAGAGGGTTTGTTACACTCCAAGGTGTTCCCCAGGTTGCCTTTCCTGAGCTTCGATCTTCCGGCTCTCGTTTAGTAGTTGTTGGAAACTACGCTGCATTAGGCCTTCAAATTGGGTATGGGGTGTAGAGAGAGGGTGTGTTACACTCCAAGGTGTTCCCCAGGTTGCCTTTCCTGAGCTTCGATCTTCCGGCTCTCGTTTAGTAGTTCTTGGAAACTACACTGCATTAGGCCTTCAAATTGGGTATGGGGTGGAGAGAGAGGGTGTGTTACACTCCAAGGTGTTCCCCAGGTTGCCTTTCCTGAGCTTCGATCTTCCGGCTCTCGTTTAGTAGTTCTTGGAAACTACACTGCATTAGGCCTACAAATTGGGTATGGGGTGGAGAGAGATGGTGTGTTACACTCCAAGGTGTTCCCCAGGTTTCCTTGCCATTGCTTCGGTCTTCCGACTCTCGTTTAGTAGTTGTAGAAAAGTACACTGCATTAGGCCTACAAAATGGGTATGGGGTGGAGAGAGATGGTGTGTTACACTCCAAGGTGTTCCCCAGGTTGCCTTTCCTGAGCTTCTATCTTCAGGCTCTCATTAAATTGTGGTTAAATGGAACAACTGCATTTGGCGTACTAGTTGGTTTGGGGCCTACTATCGGTGTCTGCCACTCCTTGCTGTTCTCCTGGTTTCCTGTCCTGAAATTCCATTTTCAGGCTCTCGTTAAGTAGTTGTTAATGTTAGACTGCATTTGGCCTACTAGTTGGGTTGGGGCCTACTATCGGTGTCTGCCACTCCTTGCTGTTCTCCTCCACTGAACAAAGCTGTGCCGCCTGTTTACTACGGTTGCCAATTTTGAACTGCATTTCGACTACTTACTGATTTGGCCCTACTCTCTGTGTCAGCCTCTCATTCCAGTTGTCCTCCACTGCAATGCCCCCTGGTTATTCCTGTGTTACCAATTTTGAACTGCATTTAGCCCACTTTATTCTTTGGGCCTATATCTGTGTTTCCACTTCATCGTGCCCATTGCCCAGCCAGTGATAGATGAGTCTGCTGGTACATTGACCCATAACGCAACATTCCCCGTGCATGCTACACAACAACATTGTGACCCTGCTGAAAGTCAGGTTGCTCTTCCCGCATACCATACCACCTTACACGGGGACAAAGAGGAAGGTGCAGATGAAAGTGCAGGTTCCTTCATCAGGTGGGGGGAGGAATACTAGTTGGCGACGTCACTGGCACAGGGCCTCTCATAGTACGCAAAAGTGTTGCTGCCGGTGGGAGGCGCCCCCGCCGTGCAAACACACCGCTGTACTTTGAGGGGCCCTGTGCCAGTGCCAATGCCAACAAGTGGGCCCCCCCTGCTTGCTCAGGATCACAGCACTTGCAAAGTTGAAATACTTACCTCTCCCTGCTCCACTGCCGTGACGTGGTCCAGATTTCCTGGGCCCACTAATTACTTGAACCAGCCCTACCCCACACAACTTTAGCCAAATGACCCCCAATTTCAAATGCCTTCCAATTATTATAAGGTAAATTACGCTTGACAAGCTTCATTAAGAAGAATGGATGGTTTTGACATTAAAATGGGCACTCTAGGTGTTTTCCTGGCCCCCACTCACTGCCGACTATGCTGCCCCATTGACTTGCATTGGGTTTCGTGTTTCGGTCGATCCCGACTTTTCGCCATAATCGGCCGATTTCACTCGACCCGACTTTTGAGATAGTCGGGTTTCGCGAAACCCGGCTCGACTCTAAAAAGGTCAAGGTCGCTCAACTCTAGTGGCCTGTGCTTTCAGACTGAGAAGAGAGTGAAATGTGTTAAAGAGTTATTTCGGATTGTTTGATAGTGAGGAAATCAGGGTGGTGAAGTAGGTCTGTTTGGTGAGGTGAATGGCAGAATTATAGGTTCTGACCATGAATTAATAATGGCTAAAGTTATATGGTGTGCACATTTTTCTCCATAGGTGTTCGGCACTCTTAGAGCTTTGCTGGAGAAATCAAGTTTGTGATGTGAGCCAGGGCTTTTTACTATGTTTGTAGGTTATGAGGGTGAGGGGCGCTTGTTCCAAGATGCTTCAGAGAGTGTTATTGAAGTGATGTACAGCCAGATCAGGACAGGAAAAAGAGGAGATTAGGGACAGTGATGAGTGAAGGGGGCCCGTAAGTGTATGAGGGTCAATAGCTTGTAGATTTCTGAATGTGGGGTACTTAGGAGTGTGCTGGGGTGGGCAAGGATTTGTGAGCGTGAAAGAGAGAATGTTGTGGTCAGAGAGGGGAAGAGGTGAGTTATCCAGGTAGGAGATTGAACAGAGCCAAACAAAGACCAGATCAAGGGTGTTACCATCTTTGTGCCTCTCAGAGGTTGAGAGCTGTGAGAGTCCAAGAGTAGTGGTTAGAGATAGAAGTTGGGATACACATGAGGATGTGGGGCTGTTTATGGGAATGTTGAAGTCTCCCAGGATAAGTGTTGGTAATTCTGAGGACATGAAGTGCGGCAGCCAGGCAGAAAAATGGTCAAGGAAGAGGGTGGGTGAGCCTGGGGGACTGTAAATGACCTCTACTCTGAGGGAGAGAGGATGGAAGAGCCTGATGGTGTGAACTTCAAAAGAAGGGAATCAGAGTGATGGAACTGGGGGGATGACCTGGAAAATGCACTGTGGCGACAGAAGTATGCCGACTCTACCACCAAGTCTGTTTGCGGGTCTCGGGGAATGAGAAAAATGTAAACCGTCATGGGAAATAGCAGCAGTGGAGACAGTGTCAGAATCTTGAATTCAGGTTTCAGCATGGGCCAACAGATTAAGACAGTTGTTTATAAAGTAGTTGTGCAGGAAAGGAAGCTTATTGTATATAGATCGTGGATTCCAGAGTGCACAATTAAGAGAAGGAGATGAAGGAGTACAACTAATATTGGTAAGGTTAGTAAGGTTTCAACGTGAGGTAGGGGAAGGGTTGAAGCTGGCGGAGGGTGGATCGGCGTTGGGAGAGATATGCCCTGAAATAAGTAGCAGTAAAAAGAGAAAGAGCAAGCAGTTCTTGGATTTGTGACATGGTTTTTTGTGTGATGTCTTTGGGCAAGATGAACTGAGCTTTTTCAGGAAGGTGAGAAGAGCATGGGAGCTGTACATGGGAGAGTGAAGTGGAGAGGGGCTGATATGGATGAGTGGTGATGAAGGGGGGACGGGGTGGTAAATTTGGATGACAAAGGCACACAGTAAGATTGAGATAACAAACATGGTAAAAAGAGAGTACAAAGTGTGGGTTACCTGACTTCTGGCCTGATTAACTGTCATTGAATTAACTGCTGGATACTTGGCTACAAGGATACTTTGCTGACAGGGACACGTGCATGCACCCTACACACGAGCACTCCTTAGGAATATTCTAAATTTATAGGGCTGTCTATAGGGGCAGGTGAGAGGAATTGTGGGAGCTGGTTTGGGATAAATTAGCAGCTGGTCAACACACAAGGGGTTGGATAGATGTTCAAAGACAGCCAGACCTAACACAAGGCCTGACTGCATCTGCATGCTACAACACCTTTCATCAGATAACATCTACAGTGACCTAAGAATGGACATACAGCAGTGAATACTGAATAGATTGTAATACACAACTTCTATGGCCATATGCCTCCATGCACTCGCCAAAAATCTTATTCTAGTTGGGAATGCCACAGACAAGCTGCGGCATCACGCACCTATTCTGCATTACAAAAAAAGCTAAGACTTCTTAAAGCGATTTAAGCCACAATATGCATTTTTTTTGTATGTAGCATTTTTGTGTATGCTCTACTAAAATGGTACAAAATTTGCAAAAAAAATTCAGATTTATGTAAAATAACTCAAAGCGAGGAATAGAGTAGAATTTTAAAACTTTTAAAACAAAATCACAATTGATGAATCAGCCAAAAGCATCTGCAAACCACAAACTTTGACCACAATGACAAGCAGAAAAAACAGACAAACAAATGGGGCCAAACTCAGTATTGCGTTGATACATGTTTTTTGCATAGTATTTGGTGTTTTGCGCTACTGAATTGTACCAGCCAGGAGCATAGTGTGTGTGTGTGTGTGTGTGCGTGCGTGCGTGCGTGCGTGTGAGTGTGTGTTTGGGACAAAGAAGCAATTGCAGCAGGTGCTAAATCCTATTGGGGTGCAAAATTGTTCCTCCAGCCCCCACCGCCATGACTTTTAGGAGCAACGCAGGGGCTCAGTGAGTACGAGTGAGATTAGTAAAAAGCCAAAAGCTGCTTTGACATGTCAGTTTGTGCCACAAGTTCCTATGCAAAACACAGCAGATGAGTTTGACATTGGCTACTGTGCTGTGCACAGGCAGCCACCGAGATGGAATAACTCAGTATTTGCAATCAATTGTTGCTGCAGTGCAGAGCACAGCAGCTAATGACAAACTCATCTTGACTGCTGCTCTATGCATAGGCAGCAGCTAAGATGGCAAAGGCTCAACAACAGTGATCTCTCACAGCTATTTGCTTTTTCTCTCATTTACAATTCTCTGAGAGGAGAGACAGAAGCCTGCTGGGAGGGCTGTCCCAAGTAAAAAAAAAAATCTACTGGAAAATAAAAACACTAATGTTTTAATACATTTTGAGTTTTTGTGATGTATTAGGGTTAGGACTAGAACAAAGGTTAGAGCTAGGACAAGTGTTAGGGCTGCGGATTACTCTGCGGATTTTTCCAGACTGATTTTGGTAAATACGCAGGTAAACCGCACTGCGGATTTCCTGTGGAATTACCGCAATTTTTTTGCGAATTTTGTGTGGATTCCACCTGCGGTTTTACACCTGCAGATTCCTATTATGGAGCAGGTGTAAACAGCTGCGGAATCCGCACAAAGAATTGACATGCTGCGGAATAAACAACGCTACGTTTCCGCGTGTTTTTTTCTGCAGCATGTGCACTGCGGATTTTGTTTTCCATAGGTTTACATGGTACTGTAAACTCGTGGAAAACTGTTGCGAATCCGCAGCCGCCAATCCGCTGTGGATCCACAGCTAAATCCGCAGCGTGTGCACATACCCTTAGGGCTAGAGTTTGGCTATGGTTAGGCCTGTGGTAAAAACAAAATTTAGGGTTAAAACTAGGGTTAGTATAATAGTTTGAGATAGGGTAATACAATAGTTACATAAGAAACAAAAATATAATTCAAAATGTCATTAAAAAACTGAATAGTATTAGCATTTTGTGCCAGATTTAAGAAAAAAATCAGAAAAGAGGGTCAAAGGGCAATAACTATAATTCCATTTTCATAAAATATAATACTTGCGATATAGGGATAATAAATTTCATACTGGATTTGGGAAAGTGACTCAGGAAGCAGTCCACAGGTTAAGGGGTGCAAAATACTTGCCTTGCACTCGGCTCTAGAAACCCATATTACATGACTCGTACTGGCCACTAGGCGATAAAATACTTGTTAACTACATACTGCTGTCCAGCTGCAGATCATTTTTATTGTACTCAAGTGCAGATAAGACCAACACTTATCCTGTCCACTGTACTAAGTGCTATTTGCTTGTGTCTTGGATAGCAGTTGGACACAATACAAAAATGCTTTTGTTACTAAGCTTCCCGTTCTTGAATTTACATTGCTATGTATGGGCAACACATTTCAGAGTTTATAAATTAACTACTGGATAGCGATAAAATCATCATGGATTTCCTAGAATGACTAAAAATAAGATATGGGGAAGTAGATATAAATCATAGCCAATTGAATGACGTAACCAACTCCAAGATTCAGCTTTGCTTTCGCGGTGTCATGTAGTTAGTCATAGTCACATTATAAAAAATTCACGGGAATGTTTCATTTTGGGCTTCAGACAAATTCATATTATGTGATACAGTCTCTCACATTGATTATATAGTAGTTAAAGAATTTCATTATAAAAACAGAGTTTTGTATTTATAGAATTTGATGCAAAACATAGAGACTACCCTATTTACTATAAAAGCTTAGCATTTTCATCCAACATGGGATATATGGCAGAGAAACATTAGTACTAGACATGAACAGATCAATCCATGGTGGATCAAGTTATAGTCAAAGTTCCTGAAATTCACAGTTGAGTGCAAATTCGAACAATCAGCCTTTCGTTTCATGAACATCGGAAAAAAAAATGTGAAAATGCCAGCGCCATTCCACACACTGCTGAAAACTCAGTGGACATGCCAATGGTATCATGTGCGAACACGCGGGCATCCCCATAATGCCCTGCAGCAATCAGATCTGATGGTCTAACCCAGTCAATCAAAGAGTGGTATCATAGACAGTATAAAAAAAAAATAGGGACCAGACAATAAAATATTTTATGCTTGTATTGTGAAGAGATAGGAGTTCAAAATACACAGCATAGAAATAGAAACAGGCCGAATGTGATTGTGGTGTACTAGTGCTAATTAGGTAGGTGGGAGTGATAATCTGTTAATACTAATCCAAAGATTTAATGAAGCAATATATAGGGATCTGCTGTTGCTCTATTGTGTGACTGAATTGCCTGATCTATAACATACTGAAGTAACACCATGTTAATAGCTGCATCACAATCTTAGATCCCTATCAGTATGTCTTTGGAATGTGGGAGGAAACCGGAGTAACTGGAGGAAACCAACGCAAATATGGGGAGAACATACAAACTCCTTGCTGATGTTGTCCCTGGTGGGATTTGAATCCAGGACTCCAGTGCTACAGTACTGACCACTGAGCCACCATGCTACCCATGCCCACTATACATGCACCGTGACCACGGCTTACCTGAGGAGACAGACATGCGGCACGTCTTTCCAAATTTCACCCGTCTAATGTATTGGATGCGGTTATTCCGCACGGTTCCATGAACACACGCGGAATCACCTGCATTCAAATGCCGGCAGCTCTTTGGACGCAGCAGACATGTGCTGCATCCAAAGCGCTGCCTAATACTGAACGTCTGCACATACCATCATTGCTAATTTTGGAATCATATGAAACTCTAAATTCAAAGCTTTTCTGTCACTGAAAGAGTGGTTCCTGTATTTTTAACCCCTTAATGACTGCCGATACGCCTTTCAACAGCAGCAGTTAAGGGTACTTATGCCTCAGCGCCACTTTTTAATGGCGCAGAGGAATAAGGGTATAGCACACCCCAGAGTCGGAATTTCTCCGGGGTCTCGGCTACTGGGTGTAGCTGAGACCCCAGAGAACATGATTCGGGTTGGTTTTTACCAACCCCAGTGTTGCGAACGCCATTACTAATGGAATAACGGCAACCGCAAAAAAGTCAAATTTTCCATTTAATTTCTCTCTCCTCTGATGTGATCGCACATCAGAGGAGAGAATAATGGGGACCCCCGAATCCCCCATGGTACCTTATGTACCGGATCAGTAGTCCCCCGGCCCCCCTCCTTCCTCCGGCAAAAAGAAAGTGGCGGGTGCATGCTATGGTGTACCACGTCTATTGAAACATTCATCGCTCATATAGGGATAGATGGAGCTAAACGGACGTTGTACGACCAGTCTCTGAAGGTGTCTGCCATTCTAGCCCTGCGGGTGTTCTTTCATCTTTGGAACAAACTCAGCTTTGCCACATAGTTGGCTGCATTTTCCTCGACATTTTGTCCTTCATTCCAGTACAGTTTATTCTTTCTGCTACAATATATGCAAATGTGGGACAACTGTTTTGTTAGCAAGACCAAATTTTATAATCAGCCGATGTGTTTTTAGGAGCATGCCTCCCTCTGTGAGTAATAATTCCTGGAAGGATTTTCTTGTTTGCTCAATGTCTCTGTAAGCTGGATCTTCAATTTTACCCTAAAGACCAAATGGTGTGCCATCTATTATTATAGACAAAGCCGTGTGTCCAGTACTCACATTGGTGCCATATTGGATATACTTCTGAACACATAAAAACTAGTGCAAAAAAATTTGAGGTGTGTTCCTCAGAATGTACAAAAAAGAATAATAAAAGAGACAGTGAAAAAAATGCAAATGTAAAATTTTCAAACTTGCGTTGCATCAACTGCATAAAAAATGGTGGTATCAAACTACTCACTACATCCCTAGATAAATAGATTAGAGGGTACAATTTATAAAAAAGACATTTATAAGGAAATTCTGTTGCTCTTGAACCACACAGGCTCTGCAAACATGGCAATCTATTTCAAATAAAGCCGAATCTGTCACATTGTGCACCTTCCTGTCCGAGCCCTGCCGTGTGTCCAAACAGAACTTTTTGATTACATACAGGATATCACCGCGCTCATAACAAAGTGGGTAACAATTTGTTGGGTCCACTTTTTGGTGTAATCTCTGACAAAAGTGAGAAATTCAAGTCTAAAACAAGATTTTTGTGAAAAAATGAACTTTTTCAATATAATGACCTAATGTTATCAAATTCTTTGTCATACCTGTGGGTTCAAATTGCTCAAAAGCTCATCCGCTCTCACAATTTTGAGATTAAAAGGTCAAACGGCGCTCCTTCTCTTCCGAGCTCTGCCATGCACACAAACAATTATTTACCCCCACATATGGGGTATCATCATACTCAGGACAAGACAACAACATCTGGGGTATAATTTCTCCTGTTATCCTTGGGAAAATAAAAAATTGGGGGCGAAAAGATCATTTTTATGGAAAAAACCATGATTTTTTTTATTTTCACGGCTTTACGTTATAAACTTCTGTGAAGCACTTGGGGGTTCAAAGTGCTCACCACACATCTAGATAAGTTCCTTGGGGGGTCTGGTGTCCAAAATGGGGTGACTTGTGGGGTGTTTCCACTGTTTAGGCACATCAGGGGCTCTCCAAATGCAACATGGCGTCCGATCTCAATTCCAGACAATTCTGCGTTGAAAAAGTCAAACGGCGCTCCTTCCCTTCAGAGCTCTGGCGTGCGCCCAAACAATGGTTTACCCCCACATGTGGGGTATCAGCATACTCAGGACAAATTGCACAACAACTTTTGGTATCTAATTTCTCCTGTTACCCTTGGTAAAATAAAAAATTAGGGGTGAAAAGATCATTTTTATGGAAAAAATATGATTTTCTATTTTCACGGCTCTACGTTATAAATTTCTGTGAATCATTTGAGGATTTAAAGTGCTCACCACACATATCTAGTTAAGTTCCTTAGGGGGGCTAGTTTCCAAAATGGGGTCACTTGTGGGGTGTTTCCACTCTTTAGGCACATCAGAGGCTCTCCAAACGTCACATAATCTCAATTCCAGCTAATTCTGCGTTGAAAAAGTGAAAGGATGTTCCTTCCCTTCTGAGCTCTGCCGTGCGCCCAAGTAGTGTTTTTCCCCACATTAGGGGTATCGGTGCATTTAGGAGAAATTGCACAACAAATTTTGTGGTTCATTTTCTTTTGTTACACTTGTGATAATAAAAAAAAAAATTGGTTCTGAAGTAAAATGTTTGTGGAAAAAAGTTAAATGTTCATTTTTTCCTTCCATGTTGCTTCTGTTCCTGTGAAGCACGTAAATGGTTAATAAACTTCTTGAATGTGGTTTTTCGAACCTTGAGAGATGCAGTTTTTACAATGGTTAGATAGAATAAATATCAATTGTACACTCCTTTTGGATGCAAACACAATTTCTTTCATTACAGTTCAAGACAGATGAGCAACCTTTGAGTGTCAACGCGTTTTGGCCAAACAGGCCTTTGTCTTCCCTAGCAGTGCAATTTGTTAAGTCTGAAGGGTAATGTTCAAGAGATATCCATAAGTAGGTTGAAAAGCCTATATTTCACATGTCTTGGACCAGATGATTGCTTTAGCCTGTCTAGAAGAGATTACCTACTGAATAGTGTTGAGCGATACCGTCTGATACTTGAAAGTATCGGTATCGGATGGTATCGGCCGATACCCGAAAAGTATCGGATATCGCCGATACCGATATCCAATACCAATACAAGTCAATGGGACACCAAGTATCGGAAGGTATTCTGATGGTTCCCAGGGTCTGAAGGAGAGGAAACTCTCCTTCAGGCCCTGGGATCCATATTAATGTGTAAAATAAAGAATTAAAATAAAAAATGTTGATATATTCACCTCTCCGGCGGCCCCTGGACATCACGCGGGTAACCGGCAGGCTTCTTTGTTTAAAATGAGCGCGTTTAGGACCTGCGGAATGACGTCGCGGCTTCTGATTGGTCGTGTGCCGCCCATGTGACCGCCACGCGACCAATCAGAAGCCGCGACGTCATTCCGCAGGTCCTAAATTCCTAGAATGAGGAGTTTAGTGCCTGAGAATGACGTCGCGGCTTCTGATTGGTCGCGTCGCGGTCACATGGGCGGCACGCGACCAATCAGAAGCCGCGACGTCATTCCTCAGGTCCTAAACGTGCTCATTCTAGGAATTTAGGGCCTGAGGAATGACGTCGCGGCTTCTGATTGGTCGCGTCGCGGTCACATGGGCGGCACGTGACCAATCAGAAGCCGGACGTCATTCCTCAGGTCCTAAACGCGCTCATTTTAAACAAAGAAGCCTGCCGGTTACCCGCGGTGATGTCCAGGGGCCGCCGGAGAGGTGAATATATCAATATTTTTTATTTTAATTCTTTATTTTACACCTCACTATGGATCCGATACCGATACCCGATACCACAAAAGTATCGGATCTTGCAGTATCGGAATGCTCAACACTACTACTGAATGTAACTGTTGTGAAAAAGGCCTGTTTGGCCGAAACGCGGCGTTGACACTCAAAGGTTGCTCTTCTGTCTTGAACTGTAAAAGAAATTGTGTTTGCATCCAAAAGGAGTGTGCAATTGATATTTATTCTATATAGTCTATGAGGGACCTCACCAATCCCCTTAATTGGCACCTCCGTTAGTGAAATACCTCAATGTGCACGCCAATATCTATTTTTCATGTTTTTATAATGGTGTCACTTTTGGATACCCTTCTGTCATGTAGACCCCTCAAAGTGACTTCAAATGTGATGTGGTCCCTAAAAAAAATGTTTTTTTTTATTTTGTTGTAAAAATGAGACATCACATTTTAACCCTTATAATTTCCTAACAGAAAAAATGTTGTTTCCAAAATTGTGCTGATGTAAAGTAGACATGGGGGAAATGTTATTAAGTATTTTTTGTGTGACATATCTCTCTCATTTAACCCCTTACTCCCATATGACGTACTATCCCATCATGGTGACCTGGGACTTAATTCCCAGTGACGGGATAGTACGTCATATGCGATCGGCCGTGCTCCCATATGACTATCGCAGCTGACATCCGGCACTATGTGCCAGGAGTGGTCACGGACCGCCCCCGGCACATTAACCCCTGCAAACCGCGATCAAACATAATCGCAGTGTTCTGGGGGCATTGGGAAGCATCACGCAGGGAGGGGGCTCCCTGCGTGCTTCCCTGAGACGATCGGTACAAGGCGATGTGCTCACCTTGTACCGAGCGTCTCCTCCCTGCAGGCCCCAGATCCAAAATGGATGTGGGGCTACTTCCGGGTCCTGCAGTGACCACTTCCGGGTCCAGAGCAGGCGCTGGGAACCAAGGAGCAGGGCACGCCAGATCGCTGATCTGACACAGTGCTCTGCAAAGTGTCAGATCAGCGATCTGTCACGATACAGTGATGTCCCCCCTGGGACAAAGTTAAAAAGTTTAAAAAAAATGTTTAGATGTGTAAAAAAAATATATATATTCCTAAATAAAGAAAAAAAAATATTGTTCCCATAAATACATTTCTTTATCTAAATAAAAACAAACAAACAATAAAAGTACACATATTTAGTATCGCCGAGTCTGTAACGACCCCACCTACAAAACCCACTAGTTAACCCCTCCAGTGAACACCATAAAAAAGAGGCAAAAAACAACGCTTTACTATCATACTGCCAAACAAAAAGTGGAATAACACGCGATCAAAAAGACGGATATAAATAAACATGGAACCGCTGAAAACGTCATCTTGTCCCGCAAATACGAGCCGCCATACAGCATTATCAGCAAAAAAATAAAAAAGTTACAGTCCTCAGAAAAAAGCGATGTAAAAATAATTATTTTTTCTATAAAATAGCTTTTATCGTATGAAAAGCGCCAAAACATAAAAAATGATGTAAATGAGGTATCGCTGTAATCATACTGGCCCGAAGAATAAAACTGCTTTATCCATTTTACCAAACGCAGAACAGTAAAAACGCCCCCCCAAAAGAAATTCAAGAATAGCTGGTTTTTGGTCATTCTGCCTCACAAAAATCGGAATAAAAAGCGATCAATAAAGGTCACGTGCCCGAAAATGTTACCAATAAAAACGTCAACTCGTCCCGCAAAAAAACAAGACCTCACATGACGCTGTGGACCAAAATATGGAAAAATTATAGGTCTCAAAATGTGGTAACGCAAAAAATATTTTTTGCAATAAAAAGCGTCTTTTAGTGTGTGACGGCTGCCAATCATAAAAATCCGCTAGAGTACCCACTAGAAAAGTAAATCAAACCCCCCTTCATCACCCCCTTAGTTAGGGAAACATAAAAAATTTTAAAAAAAGTATTTATTTCCATTTTCCTATTAGGGTTAGGGCTAGGGTTACGGCTAAGGTTAGGGTTAGCGCTAGGGCTAAGGTTAGGGCTGGGTTAGGGCTAGGGTTAGGGATAGGGCTAGGGTTAGGGTTAGGGTTAGGGCTAGGGTTAAGGTTAGGGCTATGGTTAGGGTTGGGGCTATGGTTTGGGCTAGGGTTTGGGCTAGGGTTAGGGCTAGGGTTGGGGCTAGGGTTGGGGCTAGGGTTGGGGCTAGGGCTAGGGTTAGGGCTAAAGTTAGGGTTAGGGCTGGGGCTAAAGTTAGGATTGGAGCTAAAGTTAGAGTTAGGGTTGGGGCTAAAGTTAGGGTTAGGGTTGGAGCTAAAGGTAGAGTTAGGGTTGGGGCTAAAGTTAGGGTTGGGGCTAAAGTTAGGGTTAGGGTTGGGGCTAAATTTAGGGTTGGGACTAAAGTTAGGGTTAGGGTTGGGGCTAAAGTTAGGGTTAGGGTAGGGGCTAAAGTTAGGATTGGGGCTAAAGTTAGGGTTTCGATTACATTTACGGTTGGGATTAGGGTTAGGGGTGTGTCAGGGTTAGGGGTGTAGTTAGGGCTATGGTTGGGATTAGGGTTAGGGGTGTGTTTGGGATAGGGTTTCAGTTGGAATTGGGGGTTTCCACTGTTTAGGCACATCAGGGCTCTCCAAACGCGGCATGGCGTCCGATCTCTATTCCGGCCAATTCTGCGTTGAAAAAGTAAAACAGTTGTCCTTCCCTTCCGAGCTCTCCTGTGTGCCCAAACAGGGGTTTACCCCAACATATGGGGTATCAGTATACTCAGGACAAATTGGAAAACAACTTTTGGGGTCCAATTTCTCTTGCTACCCTTGGGAAAATAAAAATTTGGGGGGCTTAAAAAAACATTTTTGTGGGAAAAAAATTAATTTTTATTTTCACGACTCTGCATTATAAACTGTAGTGAAACACGTGGGGGTTCAAAGCTGTCAAAACACATCTAGATAAGTTCCTTAGGGGGCCTAGTTTCCAAAATGGTGTCACTTGTGGGGGGTTTCTACTGTTTAGGTGCATCAGGGGCTCTGCAAATGCATTGTGACCCCTGCAGACCAATCCATCTAAGTCTGCATTCCAAATGGCGCTCCTTCCCTTCCGAGCTCTGCAATGCACCCAAATGGTGGTTCCCCCCTACATATGGGGTATCAGCGTACTCAGGACAAATTGGACAACAATGTTTGTGGTCCAATTTCTCTTGTTACCCTAGGGAGAATAAAAATTTGGGGGGCTAAAAAAACATTTTTGTGGGAAAAAAAATTATTTTTTATCTTCACGACTCTGCGTTATAAACTGTAGTGAAACACTTGGGGGTTCAAAACTGTCAAAGCACATCTAGATAAGTTCCTTGGGGGGTCTAGTTTCCAAAATGGTGTCACTTCAGGGGTTTTTTACTGTTTAGGTGCATCAGGGGCTTTACAAATGCAATGTGACGCCTGCAGACCAATCCATCTAAGTCTGCATTCCAAATGGCGCTCCTTCCCTTCCGAGCTCTGCCATGTGCACAAACGGTGGTTTCCCCCACATATGGGGTATCAGCGTACTCAGGACAAATTGGATAACAACATTTGGGGTCGAATTTCTCCTGTTACACTTGGGAAAATACAAAACTGGGGGCTAAAAAATATTTTTTGTGAAAAAAATAATAATTTTTATTTTCTTGGCTCTGCATCATAAACTGTTTTGAAACACTTGGGGGTTCAAAGCTGTCAAAACACAGCTAGATAAGTTCTTTATGGGGTCTACTTTCCAAAATGGTGTCACTTGTGGGGGGTTTCAATGTTAAGGCACATCAGGGGCTCTCCAAACGCAACATGGCGTCCCATCTCAATTCCAGTCAATTTTGCATTGAAAAGTCAAACGGCGCTCCTTCCCTTCCGAGCTCTGCCATGCGCCCAACCAGTGGTTTACCCCAACATGTGGGGTATCGGCGTACTCAGAACAAATGGCTCAACAACTTTTGGGGTCCAATTTCTTCTCCTACCCTTAGGAAAATAAAACAAATTGTGAAAAAAAGTTAAATGTTCATTTTTTTTAAACATTCCAAAAATTCCTGTAAAACACCTGAAGGGTTAATAAACTTCTTGAATGTGGTTTTGAGCACCATGAGGGATGCAGTTTTTAGAATGGTGTCAAACTTGGTTATTTTCTATCATATATATTGTAAAAATGAGAAATTGCTGGTCAAATTTTAACCCTTATAACTCCCTAACAAAAAAAATTTTGGGTTCCAAAATTGTGCTGATGTTAAATAGACATGTGGGAAATGTTATTTATTAATTATTTTACATGACATATATTTGTGATTTAAGGGCATAAAAATTCAAATTTGGAAAATTGCAAAATTTTCAACATTTTTGCCAAATTTCCCTTTTTTTCACAAATAAACGCAAGTTATATAGAAGAAATTTTACAAGTATCATGAAGTACTATATGTCACGAGAAAACAGTGTCAGAATCCCCAAGATCCGTTGAAGCATTCCAGAGTTATAACCTCAGAAAGGGACAGTGGTCAGAATTGTAAAAATTGGCCCGGTCATTAACATGCAATCCACCCTTGGGGCTTAAGGAGTTAAGGGCATTAAAATTCACATTTTGAAAATTGCTAAATTTTCTACATTTTTGCCATATTTCTGTTTTTTTCACAAATAAATGCAAGTCATATTGAAGAAATGTTACCACTATCATGAAGTACAATATGTCACGAAAAAATAATATCAGAATCAGTGGGATCCATTAAAGAGTTATAACCACGTAAAATGACAGTGGTCAGATTTGTAAAAATTGGCTTGGTCATTAAGTACCACATTGGCTCTGTCACTAAGGAGTTAAGACAGCAAGCAATTTTTTTTCTTTTTTAAAGAGAACTCTCAATAATCTTGAAACTTAAAAATAACTCTTTAGCTCCCAAAGTGTGTGCATTAGTTAAAATAATTTTTCTCCCTCGCTGATTGCTCTAATAGTCAAATATCAAAGCCATACACACACCACCTGAATACAGTGGCCATTTTAAGGTCTTTGTTAGGGCTCTTTCCCAATTGCGATGAAATTGGACGAATGCAATCTGATTAAAAATTGGACTAATGTTATTCTATCACTGTGTGTTCATCTGTGGTTTTTTTTTCAGCTCGGATCGAATCACGATTGGACTGGAAAAAAAATGGCAGCATACTCCGAAAATACGGCAATTCAGCAGCCAAGTACATGTAAAATCACAGTTTGACCCAACAGGAAAGAATAGATAGATTACATACAGTTTATACACATAGAATAGATTGATATAAAGATGTCAGTGACATATGTATAGTGGGGCAAAAAAGTATTTAGTCAGTCAGCAATAGTGCAAGTTCCACCACTTAAAAAGATGAGAGGCGTCTGTAATTTACATCATAGGTAGACCTCAACTATGGGAGACAAACTGAGAAAAAAAAATCCAGAAAATCACATTGTCTGTTTTTTTAACATTTTATTTGCATATTATGGTGGAAAATAAGTATTTGGTCAGAAACAAACAATCAAGATTTCTGGCTCTCACAGACCTGTAACTTCTTCTTTAAGAGTCTCCTCTTTCCTCCACTCATTACCTGTAGTAATGGCACCTGTTTAAACTTGTTATCAGTATAAAAAGACACCTGTGCACACCCTCAAACAGTCTGACTCCAAACTCCACTATGATGAAGACCAAAGAGCTGTCAAAGGACACCAGAAACAAAATTGTAGCCCTGCACCAGGCTGGGAAGACTGAATCTGCAATAGCCAACCAGCTTGGAGTGAAGAAATCAAGAGTGGGAGCAATAATTAGAAAATGGAAGACATACAAGACCACTGATAATCTCCCTCGATCTGGGGCTCCACGCAAAATCAGAATGATCACAAGAACGGTGAGCAAAAATCCCAGAACCACGCGGGGGGACCTAGTGAATGAACTGCAGAGAGCTGGGACCAATGTAACAAGGCCTACCATAAGTAACACACTACGCCACCATGGACTCAGATCCTGCAGTGCCAGACGTGTCCCACTGCTTAAGCCAGTACATGTCTGGGCCCATCTGAAGTTTGCTAGAGAGCATTTGGATGATCCAGAGGAGTTTTGGGAGCATGTCCTATGGTCTGATGAAACCAAACTGGAACTGTTTGGTAGAAACACAACTTGTCGTGTTTGGAGGAAAAAGAATACTGAGTTGCATCCATCAAACACCATAACTACTGTAAAGCATGGTGGTGGAAACATCATGCTTTGGGGCTGTTTCTCTGCAAAGGGGCCAGGACGACTGATCCGGGTACATGAAAGAATAAATGGGGCCATGTATCGTGAGATTTTGAGTGCAAACCTCCTTCCATCAGCAAGGGCATTGAAGATGAAACGTGGCTGGGTCTTTCAACATGACAATGATCCAAAGCACACCGCCAGGGCAACGAAGGAGTGGCTTCGTAAGAAGCATTTCAAGGTCCTGGAGTGGCCTAGCCAGTCTCCAGATCTCAACCCTATAGAAAACCTTTGGAGGGAGTTGAAAGTCCGTGTTGCCAAGCGAAAAGCATGGAGGAATGGGCCAACATACCAACAACAGTGTGTGGGAACCTTGTGAAGACTTACAGAAATGTTTGACCTCTGTCATTGCCAAGAAAGGATATATTACAAAGTATTGAGATGAAATTTTGTTTCTGACCAAATACTTATTTTCCACCATAATATGCAAATAAAATTATAAAAAAACAGACAATGTGATTTTCTGGATTTTTTTTTCTCAGTTTGTCTCCCATAGTTGAGGTCTACCTATGATGTAAATTACAGACGCCTCTCATCTTTTTAAGTGGTGGAACTTGCACTATTGCTGACTGACTAAATACTTTTTTGCCCCACTGTATATCTAATAGATAGATAGATAGATAGATAGATAGATAGATAGATAGATAGATAGATAGATAGATAGATCGATAGATAGAATAAAAGCCGGCATTTCAGCAGCTGTGTACATTAAAATCACAGCAGGACCCAACAGGATAGAATAGATGGAGTACATAGCGTATATACATGTAGAATAGGTAGATATAAAGATGTCAATGACAAATACAATTGGTACAGTGTGTGCAGCTTACTGTATGCGTATTTAATTATTAAAAGATTATTTTTCTGAAAAAAATTGTGTAGGCTCCTGCATAATTTTCTTAACCAGAATAGGGAAAGCCGATGGCTGGAGGCAGATGTTTATAGCCTGGGAAGCGGGTAATAACCATGGAGCATCACAGGCTATTAACCCCTTTCTGGCATCGTTCATAAATGAACGCCGATGTTGGACACCCTCCCTTTGATTTGGGTTCCGGCGGTGAACCCACATATTTTCTGGCAGATGTCAGCTGTTTTGAACAGCTGACATATGCTGCTAACTGCCTCAGGAGGAATCGCAATCCTCCGGCGGCTTTTAACCCATTAAATGTCACTGTCAAACTGACAGTGGCATTTAATGCACGCTTCCAGAAAGTGCGCCGGAAATCCGCCCATCGGTGACCCCATCACGTGATCGCGTGTCACCGATGGGTTGGTATGACAACCAGAGGTCTCCTGCAGTGAGTAATTCTGCTACATACAAGTGATCTGATCATTGCCTGTATGCAACAGAGCTGATCGTATTATGGCAGCTTCTAGTCCCTCACGGAGACTACTGAAGCATGCCAAAAGTAAAAAAAAAAGTTTTAAAAAATCTAAAAAAAATAAAAAATATATAAAATTTCAAATCACCCCATTTTTGCCCCATTCAAAATAGACTTTTTGATCTCTTTTTATTCACTTTGTTGTGAGTTAGTATGATGAAAAATCAACATTTTGGGAATGTTTTTTATTATTTTTTTACGGCGTTCTCCAAACAGAATAAATAACATGCCAGTTTTATAGAGCGGGTCACTCCAGACTCGGCAATACCAATTATGTGTACTTTTTTTTCAGAGTGGCAATCAGGTGAGGGGGCAAGGAGCGCTGGTGCTTTCCACACGGAGGCACCTGTCAGCCATATCAGGGAAGACCATGAAGATGTTGATTCTGTGTTAGACTAAACCTAGGTGCCAGACAGGGTTGTGGAGGTGAAGTCATCAGAAAAGGAGGTGCTGGCATTGGAAATTCAGGAAATTCACTTCTAGCAAAGTAACCCACTCAGTCTCCATGCTTGGTCCACTTCCTGAAATTACTAGTGCAACTTTCCTGGCTGACCATTTCAATAGATCTTACATGACAAAATATGCTCTTCTAGCTTTGCAAAAAAAAAACAGGTTGCTGAAATTCAACGTGGGTTACTTTACAATCTGAACTTTCCAGTTAATGAAGAATCCATATCATTTACTGAAGCCTTTTGAAGCAGCGACAAATGTTGTGAGCATGGTCACATGTGGAATCATCAATGTAATCGTGCTAATATTTATCCTGGAAAAAACACTCACCAGCATGCAAGAGGGTATGAAGGAAGGATAACAATTTGCACCTGTTCAGTGTGTCCCTTTCTCTGTTGGGGACCATCAAGGCCCATGTTGCATGCTACAGGTTTTGGAGGAGGAGGAGGAGGACAATCATCAGCTGTTGGATGTGGAGGGAGACTTAGACTTAGTGCAGATGGGACATGAGGCAGTCAAAGTGAAAATGATGTTGTTAATTACAATGCTAGCAATGACAACCAATTGTGAAGCGGGGTGATGAGAATGGAACAACTTGTTGTACGGTTGTGCTGGTGAACATGGCAAGCTATACACTGTAATGCTTGTAGAAGGACAGGCGTGTTAACATGAGCAAAACTGATGAATATTGGATAGCCATGATTTAAGATCTTCATTTTAAAAGCTAAATAAGAGAATTGCTACATCTTCCAAAAGTTAGTCCAAATGGGATTATTACCAAGAGAAGCTCTTACCTGCTCTGCAAAGCTTTTGTCGAGAGAACGCTTGCCAACATCTTGACATGCCAGCAGACCCCTCTGCAATCCACACAGACACAATGTTCCCCCACCTGTGCCAGCAAATAAAAACCAAGGCAGCAGCAAAACCTTCATTATTTATGACATAATGGACCAGATTTTTTTTGCCATTATGACAACCTTACATACTTCAGCAAACACAGAGGCACCAGCTGAAAAGTTATGTTCAGTTGCACATAGACTGTGTCTTTCTTGGGCAGATACACTGAGCACCGATCCCATTGACTTCTGAATCAACAAATTGGACCAATGGCAACAACTGGCCCAGTTTGCTATGGGAGTACTGTCGTGTCCAGCCTCTTGTGTCATGTCAGAGAGGGTATTCAGTGTGAACATTGGACTTATACAAAAGCAGGCCAGGTTATCTACCTCGAATCTGGCATGGATGGGTGCAGACTTTCATGCACCAATGACTGATGCCAATGATTAAATAGTCCATGCCATCTGTCTGACTTACTGTCCAGTCACTGCCTTTTCCAATCTTGTGTTGCTGCTGCCAATGGTGCTGATAGATCTTACTCAGCCATACATTTCCTCCTTTAATTCATTTAATGTATACTATAGTGCTGCTGCTTCTGGGGCCGCCATTGCTGGCCATAAACTGCCTGTATCGCCTATATATCTTTACCCCATCCTAACTCTTTACCATACTGCTCTTGCTGCAGCTACTCCAGCCATACATCTCCTGGCTGCTCACTTATTAGAACCCGAGAAGTGGACCCTCTGGGTCATGACTTCAGAGCCCCCGAAGGTGAGTGGACCAGATGTGGCCACCCCCTGTACAGGGAGTGTTTGGGACAGGTCCAAGGAGGGTGAAGCCGCAACTGCCGGAGCCAAAGGGACGACAGATGATAGGACCAAAGATGGGTCAGAGGACAGGAAAGAGATGAAGACACTGAGGCAAACAGAACAGAAGAGACACGAGATGGGCAGAGACTGCTGAAACTATGTACTGACCGGTATGGAGAAGACACACGATAAATGGGGAATGACAGGAACACAGGACTGGCAGGGAGGCAGGAACACAGGATAGGCAGGGAAGAATGGCACACAGGACAGGCAGGGACTGGCTGAGACGGCAGGAACACAGGACAGGCAGGGATGACTGGCACATGGGACTGGCAAGGACGGCAGGAACACAGGACTGGCTGAGACGGCAGGAACACAGGACTGGCAGGGATGACTGGCACACAGGACTGGCAAGGATGGCAGGAACACAGGACTGGCTAAGACGGCAGGAACACAGGACTGGCAGGGATGACTGGCACACAGGACTGGCAAGGAAGGCAGAAGACGAGAATGAGACAAGAGCCTAGACAGGGTAAACACTAGTGGAGATTAAGAAGCTAAAGAGACGCCGGCTAGAAGCCAGCAAACACAATAGACGCACATGCGTCTTACCTGGATGGATGCATGAGAGAAATACCCGACAGGTGCCGCCATATTGAGGGCGAAGCCAGGCGGTCACGACCTCCCAGAAGACCATGCAGTGAGAGGAGCACATCTGCGCATGCACGGACCGCCGAAGGGACGAGCACCAGGGAATCCAGACGGAGAGGAGCGAGGAGGGGCGTCGGAAGCGCGCCGGCAGGAAAGGTAAGTATTAGGCGGCGTAACATTGCTCTGTTTAATAGTGCTAGATAGTGACAAGCGATCATGCTCGGATAAGGTGTTTATTTACTGTTTTTTTTACTTTGTGCCAGAGAAGGCCACCCTTTGTTTTACTTATGCTTAAGCAGGTTTATGAAGTTTTAATAAACCAGACTAGATGTTTTTTATGAAACCACTTCCCGTGTCTACCTCAACCACAGCTCAGTAAGTGCAAAACCCTACAATATATACATATTTATTTTACTCACTTATATAGCGCCATTAATTCCACAGTAATTCACAAACAATATCATCGCTGTCCAAATTGGGGCTCACAATCTACATTCCCTATCAGTATGTCTTTGGAGTGTGGGAGGAAACCGGAGAACCTGGAGGAAACCCACAGAAACACGGGGAGAACATACAAACTCCTTGCAGATGTTGTCCCTGGTGGGATATGAACCTAGGACCCGAGCACTGCAAGGCTGCAGTGTTAACCACCAGTATACAGGCAAAGATGCTTACCTGTTCAAGGCCTCCAACAATTGCACTAACCAGGGTGCAGCGGACCCACAGGATGCATTATGGTAAGCCCACTATATGGCGTCATTAATAGGCTTTGAGCCATATACTTTGCATTCCTGTGTGAACACGCCACATACAGACTATTTGTTTGCACAGGTGCACCAAGCGGCCAATTCCTCATTGTAGGGTGGCTGCATTATCGGTATTATTGCACCTGTGTATTTGCCATCTTAACTTGGGTCCGCTGCACCCTGGTTAGTGCAATTCTTGGAGGCCTTGAACAGGTAAGCATCTTTGCCTGTATACTGGTGTTTTTTTTGTTTAGAATAGTGGAGGTCTTTCCTCTTATGGTGCTTTTGCAGTGTTAACCACTAAGCCACCATGCTGCCCATATTATACAGTACAGAGCAAAAGTTTGGACACACCTTCTCATTTAAAGATTTTTCTGTATTTTCATGACTATGAAAATTGTACATTCACACTGAAGGCATCAAAACTATGAATTAACACATGTGGAATTATATACTTAAGAAAAAAAGTGTGAAACAGCTGAAATTATGTCTTATATTCTAGGTTCTTCAAAGAAGCCACCTTTTGCTATGATGACTGCTTTGCACACTCTTGGCATTCTCTTGATGAGCTTCAAGAGGTAGTCACCGGGAATGGTTTTCACTTCACAGGTGTGCCCTGTCAGGTTTAGTAAGTGGGATGTCTTGCCTTATAAATGGGGTTGGGACCATCAGTTGTGTTGTGTACAAGTCTGGTGGATACACAGCTGAAATGAAGGTCAGTCAGTCTGAAAAATTGGGAAACTTTGAAATTGTCCCCAATTGCAGTGGCAAAAACCATCAAGCGCTACAAAGAAACTGGCTCACATGAGGACTGCCCAGGAAAGGAAGACCAAGAGTCACCTCTGCTTCTGAGGATAAGTTTATCTGAGTCACCAGCCTCAGAAATCACAGGTTAACATCAGCTCAGATAAGAAATCAGGTCAATGCCACACAGAGTTCTAGCAGCAGACACATCTCTACAACAACTGTTAAGAGGAGACTTTGTGCATCAGCCCTTCATGGTAAAATAGCTGCTAGGAAACCACTGCTTAGGACAGGCAACAGAAGAGACTTGTTTGGGCTAAAGAACACAAGGAATGGACATTAGACCAGTGGAAATCTGTGCTTTCGTCTGATGAGTCCAAATTTGAGATCTTTGGTTCCAACCACTGTGTCTTTGTGCAATGCAGAAAAGGTGAACGGATGGACTCTACATGCCTAGTTCCCACCGTGAAGCATGGAGAAGGAGGTGTGATGGTGTGGGGGTGCTTTGCTGGTGACACTGTTGGGGATTTATTCAAAATTGAAGGCATACTGAACCAGCATTGCTACCACAGCATCTTGCAGCGGCATGCTATTCCATCCAGTTTGCGTATAGTTGGACCATCATTTTTTTTTCAACAGGACAATGAACCCAAACACACCTCCAGGCTGTGCAAGGGCTTTTTGACCAAGAAGGAGAGTGATGAGGTGCTACGCCAGATGACCTGGCCTCCACAGTCACCAGACCTTAACCCAATCAAGATGGTTTGGGGTGAGTTGGACCGCAGAGTTAAGGCAAAAGGGCCAAAAAGTGCTAAGCATCTCTGGGAACGCCTTCCAGATTGTTGGAAGACCATTCCCAGTGACTACCTCTTGAAGCTCATCAAGAGAATGCCAAGAGTATGCAAAGCAGTCATCAAAGCAAAAGGTGGCTACTTTGAAGAACCTAGAATATAAGACATAATATCAGTTGTTTCACACTTCTTTGTTAAGTATATAATTCCACATGTGTTAATTCATAGTTTTGATGCCTTCAGTGTAGTCATGAAAATACAGAAAAATCTTTAAATGAGAAGGTGTGTCCAAACGTTTGGCCTGTACTGTATATGTACACATATTATATATAGAATATATTTCTCCTATTTAAATGAAAACACTCCACTATTGCACCAAAACTTAAATGTGTGTGACTAATATTTTTTATTCAGTATTTTGAACACATTTTATCTGTGCTCATAATATCTGTTTGACCCCAGACTAAGGATACATTCACGTGCAGTAAATTTGTAGGGGAACGTCAGTTCCAATTAGGTGAGTGGGGTTATTTTGGTGACAAGCATGCACATTGCTATAAACCTCCTCTTAGCTAATGGGTACAGATGCAGAAATTTCTGCAACAAAACTTTGTGAATATACCCTTAAATCTTTTCAAGTGTAAAATTACAAATTTCTTTCATTAGCCAATAAAAAAGAAAAACAAGAACAGCTTATGACTACAGTCAATTCACATGACACTAAGGAGCTTATAAACTGGTTCACATTACAGTCTCTTGGCACTTATAAAAACCTGTCGCTATATTCCAACTGAACAAAGAACGAAAATGTCCAAATGTAGCATTTATTTATATAATAGAAAACGTAACAATATCAATAAGCAAGTCAACAATTAGAGATCCAATAGAAATGTAATTTATTAGAGTTACAGTATATAGCAAATATAAATATATCTTCTGTGCGTAACTAATTTTAGTTTTGATGTTTTTTTAATCTGTGCAATAGATCAGTATTTTTTTTATTAACAATACATTATAACAAAGTATAACAAGCACAAAGGCTCTGATCATACAGTGTGCTGTATTAAAAATATTACTCAGGACCTGTGCAAAAGCACAGAGACATGACATGTAACAATGGGATGCATGTACCACAGATTAAAATTGATGTATATAGCATGTCATAAACAGTCTCATGTGATGTATATAGCATTATCGGTAAATCATAAGTAATGTATACAGCAGTCTCAGTGTATCCTATGTGAAATAGATACAGCAGTCTCAGTGAATCCTTTTGTAATGATAGTGTAGCAACTCACTAGGGAAAATAGGTAACACACTAAAATCTGCAACTGACCCTGCTGGTTCCTGTACAGACTAGAGATCCTAACTCTGCAGTCCCTAGTGGTTACTGCATGAGATAAGATAGACTTAACCACATAGTAGATGATGACAGTGTGGACCTATGATGCTTAAAAGGCCATTGAGCACTTCACGTTCTTCCTAACGTACCGGATGACAGAGCAGAGTGCAGAGTATCTACAGAAGGAAAAGTTTGTTGAAATAAAAAGCGATTCCAGTTCCAACAATCACATTAGGGTTTAGTTAACTAAATGTTTGATCAAATAGAGCCGGCTAAATTTTAAACTAATATTTTAAAATGCCCTCAGATGATGTTAAAAATATCCAAACGGCTCTTGTAACTAGAGATGAGCAAATATATTTCTAAAACAATCCCCAATGAACTCACTTCACCTTTCTCGTGCTTACGTCACATAGGTGAAGCGAGTTCATTGGCAGTGATCTCGCAGGATCTGTCTAACACCACCGCGATCAGGAGAAATTTCTCACACTCGTGGTGCCCTCAGACAGGGAATAGAAATTTACAGGCAGGCAGAGCACATGGTGCTCAGTGTCTACTGGACAACAGGCTACATGATCGCATCATGCAACTATGCAGCCTGCCATCTAGATGCAGCAGAGCTAAACAAATGGATTAAAAGCATCTCTGCTGAAAGGTGAGGAATATTGCTGTTTATTTTTATTACTTCTTTTGCAGATAACGAGCATCGGGGGAATGGGCGAGGTCGTAATGATGGTTTAACCCCTTAGTGACAGAGCCAATTTGGTACTTAATGACCGAGCCAATTTTTACAATTCTGACCACTGTCACTTTATGAGTTTATAACTCTGGAACGCTTTAATAGATCCCGCTGATTCTGAGATTGTTTTTCATGACATATTGTACTTCATGTTAGTGGTAACATTTCTTCGATATTACTTGCGATTATTTATGAAAAAAACGGAAATATGCGAAAATGTTTAAAATTTTGCAATTTTCAAACTTTGTATTTTTATGCCCTTAACCCCTTCCCGACCCATGACGCCACGTAGGCGTCATGAAAGTCGGTGCCAATCCGACCCATGACGCCTATGTGGCGTCATGGAAAGATCGCGTCCCTGCAGGTCGGGTGAAAGGGTTAACTCCCATTTCACCCGATCTGCAGGGACAGGGGGAGTGGTAGTTTAGCCCAGGGGGGGTGGCTTCACCCCCTCGTGGCTACAATCGCTCTGATTGGCTGTTGAAAGTGAAACTGCCAATCAGAGCGATTTGTAATATTTCACCCATTATAACGGGTGAAATATTACAATCCAGCCATGGCCGATGCTGCAATATCATCGGCCATGGCTGGAAATACTAGTGTGCCCCCACCCCACCCCACCGATCGCCCCCCCAGCCCCCCGATCTGGCCGGTACACTGCTCCGGCTCCCCTCGTCCAGTGCTCCGCTCCCCCCCGTGCTCTTGTCCGCTCCCCCCGTGCTCCAATCACCCCCCCGTGCTCCAATCACCCCCCCCTGCACTCCGATCCACCCCCCCCGTGCTCCGTTCCACCCCCCCGTGCTTCGTTCCAGCCCCCCGTGCTCCGTTCCAGCCCCCCCGTGCTCCGTTCCACGCCTGCCGCGCTCCGATTCCCCCCCCGTGCTCCGATCCCCCCCCCGTGGTCACCCCCCACCCCATCATACTTACCGATCCTGCCGGGGTCCCGTCCGTCTTCTCCCTGGGCGCCGCCATCTTCCAAAATGGCGGGCGCATGCGCAGTACGCTCGCCGAATCTGCCGGCCGGCAGATTCGTTCCAAAGTGCATTTTGATCACTGAGATAGATTATATCTCAGTGATCAAAATAAAAAAAATAATAAATGACCCCCCCCCCTTTGTCACCCCCATAGGTAGGGACAATAAAAAAATAAAGAAATTTTTTTTTTCCACTAATGTTAGAATAGGGTTAGGGTTAGGGGTAAGGTTAGGGGTAGGGTTAGGGGTAGGGTTAGGGTTAGGGGTAGGGTTAGGGTTAGGGTTAGGGGTAGGGTTAGGTTAGGGGTAGGGTTAGGGCTAGGGTTAGGGCTAGGGTTAGGGATAGGGTTAGGGTTAGGGCTAGGGTTAGGGTTTCGGTATGTGCACACGTATTCTGGTCCTCTGCGGATTTTTCCACTGCGGATTTGATAAATCCGCAGTGCTAAACCGCTGCGGATTTATGGCGGATTTACCGCGTTTTTTCTGCACATTTCACTGCGGTTTTACAATTGCGATTTTCTATTGGAGCAGTTGTAAAACCGCTGCGGAATCCGCACAAAGAAGTGACATGCTGCGGAATGTAAACTGCTGCGTTTCCGTGCAGTTTTTCCGCAGCATGTGTGCAGCGATTTTTGTTTCCCGTAGGTTTACATTGAACTGTAAGCTCATGGGAAACTGCTGCTTTTCCGCAGCATGTGCATATACCTTTAGAATTAGGCCATGTGCACACGGTGCGGATTTGGCTGCGGATTGGCCGCTGCGGATTCGCAGCAGTGTTCCATCAGGTGTACAGTACCATGTAAACAAAAGAAAAACCAAATCCGCTGTGCCCATGGTGCGGAAAATACCGCGCGGAAACGCTGCGTTGTATTTTCCGCAGCATGTCAATTCTTTGTGCGGATTCCGCAGCGTTTTACACCTGTTCCTCAATAGGAATCCGCAGGTGAAATCCGCACAAAAAACACTGGAAATCCGCGGAAAAATCCGCAGGTAAAACGCAGTGCCTTTTACCCGCGGATTTTTCAAAAATGGTGCGGAAATATCTCACACGAATCCGCAACGTGGGCACATAGCCTTAGGGTTAGGGTTGGAATTAGGGTTGTGATTAGGGTTGTGATTAGGGTTATGGCTACAGTTGGGATTAGGGTTAGGGGTGTGGGGGGGTTAGTGTTGGAGGTAGAATTGAGGGGTTACCACTGTTTAGGCACATCAGGGGTCTCCAAACGCAACATGGCGCCACCATTGATTCCAGCCAATCTCGTATTCAAAAAGTCAAATGGTGCTCCCTCACTTCTGAGCCCTGACGTGTGCCCAAACAGTGGTTTACCCCCACATATGGGGTACCAGCATACTCAGGATAAACTGCGCAACAATTACTGGGGTCCAATTTCTCCTGTTACCCTTGTGAATCTAAAAAAATGCTTGCTAAAACAAAATTTTTGAGGAAAGAAAAATGATTTTTTATTTTGACGGCTCTGCGTTGTAAACGTCTGTGAAGCACTTGGGGGTTCAAAGTGCTCACCACATATCTAGATAAGTTCCTTGGGGGGTCTAGTTTCTAAAATGGGGTCACTTGTGGGGGGTTTCTGCTGTTTAGGCACACCAGGGGCTCTGCAAACGCAATGTGACGCCCGCAGACCATTCCATCAAAGTCTGCATTTCAAAAGTCACTACTTCCCTTCTGAGCCCCGACGTGTGCCCAAACAGTGGTTTACCCCCACACATGGGGTATCAGCGTACTCAGGAGAAACTGGACAACATCTTTTGGGGTCCAATTTCTCCTGTAACCCTTGGGAAAATAAAAAATTCTGGGCTAAATAATTATTTTTGAGGAAAGAAAACGTATTTATTATTTTCACGGCTCTGCATTATAAACTTCTATGAAGCACTTGGGGGTTCAAAGTGCTCACCACACATCTAGATAAGTTCCTTTCGGGGTCTAGTTTCCAAAATGGGGTCACTTGTGGGGGGTTTCTACTGTTTAGGCACATCAGGGGCTCTGCAAACGCAACGTGACGCCCGAAGAGCATTCCATCAAAGTCTGCATTTCAAAACGTCACTACTTCAATTCCGAGCCCCGGCATGTGCCCAAACAGTAGTTTACCCCCACATATGGGGTATCACCGAACTCAGGAGAAACTGGACAACAAATATTGGGGTCAAATTTCTCCTGTTACCCTTGGGAAAATTAAAAAATTCTGGGCTAAATAATTATTTTTGAGGAAAGAAAACGTATTTATTATTTTCACGGCTCTGCATTATAAACTTCTATGAAGCACTTGGGGGTTCAAAGTGCTCACCACACATCTAGATAAGTTCCTTTCGGGGTCTAGTTTCCAAAATGGGGTCACTTGTGGGGGGTTTCTACTGTTAAGCCACATCAGGGGCTCTGCAAACACAACGTGACGCCCACAGAGCATTCCATCAAAGTCTGCATTTCAAAACGTCACTACTTCCCTTCTGAGCCCCGACGTGTGCCCAAACAGTGGTTTACCCCCACACATGGGGTATCAGCGTACTCAGGAAAAACTGGACAACAACTTTTGGGGTCCAATTTCTCCTGTAACCCTTGGGAAAATAAAAAATTCTGGACTAAATAATTATTTTTGAGGAAAGAAAACGTATTTATTATTTTCACGGCTCTGCATTATAAACTTCTATGAAGCACTTGGGGGTTCAAAGTGCTCACCACACATCTAGATAAGTTCCTTTGGGGGTCTAGTTTCCAAAATGGGGTCACTTGTGGGGGGTTTCTACTGTTAAGCCACATCAGGGGCTCTGCAAACGCAACGTGACGCCCACAGAGCATTCCATCAAAGTCTGCATTTCAAAACGTCACTACTTCACTTCCGAGCCCCGGCATGTGCCCAAACACTGATTTACCCCCACATATGGGGTATCAGCGTACTCAGGAGAAACTGGACAACAACTTTTGGGGTCAAATTTCTCCTGTTACCCTTGGGAAAATAAAAAATTGCAGGCTAAAAGATCATTTTTGAGAAAATAATTATTTTTTTTATTTTCATGGCTCTGCGTTATAAACTTCTGTGAAGCACTTGGGGGTTCAAAGTCCTCACCACACATCTAGATTAGTTCCTTTGGGGGTCTAGTTTCCAAAATGGGGTCATTTCTGGGGGATCTCCAATGTTTAGGCACACAGGGGCTCTCCAAACGTGACATGGTGTCCGCTAATGATTGGAGCTAATTTTCCATTTAAAAAGCCAAATGGCGTGCCATCCCTTCCGAGCCCTGCCGTGCGCCCAAACAGTGGTTTACCCCCACATATGGGGTATCCGCCTACTCAGGACAAACTGGACAACAATATTTGGGGTCCAATTTCTCCTATTATCCTTGGCAAAATAGGAAATTCCAGGCTAAAAAATCATTTTTGAGGAAAGAAAAATTATTTTTTATTTTCATGGCTCTGCATTATAAACTTCTGTGAAGCACCTGGGGGTTTAAAGTGCTCAATATGCATTTAGATAAGTTCCTTGGGGGGTCTAGTTTCCAAAATGGGGTCACTTGTGGGGGAGCTCCAATGTTTAGGCACACAGGGGCTCTCCAAACGCGACATGGTGTCCGCTAACAATTGGACCTAATTTTCCATTCAAAAAGTCAAATGGCGCGCCTTCCCTTCCGAGCCCTGCCGAGTGCCCAAACAGTGGTTTACCCCCTCATATGAGGTATCGGCGTACTCGGGAGAAATTACCCAACAAATTTTATGATCCATTTTATCCTACTGCTCATGTCAAAATGAAAAAATTGAGGCGAAAAGAATTTTTTTGTGAAAAAAAAGTACTTTTTCATTTTTACAGATCAATTTGTGAAGCACCTGAGGGTTTAAAGTGCTCACTAGGCATCTAAATAAGTTCCTTGGGGGGTCTAGTTTCCAAAATGGGGTCACTTGTGGGGGAGCGCCAATGTTTAGGCACACAGGAGCTATCCAAACGCGACATGGTGTCCGCTAACGATGGAAATAATTTTTCATTCAAAAAGTCAAATGGCGCTCCTTCCCTTCCGAGCCTTACCATGTGCCCAAACAGTGGTTTACCCCCACATGTGAGGTATTGGTGTACTCAGGAGAAATTCCCCAACACATTTTAGGATCCATTTTATCCTGTTGCCCATGTGAAAATGAAAAAATTGAGGCTAAAAGAATTTTTTTGTGAAAAAAAAGTACTTTTTCATTTTTACGGATCAATTTGTGAAGCACCTGGGGGTTCAAAGTGCTCACTATGCATCTAGATAAGTTCCTTGGGGCGTCTTGTTTCTAAAATGGGGTCACTTGTGGGGGAGCTCCAATTTTTAGGCACACGGGGGCTCTCCAAACGTGACATGGTGTCCGCTAAAGAGTGGAGCCAATTTTTGATTCAAAAAGTCAAATGGCGCTCCTTCCCTTCCAAGCCCTGCGTGTGCCCAAACAGTGGTTTACCCCCACATATGAGGCATCAGCGTACTCAGGACAAATTGGACAACAACTTTCGTGGTTCAGTTTCTCCTTTCACCATTGGGAAAATAAAAAAATTGTTGCTAAAAGATAATTTTTGTGACTAAAAAGTTAAATGTTCATTTTTTCCTTCCATGTTGCTTCTGCTGCTGTGAAGCACCTGAAGGGTTAATAAACTTCTTGAATGTGGTTTTGAGTACCTTGAGGGGTGCAGTTTTTAGAATGGTGTCACTTTTGGGTATTTTCAGCCATATAGACCCCTCAAACTGACTTTAAATGTGAGGTGGTCCCTAAAAAAAATGGTTTTGTAAATTTCATTGTAAAAATGAGAAATCGCTGGTCAAATTTTAACCCTTATAACTTCCTAACAAAAAAAAATTTTGTTTCCAAAATTGTGCTGATGTAAAGTAAACATGTGGGAAATGTTATTTATTAACTATTTTGTGTCACATATCTCTCTGGTTTAACAGAATAAAAATTAAAAATGTGAAAATTGCGAAATTTTCAAAATTTTCGCCAAATTTCCGTTTTTATCACAAATAAACGCATAATTTATTGACCTAAATTTACCACTAACATGAAGCCCAATATGTCACGAAAAAACAATCTCAGAACCGCTAGGAACCGTTGAAGCGTTCCTGAGTTATTACCTCATAAAGGGACACTGGTCAGAATTGCAAAAAACGGCAAGGTCTTTAAGGTCAAAATAGGCTGGGTCATGAAGGGGTTAAATCAGAGAGATATGTAATGAAAAATAGTTAATAAATAACATTTCCCACATGTCTCCTTTACATCAGCAAAATTTTGGTAACAATTTTTTTTTTTGCTAGGGAGTTATAAGGTTTAAAAGTTGACCAGCAATTTCTCATTTTTACAACACCATTTTTTTTCAGGGATCACATCTCATTTGAAGTCATTTTGAGGGGTCTATATGATAGAAAATAACCAAGTGTGACACCATTCTTAAAACTGCACCCCTCAAGGTTCTCAAAACCACATTCAAGAAGTTTATTAACCCTTTACGTGCTTCACAGGAACTGAAACAATGTGGAAGGAAAAAATGAACATTTAACTTTTTTTGCAAACATTTTAATTCAGAACCTTTTTTTTATTTTCACAAGTGTAAAAACAGAAATGTAACCCTAAATTTTGTTGTGCAATTTCTCCTGAATACGCTGATACCCCATATGTGGGGGTAAACCACTGTTTGGGCGCATGACAGAGCTTGGAAGTGAAGGAGCGCCGTTTTACTTTTTCAATGTAAAATTGCCTGGAATTGAGATCGGACGCCATGTCGCGTTTGGAGAGCCCCTGATGTGCCTAAACATTGGAAACCCCCCACAAGTGACAACATTTTGGAAACTAGACCCCTTAAGGAACTTATCTAGATGTATAATGAGCACTTTGAACCCCCAAGTGCCTCACAGAAGTTTATAACAAAGTGCCGTGAAATTAAAAATCACATTTTTTCTACAAAAATGATCTTTTTGCCCCAAAATTTTTATTTTCACAAGGGTAACAGGAGAAATTAGACCACAAAAGTTGTTGTACAATTTCTCCTGAGTACGTCGATACCCAATATGTGGGGGTAAACCACTGTTTGGGCACACCGCAGAGCTTGGAAGAGAAGGAGTGCCGTTTTACTTTTTCAATGTAGAATTGGCTGGAATAACAGTAAAAGTGATCTGTCACTTTACTGTGATGTCCCCCCTTGGGCAAAGTAAAAAAGTAAAACAAATATTTACATGTGTAAAAAAAAAATTAAAAAAACTCCTAAATAAAGAAAAAATATATATATTGTTCCAATAAATACATTTCTTTATTTAATAAAAAAAGCAATAAAAGTACACATATTTAGTATCGCCGCGACCGTAACGACCCGACCTATAAAACTGTCCCACTAGTTAACCCCTTCAGTGAACACCGTAAAAAAAGATAAACAAGCAAAAAATGACGCTTTATTATCATACCACCAAAATACGGATATAAATAACCATGGTACCACTGAAAACGTCATCTAGTCCCGCAAAAAACGCGCCACCACACAACATCATCAACGAAAAAATAAAAAAGTTAGGCTGTGTGTCCACGTTCAGGAAACGCTGCGTGTTTGACGCTGCATAGAGATGCAGATGTTACAGCATGGTGGAGGGGATTTAATGAAATCCCGTCTCCACAATGCGTGGTAACACGCATCCGGCGGCCCTGCGACACTGGACATGCGGCGCGTCTTTTAAGATCGCAGCATGTCCGTATACCTTGCGGCGCCGCTGCGCCGCCGCAAGGTAAAACACAGGGCCCTATGTGTGGGGTGCAATGATTCCGGATGTGTGCAATGAACACATTTGGCATCATCGCATCCCCACAAGGGGGTGGAGCTTTTGGCGGAGCTAGTTCGCCGCTCCGTCAAACCGCCGGCCATCCTGAAGGTGGACCCTTATAGTCCTCAGAATAAAGTGATGCAAAAACAATTATTTTTTCTATAAAATAGTTTTTATCGTATAAAAGCGCCAAAACATAAAAAATGATATAAATGAGGTATCGCTGTAATCGTACTGACCCGAAGAATAAAACTGCTTTATTAATTTTACCAAACGTGGAACGGTATAACCGCCCCTCAAAAGAAATTCATGAATGGCTAGTTTTTGTTCATTCTACCTCACAAAAATCGGAATAAAAAGCGATCAAAAAATGTCACGTGCCCGAAAATGGTACCAATAAAAATGTCAACTTGTCCCGCAAAAAACAAGACCTCATATGACTCTGTGAACCAAAATATGGAAAAATTATAGCTCTCAAAATGTGGAGATGCAAAAACTATTTTTTGCAATAAAAATCGTCTTTTAGTGTGTGACGGCTGCCAATCAAAAATCCAGCAAAAAAAAACCACTATAAAAGTGAATAAAAACCCCCTTCAACACCCCCTTAGTTAGGGAAAAATAAAAACATTTAAAAAAAATATTTATCTCCATTTTCCAATTAGGGTTAGGGTTGGGGCTAAAGTTAGGGTTGGGGCTTAAGTTAGGGTTAGGGTTGGGGCTAAAGTTAGGGTTAGGGTTGGTGCTAAAATTAGGGTTGGGGTTAGGGTTGGGGTTAGGGCTAAAGTTAGGGTTCGAGTTGGGGCTAAAGTTAGGGTTAGGGTGGGGCTAAAGTTAGGGCTAGGGTTGGGGCTAAAGTTAGGGTTTGGATTACATTTACAGTTGGGATTAGGGTTGGGATTAGAGTTAGGGGTTTGGTTAGGGTTATGGTTGGGATTAGGGTTAGGGGTGTGTTTGGGTTAGGGTTTCAATTGGGGGGTTTCCACTGTTTAGGCACATCAGGGGCTCTCCAAACGCGACATGGCATCCGATCTCAATTCCAGCTAATTCTGCATTGAAAAAGTAAAAAGGTGCTCCTTCCCTTCCGAGCTCTCCCGTGTGCCCAAACAGTGGTTTACCCCAACATATGGGGTATCAGCGTACTCTGGACAAATTGGACAGCAACTTTTGAGGTCCAATTTCTCCTGTTACCCTTGGGAAAATACAAAACCGGGGGCTAAAAAAGAATTTTTGTGGAAAAAAAAAGAAATTATTTTTTATTTTTACGGCTATGCATTATAAACTGTAGTGAAACACTTGGGGGTTCAAAGTTTTAACAACACATTTAGATATGTTCCTTGGGGGGTCTAGTTTCCAATATGGGGTCACTTGTGGGGAGTTTCTACTGTTTAGGTACATCACGTGACGCCTGCAGACTAATCCATCTTAGTCTGCATTCCAAACATCATGCCTTTCCTTCCGAGCTCTGCCATGTGCCCAAACGGTGGTTCCCTCCACATATGGGGTGTTAGTGTACTCAGGACAAATTGTACAACAACTTTTGGGGTCCAATTTCTCCTGTTACCCTTGGGAAAATACAAAACTGGGGGCTAAAAAATAATTTTTGTGTAAAAATTTTTTTTCATTTTCACAGCTCTGCGTTATAAACTGTAGTGAAACACTTGGAGGTTCAAAGTTTTCACAACACATCTAAATAAGCTCCTTAGGGGGTCTTCTTTCCAAAATGGTGTCACATGTGGGGGGTTTCAATGTTTAGGCACATCAGGGGCTCTCCAAGCACGACATGGCGTCCCATCTCAATTCCAGTCAATTTTGCAATGAAAAGTCAAATCGCACACTCCTTCCCTTCCGAGCTTTGCCATGCGCCCAAACAGTGGTTTACCCCCACATATGGGGTATCAGCGTACTCAGGACAAATTGTACAACAACTTTTGAGGTCCAGTTTCTTCTGTTACCCTTGGGAAAATAAAAAATGGGGGCAAATAGATCATTTTTGTGAAAAAATATGATTTTTTATTTTTACGGCTCTACATTATAAACTTCTGTGAAGCACTTGGTAGGCCAAAGTGATCACCACACATCTAGATAAGTTCCTTAGGGGATCTACTTTCCAAAATGGTGTCACTTGTGGGGGGTTTCAATGTTTAGGCACATTAGGGGCTCTCCAAACACAACATGGCATCCCATCTCAATTCCAGTCAATTTTGCATTGAAAAGTCAAATGGCGCTCCTTCTCTTCCGAGCTCTGCCATGCGCCCAGTGGTTTACCCCCACATATGGGGTATCAGCGTACTCAGTACAAGTTGGACACCAACTTTTGGGTCCAATTTCTCCTGTTACCCTCGGTAAAATAAAACAAATTGGAGCTGAAGTAAATTTTTTGTGACAAAATGCGCCTGCGCAAGGCAGAAGAGCAGAGCGCAGGCGCCGGAATTCACACAATAACAGCGCTGAGGGGGCGGCGAAAATCTACACAAGAGATGACTGACGGCAGTTGGGCGCTTCTAAGAGGAGGCTTCAGTCCCGCCTCCATGGACAAAGATAGGTATTTCAGCAGAATTATAAATACATTTATTGTGGGAATAACAGAAACAAAAACTAAAAGAGCCACCTTGTTAGAATGCAGCATTACTGCTGCACAAGGTGGTTCTTGTAGTTTATAACGGCTGGAGGGGGGTGACAGTGGCCCTTTAAAGCTTATCAAGTGTCAATGCGGATAGAAGAAAGATGTGGAAAATCCGAGCTCCTGCAGGGGAGGGAATTACATTCAGGGAGTGCTCACTCTGGACACATAGGTACTATCAATCAACATAATGGGAGGTTTGCGGCATAGTGACTGAGCGGGAACGGTGACCTGAGCCCTGGGCCACATCAAGGCACAATGAAGCCCCCCACTTACATAAGAAATTAAATCTTCTTCTGTAAGGCAGGTAAAAACTAAACTAAAGGGAAGATTTTTATAGGGGCTTAACCCTTATACGACTGTATTTGCAGCTTATATCGAGTCTTGGAGATGACAGACTCTCTTCAATATGCAAGACTCAAGCAACCCCTTTCATATGCATTCATTAAAGCATTACCATATATAATCAAGTCCACCAAGTGATCTGCTCATGAAAGCTGCTTCCATTTCACTTGCAGGATTGCCAACCGTCCAGTAATTTCTGGACAGTCCATTAAAATAACGCAGTTTTCTGTTCTGTCCATAAACAATGTAAGGCGTCCGTAATTCTTTTGAAGCTGAAGAAACTTCTACCCATATTTTTACTGTCATTTATAATTTGTCAGGTTACAGTGAGCGCAGTTGATGTCTCACGTCAGAATTCTGGGCTGTAGACATGGATCACTTATCTTAAAGACTTATTACGGTTTTCCAAAGTGTCTATAAAAAAAATCTTGTCTGTCTGTGATTCTTTTATAAGCCGTCCAGGAAAAATGAAAGGTCAAGTTGGCAGCCCTGTTCACTTGGTGTAAAAAATCCTATTTTCTCATGTGAAGAGGCACAGCATTGCAGACTGATGATAGGATGTAACGGGTGCTATATCAGATCCACCAATAGCTAGGAGGGACTGTATCCCCCAATGTGTTCTGCGTTTAGCTAGGAAGTTAATTCTGCAGTAGTGTAAAGGTCAAGAGCAGACATGGGAAAGAAATTCTTCATTCTGTTTTTTATAGACTTGTGGGTTGAACAGTTGGACATTTCCTTATTCTATAAAACCTTTCCCAATCCGCTCCCTGTTTCTAACCCCTTCTGCACATCTGTAGTAGTTGACATTTAAGCAGCTAGTTGGCAGACGTTACTAAAACACTCTTTTTTAATTACACAGCTTAATAATGGTTACAGTGTTTTGAAGACGTCTTCCTGAATATCACTAAGTCAGAGAGAAGACAAGGAGCTTGATGCATCTCTTGCTCAGCTGTGGCTCAGAGGATTCAGGTTAGTTGTAGCTTTGCTATTGCTCCATGCAGGGCACGTTGATGGCGCAGGCTGACAGGTGACTGCATACGACAGCTGGCATCCTGTATGGTGCCCTAATATGCATTATCTTATTTTTTATCATAGCACTGAATCATGTCAGTTATTTTGTGTACAGTGAGGTTATATTTCCAAAATAACAGGCTTACAAAGGCGTCAAAGAACTCAAGCATATCCATCATTGCTCTCAGGTGAAGAATTGGTACGTTTGCTCAATATCCAGGTAACTTCTACAGGTGAAAAACACCAACTTGTCATTGGGAATATAAACCTCTATAGTGCATATTGTTAAAGCAGCACTTTTTTGCCTGTAAAGAGATTCTTGAATGTGCCTTATTTTTATCGAATTCAGTTAAAGTGCTATTTCTGGCCTGTCTGGCATGCTGATTCCTTATTTATCTGTGATATGATTACCCTATTCCAGACTACATTTACCATGATGCCTATGGATTTGCAGTGGGGACAGCGGCTCATTACACCAAACTTGTTCAGCTTTGAGTCCTGCATAGTGGCAGCCAGTGATAAACCAGTGACATAGCAATGCTGTCCTCTAACCCCCACTGCGGAGTCTCAGTGAATTCGGTGTGATGCAACTTCATACAAAAAGAGTTTTAGTGTATTCTAGGTGATGCAGCTTTAGCCAGTCTCCCCTGCCTTCTGCTTGGGATTGGTTTCTCCCTATTAGCTCTTACAAGCAGAAGACGAGGGAGAGCTGTATGAAGGTATATCCCATAAAAAAAACTAGTGATTCTGCATACAGCATATTATTTCTACAATGCAATGAAAAAGATTATAGAGTACTTCCAAATTCTCCAGATAATAAACCATTTACAAAAATTTTTGTGTGCAAATCATTAAAGTGAATTTGTCAGTAAATTATATAACCATAGTTAAAGAGTTACCACAAGAATTGCAAATTATCCTCTATTTATAAGACAGGGATAACTTACTCTTACTGGTGGTCCAACTGCTAGGATCATCAATAGTGATGAGCGAGTGTGCTCGTTACTCAACATTTTCGAGCATGCTCGGGTGTTCTCTGAGTATTTTGGGCGTGCTCGGAGATTATGTTTGAGCCGAGGCAGCGGCATTATTTGCAGCTGCTGGACAGCCTAAATACATGTGGGGATTGCCTGATTGTCTAGCAGCCACAAATCATGCAGCTGCAGCGACTCAAACATAATCTCCGAACATGCCAAAAATACTCAGAGAACATCCAAGCATGCTCAGAAATCAATAGTGATGAGCAAGTGTGCTCGTTACTCGAGTTTTCCAAGCATGCTCGGGTGTTCTCTGACTATTTTGGGCTTGCTAGATTATATGTTTTTGTCTCCGCAGCTGCATGATTTGCATCTGCTAGACAGCCTGAATACATGTAAGAATTGCCTGTTGTTAGGGAATCCCCAAATGTATTCTGGCTGTCTGGCAGCCGCAAATTATGTAGCTGCAGAGACAAAAACATAATCTACGAGCATGCGCAAAATACTCGAAGAACACCTGAGCATGCTCGGAAAACTCGAGTAACGAGCACACTCGCTCACCGCTACTAATCATCAACAATCCCGAGAATGGGGGTACTGAACCAAGAGAACAGGGCTTTACATATCGCCATTTTGAATGGAGCAGAAGTGAGCATGCTCAAACTCTGCTTCGTTCATTGTCTATAGTTCTGTTAGGAAGATTACCGTACTTTAAATTAATGACTTAAGGAGATCCAGTCACCAGGTCAAAAGAGGTCAGTTTTTGCTCTTATATTATTCCCTCCTGAGTATGCTCTCAATATTTTTTTAAAAATCACCATACGGTTCTAGAGCCTTTTTTTAAGTGCGTTATTTTCTCTATCAAGGGTGAGTACATCACAGATGAATTTTACAGAGTAACCTAAAGACACTGCCTCCTGACCACAAAAATTAGCACAAAATAAAAAAGGGCCCACATCTCTAGAACCATATAGCAGATTTAAAAAAAACACAAACTCTTGGGTGCTATGGGAATAAAATAAGAGTAAAAACTGGTCACTTTTGACTTGGTGACAGGTCCTTTTTAACCCCTTCCCGCCCTGTGACACAGCGTATGCGTCATGAAAGTCGGTGCCATTCCGACCTGTGAAGCATATGCTGCGTCACAGAATGATCGCGTTCCTGCAGGTCGGATGAAAGGGTTAACTGTTATTTCACCTGACCTGTAGGGACAGGGGGAGTGGTACTTCAGCCCAGGGGGGTGGCTTCGCCCCCCCATGGCTAAGAAAGCTCTGATTGACTCTTGAAAGTGACTGTTCCACTTTCACTTTCAATCAGAGCAATCGTAATATTTCACCAATGAAAATTGGTGAAATATTACAATCCAGCCATGGCCGATGCTGCAATATGATCGGCCATGGCTGGAGACCATGATCTGCCCCCACCACTGCCACCGATCTCCTCCCCTCCATCCTGTCCTCTACTGTCCTGGGCTCCCCTCCGTCCTCCCATCTGCTCCCTCCATGCTCCGCTCCCACCCCCGTGCTCCGATCCCACTCCCCCATACTTACCGAGCTTCGGTGTCCCTCCCGATGTCCGTCCGTCTTCTCCATGGGCGCCACCATCTTCCAAAATGGCGGGCGCATGCGCAGTGCGCCCGCCGAATCTGCTGGCAGGCAGATTCATTCCAGATACATTTTGATCACTGTGATAGAACCTATCACAGTGATCAAAATAAAAAATAGTAAATAAACCCCTCCCTTTTTCACCCCCATAGGTAGGGACAATAATAAAATAAAGAAAATATATTTACTTTTATTTTTCCACTAGGGTAAGGGTTAGGGTTAGAACTAGGGTTAGGGTTGCAATTAGGGTTAGGGTTGCAATTAGGGTTAGGGTTGCAATTAGGGTGAGGGTTACAATGAGGGTTAGGGTTAGAATTAGGGTTAGGGTTAGAATTAGGCTATGTGCACACGGTGTGGATTTGGCTGCCAAATCTGCTGTGCCCATGGTGCAGAAAATAGCGCGCGGAAATACTGCATTGCATTTTCTGCAGCATGTCAATTCTTTGTGTGGATTCCGCAGCATTTTACACCTGTTCCTCAATAGGAATCCGCATGTGAAATCGGCACAAAAAAACACTGGAAATCCATGGTAAATCCACTGGTAAAATGCAGTGCCTTTTACCTGCGGATTTTCCAAAAGCAGTGTGGAAAAATCCTCACACGAATCTGCAATGTGGGCACATAGCCTTTGGGTTAGGGTTGGAATTAGAGTTAGTGTTGGAATTAGGGTTAGGGTTGGAAATAGGGTTAAGATTAGGGTTAGGGGTGTGTTGGGGTTAGGATTGTGGTTAGGGGTGTGTTGGGGTTAGGGTTGCGATTAGGGTTATGTCTAGAGTTGGGATTAGGGATAGGGGTGTGTTGGGGTTAGTGTTGGAGTTAGAATTGAGGGGGTTTCCACTGTTTAGGCACATCAGGGGTCTCCAAACATGAAATGGAGCCACCATTGACTCCAGACAATCTTGAGTTCAAAAAGTCAAATGGTGCTCCCTTCCTTCCAAGCCCCGTGCGCCCAACAGTGGTTTACCCAAACATATAGGGCATATGCGTACTCAGGAAAAAATGCCCAACAACTTTGGGGGTCTAATTTCTCTTGTTACCCTTGGGAAAATATAAAAATGGAGGCTAATAAATTATTTTTGTGGGAAAAAAATGATTTTTTTATATTCACGGTTCTACGTTATAAAATTCTATGAAGCAATTGGGGGTTCAAAGTGCTCACCACACATCTAGATAAGTTCCTTGGGGGGTCTAGTTTCCAAAATGGGGTCACTTGTGGGAGGTTTCTACTGTTTAGGTACATCAGGGGCTCTGCAAACGCAATGTGACGCCCGCAGACCATTCCATCAAAGTCTGCATTCCAAAACGTCACTACTTCCCTTCTGAGCCCTGACGTGTGCCCAAACAGTGGTTCCCCCCATATATGGGGTATCAGCGTACTCAGGACAAACTGGACAACAACTTTTGGGGTGCAATTTCTCCTTTTACCCTTGTAAAAATAAAAATTGCTTGCTAAAAAATAATTTTTGAGGAAAAAATGAATTTGTATTTTCATGGCTCTGCGTTATAAACTTCTGTGAAGCACTTGGGGGTTCAAAGTGCTCATCACACATCTAGATTAGTTCCTTGGGAGGTCTAGTTTCCAAAATAGGGTCACTTGTGGGGGAGCTCCAATGTTTAGGCACACAGGGGCTCTCCAAATGTGACATGGTGTCTGCTAACGATTGGAGCAAATTTTTCATTCAAAAAGTCAAATGGCGCTCCTTCCCTTCCGAGCCCTGCCGTCTGCCCAAACAGTGGTTTACCCCCCCATGTGAGGTATCGGTGTACTCAGGAGAAATTGCCCAACAAATTTTGGGATCCATTTTATCCTGTTGTCCATGTGAACATGAAAAAATTGAGGCTAAAAGAAATTTTTTGTGAAAAAAAGTATTTTTTCATTTTTACGGATCAATTTGTGAAGCACCTAGGGGTTCAAAGTGCTTACTATGCATCTAGATAAGTTCATTGTGGGGGTCTAGTTTCCAAAATGGGGTCGCTTGAGGGGGAGCTCCAATCTTTAGGCACACAGGGGCTCTCCAAACGCGACATCGTGTCCACTAAAGATTGGAGCCAATTTTTCATTCAAAAAGTCAAATGGCGCTCTTTCCCTTCCGAGCCCTGTCGTGCGCCCAAACAGTGGTTCCCTCCACATATGGGGTATCGGTGTACTCCGGACAAATTGTACAATAACTTTACGGTTTCAGTTTCTCCTTATACCCTTGGGAAAATAAAAAAAATTGTTGCTAAAAGATCCTTTTTGTAACTAAAAAGTTAAATGTTCATTTATTCCTTCCATGTTGCTTCTGCTGCTGTGAAGCACCTGAAGGGTTAATAAACTTCTTGAATGTGGTTTTGAGCACCTTGAGGGGTGCAGTTTTTATAATGGTGTCTCTTTTGGGTATTTTCAGCCATATAGACCCCTGAAACTGACTTCAAATGTGATGTGGTCCCTAAAAAAAATGTTTTTGGAAATTTTGTTGTAAAAATGAGAAATCGCTGCTCAAATTTTAACCCTTATAACTTCCTAGCAAAAAAAAAAAAATTGTTTCCAAAATTGTGCTGATGTAAAGTAGACATCTGGCTAATGTTATTTATTAACTATTTTGTGTCACATAACTGTCTGGTTTAACAGAATAAAAATTCAAAATTTGAAAATTACGAAATTTTCAAAATTTTCACCAAATTTCCTTTTTTTTTCACAAATAAACAGAAAAATAATCGCCCTAAACTTAACAATAACATGATGCCCAATATGTAACAAAAAAAATCTCAGAACCGCTAGGATCCGTTGAAGCGTTCCTGAGTTATTACCTCATAAAGGGACACTGGTAAGAATTGCAAAAAATGGCCAGGTCATTAAGGTCAAAATAGGCTGGGTCATGAAGAGGTTAAAGGTCACTTGAAAAAACGGTAGAACAAAAGAACATCAACTTCTATAGGAACAATGTTTTCATGACAGTTTCTCTTAGATCTCATCACTTTTTTACGATAAGAGTGCTAACTGTTTTTTTCACGGATAGCACTCATACCTATAACAGTCTATAGGGTTGGTCACATGTCTGATTTTTTGTTGGCAATAAAAGTCTGTTTTTCACTAATAGATGGGAGAAGATGGAGAAACATATTTTTCTCACCAGTGAAAAACTGACCTCACTGTGATGAAATTCAATGACAAAACTCAGGTCGTTTTTCTCATACGGAAAAAAACTGACATCTGAATGAGACTTTACATTATAGGTGCTAGTTTTCCAGAAACAATCCAGTGACCAGTGCCAATTACAAACTCCATCCAAAACTGACCATTGTGGGGGCTATTCCCAGAAATTTTAGAGAAAGTCTCGTGTGGTCCTATTCTGGTCTAGCTCTTTAAAATATTGGTAAGTATAAGCAAATATAAAGATAAATTTGAAGAATAAAAAAGTGTTAATTTTCCACTTCTCCTTTATTTACTTATTCAATACAGGAGAAAAAAGCTGGAGTCTAACGTGCTCAACACATGAAAAAAAAAACATTTTATTAGTACACACAATTACAAGTAGAAAAAATTGACATAAGAACTGCGTATAAATAATGGTCACAGCAAAAAATAGGGACTGACAAAAATCTATCTGGTGTAATAAAATCTCATGAAAAGGACGGACATAATAACAATAATCATCTTAGTGTAACACCCCAGGAAGCCGGTTGTTAGAGTGGTGTTGCCTTCCTTTTGGGGAGGGTGATGCCATGCCTGGAAGCAACAAGGATCCCTTTAATAGGTAACAAGTACACACAACACTGTTCTGACTGCAGGCCAGAAGGGGGAGTTCTGATCCAGTTTGTGGGTGGTTTCCCTTTATGTTCTGGCTGGAGGAGGAGTTAGGAGCTCAGTCTGTGAGAGAGGAGAGTGAGAGAAAAGCTGGGGCCATGCAGACACGAGGTTCTGCAGCTCCTGGAAGGAGATGAGAGAGACAGAGCAGTCTGTAGGAAACTGTGAGGGGAAAAGAAGCACAGGAGAAGTGAGGAGCTGGAGGGGAGAAGTGACTGGGCTCCCTCCACGCTGCAGCGCAGGAACCGGACACCGGGAGTCCGAGGCTGTGTGGGACTGTATGCCCCACAGCAGAAACCGGAGGGCAGGAGATTTCAAGTCACCTGTCCACCTCTACACCAGAAGGCACAGCAACACATTGAGCCCGGAGTCGCCACAAATAAAGACACCTGTATAAAGGCTCGAGTTGCCTGCCATGCGGGTAATGTCCTATATATAGGACAGAGAGAGAGGGCCTTGTGTGAAGCCTCAGGCAGACAGGAACGCACACTACAGCGCAGTAAGGAAGGCTTCCAACCCCACCTGCTAAGGGGACTCCAAATCGCTTCCAGGCTGGCCACACCTTACCATCATACGTTACTGGTACCCCTGGACTGTGGCTGCTTACTATTAGTAAAAGGTAAAGAGACTGCAACCGTGAGTCCTCTAATTCTTTCTGGCACCACACCATTTACCATCTTTGCCTACTACACCGGGAGTCATGGGGATTAAGCTTCACCTGTGGGAAGCCACACCATCATTGCTGCAATAACATCATCCCCAGTGGACTCCTTTAAACAGTGTCGGTCATCCCTGACCGAATACCACAGGTGGCGTCACGAACACTCTTTATTTCTTTATTCAAACCAACCCCTTTAAAGACCTTAACTTGGATGTCCAAGGCCACGGCCCGGGTCGCTGCCACCTTGACTACCCCTTTAACGACCACCGGGCCCGGTACCAAGTATCCCCTAGGCCCTGGCGGGCGCTCCATTAGCATAGTAGCCAAAGGCAGTGCACAAGTCCTTATAAAGAAGGAGATAGTATGTGCTTGCTGACAATCTCACACTCTTGAAGACATTTTAAACATCAGTCCCCAACATGAGGTGGACAAATCTCCATAAATATGATAACTAAGTATTATTATAATGGTCAGACAGAACAAATCTATAAATAGCACCAAAAAAGAAGTCAGTCCAGGAAAAGAACCTCCTGTGTCCCTCTTATGTCATTTTTCTCGTGTGTACTAATAAAATGTTGTTCATATGTGAAGCACTTTAGACTCCAGCTTTTCTTTCCTGCATTGAATATGTTCCCATATGGAGTTGTTTCCTGGGTCAGCTGGGGTAAACTTGCAGGTGTCCTCATACGACCACAGGTTTAATAAATCCTTTATTTACTTAACTGCATAATGTCGTGACCTTGTTAAAAGGAGACTGTCAGAAGGTTTTTGCTGTAATTGAAGACAGCATGCTATAGGGTTTAAAACACAGATTTGGTGCCTCTCTTATTAAGCTCTGAGGTTTTGATTACTTGTAATGATTGCTTTAGCACCAGGAACTTAGCATTGCTGAACTAGAGCAATGTGTAAGCCCAAGTCCAACTCCACCCCCCTCCTTTGATAAGCAGCTCACTGTCTATAGACATTGTACATTGAGAGCCTGGTGTGGGCGGAGTTAGCTTCCTCAGCTCTGCTGTACTGCTAAATCTAAAAGCTTTGATTGTGTCAGAACTGCTGCAGCCAGTAAACTAAGTGATACATTGTTGGATTCGGGGTCTTTTGTCCTACATTATACTGCTTCCCGATGGGTTAACAAAAACCTGCTGACAGTTTCCCTTTCTGGACAACACATCACTTGGCTCACATTGACATGTGTATCATTAACCTCTTGCCACCTGAGGCCTCATTCAGATGTCTGTGTTTGCACACATACGCACACAATTGTTACAAGTGTTGTCATTGTTTTTTATCCGAGTTTCATTATTTGGTTGTTGCGTCAGTTTTTGTATCAGAGTTTCATCAGTAATTTTCACATATGGATAAATTAATCAATTACAAAGCTTCTCCTATCCTTTGCAATGTTGAAGGTGGACAGTACACGGACTGCACACTGATCATATCTATGTCCTGTCATTGATATTCACGGACTTATAGACTTTTTTAGGTAATGTTCATCTGTAATACTGGTATAAAATGGACGTGTTTTCATTATTTTTGCATGGATGCACAGTCCGCAAAAAAAAATTAACATGTGAATACCTCCATAGACATTACTAGGTTTATGATCTAGCCATAAAAATCACGGATAGAACACGGACCAATGAATATTCAGTATTTGTCCAAAACTTAGAAATTGTTTACCCCACAGTTGTTGTACTGAATTCTTTACCATTGGGTTGTATGATAAATTACATTTGTTACAACAATAAGTAAATTTAGTGTAAAAAATGTTTCATTTTTACCACGGCTAATAAAAAAAAAGTATTCCAGAATGTATTGTCCTATTTCTCCCCATGTATGTTAATGCCATATTTATGGTCGTACTGTACACTACTGGGCGTCACCCAGAAGAGGCCTGCCATTTAGCTTTTAGGGCACAGATTTTTCTGGAGTGGTTTGTGGGTGCCATTTTCAGAGTCCCAGGAGTGCCGGAAGAGCAGAAACTCCCATAAAGCGACTCCATTTTGCTAATGCATGGAATTCATCTATGGTGACAAGCAGGAATTAATGCGCTGAGTAAAAATCTCAAGGATGCCTCTTTAATGTCTAATAAATAGTGTCCAGATTATTATCTGTCAGCAGCTTTTTGCTATTTATTCTGAGAGTTTCATAATATAGCCCGGATTCCAACTATGTATCACTCAGTTTACTGGGTGCAGCAATTCTGACACAAGCAGTTTTTAGATGTAGCAGTGCTCAGAAAGCTAACCTCGCCCAAATGACAGCTATCTGTGTAAATTGTCTATTGACAGTGAGCAGCTCATTAGAGGAGAGGGTGTGGTCGGACCAGGGCTCATGGGCTGTTGTAGTCCAGCAGTGATTATCCCCTAGTGATAAAACCTTAATTATAAGTAGACAACAACACAGCCAAAAAAAAGTGACATATCATTGAATTCAGCGCTTCAGCCCTTATCTCCTTCTTTCCTCAGATTGTATAGCAAAAACTTGCTGACAGATTCCCTTTAAACATTTAATGATCAGGTGATTTTTCATATTTAAACTTTTGTTTTTCCTTTTTTTTTTTCAAAGATTTATAACTTTTTTTTATTTTTTTGTGAACATGGCAATATGAGGGCTTATTTTTTTTGTGGGACAGGTTTTGGTTTTAAAATATATCACTTTTTTTAATTAATAATTAATTACATAAACATTTATTTTTAAAACAACATAAAGGTACTATATTAACCTTTCTTTTTATTTTTTTTTTCTTCAGCCGCTGTGATTTTTATTTGCTGGTGTGTAAGGCCAGTCTCACACGTCCAGATAATTCCGGTACCGGAAAAATCGGTACCGGAATTATCCGTGTCCGTGTGTCCGTGCGTTTATGTGGCACATCAGTGCCAGGGATCTTTATTTTAAACACGAAAAAACAAGATATGAATGGCGGCTTCAGCACCACGTGTGGGGGACAGCACTTACTGTAGCGCTGTCTCCTGCACGGCAAACGTACTGCATCCGTGTGCGGTACGCGTTTTACACGGACCCATTGACTTTAATGTGTCCGTGTAATCTGTGCGATCCCACGAACACTGACATGTCTCCGTGTTTTGCACACGGACACACGGTCCGTGAAAACACGCTGACATGTGCAGAGACACATTGATTTCAATGTGTCTACGTGAGTCAGTGTCTCCGGTACGTGAGGAAACTGTCACCTCACGTACCGGAGCCACTGACGTGTGAAACCGGCCTAAGTGTCAGAGAACGAAACTTAAACACCACAAATACAGATGCACCAGACCATAGGAGATTGGGGTTGGCACCTGATCCTTTCTGCTATTCTCGCGGCTGCCTCAGTAGTGAACTATGCAGGACTCATGGCTGCCCAGTTCATTGCTGCAGTTGGAGTCAGGCGCTACCTTACCGTAGCACAGCGTTGTGCACTGAGCTACAATTTCCCCATTACCATTACTACAGCGGTGACAACAAGTCCGGGCTCTAGGACAGCAGTGACGAGAACATGGCAGCCTGATATTGCACAACTAATTCCAGGCCACAGACCTCTTCTTACCCCTGGAAGAATCATAGTGACTTCTTTCAATGGTAAGAATAAGTAATAAGTCGGTGGCCTGGAATTACTAGTAGAATACCAGGCTGCCAATGTATTCTCACACCCGAAGTGTTGTGCGTTCAATATTGTAATCATCACGCTGCTGTGCTCTGAACCAGACTGAGCTCTAAACACTGACGGAGCTAGCCTTAGGCCGGAGTCACACAAGCGATAAACACGTCCGTGTCTCGCATGGGAAAAGCAAGCTCTGGCGCCGGCACTTGGGAGCGGAGCGTGCGGCCGCATAGCAACACATGGAGCTGCACGCTCCGCTTCCAAGTGCCGGCGCCAGAGCTTGGTTTTCACATGCGAGACTCAGACGTGTTTCTCGCTTGTGTGACTCTGGCCTTATTTAGATGTCCATGATGGGTGATGGGGCATGGGTGTCTGAATGAGGCTTTACTGCTGCATTTGCAAAGTACATCAGAAGAAATGACTTTGTCGCTGCTACAGTGTTCTGCACATTAAACTTCAGTGTATAAAATGCAATAACCGGTGACAAACTCATCTCTTCACACATGCATTGCAGACCCAACATGCAGACATCCATTTATCGGAATGAGCCAAAGTGCAGTCAGTGTACAAAGGTTGAGTAGTAAGGAAAAATAAGATAGGAAAAGAAAGGGAAAAAAAAGTAAAAATACCAAGTGTAAAAATAAAATTCAAATCAGCCCCCTTCTCAGTTATAAGATAAAAAAAATTCAATTAAAAAAAAACATTTAATTTGAAAAAACATTTGGAATTGCAGCAATCATAAATGTCCAGTCTATAAAATATAAAATTAATTAATCCTTATGGCAAATGCCATAAACAGAAAAATAATCAAAATTGCTCCCAATTTTATTTTTTTTTGTAATAAAAAGTGATCAAAACATCACATATTTTCCAAAATTATATAAATAAAAACATCAGCTCATTACGCAAAATCAATCCCTAACACATATTCATCTATAGAAAAATACAAACACGGGTCAAAAAAACTATTTTTTTTTTAACTTAATTTTTTCTCAACAGTAACGTAAATAAATGAATGTAACGGGGTCTACTGTGCTGTAGTACCTCTTTCAGCACCCCCCGTATTTCAGGAGGTCCACTCTGCTTTTGCTGGATTCTGAATGAAGGACGCTGGCTGGAATTCCTTGATTAAGTGAGAGCATACAAAAGCTGACTGCTACTCCACGTATTTCCAGTCTAAAAGAACACACTTTAGTCACAGGACACAGAATATATAACACAGATACACAGGGCAGGCCAATAGAAAAAGCGTCAGGCCAGACATACATTACAATAGCCGCAGGGGGCCGGAGCCTGCTGATATTTACTGTGGGAATTACAAAGGTGGGGGAGGTCAGAAGGAGAATATCTTGTCCCCTCTGCCCAGGAATGCAGCCTGTGGACTGATGCATTTCACATGGAACTTATTATACATAATATATACTGCACAACATATTATTGGTGCTGGGGGTTCTGTAACAATGAATAAATACAAGTTTGATATCACCATATTCGTACTGACCTGGAGAATCATGACAACAGGTCACTTTTATCATACAATGAATGCTGTAAATATACCCCAAAAAAATGTTAGCTTTTTTTTTAGTTAGCTGATTGCCAAGCTGTTCTGAATGACATTGCCCACATCTCAGTGTCACATTGCAGTCACCAATCACACTGTGATACAAAACCTTATCCTTCCTCCTCCTTTTACAACCACTCAGAAAGGGAGAAGAGGAATGATGTCAGACACATGAGCAGATCATGCTGACATTTTCATGACAAATGTCAGCAACTGCTCCCTAATGTTTACAAGTTTAATATATAAAAACTTTTTAATTAGATTTTATATTTTAGAGCACAAGAAAAAAAATTATAGAAACAAAGATAAAAATAATATACATATACTTTGGCTTTGTAAAATAATTATCCCCTTAGCATTTTTCGTATTTCGATACATCACAACCTGGTATTTCACTGTCTTTTTTTAAGATTTACATCAGTTCATATTTATTTTAGCAGTATGCTTTGGGTCATTGTCATGTTTGAAACGGAGCCTCAGTTCCAGTCTCAAATCACTGACAGACTGAAACAGGTTTTGTTGCCGAATATTCCTGTATTTTGCACCATCCACCGTCCCCTCGACTCGGACCATTTTCCCTGTTCCTGCTGCTGAAAACCATCCTTACAACATGATGCTGCCATCACCATGTTTTACTGTGAGGATGGTGTTCTTGGGTTGATGAGCTGTGTTGGTTCAAAAGTTCAATTTTGGTCTCATCTGACCACAGCACTTTCCTTCATATATTTGGGTAGTCTCCCACATGTCTTTTGGCGAACTCAAAATGAGCCTTATAATTTTTGCATGTAAGTAACAGGTTTTTTCAGCCTACTCTTCCATAAAGGCACAGCTATATGGAGTGCACGGATTATTGTGGCCATATGGACAGATACTCCAGTCTCAACTTGGGAACTCTGCAGCTCCTTCAGGGTTACCTTTGGTCTCTGTGCTGCTTCTCTGATTAATGCCCTCCTTTCCCAGGCTGAGAGTTCTGGTGGGTGGCACTCTCTTGGCAGGTTTGTTGTGGCACTATGTTCTTTCCATTTGATGATAATGGATTTGATGGTCTTCTGAGGCATCATCAGATACTGGGATTTTTTTTATAACACAACCCTGACTTGTTATTATCAACTTTGTCCCTGACTTGTTTGGAGCTCTCTTAGGTCTACATGGTGCTGTTTGGTTAGAGGTGTGTATAAACAGACAGACCATGTGACACTTACATAGTACACAGGGGGACTTTCTCTCATTATTCATATGACCTATAAAGATAATTGCTTAAACCAGAAATTTTTAGGGGTTTCAAAAAGTTACTTTTTTTGGAGACATGGCAAATTAAAAGTGTATTCCCTATTTTGATATTCCTAGTATGCTGCCTGCTTTTTTTCTATTTATATTATTAGGTTACTTGGCTGTAACTTGCAGGCTGGCACCTGCCAACTGTATTTTGTCTATATATACATACACTCACAGCGTGTAAAAATAAGTATTAAAAACGTCACCAAGTTTCTAAGTAAATATATTTCTAAAGCTGTTATTGAAAAGAAATTCTCAACAGATGTCGATAACAACCCATTCAATCCACACAGGCAAAGAAATAGCGGTATCAGGGTGCCTTATCCCTACTCCCATCTGCATTTATCCCTGTGTCTTCGATGTATGCACATATCAGGCATCGTTTACATTTTCTCATAGGATTATTTTTCTCATGGGATTAGCTAGCACTTGCACTTTATTTATCCCCCTATAACTTTCCAGCAAGCCGTTTTTGTGCATTTCCCAATTGGTCTGAATCTCATGTTTGTGAGGCGATTTTTGCTATTTTATATGTGGTTTTATATTATTGTATCAATAAAAATTGGTTAGGCCTAGTTGATTAATTAGTCCCACCATAAGATGTCAATTTTCACTTGTCTGATCATTGGTGTAATGCAGACATTGTATCATATCTACTGACAGTCGCTGCTGATAGCTTGGACTTTGCTTCTGAGGCGGCTCAATTACCACCTAATATATGTCAATAGCTTCGCTGGAGCTCCTTGTCCTCTGCAGTATACATGTACAGCAGAAGATGGGAAGGGGTTAAATGATTGCCAACGCATTGCTAAACAGACTAGTACAAGGAGGGACTAGTGAACACAATTTCGAATTCCCAAGCAGCCAATTTAACTGTTTCAGTTTTTACTTCCTTCCCTGTAACCACTTACTGTTTGATGTAAGGAAATACATGGTATTATCACAGAGATTTAAAGAAAATCACAGCTATAAAATAAATGTTGAAAATGTGCTGTACAGATCCTGCAAGGGTTAAAAGGAATCTGTCAGAAGGTTTTTTCTACCTCATCTGATATTATGTAGGAAAAGAGACCCCGATTCCATTGATATATAACTTAATGGGAGCAGCAGCTGTGACATAATCAGAGTTCTTAGATGTATCATGAAACAGAGCTGAGAAAGCTAACCCCATCCACACCAGACTTTGTATATACATAGTCTACTGACAGTGAGCTGCTTATCACAGGAAGTGGAGGAGTCGGACCAGTGCTCACGTGGCAGCTAGTCACAGCAATGATAATGTCCTAGTAATAAAACCTTCACTGCAGGTAAACAACAGCGCATAGCCTGATAAGTTAGATATCGCTGAATTCAGTATTTTAATCCCTACCTCACGCTGTCCTCAGATTACACAGCAAAAACCTGCTGACACATTTTCTTTAACCCCTTTACCCCTAAAGTGGTTTGCACAATAATGTCAAGGCCAATTTTTACAATTCTGACAACTGTCACTTTATGAGGTAATAACTCTGGAACGCTTCAACGGATCCTAGTGATCCTGAGATTTTTTTCATAACATGTTGTACTTAATGATAGTTTTAACATTTCTTTGATATGATTTGCTTTTATTTGTGAAAAAGATGGAAAGTTAGTGAAAATTTGGAAACTTTCACAATTTTCCAACTATGAATTTTCATGCCCTTAAATCAGAGATATGTCACCCAAAATACTGAATAAGTAACATTCCCCACATGTTTACTTTACAGGAGCACAATTTTGGAACCAACATTTTTTTCTGTTAGGAAGTTATAAGGGTTAAAAGTTGACTAGCGATTTCTCATTTTTACAATAAAATTTACAAAACCATTTTTTTAGGGACCACCTCACATTTGATGTCCCTTTGACGGGTCTATATGATAGAAGATACACAAAAGTGACATCATTCTAAAAACTGCACCCATCACGGTGCTCAAAACCACAGTCAAGGAGTTTATTAACCCTTCAGGTGCGTCACAAGAATTTTTGGAATGTGAATTAAAAAAAACATTAACATAGAACAGTTTGCAGGCTCCATATACAGAGCCTCTAGCCTAATTGCTAGAATAGCAGAAGCCCCTCCTTGTGGAATTTTTCTACAGGTGTAGTGACGATTTTGACTCCATGGGTATTTTCTAGAAACAAGCAGCAATGAATGCTGCTGTGTGAAAATCGCAAACTGCCGTTGTAGTGACCAGCATGCTGTAGTGACCAGTACATTGTAATCATCAGTGTGTTATGCCCAGCCCATGCTTCTGGAGGCATGCACCCGTAAGATAGGGCTCTCATTGCTTCAGAAATGCCAAAACATGGATGCAATATTTGGTTTAGGTACACTGTGGGTCTTAGAAGGGAGGGGGCATTTGGATTTGAGAGTGGAGAATTTACAGAATTTCTTTTGGCGGGTGAGGAACAATTTCACTTTTCCAGAGCCTTTGTACTACCAGTAACGTGGAAGCCACCTAGAATTCGATTAACAGATGACAGACCTGAGTGGGGACTTGCTTTTTTGAGGATTGTGTTGAAGCTTTCATTTGAAACATTTTACATAACTTTTGGGATCACATTTATCCACCGCTCTACGCTGACTGCTTACTTTCGGGCTTCCATCTAAATCTCTGAGTGACATGATTCAGATGAAACCCCTGAGGGTTTTCACTATTTCACTATAATGAGGCAGCAGAGTTACTCTGGACTCCGTCTGGCCCCTGTTCAGCGGTGTCCTTTTCAGAAGTGCACAAAACTGTGGCCTATGGCATTTTTATGCATTCCTAAAACGACGGACACCACCGGATCACAGGTCAGATGGTGTCCACAGTGCCTCCATCTGTCTCATTATAGGGAATCTTCTGCCAGAGGTTCTGTCTGAATCATATATTTCAAAGATCTACATGGAAATCCCGATGTAAGCACTCAGCGCAGAGCGCAAGATAAATGTGCACCGAGCCTTACTGCGATCTTTGGGAGGCAGAATGAAAAAAATTTACAGCAGATGAAGAATTGTTTTTATTTCTTTTTTACGCTGTTCTTTGAGAGGTATAAGTGATTAGGTGACTTTATTCTTTCGGTCGGTGCGATTACAGCGATACCAGATTTATAGCGGGTTTTTTATGATTGGCAGCTGTCACACACTAGAAGACGATTTTATTGCAAAAAATAGTTTTTGCATCACCATATTTTGAGAGCTATAATTTTTCGATATTTTTGCACACCGTCATATGAGGGCTTGTTTTTTGCGGGACAAGTTGCTGTTTTTACTGGTACCATTTTTGGGCACATGACATTTTATGTTCGCTTTTTATTCTGATTTTTGGGAGGCAGAATGAACAAAAAACAGCAATTCAGGATTTTTTTGGGGGGTTTATGCCGTTCCGTGTGTGGCAAAATTGATAAGGCAGTTTTATTCTTTGGGTTAGTACAGCGATACCTCATGTATATATTTTTTTATGTTTTGGCATGTTTACACAATAAAAACCTATTTTATAGACAAAATAGTTATTTTTGCTTTGCTTTATTTTGAGAGCTCTGTTTTCAGCCGTACCTTATTTATCTATATCTGTTTTTTTATTGCGTTTTATTCCACATTTTGTTCGGTGGTATGATGATAAAGCATTGTTTTTTGCCTTGTTTTTTATTTATTTTTCATTGTGTTCACTAAAGAGGTTAACTACTGGGACAGTTTTGTAGGTCGGGTCATTGCGGATGCGGCGATACCAAATATGTGTACTTTAATTTTTTATATTTTTTTCATTCAAATATTTAGTTATAGAAACAATATATTTTGATTTTTTTATTATTATTTTTGATTTTTTGATATATACAGTACAGACCAAAGGTTTGGACACACCTTCTCATTTAAAGATTTTTCTGCATTTTCATGACTATCAAAATTGTACATTCACACTGAAGGCATCAAAACTATGAATTAACACATGTGGAATTATATACTTAACAAAAAGTGTGAAACAACAGAAATTATGTCTTATATTCTAGTTTCTTCAAAGTAGCCACCTTTTGCTTTGATGACTGCTTTGCACACTCTTGGCATTCTCTTGATAAGCTTCAAGAAGTAGTCACCGGGAATGGTCTTCCAACAATCTTGAAGGAGTTCCCAGAGATGCTTAGCACTTGTTGACCCTTTTGCCTTCACTCTGCGGTCCAGCTCACCCCAAACCATCTCGATTGGGTTCAAGTCTGGTGAATGTGTAGGCCAGGTCATCTGGTGTAGCACCCATGACTCTCCTTCTTGGTCAAATAGCCCTTACACAGCCTGGAGGTGTGCTTGGGCTCATTGTCCTGTTGAAAAATAAATGATTGTCCAACTCAATGCAAAAGGGATGGAATAGCATGCCTCTGCAAGATGCTGTGGTTCAGTATGCCTTCAATTTTCAATAAATCCCCAACGATGTCACCAGCAAAGCACCCCCACACCATCACATCTCCTCCTCCATGCTTCACGGTGGGAACCAGGCATGTAGAGTCTATCCGTTCACCTTTTCTGCATCACACAAAGACACGGTGGTTGGAACCAAAGATCTCAAATTTGGACTCATCAGACCAAAGCACAGATTTCCACTAATCTCCTTCGATCACAGCATTTCGGGCGTTAAAGTGCCGGGAGCACTGAGTGACCACTCCTGGCACTTAGTTCCGGGTGTCAGCTGTCAGAATCAGCTGACAACAGGAGGCGATCGCCCACACACCACCCGTGTGCGCGGGCATCTGAAATTACGTAATAATCCATCCCTGGACAAATTTCCCCAAGGCACATGGACGGATTATTACGTCAGATGTCAGATAGGGGTTAAATTGACACAGATAACACTGCACAGGGATATAATCACAACACAAAAAAGTATCATTTGACACCTAACTTGACATCAGTCAATAACTTATCAGGATGGTGTGTTATGAGTAGTGTTGAGCATTCCGATACCGCAAGTATCGGGTATCGGCCGATATTTGCGGTATCGGAATTCCGATACCGAGTTCCGATATTTTTGCAATATCGGGAATCGGTATCGGGAAAAAGAATCACGTGTAAAATAAAGAATAAGAATAAAAAATATTGATATACTTACCCCCGGACGCGCCCTGGTTGTAACCGCTGCAACCGTCATGCTTCTGTTCCTAAGAATGAGCGCGTGAAGGACCTTCGATGATGTCGCGGCTTGTGATTGGTCTCACGAGCGGACCGCTCGCGTGACCAATCACAAGCCGCGACATCATCGAAGGTCCTTAATGCGCTCATTCTTAGGAAGGGAATCATGGCGGTTGCAGCGGTTACAACCAGGGCGCGTCCGAGGGTAAGTATATCAATATTTTTTATTTTTATTCTTTATTTTAAACATCAATATGGATCCCAGGGCCTGAAGGAGAGTTTCCTCTCCTTCAGACCCTGGGAACCATAGAGGATACCTTCCGATATTTGCGTCCCATTGACTTGTATTGGTATCGGATATCGGTATCGGCGATATCCGATATTTTTCGGATATCGGCCGATACCATCCGATACCGATACTTTCAAATATCGCTCAACACTAGTTATGAGTCATGATAACCTTTGCTATGTCTGTATCCAGCTTGTATTGAACGCCAGCACTATTTGCTTTCTTTTTTTTTTTAAATTCGTTTATTTATTAGACACAGAATAAAATTACAGCATACATATTTGTCCTTGTCGTTAATTTGTATGGTTGCATTTACAGGAATTGAGAAAGACAAAATATACATATGCCAATTATTTTACATAAAGAAAACATATGTGTTAAGTTATACAACAGTCAGAACATAGGGTTCCTAAACTATAACCAAACTAAGCCTCCAAAACTACTAAGCCGCCACTTAACAAAAGTTGAATACATTATTATTTAAACTTTTTCCCTTTCCCATTACGCAATATTTACGGATCAAAGAACCATGTATACCACATTTCTCTCAATCAGTCAGGTCACAAAGTAAGATGTGAGGCATTTCATTTATCCCAGATTTTACTAAATTTACGCGGACAACCTCTATTTTGATAAAGAGTACGCTCATAGGGGATAACTGCATTTACCAGCTCAATCCAGGACCTAACGGAGGGGGGCGAGTTTCCCATCCACCTCAGAGCTAGTAACTTCCTTGCCAGAAAGAGTGTTTCACGTAAAAAAATCCCAGTATAATGTTCCCAGGCCCCCTCATCCCACACTCCAAATAAGCAAATTAAGGGTTCAGGAGGAATTGGAATTGACAATACTGAAGTTAATAGTGACGCCACCTCCCTCCAGTAATGAGAAACTATTGGGCACTGCCATATCATATGTATAAAATCCGCGTCAGGAGAGTGGCAACGCAAACATTCCGACGTCGGGTATCGACCCATCCGACAAAGTCTCAACGGAGTCAAGTATGACTGGTGGATTATGTATAATTGGGTCATCTGATTGTTGACTGATGGGGATACTCTGAGGGGATTCCAAAATATCCTCCCATTCCTCGTTTTGCATGTCAGGAATGAGTCCTCCCCATTTGCCCCTTACCGAGTCCACAACAGAGTTCGTCCCCGCTGATAGCAGATATGTGTATAGGGACGAAATAAGACCTTGAGGTCCCTGCGACTTAAGAATACCTATCAAAGGTAAAGATGAAATGTTACGGTTCATCCCCTCATTCCTGACAAATGACTGAACGGCAGATCTGAGCTGCAGATATCGAAAAAATTGAGACCTTGGAAGATCACACTTATTTTGTAGTTGTTCAAAGGACACAAAAAAACCCTGATCATATAAGTCTCCGATCAAGAAAATCCCACGAGAAACCCAAAATTTTGTAGATGGGTGATTCATCAGTGTCGGGAAATAACCATTATCCCATAGAGGCATCTCTGCTACAATGTCCCCAAATCCAGTAATTTTTTTAATTTTGTTCCAAGTGGACCGCGCCAAACGAATCATGGGTAGCAGACAGGGAGCGTCTATTTTCCCCGATTCTAGAAGACCCAGCGGGCATCCAGCACCGACAGAGCTAACTAAGTGGCTTTCAGAATTGGGGAGATAGTTATGAGGCATCCATTTACATAGTGCTTTAGCCTGTCCCGCTAGATAGTATAGCAAAAAATCTGGTAATGCCGCGCCTCCCTCCCGCTTAGGTCTTTGTAAAGTGGCCAGTTTAAGCTTGGGCCTACCCTTCCCCCATACGAATGAGGTAACATGAGAATTTAGACTGGTGAAGAAAAATTTTGGTATAGTTACTGCACTATGTTGAAGACAATAATTGAATTTAGGAAGCAAAATCATTTTAATGAGATTAATGCGGCCTGCTACAGATAGCGGAAGCCTACTCCAAGATGCAAATTTCAATTTAGTATATTCCAACAGGGGGAAAACGTTAAGCTGTAAGTCCAACTCACTGTGCTGGGACATGTAAATACCCAAGTACTTAAATTTAGACACTATTGGCAATAAAGAGAGAGTACTAAGATTAGGTGCTGGGAGCTGAGATAGAGGTAGTAGGGCAGATTTATCCCAATTAATATATAGACCTGAGAACCCACTAAATTTATCTATGGTAGCAATTACCCTTGGTAATGTTTCTTCTGTCTTATCCATGAATATTATCATGTCGTCAGCATATAAACCAACGATATCCGTGCGGTCCGCTATTTTAATACCATCAATACCGGGGGTTGAACGCAAACGTATAGCTAATGCTTCTATTGCTAAAGCAAATAGGGCTGGGGAAAGGGGGCACCCTTGACGAGTTCCCCTATATAGTGAGAGTGGTTCAGAGATGGAGCCGTTAACAACTATACGGGCCTTGGGTTTCAGATATAGCACACCAACCCACTTCAAAAATTTCTCCCCAAAGCCATATTTCTGTAGACAGGCGGACAAAAAGGGCCATTCAAGAGAGTCGAACGCCTTGGCTGCGTCTAACGACGCCAGTGCCCAGCTATTATCTGGCAGCAAAGAGCTATACTGAATCACCGACTGGACCCGCCTAATATTTATAGAGGTGCTCTTACCGGGCATAAAGCCAGTTTGATCTGGGTGTACAATATCTAATATGATGGAGTTCAACCTGGTAGCCAGTATTTTAGCAAAAATCTTATAATCCACGTTTACCAGGGATATGGGACGGTAGGACCCACATTCCAAAGGATCTTTCCCCTCCTTCTTAAGTACAATAATATGTGCTTCATAAAAAGTATCAGGTAGACACCCTGCCCTCCATATCTCTTTAAATACTTTCAATAAAAGCGGAGCCAGTATCTCCCGGTATTTCCTATACAGCTCTATAGGAAAGCCATCTGGTCCAGGGGCCTTCCCGGAGGCCATATCCGTTATAGCTTGTTCCACTTCCTCCAGAGTAAATTCAGCGTCCATAAAAGTCTGCTGGGCGGAGCTTAGTGCAGGGAATGTTATATCGGACAAATATCTTAGACAATCGGAAACATCAAAACCGCTCTTAGATTCATATAGCCCCTTATAATAGTCATAAAAACATTGGAGTATTCCCTCAGTAGTGGAATTCAATGAGCCGTCTGGTGAGCGAATTTGTAATATCATATTAGATGTGTTATGTTGACGCACCAAGTAGGCCAGGAATTTCCCCGCCTGATTCCCCATTTCAAAGTACGATTGTCGTGTGAAAAATAGTTTTCGCTTAGACTTAGTGTCTATGTGTTGGGTGTATAATCTTTGCAGAGTCAACCACTCAACCCTATTATCGTTGGTCTGGTCAGCTGTGTATGTTGCCTCAGCATTTCTCAAGCGTTGCTCAATCTCGTCGTCCTCTCTCGATGTTACCCTTTTAATATATGAAATTGTTGAAGACAGACAGCCCCTTAAATATGCCTTAAGTGTGTCCCAAAATAAATTAATATTCTGAAGTTCTGAGTGGGACTGAATGAAGCAGTTTAACTGGTCAACTGTCCTATCATCTGAACCTATTAGTTTACACCAAAAGGGATTCAATTTCCATATTCTACCGTTATTCAATGTCCCGAACACGAGTCTAAGTGTGACCGGACTATGGTCTGAGATTCCTCTATTACCATGTTCCACACTATCTACCCACCGCACCAAATCACCAGATCCGAAGATATAATCTATGCGAGAGAGGGAACTTTTAGTGGATGAGTGGCAGGTATATCCCCTCTCCCCAGGGCGATGGATCCTCCATAGGTCTATCCAGCCGCTACCCTCCATGAACTGTGCCAACTGAGTCGGGGCTGAGGAAGGAGAAGAAGACAAGGGCTCCCCGGACGACCCATCTCCCAAACGTATTCTATCAACACTACTGTTCATAAACAGGTTGAAGTCACCCATACACATAACATGTGCGTCAGGGTAGTTTAATGCAAAGCTCATTGCCATCTTAAGTATTGAGGTGTTGGCTGGAGGGGGGTTATATATGCATAATATGACATATTCACAGGAGTTAATTAGTGCATGGACAAAGACAAATCGCCCCTCTATATCCCGCCGAGTCGCTCGGGCCTCCCATCGGACATCTTTGTGTATTAATAATGATACCCCTCTTGAGTAGCTAGTGTGAAATGAGTGAGCATACCATTGTACCCAAGGTTTCTGTACACCTCTGGCTGTATCTCTGGTCAGATGCGTCTCCACCAGGACCACAATATGGGGATGACATCGCCTGATTTGAGAGAACACCTTAATTTTCTTCCGGGGTGACTTAATACCCCGTATGTTCCATGTCATACATATCAACTCAGACCCCATACCCAGTCATTAAAAAAATGGTGTGTACTGATGGTGAGAGAAAACCACTAATTACGCATGGGAGGTCATAAAGGCTTTGGTGGCGGCTCTTACCCAAATACCTACGATAACTGATTAAATCTAACAAAATAGAAAAACAACAACTTAACAAAAAACGAACAATCCAGGAGCATAGAACAGCACTCCCGTCTTCAAATAAACCTGGGGATACCCCCGCTGATTCCAGCGTCCGGTATTGTTGGTACGTTGAGCGCTCACAGGGAGAGCTCCAATTCAGCAACTAAATAACCGTTGATCAGCCGAAAACACATCAGGATTCTATTCCACTAGACATTCCACGGGAACGCAGCCAATCAGCTGCCTCTGACGGGTCAGTGAAAAACAGGGAGGAACCGTTGCTGACAACCCGGAGACGCGCCGGGTATATCATGGAGTAGATAATGTTTTTATCTCTGAGCTGCTTCTTAACATCCACAAATCTTGCCCGTTGTTTCTGGAGTTCAACGGAGAAGTCTGGAAATATCGAGATTGTAGCATCGTTGAACTTGATGGGACTCTTTTGTCGCGCCAACCGTAGGATAGCATCTCTGTCTTTGCAATTGAGAATACGTGCCAGGAGAGGTCTGGGTGGTGCCCCAGGAGGAAGAGACTTGGTGGGGACTCTATGGGCTCTTTCCACCGAGAACATCGGAGAAAACGCATCTCCCAACGACAACTTAAGCCAATCCTCCAGGAATTTTTCAGGCTGCTGGCCTTCTGTACGTTCCGGTAGGTCTATGATGCGAATATTATTTTGGCGCATTCTGTTTTCAAGGTCATCAGCCTTTTGTTTCCAGGCATTTGTAGAGCCAGCAACTTTTGCCAACTTGGCCTCCATAGGTTTAATGGTGTCCTCTACCTGAGACACCCTTGTCTCCACTTCCGTCATACGTCCCTTCATGGCTTGCATGTCTTGCCTCAGACGTCCCACCTCAGTGTGTACGTCCTCTATTTGTTCAGAGAGGGACGTTCTAGTCAGAGATATAGCTTGCATTAATTGTGCAGATGCTTGTTTAAGAGTTAGTTCATCTTGCTCAGCCTCATCATTATTATCAGAGAGGCGGTTTTTCCCCCGCTGTGCTTGTGAGGAATTATTTCTAAGAGATCTTGCACTGTCCTGAGCATCACTCCTAGCAAATTCTTTTAGCTTGTCAGCTACAGATGTGCTTTTTGTACGCTGCATGTCTAACAGGCAAATGATACAGCAAGGCGGTCCAAATCAGATCTGTAGCAGTGTCCTGCAGGCACACCAGGGCTGCTGTACATGGCTTACGGTGTTATTATTGAGGGCCTCTATGTCCAGGGGGTGCACCAATGTACTGCCAGGAGGTGTAGGCTGAGGGTTTGATGGTAGTCCCTGCAATAGGGAATGTCCAGGGCAGTGGCGGTATCAGCAAGGGGGCCTATGTAATCTCCAATTGGAGACACAGCTGGCCGAGTTGTGGCTGATTCGGGAGCGCGGGGCTCAATCTTTCAGAGCTCACTCCGCGCTGACCCTTAAACTATGGAGCACCAGTATGTGTTACTCAGCCGCGCTGTAATAATAATGGGGCTGCGCCACGTCCTCTGCTGTAGGAGCGCGCGCTTTAGTAATGGCCGCCGCTCACAGCCGCCCCCACCGCCGGTGTGCGTTCCTCTCCTCGGAGTCCCGCAGTCCTCACCTGCCGGCGCCCGGTGCCTCCCGAAGATCAGGGAGAGATTCCGGCTGCAGATATCCGCAGCACCGCGTCTCTTGTGGACAAGGCGTCCCCCTGGAAGATGGCCGCCGTCACATGCAGGGCCCTCCGCGTCGTCGATCTTCCTCCCTCACCGGCACCTCTCTGTCACCGCCCTAGTCTTCTCCAGAGGCTAGTAGCCTCTGCGTCTCCAGGGGTCTCGGCAGCCGCAGGATTTTAAAAATATAAGGGGTCTAATAGGCAGGATGGTAGAAGGATATTAGGGAGCTCTCCCAAAGCACGTCTTCTTCCTCTCACTCCATAACCACGCCCCCACTATTTGCTTTCTGCTGCCTTTTCTTTTTATAATTAAACATATGGTGAAAATGCAAAGAAAATTAAGAGTGCAGAAAAAATAGGAAAAACAAAAGCACATGGGATTAGCGTGCACATGAAGATTACTGACAGCGTATGCCAAATAAATGTTTTTTGTATTGCTGAGATAGATTGTGGTATTTTTAGTTTTTAAACAAATTTATTACATTAAAATTGGATATTAACATTTCATTAACAAAACTCCTCTAGGAATTTGTACCGAACATTATATGAAACATACTGCAATCATTTCAAAAACAAGAGACATTTTGTGATGGGAAACTTCATGAGACTGCTGGGTGGGAAAGCCGTAAAATTAGGTGCCAATGTCCCTGAGATTTAAGACACTAGTTAATTACATTTTTTACCATAGTTACATTATTCCTAGACATTTACAGTACTTCTGTATCCAAACAAACTGCATGAAAATACATTTTAGAAATGATAGTAATTAGGCATCATATGGTATGGTTATCTGGAAATGGATAACATTGGTATATACACATGATGCTAAAAGCACTGAAGAGGAGGAGGGTCTGTATCTCCAGGCATTGACGACCCCATCACTCTTGACCAATTCCCCAACTCCCTTTACTGGAATGTAGCCCTAAAATTGCAAGGAAGGTTACAGCATTCTACTACCACATGGTTGTGCAACCTTCAACGATCCCCCATTCCCTCATGATGACTGGACCATCATTGTAAATAAGCCCCAGCACTCTGTGTCACCCCCACCTCATTGTAGATCGTAAGCTCTCACGGGCAGGGTCGCCATTATTTTTGCTTTATTATATTATCTTTAACTATGTTACGAATGACTGTTGTATAAGAACCTCTGATTTGTAAAGTTCTTCAGAATATTTGCCGCTATATAAATAAAGATTATTATTAATATTATTGCACCTAAAATATAGAATCGGCCCCCCTGTATTGTTGGCAGAGAACTCACAAAATAACCGTTGTTTTATTTGTAATTTGTTTTTTTTAGAATTTGATAGTACAGGTGAAAATAAGAAATTTTGTTAAATATCTTATCAGAAAAATATTCTCTCTCCTCCTGAACTGATCATTAGACCTCAAAATTCACAATTTACAGACCAAATCTGTCTTCAGTGAACAGTACACTAGTTTTCTCATTACTGAGATAGAAGATGGCAGTGGGTGCTATTAAAAATTCTATGGAGAACTATAACTATCTTTTCAAGAGAACTTGCAGCAGGTTGTCTGTGCCGGCCTCTTGCTCCTCTTTCTCCATTCAATTTTAAAAGCACCAACTGCCATCTCCTATCTCAGTAATGGGAAAATCTGTTTTCGCTAAATGCAGATTTTACCCGAGAATTAAGAGTGAAAGATCAGTCCAAGAAAAGAAAAAAACAGATTCCTCTGATATACTACAAAGTTAAATGTTTTCATGTGTACTATTGATTTGCTTCTAAAATGAATTTGAAATATATGGTTACTCTTAAAACCCTGCTATGAAAACAAACAAATATTAACTGAAGTTGTATGCAATTTAGTGTCCACTTAGTTTTTGTATACAGTATGTGGAGCGCCCCCAGACACAGGGCCGCGGGTTGCTCGGTACCGGTCCTCTGCTGGCTCAGTTATTATTATTATTATTATTACCGTATATACTCGAGTATAAGCCGACCCGAGTATAAGCCGACCCCCCTAATTTTGCCACAAAAAACTGGGAAAACTTATTGACTCGAGTATAAGCCTAGGGTGGAAATGCAGCATTTACCGGTGAATTTCAAAAATAAAAATAGATCATTATTTCCCCATAGCTGTGCCATATAGTGCTCTGCACCGTTCATATTTCCCCATAGGTGTGAACCATATAGTGCTCTGCACCGTTCATTATGCCCCCTAGCTGTGCCATATACGGTGCTCTGCACCGTTCATTGTGCCCCATAGATGTGCCATATACGGTGCTCTGCACCGTTCACTGTGCCCCATAGCTGTGCCATATACGGTGCTCTGCACCGTTCACTGTGCCCCATAGCTGTGCTGTGCCATATACGGTGCTCTGCACCGTTCACTGTGCCCCATACATAGCTGTGCTGTGCCATATACGGTGCTCTGCACCGTTCACTGTGCCCCATACATAGCTGTGCTGTGCCATATACGGTGCTCTGCACCGTTCACTGTGCCCTATAGCTGTGCTGTGCCATATACGGTGCTCTGCACCGTTCACTGTGCCCCATAGCTGTGCTGTGCCATATACGGTGCTCTGCACCGTTCACTGTGCCCCATAGCTGTGCTGTGCCATATACGGTGCTCTGCACCGTTCACTGTGCCCCATAGCTGTGCTGTGCCATATACGGTGCTCTGCACCGTTCACTGTGCCCCATAGCTGTGCTGTGCCATATACGGTGCTCTGCACCGTTCACTGTGCCCCATAGCTGTGCTGTGCCATATACGGTGCTCTGCACCGTTCACTGTGCCCCATAGCTGTGCTGTGCCATATACGGTGCTCTGCACCGTTCACTGTGCCCCCCCTAGCTGTGCCATATACGGTGCTCTGCACCGTTCACTGTGCCCCCCCTAGCTGTGCCATATACGGTGCTCTGCACCGTTCACTGTGCCCCATAGCTGTGCTGTGCCATATACGGTGCTCTGCACCGTTCACTGTGCCCCATAGCTGTGCTGTGCCATATACGGTGCTCTGCACCGTTCACTGTGCCCCATAGCTGTGCTGTGCCATATACGGTGCTCTGCACCGTTCATTGTGCCCCATAGCTGTGCTGTGCCATATACGGTGCTCTGCACCGTTCACTGTGCCCCATAGATGTTCCACATAAATTTGTGCCGCCGCTGCCGCAATAAAGAAAAAAAAAACACATACTCACCTCCCTTGATTGCAGCTCCCGGCGTCTCGTTCCGGCGCCTCCATCTTCCCGGCGTCTCTGCTCTGACTGATCAGGCAGAGGGCGCCGCGCACACTGTATGCGTCATCGCGCCCTCTGCCTGAACAGTCAGAGAGCAGAGACGCCGGGAAGATGGAGGCGCCGGGAAGATGGAGCGGCGCCCGGCGGCTGGAACGAGGACAGGTGAATATAACATACTCACCTAGTCCTGGCAATCCTCGCGCTGTCCCCTCCTGTCTTCGGTGCCGCAGCTTCTTTCTCTATCAGCGGTCACCGGCACCGCTGATTAGAGAAATGAATAAGCGGCTCCGCCCCTATGGGAGGTGGAGCCGCTTATTCATTTCTGTAATGAGCGGTCCCACGTGACCGCTGAAGAGAGGAAGAAGCTGCAGCGCCGAAGCCCGTGGGACGGCAGGGACAGCGCGAGGATCGCTGGGACTAGGTAAGTATACCTCAGCGCCCTCACCCCCTCACCCGCCGACCCCACCGCTACCGTGACTCGAGTATAAGCCGAGGGGGGCACTTTCAGCCCAAAAATTTGGGCTGAAAATCTCGGCTTATACTCGAGTATATACGGTATTTATTATTATAGCGCCATTTATTCCATGGCGCTTTACATGTGAGGAGGGGTATACATAATAAAACAAGTACAATAATCTTGAACAATACAAGTCATAACTGGTACAGGAGGAGAGAGGACCCTGCCCGCGAAGGCTCACAATCTACAAGATCTGGGGATGTCACGGTGGCTGGACCCGGTCAGCGACCCTGCTAAGGGGCGTCCAATGAAAGGTGATACGAGTCTTTCAAGGTTTGTGAGGCCACCTGTGGTGTTCGGTCAGGGTGACCGACGCTGCTTGGGGCCCACTGGGGTGATGTGATGGCAGCTGGATGGTATACCTTCCCACAGGTGAAGTGTGTCCCCAGGGCTTCCCAGTAATGTAGATGGTGATGGTGTGAGGTGCAGTCAATAACGAGGGCACAGGGTTGCAGTCTCTTTACCTCTTTACTGGTGACTTCAGGATCCTCAATCCAGAGCACAGTTAACAGGGTTGTCTGAGACCGGCCGGTCCGAAGGCACATCCAGAGTTCCCTTTGCAGGTGGATATCGTTGCCTACCACTAGCGCCTGTGTGTTGTAGTGCTTCCCTGCTGAGCATTTGGGATAGTCCTCACAACTTCTATCCTCGTTCGTTCCAGTTCTTTCTATTTCTTTCTATTCTCCGTCCCCCAGGTTTGTTATGGCTAGGACGCACCCATTTGACGGGTAGGCTCGGAGCTCTTCCGGGACCCTAGAGACGCCCCTCTCCACGGTTGCCCCTTATATCTGCTTAGGTGATGTAAGGTTGACAGCCAACCTATAATTAACTGTCCTGCGGTATTTGAACTAAGGCATAAAGTCAGTTACTTCCTCGGTGTTCCGGGCACCGGCTACTTGCCTCAGTAGGATATGGCCGTTCTCCGGGCACGACTCTTACTGTCTCTCCTTTGTGCTTGATCTCGTTTCTCACTGTCCACAATATCCTTCGCTTCGTGTCCTTTCTTAGGATACCGCCGCAAGGTAGTGCAGGCGCGGTTCCGTAACATTCTGCCTTGTCGCTAGGTACCTGCCAGGTTCCCACGCCTGACAGGGACCCCCCTGAATCTTCCCCGCCACACCCCCTGCCACGGGATGTTGCCTGGACAAAACCCAGTCAGCTTCTACTAACTTCCTATCCAACCCCTAGTTTTACCAGTGTGAGGAGTGGCCTAATAAATAGAAACTTTTGCTCCCCCTAGTGGCTGGAGTGTGAAGTGTAATGTGTGCTGGTGATACCTGGTCAGGTGGACTCCTTTAGTGCCATCAGACGTACCATCACTCCCCTTAGTGGCAGAGCGACACTACTGCAACGACCAGGTCTCTGGGGTGCTGCATATGTGAAAGCAAAAATATATATAATTCTGGTCAAGACCTAATGCAGAAACTCCAGATCATGTCCAGGACAAGGGATCATTCAGACATTAGTATACTCCAATTATTTTAATAAGAGTTTGCTCAGAATTTGATCACAGTGTAGCCCGCCCAAGTGTCATCAGGTTTTCTTGTACATGGAGGAAAAAAAAAGTTTCTCCATCATCTCCTTTCTGACAGTCTGTGAGAATCAGACCACACCAAAGTGTGTATAGAATAAGCTCAATAATATGAAAATACAAAGGTGAGGTAAGGCTCTGCTTATCTTTTTCATTTGTCTCTTACAGCTTGCACAGACAATGGTTATAGAAAAGTCCTGGATAAGTAATTTTCCTATGTATAGCATAAAGAAATGAAAAATACAAAATGTGACCCAATATTGTCCTGATTATAGAGAATTATAATGATAGAATAATGGTTGATAATGACGTACATGATTCATAAAATAACTATATAAACTCCATTTATATCCGCAGCTGTTTGTTCCTGGAAACTTAGAGGAGCTACATGTGGGCGATGAAGTCACAGCTTTTACTCTACAGAATGATTCAGCCCATCCGATGGTTGATAAAGGTATCTAAACAGCTTTACCCATAAAGAAGAAGCTTTTGGTCCATTTAGTGATGGCTATGGATAATTGCCCCAACTAGAATGGATTTTCTCTGGAGTCCCACTCTGAAGATAAGACAAAATGCATTTGCTAAATAACTGTGCCGTTGAATTTTCTGGTGTGTTTTCCTGTTAGCTGCATCTTTTTAAGCGAAAGCTCACAAATTTAATTACAATCCATTAACAAGAGACATTGATATCCCTGATCATATCTCAACATCTTGTAATTGGTCAAATCAAATAGTCAATTATAAAACACACCCATCCAAAAAATTAAAAATGATTAATCTCACTGAAGAGCCGAAGGAAAATACTTCTGAATGTGATCCTAATGCGGACGTCGTCACCAAAGTTCTGCCCACCATGTACACGTTGGTCTTCATTGTGGGACTACTTCTAAATGGGCTCAACCTATGGATATTCTGCTACATTCCCAGTAACAGGAGCTTCATTGTCTACCTGAAAAACATTGTCATTGCTGATAATTTAATGGTCCTTACATTTCCAATGAAGATAATTAGCGATGCGGGATTTGGGAACGAAGAGTTGCGTGTGTTCGTTTGCCGCTATTCCGCGGTTGTCTTTTATCTGAACATGTACATCGGAATAATGTTCCTGGGCATTTTGGGATTTGATAGATATTTTAAAATTGTGAGGCCACTGAATGCCTCATCCTCGCTCCAGAGTGTTTTCTACAGTAAGCTCATATCGGCACTGGTGTGGACAATGATGGCTTTCATTTCAATCCCCAATATGATCCTAACCGACCAACCATATGGAACCACGGCAAAAGTTTCATGTGCCCAGCTAAAAAGTGAGCTGGGATTAAAGTGGCATAAGGCTTCAAATTACATCTGCATCGGAATATTTGTCTTGGTTTTTTTCTTACTGGTAATCTTTTATGTTTCCATCTCAAGGAAAATATACCAATCCCATCAGAAGTTGAGAAGGGGTTCCAATGCTGGCAGAAAGTCCACACGCAACATATATAGCATCTTGATTGTATTCTTTATCTGCTTTGTTCCATATCACTTATGTCGGATCCCATACACAATAAGTCAGACCGGAAACAGCTATTCTTGTCAAAACAAGAAAAACTTGTACTATGTAAAAGAAGTAACTTTGCTTCTATCCGCAGCAAATGTCTGCCTCGATCCAATCATTTATTTTTACATGTGTCAACCCTTCCGGCAAACGCTATTTAAGAAGATGCGCATCGAGGACAGGCCCCAAGAAACAGAAAAAGCATCATGCAAAGTTTCAACCTCACAGCCGGCATTTCTATAAAGTTCAATAAACGTTTTAAAACTCCGGAATGTATCATATACAAGCAAGGATACATTTATATTGCTTTCCTTTTGTATTGACAGTTTACAGTTAAATGAAGGATATGTAAAATGTTCTTGACTTTACATATTTCATGCAGGGTATGTTCACACATTATGTAATTGGTGCAGAAATTTCTGCATCTCTTGGCAGGAAAAACGCGATGGAAAATACCCATGTTTTTGCCACATTATTGATACATTTTTGATGCATTTTAGCATGCATTATTAGTGCAGATTTTCCCCCCTCATTAGTATGGGTGAAATCCGCAGCAAAAATGCTGACATCTGTAGATTGAAATCTGTGCCAAATCAGCAAGTCACAAATAAGCACCGTATGCATGAGACTTCAGGATTCTCATTCACTTTGCAGGCATCAGGGAACCTTTCAGGTGTTGTGACACATCTGCACAGAAAAACGAGACAAAAACACAACATGTGCACTTAAAGGGACACTGTCACCTGAATTTGGAGGCAATCTTGCCTTGTGCAGGCATGTACTATGGAGGACAGAGAATGAACTTCAATCCAATATTGCAGCCAGCATGCAGCCAGCGGGTAAGGAAAGGGTGAATCAAACACCCAAAAACCCCGCCTCCATGGCTGAAGATTGTTCCCTCCAAATTCAGGTGACAGTGTCCCTTTAAAAGGTTAGTCCCAATTGGGTAAGTTATTGGCTTTTAACAAGATTGGCCATAAGTTGCTGATTTCTGGTGATCCCATTGCTGGAACCACCATGATGCCAACAACATTGCTCTGAAATGCCAGCCCAGATTGGGGAGGCGGCAATGCTTGCCCACCACAACTCCTTTTTTGTTGATGAAACTGCTGGACATAGCCAGAAATTACACCACTTAGCAATCTTGGCCAATGCCATAGAAATGCATGGCCCACATTCGTTCTAACTGACCATTTCAAAGCCCTGTTCTTGGGATCAGTGAGGGTCCCAGTAGTGGGACACCCAGCAATCATCAAGTTATAATCTACCCTATAGAGAGGTGATAACTTGCCCGATTGGGAATCACCGTTTGCTTCGGTGAATCTTTATGGTTCCCTATTAAGAAGCCATATGAACTCTTTCTATTACTATATGCTGACTATGTATAACATCAATTTTTTCCCAATTTTTTACCAGGAATGAAAATATCTTGGTAAGGGTTTGCTCACATCTGCGTATATAAAATCGCCTAGATTCTCAGCCAGAAAAGTTGGCGAGTGTCATGCGTATGTCATTCCGTATGTCATGTGGTTCCTTCTGTGAGTGTGCAATTTTTTTCCTAGCATCAATATGACACTCATATGACTTGCATATGCAATCCGTATGCAATGCGATTTTAACATCAACTTTTACATACAATAATTCTCTATCTAATTTAATGGTAGTTTACAAACATATAAAGCAATATTATACACAGGGATAGATACATAAATAGAATAAATAGGATAGATGTCCTGTAGATATTTAATGTCACAAGCCCCCTACATATAAAAAAGTAGCACCCTTCAGTGGTTTTATGTCTCAGTAAAGGGTTTTTAGCCTTATTTAACTGATTAATTAAATAATTAAATTAAAAAGTGACATTGGGTCTCCCCTATTTTTGATAAATAGCCAAAGGAAAGCAGACAGCTGAGAGCTGTTGTTACTATGCTGGGGAGGGGCCAATATCCATGGATCTTCCCAGCCTACTAATATTAGCCTACAGCTGTCTGCTTAGCCTTTGCTGGTTATTAACCCCTTCATGACCCGGGATATTTTCGTTTTTTCGTTTTCATTTTTCGCTCCCCTTCTTCCCAGATCCATAACTTTTTTATTTTTCCATCAATATGGCCATGTGAGGGCTTATTTTTGCGGGATGAGCTGTACTTTTGAAGAACATCATTGGTTTAAGCATGTCATGTACTAGAAAAAAAATTCCAAGTGCGGTGAAATTGCAAAAAAAGTGCAATCTCACACTTGTTTTTTTGTTTGGCTTTTTTGCTAGTTTCACTAAATGCTTAAACTTTTTCCGAAACCCGTAGCGTTTCCATTTTTCGTGAACTGGGGTCAGGTGATGGCTTATTTTTGCATGCCGAGCTGACATTTTTAATTATACCATTTTGGTGCAGATACGTTGTTTTGTTCGCCCGTTATTGCATTTTAATGCAATGTCGCGGTGACCAAAAAAAACGTAATTCTGGCGTTTTTCATTTCTTTCCCGCTACGCCGTTTAGCGATCAGGTTAATCATTTTTTTATTGATGGATCGGGCGATTATGAACACGGCAATACCAAATATGTGTATATTTGATTTTTTTATTGTTTTATTTTGAATGGGACGAAAGGGGGATGATTAAACTTTTATATTTTTTTAATTTTTTTTCATATTTTTGAAAACATTTTTTTTTGCCATGCTTCAATAGCCTCCATGAGAGGCTAGAAGCTGGCACAACTCGATTGGCTCAGCTACATAGGAGAGAAGCTCAGATCGCTCCTATGTAGCTGAATTCCTGCATTGCTATGAGCGGCGTAAACAGGATGGCGGCGCTCATAGCAATCCGGCATCGACCACCATAGAGGTCTCAAGGACACCTCTGGTTGTTATGCTGACGCATCGCTGACCCCCGATCATGTGACAAAGGTCAGCGATGCGCTCATTTCCGGCTGGAAGCGGTAGTTAAATGCCGCTGTCAGTTTTTGACAGCGGCATTTAACTAGATAATAGCGGTGGGTGAATCACGATTCCACTCGCCGCTATTGCAGGCACATGTCAGCTGTACAAAACAGCTGACATGTTCCGGCTTTGATGCGGGTTGACCGCTGGAGCGCTGCATCAAAGCAGGGGATCTGACCTCGGATGTACTATCCCATTTGAGGTCAGAAAGGGATTAAACATAGGGGAGACCCCACATCATTTTTTGGGGGTCCCCCCTTTTTAATGACCAGTAAAAGTTAAGCAGGAAGCTGTAAGCTGATATTAATAGGCTGGAAAGCTCTATGTTTATTGGCTCCTTTCCAGACTAATAAGACCAGCTCACAGCTGTCTGCTTTCCCTTACCAGGCTATTAAAAATAGGGGGACCCAATTCCATTTTTTGATTTATTTGCTAAAAACAAGTACAGAAAACTACACACGCAAAGCATTGATTGTATATCTCACTGACATATTTATATCTATATATTCTATTCTGACGGTTTAGGCTGTGAATTTACTGTACCTGGTTTATGAAATGTTGGATTTCCTTTGAATATGTTCGTAAAAGTTGTACTATGTGCCATGCTATTTTTTTCTCGCACCCATTGAATTGCATTGATGAGTAGAGATGGGCAGACCCCTGGAAGTTCAGCAGAACAGTTAAAAAAGTTTAAGTTTGGGTACCAGAACAGTACCTGGACCTGAACCCCATTCACTTGAATGGGGAGCCTGAACATCCAGTGTTCGCTATGCTGTCATGTCATGTTCATTTGATAGCATGGGTAGCGTGGCTGTCTGACCTGCGTTAATGATTCTACCGCCGATAAGAGTGTTTCATGCACATGACAGCACGAGAAACACCCGGTGTTTGGGCTGCTGAAATCAAACAGTAATAACACGTACTTGCTGGTGAGGTCCATGTTCGGAGTCCGTGTCCGAGCAGTAGGTTTTTGATACAGACCCTGAACTTTACAGTTCGGGTTTGCCCATCTCTATGGGTGCATAGATTTCTTTGAAGACTTTGTAATGGTTTATTACAAAAGGAATCTGCATAATTGTCGTGTACATGAGCCCTTACAGAGCAGCATACAATAATAATGTTTTGCAAGATTTGCAATTAATAGTGCACAACATTTGCATAACGTCACACTAAAGGTATTATAAATAGTGTATGTTCGCTATATATTATATGTAGTATATGTGTGATAGAAATGTTTAATAACTATTTTTATAACTTGAATGGGCTATGTGTAACATAGTGGTCATGCTTTTACTTGTCATGCTCCATATTGTTAGTTATAACTAGAAGATCTCTTAACAGTGTCCCCTGCTATTTGACAATTATCAGTAAGGCAGGTATTCCGGAAAGGAAGATGTTGTATGTTCGCATTTGGAATATTTCAGCCATCTATTTCAAAGGTATCTCTTTGTAAACTAAATAAACCAAATGTATAAAAAATGCCACATGTGAATGAAAACACAACATTTCAAATGTTTAATTACAGGTAAAATGCCACTTGACCCATTATTTATTATACAGGATATGTCATTATTATCCAGCTATCAAGTAGTTAAATTAAATTTTGTGCAAAACTAATCTAATAATATGTCATACTATTCATATAATGTTATTTATGTGTGTGAATTAGGGGTTGTCCAGCTACACAAAAAAACAGTTTCAAAGCCAATTTAAAAACACCATCACTTGCTCCAAAAAGTTGAGATAAATACCTAATAAAAATCACTGAGCTCCCCTAATTCTGCTGTTTCGTTCAGTTTAGTGCTGCATCACTCTATTGCAGGGATATGTACATGTTTCGGCTGTATCACAATATGGGAAATCTTTACTTTCAGTGCAACTGTGTGTTTCTTCAGAGTCTTCTCTGTGGGGCGTACGCTTTCACCAGTTCCTCCTAGTCACTGCTAATCACAGCTGTGAGAAAGGGGTGTAAGTTCACGCCTCCGGAGAAGACTCTGAAGAAACACACAGTTGAAATACAAATAGAGATTTCACATATTGCATTCCAAAAGCAATAAATATGAATATCTCTGCAGTAAAAGAATGTAGTGCAACACGGAAAAAGAGGCAGAATCAGGAAAGCAGGGACTCTTTAAAAAAAAAAGTTAATTATATACTTTTAAAATATCATCCTCAATGCCCTAATACAAATGCCAGTCAAACGGCAAGTCCTCTTTAACCAAGTCGTTAATCATTTACCAACACAATGAGAGGGGAGCCTCTTTCTGTGTCTAATTAAACTTGGAATGTATAGCAGGAGCGGCAGTGAAATCGGCTTGAAGTATATTAATAAATTTTATACATTTGTATTTAAAATACTTTTTATGTGGCAGGACAACCCGTTTAAATAACATCAGCCAGGTATTACAATGCTATAAAATAAGATAGTGCATTCCTTTATTTTTTTTCTCTACAAAACAGTAAAGGTGTATTTGCATCAAACTCTTCTATCGCATAATATTTTTTATCTTACAGTATGGTTTCTTCATAAGATGCGTCTCTCACAATGTCACCCATGTAATAACGATGATCACTAGTAGGCTAAGTTATTTTAGTTTTCAGTGGCTGAAAATTAAATACTTCGACTTTTTTTTATTTTTTCTAATAAATGACAGAACTGAAGTGCCCTGAGCACTTCTCATAAAACAGAAGCGTTCTTCTCCTGCATCAGCGGAGTTTTGTGCGACTCAATACAAAGTCTATAGGCTTGTACACTCCCTGACAGAAGTTATGTCGCTTATCCATGTTATGTAAATAAAAGCTTATAACCGGACATTACATTCATCCATTGGTTGTATAAATTATTCTTTTGAAAGCTGAAACCCTCCAAAATGAGTTATAGGTTGAGAAAATAAATTGGCATCAATGCAGAAATATTGATCAGTTAATTGACACAAAATGGTCAGATTTTGGCAAGACAAAAGTTTTGTCGCCTGGTCATTTAATGCACCCCTTACTAGTTTGCATCCTCACCTGTGCTCAGTAGATGATTGGTTAATTAGTGTGTGTATAAAAAGAGACCCAGCACCCCAGACCTTCACTTGAACTGCAACTTGAGCTCTGACAACATGTCAAAAATCCACCCTGTGACCAAACCCTGGATTATCAAGAGGCTGAAGACCAGATCCACTGCAGAGGTGGCTGGCACCTTTAATGTGTCTCAGCATCAAGTACTAAGAATTAAAAAAAGATTTGAAGAGACTGGAGATGTGTTTGACAAGCCCAGGTCAGCAGAATCCGCAAGACAATTACTGAGGAGGAACGTTTGTTGGTTAGAAAATCCAAAGCAAGCCCCTCTTCTACTGCAGCAGAGCTCCAACAGGCCTGGTCACCTCAAGTCCCTATGTCAACTAGAACGGTTTGTAGGATTCTATGTTGAAATGGCCTCCATGGTCGAATCAGTGCCCAGAAGCCAGCACTAAACAAAAGGCAAATAAAAAAACCTGTGGCATTTGCAAAGACCCACAGCCTGCTAAACAGATGGGCGCTGGAAAAGTGGCAGGAGGTGGATTTCTCTGATGAATCATCAGTAGAATTACACCACAGCTGCTGCAAATACTGCAGGAGACCTACTGGAGCCCGTGTGGATCCAAAATACACCCAGAAAACAGCTAAATTTGGTGGTGGAAAGATCATGGTCTGAGGTTACATTCAGTATGGGGGTGTGCAAAACATTTGCAAGGTGGAAGGAAATATCAATAGCCTAAAATATCAAGAAGTATTAGCTACCTCTTATATTCCAAATCATAAAAGGGGTCAAATTCTGCAGCAGGATAGTGCTCCATCTCATACATCCATCTCTACAACAAAGTTCCTCCAGGCAAAAATGATCAAGGTGCTCAATGACTGGCCAGCCCAGTCACCAGACATGAACATCATTGAGCATGTTTGGGGTAGGATGAAAGAGGAAGCTTGTAAGACAAAACCAAAGAATCTAGATGAACTCTGGGAGGCATGTAAGACTGCATTCTTTGCTATTCCTGATGACTTCATTAACCCCTTCCCGACCTTTGACGCCACGTAGGCGTCATGAAAGTCGGTGCCAATCCGACCCATGACGCCTATGTGGCGTCATGGAAAGATCGCGTCCCTGCAGATCAGGTGAAAGGGTTAACTCCCATTTCACCCGATCTGCAGGGACAGGGGGAGTGGTAGTTTAGCCCAGGGGGGGTGGCTTCACCCCCCGTGGCTACGATCGCTCTGATTGGCTGTTGAAAGTGAAACTGCCAATCAGAGCGATTTGTAATATTTCACCTATTATAACGGGTGAAATATTACAATCCAGCCATGGCCGATGCTGCAATATCATCGGCCATGGCTGGAAACACTAATGTGCCCCCACCCCACCCCACCGATCGCCCCACCAGCCCTCCGATCTGGCTGGTACACTGCTCCGGCTCCCCTCCGTCCTGTGCTCCGGCTCCCCCCGTGCTTTTGTCCGCTCCCTCCGTGCTCCAATCACCCTCCCCGTGCTCCAATCACCCCACCTGCACTCCGATCCACCCCCCCGTGCTCCGTTCCACCCCCCATGCTCCGTTCCACCCCTCCCGCGCTCCGATCAACCCCCCCATGCTCCGATCCCCCCCCGTGCTCCCCCCCACCCCATCATACTTACCGATCCTGCCGGGGTCCGTCCGTCTTCTCCCCGGGCGCCGCCATCTTCCAAAATGGCGGGCGCATGCGCAGTGCGCCCGCCGAATCTGCCGGCCGGCAGATTCGTTCCAAAGTGCATTTTGATCACTGAGATAGATTATATCTCAGTGATCAAAATAAAAAAATAATAAATGACCCCCCCCCCCTTTGTCACCCCCATAGGTAGGGACAATAAAAAATAAAGATTTTTTTTTTTCCACTAATGTTAGAATAGGGTTAGGGTTAGGGGTAGGGCTAGGGTTAGGGCTAGGGTTAGGACTAGGGTTAGGGCTAGGGTTAGGGTTAGGGTTAGGGCAAGGGTTAGGGCTAGGGTTAGGGCTAGGGTTAGGGGTAGGGTTAGGGTTAGGGGTAGGGTTAGGGGTAGGGTTAGGGGTAGGGCTAGAGTTAGGGCTAGGGTTAGGGGTAGGGTTAGGGCTAGGGTTAGGGTTTTGGTATGTGCACACGTATTCTGGTCCTCTGCAGATTTTTCCGCTGCGGATTTGATAAATCCGCAGTGCTAAACAGCTGCGTATTTATGGCGGATTTACCGTGTTTTTTCTGCGCATTTCACTGCGGTTTTACAACTGCGATTTTCTATTTGAGCAGTTGTAAAACCGCTGCGGAATCCGCACAAAGAAGTGACATGCTGCGGAATGTAAACCGCTGCGTTTCCGTGCAGTTTTTCCGCAGCATGTGTACAGCGATTTTTGTTTCCCATAGGTTTACATTGAACTGTAAACTCATGGGAAACTGTTGCGGATCTGCAGCGTTTTCCGCAGCGTGTGCACATACCTTTAGAATTAGGCTATGTGCACACGGTGCGGATTTGGCTGCGGATCCGCAGCAGTGTTCCATCAGGTTTACAGTTCCATGTAAACATATGGAAACCAAATCCGCTGTGCCCATGGTGCGGAAAATACCGCGCGGAAACGCTGCGTTGTATTTTCCGCAGCATGTCAATTCTTTGTGCAGATTCCGCAGCGTTTTACACCTGTTCCTCAATAGGAATCCGCAGGTGAAATCCCCACAAAAAATACTGGAAATCCGCGGAAAATCCGCAGGTAAAACGCAGTGCCTTTTACCCGCGGATTTTTCAAAAATGATGCTGAAAAATCTCACATGAATCCGCAACGTGGGCACATAGCCTTAGGGTTAGGGTTGGAATTAGGGTTGTGGTTAGGGGTGTGATTAGGGTTATGGCTACAGTTGGGATTAGAGTTAGGGGTGTGTTGGGGTTAGTGTTGGAGGTAGAATTGAGGGGTTTCCACTGTTTAGGCACATCAGGGGTCTCCAAACGCAACATGGCGCCACCATTGATTCCAGCCAATCTCGTATTTAAAAAGTCAAATGGTGCTCCCTCACTTCCGAGCCCCGACGTGTGCCCAAACAGTGGTTTACCCCCACATATGGGGTACCAGCATACTCAGGATAAACTGCGCAACAATTACTGGGGTCCAATTTCTCCTGTTACCCTTGTGAAAATAAAAAAATGCTTGCTAAAACATCATTTTTGAGGAAAGAAAAATTATTTTTTATTTTCACGGCTCTGCGTTGTAAACGTCTGTGAAGCACTTGGGGGTTCAAAGTGCTCACCACATATCTAGATAAGTTCCTTGGGGGGTCTACTTTCTAAAATATGGTCACTTGTGGGGAGTTTCTACTGTTTAGGCACACCAGGGGCTCTGCAAACGCAACGTGACGCCCGCAGACCATTCCATCAAAGTCTGCATTTCAAAAGTCACTACTTCCCTTCTGAGCCCCGACGTGTGCCCAAACAGTGGTTTACCTCCACACATGGAGTATCAGCATACTCGGGAGAAACTGGACAACAACTTTTGGGGTCCAATTTCTCCTGTAACCCTTGGGAAAATAAAAAATTCTGGGCTAAATAATTATTTTTGAGGAAAGAAAACGTATTTATTATTTTCACGGCTCTGCATTATAAACTTCTATGAAGCACTTGGGGGTTCAAAGTGCTCACCACACATCTAGATAAGTTCCTTTCGGGGTCTAGTTTCCAAAATGGGGTCACTTGTGGGGGGTTTCTACTGTTTAGCCACATCATCGGCTCTGCAAACGCAACGTGACGCCCGCAGAGCATTCCATCAAAGTCTGCATTTCAAAACGTCACTACTTCAATTCCGAGCCCCGGCATGTGCCCAAACAGTAGTTTACCCCACATATGGGGTATCACCGTACTCAGGAGAAACTGGACAACAAATATTGGGGTCAAATTTCTCCTGTTACCCTTGGGAAAATTAAAAAATTCTGGGCTAAATAATTATTTTTGAGGAAAGAAAACGTATTTATTATTTTTACGGCTCTGCATTATAAACTTCTGTGAAGCACTTGGGGGTTCAAAATGCTCACCACACATCTAGATAAGTTCCTTTCGGGGTCTAGTTTCCAAAATGGGGTCACTTGTGGGGGGTTTCTACTGTTAAGCCACATCAGGGGCTCTGCAAACGCAACGTGACGCCCAAAGAGCATTCCATCAAAGTCTGCATTTCAAAACGTCACTACTTCACTTCCGAGCCCCGACATGTGCCCAAACAGTGGTTTACCCCCACATATGGGGTATCAGCGTACTCAGGAGAAATTGGACAACAACTTTTGGGGTCAATATTCTCCTGTTACTCTTGGGAAAATAAAAAATTGCAGGCTAAAAATCATTTTTGAGAAAATATTTTTTTTTTTTTATTTTCATGGCTCTGCGTTATAAACTTCTGTGAAGCACTTGGGGGTTCAAAGTCCTCACCACACATCTAGATTAGTTCCTTTGGTGGACTAGTTTCCAAAATGGGGTCATTTCTGGGGGATCTCCAATGTTTAGGCACACAGGGGCTCTCCAAACGTGACATGGTGTCCGCTAATTATTGGAGCTAATTTTCCATTTAAAAAGCCAAATGGCGTGCCTTCCCTTCCGAGCCCTGCCGTGCGCCCAAACAGTGGTTTACCCCCACATATGGGGTATCAGCGTACTCAGGACAAACTGGACAACAACATTTATGGTCCAATTTCTCCTATTACCCTTGGCAAAATAGGAAATTCCAGGCTAAAAAATCATTTTTGAGGAAAGAAAAATTATTTTTTATTTTCATGGCTCTGCGTTATAAACTTCTGTGAAGCACCTGGGGGTTTAAAGTGCTCAATATGCATCTAGATAAGTTCCTTGGGGGGGTCTAGTTTCCAAAATGGGGTCACTTGTGGGGGAGCTCCAATGTTTAGGCACACAGGGGCTCTCCAAACGCAACATGGTGTCCGCTGACAATTGGAGCTAATTTTCCATTCAAAAAGTCAAATGACGCGCCTTCCCTTCCGAGCCCTGCCGAGTGCCCAAACAGTGGTTTACCCCCACATATGAGGTATCGGCGTACTCAGGAGAAATTGCCCAACAAATTTTATGATCCATTTTATCCTATTGCCCATGTGAAAATGAAAAAATTGAGGCGAAAATAATTTTTTTGTGAAAAAAAAGTACTTTTTCATTTTTACAGATCAATTTGTGAAGCACCTGAGGGTTTAAAGTGCTCACTAGGCATCTAAATAAGTTCCTTGGGGGGTCTAGTTTCCAAAATGGGGTCACTTGTGGGGGAGCGCCAATGTTTAGGCATACAGGAGCTCTCCAAACGCGACATGGTGTCCGCTAACGATGGAGATAATTTTTCATTCAAAAAGTCAAATGGCGCTCCTTCCCTTCCGAGCCTTACCATGTGCCCAAACAGTGGTTTACCCCCACATATGAGGTATCAGTGTACTCAGGAGAAATTGCCCAACAAATTTTAGGATCCATTTTATCCTGTTGCCCATGTGGGTTTAAAGTGCTCACTATGCATCTAGATAAGTTCTTTGGGGCGTATAGTTTCCAAAATGGGGTCACTTGTGGGGGAGCTCCAATTTTTAGGCACACGGGGGCTCTCCAAACGTGACATGGTGTCCGCTAAAGAGTGGAGCCAATTTTTGATTCAAAAAGTCAAGTGGCGCTCCTTCCCTTCCAAGCCCTGCCGTGCGCCCAAACAGTGGTTTACCCCCACATATGAGGTATCAGCGTACTCAGGACAAATTGGACAACAACGTTCGTGGTTCAGTTTCTCCTTTTACCATTGGGAAAATAAAAAAATTGTTGCTAAAAGATAATTTTTGTGACTAAAAAGTTAAATGTTCATTTTTTCCTTCCATGTTGCTTCTGCTGCTGTGAAGCACCTGAAGGGTTAATAAACTTCTTGAATGTGGTTTTGAGTACCTTGAGGGGTGCAGTTTTTAGAATGGTGTCACTTTGGGTATTTTCAGCCATATAGACCCCTCAAACTGACTTCAAATGTGAGGTGGTCCCTAAAAAAAATGGTTTTGTAAATTTCGTTGTAAAAATGAGAAATCGCTGGTCAAATTTTAACCCTTATAACTTCCTAGCAAAAAAAAATGTTGTTTCCAAAATTGTGCTGATGTAAAGTAAACATGTGGGAAATGTTATTTATTAACTATTTTATGTCACATAACTCTCTGGTTTAACAGAATAAAAATTCAAAATGTGAAAATTGCGAAATTTTCAAAATTTTCGCCAAATTTCCGTTTTTATCACAAATAAATGCAGAATTTATTGACCTAAATTTACCACTAACATGAAGCCCAATATGTCACGAAAAAAAAATCTCAGAACCGCTAAGATCCGTTGAAGCGTTCCTGAGTTATTACCTCATAAAGGGACACTGGTCAGAATTGCAAAAAACGGCAAGGTCTTTAAGGTCAAAATAGGCTGGGTCATGAAGGGGTTAATAAATTGTATGGATCATTGTTGAAACGCATGGATGCAGTCCTTCAAGCTCATGGAAGTCACACAAAATATTAAATATGACTCTAATAGCACCACAACTTCATTCACCAATGTTATGCAACATCTATTTGTATTTTAAGTTACTTATTTGTTTGAATAACACATTACTTTCTGCGGGCGACAAAACTTTTGTCTTGCCAAAATCTGACCATTCTGTGTCTATTAACTGATCAATATTTCTGCATTGATGCCAATTTATTTTCTTAACCTAAACCACATTTCGGAGGGTTTCAGCTTTCAAAAGAATAATTTATACAACCAAAGGATGAATTTAACATCAGGTTATAAGCTTTTATTTACATAACATGGATAAGCGGCATTACTTCTGTCAGGGAGTGTACTTACTCTTCGTGCACACTCATCCATGAGTAATTGTGAAAAGTGTTTTGAGTGATCGTTGGGACTCTCAGGACGTGGACCACCACCGATCTGCATGGCATTTCAGGAACCACATAAAATGTATGTACACTTTAAAAGCACAAGGATTTGGGTGGAATTTTTGGTAATCCCACCGGCATCAGGGGCTTATCTGCAGCATTCTGTAATGCTGTAGATAAGCCCCCGATGTTACCTGAAAAAGGAGAAAAAGACGTTAGATTATACTCACCCAGGGACGGTCCCTTCAGCCACGGCTCCGGCGCAGGCGTACTTTGCTCTGCCCTCTTGAGGGCAGAGGATAGTACTGCAGTGCGCAGGCGCCGGAAAGGTCAGAGGCCCGGCGCCTGCGCACTGCAGTACTTTGTCTGCCCTCAACAGGGCAGAGCAAAGTACGCCTGAGCCGGAGCCGTGGCTGAAGATCAGAAGAGGATGTCTTGTAATGAAGATGGGCGGCGCCGGAGCGGACCGGAGACGCCCATTTGACCTGACCAGCAGCGGGACCGCCCCTGGGTGAGTATAATCTAACGTCTTTTTCTCCTTTTTCAAGTAACATCGTGGGCCTATCTACAGCATTACAGAATGCTGCAGATAAGCCCCTGATGCCGGTGGGATTACCTCACCTGCGATTTTCTGGGTGACAGGTTCCCTTTAAGTTACAGCACTCAGTGCAAGCCTATAATATCAAACCAGCTGGAATAAGATGTGACTAATTTATAAAAATGGCTTATGTCTCTTAATAAATTACACATTTCTTTTTTTTCGATTTGGACACTTATGACTGACTTTTTATTTTTTCTGCATGAGGTATCAAAAAATCACAGAGACAATATTTTTACAGACACATTGTAAAACCATAATAATTCATTCTGATTCTAAGTGATCCAGATCTACGGTCCATAACTCTGATATGAGACATCAGCTGCACTCACTGTAAAATGGTGAAAATTACAGTCAAAATAATCTGTAGAAGTTGCTTCAGCTTCAAGAAGATCACAAAAGCCTTAAATTTTTTATGGACAGAGCAAAAAAAAGTGTCCTTTTTTTTCGGACTGTCCTGGAATTTCTAGGGGGTTGCCAACCCATCGTGATAGTCACTATAAAGAAACCATGGTAAGGGGGTTTGAGACATTTGTATGCTACTGTTCACTGTGCAGGCAATGTGCTATTTATATGATGATAGCCACAAGAGAGCAAAGGTTTGCTTGTCATCTCCAGCTGCCAGCCAAAAGATGACATAGTTTACAGTACAATGTTTCCATGAAAGATAGGACATATGTTTGCAATAATGTCTAACGCAGAAAAGGGTTCAAAACTTAATACCACAAATAATGAGAAATCTTGATAGGATTTTCTTGGTAACTCCATTGTTTTTATTTTCAGATATAAATCTTAACTACAAGTTCTCCACAATGTCAATCATGAAATTTTAGCTCTCTACTTTAGAACATCATCATACTTGATGCCCAGGAATCTCCATTTTTTGTTCTGTAGATGAGCAGGGTAACTTAAGGGTAAGCACGGACTGAACAGAAAAGCTTTCCTCTAGGAGCAAGGAGTGTTTTGTTTTGCAGGGCTCCTGTGCTTCTTTGGTCTGTAGGAAATAGGTCCAGAACAAACACAGCTGTGGAAGACACAACCCTACCTGCTCCGCTCATTATAGGGAGAGAATGACTGGAAGTTACGGTTTTCTACTTCTGATAGAATTATCAGACTTCCAGAGACAATGACGATTTGGTTAAATAGAGAAGGCAGCAAGACAAGCAATTAATAGTTAATCCTCGGATAATAATGCTATAGAATATAGGTACAAATACAAAACATATACACAACCAGTATATTTCTTATGCATACAACAGGGCATATCCTGACTGTGAGCTGCTAGCTGTTATTTATCAGGATAGCCTTAATCTGGTAGCATTGAGGTGACGATATTTGTAAATGTTAGTCATTTTCCAGAGCAGGTAACACCAGGAAACTGACCTGATCGTAATACAGTATGACCTGGGCTAATGTTGCACCAAGCCCCAACAGATCATTAGCTGTCAGCTAGAAACTATCATCAGAAAAAGACCACCAACAGCACCAGGCCAGATGTGCTGGTGATCATCCATTGGCCACACAAGTCCTGAATTGCAGATGAACTGCAGCGTGTGCGTGATTGCTTGTGTGTGTGGTGTATATCTGTGTGTGTCTGCATATATGGTGAGTGTGTCTGTGGGTAATGTGTGTCTCTGTGTGATGTATATTTGTGTGTATCTATCTTTGTATATGTATGTGTGTATGTGTGGTGTGTGTGCTTGTGAAGTGTGTGTCTGTATGCCTGTAAGTGTCTGTATGTGTGGTGTGTGTCTGTATGTGTGCCGTGTGTGTGTCTGTGTATGTCTGTGTGCACCATGTGTGCGCCAGTGTGTGTCTGTATGTGTGGAGTATATGTGTGTGCCTGTGTGTGTCTAAATATATGGTGTGTGTCACTGTGTGTAGTCTGTGCCTGTATGTGTTTGTGTGCCTGTGAGGTGTGTGTCTGTATGCCTATGGATGTCTGTATGTGTGGTATGTTTTTCTGTATGTGTGGTCTGTGTGTCCATATGTGTGGTGTGTTTCTGTATGTGTGGTGTGTGTCTGTGTATGTCAATGCATGTTTGTATGTGTGTGTCTGTGTGCATGTATCTTTGGGTATGTATGCATGTAATGTGTGTCTGTATGTGTTGCGTGTACGTGTGTCTGTGTCTATTTGTATGTCTGTGTACTTGGTGTGTAGCATGTGTTTGTATGTGTGTTGCATATGTGTATGTCTGCCTGTGTCTTTTGTGTATGTGTGTGTCTACATTTGTGTGTGTGCCTGTGTCTGTATGTATGTCTGCGTGCATAGTGTGTAACATGTGTCTGTATGTGTGGTGTATATGTGCATGTATGTATCTGTGTGTATAGTGTGTGCCTGTATGTGTAGTGTGTGTGTGCAGTGTGTGTTTGTATGAATGATGTATGTGTGTGTGTCTGTGTCTTTGTGCATGTGTAGCGTGTGGTTGTATGTGTAGTGTGTATGTGTGTGCATGCGCCTGTGTCTGTATGTATGTCTGTGTGCATAGTGGGTAGCATGTGTCGGTATGTGTGGTATATATGTGTATGTCTATATCTGTGTATAGTGTTTGTCTGTATGTCTGGTGTGTGTTTGTGCGTCTACATTTATGGTGTAAATGTGTGTGTCTGTGTGTGCTGTGTCTTTGTGCATGTACATGTGTATGTGTAGTGTGTGCCTGTATGTGTGATGTATATGGATCGCCCCCAGACACAGGGCCACGCGTTCTCGGTACCGGGCCTCTCTGGTTCGGTTCTGAGGCTGTCACGGTGGCTAGACCCGGTCCGCAACCCTGCTAAGGGGCGTCCAATAAAGGTGGTGCAGTATGTCAGAGGTTCGTGACGCCACCTGTGGTGTTCGGTCAGGGTGACCGACGCTGCTGTGGGGTCCACTGGGGTGATGGAATAGGAGCTGGATGGTATACCTTCCCACAGGTGAAGTATGTCCCCAGGGCTTCCCAGTAAGGTTGATGGTGATGGTGTGAGGTGCAGGCAATAACGAGGACACAAGGTTGCAGTTTCTTTACCTATTTACTGAAAACTTCAGGATCCTCAATCCAGAGCAGGTTTAACAGGGCTATCAGAGACAGGCCGGCCTGATGGGCACTTCCAGAGTTTCCCTCGCAGATGGAAATCGCTGCCCACCACTAGCGCCTGTGTGTTGTAGTCCTACCCTGCTGAGCATTCGGAATAGTCCTCACAACTGCTGTTCTCGTTCGTCGTTCTCTACAGCTCTCTCTCTCTTTAGTTCCAGATGTTGCTAGTTTCTCGTCCCCCAGTATATTTTGGCTAGGACGCACCCGTATGACGGGAAGGCCTGGAGGTCTTCCGGGACCCTAGAGACGCCCCTCTCCCACTGTTGCCCCCTATGTCTTCTTAGGAAATTTAAGGTAGACAGCCAACCTATAATTAACTGTCCTGCGGAGTTTGAAGTAAGGCCTGAAGCCAGTTACTCCCGCGGTGTTCTGGCCACCGGCTACGCGCCTCAGTAGGATGTTGCCTCGGTCTCATGGCACGACTAATAAATGGGAAATGTTTAAGAACATCCTAAATAGGCAGTGTAAGCGGTTTATACCTTGTGGGAATAAAAGGACTAGAAATAGGAAAAACCCAATGTGGCTAAACAAAGAAGTAAGACAGGCAATTAACAGTAAAAAGAAAGCATTTGCACTACTAAAGCAGGATGGCACCATTGAAGCTCTAAAAAACTATAGGGAGAAAAATACTTTATCTAAAAAACTAATTAAAGCTGCCAAAAAGGAAACAGAGAAGCACATTGCTAAGGAGAGTAAAACTAATCCCAAACTGTTCTTCAACTATATCAATAGTAAAAGAATAAAAACTGAAAATGTAGGCCCCTTAAAAAATAGTGAGGAAAGAATGGTTGTAGATGACGAGGAAAAAGCTAATATATTAAACACCTTCTTCTCCACGGTATTCACGGTGGAAAATGAAATGCTAGGTGAAATCCCAAGAAACAATGAAAACCCTATATTAAGGGTCACCAATCTAACCCAAGAAGAGGTGCGAAACCGGCTAAATAAGATTAAAATAGATAAATCTCCGGGTCCGGATGGCATACACCCACGAGTACTAAGAGAACTAAGTAATGTAATAGATAAACCATTATTTCTTATTTTTAGTGACTCTATAGCGACAGGGTCTGTTCCGCAGGACTGGCGCATAGCAAATGTGGTGCCAATATTCAAAAAGGGCTCTAAAAGTGAACCTGGAAATTATAGGCCAGTAAGTCTAACCTCTATTGTTGGTAAAATATTTGAAGGGTTTCTGAGGGATGTTATTCTGGATTATCTCAATGAGAATAACTGTTTAACTCCATATCAGCATGGGTTTATGAGAAATCGCTCCTGTCAAACCAATCTAATCAGTTTTTATGAAGAGGTAAGCTATAGACTGGACCACGGTGAGTCATTGGACGTGGTATATCTCGATTTTTCCAAAGCGTTTGATACCGTGCCGCACAAGAGGTTGGTACACAAAATGAGAATGCTTGGTCTGGGGGAAAATGTGTGTAAATGGGTTAGTAACTGGCTTAGTGATAGAAAGCAGAGGGTGGTTATAAATGGTATAGTCTCTAACTGGGTCGCTGTGACCAGTGGGGTACCGCAGGGGTCAGTATTGGGACCTGTTCTCTTCAACATATTCATTAATGATCTGGTAGAAGGTTTACACAGTAAAATATCGATATTTGCAGATGATACAAAACTATGTAAAGCAGTTAATACAAGAGAAGATAGTATTCTGCTACAGATGGATCTGGATAAGTTGGAAACTTGGGCTGAAAGGTGGCAGATGAGGTTTAACAATGATAAATGTAAGGTTATACACATGGGAAGAGGGAATCAATATCACCATTACACACTGAACGGGAAACCACTGGGTAAATCTGACAGGGAGAAGGACTTGGGGATCCTAGTTAATGATAAACTTACCTGGAGCAGCCAGTGCCAGGCAGCAGCTGCCAAGGCAAACAGGATCATGGGGTGCATTAAAAGAGGTCTGGATACACATGATGAGAGCATTATACTGCCTCTGTACAAATCCCTAGTTAGACCGCACATGGAGTACTGTGTCCAGTTTTGGGCACCGGTGCTCAGGAAGGATATAATGGAACTAGAGAGAGTACAAAGGAGGGCAACAAAATTAATAAAGGGGATGGGAGAACTACAATACCCAGATAGATTAGCGAAATTAGGATTATTTAGTCTAGAAAAAAGACGACTGAGGGGCGATCTAATAACCATGTATAAGTATATAAGGGGACAATACAAATATCTCGCTGAGGATCTGTTTATACCAAGGAAGGTGACGGGCACAAGGGGGCATTCTTTGCGTCTGGAGGAGAGAAGGTTTTTCCACCAACATAGAAGAGGATTCTTTACTGTTAGGGCAGTGAGAATCTGGAATTGCTTGCCTGAGGAGGTGGTGATGGCGAACTCAGTCGAGGGGTTCAAGAGAGGCCTGGATGTCTTCCTGGAGCAGAACAATATTGTATCATACAATTATTAGGTTCTGTAGAAGGACGTAGATCTGGGTATTTATTATGATGGAATATAGGCTGAACTGGATGGACAAATGTCTTTTTTCGGCCTTACTAACTATGTTACTATGTTACTATGTTACTATGACTCCTACTGGTACTCCTTTTTGCTTGATCTCGTTTACACTGTTCCACAATATCCTTCCTTTCTTGTCTCTTTCTTAAGATACCGCCGCAAGGTAGTACAGGCGCGGTTCCGTAACGTTCTGTTCTGTTCGCTAGGTACCTGCCAGGTTCCCACGCCTGACAGGGACCCCCCTGTGCCTTCTCCCTGCAACACCCCCTGCCACAGGATGTTGCCTGAATACAACCCAGTCAGCTCCTGACTAACTTTCTATCCAACCCCTAGTTTTACCAGTGTGAGGAGGGGCCCAATAAATAAAGCCTTTTGCTCCCCCTAGTGGTCGGAGTGTGAAGTGTAATGTGTGCTGGTGATACCTGGTCAGGAGAATTCCTTCAGTGCCATCAGACGTACCATCACTCCCCTTAGCGGCAGAGCGTCATACAGCAACAACCAGGTCTCTGGGGCACTGCATATATGTGTGTCTGTGTCTGTATGTATATGTGGTGTGTGCCTGTATGTGTTATGTGTATGTGTAGTGTGTGCCTGTGTCTGTGTGCATAGTGTGTAGCATGCGTCTGTATTTGTGGTGAATATGTGTATGTCTGTATCTGTGTGTATAGTGTGTGTGCCTGCATGTGTGGTGTCTGTGTCATGTGTGGTGTCTGTGTAGGAGGGGGTTGAGTAAGCAGTAGTGTTGAGCATTCCGATACCGCAAGTATCGGGTATCGGCCGATACTTGCGGTATCGGAATTCCGATACCAAATTCCGATACTTCCCGCGTATCGGATACCGGAATCGGAAGTTCCCAGAATTCAAACTGCACGCAGCAGCCAATGAGGAATGAATGGAAGTATGGGCACATCCTGTTTAGCATGGTGGGCATGTAACTACTGGCAAGGCTGTGATTGGCTGCTGAACTGATGTCACCATGCACTATAAAAAACGCTGCCGCCATTTTGCGCTCACTCTGCTGTGATTTCAGTTAGGGACAGGACGCTGTGTTCTAACTGAGGGCCAGTTGAGATAGCTAATTGCTTTATTTTGCTTTTCCAAGGCTAATTTAGCAAACGCTGTGTGTTCACCTTGCTCTTGCCTTGCAGCGCTGTTTTAACAGCGTTCTGCAAGGTCTCTCTCAGTGTGTGTGTGTGTGTGTGCAGCTCACTCTGTAGTCTGTGTGCAGCCATATACCCGGTTGTATTCAGCTCAGGGGGGGTTCACACTGCCTCATACAGTTCTATCCATTGTCCCTTTTTGCTCATAGTGCAGCCTGCTGCACATTTTTTCTAAAATTTCCTATTAGTGTTTTTCCACCCGTCTCCAGCTAAATTGTGGGAAAACACTACATAGGATAACCTAGAGGGGGTTTTTTGGGCCTTGCAGCGCCGTTTACGGCTGTCTGCATGGTCTCCGTGTGAGCGCAGCTCGCCCTGTAGTCTGTGTGCAGCCACAGCCGGTTGTATTCAGCTCAGGGTAAGTCACTGCCTCATACCGTGAAAAAACTTTTCCTTTTTTTCAAATAGTGCAGTCTGCTGAAAATTTTTCCAAAAATTTCCTATTAGTGTCTTTCCACCCGTCTCTGGCTAAATAGTGGGAAAAACACTACATAGGATAACCTAGAGTGGGGTTTTTGGGCCTTGCAGCGCCGTTTACGGCTGTCTGCGCGGTCTCCGTGTGAGCGCAGCTCGCCCTGTAGTCTGTGTGCAGCCACAGCCGGTTGTATTCAGCTCAGGGTGCGTTACTGCCTCATACCGTTAAATAACGTCCTTTTTTTGAAATAGTGCAGCCTGTTGAAAAATTTTTTTTTAATTTCCTATTAGTGTCTTTCCACCCATATCCAGCTAAATAGTGGAAAAACACTATATAGGATAACCTAGAGGAGGGTTTTAGGGCCTTGCAGCGCCGTTTACGGCTGTCTGCACGGTCTCCGTGTGAGCGCAGCCCGCCCTGTAGTCTGTGTGCAGCCACAGCCGGTTGTATTCAGCTCAGGGTGCGTTACTGCCTCATACCGTTAAATAACTTGTCCTTTTTTTGAAATAGTGCAGCCTGTTGAAAATTTTTAAAAAAAATTTCCTATTAGTGTCTTTCCACCCGTATCCAGCTAAATAGTGGAAAAACACGACATAGGATAACCTAGAGGAGGGTTTTTAGGCCTTGCAGCTCCGTTTACGGCTGTCTGCACGGTCTCCGTGTGAGCGCAGCTCGCCCTGTAGTCTGTGTGCAGCCACAGCCGGTTGTATTCAGCTCAGGGTGCGTTACTGCCTCGTACCGTTAAATAACTTGTCCTTTTTTTGAAATAGTGCAGCCTGTTGAAAAATTTTTTTAAAATTTCCTATTAGTGACTTTCCACCCGTATCCAGCTAAATAGTGGAAAAACACTACATAGGATAACCTAGAGGAGTGTTTTTGGGCCTTGCAGCGCCGTTTACGGCTGTCTGCACGGTCCCCGTGTGCGTTAAAGTCGCTCTGTAGCCCGATCTGCAGAAAAAAAAAAAATAAAGTTCACTAAACACCACTTAACACTTGTGTAGGCCACATTTTATCAATAATAAAGTCTAGTCCACACTTTACAACATTAGTGTTTCTTACACCTGTTAGGAGGAGCATTTCAGGAATAAGCACACTAAGGCCTTAGTACTTTTCTGCTTATCTTTATCTGTCAACCAAGATGAAGAGGGCAGGGAGTAAGGCACGTGGGCGTGGGCGCGGAGCAGGGAGAGGAGCAGGGAGAGGACGTGGTGATTCTGTGCCTGCTGCGGGCACCGGTGACTCATCATCACTCAGTTTCAGCAGGGAACAGTCCTTCATGCGCAGCTTTGTCGAAGAGCGCCGTGCACCGCTGCTGCGTGAAGATCAAATTGAAGCCGTTGCCGGATGGATGGCAGCTAACGCATCGGCATCGACTTCAATTAGTGCCACATCCTCTCAGGCACAGACCACTGGAGAGCAGCCATCTGTCTCTTCACCACCTGCCAAATTGGCCAGGCAGTCAGAGAGCCCAGGACAGGAGCCGTCTCTACTTCTGTTCTCTGAATCTCTTGGTTTGGAAACAGGGGGCCAGCCAAGCAGCATTGGAGAAATGGAAGAAGAGGCAGTGTGCAGTGATGCCCAACAGCTTTGTCTCTCTGACTCTGAAGAGGCGGGTGGGCCAGTGCCTGCGGTGACCACAGCGCAGTACCCATCTGATGATGAAACTCAGGTGCCGCTTTCTTGTGCGTACTGTGCTGCCGAGACTACCCAGGAGGAGCAGTTGGTGGCAGAGGGTAGTGGAGATGATGAGGTCCTTGACCCATCATGGCGTGAGGAACAGGAAGGTTGTGGGAGCAGCTCTGAGGAAGAGATTCCCCTAACGGGCCAAAGAGGGAGAGGGAGGGGGAAGACTGCGGAGCCTGTAGCCTCCACTTTGGCACCCGTTAGGAGCCTGTCTCTTTCAAAAGCCAAAAAGGGCGCTCCCAAGACTTGCAGTGCCTGGTCCTTTTTTGACACAGTTGCAGATGACATTTGTTTTGTCAAATGCAAGCTGTGTCATCAGAAAGTAAAAAGAGGTAAAAGTGTCAGCAACCTCAATACCACAAATATGTGGAAACATGTGCGGACCAGGCACGCGGTGGAGTTACAAAAACACACTGAAGACCTAGGCCAACCAACAGCGGCAGCTACCACCTCTTCAGCTCGTGTTGCCTCTTCCTCCAGCTCACGCACAGCTGGTTTGGCTTCCTCCCAGGATTGCCATTGAAGAACCTCTGGCACTGGTGTCCAGAGACCTAGTGTAATTCCACCCACAGCACCACATTCCCAGTCATCCTCACACTCCCAGTCTACTCTACAGCCATCGGTAGTACAGGCATGGGAGAAAAGGCGGGCATTCTCGGCCAACCACCCCCGAGCACAGGCTCTGAATGCAGGCATTGCCAAACTTCTGTCCCTGGAAATGCTCTCATTCAGGCTGGTGGAGACTGACAGCTTCCGTGACTTGATGGCATTGGCAGTCCCACAGTACAAGGTGCCCAGCCGCTTTTACTTCAGCAGGCAAGCTGTCCCTGCCCTGCACAAGCATGTGGAGGGACACATAAAACACGCGCTACTGAACGCCGTCAGTAGCAAGGTCCACCTCACCACCGATGCGTGGACCAGTCAACATGGACAGGGGTGATACATTTCCCTCACTGCCCATTGGGTTAATGTTGTTGAGCCAGGTACAGATCGTGCGAGTGGCGCAGGACGTGTCCTGCCCACTCCAAGGATTGCAGGAGTCCAGTCTGTACGCATTGACTCCTCCTCATACACAAGTTCCTCAGAATCATCGCTGCAGGAGCCGTCACAGTCCACCTCCACATGGACCCGTGAACGTTTACCTGTTACGACCGGCATGAGCACAGCCGTGGCCAAACGTCAACAGGCCGTCTTGAAACTAGTTTCTTTGGGGAATCAAAGCCACACAGCGCAGGAGCTCTGGAATGCCATCAAGCAGGAGAGCGATGTGTGGTTAGTGCCAGCGAATCTCCAGCCAGGCATGGTAGTGTGTGACAATGGCCGAAATCTGGTGGCAGCTTTGGCCATTGGCAACCTCACTCACATCCCATGTCTGGCACATGTGCTCAATTTGGTGGTGCAGAGTTTTCTGAGGGACTATCCGGATCTTGATGCACTGCTGCACAAGGTCCGCCTAGAGTGTGCTCACTTGCGGCGTTCCAGCTTGGCAAGATCCCGCATTGCTGCTCTGCAGCGCCGATTCCGCCTTCCGGAACACCGCATCATATGTGACCTACCTACCAGGTGGAATTCCACGTTACATATGTTGGAGCGGTTGTGTGAGCAGCAGCAAGCAGTAATGGAGTACCAGCTGCATCAGGCGCAAAAAAGTCGCAGTCAGCGCCGATCAGACTTCACAACCACAGAGTGGGCCACTATGAAGGACGTCTGCCAGGTTTTGCGTCCTTTCGATTATTCCACGCGGATGGCAAGTGCAGATGATGCACTAGTCAGCATGACTGTCCCCCTTATCCGCCTGCTTCAACAAACTTTGAAAGTGTCAAGGGATGATGTTGTGGAAGAGGTGAAGGATGAGGAGTCACCTTTTCCATCAGCTTCTGGAGAGTCAGCGCCACGTGGTTCCTCACAAAGGGGTACGCAGGGGCCACTTTGTGAGGAGGATGAGGAGGAGTCAATGGAGGAGGAAGAGCTCCGTCCAGAGGAGGGAGTGACACAATTGTCCAGTGGTCAGTGTGTACAGCGAGGGTGGGGTGATGACGAGCGGGCAGAGATCATATCTCAAGCAGGGGACAGCGTTTCTGGGGCAGTTGGCAGTCTGCAGCACATGGTGGATTTCATGCTGCAGTGCCTGAGAAACGACCGCCGCATCGACCACATTCTCAACATGCCTGATTATTGGGTGTTCACCCTCCTCGATCCTTGCTACCGGGACAATGTCCAAAACCTCATCCCAGCGTTGACCCGGGAGCGTAAAATGCGGGAGTACCACGACACACTGGTGAATTCCATCATCTTCTCCAGTCCAACTGAGAGGAGTGCTGCTAGTGCTTTACAAAGCAGCTCAGTGCGTCGAGGCAGTGGGGGAGGCTCTGCACAAAGAGGGAGCAGAAGCAGTGCCTCTGCCAAAGGCAAGAGCAGTATGGCCCAACTGTGGCAAACTTTTGTGTGCCCGCCCCAAATGTCTACACCATCACCGGCGGCTCCAGTCAGTCAACGGTTCCGTCAGATGGTGACAGACTACATGGCTTGCCCTCTTACTGTACTCCAGACGGCTCTTCCCCGTTCAAGTTTTGGGTCTCTAAGCTGGATACATGGCCAGAGCTAAGCCAGTATGCATTGGAGGTGCTGGCTTGCCCTGTGGCTAGTTTCTTATCGGAACGTGTCTTTAGTGCCGCAGGTGGTTTACTAACAGACCGTCGCATGCGACTATCCTCCGATAACGTTGACCGGCTTACTTTCCTGAAAATGAACCAGGCCTGGATCTCGCAGGAATTTGCCACTCCTCTGCCTGATTAAGTAATTGGGTGTCATCCAGGTATCCTGATGTGTTCATCTTTCTACCACCTGAACTGCTATTCCTGGGCTCCAACACCGCCAGTTGCGGCTCAGAAGTGCAGGCTGCACAGTCAAAACATACGACCCAGTGTTATTGGGTTTCAGTAACGTCAGCTGATCCCCAGCTGTGTAGCTGGCAATGTGTCCTGCGACCGCCACGCTGGCACAACATCCTAAATGTAAGGGAACCTGTCCCCCCCCCCACCGGTGTTTGTTAGTGAAAGAGCCATCTTGTGCAGCAGTAATGTTGCACAAGGAAAAGGTAGCTCTTTTAGTTTAGCTCCTTGCACACGCAGAACTTAACACTTATAAAATGTGTTCACTGATACCGTTATACCGTCCCGGAGCTGGGACTTTCCTTCGTAATGTGACGCAGCACAGCCGTCATTCCTACCCCCTTGGTGCCATGCGCTGCCTCCTCAGCATTGTTTTAAGCTGCCACGGAGCCTGCGCTGTTCTGTTATCCCTTGGCCATGCCCAATTTGCGCTGCCTGTCTTCTGACATAATTCGGTGTCAGGCTGGCTGCGCCTGTGCGCCCGCGCTGCCCGAGAACCCGCCACGCAGTGTCTTCTGATTGAATCACACTGCGAGCCTGGGATCCATGGGCATGCGCAGTGCATATCTTCCCCTCGGGCTCTCGCTCATCTCCCTCCGCCTTCTTTAGACTGTGCGCCGTCAGCTGATCCCTAATAGCATGCCACGGCCGTGACGCCGCACAGTCTGAAGAAGAGGGAAGGAGGGGAGTGAGAGTCGAGGATATGCACTGTGCATGCCCATGGATCCAAAGCCCGCAGTGGGATTACATTAGACGACACTGCGAGGTGGGATCTGGAGCAGCGTGGACGCACAGGCACTGACAGCCTGACACCAAATTATGTCAGAAGACAGGCAGCGCAAATTGGGCATGGCCAAATGATAACAGAACAGCGCAGGCTCCGTGACAGCTTAAAACAACGCTGAGGAGGCAGCGCACGGCACCAAGGGGATAGGAATGACAGCTGTGCTGCGTCCCATTACGAAGGAAATTCCCACCTCTGGGACGGTTTTACGGTATAAGGGGACACATTTTTAGTGTTTACTTCTGTGTTTGAAAGGAGCATAATTAAAAGAGCAACCTTTTCCTTTTGCATCCTTAGTGCTGCACAAGATGGCTCTTTCAGCTACAAACGTCTTGGGGGGGTTAAAGGTTCCCTTTCAACTTGCTCCAATCAGACTTCGGCCTACACTCTGTTCCTCTGCTCCTCCTGCTGTCCCTGGGCTCTAACACCGCCAGTTGGTGCCTGGAAGTGCTGTCTGCACAGTCAACAGTCGCTCCTCTGTTATTGGGGTTCAGTAACGTCAGCTGATCCCCAGTTGTGTGTGCGGTAATACCTCCAATCTGCTCCTCCTGCTGTCCCTGGGCTCTAACACCGCCAGTTGGTGCCTGGAAGTGCTGTGTGCACAGTCAACAGTCGCTCCTCTGTTATTGGGGTTCAGTAACGTCAGCTGATCCCCAGCTGTGTGTGCGGCAATACCTCCAATCTGCTCCTCCTGCTGTCCCTGTGCTCTAACACCGCCAGTTGGTGCCTGGAAGTGCTGTCTGCACAGTCAACAGTCGCTCCTCTGTTATTGGGGTTCAGTAACGTCAGCTGATCCCCAGCTGTGTGTGCGGCAATACCTCCAATCTGCTCCTCCTGCTGTCCCTGGGCTCTAACACCGCCAGTTGGTGCCTGGAAGTGCTGTCTGCACAGTCAACAGTCGCTCCTCTGTTGTTGGGGTTCAGTAACGTCAGCTGATCCCCAGCTGTGTATCCGGCAACGTGTCATGCGACCGCCATGCTGGCACAACAAAAATGTAAGGGAACCTGTCCCCCCCCCCTAGGCGTTTGTTACTGAAAGAGCCACCTTGTGCAGCACTAATACTGCACAAGGAAAAGGTCGCTCTTTAAATTATGTTCCTTGGAAACGCTGAACTACACACTCATGTAATGTGTCCCCTCACACCGTCAAACCGTCCCAGAGGTGGGACTTTACTTTGTAATGTGACGCAGCACAGCCGTCATTCCTACCCCCTTGGCTCCGTGCGCTGCCTCCTTAGCGTTGTTTGATTCTGTCATGGACCCTGCGCTGTTATGCTATCCCTTGGCCATGCACAGTTTGCGCTGCCCGTCCTCTGACATCATTTGTTGTCGTCCTGGCTGCGCCTGTGCGTCCACGCTGCCCAAAATCCCACCTCGCAGTGTCGTCTAATGTGATCCCACAGTGGGCCTGGTATCCATGGCCATGCGCAGTGCATATACTAGCCTCTCACTCCCCTTCTTCACGCTTCTTCAGACTAGGCGGCGTCAGCTGATCCCTAATAGCATGCCACGGCCGTGACGCCGCACAGTCTGAAGAAGCAGGAAGGAGGGGAGTGAGAGGCGATGATATGCACTGCGCATGCCCATGGATCCCAGGCCCGCAGTGGGATTACATTAGATGACACTGCGAGGTTGGATCTCGGGCAGCTTTGACGCACAGGCACTGCCAGCCTGACACCTAAATGATGTCAGAAGACGGGCACCGCTAACTGTGCATGGCCAAGGGATAACATTACAGCGCGGGCTCCATGACAGAACCAAACAACGTTGAGGAGGTGGCGCACGGCACCAAGGGGGTTGGAATGACGGCTGTGCTGTGTCACATTACAAAGGAAAGTCCCACCTCCAGGACGGTGTAACGGTGTGAGGGGACACATTATATGAGTGTGTACTTCAGCGTTTGCAAGGAGCATAATTTTAGGAGCCACCATTTTCCATGTGCAGTATTACTGCTATACAAGATGGCTCTTTCAGCAACAAATGCCTGGGGGGGGGGGTTAAAGGTTCCCTTTCAACTTGCTCCACTGCAGGCTTCGGCCTACACTCTGCTCCTCTTTGATTCCCTGGGTTTCAACACTGTCAGTTGCCACCTGGAAGTGTTGTCTACACAGAAAAAACACTAGCTGATGTGTCAGTGGGGTTCAGCACCGCCAGCTGTTCCCCTGCTGTGTAGTCGGCAACGTGTCCAGCACAAGCCACGCTGGCACAACAGAACAAAAGCTGCCACCAGTGCAGGCTTCGGCTCCTCTCCTCCTCCTGCTGACCCTGGGCTCTAACACCGCCAGTTTTTGCCCGGACGTGCTAGCTGCACAGAGAAAAACACCAGCCAATGTGTCAGTGGGGTTAAGCACTGCCAGCTGTTCCCCTGCTGTGTAGCTGGCAAAGTGTCCTGCAAACGCCATGCAGGCACCTGAACTGAAATTAAAGGGAACCTGCCCCCCCCCAGGTGTTTCTATGTATAACAGCCACCTTGTACAGCAGTACTGCTGCATTTGTACAAGGTGGCTGACTTTTTCTCCTTGCGCACGTCGAACTCAACAAACACGTACAAAATGTGTCTCATTAGAGACCATTACAGTGTCCCTGAGGTGTGACTTTCCTTTTTAATGACACGCAGCACCCCCCTTGGTAGCGCTGCCCGTCTTCTGACATCATTGGCTGGCTGGCTGTGCCTGTGCGTCCGCCCTGCCCGACACAACGCCCCTCGTTGTCTGATCTGCGAGGGTGTGATTGATGGGCATGTGCAGTGCATATGTTCGCCTGTCTTCACTCATCTCCTTCCGCCTTCTTCAGACTGTGCGGCCTCATGGCCGCGGCATGCGATAAGGGATCAGCGGAGGCCGCCCAGTCTGAAGCAGGTGTAAGGACATGAGTGAGCGGTGAACATATTTACTGCGCAAGGCCACGAATCCCAGCTCTGCAGTGTGACTATATTAAAAGACATTGCGGGTCTGGGATTCATGGCCATCGCTAACCGCAGCGGCCGACATGAAATGAGGTGAGAAGACAGGCAGTGCTCACAGCGCATGGCCAAGGGATCACAATAGCGCAGACTCCTGTACAGCAAAAAACAACGCTCATGAGGCTGCGCCCAGCACCAAGGCGTTATTTTTGTGCACCTGTGCTGCGTCTCCTAAAAAACACAAGTCACGCCTCCAATACAGTCTTACTGTATAATGGGCAAAATTGTGTACATCTTTCATTCTGCGTGTGCAATGAGCAAAATTCATAGAGCAACCTCTGACTTGTGCAGCATTAGTGCTGCACAAGGTGTGGCTATTGTACTTTGCAACACCTGAGGGGGGGGTTAAAGGTTGCCTTTGAAATTGGTTCTACTAGGCTTCGGCCTACACTCTGCTCCTCCTGCAGACCCTGGGCTCTAACTACGCCAGTTGGGGCCCGGAAGTGCTGGCTGCACAGAGAAAAACACCCGCCATTGTGTCAGTGGGGTTCAGCACCGCCAGCTGTTTCCCTGTTGTGTAGCCGGCAACGTGTCCAGCACAAGCCACGCTGGCACAACAGACCAAAAGCTGCCACCAGTGCAGGCTTTGGCCTACACTCTGCTCCTCTCCTCCTCCTGCTGCCCCTGGGCTCTAACACCGCCAGTTTTTGCCCGGACGTGCTAGCTGCACAGAGAAAAACAACAGCCAATGTGTCAGTGGGGTTCAGCACCGCCAGCTGTTCCCCTGCTGTGTAGTCGGCAACGTGTCCAGCACAAGCCACGCTGGCACAACAGACCAAAAGCTGCCACCAGTGCAGGCTTCGGCCTACACTCTGCTCCTCTCCTCCTCCTGCTGTCCCTGGGCTCTAACACCGCCAGTTTTTGCCCGGACGTGCTAGCTGCACAGAGAAAAACACCAGCCAATGTGTCAGTGGGGTTCAGCACCGCCAGCTGTTCCCCTGCTGTGTAGCCGGCAACGTGTCCTGCAAACGCCATGCAGGCACCTGAACTGAAATTAAAGGGAACCTGCCCCCCCAGGTGTTTCTATGTATAACAGCCACCTTGTACAGCAGTACTGCTGCATTTGTACAAGGTGGCTGACTTTTTCTCCTTGCCCACGTCGAACTCAACAAACACGTACAAAATGTGTCTCATTAGAGACAATTACAGTGTCCCTGAGGTGTGACTTTCCTTTTTAATGACACGCAGCACCCCCCTTGGTAGCGCTGCCCGTCTTCTGACATCATTGGTTGGCTGGCTGTGCCTGTGCGTCCGCCCTGCCCGACACAACGCCCCTCGTTGTCTCATTTTTTTTGACAGTGAGGGTGTGATTGATGGGCATGTGCAGTGCATATGTTCGCCTGTCTTCACTCCCCTCCTTCCGCCTTCTTCAGACTGTGCGGCCTCATGGCCGTGGCATGCGATAAGGGATCAGCTGAGGCCGCCCAGTCTGAAGCAGGTGTAAGGACATGTGTGAGCGGCGAAGATATTTACTGCACAAGGCCACGAATCCCAGCCCCGCACTGTGACTTTATGAAAAGACACTGTGGGTCTGGGATTCATGGCCATCGTTAACCGCACCAGCCAACATGAAATGAGGTCATAAGACGGGCAGCGCTAACTGCCCATGGCCAAGGGCTAACAAGAGCGCAGACTCCTGTACAGCAAATAACAACGCTCAGGAGGCTGCGCCCAGCACCAAGGCGTTATTTTTAGACACCTGTGCTGCGTCTCCTTAAAAAGACAAGTCACACCTCCAATACAGTTTTACTGTACAATGGGCAAAATTGTGTACGTCTTTCATTCTGCGTGTGCAATGAGCAAAATTTAAAGAGCAACCTTTCACTTGTGTAGCATTACTGCTGCACAAGGTGTGGCTCTTCTACATTGTAACACCTGAGGGTGGGTTAAAAGTTACCTTTGAAATTGGTTCAATTAGGCTTCGGCCTACACTCTGCTCCTCTCCTCCTCCTGCTGACCCTGGGCTCTAACACCGCCAGTTGGGGCCCGGATGTGCTAGCTGCACAGAGAAAAACACCAAACAATGTGTTAGTGGGGTTCAGCACGGCCAGCTGTCCCCCTGCTGTGCAGCCGGCAACGTGTCCTGCAAACGCCATGCAGGCACCTGAACTGAAATTAAAGGGAACCTGCCCCCCACCCCCAGGTGTTTCAATGTATAACAGCCACCTTGTACAGCAGTAATGCTGCATTTGTACAAGGTGGCTGACTTTTTCTCCTTTCCCACGTCGAACTCAACAAACACGTACAAAATGTGTCTCATTAGATACCATTTCACTGCCCCTGAGGTGTGATTCTCCTTTTTAAGTAACACGCAACACCCCCCTTGGTAACGCTGGCCGTCTTCTGACATCATTGGTTGGCTGGCTGTGCCTGTGCGTCCGCCCTGCCCGACACAACGCCCCTCGTTGTCTCATTTTTTTTGACAGTGAGGGTGTGATTGATGGGCATGTGCAGTGCATATGTTCGCCTGTCTTCACTCATCTCCTTCCGCCTTTTTCAGACTGTGCAGCCTCATGGCCGAGGCATGCGATAAGGGATCAGCTGAGGCCACCCAGTCTGAAGCAGGTGTAAGGACATGTGTGAGTGGCGAACATATTTACTGCACAAGGCCATGAATCCCAGCCCCACAGTGTGAATATTTGAAAGCACACTGGGGGTCTGGGATTCATGGCCATCGCTAACCGCACCGTCCAACATGAAATGAGGTCATAAGACGGGCAGCGCTCACAGCGCATGGCCAAGGGATAACAAAAGCGCAGACTCCTGTACAGCAAATAACGCTCAGGAGGCTGCACCCAGCACCAAGGCGTTGTTTTTGGACACCTGTGCTGCGTCTCCTTAAAAAGACAAGTCACGCCTCCAATACAGTTTTACTGTACAATGGGCAAAAGTTGTGTACGTCTTTCATTCAGCGTGTGCAATGAGCAAAATTTAAAGAGCAACCTTTCACTTGTGGAGCATTACTGCTGCAGAAGGTGTGGCTCTTCTACATTGTAACACCTGAGGGTGAGTTAAAGGTTACCTTTGAAATTGGTTCAATTAGGCTTCGGCCTACACTCTGCTCCTGTAGTCGGCAACATGTCCAGCACAAGCCACGCTGGCACAACAGAACAAAAGCTGCCACCAGTGCAGGCTTCGGCCTACACTCTGCTCCTCTCCTCCTCCTGCTGACCCTGGGCTCTAACACCGCCAGTTTTTGCCCGGACGTGCTAGCTGCACAGAGAAAAACACCAGCCAATGTGTCAGTGGGGTTCAGCAGCGCCAGCTGTTCCCCTGCTGTGTAGCCGGCAACGTGTCCTGCAAACGCCATGCAGGCACCTGAACTGAAATTAAAGGGACCCTCCCCCCCCCGGGTGTTTCTATGTAGAACAGCCACCTTGTACTGCAGCAATGCTGCATTTGTACAAGGTGGCTGACTTTTTGTCCTTGCCCACGTGGAACTCAACACCTACAAAATGTGTCTCATTGGAGACCATTACACTGTCCCAGAGGTGTGACTTTCCTTGTTAAGGATACACAGCACCCCCCTTGGTAGCGCTGCCCGTCTTCTGACATCATTGGTTGGCTGCTTGTGCTTGTGCGTCCGACCTGCCCGACACAACGCCCCTCGTTGTCTCATATATTTTGACTGCGAGGGTGTGATTGATGGGCATATGCAGTGCATATGTTCGCCTGTCTTCACTCATCTCCTTCCGCCTTCTTCAGACTGTGCGGCCTCATGGCCGCGGCATGCGATAAGGGATCAGCTGAGGCCGCCCAGTCTGAAGCAGGTGTAAGGACATGTGTGAGCGGCAAACATATTTACTGCGCAAGGCCATGAATCCCAGCCCTGCAGTGTGACTTTATGAAAAGACACTGTGGGTATGGGATTCATGGCCATCGATAACCGCACCGGCCAACATGAAATGAGGTGAGAAGACAGGCAGCGCTCACAGCGCATGGCCAAGGGATAACAAGAGCGCAGACTCCTGTACAGCAAATAACAACGCTCAAGAGTCACAGAAGGTGCAAAAAGTGTCAGAGAACCTCCAAAAGCAGATGAGTGGAAGCATGTGACCAAAAGAAGCAAGAAGACCATGGAGAAATCACCAACCACACAACTGAAGAACCGATATCAAATCTTTGTAGAGGATGAAGATGGCACACCTAAGAATGAAGCAATACCAGCAAGCAAAAAAGAAAAGGGCACACAGCAACAAGTGACAGCAAAAAGTACAGCCAAGAAGCAACGAAGAGTGGTGGTGGTGGGAGACTCACTACTGAGAGGCACCGAAGTAGCCATCTGCAGACCGGACATAACTGCAAGAGAAGTATGCTGCCTTCCAGGTGCGATGATCAAGGATGTGACCGATAGGATACCAAAGCTCTTCAGCTCCAAGGACGTCCACCCATTTCTTCTGATACATGTTGGCACCAATGACACGGCAAGGAAGGACCTACCGACAATCTGCAAGGACTTTGAAGAGTTGGGGAAGAAAGTAAAGGAACTGGATGCACAGGTAGTTTTTTCTTCTATCCTTCCAGTAGACGGGCATGGCACCAGGAGATGGAACAGGATCCTTGATGCAAACAACTGGCTAAGACGATGGTGCAGACAACAAGGATTTGGATTCCTGGACCACGGTGTGAATTACTGGTATGATGGACTCCTCGCCAGAGACGGACTACACCTCAACAAACCTGGGAAACACACATTTGCCAGAAGACTCGCTACACTCATCAGGAGGGCGTTAAACTAGAAGAAGAGGGGACGGGAAGAAAAACATTAGACTCGAACAAAGACGACCCAGGAAAACATACTCAGAAGGGAGGTAAGAACATTTCTAAAACAATTCACAGTGAGGAGATTGGAACAAAACAAAATCCTCTAAACTGCATGCTCGCAAACGCCAGAAGCCTGACAAACAAGATGGAAGAACTAGAAGCAGAAATATCTACAGGTAACTTTGACATAGTGGGAATAACCGAGACATGGTTAGATGAAAGCTATGACTGGGCAGTTAACTTACAGGGTTACAGTCTGTTTAGAAAGGATCGTAAAAATCGGAGAGGAGGAGGGGTTTGTCTCTATGTAAAGTCTTGTCTAAAGTCCACTTTAAGGGAGGATATTAGCGAAGGGAATGAGGATGTCGAGTCCATATGGGTTGAAATTCATGGAGGGAAAAATGGTAACAAAATTCTCATTGGGGTCTGTTACAAACCCCCAAATATAACAGAAAGCATGGAAAGTCTACTTCTAAAGCAGATAGATGAAGCTGCAACCCATAATGAGGTCCTGGTTATGGGGGACTTTAACTACCCGGATATTAACTGGGAAACAGAAACCTGTGAAACCCATAAAGGCAACAGGTTTCTGCTAATAACCAAGAAAAATTATCTTTCACAATTGGTGCAGAATCCAACCAGAGGAGCAGCACTTTTAGACCTAATACTATCTAATAGACCTGACAGAATAACAAATCTGCAGGTGGTTGGGCATTTAGGAAATAGCGACCACAATATTGTGCAGTTTCACCTGTCTTTCACTAGGGGGACTTGTCAGGGAGTCACAAAAACATTGAACTTTAGGAAGGCAAAGTTTGAACAGCTTAGAGATGCCCTTAATCTGGTAGACTGGGACAATATCCTCAGAAATGAGAATACAGATAATAAATGGGAAATGTTTAAGAACATCCTAAATAGGCAGTGTAAGCGGTTTATACCTTGTGGGAATAAAAGGACTAGAAATAGGAAAAACCCAATGTGGCTAAACAAAGAAGTAAGACAGGCAATTAACAGTAAAAAGAAAGCATTTGCACTACTAAAGCAGGATGGCACCATTGAAGCTCTAAAAAACTATAGGGAGAAAAATACTTTATCTAAAAAACTAATTAAAGCTGCCAAAAAGGAAACAGAGAAGCACATTGCTAAGGAGAGTAAAACTAATCCCAAACTGTTCTTCAACTATATCAATAGTAAAAGAATAAAAACTGAAAATGTAGGCCCCTTAAAAAATAGTGAGGAAAGAATGGTTGTAGATGACGAGGAAAAAGCTAACATATTAAACACCTTCTTCTCCACGGTATTCACGGTGGAAAATGAAATGCTAGGTGAAATCCCAAGAAACAATGAAAACCCTATATTAAGGGTCACCAATCTAACCCAAGAAGAGGTGCGAAACCGGCTAAATAAGATTAAAATAGATAAATCTCCGGGTCCGGATGGCATACACCCACGAGTACTAAGAGAACTAAGTAATGTAATAGATAAACCATTATTTCTTATTTTTAGTGACTCTATAGCGACAGGGTCTGTTCCGCAGGACTGGCGCATAGCAAATGTGGTGCCAATATTCAAAAAGGGCTCTAAAAGTGAACCTGGAAATTATAGGCCAGTAAGTCTAACCTCTATTGTTGGTAAAATATTTGAAGGGTTTCTGAGGGATGTTATTCTGGATTATCTCAATGAGAATAACTGTTTAACTCCATATCAGCATGGGTTTATGAGAAATCGCTCCTGTCAAACCAATCTAATCAGTTTTTATGAAGAGGTAAGCTATAGACTGGACCACGGTGAGTCATTGGACGTGGTATATCTCGATTTTTCCAAAGCGTTTGATACCGTGCCGCACAAGAGGTTGGTACACAAAATGAGAATGCTTGGTCTGGGGGAAAATGTGTGTAAATGGGTTAGTAACTGGCTTAGTGATAGAAAGCAGAGGGTGGTTATAAATGGTATAGTCTCTAACTGGGTCGCTGTGACCAGTATTGGGACCTGTTCTCTTCAACATATTCATTAATGATCTGGTAGAAGGTTTACACAGTAAAATATCGATATTTGCAGATGATACAAAACTATGTAAAGCAGTTAATACAAGAGAAGATAGTATTCTGCTACAGATGGATCTGGATAAGTTGGAAACTTGGGCTGAAAGGTGGCAGATGAGGTTTAACAATGATAAATGTAAGGTTATACACATGGGAAGAGGGAATCAATATCACCATTACACACTGAACGGGAAACCACTGGGTAAATCTGACAGGGAGAAGGACTTGGGGATCCTAGTTAATGATAAACTTACCTGGAGCAGCCAGTGCCAGGCAGCAGCTGCCAAGGCAAACAGGATCATGGGGTGCATTAAAAGAGGTCTGGATACACATGATGAGAGCATTATACTGCCTCTGTACAAATCCCTAGTTAGACCGCACATGGAGTACTGTAGACACAAAAGAGAATAGTAAAACCAAAAACACTCAGTTTGAAAAAATGTTGCAGTAATCCGCAAGTGCTAGTAAAAGATGTAAAAAACAGGGTATTTGGTTGATACGTTTTTTGCAAAAAATGTATACTAAGCTGCTCTACCAATCTTCACGGTATACCCTTATCAGAGCAGTCCTAACTAATGTATGCAATCCCTATCTGATGTATTTAAAAACCTGATCATCTGTATATAACCTGTGTGAACAGGGTTCAGAGAGGAAAAATCCATGTGTGCATACAGGGTAGAACAGCTTTTGTGCAGATAGCCCAAGAGGAGTGGTGGAACTCCCCAGTCTTGTAGACACAAGAGAACAATTATGGAAACAGGAACACATGGGCTACTTGCACAGTGAACAAGTCTGTATGATCATGTTCACACACCACCAAGAAACCTGAAGACACAAAAGAGAATAGTAAAACCAAAAACACTCAGTTTGAAAAAATGTTGCAGTAATCCGCAAGTGCTAGTAAAAGATGTAAAAAACAGGGTATTTGGTTGATACGTTTTTTGCAAAAAATGTATACTAAGCTGCTCTACCAATCTTCACGGTATACCCTTATCAGAGCAGTCCTAACTAATGTATGCAATCCCTATCTGATGTATTTAAAAACCTGATCATCTGTATATAACCTGTGTGAACAGGGTTCAGAGAGGAAAAATCCATGTGTGCATACAGGGTAGAACAGCTTTTGTGCAGATAGCCCAAGAGGAGTGGTGGAACTCCCCAGTCTTGTAGACACAAGAGAACAATTATGGAAACAGGAACACATGGGCTACTTGCACAGTGAACAAGTCTGTATGATCATGTTCACACACCACCAAGAAACCTGAAGACACAAAAGAGAATAGTAAAACCAAAAACACTCAGTTTGAAAAAATGTTGCAGTAATCCGCAAGTGCTAGTAAAAGATGTAAAAAACAGGGTATTTGGTTGATACGTTTTTTGCAAAAAATGTATACTAAGCTGCTCTACCAATCTTCACGGTATACCCTTATCAGAGCAGTCCTAACTAATGTATGCAATCCCTATCTGATGTATTTAAAAACCTGATCATCTGTATATAACCTGTGTGAACAGGGTTCAGAGAGGAAAAATCCATGTGTGCATACAGGGTAGAACAGCTTTTGTGCAGATAGCCCAAGAGGAGTGGTGGAACTCCCCAGTCTTGTAGACACAAGAGAACAATTATGGAAACAGGAACACATGGGCTACTTGCACAGTGAACAAGTCTGTATGATCATGTTCACACACCACCAAGAAACCTGAAGACACAAAAGAGAATAGTAAAACCAAAAACACTCAGTTTGAAAAAATGTTGCAGTAATCCGCAAGTGCTAGTAAAAGATGTAAAAAACAGGGTATTTGGTTGATACGTTTTTTGCAAAAAATGTATACTAAGCTGCTCTACCAATCTTCACGGTATACCCTTATCAGAGCAGTCCTAACTAATGTATGCAATCCCTATCTGATGTATTTAAAAACCTGATCATCTGTATATAACCTGTGTGAACAGGGTTCAGAGAGGAAAAATCCATGTGTGCATACAGGGTAGAACAGCTTTTGTGCAGATAGCCCAAGAGGAGTGGTGGAACTCCCCAGTCTTGTAGACACAAGAGAACAATTATGGAAACAGGAACACATGGGCTACTTGCACAGTGAACAAGTCTGTATGATCATGTTCACACACCACCAAGAAACCTGAAGACACAAAAGAGAATAGTAAAACCAAAAACACTCAGTTTGAAAAAATGTTGCAGTAATCCGCAAGTGCTAGTAAAAGATGTAAAAAACAGGGTATTTGGTTGATACGTTTTTTGCAAAAAATGTATACTAAGCTGCTCTACCAATCTTCACGGTATACCCTTATCAGAGCAGTCCTAACTAATGTATGCAATCCCTATCTGATGTATTTAAAAACCTGATCATCTGTATATAACCTGTGTGAACAGGGTTCAGAGAGGAAAAATCCATGTGTGCATACAGGGTAGAACAGCTTTTGTGCAGATAGCCCAAGAGGAGTGGTGGAACTCCCCAGTCTTGTAGACACAAGAGAACAATTATGGAAACAGGAACACATGGGCTACTTGCACAGTGAACAAGTCTGTATGATCATGTTCACACACCACCAAGAAACCTGAAGACACAAAAGAGAATAGTAAAACCAAAAACACTCAGTTTGAAAAAATGTTGCAGTAATCCGCAAGTGCTAGTAAAAGATGTAAAAAACAGGGTATTTGGTTGATACGTTTTTTGCAAAAAATGTATACTAAGCTGCTCTACCAATCTTCACGGTATACCCTTATCAGAGCAGTCCTAACTAATGTATGCAATCCCTATCTGATGTATTTAAAAACCTGATCATCTGTATATAACCTGTGTGAACAGGGTTCAGAGAGGAAAAATCCATGTGTGCATACAGGGTAGAACAGCTTTTGTGCAGATAGCCCAAGAGGAGTGGTGGAACTCCCCAGTCTTGTAGACACAAGAGAACAATTATGGAAACAGGAACACATGGGCTACTTGCACAGTGAACAAGTCTGTATGATCATGTTCACACACCACCAAGAAACCTGAAGACACAAAAGAGAATAGTAAAACCAAAAACACTCAGTTTGAAAAAATGTTGCAGTAATCCGCAAGTGCTAGTAAAAGATGTAAAAAACAGGGTATTTGGTTGATACGTTTTTTGCAAAAAATGTATACTAAGCTGCTCTACCAATCTTCACGGTATACCCTTATCAGAGCAGTCCTAACTAATGTATGCAATCCCTATCTGATGTATTTAAAAACCTGATCATCTGTATATAACCTGTGTGAACAGGGTTCAGAGAGGAAAAATCCATGTGTGCATACAGGGTAGAACAGCTTTTGTGCAGATAGCCCAAGAGGAGTGGTGGAACTCCCCAGTCTTGTAGACACAAGAGAACAATTATGGAAACAGGAACACATGGGCTACTTGCACAGTGAACAAGTCTGTATGATCATGTTCACACACCACCAAGAAACCTGAAGACACAAAAGAGAATAGTAAAACCAAAAACACTCAGTTTGAAAAAATGTTGCAGTAATCCGCAAGTGCTAGTAAAAGATGTAAAAAACAGGGTATTTGGTTGATACGTTTTTTGCAAAAAATGTATACTAAGCTGCTCTACCAATCTTCACGGTATACCCTTATCAGAGCAGTCCTAACTAATGTATGCAATCCCTATCTGATGTATTTAAAAACCTGATCATCTGTATATAACCTGTGTGAACAGGGTTCAGAGAGGAAAAATCCATGTGTGCATACAGGGTAGAACAGCTTTTGTGCAGATAGCCCAAGAGGAGTGATGGAACTCCCCAGTCTTGTAGACACAAGAGAACAATTATGGAAACAGGAACACATGGGCTACTTGCACAGTGAACAAGTCTGTATGATCATGTTCACACACCACCAAGAAACCTGAAGACACAAAAGAGAATAGTAAAACCAAAAACACTCAGTTTGAAAAAATGTTGCAGTAATCCGCAAGTGCTAGTAAAAGATGTAAAAAACAGGGTATTTGGTTGATACGTTTTTTGCAAAAAATGTATACTAAGCTGCTCTACCAATCTTCACGGTATACCCTTATCAGAGTAGTCCTAACTAATGTATGCAATCCCTATCTGATGTATTTAAAAACCTGATCATCTGTATATAACCTGTGTGAACAGGGTTCAGAGAGGAAAAATCCATGTGTGCATACAGGGTAGAACAGCTTTTGTGCAGATAGATGGAGTACTGTGTCCAGTTTTGGGCACCGGTGCTCAGGAAGGATATAATGGAACTAGAGAGAGTACAAAGGAGGGCAACAAAATTAATAAAGGGGATGGGAGAACTACAATACCCAGATAGATTAGCGAAATTAGGATTATTTAGTCTAGAAAAAAGACGACTGAGGGGCGATCTAATAACCATGTATAAGTATATAAGGGGACAATACAAATATCTCGCTGAGGATCTGTTTATACCAAGGAAGGTGACGGGCACAAGGGGGCATTCTTTGCGTCTGGAGGAGAGAAGGTTTTTCCACCACCATAGAAGAGGATTCTTTACTGTTAGGGCAGTGAGAATCTGGAATTGCTTGCCTGAGGAGGTGGTGATGGCGAACTCAGTCGAGGGGTTCAAGAGAGGCCTGGATGTCTTCCTGGAGCAGAACAATATTGTATCATACAATTATTAGGTTCTGTAGAAGGACGTAGATCTGGGTATTTATTATGATGGAATATAGGCTGAACTGGATGGACAAATGTCTTTTTTCGGCCTTACTAACTATGTAACTATGTAACTATGTAACTATGTAACTAAGAGGCTGCGCCCAGCATCAAGGCGTTATTTTTGGACACCTGTGCTGCGTCTCCTTAAAAAGACAAGTCACGCCTCCAATACAGTCTTACTGTATAATGGGCAAAATTGTGTACGTGTTTCATTCAGCATGTGCAATGAGCAAAATTTAAAGAGCAACCTTTCACTTGTGGAGCATTACTGCTGCACAAGGTGTGGCTCTTCTACTTTGTAACACCTGAGGGAGGGTTAAAGGTTACCTTTGAAATTGGTTCAACTAGGCTTCAGCCTACACTCTGATCCTCCTGCAGACCCTGGGCTGTAACACCGCCAGTTTTTGCCCGGAAGTGCTAGCTGCACAGAGAAAAACACCAGCCAATGTGTCAGTGGGGTTCAGCAACGCCAGCTGTTCCCCCGCTGTGTAGCCGGCAACGTGTTTTGAAAACGCAACGCAGACTCAAAGCTGCCTCCAGTGCAGGCTTCGGCCTACACTATGCTCCCCCTGCTTACCCTTTGCTCCAACACCGCTAGTTGGGGCTCTAGGAAGACAATCTTGAATAGGCAACGCATCCGTGTTCCAGCACCGCCAGCTGGTTCTCGGCAGTGTTTTTGTCACGGGTACTCCCTCGTGCCCAGCCTGGTTCCAGCACCATCAGCTTTTTCCGGGTAGTGTCAAGCTCACAGAGACGCCTATGCGTTGCCCCGTCGTGTTGCGGTCGGGTTAGCCAACTCCATGGTGCCTCCAGTTTAGGAGCTTCCTATGTAGGCTGCGTGAATTGGCAGTCAAGGCTGGTTCTGTAGTGCCAGTAGGCCAAGCTCCCCCTGTAGGACTGTTGGGGTTTGGTAACTGCGGCTGCCTCGTGGCCTAGCTGTTCTCTCCTCTCCTGTGGACCTTCTGGTCCACCAACTGGTTCCAGCACCGTCAGCTGGTTCCGGGCAGAGCCTTTGGCTTAGGTGCCTCCTTCTGGGTATCCGAGTTCCGCCAACGCCAGGCGGTCCTTGGTAGTGCTTTTAAGCGCGGGTACCTGCAGCTTAGTAACCGTGTTCCAGCACTGTCAGCTGGTCCTTGGTGCCATTGGCTCTTACACACTTGGGCAACGCATCCGTGTTCCAGCACCGCCAGCTGGTTCTCGGCAGTGTTTTTGTCACGGGTACTCCCTCGTGCCCAGCCTGGTTCCAGCACCGTCAGCTGTTTCCGGGTAGTGTCAAGCTCACTGAGATGCCTATGCGTTGCCCCATCGTGTTGCGGTCGGGTTAGCCAACTCCATGGTGCCTCCAGTTTAGGAGCTTCCTATGTGGGCTGCGTGAATTGGCAGTCAAGGCTGGTTCTGTAGTGCCAGTAGGCCAAGCTCCTCCTGTAGGACTGTTGGGGTTCCGTAACTGCGGCTGCCTCGCGGCCTAGCTGTTCTCTCCTCTCCTGTGGACCTTCTGGTCCACCACTTGGTTCCAGCACCGTCAGCTGGTTCCGGGCAGAGCCTTTGGCTTAGGTGCCTCCTTCTGGGTATCCGAGTTCTGCCATCACCAGGCGGTCCTTGGTAGTCCTTTTAAGCGCGGGTACCTACAGCTTAGTAATCGGGTTCCAGCACCGTCAGCTGGTCCTCGGTGCCATTGGCTCTTACACACTTGGGCAACGCATCCGTGTTCCAGCACCGCCAGCTGGTTTTCGGCAGTGTTTTTGTCACGAGTACTCCCTCGTGCCCAGCCTGGTTCCAGCACCGTCAGCTGTTTTCGGGTAGTGTCAAGCTCACTGAGACGCCTATGCGTTTCCCCGTAGTGTTGCGGTCGGGTTAGCCAACTCCATGGTGCCTCCAGTTTAGGAGCTTCCTATGTGGGCTGCGTGAATTGGCAGTCAAGGCTGGTTCTGTAGTGCCAGTAGGCCAAGCTCCCCCTGTAGGACTGTTGGGGTTCGGTAACTGCGGCTGCCTCGCGGCCTAGCTGTTCTCTCCTCTCCTGTGGACCTTCTGGTCCACCACCTGGTTCCAGCACCGTCAGCTGGTTCCGGGCAGAGCCTTTGGCTTAGGTGCCTCCTTCTGGGTATCTGAGTTCCGCCAACGCCAGGTGGTCCTTGGTAGTGCTTTTAAGCGCGGGTACCTACAGCTTAGTAACCATGTTCCAGCACCGTCAGCTGGTCCTCGGTGCCATTGGCTCTTACAAACTTGGGCAACGCATCCGTGTTCCAGCACCGCCAGCTGGTTCTCGGCAGTGTTTTTGTCACGGGTACTCCCTCGTGCCCAGCCTGGTTCCAGCACCGTCAGCTGTTTCCGGGTAGTGTCAAGCTCACTGAGACGCCTATGCGTTGCCCCGTCGTGTTGCGGTCGGGTTAGCCAACTCCATGGTGCCTCCAGTTTAGGAGCTTCCTATGTGGGCTGCGTGAATTGGCAGTCAAGGCTGGTTCTGTAGTGCCAGTAGGCCAAGCTCCCCCTGTAGGACTGTTGGGGTTCGGTAACTGCGGCTGCCTCGCAGCCTAGCTGTTCTCTCCTCTCCTGTGGACCTTCTGGTCCACCACCTGGTTCCAGCACCGTCAGCTGGTTCTCGGCAGTGTCTTTTGCTTTAGTACCTTCTGCTCCCCATCCTGGTTCCAGTACCGTCAACTGGTTCCGGGCAGAGCCTTTGGCTTAGGTGCCTCCTTCTGGGTATCCGAGTTCCACCAACGTCAGGTGGTCCTTGGTAGTGCTTTCAGGCATGGGTACCTCCTGCTTAGTAACCGGGTTCCAGTAACGTCAGCTGGTCCTCGGTAGTTCCATTGGCTCTTGGACCTTCGGCTACCCATCCGGGTTCCAGTACCGTCAGCTGGTTCTCGGCAGTGTCTTTTGCTCTTGTACCTTCTGCTCCCCATCCTGGCTCCAGTAACGTCAGCTGGTTCCGGGCAGAGCCTTTGGCTTAGGTGCCTCCTTCTGGGTATCCGAGTTCCGCCAACGTCAGGCGGTCCTTGGTAGTGCTTTTTAGCACGGGTATCTCCTGCTTAGTAACCGGGTTCCAGTAACGTCAGCTGGTCCTCGGTAGTTCCATTGGCTCTTGAACCTTCGGATAGCCATCCGAGTTCCAGTTCCATCAGCTGGTTCTTGGCATTTTCTCAGCCTTCTTGTACCTTCTGCTACATTTCCAAGTTGAAGACCCTAAAGACGACGACCCGGAAGACCACCCCTAAGATGACGACGACACCAGAGACGACAACCAGTGAGATGACGACGACCCTGGAGATGACGACCCGGAAGACCACCCCGATGACGACAACGACGGCGGAGATGTCGACGGCGGAGACGACGACGGCGGAGACGACGACATGGAAGACCGAGAAGCAGAAGAACAAGAGGCTGCAGAACAAAGAGCAGAAGAACATTAAGCATAACACTTAATATCAGAGCAAAAGATATTATCTAAATTATATGCAGAAGAAGACTAAACAGTGTATGGGGTGAGTCCGTTCCTCCTCGTGGTGCCCCTGGATAAAGCCTGATGCTGCAAGCCAAACTGAACGCGGACAAATGTAACTTTTGTGACAGGCAGAACGGAAGGTGTAATCTTCAAACTTTTATAGATAACAACTATGGGAATGCCTGTCACAAATGAGAATATGATGAAGAAGTAGAATAGGAAGAATAATAATAGTTGAATAAAATGAATATGTGGAATAGGAAGAATAATAATAGTTGAATAAAATGAATATGAAGAATGTAATAAAAAAAAATAGGTAGAAGATGAAGAAGAAGATGAATAAGGTGAAGAAGAAGTTATGTCAAAGATGCTGATGAAGATGAAGATGAAAGTGTGGGAAAAGTAAAAAAAAAGAAGGGGAAGGGCGTGGAATAGTGAAACATCAATATCTGACAAAATAAAAAAAAATTTACATAGTCAATATCTTTGTCACTCCGAACGTCTTTAAAAAAAAAAAAAAATCATGCTATTCTATTTGATTGGGCTAAACCTCTATGCCTTTAATGTCTCCGCCACCTCCCCAAATACATCCTGCATTATTCTGAGTTGTTTTCCTTCATGTAGAATGAACCTACAAGGAAAGAAAGGGTTTATTTTAATTCCGATATTTTGGTCCCATTGACTTGCATTGGGATTGGGTATCGGTATCGGCGATATCCGATATTTTTTGAATATCGGCTGATCCAATCCGATACCGATACTTTCCGATATCGGAAGGTATCGCTCAACACTAGTAAGCAGACATCCGAAACATAAGGACAAGTTATATATTAATTCTATTTTCCATCCCAAGAGATGGAGGTACAATCTGGCTGTATGTATTTATCTCCATTACCATAACAACACAATATGATCCCAATACTAAATATTGAATTTTTTAGATCATTACTTAAAGGGGCGTTCTCGTGCCACATCACCACTTCATGATGGGGTAATGTCATATATTAATACGGGACATAGAAACAAACACAGGGAGCATTGCTGGGGTGCCGCTGCTGGATTCTCGGGAGAAAGAATAGGAGTGTACTGTTTCTTTTGTCATTTTATTTCATCTGCAGCTGTCTGTAAAAACAAAGGGTTGATACATTGGACAAACCTATTAAATAACAATTCTATATAATATGGTAAAATCATAATCACCTCTTAGCTGAAGGAGTGGACGTATAATAACAGGCAGGGCTGCAAGGAATGTAAAATTCCCATGGCTCTACTGCAGATCCTAGAACAGATGGTTTTACAATAAATTCAGAAAAGCGAATCTTGAACTTGAATTCGTCAGATTCGTTCAAATTCTGGGAAATTCTATCGCTATGAACTTCAACGCCAATAAAAGGTGCCCTATTAGGGTTTAAGATTATGGTCTGAGCAGGTCTCTCCAGTCAGATCTAAGCCTTATAAAAAAAAATACACATCTGCCCAGCAGGAAGTGCGGCGGCGTCTAAAAATCACTAAAATTGCCAAATCTCCGGACCCGGATGGGATACACCCCCGAGTACTGCAGGAATTAAGTACAGTCATTGATAGACCATTATTTTTAATCTTTAAAGACGCCATAATAACAGGGTCTGTACCACGGGACTGGTGTATAGCAAATGTGGTGCCAATATTCAAAAAGGGGACAAAAGCTGAACTCGGTAATTATAGGCCAGTAAGCTTAACCTCTACTGTGGGTAAAATCCTGGAGGGCATTCTAAGGGACGCTATACTGGAGTATCTGAAGAGGAATAACCTCATGACCCAGTATCAGCATGGGTTTACTAGGGACCGTTCATGTCAGACTAATTTGATCAGCTTCTATGAAGAGGTAAGTTCCAGACTGGACCAAGGGAACCCAGTGGGTGTAGTGTAGTAGTGTATGGACTTTTCAAAAGCTTTTGATACGGTGCCACACAAAAGGTTGATACATAAAATGAGAATAATGGGGATAGGGAAAATATGTGTAAGTGGGTTAAGAGCTGGCTCAGGGATAGGAAACAAAGGGTGGTTATTAATGGAGTACATTCAGACTGGATCGCGGTTAGCAGTGGGGTACCATAGGGGTCAGTATTGGGATCTCTTCTTTTTAACATATTTATTAATGACCTTGTAGGGGGCATACAGAGCACAATTTCAATATTTGCAGATGACACTAAACTCTGCAGTGTAATCAATACAGAGGAGGACAATTTTATATTACAAGATGATTTATGTAAGCTAGAAGCTTGGGCTTACAAATGGCAAATGAGCTTTAATGGGGATAAATGTAAGGTCATGCACTTGGGTAGAAGTAATAAGATGTATAATTATGTGCTTAATTCTAAATCTCTGGGCAAAACCGCCAATGAAAAAGACCTGGGAGTATGGGTGGATTACAAACTCACATTTAGTGGCCAGTGTCAGGCAGCTGCTACAAAGGCAAATATAATAATGGGATGCATTAAAAGAGGCATAGATGCTCATGAGGAGAACATAATTTTACCTCTATACAAGTCACTAGTTCGACCACACTTAGAATACTGTGCACAGTTCTGGTCTCTGGTGTAAAAGAAAGACATAGCTGAACTAGAGCGGGTGCAGAGAAGAGCGACCAAGGTTATTAGAGGACTGGGGGGTCTGCAATATCAAGATAGGTTATTATACTTGGGGCTATTTAGTTTGGAAAAACGAAGGATAAGGGGTGATCTTATTTTAATGTATAAATATATGGGGGGACAGTGCAAAGACCTTTCTGATGATCTTTTTAATCATAGACCTGAGACAAGAACAAGGGGGCATCCTCTACGTCTGGAGGAAAGAAGGTTTAAGCATAATAACAGACGCGGATTCTTTACTGTAAGAGCAGTGAGAACTCTCTGCCGTATGATGTTGTAATGAGTGATTCATTACTTAAATTTAAGAGGGGACTGGATGACTTTCTTGAAAAGTATAATGTTACAGTTTATATATACTAGATTTCTTGATAGGGTGTTGATCAAGGGAACTAGTCTGATTGCCGTATGTGGAGTTGGGAAGGATTTTTTTTTCCAAAATGTGGAGCTTACTCTTTCCACATGGGTTTTTTTTCGCCTTCCTCTGGATCAACATGTTAGGGCATGTTAGGTTAGGCTATGGGTTTAACTAGATGGACCTCCTTCAACCTTAATAAATATGTTACTATGTACAGTTAGGTCCATATATATTTGGACAGAGACAACATTTTTCTAATTTTGGTTATAGACATTACCACAATGAATTTTAAACAAAACATTTCAGATGCAGTTGAAGTTCAGACTTTCAGCTTTCATTTGAGGGTATCCACATTAAAATTGGATGAAGGGTTTAAGAGTTTCAGATCCTTAACATGTGCCACCCTGTTTTTAAAGGGACCAAAAGTAATTGGACAGATTCAATCATTTTAAATAAAATGTTCATTTTTAGCACTTGGTTGAAAACCCTTTGTTGGCAATGACTGCCTGAAGTCTTGAACTCATGGACATCATCAGACGCTGAGTTTCCTCCTTTTTGATGCTCTGCCAGGCCTTCACTGCGGTGGTTTTCAGTTGCTGTTTGTTTGTGGGCCTTTCTGTCTGAAGTTTAGTCTTTAACAAGTGAAATGCATGCTCAATTGGGTTGAGATCAGGTGACTGACTTGGACATTCAAGAATATTCCACTACTTTGCTTTAATAAACTCCTGGGTTGCTTTGGCTTTATGTTTTGGGTCATTGTCCATCTGAAGTATGAAACGACGACCAATCCGTTTTGCTGCATTTGGCTGGATCTGAGCACACAGTATGGCTCTGAATACCTCAGAATTCATTCGGTTGCTTCTGTCCTGTGTCACATCATCAATAAACACTAGCGACCCAGTGCCACTGGCAGCCATGCATGCCCAAGCCATCACACTGCCTCCGCCGTGTTTTACAGATGATGTGGTATGCTTTGGATCCTGAGCTGTACCACGCCTTCACCATACTTTTCTCTTTCCATCATTCTGGTAGAGGTTGATCTTGGTTTCATCAGTCCAAAGGATGTTCTTCCAGAACTGTGCTGGCTTTTTTAGATGTTTTTTAGCAAAGTCCAGTCTAGCCTTTTTATTCTTGATGCTTATGAGTGGCTTGCACCGTGCAGTGAACCCTCTGTATTTACTTTCATGCAGTCTTCTCTTTATGGTAGATTTGGATATTGATACACCTACCTCCTGGAGAGTGTTGTTCACTTGGTTGGCTGTTGTGAAGGGGTTTCTCTTCACCATGGAGATTATTCTGTGATCATCCACCACTGTTGTCTTCCGTGGGCGCCAAGGTCTTTATGCATTGATGAGTTCACCAGTGCTTTCTTTCTTTCTCAGGATGTACAAAACTGTAGATTTTGCCACTCCTAATATTGTAGCAATTTCTCGGATGGGTTTTTTCTGTTTTTGCAGCTTAAGGATGGCTTGTTTCACCTACATGGAGAGCTCCTTTGACTTCATGTTTACTTCACAGCAAAACCTTCTAAATGCAAGCAGCACACCTCAAATCAACTCCAGGCCTTTTATCTGCTTAATTGAGAATAACATAATGAAGAGATTGCCCACACCTGTCCATGAAATAGCCTTGGAGTCAATTGTCCAATTACTTTTGGTCTCTTTAAAAACAGGGTGGCACATGTTAAGGAGCTGAAACTCCTAAACCCTTCATCCAATTTTAATGTGGATACCCTCAAATGAAAGCTGAAAGTCTGAACTTCAACTGCATCTGAATTGTTTTGCTTAAAATTCATTGTGGTAATGTCTATAACCAAAATTAGAAAAATGTTGTCTCTGTCCAAATATATATGGACCTAACTGCATGTCCCTCAGAGCAGCTCCCCAGATCCTCCATGCCGCTTACTCCCTCTGGTCTCATGTCATGTCTTCACAGTGCTCAGAGGCAGCTCCAGCTGACGTCAAGGATCAGTGACCATAATGACGTGTTATGGGGCCTAGTGGGCAGAGGACTGGTTGAAGCGCGCTATGAGGATAAAACTGGACTGGCGGGAGCTACCTGTGTAGTGAGGGCAGGATAGAGGTTATACATCATTTTTTACTCTGCTTCCGTCCAAAAATCAATTCAACAAAATGGAGGCCAGCCATTTGGATTTTGCCAAAACTAACATTTTTGGGAAATTTGAAGTTGATTATTGCTGTTTGTCTCTTAAAATCCTACTATTCTTTGCTCTCGTGCTGATGTCCTGGTGAGCTTGTGCTCATATTCCACAGCCAATCTGAAAAGGAAGAACTAAGCCCTAAAGAAATGGGAATTATAGACTATATCAGACGCCTATCTTAGATGGTATCATAGATGTTCTCTATGGAACAAAACCAAAAAACTAGCACACAATAAGCCATCTGAACACTGTAAGCCCATTGACATCTCCTGCAATTAATAGGTAGCCATGGCAGCTTTGGCCTACAAAAAGCTGGGAAACGGTCTTACACTGAGAGGCACAATATACCAGAGTAGGAGTGCAGCGACTGCAGGACATAAATGGAGAAGAACATCATGTAAACTGGAACAAGATTAGTGAAGCAAAATATTTACATCAGCATCCCTCAGCATCTGTGTGATTATTAACCCCTTACCGGCATCGGACGTACTATACCGTCCGATGCCGGCTCCCCTGCTTTGATGCAGGGCTCCGCAGTGAGCCCGCACCAAAGCCGGGACATGTCAGCTGTTTTGAACAGCTGACATGTGCCCGTAATAGGCGCGGGCAGAATCGCGATCTGCCCGCACCTATTAACTAGTTAAATGCCGCTGTCAAACGCAGACAGCGGCATTTAACTACCGCTTCCGGCCGGGCGGCCGGAAATGACGTCATCGCCGACCCCCGTCACATGATCGGGGGTCGGCGATGCTTGTGAATGGTAACCATAGAGGTCCTTGAGACCTCTATGGTTACTGATTGCCCGTCGCTGTGAGCGCCACCCTGTGGTCGGCGCTCACAGCACACGTGCAATTCTGCTACATAGCAGCGATCAGCAGATCGCTGCTATGTAGCAGAGCCGATCGTGCTATGCCTGCTTCTAGCCTCTCATGGAGGCTATTGAAGCATGGCAAAAGTTAAAAAAAAAAGTTTAAAAAAATGTGAAAATAAAAAAAACATAAAAGTTTAAATCACCCCCCTTTCGCCCCAATCAAAATAAATCAATAAAAAAAAAAATCAAATCTACGCATATTTGGTATCGCCGCGCTCAGAATCGCCCGATCTATCAATTAAAAAAAGTATTAACCTGATCGCTAAACAGCGTAGCGGGAAAAAAATTTGAAACGCCAGAATTACGTTTTTTTGGTCGCCGCGACATTGCATTAAAATGCAATAACGGGCGATCAAAAGAACGTATCTGCACTGAAATGCTATCATTAAAAACGTCATCTCAGCACGCAAATTATAAGCCCTCAACCGACCCCAGATGATGAAAAATGGAGACGCTACGAGTATCGGAAAATGGCGCAATTTTTTTTTTTTTTTTTTAGCAAAGTTTGGAATTTTTTTTCACCACTTAGATAAAAAATAACCTAGTCATGTTTGGTGTCTATGAACTCGTAATGACCTGGAGAATCATATTGGCAGGTCAGTTTTAGCATTTAGTGAACCTAGCAAAAAAGCCAAACAAAAAACCAATGTGGGATTGCACTTTTTTTGCAATTTCACCGCACTTGGAATTTTTTTCCCGTTTTCTAGTACATGACATGCTAAAACCAATGATGTCGTTCAAAAGTACAACTCGTCCCGCAAAAAATAAGCCCTCACATGGCCAAATTGACAGAAAAATAAAAAAGTTATGGCTCTGGGAAGGAGGGGAGCGAAAAACAAACACGGAAAAACGAAAAATCCCCCGGTCATGAAGGGGTTAACCATGGAATCAAATGGTGAGTGCGATCCTCGTACATGGCGCCCATCTTCTATCACTGGGGTCCTAGACATGGGTTACTTTGTGTGACATGCTGAGTGTATCTGGCACACTACACTGTATACCGGGCATCCTGCTACATCATAAATACAATGCAATGATGATTATTATTAGACTCAGATTTAAAGCTGAGAATTTTCCTTTTTACCATAACATATTTGTGGATGTTGTATAGAAATGTTTAGATACTGATATACAGTGGGGCAAAAAAGTATTTAGTCAGTCAGCAATAGTGCAAGTTCCACCACTTAAAAAGATGAGAGGCGTCTGTAATTTACATCATAGGTAGACCTCAACTATGGGAGACAAACTGAGAAAAAAAAATCCAGAAAATCACATTGTCTGTTTTTTTTATCATTTTTTTTGCATTTTATGGTGGAAAATAAGTATTTGGTCAGAAACAAACAATCAAGATTTCTGGCTCTCACAGACCTGTAACTTCTTCTTTAAGAGTCTCCTCTTTCCTCCACTCATTACCTGTAGTAATGGCACCTGTTTAAACTTGTTATCAGTATAAAAAGACACCTGTGCACACCCTCAAACAGTCTGACTCCAAACTCCACTATGGTGAAGACCAAAGAGCTGTCAAAGGACACCAGAAACAAAATTGTAGCCCTGCACCAGGCTGGGAAGACTGAATCTGCAATAGCCAACCAGCTTGGAGTGAAGAAATCAACAGTGGGAGCAATAATTAGAAAATGGAAGACATACAAGACCACTGATAATCTCCCTCGATCTGGGGCTCCACGCAAAATCCCACCCCGTGGGGTCAGAATGATCACAAGAATGGTGAGCAAAAATCCCAGAACCACGCGGGGGGACCTAGTGAATGAACTGCAGAGAGCTGGGACCAATGTAACAAGGCCTACCATAAGTAACACACTACGCCACCATGGACTCAGATCCTGCAGTGCCAGACGTGTCCCACTGCTTAAGCCAGTACATGTCCGGGCCCGTCTGAAGTTTGCTAGAGAGCATTTGGATGATCCAGAGGAGTTTTGGGAGAATGTCATATGGTCTGATGAAACCAAACTGGATCTGTTTGGTAGAAACACAACTTGTCGTGTTTGGAGGAAAAAGAATACTGAGTTGCATCCATCAAACACCATACCTACTGTAAAGCATAGTTGTGGAAACATCATGCTTTGGGGCTGTTTCTCTGCAAAGGGGCCAGGACGACTGATCCTGGTACATGAAAGAATGAATGGGGCCATGTATCGTGAGATTTTGAGTGCAAACCTCCTTCCATCAGCAAGGGCATTGAAGATGAAACGTGGCTGGGTCTTTCAACATGACAATGATCCATAGCACACCGCCAGGGCAACGAAGGAGTGGCTTCGTAAGAAGCATTTCAAGGTCCTGGAGTGGCCTTGCCAGTCTCCAGATCTCAACCCTATAGAAAACCTTTGGAGGGAGTTGAAAGTCCGTGTTGCCAAGCGAAAAGCCAAAAACATCACTGCTCTAGAGGAGATCTGCATGGAGGAATGGGCCAACATACCAACAACAGTGTGTGGCAACCTTGTGAAGACTTACAGAAAACGTTTGACCTCTGTCATTGCCAACAAAGGATATATTACAAAGTATTGAGATGAAATTTTGTTTCTGACCAAATACTTATTTTCCACCATAATATGCAAATAAAATGTTAAAAAAACAGACAATGTGATTTTCTGGATTTTTTTTTCTCAGTTTGTCTCCCATAGTTGAGGTCTACCTATGATGTAAATTACAGACGCCTCTCATCTTTTTAAGTGGTGGAACTTGCACTATTGCTGACTGACTAAATACTTTTTTGCCCCACTGTACAATGTGAAACAATGTAAATGATTTCTGTATAAAGATACAATTCTAAATTCATGGTCTTCTTGTATTAATATCTGTTCACATACTTGTCCATCTCTTAACATCTATTAAATACAACATTGTTGGGTAACAATAGACCCGCTTAACCTCAGTTTTGTGGAGAGATTATAGACAGTCATTACAGGGGTTGTCCACGACTAGGACAACCCCTTCTTAAACTAAATGATCAGCCACAATAAAATTATAAAGCCTGTACTCACCTCCTCCACTCAAGCAGTGTCGGCATTTGCGGTCCCACGGCTGTGATGTGGTGTTATGACACATGATGCCCGGCGCCGAATCAGCGCTGGAGTCACTGTCTCCACCTTCACGCAAACTGAACATGAAGAGGAAGTCCGAGATGATCTGCAGCCCTGGCATGCTCTTCATGTTCATTTTGGTTGAAGGCGGAGACAGTGACGCCAGCGCTGATTGGGCATCGGCGTCACATGTCACAACAGCGCACAGGTTTGGGAGCGCGAGTGGCGACACTGTGGGAACGGAGCTGACACTGGAGGAGAGTATAGACTTTATTATCGTATCAGGGCTGAACATTTAGTTTAAGAAGAGGTTGTTTTACATAGTTACATAGTTATTAAGGTTGAAGGAAGACTATATGTCCATCTAGTTCAACCCATAGCCTAACCTAACATGCCCTAACATGTTGATCCAGAGGAAGGCAAAAAAAACCCATGTGCAAAGAGTAAGCTCCACATTGGGGAAAAAAATTCCTTCCCGACTCCACATACGGCAATCAGACTAGTTCCCTGGATCAACGCCCTATCAAGGAATCTAGTGTATATACCCTGTAACATTATACTTTTCCAGAAAGGTATCCAGTCCCCTCTTAAATTTAAGTAATGAATCACTCATTACAACATCACACGGCAGAGAGTTCCATAGTCTCACTGCTCTTACAGTAAAGAATCCGTGTCTGTTATTATGCTTAAACCTTTTTTCCTCCAACCGCAGAGGATGCCCCCTTGTCCCTGTTTCAGGTCTATGATTAAAAAGATCATCAGAAAGGTCTTTGTACTGTCCCCTCATATATTTATACATTAAAATGAGATCACCCCTTAGTCTTCGTTTTTCCAAACTAAATAGCCCCAAGTGTAATAACCTATCTTGGTATTGCAGACCCCCCAGTCCTCTAATAACCTTGGTCGCTCTTCTCTGCACCCGCTCCAGTTCAGCTATGTCTTTCTTATACACCGGAGACCAGAACTGTGCACAGTATTCTAAGTGTGGTCGAACTAGTGACTTGTATAGAGGTAAAATTATATTCTCCTCATGAGCATCTATGCCTCTTTTAATGCATCCCATTATTTTATTTGCCTTTGTAGCAGCTGCCTGACACTGGCCACTGAATTTAAGTTTGTCATCCACCCATACACCCAGGTCTTTTTCATTGACGGTTTTGCCCAGAGTTTTAGAATTAAGCACATAATTATACATCTTATTACTTCTACCCAAGTGCATGACCTTACATTTATCCCCATTAAAGCTCATTTGCCATTTATCAGCCCAAGCTTCTAGTTTACATAAATCATCCTGTAATATAAAATTGTCCTCCTCTGTATTGATTACCCTGCAGAGTTTAGTGTCATCTGCAAATATTGAAATTCTACTCTGAATGCCCCCTACAAGGTCATTAATAAATATGTTAAAAAGAAGAGGGCCCAATACTGACCCCTGTGGTACCCCACTGCTAACCGCTACCCAGTTCGAGTGTGCTCCATTAATAACCACCCTTTGTTTCCTATCCCTGAGCCAGCTCTCAACCCACTTACACATATTTTCCCCTATCCCCATTATTCTCATTTTATGTATCAACCTTTTGTGTGGCACCGTATCAAAAGCTTTTGAAAAGTTCATATACACTACATCCACTGGGTTCCCTTGGTCCAGTCCGGAACTTACCTCTTCATAGAAACTGATCAAATTAGTCTGACATGAACGGTCCCTAGTAAACCCGTGCTGATACTGGGTCATGAGGTTATTCCTCTTCAGATACTCCAGTATAGCGTCCCTTAGAATGCCCTCCAGGATTTTACCCACAGTAGAGGTTAAGCTTACTGGCCTATAGTTTCCGAGTTCAGTTTTTGTTCCCTTTTTGAATATTGGCACCACATTTGCTATACGCCAGTCCTGTGGCACAGACCCTGTTATTATGGAGTCTTTAAAGATTAAAAATAATGGTCTATCAATGACTGTACTTAATTCCTGCAGTACTCGAGGGTGTATCCCATCCGGGCCCGGAGATTTGTCAATTTTAGTGATTTTTAGACGCCGCCGCACTTCCTGCTGGGTTAAGCAGGTGACATTTAATTGGGAATTTTTATCACTAGACATTTTGTCTGCCATGGGATTTTCTTGTGTAAATACTGATGAAAAAAAGTCATTTAGCATATTGGCTTTTTCCTCATCCTCATCCACCATCTCACCCAGACTATTTTTAAGGGGGCCAACACTATCATTTTTTAGTTTCTTACTATTTATGTAGTTAAAGAATATTTTAGGATTATTTTTACTCTCTCTGGCAATGAGTGTCTCTGTCTCAATCTTTGCTGCCTTGATTTGCTTTTTACAGAATTTATTTAATTTTCTGTATTTATTTAATGCCTCCTCACTACCTACTTCCTTTAATTCTCTAAATGCTTTCTTTTTGTCACTTATTGCGCCCCTTACAGCTCTATTTAGCCATATTGGTTTCCTCCTATTTCTAATATGTTTATTCCCATACGGTATATACTGTGCACAGGTCCTATCCAGGATGCTAATAAACGTATCCCATTTTCTCTGTGTATTTTTGTGTCTCAGGATATCGTCCCAGTTAATTGCACCAAGATCCTCTCTCATCCGTTGGAAATTTGCCCTCTTGAAGTTTAGTGTCCTTGTAACCCCTCTACTACACATCTTTTTAAAGGATACATGAAAACTTATTATTTTGTGATCGCTATTTCCCAAGTAACCCCCAACCCTTATATTTGATATGCGGTCTGGCCTGTTGGTTAATATTAGGTCTAGCAGTGCCCCCCTTCTTGTTGGGTCCTGAACCAGTTGTGAAAGGTAATTGTCTCTCATAATTGTCAAAAACCGATTACCTTTGCTGGAACTGCAGGTTTCTGTTCCCCAATCTATTTCAGGGTAGTTGAAGTCCCCCATAATAATGACTTCTCCTTGAGTCGCAGCTTCATCTATTTGCTTTACGAGGATATTCTCCATTGCTTCCATTATTTTTGGAGATTTATAACAAACCCCTATCAGTAATTTATTATTTTTTCCCCCTCCCCTTATCTCCACCCACAGGGATTCTACATTTTCATTAAATTCACCTATATTATCGCGCAGGATGGGTTTTAAGGATGATTTTACATATAGACACACCCCTCCCCCTCGCTTATCTGTACGGTCATTTCTGAACAGGCTATAGCCCTGCAAGTTAACAGCCCAGTCATGGCTCTCATCCAGCCACGTTTCAGATATCCCCACCATGTCTAGTAGTGGACAACCCCTTTAAATGGTTGTCTCTTCTTAAATGGGGAAAATTGCTTGCAGAAATAAGCATCTTTGCCATTTACATCCTTTTAAATGCCCTCTCCCCAAAGAACAAAGGAATTTTTAACTGTATAGTTTCTAGCTTATAGCCTAAATTTCCACCCACCTCTGCAGTCTAATACACACGTGGTCAAAATTGTTGGTACCCCTCGTTTAATGACAGAAAAACCCACAATGGTCACAGAAATAACTTGAATCTGACAAAAGTAATAAATAAAAAATCGATGAAAATGAACAAATGAAAGTCAGACATTGCTCTTCAACCATGCTTCAACAGAATTTAAAAAAAAATAAAACTCATGAAATACCTTGAGAGAAATGATGATACCCCTGAAAATAATGTGACAAAAGGGACGTTAGATCACGACGTGTCCACTAATTAGCATCACAGGTGTCTACAATCTTGGAATCAGTGACTGGGCCTGTATATAGGGCTACAGATACTCACTGTGCTGTTTGGTGACATGGTGTGTATCACACTCAACATTTGGATTTTGAGATGGGAATACCGCCTTAACGTATTTGTATTTTGTAGAACAGGGGAAGAGTTTGAATAGATACAAGTGCTTCTAACTAAATTAGAATATTATCAAAAAGTGAATTTAATGTATTGAGTGCATTTACTCAACTTACATTTCAGTAGGTCAAAACTTCAAATTTTAAAATCATTTTCAACTTGGTATTATAAAGTATTCTAATTTACTGAGATAATCATCAACATTAACAGGAATAAACACTTGAAATAGGTCACTCTGTTTGTAATGACTCTATATAATGAGTTTCACTTTTTGTATTAAAGAACTGAAATAAATTAACGTTTTGATGATATTCTAATTTAGTGAGAAGCACCAGTAGGTGGTCGAGCCTGCATAGTGTCTCTCCATTTAAAGTCCATGGAATTTTGTAATGTTCACATTACGGATCTGTTTGGTGAAATGTTTGATTTTGGTCTGTGAATTAAAGTTCAAACCTGGACATGTCTTTATGTCTTTCCCACAAAAAAAAATTGACCAAAGCCTCAAAAAAAAAAAATCAAATGTGAAACAAGCACAAACTGCTCTGACTGCATAATATACAACCACAAGAATCGCGCAGCACCCTGCAAGAACGTAGATGCCCAGTGTTCGCATACATCTTGTGCACACAGAGGGCTGCTGTTTTCTTTTGTTTGTATATATGGCTTTCTCAAATGTGTGAAAAGGAACTATAGGCTGCAAAGTATCTGTGTGTTATCCGTATAGAAAAGGGACATCACATGTATGTGAAATATTGATGTGTGAACGAGGCCCAAATCTAAATGCAGTTTCTTCTAACTGGTTCAAATTTAATGCATGAAAAAAGTTGTTCCTGCATGTGGTAACGCATATTGCCATCATGTTATATACATACAGTGGGTACGGAAAGTATTCAGACCCCTTTAAATTTTTTACTCTTTGTTTCATTTCAGCCATTTGGTAAATTCAAAAAAGTTCATTTTTTTTCTTGTTAATGTACACACTACACCCCATCTTGATGGAAAAAAAAACAAAATGTAGAAATTTTTGCAAATTTATTAAAAAAAGAAAAACGAAAATATCACATGGTCATAAGTATTCAGACCCTCTGCTCAGTATTGAGAAGCACCTTTTGAGCTAGTACAGCCATGAGTCTTCTTGGGAATGATGCAACAAGTTTTTCACTCCTGGATTTGGGGATCCTCTGCCATTTTTCCTTGCAGATCCTCTCCAGTTCCGTCAGGTTGGATGGTGAACGTTGGTGAACAGCCATTTACAGGTCTCTCCAGAGATGCTCAATTGGGTTTAGGTCAGGGCTCTGGCTGGGCCAGTCAAGAATGGTCACAGAGTTGTTCTGAAGCCACTCCCTTGTTATTTTAGCTGTGTGCTTAGGGTCATTGTCTTGTTGTTAGGTGAATCTTTGGCCAAGTCTGAGGTCCAGAGGACTCTGGAAGAGGTTTTCATCCACGATATCTCTGTACTTGGCCACATTCATGTTTCTTTCAATGACAACTAGTTGTCCTGTCCCTGCAGCTGAAAATCACCCTCATAGAATGATGCTGCCACCACCGTGTTTCACTGTTGGGATTGTATTAGGCAGGTGATGAGCAGTGCCTGGTCTATTTTTGTCTAATCAGACCAGAGAATCTAATTTCTCATAGTCTGGGAGTCCTTCATGTGTTTTTTTTGCAAACTCTGTGCGGGCTTTCATATGTCTTGCACTGAGGAGAGGCTTCCTTCGGGCCACTCTGCCATAAAGGCCCGTCTAGTGGAGGGCTACAGTGATAGTTGACTTTGTGGAACTTTCTTCCATCTCCCGACTGCATCTCTGGAGCTCAACCACAGTGATCTTTGGGTTCTTCTTTACCTCTCTCACCAAGGCTCTTCTCCCACGATTGCACAGTTTGGCTGGATGGCTAGGTCTAGGAAGACTTCTGGTGGCCCCAACCTTCTTCCATTTAAGGATTATGGAGGCCACTGTGCTCTTAGGAACCTTGAGTATTGCATTAATTCTGTTGTAGCCTTGGCCAGATCTGTGCCTTGCCACAATTCTGTCTCTGAGCTCCTTGAGCAGTTCCTTTGATCTCATGATTCTCATTTGGTCTGACGTGCACTGTGAGCTGTGAGGTCTTATATAGACAGGTGTGTGCCTTTCCAAATCAAGTCCTATCAGATTAATCAGTTTAATTAAACAAAGCTGGCCTCCAATGAAGTAGAACCATCACAAGGAAATGGACAGTATGTAACTTAAACGTGTCTGAGCAAAGGGTCTGAATACTTATGACCATGTGATATTTCATTTTTTCTTTTTTATTAAATTTGAAAAAATGTCTATATTTTTGCTTTTTTTCAGTCAAGATGTGGTGCAGAGTGAACATAATGTGAAAAAAATGAACTTTTTTGAATTTACCAAATGACTGCAATGAAATAAAGACTGAAAAATGTAAAGGGGTCTGAATACTTTTCGTGCACACTGTAGGTATTCTCCAGGGAAAGCACTGATTCTAGGCTAAACTATGGTGGCACAATGAAGCCACAGAAAGTGCTTTCCGGTTGTGTTACACGTGGCATAGGTTGTGGCCATGCACATGGAACCTAATATTGTTGATTGGAGCTACTTTGCAGCCTAGCTATAGCAGTTTTTCCACCAGATTCGTTATGTCTCTTACCCCCTGTGTAGGGCTTTGTAGTAGCTTAGGTATCCATGGTTATGACCAATCATATAGTGACAATTAGTAAGTTGTTAGTGGTTGTAACCCTTGATCTAAGCTACTGCAATACCCTACACATAGGGTAAGTGACATAGCTAATCAGAAGAACTATACTACATTTCTAATTGTATGTAATAATATTATTATTACACCTACTACATATTGGGATAGGATCTTGGAGATGGGAATACCTCTTCGAGCTGAGGAAACACGTACAGATTATTATGACTGTAATTATCTCCATTTTGTGGCCACAGTGAGTTTAGTTAATGTCTTCATATCAGATGTATGAGCTATAGAGTTCTATCACTTAAATTCATAATGCTTTCTTATGGTTTGTTTTAATGTGTCTGTCAATAAAGTGGTCTGTCCGTAAGTTTTTTTTTTTGAGAAGCAGATCAGAAAAAATGAAAAGACCTTTATCAAATTTCTAAAAGTATGCCATTAGCGGTCATCGCTGGTCAAATTTGTCAAATTTGGAGATTTCCCAAATGATCATACTGGAGATTTGATTTAGTAGAGGAGAAGGTAAGGAAAGAAGAGCCAAGCGTGCATACAGTTCTTACTATTATATTTTATGGGTGTTATGAAAGCAGTACTGCCAGCCAAATAGCGATGTGTATTCACTCAAACATGACATATATCATATCATACAGCAATACCTAAAAAAGACCACTAGATGGCGGTCAAAAACATCTTCAGCTTTTCCTGTGAAAATAATTTTTAAGAACGTTTAGTTTTTCTTAACAAAAAAGTACCTAAAATAAATATTAATTCTATGTGTTGTCGTCTTTTACATTTCAATTGCTTTCCACTGGAATTTTTATACTGAAATCCATAGGTCTAAAAATCTAGCTGAGGGAATAGGTAAACATCTCTGTTAAAGCACCACTTTTTTATTGCAGTGCTGGAGTGGTGCACCTTCTGAATGTGAGTGTTCAGAGGTAGAAGAATGGATCTCTCATGGTGTGTATAAGTGTCTCCATAAAGGTAAGACCTTTGTCTGATAGACACGTATAATAATCCTCCAATGATGAAGTACAATCACCGGTCTAATCACTGAACTATACAAAAAGGGCAGGTTTACATGAGCGTATTTTTGGTCCAAGAGGTGTCCGTGAAAAAATGGACAATACATGCACAACATTAAGACCAATGTTACCCAATGGATAACCCAATAATAATCCAACAATCCAATCTCATAATCCAATCCAATTGCAGATGAGCAATGTTTTTGATTGAACAAATCTGTTTGTGAAAAAAATTGCAGCGTGCAGTAGTGTCGTCTGTGTGTCGGATGGCACTCACCCATTCAAGTCTACGGGTGCTCCAAAAAAATTGGAGTCACAATATAATATCCAATTTTTACAGATACATTGCAAATCTCGGAGGTTTTTAATAACTGCCGATTATGGATTACATACAGATGACAAGTGAGAAAAAATAATCCGAGTTTTCTAGATTAAATTCAGATGATTTTTTTCCATACGTTCTTGTGCATCCTTGTGCTGTCCAAATGGAAATCTAATAGCATACGGACAGCAAGTCAATGTGGAAAAAAAAAAAAATCGCAGCATACATTGCCTTCATCTGTATTCTGGATCAGGCTCGCCCTATATAAGTCAATTGGTGAGCAAAAAATGGATCACATAATGGTTATTATTCATTTGTTAACTGCTTTTCATGGATCCATTGCAATTATAAAGATAGAAAACTGATGGTGAACTCTTTAGTCACAACTTTCTGATCCCGAAGCTTAAAGCCAGAAGCCAATACCGCTATAAAGCTATTTATATTTTATACTGACCAATTAATTCCAGATGCCCGTTCAAGAAAAAATAATATTGCGAACATTCTATCCATATCCAAACGAACATCCTCCCAATGTAATAAACAGCTCTTCAATATTCACCAAGCAGACTCATATGCCTCCCATGTACCCTCAGCAACTGAGCCACAAATCAAGCGGCTTGCTCTTTGGTTACTAGCCTCCACAGGAGCGAGGGACACTAAAACCCTGATTGTTGAGCCTCTGGAGCCAATTCACGAAAACGATCCCACCGAAATCAAGACGATCTATGCATTCAGTTACAGGCAACGCAAAACTAATTTCTTAAGCAATCTTACCACTAGTGAGGAAGAAGTTGTGAGGTTGCTGATAATCGCTACCACCCTTGTGTTGTCACAATGAAACCTAATCACGCGATTTTTAAATTCCTTGCCCCATATGGACACAGCCACTAAAATTGGAAAGAACTCCAGTAACATCAAATTCTTTGAGACCAAGCCTATTCTGACCTCCTGACCACACCCCTGCGCACCATTGCCCCTTGCAGTACGCTCGAAACCCTACACCTCCCACAGCATCAGTGTAAATCTCTGTCAAAATTGTCCTGTACCTCCTGTTGAATAGTCAATCATCCTAAACCCTCAAAAACTTTCCCCACACCATCAAATCGTCCTTGTGTTCTTTTTTTATTCTCATATAATGGTGTGGTGAACACACTCCAATGGTTGCCCCGCTAGCTCTGGCAAAAAAAACCATCCATAAATACTGTATAATTCTACAGGTGAAATTCAATTTTTGTAATAATGATTGAAACTCCATCAACGTCAATTTGTGTGAGCGCTAGAAAAGAGCAAGAAATCACACAACCCATTGGCAAACACCTATCAAGAAAGTATCTCTCTTTCCAATAACAAACTAACATTTTTGTCAACAACCTTGAGCATCTTTGTCACTTCCTAGGCTCTGTAACTCCATGACATTGCATAAGACGTAGTCCCTAGCTAGCCACAAGCCCTCACACAAAATGATGACCAGCATTGCGCTGTGATCTCATGAATGATGCCATGGAGTCTAGGAAGCTACAGAAGCACTCAGGAGATGCTGGGCCAAGGATTCAGCTCACAAATGTGACGTCTGGCTGCAACAGAAAATCAAACCAGTTGGTACTGGGTACCACAAATCTTTTTTGCTCATCTCTAGATTTGAACTTCCTGCACCCTTAGTAATGTACTCACTGATAGGATTGCACTAACTTTCACACTAATGGCAGCCCTCCCCCCCCCGAATATAATGTAGGGAGGGTCTCATGGGAACACGGACCCTGATTTTGCTAATTAATTTTGTCACTAATGATTTGGTCTTATGGTCTTTTAGTAGGTTTCCTATTATGACCATATATGGTCTTATGATTTCCTAAGTAAAGCTGTGGCGACACAAGCTTGTTTTTGGCTGGTTATTACCGTTTTTTATCTCGCGTTTTTTGCATCACCTGATTGGTCTATTCATAAAAGACCGGGAAACTTGTTATCTATAAATAGCCTAAAGTTGCCCAGTTTACCTCATTCACCTTTTTGAAGAAAGAAGATGGACAGCCTGTTGCAACAGATCGTGCTGAGGGCCGGTGAAGAGGACGGAGCAGAGTGGTTGAAGAGCTGCCTTGCTTTTAAACCTGCCTTGGCAGCGGGCGAAGTCTCTGTTCCGGTTCCTGACCCACCATCCTCATGCCAGCCGGCAAGCGAATCTTCCGGAGCGGTCAGACGCAACAAGGGAGCCAGGAGGAAGCGGTACCCGAAGACGCCTTACTCACCATCTGGTGAGTCTGTGAGATCCGAAAATTGTGCACGGGATGTGCACTCGAAGTCGATGCTTCCCCAGCCCGAGAAGTCTCGTAGCCCGACACGAGACTTTCAGCAACGTCATCATACAGTGTCGCCAGCTCCTGCAGGTACTGCCGCTACAGCAACTAGCCACCGCAGCCATAAAAGCGCTGCGGTGGCCCAGTCTTCAGAGCTTGAGGGTAACTGGATATTCAAGTCATTTTTTCAGAATAAGCCATTATTTGCCTGTTCATGAGGAATAGTAGTACTGTATTTATGGCTATTATATAACTTGTATACTGCAACTGCCCCTGCTTTATTTGCAAATGACTCTCAGCTGGTGGGGGCAGACTAGCTTCTATGATATCTCAAATACAGAGCACACAGAAAGGGATTCCTGCTTTTCCTTCCCTAGCACACAGACAGAAGCTGTGATGAATGTAGATGTGAATCCACCTTTGAGTTGAGGTAAACGATTTGTTCAAAAGCTAAGCTTGATCTTCTGAGTCTGACTATTTCCTCACTTTACATCTCATTCCTCCTCCCTGGGGTTAAGGTTAGATGAATTTGCTGGTCAATCAAGCACAGTGATACTGATGTTTTTAAACCAGGTATTGGTACTTTTGGCAGTGTGGACAGGTGCCTGAAATTTCCAAAAAGCTTGTCGGCAGAGGGAAGCATGAAGTGCTCCAAAATTTCCTTGTAGACGGCTGCACTGACTTTTGTCTTGATAAAACACAGTGGACCTACACCAGCAGATGACATGGCTCCCAAAACTATAATTGATTGTGGATACTTCACACTAGACTTTGAAAATCAAGGTCCCAGAGTCTGGAGGAAGAGTGGATGTAGAAATCGCAGGAACGTGAGATTTCATCACGGACAGGAGGCAGATCAAGAGTTAACAGGTTTATTAACACGAATACTCCACACAGGGAGTGTAACGACTCGGGAGGTGTGTAAGGGAGTAGGGCAGAACTGGGAGCTAGGAAGGGACAGGGACAAACGATAGTTTGATGAGAAGAAACAAAGGCAATAAAACTTATCAATCTGTAGTTTTCTTGATTGCAGCATCTCGATTCTCCAACGGTGGTACTGACAACAGCGGCACCTGAAGTCTCAGAGGTGTCTGTAGAGGTTCCAATCCACGGAGCGGGAGACAGGTCTTTGAAGGATGTGGAGTGCTCTGCTCTCTTGAACGCCAAGCGCTGTGCTCAGTCCAGTATGTTACAGTCACTGTTCTCAACTCAGAGTCACCTCCTGGCGAGGAGGTTAGCGGGAAACTGGCAGCCTCTCATCGACTCCTAGTAGTAGGAACTAACACTGCCCACGGCTGTCCACTTAGCTTTCCCGCCTGGACTCTCTTGGGGCCGTGCAGGTGTGGTACTCACGGTGACATAGTGTACGGCACCTCGTTCTCTCTGTCGGTCACTGGACACACACTGCACGTCCCACTCTCCCTGGTCCCCGCAGTTGGCGGCGGGCAATGCCGATCTGCTTGGCACTGGTGCTCCCAGCCAGAGCACTACTCTCTGTGGCTGCTGCAACACCCAGCTCGGCTCTGCTCTGTATACATGGCTCTACCTGGCTCTGCTCTGCTCGGCTCTCACTCTCCAGGTTGCGGCTAAGCACACTACACCCCTCAATGCCACAGTCCCTGTTCTTCAAGCCTGCTGCAACACTCTCTGGAGGGGGAAGCAGAGCACACTCTTCACTGCTCTATGCTAGCCCCACACAGGCCTGCTTCACGTGCTTTTTTACTGTTTTCTTCTGCCCTCCCTCTCACAGCAGGAAGTTCCTCCTCTCTTGAGCTTCCTCCAGGCAACAGGGGGAGGTCCGCCTCACTCAGGCTTCCCCCCAGGAACAGTGGATGCAGCCTCTCTAGTTCTGGACCCAGCATGCAGGTACCCACTGCCTCATCAACGCCCTTACAAGGAGAGGAACACAATCCAAGCTGCTTGAGGTCTAGTGTGAAGTTTCCACAATCAGTGATGGTTTGGGGAACCAAGCCATCTGCTGATGTAGGTCCACTGTGTTTTATCAAGACCAAAGTCAGCACAGCAGTCTACTAGGAAAGTTGACAGCAGTTCATGATACCCTCTACCTACAAGCTTTTTGGAGATGGAAATGTATTTCTCCAGCAGGAATTGGCACCTGTCCACACTGCCAAAATTACCAATACCTGGTTTAAAAACATCAGTACCACTATGCTTGATTGGCCAGCAAACTTGTCTGACCTTAACCCCATAGAGAATATATGGTGTATTGTCAAGAGGAAGATGAGCGACACCAGACCCAACAATACAGACAGACAGAAGGCTGCTATCAAAGCAACCTGGGCTTCCATAACAACTCAGCAGTGCCACAGACTGATTGTCTCCATGCCAAGCAGCATTGATGCAGTAAGTTTTGCCTTAAAATCAATTGATATAGAAAATCTGTACACCAGAATCCCTCACAATCTGGGAATTATGTCAGTCAAAAACATCCTACAGAATTCGCATAAATCATCTGAGTTTATCACCTTCATTTTAGAAGGTTTAGATTTTGTATTAACTCATAATACGTTCAAATTTCTCAATTGGTGGTATTTACAAGTGGTCGGGACTGCCATGGGCACGCCCGTCGCTTGCGTTTTCGCCAACCTTTTTCTTGCAGCTTTTGAAGAAAAATGTATTGTTAGGACTGACGGAACGCACCAAGACAGATGGTATAGATGCGATCGCAGTCCGGGGTCCACCGTGCAGGTGAAAACCTGCTGCTAGCAATTAGCAGACTATATGGCGGTACACTAAAGTATACACGCGTGGGTTAACCTCACCCAGCGTGAAAGAAGCAATCCTGTTAAGGCACAGGACCGCGGTACCGCACCTAAAGCGCGAGCAAGTAGTCAGCGAACTCAACCCCAACTGGGATTGAAGTCCGATTAGACCTTTGCTGGCGCAACACCGCAACTGGGTGTGAAATGAAACAGAAGAGCATGCAGTGCCGCACTGACGAACGCCACTAACCACCCAGGCTTGGGTAAGGAAAGCACAGAGGAAGTGCACGGCGCCGTACTGGCGGTCACAGCAACTGGACGCTATAATGTGTGACTAGTGCTGTAGGATAAGTCGGGCGCTAGGTAGCAGCCATACACCTTCCGCGAACAGTCATACTATGGGGTAGGGGTATCCAAGGACGACTTGCACTCACAACATACACACATTAGCAATTGTTTGACAATACTAGCGCATGGCCGTGCGGTCATGCGCAGTTTATATAGCAGCAGCACAGGAAGTGGCCACAGCACTTTTGCCCTTCTAGGACCTGCCAAGAGGACCAATGGAATGTGCTGCAGAGCCTGAGCACATGACCCTCGATCTCCAACGGGAGACCTTACGCTGGGTATGCTCAGTACGTGCAGACAAGGACTTAGTCCCAGAGAAGTCCGCTCGCTGCTGACCAGCACAGACTTTAATAGCAGAGACTGGAGAAGCAGCAGTAACTCTCAGAACAGAGTGAGAATGAGCAAGACGCTGGGACCGACGTCCTTGCTGAGTAGACCCAACTGCGGCTGGACAAGAATGGGAGACCGCAGCGGAGGTGGCTCGAGATTCCCCCTGTGCAGAAGCGGGAACTCGACCCCTAACATTACCCCCCCTCCTTGGGCCTCGCTACGTTCGAAGGCAGCAATTAGCTGCGGAGCCCGAATGTGCTCAGCAGGCTCCCAGGACCTATCCTCAGGGCCGTAACCCTTCCAGTCCACCCCAAAAAAATTTTTGCCACGTACCACCTTGCACCCCAAGATAGCGTTCACCTCGAAATCGTCCGTAGATGAACCCGATGTCCCGGCAGATGACTCAGAAAACCGAGACATGTATACGGGCTTAAGGAGGGACACATGAAAGGTGTCGGTGATACCAAGGCGTGGAGGAAGGGCCAGACGGTAGACCACAGGATTAACCTGTTCGAGGACCTTGAAGGGACCCAAGTAGCGAGGAGCAAATTTAGTGGACTCAACTCGCAGCCTGATGTTACGGGCGGAGAGCCACACCAAGTCGCCAGGAGCAAAGGACGGGGCGGGGCGCCGATGAGCATCGGCGGAGGACCTCATTCTCTCCTTAGAGGCCCGAATGGCATCCTGAGTGCGGTCCCAAATATCCCGTGCCTCCACAGCCCAGTCTGCCACCCTGGAGTCTGCGGAAGACACGGGCATAGGCACAGGTACCCGTGGATGCTGACCATAGTTGAGGAGGAATGGGGTTTGTCCAGTGGAGTCGGCTACGGCGTTGTTCAGCGCAAACTCTGCCCATGATAGCAAGGATGCCCAGTCATCCTGCCTGGCTGAAACAAAATGTCGCAGGTATGTGACCAAGGTCTGGTTGGCCCTCTCTACCAACCCATTCGTCTCGGGATGATAAGCGGAAGAGAGATTCAACTCAATACTGAGAAGACGACACAGCTCTCTCCAGAACCGAGACGCAAACTGGGGACCCCGGTCACTGACAATTTTGTCAGGCATACCATGTAGGCGGAAGATGTCCTTAATGAACAACGCAGCCAAGACCCGTGCAGAAGGTAACCGTGGTAGCGGCACCAAATGCACCATTTTCGAGAAATGATCGGTGATGACACCAAATGATGGTACAGCCGCGAGACTTGGGCAAACCCACGACAAAGTCCATCCCGACCATCTCCCAGGGCCTATCTGCCACCGGCAAGGGATAGAGCAACCCAGCTGGCCTTTGACGCGGAGATTTATTTTTGGCGCAGGAGACACACGCCAGAATATAATCCCTGACATCCCGGACCATATACGGCCACCAGTACGTCCTCGCCAGTAGCTCAGATGTCCTCTTTGTCCCAAAGTGTCCACCCACTCTGGACGAATGAGCCCAAGAGAGAACCTCCGGTCGCAAATTAATGGGCACAAAAGTCTTGCCCGGAGGCACAGACTCAAGCGAAACCGGTGCTACGGTTCTCAGGCTCTCAGAGGGAACAATAAGCCGAGGCTCCTCTTCCTCCTCTTCAGTTGACATAAGGGAGCGAGAGAGAGCATCAGCACGAATATTCTTCTCCCCGGCGAGAAAATGAAGAGAAAAGTGGAACCGGGAAAAGAACAAGGACCATCTGGCTTGGCGAGAATTTAGCCGCTGGGCTGTCTGTAAGTAGACCAAATTTTTGTGGTCAGTGTAAACCTGGAAGGGAAACCGCGCACCTTCCAGAAGATGTCTCCACTCTGAAAAGGCCAACTTCATTGCTAGCAGCTCCCTATCCCCGATGGAGTAGTTTCTCTCCGCTGGCGAGAAAGTCTTAGAGAAGAAGAAGCATGGATGCTTCCGACCTTGAGCATCCTTCTGGTAGAGGACTGCTCCAGCACCAACGGACGAGGCATCCACCTCCATTAGGAATGGCTTATCCACATCGGGACGATGTAAGATGGGAGCGCTAGCAAAGTGGGACTTAATAGAAGTGAAGGCCTTGGAGACCTCTTACGACCACAATTTAGGATTCGCTCCCTTCTTGGTGAGGGCTACCAAGGGAGCTACCAGAGTTGAGAAGTGGGGAATGAACTGGCGGTAATAGTTAATGAACCCCATAAAGCACTGCACCGCTTTAAGAGAATGGGGCTCTTGCCAGTCCATCACAGCCTGTAGTTTGGCAGGATCCATAGCCAATCCCTGGGCGGAGATGATATAGCCCAGGAACGGCAAAGACTCCTGCTCAAACATACACTTCTCCAACTTAGCGTAAAAAGAGTTTGCCCGTAGGAGGTCGAAGACTCTGCCAACATCTCTCCGGTGGGAGTCAATATCTGGAGAAAAGATGAGAATATCATCCAGATAGACTACAACTGAGGTGGAAAGCATATCCCGGAAGATGTCGTTGACAAAGTCTTGAAAAACGGCTGGGGCATTACAGAGCCCGAAGGGCATCACCAGATACTCATAGTGCCCATCTCTGGTGTTAAACGCCGTTTTCCATTCGTCCCCCTCACGGATGCGAATCAGGTTGTAAGCACCCCGTAGATCTAATTTAGTAAATACCCTTGCTCCCCGAAGCCTATCGAAGAGCTCAGATATCAAGGGCAAAGGATACTTGTTCTTAACGGTGATAGCGTTAAGACCCCTGTAGTCTATGCATGGACGTAGCTCCCCATTCTTCTTCTGCACGAAGAAGAACCCTGCCCCAGCAGGTGACACTGACTTCCTGATAAACCCTCTTGCCAGATTCTCTTGAATGTACTGAGACATGGCCTCCGTCTCCGGGAGAGATAATGGATAAACTCGACCCCGGGGAGGCTCCGCACCAGGCAAGAGATCGATAGGACAGTCATAGGGGCGATGGGGCGGAAGGGTCTCCGCCACCTTCTTGGAGAACACGTCTGCGTAAGACCAATATTGCTTGGGGAGAGAGGATAGATCTGCGGGTACCTCAGTAGTAGCAACCTGAACGCACTCTCGGTGACACCTACCCCCACATGATTCACCCCATCCCAGAATTCTGCCTGAGGACCACTCGATGTGAGGAGAGTGGTACCGTAGCCAAGGTATCCCCAACAGGACCTCATCAATACCCTCAGGAATGACGAGCAGAGAAATAATCTCCTGATGGGATGGCGACAGGGACAGAGTAACAGGGATGGTCTGATGTGTTATCTGTGCGGGAAGTGTCGATCCATTCACCACTCGTACCGTTACTGGTTGAGATAGCATAACCAGGGGTATTGCGTGACGTTGGGCGAAGGCAGAAGACATAAAATTGCCCTCCGCCCCAGAATCCACGCAGAGGTCTACCGAGTGGGAGGATGAGCCAAAGGTAATTGTCCCCTTAAAGGACAATTTGGAGGCAAACGTCGCAGTGTCTAGTGCACCTCCACCTACTACCACTAGATGCTGACGTTTCCTCGACCGCTGATGACATCTGGTGGCAAGATGTCCTGACTGTTGGCAAACATGGCAACCCTGGAGTGCACGAGCGGTCTGGGACTTAGATCCCGCTCGTGACACCACCTTAGGTTCCTGGAACTCAGGAGCCTGGACTGAAGATTCCAAAGGTTTGGCGAAGGTGGGAGCCAGCCGAAACGTCTGCCTACACTGGGCTCGCTCTAACCTCCGCTCGTGAAAACGGAGGTCAATGCGAGTAGATACTGCTATTAACTCCTCCAGTGTGGCGGGAATCTCCCTAGTGGCCAGAGCATCCTTAACGTGGTCAGCCAGCCCCCTCCAAAATATAGGGATAAGGGCTTTATCCGACCACTCCAGCTCAGATGCCAGAGTGCGGAAATGGACGGCAAAGAGGCTGACCAAGGACGAGCCCTGAGTCAGTGCCAACAGTTGGAGCGCCGTGTCATGGGTGACACGAGGTCCTAGAAAGACCTGTTTCAGAGTGCTCAGGAATAACGGAGCACTCTGCACCACATGATCGCCACGCTCCCACAGCGGCGTAGCCCACTGCAACGCCCTGTCCGACAATAAGGAAATTATAAAGCCCACCTTAGCCCGCTCTGTAGGGAAACGAGAGGCCAGAAGCTCGAGATGTATTGAGCACTGACTCACGAAACCCCTACAGGACTTACTGTCACCAGAAAATTTCTCTGGTAGCGGGAGGCGAGATAGCGTCGGTACAGGAGCGGCAGTGGACAAGGTAGCTGCAGCCACACTTGCAGCCTGAACAGCGACAGCAGTAACATCCACAGCTGAGGTTGAACGCTTAAGAGCCGCCAACCTTCCCTCCAGCTGCTGGATGTACCACTGTAAACGCTGGTCGTCCGCCATTTTACTAGCCAGACCCTGGCGCTAGTATTCTGTTAGGACTGGCGGAACGCACCAAGACAGATGGTATAGATGCGTTCGCAGTCCGGGGTCCACCGTGCAGGTGAAAACCTGCTGCTAGCAATTAGCAGACTATATGGCGGTACACTAGAGTATACACGCGTGGGTTAACCTCACCCAGCGTGAAAGAAGCAATCCTGTTAAGGCACAGGACCGCGGTACCGCACCTAAAGCGCGAGCAAGTAGTCAGCGAACTCAACCCCAACTGGGATTGAAGTCCGATTAGACCCTTGCTGGCGCAACACCGCAACTTGGTGTGAAATGAAACAGAAGAGCATGCTGTGCCGCACTGACGAACGCCACTAACCACCCAGGCTTGGGTAAGGAAAGCACAGAGGAAGTGCACGGCGCCGTACTGGCGGTCACAGCATCTGGACGCTATAATGTGTGACTAGTGCTGTAGGATAAGTCGGGCGCTAGGTAGCAGCCATACACCTTCCGCGAACAGTCATACTATAGGGTAGGGGTATCCAAGGACGACTTGCACTCACAACTTACACACATTAGCAATTGTTTGACAATACTAGCGCATGGCCGTGCGGTCATGCGCAGTTTATATAGCAGCAGCACAGGAAGTGGCCACAGCACTTTTGCCCTTCTAGGACCTGCCAAGAGGACCAATGGAATGTGCTGCAGAGCCTGAGCACATGACCCTCGATCTCCAACGGGAGACCTTACGCTGGGTATGCTCAGTACGTGCAGACAAGGACTTAGTCCCAGAGAAGTCCGCTCGCTGCTGACCAGCACAGACTTTAAAAGCAGAAACTGGAGAAGCAGCAGTAACTCTCAGAACAGAGTGAGAATGAGCAAGACGCTGGGATCGACGTCCTTGCTGAGCAGACTCCACTGCAGCTGGACAAGAATGGGAGACCGCAGAAGAGGTGGCTCGAGATTCCCCCTGTGCAGAAGCGGGAACTCGACCCCTAACATGTATTACTAGTGAAAAAAATCCCTTCTTAAAACACATAAAAAGTTATATACGTTATGTGGACGATATTTTTATCGTCTGGGATGGTAATAAAGTTGAGTTCGACGAGTTTGTTGTATATCTTAATACTGTAAATAACGAAAACATGTGCTTCACATCATGCTTCGGGCAAGACAGTCTAAATTTCTTAGACATTGATATTAGTACTTGTGACTGCAACATTTTAACAAAAGTACACAGAAAATCCACAGCTTCTAATTCGCTGCTGCATTTTGATTCGGCCCATCCTTGCTTTACTAAAAAAAAGTCTGCCCTATAGCCAAATGCTTCGTCTAAGAAAAATTAATAACGATGATATTTGTTTCCAGCAGCAGCCGGATGCATTAAAAAAGCGTTTTGTCGATAGAGGTTATCCCTTATCATTGTTAATTGAATCTGAACAGCGGGTTAAAAATAAAACGCAAGTCGAACTCTTGAAAAGAAAACCGCGTTCTCAGACAGATACATCTGAGCATAAAAAGTTTTTTAATTTCTGCTTTCAACATACACCTTTGGATAAAGCTATACATGCGTCAGTCCGTAAGAATTAGCATATCTTGGCATCAGACAATGCTCTAAATACATGCGGTAAAATAACTCCCCGATTTGCTTACAAAAGAACACACAATCTAACTGATCTTTTAGTAAAAAATCGAATTTCTCAATCGAATGATAACTGATTAACTCTGAATACCCCAAAAGGAAATTTCCAATGTGGGGATTGCAGTTTTTGCCAGTATCATCTAACAGGGAATTTCCTGCAGATTGGCCCTTTGCAACATAAAATAAAGGATTTGATTACTTGCAAGACAAAATATGTTGTTTACATCATCTTTTGTCCCTGCTCTTTCTTTTATATTGGGAAAACCATTAGATCGCTGAATATTAGATTTCGGGAACACTTCCATTTACTCTCCTCCGGCAAAGGTTCACCTTGTTTTATACAGCACGTTCAGACAGTACATGATTCCAATCCCCGTTGCTTGCGTTTTGTGGGTTTGGAAGTGGTTAATTTACCACCTTGTGGCGGTGATCACAATAAAATCCTTTTAAAGCATGAGGCAAAATGGATACTTAAAACAAACGCGCAAGGTCCTTTGGGACTAAATGAACGTCTGGATTATTCGTGCTTTTTGTAAAGAAAAATAAAGGAATTTTTTGTAGAAGGAGGAAAAAAGAGGGAAAAAAGGAAGGGATGGAAAGAAAAAAAAGATTTGTTGAAAGGTTTTTTTTTTATTGTCTTTTCTTGTAGTTAATACGTATTAGTCAATCAACGAAATTAGTTATATGTTTGAATTGTTGTGTCATTTGTTAATGATGAGTTCTATATGAACCTTTTTAGTCTCCTATATGGTATGTTTTAATGATATGCAAATGCTGTCACATGACTGCTTTTAAAAAAGGAAATGACATGCTAGCTGACATATCCGGACCCGTGGAAGCGTGTTTAACGCGAAACGGCCGTCGTCCTTTTACTTGCTCTGTCCCCACTCTGATTACCTTGTCCATGAATATATTTTGGAAATAAAGGACTAAGGTTTCTTCGTCACATAATGGAAGTGTTGCTGCTTTCTTCTTCATTTGGATTTAATATATGAGTTTCATTTTTTTGTGAAACCCCAAAGCTCAGTAGTAACTATGCAGCAACCTGGTCAGCCTATTCTTCATTTCTGTGCTTCTAGGACAGGTTTACATGTAGCCCCATTCAGCCCACTTCTCTAGCTGTCCAAGAAGTAGCAACCCACAGCTTCACTTCTGGCTTCAGGCTCGCTCTCAGTGTCAAGGATTTTCGGGCTGTGTCTTGGTATGACTGCCACTTCTCCAAGTACTTTTTCAGCATGTCACCTCTGCAACCTTCCTGTTTCACACAGCACTCACTTTCTTTCTCTTCCAGAACTATGACTTACTCCTCTAACAGGAAACTAATCATATAACCACAGCAACACCCCCCAGTATCGGGAATAACCAGCTGTGACCCCTTGCTCTCCAGCTGTTTATGTTTCTACAGCCCCACATGAGGAATAACACATTAGAACATGTGAACACTGTTTCACAATAAATACAACTAGGTCTTCTGGGTGGAGTGTTTCTTCTGTCTTCTCCTTATACTGTTACTGAATAATAGGCCACCTGACACATTACGTAATTTAACTCCTGACCTTACTTTCATTAATTCTCAGAACCTCATCTCTTCTTTTAACAGCATCCCATACACAGATTCTGCCCTCATATGTCAAGCTGGTTGAATGTTGGTCCTTTTTCTACTCTGAATCCACTTTGGCGCCACTATTTTTGCCCTGACAAAGGTGTCCTGGTACTGCAGCACTGATAGATCCACATTTAATCAAGTTATTAAGGCTTCTAAGGAGTTGACTGCATTTATGTACCATCAGTATGAGTATGAGTGGTATCAGTAGAGTATCAGTCCAGCTCAGTCACTTTTTCGGTGTTCTGACAATGTGAAATACAGATCTGGAAAGTCTCTCCCACGCCATAGCCAAGTTCTCATTAATGCAGCCCATGAAGATTGCTCTTCCTCTCTTATCTATTCTTTAAAACATTCTCACACTAGAAAATGGGAAGTTTAATATCACAGACAATGCTATTGTTAAGAAATAGCTTTAAACCAATGAACCATTTAATTCCCAATACAGACATTGGGGGTGTTTCAGGTTATACAATTACTGCACAGTTATTATACAATGCAAACAAATTTACATTTATAAAAGTACCCACTTGCTTGGGGCTTTTTGGGGGGGACATAGAAATTGAATTATACCTGTACAATGCTAGTAATATAATAGGGCTACACAGTAACTGACTGCCATAATAGTGAAGTGTCAAAGTACTTATCTGAAATGACTTTCTATGTATACCATTCGGTAAAAAACAAAGCAGTGTCACGCGGTGCCTATATAATAGTTCTGAATAACACAATACAAATACTATATAGTGCCCAATAAGACCATCTTAGGCTGCTTTCACACATCAGTTTTTTACTGTCAGGCTCATTCTGGTGCATTTTGAATAAAACGGATTCGGCGAATGATTGTTTTTTTTCTCATAGACTTGGATTAGCAACGGATTGTGATGGATGTTCTCACGTTTCATCCGTCATTTGCCGGATCTGTCAAAAATTGTTTATCTGGCGCTCGGAAAGAATGGACAAAGTAAAGTTTTTTGTCTGTGGCAAAAAACGAACAGCGCTGTCCGGCGTTTGCCAGAATGGAAGCCTATGGGCGCTGGATTCCGTTTTTTTAAACTGCGCATGCTCAGATACAATTGGCCAGCCCCCAATTAGGAAACTGATATAAAACCTGCCAGGTACGGCTTCACTCATCCATTTACCAGCCAGTTAGCAAGCAAGACACAGACCTGCCGCCAGAGCTGAAACCTGCCCCAGGCCAGCCAAGCGCAGCCTGCCACAGCCTACCAGGCCAGCAGCCAGTCGCAGCCAGCCACAGCCTACCAGGCCAGCAGCCAGCCACAGCCTACCAGGCCATCAGCCAGTCCCAGCTAGCCGCAGCCTACCAGGCCATCAGCCAGCCACAGCCTACCAGGCCAGCAGCCAGCCATAGCCTAGCAGACAAGCAGCCAGCCACATCATGTCTTCTTCTGGGAGCCCTCACCCGCGTCGTCAGCGTTGTGAGGTAAATAAATGTTTTGTTTTGAAAATCCGATAAGAAAAATTGTACACAAGAACCAAAAATGTAAAAAATGCAAATTTTATTGAGAAACAAAAAACAAAAATACAAACATAACGGACATTAAAAAGTGTGAAACCAAAATTTGGCAAAGGAACCCACCATGCTATCAAAAGAGGTACTATAAAAAACTAAACAAGCTAATGTAATCCACATGGTTAAATGTCAAACACCAAAATATATAAATATAGTATAAAATATCTTTAGACGTAAAAGTACTCATCAAAGAGTTCCAATAGTAATGTGCAAGTAGTTACCTCTGGTGGGTGCCAACGCCTGCCTCTACGCACGTTTCGGCGAACAGCCTTCTGGGCCAGAAGAAGGCTGTTCGACGAAACGTGCGTAGGTAACTACTTGCACATTACTATTGGAATATATATATATATAGACATATATAATTTATATATAATTTTTGTATAACAGGAAGCTGCAGCATCAGAGGTGCTTCCAGAAGGAGATGGACGGGATGGAGAAATACTCGGAGCTGGCTCGCAATTGGGAAGTTTATTACATGCATTGCAGAACCACATCATCACAGACATCACAGTACACACAACAAATAAAAACAGATCATTACAGACATCACAGTACACACAACACATAAGCCTACATCCAAACACATATTTTTTTTTTTTAGTCTTCAAATTCTGGGGCTTGATGTAGAGGTCCTCAAAGCGCCTCCCAGGGTAGTCGACGTGAGCGTCAGGGCGTTCGCCATCGAGTACCTTTTTAATTTTAATTTTTTTGTTTTTATTTTTCCACTTCATGTTGAGGATTTCAGTGTAATGTTTTTGTTTTATGTCTTTTTTAACAGGCTTCTCAGCATGCTCCGGACTCTGACGGTGAGGAGACTGGTCTAGATATCAACCTCCTCATCGATCTAATCCGAGAGCGGGAGCTGCTGTGGAATATGGGGGACCGCCGCCACGTAGATCTTGGTGTGATCCGTCAACTCTGGGAGGAAGTATGCCACGAAGTTGGGGACCATTGGGAGGACCTTGATGTTCGGGACCAGAATCAAGCACGTGAGTATTCCCAGTTCAGTAAGTTATGTTGCTGGCTGTAATGTGTTGTATACTAACCAATTTGTGCTTCCACTTTACAGGGAAAAGAGTTATCAAGCGGTGGTGGTCACTCAGGGATCGCTTCAAGAAGGAGTTCATCAATGAGATGCAGGCCCCGAGTGGATCAGGAGGATGCAGGAACAAGTTCAAGTATGCTAGAGCCTTGTCGTTCCTCCGGTCAACTATTGTGAGCAGAAGGTAAATATTCCCCACCCTATTTACTAAGTAGAAATATTTACAGGTCTAACCTTTTTTTTGTTTCAGCCAGGGCCAAGCAATAAAAAATATATTAATTACATTTTTTTTCTTTGTTTCTGCAGCTTGTAGCATTGAACCCTTCTGAATAGATCACACAGGAGTCCGACACCGGGGGCCACTTCGACAGTCCTGACCCATCTGCACCTTCCCAGCCTTCCCTCATATCTGGTCCCTCGGTCCCATCCACCAGCGCTGGAGCATCGTGGCAGGCTTCGTTACATGAAGCTGCTGGTGAGGATGTAGCTTTTCCTTTACCCCACCCCTCTGACACTGCTGCCACCTCTAGAACACCTGTGGGTTCTGGGAGGCAGCGCCAGAGGGGTCAGGAAAAGAGCTATGTGCCTGAGTTCTTGCATCTAAATGCATCCTTCCAGAACTTGCTGAAACTTTTGTTGGAGCAAATGACTGCAGGATTTAATTTGCTCAACAACAGTATTCATGAGTTGCACACGCATCTGGATAGCATGCATTCAGATGCAAGTAAATCGCCAAATCACTCCTTTTTCCAGGCAGTAGTCGAGCGCATAGAGAAGCTATCTCCTGACCAGCAGAATCATATAATGTAAGCCTGCCAGTTTGCCCTAGTGCATGTTAGCTCCCAAGCCCCTCCACCCGCCACGATAGTTCCTTCCGCACCTGCCCCCTCCAGCCACTGTCCCTCCTCTCTCTCCTATACAATACCAGCTTTCTGCCCATACCAGCATCCTGTCCCATACCAGTTTCCAACCACATCATCTGTGCCTCTACTCCCTGCCCACTACCACCAGTCTCCTTCCATACCCATCATGCCCCAAACACAATACTCTTCTTCACCCACCACTTCTTCTGCCTCCCAATCCCTCCACTCCACCCCTCAAAACTTCCAAATTCCCATCTCTATTCTCGGTTTTATGTCCACCAGTTCTCTTTTGTTCTCCACCCCTTCACCTTCTGTTTTACCTTCTGACCCGTCACTACCACCACATTCCTCTCTCCACACTCCCACTGTCAAAGGGGTCCAATCTGACAGCCCCTCCAGTATTATCTCCACCCCACACCACCTAAATTTATAAAATGTTTGTCTTTCATTTATTTAATTATAAGGTTTAATACTTTGGGTAAAACAAGGTACAATAATTTGGGTAAAACCCAACCAGGTACAATACTTTGAGTAAAACAGGTACAATACCTTGGGTAAAGCCCAACCAGGTACAATACATTGGGTACAACAAGTACAATACTTCGGGAAAAACCCAACCAGGTACAATACATTGTGGTAAAACAGGTACAATACTTTGGGAAAAACCCAACCAGGTACAATACTTTGGTTAAAAAAGGTACAATACTTTGGGTAAAACCCAACCAGGTACAATACTTTGGGTAAAACCCAACCAGGTACAATACTTTGGGTAAAACAAGGTCAAATACTTTTGGTAACAAGGTCCAAGACAAATTTTTCAAACTCTCTCATCCTGCCAGTCTACTTTTCCTTGAGGTGAAATAAAGTATTCAGCAAATTTGTCCCTCATTCTGGAAACTGACACAAAACTTCTAAAAGTAAAGTTACAATAATCATTCAAGGTGGTTTGTTGAAAGTGGTCATCAATGGAAATCTGCTCCTTGCATATAACAAAATTGTGCAGGACCACACAAGCTTTCACCACCTCGTCAACAGTGTCAGTCTTCAGGTTTATAGCAGTCAACAGAACTCGCCATTTGGATGTTAGAATCCCAAAATCTCCACCATTCTTCGTGCTCGTGTTAGGCAGTGATTAAAAATTCTTTTACTTGGCGTCAATCCACTACTTGAGTATGGCCTCAGCAGGTGTTCTGAGAGTTGAAACGCTTCATTTCCAGCACATACAAATGGCATTGGTGGCCCAGAGGTTTCATGGAAATTGGAAGGTGTTTCCATAGAGATGATGCCCCATTGCAGACGCTTTAAAAACTTGCAAATCTTTTGAGCAGCCCTAGGCCCCAATATCAACCGCTATAAACTTGTATTCTGCATCTGCGATGACCATGAACACAATGGAGAAATATTTCTTGTAGTTGAAATATTCTGAGCCAGATGCAGCAGGTTTGACGATGCGGATATGTTTCCCATCCACTGCACCCAAGCAATTGGGAAACTGACAAATTTGTTTGATTTTTTTCTGCAATATCCAGCCAACTCTCCATTGTGGGATGTGGGATAATTTATTCATGCAAATAGTCCCACAATGCACAGCAGGTGTGCTTAATAACCCCCGATATGGTGGAAATCCTGAGTCTAAATTAAAAATGAAGTGAGGAAAGTGATTCTCCAGTTGCAAGGAATATGTGAAAAAAGGCAAGGCAATAATTAGTACAAAATTAGTACAAATTACCAGCAACAACATTACAGTTCTAAGTGTGCTTTAACAGTAGGAAATACAATAAAAATAATGGCTTACCGAAGAGTCTCCATCAGACCCTCTGCCGGTGAAATGGAGAAGCGGCAATATGTGTCACTTCTGATGAGGTGTCCAATCCGTTCCACCAAAAAATCAAAGTTCTCCATTTGCATATGAACGTATGAGAAAAACTTCTCGGGGTTTCCTCTTAACTCCATGTATAATGAGTACACCCCATGTGTCATTCTCTGTGCTGTGATTGGGTGGATCCAAAAACGTCGTCGGCGCAAACGCATGATGCGCTGCCTTTCTGGCTCCTTCTCCACAACAATCACTTTCAAACGATTTGCCTCAAACGTGAAATCCACATAAATCTTCAGAATGTTTGCCATCATGCCTTCCATCTTCGCCACTTGCTCTACAACCTGTCAAAGATGGGCTGTAGAAACACTGTATATATAGGTTTTCAGTAGCCAATAAGGTTTGGGAGCCTCCCATGGGCGTTTTTTAAAAAAGTATCTGTCGTAATCCATCGTAAAACGGATTAAAAAAAAGGAAGAAACGGATGGCAAACTGATGCGACGGATCAGTTTTTTTTGCCAGATCCGCTAGTCATCAGTTTTTCACAATTTACGACGGATCCATCGATCTGTCAAGCAACCGGATTGAGCCTGACAGTAAAAAACTAATGTCTGAAAGCAGCCTTAGGGTGCTGTAATACTACCACTACATAAATTCCATCACGTCACTGCGGCTTCCTGGGCACACGCAATGCACAGAAGAAGCCGCGGATAATTCCCTCATAGTCACTGTACGTGCTCAGGAGCGGATGTCACACACATGCAAGTGGTGGAATGAAGTGTACAGCAGGGAAAGATGTCAGTCACATCCAGAGGGGCATGATTACAGGAACTGAGGCTAGTGTAGGGGAAACAATACCCTGCTAGACCAGGCCTGGCTAATAATAATAAGATAAGCCGCACTTTTAAACTTGTTTTCTACAATAAAAAAATATTTCTAAGGGGACTTTGTTGTAATGTAGTATTAGGACAGTTTAACCTAGGGACACTTGGGAGACTTAACAGGTTCTCTTTAATGATTAATGAAAACCATGCAACATCAGGCCTGTCAGTTACAAGAGAGAAAGGAAGAGAGATGCAGATGCAGTGCTCTACACATTGTGACAAAGTCCCTGGTAACTTACTGGAGGGGATAAATGTGTCAATGTGTTTAATGGTGTCAGTGATGTGAAACCAAAGTATTTTCCTCCAGCATACTATGTGTTGTGAGGATTGAGTTAAGTTGCATAAATGGGCAGGTTTTTATGGGGACATCCATAGAGTGGGTGCGAGGATGTCCACCTTATCTCCACCTGCAGAGCCAGCACCGCTGTGTGCTAACAGGACCTGTGTGATGTCAAAGTCCTGTGTTCAGCCACATGGGGGAGGACTCACATGGTCTTGGGCTTAAATAGCTGGGTTCCAGAGGTAGTCTTTGTTTAGCATGGCTGGAGAGAGGATTCTACAGTGGTTTGTGTCCTGAAGAGGAAAGATTGAACCTGTGTTGCTCCAGAGTGGGCAGCTCCTTGCAATTGTATGGACTGTTGTTAGGGCTAGCAGAACGCACCAAATCATTAGAAAGATAGTGTAAGGTGCATTCGCAGCCTGGGGTCCACCGTGCAGAGATGGAACCTACTCACACGGGTTAACTTCACCAAGTATGAAGAAAGCGAACCCTGTTGCATCACAGGGCCGCGGTACCGCACAAAGAGCACAAGCAAGGAGTCACAGAACTCTACCCCAAGACTCGGGATAGAGTACAACTAGACCTCTTGCTCTCGACACCGCAACTGGGGTGTCAGAGAAACAGAAATAATAATTAAGATGCACGAGAGTGCGTGCGGTGCCGCACTGGCGGACGCCACTAGCCACCCAGACTTGGGTTAGGAAAGCACTGTGATAGCGCACTGCGTCGCACTGATGGTCACAGCAAATAGAGACTGTTTTGTGTGTTCTAGTGCTGATAACAAGTTGGGCGCTAGATAGCAATCATCCACCTTTCGCGAGCAGTCAAACACAAGGGAGGGGATAATTAAAGAGCGACTTTCTATCATCAACACACACACGTTCACAAGTGTACACTAGTGCATGGCCGAGCGGCCATGCAAACCTTTTATAGCAGCAGTGCTACAAGACCTTCCAGATGGACCAATAGGAGCCGCAACAGGACCTGAGCATGTGACCCCTGACCTCCAACTGGCGGTCGTCCCGTGGGCATGCTCAGTATGTAAGGCTGCGTGTCCACGTTCAGGATGGCCGGCGGTATCGTCGGAGCGGCAAACCCGCTCTGCGGTAAGCCCCGCCCCCTTTCTGGGACGCGATGATGCCGGATGTGTTCACAGCACACATCCGGCATCATCGCTCCCCACCATAGCGCCCTGTGCTATATCTTGCGGCGACGCAGCGTCGCCGCAAGATATACGGACATGCTGCGATCTGAAAAGACGCGCAGCATGTCCGGAGTCGCAGGGCCGCCGCGTGCGTGTTACCACGCATAGTGGAGACGGGATTTCATTAAATCCCCTCCACTATGCTGTAACATCTGGACGCTGCGTGTCTGACGCTGCGGCTCTATGCAGCGTCAGACACGCAGCGTTTCCTGCACGTGAACACATACCCTAAAAAGCAGGACATAGTCCCATAAAGACCTGCCTGCTGCTTCGAGATTTCCTCTGCACAGAGGCGGGAACTCGACACCTAACAACTGTGTTGCAGCGTTTTGTTTTCCTGCTTTGCCCCAAAGGGCTGTATTTATTTTTCCCTTCATGTTGGTTTATGCCATCTGTCTAATAAACCAACAGGAGATTTAAAGAGACAGTGTTCCTGTTTTCTACCTCCATGTACCACTGAGTGAGCTGAACTACCACAACATGCATATATATAGTAAAACTAGCTACTGAACCAGTTCTGTGCCCGGGTGGCGAGCATTTATATTGGTATATGGTCTCCATCCTGGTATGTGCTGCTTCCATCCTGCTCCCTAATCTTGTCATGTGCTGCTACCATCTGGAGCCCCCTTGCTGTCATGTGCAGCCCCCATCCTGCACCCCGTTCCTGTCATGTGCAGCCCCCATTCAGCGCCCTCATCCTGTTTTGTGCGCCTCCATCTTGTCTTGTGCACCGATTGCATCCAGCACCCACTTAGCGTCCTCCCGCAGCCACTCTTAAGTGCCGATGAAGTCATAGGGCACGGCGCAGGGCTGGCAAACCTAGTAGATGGGCATCCAGTGCTCGATCATCTTCCCCTCGTCCTCTTCCAGCAGGTACCACAGGAAATCAGAGAAGGTGACGTCGTCCCCCTTGGCTGCGGCGGTGGGTGGCTGCTGGCAGTACTGGCACACGATCTCCAGGCCGTACCGCTGCTGCTACTCCTTGATCTCCCTGAACTTGATCCTGTAGGCGGACTGTAGCCGCTCCAAGGGCACCCGCACAAACAAGAACTTGTAGGGTATGTGCATGTGACACCCCAGGTTCCTGGTTCTCACAGTGGCATTGCTTTCCTCGCAGGGAGAGTGATGTCACGCTTGGAAGCTAGGGAAGATCTCTTTAATCAGGTACACACAAACATGCAACACGTTCATAATCCAGGCCAGAAGGGGGAGCTCTGATCTATCTTGTGGGTGGCTCCCTTATATATATTCTGGTCTGGAGGGAAAGTCAGTCAGTCTGTCTGTCAGAGAGACAGAGAAGAGAGAGAGTCTGTCAGAGAGACAGAGAAGAGAGAGAGTCAAAAGGACTGAAGGGGCTGTGCAGCCAAGAGGGTGCTACAGCTCCTGGACAGAGATAACACGGAAAGAAGAACAGATTGTAGAGAGCGAGTAGGAGAGCAAAACACAGGAGAGTAGTGAGACCTGGGGAGAATAGCTGCGACTGAGCTACCTCTCTGCAGAGTGCAGACACCAGTAGCCAGAACACTGAGGTTGTGAGGGACTCCAATACTCACAGCCAAAACCGGCAGGACAGCTGGACTGCACGTCACCTGTCTGCCCTAACACCTGGAGACACAGTGGCGCATAGTGCCCGGGTCATGATAGAAACCTTGTAAAAAGGCTCGAGCCACCTGTCATACGGGTTAGTGTCCTAACCTTTAAGGAGGACAGAGAGAACAGTGAAGACCTTTACAGAAGCCAAAGGCAGCAAGGGACTACACCACCATGCTAGTAGGAAGGCTTCTAACTCCACCTGGTAAAAGGGACTCTGAACTCGCTTCCAAGCCGGCCAGACCCTGCCTGTACCTGTGATCTGGTGCCCTGGACTGTGGCTGCCTGAAGTCTTCAGTAAACCAGGTAAAGAGACTCTAAACCTGAGTCATCCGTTTCATTCTACACTACCCACCATCTCCATCTATACACTGGGAGCCCTGGAGACCCAGCTTCATCTGTGGGAAGCCATACTATCCCTGTGGCCACAACATCACCCCAGAGGACCCCTTTAAGCAGCGTTGGTCCCCTCTGATCGAATACCACAGGTGGCATCACAAACACAAACTTTATTTCTCAAAACCCCTTTAAAGACATTTCCCCTAACATGAGCACCCAGGGCCATGGACAGGATCACCGCCGCCGTGACACACCCCTTTAAGTACTGGACCTAGTACAGAGTACCCCACATGTTGTGAATTCTGTGGCAGAGCTCCCTCCTGTGGTCACAAGTGGTACTTCTGCTGATTCTCTCTTTGAGCTTCCGTTGGTGGAGGAAAGTGGTACTGCGGCTTCTGAGTTTCCTTCCTCAGGTGTGTGGTGAGGTCGTTAGGTGCTGCTCTACTTAACTCCACCTAGTGCTTTGATCCTGGCCTCCTGTCAATGTTCCAGTATTGGACTTGTTTTCTACTGGATTGTTCCTGTGGCCTGCTGCTCTGCATAGCTAAGTTTTCCTTTGCTATTTTGTTTGCTGTTTTTTCTGTCCAGCTTATCTATTTGTTTTGCTGGAAGCTCTGGGACGCAGAGGGTGTACCTCCGTGCCGTTAGTTCGGTACGGAGGGTCTTTTTGCCCCCTTTGTGTGGTTTTTTAGGGTTTTGTGTTGACCGCAAAGTTACCTTTCCTATCCTCGCTCTGTTCAGAAAGTCGGGCCTCACTTTGCTAAATCTATTTCATCTCTACGTTTGTCTTTTCATCTTTACTCACAGTCATTATATGTGGGGGGTCTGCCTTTTCCTTTGGGGTATTTCTCTGAGGCAAGGTAGGCTTATTTTCTATCTTCAGGCTAGCTAGTTTCTCAGGCTGTGCCGAGTTGCATAGGGAGCGTTAGGCGCAATCCACGGCTGCCTCTAGTGTTGTTGGAGAGGATCAGGGATTGCGGTCAACAGAGTTCCCACGTCTCAGAGCTCGTTCTATATTTTTGGGTTATTGTCAGATCACTGTATGTGCTCTGACCGCTATGTCCATTGTGGCACTGAATTGCCTAATCCTAACTCATAACAGTACAGGAGGCCTAAAGTACTAATGATTGTCAATAGAGGGGAAAAAGAAGTTCTGAGACCATTTTTTTTCCTCTGCACTGTGTTTTGCCTTTTTTTTCCCCTAGACATTTGGGTGGTTCAGGACACAGGTGTTGCAATGGACATTAAAGGTCTGTCTTCATGTGTGGATCAGCTCTCGGCAAGAGTACAAAATATTCAAGACTTTGTGGTTCAGAATTCTATGTTAGAACCGAGAATTCCTATTCCAGATTTGTTTTTTGGAGATAGAACTAAATTTCTGAGTTTCAAAAATAATTGTAAACTATTTTTGGCTTTGAAACCTCGCTCCTCTGGTGACCCAGTTCAACAAGTTAGGATCGTTATTTCTTTTTTGCGTGGCGATCCTCAGGACTGGGCGTTTTCTCTTGCGTCAGGAGATCCTGCATTGGGTAATATCGATGCGTTTTTCCTGGCGCTTGGATTGCTGTACGATGAACCTAATTCAGTGGATCAGGCAGAAAAAAATTTGCTGGCCCTATATCAGGGTCAGGATAAGATAGAGGTATATTGTCAGAAATTTAGAAAGTGGTCCGTGCTCACTCAATGGAATGAATCTGCGCTGGCAGCTATGTTCAGAAAGGGTCTCTCTGAAGCCCTTAAAGATGTCATGGTGGGATTTCCCATGCCTGCTGGTTTGAATGAGTCTATGTCTTTGGCCATTCAGATCGGTTGACGCTTGCGTGAGCGTAAATCTGTGCACCATTTGGCGGTATTACCTGAGCTTAAACCTGAGCCTATGCAGTGCGATAGGACTTTGACCAGAGTTGAACGGCAAGAACACAGACGTCTGAATGGGCTGTGTTTCTATTGTGGTGATTCCACTCATGCTATCTCTGATTGTCCTAAGCGCACTAAGCGGTTCGCTAGGTCTGCCACCATTGGTACGGTACAGTCAAAATTTCTTCTGTCCGTTACCTTGATTTGCTCTTTGTCATCGTATTCTGTCATGGCATTTGTGGATTCAGGCGCTGCCCTGAATTTGATGGACTTGGAGTATGCTAAGCGTTGTGGGGTTTTCTTGGAGCCCTTGCAGTGTCCTATTCCATTGAGAGGAATTGATGCTACGCCTTTGGCCAAGAATAAGCCTCAATACTGGACCCAGCTGACCATGTGCATGGCTCCTGCACATCAGGAGGTTATTCGCTTTCTGGTGTTGCATAATCTGCATGATGTGGTCGTGTTGGGGTTGCCATGGCTACAAGTCCATAATCCAGTATTAGATTGGAAATCCATGTCGGTGTCCAGCTGGGGTTGTCAGGGGTTACATGGTGATGTTCCATTTCTGTCAATTTCGTCATCCACCCCTTCTGAGGTTCCAGAGTTCTTGTCTGATTACCGGGATGTATTTGATGAGCCCAAGTCCGATACCCTACCTCCACATAGGGATTGTGATTGTGCTATCAATTTGATTCCTGGTAGTAAATTCCCAAAAGGTCGACTGTTTAATTTATCCGTGCCTGAGCACGCCGCTATGCGCAGTTATGTGAAGGAATCCCTGGAGAAGGGGCATATTCGCCCGTCATCGTCGCCATTAGGAGCAGGGTTCTTTTTTGTAGCCAAGAAGGATGGTTCGCTGAGACCTTGTATAGATTACCGCCTTCCAAATAAGATCACGGTTAAATTTCAGTACCCCTTGCCATTATTATCTGATTTGTTTGCTCGGATTAAGGGGGCTAGTTGGTTCACCAAGATAGATCTTCGTGGTGCGTATAATCTTGTGCGAATTAAGCGAGGCGATGAATGGAAAACTGCATTTAATACGCCCGAGGGTCATTTTGAGTATCTAGTAATGCCATTCGGACTTGCCAATGCTCCATCAGTGTTTCAGTCCTTTATGCATGACATCTTCAGAGAGTACCTGGTGTGAGGTGCCAAGGGGAGAAGTACTAGAAAACAGATATGTTTCTCCCCGTTTCATTTCATATGTATCACGGTATTGATTGTGAAGCTGTTTATTTCTCTGTAATCCGGTCCTGGTTTCTTTAGTGATCAGCCTGAAAGCTCTGGTGCTTCCCTTCCACACATACGATCCAGCTTTTGCTTCAGCTGATATAATCAAGGAACTGCTGGGATCTCACTCTCTCATCTGCTGGTCTGGGAGCTGACACAGTAAGGTTGCACAAACTTCTTTCTTGTTGTATAGGTTTATTTTGTAGTTAGTATCTTGTTGTTAGTTAGTGGCCAGACGGCCTTAGACATTTTATTTCATGTTTGGCACGTGTAACATTGTACGGCAAATGTGTACAATAAATACACCTGACACATACCTGTGTGGAACTCGCTAGCCTGCTATTGTTCGTTGTGACTCCATAGCCACCTGCTTGGGCCAAAGCAGAGATCCCTGATGAGCTATATTCCCACACTGGATAAATTCCTGATTGTGTACTTGGATGACATTTTGATCTTCTCGGATGATTGGGAGTCTCATGTGAAGCAGGTCAGAACGGTTTTTCAGGTCCTGCGTGCTAATTCTTTGTTTGTGAAAGGATCAAAGTGTCTCTTTGGTGTGCAGAAGGTTTCATTTTTGGGGTTCATCTTTTCCCCTTCTACTATCGAGATTGATCCTGTTAAGGTCCAAGCCATCCATGATTGGACTCAGCCGACATCTCTGAAAAGTCTGCAAAAGTTCCTGGGCTTTGCTAATTTTTATCGTCGCTTCATCTGCAATTTTTCCAGTATTGCTAAACCATTGACCGATTTGACCAAGAAGGGTGCTGATGTGGTCAATTGGTCTTCTGCTGCTGTGGAGGCTTTTCAAGAGTTGAAGCGTCGTTTTTCTTCTGCCCCTGTGTTGTGTCAACCAGATGTTTCTCTTCCGTTCCAGGTCGAGGTTGATGCTTCTGAGATTGGAGCAGGGGCTGTTTTGTCGCAGAGAGGTTCTGATTGCTCAGTGATGAAACCATGCGCTTTTTTTTCCAGGAAGTTTTCGCCTGCTGAGCGAAATTATGATGTGGGCAACCGAGAGTTGCTGGCCATGAAGTGGGCATTCGAGGAGTGGCGTCATTGGCTTGAAGGAGCTAAGCATCGCGTGGTGGTATTGACTGATCATAAGAACTTGACTTATCTCGAGTCTGCCAAGCGGTTGAATCCTAGACAGGCTCGTTGGTCGCTGTTTTTTGCCCGTTTTGACTTTGTGATTTCGTACCTTCCGGGCTCTAAAATTGTGAAGGCGGATGCTCTGTCTAGGAGTTTTGTGCCCGACTCTCCGGGTTTGTCTGAGCCGGCGGGTATCCTCAAAGAAGGAGTAATTGTGTCTGCCATCTCCCCTGATTTGCGGCGGGTGCTGCAAAAATTTCAGGCTAATAAACCTGATCGTTGTCCAGCAGAGAAACTGTTTGTCCCTGATAGGTGGACGAATAAAGTTATCTCTGAGGTTCATTGTTCGGTGTTGGCTGGTCATCCTGGAATCTTTGGTACCAGAGAGTTAGTGGCTAGATCCTTTTGGTGGCCATCTCTGTCGCGGGATGTGCGTACTTTTGTGCAGTCCTGTGGGATTTATGCTCGGGCTAAGCCCTGCTGTTCTCGTGCCAGTGGGTTGCTTTTGCCCTTGCCGGTCCCGAAGAGGCCTTGGACACATATCTCTATGGATTTTATTTCAGATCTTCCCGTTTCTCAAAAGATGTCAGTCATTTGGGTGGTCTGTGATCGCTTTTTTAAGATGGTCCATCTGGTACCCTTGTCTAAATTGCCTTCCTCCTCTGATTTGGTGCCATTGTTCTTCCAGCATGTGGTTCGTTTACATGGCATTCCTGAGAATATCGTTTCTGACAGAGGTTCCCAGTTTGTTTCGAGGTTTTGCCGAGCCTTTTCTGGTAGGATGGGCATTGACTTGTCTTTTTCCTCGGCTTTCCATCCTCAGACTAATGGCCAGACCGAACGAACCAATCAGACCTTGGAAACATATCTGAGATGCTTTGTTTCTGCTGACCAGGATGACTGGGTGTCCTTTTTGCCTTTGGCTGAGTTCGCCCTTAATAATCGGGCCAGCTCGGCTACCTTGGTTTCGCCATTTTTCTGCAACTCTGGGTTCCATCCTCGTTTCTCTTCAGGACAGGTTGAGGCTTCGGACTGTCCTGGTGTGGATATTGTGGTGGACAGATTGCAGCAGATTTGGACTCATGTAGTGAACAATTTGACCTTGTCCCAGGAGAAGGCTCAACGTTTCGCTAATCGCAGACATTGTGTGGGTCCCCGACTTCGTGTTGGGGATCTGGTTTGGTTATCTTCTCGTCATATTCCTATGAAGGTTTCCTCTCCTAAGTTTAAACCTCGTTTCACTGGTCCGTATAGGATTTCTGAGGTTCTTAATCCTGTGTCTTTTCGTCTGACCCTTCCAGATTCTTTTTCCATACATAATGTATTCCATAGGTCATTGTTGCGGAGATACGTGGCACCTGTGGTTCCATCTGTTGACCCTCCTGCCCCGGTTTTGGTGGAGGGGGAGTTGGAGTATATTGTGGAGAAGATTTTGGATTCTCGTGTTTCAAGACGGGGAAACTCCAGTATTTGGTTAAGTGGAAGGGTTATGCTCAGGAAGATAATTCCTGGGTCTTTGCCTCTGATGTCCATGCTCCCGATCTTGTTCGTGCCTTTCATGTGGCTCATCCTGGTCAGCCTGGGGGCTCTGGTGAGGGTTCGGTGACCCCTCCTCAAGGGGGGGGTACCGTTGTGAATTCTGTGGCAGAGCTCCCTCCTGTGGTCACAAGTGGTACTTCTGCTGATTCTCTCTGTGAGCTTCCGTTGGTGGAGGAAAGTGGTACTGCGGCTTCTGAGTTTCCTTCCTCAGGTGATGTGGTGAGGTCGTTAGGTGCTGCTCTACTTAACTCCACCTAGTGCTTTGATCCTGGCCTCCTGTCAATGTTCCAGTATTGGACTTGTTTTCTACTGGATTGTTCCTGTGGCCTGCTGCTCTGCATAGCTAAGTTTTCCTTTGCTATTTTGTTTGCTGTTTTTTCTGTCCAGCTTATCTATTTGTTTTGCTGGAAGCTCTGGGACGCAGAGGGTGTACCTCCGTGCCGTTAGTTCGGTACGGAGGGTCTTTTTGCCCCCTTTGTGTGGTTTTTTAGGGTTTTGTGTTGACCGCAAAGTTACCTTTCCTATCCTCGCTCTGTTCAGAAAGTCGGGCCTCACTTTGCTGAATCTATTTCATCTCTACGTTTGTCTTTTCATCTTTACTCACAGTCATTATATGTGGGGGGTCTGCCTTTTCCTTTGGGGTATTTCTCTGAGGCAAGGTAGGCTTATTTTCTATCTTCAGGCTAGCTAGTTTCTCAGGCTGTGCCGAGTTGCATAGGGAGCGTTAGGCGCAATCCACGGCTGCCTCTAGTGTTGTTGGAGAGGATCAGGGATTGCGGTCAACAGAGTTCCCACGTCTCAGAGCTCGTTCTATATTTTTGGGTTATTGTCAGATCACTGTATGTGCTCTGACCGCTATGTCCATTGTGGTACTGAATTGCCTAATCCTAACTCATAACACCCACGGCCCTGGCGGGCATTCCATTTTGGCATCACGAATAGGATGGTCCGACCCATTGAAGTGGGTCATGTGCGCCTAAGAGACTGTGTTTTGCTGAGAGACTGTGAACTGTAAATTGCCGCCAAAACTGCCGCCATTACAGCACCATGTGGCGTGCAGGAGGAGAAGGGTGTGTTGTCATGGGCGGAGCCTGGAGAAGCAGCGCGAAAGTTATGGCCGCCCCTCATCGATACTACTATGTCTGAGAGATCTGTCCGTCACCAGGAGAAGTCCGCCTCCTAGTCTAGGATGGTGGGAATGAGAAGATAAATAATTGCCCACGGAAGGAGGCGTGGAAGGAACAGCAGGAAGACGTAGCTTCTCAGAGCCCAGCCGGCAAGATGGGGAGCGGAGGTCACTCAGAGGAGGGGAGAAAGCAGGAAGCTGCCCCAGCCAATGGGAGAAAGAGGAAGACCTGCTGTCAGCGATGAACCTGGAGGGTCTTGGAGGCGAAGTGGAAGATCTGTGCTGTCAGCTCCGGCAGTCCTGGTTCCGTGTGGCCACAAAAGCGTGGAAGCAGCAACGGAGCCAGGATGGGATCCCAGACTGTAGCGGAAGAGTCCGGCACCCAGAGAAACCGCAGTGGCAGTTAAGAAGACTGACCCTGCCCCGTAGCCGAGGACACTGTGATAGGGCCAGTAGATGCTCCGCCACCTCTACCACCCGGCCGGGTGTGCAGATTGATTGATTGGGAGTGGCCCTGGGAGATCACACATACCTCCACAGCCCCACTGCAACCGATGAGGGGGACCCAGGAAGCACAAGGAGAATGGGTGATATTCCAGTGGGAGCACTCCGGCACCAACCCGATGGGGTTCCACGGGGAGGCCCAGGCTGAGGGAGAATGTCTAGAGGTCATCAGCCAGAAGAAATACTGCCAGCAGCAGGCGCTCAAACAGGAGCAGGAGGACAGGGAGCGGGACCTCCGACGCAGGGCTGTAGAGGAAAGAAATTTGCATGCTAAGGTTCAGGCCAGGAAGATAAACCATGAGGACAGGCGCTCACGGAGACAGGGAACTGTAGTAGCATTCCGTATCAAATCCAGCTGGGGATTTATTAAAGAACCTGGCATGCCACTGGAAATATTTGTCACAAGGCGTGATGTAGAACCCCACCTATTAGAGGGACACCCAGATAGGGTCATCTACCCAGGAGATCATGTCACCTACACCAGACACTGGGAGAAAAAGGGTGGTATGCGCTGCATGTGCACAAATGTGCCCCAAAAGGAACAGTACCCAGGTCACCCGCAAGTGACCCAGAGCCACAGCCAGTAACCACACCTAAGCCATCAGCTTCATTACCTGGAAAGGTAACCCCTACATCTGAGACCGCAAAGGAAGTAACCAAAATATGTTCCAAGGCTACACAAGCTACAGTGGAACTGCATTTAAGGAGCACTCGGACTCCCATAGTGGGTACTGATCAACTGTATATTGTACCTGGCATACGAATGAACTCCCGGCTAGGAGACTATAATGTCCAAGAATGCCCATGGAAATAGCAAAAGTAGACAAGAAAGATGACATGACTGTGAATAGTTAAGACTTTAAAAGTTCAATTAACCTGGCCAGGTTTCCGTTAACAGTTCATTTGTTCAAAGACACTGAGGCCATGGACAGTGAATGGTCCACAAACTATGCATTGTACATAGTTGACACCTATTTAGTTGCTTTCTACTGGTTTTACCTGAAACCAATTAAGATACTGTCTGTTGTTTTGTTTCCAATAAAAAGTTTATAATTGTTCAAGGACCTGAAAAAAACCCCGTTTGGCGTAGCCGAAGAAGCGTTCCAAAGAGGAGGCCAGTTGTGTCTTGTATCCTGGAGCCCCTGGAGAGAGGTCGCATCAGCTGATGTAACAGCTCTCGACGGGAGATCGTCGTGGGATAATCGTATTAATTGGATCATGGCGGACACAGGGATTATATTTTTGGTTTAGTATGTAAATTTGTTTTTCTGGTGAGCGAGGGCTTCAGGGATTAGCTGTAGATGGTGACTATGAACTATATATGTACTGTATTATGTGTTTTTTTTTTACATTCAACACATTAGCCAGATGATGGGACTACTACTGTCCTATCATTGGCTAATGTGTCAATCACTGTCACTGTAGCAACACATTAGCCGGATGATGGGACTACTACTGTCCCATCATTGACTAATGTGTCAATCACTGTCACTGTAGCAGGCATAGCCAGATGGGACTTGTTGTCCCATCGGATGATGCCTGCACACATACACACACACACACACACACTGACACAGCCCCGGCAGACCCACGGACAGCCTGCAGACCCCCAGACAGCCCCGCAGACCCCCCGCACAGTCCTGCAGACCCCTGGACAGCCCCACAGACCCTCTGCAGCACCTCAGACAGCCCCATAGACCACTCCCACAGCCATGGCAGACCCACAGACAGTCCGCAGATCTCCAGACAGCCCGCAGACCCACGGACCGCCCCACAGGCCCCCGCACACAGTCCCGCAGATCCCCGCCAACCCCGCACACAGCCCCACCGACTCCGCACACAGCTCCGCCAACTCCACACACAGCCCCGTAGACCCACACACACAGACACGCAGACTCCAGCCGCACACACAGACACGCACACAGTCACCGCCCACACTCCACCCACACACTTCCCTGCTCCCGGGCCACAGCGTTTCTCGCAGGGTGCTCTGTCCGCGGAGCTGGGACACGGTGCCGGAGATCGCGGTATGAGTTCAGTGCTTGCGCATACCGCGATCTCTACAGCGATCTCCTGGGCCGCAATCCTCATCCCCCAATGCGAAACTCTGTGGGGTCCAGACTTGCGCAGTCTATAAAGGCTTCGGACAGAGTGACGCTCCTAGCATTATATTATAGATACTGTATGTTCCTGGTGTATTCTTACAGCACTGCTAGCAGAGCAACAGCACAGATTTTAGGGTGGTTTAGATTCAAATGGTATGGGCCTCTTGCCACTAAAAGAGACTCTACCCTGGGACTAAAAAGTAACTACACAGTTCTGATATATAGCCAATCAAACTGGTGCCCTCAATTTGACTCATGCTTCCTACTCAGATTGACATTCCATTCTGTTGTCTTTCAAAATGGTCTCAGAGGTGGCATGGGATGAGGGGCACCGCAAAGTCAGGGGAGGAATGGTTTAGATTTACTTCACTGGGTAGGATGACTATTCATGACAAATGTAGATTCACTTTTCAGTACAAGGGTAGAGATTTGAATTGAATAAACATGTATTAAAGAAGGCAGACAACGTACGGTAATTTGTAAGTGGTGCAAGAAAGAAATAGGAATTTGTCTTTGATACCATTAATTACATGTAGAATTATTATATGGCTATGGAGAATCTTATAAATATTTACTTACAAATGGCTGGTCATATATGGGCTTCAATTAGAATTGGAGACCTAGGCTCAAATATGTCAGACCCACGACAGACTCCAAATATTTTTCCCATTTGCTATCGTTTACACTCTAGATGCTACTTTGCATTACTATGAAGAATATATTTGTATAAAGCCCCCGGGTTTAAATGTCTATTTTGATACATATATTATATCCTAGGTTCAGGTCTCTCCAGGGATTGCCCTTCTTATTATGCATTATGCTTCTACTAAAGCAGAAAGTAATATTTTGTCATTTTGTTGGCGGCTAGACTGGTTATATGGAAATTGTCTCCTATGAGGGCACAATAGGCTCACTGACATGTGAACCACAAAATTATGATTAAATGTATAATTGTGGTCTGATAGCAACTAGAAAGCAAGAGATGGTATAAGCTTGTTTGGTCACAACTTTTGCTCGTTTGGTCTCACATTTTCTGAATTTTTCTCTAGCAGATGATGATTGTGTTTATTAATTTTAAGCTTCAGGATGTATGAAACTCTCCCCTTTATTCTATATCGACTAAAAGATTGGTGCAGTTTTTTTTCATTCTTTTCATATGTTGTATACTTTACTTTTGCTTACTAAAACTATCATGACCAAATGTACGTGACAAAAAAAATTAAATCCTACCAAGAAAACAATATTATGGTACGAAGATGTCTGCACAGTGATGTTTTTATGCAAACTATTTAAATGGTCTGCAGCTAATGCCTGTATGTTCAGTTTCCGGCAGCAGTATTTTTATGTGGTTTCCTACCGATGCTGAGTTTTTCGGTTCCTCCTGCTGTGATAAACTTCCTAACAGCCTGTCTGTAACGTTACTCGCTATAGTACAAGCTGGCTGATCTTATCCGTTCGGTAACGTTCTCATAATGGTTCTCATATCTCACTACCTGTAGACAAGACATTGGAGAAACAAGGTACTGTAACATCACATTGTTTTCTTCTTTGGTTCAGATAAATATATATTTTATCTGTGTATTATACTTTGTATCCAGCAGATAAAACAAAATGTGGACTGCAGAAAATTAATTACTACTCACAGATGACACGGTATATACGGGATGCATACACATGCTATACATTGTGGACTGCAAAACTATTGATCCTTTTTCAGATTTCAGGATTATTAAAATACATAATTTACCAACAGGTAACTAGTTTATATACAGTAATCTCTCCACCTGCCTGGAGGTTTTATACATTTTTCTATCAATCTTTCTAGCTAGGTCCCCACATATTCATCGGGTTTCTTGGCTGAGATACTCCATATCGAGCTGTACATTTACAATGTTACATAGGTTTGGACTGGCCACCAGCATGCTACAGCTTCCTCTATTGGGCCCAGGCTATATCTCAATAATAGGCCCCCAATACAACAGACACACAAGGGTCCAGGAGATGGCAGCCTCATCTAATGATGACTTTTGAAACCATTATTCTCTATTCCTGTATTCCTGTATTTTCCAAGAGTGGGATCACAAGTAACATGTAGAATATAATTGATGATACGTCCTATATACTGTAAGAAATGCTAAACAAAGAATTTACAACAGAATTAATAGTGGACACCTAAATTGATATTGTGTGGGACTTCAGAGCCCAATCCTTTGGTGGGCTCAGGATCGCTTCCAACAGTGCCAGGACATCTTATATGTATAATATATTACCACCACTACTTATTGATTTTAACAATCCAAGTGTACAGCATAAGAAAAAATCCCTACATTATAACGGGACTTTGGAAGTATATTATTGTGTGCACAATAAGGGATATTTATCAAATTAAATGGAGCAATTTGCTCTAGAAAATAATCTTTTATATTTCTGAAGTAAGCCAACTAATATATGCTGTAAACGTAGACTATACAGTCAACCTGCCTGAACCACTGTGAAAGATCTGGGGCATTTTAACCCCTTAGCGGGGGGTTAGGGCTAGGGCTAGGGTTAGGGCTAGGGTTAGGGCCAGGGTTAGGGCTAGGGCTAGTGTTAGGGTTAGGGTTAGGGCTAGGGTTAGGGCTAGGGCTAGGGTTAGGGCTAGGGTTAGGGCTAAATTTAGGGTTAGGGTTGGGGCTAAATTTAGGGATAGGGTTTGGGCTAAATTTAGGGTTAGGGTTGGCGCTAAATTTAGGGTTAGGCTTCTTTCACACTTACGTCGGTACGGGGCCGTCACAATGCATCGGCCCAACATACCGACGCACGTTGTAAAAATTGTGCACAACGTGGGCAGCGGATGTAGTTTTTCAATGCATCCGCTGCCCAATCTATGTCCTGGGGAGGAGGGGGTGGAGTTACAGCCACGCATGCGCAGTCAGAAATGGCGGATGCGACGTACAAAAAAAGTTACATTGAACGTTTTTGTATGCTGACGGTCCACCAAAACACAACTGATCCAGAGCACGACGGACGCGACGTGTGGCCATCCATCACGATCTGTCGGCAATACAAGTCTATGGGCAAAAAACGCATCCTGCGGGTACATTTGCAGGATCCGTTTCTTGTCCAAAACGACGGATTGCGACGGATGCCAAACGACGCAAGTGTGAAAGTAGCCTTAGGGCTAGGGTTGGGGCTAAAGTTAGGGCTAGGGTTGGGGCTAAAGTTAGGGTTTGAGTTGGGATTAGGGTTAGGGTTTGGATTAGGGTTAGGGTTGGCATTAGGGTTACGCTTGGGATTAGGGTTAAGTTTGGGATTAGGGTTAAGGTTAGGGTTGTGATTAGGGGTGTATTGGGATTAGGGTTAGGTTTGAGGTTAGGGTTGAGATTAGGATTAGGGGTGTGTTGGATTTAGGGTTTTGATTAGGGTTATGGTTAGGGTTGACATTAGGGTTGTTTTGGGGTAAGGGTTGTGATTATCGTTAGGGTTAGTGATTAGGATTATGGATCGGGTTGGGATTAGGGTTAGGGGTGTGTTGGGGTTAGGGTTGGAGCTAGAATTGGGGGGTTTCCACTGTTTAGGTACATCAGGGGGTCTCCAAACACGACAGCCAATTTTGCGCTCAAAAAGTCAAATGGTGCTCCCTCCCTTCTGAGCTCTGCCGTGCGCCCAAACAGTGGGTTACCCCCACATATGGGGCATCAGCGTACTCAGGATAAATTGGACAACAACTTCTGGGGTCTAATTTCTCCTGTTACCCTTGTGAAAATAAAAACTTGGGGGCTACAAAATCTTTTTTGTGGAAAAAAAAATATTTTTTACTTTTATGACTCTGCATTATAAACTTCTGTGAAGCACTTGGGCATTCAAAGTTCTCACCACACATCTATATAAGTTCCGTGGGGGGTCTAGTTTCCAAAACGGGGTCACTTGTGGGGGGTTACTACTGTTTAGGTACATCAGGGGCTCTGCAAACGCAACATGACGCCCACAGGCCATTCTATCTAAGTCTGCATTCCAAAACGGCGCTCCTTCCCTTCCGAGCTCTGCCGTGCGCCCAAACAGTGGTTAACCCCCACATATGGTGCATCAGCATACTCGGGATAAATTGAACAACAACTATTGCAGTCCAATTTCTCCTGTTACCCTTGTGAAAATAAAAACTTGGGGGCTACAATATCTTTTTTGTGGAAAAAAAATATTTTTTATTTTCACGACTCTGCATTCTAAACTTCTGTGAAGCACTTGGGCATTCAAAGTTCTCACCACACATCTAGATAAGTTCCTTGGGGGGTCTAGTTTCCAAAATGGGGTCACTTGTGGAGGGTTTCTACTGGTTAGGTACATCAGGGGCTCTGCAAACGCAACATAACGCCCGCAGACCATTCTATCAAAGTCTGCATTCCAAAACGGAGCTCCTTCCTTCCGAGGTCTGCCGTGCGCCCAAACAGTGGTCTACACCCACATATGGGGTACCAGCATACTCGGGACAAATTGGACAACAACTTTTGGGGTCCAATTTCTCTTGTTACTCTTGTGAAAATAAAAACTTGGGGGCTAAAAAATCTTTTTTGTGGAAAAAAAAAATATTTTTTATTTTCACGACTCTGCATTCTAAACTTCTGTGAAGCACTTGGGCATTCAAAGTTCTCACCACACATCTAAATAAGTTCCATGGGGGGTCTAGTTTCCAAAATGGGGTCATTTGTGGGGGATTTCTACTGTTTAGGCACATCAGGGGCTCTCCAAACGCGACATGGCGTCCGATCTCAATTCCAGACAATTCTACATTGAAAAAGTAAAACGGCACTCCTTTTCTTCCAAGCTCTGCGGTGCGCCCAACCAGTGGTTTACCCCTACATATTGGGTATCGACGTACTCAGGAGAAATTGCACAACAACTTTTGTGGTCTAATTTCTCCTGTTACCCTTGTGAAAATAAAAATTTTGGGGCAAAAATATCATTTTTGTAGGAAAAAATGCGATTTTTTATTTTCACGGCTCTACGTTATAAACTTCTGTGAAGCACATGGGGGTTCAAAGTGCTCACCACTAGGGTTGAGCGACTTTTGTTTTTATAGGATCGGGTCGGATTTCACAAAACCCGACTTTTTCAAAAGTCGGGTCGAGTGAAATCGACCGATTCTATAGAAAAGTCGCGGTCGGGGTCGGCCGAAACACGAAACCCAATGCAGTGCATTGGGTTTCTAATGGTTCCCAGGGTCTGAAGGAGAGGAAACTCTCCTTCAGGCCCTGCGATCCATATTAATGTGTAAAATAAAGAATAAAAATAAAAAATATTGCTATACTCACCCTCGGACGCGCCCTGGTTGTAACCGGGAGCCTTCCTTCCTAAGAATCAGCGCTTGTAGGACCTTTCGATGACGTCACGGCTTCTGATTGGTCGCGTGAGCAGTCACATGGGCGTCACGCGACCAATCAGAAGCCGTGACGTCATCCAAAGGTCCTTCAAGCGCTGATTCTTAGAAAGGAAGGCTGCGGGTTACAACCAGGGCACGTCCGAGGGTGAGTATATACCTATTAGGAATATACTCACCCTCGGACACGCCCTGGTTGTAACCCGCAGCCTTCCTTCCTAAGAATCAGCGCTTGAAGGACCTTTAGATGACGTCAAGGCTTCTGATTGGTCGCGTGAGCGGTCACATGGGCGTCACGCGACCAATCAGAAGCCGTGACGTCATCGAAAGGTCCTTCAAGCGCTGATTCTTAGGAAGGAAGGCTCCCGGTTACAACCAGGGCGCGTCCGAGGGTGAGTATAGCAATATTTTTTATTTTTATTCTTTATTTTACACTTAAATCTGAATTCCAATACCAATTCCCGATATCTTAAACATATCGGGAATCGGTATCGGAATTCCGATTCCAGATTCAGAAGATCGCCGACTTCATGGCCAACCCCACACAGGGGTCGGGTCGGGTTTCATGAAACCCGACTTTGCCAAAAGTCGGCGACTTTTGAAAATGGCCGACCCGTTTCGCTCAACCCTACTCACCACACATCTAGATAAGTTCCTTACGGGGTCTAGTTTCCAAAATGGTGTCACTTGTGGGGGGTTTCCACTGTTTAGGCACACCAGGGGCTCTGCAAACGCAACATGGCGTCCGATCTCAATTCCAGACAATTCTACATTGAAAAAGTAAAACGGTACTCCTTCCCTTCCAAGCTCTGCGGTGCACCCAAACAGTGGTTTACCCTCACATATGGGGTACCTACGTATTCAGGAGAAATCGCACAACAACTTTTGTGGTCTAATTTCTCCTGTTACCCTTGTGAAAATAAGAATTTGTGGGTGGAAAGATCATTTTTGTGTAAACAAAAGCGATTTTTTATTTTCACGGCTCTACGTTATAAACTTCCGTGAAGCACTTGGGGGTTAAAAGTGCTCACCACACATCTAGATAAGTTCCTTAAGGGGTCTAGTTTCCAAAATGGTGTCACTTGTGGGGAGTTTCCACTGTTTAGGTACATCAGGGGCTCTTTAAACGTGACTTGGCGTCCGATCTCAATTCCAGCCAATTCTGCATTGAAAAAGTCAAACGGCGCTCCTTCACTTCCAAGCTCTGCGGTGCGCTCAAACAGTGGTTTACCCCCACATATGGGGTATTGGCGTATTCAGGAGAAATTGCATAACAAATTCATGGTTACATTTTTGTTTTTACACATGTGATAATAAAAAAAATGGTTCTGAATTAAGATGTTTGCAAAAAAAAGTGAAATGTTCATTTTTTCCTTCCACATTGTTTCAGTTCCTGTGAAGCACATAAAGGGTTAATAAACTTCTTGAATGTGGTTTTGAGAACCTTGAGGGGTGTAGTTTTTAGAATGGTGTCACACTTCGTTATTTTCTATCATATAGACCCCTCAAAATGACTTCAAATGTGATGTGATCCCTAAAAAAAAATGGTGTTGTAAAAATGAGAAATTGCTGGTAAACTTTTAACCCTTATAACTCCCTAACAAAAAAAAATGTTGTTTCCAAAATTGTGCTGATGTAAAGTAGACATGTGGGAAATGTTATTTATTAACTATTTTTCGTGACATATCTCTCTGATTTAAGGGCATAAAAATACAAAGTTTGAAAATTGCAAAATTTTAAACATTTTCGCCATATTTCTGTTTTTTTCATAAATAATCGCAAGTAATATTGAAGAAATGTTACCACTAACATGAAGTACAATATGTCACGAAAAAACAATCTCAGAATCAGCAGGATCCGTTAAAGCGTTCCAGAGTTATAACCTCATAAAGTGACAGTGGTCAGAATTGTAAAAATTGGCTCGGTCATTAAGTACCAAATTGGCTCTGTCCCTAAGGGGTTAAGACTGTCTAGTCTAAGTTTACATCATCTCAGAATTTGATAGTGTTGATATACCCAATATATCAAATTGTGCTTGTCTTTTAATTTGTGTATTGCAAGTACCATAGCTGTTTAATTTTTACATATATTTCTTTCTTGAGGGCCAAGTTGTGTATTATAATGGAACCATTCTGAGGTCCATAAAATGCATAGGAGAGCAACAATGCCACAAGCATTTCTAATAGGGAAATGTGTTTTTGTGATTTTTAGTTTTTTTTATGTGACACTTTTTATTAACCCCTTAATCCCATATGACGTACTATCCCGTCGAGGTGGGGTGGGCTTTAATTCCCACCAACGAGATAGTACATCATAGGCGATCGGCCGTGCTCACGGGGGGAGCGCGGCCGATCGTGGCCGGGTGTCAGCTGCCTATCGCAGCTGACATCCGGCACTATGTGCCAGGAGCGGTCACGGACCGCCCCCGGCACATTAACCCCCGGCACACCGCGATCAAACATGATCGCGATGTGCCGGCGGTATAGGGAAGCATCGCGCAGGGAGGGGGCTCCCTGCGTGCTTCCCTGAGCCCCCCGCAGGAACGCGATGTGATCACGTTGCTGCGAGGGTCTCCTACCTCCTTCCTCCTTGCTGGACCCGGATCCAAGATGGCCGCGGCATCCGGGTCCTGCAGGGAGGGAGATGGCTTACCAAGTGCCTGCTCAGAGCAGGCACTTGGTAACGCTGCACTGCTCTCAGACAGATCGGTGATCTGTCAGAGTGCTGTGCAAACTGGCAGATCACCGATCTGTACTGTCCCCCCCTGGGACAAAGTAAAAAAGTAAAAAAAAAATTTTTTCCAAATGTGTAAAAAAAATATATATATATATTCCTAAAAAATGAAAAAAAAAATATTATTCCCATAAATACATTTCTTTATCTAAATTAAAAAAAAATAAAAGTACACATATTTATTATCGCCGCATCCGTAACGACCCGACCTATAAAACTGGCCCACTAGTTAACCCCTTCAGTAAACACCGTAAGAAAAAAAAAAAAAAAACGAGGCAAAAAACAACGCTTTATCATACTGCCGAACAAAAAGTGGAATAACACGCGATCAAAAAGAGAGATATAAATAGCCATGGTACCGCTGAAAGCGTCATCTTGTCCCGGAAAAAACGAGCCGCCATACAGCATCATCAGCAAAAAAATAAAAAAGTTATAGTCCTGAGAATAAAGCGATGCAAAAATAATTATTTTTTCTATAAAATAGTTTTTATCGTATAAAAGCGCCAAAACATAAAAAAATGATTTAAATGAGGTATCACTGTAATTGTACTGACCCAAAGAATAAAACTGCTTTATCAATTTTACTAAACGCGGAACGGTATAAACGCCTCCCCCAAAAGAAATTCATGAATAGCTGGTTTTTGGTCATTCTGCCTCACAAAAATCGTAATAAAAAGCGATCTAAAAATGTCACGTGCCCGAAAATGTTACCAATAAAAACGTCAACTCGTCCCGCAAAAAACAAGACCTCACATGACTTTGTGGACCAAAATATGGAAAAATTATAGCTCTCAAAATGTGGTAACGCGAAAATAATATTTTTTGCAATAAAAAGCGTCTTTCAGTGTGTGACGGCTGCCAATCATAAAAGTCCGCTAAAAAACCCGCTATAAAAGTAAATCAAACCCCCCTTCATCACCCCCCTAGTTAGGGAAAAATAAAAAAAATGCATTTATTTCCATTTTCCCATTAGGGTTAGGGCTAGGGTTAGGGCTACGGTTAGGGCTAGGGTTAGGGCTAGGGTTAGGGTTAGGGCTAGGTTTAGGGTTAGGGCTAGGGTTAGGGCTAGGGTTAGGGTTAGGGCTAGGGTTAGGGCTAGGGTTAGGGCTAGGGTTAGGGCTAGGGTTAGGGCTAGGGCTAGGGTTAGGGTTAGGGCTAGGGTTAGGGCCACAGTTAGGGTTGGGGCTAAAGTTAGGGTTAGGGTTTAGATTACATTTACAGTTGGGAATAGAGTTGGGATTAGGGTTAGGGGTGTGTCAGGGTTAGGGGTGTGGTTAGGGTTACTGTTGGGATTAGGGCTAGGGGTGTGTTTGGATTAGGGTTTCAGTTATAATTGAGGGGTTTCCACTGTTTAGGCACATCAGGGGCTCTCCAAACGCGACATGGCGTCCGATCTCAATTCCAGCCAATTCTGCGTTGAAAAAGTAAAACAGTGCTCCTTCCCTTCCGAGCTCTCCCGTGTGCCCAAACAGGGGTTTACCCCAACATATGGGGCATCAGCGTACTCAGGACAAATAGGACAACAACTTTTGGGGTCCAATTTCTCCTGTTACCCTTGGGAAAATACAAAACTGGGGGCTAAAAAATATTTTTTGTGGGAAAAAAAAGATTTTTTATTTTCAAGGCTCTGCGTTATAAAATGTAGTGAAACACTTGGGGGTTCAAAGTTCTCACAACACATCTAGATGAGTTCCCTGGGGGGTCTAGTTTCCAATATGGGGTCACTTGTGGGTGGTTTCTACTGTTTAGGTACATTAGGGGCTCTGCAAACGCAATGTGACACCTGCAGACCATTCCATCTAAGTCTGCATTCCAAATGGCGCTCCTTCCATTCCGAGCTCTCCCATATGGCCAAACAGTGGTTCCCCCCCACATATGGGGTATCAGCGCACTCAGGACAAATTGGACAACAACTTTTGGGGTCAAATTTCTCCTCTTACCCACGGGAAAATACAAAACTGGGGGCTAAAAAATAATTTTTGGGGGAAATTTTTTTAAAAATTTTCACTGTAGTGAAACACTTAGGGGTTCAAAGCTCTCACAACACATCTAGATGAGTTCCTTAGGGGGTCTACTTTCCAAAATGGTGTCACTTGTGGGGGGTTTCTACTGTTTAGGTACATTAGGGGCTCTGCAAACGCAATGTGACACCTGCAGACCATTCCATCTAAGTCTGCATTCCAAATGGCGCTCCTTCCCTTCCAAGCCCTGCCATGCGGCCAAACGGTGGTTCCCCCCCACATATGGGGTATCAGCGCACTCAGGACAAATTGGACAACAACTTTTGGGGTCCAATTTCTCTTCTTACCCTCGGGAAAATACAAAACTGGGGGCTAAAAAATAATTTTTGTGGGAAAAAATGTTTGTTTTATTTTTACGGCTCTGCATTACAAACTCCTGTGAAGCCCTTGGTGGGGCAAAGCGCTCAAAACACATCTAGATAAATTCCTTAGGGGGTCTACTTTCCAAAATGGTGTCACTTGTGGGGGGTTTCAATGTTTAGGCACATCAGTGGCTCTCCAAAAGCAACATGGCGTTCCATCTCAATTCCTGTCAATTTTGCATTGAAAAGTCAAACGGCGCTCCTTCCCTTCTGAGCTCTCCCATGCGCCCAAACAGTGGTTTACCCCCACATATGGGGTATCAGCGTACTCAGGACAAATTGTACAACAACTTTTGGGGTCCAATTTCTTCTTTTACCCTTGGGAAAATAAAAAATTGGGGGCAAAAATTAATTTTTGTGAAAAAATATGATTTTTTATTTTTACGGTTCTGCATTATAAACTTCTGTGAAACACTTGGTGGGTCAAAGTGCTCACCACACCTCTAGATAAGTTCCTTAAGGGGTCTACTTTCCAAAATGGTGTCACTTGTGGGGGGTTTCAATGTTTAGGCACATCAGGGGCTCTCCAAACGCAACATGGTGTCCCATCTCGATTCCAGTCAATTTTGCATTGAAAAGTCAAATGGCGCTCCTTCGCTTCCGAGCTCTGTCATGCGCCCAAACAGTGGTTTACCCCCACATATGGGGTATCGGTGTACTCAGGAGAAATTGTACAACAACCTTTGGGGTCCATTTCTCCTGTTACCCTTGGTAAAATAAAACAAATTGGAGCTGAAGTAAATTTTTTGTGAAAAAAAGTTAAATGTTCATTTTTATTTAAACATTCCAAAAATTCCTGTGAAGCACCAGAAGGGTTAATAAACTTCTTGAATATGGTTTTGAGCACCTTGAGGGGTGCAGTTTTTATAATGGTGTCACACTTGGGTATTTTCTATCATATAGACCCCTCAAAATGACTTCAAATGAGATGTGGTCCCTAAAAAAAAAATGGTGTTGTAAAAATGAGAAATTGCTGGTAAACTTTTAACCCTTATAACTCCCTAACAAAAAAAAATTTTGGTTCCAAAATTGTGCTGATGTAAAGTAAACATGTGGGAAATGTTACTTATTAAGTATTTTGTGTGACATATCTCTGTGATTTAATTGCATAAAAATTCAAAGTTGGAAAATTGCGGAATTTTCATAATTTTCGCCAAATTTCCGTTTTTTTCACAAACAAATGCAGGTACTATCAAAGAATTTTTACCACTATCATGAAGTACAATATGTCCCGAGAAAACAATGTCAGAATCACTGGGATCTGTTGAAGCGTTCCAGAGTTATAACCTCATAAAGGGACAGTGGTCAGAATTGTAAAAATTGGCCCGGTCATTAACGTGCAAACCACCCTCGGTGCTTAAGGGGTTACATTTTTTTTTAAATCGGTCCTATTAGTGGACATGACCATGTTGAGCTTGATTACTAATATAATAAATTGCGACATCTCTGTACTATACGATAAGCTTCTGGGTGTAACACTTATGGGCATCCAATCAAGTCCTGTTTCTAAGGCCTAACAGGTGTATTAAGATGGTGGGACCTTGGGGACGTTTCTAGGCCTCAGACTGAAATGGAAACCATCAGAACTCCGCAATTGGGTCATGCTGAGGAGGTGGTTGAACAGCCAGGATCAGAGTTATCTCTGAGGGCAGCATTTGCAGCAACATTGGCTCTAATATACAGCTGACACGTGCTTCCGATGATGTTGTCTCAATACCTGAGATGGCACCAACACAGCACTGTTCATGTCTGACAGATTATCTGAACCCATTAGTGATGGTGCCATATGTTTGTCCGTTCATATTACAGACATATATGGAAGAATATATATATATATATATATATATATATATATATATATATATATATATATATATATATATACAGTTAGGTCCATATATATTTGGACAGAGACAACATTTTTCTAATTTTGGTTATAGAAATTACCACAATGAATTTTAAACAAAACAAATTAGATGCAGTTGAAGTACAGACTTTCAGCTTTCATTTGAGGGTATCCACATTAAAATTGGATGAAGGGTTTAGGAGTTTCAGCTCCTTAACACGTGCCACCCTGTTTATAAAGGGACCAAAAGTAATTGGACAATTGACTCCAAGGCTATTTCATGGACAGGTGTGGGCAATCCCTTCGTTATGTCATTCTCAATTACGCAGATAAAAGGCCTGGAGTTGATTTGAGGTGTGGTGCTTGCATTTGGAAGGTTTTGCTGTGAAGTAAACATGAGGTCAAAGGAGCTCTCCGTATAGGTGAAACAAGCCATCCTTAAGCTGCGAAAACAGAAAAAACCCATCCGAGAAATTGCTACAATATTAGGAGTGGAAAAATTTACAATTTGATACATCCTGAGAAAGAAAGAAAGCACTGGTGAACTCATCAATGCAAAAAGACCTGAGCGCCCACGGAAGACAACAGTGGTGGATGATCGCAGAATAATCTCCATGGTGAAGAGAAACCCCTTCACAACAGCCAACCAAGTGACCAGCACTCTCCAGGAGGTCGGCGTATCAATATCCAAATCTACCATAAAAAGAAGACTGCACGAAAGTAAATACAGAGGGTTCACTGCACAGTGCAAGCCACTCATAAGCATCAAGAATAAAAACTCTAGACTGGACTTTGCTAAAAAACATCTAAAAAAGCCAGCACAGTTCTGGAAGAACATTCTTTGGACAGATGAAACCAAGGTCAACCTCTATCACAATGGTGGAAAGAGAAAAGTATGGTGAAGGCGTGGTACAGCTCATGATCCAAAGCATACCACATCATCTGTAAAACACGGCGGAGGCAGTGTGATGGCTTGGGCATGCATGGCTGCCAGTGGCATTGGGTCACTAGTGTTTATTGATGATGTGACACAGGACAGAAGCAGCCGAATGAATTCTGAGTTATTCAGAGCCATACTGTGTGCTCAGATCCAGCCAAATGCAGCAAAACTGATTGGTCATCGTTTCCTACTACAGATGGACAATGACCCAAAACATAAAGCCAAAGCAACCCAGGAGTTTATTAAAGCAAAGAAGTGGAATATTCTTGAATGACCAAGTCAGTCATCTGATCTCAACCCAATTAAGCATGCATTTCACTTGTTAAAGACTAAACTTCAGACAGAAAGGCCCACAAACAAACAGCAACTGCAAACCACCGCAGTGAAGGCCTGGCAGAGCATCAAACAGGAGGAAACACAGCGTCTGGTAATGTCCATGAGTTCAAGACTTCAGGCAGTCATTGCCAACAAAGGGTTTTCAACCAAGTACTAAAAATGAACATTTTATTTAAAATTATTGAATCTGTCCAATTACTTTTGGTCCCTTTAAAAACAGGGGTGGCACATGTTAAGGAGCTGAAACTCCTAAACCCTTGATCCAATTTTAATGTGGATACCCTCAAATGAAAGCTGAAAGTCTGTACTTCAACTGCATCTGAATTGTTTTGTTTAAAATTCATTGTGGTAATGTCTATAACCAAAATTAGAAAAATGTTGTCTCTGTCCAAATATATATGGACCTAACTGTATATATATACATATACAGTTAGGGTCAGAAATATTTGGACAGTGACACAATTTTCGCGAGTTGGGCTCTGCATGCCACCACATTGGATTTGAAATGAAACCTCTACAACAGAATTCAAGTGCAGATTGTAACGTTTAATTTGAAGGGTTGAACAAAAATATCTGATAGAAAATGTAGGAATTGTACACATTTCTTTACAAACACTCCACATTTTAGGAGGTCAAAAGTAATTGGACAAATAAACATAACCCAAACAAAATATTTTTATTTTCAATATTTTGTTGCAAATCCTTTGGAGGCAATCACTGCCTTAAGTCTGGAACCCATGGACATCACCAAACGCTGGGTTTCCTCCTTCTTAATGCTTTGCCAGGCCATTACAGCCGCAGCCTTCAGGTCTTGCTTGTTTGTGGGTCTTTCCGTCTTAAGTCTGGATTTGAGCAAGTGAAATGCATGCTCAATTGGGTTTAGATCTGGAGATTGACTTGGCCATTGCAGAATGTTCCACTTTTTGGCACTCATGAACTCCTGGGTAGCTTTGGATGTATGCTTGGGGTCATTGTCCATCTGTACTATGAAGCGCCGTCCAATCAACTTTGCAGCATTTGGCTGAATCTGGGCTGAAAGTATATCGCGGTACACATCAGAATTCATCCGGCTACTCTTGTCTGCTCTTATGTCATCAATAAACACAAGTGACCCAGTGCCATTGAAAGCCATGCATGCTCATGCCATCACGTTGCCTCCACCATGTTTTACAGAGGATGTGGTGTGCCTTGGATCATGTGCCGTTCCCTTTCTTCTCCAAACTTTTTTCTTCCCATCATTCTGGTACAGGTTGATCTTTGTCTCATCTGTCCATAGAATACTTTTCCAGAACTGAGCTGGCTTCTTGAGGTGTTTTTCTGCAAATTTAACTCTGGCCTGTCTATTTTTGGTATTGATAAATGGTTTGCATCTAGATGTGAACCCTTTGTATTTACTGTCATGGAGTCTTCTCTTTACTGTTGACTTAGAGACAGATACACCTACTTCACTGAGAGTGTTCTGGACTTCAGTTGATGTTGTGAACGGGTTCTTCTTCACCAAATTAAGTATGCGGCGATCATCCACCACTGTTGTCATCCATGGACGCCCAGGCCTTTTTGAGTTCCCAAGCTCACCAGTCAATTCCTTTTTTCTCAGAATGTACCCAACTGTTGATTTTGCTACTCCAAGCATGTCTGCTATCTCTCTGATGGATTTTTTCTTTTTTTTCAGCCTCAGGATGTTCTGCTTCACCTCAATTGAGAGTTCCTTTGACCGCATGTTGTCTGCTCACAGCAACAGCTTCCAAATGCAAAACCACACACCTGGAATCCACCCCTGACCTTTTAACTACTTCATTGATTACAGGTTAACGAGGGAGACGCCTTCAGAGTTAATTGCAGCCCTTAGAGTCCATTGTCCAATTACTTTTGGTCCCTTGAAAAAGAGGACTCTATGCATTACAGAGCTATGATTCCTAAACCCTTTCTCCGATTTGGATGTGGAAACTATCATATTGCAGCTGGGAGTGTGCACTTTCAGCCCATATTATATATATAATTGTATTTCTGAACATGTTTTTGTAAACAGCTAAAATAACAAAACTTGTGTCACTGTCCAAATATTTCTGGCCCTAACTGTACATATACACACACAGTGGCATGTAGAAGTTTGGGCACCCCTGGTATAAATTACTGTTATTGTGAACAATTAAGCGAGTTGAAGGTGGAATGATCTCTAAAAGGTCTAAAGTTAAAGATGACACATTACCTTTATATCAGGCCCCTGCTGGGAGATCGTTGGTCGCTGAGGAAAGTCCAGAACTTTATTTCGTCGCTGGACTCCCTGCAGAAATCGCTGGATCGGCGTGTGTGACACCGATCCAGCGATGTCTTCACTGGTAACCAGGGTAAACATCGGGTTACTAAGCGCAGGGCCGCGCTTAGTAACCCGATGTTTACCCTGGTTACCAGCGTAAAAGTAAAAAAAACAATCACTGGCTGTGAGCGTCGGTCAGCCGGAAAGCAGAGCGGTGACGTCACCGCTCTGCTTTCCGGCCGCTGTGCTCACAGCCAGTGCAGGAGGAGTACAGAGAAGCAGAGTGCCGGGGACAGACAGCGGTAGGTAAGTATGTACTGTTTGTTTTTTCAACAGACAGCTCTCCAGCGGCCAAACAGCGACGCTGCAGCGATCGACATCGTTGTCGGTATCGCTGCAGCGTCGCTGAGTGTGAAGGTACCTTTAGACCTTAATAAGCCTTGTTAGGGTTATGGCTTATTCACTATCGCCATTAGGAAAGGCCAGGTGATGCGCAATTCCCAGCTTCATAAAAGCCCAGCCACCTCTAACCTTGTGCCAAAAAATAGTAGCTAGAGGTTCTTCAAAGCAGCTGCCTAGCACTCTGAAAATGAAAATAGTGGAGGTCCACAAAGCAGGAGAAGACAATAAGAAGATTAAGTAATTATGAAAAGGCAGTCAACAATAAGAGTGGAGGTCAAGATAAGGTCTGGAAGGCCAAACCAAATTTCAGCTGCTCATAGGGTTGCTAAAGAGGCAAATCATAATCCCTGCTTGACTGCAAAAGACCTTCATAAAGATTTAGCAGACTCTAGAGTTGTGGTACATTGTTCTACTGTCCAGACACACATGCACAAATATGCCCCTGATGGAAGGGTCTTCAGAAGAAAACCTCTCTTGCATCCTCATCATAAAATTCAGGGTCAGAAGTGTTCAAAAGAACACTGTCACGGGTTTACCATGACAGAGAGGAGCCAGTAGACCGCAGCATCTGACTTCTCCTACTCCTGCACTGTTTAGAAGCACTTCACCTTCATATTAAAAAGTGTAAGCTATATATGTATATATATATATCCACCCATAAACACACACGCACACATTTATATGGCAAAAAATGGAACAGTACAACACCAATAAGTGGGTGCTCAGGCCTTCTCAGCAAAGCAACCAATACTTGACTCTGTCCTGATAAAGGAAAAAAAGGAAGGCAGCACTCCATAGACTTTTAAAGTGAAAAAATGTCTAAATGTGGATTTCATTCAGACCCACATGTGGGTCTGAATGAAATCCACATTTTTTTCACTTTAAAGGTCTATGGAGTGCTGCGTTCCCTTATTTTCCTTTATATATATACTCACACATAACTGTGCATAATTTTTAAGCAGCTGTGGAAAAAATGCTGCAAGGTAAAAATGCTTTCAAACATATAAATGTTGATAATTTGTTTTTATCAATCAATGAAATGCAAAGTGAGTGAAAGAACAAAAGGGAAGTCTTGATCAAATCACTATTGAGTGTGACCACCTTTTGCTTTCAAAACAGCATAATTTCTTCTAGATTCACTTACACAAACTCAGGATTATATTTTGGTGTATGAGTAATTAATTATACAAAACTGGTGATAACAATCATCATTTTCATTTGTAGTTGAAATATAGTCATTAACTGAAACAGAAACCGCTGTGGGGGAACTAGCTATACCCAAAAACTGTTCTGAGAAGTCTGGTTAAAAGTGATCTTCATGAAAGAAGTGCAGCCAAAAAGTTATACCTTCAATGTGGAAATAAGGTCAAACAACTCAACTGGTCAAAAGGCAATTTATTCAATGGAGGGCAGGAGAACGCTACATTAACTAGTGTCTGCAGGCAACAGATAATAATAATAATAATCTTTATATTTATATAGAGCTAACATATTCCGCAGCGCTTTACAGATTGCACACATTATCATTGCTGTCCCCGATGGGGCTATAAGTATGGTGGGGGATTTTTGCTGCAATTTGGGGCTGCATTTTAGCAAATGGAGTTAGGGATTTGGTTAGGATTAATGGTGTCCTCAATACTGAGAAATTAAGACAAATGTGACGTTGAGTAACTTCTCAAGGCCAATCCTTGAGTCAGGATAGTCAAGGAGTCGAAGGTCAGAACCCAGGAGGGTATGTCATAAACAGATGGAGGAGACAAAGGTGTAGTCAGGTAATGTGCCGAAGTCAGAATACCAGGAGAATAGCGGATCAGAGCCGAAGGGGTTAACAGATGGATGGCCAGATTGAGGTTCAAGGTATGGCAACAAAAGATCTAGAAACAGAATGAAAGACACAGAGAGACAAATGACAAAGTAGCTGAATGTACGTTTGGCAGAGGTCTGGATGTAACAGCCCAGTTAAGTAACCTGGCGATTGCCTGGGATAATGAAAACCTGGAGACAGCTGGCACCTCCCAGTCTCAGATTGGAAGGCCGAACTGTCAATCAACACACTAACAGTTCAGCATGCCCCTGTACCAGATTGGTTGGCCGAGTTGTCAGTTACTGCATCCCAGACACACTGAGGGGTGGAACCGTGACACAAATACTTACCTATTAATTATGCAGTGCTATCAGGGAGTAATCTGTTTGGCGCCAAATTTATTGTAGAGTGGAATAACGACCTCAACACACAACATATGTCATAAAGAACTACGGTATTTTCAGTGTAAAGATCATGAAGTCCTAGAAGTGATGATATATATGCCCTCGACAAAACCCTGACCTCAACATTCAGTTTGTCTGGGATTACATGAAGAGACAGAATGGATTACATGAAGAGAAGACTACATCCATATATACAGAACTAAGCATAAACTGTGTATATACTGTATACAGATATAAAGGTATAATAGTATGCAAAAGTTTTAGGCAGGTAAGGAAAAAATGCTGCAACGTAAGAATGTACTGGTATTTATATATGGTGCACTGCCTCCAGAGTTAACCCCTTCACGACCTTGCCCTTTTCCGTTTTCGCGTTCTTGTTTTTCGCTCCCCTCCTTTCCAGAGCCATAACTTTTTTATTTTTCCGTCAATATGGCCATGTGAGAGCTTGTTTTTTGCGGAACAAGTTGCACTTTTTAACTACATCATTGACTTTAGCATGTCATGTACTGGAAAACAGGAAAAAAATTGCAAAAAAAATGCAATCCCACACTTGTTTTTTGTTTGGCTTTTTTGCTAGGTTCACTAAATGCTAAAACTGTCCTGCCATTTTGATTCTCCAGGTCATTATGAGTTCATAGACACCAAACATGACTAGGTTACATTTTATCTAAGTGGTAAAAAAAATTCCAAACTTTGCGAAAAAAAAAAAACAATTGCGCAATTTTCCTTTACCCGAAGTGTCTCCACTTTTCATGATCTGGGGTCAGGTGTGGGCTTATTTTTTGCGTGCTGAGCTGGCATTTTTAATGATACCATTTTGATGCAGATACGTTCTTTTGATCGCCCGTTATTACATTTTAATGTAATGTCGCGGCGACCAAAAAACCGTAATTCTGGCGTTTAGAATTTTTTTCTCATTACGCCATTTAGCGATCAGGTTAATGCTTTTTTTTATTGATAGATCGGGCGATTCTGAACGCGGGGATACCAAATATGTGTAGGTTTGATTTTTTTTTTTATTGTTTTATTTTGGATGGGGCGAAAGGGGGGTGATTTAAACTTTTATTTATTTATTTTTTTTTTCATAATTTTTAAAACATTTTTTTCTTACTTTTGCCATGCTTCAATAGCCTCCATGGGAGGCTAGAAGCTGGCACCACTCGATCGGCTCTGCTGCATAGCAGCGATCATCAGATCGCTGCTATGCAGCTGAAATGCAGGCTTGCTATGAGCGCCGACCACAGGGGGCGCTCACAGCAGGCCGGCATCAGTTACCATCCTGACGCATCGCCGCTAATGCGGGCACATGTCAGCTGTTCAAAACAACGGACATGTCCCGGCTTTGAGGTGGGCTCAGCGCCACATATTTACTGAACTTAAACTTAGTAGCAAAATAAAAACATTATTATCAAAAACTAGCAGAGTAAAACATTACAGAACTGAAAGCTGGGTTTCTTTTTCACAATCACTAGAGCAAAATGGAAAATAATTTTTTAACAAATTTTAGTTTCAACTACGTCAATAGATGTAAAACCACAAGGACCGCAATCTACAAGTTTACAGCAAAAGGAAAGAGGGGAGGAATCTGTGCTGTGTGAAACACATACTGAAAATCAGATCAGGACTGCAGATATTTAATTAAAGGGAACCTGACAGCTGACACATGCTTCCCAATCCACTGGTCGCGTATATCAATACTCTACTGGCTGCATGATTTCATGATTAAGGGCTCGCACTTATCTGCGTAAGCAAAATCGCTCTGATGTTGTCCCTGAAAAGTAGGACGAGGGTCATGTGAGTACAATGCGATTTTATCAAGTAGCATCCGTATGACATCAATCTGACATGCATATGTAATCCGTATGCAATGCGATTTTAACATCAGCTTTTACATAGAGAATTAAAGTATGTCATTTAAAGCTAGTTTAGGAACTAATAAAACAATCTTATATACAGATATAGAGTAAATAGGATAGATTTCCTGTAGATATTTAATGTCACAAGTCTCCTACATATAACAAAGTAGCACCCTTTATTGCATTTCATGTAGCACTAAAGAATTATTAGCTTTATTAAACATATAAAAAAATAATTAATTAAACAAATGGTATGAGATGCCCCTTATTTTTAATAACCAGCTGAGGGAAAGCAGACAGCTGGGGGCTGGTGTTATTATTCTTGGAAAAAGCAATAAACATGGATCTTCCTAGCTTATTAAAGAGAAAATGTCAGCAGGATTTAGCCCAATAAACTAAAGGCATGGCCATAATGGCGGTGTGACACTGATTAATCGGATTCCTGATGTAAAGGGATCTGCTCAGTGGCTGATGAATACTCACCTTGTGAAGTTTTCATAAAACTATGTCTTGTATGCTTAGGGGCGAGACATAGGGGAAGGGTCTTCTTTTGGTTCACAACCCCTCAACCATCCACCTCTGCTTCTTGTGCAGGTGACTGATTATGCAATGACCTACTTCCTTCTTAAAAGTCTGCATCGCCGTCATCATTGTGTGTGTCAGCGTCCTGTGTGCAGAACTTCAATAAAAAGTCGCCAGATGCAGCGCATGCGCAGATCAGTGTTTCGGCTCGTCGAAGAATTTACTGCACATGCGTCATGTCCAGCGCCATTTCATTAAACTCCTGTGCACAGGACGCTGACTCACACTGCCTCCTTTTTAAAATTCCATGCTGCTGCCATGCTAAGGAGGCAGGACACTGAATAATCAGTTACCTGTACAAGTTGCAGAGGAGGCTTGATCTGATTCAAGAAATCTAGAAGACGTTGTACAGGATTAACCAAGCGGTTTATTCTCAACGCGTTTCGAAATTTGACCAATATCTTCATCAGGAGAACCACAATATTAAATGAAAAAAATACCATAGACAGACTTCAATAGTTTACAATTTCAAAAAGAGGCGGCAGTTGAAATTAAAAGTGCACACGACTAAAAGCTAGTTTCAGTAAAGATAAAGAAAAGGAAAATGTTTATGGGAAAATAAAATAAAAATGTGTCTGGTCGTATTTTTTCTAAATAGTAAACTGTGTAAGTCTGTCTATGGATTTTTTAAATTTAATATTGGCATTCTTCTGATGAAGAAGTTGGTCCAACTTCAAAACGCGTTGAAAATAAACCACCTGGTCAATCCTGCACAATGTCTTCTGGATTTCTTGAATTATATCAGCAGCGCAGATTACTACTCCTATCCTCCCACTACTAGCTCTATAAAGCGGGATGTCTCCCAACCACAGGGTACCGCAACAGCTGTCAATCCTTTATTCCTCACCTTTGAATAAGACCCTATTGCGCTTGCTGTCCCCTTGTGTCTGTTAGCCAGATATGTTTGACTCTGAAATGCCAAAATGTTTTAGAGAAAAACATACTTTAATAGCTGTCAGGAACCAAGCCGTACAGGAGACTAGTCGGTTAAACGGGTTTGCTTATCCTCACCCATACCTCTGGAGTGACCGGTATCTTTCTCTGTGTGTGTATAGGGACAGACCTATCTCTCTGGGGCTGGGAGAAGCCACCAGGGATCCGCCTGCCTGACTCGTCTCTTGTGCAGCTTGGCTCCTGACAGCTTTAACACTAGGACTACTGGCAGAGGCGTAGCTAGGGGTTCAGCTCAGGGGGGGTGAACCATGTGAGTGGGTCCCTAACAGGCGGACATATCATTAGTGCAAACTATGTGGCAGCACATGGGCCCAAGAGTTAAGGGGGGGCCTTTTCTACCTCTAAATAAGGTGCAATTTTGTATTTTTAGAAGTTCTTGGGCTGCAAAGGGCCCATATATTGTTCTTGCACATAGGCCCTTTTCTGTCTGTGTCCACAGACAAAATAAATCTCTATACAATAACCAGCACTGATATTACCGCCATACGGTAATACCATATAGTGGTAGAGACCAGTCCTGCATGACATAGAGAGATCACAGTACAGTTATAGATGGTGACTTACAGAGGACGTTCTTTCCGGTGGAGCCATTCACTTTTCCCATCTTTTCCACCTTGCCCAGACTGACAAACTGTGTATACTATTACTTCCACATTTTTCTGTCACCGCTCTGTGTATAGAGAGCGGCGGCTGTAACTGATGCCCCGGGACTGACTGACAGCCGGTACAGCGCTATCTGCCACCCAGTATTTAGGCTTCAATGCTTCGTAAGTGCCTACTTAATATTTAGGAGTCCCCCTATGTACAGTAATAATGGCCCCAGCATCACTGATGAGAGCAGGAGGTCATGTGACGATTTTCTTCTATTGAGAGAAGTCAAACTTGTCTAGTCAACACGTGCAAATAGCAAACGTGGTCGCATGACCGTCTGATCACACCAGTGGTCTTAGCATGACCGCCTGATCACACCAGTGGTCTTGGCATGAGCGCCTGATCACACCAGTGGTCTTGGCATGAGCGCCTGACCACACCAGTGGTCTTGGCATGAGCGCCTGACCACACCAGTGGTCTTGGGGTCTCATGACGGCAGGTGCACCCCATCATGATTTGGCAGTCTGTAGAGTGACTGCAGACAATTATCCCAAGCCTTTGATAACTTAAAGGGAACCTGTCACCCCCCAGGGCCTATTAAGGTAAAAGAGCCACCTTCTTCAGCACTAAGGCTGCATTCTGTGAAGGTGGCTCTTATGTTTTTGATCCCTAATAACGCTGAAATATTTACTTTTATAAATTGTGCGCCATACCTGTATTGAGTCCGGGGGGTACGTTTTCTCCCCCTGACTCAGCCGCCTCGCAGCCGTTCATCATCCCACCGAGCACCGCCTCCTCTCTGTCTTGTGCCGTCACTGGCGCTCTGCAATTATTTCTCGGTCATGCGCAGTGTGCGCTGCCCTGGAACTTATATCAAGTGATGTATGTAGATCGCACCTGCGCACAGCACCAGATTCCCAGCCTCGCAGTGTGAATAAATCATAACACACTGCGGGGCAGGATCTCGGTCCTCCGCTTCACGCAGGCGCGATATCAGTACATCAGCTGATGGGAGTTTCACACGGCGCATGCCCGAAAAATGAGAGCCCAGCCCAGGCATCGGCGCCCTGTGGGATGATGGACGGCTGGGAGGTGGTTGTGTCCGGGGACAAAAGACATACCCCCAGACTCAATACAGGTATGGGGAGCAATTTATAAAAGTGAATATTTCAGCGTTATTAGGGAACAAAACCATAAGAGCCACCTTCACAGAATGCAGCCTTAGTGCTGCTGAAGGGGGCTGGCTGTATTAACTTAATATGCCTGGGGGGGTGACAGGTTCCCTTTAATAATTTAATTATAAGCAATTTATTCTTATAACATAGAATGCAGCCCGTGGTTACTGTATTGTTATACTTGTTAGGGGCAGACAGACAGACGTATTTCTCATGTGAGGATCGCATCGCAATCCTCGGACTGACCGTCGGCTCTCCTGACCTGAGGCTGACAGTTGCATAGTAATTTATCACGCTGTCAAGCTTATGTCAGGAGAGGTGTCAGGGCCAGTCCGAGGATTGCAATGCGATCGTCGCATGAGTTATACAGTGTCTGTCTGCGCCCTTATGTTAATACTTATCCTTGTTATAGTAATATTAACCTTCTTTGCTATGCTTGTTTTACTAATACTTATAAAGGACCCAGCTCGCAGTAATAAAAAGCCCCGACCTCCCCATCTCCAGCCCCCAAGACAGCAACTATTAGGGTATGTTTCCAAGGGGCGTATTGCTTGGGGTTTTGCTGGGAATTGGACGTTGTGTACATCCGCAGCGTTGAAACCACAGCTTCCAGATGTTACAGCATAGTGGAGGGGATTTTATGAAATCCCATATCCACTATGCGTACATAGACGCAGGTGGCAGACCTGCGTAACCGGACATGTGGCGCATTTTTCTAGACAGCAGCATGTCTATTGATCTTGTGGAGATGCTCTGTCTCCACAAGATAAATAAAACAGTCTATGAATAGGATGCGGTGATTTCACCTGTGTTCAATGAATATATGCGGAATCACCGTGCGTACAACAGGGGGCAGCGCTTTAGGCGGAGCGGGGTATCTGATGCATCCAAAGTGCTGCCAATACACCTCGAGGACACGTACCCTCATATATGATGGAGTGAATATCTCATAACATTAAACAGTATAATAATCAGCCCCCCAGTGCCCCCTCACCCACGTCAGCCCTCACAATACCCTCAAACTCTCCCATTCACCCCCAGTACCCTGTCCCCCTCCCACAATACCACCATCCTCTCTCACTCACCCTCACAGTGCCCTGTCCCCCTGCACACCCACAATAACCCCCATCGTTTCACATTTACCCCACAGTGCCCTGTCCTCCTCTCCCACTTCAGCCCCTACAATAACACAATCCTCTCACATTCACCCCCACAGTGACCATGATATGCCTAAACCGAATTACTCTAATAAACTCCATCCCCACTTACTGATGAGGTTTTCAGGCAGCCAGTTAGGAGAACCAGGAAGTGTCCAGAGAGATGCAAGGAGGGCACTAGGACCCAGCGTGCCTCAGCCAAACCAGCATGCACAGCCAGAAAGTAAGTAACTGCATCTGCTGCTGCCAGCCAGGAAGAGACTCCTCGGGTGAGACCACATCGCACTCTTCACGGAGGGGGGCTCTGCAGCCGGCATTGTGCTCCTCTCTCCCTGACACCTCAGACTTGGCAGTGGATCTCCTGGTGGGCCCCTTCAGGTGACTGGGCCCGGGGCAATGGCCCCCTCTGCCCCCCCAGTAGCTACGCTACTGACTACTGGACTCGTGACCCCGACTAGAATTACTGAAGTGCAAGTAGTCAAAATGACTATACCAGTAGTCCTAGTGTTAAAATGTGTTTTTCTTTGAAGCTCTGCAGCATTTCAAAGTCAAACACATATAACTGAGATTGTACAGCCGGTGCCTAAGGGTACCGTCACACAGTGCAATTTTGATCGCTACGACGGCACGATTCGTGACATTCGAGCGATATAGTAACATAGTAGTAACATAGTTAGTAAGGCCGAAAAAAGACATTTGTCCATCCAGTTCAGCCTATATTCCATCATAATAAATACCCAGATCTACGTCCTTCTACAGAACCTAATAATTGTATGATTAATTATATTATTCATAATTATATATATTATATATATTATATATATTATATAATTATATATATTATATATATTATATATATATTATATAATTATATATATTATATAATTATATATATTATATATATTATATATATATATATATATATATAATTATATAGTTACGATATCGCAGTGTCTGACACGCTCCTGTGATCAGGGACCCCGCTGAGAATCGTACGTCGTAGCAGATCGTTTGAAACTTTCTTTCGTCGTCTAGTGTCCCGCTGTGGCGGCATGGTCGCATGGTGTAACATATATCGTATACGATGTGCGCATAGTAACCAACGGCTTCTACATCGCACATACGTCATGAAATTATCGCTCCAGCGTCGTAGATTGCAAAGTGTGACAGCAGTCTACGACGCTGGAGCGATATTGTTACGATGCTGGAGCGTCACGGATCGTACCGTTGTAGCGATGAAAATTGCACTGTGTGACGGTACCCTAACACGTTTTGTCTTTGTGAAACATATCTCAAAATTAAAAAAAAAACAAAAAAACCCTATTTTTAAAATAAAGGCAATCTGACGGTTGATACATGCTGTGATATCCCCCTTTTTCCCATTTTTTTTAGGCAGGTTTCACAAAGACAAAATGTTCAGCGATTAAACAAACATTGATTTGTGCCACATCTGTTATTTGTGTGTTTTCCAAAGATTATAAAAGCTGTGTGATCATACCCTCATCGTTTTCATCAGTGGTTGAAGGAACACTATGGACACTCTCTGTGTGAGCAAAGTACCCAGGCAGGCTGCTTTGTGAATGGGGGTCAGTCGGCCATCACTACTGCAATCTTCTCACAAAATCAAGGATGAATTTCAGCATAAAGTAATTGAACAAGCTGCAGTGTTTAACTTATCCAGAATACAAACTCTAGAATCTACATGATACAATGATACAAGGAAAGTGTTCACATACAACCTCATCCGCACATCATACTTTCTAGGACAGATTCAGGAACATTTTACAACGTTATAAGTTGTGAATACTCTGGATAATAAAGAGTTTATAAAGAAATATAATAATGTATTTTTTTTCTTCTGTTCCTCAGTTGTTATTCCCAGCTATAACGACATCTTACAATAAGGATTATTTCACGATGGCGGACGCAACAAACAGCTCTTCTTTTACTTGCGAAGTGAACAAAGACTTGGAACCATTCACGTATTTTTATTGGTTGATATTTCTGGTTGGATTTTTCGGAAGCTGCTTCGCATTGTGGGCATTCACGTGGAAAGACAACAACCAGAAATGTTTGAGCGTGTACCTCATTAACCTTTTAATAGCTGATTTCCTGCTGACATTGGTTTTACCATTTAAAATAGTCGTGGACATGGGTCAAGCATCTTGGAAGTTGAAGATCTTCCATTGTCAGGTATCCGCTTGCATCATTTACATCAACATGTACATTTCTATTATTTTCTTGGGATTTGTCAGCATGGACCGCTGTCTCCAAACCATACAGAGCTCAAAACTGTACCAAATACAGAAACGAGGATTTGCACGAATGTTGTCGGCAGTAGTCTGGGCTCTTGTTCTGTCCATAATGCTACCAAACATGATGATACCCATAAAAGATATCCCAGAACGCGACATTGTCGGCTGCATTGACTTTAAAACAGTTATCGGCAGAGACTGGCACGTACTCAGCAACTTCATCAGCATAGCCATATTTTTTAACTTCTCTGCAATCATTTTGATATCGAATTGCATCACTATTAAGAAACTTTACACCAATGAGGACTGTGAAGAAGCTAACAACATCAAAGCAGCGCTGGTCAAGATCTTTCTTGTGACAGCAGGATACATCATATGTTTCCTTCCTTACCACATTGTCCGGATCCCATACACCTTGAGTCAAAATGATGTGATCACAGACTGCCACCTAAAACAAGTGCTCTTCTACGCCAAGGAGTCAACGCTTTTACTCTCGGTATCAAATCTTTGTTTTGACCCTATTGTGTATTATCACTTTTCGAACAACTTCAGGTCTAAAATAAGCAAAACATTCTCCTTAAAGAGACAGGAAAGAGCTGTGATTGGAGGAGAGAATGCTATCGAGAGAGCCGTGTAGAACAAACTATTGCACTATTAGCTTATGAGTTTGTGATTTAAGGAGGAGCTGTCACATTTTTTTGTATTACTGATTGTTAATTATGAATATATGTTTATTTATAACAATATAAAATTAATAGTTGGAATAGTCTATTTTTTCTGCAGGCACTGGGTTCTGCTATTCGTATTTGCTTGTGTGACGTGTCACACCGCTGGAGAGGGACAGAAACGCATGCAAAATAGGGCAATATCATCTAGTACACGATAAGTATAAGCGATGGTAGTTGGTAGATGGTGCAGGCACAACACCTAGAATTTTATTTTTGGTATATGACAGAGCATTACACTTACACACAATAAATGCAGCAGACTCAGACCATAAGAGAGTCCATTCGGTCTCACAATGACATGATGTGTTCTCGAGGACAAATGCTGGTTAGTTCCAATAAGAATGCTTGTAAACTAAAGGGAACCTGTCTGGCCATTCATGCTGCCCAAACCTCAAGCATCATGAATCACAGTCTGGCTGACCAATCGCAGACAGATACAACATTCTCAGCATTTCAGAGAAAATTAACTTTAAAGATGCGGGATCATAACTGGAGACAAGACTTGTCCTGCTCGCCATTGGCTGGCTGTTCCCAGTGCTACTGCAGGTAATTGACAGGTCTCTTCCCCATGTACGTAGTGATAGATTTACAGGAAAGATATATATCTTGGTACTGTGTTAACCAGTGGATAGAAATATATTTTGAGTTGAGAGTCCTCAGTGGTTGATACCTTTTAATGGCTAACTTTCAGTATCAACCACTGAGGACTCTCAATTCTAAATATTTTTCTAGTGATAGATTTGTCAGTCACCAGCAGCAGCACAGGGAATAGCCCGTCTCTGGATATGGTTCCCAACCAGATCTTCAAGGTATATTTTGTCTGAGATGCCAGAGCCTTTCAGAGAACCATATCCCTTTGCAATCGTTCAGTTAGTTTGAGACTCATGTTGCCAGCTCTTTGGGCAGCATGAATCACCAGACAGGTTTCCTTTAAAGAGTGTATATCACACCAAAACAAAGATAAGACAATAACTAATTGGATAGATGAAATCCAAGCTCACAAGCACAAACTATGACTACAAAAAAGTCTGGTTGGTTGGTATACTGTATGTAGTACAAAGCAGTCTGATTAAATGAAACCATATATTACACCAATAAACAGTTGAATATTAATTTGTTTGCCTGCAAGCTATGTCTCCCATTTCCCCTATGCACATATGCGCTCAATTCAGACCCTCCATAGGTCCAATGACAGCTCAGTGCCACTGCTAAAAAGTCTTAGTGTTTTGACTGCAGCAGTAACATTTGTTGACAGCTCTCATCACCGCTGCAGTCAATATATTCGAGTCATCTATATCAACCGGGCTGTGAAACTCAGTGATCGCCCGCAGCAGATGAAGGGAGATATTGACGTGACATCATCACTGCAGTCAATCACTAAGCTGAGCTGTTCGAGTCATCTATATCAACCGGGCTGTGAAACTCAGTGATCGCCCGCAGCAGATGAAGGGAGATATTGACGTGACATCATCACTGCAGTCAATCACTAAGCTGAGCTGTTCGAGTCATCTATATCAACCAGGCTGTGAAACTCAGTGATCGCCTGCAGCAGATGAAGGGAGATATTGACATGACATCATCACTGCAGTCAATCACTAAGCTCAGCTGTTCGAGTCATCTATATCAACCAGGCTGTGAAACTCAGTGATCGCCCGCAGCAGATGAAGGGAGATATTGATGTGACATCATCACTGCAGTCAATCACTAAGCTGAGCTGTTCGAGTCATCTATATCAACCAGGCTGTGAAACTCAGTGATCGCCTGCAGCAGATGAAGGGAGATATTGATGTGACATCATCACTGCAGTCAATCACTAAGCTGAGCTGTTCGAGTCATCTATATCAACCAGGCTGTGAAACTCAGTGATCGCCCGCAGCAGATGAAGGGAGATATTGACGTGACATCATCACTGCAGTCAATCACTAAGCTGAGCTGTTCAAGTCATCTATATCAACCAGGCTGTGAAACTCAGTGATCGCCCGCAGCAGATGAAGGGAGATATTGATGTGACATCATCACTGCAGTCAATCACTAAGCTGAGCTGTTCGAGTCATCTATATCAACCAGGCTGTGAAACTCAGTGATCGCCTGCAGCAGATGAAGGGAGATATTGATGTGACATCATCACTGCAGTCAATCACTAAGCTGAGCTGTTCGAGTCATCTATATCAACCAGGCTGTGAAACTCAGTGATCGCCCGCAGCAGATGAAGGGAGATATTGATGTGACATCATCACTGCAGTCAATCACTAAGCTGAGCTGTTCGAGTCATCTATATCAACCAGGCTGTGAAACTCAGTGATCGCCTGCAGCAGATGAAGGGAGATATTGATGTGACATCATCACTGCAGTCAATCACTAAGCTCAGCTGTTCGAGTCATCTATATCAACCAGGCTGTGAAACTCAGTGATCGCCTGCAGCAGATGAAGGGAGATATTGATGTGACATCATCACTGCAGTCAATCACTAAGCTGAGCTGTTCGAGTCATCTATATCAACCAGGCTGTGAAACTCAGTGATCGCCCGCAGCAGATGAAGGGAGATATTGACGTGACATCATCACTGCAGTCAAAACACTGAGACCGGAGCAGCGGCAGAGAGCCGGCATTGGATCCTGGGAAGGTGAGTACTATCTGTAGCTGTCATATTACATGACTAAAAACTTTATGGGTCAATTTTCATAAAAATGAAAAAGCCCTTTTAGGTGTGTTGACCCATTTGGATTGCACATATAATAGAGCAGAGAGTGGCTAAAAAGAACACCTTTGCAGCGCTCTCCTTTTTATTTCAATAGAAACCGTTTAATGCCTCATGTCCCCCGCCGAAATACAGGCTGCTGGGAAAGGAATATTTGCTGCTGGACTCAAACATAGTAAAAATATAATGGCGCTTACAGTAGAATGCTAGTTACTGTGCCATATGATTGCCTCCCCTCACAGATCACCAGAACAGAAGACCTGTGTCCCCTGTGTGAATGGAGCAGTAGTGAGCATGTGCAGCCGCTGCTCCCTCCATGACCAATGGTACTGAAAGTAACCGAATTCACTTTCTACTCCAGTCCCACAGACTGAATGGAGAGGTGGTCATACATGCCCACTACAGATCACATTCCCTCTTCTTATTACCTGTATTGGTGAGGCTGTTAGATAGATGGACAAAGTTGCTTATGGAATAACCATACACCCCTGCGACGAACATAACAACTGAGCAGAGGGAGATAGTGGTGTTTTACATATTCCAATGCGCACCAAGAGCAGTTAAAACTTACGCCAGGTGAAGAACTGCCTTATTGCCCCAACAAACATTTGATTTTGCTAAACCCACCATTTTTCAGTGGAAAAGGTTGACCATCTCATGTGTTTGTGGGTTTTCCAACATCATCTGGAGGATCAAGTAGTTTAGATTAAAAATTGGGAGACAATCAAGGCTAGAAAAGTCAGACAGGGGTTTTCTCCCTTCTCCACTTTGAGAACAAATGAAGCCTCAGCCAAGTATACATGTATATGGGGGAGTTGAGAAAAATGGCTGATTATCATTTGGATAACAGTTCTCTCATGCGTATAGGCACCTGAGGTAAGATTGGCGCATACGGCTCAGTATATAATAATATGTCACAACTTAACGTTTAGTGGTGTTTAGCAGTACTAATATCCTACTTATAATCATCCTTCCTTTTCGTATTTTTTGTTGTATTTTATATTTATTTTTAATATTTTTTTAGAGGGTGATAAGTTCTAAAATGGTGTTTGAAGATTATAAAGGTATGTGAAATGTAAAGAAAATATAGATTTTGTGTTGTCCTAGGATGTTAACTATTGTTAACTCGTGGCATTTAGCTATACCTGAAACAACAAGGGCGTTACTAGACCTCAGGGTCCCACAGCAGGGTTGGGTCCCACCATCTGTCTGACTATAAAGTGAACTACTATTATGCAAAAACCAACATAAGCATTTTTACCTGAGCAGCGATCAACAGAGAGAAGAGTTATAGCAGATCTTCTACGCAAATGAAAACCCAGATGAAAACAACAAAGAGAAAGAAGGCACCCCTTAGTTTTAATCCACAATAAAGTATGTGGTTCCTCTTCGTGAAAGCCCCCCCAAGCCTCTGACATAAAGGAAATGGCAAGCTGAACTTTAGTAAAGCTGAAGATGTAATTAATATACAGTTCTTAAGCAATAAAACATGAATAATTGTTGTAAGAGGTGCCTGAAATCTATCCACCAACCCTTTGTACCCCATGAAAACTCAGCCTTGGACCTCTGCCTAAGCAGTAGTGTAGTACGCCTGTGACACATGAAGCCCGGATTATGAAGTGTACTTAGCCAGAGGTTTGGATATTATTCGGTAATATCTACAGGTTTGTGGTTTATAAGCCTAAAACAGATCAAGATGAATCAAATATAAGACAAAGCGGGGTGCAGTGGTAAAAGGCAGTTGGGGTATTAGTAAGCAATGGGCTTATCTGAAAGCCGAGAAGGTGAAGGGAAGGCGTGACATTTAAGGCACAACATTTTGGTTTATATTCATGAAGCATTAGAATAAAATGTCTGTAGGAAGATCAGTAATCACAAATATCTGTTACTGTCAAATGTCCTCCCACTGAAAAACATCAAAACACTTACCAGAGGAATGGGAAAGTGGGTCGCATACTGTAAATGGCGTAGAAGTTCGTAAGTAGAAGGGAAAATGATTTCTCGTTTTACTGATTTTCCGCTAGAAGCTGAAACTCTTCTATGATGTGATGGAGAGTGGTTATTATGGCATTCTCCTGACACCGGTGAAAATATCTAGAGTTCATATATAGACAAGTTAAACTGGTTAAGAAGACATGATAAACATTACCACAAGACTCAAGATATATAAATGTTTACCAGTCTTATTATTCACATCTTTCCAACTCCCTAATAAATATATTATTTTGCTTATGTGACTTTCTTTTGTTTTCTTATGATTCATCCATATCCTATATGCAACCAATACAAGTGTGGACCATAGAGGCCAGCATGTACACTACAGAATGGAACCTCATATAAAGGGCATACAGTAGATATGGAAGAAACAGGTAGGACAAATTCCTTGGGTGCCAGGTGCCATTCTTGGAGCTTCAACTGGGGCAGTAACTTGAATCTGGATAAATAACTGTCTTATTGCCTCAACAAACATTGGTGTTGGCTAAACCCATGGGCGGACATACCGCCTGTTCAACCTGTGCAACCGCACAGGGGCCCAGAGCGGGAGGGGGACCCCGACGGGCATACAAAACAATGAATGTGAATGCCAGCCAGCGGTAGTATTACTGCTAACAGGAGAAGCAAGGGGGCCCGCTCTGCTGCACGCATGTGATATGACAGTTAAACGGGCCCCCTCCTCACCTGCTAGCATATATTATGCTGCTGTCCAGCCGGCTGTCACTGCTGTGGTCTGTGGTCAGGTGACGGGTAGCAGATGCTGGACCAGGAAGAGAGGAGGGAGGGGGAGGGCCTATCAGTCGCAGTGAGTAACTGAAGCTTGCTCAGGACCTGTGATGAGGTCACTGGAGGGGAGGAGTCAGGAGTCACATGATCAGGGGCCTCCGGGTATTGCACGACTCTGCTGTGCTGTCATGGTGCTAGAGGGTAAGCTTATGTGTGGCGTCAGGAGTTGTTTACAGTGTGGATGTAGCAGAGTCGTATGTGTCTGTGCATGAGGTGTACAGAGCGGAGTCGTGTGTGTGTATGAGGTGTACAGAGTGGAGCCGTGTGTGTGCATGAGGTGTACGGAGCGGAGCCGTGTGTGTATGAGGTGTATGGAGCGGAGCCGTGTGTGTGTATGAGGTGTACGGAGTGGAGCCATGTGTGTGTGTATGAGGTGTACGGAGCAGAGCCATGTGTGTGTATGAGGTGTAAGGAGCAGAGCCGTGAGTGTGTATGAGGTGTACGGAGTGGGGCCGTGTGTGTGCATGAGGTGTACGGAGCAGAGCCGTGTGTGTGTATGAGGTGTACGGAGCAGAGCCGTGTGTGTGAGGTGTACGGAGTGGGGCCGTGTATGTGTATGAGGTGTACGGAGCAGAGCCGTGTGTGTGTGTATGAGGTGTACGGAGTGGAGCTGTGTGTGTGTATAAGGTGTACGGAGCAGAGCCGTGTGTGCGTATGAGGTGTACGGAGCAGAGCCGTGTGTGCGAATGAGGTATACAGAGCGGAGCCGTGTGTGTGAGGTGTACGGAGTGGGGCCGTGTGTGTGTATGAGGTGTACGGAGCAGAGCCGTGTGTGTGTGTATGAGATGTACGGAGCAGAGCCGTGTGTGTGTGTATGAGGTGTACGGAGTGGAGCTGTGTGTGTATGAGGTGTACGGAGCAGAGCCGTGTGTGTGTATGAGGTGTACAGAGCAGAGCCATGTATGCAAGGTGTACAGAGCAGAACCGTGTGTGTAGGAGTAACTATGTGTGGCCATTATACTGTACGCAGTATCATGTGTGGCCATTATACAGTATGTAGCTGTTGTGAATTCTGTGGCAGAGCTCCCTCCTGTGGTCACAAGTGGTACTTCGGCTGATTCTCTCTGTGAGCTTCTGTTGGTGGAGGGAAGTGGTACTGCGGCTTCTGAGTTTCCTCCCTCAGGTGATCTGGTGAGGTCGTTAGGTGCTTCTCTACTTAACTCCACCTAATGCTTTGATCCTGGCTTCCTGTCAATGTTCCAGTGTTGGACTTGCTTTTCCCTGGATCATTCCTGTGGCCTGCTGCTCTGCATAGCTAAGTTCTTCTTTGCTATTTGTTTGCTATTTTTTCTGTCCAGCTTGTCTATTTTGTTGCTGGAAGCTCTGGGACGCAAAGGGTGTACCTCCGTGCCGTTAGTTCGGTACGGAGGGTCTTTTTGCCCCCTTTGCGTGGATATCTTTAGGGTTTTGTGTAGACCGCAAAGTTACCTTTTCTATCCTCGATCTGTTAAGAAAGTCGGGCCTCACTTTGCTGAATCTATTTCATCTCTACGTTTGTCTTTTCATCTTAACTCACAGTCATTATATGTGGGGGCTGCCTTTTCCTTTGGGGTATTTCTCTGAGGCAAGGTAGGCTTATTTTCTATCTTCAGGCTAGTTAGTTTCTCAGGCTGTACCGAGTTGCATAGGCAGAGTTAGGCGCAATCCACGGCTGCCTCTAGTGTTGTTTGGAGAGGATTAGGGATTGCGGTCTGCAGAGTTCCCACGTCTCAGAGCTCGTTCTATGATTTTGGGTTATTGTCAGATCACTGTATGTGCTCTGACCGCTATGTCCATTGTAGTACTGAATTGCCTTTCATAACATGTAGCATCATGTGTGGCCATTATACAATATGTAGCATCATGTGTGGCCATTATACAGTATGTAGCATCATGTGTGGCCATTATACAGTATGGAGCATCATGTGTGGTCATTATACAGTATGCAGCATCATGTGTGGCCATTATACAGTATGGAGCACTGTGTGGTCATTATACAGTATGGAGCATCATGTGTGGCCATTATACAGTATGGAGCATCATGTGCGGCCATTATACAGTATGGAGCACTGTGTGGCCATTATACAGTATGGAGCATCATGTGTGGCCATTATACAGTATGGAGCACTGTGTGGCCATATTGTTTGTTTAGAATTATTGTTTATGAAACAGTGTGATCAGCAATGCTAAATGGCTGTAGTTGAGATGTGGCTATGGGTGTGACTAGTTGTGAAATGGGTGTGGTTTTCCTACACACAAACACAGAACCTGTTGTTAAAAATTTGAATCCCACCCCTGCCTATATGTTTACATAACTTTGTTGCTCCTTTGTCGGGCCCCGGGAAGATTTCTTGCACAGGGGCCCTCTGCAGTCTGTGTCCGCCCCTGGCTAAACCCACCATTTTTTGGTGGAACAGGTTGACTATTTTATGTGTATGGAAGCTTTCCGACATCACCTGAAGGAACAAGTACTTTAGATTTAAACTTTGTAAACAAACGAAGGCTAGAAAAGTAAAGCAGGGGCTTTCTCCCCTCTCCACTTTGAAAAAAACATAAAGCCTCAGCTAAGTGTTCATGTATATGGAGGAATTTGGAAAGATGGCTGATTTGCTGTCATTAGGGCAAGTGGCAACAGCTCTATCATGTGTATAGGCACCTGAGGTAAGATTGGCGCATATGGCTCACTATAAACTACTGTATAATAATACATGAACCATTTTCAGTGTACAAACTGGAAGAGTTGACCTCAACAACATGAAGACAATTATCTAAGTAAGCATGTGAAATTTAGAGACAGTAAGTCAAACGTGATATAACTATATACATGGCCGTACACTCATATAGCACATTGGGCATACAATAATGTTTAGACAGCTTAAACTGGCATCTGATCTCTTACAAATACACATACTGGAAATTCGGAGCCAAAGTCTGTTCGGAAGTCATTTTTCTCAATGTCCTCAAAGAGGTGGGCTGTTCCTGAGTCAGTCTCCTTTTGGGGTCCCAAGCCTTGTTCCTAGGGATAAAATCAGAATAAAACCATGGCTGCACCATGCTACAAAATAACTAGACAAATATGATATTTCCTGTGTCAAGAAACAATTGATCTATTGTGACTCCCTAGCTTAAAATTCAGCGTCATAGAATGAAAGCTCTCACTTTAAATTTATGTGCCCTAGCAGTGCTTTTGCCATATGAACAAAATAACTGCAAATTTGAAGTCCTCAACAGTGGACTACCAGGCAAACTAGGCAAACTACGGTAAATAGAAACTAGGCTAATGTTGACAAAACCTGCTCATATTGACCAGAAATCTAATATATATGGGGGCTCCAGACAATTCATTGTCAAGGAAGTGAAGGACCTAGAATGTTTGATTTCGAACTGCTGATCCTTTTCTTCTCCCAGAGATAAGCCACCACCAGACATATCAGATATTGACTGCCGTCACACTAGCAGTATTTGGTTAGTATTTTACATCAGTATCTGTAAGCCAAAACCAGGAGTGGAACAATTAGCGGCAAAGTATAATAGAAACATATGCACCACTTCTGCATTATCACCCACTCCTGGTTTTGGCTTACAAATTCTGATGTAAAATACTGACCAAATACTTCTAGTGTGACGGCAGCCATAGAGAACACAGGAGTGCTAGGCTGAATGGTGCTCCTGTGTCAGGGAAAGCCAGTCAAGATGGTTGCCAGCCCAACATTCAACCGAATCATGGTTCAGCCCATAGCCATCTACCTGTACGAAAGATGAAATGTAAGATATACTGATTATGGGGGAGAGATATACAGTGAAGAAAAATGGAGAGTGAGGCAGCACATCCAGTGAATTAACCTTTTTTTTCAAGCATGTGTCTAATGAGCTTTTCTTACTCTCCATATTTGTTTATTGTTAGTGACTTATGAATTAATTCCATATAAGTTTGCATCTCCTCTTTCAAATTGCAAGTGCTTTTGCTTTGTCCCTTGAGGTGTAAAGGCCAAATACTTATTACATAAAAGCTGTATAAATTTGCTGATTTCGGAGGGATCCACTAACCACTCAATGCTGGTCTCCCGAATCTCTCGTTGGTGAGATGATGATGTAAAGATTGGGTATTTTGTTTTTATTTGCACAATATCTTTGCCTGCAGATGAATCTGGCAGTGGCTTACACCACTCTCCCCATATAGAACCCTGTGCACTAACAAGAGACTGATGAGTCCATGTATACTAGATTAACATTTTAGGGAACCAGGCTGACCATCTAATGTGTAAATTTGATTTCAACATGTTTTGTTACTCAAGGTAAAGAAACAATCTGTCTAGCCAAGCTGAGCCTTCCATATGTATGGGGTGTTCAAGATGAAAGCTCATTTCTCCAATGGTTGTGTATGATGTTCAGCCACATTAGGAGGTGAAACTTAGAGTAAATAATCATAGGTTTTTCATATATTGAATGCACTGCTGAAGGAAATTGTGGAAGGTTAGAGACCTCGTTTCACTACAGATTATTCTCCCATCCCGTCTATAAGCTCAATAAATAAAGCAGCATACATCTTCTCTCCATCCTGATTGACTGCATGAATGAGAAACAAATTGGATGAATTCATTGCATTGACACTTACCCCACGTTTGACATTGGGATCTTTGGCGTAATGGTCATTTAAATGTTCCAAATTTGGTGATTGAGATTGGTTACTAGATGATAAATCCCCACGTGATATTAGTGTGCACATGTAAGCATCATGAGAGAATATATCATGGCGGATTAACTCACAGAAAAGTAAAACCAGATTTAAAAACTCTGTTTTTTCGTATTCATCATTTGGGTCATCTACAAAAAAATATATCATAGTTTAGTATGCCAAGCATCAATTAAGAAAATGTATAAGTGGCTGTATAATATATAATTGGCTGTACTGTCAGGGGAAAATGTAGAAAAGTTCTATATTAAACCCTTGACATTGCAGCCATTTTGTTCTTTTTGTTTTGTATTTTCGATCCTGCCATCAAAGAGTAATAACTTTTTTTTAATCAGTAAACATTTATTTAAACATTCATCAAGACTAATATTTGGAGAAAATATGATCATAACTAGAGTTGAGCGACCTTGACCTTTTTAGAGTCGAGCCGGGTTTCGCGAAACCCGACTATCTCAAAAGTCGGGTCGAGTGAAATAGGCCGATTATGACGTAAAGTCGGGATCGACCGAAACACGAAACCCAATGCAAGTCAATGGGGCAGCATAGTCGGCAGTGAGTGGGGGCCAGGAAAACACCTAGAGTGCCCATTTTAATGTCAAAACCATCCATTCTTCTTAATGAAGCTTGTCAAGCGTAATTTACCTTATAATAATTGGAAGGCATTTGAAATTGGGGGTCATTTGGCTAAAGTTGTGGTGGGTAGGGCTGGTTCAAGTAATTAGTGGGCCCAGGAAATCTGGACCACGTCACGGCAGTGGAGCAGGGAGAGGTAAGTATTTCAACTTTGCAAGTGCTGTGAACCTGAGCAAGCAGGGGGGGCCCACTCGTTGGCATTGGCACTGGCACAGGGCCCCTCAAAGTACAGCGGTGTGTTTGCACGGCGGGGGCGCCTCCCACCGGCAGCAACACTTTTGCGTACCATGAGAGGCCCTGTGCCAGTGACGTCGCCAACTAGTATTCCTCCCCCCACCTGATGAAGGAACCTGCACTTTCATCTGCACCTTCCTGTTTGTCCCCGTGTAAGGTGGTATGGTATGCGGGAAGGGGGACCTGACTTTCAGCAGGGTCACAATCTTGCAGTGTAGCGTGCACGGGAAATGTTGCGTTATGGGTCAATGTACCAGCAGGCTCATCTATCACTGGCTGGGCAATGGGCAGGATGAGGAGGAAACACAGATATAGGCCCAAAGAATAAAGTGGGCTAAATGCAGTTCAAAATTGGTAACACAGGACTAATCAGGGGGCATTGCAGTGGAGGACAACTGGAATGAGAGGCTGACACAGAGAGTAGGCCCAAATCAGTAAGTAGTCGAAATGCAGTTCAAAATTGGCAACAGTAGTAAACAGGCGGCACAGCTTTGTTCAGTGGAGGAGAACAGCAAGGAGTGGCAGACACCGATAGTAGGCCCCAAATAAAATAGTAGGCCAAATGCAGTCTAACATTAACAACTACTTAACGAGCGCCTGAAAACGGAATTTCAGGACAGGAAACCAGGAGAACAGCAAGGAGCGGCAGACACCGATAGTAGGCCCCAAACCAACTAGTACGCCAAATGCAGTTGTTCCGTTTAACCACAATTTAATGAGAGCCTGGAGATAGAAGTTCAGGAAAGGCAACCTGGAGAACACCTTGGAGTGGAACACACCATCTCTCTACACCCCATACCCAATTTGTAGGTCTAATGCAGCGTAGTTTCCAACAACTACTAAACGAGAGCATGATGATCGAAGCATTGGCGAGGAAACCTGGGGAACACCTTGGAGTGGAACACACCATCTCTCTACAGTGGAACACACCATCTCTCTACACCCCATACCCAATTTGTAGGCCTAATGCAGCGTAGTTTCCAACAACTACTAAACGAGAGCCGGAAGATCGAAGCTCAGGAAAGGCAACCTGGAGAACACCTTGGAGTGGAACACACCATCTCTCTACACCCCATACCCAATTTGTAGGCCCAATGCAGCGTAGTTTCCAACAACTACTAAACGAGAGCCGGAAGATCGAAGCAATGGAGAGGAAACCTGGGGAACACCTTGGAGTGAACACACCATCTCTCTACACCCCATACCCAATTTGTAGGCCTAATGCAGCGTAGTTTCCAACAACTACTAAATGAGAGCATGATGATCGAAGCATTGGCGAGGAAACCTGGGGAACACCTTGGAGTGGAACACACCATCTCTCTACAGTGGAACACACCATCTCTCTACACCCCATACCCAATTTGTAGGCCTAATGCAGCGTAGTTTCCAACAACTACTAAACGAGAGCCGGAAGATCGAAGCTCAGGAAAGGCAACCTGGGGAACACCTTGGAGTGGAACACACCATCTCTCTACACCCCATACCCAATTTGTAGGCCTAATGCAGCGTAGTTTCCAACAACTACTAAACGAGAGCCGGAAGATCGAAGCAATGGAGAGGAAACCTGGGGAACACCTTGGAGTGTAACACACCATCTCTCTACACCCCATACCCAATTTGTAGGCCTAATGCAGCGTAGTTTCCAACAACTACTAAACGAGAGCCGGAAGATCGAAGCAATGGAGAGGAAACCTGGGGAACACCTTGGAGTGTAACACACCATCTCTCTACACCCCATACCCAATTTGTAGGCCTAATGCAGCGTAGTTTCCAACAACTACTAAACGAGAGCATGCAGATCGAAGCAATGGAGAGGAAACCTGGGGAACACCTTGGAGTGGAACACACCATCTCTCTACACCCCATACCCAATTTGTAGGCCTAATGCAGCGTAGTTTCCAACAACTACTAAACGAGAGCATGATGATCGAAGCATTGGCGAGGAAACCTGGGGAACACCTTGGAGTGGAACACACCATCTCTCTACAGTGGAACACACCATCTCTCTACACCCCATACCCAATTTGTAGGCCTAATGCAGCGTAGTTTCCAACAACTACTAAACGAGAGCCGGAAGATCGAAGCTCAGGAAAGGCAACCTGGGGAACACCTTGGAGTGGAACACACCATCTCTCTACACCCCATACCCAATTTGTAGGCCCAATGCAGCGTAGTTTCCAACAACTACTAAACGAGAGCCGGAAGATCGAAGCTCAGGAAAGGCAACCTGGGGAACACCTTGGAGTGTAACAAACACTCTCTCTACACCACGGAAGGGCTGATTCTTAGGAAGGAAGGCTGTCGGAAAGAAGCAGGGCGCGTCCGAGGGTGATTATATTCTTATTAGGCATATACTCACCCTCGGACGCGCCCTGCTTCTTTATTTGTAATGAATGTTTATTTGGTAAGTAATGATTTTATTATTTTCATTGTTTTGCATCTTCTTGGCAATAATATAAAGAAGACGCGACAGGACAACACTCGGTGGATGCCATATCTGTGTTTAAAATTGAAAAAACCTTTCAGTTAACTACTTGCAGGAGAAAGTTATTGTAGCTGGTGGCCATTTTTAGTACTGTACCAGATTTTTGTTGTATGTGTTTGTTTTTAATGTTAAAATGTCTGCATTTGATATCTCTCCAGTATTTTCTTTTTTATAAGCAAAATACTTATTTTTATATTTTCTGATGTTGGTTCCAGGGGTACACGGGCAGCAGTGGTGTGGTCAGTGGAGGCCTAGTGGAAGGAGTGACCGCAGACAGGCATCGAAGGCCTAAAATAATAACACATGGCTGTAGGCAATTTTAAATTGGTTCCAGGGGTACACGGGCAGCAGTGGTGTGGTCAGTGGAGGCCTAGTGGAAGGAGTGACCGCAGACAGGCATCGAAGGCCTAAAATAATAACACATGGCTGTAGGCAATTTTAAATTGGTTCCAGGTGTACACGGGCAGCAGTGGTGTGGTCAGTGGAGGCCTAGTGGAAGGAGTGACCGCAGACAGGCATCGAAGGCCTAAAATAATAACACATGGCTGTAGGCAATTTTAAATTGGTTCCAGGGGTACACGGGCAGCAGTGGTGTGGTCAGTGGAGGCCTAGTGGAAGGAGTGACCGCAGACAGGCATCGAAGGCCTAAAATAATAACACATGGCTGTAGGCAATTTTAAATTGGTTCCAGGGGTACACGGGCAGCAGTGGTGTGGTCAGTGGAGGCCTAGTGGAAGGAGTGACCTCAGACAGGCATCGAAGGCCTAAAATAATAACACATGGCTGTAGGCAATTTTAAATTGGTTCCAGGGGTACACGGGCAGCAGTGGTGTGGTCAGTGGAGGCCTAGTGGAAGGAGTGACCGCAGACAGGCATCGAAGGCCTAAAATAATAACACATGGCTGTAGGCAATTTTAAATTGGTTCCAGGGGTACACGGGCAGCAGTGGTGTGGTCAGTGGAGGCCTAGTGGAAGGAGTGACCACAGACAGGCATCGAAGGCCTAACATAACAAAAATGTCAAGACAATGGTATTGTCAGTGGCAGGCATTGAAGGATGTTAGCGCATAGACTAAACATTGGTGGAGCTGTGAGATAATTTTGCAAGTGGTAGAGCACTGTTTGAGCTGGGGTGGGGGGAAACTGTCTTGTGGCCGGCGGTACAGGCCCAGGGCCCCTCATATTACAACGGTGTGTCTGACGTTGGGTGCGCACCACCACCGCCAGAGACACTTTATTGTACTAGGAGGGACCCAGTGGCAGTGCCGTCGACCAAAAGCGGGCTCACCCACCTCTTCAGACAAACTGCACTCTCACGGGTGCTGTCGCCAAGTGTCGATACCACGGCCCCGTGTGGGGAGTTTGGCCATTTAGTGAGGTGTAAACATGTCGTATGCTGGACAATCAGGTGCAGAAAATTACGAGATTGGAAAAGGCATTCAGAATAGTCCACAGGCAAGACCTTTTCATAGGAAAGCTAGGTGTCAGCCGGGCAAGGTGGGGCAAAAGATTTCGAAATCCAGTTGTGGTTCATTTTAATGAAGGTTAGATCATCTACATTTTGGGTAGCCAGACGAGTCCTTTTTTCTGTTAGTATTGAACCTGCAGCACTGAATACTCTTTCTGATAGGACACTAGCTGCCGGGCAAGCAAGCTCCTGCAATGCATATTCTGCCAATTCTGGCCAGGTGTCTAATTTTGATGCCCAGTAATCAAATGGGAATGACGGTTGAGGGAGAACATCGATAAGGGATGAAAAATAGTTTGTAACCATACTGGACAAATGTTGTCTCCTGTCACTTTGAATTGATGCTGCAGTACCTGTCCTGTCTGCGGTCATAGCAAAATCACTCCACAACCTGGTCAGAAAACCCCTCTGGCCAACGCCACTTCTGATTTCTGCCCCTCTAACTCCTCTGGTCTGCTGGCCCCTGCAGCTCGTGTGAGAACGATCACGGGCGCTGTGTGCAGGGAATGCCAGAAGCAAACGGTCAACAAGAGTTGATTGTTTGGTTGCTAATATTAGTTCCAAGTTCTCATGTGGCATTATATTTTGCAATTTGCCTTTATAGCGAGGATCAAGGAGGCAGGCCAACCAGTAATCGTCATCATTCATCATTTTAGTTATGCGTGTGTCCCTTTTGAGGATACGTAAGGCATAATCCGCCATGTGGGCCAAAGTTCCAGTTCTCAAATCTGCGGTTGTGCTTGGTTGAGGGGCAGTTTCAGGCAAATCCACGTCACTTGTGTCCCTCAAAAAACCAGAACCCGGCCTTGCCGCACCACCAATTTCCAGTGGCCCCGGAAAAGCTTCCTCATTAAAAATATAATCATCCCCATCATCCTCCTCGTCCTCCTCCTCCTCTTCGCCCGCTACCTCGTCCTGTACACTGCCCTGGCCAGACAATGGCTGACTGTCATCAAGGCTTTCCTCTTCCTCAGCTGCAGACGCCTGATCCTTTATGTGCGTCAAACTTTGCATCAGCAGACGCATTAGGGGGATGCTCATGCTTATTATGGCGTTGTCTGCACTAACCAGCCGTGTGCATTCCTCAAAACACTGAAGGACTTGACACATGTCTTGAATCTTCGACCACTGCACACCTGACAACTCCATGTCTGCCATCCTACTGCCTGCACGTGTATGTGTATCCTCCCACAAAAACATAACAGCCCGCCTCTGTTCACACAGTCTCTGAAGCATGTGCAGTGTTGAGTTCCACCTTGTTGCAACGTCTATGATTAGGCGATGCTGGGGAAGGTTCAAAGAACGCTGATAGGTCTGCATACGGCTGGAGTGTACGGGCGAACGGCGGATATGTGAGCAAAGTCCACGCACTTTGAGGAGCAGGTCGGATAACCCCGGATAACTTTTCAGGAAGCACTGCACCACCAGGTTTAAGGTGTGAGCCAGGCAAGGAATGTGTTTCAGTTGGGAAAGGGAGATGGCAGCCATGAAATTCCTTCCGTTATCACTCACTACCTTGCCTGCCTCAAGATCTACAGTGCCCAGCCACGACTGCGTTTCTTTCTGCAAGAACTCGGACAGAACTTCCGCGGTGTGTCTGTTGTCGCCCAAACACTTCATAGCCAATACAGCCTGCTGACGTTTGCCAGTAGCTGCCCCATAATGGGAGACCTGGTGTGCAACAGTGGCAGCTGCGGATGGAGTGGTTGTGCGACTGCGGTCTGTGGACGAGCTCTCGCTTCTGCAGGAGGACGAAGAGGAGGAGGAGGGGGTGCGAACGGCTACAGCCAATTGTTTCCTAGACCGTGGGCTAGGCAGAACTGTCCCAAACTTGTTGTCCCCTGTGGACCCTGCATCCACCACATTTACCCAGTGTGCCGTGATGGACACGTAACGTCCCTGGCCATGCCTACTGGTCCATGCATCTGTTGTCAGGTGCACCTTTGTGCTCACAGATTGCCTGAGTGCATGGACGATGCGCTCTTTAACATGCTGGTGGAGGGCTGGGATGGCTTTTCTGGAAAAAAAGTGTCGACTGGGTAGCTCGTAGCGTGGTACAGCGTAGTCCATCAGGGCTTTGAAAGCTTCGCTTTCAACTAACCGGTAGGGCATCATCTCTAACGAGATTAGTCTAGCTATGTGTGCGTTCAAACCCTGTGTACGCGGATGCGAGGCTAAGTACTTCCTTTTTCTAACCATAGTCTCATGTAGGGTGAGCTGGACTGGAGAGCTGGAGATCGTGGAACTAGCGGGGGTGCCGGTGGACATGGCAGACTGAGAGACGGTGGGAGATGGTATTGTTGCCACCGGTGCCCTAGATGCAGTGTTTCCTACTACGAAACTGGTGATTCCCTGACCCTGACTGCTTTGGCCTGGCAAAGAAACCTGCACAGATACTGCAGGTGGTGAGGAAAATGGTGGCCCTACACTGTCGGAAGGGATGTTGCGTTGCTGACTAGCTTCATTGGCCGAGGGTGCTACAACCTTAAGGGACGTTTGGTAGTTAGTCCAGGCTTGCAAATGCATGGTGGTTAAATGTCTATGCATGCAACTTGTATTGAGACTTTTCAGATTCTGTCCTCTGCTTAAGGTAGTTGAACATTTTTGACAGATGACTTTGCGCTGATCAATTGGATGTTGTTTAAAAAAATGCCAGACTGCACTCTTTCTAGCATCGGATACCTTTTCAGGCATTGCAGACTGAGCTTTAACCGGATGGCCACGCTGTCCTCCAACAGGTTTTGGCTTTGCCACGCGTTTTGGGCAAGATACGGGCCCGGCAGATGGAACCTGTTGCGATGTTGATGCCTGCTGCGGCCCCTCCTCCTCCGCTTCAGAACTGCTGCCGCCTGCACCCTGTTCCCCCAATGGCTGCCAATCGGGGTCAAGAACTGGGTCATCTATTACCTCTTCTTGTAGCTCGTGTGCAACTTCGTCTGTGTCACCGTGTCGGTCGGTGGTATAGCGTTCGTGATGGGGCAACATAGTCTCATCAGGGTCTGATTCTTGATCAGCACCCTGCGAGGGCAATGTTGTGGTCTGAGTCAAAGGACCAGCATAGTAGTCTGGCTGTGGCTGTGCATCAGTGCACTCCATGTCAGATTCAACTTGTAATGGGCATGGACTGTTAACTGCTTCACTTTCTAAGCCAGGGACGGTATGTGTAAAGAGCTCCATGGAGTAACCCGTTGTGTCGCCTGCTGCATTCTTCTCTGTTGTTGTTTTTGCTGAAGAGGACAAGGAAGTGACTTGTCCCTGACCGTGAACATCCACTAACGACGCGCTGCTTTGACATTTACCAGTTTCACGAGAGGAGGCAAAAGAGCTAGAGGCTGAGTCAGCAAGATAAGCCAAAACTTGCTCTTGCTGCTCCGGCTTTAAAAGCGGTTTTCCTACTCCCAGAAAAGGGAGCGTTCGAGGCCTTGTGTAGCAAGACGACGAACCTGGCTCCACAGCTCCAGACTTAGGTGTAATATTTTTTTTCCCACGACCAGCTGATGCTCCACCACTACCACTACCCTCATTACCAGCTGACAATGAACGCCCCCGGCCACGACCTCTTCCACCATACTTCCTCATTGTTTTAAAAACGTAAACAAACTAACGGTATTTGTTGCTGTCACACAAATTACACGGTGAGCTATAACTTCAGTATGATTTAGCTACCCCTTTACAGGTGAGTGAGACCACAACGAAAATCAGGCACAATGTTACACACTCTGTTGTTGGTGGCAACAAATGAGAGAGATGCCACACACGCAGGACTGTCACTGAAGCACAAATGTAAATATTAATCTCCCACAGAGAGAGAGATGGCACACCCAGGAGTCAAGACTGGCACACAAGCAGAAAGGGCAATATTAATCTCCCACTGATTTGTTTGTTTGTTTTTTTTTTTCAGGGAGATTTTAGGAAAAAAAAAATAGAATAAAATGATTTTTTCAGGAAGAATTTAGAAACCAAATAAAATAAAATGATTTTTTCAGGGAGAATTTAGAAAACAAATAAAACAAAAAAAGGCTTTCTATGGCCCACTGAGTGAGAGATGACGCACACAGGAGTCAGGAGTGGCACACAAGCCCAGAGGCCAATATTTATCTCCCACTGATTGATGTAGTGATTTTTTCAGGTAGATTTTGGAACCCAAATCAAGCTAAAAAAATAATAGGCTTTCTATGGCACACAATTGGAGAGAGAGAGAGAGATGGCACACCCAGGAGTCAAGACTGGCACACAAGCAGAAAGGGCAATATTAATCTCCCACTGATTTGTTTTTTTTTTGTTTTTTTTTCAGGGATACTTTAGGAAAAAAAAAATAGAATAAAATGATTTTTTCAGGAAGAATTTAGAAACCAAAGAAAATAAAATGATTTTTTCAGGGAGAATTTAGAAAACAAATAAAACAAAAAAAGGCTTTCTATGGCCCACTGAGTGAGAGATGACGCACACAGGAGTCAGGAGTGGCACACAAGCCCAGAGGCCAATATTTATCTCCCACTTTTTTTTTTTTGTTCCAGGGAAAATTTATAAACCCAATAAAAAAAATAATAAATAGGCTTTCTATGGCCCACTATCTGAGAGACAGAGAGAGATGGCACGCTTAGGACTGGCACACAAGCCCAAAGGCCAATATTAATCTCCCTTTTTTTTTTAAGGGAGAATTTATAAAACCAAAAAAAAAAAAATAAATAGGCTTTCTATGGCCCACTATTTGTGAGAGAGATGGCACGCTCAGGACTGGCACACAAGCCCAGAGGCCAATATTAATCTCCCACTTTTTTTTTTTTTTTCCAGGGAAAATTTATAAACCCAATAATAAAAAAAAATAATAAATAGGCTTTCTATGGCCCACTATCTGAGAGAGAGAGATGGCACGCTTAGGACTGGCACACAAGCCCAAAGGCCAATATTAATCTCCCACTGATTGATTTATTGATTTTTTCAGGTAGAATTTAGAACCCAAATAAAGCAAAAAAAAAAAAAAAATGGGCTTTCTATGGCCCACTGAGTGAGTGATGATGCACACAGGAGTCAGGAGTGGCACACAAGCCCTGAGGCCAATATTTTTCTCCCACTGATTGATGTAGTGATTTTTTCAGGTAGATTTTAGAACCAAAATCAAGCAAAAAAATAAATAGGCTTTCTATGGCCCACTGAGTGAGTGATGATGCACACAGGAGTCAAGAGTGGCACACAAGCCCTGAGGCCAATATTTTTCTCCCACTGATTGATGTAGTGATTTTTTCAGGTAGATTTTATAACCCAAATCAAGCAAAAAAATAAATAGGCTTTCTATGGCCCACTGAGTGTGAGATGGCACACACAGGGATGGCACTCTAGCAGAAATGTCAATCTTAATCTCCCACAAAAAAAAAAAAAAAAACAGGGAGTGTCCTTCAATTACTATCTCCCTGCAGTAATCTCAGCCAGGTATGGCAGGCAGCAATAAGGAGTGGACTGATGCACAAATTAAATAAAAAGTGTGTACAAACAAAAAAGATAGCTGTGCAGAAAGGAAGGAACAAGAGGATTTGTGCTTTGAAAAAAGCAGTTGGTTTGCACAGCGGCGTACACACAGCAATGCAGCTATCAGGGAGCCTTCTAGGGCAGCCCAATGAGCTACAGCGCTGAGGGGGAAAAAAAAAAAATGTAGCTTCCATTGTCCCTGCACACCGAAGGTGGTGTTGGGCAGTGGAAATCGCTACAGCACAAGCGGTTTGGTGGTTAATGGACCCTGCCTAACGCTATCCCTGCTTCTGACGAAGCGGCAGCAACATCTCCCTAAGCTCAGATCAGCAGCAGTAACATGGCGGTCGGCGGGAACGCCCCTTTATAGCCCCTGTGACGCCGCAGACAGCAAGCCAATCACTGCAATGCCCTTCTCTAAGATGGTGGGGACCAGGACCTATGTCATCACGCTGCCCACACTCTGCGTTTACCTTCATTGGCTGAGAAATGGCGCTTTTCGCGTCATTGAAACGCGACTTTGGCGCGAAAGTCGCGTACCGCATGGCCAACCACGCACAGGGGTCGGATCGGGTTTCATGAAACCCGACTTTGCCAAAAGTCGGCGACTTTTGAAAATGAACGACCCGTTTCGCTCAACCCTAATCATAACACATCTCGTACATATATAATTCACACAAGCATTTTCATTTTCCAAAAAACACAAGTTTAACCCACTCACCCGCCTCTCTCTATCCCTCCCACAGTCCCAGCAAACTTCCTCTCCCTTTCTGGTGCACATCAAAACAGGTAATAAATTAACCCCTTCCCGACCCATGACGCCACGTAGGCGTCATGAAAGTCGGTGCCATTCCGACCCATGACGCCTATGCGGCGTCATGGAAAGATCGCGTCCCTGCAGATCGGGTGAAAGGGTTAACTCCCATTTCACCCGATCTGCAGGGACAGGGGGAGTGGTAGTTTAGCCCAGGGGGGGTGGCTTCACCCCCTCGTGGCTACGATCGCTCTGATTGGCTGTTGAAAGTGAAACTGCCAATCAGAGCGATTTGTAATATTTCACCTATTATAACGGGTGAAATATTACAATCCAGCCATGGCCGATGCTGAAATATCATCGGCCATGGCTGGAAACACTAGTGTGCCCCCACCCCACCCCACCGATCGCCCCCCCAGCCCTCCGATCTGGCCGGTACACTGCTCCGGCTCCCCTCCGTCCAGTGCTCCGCTCTCCCCCGTGCTCTTGTCCGCTCCCCCCGTGCTCCAATCACCCCGCCCGTGCTCCAATCACCCCCCCTGCACTCCGATCCACCCCCCCTGGTGCTCCGTTCCACCCCCCCGTGCTCCATTCCAGCCCCCCCGTGCTCCGTTCCACGCCCCCCGTGCTCCGTTCCACCCCTCCCGCACTCCGATTCCCCCCACCCGTGCTCCGATCCCCCCCCCGTGCTCCGATCCCCCCCCCGTGGTCCCCCCCACCCCATCATATTTACCGATCCAGCCGGGGTCCCGTCCGTCTTCTCCCTGGGCGCCGCCATCTTCCAAAATGGCGGGCGCATGCGCAGTGCGCCCGCCGAATCTGCCGGCCGGCAGATTCGTTCCAAAGTGCATTTTGTTCACTGAGATAGATTATATCTCAGTGATCAAAATAAAAAAAATAATAAATAATAAATAATAAATAATAAATAGGTAGGGACAATAAAAAAATAAAGAAATTTTTTTTTTCCACTAATGTTAGAATAGGGTTAGGGTTAGGGTTAGGGGTAGGGTTAGGGTTAGGGTTAGGGCTAGGGGTAGGGTTAGGGGTAGGGTTAGGGGTAGGGTTAGGTTTAGGGTTAGGGGTAGGGTTAGGGCTAGGGTTAGGGTTTCGGTATGTGCACACGTATTCTGGTCCTCTGCGGATTTTTCCGCTGCGGATTTGATAAATCCGCAGTGCTAAACCGCTGCGGATTTATGGCGGATTTACCGCGGTTTTTCTGCGCATTTCACTGCGGATTTACAACTGCGATTTTCTATTTGAGCAGTTGTAAAACCACTGCGGAATCCGCACAAAGAAGTGACATGCTGCGGAATGTAAACCGCTGCGTTTCCGTGCTGTTTTTCTGCAGCATGTGTACAGCGATTTTTGTTTCCCGTAGGTTTACATTGAACTGTAAACTCATGGGAAACTGCTGCGGATCCGCAGCGTTTTCCGCAGCGTGTGCACATACCTTTAGAATTAGGCTATGTGCACACGGTGCGGATTTGGCTGCGGATCCGCAGCAGTGTTCAATCAGGTTTACAGTACCATGTAAACATATGAAAAACCAAATCCACTGTGCCCATGGTGCGGAAAATACCGCGCGGAAACGCTGCGTTGTATTTTCCGCAGCATGTCAATTCTTTGTGCGGATTCCGCAGCGTTTTACACCTGTTCCTCAATAGGAATCCGCAGGTGAAATCCGCACAAAAAACACTGGAAATCCGCGGAAAATCCGCAGGTAAAACGCAGTGCCTTTTACCCGCGGATTTTTCAAAAATGGTGCGAAAATATCTCACACGAATCCGCAACGTGGGCACATAGCCTTAGGGTTAGGGTTGGAATTAGGGTTGTGGTTATGGTTAGGGGTGTGTTGGGGTTAGGGTTGTGGTTAGGGGTGTGTTGCGGTTAGGGTTGTGTTTAGGGTTATGGCTACAGTTGGGATTAGGGTTAGGGGTGTGTTGGGGTTAGTGTTGGAGGTAGAATTGAGGGGTTACCACTGTTTAGGCACATCAGGGGTCTCCAAACGCAACATGGCGCCACCATTGATTCCAGCCAATCTCGTATTCAAAAAGTCAAATGGTGATCCCTCACTTCCGAGCCCTGACGTGTGCCCAAACAGTGGTTTACCCCCACATATGGGGTACCAGCATACTCAGGACAAACTGCGCAACAATTACTGGGGTCCAATTTCTCCTGTTACCCTTGTGAATCAAAAAAAATGCTTGCTAAAACATAATTTTTGAGGAAAGAAAAATGATTTTTTATTTTCACGGCTCTGCGTTGTAAACGTCTGTGAAGCACTTGGGGGTTCAAAGTGCTCACCACATATCTAGATAAGTCTCTTGGGGGGTCTAATTTCTAAAATGGGGTCACTTGTGGGGGTTTCTACTGTTTAGGCACATCAGGGGCTCTGCAAACGCAACGTGACGCCCGCAGAGCATTCCATCAAAGTCTGCATTTCAAAACGTCACTACTTCAATTCCAAGCCCCGGCATGTGCCCAAACAGTAGTTTACCCCCACATATGGGGTATCACCGTACTCAGGAGAAACTGGACAACAAATATTGGGGTCAAATTTCTCCTGTTACCCTTGGGAAAATTAAAAAATTCTGGGCTAAATAATTATTTTTGAGGAAAGAAAACGTATTTATTATTTTCACGGCTCTGCATTATAAACTTCTATGAAGCGCTTGGGGGTTCAAAGTGCTCACCACACATCTAGATAAGTTCCTTTCGGGGTCTAGTTTCCAAAATGCGGTCACTTGTGGGGGGTTTCTACTGTTAAGCCACATCAGGGGCTCTGCAAAAGCAACGTGACGCCCACAGAGCATTCCATCAAAGTCTGCATTTCAAAACGTCACTACTTCACTTCCGAGCCTCGGCATGTGCCCAAACAGTGGTTTACCCCCACATATGGGGTATCAGCGTACTCAGGAGAAACTGGACAACAACTTTTAGGGTCCAGTTTCTTCTGTAACCCTTGGGAAAATAAAAAATTCTGGGCTAAATAATTATTTTTGAGGAAAGAAAACTTATTTATTATTTTCACGGCTCTGCATTATAAACTTCTATTAAGCACTTGGGGGTTCAAAGTGCTCACCACACATCTAGATAAGTTCCTTTGGGGGTCTAGTTTCCAAAATGGGGTCACTTGTGGGGGGTTTCTACTGTTAAGCCACATCAGGGGCTCTGCAAACGCAACGTGACGCCCACAGAGCATTCCATCAAAGTCTGCATTTCAAAAGTCACTACTTCACTTCCGAGCCTCGGCATGTGGTTTACCCCCACATATGGGGTATCATCGTACTCAGGAGAAACTGGACAACAACTTTTGGGGTCAAATTTCTCCTGTTACCCTTGGGAAAATAAAAAATTGCAGGCTAAAAGATCATTTTTGAGAAAATAATTTTTTTTTTTTTTCATGGCTCTGCGTTATAAACTTCTGTGGGATTCAAAGCACTTGGGGGTTCAAAGTCCTCACCACACATCTAGATAAGTTCCTTGGGGCGTCTAGTTTCCAAAATGGGGTCACTTGTGGGGGAGCTCCAATTTTTAGGCACACGGGGGCTCTCCAAACGTGACATGGTGTCCGCTAAAGAGTGGAGCCAATTTTTGATTCAAAAAGTCAAATGGCGTGCCATTCCTTCCGAGCCCTGCCGTGCGCCCAAACAGTGGTTTACCCCCACATATGAGGTATCAGCGTACTCAGGACAAATTGGACAACAACTTTCATGGTTCAGTTTCTCCTTTTACCATTGGGAAAATAAAAAAATTGTTGCTAAAAGATAATTTTTGTGACTAAAAAGTTAAATGTTCATTTTTTCCTTCCATGTTGCTTCTGCTGCTGTGAAGCACCTGAAGGGTTAATAAACTTCTTGAATGTGGTTTTGAGTATCTTGAGGGGTGCAGTTTTTAGAATGGTGTCACTTTTGGGTATTTTCAGCCATATAGACCCCTCAAACTGACTTCAAATGTGAGGTGGTCCCTAAAAAAATGGTTTTGTAAATTTCGTTGTAAAAATGACAAATCGCTGGTCAAATTTTAACCCTTATAACTTCCTAACAAAAAAAAATTTTGTTTCCAAAATTGTGCTGATGTAAAGTAAACATGTGGGAAATGTTATTTATTAACTATTTTGTGTCACATATCTCTCTGGTTTAACAGAATAAAAATTCAAAATGTGAAAATTGCGAAATTTTCAAAATTTTCGCCAAATTTCCGTTTTTATCACAAGTAAACGCAGAATTTATTGACCTAAATTTACCACTAACATGAAGCCCAATATGTCACGAAAAAACAATCTCAGAACCGCTAGGATCCGTTGAAGCGTTCCTGAGTTATTACCTCATAAAGGGACACTGGTCAGAATTGCAAAAAACGGCAAGGTCTTTAAGGTCAAAATAGGCTGGGTCATGAAGGGGTTAATATTGAAGTATGAGTAAATTGAAAATTACATCCTTTGCTAAATCCTCAGACTTCACCCCAGGGAAACTAATCCAGTTGCCCCATTGCTTACCAAATTTAGCTGTTGCTCCCATTCTAATATACCGTACTTATTTTTCCATCAGTATGGTGTGATTCAAGCATCAGGTTATTTTGTCTATCAACAGGGGATCCTTTTTCCCGGCCAATGCTTTGCTACAGATGTTCTCACTTGGTAGAATATTTTGGTCATAGCCAGTTGAGTTGAAGCCGAACGTACCTCGTCTCCAACAAGGCCCAGAATTCAAGTCTTGGGATCAAGTGGAACTTGGAGACCAAACACTTTCAAGACTAACTTTCCGGCATCTTCCCATGATTCAGCCAGTTGGAGACAGGACCAAGGATATATGTATTAACCCATTACTTCCCAAATTAAAATTTTTACAAGTACGGATTTTTCAGAAAAGGGCGTCCCAGTATTCAATTAAAAATGACAATGACATGATTTCCTATTTTGAAAACATTCATTTTACAAACACAACACAAAAAATTGGACTTAATTATTAAAATTATAAAATCTTAGTTGCTAGAAGCTAAAGATTAGGCGTCCCAAAAAAAGGACATTGGTAGATAATGGGTTAAGTCAACTTCTTCCCTACATCTTGAACACATGTCATCTCTTCTAAGGTTCATTTTACATAGTGCCTTCAGAGTTCCATACACTGTATGCACTAAAAACAACTGAGCCATATTAATCGAGATCCTTCCTGTCAATTCAACAATGTCCTCCTACTCCTCCATAGCAATGTTTCCCATAACTCTCTCCTAATTAGCTTTAACCCAAGCCATGGGGTCTCCCAGAATATTCAGCAACAGAGAATTACATAGTAGTGAAATCAACCCCCTAGTGGTTTAAGCACATACCACAAAGTCTATTACCCCATTATAAGAGGGTAAGGACCAAGATATTTTCCTGAGTTTTACTAGCATGTCTTAATTGTAAGTATTTGAAAAAAACGCTGAGCTGATCAGATTGAACTCTTGTTTCAAATGATCCATCTACATATAATTGGAGCATATATTTAGTCCCCTATTTATCCCTATTTATTATAATTGCCAGACCTGAAATAACAAGCACTTTTCACCTATTGTGTCCCCCCATTTCCTTGTAGATTGTAAGATTGCGAGCAGGGACCTCACCCCTAATGTCACTGTTTAAATTGTCTTAACTTGTACTGAATTTATTGTCTGTACATGTCCCCGCTTAATTGTAAAGTGCTGCGGAATATGTTGGCGCTATATAAATAAAAATTATTATTATTATAATTATGGTCCCGTCTTTTCTAATTCCCAAACCCCTCCAAATGTAGAAGCTCCGTTACACAGGGATTGTCTCAAATTTTATGTATAAGAAATGAAGTAGGGAGTCGTCTCAAGCAACCCTAACATTTATGGGATTCCCATAGAAGTGTTAGCAAACTTTCACTTTCCCTTAGGCTGGGTTCACATTGCGTTATGGCTCTACAATTAATGGACTATGTTACACCGCGGCATAACACGGTGTAACGTAGTCCGTTAACGCCGCCCTCAATGGGCGTGTGCTAGCGATGTGCCGTCATTTGAGTGACGGACCCGAGATGCGGGCTGCAGCGTTTCCGGGTCCGTCACTGCTAGTGCAGATGGAGCTAGCAGAAGCTCCATCTGCGCTAGCGCTGTGCAAAAGTCGGCACTTGCGTTAGCGCAGTCCGTTCAACGGACTGCACTAACACAATGTGAACCTAGCCTTATGTGTTTTAGCACTAATGTCATGGTGTTAAAATTAGGAAGCCAAGAAATAGCCACAGATATGTGACAGGCTCAGCGCAAATCCCCCTGATCTTTAGGTAATTGCAGCTTTTCCAATTTAATTCAAAGACTACCCCTCTTCCTAACAAAGTGCCTGAAAATATTGTGCATTTTCCGAAACCAATATTTAGGAATCCATTTGGGGAATTAAGGAGAGCATATAGGATGCAAGGCATAAGGCATATTTTAATTAGGCTTGTTCTACCTAGTGCTGACAGTGGAAGTTTTCCCAGGCATTATACTCTCCATCTTAGTCACTAAAGCACCGAGCTCCAGGGATATAAAGTCCTGCGTTTTCCTTGTAATGCGAATAACCAGATAGTAGAATTCTTGTACCACTGGAATATCTGAAATATCTTCCTGAGCCAATGTGTCCCTGTTATCCAATGGAGTAAAACAGATTTTTACCAGTTTATAGTCAATCCTGAAAATTATCCGAATTTCTTAATACTATCCATTAAAACAGGAAGTATTAAAGTTTTTAACAAATAAAGAAGGCCGTTAGCATATAATGCAATCCTTTCTTTCCTGTCCCCATATTTAAAGCCTTCTATCTCATGATGCTTTCTAATAATACAAGCTAAAGGTTCAATTGCCAAGGCAAAGAGTAGTGGAGAAAGGGCGGCATTGTCATGCCCCCCTATGTAGTTCCAGAGTATGAAATGAATATCCATTAGCCCTTACCCTAGCAGTCACGGCCTTATATAGCATCCTAATCCTTTAATGAAGTTAGGACCAATGCCCATTTTCTTAAAAACTGCCTATAAATATCCCCACGCCACACTAACAAAGACTTTAGTGGCATCTAGAGAAAGATTAGCCTTATTTCTCGGATTCTCCTGAAACGCTTGTATATTAAGGAATAGTCTACTTAAATTATTGGCTGTAGATTTAGATGGCATAGAGCCTTCCTGGTCCGAGTGCATAACCGAGGTTATACTGTAACTGTGTTAAGTCTCATTGCGAGAACGTTAGCCAGAAACTTAAACATCTTATACATTAAACATGAAACTTAAACATTAAATAAAATTTAATTAGCAAATCACACTCCTTTCATACAGCCAGATACTCACTATGCTAGCAACTGTCTTATTACACTGACAGAAACCTCTCCTAAAATGTTAACATGAAAATAGTAATCTGTGATTATGTGCAGTAAGAAGCTTTTCTCCCTTCCTTCATGTTTCAGAAAATGTACTCCCAGTGGAGATACCAACAGTGCTAAGATAAGAGGATGCTGCTCACATGCCTGCCTATTCTGTCTTTCTGATCTAATACTGGAGGACTGCACAGGAAAGAAGAGGCTGCTCACACTGCTGTCCACCCTGTCTTCCCAATCTCATACTGGAGATACCAGAGATTCTCAGGAAAGAAGAGGCTGCTCACACTGCTGTCAACTCTGTCTTTCTGATTCCATACTGGAGATACCAGAGATTCTCAGGAAAGAAGAGGCTGCTCACACTGCTGTCAACTCTGTCTTTCTGATTCCATACTGGAGATACCAGAGATTCTCAGGAAAGAAGAGGCTGCTCACACTGCTGTCCACTCTGTCTTTCTGATCTCATACTGGAGATACCAAAGATGTGGAGGTAAGAAGAGGCTGCTCACACTGGTATCCACCATGTCTTTCTGATCTAATGCAGAGCTAAGAAAAGCCCACTCAAACTGCTGTCTGCCCTGTCCATCTGATCTAATACTGGAGAAACCAGGGGTTCTGAGGTAAGGAGCACCTTCTCACACTGCTGTTCACCCTGTCTTTCTGATCTAATACAATAGATTGGTATTGTTACAAAGAAGAGGTTGCTCGCACTGCTGTCCACCATGTCTTTCTGATCTAACACTAGAAATACCAGTGGTGCTGAGTTAAGAAGAGCCCACTGACACAGAGATAAAATAATCATAGATTTTTCATATTTTGAATGCACTGCTGAAGGTGATTGTTGTGGGACCACTTTCCATGTTTCACTACTGACTATGCTCCTATCCTATCTGCAATCTCAATGAAAGTTGCAGCATACATCTTCTCCCCATCCTGATTGACTGCTGATAGGGAAAATAGAATGGATGAATTGCATTGATACTTACCCTGTGTGTCTGATCTTATACTGGAGATACCAGGGTGCTCACACAACTGTTGACACCGAACAGTAGCTTTTTAGGAATGTATTAATATTGACATTTAAGTTATTTTTTTTAAAACCAGAAAAAAACACTTTAATAATGTTATTTAATAATAATGTAGAATTTTTAACAATATGTTTTTTTCTTGGGATCCAATATTTCAAATAAACATTTTGTATAATTTTATAACAGGGGAGAAGAAAAAAAACTCACTGAGAAATGGAGCTTGTGCATCTAAAAATCTTAGCAGAATACCCTGAAATATGGGCAAGCTAGATCCAGCACGGGAAGTGGAAGAGAGAGATTCCTTTTCATCCAAAACCTCTGATTCACTGCAGCGCTGTAAAACACCAAAAGATTAAGAACAATCTAATGTTCAGTGAACTGGTAGTAGCTTTTGTAGTAAGTAACATAAATCCATCCTTTCTAGTTAATTAATAAAGGGGCCATAGAAATATGCATGAGAAGCCAACTGGCATGTGACCACAATTTTGCAAATTACATACTTGCAAACACGTGACCACCCACTCTATCAGACGACAGTGTACAGAGTGGGCCATGTATATGGATACACCTAAATAAAATGGGAATGGTTGGTGATATCAATTTCCTGTTTGTGGTACATTAGTATATGGCAGGGGGAAACTTTTCAAGATGGGTGGTGACCATGGTGGCCATTTTGAAGCTGGCCATCTTGGATCCAACTTTTTTCCAATGGGTACAGAGTCATGTGACACATCAAACTTATTGAGAATTTCACAAGAAAAACAATGGTGTGCTTGGTTTTAACGTAACTTTATTCTTTCATTAATTATTTACAAGTTTCTCTTTGTTTACAGCCATTGACATGTTGCAGAGGTTAACACGTGAGGAGCGGATATAAATTGTGTTGATGTCTGGTGAATGCAGTGCCCCGGTCATTGCAGCAGATTTTAATGCAAGACACCCTATGCAAGAAAACTGTCACCATTCACATGCTATTTAGGTGTATCCATATAAATGGCCCACTCAAAAAAGTTTGCCTCATCACTGAACATAATGGTCTGTGCAAACTGAGGGTTCTGTTCCAATTTTTGCTTTGCTCATTCTGCAAATTCAACGCGTCGATGTGGCATAAGTCGAACATCCCTTCGACGGATATTAGCTACTCACAAATGTCACCCTTACAAAATCCAACTGCTGCAGCATCTTAGAGAGGATGACCCAGATCGGCGTGCTGAATTTGCAGAATGGGCAAAACAAAAATTGGAACAGGACCTTCAGTTTACACAGAACATTATGTTCAGTGATGAGGCAAACTTTTTTGGGTGGGCCATTTAGTTGGATGCACCTAAATAACATGGGAATGGTGACAGTTTTCTTGCGTAGGATGTCTTGCATTGAAATCTGCATTGAAATCTGCTGCAATGACCTTGGTACTGTGTTCACCAGACATCAATACAATTTCTATCCGCTCCTCCCGTGTTAACCTCTGTGATATGTCAATGGCTGTAAACAAAGAGAAACTTGTAAATAACTCATGAAAGAATAAAGTTAGGTTACAACCAGGAACACCACTGTTTTTCTTGTGAAATTCTCAATAATTTTGATGTGTCACATGACTCTGTACCCATTGGAAAAAAGTTGGATCCAAGATGGTCAACTTCAAAATGGCCGTCATGGTCACCACCCATCTTTAAAAGGTTTCCCCTTCCCATATACTAATGTGCCACAAACAATAAGTTGATATCACCAACCATTCCCATTTTATTTAGGTGTATCCATATACATGGCCCATCCTGTAGAATCTTGACAGTGTGCATGCTGCATACAGTAAGGATTCAGCACTTTGTAATCACATAGTGACTGCAGAAATTCAATTGATGCCTAGAAAACCCCTTTAGGCCATGTTCACACATACAGTATTTGGTCAGTATTGTACATCAGTATTTGTAAGCCAAAACCAGAAGAAGAACAATCAAAGGGAAAGTATAATAGAATCACTTGCACCATTTCTGCATTTTTCACCCACTCCTGGTTTTGACTTACAAATACTGATATAAAATACTGACCAAATCCTTAACATGTGAACTACTCTCATCAGCATATGTCTGTTCTCGCTGATATCTCGCTGACATATGATGATGAGAGTATTCACCAGCCGGCGCCTGCCCATAGTAATAAATATGTCAGTGAGATAATAAGTGCAGTGCATGTGCATTTTACTGTACATGTATTTAGCTAATAAATAAAAGAAAAAAATGGCGTAGAGTCCCCTTTATTTTTACTAACCAGCTGAGTGAAAGTGGACAGCAGGGTGTTATTATTCTGGGAAGGGTCAATATCCATAAGGGTTCCCAGCCTATTAATATCAGTTCACAGCATAGCCTTTACTGGTTATTAAAATTGGGGAACTACAAAAAAGTGACATGGGATTCCCCCTATATTTAATAACCAGCAAACACTAAACAGACAGCTGCCCATTGATATTAACAGGCTGGGAAGGGGTGATGGATATTGGCCATTTTGAATGGAAAATTAGCTCCAATTGTTAGCGGACACCATGTCGCGTTTGGAGAGCCCCTGTGTGCCTATGCATTGGAGCTCCCCCACAAGTGACCCCATTTTGGAAACTAGACCCCCCAAGGAACTTATCTAGATGCATACTGAGCACTTTAAACCCCCAGGTGCTTCACAGAAGTTTATAACGCAGAGCCATGAAAATAAAAAATAATTTTTCTTTCCTCAAAAATGATTTTTTAGCCTGGAATTTCCTATTTTGCCAACGGTAATAGGAGAAATTGGACCACAAATTTTGTTGTCCAGATTGTTCTGAGTACGCAGATACCCCATATGTGGGGGTAAACCACTGTTTGGACGCACGGCAGGGCTCAGAAGGGAAGGCACGCCATTTGGCTTTTTAAATGGAGAATTAGTTCCAATCATTAGCGGACACCATGTCGCGTTTGGAGGGCCCCTGTGTGCCTAAACATTGGAGATCCCCCACAAATGACCCCATTTTGGAAACTAGACCCCCAAAGGAACTAATCTAGATGTGTGGTGAGCACTTTGAACCCTCAAGTGCTTCACAGAAGTTTATAACGCAGAGCCATTAAAATAAAAAAAAAAAATTATTTTCTCAAAAATGATATTTTAGCCCACAATTTTTTATTTTCCCAAGGGTAACAGGAGAAATTTGACCCCAAAAGTTGTTGTCCAGTTTCTCCTGAGTACGCTGATACCCCATATGTGGGGGTAAACCACTGTTTGGGCACATGCTGGGGCTCGGAAGTGAAGTAGTGATGTTTTGAAATGCAGACTTTGATGGAATGCTCTGCGGGCGTCACGTTGCATTTGCAGAGCCCCTGATGTGGCTGAACAGTAGAAACCCCCCACAAGTGACCCCATTTTGGAAACTAGACCCCGAAAGGAACTTATCTAGATGTGAGGTGAGCACTTTGAACCCCCAAGTGCTTCACAGAAGTTTATAACACAGAGCAGTGAAAACAATAAATACGTTTTCTTTCCTCAAAAATAATTTTTTAGCCCAGAATTTTTTAATTTTCCCAAGGGTAACAGGAGAAATTGGACCCCAAAAGTTGTTGTCCAGTGTCTCCTGAGTATGGTGATACCCCATATGTGGGGGTAAACTACTGTTTGGGCACATGCCGGGGCTCGGAAGTGAAGTAGTGACGTTTTGAAATGCAGACTTTGATGGAATGCTCTGCGGGCGTCACGTTGCGTTTGCAGAGCCCCTGATGTGGCTAAACAGTAGAAACCCCCCACAAGTGACCCCATTTTGGAAACTAGACCCCGAAAGGAACTTATCTAGATATGTGGTGAGCACTTTGAACCCCCAAGTGCTTCACAGACGTTTACAACGCAGAGCCGTGAAAATAAAAAATCATTTTTCTTTCCTCAAAAATGATGTTGTCCTGAGTATGCTGGTACCCCATATGTGGGGGTAAACCACTGTTTGGGCACACGTCGGGGCTCGGAAGTGAGGGAGCACCATTTGACTTTTTGAATACAAGATTGGATGGAATCAATGGTGGCGCCATGTTGCGTTTGGAGACCCCCTGATGTGCCTAAACAATGGAAACCCCTCAATTCTAACTCCAACACACCCCTAACCCTTATCCCAACTGTAGCCGTAACCCTAATCACAACCCTAACCCCAACACACCCCTAACCCCAACACACCCCTAACCCTAACCACAACCCTAATTCCAACCCAACCCTAACCCTAAGGCTATGTGCCCACGTTGCAGATTCATGTGAGATTTTTCAGCACCATTTTTGAAAAATCCGCGGGTAAAATGCACTGTGTTTTACCTGCGGATTTACCGCGGATTGCCAGTGTTGTTTGTGCGGATTTCACCTGCGGATTCCTATTGAGGAACAGGTGTAAAACGCTGCGGAATCCGCACAAAGAATTGACATGCTGCGGAAAATACAACGCAGCGTTTCCGCGTGGTATTTTCCGCACCATGGGCACAGCGGATTTGGTTTTCCATATGTTTACATGGCACTGTAAACCTGATGGAACTCTGCTGCGGATCCGCAGCGGCCAATCCGCTGCGGATCCGCAGCCAAATCCGCACCGTGTGCACATAGCCTAATTCTAAAGGTATGTGCACACGCTGCGGAAAACGCTGCGGATCCGCAGCAGTTTCCCATGAGTTTACAGTTCAATGTAAACCTATGGAAACAAAAATCGCTGTGCACTTCTTTCTGCGGATTCCGCAGCGGTTTTACAACTGCTCCAATAGAAAATCGCAGTTGTAAAACCGCAGTGAAATGCGCAGAAAAACCGCGGTAAATCCACGATAAATCCGCAGCGGTTTAGCACTGCAGATTTATCAAATCCGCTGCGGAAAAATCCGCAGAGGACCAGAATACGTGTGCACATACCGAAACCCTAACCCTAACCCTAACCCTACCCCTACCCCTAACCCTACCCCTACCCCTACCCCTAGTTCTAACTCCAACCTTAGTGTGGAAAAAAAAAATCTTTATTTTATTATTGTCCCTACCTATGGGGGTGACAAAGGGGGGGGGTCATTTACTATTTTTTTTTATTTTGATCACTGTGGGAATTCCTTGTGGGAATAAAAGGACTAGAAATAGGAAAAACCCAATGTGGCTAAACAAAGAAGTAAGACAGGCAATTAACAGTAAAAAGAAAGCATTTGCACTACTAAAGCAGGATGGCACCATTGAAGCTCTAAAAAACTATAGGGAGAAAAATACTTTATCTAAAAAACTAATTAAAGCTGCCAAAAAGGAAACAGAGAAGCACATTGCTAAGGAGAGTAAAACTAATCCCAAACTGTTCTTCAACTATATCAATAGTAAAAGAATAAAAACTGAAAATGTAGGCCCCTTAAAAAATAGTGAGGAAAGAATGGTTGTAGATGACGAGGAAAAAGCTAACATATTAAACACCTTCTTCTCCACGGTATTCACGGTGGAAAATGAAATGCTAGGTGAAATCCCAAGAAACAATGAAAACCCTATATTAAGGGTCACCAATCTAACCCAAGAAGAGGTGCGAAACCGGCTAAATAAGATTAAAATAGATAAATCTCCGGGTCCGGATGGCATACACCCACGAGTACTAAGAGAACTAAGTAATGTAATAGATAAACCATTATTTCTTATTTTTAGTGACTCTATAGCGACAGGGTCTGTTCCGCAGGACTGGCGCATAGCAAATGTGGTGCCAATATTCAAAAAGGGCTCTAAAAGTGAACCTGGAAATTATAGGCCAGTAAGTCTAATCTCTATTGTTGGTAAAATATTTGAAGGGTTTCTGAGGGATGTTATTCTGGATTATCTCAATGAGAATAACTGTTTAACTCCATATCAGCATGGGTTTATGAGAAATCGCTCCTGTCAAACCAATCTAATCAGTTTTTATGAAGAGGTAAGCTATAGACTGGACCACGGTGAGTCATTGGACGTGGTATATCTCGATTTTTCCAAAGCGTTTGATACCGTGCCACACAAGAGGTTGGTACACAAAATGAGAATGCTTGGTCTGGGGGAAAATGTGTGTAAATGGGTTAGTAACTGGCTTAGTGATAGAAAGCAGAGGGTGGTTATAAATGGTATAGTCTCTAACTGGGTCGCTGTGACCAGTGGGGTACCGCAGGGGTCAGTATTGGGACCTGTTCTCTTCAACATATTCATTAATGATCTGGTAGAAGGTTTACACAGCAAAATATCGATATTTGCAGATGATACAAAACTATGTAAAGCAGTTAATACAAGAGAAGATAGTATTCTGCTACAGATGGATCTGGATAAGTTGGAAACTTGGGCTGAAAGGTGGCAGATGAGGTTTAACAATGATAAATGTAAGGTTATACACATGGGAAGAGGGAATCAATATCACCATTACACACTGAACGGGAAACCACTGGGTAAATCTGACAGGGAGAAGGACTTGGGGATCCTAGTTAATGATAAACTTACCTGGAGCAGCCAGTGCCAGGCAGCAGCTGCCAAGGCAAACAGGATCATGGGGTGCATTAAAAGAGGTCTGGATACACATGATGAGAGCATTATACTGCCTCTGTACAAATCCCTAGTTAGACCGCACATGGAGTACTGTGTCCAGTTTTGGGCACCGGTGCTCAGGAAGGATATAATGGAACTAGAGAGAGTACAAAGGAGGGCAACAAAATTAATAAAGGGGATGGGAGAACTACAATACCCAGATAGATTAGCGAAATTAGGATTATTTAGTCTAGAAAAAAGACGACTGAGGGGCGATCTAATAACCATGTATAAGTATATAAGGGGACAATACAAATATCTCGCTGAGGATCTGTTTATACCAAGGAAGGTGACGGGCACAAGGGGGCATTCTTTGCGTCTGGAGGAGAGAAGGTTTTTCCACCAACATAGAAGAGGATTCTTTACTGTTAGGGCAGTGAGAATCTGGAATTGCTTGCCTGAGGAGGTGGTGATGGCGAACTCAGTCGAGGGGTTCAAGAGAGGCCTGGATGTCTTCCTGGAGCAGAACAATATTGTATCATACAATTATTAGGTTCTGTAGAAGGACGTAGATCTGGGGATTTATTATGATGGAATATAGGCTGAACTGGATGGACAAATGTCTTTTTTCGGCCTTACTAACTATGTTACTATGTTACTATGTATGTTACTGTGAGGTTTTATCACAGTGATCAAAATTTGCTCTGGAACGAATCTGCCGGCCGGCAGATTCGGCGGGTGCACTGCGCATGCGCCCGCCATTTTGGAAGATGGCGGCGCCCAGGAAAGAAGACGGATGGACCCCGGGAGGCTAGGTAAGTATAAGGGGGGGAGATCAGGGCACGGGGGGGCGTCGGAGCACGGGTGGGTGGATCGGAGCATGGGGGGGGATCGTAACACGGGGAGGTGGATCAGAGAACGGGGGGTGGATCGCAGTGCGGGGGGGTGGATTGGAGTGCAGGGGGGTGGGATTGGAGCACGGGGGTGGGATTGGAGCACGGGGGGAGGGATTGGAGCATGGGTGGAGCGGACACGAGGACGGGGGAGAGGAGCACAGGACGGAGGGGAGCGGACCACAGATCGGAGGGCTGGGAGGGCGATCGGTGGGGTGGGGTGGGGGCACATTAGTGTTTCCAGCCATGGCCAATGATATTGCAGCATCGGCCATTGCTGGATTGTAATATTTCACCAGTTTTTTAGGTGAAATATTACAAATCGCTCTGATTGGCAGTTTCACTTTAAATAGCAAATCAGAGCGATCGTAGCCACGGGGGGGTGAAGCCACCCCCCCTGGGCTAAACTACCACTCCCCCTGTCCCTGCAGATCGGGTGAAATTGGAGTTAACCCTTTCACCGGATCTGCAGGGACGCGATCTTTCCATGACGCATATGCTGCGTCATGGGTCGGAATGGCACCGACTTTCATGACGCAGCGTATGCGTCAAAGGTCGGGAAGGGGTTAATAAATGGGGGGAAAAGAGAGTCATTGTCCAGGAGTGTTTTGTTCAATTAAAGGACTTTTTTCTGTGTGTGTCCTTATTCATTTTTTAATTATTTTATTAGCAATGGGGGTGTCTGACAGACATTTCTCCATTATTAACCCTTGGGCTTGATGTCAGCAGACATTAAAAAGCTGACATCAACCCCAAAATATTACCTCGCTTGCTAACACATGAGGGCAAGCGGGAAGAGCTGAGCAAAGCACACAAATTGGAGCATCCAATGGTTGCACCATTTCTAGGGTGGTTGCGGGCTGCTATTTTTAGGCTGGGGGAGCAATATCCATGGACCCTTCCCAGCCTGAGATTATCAGCCCTCAGTTTTCTGCTTTAGCTTGGCTGGTTATCAAAAATGAGAGGGCCACATGACAGATCAGATCACACTTAAAGGACTTTGTGTGTGTGTGTGTGTGTGTGTGTGTGTGTGTGTGTATCTTTCTATCTTTTGATAACCGTGTTAGTTATAGGTGTGTCTTATAGATGTCTCTCCATTACGAACCCCTGGTCTTGGTGTCAGCTGACATAAAACAGCTGATGTCAACCCCAAAACTATTCCCCCACTTGACAATGCACCAGGGCAAGTGGGAAGAGCCAGGCAAAGTGCCAGAATTGACGCATCTAGAGGATGTGTCTTTTCTGGGGTGGCCGCGGGCTGCTAATTTTTAGGCTGGGGAGGGCCAATATCCATGGCCTCTTCTCAGCCTGAGAGTATCAGCCCCCAGCTCTCTGCTTTAGCTTGCATGGTTATCAAAAATGGGGCGACCCCACATCATTTTGAGAAATTATTAATTTAAATGGCGTGTGGACCCCTCTATTTTTAATAACTAGCCAAGATAAAGCTGACAACTGTCAGCTTTAGCTGCACTGGTTATCAGGAATAGAGGAGACCCCATGTCTTTTTTTTTATTTTCTTTTTATACGGTCTGACGGCCAATCAAGGCCAGGTCAATATTGTGCCCACATAGGAAAAGCTTGTTGCTTGGCTTAGTAGCCTTTCAACAAGCTTTGCTTGGGCTGCCAAACCTGATCAGTAGCACAGATTTCCTGGAGAAGTCCATGTTCAGGGTCTGTGCCCGGCACTAGGTGTCCAGTATGGACCTCAAACTTTACCATTCGGGTTTGCCCATCTCTAGTTATGAGCAGTAGCTCATTCCATGATTTCTAATATAACACTGAACATGATCATCTATATGTTTTCAGCAATTAATCCAAAAACAAGTCATTTAAAGGGTGTCTCTTATTATATAAAGTGAAGGTATTTTGCAAGGATATACCATTATTTTATTAGTTGAGGTTTGATATTTGGAAAATCCACTATTTCTGTAAACAAAGAAGAGGTTGCTGTGCTAAACCAGCCCACTTGCTGACGCATTCTCAAGCTTCTGAGGTTCCCATGTGTCAGACCCCACTGATCATAGAGAAATAACAAATCCAATTTAGGCTGCGTGTCCACGATCAGGATAGCCGGCGGTATCGTCGGAGCGGCTTAGCCGCTCTGCGGTAAGCCCCGCCCCCTTCTGGAGACGCGATGATGCCGGATGTGTTCACAGCACACATCCGGCATCATCGCTCCCCACCATAGGGCCCTGTGCTATATCTTGCGGCGACGCAGCGTCGCCGCAAGATATACGGACATGCTGCGATCTGAAAAGACGCGCAGCATGTCCGGAGTCGCAGGGCCGCCGCGTGCGTGTTACCACTCATAGTGGAGACGGGATTTCATTAAATCCCCTCCACTATGCTGTAACATCTGGACGCTGCGTGTCTGACGCTGCGGCTCTATGCAGCGTCAGACACGCAGCGTTTCCTGATCGTGGAAACAGACCCTAATACACCATTACTTTATAACATGGGAATGTTCAGATACTGAAAACTCCCCATGAAACATAGCATTAGAAAAAGAAGTTACAGTGCTCACACAGTAGATTAAAGAGTGTTTATTTTAGACTGAGCTTCGATGAGTTCCCAAAGTCACTCGGAAAGGACCTTTCTATGGCTTCCTGTATCACAAAGCATCATTTATACAAAGATGTTTGGGAATAAAGTGACAAATAGTTTTCTTTACTGCATAAAACAGTAAAAACAAACTCCTACTAGGAGCTTAAATGCAGGAATAATATTACACTCATATCTAATGAGTTTAGGAAGTGCAAAGAGAAAATGAATGAGTAATTTGTCTTTATTTTTAATTTTATTAAATATTTAGTTTTTAAAAATTATAAAGTCAAGGGATGATGATAAAATATAATTTTGTGTTTATATGAATTGGTGCTAATACAATCTTAAATTTCTGGGTATTGTAAATTCATCACATGGCCATGGCAATAAAGTGTGTATTGATGGTTTATCTGTAGCGGAAACAATGGGTTGCTTCACTCCACAGGAAGTACAGGTCAGTAGCACAGTCCCAGAGAGAGATGGCTCCTTTATTCAGCCAGGTGAAGGACAGAATGAGGTCAGATACTCAGCAATCGCATATTTCGTAATGGCACGATTTCGTAATGTTAAGACATGGCTGGAATGACACTGTAATACAGATTACATTGATACCTTTGGTGAAGAAATCAGGCAGAGAGGCCAGGTAATTGAAAACAGGGGGAGAAGACCCCATGTAGAGTCCATCCCCTGTGCAAGGACTTCTAATTAGCAGAAAATCTCAAATGGTGATTTAAGAACAATAAAGAAGATTTCTTCATCTAACGGTACCGTCAAACTCAGCAACTTTCCAACGATCACGACCAGCGATACGACCTGGCCGTGATTGTTGGAAAGTCATTGTGTGGTCGCTAGAGAGCTGTCACACAGACAGCTCTCCAGCGACCAACGATGCCGAAGTCCCCGGGTAACCAGCGTAAACATCGGGTTACTAAGCGCAGGGCCGCGCTTAGTAACCCGATGTTTACCCTGGTTACCATTGTAAATGTAAAAAAAAAAAAACACTACATACTTACATTCCGGTGTCTGTCTCGTCCCTCGCCGTCACCTTCCCGCACTGACTGTGAGCGCCGGCCGTAATGCAGAGCAGAGCGGTGACGTCACTGCTGTGCTTTACGGCCGGCGCTCACATTCAGTGCGGGAAGCTGACGGCGAGGGACGTGACAGACACCGGAATGTAAGTATGTAGTGTTTTTTTTTTTTACATTTACAATGGTAACCAGGGTGAATATCGGGTTACTAAGCGCGGCCCTGCGCTTAGTAACCCGATATTTACCCTGGTTACCAGTGAACACGTCACTGGATCGGCGTCACACACGCCGATCCAGCGATGTCAGCGGGTGATCCAGCGACGAAATAAAGTTATGGCCTTCTAGCTCCGACCAGCGATGTCAAAGCAGGATCCTGATCGCTGCTGCGTGTCAAACACAACGATATCGCTATCCAGGACGCTGCAACGTCACGGATCGCTATTGTTATCGTTGTAATGTTGTTCAGTGTGAAGGTACCTTAAGGTACCAATGTAATCAGTATCACAGTGCCATTACAGCCTTGTCTTTACTTTACATTACTTAATCGCGCAGACAGGTTCTCTTTAAATGATCAGCCAATATTGTTTTCATGACACATGATAATAGAATTAAGCTTTGAAAACCTACATTGAAAAGCCATCCGTGGACCATGAAGTTTGGATGACTAGATCCAGAGGTCGGTCCCCGGTAGCTAAACCACACCTCACTCCCTTAATCGGACAGCTCTTTCCTTAAGGTACCTTCACACATAACGATATTGTTAACGATATCGTTGCTATTTGTGACGTAGCAACGATATCGTTAATGAAATCGTTCTGTGTGACAGCGACCAACGATCAGGCCCCTGCTGGGAGATCGTTGGTCGCTGAACAAAGTCCAGAACTTTATTTCGTCGCTGGACTCCCTGGAGACATCGCTGGATCGGCGTGTGTGACACCGATCCAGCGATGTCTTCACTGGTAACCAGGGTAAACATCGGGTAACTAAGCGCAGGGCCGCGCTTAGTAACCCGATGTTTACCCTGGTTACCATGCTAAAAGTAAAAAAAAACAAACACTAGATACTTACCTACCGCTGTCTGTCCTCCAGCGCTGTGCTCTGCACTCCTCCTGTACTGTCTGTGAGCCGGAAAGCAGAGCGGTGACGTCACCGCTCTGCTTTCCGGCTCACAGACAATACAGGAGGAGAGCAGAGAAGCAGAGCGCAGCGCTGGAGGACAGACAGCGGTAGGTAAGTATCTAGTGTTTGTTTTTTTTTACTTTTAGCATGGTATCCAGGGTAAACATCGGGTTACTAAGCGCGGCCCTGCGCTTAGTTACCCGATGTTTACCCTGGTTACCGGCATCGTTGGTCGCTGGAGAGCTGTCTGTGTGACAGCTCTCCAGCGACCAAACAGCGACGCTGCAGCGATCCGGCTCGTTGTCGGTATCGCTGCAGCGTCGCTTAATGTGAAGGGGCCTTTAGTCAAACACAAAGGGTGAGACATGTCAGTGAAAGAGATTAGGGTAGGGAGAAGCCAGAGTGGACATGTCTTTTGGATGCAGCTTCTCTGAAACGCTGCAGATTTTCAGAGTAAGACATAGTAGCCATAATAGTGTAACCACCAGTGTCTGACTATGGCTCAAGAAACATGAATGTCCAGTCAGGCTGTCTATACATGACAAAATATCTATTTGTAAATAATAGGGATGAGTGAGCACTAAAATGCTCGGATGCTCGTTACTCGAACCGAGTAATTCCTAATGCTCAGATGTTCATTTTGAGTAATGAGTATAATGGGAAATCTGAGCATTTTTCCAGTTGACCCTACAAGGAGGCAGTAAAAATTTTGAAACTTGATGGAAAAAGCGCTGAATGGAAGGAGAACAGCATGGGGAAGACACCTGGAGGCATCTCTGATTCCCAGATTGATGCTGAGAACAATGGTGTCAAGCGGACAAGAAATTGGAGTTTACAGTTACAAAAATGTTAAGAAACATTCTTTCCTGTATAATTTCTTATATAGAAGACAACATTTCCTTAAAAAGGAATAATTTTAGTAAACCAAAACTAATTTTTTAAACTACAAACTGTAGTGCCCCATTTAAATATTGTGAACAAAGTATAGTTGTGGTACTTCTACACTCATAAAAGCTCTGCACACAGTGCAAAGCCTGGCAACAATTACAAAAGCAGGGTCATCCATAGATCCTTGAAGGCACCAGCGGGCAATCCTAATTCAAATATTTTGAAAGTGTGGTTAATGTACAGTTATGTCCATATATATTTGGACAGAGACAACATTTTTCTAATTTTGGTTATAGACATTACCACAATGAATTTTAAACAAAACAATTCTGGTGCAGTTGAAGTTCAGACTTTCAGCTTTAATTTGAGGGTATCCACATTAAAATTGGATGAAGGGTTTAGGAGTTTCAGCTCCTTAACATGTGCCACCCTGTTTTAAAAGGGACCAAAAGTAATTGGACAGATTCAATAATTAAAAAAAATATATTCATTTTTAGTACTTGGTTGAATACCCTTTGTTGGCAATGACTGCCTGAAGTCTTGAACTCATGGACATCACCAGACGCTGTGTTTCCTCCTTTTTAATGCTCTGCCAGGCCTTCACTGCGGTGGTTTTCAGTTGCTGTTTGTTTGTGGGCCTCTCTGTCTGAACTTTAGTCTTTAACAAGTGAAATGCATGCTCAATTGGGTTGAGATCAGATGACTGACTTGGCCATTCAAAAATATTCCACTTCTTTGCTTTAATAAACTCCTGGATTGCTTTGGCTTTATGTTTTGGGTCATTGTCCATCTGTAATATGAAACGACGACCAATCAGTTTGGCTGCATTTGGCTGGATCTGAGCACACAGTATGGCTCTGAATACCTCTGAATACCTCAAAATTCATTCGACTGCTTCTGTCCTGTGTCACATCATCAATAAACACCAGTGACCCAGTGCCACAGGCAGCTATGCATGCCCAAGCCATCACACAGCCTCCGCCGTGTTTTACAGATGATGTAGTATGCTTTTGATCGTGAGCTGTACCATGCCTTAGCCATGCTTTTCTCTTTCCATCATTCTGGTAGAGGTTGATCTTGGCTTCATCTGTCCAAAGAATGTTCTTCCAGAACTGTGCTGGCTTTTTAAGATGCTTTTTAGCAAAGTCCAGTCTGGCGTTTTTATACTTGATGCTTTACAGTGGCTTGCACCGTACAGTGAACTCTCTGTATTTACTTTCATGCAGTCTTCTCTTTATGGTAGATTTGGATATTGATATGCCGACCTCCTGGAGAGTGTTGTTCACTTGGTTGGCTGTTGTGAAGGGGTTTATCTTCACCATGGAGATAATTCTGCGATCATCCACCACTGTTGTCTTCCGTGGGCGCCCAGGTCTTTTTGCATTGATGAGCTCACCAGTGCTTGCTTTCCTTCTCAGGATGTCCCAAACTGTAGATTTTGCCACTCCTAATGTTGTAGCAATTTCTCGGAAGGGTTTTTTCTGTTTTCGCAGCGTAAGGATGGCTTGTTTCACCTGCATGGAGAGTTCCTTTGACCGCATGTTTACTTCACAGCAAAACCTTCGAAATGCAAGCACCACACCTCAAATCAACTCCAGGCCTTTTATCTGCTTAATTGAGAATGACATAGTGAAGGGATTGCCCACACCTGTCCATGAAATAGCCTTGGAGTGAATTGTCCAATTACTTTTGGTCCCTATAAAAAACAGGGTGGCACATGTTAAGGAGCTGAAACTCCTAAACCCTTCATCCAATTTTAATGTGGATACCCTCAAATGAAAGCTGAAAGTCTGATCTTCAACTGCATCTGAATTGTTTTGTTTAAAATTCATTGTGGTAATGTCTATAACAAAAATTAGAAAAATGTTGTCTCTGTCCAAATATATATGGACCTAACTGTATTCCTACACTCATAAAGGTTTTGCACTTGATTGCAAAGCCCTAAACCCTGCCTAGAGGCTGTATTCTGCCACTCTCCCTGCTCCTGCAACTGTCCGTAGGCTAAATGCATAATGTATCTGATACAAACAGCAAAGCACAAGATTAGCCCTTAGAATGACTGCTAGTACGATGATTCAGTATCAGCACCAATATCAACACAAGAGGACTCTTATTGATTAAACTCTGCACACACAGACTGGATAACTGCTCTCTACCTCCAATCAGAACAGTACCTGAGCTGTGCAATGGTGTCAGTGAGCCACGCACGGTGGCGCCAGTCCTTTTATAACATTTGATGAGGTAATGTGGCCAGCCAATCACAGTAACGACACTATCAAGATGGCTATCTCAGTGACTGTGAGGCAATAAATGCATGCTTATTGGCTGTGTAATAGATGCCAAACATATGGGGTGGGGATTAAAGCTTCAAATCCGAGCATCAGCCAATGCTCGTTGAGTGCCGAGCACATCCGAGCACCCAGATACTTAAGTGATAGCCGAGTATCACCGAGCACACTTGCTCATCCCTAGTAAATAATTTAGTTTACTGCATTAGGTTCATAAACTTAACCAAGTAATGAAACATATGTAATATGCTGTCTTTAGTGTTGGCTGGAGGCAGGGTTACAGAGTGACTAGGAATTCTTGGACAGTCCATAAAAAGAGGACACTTTTTTGCCCTGTCCATAACAAAATTGAGTTTTCCTTTATTTTCGAGGCTGCAGAAACTCCTGCAGATCACTTTGACTGTAATTATCATTTTATAGCTTACAGTGAAGGCAGCTGATGTCTCATATCGGAATTCTGGACTGTAGACATGTATCACTTAAAATCATAATGATTTATCATGGTGTTCCAATTTAGCCATTAATTATATTGTCTGTCCGTGATTTTTTGATAAGCTCTCCAGAAAAATGAATAGTCAAGTTGGCAACCCTGTTTGCAGGAGGACAGGTTTTCTGCTTATTTTCTTGTTTGTTTGTTTTTTAATAATTATAATTTGCAGAGGAAATACAGTACGTTTACATAAAGCAATGATACATTACTTATGAAGACACATGGTGTATAGTGGGCAAACTTTCGTTTTCACTAAAAAAAAAAATCAGGATTAGCATCACACATTTTCATTAAATTTTAAAGGGAATCTGTCAGCAGGTTTATTCCACCTCATCTAAGAGCAGCATAATGTAAGCAAATAGAACCTGAATCCAAAGGTGTGTCACTTAGTTTACTGTGTGCAGCTGTTCTGAAACAATCAGAGTTTTTAGATTTAGCAATGCATCAGAGCTGAGAAAGCTAGCCCCGCCCACACCAGACTCTGTATGTACATAATCAATTGACAGTGAGCTGCTTATCATAGGAGGGAGTGGAGTTAGACGAGTTCCTGCGCGTCAGCTAGTCACAGCAATGATAGTCACCAGGTGATGAAACCTTCAGTAATAAGTAGAAAACAGCCCACAGCCTGACATGTGACACATCGATGAATTCAGTGCTTCAATCCATACCTAATGCTGTCCTCAGATTACATAGCAAAAACCTACTGAAAGACTCCCTTCAAGTCTATCTGCACACAGGGTCTTTTTGAATCAGAAACTGAGCAGAATCTCCAAGTTTTTGAGGACCATTTGGAGAATTTCCGATCAATTTCTGATCGGTCTATGCTCTAAAATCTCCTTTAAAAAAACCTCTGTGCGCACATGCCCTAAATCATATTATAATTCATACAGTGGAAGGTTCTCATTGCATTGTGTGTTTACACATGTGCTCGCTTTACATGACTCTTGCTTTATATTAAGGGTGCGTGTCCATGGTCCATAATGATGGCGCTTTGGATGGAGCTGAAAACCTGCTCCGCCCAAAGCGCCACCCCCTTCTGAACACGTGGTGATTCCGGATGTGTTCATTGCACACATCCGGAATCTCCGCACCTCATACATAGGGCCCTGTGATTTACCTTGTGGCGACGGAGCGTCGCCGCAAGGTAAACAGACATGCTGCGTTCTAAAAAGAGGCTCCTCATGTCCGCAAACGCAGGGCCGCCGGATGCGTGTTCGCACACATAGTGGAGACGGGATTTCATAAAATCCCCTCCACTATGCTGTAACATCTGGACGCTGCGGGTTGAACGCTGCGGCTCCCCGCAGTGTTCAATCCGCAGCTAATACGGATGTAATCCAGCCCGTGGACACACACCCTAAGTAGAAACATGGTGAGCCCAGCTAGCAAGGCAAACCACTCACCTCAGCCACTATTTCCAGCTGCCTCTTTTCAAGAAGTTTAGCCACCACCATGGCTCTGTGTTTTCCAGACCGCTTGCAGCTAACAGCCCACTCACAAAGTAAAGTGACCACTACTTCATCTCCAGGAGGCACCTTTCAAAGACAAATAATATAATATAGTATAAATCTACAGCTCCTACATGTTCCACAGCAAATTTCACTCATTAAACCAATTAACAGACAAATAATGAAAGAAGATAAAAGAATAGGGAAAATTCAAAAAGGATACTGCCCATAAGACCTTACAGTCTAAACAGTATGAGTGGAGTAATACAGGTACAAGGTTTTACCATTGTTCAGACATTACCTGCAGAGTTTAAGATAATTTCCTTGTAAGCCTAGATATATCACGAAGGATTGTACCAGTAAGGCTAGGGTCACACTATACGGTGCTTTACATCTAGCACTACATCAGGGTTTCCTCTGGAATCCCCCCAAAATAATATTTAGATGTGAACCCCAACACAACCTCATGTCGGAAAAAGACAAATACTGCAAGGATGGAGGCCATACTGTGTCCACCATGACTACTGGCTCTATTGATCTGATTGACTCTGTGGCAGCTCTGTCGAAGTTCCCATTGGAATACAGGTTTTTCTGAGGATTCTGACAATAGAAAAACAGATAGTGCTCGATGTATTGCACTGTATAAGTGTGAATCCAGCCTAAGGCAGCTAATTTGTTACTTCAGTGCTAACAGTTCCATGGTTTTCCACTCTCTACATACATTGCAGCAGTTATGGTATATTATCTGTCGCTACTCTTATGTGATGAGAACGTTTTTAAGGCTAGCAAAACCCTTCAGAGGAATACATGATAGACAGAAGCAATATACTTCTTTTATTAGATTAAATGAAGATCCATCACCAGATAATACAATACTGATGGCTCACTCTCTTAATCCAGATGAGGCTGTGTGCTTATGTAGAGTGGTGAAGATGGTGTTCCACTCACTAACACCTCAAGTGGTTAAATGTATTTTTTTTTTTCAAATCTGTTTATTAAATTTTGACATTTCCAATACAAACCAAACATTTCCAATTCAAACAAGACAGTGGAAATAACAATAACCTAGAACCCACCCCAACCCAAAAAAACCCTATCTCTGCATGTGTATAGACGAGATGTATTATGGAATTGGTGTGTTGCCTCCTATCCGCTGTAGTAAATACCATTGGGTATTCTCAAACTGCGTTCTTAGCCTCTCTCTAGTCTCCAGAGGAAGAGACGGAATGAATGTAGCCCACGTGGATAAAAATCTACCCACCAACTTCTCCCTGTTAGTCAATGCGTCCATCCACTCCATTCTAAATATGAATTGGATTTTGGTGCAGATAAAAGAAAGCGATGGGACTGTTGGACTCAACCACTGATGTAGTATACTTTTCCTAGTCGCTGAAGCCCATATCGTGAGTGTTGCTTTGGTGTATCTGGGCAGTTTGTGAAATGCCTCGTCTAGAATATTAAAAATAGCCCATTGTGGAGTGAATGTGAAGTTGACTCCACACAATCTCTGCAGTTCATCATGAACATCGCCCCATAACGCTTGAATTTTCGGACAACTGCATAAGTGGTGAAATATGTCGGTGTTGCGAGATTTGCATTTAGAACATGGGTAAATGGTGGAGGGAGACATCTTAGATTGTAAGCAAGGTGTAATGTAGGCTCTGTGTAATATTAAGAGTGTCATGTCAGTGTAGCTGCTATATGGCAGAATTTTCCTTTGTGCCGAGGTAGCGTTAAGGAGGTCCTCCACCCTGAGGCATGGCAAGTCCCTCAACCACCTCGCCACTCCCGTGTTTTTTCCTTCCCAAGACCACTTTTTGCGAATCGTCGAGTAAATGCTACTTATAGAGGCCGGTTAGGATTTGGCATTTCTAATAAACCCATCCAGGTTGATTCTCGCCTCTACCGCCCCCCCCCCCCCCATCAACTGACACTTCTGTGCTAAGCTACGTGCCTGAAGAAATAGGAAAGGTCTATTACTAAATAGTGAGAAGCGCTGTGACGCCGCTTCAAAGGGTAACACCGAGAAGTTGAGATCCAATAGGTCAATTACCTGCCCACAACCCTGGGAGGCCAAAAGTTTGTAAGAGGATGGTGCAGAACCCCTCAAGAATCCAGGGTTACCCAGAAAAGACTGATATGGGGATAAGCCAGTCTTTAATTTACAAATTTTTCTACAGCATCGCCAAGTCAGTAATGTTTGCCATAGTGACGGGTGTTCCTGTATCCCCTTTGGAAGATCCTCCCCATGTAAGTGTAACAGAGCCGACAACGAGATATGTGGGTAGATTTGTTGTTCCAGATTGACATTAGCGAAGTGAGAGACACCCCTTATCCAGTCAATGGCATATCTAAAATTAGCCGCCAAGTTATATCTTCCCAAGTCAGGAAGATTGACCCCGCCCTCCATTCTTGTCGCCTGCAATCTTGCAAAACTTATGCGTGTTCTACCTCCAACTCCCCAAATAAATTTACGAAAGTTTGAATTCAATAAACCAAGATCTGTTCTAGACAAGAGAAGGGGCAACGTTTGAAAAGCATATAGCAGTTTAGGAAATACTATCATTTTAATTACATGACATCTCCCGGAGAATGACAGTGTGAAATGTTTCCACGAATGTAGGAGGTTAATTATGGAGGAGATTAATGGTTTGTAGTTAGCGCTATATAGAATGGATGGGTCCACCGGCAGCCTTATCCCCAGATATTTGATTGATTCCTGGCTCCAATGAAATGGGAACAAGGGATCACCCGACCTCCCAGACCTGAAAACCTCCAAGGCCTCAGATTTACTATAGTTAACCTTAAATCCAGAGCAAATGCCAAATTTCTCTAAGATAATCATAATGGCCGGGATTGCTTGAGCTGGGTTGGCAATGAATAAAAGAACATCATCAGCAAAAGCTGAAATTTTAATGGATGCAGCCCTCACCTTCACCCCTTCAAATGTCGCCTCGTTTTGCAGCATCGTCAGGAATGGATCCAATGCTATATTAAACAAGAGGGGAGACAAAGGGCAGCCCTGATGCGTCCCCCACTGGATCTCAAAGGGCCTAGACAATATGTTATTTACAGACATCGGCTTTCTATAAATTGATTTGACGGCCTCACAGAACCACGGGCCAAATTCTCTAAACGATAGCAGCTCATATAAGTAATCCCACGAAACCCTATCGAACGCTTTATCAGCGTCAAGGCTGACCACGATAGTTTTCATAAGTTTATGCGCTCTACTATAAGATATGGCACCCAGAGCTGTCCTGATGTTGTACGTAATGGATTTTCCATGCACAAAGCCAGTTTGCTGTGGCGAGATTAAATTTGGGATTACTCTTTGTAGTCTGTCGGCCAGAATTTTAGTAAAAATTTTGAAGTCCGAATTAAGTAGTGAGATGGGTCTATATCCTTCAACTTGCATATGATCTTTACTCGGTTTTGGAAGGACAATAACCACCGCCTCATTAAACCAATCAGGGAGATGGCCAAATTTAACTATGTTATTATATAGCTCACACAAGTGAGGGGCCAGGTATGTCCCTAGAATCTTATAGTGCTCGTTGCTGAATCCATCTGGGCCTGGTGCCTTAGATAATTTAAGTTTATTTATGACCTGTAAAATTTCCGAGGGTGTTATGGGGGAATTAATGGCCTCCCTCTCTTCCTCCGTGAGTGCAGGTGCAAGGTGCTCTCTGAGAAACTCCCCACTCCCCCCTCCTCTACCCGGCTCCGATCTGTACAACTCGCCAAAAAATGATCTAAATTCATTCACTATCTCCTCATTGTTTGTTAGAATGTGACCGTTGCGTTGTTGTATTTTATTTATTCTTGTTGCTTTTCTGTATGGCCTTGTAAGGGATGCCAGCACTCTCCCCGGTTTGTTGCCCCATTTAAAATATTTGTGTTTTTGGTAGTCCAAATTGAACATAGCTATCTCATGAGCCAGAGAGTCCGCCTCCTCCTTAGCCTTTAAGAACTTTTCCCTTGTCAGTGGAGTGTTATTTAGCTTAAAATCCTTATAGGCCAAGGGTTACTAATTTTTGTGTTTCCACCATTCTTTTCATTATATCTTTTCTCTTGTGGCTAACATAGGAGATAATTTGACCCCTCAGCACGGCCTTAGAGGCCATCCAAAATAAATGTGTGTCGTCACAATGAACGCTGTTGTCATTTTAATAGACCTCCCATGACATCTGCAAATGTTTTTTAAAGTCATCCGACTGGTAGAGGTATGAAGGGAAGCGCCATCTCCTCTCCTGGTGGACCGGGGATGTTAGTTTAGATTGAAACGTTACTGGGGCATGATCCGATATGTGAATATTTTGGATGTTTGTCTTTGTTATTAGGGGTATTAATAACTCATGTAATAACCAGCAATCAATCCTGGCATGGGAATCATGTACGTGGGAGTAGTGAGAATAGTCCCGCTCCAAAGGGTGTTGCATTCTCCATATATCAATCAAGTCAAGGTGGTCTATCAATGATTGAATTCTATTTCCCTGTACTGGGCGATGAGCATCCTTAGAGCTAGATCTATCCATGGATATGTCTGTTACCTCATTGAAATCACCTCCCATGACCACCCGGGATGTATCCCACCCCACCAAACTCTCCATTAATTTAACCTGAAACTGTACCTCGGGCATGTTAGGGGCGTAGATGTTGACCAGGTTAAAACACATTCTCTCAATCACGATTTTAACCAAAAGGAATCTGCCTTGTGGATCTTCCAGGGTGTCAAGTATCTCATAATTAAGGCCATTATATATTAGAATGGCTACCCCTCGCTGTTTTTTTGTATACGAAGCCTCTGCGCAAAGCATGTATTTCCTACTGAGCAGAGAGGGGTGATTATCCTTAATCCAGTGTGTTTCCTGAAGGAATATGACATGGAAATTTTGTTTTTGTAAAAAATTTAAAACCTTTTTCCTCTTAATTGGAATATTTAACCCATTGACATTCCACGAGCACCATTGTAGGGAGCGAATAGTGGTATCTTTAGAGCTGGCCTGGTCAGCCATTAACCCACACCTTTTCGAACAATCACATGACCCATATGTAGATGTTGTAAGTGGGATCCCCACCCATCCCAGCGAGTGAGCGTGGGACCCCTTAGGACCGAGGTATTATATATGCACATGCAGAGACCCTCCCCCCCACCCATCTCCCTTTCCCAATTAAACTTTATAACTGAAACAGATGTGCTCAGCCACAGAGTGAGCACTATATAGATAGTAAACATGCCACCTAAAGGTAAAAGAGTATCAGCATAAACACGACATCACTGAGTAGTGACAAGTTAAAGCAACTCTACTCGTTCATGTGTTGTCCGAATTCAGATATGCCCTGGAATCCTCCCGAAGAAATTTCAAAGCCTTTTCAAGGTCACTGAAAGACCAATTTTCCCCCCCTATGCCAAATCGCAAAATTGAAGGATATTGCAGGCCGAAGCGAATGTTATTATCCACCAAGAGTTTGCATGCAGGGTTGAAGGCTTTGCGCCTGGCTGCCAGGGCTGCTGAATAATCCTGGAACAGGAGTAGTTTGTGGTTTTTATACAACAGGGATCGTTGTTTTCTGTACGCTGACAAAATGCGGACTTTGTCTTGAAAGTCTAGGACTTTAAAGATGACTGGTCTCGGTCTGTCACCGTCCCCTCCTCTCGGGGGCCCCAGCCTGTGTGCTCTCTCAATGGCCATTGCACCTGATGCTGGCAGTACCCCAAGAGATTTTGGCAGCCATTCTGATGCTATTTTGACCAACTCCGAGGGAGGGACAGACTCTGGGAGACCTATAAGTCTCAGGTTATTACGTTGAGACCTATTTTCAAGGTCATCTACTTTGTCCTTAAGGTCTGAGATGTCCTTTTCTTTGCCATCTAGTTTGTCTTTGAGGGCCTTGGCAAAGTCCTCCAGGTCTGAGATTCTTTGTTCCGCTTCTGCTATGCGTGCTCCCTGAGTATTAGCTTGTGAGACAATTGTGTCCAAGGAGGTTTGAAAAGCTGCTAAACGGTTGTCTATCTCAGGCATCAACCGATCTATGATAGCAGTTGCAATTGATTGTGGGTTCTCGGTGTTAACGTCAGCGTTTTGAGACGTGGGAGATGTGCCTGCCTGGTTGCGTGTGGAACTTCTGCCAGACTTGGCGTTTTTACCCACAAATTTGTCCATGATGAGAAAAATGCCTGAAGTAGTTAGTAAAGTTGTCAGTGATATCGCTATGCGCGTTAGTTACATCTGAGAATAGATTGGGAAGTCTTGTAAATTGTCACAGCTTTGCTGCCAACTTCCACGTTGTGCAGGCTTTTTCCTCAATCTCTCACAATTATTGTGCCAGAGGGATTTATAGAGCTCCTCTCAAAGATATTACAAATAAACTTCAGCCAGTATATGGCTGTGATTAGAGTATGTGCTGTTCTGAATTGTTTGGCTGTACAGTTTACCCAGCAGAGAATTAATGGTGTTGGCGCAACTTTCTGCAAAATGGCGATGGCTCTCTGTCTCCTCTCTCACCTTCCCCGTCTAATGTCACTATTATCACCTCTGTCCTTCTCAGACCCCGCTCACCTTCCTCCAGAAGCAATTGCCAACCCACTCTGTCTCCTGCAGTAGGTCTTCAGTGTGGTGCAGCCTGTAGCCTGTGGTAAGAGGACTTAGCACGTTCTCTGGCAGGACGGTGCCGGACTGATTCCTGCTCCCACACCTTCTTATCCAGCCGCTTCTAAATTTACCTGTGCCGGAGGTGCTGCCGCTTCCCCCGTCACCGCTCACCTTATTTCAGCGGCAGCAGCAGTGACTTGGCTCTCTCTCCCTCTCCCGGCCTCCGGTGTGATGAGGCTTGGCGCGCTTTTCGGCAATATGGCGCCGGTTCACCTGCTCTTCCCGCGCTGTCTCTCTTCTTCACCGCCGCCGCTATCGCTCGCGGGCAGGGACACCGCAGGACTCCACCGATGCCTCTCACCCTCCTCTTGGAGCTATCCGGTGAGTCCGCTCAAGTTTCTGATGGGGCGCGCTGCTCGCCCTTCCCCCACCGGCTCCTTCTCGGTCTCAGTCCTCCGGCTGTTGATTATGAGCAGCGTTGCTTGCGGCACAGACTGCGCCCTGTGATTCCGAGGGAAGTCCGGAGAGCTGGGTCAGTGTTTGTTGACCCTTGTCCGGCCCTTATCCTGGCCTTTGTGTGATATAATATGACGCTAATGTGCTTTATATGCGTCCATGGTCCAGGAGCTCTTGTTAAAAAGCGGCCATCATCAGGCTCCGCCTCCCGGAACGGTTAAATGTATTTTATAGTTATGTATGTTGTATGACAGCAAAACCCCCTGGGACTGAAGTATAGCCTAGACAGGGTTAACTGTAACGGCAGGCCCAGATGGGGAGGGGGAACTGAGAGTTAGTTTCAAGTTCAGGAAGTGTTAGTTCTGTTAGAGGCAGTGTGGTGAAGTGCTTGGAGTGGTCATATGCAGTGGGTTGCTAGTACCAACATAAGCCTGTTACATGGGGCAGTGGATTGCCACAGAACCCTTCCAGGCGAGTTCGACTGTTGGGCCTGGGACCTAGAAATGGATGTCAGGGCCTTTGGGTGCACTAAGCCTGCGGTCCTTCAGGGAAAGATGGAATCAGACTCTTAGAGGTGGAAGGCAATGGAATTAGAAAGAGGAATGCTCTACCCAGACTGAGAACTAAGGTACGTAACAAATCTAAACCAATGGCAGTGCTAATTTGGGGTGTTCTGAAATTTTTTGGGGGGTATTTTCCTTTATATCTTTAGCATAACAACACCATAAATAGAATTGATTGTAATTGTTTTTTATTTTTTGTTTCTTCCAGATTTTTGGCAACCGGAGAGAGTTTATCATCCCTCCACTTCCAATACCGCGGCTTGGAATATCCACCCTGTCCGGAATAGTTGCTGACACCTGCCGGGCTTTGTGGAATGTACTCCGGGATGAGTTTATACCCCTACGACATGTGCATTGGAATTGCGGAAAAATTCTGGAGTGTGTGTGATTTCCCCAACTGTTTGGGAGCGGTGGATGGAAAGCACATCCGCATTATCAAACCAGCCAGAACAGGATCGGAGTACTTCAATTATAAAAAATATTTTTCTGTTGTGCTCATGGCAATAGCCGATGCGGACTGTCGCTTCATCGCCGTGGACATTGGAGCTTTTGGCCATGGAAATGATTCACAGACTTTTAAGAACTCTATTATGGGCCACCATGTGTATGGCAAAAATTTTAATTTTCCACGGCCACGACATCTCCCCAACACTCAAGGTCCACCAATGCCATTTGTTATGGTTGGTGATGAGGCCTTTCAGATGTGTGAAAACTTACTGAAGCCATATTCCAGTCGGGACTTGAACCACACTAAAAGGATTTTTAACTACAGACTGACCAGGGCCCAAAGAACAGTAGAGTGTACCTTTGGTATACTAGTCTCAAAATGGCGCATTCTTGCATCAGCCAATAATCTAAAAATGGAGACAGTCGACGAGGTGGTCAAAGCCTGTGTGGTTCTGCACAATTACATAATGGCTAAGGAGTGGCCCAACATTGAACTGGATGAACCAGTTGCACACCCACTACCCGTTTACCAGCATCATCCGCTGCGGTCAACAACTGAAGTTGGCCACATGCGGGACCAATTTGCTGCCTTTTTTTATTCGGATATTGGACGTGTGTCATGGCAGGACAATGTTGTGTACATGTCATGTTGGGATTTTATCTGTACCAGTCATTTTCTTAAATGTTACTAATATTTCTTATTAATAAACTTTATTTTTTGGTGTCTTGACCATGTCTCCTATGTATTTCCTCTACAAACCAAGGCTGTCCTCACACTAGCAGTATTTGGTCTGTATTTAATATCAGTATTTATAATCCAAAACCAGGAGTAGGCGATAAAGGCTGAGGTGCTAGAAATGTTAATATTATAATTTTCCTCTAATTGTTCCATCCTTGTTTTGGCTTACAAATACTGACCACATACTGCTAGTGTGATGGCAGCCATGTTGTTTTAGTGGTAAGTTTGTTGATGTCATTGCGTCCTGATTCTGTTTTGCAATATCCATTGGACACAGACTGAAGAGACAATGGCTGTCATACAAAACAGATCTATACTCATCAAGTCAGGTGTCAGAAATAATGAATTCATGATGCACATATAGTGGGGCAAAAAAGTATTTAGTCAGTCAGCAATAGTGCAAGTTCCACCACTTAAAAAGATGAGAGGCGTCTGTAATTTACATCTTAGGTAGACCTCAACTATGGGAGACAAACTGAGAAAAAAAAATCCAGAAAATCACATTGTCTGTTTTTTTAACAATTTATTTGCATATTATGGTGGAAAATAAGTATTTGGTCAGAAACAAAATTTCATCTCAATACTTTGTAATATATCCTTTGTTGGCAATGACAGAGGTCAAACGTTTTCTGTAAGTCTTCACAAGGTTGCCACACACTGTTGTTGGTATGTTGGCCCATTCCTCCATGCAGATCTCCTCTAGAGCAGTGATGTTTTTGGCTTTTCGCTTGGCAACACGGACTTTCAACTCCCTCCAAAGGTTTTCTATAGGGTTGAGATCTGGAGACTGGCTAGCCCACTCCAGGACCTTGAAATGCTTCTTATGAAGCCACTCCTTCGTTGCCCTGGCGGTGTGCTTTGGATCATTGTCATGTTGAAAGACCCAGCCACGTTTCATCTTCAATGCCCTTGCTGATGGAAGGAGGTTTGCACTCAAAATCTCACGATACATGGCCCCATTCATTCTTTCATGTACCCGGATCAGTCGTCCTGGCCCCTTTGCAGAGAAACAGCCCCAAAGCATGATGTTTCCACCACCATGCTTTACAGTAGGTATGGTGTTTGATGGATGCAACTCAGTATTCTTTTTCCTCCAAACACGACAAGTTGTGTTTCTACCAAACAGTTCCAGTTTGGTTTCATCAGACCATAGGACATTCTCCCAAAACTCCTCTGGATCATCCAAATGCTCTCTAGCAAACTTCAGACGGGCCCGGACATGTACTGGCTTAAGCAGTGGGACACATCTGGCACTGCAGGATCTGAGTCCATGGTGGCGTAGTGTGTTACTTATGGTAGGCCTTGTTACATTGGTCCCAGCTCTCTGCAGTTCATTCACTAGGTCCCCCCGTGTGGTTCTGGGATTTTTGCTCACCGTTCTTGTGATCATTCTGACCCCACGGGGTGGGATTTTGCGTGGAGCCCCAGATCGAAGGAGATTATCAGTGGTCTTGTATGTCTTCCATTTTCTAATTATTGCTCCCACGGTTGATTTCTTCACTCCAAGCTGGTTGGCTATTGCAGATTCAGTCTTCCCAGCCTGGTGCAGGGCTACAATTTTGTTTCTGGTGTCCTTTGACAGCTCTTTGGTCTTCACCATAGTGGAGTTTGGAGTCAGACTGTTTGAGGGTGTGCACAGGTGTCTTTTTATACTGATAACAAGTTTAAACAGGTGCCATTACTACAGGTAATGAGTGGAGGAAAGAGGAGACTCTTAAAGAAGAAGTTACAGGTCTGTGAGAGCCAGAAATCTTGATTGTTTGTTTCTGACCAAATACTTATTTTCCACCATAATATGCAAATAAAATGTTAAACAAAACAGACAATGTGATTTTCTGGATTTTTTTTCTCAGTTTGTCTCCCATAGTTGAGGTCTACCTATGATGTAAATTACAGACGACTCTCATCTTTTTAAGTGGTGGAACTTGCACTATTGCTGACTGACTAAATACTTTTTTGCCCCACTGTATAACAGCCTCATGAATTCACTATTTCTGAGACATGTCCAGGTGAGCATAAATATGCCGTGTATGACCGCCATCGTCCCTTCACTTTGTGTGAAATAGATTACGTACACAGAAGAGAAAATGGGGGTTACACAAGGCAGTCCTCTACTCACCAGGTCAGGTGTCCTAACTAATAAGTTTTTGGACACCTGACCTGTTGAGTATAGTTCTGCATTGTATTTCCGCCATTTTCTCTTAAGTCTGCAACACTAGTCACAGACTAAGCAGAAGGAAGAGGTTATGGAGATAATACAAGTATTAATTTTTTGGCCCACCTCATATCTCTATACTAAAGACACACAAAGCTGCAGTCTTTTACTTGCTAATTACTGGAGCTATGATGTGGCCAAAAAATAAAGTGTTCGGCGCACGGTGTGTGTTGACAGCGGCGAAATACACATTAAAACCACACATAATTGGGGGCAAAAAACAATATTATTTATTTTGTTATACACAAACTTTTAATTTAACTGCGCCTGCTGTGGGTAGAGTGATAGAAACGGGGGGTGTGAAGCTGTGAGGCCTGGCTAACTGTGGACGACGCAGGGGTGGCAGGAGAAGGGGCAATGAAACTTGTGGGGTCTGGTAGTTCGGGGATAGGGCTTGACACATGAGAGGCCTGATATGCACTGGATGGGTGAGACAAACCTGACATTACAGACACACTAAGAAGTGAGGGGGGAGGAATACTAAGAGTATGCTTTTTTTATTTTTTCTCCCTTTCTGGGATCGCTGGGTTCTGGGAAGCCTCGGTGGGCTCATATGTCATGGCATGGTTGTGGTTGATGACCTGTCAGGGTCCGGCTGCACTGTGCCAGAGTCCATAGTGCTCGTAGAGCTTGCAGCCATGCCAGAGTCCATAGTGCTCATAGAGCGTGCAGCCATGCCAGAGTCCATAGTGCTCTTAGAGCGTGCAGCCATGCCAGAGTCCATAGTGCTCGTAGAGCATGTAGCCATGCCAGAGTCCATAGTACTCATAGAGCGTGCAGCCATGCCAGAGTCCATAGTGCTCGTAGAGCGGAAGGCCATGCCAGAGTCCATAGCGCTTGTAGAGCGGAAGGCCATTCCAGGGTCCTGCTGCATCATGGTGGTGGCGGTACAGAAGGCCATGCCAGGGTCCTGCTGCATCGTGGTGGTGGTGGCGGTATGGAAGGCCATGCCAGGGTCCTGCTGCATCGTGGTGGTGGCAGTACGGAAGGCCATGCCAGGGTCCTGCTGCATCGTGGTGGTGGCGGTACGGAAGGCCATGCCATGGTCCTGCTGCTGCATCTTGGTGTCAGTGGAGGAGGTCCAAGCAGGAGCAGCGGTTGTCATTGTGGTGGCGGTGGGTTGTCCTACAGCACTCGGCATGGTGGTGGTGCTGTAGTAGCGTTCGACAGTGCTAGGAATAGAGGTGGCCGTGCAGTGGTATGCAGCAGAGGTCGGCATTGAGATTAATCGTGACAGTGAAGGCACAGGTGGATATGCCACCACAGTCTGCTGAAAATACGGACTCTGCTGCATAGCCTGCACGTAAGCAGCATTGCAGGCCTGCATGACACTAAGCTGGAGATCAGGAGTAAGGTGTTCCAACATGCCCTGCTGAATTTGGTTAAAAAAATGATGTCCTGGCCTCTGGAGTTCGGCTTTTACTTGGTCAAGGCTTTTGGTGACCTCCTGGATACGTGGATTCATGTGGCTAAGGGAAATATCCATTCGGTCACCCAAAGCCTTGAGTCATTCGTGAAAAACCGAGCTCAAGTGCAAAAACTCGGGCATGAGGGACCTGTCCGATGCCCTCTGCCGCTGCCAGGAGGAGCCCAAAAAAAAGGAGCAGAGGCAGAGGACTGGGAAAGGGGAAGACCTGATGGACCAGCTTCCTGGTCTCCAGTTTGTGTGGCAGGCCCACTTGCTGCAGCACTGCTGGATGGCTGGGATGGGTCCGTGGCTGTCTGATGAAGAACCGCTCCAGAACCTGAGCCAATAGTGCTGCTCCATGTGCTGTGAAAAAAGGAAAAAAAATGAATACCAAAAATTAACCAGACGCCAACTCCTGTGGAATAGAAACATGCAGATTATGGCAATACAACACAACCTAATGCACGGGAGAAATACTTATGTTCTCTGGGCAAGGACCAGTCTTAAAAATGCCAGAATGCGATGGTATTTGTACTTTCGGATCCTTGCTCCTGAACCACTGGGAACACGGCTCTCTTGACGCAGGTCCTTGTTGAAGTGGTCCTTCATCGAACGCCAACTTGTTTTGAAAATTGTAAAGAAAGAGTAAAGTACAGAAAGGAAGAATCAAGAATACTAAAGTGAGGATACAGTAAACAGTCAGCCTTGTATACTTACACGCTGCCGCCTTGACACTCGTCCATGACCCCGCTGCTCCTGCCCAGCCTCTGCCGCAGTAGAAGTGCTCTAAAAATATGAGAAACAAAAATTGTCGTATGTGTAGATGTGACAGTGAATACTTACCAATCTGAGAAGGTGAGTACTCACTTCCCTGACATGTTCTACTTCAGAAGGCCCAGGATGTTGCTCCTCATCAGAAGAAGAAGACATTCTGGTGCATGCAGAAAGAAAGAAATGGAAAAAATTAGGACATGTAGAGACAGAAAATAGAACATAAAGGCATTGGCTAGGATATACTCACATTGTTCTGAGCGTAGATTCCTTCCTGTTTCTGCTCTGATGCGTCTGGAAAGCTTCTCTGTCTGCTGCGTAGTGACCTGCAAATGTCCACTCCCTCCCTTTATCACCTTGTATGTGGGGGGTGGCTAATCAGTGTCTAGACATGTTTTTATCTGGTGCAACGCATGCGTTTCACATAGACAGCAATGCGTTTTTTTGGCGCATTTCTACCGCTAACAACCGCATACGTTTTTAGGCGGCAAATTGACACCTCTAAAATTACTACATGTAGCGTTTACCGCGTCAGACCGCAGACGACGAAACGATGCATGCGTCGTCAAATGCGCAGAACGCAATCAAACGCAGACACTTGCGTTCCTAATGTTAAATATAGGAATACACAACGCATGCGGATTATTGCGGAAGAAACGCTGCGGACACAACCGCAAATGTGAAACTGGCCTAAGATGACTCATAGTGACAGTTGTTCACAGTGATAACCATGGATACCTAAGCTACTGCAATGCCCTGCACATAGGGTAAAAGACATAGCGAATCTGAAGAACTATACTACATTTATAACTGGATGTATTAGCTACTTTTATTATTATTATTATTTAATCTACTACATATAAGGACAGGATCTTGGAGATGGGAATAACCCTTTAACTCCCCAGCTTACATTACTTGCATTACTTGTTGAACATAGGATAATGCCCGCACACAGTCCGGAAACCTCAATTCACACACTTTAGCTCTTAATGAGAACATCTTGGGAAGAACGGTTTTACGTCACATCTTATTGTGCAAATATTTTCTGTATTTTCAAAACTCTAAAATTAGTGAAACATATTGGGTAATCAGTTTATTTTCTGTAAGTTTGGAATCTGTTTATTTCCTCTGCAAATAACGTGACCGAATAGTGGAAATTTCCTGTGTGTGGCATTTCTCTCCTCTGCAACAGAAGAAATTCAGTTGTTGCAATGACTCACACTTTACTGACATGATTGAGTAGAGACAGCGAGGACTGCATCATGTGCAGAACACTTGCGACAGGGCAGTCCCTTTTACACCTAAATCCTACTGTCTGCTGCCTACAAAATGTTTTTTTTGTTATGAAGTGTAGTATAGTTACAGGTAGTAGGATGACACATAGCAAAAAATGCCCGACATTGATTCTTTTTTTTTTTCAAAGCTGCTACTTTTTAAACAATAATGAAAAGTTGAAACCAAATACTGAGTCTGACATTTGGGTTTATTTTTTTTCTTTTAAAGGTGACATATGAAATAAAAAAAGTATTTTATTTTTTCCAGAAACAGTAACACTGTTGTTCACGGGTTGTACCATTTACTTGACAAAATTACAGCTGTTTCTAAAAGAAAAGCAAAATAAAAAAATGTTGCTGCACTGTTGTCCAGAGCTATCACACAGGTTTACAGGATTAGAGAAATATAAATACTGTTGTCTAAAACCATCCTCCCCCCCCCCCCCCCAAAAAAAAAACAAACAAAAAAAAAAAAAACTAGGGCCATATTTGTTCACAGGTTCTGCCTGCTACTGGATCTTAAAGGGAACCTGTCACCTGAATTTGGCGGGACTGGTTTTGGGTCATATGGGCGGAGTTTTCGGGTGTTTGATTCACCCTTTCCTTACCTGCTGGCTGCATGCTGGCCGAAATATTGGATTGAAGTTCATTCTCTGTCCTCTGTAGTACATGCCTGCGCAAAGTAATCTTACCTTGCGCAGGCGTGTACTATGGAAGACAGAGAATGAACTTCAATCCAATATTTCGGCCAGCATGCAGCCAGCAGGTAAGGAAAGGGTGAATCAAACACCCGAAAACTCCGCCCATATGACCCAAAACCAGTCCCGCCAAATTCAGGTCACAGGTTCCCTTTAACCCCTTTCTGACCTTGGACTGGATAGTACGTCCGAGGTCAGATCCCCTGCTTCGATGCGGGCTCCAGCGGTGAGCCCGCATCAAAGCCGGGACATGTCAGCTGTTTTGAACAGCTGACATGTGCCCGTAATAGGCGCGAGCAGAATCGCGATCTGCCCGCGCCTATTAGCTATTTAAATGCCGCTGTCAAACGCAGACAGCGGCATTTAACCACCGCATCCGGCCGGGCGGCCGGAAATGACGTCATCGCCGACCCCGTCACATGATCGGAGGTCGGCGATGCTTCTCCATTGTAACCATAGAGGTCCTTGAGACCTCTATGGTTACTGATCGCCGGTAGCTGTGAGCGCCACCCTGTGGTCGGCGCTCACAGCACACCCGATTTTCTGCTACATAGCAGCGAACAGCAGATCGCTGCTATGTAGCAGAGGCGATCGTGCTGTGCCTTCTTCTAGCCTCCCATGGAGGCTATTGAAGCATGGCAAAAGTTAAAAAAAAAGTTTAAAAAATGTGAAAAAAATAAAAAAATATAAAAGTTTAAATCACCCCCCTTTTGCCCCAATCAACATACATCAATAAAAAAAATATCAAATCTACACATATTTGGTATCGCCGCGGTCAGAATCGCCCGATCAATTAAAAAAAAGCATTAACCTGATCGCTAAACAGCGTAGCGAGAAAAAAATTTGAAACTCCAGAATTATGTTTTTTTGGTCGCCGCGACATTGCATTAAAATGCAATAACGGGCGATCAAAAGAACGTATCTGCACCAAAATGCTATCATTAAAAACGTCATCTCGGCACGCAAAAAATAAGCCCTCAACCTACCCCAGATCATGAAAAATGGAGACGCTACGAGTATCGGAAAATGGCGCAATTTTTTTTTTTTTTTCTAGCAAAGTTTGGATTTTTTTTCACCACTTAGGTAAAAAATAACCTAGTCATGTTAGGTGTCTATGAACTCGTACTGACCTGGAGAATCATAATTTCAGGTCAGTTTTAGCATTTAGTGAACCTAGCAAAAAAGCCAAACAAAAAACAAGTGTGGGATTGCACTTTTTTTGCGATTTCACCGCACTTGGAATTTTTTTCCCGTCTTCTAGTATAAGACATGCTAAAACCAATGGTGTCGTTCAAAGGTACAACTCGTCCCGCAAAAAATAAGCCGTCACATGGCCAAATTGACGGAAAAATAAAAAAGTTATGAGGAGGGGAGTGAAAAACGAACACGGAAAAATGAAAAATTCCAAGGTCATGAAGGGGTTAAAGACGCCCTTCTCCTATCAAAGATTTTATCCTCTTAATATATTGCAATCATTATATTATATAACAGTGTGTACTTTACAATTGCTCGTTTTGCCTTTCTACGCAGCTAATTCTTCTCTTTTCCATTAGGTCTATAACATTATGTGATTAACAACTGAATAGCTGAATCTTAAGCTCTATGTAGGAAAAGGAGGTAAATTTTCCCTGTATGAGTCATAAATCACTGCACCTCTGGGTCAGGAGGAGTTGAAGAGGGGAATGAAAAATGCAGGGAAAACAAACTTACCATTTCTACTTAGAGCAGAGAAAAGAGAAGAATTAGCTGGGTAGAAAGGCAAAATCAGCAATTGTAAGTACACAGTGCTGTATAATATAATGACTGCAATATAGTAAAAGGATAAACACTTTGATAGGAGGAGTGTTTCTTCAAGACTACTCACTTCGGTGACAAAAGATTTCAGGAACAAACCAGCCTTGTTTCACTAACCACTTTAAGGGGTTAAAGTTAATCTGTAAGAAGGTTTTTGCTACTTCATCTGAGAGCAGCATGATGAAGGCAAAGAGAAGCTGAGTCCAATGATGTGCACTTATTTTACTGGGTGCAGTAGTTGTGCCACAGTGTTCTTAGATAGCAGCAGAGCTGACAAAGCTAACCCTGCCCAGACCACAGCTCTCTGTGCACATTTTATAGTGACAGTGACCTGCTTATCACAGGAGTGGGCATGGCCAGATGACTTAGCAAGCGCCACCTAGTCACAGCAGTGATAATGTCCTAGAGATAAAAACTTAAATGTAAGTAAACAACAGCACACAGCCTGATATGTGACACAGCATTTATTTTTTTTACCCCTACCTACATGTTGTCCTCAGATTACATAGCAAAAGCCTGCTGTCAGATTGCCTTTAATCCCATTTTAGTGGCAGCTACAGAAGATTTCAAAACAGAAACAGCCAATGGTAGCTGTGCTACACTGTTTCCATAAAGCGGGAGTCACTAGATCCACACCGCCTATTGCAGATGCTTAGATGTTGTTATTCTGTGATCTGCTGGTGTGAATAGTCTTTCCACCATACAGTTGCAGTGATGGTATACAGTGAGTACGGAAAGTATTCAGACCCCTTTACATTTTTCTTTGTTTCATTGCAGCCTTTTGGTAAATTCTAAAAAGCTCATTTTTTCACACTAATGTACACACTGCACCCCATCTTGACTGAAAAAAAACAGAAATGTAGAAATTTTTGCAAATTTAATAAAAAAGAAAAACTGAAATATCACATGGTCATAAGTAGAGTTGAGCGACCTTGACCTTTTTAGAGTCGAGCCGGGTTTTGCGAAACCCGACTATGTCCAAAGTCGGGTCGAGTGAAATCGGCCGATTATGACGTAAAGTCGGGATCGACCGAAACACGAAACCCAATGCAAGTCAATGGGGCAGCATAGTCGGCAGTGAGTGGGGGCCAGGAAAACACCTAGAGTACACATTTTAATGTCAATACCATCCATTCTTCTTAATGAAGCTTGTCAAGCGTAATTTACCTTATAATAATTGGAAGGCATTTGAAATTGGGGGTCATTTGGCTAAAGTTGTGGGGGGTAGGGCTGGTTCAAGTAATTAGTGGGCCCAGGAAATCTGGACCACGTCACGGCAGTGGAGCAGGGAGAGGTAAGTATTTCAACTTTGCAAGTGCTGTGAACCTGAGCAAGCAGGGGGGGCCCACTCGTTGGCATTGGCACTGGCACAGGGCCCCTCAAAGTACAGCGGTGTGTTTGCACGGCGGGGGCGCCTCCCACCGGCAGCAACACTTTTGCGTACTATGAGAGGCCCTGTGCCAGTGACGTCGCCAACTAGTATTCCTCCCCCCACCTGATGAAGGAACCTGCACTTTCATCTGCACCTTCCTCTTTGTCCCCGTGTAAGGTGGTATGGTATGCGGGAAGAGCAACCTGACTTTCAGCAGGGTCACAATGTTGTTGTGTAGCGTGCACGGGGAATGTTGCGTTATGGGTCAATGTACCAGCAGACTCATCTATCACTGGCTGGGCAATGGGCACGATGAAGTGGAAACACAGATATAGGCCCAAAGAAGAAAGTGGGCTAAATGCAGTTCAAAATTGGTAACACAGGAATAACCAGGGGGCATTGCAGTGGAGGACAACTGGAATGAGAGGCTGACACAGAGAGTAGGGCCAAATCAGTAAGTAGTCGAAATGCAGTTCAAAATTGGCAACCGTAGTAAACAGGCGGCACAGCTTTGTTCAGTGGAGGAGAACAGCAAGGAGTGGCAGACACCGATAGTAGGCCCCAACCCAACTAGTAGGCCAAATGCAGTCTAACATTAACAACTACTTAACGAGAGCCTGAAAATGGAATTTCAGGACAGGAAACCAGGAGAACAGCAAGGAGTGGCAGACACCGATAGTAGGCCCCAAACCAACTAGTACGCCAAATGCAGTTGTTCCATTTAACCACAATTTAATGAGAGCCTGAAGATAGAAGCTCAGGAAAGGCAACCTGGGGAACACCTTGGAGTGTAACACACCATCTCTCTCCACCCCATACCCAATTTGTAGGCCTAATGCAGCCTACTTTCCGACACCTACTAAACGAGAGCATGAAGATCGAAGCTCAGGAAAGGCAACCTGGGGAACACCTTGGAGTGTAACACACCATCTCTCTCCACCCCATACCCATTTTTTAGGCCTAATGCAGTGTACTTTTCTACAACTACTAAACGAGAGTCGGAAGACCGAAGCAATGGCAAGGAAACCTGGGGAACACCTTGGAGTGTAACACACCATCTCTCTCCACCCCATTCCCCATTTTTTAGGCCTAATGCAGCCTACTTTCCGACACCTACTAAACGAGAGCATGAAGATCGAAGCTCAGGAAAGGCAACCTGGGGAACACCTTGGAGTGTAACACACCATCTCTCTCCACCCCATACCCATTTTGTAGGCCTAATGCAGCGTACTTTTCTACAACTACTAAACGAGAGCATGAAGATCGAAGCTCAGGAAAGGCAACCTGGTGAAAACCTTGGAGTGTAACACAACCTGTCTCTACACCCCATACCAAATTTGTAGGCCTAATGCAGCGTAGTTTCCACCAACTACTAAACGAGAGCCGGAAGATCGAAGCTCATGAAAGGCAACCCGGGGAACACCTTAGTGTAACACAACCTCTCTCTACACCACGAAAGGGCTGATTCTTAGGAAGGAAGGCTGTTGTAAATAAGCATTGCGCGTCCGAGGGTGATTATATTCTTATTCGGTATCTACTCACCCTCGGACGCGCCATGCTTCTTGATTTGTAATTAATGTTTATTTGCAATGTGCTTTTGACTTACTCAATTAATTTTTTAATTATTGATTTTATTAAATTAGTAGTTTAACATCTTATTGGAAATAATTTAAAGGAGACGCGACAGGCCAACACTCGGTGGATGCCATATCTGTGTTAACAACTCCAAAAAACTTTCAGTTAACTTCTTGCAGGAGAAAGAAATTGTAGCTGTTGGACCTTTGTAGTACAGTTCCAGATATTTGTTGTGTGTTTGTTTTGATTGTTAAAATGTCTGCATTTGAGATTTCAACACGATCTTATTTTTTATAATCAAATTAATTTTTAAAATATTTTATTAGGTTGGTTCAAGGGGTACACGGCCCGCAGTAGACAGGTCAGAGGAGGCCTAGTGGAAGGAGGGACCGCAGATGCGCCACTGTTTCACCCATACACAATTAGTAGGCCTAATGCAGCGTAGTTTCCACCAACTACTAAACGAGAGCCGGAAGATCGAAGCTCATGAAAGGCAACCCGGGGAACACCTTAGTGTAACACAACCTCTCTCTACACCACGAAAGGGCTGATTCTTAGGAAGGAAGGCTGTTGTAAATAAGCATTGCGCGTCCGAGGGTGATTATATTCTTATTCGGTATCTACTCACCCTCGGACGCGCCATGCTTCTTGATTTGTAATTAATGTTTATTTGCAATGTGCTTTTGACTTACTCAATTAATTTTTTAATTATTGATTTTATTAAATTAGTAGTTTAACATCTTATTGGAAATAATTTAAAGGAGACGCGACAGGACAACACTCGGTGGACGCCATATCTGTGTTAACAACTCCAAAAAACTTTCAGTTAACTTCTTGCAGGAGAAAGAAATTGTAGCTGTTGGACCTTTGTAGTACAGTTCCAGATATTTGTTGTGTGTTTGTTTTGATTGTTAAAATGTCTGCATTTGAGATCTCAACACGATCTTATTTTTTATAATCAAATTAATTTTTAAAATATTTTATTAGGTTGGTTCAAGGGGTACACGGGCCGCAGTAGACAGGTCAGAGGAGGCCTAGTGGAAGGAGGGACCGCAGATGCGCCACTGTTTCACCCATACACAATTAGTAGGCCTAATGCAGCGTAGTTTCCAACAGCTACTAAACGAGAGCCGGAAGATCGAAGCTCAGGAAAGGCAACCTGGGGAACACCTTGGAGTGTAACACAACCTCTCTCTACACCACGGAAGGGCTGATTCATAGGAAGGAAGGCTGTTTTAAATAAGCATTGCGCGTCCGAGGGTGATTATATTCTTATTCGGTATCTACTCACCCTCGGACGCGCCATGCTTCTTGATTTGTAATTAATGTTTATTTGCAATGTGCTTTTGACTTACTCAATTAATTTTTTAATTATTGATTTTATTAAATTAATAGTTTAACATCTTATTGGAAATAATTTAAAGGAGACGCGACAGGACAACACTCGGTGGATGCCATATCTGTGTTAACAACTCCAAAAAACTTTCAGTTAACTTCTTGCAGGAGAAAGAAATTGTAGCTGTTGGACCTTTGTAGTACAGTTCCAGATATTTGTTGTGTGTTTGTTTTGATTGTTAAAATGTCTGCATTTGAGATCTCAACACGATCTTATTTTTTATAATCAAATTAATTTTTAAAATATTTTATTAGGTTGGTTCAAGGGGTACACGGGCCGCAGTAGACAGGTCAGTGGAGGCCTAGTGGAAGGAGGGACCGCAGATGCGCCACTGTTTCACCCATACACAATTAGTAGGCCTAATGCAGCGTAGTTTCCAACAGCTACTAAATGAGAGCCGGAAGATCGAAGCTCAGGAAAGGCAACCTGGGGAACACCTTGGAGTGTAACACAACCTCTCTCTACACCACGAAAGGGCTGATTCTTAGGAAGGAAGGCTGTTTTAAATAAGCATTGCGCGTCCGAGGGTGATTATATTCTTATTCGGTATCTACTCACCCTCGGACGCGCCATGCTTCTTGATTTGTAATTAATGTTTATTTGCAATGTGCTTTTGACTTACTCAATTAATTTTTTAATTATTGATTTTATTAAATTAATAGTTTAACATCTTATTGGAAATAATTTAAAGGAGACGCGACAGGACAACACTCGGTGGATGCCATATCTGTGTTAACAACTCCAAAAAACTTTCAGTTAACTTCTTGCAGGAGAAAGAAATTGTAGCTGTTGGACCTTTGTAGTACAGTTCCAGATATTTGATGTGTGTTTGTTTTGATTGTTAAAATGTCTGCATTTGAGATCTCAACACGATCTTATTTTTTATAATCAAATTAATTTTTAAAATATTTTATTAGGTTGGTTCAAGGGGTACACGGGCCGCAGTAGACAGGTCAGTGGAGGCCTAGTGGAAGGAGGGACCGCAGATGCGCCACTGTTTCACCCATACACAATTAGTAGGCCTAATGCAGCGTAGTTTCCAACAGCTACTAAACGAGAGCCGGAAGATCGAAGCTCAGGAAAGGCAACCTGGGGAACACCTTGGAGTGTAACACAACCTCTCTCTACACCACGGAAGGGCTGATTCTTAGGAAGGAAGGCTGTTTTAAATAAGCATTGCGCGTCCGAGGGTGATTATATTCTTATTCGGTATCTACTCACCCTCGGACGCGCCATGCTTCTTGATTTGTAATTAATGTTTATTTGCAATGTGCTTTTGACTTACTCAATTAATTTTTTAATTATTGATTTTATTAAATTAATAGTTTAACATCTTATTGGAAATAATTTAAAGGAGACGCGACAGGACAACACTCGGTGGATGCCATATCTGTGTTAACAACTCCAAAAAACTTTCAGTTAACTTCTTGCAGGAGAAAGAAATTGTAGCTGTTGGACCTTTGTAGTACAGTTCCAGATATTTGATGTGTGTTTGTTTTGATTGTTAAAATGTCTGCATTTGAGATCTCAACACGATCTTATTTTTTATAATCAAATTAATTTTTAAAATATTTTATTAGGTTGGTTCAAGGGGTACACGGGCAGCAATAGACAGGTCAGTGGAGGCCTAGTGGAAGGAGTGACGGCAGACAGGCATCAAAGGCCTAACATTGGGCTGGCTGTAGGCAAGTTAAAATTGGTTCCAGGGGAACACGGCCATCAGTGGCCTGGTCAGTGTAGTTGTAGTTGAAAGAACGGGACGCAGACAGGCTTCGAAGGCCTAACATAATAACATAGGGCTGGCTGTAGGCAAGTTAAAATTGGTTCCAGGGGAACACGGCCATCAGTGGCCTGGTCAGTGTAGTTGTAGTTGAAAGAACGGGACGCAGACAGGCTTCGAAGGCCTAACATAACAAACTTGGGCTGGCTGTAGGCACTTTTAAATTTGTTCCAGGGGTACATGGGCAGCAGTGTATGGTCAGTGGAAGTCTAGTGGAAGGAGTGACCGCAGACAGGCTTCCAAGGCCTAACATAACAAACTTGGGCTGGCTGTAGGCACTTTTAAATTGGTTCCAGGGGTACATGGGCAGCAGTGGTCTGGTCAGTGGAAGTCTAGTGGAAGGAGTGACCGCAGACAGGCTTCCAAGGCCTAACATAACAAACTTGGGCTGGCTGTAGGCACTTTTAAATTGGTTCCAGGGGTACATGGGCAGCAGTGGTCTGGTCAGTGGAAGTCTAGTGGAAGGAGTGACCGCAGACAGGCTTCCAAGGCCTAACATAACAAACTTGGGCTGGCTGTAGGCACTTTTAAATTGGTTCCAGGGGTACACGGGCAGCAGTGGTCTGGTCAGTGGAAGTCTAGTGGAAGGAGTGACCGCAGACAGGCTTCCAAGGCCTAACATAACAAACTTGGGCTGGCTGTAGGCACTTTTAAATTGGTTCCAGGGGTACACGGGCAGCAGTGGTCTGGTCAGTGGAAGTCTAGTGGAAGGAGTGACCGCAGACAGGCTTCCAAGGCCTAACATAACAAACTTGGGCTGGCTGTAGGCACTTTTAAATTGGTTCCAGGGGTACACGGGCAGCAGTGGTCTGGTCAGTGGAAGTCTAGTGGAAGGAGTGACCGCAGACAGGCTTCCAAGGCCTAACATAACATACTTGGGCTGGCTGTAGGCACTTTTAAATTGGTTCCAGGGGTACATGGGCAGCAGTGGTCTGGTCAGTGGAAGTCTAGTGGAAGGAGTGACCGCAGACAGGCTTCCAAGGCCTAACATAACAAACTTGGGCTGGCTGTAGGCACTTTTAAATTGGTTCCAGGGGTACACGGGCAGCAGTGGTCTGGTCAGTGGAAGTCTAGTGGAAGGAGTGACCGCAGACAGGCTTCCAAGGCCTAACATAACAAACTTGGGCTGGCTGTAGGCACTTTTAAATTGGTTCCAGGGGTACACGGGCAGCAGTGGTCTGGTCAGTGGAAGTCTAGTGGAAGGAGTGACCGCAGACAGGCTTCCAAGGCCTAACATAACAAAATTGGGCTGACTGTAGGCACTTTTAAATTGGTTCCAGGGTAACACGGCCAGCAGTGGCCTGGTCAGTGTAGTAGTTGTAGAAAGAAGGGACCGCAGACAGGCTTCGAAGGCCTAACATAACAAAAATGTCAAAACAATGGTATTGTCAGTGCCAGGCATTGAAGGATGTCAGCGCCTAGACTACACATTGGTGAAGCTGTGAGAGATAATTTTGCTAGTGGTAGAGCACTGTTTGAGCTGGGGGGGGGGAACTGTCTTGTGGCCGGCGGTACAGGCACAGGGCCCCTCATATTACAACGGTGTGTCTGACGTTGGGTGCGCACCACCACCGCCAGAGACACTTTATTGTACTATGAGGGACCCAGTGGCAGTGCCGTCGACCAAAAGCGGCCACACCCACCTCTTCAGACAAACAGCACTCTCAAGGGTCCAAGCGCAAAGTGTCGATAGCACGGCCCCGTGTGGGGAGTTTGGCCATTTCGTGAGGTGGAAACATGTCGTATGCTGGACAATCAGGTGAAGAAAATTACGAGATTGGAAAAGTCATTCAGAATAGTCCACAGGCAAGACCTTTTCATAGGAAAGCTAGGTGTCAGCCGGGCAGGGTGGGGCAAAAGATTTTGAAATCCAGTTGTGGTTCATTTTAATGAAGGTTAGATCATCTACATTTTGGGTAGCCAGACGAGTCCTTTTTTCTGTTAGTATTGAACCTGCAGCACTGAATACTCTTTCTGATAGGACACTAGCTGCCGGGCAAGCAAGCTCCTGCAATGCATATTCTGCCAATTCTGGCCAGGTGTCTAATTTGGATGCCCAGTAATCAAATGGGAATGACGGTTGAGGGAGAACGTCGATAAGGGATGAAAAATAGTTTGTAACCATACTGGACAAATGTTGTCTCCTGTCACTTTGAATTGATGCTGCAGTACCTGTCCTGTCTGCGGTCATAGAAAAATCACTCCACAACCTGGTCAGAAAACCCCTCTGGCCAACGCCACTTCTGATTTCTGCCCCTCTAACACCTCTGGTCTGCTGGCCCCTGGAGCTCGTGTGAGAACGATCACGGGCGCTGTGTGCAGGGAATGCCAGAAGCAAACGGTCAACAAGAGTTGATTGTTTTGTTGCTAATATTAGTTCCAAGTTCTCATGTGGCATAATATTTTGCAATTTGCCTTTATAGCGAGGATCAAGGAGGCAGGCCAACCAGTAATCGTCATCGTTCATCATTTTTGTAATGCGTGTGTCCCTTTTGAGGATACGCAAGGCATAATCCGCCATGTGGGCCAAAGTTCCCGTTGTCAAATCTGCGGTTGTGCTTGGTTGAGGGGCCGTTGCAGGCAAATCTACGTCACTTGTGTCCCTCAAAAGACCAGAACCCGGCCTTGCCACACCACCAATTTCCCGTGCCCCCGGGAAAGCTTCCTCATTAAAAATATACTCATCCCCATCATCCTCCTCATCCTCCACCTCCTCTTCGCCCGGTACCTCGTCATGTACACTGCCCTGACCAGACAATCGCTGACTGTCATCAAGGCTTTCCTCTTCCTCTGGTGCAGACGCCTGATCCTTTATGTGCGTCAAACTTTGCATCAGCAGACGCATTAGGGGGATGCTCATGCTTATTATGGCGTTGTCTGCACTAACCAGCCGTGTGCATTCCTCAAAACACTGAAGGACTTGACACATGTCTTGAATCTTCGACCACTGCACACCTGACAACTCCATGTCTGCCATCCTACTGCCTGCCCGTGTATGTGTATCCTCCCACAAAAACATTACAGCCCGCCTCTGTTCGCACAGTCTCTGAAGCATGTGCAGTGTTGAGTTCCACCTTGTTGCAACGTCTATGATTAGGCGATGCTGGGGAAGGTTCAAAGAACGCTGATAGGTCTGCATACGGCTGGAGTGTACAGGCGAACGGCGGATATGTGCGCAAAGTCCACGCACTTTGAGGAGCAGGTCGGATAACCCCGGATAACTTTTCAGGAAGCACTGCACCACCAGGTTTAAGGTGTGAGCCAGGCAAGGAATGTGTTTCAGTTGGGAAAGGGAGATGGCAGCCATGAAATTCCTTCCGTTATCACTCACTACCTTGCCTGCCTCAAGATCTACAGTGCCCAGCCACGACTGCGTTTCTTGCTGCAAGAACTCGGACAGAACTTCCGCGGTGTGTCTATTGTCGCCCAAACACTTCATAGCCAATACAGCCTGCTGACGTATGCCAGTAGCTGCCCCATAATGGGAGACCTGGTGTGCAACTGTGGCAGGTGCGGATGGAGTGTTTGTGCGACTGCGGTCTGTGGACGAGCTCTTGCTTCTGCAGGAGGACGAGGAGGAGGAGGAGGAGGAGGGGGTGCGAACGGCTACAGACAACTGTTTACTAGACCGTGGGCTAGGCAGAACTGTCCCAAACTTGCTGTCCCCTGTGGACCCTGAATCCACCACATTTACCCAGTGTGCCGTGATGGACACGTAACGTCCCTGGCCATGCCTACTGGTCCATGCATCTGTTGTCAGGTGCACCTTTGTGCTCACAGATTGCCTGAGTGCATGGACGATGCGCTCTTTAACATGCTGGTGGAGGGCTGGGATGGCTTTTCTGGAAAAAAAGTGTCGACTGGGTAGCTCGTAGCGTGGTACAGCGTAGTCCATCAGGTCTTTGAAAGCTTCGCTTTCAACTAACCGGTAGGGCATCATCTCTAACGAGATTAGTCTAGCTATGTGGGCGTTCAAACCCTGTGTACGCGGATGCGAGGCTAAGTATTTCCTTTTTCTAACCATAGTCTCATGTAGGGTGAGCTGGACTGGAGAGCTGGAGATCGTGGAACTAGCGGGGGTGCCGGTGGACATGGCAGACTGAGAGACGGTGGGAGATGGTATTGTTGCCGCCGGTGCCCTAGATGCAGTGTTTCCTACTACGAAACTGGTGATTCCCTGACCCTGACTGCTTTGGCCTGGCAAAGATACCTGCACAGATACAGCAGGTGGTGCGCTAAATGGTGGTCCTACACTGCCGGAAGGGATGTTGCGTTGATGACTAGCTTCATTGGCCGAGGGTGCAACAACCTTAAGGGACGTTTGGTAGTTAGTCCAAGCTTTCAAATGCATGGTGGTTAAATGTCTATGCATGCAACTAGTATTGAGACTTTTCAGATTCTGACCTCTGCTTAAGGAAGTAGAACATTTTTGACAGATGACTTTGCGCTGATCAATTGGATGTTGTTTAAAAAAATGCCAGACTGCACTCTTTCTAGCATCGGATACCTTTTCAGGCATTGCAGACTGAGCTTTAACCGGATGGCCACGCTGTCCTCCACCAGGTTTTGGCTTTGCCACGCGTTTTGGGCAAGATACGGGCCCGGCAGATGGAACCTGTGGCGATGTTGATGCCTGCTGCGGCCCCTCCTCCTCCTCTGCTTCAGAACTGCTGCCGCCTGCACCCTGTTCCCCCAATGGCTGCCAATCGGGGTCAAGAACTGGGTCATCTAATAACTCTTCTTGTACCTCCTGCGCAACTTCGTCTGTGTCACCGTGTCGTTCGGTGGTATAGCGTTCGTGATGGGGCAACATAGTCTCATCAGGGTCTGATTCTTGATCAGCACCCTGCGAGGGCAATGTTGTGGTCTGAGTCAAAGGACCAGCATAGTAGTCTGGCTGTGGCTGTGCGTCAGTGCACTCCATGTCAGATTCAATTTGTAATGGGCATGGACTGTTAACTGCTTCACTTTCTAAGCCAGGGACGGTATGTGTAAAGAGCTCCATGGAGTAACCCGTTGTGTCGCCTGCTGCATTCTTCTCTGTTGTTGTTTTTGCTGAAGAGGACAAGGAAGTGACTTGTCCCTGACCGTGAACATCCACTAACGACGCGCTGCTTTTACTTTTACCAGTTTCACGAGAGGAGGCAAAAGAGCTAGAGGCTGAGTCAGCAAGATAAGCCAAAACTTGCTCTTGCTGCTCCGGCTTTAAAAGCGGTTTTCCTAATCCCAGAAAAGGGAGCGTTCGAGGCCTTGTGTAGCCGGACGACGAACCTGGCTCCACAGCTCCAGACTTAGGTGCAATATTTTTTTCCCCACGACCACCTGATGCTCCACCACTACCACTACCCTCATTACCAGCTGACAATGAACGCCCCCGGCCACGACCTCTTCCACTAGACTTCCTCATTGTTTTAAAAACGTAACCAAACTAACGTTATTTGTTGCAGTCACACAACTTACACGGTGAGCTATAACTTCAGTATGATTTAGCTACCCCTTTACAGGTTGGTGAGACCACAGCGAAAATCAGGCCCAATGTTACACACTCTTTTTTTGGTGGCTGCAAATTAGAGAGATGCCCCACACGCAGGACTGTCACTGAAGCACAAATGTTAATATTAATGTCACACTATTATTTTTTTTTTATTTTTATTTTTTTCAGGAACACTTTAGAAACCGCAAAAAAAAAAAAAAAATAGATTTTTGCAGGGAGAATTTAGAAAACAAATGTAACAAACTATATGCTTTCTATGGGCCACTGAGTGAGAGATGACGCACACAGGAATCAGGAGTGGCACACAAGCCCAGAGGCCAATATTTTTCTACCAATGATTGATGGAGTTATTTTCTCTGGTAGATTTTTGAACCCAAATCAAGGAAAAAAAATATAGGCTTTCTATGGACCACAATTGGAGAGAGAGAGAGAGAGAGAGAGAGAGAGAGAGATGGCACACCCAGGAGTCAAGACTGGCACACAAGCAGAAAGGCCAATATTAATCTCCCAATTTTTTTGGGGGTTTGTTTTTTTTTTTTTTTTTCAGGGAGACTTTAGAAAAAAAAATAATAAAAAAAATATGATTTTATCAGGAAGAATTTAGAAACCAAATAAAATAAAATGATTTTTTCAGGGAGAATATATAAAACAAATAAAACCAAAAATAGGCGTTCTATGGCCCACTGACTGAGAGATGACGCACCCAGGAGTCAAGACTGGCACACAAGCAGAAAGGCCAATATTAATCTCCCACTGGTTTTTTTTTTTTTTTTCAGGGAGACTTTAGAAAAAAAAATAATAAAAAAAATATGATTTTATCAGGAAGAATTTAGAAACCAAATAAAATAAAATGATTTTTTCAGGGAGAATTTAGAAAACAAATAAAACCAAAAATAGGCGTTCTATGGCCCACTGACTGAGAGAGAGAGAGAGATGGAACGCTTAGTACTGGCACACAAGCCCAAAGGGCAATATTAATCTCCCTTTTTTTTTCAGGGAGAATTTCTAAAACCCAAAAAAAAAAAAAATAGGCTTTCTATGGCCCACTATTTGTGAGAGAGATGGGACGCTCAGGACTGGCACAGATGGCACGCTCAGGACTGGCACAGATGGCACGCTCACAACTGGCACACAAGCCCAGAGGCCAATATTAATCTCCCTTTTTTCAGGGAAAACTTATAAAACCAAAAAAAAAATTAAATAGGCTTTCTATGGCCCACTATTTGTGAGAGAGATGGCACGCCCAGGACTGGCACAGATGGCACGCTCACAACTGGCACACAAGCCCAGAGGCCAATATTAATCTCCCTTTTTTCAGGGAAAATTTATAAAACAAAAAAAAAAATTAAATAGGCTTTCTATGGCCCACTATTTGTGAGAGAGATGGCACGCTCAGGACTGGCACAGATGGCACGCTCACAACTGGCACACAACCCCAGAGGCCAATATTAATCTCCCTTTTTTTCAGGGAGAATTTATAAAACCAAAAAAAAAAATTAAATAGGCTTTCTATGGCCCACTATTTGTGAGAGAGATGGCACGCTCAGGGCTGGCACAGATGGCACGCTCACAACTGGCACACAAGCCCAGAGGCCAATATTAATCTCCCTTTTTTCAGGGAAAATTTATAAAACCAAAAAAAAAATTAAATAGGCTTTCTATGGCCCACTATTTGTGAGAGAGATGGCACGCTCACAACTGGCACACAAGCCCAGAGGCCAATATTAATCTCCCTTTTTTCAGGGAGAATTTATAAAACCCAAAAAAAAAAAAAATAGGCTTTCTATGGCCCACTATTTGTGAGAGAGATGGCACACTCAGGACTGGCACACAAGCCCAAAGGCCAATATTAATCTCCCACTGTATTTTTATCAGGGAGAATTTATACACCCCACAAAAAAAAATACAGAAAAATGAAAAGGCTTTCTATGGCCCACTATGTGAGAGAGATGGCACACACAGGGATGGCACTCTAGCAGAAATGCCAAATTGCCAATCTTAATCTCCCACCAAAAAAAAAAAAAAAAAAAAAAACAGGGAATGTCCTACAATTACTATCTCCCTGCCTGCAGTAATCTCAGCCAGGTATGGCAGGCAGCTACTATCTCCCTGCCTGCAGTAATCTCAGCCAGGTATGGCAGGCAGCAATAAGGAGTGGACTGATGCACAAATGAAATAAAAAGTGTGGACAAACAAAAAAGATAGCTGTGCAGAAAGGAAGGAACAAGAGGATTTGTGCTTTGAAAAAAGCAGTTGGTTTGCACAGCGGCGTACACACAGCAATGCAGCTATCAGGGAGCCTTCTAGGGCAGCCCAATGAGCTACAGCGCTGAGGGGAAAAAAAAAAAAAAAAACTTCCACTGTCCCTGCACACCGAGGGTGGTGTTGGACAGTGCAAATCGCTGCAGCACAAGCGGTTTTGTGGTTAATGGACCCTGCCTAACGCTATCCCTGCTTCTGACAAAGCGGCAGCAACCTCTCCCTAAGCTCAGATCAGCAGCAGTAAGATGGCGGTCGGCGGGAACGCCTCTTTATAGCCCCTGTGACGTCGCAGACAGCAAGCCAATCACTGCAATGCCCTTCTCTAAGATGGTGGGGACCAGGACCTATGTCATCACGCTGCCCACACTCTGCGTTTACCTTCATTGGCTGAGAAATGGCGCTTTTCGCGTCATTGAAACGCGACTTTGGCGCGAAAGTCGCGTACCGCATGGCCGACCCCGCACAGGGGTCGGATCGGGTTTCATGAAACCCCGACTTAGCCAAAAGTCGGCGACTTTTGAAAATGTTCGACCCGTTTCGCTCAACCCTAGTCATAAGTATTCAGACCCTTTGCTCAGTATTGAGTAGAAGCACCCTTTTGAGCTACTACAGCCATGTGTCTTCTTGGGAATGATGCAAAAAATAGGAAAAGTGGCATAGTATAGGATTATCAATTACAAGTGATTAAATACCTTCCTTTTAAAAAAGATGATTTTTCAGCAAAAAAAATACAAATATTTAAGAAAAAAATACACTCTAGGTGTTCAAATTCAAGTCAGATTTCCTTGTGTATATATAAATATATATATATATATATATATATATATATATATATATATATGTATATACAGTTAGGGCCAGAAATATTTGGACAGTGACACAAGTTTTGTTATTTTAGCTGTTTACAAAAACATGTTCAGAAATACAATTATATATGTAATATGGGCTGAAAGTGCACACTCCCAGCTGCAATATGATAGTTTCCACATCCAAATCGGAGAAAGGGTTTAGGAATCATAGCTCTGTAATGCATAGCGTCCTCTTTTTCAAGGGACCAAAAGTAATTGGACAATGGACTCTAAGGGCTGCAATTAACTCTGAAGGCGTCTCCCTCGTTAACCTGTAATCAATGAAGTAGTTAAAAGGTCAGGGGTGGATTCCAGGTGTGTGGTTTTGCATTTGGAAGCTGTTGCTGTGAGCAGACAACATCCGGTCAAAGGAACTCTCAATTGAGGTGAAGCAGAACATCCTGAGGCTGAAAAAAAAGAAAAAATCCATCAGAGAGATAGCAGACATGCTTGGAGTAGCAAAATCAACAGTTGGGTACATTCTGAGAAAAAAGGAATTGACTGGTGAGCTTGGGAACTCAAAAAGGCCTGGGCGTCCACGGATGACAACAGTGGTGGATGATCGCCGCATACTTAATTTGGTGAAGAAGAACCCGTTCACAACATCAACTGAAGTCCAGAACACTCTCAGTGAAGTAGGTGTATCTGTCTCTAAGTCAACAGTAAAGAGAAGACTCCATGACAGTAAATACAAAGGGTTCACATCTAGATGCAAACCATTCATCAATACCAAAAATAGACAGGCCAGAGTTAAATTTGCAGAAAAACACCTCAAGAAGCCAGCTCAGTTCTGGAAAAGTATTCTATGGACAGATGAGACAAAGATCAACCTGTACCAGAATGATGGGAAGAAAAAAGTTTGGAGAAGAAAGGGAACGGCACATGATCCAAGGCACACCACATCCTCTGTAAAACATGGTGGAGGCAACGTGATGGCATGGGCATGCATGGCTTTCAATGGCACTGGGTCACTTGTGTTTATTGATGACATAAGAGCAGACAAGAGTAGCCGGATGAATTCTGAAGTGTACCGGGATATACTTTCAGCCCAGGTTCAGCCAAATGCTGCAAAGTTGATTGGACGGCGCTTCATAGTACAGATGGACAATGACCCCAAGCATACAGCCAAAGCTACCCAGGAGTTCATGAGTGCCAAAAAGTGGAACATTCTGCAATGGCCAAGTCAATCTCCAGATCTAAACCCAATTGAGCATGCATTTCACTTGCTCAAATCCAGACTTAAGATGGAAAGACCCACAAACAAGCAAGACCTGAAGGCTGCGGCTGTAAAGGCCTGGCAAAGCATTAAGAAGGAGGAAACCCAGCGTTTGGTGATGTCCATGGGTTCCAGACTTAAGGCAGTGATTGCCTCCAAAGGATTTGCAACAAAATATTGAAAATAAAAATATTTTGTTTGGGTTATGTTTATTTGTCCAATTACTTTTGACCTCCTAAAATGTGGAGTGTTTGTAAAGAAATGTGTACAATTCCTACATTTTCTATCAGATATTTTTGTTCAACCCTTCAAATTAAACGTTACAATCTGCACTTGAATTCTGTTGTAGAGGTTTCATTTCAAATCCAATGTGGTGGCATGCAGAGCCCAACTCGCGAAAATTGTGTCACTGTCCAAATATTTCTGGCCCTAACTGTATATATCAGATGTATACACTAAACAAGGTGTAAGCAAATTTAAAGGGGTGTACTCATCTTAATTCTTAAGGAGCGTACCCTGATGTACAGGCAGGCAAGTACTGGTGGGCAGGAGCAGTTTCGGGAAGGACTGGGTCAGAGGCAGGTATGACTGAAATACAGGATCAGGTAGGCCCAGTTCAGACTGGCCAGGCAGGGAACCGCAGATGCAGACTAGTACGGAACTGGAGGTTCCCACAGGACAGACAGGAGCAGATTCACACAGAACAGACAGGGTAAGGCTAGGTACAGACAGGACAAACTGGACCAAGTTCACACAGGACGAACATAAGGACAAGTACACACCGGTCAGACAGTGCCAGATTGACGCAGGGTACTATTATTAATAAGAAAGTGTACACACAGATCACTAATGTTGATCAACAACAACACAATAGAGATAGGTACTGTTCAGACCCTGCATGTTTTAGAGATAGGGACAGGCTCAGACACAGGAGGTTTAGAGAAACATGCACATAGATGCAAGTAGGTTCAGAGATAGATCCTAATTTCAACAAGGACAGGTACAGGTACCCCCCAAAGTGGCAGAAACAGGAAAGATCAGAAACAGGTACAGGTTTCAGGGTAAAGGCCTGGGAATACAGAGAGAAACAGGTCCAGGCAAGATCAGAAACAGAACAGGACCTGGCAACTCAGTAGCACACACTGAAAGAGAATGTTGCTCAGGCACCTCCCATCAGATGGAGATGCCTTAAGTACCAAGGGCCTCTCAGCAATAGGCTGGAGACATGTTAGGAATGGACGCACTGTCTCTTTAAGAATCAGGAAGTTCCCGTGCGTGCACCTTAAGCATGCAGCAAGCAGAGGCCAAGGAGCTCATTGCACGGCCTTGGGTGGTGAGAACATCGGTGTCCCTGCACGTTAGGGGATGGGAAGCCATGCAGGGATGCAGGCAGTGGTGTAACAACAGCTTTGCCCCTGCAATATTAAAGGGGCATAGGGGCACGGAGCTTCAAAGCAGCACTTGTAAGCAGTATAACAAGCTCAGGTGGCTAGTAACCTTTGCAACAAGCTGTAAACTTTGGAATTAAAAATCCCTACCTTCTTGAGAACAAAAAGGATATAAAATATAATGTAAATTGCAAAGTTACTTGTTTTAATAAGGAAAAAATGAGACATCGCTTTTAAGTTGTAATATCTGCACAGATATGGAACTAATGGAGATAGCGGAGTGCAGTGCTCTCAAACGACCCCCTTACAGCCACATGGCTGCCAATTCTGTGGATAGTTTATGCTATATTTGTTAGACAACCCCTTTACATACCATGGCGCAGCAAAGAAATGTAACCTTTGCTGCCCAGCAGAGCCATAGATTACAGCTTCAAGCTGTATGTCCCAGCAGCAGGACACCATAGGATCAGTTTATCATCAGAAGATAACTTTAAACCCTATATAACAAATTCACACTCATTAAATGTTTTATATTAGATGTTTGACAAAATAATAATCTAGCAACTCAGAAGGCATATTCATATATCTACACAGTCCACTAAACCACTTCCCATTAGTGAGACAACAAAGGTACAGATGTCACACATTAGTAGTTCCCCAAAGACAATACAAAGAACATGATTTCAAACACATACCAAAGGACTCTACTCTCCACTAGGAGAATGAAGTAAGCTATGTCGCAGATTACAACATATTAAAGGGTTTGTCCACTACTCAGACAACCCCTTCTCAATCCCTCTATTGCTCTCTTGTAAAATTATAACCAGAGATGAGCGAACCCAAAGAGTAAAGTTCGGCATCCGTCCTGAATACCTACTGTTCGGGCATGAACACCGAACACAGACTTTACCAGGAAGTCCGGGTACTGTTCAGGTTCAGCCCCCCAAACACTGGGTGTTTGTCGCACAGTCATGTGCATGACAGCGCTGCAAACACTGATTCTGATTGGCAGCAAATTATTACCACAGGTCAGACTGACACGGTTCCCACACTGTCAAATGACAACGTGAGCTCGCAGCTTTGATCGGAGATATAAAGTTCACCTCCGGTCACTGGTGTCAGCTGATACAACTACTGCTCCCATCAGCCTATGCCTGCTGCTGCTAATAACAGCGAGAGCAGCCGTGGCTGATGTATTGTTGATAACCAGCCAAGCAAAAGTGACAGCTGAGGCTGCAACCCTCAGCTGTCAGCATTAGCAAGGTTAGTTATCAAGAATAGAGGGGTCCACATGCTGTTTTTCAAATTATTTAATTAAATAATTTTAAAAAACGACATGGGGTCCCCCTCATTTTTGACAACCAGCCTTGCTAAAGCAGACAGCTGGGGGCTGGTATTCTCAGTTTGGTAGCGGGCCATGGATATTGAGCCCCCCAGCCTAAAAATAGCAGCCCTCAGCCGCCCTGAAAAAGCACATCTATTAGATGTGCCAATTCTGGCACTTTGCCCGACTCTTCCCACTTACCCTGTAGCGGTGGCAAGTGGGGTTCATATTTGTGGGGTTGATGTCACCTTTGTATTGTCTGGTGACATCAAGCCCATGGCTTCGTAATGGAGAGGCAGCTATAAGACACCTATCCATTACTAATCATATAGTTATCTTGTAAAAAAAGACACAGCAAGCATAAAAGTCTTTTATTTGAAATAAAAGCGAACCACACTTTTCCTTTTTAATTTAAAAATAACAAACAGTTAGGCCGGCGTCACACTTGCGAGTTTTACGTACGTAAGAGCGCATAAACTACGTCCGTAAAACTCGCATAACATACGGCACAATGATTCTCAATGGGTCTAGTCCTATCAGCCGTATATAACGGATCCGTAATATACGGCGTTCTACGGCCGCAGAAAATCGCAGCATGCTGCGTTTGTCAGCGTATTGCGCAAAAAAAGCCAATGCAAGTCTATGGGAGAGCGTATAATACGGAATGCATACGGACCATGCGTGTGACTTGCGAGAAATACGCAACTCACTGGCAGATGTCCTGAAATGTCCAAAGGCCTCAATCAGGCAGGTGAGACATGCTAATTAGCTGAAAAAGCCAGACAGTGAACCCGGAAGTCTGCTGCACGCCTCCACGGAGTGAGATTCAGCATGGCAAACATAATTAATGTAGACATGCTGATCATTTTGATCCAAGAGAGGCCTGAAATCTGGAACCAAAGAGACTACAACTATGCCAACAGGGCCAAAAAACAGGCAGCATGGAGGAGCGTGTGTGGGTCCCTCTTCCCACATTATGACCAGCAGCCACGTGCGGCACAGCGACAAAAAAGTACACCCATGTTTGAAATGTAATGTTCTTGTTAAACAACAGACCCTTACTACTTTGAATTTCTAAACAATAATTTATAAATTAATCCTGAAAGAAATCAAAAGCACACCAGTATATACATGGTGTTGGCCATGATAAACGGATTTCAGTAATGTTTTGAACAGATGTCCCTTACTAACAGTGTTTCCCAGTAATTGTGCTTTCTGGGATAGAGGGTAGCGGACTCTGTCCCTGTGGCCTTGCTTCATAATTGTGTGTTTGTTTCAAATTTAATAATAAATGTGCTCCACAAATGCCTATTTCTATGCTACACTTAAATATGTGTAGTCAATTACACCTTGTGTGAGCACTCTGCATAATGGGCTAAGCAATGTGTTTAATTTTTGTTGTTTCAGTGGGTGATGTTACAACAAGGTGGCGGAGTATCCGTGACCAATATAGGAGGGAGAGGCAGCAGCGGGAGAGAAGTGGAGCCGGGGCACCTCCTAAAAAACATAAATACGTCTATTTCGACCGCCTAACCTTTCTGAACCCCAGCATGGACCTCAGGCCGTAAGTAAAAACATCACAAACTTTTGTAATTTTTTAATTTGGAGTAATGATTCAAAATAAAATTGAAACTAAATAAATTTTTCTTTTTCTAAACTCAGTCTAACCTCACTGACAGGGAGACAGGGTCTGACTCTGAACTGGTCATTGACCCAGTTGGTGAAGGTGAAGAGGTGGCTGGTCCATCTGCTGCTCCCTCAGGCTCCATCCCTCCAAGATCCTCCTCATCTGGCCAGCCAGCTCCAGCTGCAGCAGAACAACACCAAGAGGCCCCACAGTTCTCATCAGCAGCATGAGCAGCAGCAGCAGCATCACCACCTAGCCAGGATGACCCTGGAAATAGCAGCAGCCCAACTGTTGCCCTGGAGCGATCCCCACCGGCTGCAGATAGACCCCAGTGTGCACGACGCAGGAGAGAGCTTCTTCTCCAAAGCAGGAGAAATGTGGATGCTGGGGTCATGAACTATTTGGCACGGGTTCGAGAGGATGATGGGGAGGAGGGATTTACACATAGCCTTGCCCAGTACTTACGGTCCATAGAGCGGGAGTTGAGGCTGCGTTTGAGAGGGTGTTTTCAGATCCTTATTGACGCATGCACCCCCCCAAATAACCCAAACAATCTCTTGCAGATGATTGAACAGTGGCAGATGTCACCAGAAAATATTCTGCGGCCTCAGAGATTACAAGGCATGCATGGTCAACAAGGATCTGAAGCACCCCCTCCACGTCAGCCAACACCTCAACCCCAACCCACAACGAACCCACAATGGCAACCTCAGCACCATATGGCGGGATATCAGCAACCATCCCAATATGGCCACTTGTCCACACCCAGTGCTGGAGGCTGGTCCCAACCTGGGTATGGACAATATGGTCATTTTGGGTTGGGGTATGATTCCCGCCCATATGGCCATCAACATCAGGGGTATCTCCAAAATCCTGTCCCCACTCTTCAAAGTGGCCAGCATCATAGCAGGCCTAATGTCCCTCAGGCAACTACAACATCCGCACAGGCTGCTGAACAATTGGGCCTACAAAGGCCACCTGATGCTGACCCTGAACAATCCTCTTCTCCAGCACCTACCTACCAGGACTTGTAATTTTTTTTTTGTTTTTGTTTTTTTATTTTTATTTTAACCATTTTGTTTATTTTTTAGCTTTGATTTGTCTACACAATCTTGTGTTTGCATGTGCTTACTTAGCAATCTAGAATGTGGATGTTGTTCCTAATTTTTATGGCCACAAAAAACTGTGGACTTTATTTTATAAAGATTTGTTATGCACAAACAATAACCAAACAAAAAAAAAGTTACTTAAGTAAAATTTTCGTTACTAACAATCAAACTCTGGATGCACTCTGTTCATTCTTACATCACACACACATGATATGCTCATAACCATATGTGAAATAATTGAATACAACAGACCTAGTTTCAAAATTGATAAACCAAAAATTTATATATCTAACTAATTACACATGCAAAATTGCATAGTCTTGCCAGGGAGTAGCACCTTTAGGACTCAAAAAATAATTTGTCAAGACATCACGAACTTTAAGTCCAGAAAGTGGACGACGCGGAGGAGGGACACATGGGGTAGGCCTACTCGGATTGGTCATGACGTGATCTACAAAATTGGGAGAGGAACAATCATGTATTCTGGTGAAATTATGTAGAATAACACAGGCTTTGATCACTTCATTGATTGTAGCCTCACTCAGCTGAATGGCAGACTGAAGAACCCGCCATTTGGCTACAAGAATCCCAAAGGCGCACTCAACCAGTCTCCGTGCCCTGGCAAGTCTCAAAATTAAACACCCTCCGCCGGTGGTCAAGGTTGCGCCTGGGGTAAGGCCTCATGACGTGCCTCGTCAGTTGGAATGCCTCATCTCCAACCAAAACAAAAGGCACTGCTTCTGCATTGGAGCCTGGGAGTTGCTGTGGTGGTGGGAGGTTCAACTGTTTGTCACGTAGCCGCCGACCCATTATGGATGAATTGAAGACCCTAGAGTCTCCAGTTCGCCCATAGGCCCCAATGTCTACAATTATAAACCTGTAGTTACTGTCAGCAACTGCTAACAGAACTACAGAGAAAAACTGCTTATAATTGTAGAATTGGGAACCAGAGTTCGGCGGCTTACGCACCCTGATATGTTTCCCATCCACAGCTCCAATGCAGTTAGGGAAGTCACAAGTATTTTTGAAACCAGTGGCGATTTGGAGCCAATCCTCCTGTTTTGGCTCAGGCATCACAACTTCCTGAAGTTTCTGCCATATTTGTGAACAGGTTGTCCTAACAATGCCTGAAATTGTCGACTGCCCAATCAGAAACTCCAGGTGTAGACCCGCATAGGACAAGCCTGTGGACAGGAAGCTGAAAAACAAGAAAAAGGTAAAAAAAAACATTAACATGAGGACTAACAAAACATGAAGAAGCACAAGTGTATATTTCAGTTACTATGACATTATTTACAAACCAAAAAGGTTCATTTCACATTCTTACTATACTATAATATGAACACCATTTTTTTGGATGTGCTTGTGGCTTCATGTCCAAGTAAAGTAAATGAAACATAGTAGGACACAACACATTGTCAAACACAAAAAAAAAAAAAATATATGTGCGAATGTTCAATACATACCGTAAGGTTAGGAGCAGACGCTCCTCAGCAGAGATGGCTTTTCTCATCCAGGTGTCCTGATAGGTGAGCCCAGGACGTAAGATCTCCAACAACATGTCAAAAGTCCTGATGGACATGCGAGTATACAGGTAAAATTTGTCTGGATGTGCCCTCAAAGCTGAATATAGTCTCTGGAAATGTCCTTTACTCTGGCGTTGGGTCAATAGAGGATGCACCCACAATCTTCGTCTCCTCCTTTGCGGATCTACATTGACCGGATATGGCTGGCCAAAGCGACGAGACAACACCCAGTGAAGCAACACCCGCTGAGTTGTGCATAAATACACATGGTCAGACATGTTTGTAAGGTCAAAGCAACACAGCCAAAATATGCTAGAGAACATATAGGGCAGATGGGAGGGGTCCACCTGTTGTAGATGGCTTAAATAGTGTTGTTAATGATGGTTTAAATGATTTTCAGGCCTGAAAACCGTTAAATGTCCATTTTGTGATGGTGCGTGAAAAAAACGCAATACGGATCACATACGGAATACACACGCACAAGCACATGCGCAAAATACGCGACCACACCTAAGCAACGCATTAACTACAGAAGTAGATTACGGGGACATTTTGGCGCATTGAACGCGTAATACGGACGTATAATACGTTCCGTATTGTCTTACGCCAAGTGTGACGCCAGCCTTATACTTACCTAACACCCATTCCATTGAATCCCTCATCTGTAGTAAAACAAAAATAAAAAACAACAATATCCCTCACCTGTCCAACGTTCTGTCACCACGCCGTCTGGGGATTAATAGTTTTCAATCTGGACGGTGCCAAGATGCGACCGTCCAGGTCAAGGACCACTGACGAACTAACTGCTGGAAGCGCAGTGCCTGTGAGCCTCATTGAGGTTACCACAGGTCACTGAGGCTGCGTTCCCAGCCATGCCAATAAACTGCGGTGACCTCCCTCCAGTGAAATCACCACTAGCACAGTGAGAAAAAGTATTTCGGTGCAGAGGCTAGGTTGAAAATGTACTGTATGCCTACTAATACGCAAAAAATCATATGTGCCGTTCGGTTCCATCACCTTGACCGCTGCAGCCAATCACAGGCCCCAACTGTCAAGTGACAAATTTGTAGTATACTACAACTCATAATCAAGAAATCTCTTCATAAAAAATACACTGTTTGAATATCTTGGGCACTATGAATTTGAAATCCACATGTCAAATTTTTCTGCCATTTTTTACCGCAAACTGCACTGCAGAGGGTGAATGCAGTGGTAAATCTGCATTATTTCCGCAGTGAAATCAGAAAGATGATGCTATTTTTATGCAAGAAAATTTCTTTCCCTAAACCCTTTATACAAACACCCTGGGTCACATTTACTAGATACCTCACCTGCAGTTTGTATTATCTATAGCTGACAGTGTTCTTTACCGTTGACTTCTGTCTTGTGGAGCTGTAGGAGTGTGACAGAAGCTGCTGTGCGTATCTATACCTAATGACAATGTGTGTAGAATAAGTCTGTTGTAGTGTAAATGCTGCTTACGTGCACCTTACTAATAATAATGTGGATGTTATCTATATACAGTGGGGCAAAAAAGTATTTAGTCAGTCAGCAATAGTGCAAGTTCCACCACTTAAAAAGATGAGAGGCGTCTGTAATTTACATCATAGGTAGACCTCAACTATGGGAGACAAACTGAGAAAAAAAAATCCAGAAAATCACATTGTCTGTTTTTTTAACAATTTATTTGCATATTATGGTGGAAAATAAGTATTTGGTCAGAAACAAACAATCAAGATTTCTGGCTCTCACAGACCTGTAACTTCTTCTTTAAGAGTCTCCTCTTTCCTCCACTCATTACCTGTAGTAATGGCACCTGTTTAAACTTGTTATCAGTATAAAAAGACACCTGTGCACACCCTCAAACAGTCTGACTCCAAACTCCACTATGGTGAAGACCAAAGAGCTGTCAAAGGACACCAGAAACAAAATTGTAGCCCTGCACCAGGCTGGGAAGACTGAATCTGCAATAGCCAACCAGCTTGGAGTGAAGAAATCAACAGTGGGAGCAATAATTAGAAAATGGAAGACATACAAGACCACTGATAATCTCCCTCGATTTTGGGCTCCACGCAAAATCCCACCCCGTGGGGTCAGAATGACCACAAGAACGGTGAGCAAAAATCCCAGAACCACGCGGGGGGACCTAGTGAATGAACTGCAGAGAGCTGGGACCAATGTAACAAGGCCTACCATAAGTAACACACTACGCCACCATGGACTCAGATCCTGCAGTGCCAGACGTGTCCCACTGCTTAAGCCAGTACATGTCCGGGCCCGTCTGAAGTTTGCTAGAGAGCATTTGGATGATCCAGAGGAGTTTTGGGAGAATGTCCTATGGTCTGATGAAACCAATCTGGAACTGTTTGGTAGAAACACAACTTGTCGTGTTTGGAGGAAAAAGAATACTGAGTTGCATCCATCAAACACCATACCTACTGTAAAGCATGGTGGTGGAAACATCATGCTTTGGGGCTGTTTCTCTGCAAAGGGGCCAGGACGACTGATCCGGGTACATGAAAGAATGAATGGGGCCATGTATCGTGAGATTTTGAATGCAAACCTCCTTCCATCAGCAAGGGCATTGAAGATGAAACGTGGCTGGGTCTTTCAACATGACAATGATCCAAAGCACACCGCCAGGGCAACGAAGGAGTGGCTTCGTAAGAAGCATTTCAAGGTCCTGGAGTGGCCTAGCCAGTCTCCAGATCTCAACCCTATAGAAAACCTTTGGAGGGAGTTAAAAGTCCGTGTTGCCAAGCGAAAAGCCAAAAACATCACTGCTCTAGAGGAGATCTGCATGGAGGAATGGGCCAACATACCAACAACAGTGTGTGGCAACCTTGTGAAGACTTACAGAAAATGTTTGACCTCTGTCATTGCCAACAAAGGATATATTACAAAGTATTGAGATTAAATTTTGTTTCTGACCAAATACTTATTTTCCACCATAATATGCAAATAAATTGTTAAAAAAACAGACAATGTGATTTTCTGGATTTTTTTTTCTCAGTTTGTCTCCCATAGTTGAGGTCTACCTATGATGTAAATTACAGACGCCTCTCATCTTTTTAAGTGGTGGAACTTGCACTATTGGTGACTGACTAAATACTTTTTTGCCCCACTGTATATAATTGCCTAAGGGTTTTTCCGTCTGTCTGTCTGTCTGTCTGTCTGTCCTGGAAATCCCGGCTCTCTGATTGGTCGAGGCCGCCAGGCCTCGACCAATCAGCAACGGGCACAGCGACGATGATGTCATAAAGGACGTAGACATCTCACGTTTCTGATTCAGCGACGGGCACAGTATCGACATAGATGTCATAATGGTTGCCATGGCGACGATGATGTCATAAAGGTTGCCTCGACCAATCAGCGACGGGCACAGTCTGCCGCGAATTCTGGAATCATCATTGTCCATATACTACGGGGACATGCATATTCTAGAATACCTGGCGGCCTCGACCAATCAGAGACGGGCACAGCATCGACGTACAAATCCTGCGTCTCTGATTGGTCGAGGCCGCCAACGAGCACAGCGACGATGATGTCATAAAGGACGTAGATATCCCGTGTCTCTGATTGGTCGAGGCCGCCGGGCCTCGACCAATCAGCAACGGGCACAGCGACGATGATGTCATAATGGTTGCCATGGCGACGATGATGTCATAAAGGTTGCCTCGACCAATCAGCGACGGGCACAGTCTGCCGCGAATTCTGGAATCATCATTGTTCATATACTACGGGGACATGCATATTCTAGAATCCCCGATGCATTAGACTTCCGTCTGTCTGTCTTTCTGTCTGTCTGTCTGTCACGGATATTCATTGGTCGCGCCTCTGTCTGTCATGGAAATCCAAGTCGCTGATTGGTCGCGGCAAAAGAGCCACGACCAATCAGCGACGGGCACAGTCCGGAAGAGAATGGCCGCTCCTTACTCCCTGCAGTCAGTGCCCGGCGCCCGCATACTCCCCTCCGGTCACCACTCACACAGGGTTAATGCTGGCGGTAACGGACCACGTTATGCCGTGGGTATCGCACGCCGTTACCGATGCTATTAACCCTGTGTGTCCCTAACTTTTTTACTATTGATGCTGCCTATGCGGCATCAATAGTAAAAAAAGTAACGTTAAAAATAATAATAAAAAAAAAAAACCTGCTATACTCACCCTCCGTAGTCCGATGAGCCACTTGCACCGGCCACCATCTTCCGTTCCCGGCGATGCATTGCATTGCGAAATTACCCAGAAGACTTAGCGGTCTCGTGAGACTGCTAAGTCATCTGGGTAATTTCGCAATGCATCCTGGGAACGGAAGATGGCGGCAACCGCGCGCATATCACCGGAGCTTCGGTGGATCCCAGGGGGTGAGTATATAACTATTTTTTATTTTAATTATTTTTTTAACAGGGATATGGTGCCCACACTGCTGTATACTACGTGGGCTGTGTTAGATACCGCGTGGCTGCTATATACTACATAGACAGTGTTATATACTATGTGGGCTGTGCTATATACTGCGTGGGCTGTGCTATATACTACGTGGAATGTGCTATATATTACGTGACCACTGTTATATACTGCGTGGGCAGTGTTATATACTATGTGACTGGGCAATATACTACGTGACTGGGCAATATACTACATGGCTGGGCAATATACTACGTGGCTCTGTGCTGTATACTACGTGACTGGGCAATATACTACGTGACTGGGTAAGATACTACGTGACTGGGCAATGTACTATGTGACTGGGCAATATACTACGTGACTGGGCAATATTCTACGTGACTGGGCAATATACTACGAGACTGAGCAATATACTACGTGACTGGGCAATATACTACGTGACTGGGCAATATACTACGTGACTGGGCAATATACTACGTGACTGGGCAATATACTACGTGACTGGGCAATATACTACGTGACTGGGCAATATACTACATAGCTGAGCAATATACTACGTGCCTGGCCAATATACTACATGTCTGTGCTGTATAATACGTGGCTCTGTGCTGTATACTACATCGCTGTGCAATATACTACGTAGCTGGGCAATATACTACGTGACTGGGCAATATACTACGTGGTTGGGCAATATACTACGTGGTTGGGCAATATACTACGTGACTGGGCAATATACTACGTGGACATGGATTTTCTAGAATACCCGATGCGTTAGAATCGGGCCACCATCTAGTACTGTATAAGGGTTTTACATCTAAGCTTATGTGTTTTTATATATTTACAAGATTAGGGATAGATGTAAAGGATAAGATAAGAGGGTAGCTATAAATTAGGAAAGGATTGGGTTTGGCATAGTGGGGCACAATAGAGTGAGGATAACTAGGGTGCCAGTATAGGAATAGTTAAGGAAATAAGGGGATTTCCAAGTTGGGAAGGGTAAGAGTGAGTGTGTCAGTGGGATACTTCCTGATTCTCAGTCAGTCAGTGGGAGCAGTGTACAGTAATGTATTATAGTTGTAACATTAAGAAAGTGCTGGAGAGTGATTTAGGAGAAAGCAGAAGAGGCCAGAGGGCCACACAGTATGGAAAGGCACAGAACGCTTAGTAAAAGCAGAATGCGTTCTGCCGCCAATTGGTACGATGATATCCCTTTGAGAATCCAGGGCTAATTGCTCGAATCAGGACAGAGGAACCTTTTTCATCTCCTAGTGAAGGAGAGCAGGTGTGGGAATCAGTTCAGGAAAGTGGGCACAGGAATATGGGGACCCCAGAGCCCGGACAAGCATCTCAGAGGCTAGGGGAGCCAGCATTGAGAAGGAAAGCTCAGGCTGAATATGTGACCGCAGAGCCAGGAAGAACATCTCAGAGGCTAGAAGAGCCAGCATTGAGAGGGCTGAAAACATGAACTTGTGCTGTATTGAAACTGCCATGGATTGTTTGTTATCACGTAAAGTTACACTATAAGGCTATGTGCACACGTCTGGAATTGCCGCGGAAATTTCTGCGGCAATTCCGCAACTCCCTGTCGCGGGTTAAACGCATGCGGAATTGGCATGCGTTTTCCCACTAAACACTAGCATTTTACAAGCGTAATTAGCTTGTAAGCAATTTGTAGCATCGCTTGGAAAAACTGATTGACAGGTTGGTCACACTTGTCAAACATAGTGTTTGGCAAGTGTAACCAACTTTGTACTATTGATGCTGCCTACGCAGCATCAATAGTAAAAGATATAATGTTAAAAATAATAAAAAAATAAAAAATTGTGATATTCTCACCTTCCGACGGCCCCCGCAGCCTTCCCGATCCTTGCGATACTCCCACCAGCTCCTGTTCCCAGTGATGCCCCGCGACAATGACCCCAGATGACATAGCATCACGCAAGATTGCTACGTCATCTAGGTGATTCATGCAATGCATCCCTGGGAACGGGAGCTGGAGGGAGCATCGCTAAGACCAGGGCTGGATCCGGGGGCTGACAGAAGGTTTTTATTTTAATTCTTATTTTAACACAGTATATGGTGCCCAGTCCCTGGAGGAGAGTCTCCTCTCCTCCACCCTGGGTACCATCCACACATGATCCGCTTACTTTGCGTATGGTGGGCATAGCTCCATGCGGAAAGTAATGCATTCCTATGTGTGAGGAATCACTGCAATTCTGCACAAAGAATGAACATGCTGCGTTTTTTTTCAGAATGCATTTCCAATGCAGAAAAAAACGCAGCATGTGCACAAAAAACGGGGAATGCATTAAATATGTAAGTTTATGTAAGCGTTTTTTTTTTAGCATTTTTTCCGCAGAAAACGGCTGGAAAAAAACGCAAAAAACTGCTTAAAATCCTGAACATGTGCACATAGCCTTAAAGCGGAATCCGGTGTCTGTTCCTGAGTGTGTGATATCATCTGGAGACGGGACTATGGGATCAGCAGGATCTGCAAACATGAGTTTTGTGCAATACTCCCACAACACAGGTCAGACAGGACATACTTTCTTTGCAAGGTGCCAGGGTGCAGAGCCATCTTTGTTTGGTATCCTATGTATGATTAACCCCTTAATCCTATTTGACGTACTATCCCATCAAGGTGGCCTGGGACTTAATTCCCAGGGACGGGGTAGTACGTCATAGCGATCACAGGGGGAGTGCGGCCGGGTGTCAGCTGACTATCGCAGCTGACATCCGGCACTATGTGCCAGGAGCGGTCACGGACCGCCCCCAGCACATTAACTCCTGACACACTATGATCAAACATGATCGCAGTGTTCCGGCGATATAGGTAAGCATCGCGCAGGTAGGGGGCTCCCTGCGTGCTTCCCTGAGATGTGATCGCGTTGCTCCGAAGGTCTCCTACTTTCTTCTCCCTGCAGGCTGCGGATCCAAAATGGCCACCGGGCTGCATCCGGGTCCTGCAGGAAGGTAGCTTAAGGTAGTAAGCCAGGAGCAGTGCACGTCAGATCGCTGATCTGACACAGTGTTCTGCAAAGTGTCAGATCAGCGATCTTACCTTATAACATGATGCCCCCCCTGGGGCAATGTTATAAAGTAAAAAATATATATTTAGTTGTGTTAAAAAAAAAAATCCTAAATAAAGAAAAAAAAAATACTACTCCCATAAATGCATTTCTTTATCTAAATAATAAAAAACAAACAAAACAAAAGTACACATATTTTGTAACGACCCGACCTATAAAATTGTCCCACTAGTTAACCCCTTCAGTGAACACTGTATAAAAAAAAAGCAAAAAACAACGCTTTATTATCATACCGCCGAACAAAAAGTGGAATAGCACGCGATCAAAAAGACAGATATAAATATCCATGGTATCACTGAAAACGTCATCTTGTCCCGCAAAAAAACGAGCCGCCATACAGCACCATCAGCAAAAAAATAAAAAAGTTATAGTCCTCAGAATAAAGCGATGCAAAAATAATTATTTTTCTATAAAATAGTTTTTATCGTATAAAAGTGCCAAAACATAAAAAAATATAAATGAAGTATCGCTGTAATCATACTGACCCAAAGAATAAAACTGCTATATCTATTTTACCAAACGCGGAACGGTATAAACGCCCCCCCAAAAAAGAAATTCATGAATAGCTGTTTTTTGATCATACTTCCTTACAAAAATTGGAATAAAAAGCGATCAAAAAATGTCACGTGCCCGAAAATGTTACCAATAAAAACGTCAACTCGTCCCGCAAAAAACAAGACCTCACATGACTCTGTGGACCAAAATACAGAAAAATTATAGCTCTCAAAATGTGGTAACGCAAAAAAATATTTTTTGCAATAAAAGCGTCTTTTAGTGTGTGACGGCTGTCAGTCATAAAAATCCGCCAAAAAAAGGCTATAAAAGTAAATCAAACCCCCCTTTATCACCCTCTTAGTTAGGGAAAAATAAAAAAATTAAAAGCATGTATTTATTTCCATTTTTCCGTTAGGGCTAGGGTTAGGGTTAGGGCTAGGGTTAGGGTTAGGGCTATGGTTAGGGCTAGGGTTAGGACTAGGTTTCGGGCTACGGTTAGGGCTAGGGTTAGGGTTGGGGCTAGGGTTAGGGTTTGGATTACATTTACGGTTGGGATTAGGGTTAGGGGTGTGTCAGGGTTATGGGTGTGATTAGGGTTATGGTTGGGATTAGGGTTAGGGGTGTGTTGGGGTTAGGGGTGTGGTTAGGATTAGGGTTAGGGGTGTGTTTGGGTTAGGGTTTCAGTTAGAATTGAGGGATTTCCACTGTTTAGGCACATCAGGGGCTCTCCAAACGCGACATGACGTCTGATTTCAATTCCAGCCAATTCTGCGTTGAAAACGTAAAACAGTGCAAAACAGGGGTTTACCCCAACATATGGGATATCAGCGTACTCAGGACAAATTGGACAACAACTTCTGGGGTCCAATTTCTCTTGTTACCCTTGGGAAAATAATAATTTGGGGGGCTAAAAAACATTTTTGTAGGAAAAAATGATTTTTTATTTTCACGGCTCTGCGTTATAAATTGTAGTGAAATACTTGGGGGTTCAAAGTTCTCACAAGACATCTAGATAAGTTCCTTGGGGGTCTAGGTTCCACAATGAGGTCACTTTGAGGGGTTTCTACTGTTTAGGTACATCAGGGGCTCTGCAAATGCAACGTGACGCCTGCAGACCAATCCATCTAAGTCTGCATTCCAAATGGCGCTCCTTCCCTTCCGAGCTCTGCCATGCACACAAACGGTGGTTCCCCCCACATATGGGGTATCAGCGTACTCAGGAAAAATTGCACAACAACTTTTGGGGACCAATTTCTCCTGTTACCCTTGGGAAAATACAAAACTGGGTGTTAAAGGTAATTTTTGTGGAAAAAAATGATTTTTTATTTTCATGGCTCTGCGCTATTATCTGTAGTGAAACACTTGGGGGTTCAAAGATCTCACAACACATCTAGATAAGTTCATTGGGGGGTCTAGTTTCCAATATGGGGTCACCTGGGGGGTTTCTACTGTTTAGGTACATTAGGGGCTCTGCAAACGCAATGTGATGCCTGCAGACCATTCCATCTAAGTCTGCATTCCAAATGGCGCTCCTTCCCTTCCGAGCTCTGCCATGCTCCCAAATGGTGGTTACCCCCCACATATGAGGTATCAGCGTACTCATGACAAATTGCACAACAACTTTTGGGGTCCAATGTCTCTTGTTAACCTTAGGAAAATACAAAACTGGGTGTTAGGACTGGCGGAACGCACCAAGTAAGATGATATAGATGCGTTCGCAGTCCGGGGTCCACCGTGCAGGCGAAACCCGCTGCTAGTGAATGACAGACTATATGGAGGTACTTAAAAGTATAAACACGTGGGTTAAACCTCACCCAACGTGAAGAAAGCGATCCTGTTAAGTCACAGGACCGCGGTACCGCACATAGAGCGCGAGCAAGTAGTCAGCGAACTTAACCCCGAAAGGGATTGAAGTCCGATTAGACCCTTGCTGGCACAACACCGCAACTGGGTGTGTAATGAACCTTATTAGTAATATATGAGCACAAGAGTGCGTGCGATGCCGCACTGACGGACGCCACTAACCACCCAGGCTTGGGTATGGAAAGCGCAAGGCAAGCGCACGGCGCCGTACTGGCAGGCACAGCTATAGGACGCTGTGATGTGTGTAACATACAGATGGACAGTCGGGCGCTAGAGAGCTACCATCATCCGCGAGCAATCAACAACTCTAGGGAGGGATACTTAGGAGCTTTCATCCATTGACATACATCCATCTACACACACACATAATAATTGTACACTAGCGCATGGCCGTGCGGTCATGCACAGTTTATATAGTTGCAGGACAGGAAGTGGCCACAGAAATTTTGCCCTTCCAAGACCTGCCAAGAGGACCAATGGAATGCGCTGCAGAGCCTGAGCACATGTCCCTCGATCTCCAACGGGAGATCTTGCCCTGGGCATGCTCAGTGTGCGCAAATAAGGACTTAGTCCCAGAGAAGTCCGCTCGCTGCTGACCAGCACTGACTTTAATGGCAGGAGCTGAAGAAGCAGCAGTAACTCTCTGTACAGAGCGAGACCGAGCAAGACGCTGGGACCGACGCCCCTGCTGAGCAGACTCCACTGTGGCTGGATAGGAATGGGAGACCGCAGCGGAGACGGCCCGAGATTCCCCCTGTGCAGAAGTGGGAACTCGAGACCTAACATTACCCCCCCTCCTAGGGCCCCCCCCCTCCTTGGGCCTCGCTACGTTCGAAGGCAGCAATGAGCTGTGGGGCCCGAATGTTTTCAGCAGGTTCCCATGACCTGTCCTCTGGGCCATAACCCTTCCAATCCACCAAATAGAACTTTTTGCCGCGTACCACCTTGCACCCCAAAATAGCGTTCACCTCATAATCGTCCGTAGACGAACACGATGTCCCGGCAGATGACTCGGAAAACCAGGACATGTATACGGGTTTCAAGAGGGACACGTGAAAGGTGTCGGTGATACCCAAGCGTGGAGGAAGAGCCAGACGGTAGACCACGGGATTAACCTGTTCGAGAACCTTGAAGGGACCCAAGTAGCGAGGAGCAAACTTAGTGGACTCAACTCGCAGCCTGATGTTACGGGCGGAGAGCCACACCAAGTCGCCAGGGGCAAAGGTCGGAGCGGGGCGCCGATGAACATCGGCGGAGGACCTCATTCTCTCCTTGGAGGCCCGAATGGCATCCTGCGTGCGATCCCAAATGTCCCGTGCCTCCACAGCCCAGTCTGCCACCCTGGAGTCAGCGGAAGACACAGGCATGGGCACAGGAACACGCGGATGCTGGCCGTAATTTAAGAGGAATGGAGTCTGACCAGTGGAGTCGGCTACGGCATTGTTAAGTGCAAACTCTGCCCACGGTAGCAAGGATGCCCAGTCATCCTGCCTGGCAGAAACAAAATGTCGCAGATATGTGACCAAGGTCTGGTTGGCCCTTTCAACCAACCCATTCGTCTCTGGATGATATGCCGAAGAGAGATTTAACTCAATACTGAGTAGACGACAAAGCTCTCTCCAGAATCGAGACGCAAACTGGGGACCCCGGTCACTAACAATTTTGTCTGGCATACCGTGTAGGCGAAAGATATGCTTGATAAACAAGACAGCCAACGCCCGTGCAGATGGTAACCGTGGAAGAGGCACCAAATGCACCATTTTGGAAAAATAGTCGGTGATCACCCAGATAATGGTGCAGTTACGAGACTTGGGCAAGCCCACCACAAAGTCCATCCCGACCATCTCCCAGGGCCTGTCCGCCACGGGCAGAGGATAAAGCAAACCAGCTGGCTGTTGCCGAGGAGTCTTGTTCCTGGCGCAAGAGACACACGCTCGAACATACTCCACGACATCACGGGCCATATGCGGCCACCAGTATGTCCTCGCCAGTAACTCAGATGTCCTTCTAGTACCAAAATGTCCACCCACCCTGGACAAGTGCGCCCAAGAAAGAACCTCCGGTCGCAAACTGGATGGAACAAAAGTCTTGCCCGGGGGCACAGACTCCAGCGAAACCGGAGCCACAGTTCTCAAGCTCTCGGTGGGGACAATAAGCCGAGGCTCCTCCTCCTCCTCCGCAGATGACACAACGGAGCGAGAGAGAGCGTCGGCCCGAATGTTCTTCTCCCCAGAAAGGAAATGGAGGGTGAAATGAAACAGGGAGAAGAACAAGGACCATCTGGCCTGGCGAGAATTCAACTGCTGAGCTGTCTGCAGGTACACCAAATTTTTATGGTCTGTGAAGACTTGGAAGGGAAAACGTGCTCCCTCCAAGAGATGTCTCCACTCCGAGAAAGCCAACTTCATGGCTAGCAACTCCCTGTCCCCGATGGAATAATTCCTCTCTGCTGGTGCGAAGGTCTTGGAGAAAAAGAAGCATGGATACTTCCGACCTTGAGCATCCTTTTGGAAGAGGACTGCTTCAGCACCAACAGAAGAGGCATCCACCTCCATGATAAATGGCTTATCAACATCGGGGCGATGTAGAATGGGAGCGCTAGCGAAGTGTTACTTTATAGAGATAAAGGCCTTGGAGACCTCCTCAGACCACAATTTGGGATTCGCCCCCTTTTTGGTGAGGGCAACCAAGGGAGCTACCAAAGTTGAGAAGTGCGGGATGAACTGGCGATAATAATTGATGAATCCCATAAAGCGCTGCACCGCTTTAAGAGAATGGGGTTCCTGCCAGTCCATCACAGCCTGTAGTTTGGCAGGATCCATAGCCAATCCCTGGGCTGAGATGATGTAGCCTAGGAAAGGTAAGGACTCCTGCTCAAACATACACTTCTCCAACTTGGCATAGAGGGAGTTTGCCCGTAGGAGGTCGAAGACTTTGCTAACATCTCTCCGGTGGGAGTCAATATCTGGAGAGTGGATGAGAATATCATCCAGATAGACTACGACCGAGGTGGAACGCATATCCCGGAAGATATCGTTCACAAAGTCTTGGAAAACGGCTGGGGCATTACAGAGCCCGAAGGGCATCACCAGATATTCATAGTGCCCATTCCTGGTGTTAAACGCTGTCTTCCATTCGTCCCCCTCACGGATGCGAATCAGGTTGTAAGCACCCCGCAGATCTAATTTAGTAAATACCCTTGCTCCCCGAAGCCTATCGAATAGCTCGGATATCAGAGGCAAAGGGTACTTATTCTTAACGGTGATAGCGTTAAGACCCCTGTAGTCTATGCATGGACGTAGTTCCCCATTCTTCTTCTGCACGAAGAAGAAACCTGCCCCAGCAGGTGACACTGACTTCCTGATGAATCCTCTTGCCAGATTTTCCTGGATGTACTGTGACATTGCCTCCGTCTCTGGGAGAGATAGCGGATAGACTCTACCCCGGGGAGGCTCAGCACCAGGCAAGAGGTCAATAGGACAGTCATAGGGGCGATGGGGCGGAAGGGTCTCCGCCGCCTTTTTGGAGAACACGTCTGCATAAGACCAATACTGCTTGGGGAGAGAGGATAGATCTGCGGGTACCTCTGTTGTAGCAACCTGAACGCAGTCTCTCTGACACCTACCCCCACAAGATTCACCCCATCCCAGAATTCTGCCTGAGGACCACTCGATATGAGGAGAGTGGTACCGTAACCAAGGTATTCCCAACAGGACCTCATCAATTCCCTCTGGAATGACGAGCAGAGAAATAATCTCCTGATGAGATCGCGACATGGACAGAGTAAAAGGGATGGTCTGGTGTGTTATCTGTGAGGGCAGTGTCGACCCATTCACCACTCGTACCGTTACAGGTTGAGCTAGCATAACCAGGGGTATTGCGTGACGTTGGGCGAAGGCAGAAGACATAAAATTGCCCTCCGCCCCAGAATCCACGCAGAGCTCTACCGAGTGGGAGAATGAGCCTATAGTAATTGTCCCCTTAAAGGACAATTTAGAGGCAAATGTCGCTGTGTCTAGTGTACCTCCACCTATGACCACTAGACGCTGACGTTTCCTCGACCGCTGTGGACATCTGGTGGCTAGATGTCCTGACTGCTGGCAAATATGACAGACCCTGAGTGCACAAGCGGTCCGGGACTTAGATCCCGCTTGTGACACTTCACTGGCCTCATGTGACTCAGGAACCAGGACCGGAGATTCCAGAGGTTTGGCGAAAGTAGGAGCCAGCCGAAACCTCTGCCTACACTGGGCTCGCTCTAACCTCCGCTCGTTAAAACAGAGATCAATTCGAGTGGAGACTGTAATTAACTCCTCCAGTGTGGTAGGAATCTCCCTAGTGGCCAGAGCGTCCTTTACGTGGTCAGCCAAGCCCCTCCAAAATATGGGGATAAGAGCTTTATCCGACCATTCCAGCTCAGATGCTAAAGTGCGGAATTGGACGGCAAAATGACTGACCAAGGACTCACCCTGAGTTAATGCCAGCAGTTGGAGCGCAGTATCATGGGTGACTTGAGGTCCTAAAAAGACCTGTTTCAGAGTGTTCAAAAACAGCGGAGCACTCTGCACCACATGATCGCCACGCTCCCACAGCGGCGTAGCCCATTCCAACGCCCTGTCCGACAATAGAGATACAATAAATCCCACCTTAGCCCGCTCTGTGGGGAAGCGTGCAGCCAGGAGCTCAAGATGAATAGAGCACTGACTCACAAATCCCCTACAAAATTTGCTATCACCAGAAAATTTTTCTGGCAGCGGGAGGCGAGAAAATGTCGGAACAGGGGTGGAAATGGACAAAGTTGCTGCAGCCACGCTGGCAGCCTGTACAGCAACTGCGATGAGATCCACAGCTGAGGTTGCGCTCTCGAGAGCCGCCAACCTACCCTCCAGCTGCTGGATATACCGGAAGGATTGCTGTTTGTCTGTGATCACTAGCCAGACCCTGGCGCTAGTGTAATGTTAGGACTGGCGGAACGCACCAAGTAAGATGATATAGATGCGTTCGCAGTCCGGGGTCCACCGTGCAGGCGAAACCCGCTGCTAGTGAATGACAGACTATATGGCGGTACTTAAAAGTATAAACACGTGGGTTAATCCTCACCCAACGTGAAGAAAGCGATCCTGTTAAGTCACAGGACCGCGGTACCGCACATAGAGCGCGAGCAAGTAGTCAGCGAACTTAACCCCGAAAGGGATTGAAGTCCGATTAGACCCTTGCTGGCACAACACCGCAACTGGGTGTGTAATGAACCTTATTAGTAATATATGAGCACAAGAGTGCGTGCGATGCCGCACTGACGGACGCCACTAACCACCCAGGCTTGGGTATGGAAAGCGCAAGGCAAGCGCACGGCGCCGTACTGGCAGGCACAGCTATAGGACGCTGTGATGTGTGTAACATACAGATGGACAGTCGGGCGCTAGAGAGCTACCATCATCCGCGAGCAATCAACAACTCTAGGGAGGGATACTTAGGAGCTTTCATCCATCGACATACATCCATCTACACACACACATAATAATTGTACACTAGCGCATGGCCGTGCGGTCATGCACAGTTTATATAGTTGCAGGACAGGAAGTGGCCACAGAAATTTTGCCCTTCCAAGACCTGCCAAGAGGACCAATGGAATGCGCTGCAGAGCCAGAGCACATGTCCCTCGATCTCCAACGGGAGATCTTGCCCTGGGCATGCTCAGTGTGCGCAAATAAGGACTTAGTCCCAGAGAAGTCCGCTCGCTGCTGACCAGCACTGACTTTAATGGCAGGAGCTGAAGAAGCAGCAGTAACTCTCTGTACAGAGCGAGACCGAGCAAGACGCTGGGACCGACGCCCCTGCTGAGCAGACTCCACTGTGGCTGGATAGGAATGGGAGACCGCAGCGGAGACGGCCCGAGATTCCCCGTGTGCAGAAGTGGGAACTCGAGACCCAACACTGGGGCTAAAAAATTATTTTTCTGCATCATAAACTGTAGTGAAACACTTGGGGGTTCAAAGCTCTCACAACTAGTGTTGAGCGATACCGTCCGATACTTGAAAGTATCGGTATCGGATAGTATCGGCCGATACCCGAAAAATATCGGATATCGCCGATACCGATATCCGATACCAATACAAGTCAATGGGACATCAAGTATCGGAATGTATCCTCATGGATCCCAGGGTCTGAAGGAGAGGAAACTCTCCTTCAGGCCCTGGGATCCATATTAAAGTGTAAAATAAAGAATTAAAATAAAAAATATTGTTATATTCACCTCTCCGGCGGCCCCTGGACATCAGCGGGAGGATCCGGCGTCCGGCACGGCTTCTTTCTTCAAAATGCGCGCCTTCAGGACCTGTGGAATGACGTCCCGGCTTCTGATTGGTCGCGTGCCGCCCATGTGACCGCCACGCGACCAATCAGAAGCCGCGACGTCATTCCTCAGCTAAAGTCCTAGAATGAGCGCCTTCTAGGACCTGAGGAATGACGTCGCGGCTTCTGATTGGTCGCGTGGCGGTCACATGGGCGGCACGCGACCAATCAGAAGCCGGGACGTCATTCCACAGGTCCTGAAGGCGCGCATTTTGAAGAAAGAAGCCGTGCCGGACGCCGGATCCTCCCGCTGATGTCCAGGGGCCGCCGGAGAGGTGAATATAACAATATTTTTTATTTTAATTCTTTATTTTACACTTCCGATACCGATACCCGATATCACAAAAATATCGGATCTCGGTATCGGAATTCCGATACCGCAAGTATCGGCCGATACCCGATACTTGCGGTATCGGAATGCTCAACACTACTCACAACACATCTACATAAGATCCTTAGAGGGTCTACTTTCCAAAATGGTGTCACTTGTGGGGGGTTTCAATGTTTAGGCACATCAGGGGCTCTGCAAATGCAACATGACGTCCCATCTTAATTCCAGCCAAATTTGCATTGAAAAGTCAAACGGTGCTCCTTCCCTTCCGAGCTCTGCTATGTGACTAGACAGTGGTTTACCCCCACATATGGGGTATCGGCGTACTCAGGACAAATTGCACAACAACTTTTGGGGTACAATTTATTTCTGGTACCCTTGAGAAAATAAAATATTGGGGTGAAAATTCATTTTTGTGAAAAAAATATTATATTTTATTTTTACGGCTCTACATTATAAACTTCTGAAAAACCAACGCAATACCACACAGATCAAAGTACCGAAAAATTACACAGAGGCATAGGATAAGTAAAATATGACTTTATTGATAGAATGCATATGATTACACAAGAATCAAAAAAATAATTTTTTATATTTTAAAAACATAACTAAATCGTAAATAATGACGCGCAGTAACAAGATATAGAAAGCTGTATATATATATATATATATATCTTTACAGCAATAACACCACCAAAAAATACCAGGATTATATTCAAGATAGGCTGTACAAGAAAATTTTTGGGATAAAAAAGTGTGAAAAAGCAAAACCAATTTCTTGTATATATACAAAAACAACAGTGTGCAATATTGCAAATAAAGTGACCAAGTCCAAAGACTAGCCAAGTGAAATTTTTTTTTATATAAATAATCAATTAAAATGACTCACACCTATAGTGCTATTGCACAACTATATCCATGCCATAAAAAATATATATGTGACCAAAATGCTAAAAGGACAGCGTATAGCTGACCTTGGTTGTCTTATACAAGACAATTATACAAAAAGGTGCATCAGTAAGAAAAACTGCCACAGAGAAAATAGTGATGTACCAGTGTCTGACAAGGATTTGGTCACATATATTTTTTTATGGCATGGATATAGTTGTGCAATAGCACTATAGGTGTGAGTCATTTTAATTAATTATTTATATATATAAAAAAAATGTCACTTGGCTAGTTTTTGCACTTGGTCACTTTATTTGCAATATTGCACACTGTTGTTTTTGTATATATACAAGAAATTGGTTTTGCTTTTTCACACTTTTTTATCCCAAAAATTTTCTTGTACAGCCTATCTTGAATATAATCCTGGTATTTTTTGGTGGTGTTATTGCTGTAAAGATATATATATATATATACAGCTTTCTATATCTTGTTACTGCGCGTCATTATTTACTATTTAGTTATGTTTTTAAAATATAAAAAATTCTTTTTTTTGATTCTTGTGTAATCATAGGCATTCTATCAATAAAGCCATATTTTACTTATCCTATGCCTCTGTGTAATTTTTCGGTACTTTGATCTGTGTGGTATTGCGTTGATTTTTCATCTTCCCTTTCACAGTGGGTTTTCACTGCAGCTTTGCACAGCACACCCTGGTGGTTCTTGATTTTATTTTTTTTATATGTATTATTGTCTTTTTTAGACTGTGATAACTGATTTTTTAATTACGGGTGCACTGTGATATATATTTAAATTATAAACTTCTGTGAAGCACTTGGTGGGTTAAAGTGCTCACCACACCTCTAGATAAGGTCCTTAGGGGGGTCTACTTTCCAAAATGGTGTCACTTGTGGGGGGTTTCAATATTTAGACACATCAGGGGCTCTCCAAACGCAACATGGCGTCCCATCTCAATTTCAGCCAATTTTGCATTGAAAAGTCAAATGGCGCCCCCTTCCCTTCCGAGCTCTGCCATGCGCCCAAACAGTGGTTTACCCCCACATATGGGGTATCGCGGTACTCAGGACAAATTGTACAACAACTTTTGGGGTCCATTTTCTCCTGTTACCCTTGGTAAAATAAAACAATTTGGAGCTGAAATACATTTTTTGTGAAACAAAATTAAATGTTATTTTTTTTAAACATTCCAAAAATTCCTGTGAAGCAGCAGAAGGATTAATAAACTTCTTGAATGTGGTTTTGAGCACCTTGAGGGGTGCAGTTTTTAGAACGGTGTCACACTTGGGTATTTTCTATCATATAGACCCCTAAAATGACTTCAAATGCGATGTGGTCCCTAAAAAAAATGGTGTTGTAAAAATGAGAAATTGCTGGTCAACTTTTAACCCTTATAACTCCCTAAAAAAAAAAAAAAAAAAAAAAATTTGTTTCCAAAATTGTGCTGATGTAAAGTAGACATGTGGGAAATGTTACTTATTAAGTATTTTGTGTGACATATCTCTGTGATTTAATTGCATAAAAATTCAAAGTTGGAAAATTGCGCAATTTTCAAAATTTTTGCCAAATTTTCATTTTTTTCACAAATAAACGCAGGTAATATCAAAGAAATGTGACCACTATCATGAAGCACAATATGTCTCGAGAAAAGAATGTCAGAATCACCAGGGTACGTTGAAGCGTTTTAGAGTTATAACCTCATAAAGGGACAGTGGTCAGAATTGTAAAATTTGGCACGGTCATTAACGTGCAAACGACCCTCGGGGCTTAAGGGGTTAAACACAGTAAAGAACGAGGCTGCAATACAAACAGCCTTAAGGCCCCTTCACATTAAGCGACGCTGCAGCGATACCGACAACGATCCGGATCGCTGCAGCGTCACTGTTTGGTCGCTGGAGAGCTGTCACACAGACCGCTCTCCAGCGACCAACGATGCCGGTAACCAGGGTAAACATCGGGTAACTAAGCGCAGGGCCGCGCTTAGTAACCCGATGTTTACCCTGGTTACCAGCGTAAAAGTAAAAAAAAACAAACAGTACATACTTACCTAACGCTGTCTGTCCTCCAGCGCTGTGCTCTGCACTCCTCCTGTACTGTCTGTGAGCACAGCGGCCGGAAAGCAGAGCGGTGACGTCACCGCTCTGCTTTCCGGCTGACCGACGCTCACAGCCAGTACAGGAGGAGTGCAGAGCACAGCGCCGGGGACAGACAGCGGTAGGTAAGTATGTACTGTTTGTTTTTTTTTACTTTTACGCTGGTAACCAGGGTAAACATCGGGTTACTAAGCGCGGCCCTGCGCTTAGTAACCCGATGTTTACCCTGGTTACCAGTGAAGACATCGCTGGATCGGTGTCACACACGCCGATCCAGCGATGTCAGCAGGAGTCCAGCGACGAAATAAAGTTCTGGACTTTATTCAGCGACCAACGATCTCCCAGCAGGGGCCTGATCGTTGTTCGCTGTCACACATAACGATTTCATTAACGATATCGTTGCTACGTCACAAAAAGCAACGATATCGTTAACAATATCGTTATGTGTGACGGTACCTTTAACGTTATTAATTTACATTTACAGGGGTTATCTGGTCTTAGGCTATAAGTGAATTCTCCCAGCATGCGCAGCGTGTGAACTGTGAGCATTTCCCAATGCTGGCACAAGGAATAGCGATGCATGACCGCAAGCATGCGATTTGCATACATGAGGTCACAGGTCGATTAGACATGTGCCGCCTCACTCACTGCAAGTGTATTGCATAAGGCCAGATATGACTAGTTCGAAAGTGGCTAGAAGTTTGCAAATTGTATACATGAAGTTATATAACCACCTGTACCAGCAATGGATATTCCTCAAAGCATGAAAGGCACGCTTTATAAGGATTCACAAGTCTGCAGTCATAGATTTAGTGGAGAATTATAGCCTAAGGCCAGACAACCCTTTAAAAGTTACATAAAATGTAAACAAGGTTTATTAGGCCATGTTCACACAGTGCGTTTTTTACCGCGGAACCGCGGCGGTTTTGCCGCTGCGGTTCCGCGGCTGTTTTCCATGCAGGGTACAGTACACTGTACCCTATGGAAAACAGGACACACTGTGCACATGGTCCGGAAATTGTAAAAAAAAAGACGCGCTGAATAGCTCCCGGAAAAAAGAAGGAGCATGTCAATTCTTTTTCCGGAGCCGCAGCGGTTCTGCACCCATAGACCTCCATTGTGAGGTCCAAACCGCAGTAAAACCCGCAGATCAAAAATATATCTGCGGGTTTTACTGCGGTTTGATGTGCAGAACCGCTGCAGCAGGAAGTGCGGGGAGCGGGCGGAAGTGCGTGGGCGGAGTGTGGCTGCCCCCCCCGTGCTCCGATCCCGCCCCCCCGTGCTCCGATGCCCCCCCCCCAGTGCTCCGATGCCCCCCCCAGTGCTCTGATGCCCCCCCCGTGCCCTAATCTCCCCCCCTTATACTCACCCGGCGTCCCGGTGTCCGTCCGGCCGTCTTCTCCCTGGGCGCCGCCATCTTGCAAAATGGCGGGCGCATGCGCAGTGCGCCCGCCGAATCTGCCGGCCGGCAGATATGGCGGGCGCATGCGCAGTGCGCCCGCCGAATCTGCCGGCCGGCAGATTCGTTCCAAAGTGCATTTTGATCACTGAGATATAACCTATCTCAGTGATCAAAATAAAAAAATAGTAAATGACACCCCCCCCCCTTTGTCACCCCCATAGGTAGGGACAATAAAAAAAATAAAGAATTTTTTTTTTTTTTTCTTTCACTAAGGTTAGAATAGGGGTAGGGGTAGGGTTAGGGATAGGGTTAGGGTTAGGGTTAGGGGTAGGGTTAGGGGTAGGGTTAGGGGTAGGGTTAGGGTTAGGGGTAGGGTTAGGGGTAGGGTTAGGGTTAGGGGTAGGGTTAGGGGTAGGGTTAGGGGTAGGGTTAGGGTTAGGGGTAGGGTTAGGGGTAGGGTTAGGGTTAGGGGTAGGGTTAGGGTTAGGGGTAGGGTTAGGGTATTTTCAGCCATTTTAACCCTAAAAAAATTCCTAGAAAACACACAGACTCTGGCTAGAAAACTGCATCAAAAAAACGCATCAAAAAACGCATCAAAAAACGCATCAAAAACGGACCAAAAAAGGACCAAAAAAAGGACCTGCGTTTTCTGCCAAGAGCTGCAGTTTTTTAAAAAACAGTCAGGAAAAAAAAAGGATGGAAATCCTGAACGTGTGAACATACCCTTATAGTTTCTTAATTTACCTGTAAAGCTTTGGCACAACTTTTTTTTAGATTTGGAAAACCTCATTTTCAGATGTTACATTACCTGCTGGCTGTCCTTATTTTGATTTGTGCAAAAGATCTTGTAGTACAAAGTATCCAAAGAGTTACTGGAATCCAGTCTGTCAAAACAATGCCGATCTAAAACCTCCAAAGTGTGCAAAACTCTGCTAATAGTAACACCTGAAATAGAACAAGGAATACATCAGCTATCCACAGCCTCGAGCCTTAAAGGGGTTGCACCAAGTTTTAAAGTTATTATCTAACTATAGAATACTTTCTGACTGAGAGGATTATGATAGCAGGTGATAAGTTTTTGACAGTGAGGATGATAAATGAGTGGAACAGGCTGCCATGAGAGGTGGCGAGTTCTCCATCAGTCCATCAATGGTCATCTTCAAACAGAGGCTGGACAGACGTCTGTCTGAGATGGTTTATTGAATCCTGCATTGAGCAGGGGGTTGAACACGATGACCCTGTTTGTCCATTTCAACTCTAACATTCTATGATTTTATGATTCTAACTTTAAAACTTGACACAAGGAACTTTTTGTCTTTCAGAGATCTTCTGTCTACAAGCACAGTTAATTCTATGAAAATTAACTGAGCTTTACTTCCCCCCCCCCAGGGTCCAGTAATGTCTCCACCAATGCTATAGTTTCCATTTGGCCACTACATTAATTTCAACAGCACTTTGCAAACATTGTATACATGAATGCCTCTATTGGTGCACACATAAAAATGTAAAACTCTTGTACACACTTGATCAAAATACATGAATCCATCTGCCAACACATCAACCTATGTTAGATGTTCCCAATATAAATGACTCACCTCTGTCTCTGCCTAGGCCTCAAATGAACTAAAAGAAATGCTGCCCATTGTTATGTTTGCTAATGACAGGTGTTATGAAGGCAATCCAGAAACACAGTGTGCTTAGCGATCAGAGCGCACACAGTGATCTGACAAATACCCAAAAATACAAGAACGAGCTCTGAGACGTGGAAACTCTGTAGACTGCACACCTGATCCTATCCTAAACACAACTAAAAGCGGCTGTGGATTGCGCCTAACAACTACCTAGGCAACTCGGCACAGCCTAAGAAACTAGCTAGCCTGAAGATAGAAAAATAGGCCTGACTTGCCCCAGAGAAATTCCCCAAAGGAAAAGGCAGCCCCCCACATATAATGACTGTGAGTAAGATGAAAAGACAAAACGTAGGGATGAAATAGATTCAGCAAAGTGGGGCCCGATATTCTAGGACAGAGCGAGGACAGTAAAGTGAACTTTGCAGTCTACAAAAAACCCTAAAGCAAAACCACGCAAAGGGGGCAAAAAAAACCCACCGTGCCGAACTAACGGCACGGCGGTACACCCTTTGCGTCTCAGAGCTTCCAGCAAAACAAAAGACAAGCTGGACAGAAAAAAAGCAACAAAAAAGCAAAAAGCACTTAGCTATACAGAGCAGCAGGTCACAGGAACAATCAGGAGAAGCTCAGATCCAACACTGAAACATTGACAAGGAGCAAGGATAGCAGCATCAGGCGGAGTTAAGTAATGAAGCAGTTAACGAGCTCACCAGAACACCTGAGGGAGGAAGCTCAGAAGCTGCAGTACCACTTGTGACCACAGGAGTGAATTCAGCCACAGAATTCACAACAGTACCCCCCCCCTTGAGGAGGGGTCACCGAACCCTCACCAGAGCCCCCAGGCCGACCAGGATGAGCCACATGAAAGGCACGAACAAGATCGGAAGCATGAACATCAGAGGCAAAAACCCAGGAATTATCTTCCTGAGCATAACCCTTCCATTTAACCAGATACTGGAGTTTCCGTCTAGAAACACGAGAATCCAAAATCTTCTCCACAACATACTCCAATTCCCCCTCCACCAAAACCGGGGCAGGAGGCTCAACAGATGGAACCATAGGTGCCACGTATCTCCGCAACAACGACCTATGGAATACATTATGTATGGAAAAGGAGTCTGGGAGGGTCAAACGAAAAGACACAGGATTGAGAACCTCAGAAATCCTATACAGACCAATAAAACGAGGTTTAAATTTAGGAGAGGAAACCTTCATAGGAATATGACGAGAAGATAACCAAACCAGATCCCCAACACGAAGTCGGGGACCCACACGGCGTCTGCGATTAGCGAAAAGTTGAGCTTTCTCCTGGGACAAGATCAAATTGTCCACTACCTGAGTCCAGATCTGCTGCAACCTATCCACCACAGAATCCACACCAGGACAGTCCGAAGACTCAACCTGTCCTGAAGAGAAACGAGGATGGAACCCAGAATTGCAAAAAAATGGAGAAACCAAGGTAGCCGAGCTGGCCCGATTATTAAGGGCGAACTCAGCCAACGGCAAAAAGGACACCCAATCATCCTGGTCTGCAGAAACAAAACATCTCAGATATGTTTCCAAGGTCTGATTGGTTCGTTCGGTCTGGCCATTAGTCTGAGGATGGAAAGCCGAGGAAAAGGATAGGTCAATGCCCATCCTACCACAAAAGGCTCGCCAAAACCTTGAAACAAACTGGGAACCTCTGTCAGAAACAATATTCTCAGGAATGCCATGCAACCGAACCACATGCTGAAAGATCAAAGGTACCAAATCAGAGGAGGAAGGCAATTTAGCCAAGGGCACCAGATGGACCATTTTAGAAAAGCGATCACAGACCACCCAAATGACTGACATCTTTTGAGAAACGGGAAGGTCAGAAATGAAATCCATCGAAATATGTGTCCAAGGCCTCTTTGGGACCGGCAAGGGCAAAAGCAACCCACTGGCACGAGAACAGCAGGGCTTAGCCCTAGCACAAATCCCACAGGACTGCACAAAAGTACGTACATCCCGTGACAGAGATGGCCACCAGAAGGATCTAGCCACTAACTCTCTGGTACCAAAGATTCCAGGATGACCAGCCAACACCGAACAATGAAGTTCAGAGATAAGTTTATTAGTCCACCTATCAGGGACGAACAGTTTCTCTGCTGGACAACGATCAGGTTTATTCGCCTGAAATTTTTGCAGCACCCGCCGCAAATCAGGGGAGATGGCAGACACAATGACTCCTTCCTTGAGGATACCCGCTGGCTCAGATAAACCCGGAGAGTCGGGCACAAAACTCCTAGACAGAGCATCCGCCTTCACATTTTTAGAGCCCGGAAGGTACGAAATCACAAAGTCGAAGCGGGCAAAAAATAACGACCAACGGGCCTGTCTAGGATTCAAGCGCTTGGCAGACTCGAGATAAGTCAAGTTCTTATGATCAGTCAATACCACCACGCGATGCTTAGCTCCTTCAAGCCAATGACGCCACTCCTCGAATGCCCACTTCATGGCCAGCAACTCTCGATTGCCCACATCATAATTACGCTCAGCGGGCGAAAACTTCCTGGAAAAGAAAGCACATGGTTTCATCACTGAGCAATCAGAACCTCTCTGTGACAAAACCGCCCCTGCTCCAATCTCAGAAGCATCAACCTCGACCTGGAACGGAAGAGAAACATCTGGCTGACACAACACAGGGGCAGAACAAAAACGACGCTTCAACTCCTGAAAAGCTTCCACAGCAGCAGAAGACCAATTAACCAAATCAGCACCCTTCTTGGTCAAATCGGTCGATGGTTTGGCAATGCTAGAAAAATTACAGATGAAGCGACGATAAAAATTAGCAAAGCCCAGGAACTTTTGCAGACTTTTCAGAGATGTCGGCTGAATCCAATCCTGGATGGCTTGGACCTTAACTGGATCCATCTCGATAGTAGAAGGGGTAAAGATGAACCCCAAAAATGAAACTTTCTGCACACCGAAGAGACACTTTGATCCCTTCACAAACAAAGAGTTAGCACGCAGGACCTGAAAAACCATTCTGACCTGCTTCACATGAGACTCCCAATCATCTGAGAAGATCAAAATGTCATCCAAGTAAACAATCAGGAATTTATCCAGATACTCACGGAAGATGTCATGCATAAAAGACTGAAACACAGATGGAGCATTGGCAAGTCCGAACGGCATCACTAGATACTCAAAATGACCCTCGGGCGTATTGAATGCAGTTTTCCATTCATCTCCTTGCCTGATTCTCACCAGATTATACGCACCACGAAGATCTATCTTAGTGAACCAACTAGCCCCCTTAATCCGAGCAAACAAGTCAGATAACAATGGCAAGGGATACTGAAATTTAACAGTGATCTTATTAAGAAGGCGGTAATCAATACACGGTCTCAGCGAACCATCCTTCTTGGCTACAAAGAAGAACCCTGCTCCCAGTGGTGATGACGATGGGCGAATATGTCCCTTCTCCAGGGATTCCTTCACATAACTGCGCATAGCGGCGTGTTCGGGCACGGATAAATTAAATAATCGACCTTTAGGGAATTTACTACCAGGAATCAAATTGATAGCACAATCACAATCCCTATGCGGAGGTAGAGCATCGGACTTGGGCTCTTCAAATACATCCTGATAATCAGACAAGAACTCTGGGACCTCAGAAGGGGTGGATGACGAAATCGACAAAAATGGAACATCACCATGTACCCCCTGACAACCCCAGCTGGATACCGACATGGAATTCCAATCCAATACTGGATTATGGGTTTGTAGCCATGGCAACCCCAACACGACCACATCATGCAGATTATGCAACACCAGAAAGCGAATAACTTCCTGATGTGCAGGAGCCATGCACATGGTCAGCTGGGCCCAGTATTGAGGTTTATTCTTGGCCAAAGGTGTAGTATCAATTCCTCTCAATGGAATAGGACACCGCAAAGGCTCCAAGAAAAACCCACAACGTTTAGCATAATCCAAATCCATCAGATTCAGGGCAGCGCCCGAATCCACAAACGCCATGACAGAAAACGACGACAAAGAGCATATCAAGGTAATGGACAGAAGGAATTTGGACTGTACAGTACCAATGACGGCAGACCTAGCGGACCGCTTAGTGCGCTTAGGACAATCTGAAATAGCATGAGTGGAATCACCACAGTAGAAACACAGACCATTCAGACGTCTGTATTCCTGCCGTTCAACTCTAGTCATAGTCCTATCGCACTGCATAGGCTCAGGTTTAACCTCAGGCAGTACCGCCAAATGGTGCACAGATTTACGCTCGCGCAAGCGTCGACCGATCTGAATAGCCAAAGACAAAGACTCATTCAAACCAGCAGGCATAGGAAATCCCACCATGACATCCTTAAGAGCCTCAGAGAGACCCTTTCTGAACAAAGCTGCCAGCGCAGATTCATTCCACCGAGTGAGTACTGACCATTTCCTAAATTTCTGACAATATACTTCTATATCATCCTGACCCTGGCACAAAGCCAGCAAATTTTTCTCAGCCTGATCCACTGAATTAGGCTCATCGTACAGCAATCCGAGCGCCAGGAAAAACGCATCGACACTACTCAATGCAGGGTCTCCTGGCGCAAGAGAAAATGCCCAGTCTTGAGGGTCGCCGCGCAAAAAAGAAATAATAATCAAAACCTGTTGAATAGGATTACCAGAAGAATGAGGTTTCAAGGCCAGAAATAGCTTACAATTATTTTTGAAACTTAGAAACTTAGTTCTATCTCCAAAAAACAAATCAGGAATAGGAATTCTTGGTTCTAACATAGATTTCTGATCAATAGTATCTTGAATTTTTTGTACATTTATAACGAGATTATCCATTGAAGAGCACAGACCCTGAATATCCATGTCCACACCTGTGTCCAGAATCACCCAAATGTCTAGGGGAAAAAAAAAAAAGTGAACACAGAGCAGAAAAAAAAAAAAAAATGATGTCAGAACTTTTTCTTTCCCTCTATTGAGAATCATTAGTTGGGCTCCTTGTACTGTTATGTTTGCTAATGACAGGTGTTATGAAGGCAATCCAGAAACACAGTGTGCTTAGCGATCAGAGCGCACACAGTGATCTGACAAATACCCAAAAATACAAGAATGAGCTCTGAGACGTGGAAACTCTGTAGACTGCACACCTGATCCTATCCTAAACACAACTAAAAGCGGCTGTGGATTGCGCCTAACAACTACCTAGGCAACTCGGCACAGCCTAAGAAACTAGCTAGCCTGAAGATAGAAAAATAGGCCTGACTTGCCCCAGAGAAATTCCCCAAAGGAAAAGGCAGCCCCCCACATATAATGACTGTGAGTAAGATGAAAAGACAAAACGTAGGGATGAAATAGATTCAGCAAAGTGGGGCCCGATATTCTAGGACAGAGTGAGGACAGTAAAGCGAACTTTGCAGTCTACAAAAAACCCTAAAGCAAAACCACGCAAAGGGGGCAAAAAAAACCCACCGTGCCAAACTAACGGCACGGCGGTACACCCTTTGCGTCTCAGAGCTTCCAGCAAAACAAAAGACAAGCTGGACAGAAAAAAAACAACAAAAAAGCAAAAAGCACTTAGCTATACAGAGCAGCAGGTCACAGGAACAATCAGGAGAAGCTCAGATCCAACACTGAAACATTGACAAGGAGCAAGGATAGCAGCATCAGGCGGAGTTAAGTAATGAAGCAGTTAACGAGCTCACCAGAACACCTGAGGGAGGAAGCTCAGAAGCTGCAGTACCACTTGTGACCACAGGAGTGAATTCAGCCACAGAATTCACAACAGCCCATATTCAGCATTGTGCGTTTGAGGGGAGTGGCAACCTCCAAAGCATTGTGCTCAGGGCTGCCACCAAGAATTTGAGGACCCCATACTGGCAAAATTTTCAGGCCCCCTTGAGATTCCTTGAGGGGTGTGTGGACGGCACCGTTACACCCTCACATCACAGTGCTGTGGTATGTAATCTCTGTGCAAATGGTTGTGCTTACTGGGATTATGGGGGAATTTTCCTGTAGATCCTCATGTGTGTAATATGCTGTTGCCAATTTTGGTATATCTCTGTATCATTAGCATAAGGATTCCCGGTTGTAGTCTGATTCACTTGATGTATACATATAAGTAATATATTATCTACTTTTTACATCTGACTACTGTGATATTAGTTCCATCATGCACAGCATCTATACATCTGATGTGGGGGTTTCACGTGCCCGTCCACACTAGCCTGTTTTTCGTACTTTTTGGCAATGGTTATCGTTCCCTTGCGCTATTTTCTTTATCCTGTGTCTATATTGTCCTTTGTATTTTTTTCTAATAAAGTAATTTTGGTATATATTTATATACGGACTCTTTTGGTCGTTTGTTCTGGCCTTTTGGCCACTTCCTTTTGCTTATCCCCTTGAGATTCCGCCCAGGCTCCACCCCAGCATGACTGTTATGACCTGGTGGTTAGGAGCACCAGGCACGACCTGATAGTTAAACTCACACAGGACAAGCTCTGGGATGTGGGAGCTCTGCTGACCGCAGGCCCTAATCCTATCACAACAACTAGAAATAGCCGTGGAGCGTTCCTGACTCTCCCTAGACGCCTCTTCACAGCACTAAGAGCTAGCTAGCCCTAGAGATAGAAAATAAAGCCTACCTTGCCTCAGAGAAATTCCCCAAAGGAAAAGGCAGCCCCCCACATATATTGACTGTGAGTAAAGATGAAAGTCACAAACACAGAAATGAAACAGGATTCAGCAAAGGGAGGCCAGACTTACTAAACAGACAGAGGATAGGAAAGGTATCTTTGCGGTCAGCACAAAAAACTACAAAAAAACACGCAGAGTGTGCAAAAAGACCTCCGCACCGACTAACGGTGCAGAGATGCCACTCTGCATCCCAGAGCTTCCAGCTAGCAAGACAAAATCATGATAACCAGCTGGACAAGGAAACAATGAACAAATAATAACTATCAGGAACTTAGCTTCTGCTGGAGAAGACAGGTCACCAGAAAGATCCAAGAGCGAACTGAACCAATGCAGGAACATTGACAGCTGGCATGGAGTAACGATCTGAGTGGAGTTAAATAGAGCAGCCAACCAAAGGATAAACCACGTCTCCTGTGTAAGGAACCTCAGAAGCAGCAGCTTCACTCACAGCCACCAGAGGGAGTCCATGGACAGAACTCGCCAAAGTACCATTCACGACCACAGGAGGGAGTTCGACAACAGAATTCACAACACATGACAGCTCCACGTCCACTCCTCGAACCTTCCACAGCGCCACCGCCCATTCTTAAAAAAAATCCACTTCTGCAACAAGTCATCACTAGTGTTGAGCGATACCGTCCGATACTTGAAAGTATCGGTATCGGATAGTATCGGCCGATACCCGAAAAATATCGGATATCGCCGATACCGATATCCGATACCAATACAAGTCAATGGGACATCAAGTATCGGAAGGTATTCTCATGGTTCCCAGGGTCTGAAGGAGAGGAAACTCTCCTTCAGGCCCTGGGATCCATAGGGATGTGTAAAATAAAGAATTAAAATAAAAAATATTGATATATTTACCTCTCCGGCGGCCCCTGAACTCAGCGCGGGTAACCGGCAGGCTTCTTTGTTCAAAATCAGCGCTTTTAGGACCTGAGAAACACGTCCCGGCTTCTGATTGGTCGCGGGCCGCCCATGTGACCGGCACGCGACCAATCACAAGCCGCGACGTCACCGCAAGCTATTAGCGCGCTCTTTTTTGAAAAATGAGCGCGTTAATGACTTTCAAAGACGTAGCGGCTTGTGATTGGTCGCGGCCACGCGACCAATCACAAGCCGCGACGCCACCGCAAGCTATTAACGCGCTCATTTTTAAAAATGAGCGCGTTAATGGCTTTCAAAGACGTAGCGGCTTGTGATTGGTCGCGTAGCCGCGACCAATCACAAGCCGCGACGTCACCGCAAGCTATTAACGCGCTCATTTTTAAAAATGAGCGCGTTAATAGCTTGCGGTGACGTCGCGGCTTGTGATTGGTCACGTGGCCGCGACCAATCACAAGCCGCTACGTATTTGAAAGTCATTAACGCGCTCATTTTTCAAAAAAGAGCGCGCTAATAGCTTGCGGTGACGTCGCGGCTTGTGATTGGTCGCGTGCCGGTCACATGGGCGGCCCGCGACCAATCAGAAGCCGGGACGTGATTCTCAGGTCCTAAAAGCGCTGATTTTGAACAAAGAAGCCTGCCGGTTACCCGCGCTGAGTTCAGGGGCCGCCGGAGAGGTAAATATATCAATATTTTTTATTTTAATTCTTTATTTTACACATCTCTATGTATCCGATACCGATACCCGATACCACAAAAGTATCGGATCTCGGTATCGGAATTCCGATACCGCAAGTATCGGCCGATACCCGATACTTGCGGTATCGGAATGCTCAACACTAGTCATCACCAATCACACATTAACAGTTCCCATCGAACACCAGATCACATACAGTTGTGCACAAAAGTTTACATACCCCAGCAGAATTTTTGTTTTCTTGGTCTTTTTTTAGAGAAAATGATAACACCAAAACTTTTTCTTCATTCATGGTTAGTGGTTGGGTGAAGACATTTAGCGGTAAACTACTGTGTTTTCTCTTTTTAAATCATAACTAGCTATTGAACCCGTTCTACGCCCAGTGGCGAGCATTTATATTGGTATATGGTCTCCATCCTGGTATGTGTTGCTTCCATCCTGCGCACTAATCTTGTCATGTGCTGCTACCATCTTGCGCCCCCATCCTGTTATGTGCAGCCCCCATCCTGTTTTGTGTGCCTCCATCTCGTGATGTGCTACTGTCTTCCTGAGCACTAATCCTGTCACATGCTCCCATCCTGTACCCCAATCCTGTCATGTGGTGGTCCCATCCTGTATGCCAATGCTGTCATGTGGTGCTCCCTTACTCCACCCCAATCCTGTCATGTGCTGCTACCATCATGCACCCCCATCCTGTTATGTGCTACTATCTTCCTGAGCCCTCATCCTGTCATGTGCTCCCATCCTGCGCCCCCATGCTGTCATGTGGTGCTCCCATCCTGCACCCCCATGCTGTCATGTGCTGGTCCCATCCTGCGCCCTCATCCTGTCATGTAGTGCTTGCATCCTGCACTCACATGCTGTCATGTGCTGCTCCCATCCTGCGCCTCCATTTTGGCTATGTGCTGCTTCCATCCTGCGCCCCATCCTTTCATGTGCTGCTCTCATCCTACGCCCCCATTCTGTCACATGCTGATCCCATCCTGCGCCCTTATCCTGCCATGTGCTGCTCCTATCTTGTGCCTCCATCCTGTCATGTGCTGCTCCCATCCTGCTCCCCCGTTCTGTCATGTGCTGCTCCCATCCTGCGCCCCCATTCTGTCATGTACTGCTCCCATCCTAGCCCCCATTCTGTCATGTGCTGCTCCCATCCTGTGCCCCCATGCTGTCATGCGCTGCTCACATCTTGAGCCCCCATTCTGTCATGTACTGCTCCCATCCTACACCCCAGTTCTGTCATGTGCTGCTACCATCCTGCGGCCCCATTCTGTCATATGCTGCTCCCATCCTGCGCCCCCATTCTGACATGTGCTGCACCCATCCTGCGCCTCCATTCTGTCATTTGCTGCTTCCATCCTGTGCTCCCATCCTGTCATGTGCTGCTCCCATCCTGCGCCCCCGTTCTGTAATGTGCTGCTTCCATCCTGCACCCCGTTCTGTCATGTGCTGCTGCCATCCTGCACCCCCGTTCTGTCATGTGCTGCCCTATTCTCTCATGTGCTGCTCCCATCCTGCGCCACAGTTCTGTAATGTGCTGCTCCCATCCTGCGCCACCGTTCTGTAATTTGCTGCTCCCATCCATATGCCCCATACGCTGCTCCATAAAGGTTGTTGGCCCCCATAAGATGCTCCATAGTATATGCCTCATGGGCTGCTCCATTATGGTTGATGGCCCCCATAAGATGCTCCATAGTATATGCCTCATATGCTGCTACATTATGGTTGATGGCCCCCATAAGATGCTCCATAGTATATGCCTCATATGCTGCTCCATTATGGTTGATGGCCCCCATAAGATGCTCCATAGTATTATATGCCTGTATGCTGCTCCATTATGGTTGATGGCCCCCATAAGATCCTCCATAGGATTATATGCCCTGTATGCTGATCCATTATGGTTGATGGCCCCCATAAGACGCTCCATAGTACTATATGCCCTGTATGCTGATCCATTATGGTTGATGGCCCCCATAAGATACTCCATAGGATTATATGCCATGTATGATGCTCCATTATGGTTGATGGCCCCCATAAGATGCTCCATAGGATTATTTGCCCTGTATGCTGCTCCGTTATGGTTGATGGCCCCCATAAGATACTCCATAGTATATGGCCTGTTTGCTGATCTATTATGGGTGATGGCCCCCATAAGATGCTCCATAGGATTATATGCCCTGTATGCTGATGCAATAAAAAAACAAAACATACTCACCTATCGTCGCTGGGCGCCGAGTGCTGGGGGGCCTGAGCAGGCGGGGACACTGGCACGCTGTGGGGGTCAGGTGCCGGAGTCGCCGCTGGCTCAGGTCCCCGGCACTTGCTCTAGTCACTTGGCCCTGATCCAGCGCTACGCGCCGCTTCATCTTCCGGCTCCTCTGGCTGTGACTGTTCAGTCAGAGGCGGCGCGCATTAAGCACGTCATCGCGCCCTCTGAACTGTGAACGTCACAGGCAGAGGATGTGGAGGACGGAGCGGCGCGCATCGGTGGAACGGGACAGGAAAATAGAACATACTCACCCTCCTGGCACATCCCTGCTTCTCCGTTGGAGATCGCGGTATGTGTTCCGTGGTTACGCATACCGCGATTTCCTGGGAGCGTCACTCTGTGGGGTCCAGACTGAGCCGGCGCTTGCGCTTGCACAGTCTATAAAGGCTTTGGACAGAGTGACGCTCCCAGCCTTATATTATAGATGACAACCCAAAATATTCCAAATGACTCTTATCAAAAGTTCACATACCCCAATTCTTAATACCGTGTATTTCTCCCTCTAACATCAATGACAGCTTGAAGTCTTTTGTGGTAGTTGTGGATGAGGTTCTTTATTTTCTCAGATGGTAAAGCTGCCCACTCTTCTTGGCAAAAAGCCTCCAATTCCTCTAAATTCCTGGGCTGTCTAGCATGAACTGAGCACTTGTGATCAACCCAGAGAGGCTCAATGATATTGAGGTCAGGAGACTGACTGTGTTTTGGATCGTTGTCATGTTGGAATGTCCAAGTATGTCCCATGGGCAGCCCCAAAACATCAGCAATCCACCTTTGTGCTTTACAGTAGGAATGATGTTCCTTTCATCATAGGCCTTGTTGACCTCTCTCCAAATGTATCGTTTATGGTTGTGGCCAAAAAATTAAAAAAATTTTCTCATCACTCCAAATTACCTTGATCCAGAAGTTTTGAGGCTTGTCGCTGTGCTGCTTTGCATATTGTAGGCAAGATACTTTGTGTCGACCATGCAGCCCATTTTTCTTCAAGTGCCTCCTTATTGTGCATCTTGAAACAGCCACACCACTAGTTTTCAGAGTCTTGTATTTCAGCTGATGTTATTTGTGGGTTTTTCTTTGCATCCCAAACAATTTTTCTGGCAGTTGTGGATGATATTTTTGTTGGTCTAACTGACCGTGGTTTTGCTTTTACAGAGCCCCTGATTTTCCATTTGTTAATCACAGTTTGAACGCTGCTGACTGGCATTATCAATTCGTTAGATATCTTTTTGTATCCTATTCCTGTTTTCCACAGTTCAACTACCTTTTTCCATAGACCCATTGACAATTCTTTTGCTTTCCCAATGAATCACAATCTAGAATTGTCAGTGACTGGATGAAAGATGTAAGAGTCTATCTGGATCCCAGAAACTCACTCAGCTTTTATGCACACACACACTGATTACCAGCAAACATGTCACAGATGAGGATGTTACCTTTAGTAGCCATTTAAACCCATTTGTGTCAACTTCTGTACATGTTATCAGGCCAAAATCACCAAGGTATGTGAACTGTTGATCAGGGTCATTTGGATGTTTTGGGTTGTCATTATGATTTGACAAGAGAAAACACAGTCATTTGACAATAAATGGCTTCACCCAACCACTAACCACGAGTGAAGAAAAAGTTTTGGTGCTATTCATGAAAAAAGGCAATAAAGCAAAAATTCTGCTGGGGTATGTAAACTTTTGAGCACAACTGTAAATAGCCATCAACTTTTGTTTTGTAGAAAAGTTTTTTTTTGCAGCCACCACGACAAGGTAGACTTTTTTGGTCATGCCCTTCTCTACTCTAACCTATTAAAAATTTATTAAAATACCTAATACTATTTTTAGGTATATTTTTCTTTTTTTTTTTTATGGGAACGAGTCAAATACATTTTTAACGTAATTGAAACCAGATTGTGATAATAATATTTGCCATGTGAACTGGCCATAATAATTATCCCATATGTGGTGTATAGGGGAAAAGTATTAGGCTACTAGAAAATCCTGTTTAAGACAGGCAATTGTACCTCAATGCAGGCAGACAGGCAGCAGTCAGTAGGGTTGAATTTAATAATACTTAGTAGTTTGCAGGCAGGCATCAGACAGAGATGGCCTCCAACTTCATACTGCACAAGCAGGGAGGGGGGCACAAGAAGAAAAGCAGGTGGGTAGGCCAGCGGGTCAGGAAATGAGAGATAGGATGATTGAATTTGAGGTTGGATGGGCCCTCATCATTTTTGGCCCCTCAACTACTGCATATAATGTGCCACAAGGGCCCAGTTCATGCTGGCAGCTTAGGAACAGAGGGCAGGTGGGCAGTGTCTGATGCCACTGATGTCAGATGTGGACGGCCCCTTCTGCTGTGGCCATATAATGTACGTAACTGTGGCTGTGAGTGACTGGGGCTCCAGGGCTTAATAACGTAAAGTAAAGTAATGATCCCAGGCCCCAGCATGCCAAGCAGTCTGCCAGGCCGTGCCTCACCATGTCCCGCCCCCCACTCTTTGCTTCTGCTCACCAGGCCCCATACACCAGTAATGGCAGTAATGCCCTGATGGTGGCCCTGATTGTACTCTTCTAAGGGTGATGGACTGTGCGGAAGCTTGAAGACTCCAATCGCATCATGTGCATTGTGTGATGTGTGAATAGTGTCCTGTGTCTTTGCATATATTGTGATGTGTTAGGGTTTTCAATAATAATGTGAGTTAGGTCCACTTTACCTGCGGCGGATTCTTGGCACTTGTCAAAGGACCACCGGACTTCCACAGCCTGGCCTCTTTGTTTAATCTGTTGTTCAACTTCGTGAATTTTAGCTCGAACCTAAAAATGATTATATTGTTTTGATTGAAATTTCTACTTGTTATGATTTGAGTTACAAAAAAAAATGTGCATGACAAATATTGCATTCTCTCAAGACCTTATACAAAATTGTTTATGCTTCCCAATGGAATGGTAACACTGGTATACAGTGATTTTGGTGCCAATAATGTCTGAACGGTTTTATATTAAGTTTCTGGTGCTAATTAAGAATATGACTTCGGTTTTTCCAGATTAGCTCTAGTTTCTGAGATATTTAATAGCTAATTAAATACTTAAAGTAGAATTCTGGTTTCAAAAATTGGCTTTTATAAGCCTACAAATTGAAATACAAAATAAATAAAAGTGATAGTTCATTACCTAAGACACTGTTAAGGCAAAAGACCAAAAGCTATTGCGTTTGTTATAACACACAAGTCACATTGGGTGGATGCATTATTTTCATGGATGAATTATCTCAAAAACTAGAACCAATGCAGCAAAATGAATGGGATTTTTTTTAATCTGGACCCTCAAAATACCCTAAATCTGTTAATTTTTTTTTTTTTTTTTTTTTGTAGACGGGTGTAATGTATTTGATGAATCTAAGACTTTTATCACAAAATTGAAGTATCACACAACTGGCACCAACTTTTGACTATCTCCTTGCAATATAATATAGCTCTGAAACATTACTTAAATTGTTCACAAGGCTGATCAGAATGGCCTAAACAAAATTAAAATTGACCCGTACAATGGCCTATAATTTACCAAGAGCTGCTCTGGTTTGGTAAACACATTTAAAAAGAATTACCTTTTTAATTCAAACCCGGCTTATAAGCCGATTTGGGGTTAAAGGAGGGGGTGTCCTATTTAAAACTCTTATATTCAGAGCAGAGCACTACTATTGTGAACAATGAGTTCTTCCACAAATAAATAATTTTGGTCGGTTCTAGCAGAGGGCAATCCCTCACTCAGTTGATCATGTGGCTCTGACTAATGAAGGCCATACACAAAAGACTTATGTAGGCCAAACCTTTTGAAATTTCAAGCGGACTGGCTGATCATCCGATGTGTATGAGATTTTCTGCTGACATTCATATAGCACGTCAGAGAGAAACTGAAATTGGGCATGCTGAATTTCAACATGTCCACCTTTGTCTTCAAGTAACAAACTTCTTCTAGGGGTCTCTGGTAGCAAAGTATGCCACCTCTCCCCACACCAAGCGTACAAGTATGTAGAGTGGTATGGTTAGGAATAGTTGCAACAGACAAATATTAGGTCTATCAAAAGCAAAAATCCCTTTTTAAGAGTTTGGTAATATTTTTACAGCAACTTAATCTCTCAAACATTAGTGCAAAATTACTAATAATGCCAAGAATAGACAAAATAATAAACATTTTCTAAATCTGGTCTGCGTAGAAAAATATAGTATACAGCAAGTGTGTTTAGTATGACTATAAGCATTCTTGAATCTTCTGACTGCATCACCTCAAAGCCTTACTACTTAATGAAGTTAATGTCATTTATTTTAGTAGTGTATGTAAAGTTTCTAGTAGTAAACCGCAGGAATTTGCCCAGTTTCAAACAGTAATGCATACCTGTTGGTTAAATGGCGAGTTTCCACCAGGCATCGGCAGGCTGGATGGGGCAACCTGAAGTAGATCCAGTGGAGAACCTGGATTTGTGTTTTTACTTTCATTTGTGGAATAGTTCCACACCAAGGCACTTGGACAGCAAAGAGTGATAGCCTGCAGAAAGCAATGTTATTGTGAAATGGTTTATGATACTCATAAGTTATAATGCTGCAGTTTATATTGTTCATCAAGTAATGACAGATCATTATTATTATTATTTACTAGCTGAAGAGCCCGGCGTTGCCTGGGCATAGTAAATATCTGTGGTTAGTTATAGCACCTCATGTCTCTTATTTTCCCATCACGCCTCTCATTTTCCCAATCACATCTTTCATTTTCCCCCTCATATCTCTCATTTTCCCCATCACATCTCTCATTTTCCCCCCTCACATCTCTCATTTTCTCCCTCACTCCTCTCATTCCCGCCTAACACTTGTCATTTCGACCTCACATCTGTCATTTTCCGATCACTACACTATTTTCCCTCACTCCTCTCATTTTGCACTCACACCTTTTCATTTTCACCTCACACCTCATTTTCACCTCAGTATATACGTTTGTCATCTCCCTTATATATAGTATACACCTGTATGTCATCTCCTGTATATAGTATATACCTGTATGTCATCTCCCCTGTATATAGTATATACCTGCTGTGTCTCATCTCCCCTGTATATAGTATATACCTGTATGTCATCTCCTCCTATATATAGTATATACCTGTATGTCATCTCCTCCTATATATAGTACATACCTGTATGTCATCTCCTACTATATATAGTATATACCTGTATATCATCTCCTTCTATATATTGAATATACCTGTATGTCATCTCCTCCTGTATATAGTATATACCTGTGTGTCATCTCCCCTGTATATAGTATATATATGTGTGTCATCTCCTCCTGTATATAGTATATACCTGTATGTCATCTTCTATATATAGCATATACCTGTATGTCATCTCCTCCTGTATATAGTATATACCTGTAGGTAATCTGCTCCTGTATATAGTATATACCTGTGTGTCATCTCCTCCTGTATATAGTATATACCTGTATGTCATCTCCTCCTGTATATAGTATGTACCTGTATGTCATCTCCTCCTCTATATAGTATATACCTGTGTGTCATCTCTCCTGTATATTGTATATATCTGTGTGTCATCTCCCCTGTATATAGTACATACCTGTGTGATCTCCTGTATTAGACCTCATTAACACGTTATTTGCTCAGTATTTTTACCTCAGTATTTGTAAGATAAATTGGCAGCCTGATAAATCCCCAGCCAACAGGAAGCCCTCCCCCTGGCAGTATATATTAGCTCACACATACACATAATAGACAGGTCATGTGACTGACAGCTGCCGTATTTCCTATATTGTACAGTTGTTGCTCTTGTAGTTTGTCTGCTTATTAATCAGATTTTTATTTTTGAAGGATAATACCAGACTTGTTTGTGTTTTAGGGCGAGTTTCGTTTGTCAAGTTGACTTGCGTGTGGCGACATGCATGTAGCGACTTTTGTGAGATGAGTTTTGTGTGGCAACATGCGTGTAGCAGCTTTTTGTGTGTCGAGTTGCATGTGACAGGTTAGTGTAGCAAGTTGTGTGCAGCAAGTTTTGCGCATGGCGAGTTTTGCGCGTGGTGAGTTTTATGTCTGGTGCCTTTTGAGTATGTGCAAGTTTTGTGTGAGGCAACTTTTGCATGTGTTGCAAATTTTGTGCATGTGGCAATTTTTCCGCGTGTGCAAGTTTTGCGTGTGGTGAGTTTTCCATGAGGTGAGTTTTGCACTTGCGGCGAGTTTTGCGTGAGCCTAGTTTTTGCATGTGGCGAGTTTTGCGCGTGGCGAGTTTTGAGCGGCGACTTTTGTGTTTCGACTTTTATGTGGCGAGGTTGGTGTATGTGTGGTGAAATGTGTGCTGAGGGTAATATGTGTTCAAGCATGTGGTACTGTGTGGCGCATTTTGTGTGTGTGTTTATATCCTCGTGTGTGGTGAGTATCCCATGTCGGGGCCCCACCTTAGCAACTAATCGGTATATACTCTTTGGCGCCATCGCTCTCATTCTTTAAGTCCCACTTGTTCACATCTGGCAGCTGTCAATTTGCCTCCAACACTTTTCCTTTCACTTTTCCCCATTATGTAGATAGGGGAAAAATAGTTTGGTGAATTGGAACGCAGGGGGTTAAAATTTCACCTCACAACATAGCCTATGACGCTCTCGGGGTCCAGACGTGTGACTGTGCAAAATTTTGTTTCTGTAGCTGCGACGCCTCCAACACTTTTCCTTTCACTTTTTTCCCCATTATGTAGATAGGGGCAAAATTGTTTGGTGAATTGGAAAGCGCGGGGTTAAAATTTCACCTCACAACATAGCCTATGACGCTCTCAGGGTCCAGACGTGTGACTGTGCAAAATTTTGTTTCTGTAGCTGCGACGCCTCTAACACTTTTCCTTTCACTTTTTTCCCCATTATGTAGAATGGGGGAAAATTGTTTGGTGAATTGGAACGCGCGTGGTTAAAATTTCACCTCACAACATAGCCTATGACGCTCTCGGGGTCCAGACGTGTGACTGTGCAAAATTTTGTGGCTGTAGCTGCGACGGTGCAGATGCCAATCCCGGACATACATACACACATACACACATACACACACACACACACACATACACACATTCAGCTTTATATAGTAGATTTTGTTAATTCCATGGTGCTGTACATGAGAAGGATTTACATCAAAATACAAATATCACTTACAGTAAACAAAACTAACAATGACAGACTGATACAGAGGGGAGAGGACCCTGCCCTTGCGGGTTTGCATTCTACAGGATTATGGGGAAGGAGACAGTAGGTCGAGAGTTGCAGTAGCTCCAATGGTGTTGAGGTGGCCGTGTGGTCTTTACAGGCTATAAGCTTCCTTGAAGAGGTGGGTTTTCATGTTTCTTTTGAAGGATCCAAAAGTAGTGGATGACCGGATGTGTTGGAGCACAGAATTCCAGAGGATGGGTGATATTCGGGAGAAGTCTTGGAGGCGATTGAGTGAGGAGCGAATAAGCGTGGAGGAGAGGAGGAGGTCTTGGAAGGACCGGAGATTACATGAGGGAAGATATTGAGAGATTAGTGTGGAAATATACGGCGGAGAAAGGTTATGGATGGCTTTGTAGGTCAGAGTTAGTAATTCAAACTGGATACTCTGGGAAATTGGGAGCCAGTGAAGGAATTTGCAAAGAGGTGAAGCAGGAGTGTAGCGAGGAGAGAGATTAATTAGTCGGGCAGCAGAGTTAAGGATGGACTGGAGGGGTGCAAGAGTGTTAGAACGTAGGCTACAGAGGAGTATGTTGCAGTAGTCGAGGTGGGAGATGATTAGGGCATGCATGAGCATTTTGGTAGAGTGTGGGTTGAGGAAAGGACAGATTCTGGAAATATTTTTGTGCTGAAGGCGACAGGAGGAGGCGAGAGCTTGGATGTGCGGTTTGAAGGATAGGGCAGAATCAAGGGTTACTCCGAGGCAGCGGATTTTGGGGACAGGGGAAAGTGTGATTTCAGATCATAACCTAGACATACAGTCCACCCAGGGATGTAATGATTGTGGTGGCAGAGGGTGTGACTGCCATCGGGCCAAGAGGTGGAGTGGGCCCTCTGGTGCCTATTTCAGCAGGATGTGCGTCCGAGGAAACACATTCAACTGAAATGCATTGCAGTGCAGAGTTCCACCGGGTCATTGCACTGCAATACAAGCTGCTGGCCAATCAGAGTCATGTGTCATACTCTGCCCATTGCTTGCATGCTGAAGTCAGATTCTTGCTACAGAAAAGGACAATACATGGTGTTGGAGCTAGAGCAATGTGAGTAGGATCGTCTATTTTTTTATGTGTTAGAGCAGGGGTCCCCAACTCCAGTCCTCAAGGCCCACCAACATGTCATGTTTTCAGGATTTCCTTAGTCTTGCCCAGGTAATAATTGCATCACCTGTGCAATGCAAAGGAAATCCTGAAAACATGACCTGTTGGTGGGCCTTGAGGACTGGAGTTGGGGACCCCTGTGTTAGAGAACAGTGGAAGAATGAGGCACATATATACCAGGATGGGGGACATATATACCAGGATGGGGACATATACCGTATAAGAGGAGGGGCCCATGATCGGGGACATATATATAATAATAATATGTATTTACCATAGTGTGCAGACCTTATGGTTGTAAGCAATTAGTTAAATACAATATTAATTAATCATGTGGACTGATTACTAGTGATGAGCGAGTGTGCTCATTACTCGAGTTTTCCGAGCATACTTGGGTATTCTCCGAGTATCTTGGGCATGCTCATAGATTAGGGGAACAATTTGAAAAAAAATTTCTGTTGAGTTAGGTTTTTGAGCTGATTTATACTAAAATTGGCATGCTAATTCCAAAAATGTAGTCAGTTTTTTTCTAACACGTCAAGTTTTTCCTACACAACTTACCTGCCAGAGAAGCACAATTGCACTGTTATCTGTAATAAGACTTGCTATCTGATTACAATTCGACTCATATAGAGCTACGTGGCAACTTGTAAGAGTAGTCACAACTTTGTCATGCCTATTTCTTATATATTTCATTTTTTTTCATATTTGTACTATTTAAAAAAACAACAACACTTTTTAGGTACAGTAGTTTACATAGTTTTGAGAAGACAAAAATCCTATAGTTCAAAAACTTGACGTGATAGAGAAAAACTGAGATCATTTCTGGATTCAGCATCCAAAAATTAATTAAGAACAGTTGTCTGACCTAACTCTTAAAAAATTGTGTTCCCCAGTGTTATGTTTGTGCCGCCGCAGCTGCACAATTTGTGGCTGTTAGTCAACGTGAACACATGCAGATATTGTCTGTTTGTTGGGAATCCCAACATATATTCAGGCTAATTCACGTGATGCGGTCATCCACAAATTGCTGTACTTGCAATACAGTTCTATCCATAGGGAGTAAAGATGGGCTATCCCAAACAGTAAAGTTCAGCATCCGTACTGAACACCTACTGTTTGGGCATGGACACCGAACACAGACTTCATCAGGAAGTGTTCATGACAGTGCGGAAAACACCGCTTCTGATCGGTGGGGAAATCATCCTCGCCACTCAGAAAGCCGCGGTTCTCACGCTGTCAAAAGACAGCGGAGTGCTCAGCTGTGATCGGAGGTATAAAGTTTACTGGTGTCATCTGATGGGACAACTGCTCCCATCATCTGACACCTTCTGCCGCTAATAACAGCGAGAGCAGGTGCGGCGGATGAGAGCATTCATCCGCCACTCCTGCACTGTAAATAAATAATTTTTAACGAACCTGGCGTGGGTTCTCCTGTATTTTTGTTAACCAGCCAGGCAAAACTCACAGCTGCGGGCTGCAACCCTCAGCTGTCAGTTTCAGCAAGGCTACTTATCAAAAATAGAGGGGTCTACACGCCATATTTAATTATTTAAAAATATATATTTTTTTTAAATAGCATAGGTCCCCCCATTTTTGACAACCAGCCTTGCTAAAGCAGACAACTGGGGGCTGGTATTTTCAGGCTGGTAAGGGGCAATGGATATGGACCCCCATCCAAAAAATAGCAGCCCGCAGCCTCCAGAAATGGCACATCTATTAGATGCGCCAATTCTGGCGCTTTGCCCAGCTCTTCCCACTTGCCCTGTAGTGGTGGCAAGTGAGTTGATAGTTGGGGGGTTGATGTCACCTATGTACTATCCAGTGACATCAAGCCCCAAGGTTAGTAATGGAGAGGTGTCAATAAGACGTCCCCATTACTAACCCTATAGTCACACTGTATGAAAACACAGACACCAAGATAAAGTCCTTTAATTGAAAAAATGGCACAGACTCCTTTAGTAATCTCAATTACAACATACTTACGACCTTTCCGAATTCCTCCGAAGGTGTCGAATGATGGGACCAGTTGTCCCATCAACTGACATGAGTGACCGGTAAACTTTATACCTCCGATAACAGCTGAGCGCTCTGTTGTGAATTCTGTGATCAAGCTCCCTCCTGTGGTCACGAGTGGTACTGCGGCTTCTGAGGTTCCTTCCTCAGGTGATGAGGTTAGGTCGTTAGGTGCTGCTCTATTTAACTCCACCTAGTGCTTTGATCCTGGCCTCCAGTCAATGTTCTAGTATTGGTCTTGCTTCCTCCTGGATCGTTCCTGTGGCCTGTCTGCTCAGCATAAGCTAAGTTTTGCTTGTGTTACTTTTGTTGCTATATTTTCTGTCCAGCTTGCTTTTTTGGTTCTGCTTGCTTGCTGGAAGCTCTGAGACGCAGAGGGAGCACCTCCGTACCGTTAGTCGGTGCGGAGGGTCTTTTTGCCCTGCGTGGTTGTTTGTAGGTTTTTGTGTTGACCGCAAAGCTATCTTTCCTACCCTCTGTCTATTCAGTAAGTCGGGCCTCACTGTGCTAAATCTATTTCATCTCTGAGTTTGTATTTTCATCTTTACTCACAGTCATTATATGTGGGGGGCTGCCTTTTCCTTTGGGGAAATTCTCTGAGGCAAGGTAGGCTTATTTTTCTATCTTCAGGACTAGCTAGTTTCTCAGGCTGTGCCGAGTTGCATAGGGAGCGTTAGGCGCAATCCACGGCTACCTCTAGTGTGGTTTGATAGGTTTAGGGATTGCGGTCAGCAGAGTTTCCACGTCTCAGAGGTCGTCCTATGTTTTGTGGGTTTTGTCAGGTCACTGGTGTGCTCTGAACTTCAAGGTCCATTGTGGTTCTGAATTACCTATTCATGACAGTACTGGAGGCCCAAAGTACTATGCTTCTCAATAGAGGGAAAAAAGAAGTTCTGAGACCATTTTTTTTTCTTTGCACTGTGTTTTGCCTTTTTTTTCCCCTAGACATTTGGGTGGTTCAGGACACAGGTGTGGTGATGGACATTAAAGGTCTGTCTTCATGTGTGGATCTTCTCACTGCAAGAGTACAAAATATTCAGAATTCTATGTGAGATCCTGCATTATGTAATATTGATGCGTTTTTTCTGGCGCTCGGATTGCTGTACGACGAACCTAATTCAGTGGATCAGGCAGATAAAAATTTGCTGGCTCTGTGTCAGGGTCAGGATGAGATAGAGATTTATTGTCAGAAGTTTAGAAAGTGGTCTGTGCTCACTCAATGGAATGAATGTGCTTTGGCAGCAATCTTCAGAAAGGGTCTCTCTGAAGCCCTTAAGGATGTCATGGTGGGATTTCCTATGCCTGCTGGTCTGAATGAGTCTATGTCTTTGGCCATTCAGATCGGTCGACGCTTGCGTGAGCGTAAATCTGTGCACCATTTGGCGGTATTATCTGAGCATAAACCTGAGCCTATGCAGTGCGATAGGACTTTGACCAGAGCTGAAAGGCAAGAACACAGACGTCAGAATGGGCTGTGTTTCTACTGTAGTGATTCCACTCATGCTATCTCCGATTGTCCTAAGCGCACTAGGCGGTTCGCAAAGTCTGCCACCATTGGTACGGTACAGTCGAAATTTCTTTTGTCCGTTACTTTGATCTGCTCTTTGTCTTCCTATTCTGTCATGGCATTTGTGGATTCAGGCGCTGCCCTGAATTTGATGGACTTAGAGTTTGCCAGGCACTGTGGGTTTGTCTTGGAGCCCTTGCAGTGTCTTATTCCATTGAGAGGAATTGATGCTACGCCTTTGGCCAAGAATAAGCCTCAGTATTGGACCCAGCTGACCATGTGCATGGCTCCTGCGCACCAGGAGGATATTCGCTTTCTGGTGTTGCAAAATCTGCATGATGTGGTCGTGATGGGGTTGCCATGGCTACAAATCCATAACCCAGTATTAGATTGGAAATCTATGTCTGTGTCCAGCTGGGGTTGTCAGGGGGTACATGGTGATGTTCCATTTCTGTCTATCTCATCATCCACCCCTTCTGAGGTCCCAGAGTTCTTGTCTGATTACCGGGATGTATTCGATGAGCCCAAGTCCAATGCCCTACCTCCGCATAGGGATTGTGATTGTGCTATCGAGTTGATTCCTGCTAGTAAGTTTCCGAAGGGTCGACTGTTTAATTTATCTGTGCCTAAGCACGCCGCTATGCGGAGTTACGTAAAAGAATCCTTGGAGAAGGGTCATATTCGGCCGTCGTCGTCGCCATTGGGAGCAGGGTTCTTTTTTGTGGCCAAGAAGGATGGTTCGCTGAGACCTTGTATTGATTACCGCCTTCTAAATAAAATCACGGTCAAATTTCAGTACCCCTTGCCGCTGCTATCTGATTTGTTTGCTCGGATTAAGGGGGCTAGTTGGTTCACCAAGATAGATCTTCGTGATACATATAATCTTGTGCGTATTAAACGGGGCGATGAATGGAAAACTGCATTTAATACGCCCGAGGGCCATTTTGAGTACCTAGTTATGCCATTTGGACTTGCCAATGCTCCATCAGTATTTCAGTCCTTTATGCATGACATCTTCCGAGAGTACCTGGATAAATTCCTGATTGTATACTTGGATGATATTTTGGTCTTCTCGGATGATTGGGAGTCTCATGTGAAGCAGGTCAGAATGGTGTTCCAGGTCCTGCGTGCTAATTCTTTGTTTGTGAAGGGATCAAAGTGTCTCTTTGGTGTTCAGAAAATTTCATTTTTGGGGTTCATTTTTTCCCCTTCTACCATTGAGATGGACCCTGTTAAGGTCCAGGCCATTTATGATTGGACTCAGCCGACATCTCTGAAGAGTCTGCAAAAGTTCCTTGGCTTTGCTAATTTTTATCATGGCTTCATCTGTAATTTTTCTAGTATTGCTAAACCATTGACCGATTTGACCAAGAAGGGTGCTGATGTGGTCAATTGGTCTTCTGCTGCTGTGGAAGCTTTTCAAGAGTTGAAGCGTCATTTTTCTTCTGCCCCTGTGTTGTGTCAACCAGATGTTTCGCTTCCGCTCCAGGTTGAGGTTGATGCTTCTGAAATTGGAGCGGGGGCTGTTTTGTCGCAAAGAGGTGCTGATTGCTCGGTGATGAAGCCATGCGCCTTCTTTTCCAGGAAATTTTCGCCTGCTGAGCGAAATTATGATGTTGGCAATCGAGAGTTGCTGGCCATGAAGTGGACATTCGAGGAGTGGCGTCATTGGCTTGAAGGAGCTAAGCATCGCGTGGTGGTCTTGACTGATCACAAGAACTTGACTTATCTCGAGTCTGCCAAACGGTTGAATCCTAGACAGGCTCGTTGGTCGCTGTTTTTCTCCCGTTTTGACTTTGTGGTTTCGTACCTTTCCGGGCTCTAAAAATGTGAAGGCGGATGCCCTGTCTAGGAGTTTTGTGCCCGACTCTCCGGGTTTGCCTGAGCAGGCGGGTATTCTCAAAGAGGGAGTAATTGTGTCTGCCATCTCACCTGATTTGCGGCGGGTGCTGCAAAAATTTCAAGCTAATAAACCTGATCGTTGCCCAGCAGAGAAACTGTTTGTCCCTGATAGGTGGACGAATAAAGTTCTCTGAGGTTCATTGTTCGGTGTTGGCTGGTCATCCTGGAATCTTTGGTACCAGAGATTTGGTGGCTAGATCCTTTTGGTGGCCGTCTCTGTCGCGGGATGTGCGTTCTTTTGTGCAGTCCTGTGGGATTTGTGCTCGGGCTAAGCCCTGCTGTTCTCGTGCCAGTGGGTTGCTTTTGCCCTTGCCGATCCCGAAGAGGCCTTGGACACATATCTCTATGGATTTTATTTCGGATCTCCCCGTCTCTCAAAAGATGTCGGTCATTTGGGTAGTTTGTGATCGCTTCTCTAAGATGATCCATTTGGTACCCTTGTCTAAATTACCTTCCTCCTCTGATTTGGTGCCATTGTTCTTCCAGCATGTGGTTCGCTTACATGGCATTCCAGAGAACATCGTTTCTGACAGAGTTTCCCAGTTTGTTTCGAGGTTTTGGCGAGCCTTTTGTGCTAGGATGGGCATTGATTTGTCTTTTTCCTTGGCTTTCCATCCTCAGACAAATGGCCAGACTGAACGAACCAATCAGACCTTGGAAACATATCTGAGATGTTTTGTGTTATGATAAGGTAATTCAGTACCACAATGGACATAAAGGTCAGAGCACATACAGTGACCTGACAATAACCCAAAAACATAGAACGAGCTCTGAGACGTGGGAACTCTGCTGACTGCAATCCCTAATCCTCTCCAACCACACTAGAGGCAGCCGTGGATTGCGCCTAACGCTCCCTATGCAACTCGGCACAACCTGAGAAACTAGCTAGCCTGAAGATAGAAAATAAGCCTACCTTGCCTCAGAGAAATACCCCAAAGGAAAAGGCAGCCCCCACATATAATGACTGTGAGTTAAGATGAAAAGACAAACGTAGAGATGAAATAGATTTAGCAAAGTGAGGCCCGACTTTCTGAACAGAGCGAGGATAGAAAAGGTAACTTTGCGGTCAACACAAAACCCTACAAAAACCACGCAAAGGGGGCAAAAAGACCCTCCGTACCGAACTAACGGCACGGAGGTACACCCTCTGCGTCCCAGAGCTTCCAGCAAGCAGGAAAAAACAATTAGACAAGCTGGACAGAAAAAAAACAGCAAACAAAATAGCAAAGCGGAACTTAGCTATGCAAAGCAGCAGGCCACAGGAACGATCCAGGAGGAAACAGGTCCAATACTAGAACATTGACTGGAGGCCAGGATAAAAGCACTAGGTGGAGTTAAATAGAGCAGCACCTAACGACTTCACCACATCACCTGAGGAAGGAAACTCAGAAGCCGCAGTACCACTTTCCTCCACCAACGGAAGCTCACAGAGAGAATCAGCCGAAGTACCACTTGTGACCACAGGAGGGAGCTCTGCCACAGAATTCACAACAGTACCCCCCCTTGAGGAGGGGTCACCGAACCCTCACCAGAGCCCCCAGGACGACCAGGATGAGCCACATGAAAGGCACGAACAAGATCAGGAGCATGGACATCAGAGGCAAAGACCCAGGAATTATCTTCCTGAGCATAACCCTTCCACTTAACCAGATACTGGAGTTTCCGTCTTGAAACACGAGAATCCAAAATCTTCTCCACAATATACTCCAACTCCCCCTCCACCAAAACCGGGGCAGGAGGATCAACAGATGGAACCATAGGTACCACGTATCTCCGCAACAATGACCTATGGAATACGTTATGTATGGAAAAAGAATCTGGAAGGGTCAGACGAAAAGACACAGGATTAAGAATCTCAGAAATCCTATACGGACCAATGAAACGAGGTTTAAACTTAGGAGAGGAAACCTTCATAAGAATATGACGAGAAGATAACCAAACCAAATCCCCAACATGAAGTCGGGGACCCACACAGCGTCTGCGATTAGCGAAACGTTGAGCCTTCTCCTGGGACAAGGTCAAATTGTCCACTACATGAGTCCAAATCTGCTGCAACCTGTCCACCACAGTATCCACACCAGGACAGTCTGAAGACTCAACCTGCCCTGAAGAGAAACGAGGATGGGACCCAGAGTTGCAGAAAAACGGCGAAACCAAGGTAGCCGAGCTGGCCCGATTATTAAGGGCGAACTCAGCCAAAGGCAAAAAGGACACCCAGTCATCCTGATCAGCAGAAACAAAGCATCTCAGATATGTTTCCAAGGTCTGATTGGTTCGTTCGGTCTGGCCATTAGTCTGAGGATGGAAAGCCGAGGAAAAAGACAAGTCAATGCCCATCCTACCACAAAAGGCTCGCGAAAACCTCGAAACAAACTGGGAACCTCTGTCAGAAACGATATTCTCTGGAATGCCATGTAAACGAACCACATGCTGGAAGAACAATGGCACCAAATCAGAGGAGGAAGGTAATTTAGACAAGGGTACCAAATGGACCATCTTAGAGAAACGATCACAGACCACCCAAATGACTGACATCTTTTGAGAGACGGGAAGATCTGAAATAAAATCCATAGAGATATGTGTCCAAGGCCTCTTTGGGACCGGCAAGGGAAAAAGCAACCCACTGGCACGAGAACAGCAGGGCTTAGCCCGAGCACAAATCCCACAGGACTGCACAAAAGAACGCACATCCCGCGACAGAGATGGCCACCAAAAGGATCTAGCCACTAACTCTCTGGTACCAAAGATTCCAGGATGACCAGCCAACACCGAACAATGAACCTCAGAGATAACTTTATTCGTCCACCTATCAGGGACAAACAGTTTCTCCGCTGGGCAACGATCAGGTTTATTAGCCTGAAATTTTTGCTGCACCCGCCGCAAATCAGGGGAGATGGCAGACACAATTACTCCCTCTTTGAGGATACCCGCCGGCTCAGATAAACCCGGAGAGTCGGGCACAAAACTCCTAGACAGAGCATCCGCCTTCACATTTTTAGAGCCCGGAAGGTACGAAATCACAAAGTCAAAACGGGCAAAAAACAGCGACCAACGAGCCTGTCTAGGATTTAACCGCTTGGCAGACTCGAGATAAGTCAAGTTCTTATGATCAGTCAAGACCACCACGCGATGCTTAGCTCCTTCAAGCCAATGACGCCACTCCTCGAATGCCCACTTCATGGCCAGCAACTCTCGATTGCCCACATCATAATTTCGCTCAGCAGGCGAAAACTTCCTGGAAAAGAAGGCGCATGGTTTCATCACCGAGCAATCAGAACTTCTCTGCGACAAAACAGCCCCTGCTCCAATCTCAGAAGCATCAACCTCGACCTGGAATGGAAGCGAAACATCTGGTTGACACAACACAGGGGCAGAAGAAAAACGACGCTTCAACTCTTGAAAAGCTTCCACAGCAGCAGAAGACCAATTGACCACATCAGCACCCTTCTTGGTCAAATCGGTCAATGGTTTAGCAATACTAGAAAAATTGCAGATGAAGCGACGATAAAAATTAGCAAAGCCCAGGAACTTTTGCAGACTTTTCAGAGATGTCGGCTGAGTCCAATCATGGATGGCTTGGACCTTAACAGGGTCCATCTCGATAGTAGAAGGGGAAAAGATGAACCCCAAAAATGAAACCTTCTGAACACCAAAGAGACACTTTGATCCCTTCACAAACAAAGAATTAGCACGCAGGACCTGAAACACCGTTCTGACCTGCTTCACATGAGACTCCCAATCATCCGAGAAGATCAAAATGTCATCCAAGTACACAATCAGGAATTTATCCAGGTACTCTCGGAAGATGTCATGCATAAAGGACTGAAACACTGATGGAGCATTGGCAAGTCTGAATGGCATTACAAGACACTCAAAATGGCCATCGGGCGTATTAAATGCAGTTTTCCATTCATCGCCTCGCTTAATACGCACAAGATTATACGCACCACGAAGATCTATCTTGGTGAACCAACTAGCCCCCTTAATCCGAGCAAACAAATCAGATAACAACGGCAAGGGGTACTGAAATTTAACCGTGATCTTATTTAGAAGGCGGTAACCTATACAAGGTCTCAGCGAACCATCCTTCTTGGCTACAAAAAAGAACCCTGCTCCCAATGGCGACGATAATGGGCGAATATGCCCCTTCTCCAAGGACTCCTTCACATAACTCCGCATAGCGGCGTGCTCAGGCACAGACAAATTAAACAGTCGACCTTTTGGGAATTTACTATCAGGAATCAAATCGATAGCACAATCACAATCCCTATGCGGAGGTAGGGTATCGGACTTGGGCTCATCAAATACATCCCGGTAATCAGACAAGAACTCTGGAACCTCAGAAGGGGTGGATGACGAAATAGTCAGAAATGGGACATCACCATGTAACCCCTGACAACCCCAGCTGGACACAGACATGGATTTCCAATCTAATACTGGATTATGGACTTGTAGCCATGGCAACCCCAACACGACCACATCATGCAGATTATGCAACACCAGAAAGCGAATAACCTCCTGATGTGCAGGAGCCATGCACATGGTCAGCTGGGTCTAGTACTGAGGCTTATTCTTGGCCAAAGGCGTAGCATCAATTCCTCTCAATGGAATAGGACACTGCAAGGGCTCCAAGAAAAACCCACAACGCCTAGCATACTCCAAGTCCATCAAATTCAGGGCAGCGCCTGAATCCACAAATGTCATGACAGAATACGATGACAAAGAGCAGATCAAGGTAACGGACAGAAGAAATTTTGACTGTACCGTACCAACCGCTTAGTGCGCTTAGGACAATCAGAGATAACATGAGTGGAATCACCACAGTAGAAACACAGCCCATTCAGACGTCTGTGTTCTTGCCGTTCAACTCTGGTCAAGGTCCTATTGCACTGCATAGGCTCAGGTTTAAGCTCAGGTAATACCGCCAAATGGTGCACAGATTTACGCTCACGCAAGCGTCGACCGATCTGAATGGCCAAAGACATAGACTCATTCAGACCAGCAGGCATAGGAAATCCCACCATGACATCCCTAAGGGCTTCAGAGAGACCCTTTCTGAAAATAGCTACGAGTGCACCTTCATTCCATTGAGTGAGTACGGACCACTTTCTAAATTTCTGACAATATACCTCTATCTCATCCTGACCCTGACACAGAGCCAGCAAATTTTTCTCTGCCTGATCCACTGAATTAGGTTCATCGTACAGCAATCCGAGAGCCAGGAAAAACGCATCGATATTACTTAATGCAGGATCTCCTGACGCAAGAGAAAATGCCCAGTCCTGAGGGTCGCCACGTAAAAAAGAAATAATGATCCTAACTTGTTGAACTGGGTCACCAGAGGAGCGAGGTTTCAAAGCTAGAAATAGTTTACAATTATTTTTGAAACTCAGAAATTTAGTTCTAGCTCCAAAAAGCAAATCAGGAATAGGAATTCTCGGTTCTAACATAGAATTCTGAACCACAAAGTCTTGAATACTTTGTACTCTTGCCGTGAGCTGATCCACACATGAAGACAGACCTTTAATGTCCATCGCTACACCTGTGTCCTGAACCACCCAAATGTCTAGGGGAAAAAAAGGCAAAACACAGTGCAGAGAAAAAAAAATGGTCTCAGAACTTCTTTTTTCCCTCTATTGAGAATCATTAGTACTTTGGGCCTCCAGTACTGTTATGATAAGGTAATTCAGTACCACAATGGACATAAAGGTCAGAGCACATACAGTGACCTGACAATAACGCAAAAATATAGAACGAGCTCTGAGACGTGGGAACTCTGCTGACCGCAATCCCTAATCCTCTCCAACCACACTAGAGGCAGCCGTGGATTGCGCCTAACGCTCCCTATGCAACTCGGCACAGCCTGAGAAACTAGCTAGCCTGAAGATAGAAAATCAGCCTACCTTGCCTCAGAGAAATACCCCAAAGGAAAAGGCAGCCCCCACATATAATGACTGTGAGTTAAGATGAAAAGACTAACGTAGAGATGAAATAGATTTAGCAAAGTGAGGCCCGACTTTCTGAACAGAGCGAGGATAGAAAAGGTAACTTTGCGGTCAACACAAAACCCTACAAAAACCACGCAAAGGGGGCAAAAAGACCCTCCGTACCGAACTAACGGCACGGAGGTACACCCTCTGCGTCCCAGAGCTTCCAGCAAGCAGGAAAAAACAATTAGACAAGCTGGACAGAAAAAAACAGCAAACAAAATAGCAAAGCGGAACTTAGCTATGCAAAGCAGCAGGCCACAGGAACGATCCAGGAGGAAATAGGTCCAATACTAGAACATTGACTGGAGGCCAGGATAAAAGCACTAGGTGGAGTTAAATAGAGCAGCACCTAACGACTTCACCACATCACCTGAGGAAGGAAACTCAGAAGCCACAGTACCACTTTCCTCCACCAACGGAAGCTCACAGAGAGAATCAGCCGAAGTACCACTTGTGACCACAGGAGGGAGCTCTGCCACAGAATTCACAACAGTTTTGTTTCTGCTGATCAGGATGATTGGGTGTCCTTTTTGCCGTTGGCTGAGTTCGCTCTTAATAATCGGGCCAGCTCGGCTACCTTGGTTTCACCGTTTTTCTGCAATTCTGGGTTCCATCCTCGTTTCTCTTCAGGGCAGGTTGAGTCTTCGGACTGTCCTGGTGTGGATACTGTGGTGGACAGGTTGCAGCAGATTTGGACTCATGTAGTGGACAATTTGACCTTATCCCAGGATAAGGCTCAACGTTTCGCTAATCGCAGACGCTGTGTGGGTCCCCGACTTCGTGTTGGGGATTTGGTTTGGTTGTCATCTCTGTTGTGAATTCTGTGGCAGAGTTCACTCCGGTGGTCACAAGTGGTACTTCGGCTGATTCTCTCTGGGAGCATCCGTTTGTGGAGGAAAGTGGTACTGCAGCTTCTGAGTTTCCTCCCTCAGGTGATCTGGTGAGGTCGTTAGCTGCTTCTCTACTTAACTCCACCTGATGCTTTGATCCATGCTTCCTGTCAATGTTCCAGTGTTGGACTTGTGTTTCTCTGGATCATTCCTGTGGCCTGCTGCTCTGCATAGCTAAGTGCTTCTTTGCTATTTGTTGCTATTTTTTCTGTCCAGCTTGTCTATTTGTTTTGCTGGAAGCTCTGGGACGCAAAGGGTGTACCTCCGTGCCGTTAGTTCGGTACAGAGGGTCTTTTTGCCCCCTTTGCGTGGTTTTCTTTAGGGTTTTGTGTAGACCGCAAAGTTATCTTTCCTATCCTCGTTCTGTCTAGAATATCGGGCCTCACTGAATCTATTTCATCCCTACGTTTGTCTTTTCATCTTACTCACAGTCATTATATGTGGGGGGCTGCCTTTTCCTTTGGGGTGTTTCTCTGAGGCAAGGTAGGCTTATTTTTCTATCTTCAGGCTAGTTAGTTTCTCAGGCTGTGCCGAGTTGCATAGGGAGCCCTAGGCGCAATCCACAGCTGCCTCTAGTTGTGTTTGGAGAGGATCAGGAATTGCGGTCTACAGAGTTTCCACGTCTCAGAGCTCGTTCTATTATTTTGGGTTATTGTCAGATCACTGTATGTGCTATGTACATTGTGTTACTGAATTGCCTAGCATAACACATCTCGTTATATTCCTATGAAGGTTTCCTCTCCTAAGTTTAAGCCTCGTTTCATTGGCCCGTATAGGATTTCTGAGATTCTTAATCCTGTGTCTTTTCGTTTGACCCTTCCAGATTCTTTTTCCATCCATAACGTATTCCATAGGTCATTGTTGCGGAGATACGTGGCGCCTGTGGTTCCATCTGTTGATCCTCCTGCCCCGGTTTTGGTGGAGGGGGAGTTGGAGTATATTGTGGAGAAGATTTTGGATTCTCGTGTTTCGAGACGGAAACTCCAGTATCTGGTTAAGTGGAAGGGTTATGGTCAGGAAGATAATTCCTGGGTCTTTGCCTCTGATGTCCATGCTGCCGATCTTGTTCGTGCCTTTCATATGGCTCATCCTGGTCGGCCTGGGGGCTCTGGTGAGGGTTCGGTGACCCCTCCTCAAGGGGGGGTACTGTTGTGAATTCTGTGATCAAGCTCCCTCCTGTGGTCATGAGTGGTACTGCGGCTTCTGAGGTTCCTTCCTCAGGTGATGAGGTTAGGTCGTTAGGTGATGCTCTATTTAACTCCACCTAGTGCTTTGATCCTGGCCTCCAGTCAATGTTCTAGTATTGGTCTTGCTTCCTCCTGGATCGTTCCTGTGGCCTGTCTGCTCAGCATAAGCTAAGTTTTGCTTGTGTTACTTTTGTTGCTATATTTTCTGTCCAGCTTGCTTTTTTGGTTCTGCTTGCTTGCTGGAAGCTCTGAGACGCAGAGGGAACACCTCCGTACCGTTAGTCGGTGCGGAGGGTCTTTTTGCCCCTCTGCGTGGTTGTTTGTAGGTTTTTGTGTTGACCGCAAAGCTATCTTTCCTATCCTCGGTCTATTCAGTAAGTCGGGCCTCACTTTGCTAAATCTATTTCATCTCTGAGTTTGTATTTTCATCTTTACTCACAGTCATTATACGTGGGGGGCTGCCTTTTCCTTTGGGGAAATTCTCTGAGGCAAGGTAGGCTTATTTTTCTATCTTCAGGACTAGCTAGTTTCTCAGGCTGTGCCGAGTTGCATAGGGAGCGTTAGGCGCAATCCACAGCTACCTCTAGTGTGGTTTGATAGGTTTAGGGATTGCGGTCAGCAGAGTTTCCACGTCTCAGAGGTCGTCCTATGTTTTGTGGGTTTTGTCAGGTCACTGGTGTGCTCTGAACTTCAAGGTCCATTGTGGTTCTGAATTACCTATTCATAACAGCGCTCCCACTGTCTTTTGACACAGACTCCTTTAGAAATCTCAATTAAACCATACTTATGACCTCGCCTAATTCCTCCGAAGCCCTCCTTCTCCTGTAATAAACCAAAAACAAAAGAGTTCACGGTGCTAGTGTGGATGTCACCGAGGTCACTGCAGTTCAGCCCGGCTGGGAACGAATCCTCAGTGACCGTAGGTACCCTTGATGACATCACCTCTAGTCACTGAGGCTGCGCTTGCAGCAGTTCAGTCACCAGTGGTACTCATCCTGGACCATCGCATTTTGGCACCATCCAAGTTGAAAACTGTTTTTCCCCCAGACATGGATTATGGCATGGGACAGAACGACTGACAAATGAGGGATATTGTTGTTTTTTTATTTTTGGTTTATTACAGGAGAACAAGGACTTCAGAGGAATTAGGCATGTTCGAAAGTATGGTTTAAATGAGATTATTAAAGGAGTCTGTCATTTTTTCAATTAAAGGACTTTATTCTTGGCGTCTGTTTTCATACAGTGTGACTATGAGGTTAGTAATGGGTGCGTCTTATTGACGCCTCTCCATTACTAACCTTGGGGCTTGATGTCACCGGACAATATAAAGGTGACATCAACCCCCCAACTATCATCCCACTTGCCACCGCTACATGGCAAGTGGGAAGAGCCGGGCAATGTGCCAGAATTGGTGCATCTAATAGATGTGCTTTTCTGGGCCATTGCGGGCTGCTCTTTTTAGGCTGGTGGGGACCCCAAATGTGTTTTTTTTAAATTACTTCTTTAAAGGCCGGGGTCACACTAGAGAGGAATACGGATGTATGAGAGGCGCCAAAACAACGCATTGCACACGGACCAATGTTTCTCTATGGGGCATCTCCCATATTTTACGGGCTGAGAAAATCGCAGCATGCTGCGTTTGTCAGCGTATTGCGCAAAAAATCCACCAATTAAAGTCTATGGGGGCAAGAAAAATACAGATTACACACGGACCATGCGTGTGACTTGCGAGAAATATGCATCGGTGTTCTATTCAAAAGCTGGTAATTCAGTGCGGTGTACAGTAAAATCACACTGACAGGTTAGAATAGAATAGCTAAAAAAAAGTGTACACAAAGAATAGGTATATATATATATATATATATATATATATATATATATATATCATTGACACACACATATATATATATATATATATATATAATACAGAGCTGAATAGCAGAAAAGCCGGTAATTCAATTGCCGGCTTTTGCCAACTCCTTATTAAACCCAACAGGATATGAGACATAGTGTACATACAGTAAACCATTTCATATCCATTATTTTTTTTACATATTCCTCACTAATAATGTAAGAAGTGTCTGTGTGCAAAATTTGGGAGCTCTAGGTGTTAAAATAAAGGGTTAAATCACGGAAAAAACTGGCGTGGGCTCCCGCGCAATTTTCTCCGCCAGAGTGGGAAAGCCAGTGAGTGAGGGCAGATATTATACAATAATAATATTAATAGCCTAGAGAGGGACCATGGTTATTGTCCACCCCGGCTAAAAACATCTGCCCCAGCCACCCCAGGTATGGGATAGTGTTGCTTTTTTATTTTCCCTTTTTTTTAGACGATAAGGGTCGTCAGTTGGATTGAGAGTACAATAAAGATGTTAAAACCCTACGTGTATTTATTTCATTAAACTACTTTATTCTTAATGTGTGTGTGTATTATTAACCCTTTATAACTATTGAAATAATAATTTATAGGTGTCTTATTGACATCTCTCCATTATTAACCTGGCTTAATGTCACCTTATATTAGCAAGGTGACATTAACCCCTTATTACCCCATATCCCACCGCTACTCGGGAGTGGGATGAGAGGGGCTAAGTGCCAGAATAGGTGCATCTTACAGATGTGCCTTTTCTGGGGTGGCTAGGGACAGATGTTTTTAGCTGCGGGGGGACAATAACCATGGTCCCTCTCTAGGCTATTAATGTCTGCCTTCACTCACTGGCTTTCCCACTCTGGTGGAGAAAATTGCCGACAATCGAATTACCTCCTTTTCTGCTATCTAGCGCTGTATTAAATAAAATTATATATATAGACATACATACAGATACACATAATATATATATATGTGTGTGTGTCTGTATGTATATTTATATATAGAGAGAGAGAGAGGGAGAGAGCGAGACTGCATATATGTTTTCACGAATATTTGAGCCCATGGATCCATTCTATGTCCAATTTGCAAGCCGGTGAGAAAATCTCGCCGTACAGATGCCATACGGATGCCAAACTGTTGTGGCCGGCAATCAGGCAACACAGCGTGCAGTAATCAGTGCACATACAGAGATCTGGCAATAACCAAAAACAATAGGACAAGCTCTGAGACGTGGAATCTCTGTAGACTGCAGTACCTGATCTATCCTCACACAACTATAAGCAGCAGTGGATTGCGCCTAACACTACCTATGCAACTCGGCACTGCCTGAGGAGCTGACTAGCCTGAAGATAGAAATACAAGCCTGACTTACCTCAGAGAAATACCCCAAAGGAATAGGCAGCCCCCCACATATAATGACTGTTAGCAAGATGAAAAGACAAACGTAGGAATGAAATAGATTCAGCAAAGTGAGGCCCGATATTCTAGACAGAGCGAGGATAGCAAAGAGAACTATGCAGTCTACAAAAAACCCTAAAACGAAAACCACGCAAAGGGGCAAAAAGACCCACCGTGCCGAACTAACAGCACGGCGGTGCACCCCTTTGCTTCTCAGAGCTTCCAGCAAAAGTTAATAGCAAGCTGGACAGAAAAAACAGAAAACAAACTAGAAGCACTTATCTAGCAGAGCAGCAGGCCCAAGGAAAGATGCAGTAGCTCAGATCCAACACTGGAACATTGACAAGGAGCAAGGAAGACAGACTCAGGTGGAGCTAAATAGCAAGGCAGCCAACGAGCTCACCAAAACACCTGAGGGAGGAAGCCCAGAGACTGCAATACCACTTGTGACCACAGAAATGAACTCAGCCACAGAATTCACAACACCAAACGTGCACAAAATATGCAGCCACACCTTGCCTACGGATAACATACGGATCACTGTTCAGGGAACATTTCTGCGTATTTGGTCTGTAAAAAAGGACCATATTTTTATACGTTGTGTGTGACTCCAGCCAAATAATTAAAAAATATGGCATGGGGACCCCTTTATTCTTGATTACTAGCCTTGCTGACTGTGAGTTTTGCCTGGCTGGTTAACAAAAATACAGGGGAACCCAAGCCGTTTTTTTTTCAAATTATTTATTTACAGCGCAATAGCAGCTTATGAATATTCCCATCCGCCACTCCTGCTCTCTGTTAATATGGGCAGCAGGTGTTGAATGATGGGAGTAGTAGTCCCATCAACTGACACGAGTGGCCGGAGGTAAACTTTATACCTCTGATCAAAGCTGAGTGCTCCCGCTGTTGGCAGGGATGGTTTCACTGCCGATCATAAGCGGTGTTTGTCACGCTGTCATGCACATGACAGTGCAGCAAACACTGGATGTCCGGGCCCCCCATTCAAGTGAATGGGGTCCGGGTTCGGGTCCAGGTACTGCTCTGGTACACGAACCCGAACTTTTTGTAACTGTTCAGCCGAACCCACCGGACCCGAATATCCAGGTGTTCTCCCATCTCTAAGGGCTTGTTTTCACTTGCGATGAACACGTCCGTGTCTCGCATGTGGAAACGAAGCTCTGGTGCCGACACTCCGGAGCGGAGCGTGCAGCTCCATGTGTTGCTATGCGGCCACACGCTCTGCTCCGGAGTGCCGGCGCCAGAGCTTCGTTTCCACATGCGAGACACGGACGTGTTCCTCGCAAGTGAAAACAAGCCCTAATAGGGAGCGTTGGGGCAAGTTTGCTGCAGAAACTTCCATATCTTCATTGGCTCTGCAAAAATTTGTGTACACATCAAGAAAATGATTTTTCATTAGGAAATTTTTGAAACAAATGAGCCTGAAGTGTACGTACACTTAGGAATATTTTTGCGATTCCGCTTTCCTAAATCATTATACAGAGACAATTTCGTAATATACAAAGAAAAACCTATATATAAATAACGACCGCTCAGGTTAGTGATCCGTTACGTCTGTAATTGAACATGTTTACATAGCTGCAGTTTTCAGCATTCACACACTATTACGGAACAATTACTGAACACAGAAAATAAACATGGCTACTCTTCTTTGTGCCTTTGTGGAGCCAAAAGTACTGCATTCCCCAATGACATGCGAAGAGCCAGTTCTGATCATTTAGGCTTTCCTGTTAGCATAAGAATGGAATACTACAGCCCACAGACCCGTTTATGTACCCTCGTCATCATCACCACACACAGCAGGACATTAAACATGGCAGCATACCTGTAACAAGCAGCTGAGACCGTATACTAATGGGCGGTGTTGTGGACACGTCTGGTAATCGGCACATGGAATATGGACAGAACTGATGACTGGTCCTGAAGTACTGGGACTTGGAGCTAAAATAGGAGGATTGTTTGTCCCCATCATTCCAATGGCAGGAGCAGCACAATCACTCAGCAGTGCAGAAAGGCGTCTGGAGCAGAAGTAGGCAAGGCGTCGTGACAAGTACGCTGATTGTACAAATTCCTCAGAGTGCTAAAAAAAAGAAAGAATAACTGTAAAAACAGCATGTGTCAGTAGTTATCTGTTGTAGAAATGTAGTAGCAAAAAAGTTAAATCTCCTTAATTTGTTGGGCTATGTTCACACACAGCATTTTTGCAGCATGTTTTGCCGCATTTTGTAAGCAAATGAAGAGCTGCGTTTTACAGTACCAGCAACAGCTATGAGATTTCAGAAATCTCATTCACACTCTTGTTTTTTTTTTCCTGACTGACTTTGAGAACTGCAGCATTTTTTAAATCGGCAGCATGTTAATTATGTTTGTTAAAGGGACTCTGTCACCTGAATTTGGAGGGAACAATTTTCAGTCATAGGGGCGGGGTTTTCGGGTGTTTGATTCACCCTTTCCTTACCCGCTGGCTGCAATATTGGATTGAAGTTCATTCTCTGTCCTCCGTAGTACACGCCTGCACAAGGCAATCTTGCCTTGCGCAGGCGTGTACTATGGAGGACAGAGAATGAACTTCAATCCAATATTGCTGCCAGCATGCAGTCAGTGGGTAAGGAAAGGGTGAATCAAACACCCAAAAACCTCGCCCCTATGGCTGAAAATTGTTCCCTCCAAATTCAGGTGACAGTCCCTTTAAGTAACCCCTACATGTGGCAGCTGCGAGACATGCAGGCGCGGGGACTAGAACAAAATATTCGAGCACACCGAAGACACTTGATTAGCATGCTCGGAGAACACCTTACCCGAGCACGTTCGCTCATCACTAATGTCAATTTTTTCAGTATTTTTGCAGTAGTTTTCCACCCATAGAAAGAAACAAGAAAGTGAAAAAATCCTGCAAAAAACTCAGCAAACCAGTTTTGCTCAATTTCTGCAGAGTTTTATGATGCATTTCTGGTGTGAATAAAACTGACTTTATTAAATGTACTGTGAACAAATCTCACATGTAATCCACATTGAAAACGCAGCTAAAAGTCACTGCAAAAACACAGCAAATCTTTGTTATAATGCAGAAAAATCTGTGTTTTGAACACAGCATTTTTACTTCCAAGAGAACAAGTTTTGCATGCAGAAAAAACACTTCAAAAACAGTGTGTGTGAGCACAGCCCGAGGCCAGTCTCACACGTCAGTGTCTCCGGTACGTGAGGTGTCAGTTTCCTCACGTACCGGAGCCACTGACACACATAGACACATAAAAATCAATGCATCTTTTCAGATGCCAGTGATTTTTTGCGGACCGTGTCTCCGTGTTTGGCCGTGTGCCAAACACGGAGACATGTCAGTGTTCGTGGGAGCGCACGTATTACACGGACCCATTAAAGTCAATGCACACATTGTCCGTGTGCAGTCTGTGTGCCGTGCAGGGGACAGCGCTACATTAAGCGCTGTCCCCCCCACTGGTGCTGACTCGGCGATTCATACCCACCTGTGCGCCCCCCGCCGCCCCGCTGTGCTGAAAATACTCACCCGGCTCGCTCCCTCGCCGCCGCTGCTTCCTCTCCTGGCCGCAGCTTCTCCTGAATGTGGTCACGTGGGGCCGCTCATTTACAGTAATGAATATGTGGCTCCACCTCCCATAGGGGTGGAGCCGCATATTCATTACTGTAATCGGCGGCCCCACGTGACCGCATACAGGAGAAGCTGCGGCCAGGAGAGGAAGCAGCGACAGCCAACGAGGGAGCCGGGTGGGTATTTTCAGCACAGCGGGGGGGGGGGGTACACACAGGTGGTGGGGGGGGCGCACAGAGGGCGGGGGGCAGATACATCTTTATTTTAAACAGTATTATTCATATCTTCTCTGCAGCAAACGCTGCTACAGGGAAGATATGAATCGCCGATTCAGCACGATGCAGGGGACAGCGCTAAACTTTAGCGCTGTCTCCTGCACGGTGCGTATGGTACCCAGTGGGCACACAGGTGGCACACGTGTGCCACACTGATGTGCCACGTGTGTACACGGACACACGGACACGGATAACTCCAGTATAGTTTTTGTACGGTACTGGAATTATCTGGATGTGTGAAAGCGGCCTTAGGCTACTTTCACACTAGCAGTATTTGGTCAGTATTTTACATCAGTATTTGTAAGCCAAAACCAAGATTGGAACAATTAGAATAAAGTATAATAGAAACATATGCACCACTTCTGCATTCATCACCCACTCCTGGTTTTGGCTACAAATACTGATGTAAAATACTGACCAAATACTGCTAGTGTGACGGTAGTCTTATAGTATCCAGGGGCTGGCTGGCAAATTTTAGCCTGGGGGGGCAAGCACAATGCAGTGGCCCACTGAAGCGGGCCATGGCACATCTTAGGGTATGTGCACACGTCAGGATTTCTTGCAGAAATTTCCTGAAGAAAAACGGAAATTTTCTGCAAGAAATCCGCATTTTTTTTTTGCGTTTTTTTCCCGGTTTTCTTAGTATTTTGCAAGCGTAATTAGCTTGTAGAATGCTAAAGTTTTCCAAGCGATCTGTAGCATCGCTTGGAAAACTGACTGACAGGTTGGTCACACTTGTCAAACATAGTGTACTATGGAGGACAGAGAATGAACTTCAATCCAATATTGCAGCCAGCATGCAGCCAGCGGGTAAGGAAAGGGTGAATCAGACACCCAAAAACCCCACCTCCATGGCTGAAGATTGTTCCCTCCAAATTCAGGTGACAGTGTCCCTTTAAGGCTTGCGTCTCCTGTAGTAGCACTTGAGTATAGCATGTGTGCGACAGAGGTACACCTTGTAACAACACATTTCATAAAAATGGTTGAGGAACAACAAATACTTATTGATAGAAAAAAGGCTCTTTTACTGTTTAATGGTTGGTGTGTGCTCTTGTGCAAGCATACTTATATGCACTGTTGAGGGCAGAGGAAAGTACTGCAGTGCGCAGGCGCCGGGAAAGGTCAGAGAGGCCCAGCGTCTGCGTACTACAGTACTTTGCTCTGCCCTCAACAAGGCATATAAATACACCTGCGCAGGAGCGCCGATGCAGGGGAGCGTTGAAGCAAGCAGGAGGGAGGCAATCATAAGATGAGAGGTGCCGGACCTGCGACACCCATCAGACCGGACCGACCCCGGATGAGTATAATGGGACTTATTTTTCTTATCTTGCTGGTCGGATTGGGGGCTCATCTACAGCATTATAGAATGCTGTAGGTAAGCCCTGAAAGGCTGTGGCTGCATCTTACATCAGCCAAAACAACTGACAGGATCCCTTCAAGGCAGGGATCACAACTTGTGCGAGTCTCTCGCATCAACCGGCACTGCCACTGGCACTCTGACCGGAGCGTGTGGCTGCATGTATTTCTATGATGAAATCGGGCGAATGCAATCCAATAAAAAAATTGGATTGAATTCCTACCAATGTTATTCTATGATTGTGTGTTCATCTGCTTTTTTTTTCCAGCTCGGATTAGATCACGATCTGACTGGAAAAAAATTGCAGTGTGCTGCGATTGTAAACAAAAATCGGATCGCGTCCCGCAACAGAAGTCAATGGGTGCAAGAAAAAAACAAATCGCACAGCGACTGCTGTCCGATTTTTACGCACCGGTGTCCTTTGAAAAGCCGGCAATTCATATGTCAGTGACTCACATATATGTCTATATTTCATAGAGAGATAGTGTGATGAAGTGACCCCTGTTACAGCTAGGGGGTGCTGCATGTTCTCCCCAGAATATGCACGGAGGCGTATTGAGGCCATGGGAATGTATGGCAGTCACAGGCATAGCTATGTTGGTGAGACTATGTCCGGCATTATTGTAAATGGCCTGTATGTGTCGCAGAGGAGATCCTCTGCTCGTAAGCTGATAATGTTGCTCTGGGATCTGTAGTCCTACGAGCCTTGTGTTTGTTTAGTTTAAAGGGAGGCTTAAAGGGTTAGTCGGAGAGCTGGGCAGGTCTGACTAACCACACACACCTCCCACCTATGGAAGTGGTTACAAGTATACAATGTGACCATGGTGTGGTCACAGGGTCTCTGTGGAAGAGAGTGTATGGACCTGATTGGTCCGTGTGTAAGGTCCTGAAAGGCCTATGTGTTGGAGGTGCTAACTTCCTGAAGAGCACATGGTGAGGCTTTGGACCGGGTCGCCTGTGTGTTGGACGGTTCAAAGTGGGGACGGACGTCCTTAACAGCACACAGAGAGGCCGTGTTTGGGGTAGCGTTTGGGGTAGCTACTGTCTGTCTGAGGATCTGGACTGTCGGGAAGTGCACTGCTCATAGGGACAGCGATCCCAGTTTGGCAGCTTCCCCAGGAGAGAGGACTGACAGGAGGTCAGTGTGTGGAGCAGATGCTTCAGGAAGGTAGCTCCAGTAAGGGGGTTATAACGGCAGACATATATCTGCTATTGGGACTAAATGTTAGTGGTTATTATGTTTCGTATGATATTCATAGCCTAGGAAGGAAGGGGCCATGGATATTGACCCCTCTGGCTACAAACACCAGTTCACAGCCTCCCCAGAGAAGGCACCAATTCCGGCCCTTAGCCTCTCTCTTCCCACTTACCCTGTGGCGGTGGCAAGTGGGGTAATAGTTGTGGGGTTGATGTCACCTTTGATTTGTCTGGTGATATCAAAGGCAAATGCAATTCTGGGATGTATTAACAGAAGCATACAGTCTAGATCATGTGAAGTCATTATTGCCCTCTACTCCTCTTTGGCCAAACCTCATCTGGAATACTTTGTCCAGTTTTGGGCACCACTTTTTAAAAAAGACATCAACAAACTGGAGCAAGTTCAGAGAAGAGCGACCAGAATGGTGACTGGTCTGCAAACCATGTCCTATGAGGAACGGTTACAGGATTTGGAAATGTTTAGTTTGCAAAAAAGAAGACTGAGAGGAGACTTAATAGCTGTCTTCAAATACCTCAAGGGCTGTCACATTGTAGAAGGATCATCTTTATTCTCATTTGCACAAGGAAAGACTAGAAGCAATGGGATTAAACTGAATGGGAAGAGACAGATTAGATATTAGATAAACCATTTTGACAGGATGATCAATGAGTGGAACAGGCTGCCACGAGAGGGGTTAAGTTCTCCTTCCATGGAGAGCTTTCAAACAGAGGCTGGGATGATTTAGTGAATCCTGCTTTGAGCAGGGGGTTGGACCAGATGACCCAGGAGGTCCCTTCCAACTCTACCATTCTATGATTCTATGATCAAGCCCACGGCTTAGTAATGGAGAGTTGTCAATAAGACACCTATCCATTACTAATCCTATAGTTGTTGCATGTTAAATAAAGACACAGCCAAAATAAAGTATTCTAATGAAATAAAACTCTACACAGTTTCCCATATTTCGTATACACCTAATTTCTGCGACATCCTCGTTCTCCTGTAATAAAAATAAAATAGCAAGCCAACAATATACCCATACCTGTCCGCCGTTGTGTCCCACGCAGTAATCCATATCTGGATTTTCAACTTGGACGGTGCAGCCCCAGCTGAAAACTGCTAGTGAATGAGAAGATGCTGCCAGCGCAGCAGCAGTGACCGGGGGTGACATCACTGATGCTGCGCTCCCTCAAAGCTTGACCTACGTTGAACTCTGAAGCATGGGAAAATGCTTTAAAAAGGCTTTTGAAGCCGAAACGTTCCACCACGCCATGTGGGACTAATAAAGTCGACTCTTATATTTTTGCTAAATCTGGAGTGCTGCTTCCCATATAAAATATATATATGTATAATTTTAATTTTTGAAGGATGTTTTGATTTTAAACAATATGTAAATGACAAAGAACTGCTGTATGTAGTCGCATTGCAGTCCAATAGCAATCACACTGCATTGAGATGTAAATCGGATGCTAGCTGTGAAAAATCGGATTGTACTCGCATAAAAAAATGCATGATACTCGCATGACAATTGCATTACACTCGTCTGACTTTCCTGCATCAAAATCGGACCGATTTTAAAATCTCTAGTGTGTCTCCGGCTTAATAGTGTTATGACACCGTGAGGCACCTGCTCTGAGAGCTCTGATGCTGGGACTGGGAGGAAATTCACTTTATTTCATCTGGCCGTCTCACTCTTTGGCCGGCGTCACACTAGAGAGTTTTACGGACGTATGAGAGGCGCAAAACCTACGCATTGCACACGGACCAATGATTCTCTATGGGGCAGCTCCTATCTGCCATATATTTCTCAGCTGTATTTTACGGGCTGAGAAAATCGCAGCATGCTGCGTTTGTCAGCCTATTGAGCAAAAAATCTGCCAATGAAAGTCTATGGGGCCAAGAAAAATATGGATTACACACGGACCATCAGTGTGACTTGCGAGAAATACGCACCGGTGTTCTATAGAAAAGCTGGTAATTCAGTGCGATGTACAGTAAAATCACACTGACAGGTTAGGATAGAACAGATCAAATAAATGTCTACACATAGTATAGGGAGATAGGAGATATATATATATATATATATATATATATATATGTCAGTGAGACACATATATATATATTTATACTTAATACAGCGCTAGATAGCAGAAAAGCCGGTAATTCAATTGCCAGCTTTTGCTATCTCCTTCCCAAACCCGACAGGATATTAGACAAGGTTTACATACAGTGAACCATTTCATATCCCTTCCTTTTTTGCATATTCCTCACTAATAATGTTAGTAGAGTGTGTGTGCAAAATTTGGGGGCTCTAGCTGTTAAAATAAAGGGTTAAATCGCGGAAAAAACTGGCATGGGCTCCAGGGGAACGTAGCTACCTAGACTTACGGTGCTGCGCCCCCTGCTGGCATAACCTCATATGAACTCGAGCGTGGGAGTTTTTCTGAATATTTTCTCATGCTCGAGTTCATATGAGTTTATGCCAGCAGGGGGCGCAGCACCGCAAGTCTAGGTAGCTACGTTCCCCTGCTTTCCATTCATTCCCCAATTTTTACAGGTAAGAACGGCTGCATTAGCAGGCTCCTGCTTGTAAAATTATTTAACCCCTTCAGATGGATTTACAGCGTGGGACATGACTGTAACGGCCGAAAGGTATGGGATATTGTTGTTTTTTTATTTTTCCTTTTTTACAGAACGAGGGTCGTCATTTGGATTGAGAGTATAATAAACTATTACAACACCCTGTGTATTTATTTCAATGAAATACTTTATTCTTATTGTGTGTGTGTTTTATTAATCATTTACTACTATTGGATTAATAATGGATATGTGTCTCATTGACTCCTCCCCATTATTAACCTGGCTTAATGTCACCTTACAACCGCTACACGGGAGTGCAGAGCTGCAGCTCCCAGAAAGAGACATTCAGAAGGCAGAACAGTATTGCAGAGAACGTGAAGGAAGTCAGAGCAAAGGAGAGTATACCAGAAGGGGACCAGCCCTTCATACGCTGCCTCCTTCTGAGGCGCAGAAGCCCGGTAGCCGGAACACCGAGGGAGTCAGGACCTTTATGCTTTGCTCCAGAGACCGGCAGGACAGCTTATTGCAGATTACCTGTTATGAACAGGTAATTCAGAACCACAATGGACATTGAAGTTCAGAGCACACAAAGTAACCTGACAATTACCAAAAACAAAGGACGAGCTCTGAGACGTGGAAACTCTGCTGACCGCAATCCCAAATCCTAACACACCACACTAGAGGTAGCCGTGGATTGCGCCTAACGCTCCCTATGCAACTCGGCACAGCCTGAGAAACTAACTAGCCCTGAAGATAGAAAAATAAGCCTACCTTGCCTCAGAGAAATTCCCCAAAGGAAAAGGCAGCCCCCCACATGTAATGACTGTGAGTAAGATGAAAATACAAACACAGAGATGAAATAGATAAAGCAAAGTGAGGCCCGACTTACTGAATAGACCGAGGATAGGAAAGATAGCTTTGCGGTCAACACAAAAACCTACAAACAACCACGCAGAGGGGCAAAAAGACCCTCCACACCGACTAACGGTACGGAGGTGCTCCCTCTGCATCTCAGAGCTTCCAGCAAGCAAGAAAAACCAATAAAGCAAGCTGGACAGAAAAAATAGCAAGCAAAAATAACACAAGCAAAATTTAGCTTATGCAGGATAGACAGGCCACAGGAACGATCCAGGAGGAAGCAAGACCAATACTAGAACATTGAATGGAGGCCAGGATCAAAGCACCAGGTGGAGTTAAATAGAGCAGCACCTAACGACTTAACCTCATCACCTGAGGAAGGAAACCCAGAAGCCGCAGTACCACTCTCATCCACAGGAGGGAGCCTGGCCACAGAATTCACAACAGTACCCCCCCCCTTGAGGAGGGGTCACCGAACCCTCACCAGAGCCCCCAGGCCAACCAGGATGAGCCACATGAAAGGCACGAACCAGATCGGCCGCATGGACATCAGAGGCAAAGACCCAGGAATTATCTTCCTGACCATAACCTTTCCACTTAACCAGATACTGGAGTCTCCGTCTCGAAACACGAGAATTCAAAATCTTCTCCACTATATACTCCAATAACCCGTCAACCAAAACCGGAGCAGGAGGATCAATAGATGGAACCACAGGTGCCACGTAACTCCGCAACAATGACCTATGGAACATGTTATGGATGGAAAAAGAAGCTGGAAGAGTCAAACGAAAAGACACAGGATTAAGAACCTCAGAAATCCTATATGGACCAATGAAACGAGGCTTAAATTTAGGAGAGGAAACCTTCATAGGAATATAACAAGATGACAACCAAACCAAATCCCCAACACGAAGTCGGGGACCCACACAGCGCCTGCGGTTAGCGAAACATTGAGCCTTCTACTGGGACAAAGTCAGATTGTCCACTACATGAGTCCAAATCTGCTGCAACCTATCCACCACAGTATCCACACCAGGACAGTCCGAAGACTCAACCTGCCCTGAAGAGAATCGAGGGTGGAACCCAGAATTGCAGAAAAACGGCGAAACCAAAGTAGCCGAGCTGGCCCGATTATTAAGGGCGAACTCAGCCAAAGGCAAAAAGGACACCCAATCATCCTGATCAGCAGAAACAAAACATCTCAGATATGTTTCCAAGGTCTGATTGGTTCGTTCAGTCTGGCCATTTGTCTGAGGATGGAAAGCCGAGGAAAAAGACAAATCAATGCCCATCCTAGCACAAAAGGATCGCCAAAACCTTGAAACAAACTGGGAACCTCTGTCAGAAACGATGTTCTCTGGAATGCCATGTAAACGAACCACATGCTGGAAAAACAACGGCACCAAATCAGAGGAGGAAGGCAATTTAGACAAGGGCACCAAATGGACCATCTTAGAGAAGCGATCACAAACCACCCAAATGACCGACATTCTTTGAGAGACGGGGAGATCCGAAATAAAATCCATAGAGATATGTGTCCAAGGCCTCTTCGGGACCGGCAAGGGCAAAAGCAACCCACTGGCACGAGAACAGCAGGGCTTAGCCCGAGCACAAATCCCACAGGACTGCACAAAAGAACACACATCCCGCGACAGAGACGGCCACCAAAAGGATCTAGCCACCAAATCTCTAGTACCAAAGATTCCAGGATGACCAGCCAACACCGAACAATGAACCTCAGAGATAACTTTATTCGTCCACCTATCAGGGACAAACAGTTTCTCCGCTGGGCAACGGTCAGGTCTATTAGCCTGAAATTTTTGCAGCACCCGCCGCAAATCAGGGGAGATGGCAGACAAAATTACCCCCTCTTTGAGAATACCCGCCAGCTCAGACAAACCCGGAGAATCGGGCACAAAACTCCTAGACAGGGCATCCGCCTTCACATTTTTAGAGCCCGGAAGGTACGAAACCACAAAGTCAAAACGGGAGAAAAACAGCGACCAACGATCCTGTCTAGGATTCAACCGTTTGGCAGACTCGAGATAAGTCAAGTTTTTGTGATCAGTCAAGACCACCACGCGATGCTTAGCTCCTTCAAGCCAATGACGCCACTCCTCGAATGCCCACTTCATGGCTAGCAACTCTCGATTGCCAACATCATAATTTCGCTCAGCAGGCGAAAATTTCCTGGAAAAGAAGGCACATGTTTTCATCACCGAGCAATCAGAACTTCTCTGCGACAAAACAGCCCCTGCTCCAATTTCGGAAGCATCAACCTCGACCTGGAACGGAAGCGAAACATCTGGTTGGCACAACACAGGGGCAGAAGAAAAACAACGCTTCAACTCCTGAAAAGCTTCCACAGCAGCAGAAGACCAATTGACCACATCAGCACCCTTCTTGGTTAAATCAGTCAACGGTTTAGCAATGCTAGAAAAATTAGCGATGAAGCGACGATAAAAATTAGCAAAGCCCAGGAACTTCTGCAGATTCTTCAGAGATGTTGGCTGAGTCCAATCATAAATGGCCTGAACTTTAACAGGGTCCATCTCGATAGTAGAAGGAGAAAAAATGAACCCCAAAAATGAAATCTTCTGAACACCAAAGAGACACTTTGACCCCTTCACAAACAAAGAATTAGCACGCAGGACCTGGAACACCATTCTGACCTGCTTCACATGAGACTCCCAATCATCCGAGAAGACCAAAATATCATCCAAGTATACAATCAGGAATTTATCCAGGTACTCTCGGAAGATGTCATGCATAAAGGACTGAAACACTGATGGAGCATTAGAAAGTCCGAATGGCATAACCAGGTACTCAAAATGGCCTTCGGGCGTATTAAATGCTGTTTTCCATTCATCGCCCCGTTTAATACGCACAAGATTATACGCACCACGAAGATCTATCTTGGTGAACCAACTAGCCCCCTTAATCCGAGCAAACAAATCAGACAGCAGCGGCAAGGGGTACTGAAATTTGACTGTAATTTTATTTAGAAGGCGGTAATCAATGCAAGGTCTCAGCGAACCATCCTTCTTGGCCACAAAAAAGAACCCTGCTCCCAATGGCGACGATGACGGGCGAATATGACCCTTCTCCAGAGACTCCTTCACGTAACTCCGCATAGCGGCGTGCTCAGGTACAGATAAATTAAACAGTCGACCCTTAGGAAACTTACTACCAGGAATCAAATCGATAGCACAATCACAATCCCTATGCGGAGGTAGGGCATTGGACTTGGGCTCATCGAATACATCCCGGTAATCAGACAAGAACTCTGGGACCTCAGAAGGGGTGGATGATGAGATAGACAGAGATGGAACATCACCATGTACCCCCTGACAACCCCAGCTGGACACAGACATTGATTTCCAATCTAATACTGGGTTATGGACTTGTAGCCATGGCAACCCCAACACGACCACATCATGCAGATTATGCAACACCAGAAAGCGAATATCCTCCTGGTGCGCAGGAGCCATGCACATGGTCAGCTGGGTCCAATACTGAGGCTTATTCTTGGCCAAAGGCGTAGCATCAATTCCTCTCAATGGAATAGGACACCGCAAGGGCTCCAAGACAAACCCACAGCGCCTAGCAAACTCCAAGTCCATCAAATTCAGGGCAGCGCCTGAATCCACAAATGCCATGACAGAATAGGAAGACAAAGAGCAGATCAAAGTAACGGACAAAAGAAATTTCGACTGTACTGTACCAATGGTGGCAGACCTAGCGAACCGCTTAGTGCGCTTAGGACAATCGGCGATAGCATGAGTGGAATCACCACAGTAGAAACACAGCCCATTCTGACATCTGTGTTCTTGCCTTTCAGCTCTGGTCAAAGTCCTATCACACTGCATAGGCTAGGGTTCATGCTCAGATAATACCACCAAATGGTGCACAGATTTACGCTCGCACAAGCGTAGACCGATCTGAATGGCCAAAGACATAGACTCATTCAGACCAGCAGGCATAGGAAATCCCACCATGACATCCTTAAGGGCTTCAGAGAGACCCTTTCTGAAAATAGCTGCCAGCGCACATTCATTCCATTGAGTGAGCACGGACCACTTTCTAAACTTCTGACAATAAATCTCTATCTCATCCTGACCCTGACACAGAGCCAGCAAATTTTTCTCTGCCTGATCCACTGAATTAGGTTCGTCGTACAGCAATCCGAGCGCCAGAAAAAACGCATCAATATTACATAATGCAGGATCTCCTGGCGCAAGGGAAAATGCCCAGTCTTGAGGGTCGCCACGTAATAAAGAAATAATGATCTTAACTTGTTGTATTGGGTCACCAGAGGAGCGGGGTTTCAAAGCCAGAAATAGTTTACAATTATTTTTAAAATTCAAAAACTTTGCTCTATCTCCAGAAAATAACTCAGGAATAGGAATCTTACGTTCTAACATATGATTCTGAACCACTAAATCTTGAATATTCTGTACATTTATAGCGAGATTATCCATCAAAGAGAACAGACCTTGAATGTCCATGTCCACACCTGTGTTCTGAACCACCCTGATGTAAAGGGGAAAAGAAAGACAGAACACAGTGCAAAGAAAAAAAAATGGTCTCAGAACTTCTCTTTTCCCTCTATTGAGAAGCATTAGTACTTGTGGCCTCCAGTACTGTTATGAACAGGTAATTCAGAACCACAATGGACATTGAAGTTCAGAGCACACAAAGTAACCTGACAATTACCAAAAACAAAGGACGAGCTCTGAGACGTGGGAACTCTGCTGACCGCAATCCCTAATCCTAACACACCACACTAGAGGTAGCCGTGGATTGCGCCTAACGCTCCCTATGCAACTCGGCACAGCCTGAGAAACTAACTAGCCCTGAAGATAGAAAAATAAGCCTACCTTGCCTCAGAGAAATTCCCCAAAGGAAAAGGCAGCCCCCCACATGTAATGACTGTGAGTAAGATGAAAATACAAACACAGAGATGAAATAGATTAAGCAAAGTGAGGCCCGACTTACTGAACAGACCGAGGATAGGAAAGATAGCTTTGCGGTCAACACAAAAACCTACAAACAACCACGCAGAGGGGCAAAAAGACCCTCCGCACCGACTAACGGTACGGAGGTGCTCCCTCTGCGTCTCAGAACTTCCAGCAAGCAAGAAAAACCAATAAAGCAAGCTGGACAGAAAAAATAGCAAGCAAAAATAACACAAGCAAAACTTAGCTTATGCAGGATAGACAGGCCACAGGAACGATCCAGGAGGAAGCAAGACCAATACTAGAACATTGACTGGAGGCCAGGATCAAAGCACCAGGTGGAGTTAAATAGAGCAGCACCTAACGACTTAACCTCATCACCTGAGGAAGGAAACCCAGAAGCCGCAGTACCACTCTCATCCACAGGAGGGAGCCTGGCCACAGAATTCACAACAGTTACCTGTCCGCACCTAAACCCAAGAGGCATGGTGACACCTACAGAGCCGGGTTATCTAAGAGACGCTATAAAAAGGCAAAAGTCACCAGTCAAATGGGTTTTGTCCTATCCTATATGGGGGACAGAGAAAGCAAAACATTGCATCTGTGAGACCCTTATGTGAAGCTATAGGCAGTAAGGGACAACACCACTACAGCGCAAAGGAAGGCTATTGATTTCCACCTGGACAAGGGGACTCTGGACTTGCCTCCAAACCGGCCGGACTCTTCCTGCCCTGTGATCTGGTGCCCTGGACTGTGGATGCTGGAGTCTTCAATAAAGGTAAAGAGACTGCATCCCTGTGTCCTCGTTCTTCACTGCACCATTCATCATTCACCATCTACACCCCAGGAAGCCCTGGGGATACAGTTCACCTGTGGGAAGGTATACCATCTAGCTGCCATAACATCACCCCAGTGGACCCCTCAAAGCAGCGTCGGTCACCCTGACCAAATACCACAGGTGGCGTCATGAACATTCCCCTTAAATACCTTTCCCTTTTACACGAACGTCATAGGGCCACGGGCTGGGTCAGCCACCGTGACATCCCCCTGTGAACTGAAGGACTCGGTACCGAGTACCCCACGGCCCCAAGCGGGCGCTCCAGCTTCATTATAGAATGCTGTATGTCAGCCCCGGAAGGTTGTGGCCTTACTTCACGTTGGCCAAAACTGGTGACAGGTTCGCTTTAACTACTTACAAAAATGTCACCTTTGAGTAGGAAAAATGATTATGATTTTTTTTATTATTCTTATTGTAGAAACATTTACATCTGTCTGTCCACAACAGGCACTTCATCCCTTCAAAGCAGCACCCATAATGATAATCTTATTAATTAGTCTATAGACGACAGCTATAGATCACAGAACAGAATATGGCTGTGTCAGATGAAAATCTCTGCATAACAGGATGCCCCAGAGAGTAATCCACTGATGGACACATAAATGCAAGGACTAGTAACAAGACTAAAAGCCATAATAATCAGCCATTGTAAATGTGCCCTAAACCAATGAGCAGTTGGGACTTTGCCCTAAACAATTGGGCATCATCTTTACCAATGGCGCCAAACATTGCACATAAAGTACATCACACAACAATGTATTATAGTGCTAATATTTTCACACATCTTCATATTTTCTATGACACTGGGTTTTGCTTACTTTCCTGGGAATGCATTTTAAATATTATCATTTTTATTTGTTTAATTGGCTTTTGTGCAAAAAAATCTTTATTTTTATAATAAATTTAGTTATTGAAACATTATAAAAAAACATGTAACCTACACAGATAGTGAAGTATTTAGTGCACTATATTTGTATTAAGGAGATAAATAATAAAAACATAAAATCTCACTTAATAAAAAGAAGTCATGTGATAGGAAACAGATGCATTCCCCTATTTGATCTATACAGCATGTTTTTAAGCCCAGAGGGAAGAAACTGTTGAGTTCAGCAATAAATCTTAACAACTGTTGGTGGATTTCTGGGCACTGAGCCAGATAGTAAATTTATGTAATAGACAGGTAGATAAGAAATAATGCTGTATGCCAAATTTTATGCGAATCCACAAACTCATTTTCTGGCCAATACTGCTCCTTTTCTTCACTCCGCTCCGATACATCTTGTGCACAGTTGCAGCCTGATGAAGGGTCCGTAGGACCATTTTTGTTTATTTCTTTTAGTCAATGCACTTTGAGTTTTATAAGGGAACCCGTTCTTTTACTGATGTCCTTAGCAATAAGGACATCTTAATGGCAACCTCAAAACTAAGGCTACGGTCACACGTTCAGTATTTGGTCAGTATTTTACCTCAGTTTTTGTAAGCCATAACCAGGAGTGGGACAGTAAAAGGAAAAGTATAATAGAAACAAGTCACCACTTCTGTATTTATCACTCATTCCTGGTTTTGGCTTATAAATACTGAGGTAAAACATTGACCAAATACTGAATGTGTGAATGTGGCCTAAGACTAATAAATGGCAGAAAAAAATTTAAAACTTACAAGAGGAAGGTTGTAAAACCATTTTTTGTTCAAATTAATAACAATGTCTGATTACTACATACACTATAAGGGTAGGGTCACACAACAGTTTTCTCACCATCTGAGAAAAAAAGTCAGGTTATTCTCATCAGAGTTTGATCAGAGTGGCATCATTTTTTTTTCGTACGTGGAAAGAAAAAAAAAGTTTCTCCGCCTTCTCCAATCAGACCTCACTCAGATATCATCAAAGTGCAAGTCTGGTTTCTTTCATAGATCCATCAACCAATTTGATCCAACATTCGGATCAAAATCAGACAGGTCTCCGATTTTATCCAAGGAATGAAATCGAACATGTGCACAGTCCCATAGAATATAGTACGTACTAGTGCTATCCGTGAAAATCACAGCTAGCACTCGTCTGAGATAATCGGACATGGGCATGAGTCCTGATGGGTTCTGTTGTGAATTCCGTTCTTGGGCTCCCTCCGGTGGTTGTAAATGGCACTTTTGTGAATTCTGCCTTGGGCTCCCTCTGGTGGTTTTGAGTGGTACTGCTACTCCTTGGGTTTAGCTTTAGTAGCTGCTTTCACTAATCGTCTATCCTGGCTCTGCTATTTAACCTGGCTCTAGTCTTCAGCCTGTGCCACTTGTCAATGTTCTCTGGCTGGATTCACATCTCTGCTTGGATTCTCCTGGTTTCCTGACCAGTTCTACTAAGATAAGTTCTGGCCTTGCTCATTTCAGTCCACATGTTGTGGACTTATTGTTCTGTGCATTCTATTTTTGTCCAGCTTGTCATTATGGATTTTTTCTGTTAGCTGGAAGCTCTGGGAAGCAGATTTACCCTCCACACCTTTAGTCAGGTGTGGAGATCTTGTAAACTCTGTGTGGATTGTTTTGTAGTTTTTATACTGACCGCACAGTATCCTTTCCTGTCCTATCTATCAAGCTAGACTGGCCTCCTAAGCTAAAATCTGATTTAATCTCTGCGTATGTTATTTTCCCCTCCTCTCACCGTCAATATTTGTAGGGGGCTATCTTTCCTTTGGGGATTTTCTCTGAGGCAAGATAGGTTTCCTGTTTCCATCTTTAGGGGAAGTTAGATCTTAGGCTGTGCCGAGGGGTCTAGGGAGCGTCAGGTACCCCCCACGGCTATTTCTAGTTGCGCTGCTAGGTTCAGGGTCTGCGGTCAGTACAGATACCACCTCCTTCAGAGCTTGTCTCATGTTGTTCCTAAACCACCAGATCATAACAGTACAAGTGGCCCGAAATGAATTAAATGTATCTCAAAAGAAGGAAAAGAAAGTTCTGAACCATTTTATTTTCTGTGCTCTGGTTTGCCTCTTTTTTCCTCTTGATATCTGGGTGGTGCAGGATATATGCTCTGGCATGGATGCTCAGGGTTTGTTTTCTCGTGTGGATCAACTGGCTGCAAGAGTACAGAGTATCCAGGACTTTGTTGTCCAGACTCCGGCTTTAGAGCCCAGAATTCCTACTCCGGATTTGTTCTTTGGGGACAGATCCAAGTTTTTGAACTTTAAAAATAACTGCAAATTGTTTTTTGCTTTGAAGCCCCGTTCTTCAGGTGATCCCATTCAGCAGGTGAAAATCATCATATCCTTGCTGCGTGGTGATCCGCAGGACTGGGCTTTTTCTCTTGAAATAGCGGATCCGGCATTATTGAATGTAGACGCATTTTTTCAAGCGCTCGGATTATTATATGATGAACCTAACTCTGTAGAGCATGCTGAGAAAACACTGTTGGCCCTGTGTCAAGGTCAGGAAGCGGCAGAGTTATACTGCCAGAAATTTAGAAAATGGTCTGTGCTCACTAAATGGAATGAAGAGGCTCTGGCTGCTATTTTCAGAAAAGGTCTTTCTGAAACCCTTAAAGATGTTATGGTGGGCTTTCCTACGCCTGCCGGTTTGAACGAATCTATGTCTCTAGCCATTCAGATTGATCAGCGTCAGCGCGAGCGCAAAGCTGTGCACCATATGGCAGAATCCTCTGAGCATAGTCCTGAACCTATGCAATGTAATAGGATTTTGACTAGAATAGAATGGCAGGAATTCAGACATCAGAATAGGCTGTGTTTTTACTGTGGTGATTCGGCTCATGTTATCTCTGATTGCCCTAAGCGTACTAAGAGAGTCGCTAGGTCTGTTACCATTAGTACTATACAGCCTAAACTTCTCTTATCTGTGACCCTGATTTGCTCATTGTCGTCCTTTTCTGTCATGGCATTTGTGGATTCAGGCGCTGCCCTGAACTTAATGGACTTAGAATTCGCCAGGCGCTGTGGTTTTTCCTTGCAGCCTTTGCAGAGCCCTATCCCTTTGAGGGGCATTGATGCTACACCCTTGGCCAAGGATAAACCTCAGTATTGGACACAGATGACTATGTACATGGCTCCTGCACATCAGGAAGATTGCCGTTTTCTGGTGTTGCATAACCTGCATGATGTTGTTGTGCTGGGATTTCCATGGTTACAGGAGCATAATCCGGTGCTGGATTGGAAAACTATATCTGTGACTAGTTGGGGTTGTCAAGGGGTACATAGTGACGTTCCTTTGATGTCAATTTCCTCTTCCCCCCCTTCTGAGGTCTCTGAGTTTTTGTTGGATTTCTAGGATGTATTTGATGAGCCCAAGTCCAGTTCCCTTCCTCCACATAGGGACTGTGATTGTGCTATTAACTTGACTCCTGGTTGTAAGTTCCCTAAGGGCCGACTTTTCAATCTGTCTGTGCCAGAGCATGCCGCCATGCGGAGCTATGTTAAGGAATCTTTGGAGAAAGGGCATATTCGGCCCTCTTCGTCACCATTGGGAGCGTGTTTCTTTTTTGTTGCTAAGAAGGATGGCTCCTTGAGACCCTGTATTGATTATCGTCTTCTTAATAAGATCACGGTCAAATTCCAATACCCCTTGCCTTTGCTTACTGATTTGTTTGCTCAGATTAAGGGGGCTAGTTGGTTTACTAAGATTGACCTCCGAGGGGCATATAATCTTGTTCGTATTAAACAGGGTGACGAATGGAAAACTGCATTTAATACACCCGAAGGCCATTTTGAATACCTTGTGATGCCATTTGGGCTCTCTAATGCTCCATCTGTGTTCCAGTCTTTCATGCATGATATTTTCCGCAATTATCTTGATAAATTCATGGTCGTATATTTGGATGATATTTTGATTTTTTCCAATGATTGGGAGTCTCATGTGAAACAGGTCAGGAAGGTGTTCCAGATCCTTCGTGATAATGCTTTATTTGTGAAGGGGTCTAAGTGCCTATTCGGAGTTCAGAAGGTCTCTTTTTTGGGTTTTGTTTTTTCTCCCTCGTCTATAGAAATGGATCCTGTTAAGGTCCAAGCTATTCATGACTGGATCCAACCCACATCTGTGAAGGGTCTTCAAAAATTTTTGGGCTTTGCTAATTTCTATCGCCGTTTCATTGCCAACTTTTCCAGTGTGGTTAAGCCCCTTACTGATTTGACGAAGAAAGGCGCTGATGTGACGAATTGGTCCTCTGAGGCTGTTGAGGCCTTTCAGGAGCTTAAACGCCGATTTACTTCTGCCCCTGTGTTGCGTCAACCGGATGTTTCTCTTCCTTTTCAGGTTGAGGTCGACGCTTCTGAGATTGGGGCAGGGGCCGTCTTGTCTCAGAGGGAGTCTGATGGTTCTTTGATGAAACCGTGTGCTTTTTTTTCCAGAAAGTTTTCGCCTGCGGAACGCAATTATGATGTCGGCAATCGGGAGTTGTTGGCTATGAAGTGGGCGTTTGAGGAGTGGCGACATTGACTTGAGGGAGCTAAACACCGTGTTGTGGTCCTGACCGATTATAAGAATCTGATTTACCTCGAGTCGGCCAAGCGGCTGAATCCTAGACAGGCTCGATGGTCCCTGTTTTTCTCCCATTTTGATTTTGTGGTCTCGTATCTTCCGGGATCTAAGAATGTTAAGGCTGATGCCCTCTCTAGGAGTTTTTCGCCTGATTCTCCTGGAGTCCTTGAGCCGGTTGGCATTCTTAAGGAGGGGGTGATTCTTTCTGCTATCTCCCCTGATTTGCGCCGGGTGCTTCAGGAATTTCAGGCTGATAGGCCTGACCGCTGTCCAGTGGGGAAGCTGTTTGTTCCTGATAGATGGACAGGGTAAGGTAATTTCTGAGGTTCATTGTTCAGTGTTGGCTGGTCATCCTTGGATTTTTGGTACCAGAGATTTGGTTGCTAGGTCCTTTTGGTGGCCTTCCTTGTCTCGCAATGTGCATGCTTTTGTGCAATCCTGTGGGACTTGCGCCCGGGCCAAGCCTTGCTGTTCCCGCGCTAGTGGGTTGCTTTTGCCTTTGCCGGTCCCTGAGAGGCCCTGGATGCATATTTCCATGGATTTTATTTCAGATCATCCTGTTTGCCAGAAGATGTCTGTTATCTGGGTTGTTTGTGACCGGTTCTCTAAAATGGTCCATTTGGTACCTTTGCCTAAGTTGCCTTCCTCCTCAGATCTGGTTCCATTGTTTTTTCAGCATGTGGTTCGTTTGCATGGCATTCCGGAGAATATTGTGTCTGACAGAGGTTCTCAGTTTGTCTCTAGATTTTGGCGGGTCTTTTGTGCTAGGATGGGCATTGATTTGTCTTTTTCTTCGGCGTTTCATCCTCAGACTAATGGCCAAACTGAGCGAACTAATCAGACTTTGGAGACTTATTTGAGATGCTTTGTGTCTGCTGATCAGGATGATTGGGTGTCTTTCTTGCCGTTGGCCGAGTTTGCCCTTAATAATCGGGCTAGTTCGGCTACTTTGGTTTCACCTTTCTTTTGTAATTTTGGTTTTCATCCTCGTTTTTCTTCTGGGCAGGTTGAGCCTTTTGATTGTCCTGGTGTTGATTCTGTGGTGGACAGGCTGCAGCAGATTTGGACTCATGTGGTGGACAATTTGACGTGGTCTCAGGAAAGGGCTCAACGTTTTGCTAACCGTCATTGGCGTGTTGGTCCTCGACTTCGTGTGGGGGATTTGGTTTGGTTGTCTTCTCGTCATGTTCCTATGAAGGTTTCTTCTCCTAAGCTTAAGCCTCGGTTTATTGGTCCTTACAAAATTTCTAAAATTATTAATCCGGTCTCTTTTCATTTGGCTCTTCCAGCCTCTTTTGCCATTCATAATGTTTTCCATAGATCTTTGTTGCGGAGATATGTGGTGCCCATTGTTCCCTCGGTTGACCCTCCTGCCCCGGTGTTGGTTGAGGGAGAGTTGGAATATGAGGTTGAGAAGATTTTGGATTCTCGTTTTTCGAGGCGGAGGCTCCAGTATCTTGTCAAGTGGAAGGGTTATGGCCAGGAGGATAATTCTTGGGTTGTTGCCTCCGATGTCCATGCTACTGATTTGGTTCATGCTTTTCACTTGGCTCGTCCTGATCGGCCTGGGGGCTCTGGTGAGGGTTCGGTGACCCCTCCTCAAGGGGGGGGGGTACTGTTGTGAATTCCGTTCTTGGGCTCCCTCCGGTGGTTGTAAATGGCACTTTTGAGAATTCTGCCCTTGGGCTCCCTCTGGTGGTTTTGAGTGGTACTGCTGCTCCTTGGGTTTAGCTTTAGCAGCTGCTTTCACTAATCGTCTCTCCTGGCTCTGCTATTTAACCTGGCTCTAGTCTTCAGCCTATGCCACTTGTCAATGTTCTCTGGCTGGATTCACATCTCTGCTTGGATTCTCCTGGTTTCCTGATAAGTTCTGCTAAGATAAGTTCTGGCTTTGCTCATTTCAGTCCACATGTTGTGGACTTATTGTTCTGTGCATTCAATTTTTGTCCAGCTTGTCATTATGGATTTTTTCTGTTAGCTGGAAGCTCTGGGAAGCAGATTTACCCTCCACACCTTTAGTCAGGTGTGGAGATTTTGTAAACTCTGTGTGGATTGTTTTGTAGTTTTTATACAGACCGCACAGTATCCTTTCCTGTCCTATCTATCAAGCTAGACTGGCCTCCTATGCTAAAATCTGATTTCATCTCTGCGTATGTTATTTTCCCCTCCTCTCACCGTCAATATTTGTTGGGGGCTATCTTTCCTTTGGGGATTTTCTCTGAGGCAAGATAGGTTTCCTGTTTCCATCTTTAGGGGAAGTTAGATCTTAGGCTGTGCCAAGGGGTCTAGGGAGCGTCAGGTACCCCCCACGGCTATTTCTAGTTGCGCTGCTAGGTTCAGGGTCTGCGGTCAGTACAGATACCACCAACTTCAGTGCTTGTCTCATGTTGTTCCTAAACCACCAGATCATAACAGGGTTCATAGATAGACTCACACGCTGTGTTTTTGCCTCATTTTTTTCAACCTTTTGTCAACCATTCGAATGAGTAGGAAAAAATGCATACAAAATAGCATCAGAAATGTGTACATTCTTCCTGACAAAACTCTAGTTTTTGGCGCAAGAAAATCTGCTGCAAATACATAAGGCCTTGTACACACACACACACACACACACACACACACACACACACTGTTTATACCTGATCATTTCTCAAGGGTAAATAACGCTGCACTTCATAGCGCCAGCAAAGTGAATGAAATTTTTGTATTTGTACTCCTTTACACCCAAAGGTGGTTTACACGTTAATTACCAGGCCAATTTTTACAATTCTGACAACTGTCACTTTATGGGATAATAACTATGGAAGGCTTTAAAGGATCCTGGTGATTCTGAGATTTTTTTTCCTGACATATTGTACTTCATGATAGTGGTAACATTTCTTCGATATGACTTGCGTTTATTTTTGGAAAAAAAAATGAAATTTGGCAAAAGTTTTAAAAATTTAGCAATTTTCAAACTTTGAATTTTCATGCCCATAAAGTCACACAAAATTGTTAATAGATAACATTTCCTACATTTCTACTTTACATCAGCACAATTTTGGAACCAAGATTTTTTTTGTTAGAAAGTTGTTATAACGTTGAGCCGTGTAAATAAAATAAATAACATTTTTCCCCACAAATATGTTTTTAGTCCCAAAGGTTGCATTTTCATAAGGATAGCAGTAGAAATTGCAGCATACAAATTTTTGCGGAAATTCTCCTGAGTATGCTGATACCCAATATGAGGGAGAAAACTACTGATTGGGAGCACATCAGAGCTCAGAAGGGAAGGAGCATCATTTGACTTTTTGAATGTAAAATTTCCTGAAATCATTAGCGGATGTCAGGTCTCATTTGGAGAGCCCCTGATCAACGTGGCAGTACCCCATATGTGGCTGTACAGTAATACTCAGCCATACGGAGAGACTCGGGATGAAGGAGCACTATTTGCTTCCTGGAGCGCAGGTTTTCCTAGAACAGTTTGCGGACTCCATATACACAGCCCCTAAATGCTAGAAGAGCAGAATCCCCCTCAAGTGACCCTATTTTGGAAATTATAGCCCTTTTGGGAATTTATCTACAGGTGTAGTGACGATTTTCTTCGTTATCGTTATTTTTTTTTATATAGTGCTAACATATTCTCCAGCGCTATACAGTTTGCACACATTATCATCGCTGTCCCAGATGGGGCTCACAATCTAAATTCCTTATCGGTATGTCTTTGGAATGTTGGAGGAAACCAGAGTGCCCAGGGGAAACCCACGCAAACACGGGGAGGACATACAAACTCCTTGCAGATGTTGTCCTTGGTGGGATTTGAACCCAGTACTCCAGCGCTGCAAGGCTGCAGTGCTATCCATTTGATTCCATGGGTATTTTCCAGAAACAAGCAGCAATGAATGTTGCCGAGTGAAAATTGCAAACTGCCGTTGTAGTTACCAGTACTCTGTAGTGACCAGTACGTTGCAGTCACCAGTATGTTTTGCCCAGCCTGTGCTTCTGGAGACATGCACCATTAAGTTAGGTGGGCGCTCTTCGCTTCAGAAATGTCAAACATGTAGACGCTATATGTTGTTTAGGTACACTGTGAGGCTCAGAAGGGAGGGGGCATTTCGATTTGGGAGCAAAGAATTTGCTGAATTTCTTTTGGAGGGTGAGGAGCCATTTTGCTTTTCCAGAGCCTTTGTACTACTAGTAACATGGAAGCCCACTATATTTCCCTTAGCAGATGACAGACCTGAGTGGGGACTTGTTTTTTTAGTGGACTGAATTGAAGCTTTTAGCTGAGAACTTACTTTGGGGTTTCCATCAAAATGACGTGAGGTGATTCAGATGAAACCCACGAAGGATCCATTCACTATAATGAGGCAGCAGAGTAACTCTGGACTCTGTCTGGCCTCTGTTCAGCGGTGTCCTTTCTTTCAGATGTGCACTTAACTGTGGACGATGGCACTGTTATGCAATCCTAAAAAGACAGATACCCCCAGATCACAGATCAGACGGAGTCCACAGTGCTTCCATCTGCCTTATTATAAAAAATATTCCATCAAGGGTTTTATCTGAATCACGTATTTCAGAGATTTACACGGAAACCCGGTGTAAGCGCTCAATGCAGAGTGCAGGATAAATGTGCGCCGAGTCTTACTGCAATCTTTGGGAGGCAGAATGAAAAAATTAACAGCAGGTAAAAAATTGGTTTTAGTTATTTTTTACGCTGTTCCTCGTGTTGATTAAGTGATTAGGTTTTTATGTTTGGCTGCTGTCAAACACTAAAAGACGCTTTTTATTGCAAAAATTATTTTTTTGCATCAACATATTTTGAGAGCTATAATTTTGCGATATTTTGGCCCACAGAGTCATGTGAGGGCTTGTTTTTTGTCAGACGAGTTGACGTTTTTATTGGTTCCATTTTCAGACACATGACATTTTTCGATCACTTTCTATTCTGATTTTTGGGAGGCAGAATGAACAAAAACCAGCAATTCAGGATTTTTTTTGGGGGGGAGAGTTGGGAGGGTTTATGTCATTCTGCGTGTGGTAAAAATTGATATGGCAGTTTTATTCTTCGGGTCAGTATTATTACAGCGATAACTTATTTTTTTTATGTTTTGGTACTTTTACACAAGAAAAACTATTTTATAGAAAAATATAAAGTTTTTGCATCGTTTTATTCTGAGAGCTATAACTTTTTTTAATTTTCTGCTGACGGAGCTGTATGGTGGCTTGTTTTTTTGCGCGACATTTTCAGTGGCACCATGCTTATTTATATCCATCTTTTTGTTTGTGTTTTATTTCACTTTTTATTCAGCGGTATGATGATAAAGCATTGCTTTTTGCCTTGTTTTTTATTTATTTTTTATGGTGTTCACTAAAAGGGTTAACTAGTGGGACACTTATAGGTCAGGTCGTTCCGGACTCGGCAAAACCAAATATGTGTACTTTTATTTATGTTTTTTTCATACAAATATTTATTTGTGGGTACAATCTGTTTTTATTTTTTTTAATTATTTTTTTATATTTTTTTATATTTTTACAATTATTTAAAAAAAAATATTCTTTACTTTTTTACTTTGTTCCACTATGGAACTATCATTTTTTGCAGGCTGATCACTTGTATGGCATGGGGATGCAGCAGCATCCTTATGCTATGCAGACTGTCAGCGCTGCACTGACAAAGTTGCTGAGCATGATCTAGCAACTTTATTGGCTCTGGTAACCCGGATGTTGTCATGATGACATCGGGTCACCATGGCAACGATCGGGACCCTGCGATGATGCCGCAAGGTCTCCGATCCAAGGCCAGGGCAGATGGGCTATCTTCCCTCTGCCTGCTCCCTGAATTCTTAAAAGGGGGTTAAAGTGCCGAGTGCGGTGCGAGACTGCTCCTGGACTTAGTGTTGGTTGCCAGCTGTCACAATCAGCTGACAGCCAGGGACGATCACGCGCGCACAGCCTGTGGGCATGCACGATTGTCTGGACGTAATAATCCGTCTGCGTCAATAAGTATCAGCACGCAGGAACGTATTATTACGGACCACATTTGAAAGGCTTTAAAGTGTTTTTCAGATCTGCAGCATGTCAATTCTTTCAGCATTTTTGCTGCAGTTTTCACCCATCTACATGACTGAGGGAAAATGCATAAAAAAAAGAAGTGTATAAAAATGTGTAATAAAAACATTCTGGCTTTTGGTGCAGAAAGATCTGCTGCAAATTCTAGATATGTGTACCTACAGTGAGGTAATTCATAAAGACTGGTAATTGGAATGGCAATCTTGATCCAAAGCCCGCTTGAGAAAGATCCACCAAATTCCTTGAGCCATGTGCCTCAGCTGCCCCTGTGCCTGCATCAGAAAATATATTCCAATCATGGACTGAAGTACATTTAAAAATAGACAATAGACAGAGCAATTCTGTAACCGCTGGCACCAAGAGCAGCTGATCGGGGGGGTGCCAGGTGTCGCACCTTCACCGATCAGACATTGATTACCTATCCTAAAGATAGCTCATCAATGTTAATGTTGTGGACAACCTCTTTAATGAGACGCACTTCATAATTTATTCTGATTTCTCGCATTCATATCCATTAGCTGAAGTTTCCTTCTCTAAATTCTGCACGTTCCATCCTTAGACAAGAGATTAGAATTATTATCAGTCTTCTCATAAAAGTCAGAGGTCAGTTTCATGGTTATTCTCAAGTGCATTTTCTTTAAATGGGTAATTACATGGAAATTGGAGACTGATAAACAACATCCCTTCCAGTATTAAAGATATGTTTATATGGTATATTGGCAAGAAATGAAACAACATTCCTACCAAACAACAAATGTGAGAACTACATAAGAAATCCAAACTCTGTCCATGAACATGCTTTAGCTGTATGTCACACTCACTGAACTTTTGAGATCCTCTAAAAAAAAAGGAAGCAATGACCACCATATCTACTATATAAAGCTGAATGTGTGTGTGTATGTGTGTGTGTGTGTGTATGTGTGTATGTCCGGGATTGGCATCTGCACCCTCGCAGCTACAGCCACAAAATTTTGCACAGTCACACGTCTGGACCCCGAGAGCGTCATAGGCTATATTGTGAGGCGAAATTTTAACCCCGCGCGTTCCAATTCACCAAACAATTTTGCCCCTATCTACATAATGGGGAAAAAAGTGAAAGGAAAAGTGTTGGAAGCGTCGCAGCTACAGCAACAAAATTTTGCACAGTCACACGTCTGGACCCCGAGAGCGTCATAGGCTATGTTGTGAGGTGAAATATTAACCCCGCGCTTTCCAATTCACCAAACAATTTTGCCCCTATCTACATAATGGGGAAAAAAGTGAAAGGAAAAGTGTTGGAGGCGTCGCAGCTACAGAAACAAAATTTTGCACAGTCACACGTCTGGACCCTGAGAGCGTCATAGGCTACGTTGTGAGGTGAAATTTTAACCCCGCGCGTTCCAATTCACCAAACAATTTTGCCCCTATCTACATAATGGGGAAAAAGTGAAAGGAAAAGTGTTGGAGGAGTCGCAGCTACAGCCACAAAATTTTGCACAGTCACACGTCTGGACCCCGAGAGCGTCATAGGCTATATTGTGAGGCGAAATTTTAACCCCGCGCGTTCCAATTCACCAAACAATTTTGCCCCTATCTACATAATGGGGAAAAAGTGAAAGGAAAAGTGTTGGAAGCATCGCAGCTACAGCAACAAAATTTTGCACAGTCACACGTCTGGACCCTGAGAGCGTCATAGGCTTCGTTGTGAGGTGAAATTTTTACCCCGCGCATTCCAATTCACCAAACAATTTTGACCCTATCTACATAATGGGGAAAAAGTGAAAGGAAAAGTGTTGGAGGTGTCGCAGCTACAGCCACAAAATTTTGCACAGTCACACGTCTGGACCCTGAGAGCGTCATAGGCTTCGTTGTGAGGTGAAATTTTTACCCCGCGCATTCCAATTCACCAAACAATTTTGACCCTATCTACATAATGGGGAAAAGTGAAAGGAAAAGTGTTGGAGGCAAATTGACAGCTGCCAGATGTGAACAAGGGGGACTTAAAGAGTGAGAGCGATGGCGCCAAAGAGTATATACCGTACAGTTCCTAAGGTGGGACCCCGACATGGGATACTCACCACACACGGGGATATGAACACACACACAAAATGCGCCACACACTACCACGTGCTTGAACACATAGACCACCCTCAGCACACATTTCTCCACACATACACCAACCTCGCCACATAAAAGTCGAAACACAAAAGTCGCCGCTCAAAACTCACCACGCGCAAAACTCGCCACATGCAAAAAATAGGCTCACGCAAAACTCGCCACAAGTGCAAAACTCACCTCATGGAAAACTCGCCACACGCAAAACTTGCACATGCGGAAAAATTGCCACATGCACAAAATTTGCAACACATGCAAAAGTTGCCTCACACAAAACTTGCACATACTCAAAAGGCACCAGACATAAAACTCACCACGCGCAAAACTCACCATGCGCAAAACTTGCTGCACACAACTTGCTACACTAACCTGTCACATGCAACTCGACACACAAAAAATTGCTACACGCATGTTGCCACACAAAACTCATCTCACAAAAGTCGCTACATGCATGTCGCCACACACAACTCAACACACACAACTTGACAAACGAAACTCACCCTAAAACACACACAAGTCTGGTATTATCCTTCAAAAATAAAATTCTGATTAATAAGCATACAAACTACAAGAGCAACAAATGTACCATATAGGAAATACGGCAGCTGTCAGTCACATAACCTGTCTATTATGTGTTTGTGTGAGCTAATATATACTGCCAGGGGGAGGGCTTCCTGTTGGCTAGGGATTTATCAGGCTGCCAATTTATCTTACAAATACTGAGGTAAAAATACTGAGCAAATAACATGTTAATGAGGTCTAATACAGGAGATCACACAGGTATATACTATATACAGGGGAGATGACACACAGATATATACTATATACAGGAGAGATGACACACAGGTATATACTATATAAAGGAGGAGATGACATACAGGTACATACTATATACAGGAGGAGATGACATACAGGTATATACTATATACAGGAGGAGATGACACACAGGTATATACTGTATACAGGAGCAGATTACCTACAGGTATATACTATATACAGGAGGAGATGACATACAGGTATATGCTATATATAGAAGATGACATACAGGTATATACTATATACAGGAGGAGATGACACACAGATATATACTATATACAGGGGAGATGACACACAGGTATATACTATATACAGGAGGAGATGACATACAGGTATATTCTATATATAGGAGGAGATGACATACAGGTATCTACTATATATAGGAGGAGATGACATACAGGTATATACTATATATAGGAGGAGATGACATACAGGTATATACTATATACAGGGGAGATGACATACAGGTATATACTATATACAGGGGAGATGACACACAGCAGGTATATACTATATACAGGGGAGATGACATACAGGTATATACTATATACAGGAGATGACATACAGGTGTATACTATATATAAGGGAGATGACAAACATGTATATACTGAGGTGAAAATGAGAGGTGTGAGGTGAAAATGAAAAGGTGTGAGTGGAAAATGAGAGGAGTGAGGGAAAATAGTGTAGTGATCGGAAAATGACAGATGTGAGGTCGAAATGACAAGTGTTAGGCGGTAATGAGAGGAGTGAGGGAGAAAATGAGAGGTGTGAGGGAGAAAATGAGAGATGTGAGAGGGGAAATTAAAGATGTGATTGGGAAAATGAGAGAAGTGACGTGCTATAACTAACCACAGATATTTACTATGCCCAGGCAACGCCGGGCTCTTCAGCTAGTCTACTATATAAAGCTGAATGTGTGTGTGTATGTGTGTGTGTATGTGTGTATGTCCGGGATTGGCATCTGCACCGTCGCAGCTACAGCCACAAAATTTTGCACAGTCACACGTCTGGACCCCGAGAGCGTCATAGGCTATATTGTGAGGCGAAATTTTAACCCCGCGCGTTCCAATTCACCAAACAATTTTGCCCCTATCTACATAATGGGGAAAAAAGTGAAAGGAAAAGTGTTGGAAGCGTCGCAGCTACAGCAACAAAATTTTGCACAGTCACACGTCTGGACCCTGGGAGCGTCATAGGCTACGTTGTGAGGTGAAATATTAACCCCGCGCTTTCCAATTCACCAAACAATTTTGCCCCTATCTACATAATGGGGAAAAAAGTGAAAGGAAAAGTGTTGGAGGCGTCGCAGCTACAGAAACAAAATTTTGCACAGTCACACGTCTGGACCCTGAGAGCGTCATAGGCTATGTTGTGAGGTGAAATTTTAACCCCGCGCGTTCCAATTCACCAAACAATTTTGCCCCTATCTATATAATGGGGAAAAAGTGAAAGGAAAAGTGTTGGAGGAGTCGCAGCTACAGCCACAAAATTTTGCACAGTCACACGTCTGGACCCCGAGAGCGTCATAGGCTATATTGTGAGGCGAAATTTTAACCCCACGCGTTCCAATTCACCAAACAATTTTGCCCCTATCTACATAATGGGGAAAAAAGTGAAAGGAAAAGTGTTGGAAGCGTCGCAGCTACAGCAACAAAATTTTGCACAGTCACACGTCTGGACCCCGAGAGCGTCATAGGCTATGTTGTGAGGTGAAATATTAACCCCGCGCTTTCCAATTCACCAAACAATTTTGCCCCTATCTACATAATGGGGAAAAAAGTGAAAGGAAAAGTGTTGGAGGCGTCGCAGCTACAGAAACAAAATTTTGCACAGTCACACGTCGGGACCCTGAGAGCGTCATAGGCTTTGTTGTGAGGTGAAATTTTAACCCCGCGCATTCCAATTCACCAAACAATTTTGCCCCTATCTACATAATGGGGAAAAAGTGAAAGGAAAAGTGTTGGAGGAGTCGCAGCTACAGCCACAAAATTTTGCACAGTCACACGTCTGGACCCCGAGAGCGTCATAGGCTATATTGTGAGGCGAAATTTTAACCCCGCGCGTTCCAATTCACCAAACAATTTTGCCCCTATCTACATAATGGGGAAAAAAGTGAAAGGAAAAGTGTTGGAAGCATCGCAGCTACAGCAACAAAATTTTGCACAGTCACACGTCTGGACCCCGAGAGCGTCATAGGCTACGTTGTGAGGTGAAATATTAACCCTGCGCTTTCCAATTCACCAAACAATATTGCCCCTATCTACATAATGGGGAAAAAAGTGAAAGGAAAAGTGTTGGAGGCGTCGCAGCTACAGAAACAAAATTTTGCACAGTCACATGTCTGGACCCCGAGAGCGTCATAGGCTACGTTGTGAGGTGAAATATTAACCCCGCGCTTTCCAATTCACCAAACAATTTTGCCCCTATCTACATAATGGGGAAAAAAGTGAAAGGAAAAGTGTTGGAGGCGTCGCAGCTACAGAAACAAAATTTTGCACAGTCACACGTCTGGACCCAGAGAGCGTCATAGGCTATATTGTGAGGCGAAATTTTAACCCCGCGCGTTCCAATTCACCAAACAATTTTGCCCCTATCTACATAATGGGGAAAAAAGTGAAAGGAAAAGTGTTGGAGGCGTCGCAGCTACAGAAACAAAATTTTGCACAGTCACACGTCTGGACCCTGAGAGCGTCATAGGCTACGTTGTGAGGTGAAATTTTAACCCCGCGCGTTCCAATTCACCAAACAATTTTGCCCCTATCTACATAATGGGGAAAAAGTGAAAGGAAAAGTGTTGGAGGAGTCGCAGCTACAGCCACAAAATTTTGCACAGTCAGACGTCTGGACCCCGAGAGCGTCATAGGCTATATTGTGAGGCGAAATTTTAACCCCGCGCGTTCCAATTCACCAAACAATTTTGCCCCTATCTACATAATGGGGAAAAAGTGAAAGGAAAAGTGTTGGAAGCATCGCAGCTACAGCAACAAAATTTTGCACAGTCACACGTCTGGACCCTGAGAGCGTCATAGGCTTCGTTGTGAGGTGAAATTTTTACCCCGCGCATTCCAATTCACCAAACAATTTTGACCCTATCTACATAATGGGGAAAAGTGAAAGGAAAAGTGTTGGAGGCAAATTGACAGCTGCCAGATGTGAACAAGGGGGACTTAAAGAGTGAGAGCGATGGCGCCAAAGAGTATATACCGTACAGTTCCTAAGGTGGGACCCCGACATGGGATACTCACCACACACGGGGATATGAACACACACACAAAATGCGCCACACACTACCACGTGCTTGAACACATAGACCACCCTCAGCACACATTTCACCACACATACACCAACCTCGCCACATAAAAGTCGAAACACAAAAGTCGCCGCTCAAAACTCACCACGCGCAAAACTCGCCACATGCAAAAAATAGGCTCACGCAAAACTCGCCACAAGTGCAAAACTCACCTCATGGAAAACTCGCCACACGCAAAACTTGCACATGCGGAAAAATTGCCACATGCACAAAATTTGCAACACATGCAAAAGTTGCCTCACACAAAACTTGCACATACTCAAAAGGCACCAGACATAAAACTCACCACGCGCAAAACTCACCATGCGCAAAACTTGCTGCACACAACTTGCTACACTAACCTGTCACATGCAACTCGACACACAAAAAATTGCTACACGCATGTTGCCACACAAAACTCATCTCACAAAAGTCGCTACATGCATGTCGCCACACACAACTCAACACACACAACTTGACAAACGAAACTCACCCTAAAACACACACAAGTCTGGTATTATCCTTCAAAAATAAAATTCTGATTAATAAGCATACAAACTACAAGAGCAACAAATGTACCATATAGGAAATACGGCAGCTGTCAGTCACATAACCTGTCTATTATGTGTTTGTGTGAGCTAATATATACTGCCAGGGGGAGGGCTTCCTGTTGGCTAGGGATTTATCAGGCTGCCAATTTATCTTACAAATACTGAGGTAAAAATACTGAGCAAATAACATGTTAATGAGGTCTAATACAGGAGATCACACAGGTATATACTATATACAGGGGAGATGACACACAGATATATACTATATACAGGAGAGATGACACACAGGTATATACTATATAAAGGAGGAGATGACATACAGGTACATACTATATACAGGAGGAGATGACATACAGGTATATACTATATACAGGAGGAGATGACACACAGGTATATACTGTATACAGGAGCAGATTACCTACAGGTATATACTATATACAGGAGGAGATGACATACAGGTATATGCTATATATAGAAGATGACATACAGGTATATACTATATACAGGAGGAGATGACACACAGATATATACTATATACAGGGGAGATGACACACAGGTATATACTATATACAGGAGGAGATGACATACAGGTATATTCTATATATAGGAGGAGATGACATACAGGTATCTACTATATATAGGAGGAGATGACATACAGGTATATACTATATATAGGAGGAGATGACATACAGGTATATACTATATACAGGGGAGATGACATACAGGTATATACTATATACAGGGGAGATGACACACAGCAGGTATATACTATATACAGGGGAGATGACATACAGGTATATACTATATACAGGAGATGACATACAGGTGTATACTATATATAAGGGAGATGACAAACATGTATATACTGAGGTGAAAATGAGAGGTGTGAGGTGAAAATGAAAAGGTGTGAGTGGAAAATGAGAGGAGTGAGGGAAAATAGTGTAGTGATCGGAAAATGACAGATGTGAGGTCGAAATGACAAGTGTTAGGCGGTAATGAGAGGAGTGAGGGAGAAAATGAGAGGTGTGAGGGAGAAAATGAGAGATGTGAGAGGGGAAATTAAAGATGTGATTGGGAAAATGAGAGAAGTGACGTGCTATAACTAACCACAGATATTTACTATGCCCAGGCAACGCCGGGCTCTTCAGCTAGTCTACTATATAAAGCTGAATGTGTGTGTGTATGTGTGTGTGTATGTGTGTATGTCCGGGATTGGCATCTGCACCGTCGCAGCTACAGCCACAAAATTTTGCACAGTCACACGTCTGGACCCCGAGAGCGTCATAGGCTATATTGTGAGGCGAAATTTTAACCCCGCGCGTTCCAATTCACCAAACAATTTTGCCCCTATCTACATAATGGGGAAAAAAGTGAAAGGAAAAGTGTTGGAAGCGTCGCAGCTACAGCAACAAAATTTTGCACAGTCACACGTCTGGACCCTGGGAGCGTCATAGGCTACGTTGTGAGGTGAAATATTAACCCCGCGCTTTCCAATTCACCAAACAATTTTGCCCCTATCTACATAATGGGGAAAAAAGTGAAAGGAAAAGTGTTGGAGGCGTCGCAGCTACAGAAACAAAATTTTGCACAGTCACACGTCTGGACCCTGAGAGCGTCATAGGCTATGTTGTGAGGTGAAATTTTAACCCCGCGCGTTCCAATTCACCAAACAATTTTGCCCCTATCTATATAATGGGGAAAAAGTGAAAGGAAAAGTGTTGGAGGAGTCGCAGCTACAGCCACAAAATTTTGCACAGTCACACGTCTGGACCCCGAGAGCGTCATAGGCTATATTGTGAGGCGAAATTTTAACCCCACGCGTTCCAATTCACCAAACAATTTTGCCCCTATCTACATAATGGGGAAAAAAGTGAAAGGAAAAGTGTTGGAAGCGTCGCAGCTACAGCAACAAAATTTTGCACAGTCACACGTCTGGACCCCGAGAGCGTCATAGGCTATGTTGTGAGGTGAAATATTAACCCCGCGCTTTCCAATTCACCAAACAATTTTGCCCCTATCTACATAATGGGGAAAAAAGTGAAAGGAAAAGTGTTGGAGGCGTCGCAGCTACAGAAACAAAATTTTGCACAGTCACACGTCGGGACCCTGAGAGCGTCATAGGCTTTGTTGTGAGGTGAAATTTTAACCCCGCGCATTCCAATTCACCAAACAATTTTGCCCCTATCTACATAATGGGGAAAAAGTGAAAGGAAAAGTGTTGGAAGCGTCGCAGCTACAGCAACAAAATTTTGCACAGTCACACGTCTGGACCCCGAGAGCGTCATAGGCTATGTTGTGAGGTGAAATTTTAACCCCGCGCTTTCCAATTCACCAAACAATTTTGCCCCTATCTATATAATGGGGAAAAAATGAAAGGAAAAGTGTTGGAGGCAAATTGACAGCTGCCAGATGTGAACAAGGGGGACTTAAAGAATGAGAGCGATTGTGCCAAAGAGTATATACCGTACAGTTGCTAAGGTGGGGCCTCGACATGGGATACTCACCACACACGGGGATATGAACACACACAAAATGCGCCACACACTACCACGTGCTTGAACACATATTACCCTCAGCACACATTTCACCACAAATACACCAACCTCGCCACATAAAAGTCAAAGCACAAAAGTCGCCACTCAAAACTCGCCACGCGCAGAACTCGCCACATGCAAAAACTAGGCTCTTGCAAAACTCGCCACAAGTGCAAAATTCTCCTCATGAAAAACTCGCCACACGCAAAACTTGCACACGCGGAAAAATTGCCACATGCACAAAAGTTGCAACACATGCAAAAGTTGCCTCACACAAAACTTGCACATACTCAAAAGGCACCACACATAATACTCGCAACGCGCAAAACTCGCCATGCGCAAAACTTGCTGCACACAACTTGCTACACTAACCTGTCACATGTAACTCGACACACAAAAAGTTGCTACACGCAAGTTGCTACACAAAACTCATCTCACAAAAGTCGCTACATGCATGTCGCCACACACAACTCAACACACACAACTTGACAAACGAAACTCGCCCTAAAACACACACAAGTCTGGTATTATCCTTCAAAAATAAAAATCTGATTAATAAGCAGACAAACTACAACAATTGCACCATATAGGAAATACGGCAGCTGTCAGTCACATGACCTGTCTATTATGTGTATGTGTGAGCTAATATATACTGCCAGGGGGAGGGCTTCCTGTTGGCTGGGGATTTATCAGGCTGCCAATTTATCTTACAAATACTGAGGTAAGAATACTGAGCAAATAACGTGTTAACGAGGTCTAATACAGGAGATCACACAGGTATATACTATATACAGGGGAGATGACACACAGATATATACTACATCTGACACACAGATATATACTACATCAGATATATACTACATCCTGTATATACAGGAGAGATAACACACAGGTATATACTATATAGAGGAGGAGATGACATACAGGTACATACTATATACAGGAGGAGATGACATACAGGTATATACTAAATACAGGAGGAGATGACACACAGGTATATGCTATATATAGAAGATGACATGCAGGTATATACTATATGCAGGAGGAGATGACACTCAGATATATACTATATACAGGGGAGATGACACAGATATATACTATATACAGGAGAGATGACACACGGGTATATACTATATAGAGGAGGAGATGACATATAGGTACATATATATACAGGAGGAGATGACATACAGGTATATACTATATACAGGAGGAGATGACATACAGGTATATGCTATATATAGAAGATGACATGCAGGTATATACTATATGCAGGAGGAGATGACACTTAGATATATACTGTATACAGGGGAGATGACACACAGGTATATACTATATACAGGAGGAGATGACATACAGGTATATGCTATATATAGAAGATGACATGCAGGTATATACTATATGCAGGAGGAGATGACACTCAGATATATACTATATACAGGGGAGATGACACACAGGTATATACTATATACAGGAGGAGATGACATACAGGTATATACTATATATAGAAGAAGATGACATTCAGGTGTATACTATATATAGGGGAGATGACACACAGCAGGTATATACTATATACAGGGGAGATGACATACAGGTATATACTATATACAGGAGATGACATACAGGTGTATACTATATATAAGGGAGATGACAAACATGTATATACTGAGGTGATGAGGTGAAAATGAGAGGTGTGAGGTGAAAATGAAAAGGTGTGAGTGCAAAATGAGAGAAGTGAGGAAAAATAGTGGAGTGATCAGAAAATGACAGATGTGAGGTTGAAATGACAAGTGTTAGGGGGGAATGAGAGGAGTGAGGGAGAAAATGAGAGGTGTGAGGGAGAAAATGAGAGATGTGAGGGGGAAAATGAAAGATGTGATTGGGAAAATGAGAGGCGTGATGGGAAAATTAGAGAAGTGAGGTGCTATAACTAACCACAGATATTTACTATGCCCAGGCAACGCCGGGCTCTTCAGCTAGTTTTACATATAATTGCATAAACTGAGACATGCACTGTCAACCACAGTACACACAGGTCTACACTTTGTAGTGCACCTCACATAGTGGGCCTCATAGCACAAATGAAGAAACTCTTGGTAAATCAGAAAACAATCTCAGGGCTCTACTGACCACACAAAACACAATATATTTTTTAAAGTAACAAAGAAAGTTGAGAGCACTCACCATCCATAAAATTTTCAATCCTTTATTGTGACATAAGAGTCAGCAGCAGGGAGACAAGGGAGACCGTGTACTGCAATCGGACGACGGCCGTTTCGCGCACCTCAGGACCCTTTGAAGTGCAGGTGCGTGAAACGGCCGTTGTCCGATTGCCGTACACGTTCTCCCATGTCTCCCTGCTGCTGACTCTTATGTCTTATGATTGAAAATTTTATGGATGGTGAGTGCTCTCAACTTTCTTTGTTACTTTGGACTGCACTGTTTTTCATAATTGAGCACCCGGATCCCTCTGTGACAACATTAAGCAACTAATCAGCTGTTCCTGAAGGACGCATGTGGTGCATCTGTTGCAGTAAGTGCGGTACATATTTTTCTCTTTTCGATACAATGTATTTTTTATTATACTAGTTTTATAAAGAAATGTGAGATTAATGTACCTAAACATAAGTTAAAGGGGTTTTCCAGAATGTAAAATGTGTGAGGTATTTTTGTGATGAGCTGTAAGTGGACGTCCATATCCCACCACACCAGCGGGTTAGTAACTACCATGCCCTAGAGTAGGGCCCCTAATTCATTATATTACAATTTTGTCAAAAGTTGGCGTTACATGTAACAAACCTTCTCTAAACTTTACGCAAACCTCATTACCCAAACGTAGCCTATTGAGATGACTCTTTAACATCCACATACTAGGAGATCGAATGAGCGCCAGATATACACTTGCTTATACATCTTGTCATGATATTAATAAGATTATTAATGGATGCCTGATGAATGTTCTGCCACCCTGAAAGTACTTGGGCATGCAAATCATCAAGATCCACTGCTGGCAGTTCCCTTTGCAATTGCCAACCAAGGAGAGGTCCCAGATTTGCTCAAAAGTTCAGAGACACTGCAGACCAAGGAAGCACATTTAGGCCATGCAAGACGGGAAGAAAAACATTAGACTCGAACAAAGACGACCCAGGAAAACATACTCAGAAGGGAGGTAAGAACATTTCTAAAACAATCCACAGTGAGGAGATTGGAACAAAACAAAATCCTCTAAACTGCATGCTCGCAAACGCCAGAAGCCTGACAAACAAGATGGAAGAACTAGAAGCAGAAATATCTACAGGTAACTTTGACATAGTGGGAATAACCGAGACATGGTTAGATGAAAGCTATGACTGGGCAGTTAACTTACAGGGTTACAGTCTGTTTAGAAAGGATCGTAAAAATCGGAGAGGAGGAGGGGTTTGTCTCTATGTAAAGTCTTGTCTAAAGTCCACTTTAAGGGAGGATATTAGCGAAGGGAATGAGGATGTCGAGTCCATATGGGTTGAAATTCATGGAGGGAAAAATGGTAACAAAATTCTCATTGGGGTCTGTTACAAACCCCCAAATATAACAGAAAGCATGGAAAGTCTACTTCTAAAGCAGATGGATGAAGCTGCAACCCATAATGAGGTCCTGGTTATGGGGGACTTTAACTACCCGGATATTAACTGGGAAACAGAAACCTGTGAAACCCATAAAGGCAACAGGTTTCTGCTAATAACCAAGAAAAATTATCTTTCACAATTGGTGCAGAATCCAACCAGAGGAGCAGCACTTTTAGACCTAATACTATCTAATAGACCTGACAGAATAACAAATCTGCAGGTGGTTGGGCATTTAGGAAATAGCGACCACAATATTGTGCAGTTTCACCTGTCTTTCACTAGGGGGACTTGTCAGGGAGTCACAAAAACATTGAACTTTAGGAAGGCAAAGTTTGAACAGCTTAGAGATGCCCTTAATCTGGTAGACTGGGACAATATCCTCAGAAATGAGAATACAGATAATAAATGGGAAATGTTTAAGAACATCCTAAATAGGCAGTGTAAGCGGTTTATACCTTGTGGGAATAAAAGGACTAGAAATAGGAAAAACCCAATGTGGCTAAACAAAGAAGTAAGACAGGCAATTAACAGTAAAAAGAAAGCATTTGCACTACTAAAGCAGGATGGCACCATTGAAGCTCTAAAAAACTATAGGGAGAAAAATACTTTATCTAAAAAACTAATTAAAGCTGCCAAAAAGGAAACAGAGAAGCACATTGCTAAGGAGAGTAAAACTAATCCCAAACTGTTCTTCAACTATATCAATAGTAAAAGAATAAAAACTGAAAATGTAGGCCCCTTAAAAAATAGTGAGGAAAGAATGGTTGTAGATGACGAGGAAAAAGCTAACATATTAAACACCTTCTTCTCCACGGTATTCACGGTGGAAAATGAAATGCTAGGTGAAATCCCAAGAAACAATGAAAACCCTATATTAAGAGTCACCAATCTAACCCAAGAAGAGGTGCGAAACCGGCTAAATAAGATTAAAATAGATAAATCTCCGGGTCCGGATGGCATACACCCACGAGTACTAAGAGAACTAAGTAATGTAATAGATAAACCATTATTTCTTATTTTTAGGGACTCTATAGCGACAGGGTCTGTTCCGCAGGACTGGCGCATAGCAAATGTGGTGCCAATATTCAAAAAGGGCTCTAAAAGTGAACCTGGAAATTATAGGCCAGTAAGTCTAACCTCTATTGTTGGTAAAATATTTGAAGGGTTTCTGAGGGATGTTATTCTGGATTATCTCAATGAGAATAACTGTTTAACTCCATATCAGCATGGGTTTATGAGAAATCGCTCCTGTCAAACCAATCTAATCAGTTTTTATGAAGAGGTAAGCTATAGAATGGACCACGGTGAGTCATTGGACGTGGTATATCTCGATTTTTCCAAAGCGTTTGATACCGTGCCGCACAAGAGGTTGGTACACAAAATGAGAATGCTTGGTCTGGGGGAAAATGTGTGTAAATGGGTTAGTAACTGGCTTAGTGATAGAAAGCAGAGGGTGGTTATAAATGGTATAGTCTCTAACTGGGTCGCTGTGACCAGTGGGGTACCGCAGGGGTCAGTATTGGGACCTGTTCTCTTCAACATATTCATTAATGATCTGGTAGAAGGTTTACACAGTAAAATATCGATATTTGCAGATGATACAAAACTATGTAAAGCAGTTAATACAAGAGAAGATAGTATTCTGCTACAGATGGATCTGGATAAGTTGGAAACTTGGGCTGAAAGGTGGCAGATGAGGTTTAACAATGATAAATGTAAGGTTATACACATGGGAAGAGGGAATCAATATCACCATTACACACTGAACGGGAAACCACTGGGTAAATCTGACAGGGAGAAGGACTTGGGGATCCTAGTTAATGATAAACTTACCTGGAGCAGCCAGTGCCAGGCAGCAGCTGCCAAGGCAAACAGGATCATGGGGTGCATTAAAAGAGGTCTGGATACACATGATGAGAGCATTATACTGCCTCTGTACAAATCCCTAGTTAGACCGCACATGGAGTACTGTGTCCAGTTTTGGGCACCGGTGCTCAGGAAGGATATAATGGAACTAGAGAGAGTACAAAGGAGGGCAACAAAATTAATAAAGGGGATGGGAGAACTACAATACCCAGATAGATTAGCGAAATTAGGATTATTTAGTCTAGAAAAAAGACGACTGAGGGGCGATCTAATAACCATGTATAAGTATATAAGGGGACAATACAAATATCTCGCTGAGGATCTGTTTATACCAAGGAAGGTGACGGGCACAAGGGGGCATTCTTTGCGTCTGGAGGAGAGAAGGTTTTTCCACCAACATAGAAGAGGATTCTTTACTGTTAGGGCAGTGAGAATCTGGAATTGCTTGCCTGAGGAGGTGGTGATGGCGAACTCAGTCGAGGGGTTCAAGAGAGGCCTGGATGTCTTCCTGGAGCAGAACAATATTGTATCATACAATTATTAGGTTCTGTAGAAGGACGTAGATCTGGGTATTTATTATGATGGAATATAGGCTGAACTGGATGGACAAATGTCTTTTTTCGGCCTTACTAACTATGTTACTATGTTACTATGTTACTCACAGTGGAATAAGCAATAGTGATGAGTAGGGTTGAGCGAAACGGGTCGAACATTTTCAAAAGTCGCCGACTTTTGGCTAAGTCGGGGTTTCATGAAACCCGATCCGACCCCTGTGCGGGGTCGGCCATGCGGTACGCGACTTTCGCGCCAAAGTCGCGTTTCAATGACGCGAAAAGCGCCATTTCTCAGCCAATGAAGGTAAACGCAGAGTGTGGGCAGCGTGATGACATAGGTCCTGGTCCCCACCATCTTAGAGAAGGGCATTGCAGTGATTGGCTTGCTGTCTGCGACGTCACAGGGGCTATAAAGAGGCGTTCCCGCCGACCGCCATCTTACTGCTGCTGATCTGAGCTTAGGGAGAGGTTGCTGCCGCTTTGTCAGAAGCAGGGATAGCGTTAGGCAGGGTCCATTAACCACAAAACCGCTTGTGCTGCAGCGATTTGCACTGTCCAACACCACCCTCGGTGTGCAGGGACAGTGGAAGTTTTTTTTTTTTTTTTTCCCCTCAGCGCTGTAGCTCATTGGGCTGCCCTAGAAGGCTCCCTGATAGCTGCATTGCTGTGTGTACGCCGCTGTGCAAACCAACTGCTTTTTTCAAAGCACAAATCCTCTTGTTCCTTCCTTTCTGCACAGCTATCTTTTTTGTTTGTCCACACTTTTTATTTCATTTGTGCATCAGTCCACTCCTTATTGCTGCCTGCCATACCTGGCTGAGATTACTGCAGGCAGGGAGATAGTAGCTGCCTGCCATACCTGGCTGAGATTACTGCAGGCAGGGAGATAGTAATTGTAGGACATTCCCTGTGTTTTTTTTTTTTTTTTTTTTTGGTGGGAGATTAAGATTGGCAATTTGGCATTTCTGCTAGAGTGCCATCCCTGTGTGTGCCATCTCTCTCACATAGTGGGCCATAGAAAGCCTTTTCATTTTTCTGTATTTTTTTTTGTGGGGTGTATAAATTCTCCCTGATAAAAATACAGTGGGAGATTAATATTGGCCTTTGGGCTTGTGTGCCAGTCCTGAGTGTGCCATCTCTCTCACAAATAGTGGGCCATAGAAAGCCTATTTTATTTTTTTTGGGGTTTTATAAATTCTCCCTGAAAAAAAGGGAGATTAATATTGGCCTCTGGGCTTGTGTGCCAGTCCTGAGCGTGCCATCTGTGCCAGCCCTGAGCGTGCCATCTCTCTCACAAATAGTGGGCCATAGAAAGCCTATTTAATTTTTTTTTTGGTTTTATAAATTCTCCCTGAAAAAAAGGGAGATTAATATTGGCCTCTGGGCTTGTGTGCCAGTTGTGAGCGTGCCATCTGTGCCAGTCCTGAGCGTGCCATCTCTCTCACAAATAGTGGGCCATAGAAAGCCTATTTAATTTTTTTTTTTTGTTTTATAAATTTTCCCTGAAAAAAGGGAGATTAATATTGGCCTCTGGGCTTGTGTGCCAGTTGTGAGCGTGCCATCTGTGCCAGTCCTGAGCGTGCCATCTCTCTCACAAATAGTGGGCCATAGAAAGCCTATTTAATTTTTTTTTTGGTTTTATAAATTTTCCCTGAAAAAAGGGAGATTAATATTGGCCTCTGGGCTTGTGTGCCAGTTGTGAGCGTGCCATCTGTGCCAGTCCTGAGCGTGCCATCTCTCTCACAAATAGTGGGCCATAGAAAGCCTATTTAAATATTTTTTTGGTTTTATAAATTCTCCCAGAAAAAAAGGGAGATTAATATTGGCCTCTGGGCTTCTGTGCCAGTCCTGAGCGTGCCATCTGTGCCAGTCCTGAGCGTCCCATCTCTCTCACAAATAGTGGGCCATAGAAAGCCTATTTTTTTTTTTTGGGGGGTTTTAGAAATTCTCCCTGGAAAAAAAAAGGGAGATTAATATTGCCCTTTGGGCTTGTGTGCCAGTACTAAGCGTTCCATCTCTCTCTCTCTCTCTTAGTCAGTGGGCCATAGAACGCCTACTTTTGGTTTTATTTGTTTTCTAAATTCTCCCTGAAAAAATCATTTTATTTTATTTGGTTTCTAAATTCTTCCTGACAAAATCATATTTTTTTTATTATTTTTTTTTCTAAAGTCTCCCTGAAAAAAAAAAAAAAAACAGTGGGAGATTAATATTGGCCTTTCTGCTTGTGTGCCAGTCTTGACTCCTGGGTGCGTCATCTCTCAGTCAGTGGGCCATAGAACGCCTATTTTTGGTTTTATTTGTTTTATAAATTCTCCCTGAAAAAATCATTTTATTTTATTTGGTTTCTAAATTCTTCCTGATAAAATCATATTTTTTTTATTATTTTTTTTTCTAAAGTCTCCCTGAAAAAAAAAAAAAAAAAACAACCAAAAAAAACAGTGGGAGATTAATATTGGCCTTTCTGCTTGTGTGCCAGTCTTGACTCCTGGGTGTGCCATCTCTCTCTCTCTCTCTCTCTCTCTCTCTCTCTCTCCAATTGTGGTCCATAGAAAGCCTATATTTTTTTTCCTTGATTTGGGTTCCAAAATCTACCAGAGAAAATAACTCCATCAATCATTGGTAGAAAAATATTGGCCTCTGGGCTTGTGTGCCACTCCTGATTCCTGTGTGCGTCATCTCTCAGTCAGTGGGCCATAGAACGCCTATTTTTGGTTTTATTTGTTTTATAAATTCTCCCTGAAAAAATCATTTTATTTTATTTGGTTTCTAAATTCTTCCTGATAAAATCATATTTTTTTTATTATTTTTTTTTCTAAAGTCTCCCTGAAAAAAAAAAAAAAAAAAAAAAAAAACAGTGGGAGATTAATATTGGCCTTTCTGCTTGTGTGCCAGTCTTGACTCCTGGGTGCGTCATCTCTCAGTCAGTGGGCCATAGAACGCCTATTTTTGGTTTTATTTGTTTTATAAATTCTCACTGAAAAAATCATTTTATTTTATTTGGTTTCTAAATTCTTCCTGATAAAATCATATTTTTTTTATTATTTTTTTTTCTAAAGTCTCCCTGAAAAAAAAAAAAAAAAAAAAAAAAACAGTGGGAGATTAATATTGGCCTTTCTGCTTGTGTGCCAGTCTTGACTCCTGGGTGTGCCATCTCTCTCTCTCTCTCTCTCTCCAATTGTGGTCCATAGAAAGCCTATATTTTTTTTCCTTGATTTGGGTTCCAAAATCTACCAGAGAAAATAACTCCATCAATCATTGGTAGAAAAATATTGGCCTCTGGGCTTGTGTGCCACTCCTGATTCCTGTGTGCGTCATCTCTCACTCAGTGGCCCATAGAAAGCATATAGTTTGTTACATTTGTTTTCTAAATTCTCCCTGCAAAAATCAATGTTTTTTTTTGGGGGGGGTTTCTAAAGTGTTCCTGAAAAAAATAAAAATAAAAAAAAAATAATAGTGTGACATTAATATTAACATTTGTGCTTCAGTGACAGTCCTGCGTGTGGGGCATCTCTCTAATTTGCAGCCACCAAAAAAAGAGTGTGTAACATTGGGCCTGATTTTCGCTGTGGTCTCACCAACCTGTAAAGGGGTAGCTAAATCATACTGAAGTTATAGCTCACCGTGTAAGTTGTGTGACTGCAACAAATAACGTTAGTTTGGTTACGTTTTTAAAACAATGAGGAAGTCTAGTGGAAGAGGTCGTGGCCGGGGGCGTTCATTGTCAGCTGGTAATGAGGGTAGTGGTAGTGGTGGAGCATCAGGTGGTCGTGGGGAAAAAAATATTGCACCTAAGTCTGGAGCTGTGGAGCCAGGTTCGTCGTCCGGCTACACAAGGCCTCGAACGCTCCCTTTTCTGGGATTAGGAAAACCGCTTTTAAAGCCGGAGCAGCAAGAGCAAGTTTTGGCTTATCTTGCTGACTCAGCCTCTAGCTCTTTTGCCTCCTCTCGTGAAACTGGTAAAAGTAAAAGCAGCGCGTCGTTAGTGGATGTTCACGGTCAGGGACAAGTCACTTCCTTGTCCTCTTCAGCAAAAACAACAACAGAGAAGAATGCAGCAGGCGACACAACGGGTTACTCCATGGAGGTCTTTACACATACCGTCCCTGGCTTAGAAAGTGAAGCAGTTAACAGTCCATGCCCATTACAAATTGAATCTGACATGGAGTGCACTGACGCACAGCCACAGCCAGACTACTATGCTGGTCCTTTGACTCAGACCACAACATTGCCCTCGCAGGGTGCTGATCAAGAATCAGACCCTGATGAGACTATGTTGCCCCATCACGAACGCTATACCACCGAACGACACGGTGACACAGACGAAGTTGCGCAGGAGGTACAAGAAGAGTTATTAGATGACCCAGTTCTTGACCCCGATTGGCAGCCATTGGGGGAACAGGGTGCAGGCGGCAGCAGTTCTGAAGCAGAGGAGGAGGAGGGGCCGCAGCAGGCATCAACATCGCCACAGGTTCCATCTGCCGGGCCCGTATCTTGCCCAAAACGCGTGGCAAAGCCAAAACCTGGTGGAGGACAGCGTGGCCATCCGGTTAAAGCTCAGTCTGCAATGCCTGAAAAGGTATCCGATGCTAGAAAGAGTGCAGTCTGGCATTTTTTTAAACAACATCCAATTGATCAGCGCAAAGTCATCTGTCAAAAATGTTCTACTTCCTTAAGCAGAGGTCAGAATCTGAAAAGTCTCAATACTAGTTGCATGCATAGACATTTAACCACCATGCATTTGAAAGCTTGGACTAACTACCAAACGTCCCTTAAGGTTGTTGCACCCTCGGCCAATGAAGCTAGTCATCAACGCAACATCCCTTCCGGCAGTGTAGGACCACCATTTAGCGCACCACCTGCTGTATCTGTGCAGGTATCTTTGCCAGGCCAAAGCAGTCAGGGTCAGGGAATCACCAGTTTCGTAGTAGGAAACACTGCATCTAGGGCACCGGCGGCAACAATACCATCTCCCACCGTCTCTCAGTCTGCCATGTCCACCGGCACCCCCGCTAGTTCCACGATCTCCATCTCTCCAGTCCAGCTCACCCTACATGAGACTATGGTTAGAAAAAGGAAGTACTTAGCCTCGCATCCGCGTACACAGGGTTTGAACGCCCACATAGCTAGACTAATCTCGTTAGAGATGATGCCCTACCGGTTAGTTGAAAGCGAAGCTTTCAAAGACCTGATGGACTACGCTGTACCACGCTACGAGCTACCCAGTCGACACTTTTTTTCCAGAAAAGCCATCCCAGCCCTCCACCAGCATGTTAAAGAGCGCATCGTCCATGCACTCAGGCAATCTGTGAGCACAAAGGTGCACCTGACAACAGATGCATGGACCAGTAGGCATGGCCAGGGACGTTACGTGTCCATCACGGCACACTGGGTAAATGTGGTGGATTCAGGGTCCACAGGGGACAGCAAGTTTGGGACAGTTCTGCCTAGCCCACGGTCTAGTAAACAGTTGTCTGTAGCCGTTCGCACCCCCTCCTCCTCCTCCTCCTCCTCGTCCTCCTGCAGAAGCAAGAGCTCGTCCACAGACCGCAGTCGCACAAACACTCCATCCGCACCTGCCACTGTTGCACACCAGGTCTCCCATTATGGGGCAGCTACTGGCATACGTCAGCAGGCTGTATTGGCTATGAAGTGTTTGGGCGACAATAGACACACCGCGGAAGTTCTGTCCGAGTTCTTGCAGCAAGAAACGCAGTCGTGGCTGGGCACTGTAGATCTTGAGGCAGGCAAGGTAGTGAGTGATAACGGAAGGAATTTCATGGCTGCCATCTCCCTTTCCCAACTGAAACACATTCCTTGCCTGGCTCACACCTTAAACCTGGTGGTGCAGTGCTTCCTGAAAAGTTATCCGGGGTTATCCGACCTGCTCCTCAAAGTGCGTGGACTTTGCGCACATATCCGCCGTTCGCCTGTACACTCCAGCCGTATGCAGACCTATCAGCGTTCTTTGAACCTTCCCCAGCATCGCCTAATCATAGACGTTGCAACAAGGTGGAACTCAACACTGCACATGCTTCAGAGACTGTGCGAACAGAGGCGGGCTGTTATGTTTTTGTGGGAGGATACACATACACGGGCAGGCAGTAGGATGGCAGACATGGAGTTGTCAGGTGTGCAGTGGTCGAAGATTCAAGACATGTGTCAAGTCCTTCAGTGTTTTGAGGAATGCACACGGCTGGTTAGTGCAGACAACGCCATAATAAGCATGAGCATCCCCCTAATGCGTCTGCTGATGCAAAGTTTGACGCACATAAAGGATCAGGCGTCTGCACCAGAGGAAGAGGAAAGCCTTGATGACAGTCAGCGATTGTCTGGTCAGGGCAGTGTACATGACGAGGTACCGGGCGAAGAGGAGGTGGAGGATGAGGAGGATGATGGGGATGAGTATATTTTTAATGAGGAAGCTTTCCCGGGGGCACGGGAAATTGGTGGCGTGGCAAGGCCGGGTTCTGGTTTTTTGAGGGACACAAGTGACGTAGATTTGCCTGCAACTGCCCCTCAACCAAGCACAACCGCAGATTTGACAACGGGAACTTTGGCCCACATGGCGGATTATGCCTTGCGTATCCTCAAAAGGGACACACGCATTACAAAAATGATGAACGATGACGATTACTGGTTGGCCTGCCTCCTTGATCCTCGCTATAAAGGCAAATTGCAAAATATTATGCCACATGAGAACTTGGAACTAATATTAGCAACAAAACAATCAACTCTTGTTGACCGTTTGCTTCTGGCATTCCCTGCACACAGCGCCCGTGATCGTTCTCACACGAGCTCCAGGGGCCAGCAGACCAGAGGTGTTAGAGGGGCAGAAATCAGAAGTGGCGTTGGCCAGAGGGGTTTTCTGACCAGGTTGTGGAGTGATTTTTCTATGACCGCAGACAGGACAGGTACTGCAGCATCAATTCAAAGTGACAGGAGACAACATTTGTCCAGTATGGTTACAAACTATTTTTCATCCCTTATCGACGTTCTCCCTCAACCGTCATTCCCATTTGATTACTGGGCATCCAAATTAGACACCTGGCCAGAATTGGCAGAATATGCATTGCAGGAGCTTGCTTGCCCGGCAGCTAGTGTCCTATCAGAAAGAGTATTCAGTGCTGCAGGTTCAATACTAACAGAAAAAAGGACTCGTCTGGCTACCCAAAATGTAGATGATCTAACCTTCATTAAAATGAACCACAACTGGATTTCAAAATCTTTTGCCCCACCCTGCCCGGCTGACACCTAGCTTTCCTATGAAAAGGTCTTGCCTGTGGACTATTCTGAATGACTTTTCCAATCTCGTAATTTTCTTCACCTGATTGTCCAGCATACGACATGTTTCCACCTCACGAAATGGCCAAACTCCCCACACGGGGCCGTGCTATCGCCACTTTGCGCTTGGACCCTTGAGAGTGCTGTTTGTCTGAAGAGGTGGGTGTGGCCGCTTTTGGTCGACGGCACTGCCACTGGGTCCCTCATAGTACAATAAAGTGTCTCTGGCGGTGGTGGTGCGCACCCAACGTCAGACACACCGTTGTAATATGAAGGGCCCTGTGCCTGTACCGCCGGCCACAAGCCAGTTCCCCCCCCAGCTCAAACAGTGCTCTACCACTAGCAAAATTATCTCTCACAGCTTCACCAATGTGTAGTCTAGGCGCTGACATCCTTCAATGCCTGGCACTGACAATACCATTGTTTTGACATTTTTGTTATGTTAGGCCTTCGAAGCCTGTCTGCGGTCCCTTCTTTCTACAACTACTACACTGACCAGGCCACTGCTGGCCGTGTTACCCTGGAACCAATTTAAAAGTGCCTATAGTCAGCCCAATTTTGTTATGTTAGGCCTTCGAAGACTGTCTGCCGTCACTCCTTCCACTAGACTTCCACTGACCATACACTGCTGCCCATGTACCCCTGGAACCAATTTAAAGTGCCTACAGCCAGCCCAATTTTGTTATGTTAGGCCTTGGAAGCCTGTCTGCGGTCACTCCTTCCACTAGACTTCCACTGACCAGACCACTGCTGCCCATGTACCCCTGGAACCAATTTAAAAGTGCCTACAGCCAGCCCAAGTTTGTTATGTTAGGCCTTCGAAGCCTGTCTGCGGTCACTCCTTCCACTAGACTTCCACTGACCAGACCACTGCTGCCCGTGTACCCCTGGAACCAATTTAAAAGTGCCTACAGCCAGCCCAAGTTTGTTATGTTAGGCCTTGGAAGCCTGTCTGCGGTCACTCCTTCCACTAGACTTCCACTGACCAGACCACTGCTGCCCGTGTACCCCTGGAACCAATTTAAAAGTGCCTACAGCCAGCCCAAGTTTGTTATGTTAGGCCTTGGAAGCCTGTCTGCGGTCACTCCTTCCACTAGACTTCCACTGACCATACACTGCTGCCCATGTACCCCTGGAACCAATTTAAAAGTGCCTACAGCCAGCCCAAGTTTGTTATGTTAGGCCTTCAAAGCCTGTCTGCGGTCACTCCTTCCACTAGACTTCCACTGACCAGACCACTGCTGCCCGTGTACCCCTGGAACCAATTTAAAAGTGCCTACAGCCAGCCCAAGTTTGTTATGTTAGGCCTTGGAAGCCTGTCTGCGGTCACTCCTTCCACTAGACTTCCACTGACCAGACCACTGCTGCCCGTGTACCCCTGGAACCAATTTAAAAGTGCCTACAGCCAGCCCAAGTTTGTTATGTTAGGCCTTGGAAGCCTGTCTGCGGTCACTCCTTCCACTAGACTTCCACTGACCATACACTGCTGCCCATGTACCCCTGGAACCAATTTAAAAGTGCCTACAGCCAGCCCAAGTTTGTTATGTTAGGCCTTCGAAGCCTGTCTGCGGTCACTCCTTCCACTAGACTTCCACTGACCAGACCACTGCTGCCCGTGTACCCCTGGAACCAATTTAAAATTGCCTACAGCCATGTTTTATTATTTTAGGCCTTCGATGCCTGTCTGCGGTCACTCCTTCCACTAGGCCTCCACTGACCACACCACTGCTGCCCGTGTACCCCTGGAACCAATTTAAAATTGCCTACAGCCAGCCCAATTTTTTTATTTTAGGCCTTCGATGCCTGTCTGCGGTCCATTCTTTCAACTACTACTACACTGACCAGGGCACTGCTGCCCAAGTACCCCTGGAACCAATTTAAAATTGACTACAGCCATGTGTTAATATTTTAGGCCTTCGATGCCTGTCTGTGGTCACTCCTTCCACTAGGCCTCCACTGACCACACCACTGCTGCCCGTGTACCCCTGGAACCAATTTAAAATTGCCTACAGCCATGTGTGATTATTTTAGGCCTTCGATGCCTGTCTGCGGTCACTCCTTCCACTAGGCCTCCACTGACCACACCACTGCTGCCCGTGTAACCCTGGAACCAATTTAAAATTGCCTACAGCCATGTGTTATTATTTTAGGCCTTCGATGCCTGTCTGCGGTCACTCCTTCCACTAGGCCTCCACTGACCACACCACTGCTGCCCGTGTACCCCTGGAACCAATTTAAAATTGCCTACAGCCAGCCCAATTTTTTTATTTTAGGCCTTCGATGCCTGTCTGCGGTCCATTCTTTCAACTACTACTACACTGACCAGGGCACTGCTGCCCAAGAACCCCTGGAACCAATTTAAAATTGACTACAGCCATGTGTTAATATTTTAGGCCTTCGATGCCTGTCTGTGGTCACTCCTTCCACTAGGCCTCCACTGACCACACCACTGCTGCCCGTGTACCCCTGGAACCAATTTAAAATTGCCTACAGCCATGTGTGATTATTTTAGGCCTTCGATGCCTGTCTGCGGTCACTCCTTCCACTAGACTTCCACTGACCATACACTGCTGCCCATGTACCCCTGGAACCAATTTAAAAGTGCCTACAGCCAGCCCAAGTTTGTTATGTTAGGCCTTCGAAGCCTGTCTGCGGTCACTCCTTCCACTAGACTTCCACTGACCAGACCACTGCTGCCCGTGTACCCCTGGAACCAATTTAAAATTGCCTACAGCCATGTTTTATTATTTTAGGCCTTCGATGCCTGTCTGCGGTCACTCCTTCCACTAGGCCTCCACTGACCACACCACTGCTGCCCGTGTACCCCTGGAACCAATTTAAAATTGCCTACAGCCAGCCCAATTTTTTTATTTTAGGCCTTCGATGCCTGTCTGCGGTCCATTCTTTCAACTACTACTACACTGACCAGGGCACTGCTGCCCAAGTACCCCTGGAACCAATTTAAAATTGACTACAGCCATGTGTTAATATTTTAGGCCTTCGATGCCTGTCTGTGGTCACTCCTTCCACTAGGCCTCCACTCACCACACCACTGCTGCCCGTGTACCCCTGGAACCAATTTAAAATTGCCTACAGCCATGTGTGATTATTTTAGGCCTTCGATGCCTGTCTGCGGTCACTCCTTCCACTAGGCCTCCACTGACCACACCACTGCTGCCCGTGTAACCCTGGAACCAATTTAAAATTGCCTACAGCCATGTGTTATTATTTTAGGCCTTCGATGCCTGTCTGCGGTCACTCCTTCCACTAGGCCTCCACTGACCACACCACTGCTGCCCGTGTACCCCTGGAACCAATTTAAAATTGCCTACAGCCAGCCCAATTTTTTTATTTTAGGCCTTCGATGCCTGTCTGCGGTCCATTCTTTCAACTACTACTACACTGACCAGGGCACTGCTGCCCAAGTACCCCTGGAACCAATTTAAAATTGACTACAGCCATGTGTTAATATTTTAGGCCTTCGATGCCTGTCTGTGGTCACTCCTTCCACTAGGCCTCCACTGACCACACCACTGCTGCCCGTGTACCCCTGGAACCAATTTAAAATTGCCTACAGCCATGTGTGATTATTTTAGGCCTTCGATGCCTGTCTGCGGTCACTCCTTCCACTAGGCCTCCACTGACCACACCACTGCTGCCCGTGTAACCCTGGAACCAATTTAAAATTGCCTACAGCCATGTGTTATTATTTTAGGCCTTCGATGCCTGTCTGCGGTCACTCCTTCCACTAGGCCTCCACTGACCACACCACTGCTGCCCGTGTACCCCTGGAACCAATTTAAAATTGCCTACAGCCAGCCCAATTTTTTTATTTTAGGCCTTCGATGCCTGTCTGCGGTCCATTCTTTCAACTACTACTACACTGACCAGGGCACTGCTGCCCAAGTACCCCTGGAACCAATTTAAAATTGCCTACAGCCATGTGTTATTATTTTAGGCCTTCGATGCCTGTCTGTGGTCCCTCCTTCCACTAGGCCTCCACTGACCTGTCTACTGCGGCCCGTGTACCCCTTGAACCAACCTAATAAAATATTTAAAAAATTAATTTGATTATAAAAAATAAGATCGTGTTGAGATCTCAAATGCAGACATTTTAACAATCAAAACAAACACACAACAAATATCTGGAACTGTACTACAAAGGTCCAACAGCTACAATTTCTTTCTCCTGCAAGAAGTTAACTGAAAGTTTTTTGGAGTTGTTAACACAGATATGGCATCCACCGAGTGTTGTCCTGTCGCGTCTCCTTTAAATTATTTCCAATAAGATGTTAAACTATTAATTTAATAAAATCAATAATTAAAAAAATAATTGAGTAAGTCAAAAGCACATTGCAAATAAACATTAATTACAAATCAAGAAGCATGGCGCGTCCGAGGGTGAGTAGATACCGAATAAGAATATAATCACCCTCGGACGCGCAATGCTTATTTACAACAGCCTTCCTTCCTAAGAATCAGCCCTTCCGTGGTGTAGAGAGAGGTTGTGTTACACTCCAAGGTGTTCCCCAGGTTGCCTTTCCTGAGCTTCGATCTTCCGGCTCTCGTTTAGTAGCTGTTGGAAACTACGCTGCATTAGGCCTACTAATTGTGTATGGGGTGTAGAGACAGGTTGTGTTACACTCCAAGGTTTTCACCAGGTTGCCTTTCCTGAGCTTCGATCTTCATGCTCTCGTTTAGTAGGTGTCGGAAAGTAGGCTGCATTAGGCCTACAAATTGGGTATGGGGTGGAGAGAGATGGTGTGTTACACTCCAAGGTGTTCCCCAGGTTTCCTTGCCATTGCTTCGGTCTTCCGACTCTCGTTTAGTAGTTGTAGAAAAGTACACAGCATTAGGCCTACAAAATGGGTATGGGGTGGAGAGAGATGGTGTGTTACACTCCAAGGTGTTCCCCAGGTTGCCTTTCCTGAGCTTCGATCTTCATGCTCTCGTTTAGTAGGTGTCGGAAAGTAGGCTGCATTAGGCCTAAAAAATGGGGAATGGGGTGGAGAGAGATGGTGTGTTACACTCCAAGGTGTTCCCCAGGTTTCCTTGCCATTGCTTCGGTCTTCCGACTCTCGTTTAGTAGTTGTAGAAAAGTACACTGCATTAGGCCTAAAAAATGGGTATGGGGTGGAGAGAGATGGTGTGTTACACTCCAAGGTGTTCCCCAGGTTGCCTTTCCTGAGCTTCGATCTTCATGCTCTCGTTTAGTAGGTGTCGGAAAGTAGGCTGCATTAGGCCTACAAATTGGGTATGGGGTGGAGAGAGATGGTGTGTTACACTCCAAGGTGTTCCCCAGGTTTCCTTGCCATTGCTTCGGTCTTCCGACTCTCGTTTAGTAGTTGTAGAAAAGTACACAGCATTAGGCCTACAAAATGGGTATGGGGTGGAGAGAGATGGTGTGTTACACTCCAAGGTGTTCCCCAGGTTGCCTTTCCTGAGCTTCTATCTTCAGGCTCTCATTAAATTGTGGTTAAATGGAACAACTGCATTTGGCGTACTAGTTGGTTTGGGGCCTACTATCGGTGTCTGCCACTCCTTGCTGTTCTCCTGGTTTCCTGTCCTGAAATTCCATTTTCAGCCTCTCGTTAAGTAGTTGTTAATGTTAGACTGCATTTGGCCTACTAGTTGGGTTGGGGCCTACTATCGGTGTCTGCCACTCCTTGCTGTTCTCCTCCACTGAACAAAGCTGTGCCGCCTGTTTACTACGGTTGCCAATTTTGAACTGCATTTCGACTACTTACTGATTTGGCCCTACTCTCTGTGTCAGCCTCTCATTCCAGTTGTCCTCCACTGCAATGCCCCCTGGTTATTCCTGTGTTACCAATTTTGAACTGCATTTAGCCCACTTTCTTCTTTGGGCCTATATCTGTGTTTCCACTTCATCGTGCCCATTGCCCAGCCAGTGATAGATGAGTCTGCTGGTACATTGACCCATAACGCAACATTCCCCGTGCACGCTACACAACAACATTGTGACCCTGCTGAAAGTCAGGTTGCTCTTCCCGCATACCATACCACCTTACACGGGGACAAAGAGGAAGGTGCAGATGAAAGTGCAGGTTCCTTCATCAGGTGGGGGGAGGAATACTAGTTGGCGACGTCACTGGCACAGGGCCTCTCATAGTACGCAAAAGTGTTGCTGCCGGTGGGAGGCGCCCCCGCCGTGCAAACACACCGCTGTACTTTGAGGGGCCCTGTGCCAGTGCCAATGCCAACGAGTGGGCCCCCCCCCTGCTTGCTCAGGATCACAGCACTTGCAAAGTTGAAATACTTACCTCTCCCTGCTCCACTGCCGTGACGTGGTCCAGATTTACTGGGCCCACTAATTACTTGAACCAGCCCTACCCCCCACAACTTTAGCCAAATGACCCCCAATTTCAAATGCCTTCCAATTATTTTAAGGTAAATTACGCTTGACAAGCTTCATTAAGAAGAATGGATGGTTTTGACATTAAAATGGGCACTCTAGGTGTTTTCCTGGCCCCCACTCACTGCCGACTATGCTGCCCCATTGACTTGCATTGGGTTTCGTGTTTCGGTCGATCCCGACTTTACGTCATAATCGGCCGATTTCACTCGACCCGACTTTGGACATAGTCGGGTTTCGCAAAACCCGGCTCGACTCTAAAAAGGTCAAGGTCGCTCAACTCTAGTGATGAGCGAATATACTCATTACTTGAGATTTCCCGAGCACGCTTGGGTGTCCTCCGAGTATTTTTTAGTGCTCAGAAATTTAGTTTTTATTGCTGCAGCTGAATGATTTACATCTGTTAGCCAGCATATGTACATGTGGGGGTTGCCTGGTTGCTAGGGAATCCTCACATGTAATCAAGCTGGCTAAGAGATGGAAATCATTCAGCTGAAGTGAGGAAAACTAAATCTCTGAGCACTAAAAAATATTCGGAGGACACCCGAGCATGCTCGAGAAATCTCGAGTAACAGGTATATTCGCTCATCACTAATAAGCAACACACAACCTAGTATTGTCATGTTGAAAAACGGTTCCTGGGACACGTGAAGATCTGGCAGTACCACTTATTCCATGACTCTTTATTACCATCTCCTTTCTTATGACCTCTATAAATACATTGATTTCCAAGTTTGTGATCACCAGGTACCTATTAGGGGACAGGAGCTGATTGATCACAGCTCTGCAGTGTATATCAAAACGCTACATTCACTCAGTCACTGGGGCTAATATATAAACTCAATTTACAGGGGAAATCAGCAATTTAAAAATTCAAATTCATAGTATAATGTTAAAATGCCTCCCAAATGTTTTTCATGACCTTATGAACAATGTACAAAATGAAAAAAAAGATAAAAACTTAAATTAACACTAGGACTGCTGGTATAGTCATTTTGACTACTTGCACTTCAGTAGTTCTAGTCGGGGTCACGAGTCCAGTAGTCCTAGTGTTAAAAGTATATAAATACATGCAAATATGGGAGTAAGTGTAATGAAAACTACAGGGAATTTAAATATTCTGGGGAATGAACATAAAACACAATCTCATTTCCTTCTTTGAAAGCATTCCTATAAATATAGTGACCTCTGGGAATATGCAAGCTTTCATTAGTCTGTTATTTTGGGACAGGTTTTAAAAGATATTATTCAGTTATGTCTACCACTTGTTTAATTTCATTAGGATTGTAAGTAGAATAAGGACTTGGGTCCTGTGAAAAAGGCTGTTTACTGCACTTGTAATGGGTTTACTTTCTCATTGTAGTTTGTTATGTCCCTATCTTCTTGTCTTATAGATGGTGCCACCACTTCTATAGAATGAAAGGAGATCAAGTCAAGGTTCCATCCATGTTCAGAATTGATGTTGTGCTAAAGGTGTGTCTCTTATTTTTTATGGCAGTCTGCAGCAGCCGGGTGCGAGCACAGAATGACACAGCCACTCAGGAGCAGCCCCACTGCAGAGTAAGAAGACCGGTGAGTGTCTATAGCAGTGGGGAGTTGAGTGGCTGCCTGACAGACTCAGAGGGGTGAGAGAGTCCAGCCGCTTGGGCCCTCCCGGTCAGTCTACTCACAGTCCAAGAAGCGACAGGTGGTCACCACGGGGAGCACAGTGAGCCCGCCGGCAGCACTAACCAGCTGTGCAGGATCCTCCCATGTCATTTTTTTTAAATTATTTAAATAATTAAAAAATACAATGTGAGGACCCTTCTATTCTTGATAACCAGCCTTGCTGAAGCTGACAGCTGAGGGTTGCAGCCCCAGATGTGAGTTTTTCCTGGCTGGTTATCACAAATACAGGGGAACCCACACCGTCTTTTTTTAAATTATTTGTTTACAGCGCAGGAGCCAGCTAATTAATACACCCATCAGCCGCTCCTGTTCTCAGTTATTAGCGGCAGCAGGCATCGGATGATGTCTTTTAAAAGCGCAGGAACCGCGGCTCTCTGACCGGTGGGGATGATTTCACCGCCGATCAGAAGCTTTGTTTGCCGCACTGTCATGCACAGGACAGCATGGCAAACACTAGATGTTCGGGCCCCCCATTCAAGTGAATGGGGTCCGGGTATTGTTCTGTACCCGAACCTGAACTTTTTGTAACTGTATAGAAATCACCATCCAGAAAAATCATTTGGGTAATGCATATATTTTGTGCAATAGCCAATGCAGTAAACAATAGTAAATCTATTGTTCTGTGCTCTATTAGTATACCCAAGTCTTTTCACATGTGCTGTTGTTTAGTTCTATTACTCCCATTCTGTAAATGTAATTTTCGTTTTTCTTGACCAGATGTAGAATCTTGCATTTCTCAATGTTAAATACCATTCTAATAGTCATTGCCCATTGTTCAAGCTTATTTAGGTCCTTCAGAATCCTTTCTCTGTCTTCTCTAGTGTTAGCTATCCCTCCTAGCTTTGTATCACCTGCAAATTTTATTAGTTTACCTTCAGTTCCCTTTTATAGATCATTTATAAATATGTTGAACAACACTGGGGCCATAACAGAACCTTGTGTTACTCCATTTGAAACACTTTTCCAGTTGGATGTGTAGCCATTTATTACCTCTCTTTTAGTATGATCATTGAGCCAGTTTTGAAACCACCTAAGCGTAGCTCTGTTAATCCCATAATTGGTCATTTTTTCAATAAGGATAGTATGAGATACTTTATCAAATGCTTTGCTGAAGTCAAGATATACTATATCTACTGCATTTCCCTGATCCACCCAGTCAGTGATTCAATCATACATGTAAATTAGATTAGTCTGGCATGACTCGTTTGCTGCAAACCCATGCTGGCTCTAGTTAATTACTGTATTCTTGCATACTCGTACTTGCTCTTTAATAATTTGCTCAAAAAATCTTTCCTGGAATAGAAGTAAGGCTCACTGGATTGTAATTTCATGGCTCCATCTTGTTTCCTTTTTTGAAGATAATAACATTTGCCATTTTGCAATCTTCTGGGACTTCTCCTGTTCTCCAGTAATTTTCAAAGATTTTGGCTAATGGTTCTGCAATTTCCTCTGCTATCTCTTTCAATATCTAAGAGATTTAAATTAATTTAAATTAGCTAAGTTTTCCCTCACCAGATCTGTTTATAGATAATGTGGATTATTTTATTTCTTTGATTCCACCATGAAGATCAGTTGATGTTACATTTGCTTTGTTAGAGAAAACAAATATAAAATAGGAATTTAAAAGTTCAGCCTTCTCAACATTATTTTTGCCCACTTTACCCTTTTCATCATGTAAAAATCCTATAGCATCTTTTATTTTTGTTTTGCTTTTGACATACACCAAAAAATCATTTTTTATTGATTTTGGTCTCCCTTGCAAGCCTCACTTCATTACTGTCTTTAGCTCTTCTGACGTTTGCACTTCCAAACAGCATTATATTCTTCTTTAGACATGTCTCTCCCTTTCCATTTAAATATACATCTTTTTTTTTCCTTTTTAAAAAGTGTTTAAGTTCTGTGTTCATCCACCCTGGTTTCTTTAAATTCTTCCAACTCTTCCTTTTTGGGATTGTTACCGATTGTGCAGTGAGAATTTCATTTAGCAAAATCTCTCATCCTTCTTGGAGATTTGTTCTTTAGAACATCCTGCCGTTAGAACTTTCCTACCCTCTGAGTCCATTAAAATCTGACATTCTGAAGTCCAACCATAAAGCCTGAGTCCTTGCTCTTCCTTTCCACTTGTAATCTAAAATTCAAGGATAGCATGATTGCTGCCTACTAAATTCCAGAATTTTCAGAATTTTCTGGACCCATTACTTTTGCCTGAGAGAGATTCCCAACAAAGATCTGGATATTTGAAAACTCCCAAGATCACTATGTTGTAGTTTTTGTTGTTGGGAGAAGGTACTCTTTAAATATGAGAGACCTGAAGCCATTTTCAAAAGAGGAGTGGTGCAAAATTTGAGCTGAGATGTGAGAAGCTTGTTGATGGTTGTAGAAAGTGACTGTTAAGGCTAGTGGAACGCACCGAGTAAATATAGATGTTTTTATTGTTATTGGTGCGTTCGCAGCCCGGGGTCCATCGTGCAGGAGAACCTGCTGCTAGCAAATGTCGGCACTATATGGCGGTATGGACTAACTCAGTTAATTCACTGAGTAGCCGTGAAAGCAAAGCACTGTGCCCTGTTAGACTTCACAGAGGCACAGGCTAACTGCCCAAACAGAGAGCAGTCAGTGGTCACGCATGCACACAAAACTCCTCGCCGGAGGTGCCAGCATTCTAGGGACTTATTTCAGCCAGGTCCCTGAATACATACAAACACAATCTCCTCGCCGGAGATGCCAGCATTCTAGGGGCTTATTTCAGCTGGGTCCCTGAACACACTCTTACGTGACCACACTGGCGCAAAGCACATAACATAGAACAATACTAGCGCATGGCCGTGCGGCCATGCGAGCCTTAAATAGTTGCAGCACGTACAGGACCTTCCTAGAAGTACCAATGAGAGGCTGCCACAGAGCGTGAGCACCTACAGGACCTTCCTGAAAGGACCAATGGCCTTAGGTGCAGAAACTGATCATGTGACCCTCGATATCCACTGAGAGATCTTACTCTGGGCATGCTCAGAATGATAAAAGCAGGACTTAGTCTCAGATGCGTCTGCTTGCCGCTGCACAGCACTGACTCCAATGGCAGAAGCAGGAAAAGCAGCAGTAACTCTTTGTACAGAGTCAGACTGAGCGAGACGCTGGGACCATCGTCTCCACTGAGCAGGCTCCACTGCGGCAGAAGAAGAATGGGAGACCGCAGTGGAGATGACCCGAGATTCCCCCCGTGTCGGGGCGGGAACTCGACCCCTAACAGTGACTGATTACAGTTATGTATTTCAAAGGGTGTGCAACCTAATATTAAGTTGAGGGTGCCAACAATTTTGTCAGGCCTATATTTGGGGTTTTGTGTGAAATTATGTCCAATTTGAATTTTGTTCTCAGCTTCTTTGTGTTCTAAAACATACAGAGGAAATAAACATGTGTAATTGCAATAATTTTCTGGGAGAAATACTGCATTTTCTGGAACAATTTCAAGGGTGCCAGAATGTCAGAAAGGCAGTCATTGACACACTCAAGGAGGGGAAGACACAAAAGGTCATTGCTAAAGAAGATGGCTGTTCACAGAGTGCTGTATCCAAGCATATTAATGGAATGTTGAGTGGAAGAAAAAAGTGTGGTAGAAAAAGGTGCACAAGTAACCGGGATAACCACAGCCTTGAAAGGATTGTTACGAAAAGGCCATTCAAAAAATTTGGGGAAGATTCACTGGGAATGGACTGCTGCTGGAGTCATTGCTGCAAGGGCCACCACACACAGACCTATCTAGGACATGGGCTACAAGTGTCACATTCCTTGTGTCAAGCCACTCATGACCAATAGACAACGCCAGAAGCGTCTTACCTGGGCCAAGAAAAAAGGAATTTAACTGTTGTTTTCAGATTAAAGTAAATTTTCCATTTAATTTGGAAATCAAGGTCCCAAAGTCTGAAGGAAGAATGGAGAGGCACACAATCCAAGCTGCTTGAGGTCTAGTGTGAAGTTTTCACAAACAGTGATGGTTTGGGGAGCCATGTCATCTGCTGGTGTAGGTCTACTGTGTTTTATCAAGACCAAAGTCACCATAGCCGTCTACCAGGAAATTGTAGAGCACTTCATGCTTCCCTCTGCCGACAAGCTTTTTGGAGATGGAAATTTCATTCTTTAGCAGGACTTGGCACCTGTCCACACTGCCAAAAGAACCAATACCTGGTTTAAAAACAACAGTATCACTGTGCTTGATTGGCCAGCAAACTCGCCTACCCTTAACCCCATAGAGAATCTATAGAGTATTGTCAAGAAGAAGATGAGAGACAGCAGACCCAACAATGCAGACAACCTGAAGGTTGATATCAAAGCAACCTGGGCTTCCGTAGAACCTCAGCAGTGCCACAGGCTGATCGCCTCCATGCCATGCCGTATTGATGCAGTAATTGATGCAAAAGGAGCTCCAACCAAGTATTGAGTTCATTAACTGAACATACATTTCAGTAGGCCAACATTTTGGATTTTAAAATCATTTTTAAAGCTTGTGTTAAAAAGTATTCTAATCTATTGAGATAATGACTTTTGGGTTTTCATTGGCTGTAAGCCATAATCATCAGCATTATCAAAAATAAACACTTGAAATAGATCACTCAGTTTGTAATGAGTCTATATAATATATGAGTTTCACTTTTTGTATTGAAGAACTGAAATAAATTAATTTTTTGATGATATTCTAATTTAGTGAGAAGCACTTGTAGGTCATCATAAAAGACGCAGTCAACCACAAATGAGAGAATTCTAATTGCTCATATAATCGCTGGACTACACGGGACGATGAGTGCCAACTTTTCCTATGACAGAAAGATATTTTGCTTGAAAATTGAACCATGTAAAAGCCCTCAAGCCTACATTCACACATTGATACTAGTGTTAGGATACCAGAGAAATGGAATGTTAATTTTCTCTGTTGTCATCCCAGTTATTTTTTCTCATGAATCACCTTAGGCTTTAATGCCTAAATCTGATTCGCAAAATGGACATGCTGAGTCTCAGTGAGTTCACATGAGCATGTCAAAAAATGTTGAAGTTCCATTCAGAAAAAAATGTTGATTTTTCAACTGGATTGTCACATCTGTAATGCAATCTGTTTGGCATTTATATGGCATCTGTTTTTATATATCAGCAATCATTAAAATTTACAAAACCAAATACTGTTTCCCATCATAAAGAATTGAAACGCGCAAAAATGTTGCTGCTGCTTTTCCCTGACTTTTGAATAAATAATGGTTGAAGTGAGATGACGTTCATGGACATTACTATTAGTGAATTCTTTTGGCGGTGTGATGGAATCGCTCAAAGTAAGTACAGAAGCGTCTTAATGGAACAGGTAATTTAACCAATGAACTGAAAGTCTTTCTTGGTTAAAATAGATTAAATTGCCCCAAACATATTAGACAAAAGTTGGCCAAACCCGGTGATAGGCTAATGTACAGTTGTGGCCAAAAGTATTGACACCCCTGCAATTCTGTCAGACTCAGTTTCTTCCTGAAAATGATTGCAATCACAAATTCTTTGGTATTATTATCTTCATTTAATCTGTCTTAAAAGAAAAAGCACAAAAGAGAATGAAGCAAAAAGCAAAACATTGATCATTTCACACAAAACTCCAAAAATGGGCCAGACAAAAGTAATGGCACCCTCAGCCTAATACTTGGTTGCACAACCTTTAGCCAAAATAACTGCGACCAACCGCTTCCGGTAACCATCAATGAGATTCTTACAATGCTCTGCTGGAATTTTAGACCATTCTTCTTTGGCAAACTGCTCCAGGTCCCTGATATTTGAAGGGTGCCTTCTCCAAACTGCCATTTTTAGATCTCTCCACAGGTGTTCTATGGGATTCAGGTCTGGACTAATTGCTGGCCACCTTAGAAGTCTCCAGTGCTTTCTCTCAAACCATTTTCTAGTGCTTTTTGAAGTGTGTTTTGGGTCATTGTCCTGCTGGAAGACCCATGACCTCTGAGGGAGGCACAGCTTTCTCACACTGGGCCCTACATTATGCTGCAAAATTTGTTGGTAGTCTTCAGACTTCATAATGCCATGCACACGGTCAAGCAGTCCAGTGCCAGAGGTAGCAAAGCAACCCCAAAACATCAGGGAACCTCCGCCATGTTTGACAGTAGGGACCATGTTCTTTTCTTTCAATGCCTCTTTTTTTCTCCTGTAAACTCTATGTTGATGCCTTTGCCCAAAAAGCTCTACTTTTGTCTCATCTGACCAGAGAACATTCTTCCAAAACGTTTTAGGCTTTTTCAGGTAAGTTTTGGCAAACTCCAGCCTGGCTTCTTTTTTATGTCTCGGGGTAAGAAGTGGGGTCTTCCTGGGTCTCCTACCATACAGTCCCTTTTCATTCAGACGCCGACGGATAGCACGGGATGACACTGTTATACCCTCAGACTGCAGGGCAGCTTGAACTTGTTTGGATGTTAGTCGAGGTTCTTTATCCAACATCCGCACAATCTTGCGTTGAAATCTCTTGTCAATTTTTCTTTTCCGTCCACATCTAGGGAGGTTAGCCACAGTGCCATGGGCTTTAAACTTCTTGATGACACTGCGCACGGTAGACAAAGGAATATTCAGGTCTTTGCAGATGGACTTGTAGCCTTGAGATTGCTAATGCTTCATCACAATTTGCTTTCTCAATTCCTCACAGTTCTTTGGTCTTCTTTCTTTTCTCCATGCTCAATGTGGTACACACAAGGACACAGGACAGAGGTTGAGTCAACTTTAATCCATGTCAACTGGCTGCAAGTGTGATTTAGTTATTGCCAACGCCTGTTAGGTGCCACAGGTAAGTTACAGGTGCTGTTAATTACACAAATTAGAGAAGCATCACATGATTTTTCGAACAGTGCCAATACTTTTGTCCACCCCTTTTTTATGTTTGGTGTGGAATTATATCCAATTTGGCTTTAGGACAATTCTTTTTGTGTTTTTTCATTTAAGACAAATTAAATGAAGATAATAATAACAAAGAATTTGTGTTTGCAATCATTTTCAGGAAGAAACTGAGTATTATCTGACAGAATTGCAGGGGTGTCAATACTTTTGGCCACAACTGTATATGGGAATGTCCGGTCTATCCCCTGATAGATGATGCCGGGAAAGAAAATGATCAGCACTTGGGGAATACCAACAGCTGATCCTTTTCTTCTCCCTCAAAGTAATCCTCTGCCAGGGGAGAATGGCAGCTATTCTCAAATAGAGAACACCAAAATGCCTGTGCAGTGCCCCAGGGTCCTGGTCGTTGCAGTAATGTCATTCTTCCACCAGGGGGAGTGATGTTATGTCTGAAGGCAATAAAGGAGATCACTTTACCAGGTATCACAAATCACACAACACACTTCACACTCCAGTCTGCCAGGGGGAGCCATGCTCCTATCTATTAGGGCACTCCTCATAATCAGGTAAAACTGGTGGGTTGGACAGGAAGTTAGGAAGAAGCGAGCTGGGTTTTACCCAGGCAGCACCAGTCTGGCGGACGCTGGCTGGGCTACACTCAGTAAGCTGCTATCTGAGCTCCACTCAGGTAGTGGGTCCCTGACAGGGGTGGGATCCTGTCAGAGGCCTAGACAGAAGGATACGGAGCTGCGCCTGCTTACCAATGCGGCAGCATCCAAGGAAAGAGACATTGAAAGGAATTGCGTTGCTGAGAGTGAGAAACAAAGTCAAAGCAAAAGGAGAGCCCTGTAAAAGGCTGCCTCCTTTCTGAGGCACAGAAGCCGGTAGCCGGAACACCGAGGGAATCATCGTCTCCAAGCCTGGCTCCAGAGACCGGCAGGACAGCTAGTTCCTTATTAGTTGCCCGACCTTATACCCAGGAGGCACGGTGGCAACTGTGGGGGCCGGGGCGTGATAGTGTCCCTTTAAAAAGCCTCAGGCCATCAGTCATACGGGTTTGTCCTATCCTTACCATCAGGGGGACAGAGAGTGAAAGAGACATAACATCTAGAACATCCACAACATTTGTGAGGACCTTACCAAGACGCACAGCAGGGAGGTACTACAACACCTAGGTGCTAGAGGAAGGCTACTGATTTCCACCTGGATAAGAGGACTCTGGATTTGCCTTCAGACCGGCCGGACTCTGCCTGCCCTGTGATCTGGTGCTCTGGACTGTGGATGCTGAAGCCTTCAGTAAAAAGGTAAAGAGACTGCAACCTTGTGTCCTTGTTCTTCACTGCGCCTCACACCATCCACCATCTACACTCTGGGAAGCCTGGGGACATACCTCACCTGTGGGAAGGTATACCAACTTGCTGCCATAACATCACACCAGCGGACCCCTAAGCAGCGTCGGTCACCCTGACCGAATACCACAGGTGGCGTCACGAACATTATCCCTTTAAAGACCTTTCCCCCATTTTAGAACGGACGCCCCTAGGGCCAAGGACTGGGTCAGCCACCATGGCATCCCCCTTGAGAACCGAAGGGCCCCACTCCGAGTACCCCGCTGCCCTACTGGGGGCGCTCCACTTGACCAAGCCCAGCAGAGGCATGGAGGGAGTCAGGGGAGATAGCGGTCAGCCAAGTGAATATTCAGCCAACAGTTATCTAACAAGTGTGGGGCCCAGGTGTCTTTATCCCGACTAGAGAGGGACCAAAAGACTTGACACACATTAGATTATGTTGGCCAAACTTGCCAATTTGTCAGAATTTAACAACCAACTATTGTGTGTGTGGGAACCTCAAACTCCCAATCCTTTCACTGTCAGAGCATATAAGCCACGGCCAGAAGAGCGTGACACCAACTCACTAAACTCTCTCCATAGAAAACACATGAACACTCAGCAAAGAATTACAAGCTTGTCAATGCCGCGCACCAGTCCAATTATATTATTGATGCATATATTTCAAGTTCAAACCCATTATGCTCATTGTGATATACGCGCAATCCATCTATCTTGCTGTTGAACTGTTGGGTCTATTAGAAGAGACATAAAAATGATAGACTTTTGCATATTTTGTATTTCTTCCAGAATTGTCATCTTTTCTAATGTTCTTCGAAACAAAGTACAGACATTGATTACAAATCAAAGGTCAACAACAGGAATAAGTGTAAAGCCAAAGCGATGGCACCATACTGCTGTCAAAATACTGATGTATACTGATTGGTCGGACAGTTAAATTTGGCTTCCTAATTCTATTTTAAAACATTGTTAGATTTGTTGTTGGCCTATACAGTAATATTACATTGTGATTATGTTTATTGGAGGTGCTTGGATTACTACATTTCTTGGCAACTTATAATAAGATTTGTTTTCACTGTAAGGCTGTGTGCACACGTTGCGTTTTTTTCGCGTTTTTTTCATGGTTTTTCCCGATAAAAACGCTATAAAACCGCAAAAAAAAGCATACAATAAGCATCCCATCATTTAGAATGAATTCCGCATGTTTTGTGCACATGATGCGTTTTTTTCCGCGAAAAAAACGCATTACGGTAAAATCCGCAGCATGTTCATTAATTTTGCGGATTTTTGGGGGATTTCCCACTACAAAATGCATTGGGAAATGTCCGAAAAAAAACGCGGCAAAACCGCATGCAGATTTCTTGCGGATTTCTTGCAGAAAATGTCCGGTTTTTCTCAGGAATTTTCTGCGAGAAATCCTGAACGTGTGCACATAGCCTAAAACCAAATAGCAGATAAAAATAAAGGTTACTTAGGAATGTTGTACATACCTGAAGAACAAGGGGTAATAAGATTTTCAGAAGCTCGTCATCCAGTGGGTTGGCTTTTTCCAACACTTCCAGCATCCATGTTAAGTATTCATGCCTTTCCAGCAAACCTTCCTGTAAAAAAAAGCAGGAAAAAACTAACAGCAACAGTGAAGTTCATTTCCAGTTGTGCAGTGCCCCCTTGTGGTAATCTTTTGTAATAATTTATTGCAAATGCAAAGTTATTATTATAGACACTTCGTCTCCATGCTGAAACTGCAAGATCTACTCACAAGAGGATTGGGATCAACAAACCTTCATTAGTCATGGTCTTACAAGTGGTTTGGTCCCGATTAGTTGCCCTGTATATTTCTGGTTTGTATTTAGGCGTTAAGGGTATTTGCACACGCTGCGGATTTTGTTCGGATCCGCAGCAGATTTGACGCTGCAGATCTGCCGCTGTTTTCCATGAGTTTACAGTACCATGTAAACCTACGGAAACATAATCCGCAGTGCACATGCTGCGGAAAAAACACGCGGAAATGCAGTGTACATTGATAGTATGTCAATTCTTTGTGCGGAATCTGCAGCGGTTTACACCTGCTCCTCAATAGGAATCCGCAGGTGGAAAACCAAACCACAGGTGGAATACGCACAAAAAACGTGGAAAAAACGCGTTAAATTTGCCGTAGTTCCGCAGTAAATCCGCAGTGCGGTTTTTCTCCGAATTTACCAAAATCAGTGCGGAAAAATCAGCACACCTTTCCGCAGCGTGTGCACATAGCCTAAAGGTTGGTGGGGTATATAGGGCCAGGGACATTAGCAAGGGATCAACAAACCTTGACTCAGCTGGGATCTTGAGGATTGAATTGCTGATTTGTAAAGTAACCAATCTGAAAAATGTGCACAGGTAAGCACAGTACGTGTGGGCCAGGTTACTTATGGGTCAGCTTCCTCATCATGCTTCAAATGTTACTGGAGAGTGTCAAAGACTAAGACATTGGCGCTGGGCGGAAGTAAGCACTCACAGAACCAAAGATACAGGAGGGCTTTTACTGTAGACTGGGTGCCAGAGGGGCTTTTATTGTAGACTGAGTGTTAAAGGGTAGTGCCATTAAAAAAAAGTCAACATTTGAAAAAAATGTAAAGTATTAATGTTTTAATTTTTTATTAAATATCATTTGTTTTTAATGAAGTAAATTATTTAAAATAATTTAACCACTTACTGCCATCGGACGTACAATTACGCCGATGGCAGTATCCCCTGCTTTGAAGTGGGTTCTGGAGGTGAGCCCACCGCAAAGCTGGGACATGTCAGTTGTTTTGAAAGGGGCTCAGAGGGGAACTGTTACCGGGCACGCTCAGAGCCAAAGCACAGGAACTATGCACCGGGAGCCCGAGGCTGTGTTGTACTCCAGGTCGCACGGCAGAACCGGAGGGCATAGGACTTTATGTAATTTGCCTGCACCCACACCTGAAGGTGCAGCAGTACACTAGGAGCCCGGGTCGTGGTAGAGACCCTATAAAAAGGCTCACACTGCCCATCATACAGGTAACTGTCCCAGGACAGGAGAGAGAAAACTTTGTACAAAAGACACAGGCAGCAAGGACCTCGCATACGAGCATGAGTAGGAAGGTTTACGGACCTCACTTGGGAGAGAACTATCTTTGCCTCCAGGCCGGCTGGACCATATCATCACCTGTTCCTGGTACCCTGGACTGTGGCCTGCTAACATCAGTAAACCAGGTAAAGATGTGACAACTTTGTGTCCTCCATTTATTTGTCGGCATACACCATCATTGCCCAGCACAGCGGGAGTCCTGGGGACCCCGCTTCATCTATGGGAAGCATCACCATCTATGCTGCATTAGCATCACCCCAGAGGACCCCTTTAAGCAGTGTTGGTCCCCACTGACCGAGAACCACAGGTGGCGTCAAAAACACAAACTTTATTCCAAACCCCTTTAAAGACCTTTCCCCTTTAATTGGGCGCCCACGGACAGGGTTGCATCCACCGTGACACCCCCTTTAAGTGCGACCGGACCAATGAAATGGGTCCTGCGCACCATGGACTGTAATGGACTGTGTGAAATTGTTTAATGGCCACCATTATTGCACCACAAGGTGGATAGAGAACGAGGAGGATGTGTTGCCATGGGTCCACCCCCTACAGAGACTTAATGCCACCAAAATATGTCCGTTAGGAAGACGGATCTGCCCCTGGAGATGGATGGTGGGGAAGAAACCGCCCACGAAGTGAAGAGAAGGAGGTAGACATGGGAAAGCGTGGCAGCAGCATGGGCGCACGCTACCCGGGAGAAGCGATGGCAGCATTGGAGAGCCACCGGGACCTGCCGACACCAGAGAGGATGTGCCAGAGCAACAACAAGAAACACTGGACCTGATGAATACCTTGGATATGGAGCTCCTCGGCGCAGAGATGGAGGAGCTGGCCCGACAACTCCTGCGGACCCAGAAGACAGCGTTGACCGCATGGAAGGAGTCCCTGATCCAGAGGATGACGACCGCACAGCCTCAGACCTCACCACCAGCACTCACAGACCCAGTGGAGCCAGAGGGTGCGGTGCTACTGCAGGATACGGTGCCGATGAAAGACCCGGAGCCTGCACCTTTAAGACCACCGGAGCCGGAAAGCAAGATGCTGCTGGAGATGACAACGCCGCAGCAACAGGCCCTGCAACAAGCAGTCCTGACCCCAGCGGCGGCGGAAAAGTACATCGGCACCAGCGAGACAGGTACGCAAACTGCCCCGGTAGCTGAGGAAACCCTGGTAGGACCCATAGAACCCCAGCCAACCTTAACGCCTGGCCAGGTAGTCACCGTTACAGTAACCTGGGACCGCATGATAGACCTGGGGAATGATTTAACTGACCCAATGGTACCTGAACCCTCGCCCCTAAAGGCATGCAGGCCAAAAGAAGCCATACGCTGGAGGCACCCTAAAACAGATCTGATGGTATTCCCAATAGAGGCCCAAGCAGCAGCCAATAACGTAAAAATCATAGACAAAGAGGAGTATTGCAGACAACAGATTGTAATGCTCGTGCCCAGACTGGTTGGCGCAGGCGTCCGGGGGTGTGGACCCACTGGACCACTGACCAGACTACCCTGGAAGGGGTGTAACTAAGTAGCTTCCTTGGTGTTCGCTGGAGCCTCTGATGGTGAGCATCAGAGGACAGAAGCAACAGGAGAAGGAAAGGGGCTTAGAGGGGAACTGTGACCGGGCACCCTCAGGGCCGAAGCGCAGGAATAGGGCACCGGGAGCCCAAGGCTGTGTTGTACTTCAGGTTGCACGGTGGAACCGATGGAGATAGGACTTTATGTAATTTGCCCACACCCACACCTGAAGGTGCAGCAGTACACTAGAAGCCCGGGTCGGGATAGAGACCCTATAAAAAGGCTCACAATGCCCACAATACAGGTAACTGTCTCAGCACAGGAGAGAGAGGACTTTGTATGGAAAACACAGGCAGCAAGGAGCTCGCATAAGAGCGCGAGTAGGAAGGTTTACGAACCTCACCTGGGAAAGGGATCTATCTTTGCCTCTAGGCCGGCCAGATCATATCATTACCTGTTCCTGGTACCCTGGACTGTGGCCTGCTACTATCAGTAAACCAGGTAAAGAGGTGACAACTCTGTGTCCTCCATTTATTTGGCAGCATACACCATCCTTGCCCAGCACACCGGGAGCCCTGGGGACCCCGCTTCATCTGTGGGAAGCGTTACCATCTATGCTGCAGTAACATCACCCAAGAGGACCCCTTTAAGCAGCGTTGGTCCCCTATGACCGAGAACCACAGGTGGCGTCACGAACACAAACTTTATTCCAAACCCCTTAAAAGACATTTCCCCTTTAATTGGGCGCCCAGAGCCACGGACCGGGTCGCAGCCTCCGTGACATCCCCTTTAAGTGTGACTGGACCCGGTACCAAGTATCCCCACTGCCCTGGCGGGCATTCCACTATCATCAGTTAATAGCCTGTCTATAGTAGATAGGCTGTGATTACATCTTCATGTGCACAAAATGATTATTAACATGATGATTCTGTGCAAATAAAATAGAATTGTTCTGTTGAAAATAATGATATTTAACGGGAGTCTGTCAGCACCAAAGTGTCAATTAAACTGCATAAACATTTATGAAGGGGATGGAGACCCTATAAAATCATACCAGGCATATAATGCTTAACTTAATATTTGCTTAACTTAATATTTTACTTTTATGTAATAAGCAAATAAGGGTGCTTCAGTGCACCATAGGCATGACATATGCCTTGGTGCTCTATTATGCCCTCCTATATGCATATTTTGGCTAGTGTCTTGTCCTGATTGACAGCATTGAATTGATAAGATCCAGTGATGTCTAAAACCGTAGACTCTGATTTCACAGGGAAATGAAAAATACAAAAAACAGATAGGTCAACTGATTCTTTGGCTTCAGTTGGGCCTACAACTGCAAAAAAACATATCTCAGGCCAAAAGTCTTACTCCCAATACTTTTGATATTTGTCATAGCAGTGTAGTCATGTAGACCAATCAACTTTAAAAGGGTGGTCCAAAACACAAATTCATTTTCAGATACTAGAGTCAGACGCTCCTGATTCATGAGGAGCATTTTACAAGGGGTATACTGTACACCTCTGTGTACACCTCGCCTCAAGTCGGTAGCATACACTACCATTCATCATTAAAGAATTAGCTGGGTAGAAAGGCAAAATGAGCAATTGTACGTTCAAAGTACTATTTAACATGATGACTGCAATATAGTAAGAGGATAACATTTTTGATGGGAGTGCTTTAATTTAATGAGCGGCGGACACCATGCCTCAGACCCCTCAACTCCTCCATCTTGACGGAGCTGGGTGAAACCGGCGTGAAAAAAAACAAAAGTCACAAAATTAGTTGTGCCTAAATTTTGAGACTTTTCAAGCTCACATTAGAATTCTGTCTCAAAAGCTTTGATACAGCAGGCACGATGGCTCTGACTCTTCAAACAGCTTTCACCTTAAATTCTGATGTGCAATTGCTTGAATTGATCCAAAAATTCGTGGCAATTTTTATTTTTTTTAAAATGAGGGAGGTGGGGACATGGCTGTAAATTTTCCTAAAAAGAGGCATAAATTACAACAGAAATGTACAGACTTGGGTACATCTTTTGGGGCATCACACAGAAGTTGGATGTAGTGCACTCTGCATTAGGATTGGCGTATAAAATCCCGGTTGAATCAAGGCCTTTGACTAAACTTGTTAGTGATGATTACTTTTGTAGACAGTAAAAATGATGGCAATTTCATTTTCGTTACACCAACCTGAAACATGTAAAATGCCAATTTCTCAGTATAATCCCACTGCTTTACGGCCTGTTCCATGTCTTGTGTTACCGCCAAGGCATAGTTGCATTGGCTGGAGTTTGCATGATAAAAATCAGCGATCTTCACCAATTGATCTCGGAGATATTTTGTTAATATTTGGGTCCATTCTGCAAAAAGGCATTAAATGAAAAGTGTAAGACCATCTGACATGTGGTTATACAGGGTGTCTGTACCATTTTGGAGCCAATTACTTGCTCTAGATTCTATTTCTAAGTGGTAAAAAAATATGTTTGACAGAGCAATAAGGTTCATTAGTAGTTAGCACAAGATACAATTTTCCTTCCACGCAGCAGCCTATTTCTGAGCTATATTGGCAGAGCCGCCAAGCTCAGTGATTAGCTGCAGCGCTGTAGACACAACATCACCACTGCAGCATGTACAGAATCAGTGGGGCAGCAGAGGAGATACAGCGCTAGACCAGGGGAGAGGGAAAACATGGATCACACTCAGTCCAGTGTTATTGAATACGGCAGTACAATTTTTTTCAATGACCGAATCGAGTGCGGAAAAAAAAATCACAGCATGCTCTGACTTCTGCCATAAATCGGATGAGACTCGCACATTAAAGTCTTTTGGATGCCATATGGAGTTACAGAATAGCATCCGATTTTTACAAATACATTACAATTCTGTAACAGAGGAAACTGTAAATGATTAATAGCTGCTGTAAAAAAATGAATTGTACACGGATGGCAAATGAGAAAAAAAATCATCCCACTTTTCTGGATGAAACTCTGAACAGTTTTTTACATCTTCATGTTAGCCTATCCTAATGCTGTTTCTAATGGAGATTTTCAGTATGCAAAATATATCTCTATGTGAGAGTAATCCAAGGGTTAACATTCCTCCTTGCGGAGAGCGACAGGTCAAGACTGAGGTGCGGAGACTTTTAAGCCACAATGCTCCTCTGGTAAATATGCAAATTTTCTCTTCAGAGAGGACTATAAATTTAGTGCCATCTATGGAAAGTAGCAATCCTAAAAGTCAATATCGACTCTCTAACGAGCCTTGCCACATGACTTAGGATAAAAGCCTTTTTGAGGCCGGTTTCACATGTCAGTGGCTCCGATACGTGTGGTGACAGTTTCCTCACGTACCGGAGACACTGACTCACGTAGACACATTAAAATAAATGTGTCTCTGCACATGTCAGCGTGTTTTCACGGACCGTGTATCCGTTTGCAAAACACGGAGACATGTCAGTGTGCGTGGGAGCGCACGGATCACACGGACCCATTAAAGTCAATGGGTCTGTGTAAACACGTACCGCACACGGATGCTGTCTGTGTGCCATCCGTGTGCCGTCCGTGTGCGTTCTTCCTGTCATAGGGTTAAAATTGTAAAAATTGTTGCAATACACAGACACGGACACACGTACAGCAAACGGACAACACGCGGACCCTAAAAACACTAAAAACATACTCACGGACATCACATGAATCCCACACGGATGGCCTACATTGACACACGGACACGGATAACTCCGGTACCGTTTTCTCCGGTACTGGAATTATCTGGACGTGTGAGACTGGCCTAAGGCTGTATAGAAGAGACAATTTGCATCTGTGAGTGTAAAACACCCAGTTTTATGCATAGGCCAATACCATACGAATGCTATTTATATCTGTGGTAAATCAGCAGTAAAATTTGCATATGTGACATCAGTGCCGTAACTATAAACTTCGGGGCCCTGGAGCAAAACTTTATAGTGGGGCCCCTCAACATTTCAATCACTAGAGGTTGTGCGGAACGTGGTGAAGCCTGCTATGCAAGATAGTCTCTCCTGTCCTCCGGGTGACATTGTCTGACAGGAATATAGGAGCTGGGTATTTTATGAGAAATTAAAGTATTAAAATACAATTTTTTACCATCACTTAGGGGCCCCTTGGGTGGTTGGGGCCCCGGGGCAGTGCCCCGGCTGCCCCGGTTGTAGTTACGGCCCTGTATGAGACCTCTTTCACATGTCAGTGTCTCCGGTACGTGTACTGACAGTTTTCTCACGTACCGGAGACACTGACACACGTAGACCCATTATATGCGCATATTCCTCACTGTAATGAGCGGTCCCACGTGAACCTGCTGCCGGCGCTGAGAGGAGAGAGGAGACATCGCGGGAGCTGGGTGAGTATTTCTATGCAAGGGGCCGGGCGGCGCATGGGGGATGGGAGGCGGGAGCTCACCAGCAAACTTTATTTTTATCAAAAAATAACAAAAACTTGATCTTTCATCTCTTCTCTCCTGCGGGGGAGAAGAGATGAATGCGGCTTCAGCACCACACAGGGGGGACAGCGCTTAGTGTAGCGCTGTCTCTCCTGCACGGTCCGTGTGGTCCTCAGGCGGCACACGGGCGGCACATGGATGCCGCACGTGTGCCACACTGATGTGATACGTGAGCACACGGACACACAGACACGGATAATTCCGGTACCGATTTCTCCGGTACCGGAATTATCTGGACGTCTGAAAGAGGCCTAACATGCAGATTGTTCTGCGAATATTAAAAGTAGAAATCCACAGTGAACGAGCTATGGATTTGCTGACACGCTACAACCTATGTATATTTTTGAGACCACTAATATGAGCTATTTATCATGCATCTCCATCAAAATTATGGATTTCCTATTTATGGATGTAATTATCTCTCAATGATGTGTTCTTTAGTTCCAACAAACTTTTTTTCTGTGCTATTTATTTTATATTATTATTTTATTTATATATATACAGTGGGGCAAAAAAGTATTTAGTCAGTCAGCAATAGTGCAAGTTCCACCACTTAAAAAGATGAGAGGCGTCTGTAATTTACATCATAGGTAGACCTCAACTATGGGAGACAAACTGAGAAAAAAAAATCCAGAAAATCACATTGTCTGTTTTTTTAACAATTTATTTGCATATTATGGTGGAAAATAAGTATTTGGTCACAAACAAACAATAAAGATTTCTGGCTCTCACAGACCTGTAACTTCTTCTTTAAGAGTCTCCTCTTTCCTCCACTCATTACCTGTAGTAATGGCACCTGTTTAAACTTGTTATCAGTATAAAAAGACACCTGTGCACACCCTCAAACAGTCTGACTGCAAACTCCACTATGGTGAAGACCAAAGAGCTGTCAAAGGACACCAGAAACAAAATTGTAGCCCTGCACCAGGCTGGGAAGACTGAATCTGCAATAGCCAACCAGCTTGGAGTGAAGAAATCAACAGTTGGAGCAATAATTAGAAAATGGAAGACATACAAGACCACTGATAATCTCCCTCGATCTGGGGCTCCACGCAAAATCCCACCCCGTGGGGTCAGAATGATCACAAGAACGGTGAGCCAAAATCCCAGAACCACGCGGGGGGAACTAGTGAATGAAATGCAGAGAGCTGGGACCAATGTAACAAGGCCTACCATAAGTAACACACTACACCACCATGGACTCAGATCCTGCAGTGCCAGACGTGTCCCACTGCTTAAGCCAGTACATGTCCGGGCCCGTCTGAAGTTTGCTAGAGAGCATTTGGATGATCCAGAGGAGTTTTGGGAGAATGTCCTATGGTCTGATGAAACCAAACTGGAACTGTTTGGTAGAAACACAACTTGTCGTGTTTGGAGGAAAAAGAATACTGAGTTGCATCCATCAAACACCATACCTACTGTAAAGCATGGTGGTGGAAACATCATGCTTTGGGGCTGTTTCTCTGCAAAGGGGTTAGGACGACTGATCCGGGTACATGAAAGAATGAATGGGGCCATGTATCGTGAGATTTTGAGTGCAAACCTCCTTCCATCAGCAAGGGCATTGAAGATGAAACGTGGCTGGGTCTTTCAACATGACAATGATCCAAAGCACACCGCCAGGGCAATGAAGGAGTGGCTTCGTAAGAAGCATTTCAAGGTCCTGGAGTGGCCTAGCCAGTCTCCAGATCTCAACCCTATAGAAAACCTTTGGAGGGAGTTGAAAGTCCGTGTTGCCAAGCGAAAAGCCAAAAACATCACTGCTCTAGAGGAGATCTGCATGGAGGAATGGGCCAACATACCAACAACAGTGTGTGGCAACCTTGTGAAGACTTACAGAAAACGTTTGACCTCTGTCATTGCCAACAAAGGATATATTACAAAGTATTGAGATGAAATTTTGTTTCTGACCAAATACTTATTTTCCACCATAATATGCAAATAAAATGTTAAAAAAAAACAGACAATGTGATTTTCTGGATTTTTTTTTCTCAGTTTGTCTCCCATAGTTGAGGTCTACCTATGATGTAAATTACAGACGCCTCTCATCTTTTTAAGTGGTGGAACTTGCACTATTGCTGACTGACTAAATACTTTTTTGCCCCACTGTATATATATATATAGTATACAGTATATATACACATTAACCTAACTGCCCCTGTGTTGCCCATTCAAAATTTTTACCATAATCAGGTTCCTCGCATCATGTTCTCACATGCTTCATGCATTTAATAGCCCTCTGTGTCTGTACTGTTACATACATAGGATGAACACCTGATTCTTTCACTATGGCTGGTTCAAACAACGAAAGCATTTGTTACCATCCAACGCTCGTGTCTCCCCTTTTTCTCATAGTTTGTAAGCTTGCGAGCAGGGCCCTCACTCCTCTTGGTATCTGTTTTGATCTATGTGTTTATTGCTATGCTGTAATGTCTATTGTCTGTACAAGTCCCCTCTAAAATGTAAAGTGCTGCGGAATATGTCGGCGCTATAGAAAACAAATTATATATATATGTACAGTATATATATATAATATACGGTATATAACATTTTGTAGGCCATAATCAAGGTCATGTGAGCAAAACGTTAGCCCACTGTTCTATGCAGACTTACCTGCTGATAAAATTAAAATAAATGCCTGAGTCCTTCTGAATTTGCCGTGTCTTGGTTTTCTCTTCAGAATTACCACAGAGCACCCAATCTTATTAGCAGCCGTGTGCCTACCATATTTTATATTTTACCACTTCATTTTTTTGCTATGATTAAGAACCTATTGGAGTTTGAAGTAGGCCACATGTTTCTCTGTCCTTCTAATATTTTTTTTATTTACCACATGATTTTACATAAAATAAAGTGTTATTTTATTATTATTATTATTTATTATTATAGCGCCATTTATTCCATGGCGCTTTACATGTGAGGAGGGGTATACATAATAAAACAATTACAATAATCTTGAACAATACAAGTCACAACTGGTACAGGAGGAGAGAGGACCCTGCCCGCAAGGGCTCACAATCTACAAGGGATGGGTGAGGATACAGTAGGTAGGGTAGAGCTGGCCGTGCAGCGGTTTGGTCAATCGGTGGTTACTGCAGGTTGTAGGCTTGTCGGAAGAGGTAGGTCTTCAGGTTCTTTTTGAAGGTTTCGATGGTAGGCGAGAGTCTGATATGTTGTGGTAGAGAATTCCAGAGTAGGGGGGATGCATGAGAGAAATCTTGTATGCGATTGTGGGAAGAGGAGATAAGAGGGGAGTAGAGAAGGAGATCTTGTGAGGATCGGAGGTTGCGTGCAGGAGAGTACCGGGAGACGAGGTCGCAGATGTATGGAGGAGACAGGTTGTAGATAGCTTTGTATGTCATGGTTAGGCTTTTGTACTGGAGTCTCTGGGTGATGGGGAGCCAGTGCAGGGATTGACAAACGGGAGAGGTCGGGGAATAGCGGGGGGACAGGTGGATTAGTCGGGCAGCAGAGTTTAGAATAGATTGGAGGGGTGCAAGAGTGTTAGAGGGGAGGCCACAGAGCAGGAGGTTACAGTAGTCAAGGCAGGAGATGATGAGGGCATGGACTAGGGTCTTTGCAGATTCTTGGTTTAGGAATGTGCGGATCCGTGAAATATTTTTGAGTTGGAGGCGGCAGGAAGTGGAAAGGGTTTGGATATGTGGTTTAACCCCTTAATCCCATATGACGTACTATCCCGTCAAGGTGACCTGGGACTTAATTCCCAGTGACGGGATAGTACGTCATATGCGATCGGCCGCGCTCACGGGGGGAGCGCGGCCGATCGCGGCCGGGTGTCAGCTGCCTATCGCAGCTGACATCCGGCACTATGTGCCAGGAGCGGTCACGGAACGCTCCCGGCACATTAACCCCCGGCACACCGCGATCAAAGATGATCGCGGTGTGCCGGCGGTGCAGGGAAGCATCGCGCAGGGAGGGGGCTCCCTGCGGGCTTCCCTGAGACAATCGGTACACGGTGATGTACTCACCGTGTACCGAGCGTCTTCGCCCTGCAGGCCCCGGATCCAAAATGGCCGCGGGGCTGTATCCGGGTCCTGCAGGGAGCACTTCCGGGTCAGGATCAGGCTGCAGCTGCAGCTCTAATCCTGCCCGGCTGTATGTCAGATCACCGATCTGACAGAGTGCTGTGCACACTGTCAGATCGGTGATCTGTGATGTTCTTCCCTGGGACAAAGTGAAAAAGTAAAAAAAAAAAATTTCCACACGTGTAAAAAAAAAAATCCCTAAATAAAGAAGAAAAAAAAAATATTATTCCCATAAATACATTTCTTTATCTAAAAAAAAAAAAAAACAATAAAAGTACACATATTTAGTATTGCCGCTTCCGTAACGACCCAACCTATAAAACTGGCCCACTAGTTAACCCCTTCAGTGAACACCGTAAGAAAAAAAAAAAACGAGCAAAAAAACAACGGTTTATTATCATAACACTGAACAAAAAGTGGAATAACACGCGATCAAAAAGATGGATATAAATAACCATGGTACCTCTGAAAACGTCATCTTGTCCCGCAAAAAATGAGCCAACAAATAGCATCATAACCAAAAACATAAAAAAGTTATAGTCCTCAGAATAAAGCGTTGCCAAAATAATTTTTTTTTCTATAAAATAGCTTTTATTGTATAAAAGCGCCAAAATATAAAAAAATGATATAAATGAGGTATCGCTGTAATCATACTGACCCGAAGAATAAAACTGCTTCATCAATTTTACCAAACGCGGAACGGCATAAACGCCTCCCCCAAAAGAAATTCATGAATAGCTGGTTTTTGGTCATTCTGCCTCAAAAAAAATCAGAATAAAAAGCGATCAAAAACTGTCACGTGTCCGAAAATGTTACCAATAAAAACGTCAACTCGTCCCGCAAAAAACAAGACCTCACATGACTCTGTGGACCAAAATATGGAAAAATTATAGGTCTCAAAATGTGGAGACGCAAAAACTTTTTTGCTATAAAAAGCGTCTTTTAGTGTGTGACGGCTGCCAATCATAAAAAGCCGATATAAAAAACGCTATAAAAGTAAATCAAACCCCCCTTCATCACCCCCTTAGTTAGGCTAGGTTCACATTGCGTTAATGGGTGAACGCTAACGGACAGCGTTGCACGGCGAAAATGTCACAATTAACGGCGTGCAACGGGTCCGTTAGCACACCCATTGACAGCAATGTGATTTTCGGGTGTAGCGCATCGCTAGAGCGTGCCATCTTCGCCTCGCGCTAGCAAAGTGCCGTTCTTTTGTGGCACGCCTCGGACGCTGCTTGCAGCGTCCGCGGCGCGCCCGAGGTCCGATCCCCGATCTTCCAGAGCGGGGACGTTAACGCGACCACTAAACACGACACCTAAAAAGACATTGCTTTAGCGCAATCCGCTAGCGCTAAACGGATTTCCCTAACGCAATGTGAACCTAGCCTTAGGGAAAAATAATAAAATTAAAAAAAATTTATTTATTTCCATTTTCCCATTAGGGTTAGGGCTAGGGTTAGGGCTAGGGTTAGGGTTTGGATTATATTTACGGTTGGGATTAGGGTTGGGATTAGAATTAGGGGTGTGTCAGGGTTAGGTGTGTGGTTAGGGTTACAGTTAGGATTAGGGTTAGGGTGCATTTGGATTAGGGTTTCAGTTATAATTGGGGGGTTTCCACTGTTTAGGAACATCAGGGGCTCTCCAAATGCGACATGGCGTCCGATCTCAATTCCAGCCAATTCTGCATTGAAAAAGTAAAACAGTGCTCCTTCACTTCCGAGCTCTCCTGTGCGCCCAAACAGGGGTTTACCACAACATATGGGGTATCAGCGTACTCGAGACAAATTGGACAACAACTTTTTGGGTCCAAGTTCTCTTGTTATCCTTGGGAAAATAAAAATTTGGGGGGCTAAAAATCATTTTTGTGGGAAAAAAAAGGATTTTTTATTTTCACGGCTCTGCGTTGTAAACTGTAGTGAAACACTTGGGGGTTCAAAGTTTTCACAACACATCTAGATAAGTTCCTTGGGAGGTCTAGTTTCCAATATGAGGTCACTTGTGGGGGGTTTGTACTGTTTGAGTATATCAGGGGCTCTGCAAATGCAACGTGACTCCTGCAGACCAATCCATCTAAGTCTGCATTCCAAATGGCGCTCCTTCCCTTCTGAGCTCTGCCATGCGCCCAAACAGTGGTTCCCCCCCACATATTGGGTATCAGCGTACTCAGGACAAATTGGACAACAACTTTTGGGGCCCAATTTATTCTGTTACCCTTGTGAATATACAAAACTGGGGGCTAAAAAATAATTTTTGCAAAAAAAAAAAAAAATTATTTTCACGGCTCTGCGTTATAAACTGTAGTGAAACACTTGGGGGTTCAAAGCTCTCAAAACACATCTAGATAAGTTCCTTAGGAGGTCTAGTTTCCAAAATGGTGTCACTTGTGGGGGGTTTTAATGTTTAGGCACATCAGGGGCTCTCCAAACCAACATGGCGTCCCATCTTAATTCCAGTCAATTTTGCATTGAAAAGTCAAATGGCGCTCCTTCCCTTCCGAGCTCTGCTATGCGCCCAAAAAGTGGTTTACCCCCACATATGGGGTATCGTCGCACTCAGGAAAAATTGGACAACAATTTTTGAGGTCCAATTTCTTCTCTTACCCTTGGGAAAATAAAAAATTGGGGGCGAAAAGATAATTTTTGTGAAAAAATATGATTTTTTATTTTTACGGCTCTGCATTATAAACTTCTGTGAAGCACTTGTTGGGTCAAAGTGCTCACCACACATCTAGATAAGTTCCTTAAGGGGTCTACTTTCCAAAATGGTGTCACTTGTGAGGGGTTCCAATGTTTAGGCACATCAGGGGCTCTCCAAACGCAACATGGCATCCCATCTCAATTCCAGTCAATTTTGCATTGAAAAGTAAAATGGCGCTCCTTCCCTTCCGAGCTCTGCCATACGTCCAAACAATGGTTTACACCCATATATGGGGTATCAGCGTACTCAGGACAAATTGGACAACAATTTTTGAGGTCCAATTTCTTCTCTTACTCTTGGGAAAATAAAAAATTGGGGGCAAAGTGGTCACCACACATCTAGATAAGTTCCTTATGGTGTCTACTTTCCAAAATGGTGTCACTTGTGGGGGGTTTCAATGTTTAGGCACATGAGGGGCTCTCCAAACGCAACATGGCGTCCCATCTCAATTCCTGTCAATTTTGCATTGAAAAGTCAAATGGCGCTCCTTTCCTTCCGAGCTCTGCCATGCGCCAAACAGTGGTTTCCCCCACATATGGGGTATCAGCGTACTCAGGACAAATTGTACAACAACGTTTGGCATCCATTTTATCCTGTTACCCTTAGTAAAATAAAACAAATTGGAGCTGAAATAAATTTTATGTGAAAAAAAGTTAAATATTCATTTTTATTTAAACATTCAAAAATTCCTGTGAAACCCCTGAAGGGTTAATAAACTTCTTGAATGTGGTTTTGAGCACCTTGAGGGGTGCAGTTTTTAGAATGGTGTCACACTTGGGTATTTTCTATCATATAGACCCCTCAAAATGACTTCAAATGAGATGTGGTCCCTAAAAAAAATGGTGTTGTAAAAATGAGAAATTGCTGGTCAACTTTTAACCCTTATAACTCCCTAACAAAAAAAAATTTTGGTTCCAAAATTGTGCTGATGTAAAGTAGACATGTGGGAAATGTTACTTATTAAGTATTTTGCGTGAAATATCTCTGTGATTTAAGGGCATAAAAATTTAAAGTTGGAAAATTGCGAAATTTTCTAAATTTTCGCCAAATTTCCGTTTTTTCACAAATAAACGCAAGTTATATCGAATAAATTTTACCACTACCATGAAGTACAATAAGTCACGAGAAAACAATGTCAGAATCACCGGGATCCGTTAAAGCACTCCAGAGTTATAACCTCATAAAGGGACAGTGGTCAGAATTGTAAAAATTGGCCCGGTCATTAACGTGCAAACCACCCTCGGGGCTTAAGGGGTTAAAAGAGAGATCAGTGTCAAGGATTACCCCAAGACAGCGGGCTTGTGGGACTGGGGAGAGAGGGCAGCCGTTTACTGTAATGGATAGGTTTGTTGGGGAGGTCGTGTGAGATGGGGGAAAGATGATGAATTCTGTTTTGTCCATGTTAAGTTTTAGAAATCTAGTGGAGAAGAAGGATGAAATAGCGGACAGACATTGAGGGATTCTGGTTAGTAGGGTGGTAATATCTGGTCCAGAGATGTAGATCTGTGTGTCGTCAGCATAGAGATGATACTGAAAGCCGTGAGATTCTATGAGCTGTCCCAGGCCAAAGGTGTAAATGGAGAAGAGCCGGGGTCCTAGAACTGAACCTTGCGGGACTCCGACAGATAGGGGGTGAGGTGAGGAGGTGGTGTGTGAGTGGGAGACGCTGAATGTACGGTCAGAAAGGTATGACGAGATCCAGGATAGGGCCAGGTCTGTGATTCCAAGGGATGAAGGGATTTTATTCTATTATCTAACTTCTTGAGCTGTTTGTGAGACCCGGACAATGGAACCATGCACTAATCTCACTGAATATCGCATAATCACCAAAAAATAATGAAACCTTGAGCTGAACTTTTATTCTTTTATCTTGTACATATTTTACCGCTACATATATCTGTTTACATGGAGAAAGTCATTAAAGGGTTCTTGTCATGTGATTAATGTCCAAACCATGAAGCAACATGGATCAGAGTCTGGCTGTGTAACTACAGACTGTTAGGGTGCTTTCACATTGCTTTAGTGTCCCCGTCATGGCATACACCCAAAATCCCTAGAAAAATGGGATCCGGACATATGCGCTGATGAGGCCATAGACTGTAACAGTGACACCAGAGCAAACATGAGCTCTGACGTGCATCATTTTCGGGAGTGTATGCCTTTGTAGGCTGCATCTGAGTGTCTGCCTCCTATAGGTGTATGGAGCACCCCGTACGGCAGTGGGGTACTCGGTACCGAGTCCTTCGGTTCTCAAGGGGGATGTCACGGTGGCTGACCCGGTCCGTGGCCCTCGGGAGGTCTTTTGTAAAGGGGAAAGGTCTTTAAAGGGATACTGCAACGACCAGGACCCTGGCCTGGGGCGCTGCATGTACACTCCTGAAAAAAGTGCACCAATACAGTCTATGGTCCCATCGGCACATACGTCTGGATCTTGATTTGCTCTGGATTTCAGATGTATGCCCTGGCGGGGACACAGAATGCAATGTGAAAGCACCCTAATGCTTATACTACAACACTTTACTCTGAAAAGCTAAACGGAAACTATTCAACTCGAATGACTAGTCTAACACAGGTCCACGGCAGTTTCCCACCCCACACTTGTTTTGCCCTATAAACATACACAAGGAAGGATAGATCAGTCAGCCAAGTGGATGAGGTGTGGAGACTAGTCACCCAAGATGCATAGCCCCCATTCGGCTTTTTAATGAATATATTCCTTGAAACACGGCTGAATTACTGTACATGTATAACATCTATAACATGCATGCTGCAATAAAGCAGCCAGTTTCTGATTCATTCAGCATGCAGTACTGGCAGGATGAATCAGATGACCGGTTCTCTATAATCACTTTATAGCAAAATTAAATTTTATCTAATCCCTATCTATCTGCTGCCATAAGCAAAGGTATTTTCTAATATATTTGCTTTCAAAATTTCCTACTGTTCCCGAACTACACTAACTGCTTGTCTGTTTATTTTCTTTACTTCCTGTTGGATAACAATGTGCTTGAGAACTTATAGTGCATCCTGGCATACTCAAACAAACCAGAGCTGGGGCAGAGGCTGCAGTCACTTCTACAGCCCTTGCCCCCTCCCTGAAATCAGGCGTCATCAGTGACACTCGTTTTTGTGGCAGGGCTAGTCCCTGTTGTGTCACTGCACTGTGCAATATGCACAGTGACAGCCTCAGCTCTGTTGTCGGCTCAGATCTACAGAAATGAGCCGGCAACAGAGCAGTGTTACAATACCAAGCAAAGACCAGTGAGTGATGTCACCTGTGGGGCGACCTGTGGGGCAGCTCTGATCTCCTGCACATCGGGTACTGTAACACTGCGGTGATGGCGGCTCATTACTGGAGATCTGAGATGACAACAGAGCGGAGGCTGTCACTGTGCACATCGCACAATGCACAAGGCAGGAACCAGCCCCGCCATCCTGAGATGAGCCTCACTGATGAGTGACGCTTTGTTTCAAGTGACCGCAGCCTCTGTCCCCTGCTCTGATGATGCTTCCTTCGAGTTTCCCAGGATGCACTGGGGGCTCGCAAATAAATCATCATCAGACAAGAAGTAATGAAAAAAAGAGACAAAACAGATAGTGTAGTTAGGGAACAGTAGAGAATTTTTAAAGCAAGTATATTACAAAATATCTTGGATTATAGCATCAAATAGATAGGGATTTAGATAATATTTATTTTCAGCTCCAGTCCACCCTTTAACCCCTTAGTGACAGAGCCAATTTGGTACTTAATGACCAGGCCAATTTTTACAATTCTGACCACTGTCACTTTATGAGGTTATAACTCTGGAACGTTTCAATGGATCCCGCTGATTCTGAGAATGTTTTTTCGTGACATAATGTACTTCATGATAGTGGTAACATTTCTTCGATATTACTTGCGATTATATGAAAAAAATGGAAATATGGCGAAACTTTTTAAAATTTTGCAATTTTCAAACTTTGTATTTTTATGCCCTTAAATCAGAGAGATATGTCACGAAAAATAGTTAATAAATAACATTTTCCACATGTCTACTTTACATCAGCACAATTTTGGAAACAATTTTTTTTGTTAGGGAGTTATAAGGGTTAAAAGTTGACCAGCAATTTCTCATTTTTACAACACCATTTTTTTTTTTAGGGACCACATCACATTTGAAGTCATTTTGAGGGGTCTATATGATAGAAAATAATGAAGTGTGACACCATTCTAAAAACTACACCTCTCAAGGTTCTCAAAACCACATTCAAGAAGTTTATTAACCCTTTACGTGCTTCACAGGAACTGAAACAATGTGGAAGGAAAAAAATGAACATTTAACTTTTTTTGCAAACATTTTAATTCAGAACCATTTTTTTTATTTTCACAAGTGTAAAAACAGAAATGTAACCATAACTTTTGTTATGCAATTTCTCCTGAATATGCCAATACCCCATATGTGGGGGTAAACCACTTTTTGGGCGCACCGCAGAACTTGGAAGTGAAGGAGCGCCGTTTGACTTTTTCAATGCAGAATTGGCTGGAATTGAGATCGGACACCATGTCACGTTTAGAGAGCCCCAGATGTGCCTAAACAGTGGAAACTCCCCACAAGTGACACCATTTTGGAAACTAGACCCCTTAAGGAACTTATCTAGATGTGTGGTGAGCACTTTGAACCCCCAAGTGCTTCACAGAAGTTTATAACGTAGAGCTGTGAAAATAAAAAATCGCATTTGTTTACAAAAAAATGATTTTTCGCTCACAAATTCTTATTTTCACAAGGGTAACAGGAGAAATTAGACCACAAAAGTTGTTGTGCAATTGCTCCTGAGTACGTCGATACCCAATATGTGGGGGTAAACCACTGTTTGGGCGCACCGCAGAGCTTGGAAGAGAATGAGTGCCGTTTTACTTTTTCAATGTAGAATTGGCTGGAATTGAGATCGGACGCCATGTCGCATTTGGAGAGCCCCTGATGTGCCTAAACAGTGGAAACCCCCCACAAGTGACCCAATTTTGGAAACTAGACTCCTTAAGGAACTTATTTAGATGTGTGGTGAGCACTTTAAACCCCCAGGTGCTTCACAGAAGTTTATAAGGTAGAGCAGTAAAAATAAAAAAAATTGCATTTTTTCTACAAAAATGATATTTTGCCCCCCAAATTTTTATTTTAAAAAAAGTAACAAGAGAAATTAGACCCCAAAAGTTGTTGTCCAATTTGTCCTGAGTATGCTGGTACCCCATATGTGGGGGTAAACCACTGTTTGGGCACACGGCAGAGCTTGGAAGTAAGGAGTGCCGTTTTGGAATGCAGACTTTGATAGAATGGCCTGCGGGCGTTATGTTGCGTTTGTAGAGCCCCTGATGTACCTAAACAGTAGAAACCCTCCACAAGTGACCCCATTTTGGAAAATAGACCCCCAAGGAACTTATCTAGATGTGTGGTGAGAACTTTGAATGCCCAAGTACTTCACAGAAGTTTAGAATGCAGAGTCGTGAAAATAAAAAATATATTTTTTTCCACAAAAAAGATATTGTAGCCCCAAGTTTTTATTTTCACAAGGGTAACAGGAGAAATTGGACCACAATAATTGTTGTCCAATTTATCCCGATTACGCTAATGCACCATATGTGGGGGTAAACCATTGTTTGGGCGCCTGGCAGAGCTCGGAAGGGAAGGAGCGCCGTTTTGGAATGCAGACTTAGATAGAATGGTCTGTGGGTGTTATGTTGCGATTGCAGAGCCCCTGATGTACCTAAACAGTAGTAACCCCCCACAAGTGACCCCGTTTTGGAAACTAGACCCCCCGAGGAACTTATATAGATGAGTGGTGAGAACTTTGCATTCTAAACTTCTGTGAAGCACTTGGGCATTCAGAGTCATGAAAATAAAAAATATTTTTTTTTCCACAAAAAAGATTTTGTAGCCCCCAAGTTTTTATTTTCACAAGGGTAACAGGAGAAATTGGACCCCAAAAGTTGTTGTCCAGTTTATCCCGAGTACGCTGATGCCCCATATGTGGGGGTAACCCACTGTTAGGGCGCACGGCAGAGTTCAGAAGGGAGGGAGCACCATTTGACTTTTTGAGCGCAAAATTTGCTGTCGTGTTTGGAGACCCCTGATGTACCTAAACAGTGGAAACCCCCCAATTCTAGCTCCGACCCTAACCCCAACACACCCCTAACCCTAATCCCAACCCGATCCATAATCCTAATCACTAACCCTAACGATAATCACAACCCTTACCCCAAAACAACCCTAATGTCAACCCTAACCATAACCCTAATCAAAACCCTAAATCCAACACACCCTAATCCTAATCTCAACCCTAACCTAAAACCTAACCCTAATCCCAATACACCCCTAATCACAACCCTAACCTTAACCCTAATCCCAAACCTAACCCTAATCCCAAGCGTAACCCTAATGTCAACCCTAACCCTAATACCAACCCTAATCCAAACCCTAACCCTAATCCAAACTCTAACCCTAACTTTAGCCCCAACCCTAGCCCTAACTTTAGCCCCAACCCTAACCCTAGCCCTAAGGCTACTTTCACACTTGCGTCGTTTGGCATCCGTTGCAATCCGTCATTTTGGACAAAAAACGGATCCTGCAAATGTGCCCGCAGAATGTGTTTTTTGCCATTAGACTTGTATTGCCGACGGATCGTGACGGATTGCCACACGTCGCTTCCGTCGTGCACTGGATCAGTTGTGTTTTGGTGGACCGTCGGCACAAAAAAACGTTCAATGTAATGTTTTTTTGTACGTCGCGTCCGCCATTTCTGACCGCGCATGCGTGGCCGTAACTCAGTACCCTCCTCCCCAGGACATAGATAGGGCAGCAGATGCATTGAAAAACTACATCAACTGCCCATGTTGTGCACAATTTTCACAACGTGCGTCGGTATGTCGGGCCGACGCATTGCGACAGCCCCATACCGACATAAGTGTGAAAGAAGCCTAACCCTAAATTTAGCTCCAACCCTAACCCTAAATTTAGCCCCAACCGTAACCCTAAATTTAGCCCCAACCCTAACCCTAGCCCTAACCCTAGCCCTAACCCTAGCCCTAGCCCTAACCCTAGCCCTAACCCTAGCCCTAACCCTAGCCCTGGCCCTAACCCTAACCCTAATTTTAGCCCCAACCGCTCTTCTCCTGCCGGCCGGCAGATGGCGACAGATGGCGGGCGCACTACACATGCGCCCGCCATTTTCTTTCCCCATGAAGACGCCGGCAGGCAGGAGAAGGACGCAGGAGGACCCAGGGACACCGGTAAGTATAATAGGGTCTCCGAATCCCCCTATTTCTCTGTCCTCTGATGTGCGATCACATCAGAGGACAGAGAATTACACATTACTTTTTTTTTTTTGCGGTCGCCGGTAAACAGTTAATTACCGGCGATCGCAAAACAGGGGTCGGTAAAACCGACCCCGATCATGTTCTTTGGGGTCTCAGCTACCCCCGACAGCCGATACCCCAAAGACTCTCCCGATGCCGGCCGGCGGGCTCACTGCGCATGCGCCTGCCATTTTTTTGCGGGAAAAAGATGGCGGCGCCCATCGGGAGCCACGAGGAGCACCGGGGGAGACATGTGAGTATCGGGGGGCTATCTGGGACCCCTTTTCTCTGTCCTCTGATGTGCGATCACATCGGAGGACAGAGAAATTAAAAAGAAATCGCTTTTTTTTTTTGCGATCACCGGTAAACGGTTAATTACCGGCGATCGCAAAAGCTGGGTCGGTAAAAAAATCCCCGAATCATGTTCTCTGGGGTCTCGGCTACCCCCGGCAGCCGAGACCCCGGAGAAAATCGGACTCTGGGGGGCGCTATTTACTTTTTCCACAGCGCTGTTAATTAACGGCGCTGTGGTTTAAGTACCCTTAACTGCCGCCGTTAAAAGGCGTATTGGTTAAAATCTTGGGCGATTTTTCATTTTTGCACTTTAGTTTTCACTTAATCTTCTTCCAAGAGTTTTCATTTTTTTTATTGCTCCATCGACATAGATGTCAACTTGTTTTATTGTGGGAAAAATTGTAATTTTGAATGACATAATTAATTTTATCATACAATGTAGTGAAAAACAGGAAAAAAATCAAAGTGGAATAAAATTAAGAAAACAGTTCAATTCCACCATTGATTTTTTGGGTATTATTTTTACAGCGCTCATTGCACACTAAAAATGACCTGGACATATGATTCTCCAGGTCAGTACAATGATGACAATATCAAAAATTTTGTTTCTGTCGTTATTTTTCTTAGACATGTAATTTTAAATTTTCATATCGATGGAGCTCTATGAAGGTTCATTTTTGGTGTTGGTGAGTTTATGGTTTTATTGCTACCATTTTGGGGTAGATACAAAGTTTTGATCGCTTCTTATTGTATTTATTTATGGAATTGCGGTACCTGAAAAAACGTGATTCTGTCATTTCGATTTTTTTTCTTCTCTTTGTGCCATTTGCTGGTCGGGGTTAATTCATTATATATTTTGATAGGCCAGACTTTTACAGACAAGGCCATACCCGATAAGTTTAATTTTTTTATATTTATTTTTTACATTTCTTTATTTTTAATGTCAAATAAGGGGAGTTATTCAAATTATTGCATTTTTTATTTGTTTAAAAGTTTGTTTTAACTTTTACTCTTATTTTATAATTGCCTCAGGGACTTTAATCTGCAGTGGTCTGATCACATATATTACTTTCTGCAATATCATAGTATAGCGAAAATCTATGGTTGTTTTGAAGCTCAGCGTGTGTTATCAACACATGTACTATTTAAATGCTTGTCACAAAGATTAGACACAAAGGTAGACTTTTTAATTTAGCCAGCATCTACAGCATGTGCAGCATGCTCAGCTCCTGAGCCTTTTCCACACTTCCCGCCGACTCGCTCCATGACAGCTATGTCCATCCTGGAAGGGTGTAACAAGGCTACTCACTTGGAAGCGATATGAGGTATCACAGGAACAGTTTTTGTTTAAAGTCCGGCTGGTTTATTTCTGTCCTCAACCACATTGCAGGAAAACTTAAATTACCATAAGCCCTTGCCTAGCACCAAGTAAACAGTTCATGCAATAATGCGGTTTGCCCGCTTGGCTTAGAGTCCAGCTTCTTACCCATGAGGTCTGCCACCACCACACACAGCATACTGTGTCAGATGAACAGGTCCCATTTTTCAATGTGAATCACATCCAGGGGAGGAGATAGGGTGGGTAAGCTGCTCACGATAACTCCTCAGCTGCTCACAATTAGAGCTGGAACTAAGAATTAACCTCTCTTGCTACTATGTATAGTAGAACATTACTCCAGGTTTATATCCCAGAGGACATGCACCTCTGTGATACATATCTCCCATTCACTATGTATCTTGCAGCCACTTTATAAGGGGCTAAATAAAAATATGAGAATTTTAGAGTAAAAAGGAATTGTCACCATAAATCACAATATGAATGATTAGGATACCTATGTTTGGATCGGTTGATTGACGTTTCTTTATTTTAGCTTCTGAAATAGCAGCATAGTATGCACAGGTCATCTTCACCAGCCAAGCAGCTCGTAAAAGAGGCACTGAATATTTGGCCAGGTAGCCAAAAATATCTTCTTTCTTATTAGGTATAGGTACCTGCAATGTTAATAAAATGCAAAACACATTAGAGATGCTTGTTTCTAACTTTGCCCCAATGAACCTCAATGTATGAATGTATTCTAATGGGATTTCAGCACAAAATCTGTACTGAAATATGAGAGAAATCTGCCCACAGTCTCCCATTGACTTCAAAAAGAAATTATTAACTGAAAAAAAAAACCTGACAGCCACATATTGATTAACCCTACCGAATGTGTGGAAATATGGCATGTCAAACTGCAATTCCATGGCAGAAATTCAAGAGTCAGCCTTAGAATTCTACAACAGATTCTCTTGCAAATCTGCACCAGATTGTTTCAATACAATAAAACTGTAAAAAAAATAAAAATGTAATCTAAGGGATACACCCACTAGAATCTACATAAAAATTGCTAAAAGAAGCAAAAAGGGGATTTGTCTTAATGGCAAGAGGATAAGGAGCTGACTACGATGGAGTGCTGATGGCAGTTTATGACATGTCACATGAAAGAAATCTTCAGAAAATGAAAAAGAAAAATACTTTAATTTTAAATAAGTTCATTCCATGTGCACATATGGATCCATATTGATCTACAGAGAGATTTATGTCAGAAGTTGAGATACATTTGTCCCCAATCAACACATGTAGCAACGTGTGGCCCAAAACTATAATGCCAATACAAATATACATTGTACCTGTTTAGCTAAAACAGTCAGGTGTTTGTTACCAGCCAGATCCGTAAACCAGCTGTGAATAGCACCCTGAGAACCAGCCGTCACCAGCCAATAGTTGTCTTTGGTATTAATTTGTGGCTTTTTCTTCCCAATGTCTTGAAAGGTGTTTAGTTTCAACTTTTCAGCAAGAATACTACTGAAATATGCTCCAATCTAAAACAAGAGAGAAGACGTCGACTATATAGGTAGAAAAAAAAGTTCCATAGTTGCAACCATTACATGAGGTTGTAATCATTACATGGACACTCAAGGAATAAGTGAATACTGTGCTGTCTTGTGGCTAGTGCAGTGACTCAAAAAAATCACAGACAACTCATGTATCAGCCCCCCCATGGGTACCATTATGGAAGGTTACTTTAAAGGGGCTGTCCGAAAGAAAATGTACTTCTTTAACCATGGATTCTCAGTCTCCTGGAAGGTGAGTATGGCTAAAAAAAAATATATTGGACAACCCCTTTAATGCTTTATTGACATGTATAACTTTTATAAATCCTGTTTCCACTTGTCTCTTCCCTAGATATTGTAGGTTTTGTGTCTTACAGTATATAAACATGTTTTTTTATTTTATTGTTTCTTTTTCCCCCAAGTTCATCATAAGCTTTACACTACAGTAGGTTTTCCCAAAAGTAAATATTAGTTTACTTTTAAAATGTTCATCCATCTTGATACTATTGTTACATACATGTAATATCTCCTTCCTCAGTGCTTGCTGAAATGAGTTGGCCACTACTATTTTTTTATTGATGGGCTATCGGCCATTAATATCTGATCAGTGGAGGTATGACAGCTGGCAGACCCACCGATCAGCTGTTATTGGCGCCAGCTTCTGCCAGGAGTTCACGAATACTGCCAGAACACAGCAGCTCCATCAGTTCTATAATGAATATGGAGTGGATCTGCAGTACCACTGACCCGGGTAACAGCTGATTGGTGGGGGTGACAGATGTTGCACCATTATTGATCAGATATTGTTGGCCTATCTTAGGATAGATCATCAATAAAGAAAAAAAGTACTGACCAACCCCTGTAATATCCTCTCAGAATATCCAACCAATCTAGTGCCATTGAAGAAAGTCTCGACTAGCGCACAGATTCTTATTAACTGGCCTGCACAATAGTAAAAATCACACCGCCACACGACTACAAGAGGATCAGTTGGGGGAGCAAGCTTCTGAGACAAAGCTAAAGTTGGTTTCTTATTCATTTAGTATCTTATTCGGAGCTGAAGTTGGTTTCTTATTCGTCAGTTTCTTATTCTGCAATTTTTTCTTTTCTGTTTTTTATAGGTTTAACCCCTTAACCCCTTACCGGCATCGGACGTACTATACCGTCCGATGCCGGCTCCCCTGCTTTGATGCAGGGCTCCGCGGTGAGCCCGCACCAAAGCCGGGACATGTCAGCTGTTTTGAACAGCTGACATGTGCCCGTAATAGGCGCGGGCAGAATCGCGATCTGCCCGCACCTATTAACTAGTTAAATGCCGCTGTCAAACGCAGACAGCGGCATTTAACTACCGCTTCCGGCCGGGCCGCCGGAAATGACGTCATCGCCGACCCCCGTCACATGATCGGGGGTCGGCGATGCTTGTATATTGTAACCATAGAGGTCCTTGAGACCTCTATGGTTACTGATTGCCCGTCGCTGTGAGCGCCACCCTGTGGTCGGCGCTCACAGCACACGTGCAATTCTGCTACATAGCAGCGATCAGCAGATCGCTGCTATGTAGCAGAGCCGATCGGGTTGCGCCTGCTTCTAGCCTCTCATGGAGGCTATTGAAGCATGGCAAAAGTTAAAAAAAAGTTTAAAAAAATGTGAAAAAAATAAAAAAAACATAAAAGTTTAAATCACCCCCCTTTCGCCCCAATCAAAATAAATCAATAAAAAAAATATCAAATCTACGCATATTTGGTATCGCCGCGCTCAGAATCGCCCGATCTATCAAATAAAAAAAAGTATTAACCTGATCGCTAAACAGCGTAGCGGGAAAAAAACTCGAAACGCCAGAATTACGTTTTTTTGGTCGCCGCGACATTGCATTAAAATGCAATAACGGGCGATCAAAAGAACGTATCTGCACCGAAATGCTATCATTAAAAACGTCATCTCGGCACGCAAAAAATAAGCCCTCAACCGACCCCAGATGATGAAAAATGGAGACGCTACGAGTATCGGAAAATGGCGCAATTTTTTTTTTTTTTTTTTTTTTAGCAAAGTTTGGAATTTTTTTTAACCTCTTAGATAAAAAATAACCTAGTCATGTTTGGTGTCTATGAACTCGTAATGACCTGGAGAATCATAATGGCAGGTCAGTGTTAGCATTTAGTGAACCTAGCAAAAAAGCCAAACAAAAAACCAATGTGGGATTGCACTTTTTTTGCAATTTCACCGCACTTGGGATTTTTTTCCCATTTTCTAGTACACGACATGCTAAAACCAATGATGTCGTTCAAAAGTACAACTCGTCCCGCAAAAAATAAGCCCTCACATGGCCAAATTGACGGAAAAATAAAAAAGTTATGGCTCTGGGAAGGAGGGGAGCGAAAAACGAACACGGAAAAACGAAAAATCCCCCGGTCATGAAGGGGTTAATGACAGCCAATACGTCTTTTAACTGACCTAAGATATAAGAAAATAGTGTCCCCATACAGGTGACAATCCAGCAGCTGTCCACTGTACACTATAGCTGACAACTTGCTGCATTAGCCACGATCAGTATTTGCACCTTCCAAATCTGTTTAACTCCTTAGATGCTGCTGTCAATAGTGACTACATCATTATAAATGGTTAACAGAGTGTGGGGGCTTCCTCTTTGTCCAAACTTGTGCCCTCAGATCATGATCTTGTGGTCCTGATGTTTGCCATGGCAATTCACGGCCAAATAGCGGCCTTACAGTCTGACAGCTCTAGTAATCTGTTCAGAAGTTAGAGATATTTAGGTGGTAAAAATACACATTTTCTTTTCTGTTATACCACTTTGCATTAACCCCTTCATGACCCAGCCTATTTTGACCTTAAAGACCTTGCCGTTTTTTGCAATTCTGACCAGTGTCCCTTTATGAGGTAATAACTCAGGAACGCTTCAATGGATCCTAGCGGTTCTGAGATTGTTTTTTCGTGACATATTGGGCTTCATGTTAGTGGTAAATCTAGGTCAATAAATTCTGCGTTTATTTGTGATAAAAACGGAAATTTGGCGAAAATTTTGAAAATTTCGCAATTTTCACATTTTGAATTTTTATTCTGTTAAACCAGAGAGTTATGTGACACAAAATAGTTAATAAATAACATTTCCCACACATCTACTTTACATCAGCACAATTTTGGAAACAACATTTTTTTTGCTAGGAAGTTATAAGGGTTAAAATTTGACCAGCGATTTCTCATTTTTACAACGAAATTTACAAAACCATTTTTTTTAGGGACCACCTCACATTTGAAGTCAGTTTGAGGGGTCTATATGGCTGAAAATATCCAAAAGTGACACCATTCTAAAAACTGCACCCCTTAAGGTACTCAAAACCACATTCAAGAAGTTTATTAACCCTTCAGGTGCTTCACAGCAGCAGAAGCAACATGGAAGGAAAAAATGAACATTTAACATTTTAGTCACAAAAATTATCTTTTAGCAACAATTTTTTATTTTCCCAATGGTAAAAGGAGAAACTGAACCACGGAAGTTGTTGTCCAATTTGTCCTGAGTACGCTGATGCCTCATATGTGGGGGTAAACCACTGTTTGGGCGCACGGCAGGGCTTGGAAGGGAAGGAGCGCCATTTGACTTTTTGAATGAAAAATTGGCTCCACTCTTTAGCGGACACCATGTCACGTTTGGAGAGCCCCTATGTGCCTAAAAATTGGAGCTCCCCCACAAGTGACCCCATTTTGGAAATTAGACGCACCAAGGAACTTATCTAGATGCATAGTGAGCACTTTGAACCACCAGGTGCTTCACAAATTGAGCCGTAAAAATGAAAAAGTACTTTTTTTTCACAAAAAAATTCTTTTAGCCTCAATTTTTTCATTTTCACATGGGCAACAGGATAAAATGGATCCTAAAATTTGTTGGGCAATTTCTCCTGAGTACACCAATACCTCACATGTGGGGGTAAACCACTGTTTGGGCACATGGTAAGGCTCGGAAGGGAAGGAGCGCCATTTGACTTTTTGAATGAAAAATTATCTCCATCGTTAGCGGACACCATGTCGCGTTTGGAGAGACCCTGTGTGCCTAAACATTGGCGCTCCCCCACAAGTGACCCCATTTTGGAAACTAGACCCCCCAAGGAACTTATCTAGATGCCTAGTGAGCACTTTAAACCCTCAGGTGCTTCACAAATTGATCTGTAAAAATGAAAAAGTACTTTTTTTTCACAAAAAAATTATTTTCGCCTCAATTTTTTCATTTTCACATGGGCAATAGGATAAAATGGATCATAAAATTTGTTGGGCAATTTCTCCCGAGTACGCTGATACCTCATATGTGGGGGTAAACCACTGTTTGGGCACTCGGCAGGGCTCGGAAGGGAAGGCGCGCCATTTGACTTTTTGAATGGAAAATTAGCTCCAATTGTTAGCGGACACCATGTCGCGTTTGGAGAGCCCCTGTGTGCCTAAACTTTGGAGCTCCCCCACAAGTGACCCCATTTTGGAAACTAGACCCCCCAAGGAACTTATCTAGATGCATATTGAGCACTTTAAACCCCCAGGTGCTTCACAGAAGTTTATAACGCAGAGCCTTTTTTCTTTCCTCAAATTTATTTTTTAGCCTGGAATTTCCTATTTTGCCAAGGGTAATAGGAGAAATTGGACCCCAAATGTTGTTGTCCAGTTTGTCCTGAGTACGCTGATACCCCATATGTGGGGGAAAAACCACTGTTTGGGCACTCGGCAGGGCTCGGAAGGGAAGGCACGCCATTTGGCTTTTTAAATGGAAAATTAGCTCCAATCATTAGCGGACACCATGTCCCGTTTGGAGAGCCCCTGTGTGCCTAAACATTGGAGATCCCCCAGAAATGACCCCATTTTGGAAACTAGACCCCCAAAGGAACTAATCTAGATGTGTGGTGAGGACTTTGAACCCCCAAGTGCTTCACAGAAGTTTATAACGCAGAGCCATGAAAAAAAAATATATATATTATTATCTTTTAGCCTGCAATTTTTTATTTTCCCAAGGGTAACAGGAGAAATTTGACCCCAAAAGTTGTTGACCAGTTTCTCCTGAGTACGATGATACCCCATATGTGGGGGTAAACCACTGTTTGGGCACATGCCGGGGCTCGGAAGTGAAGTAGTGATGTTTTGAAATGCAGACTTTGATGGAATGCTCTGTGGGCGTCACGTTGCGTTTGCAGAGCCCCTGATATGGCTTAACAGTAGAAACCCCCCACAAGTGACCCCATTTTGGAAACTAGACCCCAAAAGGAACTTATCTAGATGTGTGGTGAGCACTTTGAACCCCCAAGTGCTTCACAGAAGTTTATAATGCAGAGCCGTGAAAATAATAAATACGTTTTCTTTCCTCAAAAATAATTATTTAGCCCAGAATTTTTTAATTTTCCCAAGGGTAACAGGAGAAATTTGACCCCAGTAATTGTTGCGCAGTTTATCCTGAGTATGCTGGTACCCCATATGTGGGGGTAAACCACTGTTTGGGCACACGTCGGGGCTCGGAAATGAGGGAGCACCATTTGACTTTTTGAATACGAGATTGGCTGGAATCAATGGTGGCGCCATGTTGCGTTTGGAGACCCCTGATGTGCCTAAACAGTGGTAACCCCTCAATTCTACCTCCAACACTAACCCCAACACACCCCTAACTCTAATCTCAACTGTAGCCATAACCCTAATCACAACCCTAACCACAACCCTAATTCCAACCCTAACCCTAAGGCTATGTGCCCACGTTGCGGATTCGTGTGAGATTTTTCAGCATCATTTTTGAAAAATCCGCGGGTAAAAGGCACTGCGTTTTACCTGCGGATTTTCCGCGGATTTCCAGTGTTTTTTGTGCGGATTTCACCTGCGGATTCCTATTGAGGAACAGGTGTAAAATGCTGCGGAATCCGCACAAAGAATTGACATGCTGCGGAAACTACAACGCAGCGTTTCCGCGTGGTATTTTCCGCACCATGGGCACAGCGGATTTGGTTTTCCATAGGTTTACATGGTACTGTAAACCTGATGGAACACTGCTGCGAATCCGCAGCGGCCAATCCGCTGCGGATCCGCAGCCAAATCCGCACCGTGTGCACATAGCCTAATTCTAAAGGTATTTGCACACACTGCGGAAAACGCTGCGGATCCGCAGCAGTTTCCCATGAGTTTACAGTTCAATGTAAACCTATGGGAAACAAAAATCGCTGTACACATGATGCGGAAAAACTGCACGGAAACGCAGCGGTTTACATTCCGCAGCATGTCACTTCTTTGTGCGGATTCCGCAGCGGTTTTACAACTGCTGCAATAGAAAATGGCAGTTGTAAAACCGCAGTGAAATGCGCAGAAAAAATGCGGTAAATCCGCCATAAATCCGCAGCGGTTTAGCACTGCAGATTTATCAAATCCGCAGCGGAAAAATCCGCAGAGGACCAGAATACGTGTGCACATACCGAAACCCTAAACCTAACCCTAGCCCTAACCCTAGCCCTAACCCTAGCCCTAACCCTACCCCTAACCCTACCCCTAACCCTACCCCTAACCCTAGCCCTAACCCTAGCCCTAACCCTAACCCTATTCTAACATTAGTGGGGAAAAAAAAAATTCTTTATTTTTTTATTGTCCCTACCTATGGGGGTGACAAAGGAGGGGGGGGGTCATTTATTATTTTTTTATTTTGATCACTGAGATATAATCTATCTCAGTGATCAAAATGCACTTTGGAACGAATCTGCCGGCCGGCAGATTCGGCGGGCGCACTGCGCATGCGCCCGCCATTTTGGAAGATGGCGGCACCCAGGGAGAAGACGGACGGACCCCGGCAGGATCGGTAAGTATGATGGGGTGGAGGGGAGCACGGGGGGGGGATCGGAGCATGGGGGAGTGGATCGGAGCGTGGGAGGGGTGGAACGGAGCACGGGGGGGTGGAACGGAGCACGTGGGGGGTGGAACGGAGCACGGGGGTGTGGATCGGAGTGCAGGGGGAGTGATTGGAGCATGGGGAGGGTGATTGGAGCACGGGGGGAGCAGACAAGAGCACGGGGGGAGTGGAGCACAGGAAGGAGGGGAGCCGGAGCAGTGTACCGGACAGATCGGAGGGCTGGGGGGGCGATCGGTGGGGTGGGGTGGGGGCACATTAGTGTTTCCAGCCATGGCCGATGATATTGCAGCATCGGCCATGGCTGGATTGTAATATTTCACCAGTTATAATAGGTGAAATATTACAAATCGCTCTGATTGGCAGTTTCACTTTCAACAGCCAATCAGAGCGATCGTAGCCACGGGGGGGTGAAGCCCCCCTGGGCTAAACTACCACACCCCCTGTCCCTGCAGATCGGGTGAAATGGGAGTTAACCCTTTCACCCGATCTGCAGGGACGCGATCTTTCCATGACGCCACATAGGCGTCAAGGGTCGGATTGGCACCGACTTTCATGACGCCTACGTGGCGTCATGGGTCGGGAAGGGGTTAATTCCTGTAAAGCACCTGAAGGGTTAATAAACTACATGACAGCAGTTTTTTAATTTGTCTAGGGGTGCTGTTTTGAAAATGGTATCACGTTTGGGAGTTTCCCAAAATATAGGACCCCTAAAGTCACTTCAAACATGGATAGGTCCCTAAAAAAATAAGTTTTGTAAATTTCCTTGAAAAAATGAAAAATTGCTGCTACATTTTTAAACCTCCTAAAATGCTAAAAAAATAAAAGAACATTTTACAAATGGTGCTGATTTAAAGCCGACATGTGGGAAATGTTATTTATTAATGTTTTCCTGTGGTATGACCATCTGGATTAAAGGGATAATCATTCAAATTTAGAAAATTGCTAATTTTTTAACATTTTTCTCAAATTTTTTATATTTTTAATAAACACAAAACATATTGACCTAAATTTACCATTATCATAAAGTATATTGTTTCACGAAAAAACATTCTCAAAATCACTGGGATTTGTTGAAGCGTTGCAGAATTACCACATAAAGTGACACTGGTCAGATTTAAAAAATTTGGCTCCGTCACTAAGGGGTTAACAACAAAAAATAAGCATCACAATAATAACATACAATGCAGTGAGGTGCCCTGGTGTGAATACACTTAAAAACAGCAACAAAAATTATAAAACTGGCACAAAAATGGGCATCAAAGTGGGCACCAAAGGGCATCTGTGTATTCATAGTGTGAGATCAGTGGCCCAAAGACATTTAACCCCTTAAAAACACCAGTTACTTATTCAAATGGCTGAAAACGACTGTCTGTCAACTTTGATGCCAGTTCTGATGCCCAGAACCTATTTGGGCCAGGCTGGAGAGACCGGGTTTTGATGTGGGGCTCCCTGTTCTATATATCTGTACTGTGTTATCAGTGGCCCAAAGTAATTTAACCCCTTAAAAACATCAGTTACTTATTCAAATCTGTGAAAATGGGCTGTTTGCTCACTTTGATGTCAGTTAAGGTGCCCAGAACCCATTTGGACCAGGCTAATAGGACCTAGGTTTGATGCAGGGCATCACTATCTGTGTATTCTTAGTGAGACCAGTGTCCCAAAGTCATCTAAGCCCTTAAAACACCAGTTACTTATTCAAATGGCCAAAATCCACTTTGATGCCAGTTGTGATGCCCAGAACCTATTTGGGCTAGGCTGGAGAGACCTGGTTTTCATGTGGGGCTCCCTGTTCTATATGTCTGAAGTGTGAGATCAGTGGCCCAAAGTCATTTAAGCCTTTGATTAATGCCCTTCGGTGCCCACTGTGATGCCCTTTTTTGTGCCAGTTCTATAAATTTTGCAGCTGTTATAAGTGTATTCACACCAGGGCACCTCGCTGCATTGTATGTTATTATTGTGATGCTTATTTTTTGTTGTTAAACCTATAAAAAACAAAAGAAAAAAATTGGGGAATAAGAAACTGACAAATAAGAAACCAACTTCAGCTCAGAATAAAAAACCAACTTCAGCCTCGTGTTTCTGAGTATATGTGATCGCCAGCCCAGGACACAATGAGTGGATGTTCTGAGAGGAGATGAAAAAACATCAGGATCCTAATAACAAGTAAGTAAGAGCAATATTTGGGTCGCAGAAGTATTTTTCCATATTAATCGAAAGCTATGTTTTGATCGAGAGGGATAGAATGGGTTGTGCACTACTTACAAATGGTTCAAAAATGGGTCCATGGTGGTCCTGACATAAATAGGACATACTCACCTACTGGATCCGCACCACTTCTTCATACTGCAGCCATGGTCTCCTGGTCTCTTGGTTTTCCCTTCTGGCAAGGGAAATCAGGTGACCGCTGCAGCCAATCAGTTGTTAGCTATTTCAGCACCACTGGGTACTCATTTGTTAAACATTTGTAAATATTGGACAGCCCCTTTAAGACTTTACTCACATCTGTTTTTAACAATGGTACAGTACCAAATTAATAGCAAGATGGACATCAACAACCATTATCTGCTGCCATAGATTTATAGGTTTTCTGTGGCTTGCAGACAGGTGTTAGCTACATGGAGAAATCTGAAGCACCAAGATCTAGATATAATAGACTGCACACAAATATTGCGGGATTCATAGCTGTACATATAGTCGCTAATAACGGAGGTGACGTGCTACTGTGCTGGGTGGCTAGGACTGGCTGTACAAATGTTTCCAACGGTAACACAAGTAATGAAAAGCAAAAAAAAAAAAAAAAAAGTTACCTTAGATGGGTTAATGACAATGCTCCTGGCCGATCCATACTCATCCCCAGAAAATGCTGGCTGGTTATTGAATCCTTGTTTTACATTCACTGCAGTTAGTTCATCCTGTAGTCAATGATGACAGCTGACGGTTAGGGTTAGATATATAAACCATGTGATACTGAGGAAAATCCAATGATAAAATATGCCTATTGTCCAGAACCTTCTTCTTATCGGTTTCTCTAAAACTTTCCTGAAACTCTTGTGTAAATATTTTAGCACAATTCTATACCAAGTAAACAAGTATTACTTATTGCCACTATCTTATCTTAAGGCTATGTGCACACGTCCGGAATTGCCGCAGAAATTTCCAACGGCAATTCCGCAACTGTGCCGCGGGTATAACGCATGCGGAATTGGCATGGGTTTTCCTGTTATACACTAGCGTTTTTCAAGCATAATTAGCCTGCAGAATGCTAGCGTTTTCCAAGAGATCTGTAGCATCGCTTGGAAAACTGATTGACAGGTTGGTCACACTTGTCAAACATAGTGTTTGACAAGTGTGACCAACTTTTTACTATTGATGCTGACTATGCAGCATCAATAGTAAAAAGATCTAATGTTAAAAATAATTTTAAAAATAATAAATCGTGATTTTCTCACCTTCCGGCGTCCCTCGCAGCCTTCCCGCTCCTCGCGATGCTCCGGTTCCCAATAATGCCTCGTGGCAATGACCCCAGCATTAGCCTAGCGGCAGAGTTGCGGACGTGTGCACATAGCCTAAATGGTTTTCCACTTTTAGAAAAGTGGATCCCATGCAATTCCAGTAAAGTAAAGTAACAAAGCCAGATAGAACTTTACATCTATGGCACATAAAGAAAAGCAGAGGATTTAGATTTCTCCATTGAACACCTGAAGCTTCATCTCTTACTCTTATGAAATAAATCAACATTGCATGAAGGCTACATTTCATTAAATAAACTATGTTTATGTGATTTCCTTTGCTGCCATTTTAGAAATTATTACTATGCTGTCAATGTTTATGAGGGAACACTATGCAACTACTTTTTATGATGGGGTACCATGCCTCCACTGTTTATGAGAGAGCACTGTGCCAGAATTCCCATTATGCCACAATTGTTTATCAGGGAAAATGATGATGTCACTGATTAGGAGTGGACACTACATTGAGAAAATATCTTTAATTGGTGGTACCTTGCTGACGAGGCTTATGTGGGTACTCTGCTAGCACTGTTAATGTGGTCACTCTGCTGGCCCGGAATATGTTTGATTTTTTTTTAAACCTTTACTGACATAGGACATACTGGATATAGTTACAGCATAGTTATAGCTTAGTTATGATATTGACCCTTCATATCATGTCCTTCTTCTGTATACTGAGTTTTCATCTCTCAGATAGACTGTCATTAAGCATATATATGAAATGGCCAACAAAGGAAATCCAAAGAAAGCAGTACCATGCGTCTATAGTAGAAAGGTGCAAACCTCAGGAACCTGAGTCCATGTCCCCTTAAATCCACAAAATATTAAAACAGGTCACGCTATAATGTTCTAGTGAATCTAAAGCATTGATTTCTTGCAACTATAAGACCGCAAGATTTCCAACCTGCAAAAAAGTTTAAGGCCTTTTTCACATGTATATGTTTCTGGTATGTGTGGTAACCATTTTTTTCATGGATACCACACACACCTGTTATAACCTACACTGCCATGCACATGTCCATGTTTTCACGCAGACCTTGTGTCCATGTAAATTACAAGGAGACATGTACATTTTTTTCTGGCAGCGCAGATGCCGAGGGCCAATAGAAGTCTACGGGTCCATGAAAAACATGTATAGCACACAGATGGCATCCATGTGCCACCTGTGTGATGTCCGTGTTTACCATTGCAAAATATAGAGAAGCTTTGTAATTTAGTCTTTATCCAAACCGAAAAAACATGAATGGCACACTGATGATACACTGATCCAAAATACTGATGACACCGGTGCTCTTTATTTCCAGTACCAATTATATATGATATGCATATGTGAAGGAGCCTCTCAGGGCTTGGTTTGGGGATTTTATCGGTTGACCTGCTACTTCATGGTCAGGTATTCTGCTTGTTGAGCTATTGTTCTTTTCCCTCCCTGTCCAAATACTGATTGTTATTTTGTCCTTATTCTCCCTTCTTGGTTTTCTCCTTTCCAGGAGTTTCCATTTTCCCATTTTGGTTTGCCCTATCACATTCTGTTTATGTAGTATCCCTTCTCTGCACTTCCTTGCTGGCTATCCTGGTGGATATATATTTAGGAGTTCCAGCTCTTTATCTCAAGGGTTTACCTTGCTGGGTAAACTCCAGTTGTATTCTTGCATTAAGTTGATTTGCTTTCCCTCCCAGCACCTTTTACCTTTATCGCTGTTAGGTTCTTGGGAAGTGTTACTTGTTCCTTTTATTTTTTTGTATTCCTTAACCTTTACTCTGTCTCCTTATTTGAATGTGTGTTAATTTTTCACCCTAGGTTCTCGTATCTATCCTTACACTTTTTCCCTTGTAGGTAGCCAGATCTGAAGTTGTGTTTTTTTAGTTGTTAGGCTAGAGCCTTTGTAGTTTGTACAGGATCCAGTTTGGTTTAGGTGCAGCGTTTCCTTGATTTGAGTGTGAACACGTTAATAACAGAGGTCTAAGACAGAGCTGAAATGTTCTGGTCTTACAGATATACAGAACATCATTTTTTATTTCCTAGTACATATCATTGAACCTAATACAATGTAGCATTTTACAGCCAATGAAACCTGGATTGTTAGATTTATTATAACTACAAACTGTGTTCTCAGCATAAATGAGTACACCCTAACCGATTTGTCAGAAAACCTTTAGTTTTCTTTCAGAATCAACATTTTTTTATGAGATACTGTACTACAAAATACTCCCACACATGTGGGCCATTATTTGCAAACAAGAAAAAAAAGGAAAGAAATTTTCATAACATTCATTCAGAATCAAGTTACAAAATTGGGTAAATCCAATTGAAAGTGTTATAATAACCAAAACCTAAAGTTTATACTACAAAATTTGAATTTTAAAATGAATTCCACTACAGCTAAGTCTACTTATTTATCAAACAGGTGACAGTTGGCTATTAAAGAACGTTCCTTAACAAAGAAAACCCCTTCCCATTTCATGCTGTCAGCAATGGCACCATATGGAAAAGAAATGTAATGAGACCTCAGAAAAAAAATTCTTTACACAAGAAAGGTGAAGACTACAAAAAGATCAGTAAATGTTTCCTTGTCAATCAAAATATTGTAGAAAAAGTGATGCAAAAATTTAACAAAGATGGAAATGCAACCATCTCACAGAGATGTCCAGGCCGACGATGGAAGTTAACACTTAAACAAGAGTGTTTGCTAAAGGGAAAGGTTGAACACAATCGACATGCAAGTTCAGTGCAGTTGCTAAAGAATTGAACAGCAGTAAATTGTGCACACCGGAACCCGCACAATGGAGTTGGAACTCTGCATCTACTGTCAGGAATTCACGGGGGGGAATTTAATCAACCAGCTCAAATAATTGTATGCTTACACTAACTACCGTTCATGAATTCTTTATATATAATTGGTCATCTGTGCAGCAAGTACTTCTTGACTAACTTTAACCATACATAGAAGTGCCATATCCACCAACTTACAGTATTTGTGTGTGCTTCATTTTTTGTAGCTGCTTTCTACTTCCTTCTGATCTATTAGCATGGCAGAATCATTTATTTATCTTAGTTTTCTCTCACTTATGGGTCATCATACAGGACCCATGGATCTGCCAAGCAGCTTCTAGTACCTTCCTCTTACTAATCCATTGGGTGCTAGTGTATTTTAATACTTAATACAAATATGCAAACAGGAAATGCAGCAAGCAGGGCGTAAGGCGCATTTCCTAATCCCCGGCTCATGCTCCACACAGGTCCTCGTTGACATGAAAAAGAACTTACGATTCACTGTATTTCTCTACACTCCCTGACAGAAGTTATGTCGCTTATCCGTGTTATGTAAATAAAAGCTTATAACCTAACGTTAAATTCATCCATTGGTTGTATAAATTATTCTTTTGAAAGCTGAACTCCTCCGAAATGTGGTTTAGGTTAAGAAAATAAATTGGCATCAATGCAGAAATATTGATCAATTAATGGACACAGAATGGTCAGATTTTGGCAAGACAAAAGTTTTGTTGCCTGGTAATATAATGCACCCAATCCTAGTTTACATCCTCACCTGTGCTCAGTAAATGATTGGTTAATTAGTGTATGTGTATAAAAAGAAACCCAGCACCCCAGACCTTTACTTGAACTGCAACCTGAGCTCTGACAACATGCCAAAAATCTACCCTGCGACCCAAGCCTGGATTATTAAGAGGCTGAAGACCAGATCCACTGCAGAGGTGGCTGACACCTTTAATGTGTCTCAGCGTCACGTACAAAGAATTAAGAAAAGATTTGAAGAGACAGGAGATATGTTTGATAGGTCCAGCAGACCTCGCAAGGCAACAGCTCAGGAGGAATGTTTGTTGGTTAGAAAATCCAAAGCAAGCCCTTCTTCCACTGCAGCAGAGCTCCAACAGGCCTGGTCACCTCAAGTCCCTGTGTCAACTAGAATAGTTTGAAGGATTTTGTCTCGAAATGGCCTCCATGGTCGAATCAGTGCCCAGAAGCCAGCACTAAACAAAAGGCAAATAAAAAATTGTGTGGCATTTGCAAAGTCCCACAGCCTGCTAAACAGATGGACATTGGAAAAGTGGCAGAAGGTGGATTTCTCTGATGAATCTTCAGTAGAATTACACCACAGACCTGCACCACAAATACTGCAGGAGACCTACTAGAGCCCGCATGGATCCAAAATACACCCAGAAAACAGTTAAATTTGGTGGTGGAAAGATCATGGTCTGGGGTTACATTCAGTATGGGGATGTGCGCAACATTTGTAAGGTGGAAGGCAATATCAATAGCCTAAAATATCAAGAAGTATTAGCTACCTCTTATATTCCAAATCATAAAAGGGTCAAATTCTGCAGCAGGATGGTGCTCCATCTCATACATCCATCTCCACAACAAAGTTCCTCCAGACAAAAAAGATGAAGGTGCTCAAGGACTGGTCAGCCCAGTCACCAGACATGAACATCATTGAACATGTTTGGGATAGGATGAAAGAGGAAGCTTGGAAGACAAAACCAAAGAATCTAGATGAACTCTGGGAGACATGTAAGACTGCATTCTTTGCTATTCCTGATGACTCCATTAATTGTATGAATCATTGTTGAACCGCATGGATGCAGTCCTTCAAGCTCATGGAAGTCACACAAAATATTACATTTTACTCTAATAGCACCACAACTTAATTCACCAATGTTATGTAAAATATATTTGTATTTTAAGTTAATCATTTGTTTGAATATCACATTACTTTCTGTAGGCGACAAAACTTTTGCCTTGCCAAAATCTGACCATTCTGTGTCCATCAAATGATCAATATTTCTGCATTGATGCCAATTTATTTTCTTAACCTAAACGACATTTCGGAGGGTTTCAGCTTTCAAAAGAATAATTTATACAACCAATGGATGAATTTAACGTCAGGTAATAAGCTTTTATTTACATAACAAGGATAAGCGACATAACTTCTGTCAGGGAGTGTACTAGATCTTGTCTAACTGCACCCGTAACAGATGTCGGGAAGACCGTTCCCAGTCAAAACGTTGGACCACATCTGTTATTGATTCTTTGCTGGGTCAAAATAAATTTACACTGCAGTAAAACCTACAGTCTCATTTTCTTTTGCGGTGCTTAGGCTCTTACCTATACATGTCTCCAGTGACAGCAGGGCAAAATAAAGTTCCATTCTCAAACTGATGGAACTTGTGTCCATTACACATTTACGACATGTATTTACCAGATGGGAATGCCCCGTTAAAAAAATTGCTACTAAAACTTTGCAGCCAGGTAACCACAAGACACCTTCAGAAGGGTTGTGCTGTCCAATCTTTAAAGGGTCAGAACCGTTTGGGCAGCATGAGTGGGGGATGGGGAGGGGTAGTTATTTTTAATGCTAGGCTAATGCCTAAATCGTTTATTAATTCTAAAAACTGAAGGATCCGTCATAGAGGCCGATTTTGTTTGTCTCCAGTATACCCCTGGGGAAATATAACGCTTGTCAAGCAAGTATTCAGAATGCAGAAGGGATGCCGACTCACACAAGCTATAGTGCAGATGCTTAAATACCCACTAGAGACCTGGTGGTGATAACGGTATTAAGAAAACATTATATTACCTAAGGAATCTCTATGTTCCCCAGAGCTGATAATTATGGTTTTAGTTTCCAGAGAGATACCTTTATTCATTGGACTTACTCTTATTTCCCAATTATCTCCAGGAGATTTCCCCTTTAAATCATTAATATGGGTCTGCTGTATCCTAAAGGTTCAGTTATATACGGTAGGTGAGAGCAGGTGATAAAAACTAATCAGATCCCCTGTCACTTGTAGTATATGACAATTATTCGTAAAGCCTGTAATTAGTCATTTTCACTGGAGCTGAGAGTTTATTTTGAGCAGTGCTGTCATTGATATGCCTCCATTTTAGAACACAACATATGATGGAGCCAATTGCTCACATTGAAATATTATAACATGTTTTGTTCTTAATCATGAACATTTTATTTTCCCATTAGTTTGCAATATATTTCCTTATCTAAAATAATATTTTTGTTCCAGATTGTTCCCTGCAGACCCTCTCTCATGAGCACAGGAGCTACAATATTAGGCTTCATTTTGAGCACTGGTCACAACATCTAACTTTTTTATTATCTAAAACAGACACATCAGCTTATTGTGAGATTTTTTTCCCGATGTGCATGGGAATTGTTAATACTTTTCAGATTACCAATATGTGTGTGTGGAAGTGTGCAAAAGTATTACAAATGTAATGTGCTGCAGGCAAACAGAATGGTTGTGTAACAAAATGGGAGTGAGCTTGAAGTATAAATCATAAAACTGTGTCCCTACTATTTGCCTATTTGCTTATCACTTTGTTTCAATTGACAATGTTTGTTTGTGAAGTGTAATGACTTTTTTTAATTTTCCTAACAATAAAAAATATTGCCAATGATTAGTGATGAGCGAACGTGCTCGGATGAGGTGTTATCTGAGAATGCTCATGTGCCGATAGAGTATCTTTGGTGTGCTTGAAAAATATGTTCGCGTCTCCGCACCTGCATGTCCCGCGGCTGTTCGACAAGCCTTAACACATGCGGGGATTTCCTGTTTGTTAAGCAAGCCCTGCATATGTTGCGCCTGTCGAACATCCATGCAGCCCCAGGGACTCGGATATTTTATTCTAGCATGCTGAAGTCACTTGGTTAGCACCCGAGCATTCTCAGAGAACACCTTATCCGAGCATGTTCGTTCATCACTACCAATGATTAAAAAAATGATGATATCAACACCATTTTCTCCACTGTCATAGTATTACAAAAATAGGCATAGTTGCCCACTGTCCCACATTTGCTGAGACTGTCTTTAATTTTTAGCTACAATTTGTAGTTGACTTGGGATTACAGGGTTATTGTTATCATTCTCATAAATGGAAAAAATTGCAAACTGCTTGTTAAAACACACAGCTGTGCACTTTACTTGATATCAAAAATCCTTCCCATTCTCGACAATGGAAGGATTTTTAATTTTATGGTAATAGCCTATGTTACTGCCACCTCTGTAGTCTATTAGCTCCTGGATAAGGAGCAAAGCACTTACAAGCTAATTCTGTGACATACTTATTGGTGCCTGCCCTTCCTGTATCTCTTTCTGTTGTCGAGCAGCCCCGCACTCTTATTGCTGGTGACAGTTCTAGTTCTGTGTCCTCTGGGACTTGTAGTTCCATCTGGGCTAGGAGGTTCAGGTAATGTCTGTCAGTATTTGCTCTCTGCTGTACGGCCTGGATGAGGCTACATGCAATTTATGCCCCTGGAATCTGACTGTCCACAACCAGTTATAACTTGACTTGCTTCACTGAACTTCTGTGTATCTTGCTTTTATTCCCAGCTGTCAGTCCTGATTTTGTCCTTGGTTCATTTTTTTTCACTACTGCTTTACTATTTTGTCCCTGTACCAACCTCCTGGTTCTGATTTGGCTTGCAAACCATTTTTTCTGCCAGTCTGAATCACTGGCCAGCAGCTGACTTTGTGGTCCTAACCCTGGATCCCCCTGTGTACGTCTACATTCCTGTACAAGGGTTAAGAAGAGAAGGACAGAGCAACCCCTTTGGATCTGGAGAATAGAGTGGCTTGCGCCATGTCTGTGATAGACATTTTAGTGATGCCAAGCGACCATTGATAGGCGACTGCTGATAGTCCCATGGTTCACTTTCCAATATAGCTTGCAAGTGCTGCCCTGAAGCTTGCTGGATCCAGCCTCCTTCAATGCCCTTGTACTACACTGATGCTGAAGAGTTAAATTTGCCTCTGCTTGCAGCATGGGAGAATGCAGAGTTTGGGCCAGCAGCGTGCCAACTCAGTTGGTCCAAGCAAACAATAAAACCAGAGCACACCGCCCTCCAACAGGTTTGTGAACTGTTCTGAAATTCCAGGACTGTCCGTAAACATAGGGCACTTCTGTGCCCTGTCCGTAAAAAAAAAAGTAAGGCATCCGTGTTTTTTTTGAAGCTGAAGAAACTGCTACAGATTATTTTGACTGTAATTATTTGACAGTGAATGCCGCTGATGTCTCATATCAGAATTATGGGCTGTAGACATGGATCATTTAGACTATGTGCACACGTTGCAGATCCGCAGCATTTTTTCCACATGGAATTGCACCAAATCTGCAAAAGTTAGCTCAATCAATGTTAATCAGTGGGAATTCAGAATTGGTGTCCACATGCTGTGGAAAATTCCGCACTGATTTGCAGTGTTTTATTTTCCGCAGCATGTAAATTCTTTTTGCGGATCTTCAGCGTTTCTGCACCCATTGACTTACATTGAGTCAGTCAAATCAGCAGCTAAACCGCAGGTGTTAAAAGGTTTGCTGATTTGCTGCGGATTTGCATGCCAAAAATGCTGCCAAAAGGAAGGAGGAAGAGTGTGTGGGTGGAGAATATGTGTGTGGGCAGAGAATGTGTGTAAGAGGAGAATATGTGCGGGTCTGTCTGTTTGTCTGCAGGCATCTGTGTGTGTGTGTGTGTGTGTGTGTGCTTGTGTCTGTGTGTGTCTGCCTGTGTGTGTCTGTCTGCGGTTGTCTGTGTGTAACCAGGCATTGTCTGATGGGACTACTACTCCCATCCGGCTATGTCTGCTGTCACATATAACAGTGACAACATGAGCCGATGATGGGACAGTAGTAGTCTCATCATCTGGCGACTGTGTTCATTGTAAAACAAAAAAAATTCATACTCACCAAACACCTAATCCCCGACACCCGTGTCTCCTGCAACAAAAAAAATAAAATAATAAACCAACATATACTCTCTGTCCACCGTAGTCCATTTAATAACTAGTGTCCCACGATGATCTCACGTGTAGAACAGAAGATGTGACCGCTCTACCCGGGATCCGGTGATACACTGCAGGAGGTGACCCCTCCTGCAGTGTATCACTGCGCCGCCGTGAGAGTTCACCGGAGTTCGTGCTTTCACTTGTGGCACCACTGCGTGAGAAAATTCTCACGCAGTGGTGCCGCAAGTGAAAGAACGAACTCTGGTGAACTCTCAGTGATATACTGACAGGAGATAATAGCTTCCACGGTGTATCACCGGAGGCCGGGTAGAGCTGTCACATCTCCCGATGTGACTGTTCTGCACATGAGATCATTGTGGGAAACTTGGTAAATGGACTACAGCGGACAGGGAGTATTTATGTTGGTTTATTATTTTATTTTTGTTGCAGGAGATCGAGGGAGTTGGGGATTAGGTGATGCAATAAGTATGGTAAATTAAGATTCAATAAAGGAGTCTGTGTGATTAGTTAAATTAAAGGATTTTATTCTGGCCGTGTGTTTATTTACCATATAACTATAGAATTAGTAATGGATAGTTGTCTTATAGATGCCTCTCCAATACTAATCCGTGGGCTTGATGTTACCTGACAATACAAAGGTAATATCAACCCACAAACATTACCCCACTTGCCACCGCTACAGGGCTAGTGGTAAGAGCGAGGCTAATTGCCAGAATTGGCGCATCTATAAGATGCGTCATTTCTGGGGCAGTCGAGAGCTGATGTTTTTAGCCTGGAGGGTTGCCAATATACATGGCCCCTACCCACACTATTAATATCAACCCACAGCTGTCTGCCTAGCCTTTGCTGGTTCGATTTTATAGGGGGACCCCATGTAATTTTTTTTCTGGGGTTCCTCTGTAAACCAGCTAATAGAATCTATTTTGTTTTGATCATCCGCCATCTTGTTGTGGTTTTCTGGCTGCTGGTCTTTTTTCCCTGGTGCTGGGTTGTTTTGGTCAGGTGATTGTATCACTCTTTATTACCCAGCACCTGCCTCCCATTCCTTGCTGGGCAACAGTGTCAATCCGCTAGAGTTCTAGCTAGGTGCTTAGACAGCTTTCTGTGTTTGATATTTTGCAGTTCTGGGACCTCTGGTTCTGCTATCTTTTGTTTGTGTTTTCAGTTTGTTTCTGCAGTTATCTCTGTGTTTCCTATTAGGAGGTGACCTGTTTTTTTGTACCCAGTCCTTAGATCTTTTAGGGACCTCCTTCCCCTTATCTACAGGTCTTTGCTGAGTTTAGACTAGGATCATCGGTGGGTCTATTCGTAAGGAATGGGTCACCCACTCCATCGTAGGGTTTCAGCCTAGTTTTAGTGCAGGGTCAGCTTTTCCCATCTCTCCTAGTTTTGTGCTGCAGTTTCGTAACACTAGCCAGTAAAGGTTAAGCAAACGGCTGTGACCTGATATTAATAGCCTAGGTACCTTTATGGCTATTGGCTCCTTCCCATATTATCAACATCAGCCCTCAGTCGTCAGCTTTCCCTCTGCTGGTTAAAAAAAGTATGTGGGAGCTCACGCAATTTTTGTTTTACAAATGTTTTGAAACAGATATTGCGTTTGACGCAGATTTCGTGTGTTTATTTAACTCTTTATGTACCATTGTCTTCATGTACCATTATATTAATGAGGGTGTCTGGCTGACATCTGTTCATTACTAAACCTTGAGCTGAGCTTGGTATAAAATACATATATAGGCCGGCTTCACACTCAGCGTATGAAAATACGGTCCGTATATTACGGCCGTAATACGCTGAAATGTCCCGAAAATAGTGGTCCGTAGCTCCTCCGTAGGCAGGGTGTGTCAGCGTTTTTTGCGCATGGCATCCTCCGTATGTAATCCGTATGGCATCCGTACTGCGTGGTTTTCTCGCAGGCTTGCAAAACCAACATACCGCTATAGAAATGATCCATGTGTCCCAAAAAGAAAAAAATATATATATATGTTGTCTATATATATATATATATATATATATATATATATATACAGTGGGGCAAAAAAGTATTTAGTCAGTCAGCAATAGTGCAAGTTCCACCACTTAAAAAGATGAGAGGCGTCTGTAATTTACATCATAGGTAGACCTCAACTATGGGAGACAAACTGAGAAAAAAAAATCCAGAAAATCACATTGTCTGTTTTTTTAACATTTTATTTGCATATTATGGTGGAAAATAAGTATTTGGTCAGAAACAAAATTTCATCTCAATACTTTGTAATATATCCTTTGTTGGCAATGACAGAGGTCAAACGTTTTCTGTAAGTCTTCACAAGGTTGCCACACACTGTTGTTGGTATGATGGCCCATTCCTCCATGCAGATCTCCTCTAGAGCAGTGATGTTTTTGGCTTTTCACTTGGCAACACGGACTTTCAACTCCCTCCAAAGGTTTTCTATAGGGTTGAGATCTGGAGACTGGCTAGGCCACTCCAGGACCTTGAAATGCTTCTTACGAAGCCACTCCTTCGTTGCCCTGGCGGTGTGCTTTGGATCATTGTCATGTTGAAAGACCCAGCCACGTTTCATCTTCAATGCCCTTGCTGATGGAAGGAGGTTTGCACTCAAAATCTCACGATACATGGCCCCATTCATTCTTTCATGTACCCAGATCAGTCGTCCTGGCCCCTTTGCAGAGAAACAGCCCCAAAGCATGATGTTTCCACCACCATGCTTTACAGTAGGTATGGTGTTTGATGGATGCAACTCAGTATTCTTTTTCCTCCAAACACGACAAGTTGTGTTTCTACCAAACAGTTCCAGTTTGGTTTCATCAGACCGTAGGACATTCTCCCAAAACTCCTCTGGATCATCCAAATGCTCTCTAGCAAACTTCAGATGGGCCCGGACATGTACTGGCTTAAGCAGTGGGACACGTCTGGCACTGCAGGATCTGAGTCCATGGTGGCGTAGTGTGTTACTTATGGTAGGCCTTGTTACATTGGTCCCAGCTCTCTACAGTTCATTCACTAGGTCCCCCCGCGTGGTTCTGGGATTTTTGCTCACCGTTCTTGTGATCATTCTGACCCCACGGGGTGGAATTTTGCGTGGAGCCCCAGATCGAGGGAGATTATCAGTGGTCTTGTATGTCTTCCATTTTCTAATTATTGCTCCCACTGTTGATTTCTTCACTCCAAGCTGGTTGGCTATTGCAGATTCAGTCTTCCCAGCCTGGTGCAGGGCTACAATTTTGTTTCTGGTGTCCTTTGACAGCTCTTTGGTCTTCACCATAGTGGAGTTTAGAGTCAGACTGTTTGAGGGTGTGCACAGGTGTCTTTTTATACTGATAACAAGTTTAAACAGGTGCCATTACTACAGGTAATGAGTGGAGGAAAGAGGAGACTCTTAAAGAAGAAGTTACAGGTCTGTGAGAGCCAGAAATCTTGATTGTTTGTTTCTGACCAAATACTTATTTTCCACCATAATATGCAAATAAATTGTTAAAAAAACAGACAATGTGATTTTCTGTATTTTTTTTCCTCAGTTTGTCTCCCATAGTTGAGGTCTACCTATGATGTAAATTACAGACGCCTCTCATCTTTTTAAGTGGTGGAACTTGCACTATTGCTGACTGACTAAATACTTTTTTGCCCCACTGTATATATATATATATATATATATATATATATATGTCATTAGACACATATATGTATATATATTAATATTTTTTCCAGCGCTATACAGCTTGAAAGCCGGTAATTCAATTACCGGCTTTTTCTTTCTCCTTCCTAAAACCCGACATGATTTGAGACATGGTTTACATACAGTAAACCATGTCTTCTCTCCATTTTTTTTGCAGATTCCACACTACTAATGTCAGTAGTGTGTATCTGCAAAATTTGGCCGTTCTAGCTCTTAAAATAAAGGGTTAAATGGCGGAAAAAATTGGCGTGGGCTCCCGCGCAATTTTCTCCGCCAGAGTAGTAAAGCCAGTGACTGAGGGCAGATATTAATAGCCTGGAGAGGGTCCACGGTTATTGGCCCCCCCCTGGCTAAAAACATCTGCCCCCAGCCACCCCAGAACAGGCACATCTGGAAGATGCGCCTATTCTGGCACTTGGCCACTCTCTTCCCATTCCCGTGTAGCGGTGGGATATGGGGTAATGAAGGGTTAATGCCACCTTGCTATTGTAAGGTGACATTAAGCCTAATTAATAATGGAGAGGCGTCAATTGTGACACCTATCCATTATTAATCCAATTGAATGAAAGGGTTAAATAAAACACAAACACATTATTTAAAATTATTTTAATGAAATAAAAACAATGGTTGTTGGAGTATTTTATTCTACGCCCAATCCAGTCACTGAAGACCCTCGTTCTGTGAAAGAAAAAACATAATAAACCAACAATAAACTTACCCTCCGCAGATCTGTAACGTCCAACGATGTAAATCCTTCTGAAGGGGTTAAAACATTTTGCAGCAAGGAGTTTTGCTAATGCAGGCTGCTCCTCGCTGCAAAACCCCTGGGAATGAGTCTAAATATAGATCAATGAGCTATATTTAGCTTCATTTGCGGTGAGGCGCCCTCTGCTGGATGTTCATAGATCGTGGGAAATTTCCTAGAAAGCTCCCAGGCTTTCTAGGCAAGTTCCCACGATCTATAAACAGCCAGCAGAGGGCGCCTCACCGCAAATGAAGCTAAATATAGCTCATTGATCTATATTTAGACTCATTCCCAGGGGTTTTGCAGCGAGGAGTAGCCTGCATTAGCAAAGCTCCTTGCTGCAAAATGTTTTAACCCCTTCAGAAGGATTTACATCGTTGGACGTTACAGATCTGCGGAGGGTAAGTATATTGTTGGTTTATTATGTTTTTTCTTTCAAAGAACGAGGGTCTTCAGTGACTGGATTGGGCGTAGAATAAAATACTCCAACAACCATTGTTTTTATTTCATTAAAATAATTTTAAATAATGTGTTTGTGTTTTATTTAACCCTTTCATTCAATTGGATTAATAATGGATAGGTGTCATAATTGACGCCTCTCCATTATTAATTAGGCTTAATGTCACCTTACAATAGCAAGGTGGCATTAACCCTTCATTACCCCATATCCCACCGCTACACGGGAATGGGAAGAGAGTGGCCAAGTGCCAGAATAGGCGCATCTTCCAGATGTGCCTTTTCTGGGGTGGCTGGGGGCAGATATTTGTAGCCGGGGGGGGCCAATAACCGTGGACCCTCTCCAGGCTATTAATATCTGCCCTCAGTCACTGGCTTTACTACTCTGGCGGAGAAAATTGCGCGGGAGCCCACGCCAATTTTTTCCGCCATTTAACCCTTTATTTTAAGAGCTAGAACGGCCAAATTTTGCAGATACACACTACTGACATTAGTAGTGTGGAATCTGCAAAAAAAATGGAGAGAAGACATGGTTTACTGTATGTAAACCATGTCTCAAATCATGTCGGGTTTTAGGAAGGAGAAAGAAAAAGCCGGTAATTGAATTACCGGCTTTCAAGCTGTATAGCGCTGGAATAAATATTAATATATATACATATATGTGTCTCACTGACATATATATATATATATATATATATATATATATATACCTATTCTATGTGTACACATTTATTCTACTGTAAGCTGTCAGTGTGATTTTACTGTACACCGCACTGAATTACCGGCTTTTCTCTCTAACAGCGCTGCGTATTTCTCGCAAGTCACACTGCTTGTCCGTGTGAAATCCGTATTTTTCACGCTTCCATAGACTTTCATTGGCGTATTTCTTGCGCAGTACGGTGACAAACGCAGCATGCTGCGATTTTGTACGGCCGTAGAAAGCCGTATAATACTGATCAGTAAAATACGGCAGATAGGAGCAGGGGCATAGAGAATAATTGTGCCGTATTTTTTGCGAGTTTTACGGACGTAGTTTCTGCGCTCTTACGTCCGTAAAACTCGCAAGTGTGAAGCCGGCCATATACAGCTCTGGCAAAAATTAAGAGACCACTGCAAATGTTCAGTTTGTCTGATTTTTCTCTTTATAGGTATATTTTTGAGTAAAATGCAATTGTTCTTTTAGTATATAAACTTCTGAAAACATGTCTCCGAATTTCCAAGCAATAAATTTTGTATTTTTTTTTCTGACAAAGAAAAATGGTCAAAGAAAACCCCCAGTGCTTTCAGACCTCAAATAATGCAAAGAAAACAAGTTCATAATCATTTAGAAACAACAATACTAATGTTTTAAGTCATGAAGAATTCAGAAATCAATATTTTGTGGAATAACCATGATTTTTAAACACAGCTTTCATGTGTCTTGGCATGCTTTCCACCAGTCTTTCCCACTGCTTCTGGCGCAAAACTTTAAGCAGTTCTTCTTTGTTTGATGGCTTGTGACTATCCATCATCCTCTTGATTACAATCCAGAGGTTTTCAATGGGGTTCAGGTTTGGAGATTGGGCTGCCCATGACAGGGTTTTGATGTGGTGGTCTCTTAATTTTTGTCAGAGATGTATATTATATTCACCTATATTTGTTTTGTGTGTGTAAACATTATATTTGAACATGGTATGTAATGATATTATGGTCTTCAATGGAGAATGTAAAAGAAGAGGTTGGACAAGGAAAATACATCACAGTTCTTTTTTTTGTTAAATAATATATCTTTATTTAGCTTGCAATTCCGCAGACAAATCAGCAGAGAGAACCACATGAAAATCTGCATCAAATCCGCATCAACACCGCACGGATTTTCTACTGCATTTTCTGCCAAGAGAGGAAGAATCCGCGCACAATTTTACAACAGCAATTTTGCAACGTGCGCACATACTGTTATAATCATAATGATTTATTATTATAGCTTTCTGTCTGTAAAAAATATTGTCTGTACTTTTTTGAGAAGCTGTCCAGAGAAGTCAAGTTGTCAACACTGCCCCGCGACAAGCTGAAGAGCGGGAGAAAGAGGAGCGGTGAGATACTGAAGAGCATTGGTGAGACACCTTTAAAACAGTTTATGAAATCCTGATCAAAGTAGGTGGTCTTAGGCCAGTCTCACACGTCCAGATAATTCCGGTACCGGAAAAATCGGTACCGGAATTATCTGTGTCCGTGTGCCAGTGTGTTTCTGTGGCACATCAGTGTGGCACACGTGAGGCACACGTGTGCCACCCGTGTGCTCACTGGGTACCACACGTACCGTGCCGGAGACAGCGCTAAAGTTTAGTGCTGCCCCCGGCATCGTGCTGAAGCCCCATTCATATCTTCCCTGCAGCAGCGTTTGCTGTAGAGAAGATATGAATATTAGTGTGTAAAATGCAGATCCAGGTCATCAACCCCCTCCCACGCCCTGTGCGCCCCCCCGCTGTGATTAAAATACTCACCTAGCTTCCGGATCCCTTGCAGCGTCTTGTCCTGGCCGCACCTTGTACTGTATGAGCAGTCACGTGGGGCTGCTCATTTACAGTAATGAATATGCGGCTCCACCCCTATGGAAGGTGGAGCCGCATATTCATGATTGTAATCGGCGGCCCCACGTGACCGCATACAGGATAAGATGCGGCCTGGAGAGGAAGCAGCGCCGGAGAGGGAGCGAGCCAGGTGAGTATTTTCAGAACAGCGGGGGGGGGGGGGGCGCACAGGGGGTGGGAGGGCGGGGGGTACATAGATCTTTATTTTAAACACACTTATTCATATCTTCTCTACAGCAAACGCTGCTGCAGGGAAGATATGAATCGCGGCTTCAGCACCAGTGGGGGGGATAGTGCTTAATGTAGCGCTGTCTCCTGCACGGCACACGGACTGCACATGGACAACGTCCGTGTAATACGTGCGCTCCCACGAACACTGACATGTCTCCGTGTTTGGCACACGGAGACACGGTCCGCAAAAAATCAATGACATCTGAACAGATGCATTGATTTCAATGTGTCTACGTGTCAGTGGCTCCAGTACGTGAGGAAACTGTCACCTCACGTACCGGAGCCACTGACGTGTGAAACCGGCCTTAGTTGGTTTGAGGTTGTTCTCAGGGGTGGGCACACCATATGCACCAACAAGAATGTTGATGGTAAGTATGAGTAGTAGTTTGAAGAAATGCACATTTCCTGCAGATGGTCAGAGCATAATATTAATGTTTCTCATGATTACACTGCCTATGACTAATGTGGCAATACAACTTCTTTTTTGGAATATTGAGGAAGATCTGGTGAAGAACAAAACTAGACCTGCTGCCCATGACAATCAGATTTCTCTTCCACTTTTTCAGATTTAGGCTATGTGCACACGTTCAGGATTTCTCGCAGAAAATTCCTGAGAAAAACCGGACATTTTCTGCAAGAAATCCGCAAGCGGTTTTGCCGCGGTTTTGCCGTGTTTTTTTCCGGACATTTCCCAATGCATTTTGTAGTGGGAAATCCACAAAAAAAAACGCAAAATTAATGAACATGCTGCAGTTTTTACCGCGATGCGTTTTTTTCACGGAAAAAAACGCATCATGTGCACAAAACATGCGGAATTCATTCTAAATGTTGGGATGCTTATTGTATGTGGGTTTTTTTTGCGGTTTTATAGCGTTTTTATCTGGAAAAACCACAAAAAAAGGCAACGTGTGCACACAGCCTTAGAGGCACATTGGAAAATAAAAGCCATAACCTGATTGGTCGCCATAGACAACTAGTCCACTATCTTATGTGCACCAGTTTTAAGACCTCTCCCCTTCTGTTGCATTTCTGATACAAATTGACATTTAAGACATCTATCGAAGCCGTCCAAAATTAAAAACTCAAATCATTACCCACAGCAACCAGTCAGAGCGCAGACTTTCTTAAAACTTGTGATAGGTTGCTATAGGTAGGAGACACTATAGATAGTTTTAATAAATTTGTAGCATAACTGTTCCCCAGGATCTCATGAATGTAGAAAACAACACTCACCTCTTTCTGCTTGGCATCCTGTGGGTAGACATCGGGGGGTCCAAGCCGAGGTCTTTTCAGAGGTCTTTGTTCATAGCTAAGAATTCCCAAAGCAGCCATAATCTTTCATGATAAAGTGCTGGAATGAGACAAAGACCTCTTTAGGCAACTGGACAGTTTTTTACTAAATCTGAAAAAGATGACAATAGACACCAGTTCATACGTACAGTGATAACCTATTTTTCGCATTCCCATAGTGTTCCTAAAAATGTATTTTTTTAAAAGACAACAGTTGCCCATAAATCCAGTCTTTGCCGGGGCAAATGAACTATGCCATTAGCTGTGTCCTGCTCTACTTTGTATACTCTTTTGGGATGCTTAGTGGTTTCTTGGATGAGTTGTCTCTGTGCCCTGTGCTACATCTTCTACATCTGAAGATAATGGAGGTGATTCATTAAGGTGCTTATGGCAGAAATCTCCTACAAACACCTTGACATGATGCAGTACATTTTGCACAACTCAGCAGTGGAGCAAAAGTATTATGACTTTTGGCGTCTACATGCCGGCCCCTGCCAGCTGCGCCAATGAGGGTGAGGTGTGGGTGAGACATGTGCGGGGCATAGCATGGTCACATCCGCCTATCAAATTCTGCAGAAGTTATGCCACTAAAGTGGCGTATATTACTCCAAAGATGTAGTATGCCAGACTCTTGCTTACATTACTGGTGATGGCGCATGCTGGGTTCCAGATGCGCTTGATTCATTAAGTGGTGAATGCCACTGAATGAATCAGGTCACTACGAGTGCTTCACCAAGACCCACACACGTAGCGGCAGTCTTAATGAAATGTCTCCACAATCGCTTTCATTGTGGATCAGTGTAGCACATCAGTATCTTTTTTTTTACATCCATGCACAACAAACAGTTTGTTCCCTCATGTGTCATACGTATTGCCTTCATGTTACATCTGATCTGCATTCATTTTCTCTCCGGGCCATCAGGTATTGCACCCCTGTGTGCCTTCTCATATACAGGCTACTTTTGTTTCTGATCACCTATTGGCCACACTGTGTCCCTCACCAGGTATTCTCGTCTTCCTCATATGGCTGTCCTATTGCTACAGAACATATAATTGCAATATAGTGCTTTTAGTTCATCTCTAAGCTCCATGACAGGATCCTTGGTTTGTCTACGCTATTCATTATTGTGGAACCACTACACTTTCTGGTGGATGCTGCCATTATTTACCTATAGTAATACTACAGGTGCATCTCACAAAATTTGAATATCATCAAAAAGTTAATTTATTTCAGTTCTTCAATACAAAAAGTGAAACTCGTATATTATATAGCATCATTACAACAGAGAGATATATTTCAAGTATTTATTTCTGTTAATGTTGATGATTATGGCTTACAGCGAATGAAAACCCAAAAGTCATTATCTCAGTAAATTAGAATACTTTATAAATCCAGCTTGAAAAATGATTTTAAAATCCGAAATGTTGGCCTACTGAAATGTGTGTTCAGTAAGTGCATGGCTATTTTCAGGTTTGTTTGTTTTTTTTTCATTTTTGTTTTTCCCTCCCAGAACTTTTTTTATTTTTCAGTCAATGTAGCCATTTTAGGGCTTGTTTTTTTTGAGGATTGTTTTTTGCGGGAAATGTGTGAAAATTGCAAAAAAAACTTCAATTTCACAATTGTTTTTTGGGTTTTGTATTTACCATATTCACTATATGGTAAAACTGACCTTACAATATGATTCCCCGGGTCAGTTGAAATATGCAGATACCAAACATGTTTTTTTTTTTTTTTATTTAACTGGTTACAAAATGTTTGGAAATTTGTGAGAGGAAAAAAATGTTGCTTTTGTTGCCATTTTCAGAGACCCGTAACATTTTCATTTTTTAGGATCTGGGGTTGAGTGAGGGCTTATTTTTTTTGTACCCTGAGCTGATGTTTTTACTGCTACCATTTGGGAATAAATACATATTTTGATTGCCTCTTAATTCTGGTGTTTTGATTTTAATTTTGTTATGTCGTTTGGATTAATTTATTTTATATTTCGATAAACAGGACTTTTACAAACGCAGCGATGCCAAATATGTGGGTTTTTAATTCATTTTTTATTGTTTTATTTTTAATGGGGTAAAAGGAAGTTGATTTGAGCTTTGCTTTTTATTTTATTTTTTCATATTTTTACCTGTATTTAATAGTCCCCACAAGGAACTTGAAGCTGCAATCCTCTGAACAAGCGTTCTACACATAGCAGTGCATCAGCATTGCTATGTATACATGTAGCTAAAATAACAATCTCCCATGAATGTCGGCAACGGGCTGGTTTTCACAGGAGGATCGCAATGATAGGCATAGTGGTCTTCAGCAGACTCTCGACTGCAATAACAACATGGAAGCATGAAATGATGCACGGTCCTCTTGGCATGTATTAAATGCTGCTGTCAGAGATTGACAAGGGGACTTAACATGTTAGCCTTGGATGGAGTTGTGCACCACCTGCAGCAGTTAGGCGTCTTTTTCACACTTTCGTTATCTGGCGGCCGTCACAATCCGTCGGCGTGATGTATCGACGAATGTGTCAAAAATAGTTTCAAATGGATGCAATGGATCCAGTTGTTAAACGGATCCGCTAGACGGTTCCGTCGAAAAACTGGATCCGTTACATCCTTCTTATCCGTTTTTTTCATCCTTTTCATCTGTTTTTTTGACGGATCTGTTTTGCATACCTTCAAATGGGAGGCTCCCAAATGTGATTGGCTACTGGAAAATAATGGAAACCTATATATTGAGTGTTTAACACCTCATATTTGAGAGCTTGTAGAGCAAGTGGCAGAAATGGAAGGAGTTCTAGCAAATATTGTGACCATCTATGCATCTATCCATCAGGCAGGTTGCTGGCAGGCTTCTTGCTTGTAGGCTTCTTGCTGGCACATTGAGGAACGAAGCCACATGGCAGGTTTATATAGATTTGGGGCTGTCTGGCCAATTGGCTACTAAATTGCTACTAAATTGCCAATTGGCTACTAAATACTGATTTGGAGCATGCCCAGTGTAAAAAAAAATCCAGCGCTGGATTCCGTCATGTGACGTACCATGACGGATCCTGCATCCATAGGCTTCCATTCTAGCCAACGACGTATGCCACATTATATGTCGTGGCACGTTTTTCCCGACGCAGACAAAAAATGCTTCATTGTACGTTTTTTCCAGATGACAAGTCGACAAATTCCGACGGATCCAGTGAACGATGGATGAAACATGTGGCCATGCATCGCGATCCGTCACTAATATAAGTCTATGAGAAAAAAACACATCCTGAGGGCAAATTCGCAGGATCCTTTTTTTTTCACAAAATGACGCGTTATGATGGAAAAAGAAAGACGGAAGTGTGAAAGAGGCCTTAGAGGCACATGATGACTTATTACATCAGCCATCATGTGTGGGGAAAGATGTCGGCACAGCATGCGAGCTTGATCAAAGTCAGGGAGCCAGCATATGATATACTGTTACGTCATATGTCAGTAAGGGGTTAAACTCCATGGGTGATGTTTTCATTCGGAAATATAATTTACATACATAGTTATTTTGCTTTCATTTATATTTAAGAAAAAAATTTATTATGTAGCAGAATAAAATAAAAATGAAGATAAGTCTGAGGTTCCAATAATATAGATGTCATGTAGTGTACCTCTTACAAAAGATAAAGTGGAAAAGTAAGATGTATATAGTAACCGTGCATACATATCTGTGGAATATGATGGGGTTATATAGGCAAAGGGAAAGAGAAAGGTAACAGTATCAGCTACATATTAGAATAACTATATCTCATTATACGGAATATTAGGTAATATTACTGGTGTTACACATCCTGATATAGTAACACAGCATAAGAGAAGACCAGTTATGTTTTCATTACCATCACTTCTTAGTTCAAGTAATACATACCGGCACTGTGCCTAATATTGGTTTATAAGATATGGAGTTCAGACAATGATATACAGCTTCCTTGGCTGAATCTTTAATGCAATATGCAGACATCTGGCTCTTTGCCCCTTATATCATAGTGAATATATATGCTTATAACACCGTTCAATTGCATCTTAAGTGGATATGTCACTACATTTCTCATTACAAACTGCATACATTATAAAATGCATTACTTAGACCGGCTGAGGCTAATGTACTTACTTTGAAAATCCATGACTGAATGGCTGCATAATTCTAATATTAAAATAAGCATTTTATGAGTTCAACTAAAGAGAGAAACTGCTCATGATTCCAAATGTATTCAATCTCTACAGCTCCAGCCCACTGACAGCGACAGCTTTCAATCTCCTCCACTCCAGCCCACTGACAGCGACAGCTTTCAATCTCTACAGCTCCAGCCCACTGACAGCAGCAGCTTTCAATCTCCTTCAATCCAGCCCACTGACAGCAGCAGCTTTCAATCTCCGCCGATCCAGCCCACTGACAGCAGCAGCTTTCAATCTCCACTGATCCAGCCCACTGACAGCAGCAGCTTTCAATCTCCTTCAATCCAGCCCACTGACAGCAGCAGCTTTCAATCTCCGCCGATCCAGCCCACTGACAGCGGCAGCTTTCAATCTCCACTGATCCAGCCCACTGACAGCGGCAGCTTTCAATCTCCTTCAATCCAGCCCACTGACAGCAGCAGCTTTCAATCTCCTTCAATCCAGCCCACTGACAGCGGCAGCTTTCAATCTCCACTGATCCAGCCCACTGACAGCGGCAGCTTTCAATCTCCACTGATCCAGCCCACTGACAGCGGCAGCTTTCAATCTCCTTCAATCCAGCCCACTGACAGCAGCAGTTTTCAATCTCCTTCGATCCAGCCCACTGACAGTGGCAGCTTTCAATCTCACCCGATCCAGCCCACTGACAGCAGCAGCCTTCAATCTCCACCGATCCAGCCCACTGACAGCGGCAGCTTTCAATCACTGATCCAATAGATACAGCCCAGCATGGACCAAGACAAATACGATCTCACACACATGCATGTAACCATGTAGCCATGTGTTCAAACCGTGAGAACCAGAGATCGCATAACTACCGATACTGAGGACACTCCAATTACCATAGATAAAAACCAAAAGAAAAAATAGGAGTATATGTCCAAGATTTTTGTAAAAAGGTATCAATACAAATTTTATTACATCATGATCATCATTGTGACAATGAGGGAAGCTATGAAACAACACTGAAAAGAACAGGGGGCTGCCCACTGACGAAGCTGATGCGAAACGCGCATTTTGGCTCCGGTGGTAACCCCTGGTGGTCCGTAGAATGGGTAAGACTCTGGCAAGGATAGTTGGCACTTAGTGCGCTTTACTGGATGCGATTTCCAAGTTGGGACATATGATGTATAGTCTAATATTGAAATATTTCTTACCTATTCTGTGACATGCACTAGTAGCACCTTACTTTAGATGCGGACATTTTCAGAGGTTGCCCCCGATTCTTTTCAGTGTTGTTCCTTAGCTTCCCTCACTGTCACAATGTGTTATTTGTCTTTTTATGTGATGTTTTTGTATATGATGATCATGATGTAATATAATTTGTATTGATACCTTTTTACAAAAATCTTGGACGTATACTCCTATTTTTTCTTTTGGTTTTTTTTCAATCACTTATCCAGCCCACTGACAGAGGCAGCTTTCAATCTCCTTTGATCCAGCCCACTGACAGCAGAAGCTTGTACTGAGCAATGTGAGAAACCAGCAGCAAGAGAGAGACAGAACACTGTGTGACTGTCAATCAGACTTGGTAGGTTGAGATTGAAATTAAACTTTACACAGCCATTCTAAAATAAATCTTCAAAGTAAGTACACCAGCCTCACCAAGCCTAAGATATCTATTCAAAAATACATGCACTTCGTATGGGAAAACCTGATAACATATTTAACAACATTTGACTGCGTTTACACATTGTGCCATGCTTTTTGTGGTCTCTTAACTGCTCCTTAAAGAATCCCTTTATTTTGCAGTGAAACTGATTTTTTAACAGCAAAAGTGGTGGCCGCAGCATGTAAACACAGCCTTTGGGAGGGTTATTTAAGGCTTTGTTCAAATCTATGTTGGGAATCTTTGTAATCTTTTGTTTTTCATCATCAGAACAGAAAAACAAACAAATCTAATATAAATCCACCCCAAGACAGCAGCACCAAACGCCAATGTGTCTGTTGATTTATCTGAAAAAAAATAACCTAGCGTAACTGTATGAAGACCTGTAGAAAATCTTATGCCAAGTAGAAATAAAAACTTGTGAGAATATGTAAATTCCGCTTCATATAACTAAAGACAAACAACTAAACCCTGATATTGTATGTTGGAGATTTCATGAGTGTGTTCTTACAGCTCTGCAGAAGTTCTGCAGGACGGGTAGGTCCAAAAGGTCAAAATCATCAAAAATGAAAAATTCCACCTTGTGCACCACTGAAACGTGTGGGCTCCACGGATTGTTCCCCATTAATAAATCTTTTTCAATTATGAAAAATTCTTGGCAAACAATGTCCCAAACCTCCTGACTGAAGCTTGTGGTCCATACGGACTGTTTTTCCAAGCGGTAAATCTGTGTTTTGTTCTAAGTTTTATTTTTTTTTAAAACTGTTTCCGCTCTGATAAGGCTATGATAGAGTTAATAATAGCGTGCTCTTACATGGCTTTATTATTCTGTGGCACTATTGTAGTAGTTTTTGACTGCAGTTGCTAAGCAGAATTTTAACTCCTACACGACATGCGTGAACTACTTATGCTACCGGCTACTGGATTGTGTGTGCACTTTTACTTGCCTTGGCCTCAGGCTATGTAGAACAGGTTTCCAGCCTCCTGGTGATATGAAGACCTCCTAGTCAGGTTACTTGTAGGTGTCACCGGTAATACGGTACATGCTGGGGATTATGGTACTCCAGGGCTGCTATTGTATTCATCCCTCACTTAGTGCATCAGGGGGGTGGGATGACGGGGCTCACAGCTGAAATGCAGAACAGGTCAATGAGCAGAACTCAGGCCCTGGGAGGGATCCTGTGAGTGCTGCAGTGCTCCTCTCATAATCAAGGCACCACCATGCACTTGTTCTTCCAGCTGCACAGGCTGACGTCTGTCAGGCTGCCGGCTTCCAACCCACTTCACAGCTGGCCACGTCACAAGGATATTAAAGGGAAAGGATGCTAATTTGTGTCGGCAACGCCTCAATCAACGATGCCCGTGGGAATGTCTGATTGTCATTGTGCTGTGACTCTGAGATGTAGTGTATAGATGATAAAACAATTCATTATATATATAGGGAGGAAGCCTAAAGCATTTACTTCTAGTGCTTTTCCTATAGGACTTAAACACACAAAAAATGCATAATACAAACACATAATAATAATAAAAAAAACCCCACAAAATTACATGTCTGTAATACATGTTACAATGGCTATAAAAATACCTGAAATTTATGGTGTATTCATCAGGAAATTAAAAACACTGAAAAATTGTGAGTCCTTTACCATTGATTCAGTGGGGGCACTGCTGCTTGAGTTCACACCGATGCCATCGTTGCACCCCTTGCCCAAACTATGTACTTTCTAATACTAAACACAGAGGCAGCTTTGCCCCAAAAGCAACAAGAAGACACAAAAGCACTGGAGCTGGTCAGTGATTACAAGATCTACAGAAAAGAGAAGCCATCACTCACAGATTGCTGAAGGTAACATTAAAGAAGCACTTCCACTAACTTTTTTTTAAATGAAATCTGCGTATACATGCATCTAATGCAGTGTGAGTGCATTGATATACTCACTAACCGCTGCTCTCTCTGGTGTCTTCTGCTCTTCTGAGTGACCTCACCATAATTGAGACAATCCAGATCATTTTCTATGTGCTATGCGTGAGCCGGAAGTCGCTGTTACATTGAAAGCCTATGGAGCCGTGTTCTGGCGCTTTATACATTCCGGGTCAGACACAATACAGCGTGGCTGGAAGGAGTCTTCATTCAGAAGAGCAGAAGACTCAGCGTTGGACACCGAAGAGAGCAACGGGTGAGTATATTAACACACACAAACTACATTCAATGCGCATACACACAATCAATGAAAAAAGTTAGTGAGAGTTCTTCTTTATCAATTCCTCCATTCCTGAGAAAGGACAGGATTTTTAAAGTAATCAAAGAATTTGCACATTTGATTTTTTTTTTTTTACAAGTACTTTGCAATTTTAGCCATTAAACTGTTTAATATATGTAAGAGGGTCACTGGTAATGTGCTGGAGGGGAGATATTACATAGTTACATAGGTTGAAAAAAGACCTAGGTCCATCAAGTTCAGGAAAAAAAGGGAAGATTCCAGCTCCTAAAATTCCAGTGTTCACACACTCTTTCTGAACCTCTTTTTCTTCCATCAAGTTCAACCTTTCTCCACCAATTGTACATTTTGTCACTAATTTAGATATAACCCGCAATGTTATGTGTATCGAGGAAATCGTCCAGCCCCTTTTTAAAAGCTGTTATAGCGTCTGCCATTACTACCTCTTGTGGTTGGACATTCAACACTCCTGGGTCATCTTTTTTCTAAACTAAACTAGCCCAACTTTTTCAACCTCTCATCATATAAGCGGCCTCCATCCCTTGAAATAATCTAGTTGCCCATCTTCGAAATGATTCTAACTAGGGTTGAGCGAAACGGATCGTTCATTTTCAAAAGTCGCCGACTTTTGGCACAGTCGGGATTCATGAAACCCGACCCGATCCCTGTGTGGGGTCGGCCATGCGGTACGCGACTTTCGCGCCAAAGTCACGTTTCAATGACGCGAAAAGCACCATTTCTCAGCCAATGAAGGTGAACGCAGAGTGTGGGCAGCGTGATGACATAGGTCCTGGTCCCCACCATCTTACAGAAGGGCATTGCAGTGATTGGCTTGCTGTCTGCGGCGTCACAGGGGCTATAAAGAGGCGTTCCCGCCGACCGCCATCTTACTGCTGCTGATCTGAGCATAGGGAGAGGTTGCTGCCGCTTCGTCAGAAGCAGGGATAGCGTTAGGCAGTGTCCATTAACCGCCAAACCGCTTGTGCTGTAGCGATTTCCACTGCCCAACACCACCTTTTTTTTGCAGGGACAGTGGAAGCTACATTTTTTTTTCTCAGCGCTGTAGCTCATTGGGCTGCCCTAGAAGGCTCCCTGATAGCTGCATTGCTGTGTGTACGCCGCTGTGCAAACCAACTGCTTATTTCAAAGCACAAATCCTGTTGTTCCTTCCTTTCTGCACAGCTATCTTTTTTGTTTGTCCACACTTTTGATTTAATTTGTGCAGCAGTCCACTCCTTGTTATTGCTGCCATACCTGGCAGAGATTACTGCAGGGAGATAGTAATTGTAGGACAGTCCCTGTTTTTTTTTTTTTTTTTTAATTCTCCCTAAAAAAAAGTAGTGGGAGATTAATATTGGCATTTCTGCTAGAGTGCCAGTCCTGTGTGCCATCTCTCTCAAATAGTGGGCCACAGAAAGCCTAGTGTCTGTTTTGGGTTTTAAAATTCTCCCTGAAAAAAAAAACAGTGGGAGATTAATATTGGCATTTCTGCTAGAGTGCCAGTCCTGTGTGCCATCTCTCTCAAATAGTGGGCCACAGAAAGCGTAGTGTCTGTTTGGGGTTTTAAAATTCTCCCTGAAAAAAAAAAACTAAACAGTGGGAGATTAATATTGGCATTTCTGCTAGAGTGCCAGTCCTGTGTGCCATCTCTCTCAAATAGTGGGCCACAGAAAGCGTAGTGTCTGTTTTGGGTTTTAAAATTCTCCCTGAAAAAAAAAAAAATAAACAGTGGGAGATTAATATTGGCATTTCTGCTAGAGTGCCAGTCCTGTGTGCCATCTCTCTCAAATAGTGGGCCACAGAAAGCCTAGTGTCTGTTTTGGGTTTTAAAATTTTCCCTGAAAAAAAAAAAAAAACAGTGGGAGATTAATATTGGCATTTCTGCTAGAGTGCCAGTCCTGTGTGCCATCTGTCTCAAATAGTGGGCCACAGAAAGCCTAGTGTCTGTTTTGGGTTTTAAAATTATCCCTGAAAAAAAAAACAGTGGGAGATTAATATTGGCCTTTGTGCTTGTGTGCCAGTCCTGTTTGCCATCTCTCTCAAATAGTGGGCCATAGAAAGCCTAGTGTCTTTTTTGGGTTTTAAAATTCTCCCTGAAAAAAAAAAAACAGTGGGAGATTAATATTGGCCTTTGTGCTTGTGTGCCAGTCCTGTGTGCCATCTCTCTCCAATAGAGGGCCATAGAACGCCTAGTGTCTGTTTTGGGTTTTAAAATTCTCCCTGAAAAAAAAAATAAACAGTGGGAGATTAATATTGGCCTTTGTGCTTGTGTGCCAGTCCTGTGTGCCATCTCTCTCAAATAGTGGACCATAGAAAGCCTAGTGTCTGGTTTTTAATTTTGTTTTGGTTTTAAAATTCTCCCTGAAAAAAAAAAATAAACAGTGGGAGATTAATATTGGCCTTTGTGCTTGTGTGCCAGTCCTGTGTGCCATCTCTCTCAAATAGTGGGCCATAGAAAGCCTAGTGTCTGTTTTGGGTTTTAAAATTCTCCCTGAAAAAAAAAACAGTGGGAGATTAATATTGGCCTTTGTGCTTGTGTGCCAGTCCTGTGTGCCATCTCTCTCAAATAGTGGGCCATAGAAAACCTAGAGTCTGTTTTTTTTTTGTTTTGTTTGTTTTGGTTTTAAAATTCTCCCTGAAGAAAAAAAAAATAAACAGTGGGAGATTAATATTGGCCTTTGTGCTTGTGTGCCAGTCCTGTGTGCCATCTCTCTCAAATAGTGGACCATAGAAAGCCTAGTGTCTGGTTTTTAATTTTGTTTTGGTTTTAAAATTCTCCCTGAAAAAAAAAAATAAACAGTGGGAGATTAATATTGGCCTTTGTGCTTGTGTGCCAGTCCTGTGTGCCATCTCTCTCAAATAGTGGGCCATAGAAAGCCTAGTGTCTGTTTTGGGTTTTAAAATTCTCCCTGAAAAAAAAAACAGTGGGAGATTAATATTGGCCTTTGTGCTTGTGTGCCAGTCCTGTGTGCCATCTCTCTCAAATAGTGGGCCATAGAAAACCTAGTGTCTGTTTTGGGTTTTAAAATTCTCCCTGAAAAAAATAAAAAATAAACAGCGGGAGATTAATATTGGCCTTTGTGCTTGTGTGCCAGTCCTGTGTGCCATCTCTCTCCAATAGTAGGCCATAGAAAGCCTAGTGTCTGTTTTGGGTTTTTAAAATTCTCCCTGAAAAAAAAAATAAACAGTGGGAGATTAATATTGGCCTTTGTGCTTGTGTGCCAGTCCTGTGTGTCATCTCTCTCAAATAGTGGGCCATAGAAAGCCTAGTGTGTTTTTTTTTTTTTTTTAATTCTCCCTGAAAAAAAAAATAAACAGTGGGAGATTAATATTGGCCTTTGTGCTTGTGTGCCAGTCCTGTGTGCCATCTCTCTCAAATAGTGGGCCATAGAAAGCTTAGTGTCTGTTTTGGGTTTTAAAATTCTCCCTGAAAAAAAAAATTAAAAAAGTGGGAGATTAATATTGGCCTTTGTGCTTGTGTGCCAGTCCTGTGTGCCATCTCTCTCCAATAGTGGGCCATAGAAAGCCTAGTGTCTGTTTTGGGTTTTAAAATCTTCCCTGAAAAAAAAAATAAACAGTGGGAGATTAATATTGGCCTTTGTGCTTGTGTGCCAGTCCTGTGTGCCATCTCTCTCAAATAGTGGGCCATAGAAAGCCTAGTGTCTGTTTTGGGTTTTAAAATTCTCCCTGAAGAAAAAAAAAATAAACAGTGGGAGATTAATATTCTGTTGTGAATTCTGTTGTCAAGCTCCCTCCTGTGGTCATGAATGGTACTTCGGCTGGTTCTGTCCATGGGCTTCCTCTGGTGGCTGTGAGTGGAGCTGCTGCTTCTGAGTTTCCTTCCACAGGTGACGAGGTTAATTCGTTAGCTGGCTGCTCTATTTAACTCCACTTAGATCATTGCTCCATGCCACTTGTCAATGTTCCAGTATTGGTCTAGTTCACTCCTGGATCGTTCTTGTGACCGGTCTTCCCAGCAGAAGCTAAGTTCCTGCTTGTTTTTCTTTAGTTTGCTATTTTTCTGTCCAGCTTGCTATTTTGATTTTTGTCTTGCTTGCTGGAAGCTCTGGGACGCAGAGGGAGCACCTCCGCACCGTGAGTCGGTGCGGAGGGTCTTTTGCGCCCTCTGCGTGGTCTTTTTGTAGTTTTTTGTGCTGACCGCAAAGTTACCTTTCCTATCCTCAGTCTGTTCAGTAAGTCGGGCCTCACTTTGCTAAATCTATTTCATCTCTGTGTTTGTATTTTCATCTTTACTCACAGTCATTATATGTGGGGGGCTGCCTTTTCCTTTGGGGAATTTCTCTGAGGCAAGGTAGGCTTTTTTTTTCTATCTTCAGGGCTAGCTAGTTCCTTAGGCTGTGTCGAATTGCATAGGGAGCGCTAGGAGCAATCCACGGCTATTTCTAGTGTGTGTGATAGGATTAGGGATTGCGGTCAGCAGAGTTCCCACGTCTCAGAGCTCGTCCTATATTATTTGTAACTATCAGGTCATTCCGTGTGCTCTTAACCACCAGGTCCATTATTGTCCTTACCACCAGGTCATAACATATTGGCCTTTGTGCTTGTGTGCCAGTCCTGTGTGCCATCTCTCTCAAATAGTGGGCCATAGAAAGCCTAGTGTCTGTTTTGGGTTTTAAAATTCTCCCTGAAAAAAAAAAAATAAACAGTGGGAGATTAATATTGGCCTTTGTGCTTGTGTGCCAGTCCTGTGTGCCATCTCTCTCCAATAGTGGGCCATAGAAAGCCTAGTGTCTGTTTTGGGTTTTAAAATTCTCCCTGAAAAAAAAAAAAAACAGTGGGAGATTAATATTGGCCTTTGTGCTTGAGTGACAGTCCTGCGTGTGTGGCATCTCTCTCATTTGGTGCCACAGAAAACCGAGTGTGTAACATTGTGCCTGATTTTCCTTGCAGTCTCACCCACCTATAAAGGGATATCTAAATCTTACAGAGGTTTCAGTTCACCTTGTAATTTTTTTTACAGTAACAAATACCGTTACTTTGGTTACGTTTTTAAAACAATGAGGAAGTCTGGTGGAAGAGGTCGTGGCCATGGGCGTTCATTGCCAGCTGGTAATGATGGTAGTGGTGGTGGAGCATCAGGTGGTCGTGAGAAAAGCAATATAGCACCTAAGTCTCGAGCTGTGGAGCCAGGTTCATCGTCTGGCTACACAAGGCCTCGAACTCTCCCGTTTCTGGGAGTAGGAAAACCGCTTTTAAAGCCGGAGCAGCAAGAGCAAGTTTTGGCTTACCTTGCTGACTCAGCCTCTAGCTCTTTTGCCTCCTCTTCTGAAACTGGTAAATGTAAAAGCAGCGCGTCGTTAGTGGATGTTCACGGTCAGGGACAAGTCGCTTCCTTGTCCTCTTCAGCCAATACAACAACAGAGAAGGATGCCGCAGGCGACACAACGGGTTACTCCATGGAGCTCTTTACACATACCATCCCTGGCTTAGAAAGTGAAACAGTTAACAGGCCATGCCCATTACAAGTTGAATCGGACATGGAGTGCACAGATGCACAGCCACAGCCAGATTACTATGCTGTTCATTTGACTCAGACCACAACATTGCCCTCGCAGTGTACTGATCCAGAATCAGACCCTGATGAGACTATGGTGCCCCGTCAGGAACGCTATACCACCGACTTACACGGTGACACAGACGAAGTTGCACATGAGATAGAAGAGGAGGTTATAGATGACCCAGTTGTTGACCCCGATTGGCAGCCATTGGGGGAACAGGGTGCAGGCAGCAGTAGTTCTGAAGCGGAGGAGGAGGGGCCGCAGCAGGCATCAACATCGCAACAGGTTCCATCTGCCGGGCCCGTATCTGGCCCAAAACGCGTGGCAAAGCCAAAACCTGTTGGAGGACAGCGTGGCCATCCGGTTAAAGCTCAGTCTGCAATGCCTGAAAAGGGATCTGATGCTAGAAAGAGTGCAGTCTGGCATTTTTTTAAACAACATCCAATTGATCAGCACAAAGTCATCTGTCAAAAATGTTCAACTACCTTAAGCAGAGGTCAGAATCTGAAAAGTCTAAATACAAGTTGCATGCATAGACATTTAACCACCATGCATTTGCAAGCCTGGACTAACTACCAAACGTCCCTAAAGGTTGTAGCACCCTCGGCCAATGAATTTAGTCAGCAACGCTACATCCCTTCCGTCGCTGTAAGGCCACCATTTTCCGCACCACCTGCAGTATTCGTTGCCAGGCCAAAGCACTCAGGGTCAGGGAATCACCAGTTTTGTAGTAGGAAACACTGCATCTAGGGCACCGGCGGCAACAATACCGTCTCCAACCGTCTCTCAGTCTGCCATGTCCACCGGCACCCCCGCTAGTTCCACGATCTCCAGCTCTCCAGTCCAGCTCACCCTACATAAGACTCTCGTTAGAAAAAGGAAGTACTTAGCCTCGCATCCGCATACACAGGGTTTGAACGCCCACATAGCTAGACTAATCTCGTTAGAGATGATGCCCTACCGGTTAGTTGAAAGCGAAGCTTTCAAAGCCCTGATGGACTACGCTGTACCACGCTACGAGCTACCCAGTCGACACTACTTTTCGAGAAAAGCCATTCCAGCCCTCCACCAGCATGTTAAAGAGCGCATCGTCCATGCACTCAGGCAATCTGTGAGTACAAAGGTGCACCTGACAACAGATGCATGGACCAGTAGGCATGGCCAGGGACGTTACGTGTCCATCACGGCACACTGGGTGAATGTGGTGGATGCAGGGTCCACAGGGGACAGCAATTTTGGGACAGTTCTGCCTAGCCCACGGTCTAGGAAACAGTCGGCAGTAGCCGTTCGCATCCCCTCCTCCTCCTCCTCGTCCTCCTGCAGAAGCGAGAGCTCGTCCACAGACTGCAGTCGCACAACCATTCCATCCGCAGCTGCCACTGTTGCACACCAGGTGTCCCATTATGGGGCAGCTACTGGCAAGCGTCAGCAGGCTGTATTGGCTATGAAGTGTTTGGGCGACAACAGACACACCGCGGAAGTTCTGTCCGAGTTCTTGTAGCAAGAAACGCAGTCGTGGCTGGGCACTGTAGATCTTGAGGCAGGCAAGGTAGTGAGTGATAACGGAAGGAATTTCATGGCTGCCATTTCCCTTTCCCAACTGAAACACATTCCTTGCCTGGCTCACACCTTAAACCTGGTGGTGCAGTGCTTCCTGAAAAGTTATCCGGGGTTATCCGACCTGCTCCTCAAAGTGCGCGGACTTTGCTCGCATATCCGCCGTTCGCTAGTACACTCCAGCCATATGCAGACCTATCAGCAGTCTTTGAACCTTCCCCAGCATCGCCTAATCATCGACGTTGCAACAAGGTGGAACTCAACACTGCACATGCTACAGAGACTGTGCGAACAGAGACGTGCTGTTAGGTATTTGTGGGAGGATACACATACACGGGCAGGCAGTAGGATGGCAGACATGGAGTTGTCAGGTGTGCAGTGGTCGAAGATACAAGACATGTGTCAAGTCCTTCAGTGTTTTGAGGAATGCACACGGCTGCTTAGTGCAGACAACGCCATAATAAGCATGAGCATCCCCCTAATGCGTCTGCTGATGCAAAGTTTGATGCACATAAAGGAGCAGGCGTCTGCAGCAGAGGAAGAGGAAAGCCTTGATGACAGTCAGCCATTGTCTGGTCAGGGCAGTGTACAGGATGAGGTAGCGGGCGAACAGGAGGAGGAGGAGGACGAGGAGGATGATGGGGATGATTATTTTTGTAATGAGGAAGCTTCTACGGGGCCAATAGCAACTGGTGGCGTTGCATGGCCGGGGTCAGGTTTTTCTAGAGAGACAAGTGACTTAGAAGTCCCTGAAACTGCACCTCAACCCAGCACAACCGCAGATTTGACAACTGGAACTTTGGCCCACATGGCGGATTATGCCTTACGTATCCTCAAAAGGGACACACGCATTTGTAAAATGATGGGCGATGACGATTACTGGTTGGCCTGCCTCCTTGATCCTCGTTATAAAGGCAAATTGCAAAATATTATGCCACATGAGAACCTGGAACAAATATTAGCAACCAAACAATCAACTCTTGTTGACCGTTTGATTCAGGCATTCCCAGCACACAGCACCGGTGATCGTTATCACACGAGTTGCAGGGGTCAGCAGGCCTGAGGTGTTAGAGGTGCACAAATCAGAAATGTCGTTGGACAGAGGGGTTTTCTGACCAGGTTGTGGAGTGATTTTGCTATGACCGCAGACAGGACAGGTACTACAGCATCAATTCAAAGTGACAGGAGACAACATTTGTCCAGTATGGTTACAAACTATTTTTCATCCCTTATCGATGTTCTCCCTCAACCGTCATTCCCATTTGATTACTGGGCATCCAAATTAGACACCTGGCCAGAATTGGCAGAATATGCATTGCAGGAGCTTGCTTGCCCAGCAGCTAGTGTGCTATCAGAAAGAGTATTCAGTGCTGCAGGTTCAATATTAACAGAAAAAAGGACTCGTCTGGCTACCCAAAATGTTGATGATCTAACCTTCATTAAAATGAACCACAACTGGATTTCGAATTCTTTTGCCCCACCTTGCCCAGCTGACACCTAGCTTTCCTATGAATAGGTCTTGCTTGTGGAGTACTCTGACTGACTTTTCCAATCTCGTAATTTGCAGCAGCTGTTTGTCCAGCATACGACATGTTTACACCACCCTAAATGGCCAAACTCCCCCCACGGGGCCGTGGTCTCGCCACTTGGCGCAAGCACCCGTGAGAGTGCCGTTTGTCTGAAGAGGTGGGTGTGCCCGCTTTTGGTCGATGGCACTGCCAATGGGTCCCTCATAGTACAATAAAGTGTCTCTGGCGGTGGTGGTGCGCACCCAACGTCAGACACACCGTTGTAACATGAGGGGCCCTGGGCCTGTACCGCCGGCCACAAGAGAGTTTCCCCCCCCCAGCTCAAACATTGCTCTACCACTTGCAAAATTATCTCTCACAGTTCCACCAATGTTTAGTCTATGCGCTGACATCCTTCAATGCCTGGCACTGACAATACCATTGTGTTGACATGTATGATGGTACTTAACATAGTCAGGGGCAGTGTCCTATATTTACACCAGTACATACTTTGCGCCAAATTACTAGGTCTGAAACTCAGCAGAGAAGCCAACCCCTGTACCTCAGTATTCCACCCTATTGTGTTTTGGTGTAATGCGAGATATTAACATCTATTTATTTTATGGGAGTACTAACTGGCAGACACTCATTAAAATCGGCCTCCGCTGACAACACCAATGCTGCCTGTGTACCCCTGCAAGAGAATTCCAAGTGTCTACAGCCCACTTTTGTTATGTTAGGCCTACTAAGCCTGTCTGCGGCCACTCCTTCCAATAGTCCTCCACTGACCACACCACTGCTGCCCGTGTATCCCTGGAACCAATTTTAAAGTGCCTACAGCCTAATTTTGTTATGTTAGGCCTACTACGCCTGTCTGCGGTCCATCCTTCCACTAGTCCTCCACTGACCAGACCACTGCTGCCCGTGTACCCCTGGAAGCTATTTTAAAGTGCCTACAGCCAACTTTTGTTATGTTAGGCCTACTACGCCTGTCTGCGGTCCCTCCTTCCACTAGTCCTCCACTGACCAGACCACTGCTGCCCGTGTACCCCTGGAACCAATTTTAAAGTGCCTACAGCCAACTTTTGTTATTTTAGGCCTACTACGCCTGTCAGCAGTCCCTCCTTCCACTAGTCCTCCACTGACCAGACCACTGCTGCCCGTGTACCCCTGGAAGCTATTTTAAAGTTCCTACAGCCAACTTTTGTTATGTTAGGCCTACTACGCCTGTCTGCGGTCCCTCCTTCCACTAGTCCTCCACTGACCAGACCACTGCTGCCCGTGTACCCCTGGAACCAATTTTAAAGTGCCTACTGCCTAATTTTGTTATGTTAGGCCTACTACGCCTGTCTGCGGTCTATCCTTCCACTAGTCCTCCACTGACCAGACCACTGCTGCCCGTGTACCCCTGGAAGCTATTTTAAAGTGCCTACAGCCAACTTTTGTTATGTTAGGCCTACTACGCCTGTCTGCGGTCCCTCCTTCCACTAGTCCTCCACTGACCAGACCACTGCTGCCCGTGTACCCCTGGAAGCTATTTTAAAGTGCCTACAGCCAACTTTTGTTATGTTAGGCCTACTACGCCTGTCTGCGGTCTCTCCTTCCACTAGTCCTCCACTGACCAGACCACTGCTGCCCGTGTACCCCTGGAACCAATTTTAAAGTGCCTACAGCCAACTTTTGTTATGTTAGGCCTACTACGCCTGTCTGCGGTCCCTCCTTCCACTAGTCCTCCACTGACCATACCACTGCTGCCCGTGTACCCCTGGAACCAATTTTAAAGTGCCTACAGCCAACTTTTGTTATGTTAGGCCTACTACGCTTGTCTGCGGTCCCTCCTTCCACTAGTCCTCCACTGACCAGACCACTGCTGCCCGTGTACCCCTGGAACCAATTTTAAAGTGCCTACAGCCAACTTTTGTTATGTTAGGCCTACTACGCCTGTCTGTGGTCCCTCCTTCCACTAGTCCTCCACTGACCAGACCACTGCTGCCCGTGTACCCCTGTAACCTTTTTTAAACTGCATTGAGCCAAATTTTTTGTTTAAGGCCTACTACCTGTGTCTGTGTGCGCCACTCAATACAGCTGTCCTCCTTTTAAAAAAGCTAAGCGTCAATAGTCTGGTTTTCAGCCTATAGGAATTTGAAAACTGCATTGGGGCTACTACTTCGCTAGGGCCTAACGGTGTCTTCCTCTCCAAGGTGTTCCCCAGGTTTCCTCCATTGCTTCGATCTTCTGGCTCTCGTTTAGTACTTGTTGAAAACAACACTGCATTCGGCCTACAAGTTGGGTCTGGGTTGTAGAGACGGTGTGTTCCACTCCAAGGTGTTCCCCAGGTTGCCTCTCCATTGCTTCAATCTTAAAGCTCTTGTTTAGTAGTTGTTGAAAACAACACTGCATTCGGCCTACAAGTTGGGTGTGGGTTGTAGAGACGGTGTCTTCCACTCCGAGGTGTTCCCCAGGTTGCCTCTCCATTGCTTCGATCTTCTGGCTCTCGTTTAGTAGTTGTTGAAAACAACACTGCATTAGGCCTACAAGTTGGGTCTGGGTTGTAGAGACGGTGTGTTCCACTCCAAGGTGTCCCCCAGGTTGCCTCTCCATTGCTTCGAGCTTCTAGCTCTCGTTTAGTAGTTGTTGAAAACACTGCATTAGGCCTACAAGTTGGGTCTGGGTTGTAGAGACGGTGTGTTCCACTCCAAGGTGTTCCCCAGGTTGCCTCTCCATTGCTTCGATCTTCTGGCTCTCGTTTAGTAGTTGTTGAAAACAACACTGCATTAGGCCTACAAGTTGGGTCTGGGTTGTAGAGACGGTGTCTTCTGCTACAAGGTGTTCTCCAGGTTTCCTCTCCATTGCTTCAATCTTAAAGCTCTCGTTTAGTAGTTGTTGAAAACAACACTGCATTAGGCCTACAAGTTGGGTCTGGGTTGTAGAGACGGTGTCTTCCACTCCAAGGTGTTCCCCAGGTTTCCTCTCCATAGCTTCGAGCTTCTAGCTCTCGTTTAGTAGTTGTTGAAAACAACACTGCATTAGGCCTACAAGTTGGGTCTGGGGTGTTGAGACGGTGTGTTCCACTCCAAGGTGTTCCCCAGGTTGCCTCTCCATTGCTTCGATCTTCTGGCTCTCATTTAGTAGTTGTTGAAAACAACACTGCATTAGGCCTACAAGTTGGGTCTGGGTTGTAGAGACGGTGTGTTCCACTCCAAGGTGTTCCCCAGGTTGCCTCTCCATTGCTTCGATCTTCTAGCTCTTCTTAAGTAATTGTTGAAAACAACACTGCATTAGGCCTACAAGTTGGGTCTGGGTTGTAGAGACGGTGTCTTCCGCTACAAGGTGTTCTCCAGGTTTCCTCTCCATTGCTTCAATCTTAAAGCTCTCGTTTAGTAGTTGTTGAAAACAACACTGCATTAGGCCTACAAGTTGGGTCTGGGTTGTAGAGACGGTGTCTTCCACTCCAAGGTGTTCCCCAGGTTTCCTCTCCATAGCTTCGAGCTTCTAGCTCTCGTTTAGTAGTTGTTGAAAACAACACTGCATTAGGCCTACAAGTTGGGTCGGGGTTGTAGAGACGGTGTCTTCCACTCCAAGGTGTTCCCCAGGTTTCCTCTCCATAGCTTCGAGCTTCTAGCTCTCGTTTAGTAGTTGTTGAAAACAACACTGCATTAGGCCTACAAGTTGGGTCTGGGGTGTTGACACGGTGTGTTCCACTCCAAGGTGTTCCCCAGGTTGCCTCTCCATTGCTTCGATCTTCTGGCTCTCGTTTAGTAGTTGTTGAAAACAACACTGCATTAGGCCTACAAGTTGGGTCTGGGTTGTAGAGACGGTGTGTTCCGCTCCAAGGTGTTCCCCAGGTTGCCTCTCCATTGCTTCGATCTTCTAGCTCTTCTTAAGTAGTTGTTGAAAACAACACTGCATTAGGCCTACAAGTTGAGTCTGGGTTGTAGAGACGGTGTCTTCCGCTACAAGGTGTTCTCCAGGTTTCCTCTCCATTGCTTCAATCTTAAAGCTCTCGTTTAGTAGTTGTTGAAAACAACACTGCATTAGGCCTACAAGTTGGGTCTGGGTTGTAGAGACGGTGTCTTCCACTCCAAGGTGTTCCCCAGGTTTCCTCTCCATAGCTTCGAGCTTCTAGCTCTCGTTTAGTAGTTGTTGAAAACAACACTGCATTAGGCCTACAAGTTGGGTCTGGGTTGTAGAGACGGTGTGTTCCACTCCAAGGTGTTCCCCAGGTTGCCTCTCCATTGCTTCGATCTTCTGGCTCTCGCTTAGTAGTTGTTGAAAACAACACTGCATTAGGCCTACAAGTTGGGTCTGGGGTGTAGAGACGGTGTGTCCCACTCCAAGGTGTCCCCCAGGTTGCCTCTCCATTTCTTCGATCTTCTGGCTCTCGTTTAGCAGTTGTTGAAAACAACACTGCATTAGGCCTACAAGTTGGGTCTGGGTTGTAGAGACGGTGTCTTCCACTCCAGGGTGTTCTCAAGGTTTCCTCTCCATTGCTTCGATCTTCTAGCTCTTCTTAAGTAGTTGTTGAAAACAACACTGCATTAGGTCTACAAGTTGGGTCTGGGTTGTAGAGACGGTGTCTTCCACTCCAAGGTGTTCCCCAGGTTGCCTCTCCATTGCTTCGATCTTCTGGCTCTCGTTTAGTAGTTGTTGAAAACAACACTGCATTAGGCCTACAAGTTGGGTCTGGGTTGTAGAGACGGTGTCTTCCGCTACATGGTGTTCTCCAGGTTTCCTCTCCATTGCTTTAATCTTAAAGCTCTCGTTTAGTAGTTGTTGAAAACAACACTGCATTAGGCCTACAAGTTGGGTCTGGGTTGTTGAGACGGTGTCTTCCACTCCAAGGTGTTCCCCAGGTTGCCTCTCCATAGCTTCAAGCTTCTAGCTCTCGTTTAGTAGTTGTTGAAAACAACACTGCATTAGGCCTACAAGTTGGGTCTGGGGTGTTGACACGGTGTGTTCCACTCCAAGGTGTTCCCCAGGTTGCCTCTCCATTGCTTCGATCTTCTGGCTCTCGTTTAGTAGTTGTTGAAAACAACACTGCATTAGGCCTACAAGTTGGGTCTGGGTTGTAGAGACGGTGTGTTCCGCTCCAAGGTGTTCCCCAGGTTGCCTCTCCATTGCTTCGATCTTCTAGCTCTTCTTAAGTAGTTGTTGAAAACAACACTGCATTAGGCCTACAAGTTGAGTCTGGGTTGTAGAGACGGTGTCTTCCGCTACAAGGTGTTCTCCAGGTTTCCTCTCCATTGCTTCAATCTTAAAGCTCTCGTTTAGTAGTTGTTGAAAACAACACTGCATTAGGCCTACAAGTTGGGTCTGGGTTGTAGAGACGGTGTCTTCCACTCCAAGGTGTTCCCCAAGTTTCCTCTCCATAGCTTCGAGCTTCTAGCTCTCGTTTAGTAGTTGTTGAAAACAACACTGCATTAGGCCTACAAGTTGGGTCTGGGGTGTAGAGACGGTGTGTCCCACTCCAAGGTGTCCCCCAGGTTGCCTCTCCATTTCTTCGATCTTCTGGCTCTCGTTTAGTAGTTGTTGAAAACAACACTGCATTAGGCCTACAAGTTGGGTCTGGGTTGTAGAGACGGTGTCTTCCGCTACATGGTGTTCTCCTGGTTTCCTCTCCATTGCTTCAATCTTAAAGCTCTCGTTTAGTAGTTGTTGAAAACAACACTGTATTAGGCCTACAAGTTGGGTCTGGGTTGTAGAGACGGTGTCTTCCACTCCAAGATGTTCCCCAGGTTGCCTCTCCATAGCTTCAAGCTTCTAGCTCTCGTTTAGTAGTTGTTGAAAACAACACTGCATTAGGCCTACAAGTTGGGTCTGGGTTGTAGAGACGGTGTCTTCCACTCCAAGGTGTTCCCCAGGTTTCCTCTCCATAGCTTCGAGCTTCTAGCTCTCGTTTAGTAGTTGTTGAAAACAACACTGCATTAGGCCTACAAGTTGGGTCTGGGGTGTTGAGACGGTGTGTTCCACTCCAAGGTGTTCCCCAGGTTGCCTCTCCATTGCTTCGAGCTTCTAGCTCTCGTTTAGTAGTTGTTGAAAACAACACTGCATTAGGCCTACAAGTTGGGTCTGGGGTTTTGAGACGGTGTGTTCCACTCCAAGGTGTTCCCCAGGTTGCCTCTCCATTGCTTCGATCTTCTGGCTCTCCTTTAGTAGCTGTTGAAAACAACACTGCATTAGGCCTACAAGTTGGGTCTGGGTTGTAGAGACGGTGTCTTCCGCTACATGGTGTTCTCCAGGTTTCCTCTCCATTGCTTTAATCTTAAAGCTCTCGTTTAGTAGTTGTTGAAAACAACACTGCATTAGCCCTACAAGTTGGGTCTGGGTTGTTGAGACGGTGTCTTCCACTCCAAGGTGTTCCCCAGGTTGCCTCTCCATAGCTTCAAGCTTCTAGCTCTCGTTTAGTAGTTGTTGAAAACAACACTGCATTAGGCCTACAAGTTGGGTCTGGGGTGTTGAGACGGTGTGTTCCACTCCAAGGTGTTCCCCAGGTTGCCTCTCCATTGCTTCGATCTTCTGGCTCTCGTTTAGTAGTTGTTGAAAACAACACTGCATTAGGCCTACAAGTTGGGTCTGGGTTGTAGAGACGGTGTCTTCCGCTACATGGTGTTCTCCAGGTTTCCTCTCCATTGCTTTAATCTTAAAGCTCTTATTTAGTAGTTGTTGAAAACAACACTGCATTAGGCCTACAAGTTGGGTCTGGGTTGTAGAGACGGTTTGTTCCACTCCAAGGTGTTCCCCAGGTTGCCTCTCCATTGCTTCGATCTTCTGGCTCTCGTTTAGTAGTTGTTGAAAACAACACTGCATTAGGCCTACAAGTTGGGTCTGGGGTGTTGAGACGGTGTGTTCCACTCCAAGGTGTTCCCCAAGTTGCCTCTCCATTGCTTCGATCTTCTGGCTCTCGTTTAGTAGTTGTTGAAAACAACACTGCATTAGGCCTACAAGTTGGGTCTGGGGTGTTGAGACGGTGTGTTCCACTCCAAGGTGTTCCCCAGGTTGCCTCTCCATTGCTTCGATCTTCTGGCTCTCGTTTAGTAGTTGTTGAAAACAACACTGCATTAGGCCTACAAGTTGGGTCTGGGTTGTAGAGACGGTGTCTTCCACTCCAAGGTGTTCCCCAGGTTTCCTCTCCATAGCTTCGAGCTTCTAGCTCTCATTTAGTAGTTGTTGAAAACAACACTGCATTAGGCCTACAAGTTGGGTCTGGGGTGTTGAGACGGTGTGTTCCACTCCAAGGTGTTCCCCAAGTTGCCTCTTCATTGCTTCGATCTTCTGGCTCTCGTTTAGTAGTTGTTGAAAACAACACTGCATTAGGCCTACAAGTTGGGTCTGGGTTGTAGAGACGGTGTGTTCCACTCCAAGGTGTTCCCCAGGTTGCCTCTCCATTGCTTCGATCTTCTAGCTCTTCTTAAGTAGTTGTTGAAAACAACACTGCATTAGGCCTACAAGTTGGGTCTGGGTTGTAGAGACGGTTTCTTCCGCTACAAGGTGTTCTCCAGGTTTCCTCTCCATTGCTTCAATCTTAAAGCTCTCGTTTAGTAGTTGTTGAAAACAACACTGCATTAGGCCTACAAGTTGGGTCTGGGGTGTTGAGACGGTGTGTTCCACTCCAAGGTGTTCCCCAGGTTGCCTCTCCATTGCTTCGATCTTCTGGCTCTCGTTTAGTAGTTGCTGAAAACAACACTGCATTAGGCCTACAAGTTGGGTCTGGGTTGTAGAGACGGTGTGCTCCACTCCAAGGTGTTCCCCAGGTTGCCTCTCCATTGCTTCGATCTTCTAGCTCTTCTTAAGTAGTTGTTGAAAACAACACTGCATTAGGCCTATGTCATGCAGCTGCAGTGCAGTACAGCGCAACCTCCACCAGGGGGAGCCTGGTAGTGAAGCCATACTGCACACACAGAGCAACTGAACAGACGCCACCTAGTGGCGAGAGCAAGGTCAGGAAAACCAAGTCAGAGCACAACAGTACAAACGGATTCAGACAGAACGGATAGTCAGGATATAGCAAGGGATCAATAAACCATGACGGGCAAAATACGATACCAAAGGGATAAACTGAAACAGAGTCAAAGAGCCAAGCCAAGATATCATAACCAGGGAGTCAAGCAGATAAACAGACAGACAAAGAGACACTGGGAAAGGGCAGGCGGGGGATAACAGACACAGGACAAGTCAGGGTTCAGTAGGACAAACCAAGGGCTTCCAGAGTCAGGTTCACACGCCAAAGACAGAGCTATAGCTGACACCACCCTCAGGATACCTGGGAGCTAAATAGCAAACCCGAGTCCATAATGAGGCAGATCAAAGTTAAACCTTGACATGATCCACCCAGAGAAAAGGCAGACAGAACTAAACTCCGGAACGGATCATGACAGCCTACAAGTTGGGTCTGGGTTGTAGAGACGGTGTCTTCCGCTACAAGTTGTTCTCCAGGTTTCCTCTCCATTGCTTCAATCTTAAAGCTCTCGTTTAGTAGTTGTTGAAAACAACACTGCATTAGGCCTACAAGTTGGGTCTGGGTTGTAGAGACGGTGTCTTCCACTCCAAGGTGTTCCCCAGGTTTCCTCTCCATAGCTTCGAGCTTTTAGCTCTCATTTAGTAGTTGTTGAAAACAACACTGCATTAGGCCTACAAGTTGGGTCTGGGGTGTTGAGACGGTGTCTTCCCCTACAAGGTGTTCTCCAGGTTTCCTCTCCATAGCTTCGAGCTTCTAGCTCTCGTTTAGTAGTTGTTGAAAACAACACTGCATTAGGCCTACAAGTTGGGTCTGGGTTGCAGAGACGGTGTCTTCCACTCCAAGGTGTTCCCCAGGTTTCCTCTCCATTGCTTCGATCTTCTAGCTCTTCTTAAGTAGTTGTTGAAAACAACACTGCATTAGGCCTACAAGTTGGGTCTGGGTTGTAGAGACGGTGTCTTCCCCTACAAGGTGTTCTCCAGGTTTCCTCTCCATAGCTTCGAGCTTCTAGCTCTCGTTTAGTAGTTGTTGAAAACAACACTGCATTAGGCCTACAAGTTGGGTCTGGGTTGCAGAGACGGTGTCTTCCACTCCAAGGTGTTCCCCAGGTTTCCTCTCCATAGCTTCGAGCTTCTAGCTCTCATTTAGTAGTTGTTGAAAACAACACTGCATTAGGCCTACAAGTTGGGTCTGGGGTGTTGAGACTGTGTGTTCCACTCCAAGGTGTTCCCCAGGTTGCCTCTCCATTGCTTCGATCTTCTGGCTCTCGTTTAGTAGTTGTTGAAAACAACACTGCATTAGGCCTACAAGTTGGGTCTGGGTTGTAGAGACGGTGTCTTCCACTCCAAGGTGTTCCCCAGGTTTCCTCTCCATAGATTCGAGCTTCTAGCTCTCGTTTAGTAGTTGTTGAAAACAACACTGCATTAGGCCTACAAGTTGGGTCTGAGATGTAGAGACGGTGTCTTCTGCTACAAGGTGTTCTCCAGGTTTCCTCTCCATTGCTTCAATCTTAAAGCTCTCGTTTAGTAGTTGTTGAAAACAACACTGCATTAGGCCTGCAAGTTGGGTCTGGGTTGTAGAGACGGTGTCTTCCACTCCAAGGTGTTCCCCAGGTTTCCTCTCCATAGCTTCGAGCTTCTAGCTCTCGTTTAGTAGTTGTTGAAAACAACACTGCATTAGGCCTGCAAGTTGGGTCTGGGCTGTAGAGACGGTGTCTTCCACTCCAAGGTGTTCCCCAGGTTTCCTCTCCATAGCTTCGAGCTTCTAGCTCTCATTTAGTAGTTGTTGAAAACAACACTGCATTAGGCCTACAAGTTGGGTCTGGGGTGTTGAGATGGTGTGTTCCACTCCAAGGTGTTCCCCAGGTTGCCTCTCCATTGCTTCGATCTTCTGGCTCTCGTTTAGTAGTTGTTGAAAACAACACTGCATTAGGCCTACAAGTTGGGTCTGGGTTGTAGAGACGGTGTCTTCCACTCCAAGGTGTTCCCCAGGTTTCCTCTCCATAGATTCGAGCTTCTAGCTCTCGTTTAGTAGTTGTTGAAAACAACACTGCATTAGGCCTACAAGTTGGGTCTGAGATGTAGAGACGGTGTCTTCTGCTACAAGGTGTTCTCCAGGTTTCCTCTCCATTGCTTCGAGCTTCTAGCTCTCGTTTAGTAGTTGTTGAAAACAACACTGCATTAGGCCTGCAAGTTGGGTCTGGGCTGCAGAGACGGTGTCTTCCACTCCAAGGTGTTCCCCAGGTTTCCTCTCCATAGCTTCGATCTTCTAGCTCTCGTTTAGTAGTTGTTGAAAACAACACTGCATTAGGCCTACAAGTTGGGTCTGGGTTGTAGAGACGGTGTCTTCCACTCCAAGGTGTTCCCCAGGTTGCCTCTCCATTGCTTCGATCTTCTGGCTCTCCTTTAGTAGTTGTTGAAAACAACACTGCATTAGGCCTACAAGTTGGGTCTGGGTTGTAGAGAAGGTGTCTTCCGCTACATGGTGTTCTCTAGGTTTCCTCTCCATTGCTTCAATCTTAAAGCTCTCGTTTAGTAGTTGTTGAAAACAACACTGCATTAGGCCTACAAGTTGGGTCTGGGTTGTAGAGACGGTGTCTTCCACTCCAAGGTGTTCCCCAGGTTGCCTCTCCATTGCTTCGATTTTCTGGCTCTCGTTTAGTAGTTGTTGAAAACAACACTGCATTAGGCCTACAAGTTGGGTCTGGGTTGTAGAGACGGTGTCTTCCGCCACAAGGTGTACTCAAGGTTGCCTCTCCATTGCTTCGATCTTCTAGCTATTCTTAAGTAGTTGTTGAAAACAACACTGCATTAGGCCTACAAGTTGGGTCTGATTTGTAGAGACGGTGTCTTCCGCTACAAGGTGTTCTCCAGGTTTCCTCTCCATTGCTTCAATCTTAAAGCTCTCGTTTAGTAGTTGTTGAAAACAACACTGCATTAGGCCTACAAGTTGGGTCTGGGTTGTAGAGACGGTGTCTTCCACTCCAAGGTGTTCCCCAGGTTTCCTCTCCATAGCTTCGAGCTTCTAGCTCTCGTTTAGTAGTTGTTGAAAACAACACTGCATTAGGCCTACAAGTTGGGTCTGGGTTGTAGAGACGGTGTCTTCCACTCCAAGGTGTTCCCCAGGTTTCCTCTCCATAGCTTCGAGCTTCTAGCTCACGTTTAGTAGTTGTTGAAAACAACACTGCATTAGGCCTACAAGTTGGGTCTGGGTTGTAGAGACGGTGTCTTCCACTCCAAGGTGTTCCCCAGGTTTCCTCTTCATAGCTTCGAGCTTCTAGCTCTCGTTTAGTAGTTGTTGAAAACAACACTGCATTAGGCCTACAAGTTGGGTCTGGGTTGTAGAGATGGTGTCTTCCACTCCAAGGTGTTCCCCAGGTTTCCTCTCCATTGCTTCAATCTTAAAGCTCTCGTTTAGTAGTTGTTGAATACAACACTGCATTAGGCCTACAAGTTGGGTCTGGGTTGTAGAGACGGTGTCTTCCACTCCAAGGTGTTCCCTGTTGTGAATTCTGTGGCAGAGTTCACTCCTGTGGTCACAAGTGGTACTTCGGCTGATTCTCTTTGGGATCTTCCGTTTGTGGAGGAAAGTGGTACTGCAGCTTCTGAGTTTCCTCCCTCAGGTGATCTGGTGAGCTCGTTGGCTTCTTCTCTACTTAACTCCACCTGATGCTTTGATCTATGCTTCCTGTCAATGTTTCAGTGTTGGACTGGTTTTTTCCCTGGATCATTCCTGTGGCCTGCTGCTCTGCAAAGCTAAGTTTTGCTTATGTTTATTTTGTTGCTATTTTTCAGTCCAGCTTGCTTTATTGGTTTTTCTCGCCTGCTGGAAGCTCTGAGACGCAGAGGGACGACCTCCGTACCGTTAGTCGGTGCGGAGGGTCTTTTTCTCCCCTCTGCGTGGTTATTTATAGGTTTTTGTGCTGACCGCAAAGTTATCTTCCCTATCCTCGTTCTATTCAGCTAGGCCTCACTTTGCTAAATCTGTTTCATCTCTATGTTTGTGTTTTCATCTTACTCACAGTCATTATGTGTGGGGGGCTGCCTTTTCCTTTGGGGAATTTCTCTGAGGCAAGGTAGGCTTATTTTTCTATCTTCAGGAATAGCTAGTTTCTCAGGCTGTGACGAGGCGCCTAGGTTCTGGTCAGGAGCGCTCCACGGCTACCTTTTGTGTGGTTTGATAGGATCAGGGATTGCGGTCTGCAGAGTTCCCACGTCTCAGAGCTCGTTCTTTATTTTTGGGTGTTTGTCAGATCACTGTATGTGTTCTGACCGCTATGTCCATTGTGTTACTGAATTGGTTAACATAACAGTACAGGAAGCCAAAGTGCTAATGATTCTCAATAGAGGGAAAAAAGAAGTTCTGAGACCATTTTTTTTTTTCTTTGCACTGTGTTTTTCCTTTTTTTTCCCCTAGACATTTGTGTGGTTCAGGACACAGGTGTGGACATGGAGATTCAGGGTCTGTGCTCTTCAATGGATAATCTCGTTATAAATGTGCAAAAGATTCAAGATTTGGTGGTTCAGAAGCCTATTTTTGAACCAAGAATTCCTATTCCTGATTTGTTTTATGGTGATAGAGTCAAGTTTGTGAATTTCAAAAATAATTGCAAACTATTTTTGGCCTTGAAACCTCACTCCTCTGGTGACCCAGCTCAACAAGTGAGAATTATTATTTCTTTTTTGCGTGGCGACTCTCAGGATTGGGCATTTTCTCTTGCGCCAGGAGATCCTGCATTAAGTAATATTGATGCGTTTTTCCTGGCGCTCGGATTGCTGTACGATGAGCCTAATTCAGTGGATCAGGCAGAGAAAAATTTGCTGGCTTTGTGTCAGGGTCAGGATGAGATAGAGGTATACTGTCAAAAATTTAGAAAGTGGTCTGTACTCACTCAATGGAATGAAGCTGCGCTCGCAGCGATTTTCAGAAAGGGTCTCTCTGAAGCCCTTAAAGATGTCATGGTGGGATTTCCTATGCCTGATGGTCTGAATGAATCTATGTCTTTGGCCATTCAGATCGGTCGACGCTTGCGTGAGCGTAAATCTGTGCACAATTTGGCGGTATTACCTGAGCTTAAACCTGAGCCTATGCAGTGCGATAGGACTTTGTTCAGAGTTGAACGGCATGAACACAGACGTCTGAATGGTCTGTGTTTCTACTGTGATGATTCCACTCATGTCATCACTGATTGTCCTAAGCGCTCTAAGCGGTTCGCTAGGTCTGCCACCATTGGTACAGTACCGTCAAAATTTCTTCTGTCCGTTACCTTGATCTGCTCTTTGTCATCGTATTCTGTCATGGCATTTGTGGATTCAGGCGCTGCCCTGAATTTGATGGACTTAGAGTATGCTAAGCATTGTGGGTTTTTCTTGGAGCCCTTGCAGTGTCCTATTCCATTGAGAGGAATTGATGCTACACCTTTGGCCAAGAATAAGCCTCAGTACTGGACCCAGCTGACCATGTGCATGGCTCCTGCACATCATGAGGATATTCGCTTTCTGGTGTTGCATAATCTGCATGATGTGGTCGTTTTGGGGTTGCCATGGCTACAAGTCCATAATCCAGTATTAGATTGGAAATCCATGTCGGTTTCCAGCTGGGGTTGTCAGGGGGTACATGGTGATGTTCCATTTCTGTCAATTTCGTCATCCACCACTTCTGAGGTCCCAGAGTTCTTGCCTGATTACCGGGATGTATTTGATGAGCCCAAGTCCGATACCCTACCTCCGCATAGGGATTGTGATTGTTCTATCAATTTGATTCCTAGTAGTAAATTCCCAAAAGGCCGATTGTTTAATTTGTCCGTGCCTGAGCACACCGCTATGCGCAGTTATGTGAAGGAATCCCTGGAGAAGGGGCATATTCGCCCGTCATCGTCGCCATTAGGAGCAGGGTTCTTTTTTGTAGCCAAGAAGGATGGTTCGCTGAGACCTTGTATAGATTACCGCCTTCTAAATAAGATCACGGTTACATTTCAGTACCCCTTGCCATTGTTATCTGATCTGTTTGCTCGGATTAAGGGGGCTAGTTGGTTCACAAAGATAGATCTTCGTGGTGCGTATAATCTGGTGCGAATTAAGCAGGGCGATGAATGGAAAACTGCATTTAATATGCCCGAGGGTCATTTTGAGTATCTTGTGATGCCGTTCGGACTTGCCAATGCTCCATCAGTGTTTCAGTCCTTTATGCATGACATCTTCCGAGAGTATCTGGATAAATTCCTGATTGTGTACTTGGATGACATTTTGATCTTCTCGGATGATTGGGAGTCTCATGTGAAGCAGGTCAGAACGGTTTTACAGGTCCTGCGTGCTAATTCTTTGTTTGTGAAGGGATCAAAGTGTCTCTTTGGTGTGCAGAAGGTTTCATTTTTGGGGTTCATCTTTTCCCCTTCTACTATCGAGATGGATCCTGTTAAGGTCCAAGCCATCCATGATTGGACTCAGCCGACATCTCTGAAAAGTCTGCAAAAGTTCCTGGGCTTTGCTAATTTTTATCATCGCTTCATCTGCAATTTTTCTAGTATTGCTAAACCATTGACCGATTTGACCAAGAAGGGTGCTGATGTGGTCAATTGGTCTTCTGCTGCTGTGGAGGCTTTTCAAGAGTTGAAGCGTCGTTTTTCTTCTGCCCCTGTGTTGTGTCAGCCAGATGTTTCTCTTCCGTTTCAGGTCGAGGTTGATGCTTCTGAGATTGGAGCGGGGGCTGTTTTGTCGCAGAGAGGTTCTGGTTGCTCAGTGATGAAACCATGCGCTTTCTTTTCCAGGAAGTTTTCGCCTACTGAGCGAAATTATGATGTGGGCAACCGAGAGTTGCTGGCCATGAAGTGGGCATTCGAGGAGTGGCGTCATTGGCTTGAAGGAGCTAAGCATCGCGTGGTGGTATTGACTGATCGTAAGAACTTGACTTATCTCGAGTCTGCCAAGCGCTTGAATCCTAGACAAGCTCGTTGGTCGTTGTTTTTTGCCCGTTTTGACTTTGTGATTTCGTACCTTCCGGGCTCTAAAAATGTGAAGGCGGATGCTCTGTCTAGGAGTTTTGTACCCGACTCTCCGGGTTTATCTGAGCCGGCGGGTATCCTCAAGGAAGGAGTAATTGTGTCTGCCATCTCCCCTGATTTGCGGCGGGTGCTGCAAAAATTTCAGGCTAATAAACCTGATCGTTGCCCAGCGGAGAGACTGTTTGTCCCTGATAGGTGGACGAATAGAGTTATCTCTGAACTTCATTGTTCGGTGTTGGCTGGTCATCCTGGAATCTTTGGTACCAGAGAGTTAGTGGCTAGATCCTTTTGGTGGCCCTCTCTGTCGCGGGATGTGCGTACTTTTGTGCAGTCCTGTGGGATTTGTGCTCGGGCTAAGCCCTGCTGTTCTTGTGCCAGTGGGTTGCTTTTGCCCTTGCCGGTCCCGAAGAGGCCTTGGACACATATCTCTATGGATTTTATTTCTGACCTTCCTGTTTCTCAAAAGATGTCAGTCATTTGGGTGGTCTGTGATTGCTTTTCTAAGATGGTCCATCTGGTACCCTTGTCTAAATTGCCTTCCTCCTCTGATTTGGTGCCTTTGTTCTTCCAGCATGTGGTTCGTTTGCATGGCATTCCAGAGAATATTGTTTCTGATAGAGGTTCCCAGTTTGTTTCGAGGTTTTGGCGAGCCTTTTGTGGTAGGATGGGCATTAACTTGTCTTTTTCCTCGGCTTTCCATCCTCAGACTAATGGCCAGACCGAGCGAACCAATCAGACCTTGGAAACATATCTGAGGTGCTTTGTTTCTGCTGATCAGGATGACTGGGTGTGCTTTTTGCCTTTGGCTGAGTTCGCCCTTAATAATCGGGCCAGCTCGACTATCTTGGTTTCACCGTTTTTCTGCAATTCTGGGGTCCATCCTCATTTCTCTTCTGGACAGGTTGAGTCTTCGGACTGTCCTGGTGTGGATACTGTGGTGGACAGGTTGCAGCAGATTTGGACTCAGGTAGTGGACAATTTGACCTTGTCCCAGGAGAAGGCTCAACTTTTCGCTAATCGCAGATGCCGTGTGGGTCCCCGACTTCGTGTTGGGGATCTGGTTTGGTTATCTTCTCGTCATATTCCTATGAAGGTTTCCTCTCCTAAGTTTAAACCTCGTCTTATTGGTCCGTATAGGATTTCTGAGGTTCTTAATCCTGTGTCTTTTCGTCTGACCCTTCCAGATTCTTTTTCCATACATAACGTATTCCATAGGTCATTGTTGCGGAGATACGTGGCACCTATGGTTCCATCTGTTGAGCCTCCTGCCCCGGTTTTAGTGGAGGGGGAATTGGAGTATATTGTGGAGAAGATTTTGGATTCTCGTGTTTCAAGACGGAAACTCCAGTATCTGGTTAAATGGAAGGGTTATACTCAGGAAGATAATTCCTGGGTTTTTGCCTCTGATGTCCATGCTCCCGATCTTGTTCGTGCCTTTCATGTGGCTCATCCTGGTCGGCCTGGGGGCTCTGGTGAGGGTTCGGTGACCCCTCCTCAAGGGGGGTACTGTTGTGAATTCTGTGGCAGAGTTCACTCCTGTGGTCACAAGTGGTACTTCGGCTGATTCTCTTTGAGATCTTCCGTTTGTGGAGAAAAGTGGTACTGCAGCTTCTGAGTTTCCTCCCTCAGGTGATCTGGTGAGCTCGTTGGCTTCTTCTCTACTTAACTCCACCTGATGCTTTGATCTATGCTTCCTGTCAATGTTTCAGTGTTGGACTGGTTTTTTCCCTGGATCATTCCTGTGGCCTGCTGCTCTGCAAAGCTAAGTTTTGCTTATGTTATTTTGTTGCTATTTTTCAGTCCAGCTTGCTTTATTGGTTTTTCTCGCCTGCTGGAAGCTCTGAGACGCAGAGGGACGACCTCCATACCGTTAGTCGGTGCGGAGGGTCTTTTTCTCCCCTCTGCGTGGTTATTTATAGGTTTTTGTGCTGACCGCAAAGTTATCTTCCCTATCCTCGTTCTATTCAGCTAGTCGGGCCTCACTTTGCTAAATCTGTTTCATCTCTATGTTTGTGTTTTCATCTTACTCACAGTCATTATGTGTGGGGGGCTGCCTTTTCCTTTGGGGAATTTCTCTGAGGCAAGGTAGGCTTATTTTTCTATCTTCAGGAATAGCTAGTTTCTCAGGCTGTGACGAGGCGCCTAGGTTCTGGTCAGGAGCGCTCCACGGCTACCTTTAGTGTGGTTTGATAGGATCAGGTATGGCGGTCTGCATAGTTCCCACGTCTCAGAGCTCGTTCTTTATTTTTGGGTGTTTGTCAGATCACTGTATGTGTTCTGACCGCTATGTCCATTGTGTTACTGAATTGGTTAACATAACAGTTCCCCAGGTTTCCTCTCCGTAGCTTCGATCTTCTAGCTCTCGTTTAGTAGTTGTTGAAAACAACACTGCATTAGGCCTACAAGTTGGGTCTGGGTTGTAGAGACGGTGTCTTCCACTCCAAGGTGTTCCCCAGGTTGCCTCTCCATTGCTTCGATCTTCTGGCTCTCGTTTAGTAGTTGTTGAAAACAACACTGCATTAGGCCTACAAGTTGGGTCTGGGGTGTAGAGACGGTGAGTACCACTCCAAGGTGTCCTCCAGGTTGCCTCTCCATTGCTTCGATCTTCTGGCTCTCGTTTAGTAGTTGTTGAAAACAACACTGCATTAGGCCTACAAGTTGGGTCTGGGTTGTAAAGACGGTGTCTTCCACTCCAAGGTGTTCTCAAGGTTTCCTCTCCATTGCTTCGATCTTCTAGCTCTTCTTAAGTAGTTGTTGAAAACAACACTGCATTCGGCCTACAAGTTGGGTCTGGGTTGTAGAGACGGTGTATTCCACTCCAAGGTGTTCCCCAGGTTGCCTCTCCATTGCTTCGATCTTCTGGCTCTCGTTTAGTAGTTGTTGAAAACAACACTGCATTAGGCCTACAAGTTGGGTCTGGGTTGTAGAGACGGTGTCTTCCGCTACAAGGTGTTCTCCAGGTTTCCTCTCCATTGCTTCAATCTTAAAGCTCTCGTTTAGTAGTTGTTGAAAACAACACTGCATTAGGCCTACAAGTTGGGTCTGGGTTGTAGAGACGGTGTCTTCCACTCCAAGGTGTTCCCCAGATTGCCTCTCCATTGCTTCGATCTTCTGGCTCTCGTTTAGTAGTTGTTGAAAACAACACTGCATTAGGCCTACAAGTTGGGTCTGGGTTGTAGAGACGGTGTCTTCCACTCCAAGGTGTTCTCCAGGTTTCCTCTCCATTGCTTCGATCTTCTAGCTCTTCTTAAGTAGTTGTTGAAAACAACACTGCATTAGGCCTACAAGTTGGGTCTGGGTTGTAGAGACGGTGACTTCCACTCCAAGGTGTTCCCCAGGTTGCCTCTCCATTGCTTCAATCTTAAAGCTCTTGTTTAGTAGTTGTTGAAAACAACACTGCATTCGGCCTACAAGTTGGGTCTGGGGTGTAGAGACGGTGTGTTCCACTCCAAGGTGTTCCCCAGGTTGCCTCTCCATTGCTTCAATCTTAAAGCTCTCGTTTAGTAGTTGTTGAAAACAACACTGCATTCGGCCTACAAGTTGGTTCTGGGTTGTAGAGACGGTGTCTTCCACTCCAAGGTGTTCCCCAGGTTGCCTCTCCATTGCTTCGATCTTCTGGCTCTCGTTTAGTAGTTGTTGAAAACAACACTGCATTAGGCCTACAAGTTGGGTCTGGGGTTGTAGAGACGGTGTCTTCCACTCCAAGGTGTTCTCCAGGTTTCCTCTCCATTGCTTCAATCTTCATGCTCGTCTTAAGTAGTTGTTGAAACAACACTACTTTAGGCCTACAAGTTGGGTCTGGGTCGTAGAGACGGTGTCTGCCGCTCCAAGGTGTTCTCCAGGTTGCCACATAATCGAAGCTGCATAGAGCCTATTTTGTAATTTTACGCCTACAAAGTCTTTCTGCGGTCCTTCCTTCCAATTGTCCTCCACTGAGCACAACAATGCAGACCGTGTACCCATGTAACCTTTTTTAAACCAGCGTCGAGCCAACTTTGTGGTTTAAGGCCTACTTGTAGTGTCTGGCTGCGCCACTCAATACAGCTGTCCTCTTTACAAAAAATGACCTAATTATCTGGTTTTCAGCCTATCGGAATTTTAAAACTGCAGTGGGCCTACTAGTTGGGTTGGGGCCTTCTATCTGTGTCTGCCGCTCCTTGCTGTTCTCCTCCAGTGAACAAAGCTGTGCCGCCTGTTTACTACTGTTGCCAATTTTGAACTGCATTTAGACTACTTACTGATTTGGGCCTACTCTCTGTGTCAGCCTCTCATTCCAGTTGTCCTCCACTGAACAAAACAATGCCCCCTGGTTAGTCCTGTTACCAATTTTGAACTGCATTTAGCCCACTTTATTCTTTGGGCCTATATCTGTGTTTCCTCCTCATCCTGCCCATTGCCCAGCCAGTGATAGATGAGTCTGCTGGTACATTGACCCATAACGCAACATTCCCCGTGCACGCTACACTGCAAGAATGTGACCCTGCTGAAAGTCAGGTCCCCCTTCCCGCATACCATACCACCTTACACGGGGACAAAGAGGAAGGTGCATATGAAGGTGCTTGTTCCTTCATCAGGTGGGGGGAGGAATACTCTTTGGCGACGTCACTGGCACAGGGCCCCTCATAGTACGCAAAAGTGTTGCTGCCGGTGGGAGGCGCCCCCGCCGTGCAAACACACCGCTGTACTTTGAGTGGCCCTGTGCCAGTGCCAATGCCAACGAGTGGGCCCCCCCTGCTTGCTCAGGATCACAGCACTTGCAAAGTTGAAATACTTACCTCTCCCTGCTCCACTGCCGTGACGTGGTCCAGATTTCCTGGGCCCACTAATTACTTAAACCAGCCCTACCCCCCACAACTTTAGCCAAATGACCCCCAATTTCAAATGCCTTACTATTATTATAAGCTAAATTAAGATTGACAAGCTTCAGTAACAAGAATGGATGTTTTTGCCATTAAAATGGGCTCTGTACATGTTTTCCTGGCCTCCACTCACTGCCGACTATGCTCCCCCATTGACTTGCATTGGGTTTCATGTTTCGGTCGACCCCCGACTTTTCACGATAATCGGCCGATTCCACTCGACTCGACTTTTGAGATAGTCGGGTTTCGCGAAACCCGACTCGACTCTAAAAAAGTCAAGGTCGCTCAACCCTAATTCTAACTTCTAAATATTCTTTTTAAAATATGAAGCCCAAAACTTTATCCCATATTCTAGATGTGGTCTCACCATTGATTTATAAACAATATGTTGGGATCACGGGATTTTATCTCACTTTTTATACTTCCTAAAATCTTGTTTGCTTTTGCGGTTGCTGCTTAACACTGAGTACTGCTGCTCAGCTTACTTGTAACCTGAATACCCAAGTCCTTCTCCTGTTCTTTAGCCCCGAGTATACTCCCATTTAATGTATATGCAGCAATATGATGACTCTTTGTTTCCTGTCATTTGGCCAATTCCTTACCCATCTGCATACAGTTTCCCCCAGTCCTTACCTCTGCAACTTCAGTTTAGGGCTGTTATGTTGTAGACTGTGTTTCACTAAGGTTATTGGCTTCAGTGATATGAGCCTGGAAATTTACTCCAGCATGTTATGTGCTCAGAGGGTTTAATCGGCCATGACATGACCAGGTTTTTCTGTTTACCAGCTAAAGAGTTATGCAGGATGGCTGTTCACCATATCTCCACCTTATAGTGTGGTCCAAACCTTTGGGCTTAATGATTGTTCTGTATGTACTCTGGAAATGAAGCTAACCTATAGAGCTGTGCTCTTGCTAAAGAGAGCAAAACACTCTTTTCTGAGGGGGCAGATCCCTTCAGTTAGGCTACGTTCACATTTGCGTTGCGCGCCGGTGCGTCGGCGACGCAACGCATGACGCACAAAAAACGCGTGCAAAAACGCTGCGTTTTGCGACGCGTGCGTCGTTTTTTGACGAAAATCGGACGCACAAAAATGCAACTTGTTGCATTTTCTTGCGTCCGACGCTAGCGTCGGAAACGACGCACGTGTCGAAAAACGCGACCAAAAAAACGCACGCGTCCCCTATGTTAAACATAGGGGCGCGTCGCCGCTGCATCGCCGCTGCGTCGCCGACGCAACAGCGACGCACATTAGCGTAACGCTAATGTGAACGTAGCCTTACACGGACTGTAAAGGGTGCAGTTTGTTTATGGCAACAAGTCTAAATACAGTTATTTTTCTGTTGAACCGGATTATGATGCACGTTTTAATAAACCAGCTGAAGATTTAAATGAAAAGCGTTCTGTGACTACCTCATTAACCCCTTCACCCCGAAGTTTTCAACTTCCTGACCAGGCCATTTTTTTCAATTCTGACCACTGTCATTTTATGAGGTCATAACTCTGAAATGCTTCAACGGATCCTGGTGATTCTAAGACTGTTTTCTCGTGACATATTGTACTTTTTGATAGTGGTCAAATTTCTTCGATTTGACTTGCGTTTATTTGTGAAAAAACAGAAATTTGGCAAAAATTTTGAAAATTCTGCAATTTTTAAAATTTTATTTTTTATGCCCTTAATTTGGAGAGTCATTTCATACAAAATAGTTAGTAAATAACATTACCCACATGTTTGCTTTACATTAGCACAATTTTGTAAACATCATTTTTTGTTAGGAAGTTATAAGGGTTAAAAGTTGACCAGCGATTTCTCATTTTTACAAAAAAATTTGCAAAACCATTATTTTTAGGGACAACCTCATATTTGAAGATATTTTGAGGGGCCTATATGACAGAAAATGCCCAAAAGTGACTCCATTCTAAAAACTGCACCCCTCAAGGTACTCAAAACCACTTTCAAAATGTTTATTAACCCTTCAGGTGCTTCCCAGGAATTTTTGGAATGTTTAAAAAAAATTGAACATTTAACTTTTTTTCACAAAATTTTCACTTCAGATCCAATTTGTTTTATTTTACCAAGGGTAACAGGAGAAATTGGACCCCAGAAGTTGTCCAATTTGTCCTGAGTACACTGATACCCCTGTTTGGGCGCACGGGAGAGCTTGAAAGGGAAGGAGCACTGTTTTACTGTTTCAACGCAGAATTGGCTGGAATTGAGATCGAACGCCATGTCGCGTTTGGAGAGCCCCTGATGTGCCTAAACTGTGGAAACCCCTCAATTCTAACTGAAACCCTAACCCAAACACACCCCTAACCCTAATCCCAACCATAACCCTAACCACACCCCTAACCCTTATCCCAACCATAAATGTAATCCAAACCCTAACTTTAGCCCCAAGCCTAACCCTAACTTTAGCCCCAACCCTAACCCTAACTTTAGCCCTAACCCTAACCCTAACTTTAACCCCAACTCTAACCCTAACTTTAGTCCCAACTCTAACTTTAGCCCCAACCCTAACCCTAACTTTAGCCCCAAGCCTAACCCTAACTTTAGCCCCAACCCTAACCCTAACTTTAGCCCTAACCCTAACTTTAACCCCAACTCTAACCCTAACTTTAGTCCCAACCCTAACTTTAGCCCCAACCCTAACCCTAACTTTAGCCCCAACCCTAACCCCAATCCTAACCCTAACCCTAACTTTAGCCCCAACCCTAAACCTAACTTTACCCCCAACCCTAACCTTAGCGCTAACCCTAACTTTAGAACCAACCCTAACCCTAACCCTAATGGGAGAATGGAAATAAATACATTTTTTTAAATTTTATTTTTCCGTAACTTAGGGGGTGATGAAGGGGGGTTTGATTTACTTTTATAGTTTTTTTGGGTTGAATTTTATGATTGTCAGCTGTCACACACTAAAAAAAGTTGACGAGTTGATGTTTTTATTGGTGCCATTTTTGGGCATATGACATTTTTTGATTGCTTTTCATTCCGATTTTTGGGAGGCAGAATGAACAAAAAACAGCCATTTCTGAATTTCTTTTAGGGGGGCGTTTAGACCGTTCTGCGTGTGGTAAAATTGAGCAGCTTTATTCTTTGGGTCAATACGATTACAGTGATACCTCATTTATTTCATTTTTTTAATGTTTTGGCGCTTTTACACAATAAAAACTATTTTATATAAAAAATAATGGTTTTTGCATCGCTTTATTCTGAGAGTTATAACTTTTTTATTTTTCTGCTGCAGCTGCAGGTGCCGGAGACCATCGGAGAAGCAGGGAAGTGCAGAGACCGCGCAGGTCAGTATGATGTGACAGCCGCCACTCCTGCCGCTCCCCCTTCCCCACCAATTTCTTGGGACAATGACTCGAGTATAAGCTGAGAAGGGCGATTTTAGCCTAAAAAAATTGGGCTGAAAATCTCGGCTAATACTCAAGTATATATGGTAGTTATATATAAGGTATATTTGTTTCTAAGGTATTGTTAATCATTTACCTTTAGCACATAAATGATGTACATAATGTTATTACATTATGCCCGTGAGTGCGGCTGATCGCGGCCGGGTGTCAGCTGCATATCGCAGCTGACATCTGGCACTATGTGCCAGGAGCGGTCACGGACTGCCCCCGGCACATTAATCCCCGGCACACCGCGATCAAACATGATCGCGGTGTGCCGGCGGTATAGGGAAGCATCGCGCAGGGAAGGGGCTCCCTGCGGGCTTCCCTGAGACCCCCACAGCAACGCGATGTGATCGAATTGCTGCAAGGGTCTCTTACCTTCCTCTCTGCAGCAAGACCCAGATCCAAAATGGCCACGGCATCCGGGTCCTGCAGGGAGGGAGGTGGCTTACCAAGTACCTGCTTAGAGCAGGCGCTTGGTAACCCTGCACTGCTGTAAGTCAGATCGCTGATCTGACAGAGTGCTGTGCAAACTGTCAGATTAGCAATCTGTGATGCCCCCCCTGGGACAAAGTAAAAAAGTAAAAAAATAAATAAATAAAAATTCCTAAATAAAGAAAAATATATATATATTATTCCCATAAATGCATTTCTTTATCTAAATAAAAAAAAAAACAATAAAAGTACACATATTTAGTATCGCCGCGTCCGTAACGACCCAACCTATAAAACTGCCCTTCAGTAAACACCGTAAGAAAAAAAAAACGAGGCAAAAAACAACGCTTTATTATCATACCGCCGAACAAAAAGTGGAATAACACGCAATCAAAAAGACAGATGTAAATAACCATGGTACCGCTGAAAACGTCATCTTGTCCCACAAAAAACAAGCTGCCATACAGCATCATCAAAGAAAAAATAAAAAAGTTATAGTCCTGAGAATAAAGCGATGCCAAAATAATTATTTTTTCTATAAAATAGTTTTTATCGGATAATAGCGCCAAAACATTAAAAAATTATATAAATGAGATATCGCTGTAATCGTACTGACCCGAAGAATAAAACTGCTTCATCAATTTTACCAAACGCAGAACGGTATAAACGCCTCCCCCAAAAGAATTTCATGAATAGCTGGTTTTTGATCATTCTGCCTCACAAAAATCGGAATAAAAAGCGATCAAAAAATGTCACGTGCCCGAACATGTTACCATTAAAAACGTCAACTCGTCCCGCAAAAAACAAGACCTCACATGACTCCGTGGACTCAAATATGGAAAATTTATAGCTCTCAAAATGTGGTAATGCAAAAAATATTTTTTGCAATAAAAAGCATCTTTCAGTGTGTGACGGCTGCCAATCATAAAAATCCGCTAAATAACCCGCTATAGAAGTAAATCAAACCCCCCTTCATAACTCCCTTAGTTAGGGAAAAATTAAAAAATTTAAAAAATGTATTTTTTTCCATTTTCCCGTTAGGGTTAGGGTTAGGGCTAGGGTTAGGACTAGGGTTAGGGCTAGGGTTAGAGCTAAAGTTAAGGCTACAGTTAGGGTTGGGGCTAAAGTTAGGGTTAGGGTTTGGATTATATTTACGGTTGGGAATAGGGTTGGGATTAGGGTTAGAGGTGTGTCTGGGTTAGAGGTGTGGGTTAGGGTTACCATTGGGATTAGGGTTAGGGGTGTGTTTGGATTAGGGTTTCAGTTATAATTGGGGGGTTTCCACTGTTTAGGCACATCAGGGGCTCTCCAAACGCGACATGGCGTCCGATCTCAATTCCAGCCAATTCTGCGTTGAAAAAGTAAAACAGTGCCCCTTTCCCTTCCGAGCTCTCCCGTGTGCCTAAACAGGGGTTTACCCCAACATATGGGGTATTAGCATACTCAGAATAAATTAGACAACAACTTTTGGGGTCCAATTTCTCCTGTTACCCTTGTGAAAATACAAAACTGGTGGCTAAAAAATAATTTTTGTGGGAAAAAAAAGATTTTTTATTTTCACAGCTCTGCGTTATAAACTGTAGTGAAACACTTGGGGGTTCAATGTTCTCACAACACATCTAGATAAGTTCCTTGGGGGGTCTAGTTTCCAATATGGGGTCACTTGTGGGGGGGTTTCTACTGTTTAGGTACATTAGGGGCTCTGCAAACTCAATGTGACGCCTGCAGACCATTCCATCTAAGTCTGCATTCCAAATGGCGCTCCTTCCTTTCCAAGCCCTCCCATGCGCCCAAACGGTGGTCCCCCCCCTATATATGGGGTATCAACGTACTCAGAACAAATTGAACAACAACTTTTGGGGTCCAATATCCCCTGTTATCCTCGGGAAAATACAAAACTGGGGGCTAAAAAATAATTTTTGTGGGAAAAAATTTTTGTTTTATTTTTCCGACTCTGCATTATAAACTTCTGTGAAGCCCTTGGTGGGTCAAAGTGCTCACCACACCTCTAGATAAGTTCCTTAGGGGGTCTACTTTCCAAAATGGTGTTACTTGTGGGGGGTTTCAATGTTTAGGCACATCAGTGGCTCTCCAAACGCAACATGGCGTCCCATCTCAATTCCTGTAAATTTTGCATTGAAAAGTCAAACGGCGCTCCTTCCCTTCCGAGCTCTCCCATGCGCCCAAACAGTGGTTTACCCCCACATATCGGGTATCAGCGTACTCAGAACAAATTGTACAACAACTTTTGGGGTCCAATTTCTTCTCTTACCCTTGGGAAAATAAAAAATTGGGGGCAAAAATATAATTTTTGTGAAAAAATATGATTTTTTTTTTTACGGTTCTGCATTATAAACTTCTGTGAAGCACTTGGTGGGTCAAACTGCTCACCACACCTCTAGATAAGTTCCTTAGGGGATCTACTTTCCAAAATGGTGTCACTTGTGGGGGGTTTCAATGTTTAGGCACATCAGTGGCTGCAAAAACGCAACATGGCGTCCCATCTCAATTCCAGTCAATTTTGCATTGAAAAGCCAAATGGCGCTCCTTCACTTCCGAGCTCTGTCATGCGCCCAAACAGTGGTTTACCCCCACATATGGGGTATTGGCGTACCCAGGACAAATTCTACAACAACTTTTTTGGTCCATTTTTTCCTGTTACCCTTGGTAAAATAAAACAAATTGGAGCTGAAGTAAATTTTTTGTGAAAAAAAGTTAAATGTTCATTTTTATTTAAACATTCCAAAAATTCCTGTGAAACACCTGAAGGGTTAATAAACTTCTTGAATTTGGTTTTGAGCACCTTGAGGGGTGCAGTTTTTAGAATGGTGTCACACTTGGGTATTTTCTATCATATAGACCCCTCAAAATGACTTCAAATGAGATGTGGTCCCTAAAAAAAAATGGTGTTGTAAAAATGAGAAATTGCTGGTCAACTTTTAACCCTTATAACTCCCTAACAAAAAAAAATTTTGGTTCCAAAATTGTGCTGATGTAAAGTAGACATGTGAGAAATGTTACGTATTAAGTATTTTGTGTGACATATCTCTGTGATTTAATTGCATAAAAATTCAAAGTTGGAAAATTTTCAAAATTCGCCAAATTTCCATTTTTTTCACAAATAAATGCAGGTAATATCAAAGAAATTTTACCACTATCATGAAGTACAATATGTCACGAGAAAATAAAGTCAGAATCACCAGGATCCGTTGAAGCGTTCCAGAGTTATAACCTCATAAAGAGACAGTGGTCAGAATTGTAAAAATTGGCCCGTTCATTAACGTGCAAACCACCCTTGGGGGTAAAGGGGTTAAGAAAACCCTCAGAAATAAAATAATAATAATAATAATAATAATAATAGAAATCATTAAAAACTGTTTTATATATTTACTCAGGTTTCTTTTGTGTATGTTCCAATTTGTTAAACCACTTTCCTGAGTAAGAATCTGGAATTTGGGGTCTGTACTTGGCCGTAAAAATTGGAAGTGTGAAATCGGGCTTATTGTGGAATTGGCTCCCATGATAATAACGCACAACAGTCTTCGATTCCATTGCTGCAACGATTACAAGAGGTATTGTGATTGCTGCAGCCGGTCACTCCAGTCCCTACACAATGTACAGTTTTGTTTCAGAGAATTCTCTATAATTCCTTAGGGGAAAATATCTCAAATGACAATGATATATTAACTTTTTTGCAGCCAGAGTCTAAAGTTCTGCAATTGATGTAATGTTGAAAGTAGACAGCAGGTGGCTCTGTGACGTCCTACAATTCAACAGATCACATTTTGCAGTAGTTGTTGGCTGACATGGTAGAAAGAGCTGCAAAGACTTAACCAATCCATGCTCTTTTGTTAGTGTAGATTGTTTTTATTAATTTAATATGCATCCCGCAATCTGATTTTTTTACATTTCCATTAGGCAGAGGCTACATGGCGACTCCTGCACATTACGAGTTGTGCAGATAAGGATTGCTTGGTGCAGCTTCCACATCGCAGTGTAGATGCAGGTGAATGGGGCGACACTGGGACGACCCAGAGTATCGCAACCGCAACAAGCAAGTCGCAAAAAGTTGGATATTTTGTGACTTGCTTGTAGCAGAGGCAGTTACCTAGGGGTCACATTGTCACCTCCTTCATCCGCATTACGCTTCGGTGAAGCAGCAGCATACAGCAATTTTTGGTTGCACGATCTGTATTGTGGCCATAAGCCCCAGCCTTATACTATGAAGTGCTAATGTCCACAACCACAAATTGCAGTGATTGTGTAATATTGTGCGCAGTCGTAAGAAAGACAGGATACAGCACCATCAAATAACTAATATGTTATGTAAGGGCTCACTTTTTTGCCTACACAGTCTTTGGACCATTTTCATGCAGTCACATCACAGCATAACAAGCTCCTGCCACCCCATGTTCTACTCATTCTACTCAATCTACTTTTCCTCCCTCCAGAGCCTTACAAATTTATGGCTAAGGCCAGTTTCACATTTGCGTCTATGTGCGCAGCGTATCATCCGCAACCACAAACGCATGCCAAAACGCATGCTAAGGCAGCATTTTTATCCACATCAGCTTACGCAAGACGGCAAAAAACCCCTACGTTTGCATATGATTGCATGCATTGCATTTGCGCTTTTTATGTGCATGCGTTCTGTTGTGAATTCTGTGGCAGAGCTCCCTCCTGTGGTCACGAGTGGTACTTCAGCTGGTTCTCTCTATGAGCTTCCGTTGGTGGAGGAAAGTGGTACTGCGGCTTCTGAGTTTCCTTCCTCAGGTGATGTGGTGAAGTCGTTAGGTGCTGCTCTATTTAACTCCACCTAGTGCTTTGATCCTGGCCTCCAGTCAATGTTCTAGTATTGGACTTGCTTCCTCCTGGATCGTTCCTGTGGCCTGCTGCTCTGCATAGCTAAGTTCTGCTTTTGTTATTTTTGTTTGCTGTTTTTTCTGTCCAGCTTGCTTATTTGGTTTTTCTTGCTTGCTGGAAGCTCTGGGACGCAGAGGGTGTACCTCCGTGCCGTTAGTCGGTACGGAGGGTCTTTTTGCCCCCTTTGCGTGGTTGTTTGTAGGGTTTTGTGTTGACCGCAACGTTACCTTTCCTATCCTCGCTCTGTTCAGAAAGTCAGGCCTCACTTTGCTAAATCTATTTCGTCTCTACGTTTGTCTTTTCATCTTAACTCACAGTCATTATATGTGGGGGCTACCTTTTCCTTTGGGGTATTTCTCTGAGGCAAGGTAGGCTTATTTTCTATCTTCAGGCTAGCTAGTTTCTCAGGCTGTGCCGAGTTGCGTAGGGAACGTTAGGCGCAATCCACGGCTGCCTTTAGTGTGGTTGGAGAGGATTAGGGATTGCGGTCAGCAGAGTTCCCACGTCTCAGAGCTCGTTCTATGATTTTGGGTTATTGTCAGGTCACTGTATGTGCTCTGACTTCTATGTCCATTGTGGTACTGAATTACGTAATCATAACAGTACTGGAGGCCCAAAGTACTAATGATTCTCAATAGAGGGAAAAAAGAAGTTCTGAGACAATTTTTTTTCTCTGCACTGTGTTTTGCCTTTTTTTTCCCCTAGACATTTGGGTGGTTCAGGACACAGGTGTAGCGATGGACATTAAAGGTCTGTCTTCATGTTTGGATCAGCTCACGGCAAGAGTACAAAATATTCAAGACTTTGTGGTTCAGAATTCTATGTTGGAACCAAGAATTCCTATTCCTGATTTGTTTTTTGGAGATAGAACTAAATTTCTGAGTTTCAAAAATAATTGTAAACTATTTCTGGCTTTGAAACCTCGCTCCTCTGGTGACCCAGTTCAACAAGTTAGGATCATTATTTCTTTTTTACGAGGCGACCCTCAAGACTGGGCATTTTCTCTTGCGCCAGGAGATCCTGCATTATGTAATATTGATGCGTTTTTCCTGGCGCTCGGATTGCTGTACGATGAACCTAATTCAGTGGATCAGGCAGAGAAAAATGTGCTGGCTCTGTGTCAGGGTCAGGATGAGATAGAGGTATATTGTCAGAAATTTAGAAAGTGGTCCGTACTCACTCAATGGAATGAAGGTGCGCTCGCAGCTATTTTCAGAAAGGGTCTCTCTGAAGCCCTTAGGGATGTCATGGTGGGATTTCCTATGCCTGCTGGTCTGAATGAGTCTATGTCTTTGGCCATTCAGATCGGTCGACGCTTGCGTGAGCGTAAATCTGTGCACCATTTGGCGGTATTATCTGAGCATAAGCCTGAGCCTATGCAGTGCGATAGGACTTTGACCAGAGTTGAACGGCAAGAACACAGACGTCAGAATGGGCTGTGTTTCTACTGTGGTGATTCCACTCATGCTATCTCTGATTGTCCTAAGCGCACTAAGCGGTTCGCTAGGTCTGCCACCATTGGTACGGTACAGTCAAAATTTCTTTTGTCCGTTACCTTGATCTGCTCTTTGTCATCTTATTCTGTAATGGCATTTGTGGATTCAGGCGCTGCCCTGAATTTGATGGACTTGGAGTATGCTAGGCGATGTGGGTTTTTCTTGGAGCCCTTGCAGTGTCCTATTCCATTGAGAGGAATTGATGCTACGCCTTTGGCCAAGAATAAGCCTCAGTACTGGACCCAGCTGACCATGTGCATGGCTCCTGCACATCAGGAGGTTATTCGCTTTCTGGTGTTGCATAATCTGCATGATGTGGTCGTGTTGGGGTTGCCATGGCTACAAGTCCATAATCCAGTATTAGATTGGAAATCCATGTCTGTGTCCAGCTGGGGTTGTCAGGGGGTACATGGTGATGTCCCATTTCTGTCTATTTCATCATCCACCCCTTCTGAGGTCCCAGAGTTCTTGTCTGATTACCGGGATGTATTTGATGAGCCCAAGTCCGATACCCTACCTCCGCATAGGGATTGTGATTGTGCTATCGATTTGATTCCTGGTAGTAAATTCCCAAAAGGTCGACTGTTTAATTTATCTGTGCCTGAGCACACCGCTATGTGTAGTTACGTGAAGGAGTCCTTGGAGAAAGGGCACATTCGCCCGTCATCGTCGCCATTAAGAGCGGGGTTCTTTTTTGTGGCCAAGAAGGATGGTTCTTTGAGACCTTGTATAGATTACCGCCTTCTAAATAAGATCACGGTTAAATTTCAGTACCCCTTGCCGCTGTTATCTGATTTGTTTGCTCAGATTAAGGGGGCTAGTTGGTTCACCAAGATAGATCTTCGTGGTGCGTATAATCTTGTGCGTATTAAGCGAGGCGATGAATGGAAAACTGCATTTAATACGCCCGAGGGCCATTTTGAGTACCTAGTAATGCCATTCGGACTTGCCAATGCTCCATCAGTGTTTCAGTCCTTTATGCATGACATCTTCCGAGAGTACCTGGATAAATTCCTGATTGTATACTTGGATGATATTTTGGTCTTCTCGGATGATTGGGAGTCTCATGTGAAGCAGGTTAGAACGGTGTTTCAGGTCCTGCGTGCTAATTCTTTGTTTGTGAAGGGATCAAAGTGTCTCTTTGGTGTTCAGAAGATTTCATTTCTGGGGTTCATTTTTTCCCCTTCTACTATCGAGATGGACCCTGTTAAGGTCCAAGCCATCCATGATTGGACTCAGCCGACATCTCTGAAAAGTCTGCAAAAGTTCCTGGGCTTTGCTAATTTTTATCGTCGCTTCATCTGCAATTTTTCTAGTATTGCTAAACCATTGACCGATTTGACCAAGAAGGGTGCTGATGTGGTCAATTGGTCTTCTGCTGCTGTGGAAGCTTTTCAAGAGTTGAAGCGTCGTTTTTCTTCTGCCCCTGTGTTGTGTCAACCAGATGTTTCGCTTCCATTCCAGGTCGAGGTTGATGCTTCTGAGATTGGAGCGGGGGCTGTTTTGTCGCAGAGAAGTTCTGATTGCTCGGTGATGAAACCATGCGCCTTCTTTTCCAGGAAGTTTTCGCCTGCTGAGCGAAATTATGATGTTGGCAATCGAGAGTTGCTGGCCATGAAGTGGGCATTCGAGGAGTGGCGTCATTGGCTTGAAGGAGCTAAGCATCGCGTGGTGGTCTTGATTGATCATAAGAACTTGACTTATCTCGAGTCTGCCAAGCGGTTGAATCCTAGACAGGCTCGTTGGTCGCTGTTTTTTGCCCGTTTTGACTTTGTGGTTTCGTACCTTCTGGGCTCTAAAAATGTGAAGGCGGATGCCCTGTCTAGGAGTTTTGTGCCCGACTCTCCGGGTTTATCTGAGCCGGCGGGTATTCTCAAAGAGGGAGTAATTGTGTCTGCCATCTCCTTTGATTTGCGGCGGGTGCTGCAAAAATTTCAGGCTAATAAACCTGATCGTTGCCCAGCGGAGAAACTGTTTGTCCCTGATAGGTGGACGAATAAAGTTATCTCTGAGGTTCATTGTTCGGTGTTGGCTGGTCATCCTGGAATCTTTGGTACCAGAGAGTTAGTGGCTAGATCCTTTTGGTGGCCATCTCTGTCGCGGGATGTGCGTTCTTTTGTGCAGTCCTGTGGGATTTGTGCTCGGGCCAAGCCCTGCTGTTCTCGTGCCAGTGGGTTGATTTTGCCCTTGCCGGTCCCGAAGAGGCCTTGGACACATATCTCTATGGATTTTATTTCAGATCTTCCCGTCTCTCAAAAGATGTCAGTCATTTGGGTGGTTTGTGATCGCTTCTCTAAGATGGTCAATTTGGTACCCTTGTCTAAATTGCCTTCCTCCTCTGATTTGGTGCCATTGTTCTTCCGGCATGTGGTTCGTTTACATGGCATTCCAGAGAATATCGTTTCTGACAGAGGTTCCCAGTTTATTTCGAGGTTTTGGCGAGCTTTTTGTGCTAGGATGGGCATTGACTTGTCTTTTTCCTCGGCTTTCCATCCTCAGACCAATGGCCAGACCGAACGAACCAATCAGACCTTGGAAACATAACTGAGATGCTTTGTTTCTGCTGATCAGGATGACTGGGTGTCCTTTTTGCCTTTGGCTGAGTTCGCCCTTAATAATCGGGCCAGCTTGGCTACCTTGGTTTCGCCGTTTTTCTGCAACTCTGGGTTCCATCCTCGTTTCTCTTCAGGGCTGGTTGAGTCTTCGGACTGTCCTGGTGTGGATACTGTGGTGGACAGGTTGCAGCAGATTTGGACTCATGTAGTGGACAATTTGACCTTGTCCCAGGAGAAGGCTCAACGTTTCGCTAATCGCAGACGCTGTGTGGGTCCCCGACTTCGTGTTGGGGATTTGGTTTGGTTGTCTTCTCGTCATATTCCTATGAAGGTTTCCTCTCCTAAGTTTAAACCTCGTTTCATTGGTCCGTATAGGATTTCTGAGGTTCTTAATCCTGTGTCTTTTCGTTTGACCCTTCCAGATTCTTTTTCCATCCATAACGTATTCCATAGGTCATTGTTGCGGAGATACGTGGCACCTATGGTTCCATCTGTTGATCCTCCTGCTCCGGTTTTGGTGGAGGGGGAGTTGGAGTATATTGTGGAGAAGATTTTGGATTCTCGTGTTTCAAGACGGAAACTCCAGTATCTGGTTAAGTGGAAGGGTTATGCTCAGGAAGATAATTCCTGGGTCTTTGCCTCTGATGTCCATGCTCCCGATCTTGTTCGTGCCTTTCGTATGGCTCATCCAGGTCGTCCTGGGGGCTCTGGTGAGGGTTCGGTGACCCCTCGTCAAGGGGGGGGGTACTGTTGTGAATTCTGTGGCAGAGCTCCCTCCTGTGGTCACGAGTGGTACTTCAGCTGGTTCTCTCTATGAGCTTCCGTTGGTGGAGGAAAGTGGTACTGCGGCTTCTGAGTTTCCTTCCTCAGGTGATGTGGTGAAGTCATTAGGTGCTGCTCTATTTAACTCCACCTAGTGCTTTGATCCTGGCCTCCAGTCAATGTTCTAGCATTGGACTTGCTTCCTCCTGGATCGTTCCTGTGGCCTGCTGCTCTGCATAGCTAAGTTCTGCTTTTGTTATTTTTGTTTGCTGTTTTTTCTGTCCAAATTGCTTATTTGGTTTTTCTTGCTTGCTGGAAGCTCTGGGACGCAGAGGGTGTACCTCCGTGCCGTTAGTCGGTACGGAGGGTCTTTTTGCCCCCTTTGCGTGGTTGTTTGTAGGGTTTTGTGTTGACCGCAAAGTTACCTTTCCTATCCTCGCTCTGTTCAGAAAGTCGGGCCTCACTTTGCTAAATCTATTTCATCTCTACGTTTGTCTTTTCATCTTAACTCACGGTCATTATATGTGGGGGGCTGCCTTTTCCTTTGGGGTATTTCTCTGAGGCAAGGTAGGCTTATTTTCTATCTTCAGGCTAGCTAGTTTCTCAGGCTGTGCCGAGTTGCATAGGGAGCGTTAGGCGCAATCCACGGCTGCCTTTAGTGTGGTTGGAGAGGATTAGGGATTGCGGTCAGCAGAGTTCCCACGTCTCAGAGCTCGTTCTATGATTTTGGGTTATTGTCAGGTCACTGTATGTGCTCTGACTTCTATGTCCATTGTGGTACTGAATTACGTAATCATAACAGTGTTCGATAGGAAAATGTTTTTCCAGGAAAGTTTCCTTTACACAAGCCACGCCCAATTGGCGTGTCTCATGGAAATTCTGCATATAGATCCTTGTGTAGATGAAATCCTCATCTTTTGCTGTTGTATCCAGTGTCAAGATGGATCTTCGCATGGAGAGTTTCTCTCGGAATCTGGAATTGGATGTCAACTTGTTTGTTGCCTTTGCATTAGCTTGTGAAGAAGAAAGGAAAAGACAAAGATGGAGAAGACGTCCACGTCGATTTTGGCAACACCCCATTGTTGAAGTCAGAGAGAGTCGTGGAGCATACCACCAAGCAGAGGCGTAGCTAGAGCTTTTGCCCCCCGGGGCTGTTCCCGAGTTTGGTGCCCCCCCCCCCCCCGGCTCAATACACACAAAGGTTACCAAAATTGGTTTTCCTGTTTTGTAGAACTTAAACTGGGCCTAATGGTGTCACCCTCACATGCCAAACCTGTGACTTAATACCACCACACCATGACCAGACCACATAGTGACCGAATAATACTACATACAAGGGACAAATACCACAACACCATTTCCAGACCACATATTACCACCACATAGTGACTGAATACTACAATACTGATCAGTAATAAAAAAAACACAATACTATCACCATAAGTGCCAGTATTCACAGGAGATCTTACTTAGTATGCAGTGTCTGTGTAGAGGTAATACAGAGAACAGTGGTGGTATTATACACAGGAACTCTGTATATAATGTATAGATAATACAGTGATCACTGGTGACATTATACACAGGAACTCTGTATATAATGTATAGATAATACAGTGATCACTGGTGACGTTGTACACAGGACCACTGTATATAGTATACAGTGTATAGTGTCAGTGTATAGGTAACACTGACTCACCAGTGACGTCTCTAGGTGAAGTCCTTCATCTTTCATCCACCACAGACCGCCATCATTCCTTCCAGCCAGGACTCGTTTCTGCAGGAAATAACACAGTTATCTCGAGCTCCGCTTGCAGAACACATTACTTAATTTTTCACAACTTCTACATTACACCACATGAAGAAAAAAAGGTGATATAGTGTCACTCTGCACAGTAACAGGACCGCCCCCTCATTTAAAACAGTATACTCAAAAAATAAAATAAATACATCACTGCAGTAATAATATCCCTTAATTAGCCCCTATGGTAATACTATTCCCCACCCTGGCCCCGTTTATCTCTTTCCTGGCTCCAGCCATATGTTCTGGCATCCTGTGTTATGTTTGCTAATGACAGGTGTTATGAAGGCAATCCAGAAACACAGTGTGCTAAGCGATCAGAGCGCACACAGTGATCTGACAAATACCCAAAAATATAAGAACGAGCTCTGAGACGTGGAAACTCTGTAGACTGCACACCTGATCCTATCCTAAACACAACTAAAAGCGGCTGTGGATTGCGCCTAACAACTACCTAGGCAACTCGGCACAGCCTAAGAAACTAGCTAGCCTGAAGATAGAAAAATAGGCCTGACTTGCCCCAGAGAAATTCCCCAAAGGAAAAGGCAGCCCCCCACATATAATGACTGTGAGTAAGATGAAAAGACAAAACGTAGGGATGAAATAGATTCAGCAAAGTGGGGCCCGATATTCTAGGACAGAGCGAGGATAGTAAAGCGAACTTTGCAGTCTACAAAAAACCGTAAAGCAAAACCACGCAAAGGGGGCAAAAAAAACCCACCGTGCCGAACTAACGGCACGGCGGTACACCCTTTGCGTCTCAGAGCTTCCAGCAAAACAAAAGACAAGCTGGACAGAAAGAAAGCAACAAAAAAGCAAAAAGCACTTAGCTATACAGAGCAGCAGGTCACAGGAACAATCAGGAGAAGCTCAGATCCAACACTGAAACATTGATAAGGAGCAAGGATAGCAGCATCAGGCGGAGTTAAGTAATGAAGCAGTTAACGAGCTCACCAGAACACCTGAGGGAGGAAGCTCAGAAGCTGCAGTACCACTTATGACCACAGGAGTGAATTCAGCCACAGAATTCACAACAGTACCCCCCCCTTGAGGAGGGGTCACCGAACCCTCACCAGAGCCCCCAGGCCGACCAGGATGAGCCGCATGAAAGGCACGAACAAGATCGGAAGCATGGACATCAGAGGCAAAAACCCAGGAATTATCTTCCTGAGCATAACCCTTCCATTTAACCAGATACTGGAGTTTCCGTCTAGAAACACGAGAATCCAAAATCTTCTCCACAATATACTCCAATTCCCCCTCCACCAAAACCGGGGCAGGAGGCTCAACAGATGGAACCATAGGTGCCACGTATCTCCGCAACAACGACCTATGGAATACATTATGTATGGAAAAGGAGTCTGGGAGGGTCAAACGAAAAGACACAGGATTGAGAACCTCAGAAATCCTATACGGACCAATAAAACGAGGTTTAAATTTAGGAGAGGAAACCTTCATAGGAATATGACGAGAAGATAACCAAACCAGATCCCCAACACGAAGTCGGGGACCCACACGGCGTCTGCGATTAGCGAAAAGTTGAGCTTTCTCCTGGGACAAGATCAAATTGTCCACTACCTGAGTCCAGATCTGCTGCAACCTATCCACCACAGAATCCACACCAGGACAGTCCGAAGACTCAACCTGTCCTGAAGAGAAACGAAGATGGAACCCAGAATTGCAAAAAAATGGAGAAACCAAGGTAGCCGAGCTGGCCCGATTATTAAGGGCGAACTCAGCCAACGGCAAAAAGGACACCCAATCATCCTGGTCTGCAGAAACAAAACATCTCAGATATGTTTCCAAGGTCTCTTTGGGACCGGCAAGGGCAAAAGCAACCCACTGGCACGAGAACAGCAGGGCTTAGCCCTAGCACAAATCCCACAGGACTGCACAAAAGTACGTACATCCCGTGACAGAGATGGCCACCAGAAGGATCTAGCCACTAATTCTCTGGTACCAAAGATTCCAGGATGACCAGCCAACACCGAACAATGAAGTTCAGAGATAAGTTTATTAGTCCACCTATCAGGGACGAACAGTTTCTCTGCTGGACAACGATCAGGTTTATTCGCCTGAAATTTTTGCAGCACCCGCCGCAAATCAGGGGAGATGGCAGACACAATGACTCCTTCCTTGAGGATACCCGCTGGCTCAGATAAACCCGGAGAGTCGGGCACAAAACTCCTAGACAGAGCATCCGCCTTCACATTTTTAGAGCCCGGAAGGTACGAAATCACAAAGTCGAAGCGGGCAAAAAATAACGACCAACGGGCCTGTCTAGGATTCAAGCGCTTGGCAGACTCGAGATAAGTCAAGTTCTTATGATCAGTCAATACCACCACGCGATGCTTAGCTCCTTCAAGCCAATGACGCCACTCCTCGAATGCCCACTTCATGGCCAGCAACTCTCGATTGCCCACATCATAATTACGCTCAGCGGGCGAAAACTTCCTGGAAAAGAAAGCACATGGTTTCATCACTGAGCAATCAGAACCTCTCTGTGACAAAACCGCCCCTGCTCCAATCTCAGAAGCATCAACCTCGACCTGGAACGGAAGAGAAACATCTGGCTGACACAACACAGGGGCAGAACAAAAACGACGCTTCAACTCCTGAAAAGCTTCCACAGCAGCAGAAGACCAATTAACCAAATCAGCACCCTTCTTGGTCAAATCGGTCAATGGTTTGGCAATGCTAGAAAAATTACAGATGAAGCGACGATAAAAATTAGCAAAGCCCAGGAACTTTTGCAGACTTTTCAGAGATGTCGGCTGAATCCAATCCTGGATGGCTTGGACCTTAACTGGATTCATCTCGATAGTAGAAGGGGTAAAGATGAACCCCAAAAATGAAACTTTCTGCACACCGAAGAGACACTTTGATCCCTTCACAAACAAAGAGTTAGCACGCAGGACCTGAAAAACCATTCTGACCTGCTTCACATGAGACTCCCAATCATCTGAGAAGATCAAAATGTCATCCAAGTAAACAATCAGGAATTTATCCAGATACTCACGGAAGATGTCATTCATAAAAGACTGAAACACAGATGGAGCATTGGCAAGTCCGAACGGCATCACTAGATACTCAAAATGACCCTCGGGCGTATTGAATGCAGTTTTCCATTCATCTCCTTGCCTGATTCTCACCAGATTATACGCACCACGAAGATCTATCTTAGTGAACCAACTAGCCCCCTTAATCCGAGCAAACAAGTCAGATAACAATGGCAAGGGATACTGAAATTTAACAGTGATCTTATTAAGAAGGCGGTAATCAATACACGGTCTCAGCGAACCATCCTTCTTGGCTACAAAGAAGAACCCTGCTCCCAGTGGTGATGACGATGGGCGAATATGTCCCTTCTCCAGGGATTCCTTCACATAACTGCGCATAGCGGCGTGTTCGGGCACGGATAAATTAAATAATCGACCTTTAGGGAATTTACTACCAGGAATCAAATTGATAGCACAATCACAATCCCTATGCGGAGGTAGAGCATCGGACTTGGGCTCTTCAAATACATCCTGATAATCAGACAAGAACTCTGGGACCTCAGAAGGGGTGGATGACGAAATCGACAAAAATGGAACATCACCATGTACCCCCTGACAACCCCAGCTGGATACCGACATGGAATTCCAATCCAATACTGGATTATGGGTTTGTAGCCATGGCAACCCCAACACGACCACATCATGCAGATTATGCAACACCAGAAAGCGAATAACTTCCTGATGTGCAGGAGCCATGCACATGGTCAGCTGGGCCCAGTATTGAGGTTTATTCTTGGCCAAAGGTGTAGCTTCAATTCCTCTCAATGGAATAGGACACCGCAAAGGCTCCAAGAAAAACCCACAACGTTTAGCATAATCCAAATCCATCAGATTCAGGGCAGCGCCCGAATCCACAAACGCCATGACAGAAAACGACGACAAAGAGCATATCAAGGTAATGGACAGAAGGAATTTGGACTGTACAGTACCAATGACGGCAGACCTAGCGGACCGCTTAGTGCGCTTAGGACAATCAGAAATAGCATGAGTGGAATCACCACAGTAGAAACACAGACCATTCAGACGTCTGTATTCCTGCCGTTCAACTCTAGTCATAGTCCTATCGCACTGCATAGGCTCAGGTTTAACCTCAGGCAGTACCACCAAATGGTGCACAGATTTACGCTCGCGCAAGCGTCGACCGATCTGAATGGCCAAAGACAAAGACTCATTCAAACCAGCAGGCATAGGAAATCCCACCATGACATCCTTAAGAGCCTCAGAGAGACCCTTTCTGAACAAAGCTGCCAGCGCAGATTCATTCCACTGAGTGAGTACTGACCATTTCCTAAATTTCTGACAATATACTTCTATATCATCCTGACCCTGGCACAAAGCCAGCAAATTTTTCTCAGCCTGATCCACTGAATTAGGCTCATCGTACAGCAATCCGAGCGCCAGGAAAAACGCATCGACACTACTCAATGCAGGGTCTCCTGGCGCAAGAGAAAATGCCCAGTCTTGAGGGTCGCCGCGCAAAAAAGAAATAATAATCAAAACCTGTTGAATAGGATTACCAGAAGAATGAGGTTTCAAGGCCAGAAATAGCTTACAATTATTTTTGAAACTTAGAAACTTAGTTCTATCTCCAAAAAACAAATCAGGAATAGGAATTCTTGGTTCTAACATAGATTTCTGATCAATAGTATCTTGAATTTTTTGTACATTTATAACGAGATTATCCATTGAAGAGCACAGACCCTGAATATCCATGTCCACACCTGTGTCCAGAATCACCCAAATGTCTAGGGGGAAAAAAAAAAGTGAACACAGAGCAGAAAAAAAAAAAAAAATGATGTCAGAACTTTTTCTTTCCCTCTATTGAGAATCATTAGTTTCGGCTCCTTGTACTGTTATGTTTGCTAATGACAGGTGTTATGAAGGCAATCCAGAAACACAGTGTGCTAAGCGATCAGAGCGCACACAGTGATCTGACAAATACCCAAAAATACAAGAACGAGCTCTGAGACGTGGAAACTCTGTAGACTGCACACCTGATCCTATCCTAAACACAACTAAAAGCGGCTGTGGATTGCGCCTAACAACTACCTAGGCAACTCGGCACAGCCTAAGAAACTAGCTAGCCTGAAGATAGAAAAATAGGCCTGACTTGCCCCAGAGAAATTCCCCAAAGGAAAAGGCAGCCCCCCACATATAATGACTGTGAGTAAGATGAAAAGACAAAACGTAGGGATGAAATAGATTCAGCAAAGTGGGGTCCGATATTCTAGGACAGAGCGAGGATAGTAAAGCGAACTTTGCAGTCTACAAAAAACCCTAAAGCAAAACCACGCAAAGGGGGCAAAAAAAACCCACCGTGCCGAACTAACGGCACGGCGGTACACCCTTTGCGTCTCAGAGCTTCCAGCAAAACAAAAGACAAGCTGGACAGAAAGAAAGCAACAAAAAAGCAAAAAGCACTTAGCTATACAGAGCAGCAGGTCACAGGAACAATCAGGAGAAGCTCAGATCCAACACTGAAACATTGATAAGGAGCAAGGATAGCAGCATCAGGCGGAGTTAAGTAATGAAGCAGTTAACGAGCTCACCAGAACACCTGAGGGAGGAAGCTCAGAAGCTGCAGTACCACTTGTGACCACAGGAGTGAATTCAGCCACAGAATTCACAACAATCCTGGCTTCATGAGTATCCATTCTACCCCATATGATCTCCCCATCCTGCCCCACCAGCCTCCATCGTATCCGTCCTGCCCCATGATCCAATCCTGCCCCGTGTCTCCAATCATGCCCCGTATCTACATTCTGCCCATGCCCCAAGTCCTGCCCCCAGTGTGTCCAGCAATCTGCCCCAGTGTGTTCAGCATATTACCCCCATGTTGTCCAGCATTGCCCCAGTGTGTCCAGCATATTACCCCCAGTGTGTCCAGCAATCTGCCCCAGTGTCCAGCATTGCCCCAGTGTGTCCAGAAATCTGCCCCAGGGTCTCTAGCATTGCCCCAGTGTGCACAGCAATCTGCCCCAGTGTGCACAGCAATCTGCCCCAGTGTGCACAGCAATCTGCCCCAGTGTGCACAGCAATCTGCCCCAGTGTGCACAGCAATCTGCCCCAGTGTCCAGCATTGCCCCAGCGTGTCCAGCAATCTGCCCCAGTGTCCAGCATTGCCCCAGTGTCCAGAAATCTGCCTCAGGGTCTCCGGCATTGCCCCAGTATATCCAGAAATCTGCCCCAGTGTGTCCAGAAATCTGCCCCAGGGCCTCCAGCATTGCCTCAATGTGTCCAGAAATCTGCCCCAGGGTCTCCAGTATTGCCCCAGTGTGTCCAGCATTGCCCCAGTGTGTCCAGCATTGCCCCCAGTGTGTCCAGCAATCTGCCCCAGTGTCCAGCATTGCCCCAGTGTGTCCAGCAATCTGCCCCAGTGCCCAGCCTTGCCCCAGTGTGTCCAGAAATCTGCCCCAGGGTCTCCAGCATTGCCCCCAGTATGTCCAGCATTGCCCCCAGTGTGCACAGCAATCTGCCCCAGCGTGCACAGCAATCTGCCCCAGCGTGCACAGCAATCTGCCCCAGCGTGCACAGCATTGCCCCAGTGTGTCCAGCAATCTGCCCCAGTGTCCAGCATTGCCCCAGTGTCCAGAAATCTGCCCCAGGGTCTCCAGCATTGCCCCAGTATGTCCAGAAATCTGCCCCATTGTGTCCAGAAGTCTGCCCCAGTGTCTCCAGCATTGCCTCAATGTGTCCAGAAATCTGCCCCAGGGTCTCCAGTATTGCCCCAGTGTGTCCAGCAATCTGCCCCATGGTCTCCTGTATTGCCATAGTGTGTCCAGCATTCTGCCCCATGGTCTCCAGTATTGCCCCAGTGTGTCCAGCATTCTGCCCCATGGTCTCCAGTATTGCCCCAGTGTGTCCAGCATTCTGCCCCATGGTCTCCAGTATTGCCCCAGTGTGTCCAGCAATCTGCCCCATGGTCTCCTGTATTGCCCCAGTGTGTCCAGCATTCTGCCCCATGGTCTCCAGTATTGCCCCGGTGTGTCCAGCAATCTGCCCCATGGTCTCCAGTATTGCCCCAGTGTGTCCAGCATTGCCCCCAGACAGAGTCAGACATAAAGAAAAAAAAGTAAAATCCTCACCTCTCCCGTTCCTAGCGCAGGTCCGGTGCAGCCAGTCAGCGTCTCTCCGGCTCTGCAACGCTCAGGACAGAGAGGCTGAGCGGCGCGCACAGTGATGACGTCATCGCGCCCTCTGCCCTGAGACGTTGCAGAGTCAGAGGGCGCTGAAGACGCTGCAGCTGCCGCAGGAACCAGGAGAGGTGAGTATTAGAGCGGGGGCCGGGGGGCCGGGGGTGGGGGGAGCCTGGTCGTGGCGGCGGACGGCGCCGCCCGAAGATTTAAAGGGCCCGCGTCTTTTTTTTTTTTTTTTCTTCCTCCTCCTGCAGCTCCGGCCGCCCCCTGCATTGTGCCGCCCGGGGCGGCCCGCCCCCCCGGCACCCCCCTTCCTACGCCACTGCCACCAAGCATTGATACTCCCGCAGTGTTTTTTCAACCCTGTCCTCACACCTATTGTCATAGACGCGAGTAGCGCACAGGAATAGTGGACCCACTGTGCCATGGGGCCAAGCTTACCTGGGAGGTGCGTAACAAAGCAGCTACATGGTTTTCACTGCTTCTGATGGTGGAATGAGGCTTAAGCGCAAGTATCCGCCAGGTACTCCTCCTAGGCTGTCTCCGATACTACAGCTGCTAACACCAAAAGGGCATGAAAGCAATCATTATCAAAGACTCCTAGTTACAGGCAGGACTGGATTCAGAACCTGCTCAAACAGTACGATTTGGACAGCAACCGGATAGTTTTGGCTTTAGGTTACAGATACTGTCGCAGCAGCTACAGAGTTAAGGAACCCCAGGTGTGGCTACAGAGTCCAGGTATTGCCAATGCAGCTTCAGAGTTCAGGTACCACCTTTGCGGCTTCAGGGATCAGGTACTGCCAAAGAGCTTCAGGGTAACGTACTATACAGGAATATGGGAGCAGGTTCAAGATAACTAACCTACTTCAAAATTAGGACGGGGAACCTGGCAATATACAGTTGCACACACTAGAGTTGCAAGGAAACTACAGAGGTTGCTCAGGCACCTCTCAATTTGGAAGGGTGCCTTTTATACTGGATGCCTCCCAGCTATTTACTGGAGACATTTTCAAGGTGCACGCTGCCCTTTTAAGAACAGGGGAGCATGCACAAAGCCGGGAAGATTCTCCTGTCTACACAACCAGGAGACATGGCGCGCCCCACGATCTCAGAGCTGTGATTATGTCGCCGTCCCTACAAGGAGGGGGAAAAGGGACCATGCAGGGGTGCATTAGTGTTACACCTTTGTTATCCCTTATACCTCACTTCCCACTCAATGCCCCTGCTATTTTCAGTCCCTTTTCCCTAGACCTCTTACAGAGCCCATATTATCTATCTCCTCTCTTCCCTTCCCAACAGGCTTTTTTCGTACCCAATCAAAAAACGAAGAAGAATCAAGTTGCATGGATCATTGGGACCTGTGATGATCAGATTGACCAAGTGATGAGTATTTGAAGGAAGCATTGGGGAGGGCTCCAGATTTACAAGATTGTACCTCATAGACCGGCTATCACTTTTAGAAAGGGACCATCAATCGGAGATACACTGGTAGATAGCCACCATGATCCCCCTATAAACTCGGGGATGTGGCTGTATATGTACCTCTGGGTACATATCGTTATAGAATGTGCAACATCTGTAGATTTATTTCACCTTGGGAAAGTAATGACGGTGTCTTAACCCTAAAAATACTCTATAACAGACATTTTACAAATTGCAAAACTATTGCTGGTCTTTATCTACAGTACTTGTTAACTTAATGCATATAGAGGAACATATAGGTGACATTTGGCCTAATAGAAACACCACTATGGCCTGACACATTCATTAACTCCAAATTTCAAAAAACTGACTGTCACATCCAAATATAAACTAAGTGTGAACAGGTGCTTACTTAAAGTCACCAACTCATATACACTCAATCAAAAAAGGCATCACTATGTGGCACTATAGCAAGCAAATATGAAATATGAAAATTGAATTGCATTACTGCTCTAGAAATATGAAAAATTGAGAATTGGCCAATTCATGTGTACCTGGAAGCCACGTCAAGGTGTTTCTCACTTCCAGGACCTAACTTTATGCCAATCCTCTCTTAGAATAAAGTCTTCATCTGTATGGGAACTTAATATGAATCCTCTCGTAGTCTAAAATCTATATCTCTGTGGAGGGGTAGGGTCCTGCTGTGATTAAAAATGCCTGAGGCTATAAGGTGGAGTGCTCAGTCAGAAGGCTAATGAGTACAAATTTCAAAAAACTGACCATCACATCCAAACATAATTTTATGTGCCAGCCCAGTGAATATTAATTTCTCTTTAGCAGCGGACACAGGCTTTAGCTGCAGCCGCCGGCTCCTGCCTCTGTGACCCGCTGCTTTGCTGCCCCCTCTCCTCTGCTGTCTTTCCGGGACAATGACTCGTGTATAAGCCGAGGGGGGGGGGGTGTTTTCAGCACAAAAAATGTGCTGAAAAACTCGACTTATACACGAGTATCTACAGTAGTTTGTTAGTTAGTGACTATAACCATAGATATCTAAGCTATTCCAATATCCTACACATGGGGTAAGCAATACAGCGAATCAGAAGAACTAAACTATATTTTTAATTTTTGCTAAATTTGCTAACATTATTATTACTCTTACTACATATTAGGATATGATCTTGGAGATGGAAATACCCCTATAATAATGGATTATTTGCTGTACCTCTCACTGTAGGATGCCCCTTTTTGATTATCAGGTGCCTGTTTATGGCAGTTTATTATAATTTGCAGAACCCATTTAACCGCATAATTTAGTTTCCATGATGACGTGAAATTCTCTTTGTTCGCATGTGATATAAACAGGATCCTTCAATTTATAAGTAAATAGACAGATAATAAATGTCTGTGGGATGAAAAGGTTGATTGATGTCGATGTGAAACAAGATAAGTAAGCCCGGATATTGAAGACACCATTACACTGTGGGCTTGCTTGAGGCTGCAGATATTGTAATTCTGAGATGAGTGTGTACAGGATCATTTCCATGAAGTTTTACGGACCCCCTGGGATGTTATGGAATGATTTGTCCATTCTCCAATAGACTGTACAATGGGAATGTTGCCCGTTTCTGGAATTTCATCTCCGCCAATCAGGCAGAATGCATCTACTTAGAGAAGAAGCATCTATCAGGTTACACCAGGGTTCCATCTGCTGCCTGAGTCATCAAGTCAAAGGGAAGAAATAAGGAATAGAACGTTGTTCTATATGTCTCTGCGGAAAGATCCTATGAGAATATACTGCTTTCTACGGTCAGCGACTTATGGCTCACTGGCAGGTGGGGTAACTTCCTCTATGCACTGAAGTGCTGATTGTAGGTAGGATAAGTGAAGACTTTTGGTGCAGTCATGCCTAAACTGCAGAAGAAAGTTCTCTTTTGTCTGGCTGGCATACTGAGCTTTGGCTGTGCCCTGGCGATCGCAGCTGCGTTAGGCATTCAGCTATGGGTAAAGGGAACAGTATTGTGCAAAACTGGAGCCCTGCTGGTCAATGCTACAGGGGATGAACTGCAAAAGTTTATCGGGGAGATCCAGTATGGCCTGTTCTATGGGCAGAGAGTGAAACATTGCGGACTTGGTGGCAGACCTACTACCTTTTCAAGTAAGTACAGTCGGTGTTGTAAACGTACTTGTTTTTTTAAATTCATAAATGTCAGACAATATTTTGATTATTATGTCCTTCGTGCAATATATTAATATAGATGAGAACATGAGCAGTGCACTGAGTGACACAATTCAGCCCCGAAATGTAGATCTCAGGGACCACAGCTGTGGGTGACAGTGGGAACTTGTGATTCTGCTCTGGATGATACATGTCCATGGTACATACGGTATATTACTCACCAGAAATCTGTAAATTGCAAAATAAAGCCTATAAGGAAATGTACATTTACATATGTGTCTGCGTTTGTGCTCGTACTTATGTGTATAATAATAATAATGTGTAGTAGATGGTACCTGCACAGTTGTGGCATCTCCTGATATGATATGCTTTTTTCTAGAAAATGCTTCTTCAGTTATTCCTTATTGCAAAAACAGTTATGCAAGTGTCTGTGCCACAAATTTTCACAGACTTGTGATCATTTTGTCATTGACAAAGGGTCATTATAGGAGAAATTTGGAAGACAATCACCCAAAGTAGGGTTTGACCTGGATAGAGGACATGAGAACGATAGGTGTAAGGATGTGCTCACCTGGCAGGGTTGTGGGACCACAGCACCATGGAAAGCCTAGAAAAACATCTGCGGTAGGTCCAGGATACATACAAGGAGAGAAAAACCATGGAGGATGGATCTTAAACGATGGATTATATGATGAAAAAGGAGATGCAGGAGGCGAAGTGTGGAGAACTGAGGTTTTATTAGTCAAAGTTCACAGACTTCTTCATCAGGACAAAACCAAAATGTTTGCATTACTTTAGGAATCAGAAATGTGGTGTTTTATATTATTCATTGTCACAGCTGTGTATGTACAGAAGATATATGTCTGCTTCCAGCGGCAATATTTCTGCCCATCAGTGGGACTTGTTCTACCACATCTGATGCTTTCCCAAATATAACGTTTTAGTTGTCAGTTTTTTTGTCTGTGACTGTGGAGAAGATTTAGTCATGTCCACCAAGATGTCATAAATGTCACCACGAATCATTGAGGGAGATCACCTGGAGCAATAAGTAGTAACATCCGATTACAAGGTTATTACATAAGGCTGGTTCTATGCTGCAGACAATATACACGCCACAGGTCAAAAAATTGTGTCTTTTAAAAAATAATGTGTTTTTTTTGTTAAAGATCTGGTGAGTGTATGAATCTTGTTTGCAATTTATTTCCTCCAAAATGCACATTCATTAAGGGCATCTTTATAAAAGTCGTCAATTTTTTATTCTCTGTGTGAACTCAGCCTAAATAATTCACCAGTATCACTGGTGTGCTGAATATTGCCTTCACATGTACCAAAGTTAAATGCAGCCATTATAGATGTTTGAGTCTGGGTTCAGCTGGTTCAAATGAACGTATGATGCATACGCGAGCAGTCCTTGTTAAAAACGGAGGCAAACGGAATAATGTTATTCATTAGGACTGTCCAGATGATCATTTTTTTACATGTACCAAGTGTAAAAGTTGCAGCTTGCACTGGTCTCAGCATTTCAGATTAAACGTGCCTATTTAAGTCTATGGGTGCGCAGCAAAATCGTGACCCACGTGGCTAGTCTGTAAGGCATTCGATTTTTACAGATTCTTGGACATTATTAACATAGGAAACTGTATATGGATGCATTATGAAAGTAAAAAGAAGAAATACGGATGGCACACAGATGAAAATCAGACCATTTTTGATACACACATCTGAACCTAGCCTGCAGTTATGTTGCAGTCAAAAGAATGCATCAAAAACTGTATTTAGAAAACCGCACATATTTTTAAAGATTAACCATAGGAATTTTGTGGAAAACAAAACATCACCAACATAATTATCTTCCCAATTAGGGTTTAACTATCGATTAATAAATGGGACTGAGATAGGACCATAATGGACAAACTGCACAGACATAAACCAAAAAACTTTATTAATAATAACAGGTAAAGAAATGACAAATAGGAACAATCCCCGTGCCACCCATAGCACGTACAAGAATAGGGCGGGGGTAGGTACCTATAATGTAAAACAAGTACACAAGATGACCGTACATAGAACACAATAATAGGAGGCTAGTTCATATGTCTGTGTATATATGCTCCAAGCTAATGTAAGCAGTAAGAACAAACCCACAAAAAAGTATACATACCGGGCTGTAGATAAGCCCCCGGTCCAATCTGCAAGTGAAGAAAAATAAGTTATATTATACTCACCCCAGGGTGGTCCTGTGCAGTCCGGTCCGATGGGTATCACAAGTCTGGGTGCGGCACCTCCCATCTTTTTGCGACGCTGCCCTCCTGCTTCTTCATTGCTCCCCAGCATCTGCGTACTTCTCTGCCCTTTTGAGGGCAGAGTAAAGTACTGCAGTGTGGAGGCGCCTGGAAAGGTCAGAGAGGCCCAGTGCCTGCGCACTGCAGTACTTTACTCTGCCCTCAACAGGGCAGAGAAGTACACCTGCGCAGGAGCACCGATGCTGGGGAGCGATGAAGAAGCAGGAGGGCGGCATCGCAAGAAGATGGGAAGCACCAAACCCGGACTTGGGAAACCCATTGGACCGGACTGCACAGGACCGCCCCCTCCCGGGTGAGTTTAACATAACTTATTTTTCTTCACTTGCAGGTTGGACCGGGGGATTTTCTACAACATTATAGAATACTGTAAATAAGCCCTGAAAGGCAGTGGCCGCATCTTATAGCGACAAAATCTGCTGACAGGTTCCCTTTAAGAGAGCTTTTCCCCAAGATAGCAGTGATGCACACAGTTCGCATCGCAGCTGTAGACTTATAACCTCCAGCCTGTCAATTCGTCAACACCAAAACATAAGCAGCAGCAGTGGTGGAAGTGAAAGAAGCAATTTCTATGAGTCCTTTGACACTTTTTTTAGACCAACTCGTGCACTAGCACAAGAGAGTCCAAGTCTTACATGTGCTGAGCCAATGGAGAGAAAGGTGCAGGAGTATCTATAACTAAATATCAATACCATCAGGGAGGGTTTGGACCCTTTCACATTTTGGTCTTCCAAAATGGATGAGTGGCCTGAGCTCGCCTCACATGCCATTGAGATTTTATCGCGCCCGGCAGCCAGCATTCTCTCAGAACGTGTCTTCAGTGCTGGTGGTGGTGTCTTGATGGATAAGTGCATACAGCTGTCCTCTGAAAGTGTTGACCGCCTAACTTTCATTAAGAAGGACAAGTCATGGATCTCCAAGGACTTTTGCACCCCAATCGCAGACTGTGCAGACTAGGTGGTATTGCATTTTTTAGTGTGATGCATTAATGTCACGCAACTGCACTGATATATTTAGTGTCGCTTCTGTGGCTGCTGCTGCTGCTGATGTTAATGGAGCACCCGCTAGGGCCGTGGTGTACTCAGAACAGGGTCCAACGGTTCTTATAGGGATAGTCACGGCAGCAGTGACACGGTCCGTGGCCCTGGGCATCCAATAAAAGTCCAATTGAATGGGGAATAAAGTTTATGGGGAGATTGTTTGTGAAGCCACCCGTGGTATTCGGTAATGAGGAGATAACCGACGCTGCTTAAAGTGGACCGCTGGGGTCGATGGTGATGCAGCAGAGTTGTTACAGCTCTCCACGGGTAGAGCTAGGCCCGAGGGCAGTTAAGAGGCGAAAGATGGTGAATGTTGTTGTGGTGCAGGGCAGGTGATGCAGTAAGTAAACCCGAGGACACAGCGGAGTGCAGTTTCCACACTTTTAAGCAAAAATAAATATATAGAGCGCACTACCGATATCCGCTAGTATCAGACGCCAATCGGGGTGCAGACAAGCGGCCAAAAAATGAATACGACAACCAAAAGAGAAAGAAGCCGCTCATAGGAATGCACACCACAAGGCTAGTAAATAATAAATAGAACAATATACGAATAGAATTTTTATTAGCAAACCACAACTTCAAGAAAAACATAAAACATAATTAAAAACAGTAATACCTCGTACAGTTGGTCCACATATCAATATATCTTGTATAATACAAATATCAAATATAATAAGTCCGCACACCTGATATATAATGGGAGAGCAACCCTCTGGCTCATGGAGCTACATGCATGATGAATGTTTCATAATATAGCTCCCTATGGCATGTATAGTCCTGGAACAATAAAGAGGACAACAGCCAAAATAAGGGGGAAAAAAAAAACACCCCCAAGATGAAACAATAAAAGGGAGAAAAAAGAGCCACCCAAGCCCGAGAGAAAACTCCACACATGGGGGCTAGAGTAGGTAGCAAAAGAATATGCAGTCTAGATGCAACACATGCCGAAAATAAGGCATCATAAGTGTAACGTTACCCACAAAAATAGGAGTAAGAAGGGAGGGAGAGGCCGTCCCTGGGTGCAGACCAACGTGGACCAAGTGATGCGACCCAACGCGTATCGCCCTACAAAGGAGGGCTTCGTCAGGGGAAGGACCTTCCCCTGACGAAGCCCTCCTTTGTAGGGCCTATTTTTGTGGGTAACGTTACACTTATGATGCCTTATTTTCGGCATGTGTTGCATCTAGACTGCATATTCTTTTGCTACCTACTCTAGCCCCCATGTGTGGAGTTTTCTCTCGGGCTTGGGTGGCTCTTTTTTCTCCCTTTTATTGTTTCATCTTGGGGGTGTTTTTTTTTTCCCCCTTATTTTGGCTGTTGTCCTCTTTATTGTTCCAGGACTATACATGCCATAGGGAGCTATATTATGAAACATTCATCATGCATGTAGCTCCATGAGCCAGAGGGTTGCTCTCCCATTATATATCAGGTGTGCGGACTTATTATATTTGATATTTGTATTATACAAGATATATTGATATGTGGACCAACTGTACGAGGTATTACTGTTTTTAATTATGTTTTATGTTTTTCTTGAAGTTGTGGTTTGCTAATAAAAATTCTATTCGTATATTGTTCTATTTATTATTTACTAGCCTTGTGGTGTGCATTCCTATGAGCGGCTTCTTTCTCTTTTGGTTGTCGTTTCCACACTTTTACTCACAATTCTCCAGTTGCATTCCCCAGCCGGGGTACTGTGTCCTCTGGGTTGGTGATCCAGCCAGCTCTCAAGTAATTTAGGGAGTACACCGTGTCAGAACAACCTTTTATGTTCCTTCCCTGGCCATCTCACTGTGCTGCCTCCTGCCCTGGGCCTTCACATGCAGTGTCCCAAGTCAGAAGCCTTGGATCTTGTTGGGCAACGTACTCTAGGCCTCCTTGATTCTATGCGGCTGCCTTTTCGGCGTTTACATGTGGAAGTGGTTGCAGCACTTACAGATGCTGTAGCCTCCGGTTGGCTAGCTGAGTACTCGGTTCCTCCATTAGTCTGGGGCCAGTCCCCTACTGCGACCTCGTCCCTCCACCTAACTATGGTCGGCGTGGATGCAGGTCCCACGGGTGGATTTCTCACTACCCGTGCCCCTAGGACCCCTTCTTTCTCTTTTCCACTGAAGCTTATCTTTCTGTTTCTTCTGTCCTTCCTTTCTCTCTTTCTACAGTCTTCTGGTCCAGGGATGAGCTCCTCATAGCTCCAGTCCCTAGCACCAACTCCCTCTCAGATCTCACTGTCACTCCCTTCAGTACTCCCTCTGCTGCTTTCTCCACCCACACCCTCTGCCTAGCTCCTCCCGGGCACTGAGAGGTATATTGTTGGATGCAAGTGTCTGGGTTCTGGGTAGTGCCCCCTCCTTACCTGATAGCGGAGTACCACACCTCTGGCTGAGGTGCAGTACCTCTGTGGCAACTGAACCAGGGGCGCCCCATTAACACAAATTTGTGGAAATGTGAACAGTCATGGTTGGTCTACATCTGCTGTATTAGCTGTAGTGAAAGACATGTCGGTCCCAATTACACTATTTCTATTCTCGTGAAAGTTATTCCACTTCGGTGGAGTCAGGCCCTTATTTTTTAAAATGTGAACACTCTCTAAGTTGGGTGTCCATCTGCTGTTTTGGGTGCAATGAAAGACTTGTCGGTCCCTAGTCTACTATTTCTACTGTGGTGAAATTGATGTCACTTTGGTGGTGTCTGTTAATAATTTTTGGAAACATGAACACTCCTTGTAGGGTGTCCATCTGCTGTATTGTGTGTAGAAAAAGACCTGTTGGTCCCTATTAGACTATTTCCACTGTGGTGAAATTGATGTCATTTATGTGGTGTAAGGCCCTCATTTCTTTAAATGTGAAAACTCCTTGCAGGGTGTCCATCTGCTGTATTGTGTGTAGAGAAAGACCTGTTTGTCCTTATTAGACTATTTCTACTGTGGTGAAATTGATAACACTTCTGTGGTGGAAGGCCCTCATTTCTTTAAATGTGAACACTCCTTGTAGGGTGTCCATCTGCTGTATTGGGTGCAGTGAAAGACATGTCAGTCCCTTTTCTACTATTTCTACAGTGGTGAAATTGATGCTACTTTGGTGGTGTCTGCCAATAATTTTTGGAAACTTGAACACTCCTGGTTGGGTGTCCATCTGCTGTACTGGGTGTAGTGAAAGACCTGTCGGTCCATTCTCTACTATTTCTACTGTGGTGAAATTGATGCCACTTTGGTGGTGTCTGCCAATAATTTTTGGAAACTTGAATACTCCTGGTTGGGTGTCCATCTGCTGTACTGGGTGTAGTGAAAGACCTGTCGGTCCATTCTCTACTATTTCTACTGTGGTGAAATTGATGCAACACTGGTGGTGTCTGCCAATAATTTTGTGAACAGTCCTGGTTAGGTCTCCGTCATGTGTGTTGCCTGTAGCAGTAGGCCTCCAAGATAGTCAGGCCTCCACTTTCTTTTACTCAACTCCCCGTGTTACTATCCTTACATTTTTCTGACAATGGTAGTCTAGAAAACTGATATTTGTGTCTCCTGAGTGTGGCTCAACATGAAAGCAGGTAGATGTGTTGCATGTGGTGTCAGGGCTCCCAGCGAAGGGGCCCTACACCGATCCCTCACTCACCTCATCTTACTGTGACATTCATTGGAAAGCTTTATATGCTGTCCCAGACCCCGATACCTTATGTCTGGCTGATTGCTGCAGTTCCGTGCTGCAATTTGTTCTGTGGGTGAATTGAGGCCACTTTCCTGGTGTCTGTCCCTCATTTGATGTGTTTTGGCAGCATTTGAGGCCGTTCTAAGGTGTTGGGCATGCGTTTGTTTTTGCCTCCCATTGACGTGAATGGTGCTCGGTAATGATCGGCGAATATTCGACTAATTAATCGGCGAATATTGCAAATGTAATCCGAATCGAAAATTTAAATGTTCTCTCTCATCTCTAATTGAGAGACCCTTCAATCAAGCCACACTGGATGGGGAGTAGCTGACATAGTCTGGACCGGTTTACGCTATAGCCAGTTCCAAGGTAATTTTTAAGCTATATTTTTTCCTAAAACATCACAGTGTAAAATATAGCTGTTTGTAACTAAGGAGGCTTTCACTGTTTCATATCACCTATGGCTTAGGCATCATGAACTTCCCTATAGGTTCCCCTTAACCTCTTAATGCACAGTCAAGTAGTGTGCATCCTGATGCGATGTAAGTCATACCTCCCAACTTTTGAAGTAACAAAAGAAGGACAAAACATGCAATGCACTTAGTGCTCTGTGCCAAATTTGGAACTCACCAATAGTCACACCCTCAAGCCATTTTCAATTTCTTTCTCTCCTGGTAGGAGGAGATGTCAGAGGGTAGTAGCTATGAGGGACATTCAGCAGGTGACTGAGACTGTAAGGTGTAGACCGAAATCCAGGACTATCTCACTGTATCTAGAACGTTTGGGCCTAGAGATGAGCGTATCGATTCACGGGAGTCCGGTCCAGCATGCATGTCAGAGCAACCTGGCGGCTGGATAGAGGCCAGCAAATCTCTTACTATCCGTCGTCCCCAGCGCTGCTTTTGATTAACTAAGGCTGGCACATTGCTCATTTCTAGTTGGGACCTGTGGATTCATTTTTTGTTCATTCATTCACAGTCACAGAAGCCAGAACTTTCTCATTTTTATATAACTGCTATATACGACATCTGGCCTTTTTTGTATCTATAAAGCTGTGTTCACACGTTGTATAAATACCATGTTTTTGGTTTTCTGCAGCTGTCCGCTACGCAACTACACAATAACAATCTTATGTGATTATTACATTTTTGCTGTTTTTTATGTGTTTTCCCCATTATATCATGCGTTTTTTGGTGTAGATGTGAAGCAGTGGTATTTAAAATATTTTTTTATAGTACTGAAGAGCTTTGACTCTGCACTTAAAATAGCAACTCCAGGTTTTTACATGCCTTTTTCTAGACTCCACATAGAAGCCTACAGAGAAAAAAAAGCATCAAAACCGCACAGTTAAACAGCATTTTTAGACGCACAGGGGGATCAATTTTCATGAAATCACATCCACTTTACTTGTACAGTTAAACAGCAGAATTTCTGTAAATGGAGCATTTACACTTCATTTGAATACAACGGAAAAATCCAAGTAAAGCGTTTGTGATTTAATGGAAACTCAGCCCTCGGTACATCTAAAGATGCTTTTTATTAAAAAAAAGAGTTAAAGACGCTGCTTCAGATGTGCACCAAAAATACATCAAGGAGGAAAAAACATAAAAGAAATACAGTAAACACACAATAATCAGAGAAGATTGTCATTGCGTTGTGTAGTGTGGACACCTGCAGTAAAAAAAAGCAGAAGAAAAAACACGACATTTATACTAGATGTGCCTCATCATTACATTTTTATTACATTTTTTATGGGTTTTATTAGGGAAAAAAATCTATCATGCCCATTTACACATCACCATAAAGAATATGATTGCTGTGTTGTGCGGGACATTAGGATTACAGGGACACCAAAAAAGTCCATGTTGTTTGCTAATTTGTCATCTAACATTAAAGAAAAAAAAGATCTCACATAACAGAATAAATGGCATTTTTGTAACTGCTTATCCCTTTTTTGTAATTTTATAGAAATAGCTGACTTTTTCTTCATCTCTAGAATACAGGGACATAGAAATACACTGCTATGTACAGATGTATCTCAAATGTACCGGTATAATCTGCCTCTGGGTTCAGAGCCTGCAATGCAGATTCAAGTTTACAAAATTCTCCTATCTTTATAAGTGTAGCCTGTGACTTGTAGCTTAAGCATCTGTTTGTAAAGATTGATGTTGTGGGGTTGATTTCCTGGGAGACCAGATCACAAGAGAAGAAGCACATTGTTTATTTAGTCATGTAAGTGTGTAAGACTACAGTAGTCAAGCTCTAATATTATTTTTTACTTCTGCAGTTAGGTAGGCAATCTTTAGGAATATATTAACTTTATACTTATAATACAGTGGCTTGAGGGTTTTTGAGGGTTTGCATCAGTTCATGCAAAGAACATGCCTACAACTGTGAACATTTTGTTTTATTCTTATTGTGAAGCAAACAAATAGGACAAAATAACTGAAAACTTTAGTGTGCATAACTATTCACCCCCTGAAAGTCAGTACTTTGAAGAGCCTCCTTTTGTGGCAATTATAACTACAAGTCACTTTGGATAAGTTTCTTTGAGCTTTCCACATCTTGCCACTGGGATTTTAGCCCATTCCTAAAGGCAATCTTCAAGTCTGACCACAGATTTCAATTGAATTAAGGTCATGGCTAACTAGGCCATTCCAAAACATTTACTCGCTTATCCATAAACCACTTGAGTGTTGCTTAACAGTATCATTTGTGTCATTGTCTTGTTGGAAGGTGAACCTCTGTCCCAGTCTCAAATCACTGACCGGCAGAGACAGGTTTTGCTTAAGAATATCTCTGTATTCAGCACAGTCCATCTTTCATTTGACTCAGACCATTTTCCTTGTCCCTGCTGCTGAAAAACATCCACACACCATTATGATGCCACCACCATGTTTCACTGTGGGGGTGGTGTTCTTAGGGTGACGAGCTGTGTTTATTTGGCTCCAGACATAGTGTTTACTTTGGTGGCCAAAAAGTAAAATTTTGGTCTCATCTGACCACAGCGCCTTCCTCCATACATTTAGTGAGTCTCCCACATGTCTTTTGTTAAACTCAAAATGAGCCTTAAAATGTGTAGATGCTTTTTTTCTGCCCACTCTTCAATGAAAGCTACCTCTATGGAGTGTACAGCTTATTGTGGTTGTGTGGACAGATACTCCTTCTCAGCAGGGGAACTCTGCAGCTCCTTCAGGGTTACCTTTAGTCTCTGTGCTGCCTCTCTGATCAATGCCCTCCTTTCCCAGGCTGAGAGTTTTGGTGGGCGGCCCTTTCTTGGCAGGTTTGTTGTGGTACCATGTCCTCTCCATTTGATGATAATGGATTTGATGGTGCTCCAGGGAATCATCAGAGAGTGGGATATTTTTTTATAACTCAACCCTGACTTGTATTTCTCAAGAACTTTGTCCCTGACTTGTTTGGAGATCTCATTGTTCTTCATGGTGTTGTTTGGTTAGTGATGCTTCTTGCTTAATGGTGTTGCAGCCTCTGACAGCCTTTCAGAAAATGTGGTAACATACTGAGAGACCATGTAAGGCCGGAGTCACACATGCGATAAACACGTCCGTGTCTCGCATGTGAAAAGCAAGCTCTGGCGCCAGCACTTCAGGGCGGAGCGTGCGGCCGCATAGCAACACGTGGAGCCGCACGCTCCGCTCCCAAGTGCCGGCGCCAGAGCTTGCTTTTCACATGCGAGACACGGATGTGTTTCTCGCATGTGTGACTCTGGCCGTACACTTAGATTGCACACAAGTGAACGTCTTTTCACCAAGCATGTGTCTTATGAAGGTAATTGCTTGGACCAGAAATTTTTAGGGGCTTAATCGCAAAAGGAGAGACAGTTTTTAGCAATTGGATACCATAAATTTAATTTATGTCTATATTTTTCTCACTTCACCAACTTAGACTATTTAGTGCTGATACATCACACACAAATCAGATTACCAAAATATTTAAACACTGGTTCTAATGTACCAAAATAGGTAAAAAGCCTAGGAGGTGAATACTTTTGCAAGCCACTGTAGGTAGTCGTAGGACTCAGCGTCTCTAACAAGAGCGCTCCCTGCCTACACAATGTGAAAGATAAATCCTTGTACTAGACAGCACGGTGACTCACTGTTGTTTGCAGCATAGGGCCCAGGGTTCAAATCTCAGCCAGGACACATCTGCAAGGAGTTTGCATGTTTGCATGAGTATCATCTGAACAGTGGGCCCCAGCGTGGCAGCCATTTCTACTGGTTGTTAACCCTTATCCGGCTGAATAGGTACAATTGTAACTATTCCGTTTTAAAATTGCAATAACTTTTTTTTGAAAAGACGTAGAGGGCTGAAATTTCGTGACATCTCTACATTTTTGGTCCAGAATATATTGGCCAAATTTCAATAAAATATCTCCACCCGCTTCCGAGATAAGGGGTCGAGATCTTTTTGCATCCATAACAAGCTGCATAGGTACAAATGTACCTCATATATTTTGAATGAAGATAATGCAAGGGAAAAAGCATAAATTTTTTTTTAATGATAATGCTATTTAACTATTATAAACAAGTAAAAAACTGTTCATTTACATTATAAAAGAAAATGTAAGAAACTTTTTTTTATTGATTTTCTTTGCAAGTAATGCATGTTGGCTTTGCTACAGAGTGTTCATCGCAAATGGGTTTCACACAAACCACACAAGACTTTCTAGTCTTGCGTTGTTTTCGCCTCAGGTCTCTGCAGACATAGCAACTACCAACAACAGGGGAGGGTCCACGACTACCATGAGGTATTTTGGGGCCAGCTGCTGGCTGCGATGCTACCACAATGCATCGTCCAAGCACCATTTCTAATGCACCTCGAAGAAAATGGTTTCTCATTATCATTTTGTTTGTACTACGATCTTCAATTGCAATCATACACAGCTGATTTGCGAGATCTTTCAGGAACTTTCTTCGTTGATCCTTTGCCCTGAAGCTTGGATTGTGTTCTCTGTAGATGATGTAGGATGCTAACCCACTGACATCAATCATATTGTAGAAAAATGCCAAAGTCCAACGTGATGTTCGTCGTTTCACAGTGTACTCTCCCAACATTTTATCCATAACATCAACGCCACCTTTTGTTATGTTGTAGTATTTTATTATCTCTGGCTTGGCTGCTAGTGTCTCTTCAACTTCTCCCGTCATGTGCATAGATGATAGAAGCACGACTGATTTGTTCTTCTTTGGTACATATGAACAGACTGTTGCATCATGATTGTAGGCAAAATTTGTCGAGTATACAGGCCTTTCTTTGGCAGGCTGCATGTTGTTAGGTAGGAACCTTTTGTTTTTTCTCACTGTACCAACTAGTGTCATGTTCCAGGAGTTCAATACCTTAGCTAGTTCCATGGTTGTAAAGAAGTTATCGGTGGTGACATTTCTTCCAGAGCCTTTATACGAGCTCACTAGGTCCAATACTGTTCGTTCTCCAATGTTTACTTGTCGAGGACCATCAGTTGGTTTCCCAGTGTAGAGCTGACCTTGTAAAGGGTAGGCATTTGATGAGTCACAAGCCCAGAAAATCTTTATGCCATATTTAGCTGGTTTTGAAGGTATATACTGGGTAAATTTAGTATGACCTCTAAATGGAAATAATTGCTCGTCGACGGTGATACAATGATATGGCTTGTAGGCTCTCTCCAGATTACTGTTCAGCATTGTCCAGATGTCCCGTATTGGTGCAGCTTTATCTGTTTGCACACGTTCTGCACGTGTATTTTCGTTGTCAAACCTGATAAATCTGAGTATCATCTTGAAGCGGTCACGAGACATGGCTGCACGTATAAGAGGCAGAGCAGCAACATTCCACATTTCCTCCAGATTCTCTTTGTTGGCTCTGTGCACACCAGCAGCAATCAGTATGCCCAAAAATGCATGAAGTTCAGTTTCAGTAAATTGCTTGAATGTTTTTTGTGGTGGCCGTTTGGAAGAATCAGGAAAACGTTGTACCAGTTCGTTGTTGTAAGCATCACAAACTCTCTTGGCCTTTCGATTCGTTTCCCGTAATATGATGTCACACATCTCGGGAGTCATGATGGACTTGAATAGCTCTTTTGCTGTATATAGGTTGCTGATTGCTGCAGGGCCACCTCTTTGTCGTAGGACATTACGAGATTTTGTTTGTGCATTTGGCAGTGGATTACTGCACCATTGAGTTTCATCCTTAGCAGTCCAAATGTCGCCTGCACTTTGAGGCACAGAATCATCCTCAACACTTTCGTCTGATTCGTATTCATTTTCATGCTCTATGACCATTTCTTGTTCAATGTCTGAATCTTCTTCAGTAACATCCACTTGTGGTACATAGTTTTCATCATCAGATGGAACATATGGTTCATCCTCATGCTCAGAATCAGATTCTTCTAGCATTCGCATTATTTCGTCAGACGTAAATCTGTAAATATGAAAAAATGTAAAATAAATAATTTTCCGAAATACTACATTATTGGCTTTTCACAAAATTATACTAACCTGCAAACACGTTTTCTTGGATTATGGCGGAAACTAGATCCAGCATTACTATCACTCATGATGACTTGCTAGATGAATTTTGGCTTCGTATTTTGTGCTGAATATAAATAAAACATCGTAAAACAATATGTAGATACTAATTATTATCCATTTTTCGTATAAAAATTATACCTATAGTGATAAGTTTCATACAAAATATATGTAAGCCAAGTCCAGGCTGAAAGACAATTTGACTGTTCTGTCCCCACATAATGAGAATAAAGGTATAACTGGCTGTTAGATGCTGTGAGACTTTCCTACCTTCGTTTCCAAGAAATTGAAGACTTCACAAGCCTAGAAATGTGTGCTCACAGCAATGAGATGAACAGCAAAATGGCTAATGAGAGGAGGGAGGCAGGAAGACAAGTAGAAGCCACTCCCAGTTTGAATTAACTTAATTGACAGCAACATAAGTGACCAGTAACAACACTGAACAATAGATATCAGCATAACATTTGTAGCTGAATGAACTTTAGTTTCTGAAACCAAGTAAAGTCTTCCCACAGTGGAGGTATATGTGAAGGTACAATTGTACCTATGCAGCCTGTTAAGGTTGTAAAATTATGCAGCCTGACAAGGGTTAAATGGCAGTGAGTCAATTTCACAATTCATGAAATATCAATCACTTATACATCTTCTGCTTGGTACTTACTGAAGCAGACCTGCGGATACACCAATGGCTATTTGTCTACATCTTTCCACCAGATGAGCAATGTGCTATGTATATATGCTGATACATATTATAGATGAATAGTATAGACGTATTATTTTTATATATATTTACATATAGCGATAGATGCCCTCATGTTACACGGAATAACTCCAGCGAAGAGAAGCCATTATATTTTTCTCTACAAACCAATCTATCTCTTTTAATTATACAGGAATCTGCTGGTTCAGTAAGCTTGATTGTTGTGGGAAAACTCATCTGCCTCCGCTACTCTTGCTAATTCCCACCAATTTTGGGGTCATCAGTTTATTTTAACAAAGGTCATTGTCATCCATCTTCCTGGACAATTATTCATTATTTTCCCTATTTTGTCCTAGTGGATGATTGGAGTGACATATAAAATTTTAATGATGTCTTTGCTGAACTGCCAATAAAATGTCACATTGGGCCACATAAATAAAGGAATCCAATTTTCAATCTGACTGCTGGCTGCTGTAAAAAGGAGAATAGAATTATCCACTAGTTTAACATATATATATTTAGCAACATAGTGGGTGGATTTATCAATACAATGAGCGTTTATATTCTGCTAGTATTCATTGCTCTAATAGTATTGCTGAACATACTCTGATAATCTCACTACAACATATCAAACAATGTAAACCTATGTACATGTAAGTAAAATGTTTATTATTATTGACATTTATTCCCACTGTGTGTAAAATCCCCTTAAAGGGAAGCAGTCACGTTTTTCCTTCCTCATCTGAGAGCAGCATAATGTAGGTAAAGAGACCGTGAATACAACAATGTATCACTTAGATTACTGGGTGCTGCCATTCTGACACAATCAGAGCTTATAGATTTAGAATGAAGCAGAGCTGAGAAAGCTAACTCTGCCCACATCAGGCGCACTGTGTACAAAGTCCATAGACAGTGAGCTGCTTTTCACAGGAGAAGGGGCATTGCTGGAATAGTGCAGTGCAGCCATGTTAATCTCTTGATAAATCCTTCACAGTTAGCAAACAGCACACACTTTGACAAGTGACACATCCCGAAAAGCTGTCTCAGCACCTATCTCATGCTGTCTTCAGATTACATAGCAAAAATCTGCTGACAGATTCCCTTTAATGACCCAGAAACATTTTTCAAATCCAACATGTGTAACTTTATGTGATAATAGCGCTGATATGTTTCTACATATCTTGGTAATTCTGACTTTGTTTTTTCAGGACACATTGTACTTTCTGGTAATGGTAAAAATAGGGCAATATGTTTTGCGTTTATAAAAATACTAGTTGTACTAACCGGCTTCGCCCGGGTTAATAACTGCTGTTAGCAAAATAGAATGTATTAACAAAAATTTATTCATGTCTGCAAGCCTCGCTTCCCTCTCCTCAGAAAGTTCATTGGCTCTTGAGGAAGCAGCTCTTGTTCTCTTGTCTGCAAGCCTCGCTTCCCTCTGCTCAGAAAGTTCATTGGCTCTTGAGGAAGCAGCTGCTGTTCTCTTGTGTGTCAGCCTTGTTTCTCAGTCTCCACATTTTTCATTGGCCCGTAATGCAGCTTTTTTTTCGCATCAGCTGACATTCGTGCCATGGAATTCCTTTTCTTGAGGCATTATTGTGGTAAAAATAGTCTGTAACTGGCAGTTTCTTTATCCTCTCACATAGAGGTAATGTGACTGACATCAGCCTTTCCACCAACACACCCTAACTGACATGCTATTACCTCACACATGCTTTGTTATACTGAGAATGTCCTTTGTTGCCTATATTAACCAATCAGAGCTCAGATTAATTAATTGTAGAAAAATAGAAGCTGAGCTGTGATTGGTTGCTATTAGCAGCCTAATATATCCCAGTCAACAGGAAGCCCTCCCACCTAGCAGTATATATTAGCTCACACATACACATAATAGACAGGTCATGTGGCTGACAGATGCCGTATTTCCTATATGGTACATTTGTTGCTCTTGTAGTTTGTCTGCTTGTTAATCAGATTTTTATTTTTGAAGGATAATACCAGACTTGTGTGTGTTTTAGGGTGAGTTTCATGTGTCAAGTTGTGTGTGTTGAGTTGCATGTGGCGACATGCATGTAGCGCCTTTTGTGAGATGAGTTTTGTGTGGCAACATGCGTGTAGCAACTTTTTGTGTGTCAAGTTGCATGTGACAGGTTAGTGTAGCAAGTTGTGTGCAGCAAGTTTTGCGCATGGCGAGTTTTATGTGTGGTGCGTTTTGAGTATGTGCAAGTTTTGTGTGATGCAACTTTTGCATGTGTTGCAACTTTTGTGTATGTGGCAATTTTTCCGCGTGTGCAAGTTTTGCGTGTGGTGAGTTTCCATGAGGTGAGTTTTGCACGTGTGGCGAGTTTTGCATGAACCTAGTTTTGTATGTGGCGAGTTTTGCATGTGACGAATTTTGCACGTGGCGAGTTTTGAGTGGCGACTTTTGTGTTTCGACTTTTATGTGGCAAGGTTTTTGTATGTGTGGTTAAATGTGTGCTGAGGGTGGTGTTCAAGCACATGGTAGTGTGTGACGCATTTTGTGTGTGTTCATATCCCTGTGTGTGGTGAGTATCCCATGTCGGGGCCCCACCTTAGCAACTGTATGGCATATACTCTTTGGCGCCATCGCTCTTGTTCTTTAAGTCCCCCTTGTTCACATCTGGCAGCTGTCAATTTGCCTCCAACACTTTTCCTTTCACTTTTTCCCCATTATGTAGATAGGAGCAAAATTGTTTGGTGAATTGGAATGCGCTGGGTTAAAATTTCGCCTCACAACATAGCCTATGACGCTCTCATAGCTGCAGTGTTGCATATCTTTTCACTGTTAACACCTGACAAGCTCATGTGCACATGTAGGGGGTTTATTTTCTAAGACTGATGAACTGGATTCCCCATTCTCTGCGCAACTGGTTTAAGGGTATAAACATTCAAAGTCTGAAAATTACTATATAAATTTCCAATCTAATATATAAAGCTCTATGTGTATGTTTGTGTATGTATGTATGTATGTATGTGTGTATGTTCGTGATTGGCATCTGCACCATCGCAGCTACAGCCACAAAATTTTGCACAGTCACACATCTGGCCCAGGAGAGGCAAATATCTTTTTACCATTAAACCAGTTAATTATACTAATAAACAAACCTATATTAGTATTTTGAGCTGACAATGACAGGTCAATAAGCACAATTATTACAAGAAGACCTATATAAAGAATGTGCCAAGCTTACCATTTCAAGAGAAAATATATATTTTATTAAGACTACTGTGGCGCCCCTGGGTCCTGGTCGTCACAGTAGCATTGCTTTCCTCATAGGGAGAGTGATGTTACATTTGGAGGCAAGAAGGGATAACTGTCGCCAGGTAAACACAAGCATGCAACACATTCACACACCAGGCCACCAGGGGGGGCTTTTGATCCTATTTACTAGGTGACTCCCCATATATAAGGTAGTTTTGGAGGGAAAGGTCAGTTCAGTCCTTGCCAGGCAACAGACTGGATCAGTCTGGGGTAGAAGACGGTTTACGGAGCTGTGTAGCCGCAGTGCAGCAGCTCCCGGAAAGAGACATACAGAAAGCCGAATATCTTACAGTGAGTGTTAAGGAGAGCAAAGTACAGGAGAGGATACCAGGGGGAGACCAGCCACGAGCAGGCTGCCTCCTTCTGAGGCGCAGAGACTGGTAGTCGGAACACCGAGGGTGTAAGGAACTCTATGACTTACATCAGAGACCGGAAGGACAGCTGAACTTTACATTACCTGTCCACCTTAATACCCAGGAGACACAGTAACACCTTTAGAGCCCGGGGCAGGCTAGAGTCCCTATAAACAGACTCAAGTCACCAGTCATACGGGTTATGTCCTATCCAATATGGGGGACAGAGATAAAGAGAACATCTGCAAGGACCTTATCTGAAGCCTTAGGCAGTAAGGGACTACAACACTATGGCACTAGAGGAAGGCTTTGATTTCCACCTGGATGAGGGGACTCCTAACTTGCCTCCAAGCCGGCTGGACCCTGTCTGCCCTGTGATCTGGTGCCCTGGACTGTGGCTGCCTGAAGACTTCAGTAAACAAGGTAAAGAGACTGCAAACCTGTGTCCTCGTTCTTTACTGCGCCATTTACCATCTTCCATTTACACACTGGGAGCCCTGGGGATATACTTCGCCTGTGGGAAGTTATACCATCTAGCTGCCATAACATCACCCCAGAGGACCCCTTGAAGCAGCGTCGGTCCCCACAGACCGAGTACCACAGGTGGCGTCACGAATAGAGTTGAGCGACCTTGACCTTTTTAGAGTCGAGTCGGGTTTCGCGAAACCCGACTATCTCAAAAGTCGGGTCGAGTGAAATCGGCCGATTATGACGTAAAGTCGGGATCGACCGAAACACAAAACCCAATGCAAGTCAATGGGGCAGCATAGTCGGCAGTGAGTGGGGGCCAGGAAAACACCTAGAGTGCCCATTTTAATGTCAAAACCATCCATTCTTCTTAATGAAGCTTGTCAAGCGTAATTTACCTTATAATAATTGGAAGGCATTTGAAATTGGGGGTCATTTGGCTAAAGTTGTGGTGGGTAGGGCTGGTTCAAGTAATTAGTGGGCCCAGGAAATCTGGACCACGTCACGGCAGTGGAGCAGGGAGAGGTAAGTATTTCAACTTTGCAAGTGCTGTGAACCTGAGCAAGCAGGGGGGGCCCACTCGTTGGCATTGGCACTGGCACAGGGCCCCTCAAAGTACAGCGGTGTGTTTGCACGGCGGGGGCGCCTCCCACCGGCAGCAACACTTTTGCGTACTATGAGAGGCCCTGTGCCAGTGACGTCGCCAACTAGTATTCCTCCCCCCCACCTGATGAAGGAACCTGCACTTTCATCTGCACCTTCCTCTTTGTCCCCGTGTAAGGTGGTATGGTATGCGGGAAGAGCAACCTGACTTTCAGCAGGGTCACAATGTTGTTGTGTAGCGTGCACGGGGAATGTTGCGTTATGGGTCAATGTACCAGCAGACTCATCTATCACTGGCTGGGCAATGGGCAGGATGAGGAGGAAACACAGATATAGGCCCAAAGAATAAAGTTGGCTAAATGCAGTTCAAAATTGGTAACACAGGAATAACCAGGGGGCATTGCAGTGGAGGACAACTGGAATGAGAGGCTGACACAGAGAGTAGGCCCAAATCAGTAAGTAGTCGAAATGCAGTTCAAAATTGGCAACCGTAGTAAACAGGCGGCACAGCTTTGTTCAGTGGAGGAGAACAGCAAGGAGTGGCAGACACCGATAGTAGGCCCCAACCCAACTAGTAGGCAAAATGCAGTCTAACATTAACAACTACTTAACGAGCGCCTGAAAACGGAATTTCAGGACAGGAAACCAGGAGAACAGCAAGGAGTGGCAGACACCGATAGTAGGCCCCAAACCAACTATTACGCCAAATGCAGTTGTTCCGTTTAACCACAATTTAATGAGAGCCTGAAGATAGAAGTTCAGGAAAGGCAACCTGGAGAACACCTTGGAGTGGAACACACCATCTCTCTACACCCCATACCCAATTTGTAGGCCTAATGCAGTGTAGTTTCCAAGAACTACTAAACGAGAGCCGGAAGATCGAAGCTCAGGAAAGGCAACCTGGAGAACACCTTGGAGTGGAACACACCATCTCTCTACACCCCATACCCAATTTGTAGGCCTAATGCAGTGTAGTTTCCAACAACTACTAAACGAGAGCATGAAGATCGAAGCATTGGCGAGGAAACCTGGGGAACACCTTGGAGTGGAACACACCATCTCTCTACACCCCATACCCAATTTGTAGGCCTAATGCAGTGTAGTTTCCAAGAACTACTAAACGAGAGCCGGAAGATCGAAGCTCAGGAAAGGCAACCTGGAAAACACCTTGGAGTGGAACACACCATCTCTCTACACCCCATACCCAATTTGTAGGCCTAATGCAGCGTAGTTTCCAACAACTACTAAACGAGAGCATGATGATCGAAGCATTGGCGAGGAAACCTGGGGAACACCTTGGAGTGGAACACACCATCTCTCTACAGTGGAACACACCATCTCTCTACACCCCATACCCAATTTGTAGGCCTAATGCAGCGTAGTTTCCAACAACTACTAAACGAGAGCCGGAAGATCGAAGCTCAGGAAAGGCAACCTGGGGAACACCTTGGAGTGGAACACACCATCTCTCTACACCCCATACCCAATTTGTAGGCCCAATGCAGCGTAGTTTCCAACAACTACTAAACGAGAGCCGGAAGATCGAAGCTCAGGAAAGGCAACCTGGGGAACACCTTGGAGTGTAACAAACCCTCTCTCTACACCACGGAAGGACTGATTCTTAGGAAGGAAGGCTGTCGGAAAGAAGCAGGGCGCGTCCGAGGGTGATTATATTCTTATTAGGTATATACTCACCCTCGGACGCGCCCTGCTTCTTTATTTGTAATGAATGTTTATTTGCAATGTGGTTTTGACTTACTCTATTTTTTTGGTAAATAATGATTTTAATATTTTCATTGTTTTGCATCTTCTTGGCAATAATATAAAGAAGACGCGACAGGACAACACTCGGTGGATGCCATATCTGTGTTTAAAATTGAAAAAACCTTTCAGTTAACTACTTGCAGGAGAAAGTTATTGTAGCTGGTGGCCATTTTTAGTACTCTACCAGATTTTTGTTGCATGTGTTTGTTTTTAATGTTAAAATGTCTGCATTTGATATCTCTCCAGTATTTTCTTTTTTATAAGCAAAATACTTATTTTTATATTTTCTGATGTTGGTTCCAGGGGTACACGGGCAGCAGTGGTGTGGTCAGTGGAGGCCTAGTGGAAGGAGTGACCGCAGACAGGCATCGAAGGCCTAAAATAATAACACATGGCTGTAGGCAATTTTAAATTGGTTCCAGGGGTACACGGGCAGCAGTGGTGTGGTCAGTGGAGGCCTAGTGGAAGGAGTGACCACAGACAGGCATCGAAGGCCTAAAATAATAACACATGGCTGTAGGCAATTTTAAATTGGTTCCAGGGGTACACGGGCAGCAGTGCCCTGGTCAGTGTAGTAGTAGTTGAAAGAATGGACCGCAGACAGGCATCGAAGGCCTAAAATAAAAAAATTGGGCTGGCTGTAGGCAATTTTAAATTGGTTCCAGGGGTACACGGGCAGCAGTGGTGTGGTCAGTGGAGGCCTAGTGGAAGGAGTGACCGCAGACAGGCATCGAAGGCCTAAAATAATAACACATGGCTGTAGGCAATTTTAAATTGGTTCCAGGGGTACACGGGCAGCAGTGGTGTGGTCAGTGGAGGCCTAGTGGAAGGAGTGACCGCAGACAGGCATCGAAGGCCTAAAATAATAACACATGGCTGTAGGCAATTTTAAATTGGTTCCAGGGGTACACGGGCAGCAGTGCCCTGGTCAGTGTAGTAGTAGTTGAAAGAATGGACCGCAGACAGGCATCGAAGGCCTAAAATAAAAAAATTGGGCTGGCTGTAGGCAATTTTAAATTGGTTCCAGGGGTACACGGGCAGCAGTGGTGTGGTCAGTGGAGGCCTAGTGGAAGGAGTGACCGCAGACAGGCATCGAAGGCCTAAAATAATAACACATGGCTGTAGGCAATTTTAAATTGGTTCCAGGGGTACACGGGCAGCAGTGGTGTGGTCAGTGGAGGCCTAGTGGAAGGAGTGACCGCAGACAGGCATCGAAGGCCTAAAATAATAACACATGGCTGTAGGCAATTTTAAATTGGTTCCAGGGGTACACGGGCAGCAGTGGTGTGGTCAGTGGAGGCCTAGTGGAAGGAGTGACCACAGACAGGCATCGAAGGCCTAAAATAATAACACATGGCTGTAGGCAATTTTAAATTGGCTCCAGGGGTACACGGGCAGCAGTGCCCTGGTCAGTGTAGTAGTAGTTGAAAGAATGGACCGCAGACAGGCATCGAAGGCCTAAAATAAAAAAATTGGGCTGGCTGTAGGCAATTTTAAATTGGTTCCAGGGGTACACGGGCAGCAGTGGTGTGGTCAGTGGAGGCCTAGTGGAAGGAGTGACCGCAGACAGGCATCGAAGGCCTAAAATAATAACACATGGCTGTAGGCAATTTTAAATTGGTTCCAGGGGTACACGGGCAGCAGTGGTGTGGTCAGTGGAGGCCTAGTGGAAGGAGTGACCGCAGACAGGCATTGAAGGCCTAAAATAATAACACATGGCTGTAGGCAATTTTAAATTGGTTCCAGGGGTACACGGGCAGCAGTGGTGTGGTCAGTGGAGGCCTAGTGGAAGGAGTGACCACAGACAGGCATCGAAGGCCTAAAATAATAACACATGGCTGTAGGCAATTTTAAATTGGTTCCAGGGGTACACGGGCAGCAGTGCCCTGGTCAGTGTATTAGTAGTTGAAAGAATGGACCGCAGACAGGCATCGAAGGCCTAAAATAAAAAAATTGGGCTGGCTGTAGGCAATTTTAAATTGGTTCCAGGGGTACACGGGCAGCAGTGGTGTGGTCAGTGGAGGCCTAGTGGAAGGAGTGACCGCAGACAGGCATCGAAGGCCTAAAATAATAACACATGGCTGTAGGCAATTTTAAATTGGTTCCAGGGGTACACGGGCAGCAGTGGTGTGGTCAGTGGAGGCCTAGTGGAAGGAGTGACCGCAGACAGGCATCGAAGGCCTAAAATAATAACACATGGCTGTAGGCAATTTTAAATTGGTTCCAGGGGTACACGGGCAGCAGTGGTGTGGTCAGTGGAGGCCTAGTGGAAGGAGTGACCGCAGACAGGCATCGAAGGCCTAAAATAATAACACATGGCTGTAGGCAATTTTAAATTGGTTCCAGGGGTACACGGGCAGCAGTGGTGTGGTCAGTGGAGGCCTAGTGGAAGGAGTGACCACAGACAGGCATCGAAGGCCTAAAATAATAACACATGGCTGTAGGCAATTTTAAATTGGTTCCAGGGGTACACGGGCAGCAGTGCCCTGGTCAGTGTAGTAGTAGTTGAAAGAATGGACCGCAGACAGGCATCGAAGGCCTAAAATAAAAAAATTGGGCTGGCTGTAGGCAATTTTAAATTGGTTCCAGGGGTACACGGGCAGCAGTGGTGTGGTCAGTGGAGGCCTAGTGGAAGGAGTGACCGCAGACAGGCATCGAAGGCCTAAAATAATAACACATGGCTGTAGGCAATTTTAAATTGGTTCCAGGGGTACACGGGCAGCAGTGGTGTGGTCAGTGGAGGCCTAGTGGAAGGAGTGACCGCAGACAGGCATCGAAGGCCTAAAATAATAACACATGGCTGTAGGCAATTTTAAATTGGTTCCAGGGGTACACGGGCAGCAGTGCCCTGGTCAGTGTAGTAGTAGTTGAAAGAATGGACTGCAGACAGGCATCGAAGGCCTAAAATAAAAAAATTGGGCTGGCTGTAGGCAATTTTAAATTGGTTCCAGGGGTACACGGGCAGCAGTGGTGTGGTCAGTGGAGGCCTAGTGGAAGGAGTGACCGCAGACAGGCATCGAAGGCCTAAAATAATAACACATGGCTGTAGGCAATTTTAAATTGGTTCCAGGGGTACACGGGCAGCAGTGCCCTGGTCAGTGTAGTAGTAGTTGAAAGAATGGACCGCAGACAGGCATCGAAGGCCTAAAATAAAAAAATTGGGCTGGCTGTAGGCAATTTTAAATTGGTTCCAGGGGTACACGGGCAGCAGTGGTGTGGTCAGTGGAGGCCTAGTGGAAGGAGTGACCACAGACAGGCATCGAAGGCCTAACATAACAAAAATGTCAATACAATGGTATTGTCAGTGGCAGGCATTGAAGGATGTCAGCGCATAGACTAAACATTGGTGGAGCTGTGAGATAATTTTGCAAGTGGTAGAGCACTGTTTGAGCTGGGGTGGGGGGAAACTGTCTTGTGGCCGGCGGTACAGGCCCAGGGCCCCTCATATTACAACGGTGTGTCTGACGTTGGGTGCGCACCACCACCGCCAGAGACACTTTATTGTACTAGGAGGGACCCAGTGGCAGTGCCGTCGACCAAAAGCGGGCTCACCCACCTCTTCAGACAAACTGCACTCTCACGGGTGCTGTCGCCAAGTGTCGATACCACGGCCCCGTGTGGGGAGTTTGGCCATTTAGTGAGGTGTAAACATGTCGTATGCTGGACAATCAGGTGCAGAAAATTACGAGATTGGAAAAGGCATTCAGAATAGTCCACAGGCAAGACCTTTTCATAGGAAAGCTAGGTGTCAGCCGGGCAAGGTGGGGCAAAAGATTTCGAAATCCAGTTGTGGTTCATTTTAATGAAGGTTAGATCATCTACATTTTGGGTAGCCAGACGAGTCCTTTTTTCTGTTAGTATTGAACCTGCAGCACTGAATACTCTTTCTGATAGGACACTAGCTGCCGGGCAAGCAAGCTCCTGCAATGCATATTCTGCCAATTCTGGCCAGGTGTCTAATTTTGATGCCCAGTAATCAAATGGGAATGACGGTTGAGGGAGAACATCGATAAGGGATGAAAAATAGTTTGTAACCATACTGGACAAATGTTGTCTCCTGTCACTTTGAATTGATGCTGCAGTACCTGTCCTGTCTGCGGTCATAGCAAAATCACTCCACAACCTTGTCAGAAAACCCCTCTGGCCAACGCCACTTCTGATTTCTGCCCCTCTAACTCCTCTGGTCTGCTGGCCCCTGCAGCTCGTGTGAGAACGATCACGGGCGCTGTGTGCAGGGAATGCCAGAAGCAAACGGTCAACAAGAGTTGATTGTTTGGTTGCTAATATTAGTTCCAAGTTCTCATGTGGCATTATATTTTGCAATTTGCCTTTATAGCGAGGATCAAGGAGGCAGGCCAACCAGTAATCGTCATCATTCATCATTTTAGTTATGCGTGTGTCCCTTTTGAGGATACGTAAGGCATAATCCGCCATGTGGGCCAAAGTTCCAGTTCTCAAATCTGCGGTTGTGCTTGGTTGAGGGGCAGTTTCAGGCAAATCAACGTCACTTGTGTCCCTCAAAAAACCAGAACCCGGCCTTGCCGCGCCACCAATTTCCAGTGGCCCCGGAAAAGCTTCCTCATTAAAAATATAATCATCCCCATCATCCTCCTCGTCCTCCTCCTCCTCTTCGCCCGCTACCTCGTCCTGTACACTGCCCTGGCCAGACAATGGCTGACTGTCATCAAGGCTTTCCTCTTCCTCAGCTGCAGACGCCTGATCCTTTATGTGCGTCAAACTTTGCATCAGCAGACGCATTAGGGGGATGCTCATGCTTATTATGGCATTGTCTGCACTAACCAGCCGTGTGCATTCCTCAAAACACTGAAGGACTTGACACATGTCTTGAATCTTCGACCACTGCACACCTGACAACTCCATGTCTGCCATCCTACTGCCTGCCCGTGTATGTGTATCCTCCCACAAAAACATAACAGCCCGCCTCTGTTCACACAGTCTCTGAAGCATGTGCAGTGTTGAGTTCCACCTTGTTGCAACGTCTATGATTAGGCGATGCTGGGGAAGGTTCAAAGAACGCTGATAGGTCTGCATACGGCTGGAGTGTACGGGCGAACGGCGGATATGTGAGCAAAGTCCACGCACTTTGAGGAGCAGGTCGGATAACCCCGGATAACTTTTCAGGAAGCACTGCACCACCAGGTTTAAGGTGTGAGCCAGGCAAGGAATGTGTTTCAGTTGGGAAAGGGAGATGGCAGCCATGAAATTCCTTCCGTTATCACTCACTACCTTGCCTGCCTCAAGATCTACAGTGCCCAGCCACGACTGCGTTTCTTTCTGCAAGAACTCGGACAGAACTTTTGCGGTGTGTCTGTTGTCGCCCAAACACTTCATAGCCAATACAGCCTGCTGACGTTTGCCAGTAGCTGCCCCATAATGGGAGACCTGGTGTGCAACAGTGGCAGCTGCGGATGGAGTGGTTGTGCGACTGCGGTCTGTGGACGAGCTCTCGCTTCTGCAGGAGGACGAAGAGGAGGAGGAGGGGGTGCGAACGGCTACAGCCAATTGTTTCCTAGACCGTGGGCTAGGCAGAACTGTCCCAAACTTGCTGTCCCCTGTGGACCCTGCATCCACCACATTTACCCAGTGTGCCGTGATGGACACGTAACGTCCCTGGCCATGCCTACTGGTCCATGCATCTGTTGTCAGGTGCACCTTTGTGCTCACAGATTGCCTGAGTGCATGGACGATGCGCTCTTTAACATGCTGGTGGAGGGCTGGGATGGCTTTTCTGGAAAAAAAGTGTCGACTGGGTAGCTCGTAGCGTGGTACAGCGTAGTCCATCAGGGCTTTGAAAGCTTTGCTTTCAACTAACCGGTAGGGCATCATCTCTAACGAGATTAGTCTAGCTATGTGTGCGTTCAAACCCTGTGTACGCGGATGCGAGGCTAAGTACTTCCTTTTTCTAACCATAGTCTCATGTAGGGTGAGCTGGACTGGAGAGCTGGAGATCGTGGAACTAGCGGGGGTGCCGGTGGACATGGCAGACTGAGAGACGGTGGGAGATGGTATTGTTGCCACCGGTGCCCTAGATGCAGTGTTTCCTACTACGAAACTGGTGATTCCCTGACCCTGACGGCTTTGGCCTGGCAAAGAAACCTGCACAAATACTGCAGGTGGTGCGGAAAATGGTGGCCCTACACTGCCGGAAGGGATGTTGCGTTGCTGACTAGCTTCATTGGCCGAGGGTGCTACAACCTTAAGGGACGTTTGGTAGTTAGTCCAGGCTTGCAAATGCATGGTGGTTAAATGTCTATGCATGCAACTTGTATTGAGACTTTTCAGATTCTGTCCTCTGCTTAAGGTAGTTGAACATTTTTGACAGATGACTTTGCGCTGATCAATTGGATGTTGTTTAAAAAAATGCCAGACTGCACTCTTTCTAGCATCGGATACCTTTTCAGGCATTGCAGACTGAGCTTTAACCGGATGGCCACGCTGTCCTCCAACAGGTTTTAGCTTTGCCACGCGTTTTGGGCAAGATACGGGCCCGGCAGATGGAACCTGTTGCGATGTTGATGCCTGCTGCGGCCCCTCCTCCTCCGCTTCAGAACTGCTGCCGCCTGCACCCTGTTCCCCCAATGGCTGCCAATCGGGGTCAAGAACTGGGTCATCTATTACCTCTTCTTGTAGCTCGTGTGCAACTTCGTCTGTGTCACCGTGTCGGTCGGTGGTATAGCGTTCGTGATGGGGCAACATAGTCTCATCAGGGTCTGATTCTTGATCAGCACCCTGCGAGGGCAATGTTGTGGTCTGAGTCAAAGGACCAGCATAGTAGTCTGGCTGTGGCTGTGCATCAGTGCACTCCATGTCAGATTCAACTTGTAATGGGCATGGACTGTTAACTGCTTCACTTTCTAAGCCAGGGACGGTATGTGTAAAGAGCTCCATGGAGTAACCCGTTGTGTCGCCTGCTGCATTCTTCTCTGTTGTTGTTTTTGCTGAAGAGGACAAGGAAGCGACTTGTCCCTGACCGTGAACATCCACTAACGACGCGCTGCTTTGACATTTACCAGTTTCACGAGAGGAGGCAAAAGAGCTAGAGGCTGAGTCAGCAACATAAGCCAAAACTTGCTCTTGCTGCTCCGGCTTTAAAAGCGGTTTTCCTACTCCCAGAAAAGGGAGCGTTCGAGGCCTTGTGTAGCCAGACGACGAACCTGGCTCCACAGCTCCAGACTTAGGTGCAATATTTTTTTTCCCACGACCAGCTGATGCTCCACCACTACCACTACCCTCATTACCAGCTGACAATGAACGCCCCCGGCCACGACCTCTTCCACCATACTTCCTCATTGTTTTAAAAACGTAAACGAACTAACGGTATTTGTTGCTGTCACACAAATTACACGGTGAGCTATAACTTCAGTATGATTTAGCTACCCCTTTACAGGTGAGTGAGACCACAACGAAAATCAGGCACAATGTTACACACTCTGTTGTTGGTGGCAACAAATGAGAGAGATGCCACACACGCAGGACTGTCACTGAAGCACAAATGTAAATATTGATCTCCCACTGATTTGATTTTTTTTTTTTTTTCAGGGAGACTTTAGGAAAAAAAAAATAGAATAAAATGATTTTTTCAGGAAGAATTTAGAAACCAAATAAAATAAAATGATTTTTTCAGGGAGAATTTAGAAAACAAATAAAACAAAAAAAGGCTTTCTATGGCCCACTGAGTGAGAGATGACGCACACAGGAGTCAGGAGTGGCACACAAGCCCAGAGGCCAATATTTATCTCCCACTGATTGATGTAGTGATTTTTTCAGGTAGATTTTGGAACCCAAATCAAGCTAAAAAAAATAATAGGCTTTCTATGGCCCACAATTGGAGAGAGAGAGAGAGAGATGGCACACCCAGGAGTCAAGACTGGCACACAAGCAGAAAGGGCGATATTAATCTCCCACTGATTTGTTTTTTTTTTTTGTTTTTTTTTTCAGGGAGACTTTAGGAAAAAAAAATAGAATAAAATGATTTTTTCAGGAAGAATTTAGAAAACAAATAAAATAAAATGATTTTTTTCAGGGAGAATTTAGAAAACAAATAAAACAAAAAAAGGCTTTCTATGGCCCACTGAGTGAGAGATGACGCACACAGGAGTCAGGAGTGGCACACAAGCCCAGAGGCCAATATTTATCTCCCACTGATTGATGTAGTGATTTTTTCAGGTAGATTTTGGAACCCAAATCAAGCTAAAAAAATAATAGGCTTTCTATGGCCCACAATTGGAGAGAGAGAGAGAGATGGCACACCCAGGAGTCAAGACTGGCACACAAGCAGAAAGGGCAATATTAATCTCCCACTGATTTGTTTTTTTGCTTTTGTTTTTCAGGGAGACTTTAGGAAAAAAAAAATAGAATAAAATGATTTTTTCAGGAAGAATTTAGAAACCAAATAAAATAAAATGATTTTTTCAGGGAGAATTTAGAAAACAAATAAAACAAAAAAAGGCTTTCTATGGCCCACTGAGTGAGAGATGACGCACACAGGAGTCAGGAGTGGCACACAAGCCCAGAGGCCAATATTTATCTCCCACTGATTGATGTAGTGATTTTTTCAGGTAGATTTTGGAACCCAAATCAAGCTAAAAAAATAATAGGCTTTCTATGGCCCACAATTGGAGAGAGAGAGAGAGATGGCACACCCAGGAGTCAAGACTGGCACACAAGCAGAAAGGGCAATATTAATCTCCCACTGATTTGTTTTTTTGTTTTTGTTTTTCAGGGAGACTTTAGGAAAAAAAAAATAGAATAAAATGATTTTTTCAGGAAGAATTTAGAAACCAAATAAAATAAAATGATTTTTTCAGGGAGAATTTAGAAAACAAATAAAACAAAAAAAGGCTTTCTATGGCCCACTGAGTGAGAGATGACGCACACAGGAGTCAGGAGTGGCACACAAGCCCAGAGGCCAATATTTATCTCCCACTGATTGATGTAGTGATTTTTTCAGGTAGATTTTGGAACCCAAATCAAGCTAAAAAAATAATAGGCTTTCTATGGCCCACAATTGGAGAGAGAGAGAGAGAGATGGCACACCCAGGAGTCAAGACTGGCACACAAGCAGAAAGGGCAATATTAATCTCCCACTGATTTGTTTTTTTTTGTTTTTTTTTCAGGGAGACTTTAGGAAAAAAAAAATAGAATAAAATGATTTTTTCAGGAAGAATTTAGAAACCAAATAAAATAAAATGATTTTTTCAGGGAGAATTTAGAAAACAAATAAAACAAAAAAAGGCTTTCTATGGCCCACTGAGTGAGAGATGACGCACACAGGAGTCAGGAGTGGCACACAAGCCCAGAGGCCAATATTTATCTCCCACTGATTGATGTAGTGATTTTTTCAGGTAGATTTTGGAACCCAAATCAAGCTAAAAAAAATAATAGGCTTTCTATGGCCCACAATTGGAGAGAGAGAGAGAGATGGCACACCCAGGAGTCAAGACTGGCACACAAGCAGAAAGGGCAATATTAATCTCCCACTGATTTGTTTTTTGTTTTTTTTTCAGGGAGACTTTAGGAAAAAAAAAAATAGAATAAAATGATTTTTTCAGGAAGAATTTAGAAACCAAAGAAAATAAAATGATTTTTTCAGGGAGAATTTAGAAAACAAATAAAACAAAAAAAGGCTTTCTATGGCCCACTGAGTGAGAGATGACACACACAGGAGTCAGGAGTGGCACACAAGCCCAGAGGCCAATATTTATCTCCCACTTTTTTTTTTTTGTTCCAGGGAAAATTTATAAACCCAATAAAAAAAATAATAAATAGGCTTTCTATGGCCCACTATCTGAGAGACAGAGAGAGATGGCACGCTTAGGACTGGCACACAAGCCCAAAGGCCAATATTAATCTCCCTTTTTTTTGTAAGGGAGAATTTATAAAACCAAAAAAAATAAATAAATAGGCTTTCTATGGCCCACTATTTGTGAGAGAGATGGCACGCTCAGGACTGGCACACAAGCCCAGAGGCCAATATTAATCTCCCACTTTTTTTTTTTTTCCAGGGAAAATTTATAAACCCAATAAAAAAAAAATAAATAAATAGGCTTTCTATGGCCCACTATCTGAGAGAGAGAGATGGCACGCTTAGGACTGGCACACAAGCCCAAAGGCCAATATTAATCTCCCACTGATTGATTTATTGATTTTTTCAGGTAGAATTTAGAACCCAAATAAAGCAAAAAAAAAAAAAATGGGCTTTCTATGGCCCACTGAGTGAGTGATGATGCACACAGGAGTCAAGAGTGGCACACAAGCCCTGAGGCCAATATTTTTCTCCCACTGATTGATGTAGTGATTTTTTCAGGTAGATTTTATAACCCAAATCAAGCAAAAAAATAAATAGGCTTTCTATGGCCCACTGAGTGAGAGATGACACAGACAGGGATGGCACTCTAGCAGAAATGTCAATCTTAATCTCCCACAAAAAAAAAAAAAAAACAGGGAGTGTCCTTCAATTACTATCTCCCTGCAGTAATCTCAGCCAGGTATGGCAGGCAGCAATAAGGAGTGGACTGATGCACAAATTAAATAAAAAGTGTGTACAAACCAAAAAGATAGCTGTGCAGAAAGGAAGGAACAAGAGGATTTGTGCTTTGAAAAAAGCAGTTGGTTTGCACAGCGGCGTACACACAGCAATGCAGCTATCAGGGAGCCTTCTAGGGCAGCCCAACGAGCTACAGCGCTGAGGGGGAAAAAAAAAAATGTAGCTTCCACTGTCCCTGCACACCGAAGGTGGTGTTGGGCAGTGGAAATCGCTACAGCACAAGCGGTTTGGTGGTTAATGGACCCTGCCTAACGCTATCCCTGCTTCTGACGAAGCGGCAGCAACCTCTCCCTAAGCTCAGATCAGCAGCAGTAACATGGCGGTCGGCGGGAACTCCCCTTTATAGCCCCTGTGACGCCGCAGACAGCAAGCCAATCACTGCAATGCCCTTCTCTAAGATGGTGGGGACCAGGACCTATGTCATCACGCTGCCCACACTCTGCGTTTACCTTCATTGGCTGAGAAATGGCGCTTTTCGCATCATTGAAACGCGACTTTGGCGCGAAAGTCGCGTACCGCATGGCCGACCCCGCACAGGGGTCGGATCGGGTTTCATGAAACCCGACTTTGCCAAAAGTCGGCGACTTTTGAAAATGAACGACCCGTTTCGCTCAACCCAAGTCACGAACATAAACGTTATTCCGTTTTAAGACCTTTCCTTTTTATTTGGGCGCCCTGGGGGGCGACTCACTACATTAACCAGTATCTATCATCTGTCACCTATCACACAGGTCCATGAATGCAACAGTTCACACACTGACCAATGTTATCCTATGCACTAGTGAAATTGCAGCATGTTTAGTCAGGCCCGATTTATGTACCAGACTATTGCACTTAGAGGCTGCTGTCACACTAGCAGTATTTGGTCAGTATTTTACATCAGTATTTGTAAGCCAAAACCAGGAGTGGAACAATTAGAGGAAAAGTATAATAGAAACATATGCACCACTTCTGCATTTATCACCCACTCCTGGTTTTGGCTTACAAATACTGAGGTAAAATACTGACCAAATACTGCTAGTGTGACAGCAGCCAAATAGTCGTCAGCTTCTGCTCATATCCGCTACGTGAGCGAGCACAAAGACAAGCACACAGATTGACTTATTGCTTTCTTTCTACAATAGAATGCAATGAGTGATAATATTCATGAAGTATACATCCAATGTAAGAAATTAACTGGAGGATGACTACTTTTCTCATTTATGGTTTTTGTCTGCATGGTAATTACAGATGAAATGGTAACTCAGATTGCTTCCCCTGCATGACATTGACCAATTGTAGGCAGGAGGCGTCATGCAAGGTAAAAATAGAACACGGGTGAAGAACATGGATTCTCCTGTGAAATGTAATGATAAGCAGTAGAGATAAGCAAATAAATTTGAGTGGAATTAAATTTTACAAAAATCTGCATTCATGATTTTTTGTAATTCGCATCCGCACTATAATAGCAAAATGGCCAATACCAGTCATCATTTTTTTCAATTGTAAAAGGAAATCAAAATGTTAAAGACTGAAAAAATCCTTATGCTCATCTCTTTGACCCTTCTTCTCCTAACTGACACCCATCTGGTCCACATCACATCTTTGGATCATCATCGGCAGAAATCCTCAGGCCTATCATGCTAGGCCGCGGCCTCTGGGTTTAATAAGCCCTTGAAGGTTCGGTGTATGTGCCCACTAAGGTCACAGTGCGAGGCCTATCAAACCTGGAAGTCCTGGCCTAGAGTGAGAGGCCCAGGGATTTACAATAGCTGTTTATCATATTCATTGTACTTGTGTAGAGGCTAAACCAGGGTTGACAACCATCCAGAAATTCCAAGACTGTCCGTACAAAAAGGTATTTTTTTTGCCCTGCCTGTAAAAATAAATTTAAGGCATCTGTGATTTTTTTTTGGAGCTGAAGAAACTTTTACAGATTAAAATGATAATTTCAGTCAAAATACAGTTTAGATTGAATGCAACTGATGTCTTCACATCAAACTTATTGACATGGATCACTTATCGATGTCAATGGTGAGTTGCAGACAAATATATACTGTAAGCCAACGTCCACGAACTCTTTGTTGCATGCCTCCTCATCACACCCCAGCCACATGATTCAATCTATACCCACTGGGCAGTTCCTATGACTTCGTAGATTATGCTCGACTGAAAGTGATTTCATGGTGCAGGCACAGGAACTGAAAGGTAGGTTGGTAGAATGTGGGTACAGTAACCGCATGATAAAAAAGGCCTTTAATAGGGCCAAACATGCGTCCAGACATGGTCTTCTATATGACTCTAAAATCAAGAAGGATCAGGATATTGTCAGATTTGTCACCAATTTCCACTCGCAATTTCCTATGATGAGGAGAGTCTTGGATAGGTCTTGGCATATCCTGAAAGCGGACCCAATAATTTCCCGTTTTATTCCAGAGAGAGCGGGCATTGCGGCCAGGCGATCCAAGAACTGTTGGTTCACAGTCACTATTCTAGTGAGCCGCGAACCACGTTCTTGGATCAGATGCCGGGGAGAAATGGATGCAGGCCCTGTCGACACTGTGTCGCCTGTGTTAACGTTGATCACTGTGACACGTTCTCTAACTCAAGTGGATCTCGGCAATTTTCTATACGGAAACGTATTACCTGCTCTAGCAGGAATGTTATCTATTACACACTGTGTCCGTGCGATAAGATTTATGTCGGAATGACGACACGGCAGTTTAAAGTGCGGGTTAGAGAGCATGTTAGGGGGATCAATGCGGCAGGCGACAGTGAGGATCCATCCATGTTGAAAACTCTACCCCGACATTTTATGAAATTTCACGGTGGTGATGCCAGCCTCCTCAGAATCAGAGGGATTGACATGCTAGAGGTTGGGATCCGTGGGGGTGCGAACTTTAAAAGACTGGCTTAAATTGATTCCAGATGGATCTGGACCCTGGATACGATCCATCCAAAAGGATTGAATGAAAACATCAGTTTCGCTCCGTTCCTTTGATTACAGGGTTTAGTTGTTGTTTTGGGTACCATAGCCCTGGAGGATGCTGTGTGTTGTTTTCATTGTTCTCTAATTCAATTTTTATTACTTTTTTAGTATTTATATATTGATGTATTTCTTGCACCGAGCCCGGAGTGAGTCGTGTTTACGAATACAGAAATGTCTATTGGAAGTGTTACATCTTCGGTTGGTCATCAGAAGAATCATGCCGCTCGCTTCTTTTATATAGGATCCTGATATGATGAAGACATAACGATGGAGGTCAAAGTTACAAATACGGACATACAGCGTCTTTTCTTTATTTCTTTAATACTCAATACTGTATACATTATATGGGTGATGTTGTGTTGGCGGCCTCCTAAAATCTGTATGTGGGGACTTTGATATGAAGATGGCACACTACAAGCCTTATACGGGGATATTATTAATGTATTGAATATCTGATATTTGCTGTGATATATTATCTTTTGGTTTGAATATCAAATCTGATGTGCTGCTAATTGATGTCTTTATTGGGGAAACTGTTATATGACTAACCCAATCTTGGCCCACAGAATTGTTGGAGATTTGGTTTGTTACATTCCTATTTGCATATATTCCCTGGCACCTGTGGACGCTTACCGATGGATTTACACTAAATGATTCTAGAGATTCTGATACTATGTGGCTCGCTGAATGCGCCATCTAGTGTCCGGAGGTTGTGGTCATGTGTTGCCCCCGTGATCACTCCTCAGGTGCATGGAGGCTGCGTCTGCTGTCATCATGGTTGTCATGGATATGTTACGTCATTTCCGGGTATGCGCAGTAGGTGTCATGGATGTAATTATCTCCGGATCCATTGCTGCAGTGGACGGCTGGCTTTCGCGCCGGGGAGGAGTATGGTGACCACGTGGGGCTCCCGGTTTTGCCTCCTCTTTCCCGGTTATGATCGCAGGCTTACAAAGCGGTCGCTATGGAAACGGAATGACACTTCCGGTTACTGCGGGACACGTACTTCCGGGTCGGTCTTTTTAAACTCACGTTTTATGTAAGATGGTATGCCCCCCGACGAAGGTGCTTCACCAAAACGTGCATTGGGGCGGGCGCACATCCCCTGGACACCCTGACTGCATCAGCTACTGGTAACTATTATGTTAGAATTGTGTGAACTATGGTATGCATGGATATATCCCCTGAGCTTTGGCCCCATAGCTGTGTTTTCAGCGGCAATATGCCTTGATGTAATGGTGGCCATATATCAATCTGGTATGGAGTGGGACTTGTCCAGGGTCTGTGCTCACCTGCGTTTCTTTGCATAGCATTTTTCTAGGTTATGGTTCATATACTTCATTCTTATTCACAAGTGTCTGTTTAATTTTAACTAATAAAGTGGATTTGTATTTTGGTATATAATCTTGACTCTAATATCGTTTTTTTGTGGTGTGTTGTTTGCAACATTGACGATAAGTCACATTGTCCTCCGCTTGTTTGCTACATTGAGGATTACCTTTATAATGCGGATACGCCGTATGAGTTACTATTTACTTCTTACTGTGTTTTGCACAGATTGTCTTATAGGCATGGACTTTAAGGCCAAGGAAATTGCTTGGCTACACATATAGACCAAGTGTTTGGGAATGAAGGATCCAATCCACAGCAAACCAGCGATCGTAGATGGGATGACCAGACTTTAGAGTTACAGAATATGGTGGTTAAAAGGACGAAGCTATGGTGGAACTGTACCTTCTTGGACAAATATGCTGCCAAAAAATGATACCGAGAGGATTGTGCGTTCGGGTTATTCCTACATTCCCGGTGGAGGATGCTGAACTAGTGGCTGGCTGGGAGGAGGCATGCAACAATTGTTCTAGTGCTTTGATGAAGTTGTTGAGTGATTATAATAGGAGAATTATCACACAACTAGATACATCTATGAGAGCAATCGAAGATGACTTAAGGCTGGTTGGTTTTCCAGAGAAAATGACTTTATTTAATGATCAATTGGAGAAGACTTTGGAAAATGTGGTTAAAAAAATTCAGGAAACACAAACAACAAAGTTGAATAGAGATCGACGTGATTATGAGAGTAATAAAGTGTACTTGTGGAGGAAGACAAGGCAGCAAGGGGAACAAATTAGACGTACGCCTTCACAAACCTCTCTATCCTCAATGAGCGATGTATCGGAAAGATCAGGTCCATCTATGAGTATTAGATCTGGTGTGACTACACGTAATCAGAGGCAGCTCTCCTTTCATCCATATAGAAAACAGGAGGATTATTCATCAGATTTCAAACGCCGTAATAACAAGGTAATTAACCTAAGCTCATATGAGCTTTCACCTACTGATCTCTCGCTGTTGGAGAAAGGTCTTTCTTTTTCTCTGTCTGCACCGTTTGACGCCTTTTTGGCAGTAAAGGATCTCCATCTCTTTGCGAGGTCACTAGTGTTTAAGAAATACTTTTTTGATGGTAATCTTGCTGCATTATTCCCAACAGAAGAAGACCAAATAACTTTGCGCACCTTGGAAGAACTGGTCATAGAAAGTGACACTCCAGAAGGAAGTAGAATCCCATTATCAATTCGGCCAAGATTTAAGAAATTTCCTCCTCTGGCTATGTGTCCTAATGTGGATTTATTTGTGCAGATAGTGACAAAAGAATTTTTGCAGATTCCACATCATGTCTATAGAGATAACCTAACGGTGGCGGAGAGGGAGCGTCTGCATGTCCTTCAAAATTTGCCTGACGTAGTGTTTAAACATAAGACAAGGGGGGTAATGTAATAGTATGGCCTAAAAAGTTATATGAGAAGGAGGCCTATCGGCAACTTAACAATCAGGTTTTCTATAAAAAGCTCACATTTAACCCCTTGTCTGCCTACTCTAAACAACTCAATGATATTAATAAAAAGGCTTATGAAGTGGGTACAATTTCAAAATAACTGGCATCAGCAATGTGGGTTTCTGAACTGGCTATTCCTACTTTTTATTTATTGCCAAAGGTGCATAAGGACATGCAGACGCCCCCCGGCCACCCCATTATCTCAGGGAGGAGTAATTACCTCGAGAATGTGAATCGCTGGATCGATTCCAAATTACAACCCCTAGTCGAGACATTGCCGTCCTTCCTTAAGGATACTGGTGACCATCTGAGGAGAGTAGACGGTATTCAATTAGAGAGTAATATGCTGTTGATAACAGCCGACATCGAATCGTTATATACGAGCATTCGTCATGAGGATGGTCTTCGGGCCACAAGATTTTTTCTCAGTATCTCTAATTTACCAGCGGATATTGTAGAGTTGGTTTACGATTTGTTAAAATTTGCACTCACCCATAATTTATTTCTATTCAAGGGGTCCTTCTTCGTGCAGCTCGAGGGAACAGCAATGGGGGCTCCTTTTGCCCCGGCTTATGCCAACCTGTTCCTGGGGCTGTGAGAGAGGGACCTCTCCCTGCCGGATACATCGTCGTCAAAATGCCGCTTCCTTTCTTGGACGCGGTACATTGACGACATTTTGATTATCTGGCAGGGCTCGGAAGAACTTTTACAGGACTTCATGTCATCACTGCATAACAATGATCGTAATATCTTTTTAACACATACGAGTAATAGTGATGGCGCGGAGTTCCTGGATGCCGTTTAACACGTGATGTCAATGGTGAGTTGCAGACAAATATATACCGTAAGCCAACATCCACGAACTCTTTGTTGCATGCCTCCTCATCACACCCCAGCCACATGATTCAATCTATACCCACTGGGCAGTTCCTACGACTTCGTAGATTATGCTCGACTGAAAGTGATTTCATGGTGCAGGCACAGGAACTGAAAGGTAGGTTGGTAGAACACGGGTACAGTAACCGCATGATAAAAAAGGTCTTTAATAGGGCCAAACATGCATCCAGACATGGTCTTCTATATGACTCTAAAGTCAAGAAGGATCAGGATATTGTCAGATTTGTCACCAATTTCCACTCGCAATTTCCTATGATGAGGAGAGTCTTGGATAGGTCTTGGCATATCCTGAAAGCGGACCCAATATTTTCCCATTTTATTGCAGAGAGGGCGGGCATTGCAGCCAGGCGATCCAAGAACTTACGTGATCTGTTGGTTCACAGTCACTATTCTAGTGAGCCGCGAACCACATTCTTGGATCAGATGCCGGGGAGAAATGAATGCAGGCCCTGTGGACACTGTGTCGCCTGTGTTAACGTTGATCACTGTGACACGTTCTCTAACTCAAGCAGATCTCGGCAATTTTCTAAATGGAAACGTATTACCTGCTCTAGCAGGAATGTTATCTATTACGCACTGTGTCCGTGCGATAAGATTTATGTCGGAATGACGACACGGCAGTTTAAAGTGCGGGTTAGAGAGCATGTTAGGGGAATCAATGCGGCAGGCGACAGTGAGGATCCATCCATGTTGAAAACTCTACCCTGACATTTTATGAAATTTCACGGTGGTGATGCCAGCCTCCTCAGAATCAGAGGGATTGACATGCTAGAGATTGGGATCCGTGGGGGTGCGAACTTTAAAAGACTAGCTCAAATTAAGTCCAGATGGATCTGGACCCTGGATACGGTCCATCCAAAAGGATTGAATGAAAACATCAGTTTCGCTCAGTTCTTTTGTTTACAGGGTTTAGTTGTTGTTTTGGGTACCATAGCCCTGGAGGATGCTGTGTGTTGTTTTTATTGTTCTCTAATTCTGTTTTTATTACTTTTTTAGTATTTATATATTGATGTATTTCTTGCACCGAGCCCGGAGTGAGTCGTGTTTACGAATACGGAAGTGTCTATTGGAAGTGTTACATCTTCGGTTGGTCATCAGAAGAATCATGCCGCTCGCTTCTTTTATATAGGATCCTGATATGATGAAGACATAACGATGGAGGTCAAAGTAACAAATACGGACATACAGCGTCTTTTCTTTATTTCTTTATTACTCGATACTGTATACATTATATGGGTGATGTTGTGTTGGCGGCCTCCTAAAATCTGTATGTGGGGACTTTGATATGAAGATGGCACACTACAAGCCTTATACGGGGATATTATTAATGTATTGAATATCTGAAATTTGCTGTGATATATTATCTTTTGGTTTGAATATCAAATCTGATGTGCTGCTAATTGATGTCTTTATTGGGGAAACTGTTATATGACTAACCCAATCTTGGCCCACAGAATTGTTGGAGATTTGGTTTGTTACATTCCTATTTGCATATATTCCCTGGCACCTGTGGACGCTTACCGATGGATTTATACTAAATGATTCTAGAGATTCTGATACTATGTGGCTCGCTGGATGCGCCATCTAGTGTCTGGAGGTTTTGGTCATGTGTTGCCCCCGTGATCACTCCTCAGGCGCATGGAGGCTGCGTCTGCTGTCATCATGGTTGTCATGGATACGTTACATCATTTCCGGGTATGCGCAGTAGGTGTCATAGTAACATAGTAACATAGTAAGGCCGAAAAAAGACATGTGTCCATCCAGTTCAGCCTATATTCCATCATAATAAATCCCCAGATCTACATCCTTCTACAGAACCTAATAATTGTATGATACAATATTGTTCTGCTCCAGGAAGACATCCAGGCCTCTCTTGAACCCCTCGACTGAGGGGTCATGGATGTAATTATCTCCGGATCCATTGCTGCAGTGGACGGCTGGCTTTCACGCCGGGGAGGAGTATGGTGACCACGTGGGGCTCCCGGGTTTGCCTCCTCTTCTCCGGTTAGGATCGCAGGCTTACACAGCGGTCGCTATGGAAACGGAATGACACATTCGGTTACTGCGGGACACGTACTTCCGGTCTCGGCCTTTTTAAACTCACGTTTTATGTAAGATGGTATGCCCCCTGATGAAGGTGCTTCACCAAAATGCGCGTTGGGGCGGGCGCACATCCACTGGACACACTGACTGCATCAGCTACTGGTAACTATTATGTTATAATTGTGTGAACTATGGTATGCATGGATATATTCCCTGAGCTTTGGCCCCATAGCTGTGTTTTCAGCGGCAATATGCCTTGATATAATGGTGGCCATATATCAATCTGGTATGGAGTGGGACTTGTCCAGGGTCTGTGCTCCCCTACGTTTCCTTGCATAGCATTTTTCTAGATTAGGGTTCATATACTTCATTCTTATTCACAAGTGTCTGTTTAATTTTAACTAATAAAGTGGATTTGTATTTTGGCATATAATCTTGACTCTAATATCGTTTTTTTTGTGGTGTGTTGTTCGCCTGTGGGAAGTTATACCATCTAGCTGCCATAACATCGCCCCAGAGGACCCCTTGACGCAGCGTTGGTCCCCACAGATCGAGTACCACAGGTGGCGTCACGAACATAAACGTTATTCCCTTTTAAGACCTTTCCCTTTTACTTGGGCGCCCTGGGGGGAGACTCACTACATTAACCAGTATCATCTGTCACCTATCACACAGGTCCATGAATGCAGCAGTTCACACACTGACCAATGTTATCCTATACGCTAGTGATATTGCAGCATGTTTAGTTTGGCCCGATTTATGTACCAGACTATTGAACTTAGAGGCTGCCGTCACACTAGCAGTATTTGGTCAGTATTTTACATCAGTATTTGTAAGCCAAAACCAGGAGTGGAACAATTAGAGGAAAAGTATAATAGAAACATATGCACCACTTCTGCATTTATCACCCACTCCTGGTTTTGCCTTACAAATACTGATGTAAAATACTGACCAAATACTGCTAGTGTGACAGCAGCCAAATAGTCGTCAGCTTCTGCACATATCCGCTACGTGAGCGAGCACAAAGACAAGCACACAGATTGACTTATTGCTTTCTTTCTACAATAGAATGCAATGAGTGATAATATTCATGAAGTATACATCCAATGTAAGAAATTAACTGGAGGATGACTACTTTTCTCATTTATGGTTTTTGTCTGCATGGTAATTACAGAAGAAATGGTAACTCAGATTGCTTCCTCTGCATGACATTGACCAATTGTAGGCAGGAGGCATCATGCAAGGTAAAAAAAGAACACGCCCGACAACGTCTGAAGAACATGGATTCTTTTACAGATTAAAATGATAAATTCAGTCAAAATACAGTTTAGATTGAATGCATCTGATGTCTTCACATCAAACTTATTGACATGGATCACTTATTGGGTTGATCGAATGGCTTTGGATAAGAGCTTATCCGAATAGCTATAACGCTTACCGAATAGCTGCATCGGTAACCTGTATACCTGGAGCGCTCCCGATAATCAACTGCTCACCGCCGCAGCTGCATAAGCACTTATCCAAAGCTATTCGATCAACCCTAATCACTTATAATCATTATTATGGTTTTCCAATGTGTCCACAAAAAATATCGTCTGTCTGTGATTTTTTGATAAGCTGTCGAGAAAAAAATAACTATGACAATTTTGTCACTTTATCCAGCTATATGTATAATATTACCATATAGGAGTTGCAGCGTGTAGCAAAAAATAGTATTTTTCTTTCCAACTGGCACATCACATGTACTTCTTCTTTTTTTTTAGTTTTTCCCAACTTGCTGAATGTTATTCCTGCCAGCATGCATGTCAGTGTGGTGATATTCAGTACCGCACTTATTGTGTTTGCTCTGGTGGGGACTGGCTTCTTCATGTTCAACGCCTTCGGAAAACCATACGAATCTCTACATGGTCCAGTGGGATTATATCTCTGGTGCTTCATATCATGTAAGTAATCTTCTTTTCCATGTTCCAGCTATTCAGTGAACAAGTAGGGTCCAGAGACCATAGATGTGCAATGTACCATCCTACAATTCTGGATTATGGCAAAGATGGAGATAAGTACTAGGGAATAAAGCCTACATTTTATACATTGTATGCCTACAAGGATTGTCACCTGATACTTACTGATGATTTAAATTATTCACATATGCTTTGAGTATAGATACTGGAAATCTATTATTAATGCACACCTCTTAATTTTAGGATGCTAATAAAGCCTCATTCAGATGCCTGTTTTTTGCATCTGAGGCATCATTCACAGGTTCACGTTTAAAGGGAACCTGTCATGTAAAAAAAAGCTACTAAACTGCATTCTGAACCCAAAACTGACTTCGCACTGAGAGCCCTGCTGCCTTGAGGAAATCAACTTTATTCCTCAGGATTTGAGCTCGTGCAGACAACCGTATTATCAAACAAACATTGGATCACACTTGGACCAATGTTATTCTGTGGGGCCATGCACATGTAAGAAATCAACTGCACAAAAATATATCGCAAAACTAACTGACGTTAATCAACCCACAGGCAATGTTTATACGTGTCGGTTGGAGAAATATTCTCTTACCCGCCGTGCTGGGATTCTCCAAGATGCAGGTAGCGTTGCCCTTCCATGCAGTGGCGTGTTAAATAAAAGTCAGGTGAAGTCTTTATCGAAGCTAGTGGCTGCCCCGGCCGGTAGCAGCCACTACTCACCAGGTTGCAGGTGAAAGCGGGGTCCAGTAGTGGCGACGCCTCGTGGGGTATGAGCGGTAAGTCCGGCTAGTCTGCAGGACCTGTCTGACCTAGTGACCCACGTGACCGCTACTACAACCCGGTGATGTGTACAGAGTGTGGTACGGACCTCTATCCTACGCGTTTCAGAGACACCGGTCTCCTTCCTCAGGGATGGTCCCTACCCGCACGGCGGGTAAAAGAATATTTCTCCCACCGACACGTAAAAATATTGCCTGTGGGTTGATTAACATCAGTTAGTTTTGCGATATATTTTTGTGAAGTTGATTGGAATCACTCCTTACGTATTGAAGTATTTTTTATCTATGGACCACCATGTTTTAAGCCATATCTATTTGGACTAGGTGATTGCAAACTTAACCAGCTTGTGGACACCTACTTAGACATTTAGCTGCTTTTTTCCCAGCGCGAACCTATACATATATAGATATGTATATCTGTGGTATTGAATTTTAATATTTACAATTTTTTGTGGGAAATTGTTGGATTCGCTGCAGGATATAGCCCCTGTGACACTTTGCGCCACTCTTCCTATTTCGTCTTCCTGACATTTGCATTATATATAGTTCATGGTCGGGAAGGACTTCCCAACTAATGCAATATACAGCTCTGGCAAAAATTTAGAGACCTCTGCAAAATGTTCAGTTTGTCTTATTTTTCTCTGTATAGGTATATTTTTGAGTAAAATGTAAATTGTTCTTTTATTCTATAAACTTCTGACAACATGTCTCTGAATTTCCAAGCAATAATTTTTGTAATTTGTTTCTGACAAAGAAAAATGGTCAAATAATGCAAAGAAAACAAGTTCATAATCATTTAGAAACAACAATACTAATGTTTTACTCAGGAAGAGATCAGAAATCAATATTTTGTGGATTAACCATGATTTTTAATTACAACTTTCATGCATCTTGGCATGTTTTCCAGCAGTCTTTCACACTGATTCTGGTGCAAAAAAGTAAGCAGTTCTTTGTTTGATGGCTTGTGACTATCCATCATCCTCTTGATTACATTCCAGAGGTTTTCAATGGGCTTCAGGTCTGGAGATTGGGCTGCCCATGACAGGGCTTTGAGGTGGTGGTCTCTTAATTTTTGCCAGAGCTGTATATACATCATGGCGATCTGCCCTTCAATCGGTGACCACGTAATAACATCATGGGGTCCCGATCATTGACATGGTGACCCGAAGTCATAACAAGATCCTGATCATCAGGCACTGGCAAGTTAGTTAGATAATGACTTGCCAATGGCGCACTGTCCCTCCCAAGTCACGCCATATGGCTAAGCAGTACTATACAGCCATCTATTTTTAAATTCAGCAGAAATTGTAGGACACAGTTTGGTGCGATATTTATCCATTTCCTAGTGTGAAAATGTAAGATCTGGGGCTAAAACAAAATTTTGGTGTTAAAAACATAGTTATTTATCCTTCACTGCGCAATGTTATAAAATTTTGTGACATATACATAGTGTCAATATGATCACTGCACCCCTAGATGAATTCAAAGAGAGGTGTAGTTTGTAAAATGTGGTCTCTTATGGGGGTTCTGCTGTTCTGGCACCTTAGCCTCAAGGGCTCTGCCAATGTGACGTGGCACCCTCAAACCAGTCTAGCAAAATGTCAACTCCAATATGCAGATTCTTTCCTTATGTGCCTCAAAAAGTAGTTTTTGACCACATGTGGGGTACCGGCGTACTCATTAGAAATAGAACAACACATTTTTGGGTCCATTTTCTCCTGCTATACTTGTGAAAATTAAAAAATGGGGCTAAAATAACATTTTTGTATGAAAAATGTGATTTTTATATTTTCATGGCTCTACGTTATAAACTTCTATGAAGCAGATGGGGATTCAAGATGCTCACCACACATCTAGATACATTTGAGGTTTCTACCTTCCAAAATGGTGTCCTTTGTCGGGGTTTTCCACTGTTTAGGCACATCAGGGGCTCTCGAAACGAGACATGACACCGTAAGACCATTCCATCAAAGTCTGCATTACATAACGTCACTCCTTCTTTTCTGAATCCTTCCGTGAGCCTAAACAGGAGTTTACCCCACATATGGGGTATCTGCGTACTCAGGAGAAATTTCACAATAAATTTTAGGGTCTATTTTCTCCCGCTATCCTTGTAAAAATAAAAAAAAATTGGGACTAAATAATATATTTGTGGGACTAATTTGATTTTTTTCAAGGTGGGGTTCAAGGTGCTCTCCACACATCTCACTTGTGGGGGTGTCCACTGCTTAGGCACATCAGAGGCTCTCCAAACACAACATGCCATCTTCTAATTATTCCAGGAAATTTTGCATTCAAAAAGTCAAATAGTGTTCCTTCCATTCCGAGCCCTGCCGCGTGCCTAAGCTCAAGAGAAATTGCATAACAAATTTTGGAGTCCATTTTCTTCTGTTACCCTTACAAAAATAAAAAAATGGGTCTAAAGTAAAAATTTTGTGACAATTTTTTTCTTTTTTTCCTTCCACATTCCAAAAATTCCTATGAAGCACATAAAGGGTCTATAAACTACTTGGATGTGATTTTGAGCACCTTGAGGGGTGCGGTTTTTATAATGGTGTCACTTTTGGGGATTTTCTGTTATATAGGACCCTCAAAGTCACTTCAAACGTGATGTGGTCCCTAAAAAAATAGTTTTGTAAATTTTGTTGGAAAAATGAGAAATCGCTGGTCAACTGTTAGGCCTTATAACTTCCTAACAAAAAAAAATGATGTTTCCAAAATTGTGCTGATGTAAAATTGACATGTGGGAAATGTTATTAATTAGCTATTGTATGTGATATAGCTCTATTATCTAAGCGCATAAAGATTAAAAGTTTAAAAGATGCTACATTTTCAATTTTTGCTAAATTTTACCTTTTTTCACAAATAAATGCAAGTCATTATTGCAGAAATTTTGCAACTATCATAAAGTACAATATATCATGAAAAAAACACAATTTCAAAATCAGTAGAATCCAGCGAGTTATTACCATATAAAGTGACACTGGTCAGAATTGTAAAATTTGACCCGGTCATGAAGGTGACAACAGGCTTCGGAAAGAAGGGGTTAAAGCCTCATTTTTTAAAATCTGACCAGTGTCACTTTATGTGGTAATACCTCAGGAACACTTCAACGGATCCCAGTGATTCTGAGAATGTTTTCACATGATATACTGTACTTCATGATAGTGGTAAAAATTTGTTCGACATGACTTACGCATATTTGTGAAAATATCAGAAATTTGGTGAAAATTTTGAAAATTTCACAATTTTCAAACTTTTAATTCTTATGCCATTAAACCAGACAGTTATGCCACACAAAATAGTTAATAAATAACATTGTCTACTTTACATCACCACAATTTTTGAAACATAATGTTTTGTTTGCTACCAAATTAGAAGAGTTAAAAGTTGATCAGCAATTTCTCATTTTTCCAACAAAATTTATAAAACCATTTTTTTCAGGTACCCCATCACATTTGAAGTAACTTTAGGGGACCGATATGACGGAAAATACCCAAATGTGACATCATTTTAAAAACTGCACTCCTCGGGCGTGGCCTGAACTTCGGACAGGGAAGACATGTGACAGAGCGGCTCCTGCTGTCAGGCCAACTGTTGCTCAATTTGAGTCCACATAGAAGAAGTCCTGGTGTCAGAAGAGTCACCAGAGTACTGGAAGAAGGCGCTGCGGTCTCTAAAAGCTGCCTGGGACCGGCGGTGACTGGGTAAGCAGCGAAGACAAGTTCCGGCGGCTGGCCTGGGCGCCATCTTGCTGCACGCGCTGCTCGTCCCGCTCGTCTGAGAAGCGAACTGCGGTATCAGCATCACGCTGGTGACCGAAGGGGAGGAATGCTCACCAGCTCATCGGGGATCCCTGGGCAAGATCTGTCGGAGAGTGCTGCACACATGCCGGTACGGTCCGCTGGATAGGGACGTGACACCCGGGTGCTGGCCAAGACTCTGAAGGTAAAGTTGAGGAGAAGTCCGCTGGCCCCTGGCAGGCGAGGAGACGGTGATACGGGAGCATGTGCTGATTTGGGGACCTGTGGTGAAGTTCTTTCTGCTGAGCACGAGAGGTGGGAGTGTCTGGTCTCCATGTCCCCTCCCCCCTTCTCCTGCTTGTGTAGTGATACGCTGCAATAAACAGCAAGCCTTTCCCTAAGGGAAATTGTACTTCTTGGCTTTTCATCCAATTCCCTTCTCCTAACTGGATTAACCCCTAGCTACCTTATCCAGTAATTGGGTTTGCATGCGAGAAACTGATAAGCGTGCTCTCAAGTCTGCCCAATATTCTTTCTTCTTTAATCCATATTAGTCGCTACTCCAGACAGTATTGCAGAAAGACTCTCTTTCATTTGAACTGAGAAACTGTGATGGTCTCTACAGCTATAAGCATGTTGTTCGAAAAGCTTCACTGGCGCACATGGGGTGATCTTTAAGCCAGCGCTATATTCAAATATAATGGTTAAACTTAAGAGCGCGGAAAATCTTCTACCCCTATTCTTCGGAGGAATAAACAAAGTGATATGGAGAAATTCCTGAAAAGCAAGTCTCTGACAGCTCGAGCTATCCATAAAAACCCTCACTCTAATACTGCTACTGATGATCATATTGATGATTCTGACTCTAGTGATGAAGCTTCAGGGAGCGATATTGCTCACATGGACTCTGGGGGGATGTCAAAATCCTTTCTTAAAAAGGCACTAGTTCAAGTTATGAAACCATTGATTGCCAAGGTCTCTGGCCTGAGGGCGGATATTCAACAAATCGGCAACCATGTGGAGTCCCTGGAAGTCATCCAATCTTCCATAATAAGCCATTCAAACACTATTAAAGATCACCTGGAATTCCATAGAGCTCAATTAAATACGGCATCTCTATCCCTAGAAGACCAAGAAAACCGGAGCCGCAGGAAAAATATCAGAATTAAAGGGATACCGGAAAGCGTCTCTAATGAAATTCTTGAAAAATCAGCTAAAGAGATATTTGCATTATTATTACCACAAGAAAGATGTGATCAAATGGTGATTGAAAGGATACATCGCTCGCTTCGGCCTAAACCAAAATCTACAGACCCCCGAGAGATGTGATATGTGGCTTACTCAGCTACCTCAACACCTTAGCAGTTTTGAACGCAACTAGAGACAATAAAAACATATCCTATGAAGGATCGACTATTCAGCTGTACCAAGACTGAGCTCCATAGACTTTTGCGAAAAGGAGGGTTTATGAAGCCCTTGCTGGATGCACTCCGTGCCAACAAGATATTATACAAATGGTTATTTCATTTCAGTTTGTCTATTCATGGCGGAGGAAAACAAGCTACTGTTCGTCATCCAGATGACCTTGCCAAAATTTGGGAGATCTTCAACATTACATATAGTAACATAGTAACATAGTTAGTAAGGCCGAAAAAAGACATTTGTCCATCCAGTTCAGCCTATATTCCATCATAATAAATCCCCAGATCTACGTCCTTCTACAGAATCTAATTGTATGATACAATATTGTTCTGCTCCAGGAAGACATCCAGGCCTCTCTTGAACCCCTCGACTGAGTTCGCCATCACCACCTCCTCAGGCAAGCAATTCCAGATTCTCACTGCCCTAACAGTAAAGAATCCTCTTCTATGTTGGTGGAAAAACCTTCTCTCCTCCAGACGCAAAGAATGCCCCCTTGTGCCCGTCACCTTCCTTGGTATAAACAGATCCTCAGCGAGATATTTGTATTGTCCCCTTATATACTTATACATGGTTATTAGATCGCCCCTCAGTCGTCTTTTTTCTAGACTAAATAATCCTAATTTCGCTAATCTATCTGGGTATTGTAGTTCTCCCATCCCCTTTATTAATTTTGTTGCCCTCCTTTGTACTCTCTCTAGTTCCATTATATCCTTCCTGAGCACCGGTGCCCAAAACTGGACACAGTACTCCATGTGCGGTCTAACTAGGGATTTGTACAGAGGCAGTATAATGCTCTCATCATGTGTATCCAGACCTCTTTTAATGCACCCCATGATCCTGTTTGCCTTCGCAGCTGCTGCCTGGCACTGGCTGCTCCAGGTAAGTTTATCATTAACTAGAATCCCCAAGTCCTTCTCCCTGTCAGATTTACCCAGTGGTTTCCCATTCAGTGTGTAATGGTGACATTGATTCCTTCTTCCCATGTGTATAACCTTACATTTATCATTGTTAAACCTCATCTGCCACCTTTCAGCCCAAGTTTCCAACTTATCCAGATCCATCTGTAGCAGAATACTATCTTCTCTTGTATTAACTGCTTTACATAGTTTTGTATCATCTGCAAATATCGATATTTTACTGTGTAAACCTTCTACCAGATCATTAATGAATATGTTGAAGAGAACAGGTCCCAATACTGACCCCTGCGGTACCCCACTGGTCACAGCGACCCAGTTAGAGACTATACCATTTATAACCACCCTCTGCTTTCTATCACTAAGCCAGTTACTAACCCATTTACACACAATTTCCCCCAGACCAAGCATTCTCATTTTGTGTACCAACCAACATTGAGGTGCATAGATGTTCCTTCTTGGCTTCCCATGGACATGTCTCTAAATGCTCCCACCAGGCTTCATCCTTTGGTGGGGCAGGGTGAATGGTCTCCAGCCAAGAGGTTCTCGTCTCCGAAACAAGGGAAAACTGGAGCAAAGAAGAAACCACCTCCTTGAAATGCCAATAGGCTATATTGTCTAAGTATCTCATATTGGTCTTTAGATTTTACTTTACAGTCATGGTTTGATTTGGTAAAGATCTGCGTCTGATAAGAGACTTAAATGTGGTCTCTCCAATGTTCTCTTGGGTGATTTCAGGGGCGGTGGAGGAGGTTACGAGTGGAGGAGTTTAGACGGGAAGGAGAGGAAAAAGAGAAAGGGAAATTATATATATATGTTTTTTTTTGTTTTTTTGTTTTTTTCTTCTCTTCTTCTTGCTCTCCACCCACCCCTTTGGATCGTCACTTGTGCGCCTATAAAGGACTGTTCTGTCTGTTCTGGGAGGATGTTATGTGCCCCTACCTCCGCAACGGATGGGACTATGAATGTTAGTATGTTATACCTTGTTCCCCCTATTGTTATCATTGTATTTCAATTTTGGTACACACGTAGCAACACTTTTTCACCCTCACTTCTAGGTCATCATGACCGGTAACGATTATAAGTCTGCCACTGTAGTAGTGGCCTCATACAATGTTAAGGGGATACGATCACCAAGGAAACGAGGGCAGTTGTTGTGATTTTTGCACTCCAAAAATTCTAGTATTATATTTTTCCAGGAAACTCACTTTAAAAAAGGTAGAATTCCAGATGTGACGAGAACGCGTTTTCCTATTTTGTACAATAATACGGGTACCATGGCTTCAAGAGGAGTGAGTATAGCAATAAAAAAAAATGTTCCCTTTACTTTGAAAGATACTTTATCCAATCCAGATGGGAGATACATTATGGTTAAAGGTCTGCTAGCTAACACAAAAGTCACTCTTTGTAATATTTATGCCCGAACAACAATCAAATTGGCTAGTTGTGTAAAGTACTGAATACTCTTAGTTTCTTTAGGGAAGGGATTCTTATAGTAGGAGGGGATTTTAATGTCTCATTTAACCCGACAATAGACACTTCATCAGGGAAATCCTCTATCTTGCAAAAAGCCTTAGGGTATGTGCACACGCCAGGATTTCTTGCAGAAATTTTCCTGACAAAAAAACTGACATTTCTGCCAGAAATCCGCATGCGTTTTTACCGCGATTTTACCGCGATTTTGACGCGTTTTTGATGCGTTTTTTGTGCGTTTTTTCCCAAATGCATAGAATTGCGGGAAAAACGCAGAAAATCCGCAAAAATAATGAACATGCTCATTTTTTTACCGCGATGCGTTTTTTTCACGGAAAAAAATGCATCCATGGGAACAAAACATGCAGAATGCATTCTAAATGATAGAATGCATAATGTATGCGTTTTTAATGAGTTTTTATAGCGTTTTTAATGCGAAAAAACGTGAAAAAAAGCGAAAAAACCTGAACATGTGCACATGGCTTTAAGAAAATTACATCTTACCCTACAATCTTTAAGTTTAATTGACCCCTGGAGAATGCTTTATCCCTCGTCTAAAGATTGTACTTTTTTTTCACCTCCCCATATCATAGAATAGATTATCTTTTAACCCAATCCTCCCATCTACAACTAGTGAAATCTGCAACAATAGATGTTATTTCCCTATCAGATCATGCCTCGATTTTCATGGAAATGCATATCTCATCTCTACCTCTACCTTCATACAAATGGATGCTAAATGAAACACTCTTAGATTCCAGTTCTCACCTGATCTTTTTTTTAAAGAGAATTCTCTCTCTGGCCCTTCTACACCTGTGGTTTGGGAAACACACAAAGCTGTTTTGAGAGGAGAATTTATAGCACTAGGCTCATATTTAAAGAAAGAAAGATCAAGGGAGATTATGTCTCTTCTTCACCAGATTAACTCTTTTGAAAAATTACACAAAAAGTCTCAGACAGATAAAATCCAAAGAGAACTCATAACACTTAGAATTACACTGAGAGATCTCCTAAATATTCAGTCAGCTAAAATTTATATGTGGAGTCGACAGAGGTTCTACTTTCATGGCAACAGAGGCAGCAAACTCATGACCACTCTTCTAAAGAAAAGCAGTGGGCAAACTTTCATTACACAATTAAAAAATTCAAACGATACAATGGTTACTGGGACTGCTGATATTGCCAGGGAGTTTAAGAATTTCTATGAATGCCTCTATAACTTAGAAACATCGGAGGACATGGGGGATCCCTCAGTGGCTGCAGACATAATTGATAATTTCCTTTCTCCCTTGAAACTTCCTTCATTGTCTGCAGAAGACTTAACATCACTAACGATCCCAATTACCTCTGATGAGGTTTTAGAGGTTCTGTCGACTGTTCCTAATGGGAAAGCCCTAGGGCCCTGATGGCCTCCCAATCATTTATTATAAAAAAAATAATTAAATCACTGCTGCCTCATCCAGTCACACTTTTTAATTCCTACCTCACAGGATAATCCCTTCCGAAACAAGCCCTGGAAGCCTTTATCACAATTTTGCCAAAGGAAGAGAAAGATCCCAATCTTTGTGCAAGCTATAGACCGATATCCCTTCTCAATGTAGATACAAAATTATGGGCGAAAATTTTAGCGACCAGGTTAGGAAATATTCTTCCTAAATTAATACACGCAGACCAGGCAGGGTTTGTACGAGGGCGGGAGGGTAAGGACAATTCGGGCCAAAATTCTCCAATCCATAATGTACGCTAAAAAACGGAATATCCCTCTAACTCTCCTGTCCACAGATGCCGAGAAGGCTTTTGATACGGTGAGTTGGAGGCATAGGGAGAAAGAATTGTTTAAATTCGGATTTCCCTTGCAATTTATCTCTGCGATTTTTTTCTTTATATTCCTTCCCTACAGCCAGTGTTAGGGTTAACGGCACCCTATCAGACAATTTTAAGATATATAATAACGGTACTAGACAGGGGTGCCCCTTGTCCCCGTCTCTATTCACACTGATCATCGAGGCGCTAATCCAAAGAATCAGACAAGATGAACGGATTAAGGGATTACAAATAGGTAAATTTGAATTAAAAACGTTAGCTTTCGCAGACGATTTGCTTTTCCTTATCTCTAATCCTTTTAAAGCATTCCCCATTATTCTTGATATCCTAAATCACTTCGGCTTATTGTCAAATTTTAAAATCAACAATTCAAAATCTGAAGTCCTTAATATTACTTTGTCAAACTCTCAGCTATCCAAACTTCGTAAACTGACCCTTCTCTTGGTCCACAACCTCTATAAAATACCTGGGGATATGGAATACTAGAGATCCCATCGATCTGTTTAGTTCCAATTTTTCCCCCTTACTAACGAAACTAGAAGCACTGATGAAGTCTTACGACTTACCTACTTTATCTTGGATAGGATGCATTAATGTCTTCAAAACGTACTTGATGCCTATACTGTTGTACAATATGACTATGGTACCTATCTATCTCCCTTGCATTTTCAAAAATATAAAATCTCTGATATCTAGATTTATATGGAGACATAAAACAGCTAGGCTGCCCTACAAACTATTACCCCAATTCCTCGGGAGGCTTGGGGGTGCCGGACCCTTATATTTGTTATAAAGCCATTCACTTGAGTAGATGGTTGAGAACGGTGCTTAGTTTTGAGAGGGATACCCAAGACACCATTGACTCAGCCTTGCTAAGCAATAAAGGTATTCCACTCTTATGGTCATGTTCAAAACCCTCTGAATCTCTGAGATTAGATGAAATTACACTGACTACCCTTCGTATCAGACGCTTGGTACTCAATGACCTACCACCAGAGTCGTTTCCTTCATCATTGACTCCTATTACAGTCATACAATATCTGGTTAATTCTAATTTTAAGGATTCATACAACCTATGGTCGATGCTACCTAAAGTTTCCTTAAACAATTTTTATGACAACAAAATCTTTGAAGATGATATTTGGCCTAGTAATGCTCTGGCTTCTCCAAACAATTTTCTCCAAGAGCAACATGTTAAACGAACTCTCCTGTAATTTAGAAAACAATACCCACATAAAACCAAATGGTCGTGGCTAGATCTTATGTTTAAAGCAGCATCTCCAAGATTTAAAATTATATCGCGAATATACTCCCGCCTTATTACCCCTTCTCAAAATTTTAAATCCTCCTTTATATATTCTTGGGAATCCAAATTAAATATCCAATTCTCAGAGGATCAGATTGTTAAAATTTTGCTACATGCTCGAGGTTTCTCTCGCTGTATTCTCCTTCAAGAAAATTCATACAAAATTTTAACTAGATGGCATATGACCAGGGCCGTATTTAGAGTTTCTGCTGTCCTAGGCACTTTTAATGATGCCTCCCCCATTGATGAGTATGACACTATCGGCATAGACTTTGGCAAGAATCGCTGATGTGAAAGTAGCCTTTTGCAGCAGAGATCGGGCAGTTTTTTTGCATCTGCCTTGTAACGGATCACTTACGGCAACACTGCGTTTGGCCTCATTCATTCCCCATGGGATTTGTGGCACTTACCGTAATATGGCAAATGTGGTACCATACCTCCCAACTTTTGCAGAAGGGAAAGAGGTATAAAGTTTGCGGCTCACTATGTGCGCTGCGGCAAATTTTAGGCCACACCTCTGACCACACCCATTTCACAACTAGTCACACCCATATCCACGTCCCAACCACACCCATTTAGCACTGCTGATCACACTGTTTCATATACAATAATTATAAACAAAAATAAATATGGCCACACAGTGTTCCATACTGTATAATGGTCACACATGATGCTCCATACTGTATAATGGCCACACATGATGCTCATTACTGTATAATTGCCACACACGATGCTCCATACTGTATAATGGCCACACATGATGCTCCATACTGTATAATGGCCATTGGCCACACATGATGCTCCATACTGTATAATAGCCACACATGATGCTCCATACTGTATAATGACCCCACATGATGTTCAATACTGTATAATAGCCCCACATGATGCTCAATACTGTATAATGGCCACACATGATGCTCAATACTGTATAATGGCCACACATGATGCTCAATACTGTATAATGGCCACACATGATGCTCTATACTGTATAATGGCCACACATGATGCTCAATACTGTATAATGGCCCCACATGATGCTCCATACTGTATAATGACCCCACATGATGCTCCATACTGTATAATGACCCCACATGATGCTCCATACTGTATAATGACCCCACATGATGCTCAATACTGTATAATGCCCCCCTCCCATCTTGTATGCATGGCTCATCTCCCTCCCATCCCATATGCATGGCTCATATTCCACCCCCTCCTCCTGTATGCATGGCTCATATTCCCCCCCTCCTGTATGCATGGCTCATATTCCCCCCTCCTGTATGCATGGCTCATAATCCCCCCTGTATGCATTGCTCATAATTCCCCCCCCTCCTGTATGCATGGCTAATATTCCACCCCCCCTCCTGTATGCATGGCTCATAATCCCCCGCTTCCTGTATGCATAGCTCATAATTCTCCCCACCTCCTGTATGCATGGCTCATATTCCACCATCGTCCCCCTCCTGTATGCATGGCTAATAATTCCCCCCCCCCTGTATGCATGGCTCATATCCCCCCTCCTGTATGCATGGCTAATAATTCCCCCCCTGTATGCATGGCTCATATCCCCCCTCCTGTATGCATGGCTCATAATTCCCCCCCCCTGTATGCATGGCTCATATTCCCCCCTCCTGTATGCATGGCTCATAATTCCCCCTGTATACATGGCTCATATTCCCTCCCTCCTGTATGCATGGCTCATAATTCCCCCCCACCTCTTGTATGCATGGCTCATAAACCCCCCGTATGCATGGCTCATCTCTCCACCCCCCCGGTCCTTCCCCCATGGCTCTGCTCCGGGCTCCCCGTCCTCTTTCTTCCCCCCCGTCCCTCATACTCACCTGTCCCACACCGCGCGGCCGCACCGACATCCCTCTGGCTCTGTCCCGACTCCCGGCGCAGCACCTTTTTCCTGAGTGAGCGATCATGTGGTACCGCTCATTAAGGTCATGAATATGCGCATATTCATTACCTTAATGAGCGGTACCACGTGACCGCTCACTCAGGATGCGCTACAGACGCTGAGACCAGGCATCGCTGGAGCAGGGTGAGTATCGTCTTCAAGGAGGGTGGGTGGGAGGCAGGCAGGCGGGCGGGGGGTGGGTGGGGGCAGGGGGGAGGGGGCGGTCGGTCGGGAGGTGACCCAAGACTTTAAAAAAAAAAAAACCTTGCTCAGGTGCCGCCCCCTGCATCGTCCCCGCCCTAGGCATGTTCCCTCAAGTGTCTAGTGGCAAATACAGCCCTGCATATGACCCCAGTTAAACTCCATCATCTTGGCCTATCTGATTCTGACTTATGTTGGAGGTGTCATAATTATCAGGGGAATCATACCCATATATTCTGGGAATGCTCAATAATCAAAAATTTTGGGGAGGATGTAAATCTTACCCTTAAAAAGCTTAAATTAATTAAAACTAACCTATCGGCCTCAGAAGCTATTCTTTCATGTCTGACAAGTAACTTTAAACCATTTAAACATGGCCTTCTTCTCTTATTATTATGTGCTGCAAAACACTTAATAACTCTACACTGGAGAAGCGAGAACCCTCCCACGTTAGGTGAGTGGTTCGCCAAAATAGATCAAATTTACAGACTGGAGGAACTCTCGACCTGGGAGGTACACAATCATGACCTGTTTCTGAAAACTTGGTTTCCCTGGAAAAACATGCGAACAGATAAGACTTAACACTGTCCATTGCCCGCAATCGCCCTTTTGCACATTATCTGCTACTGTATTGATTATGCACTAGATGTGTTCACGTGTGTACTTGCAATGTTTACTGCATTTTATGTTGAGCCCACCCCCCTACTTTTCCTCCCCTTCTCATACCTTGTCCTTTTTCCCTACCCACGCGGTTTAAACTATTCCTTTTCCTTTTGATTTCCCCCTCACCCTTCTCTTGTTGAGTTGGTTCATTTTCACATTGGAACAGTCACTGTTCATTTTTGCAATTATAAAACGTCTGTAATGTTCCTATTGTTTTGTTATAAAGAATTTACAAAAAAAAACTGCACTCCTCAAAGTCCTAAAAACCACATTCAAGAAGTTTATTAACCTTTCAGGTGCTTCACATGAATTAATGCAATATGGAAGGAAAAAATGAACATTTTACTTTTTTTTCACAGAAACTTTACCTTAGCTGACAATTTATTGTTTTCATAAGGGTAATATTAGAAAATGGACTTCAAAATGTTTTATGCAGTTTCTCCTGAGTGCGGGAATAACCGATATGTGGGGGAAAACTACTGTTTGGGCTCATGGCAGTGAAGTTGGGCTGTGGAGTTGGTAAGCCAAACCTCTGACTACTCAATTTCCCTGAGTTTCGACTCCGTTGCCGACTCCACGACTCTGACTCCCACTCCACAGCACTGCCTCACTACTGTAAAGTGCAGCACAGATTAATCACAACTAAAAGCCTAGATCCTTAGATAATGAATAGAACAGACATTTATAGGACATTTCATAACGTTCTCAAATTCTTATGAAAAAATTTACAGCACATACTTCATTGAACTACTCTACCCAATTTATTATATATTTTAGGAGTTCAAGTCAGTCCAATTTATACTGACTCCAACTCCACCAAAATGAACACTGACTCAAACTCCACGACTCTAACTCCCCAGCCCTGATGGCAGAGCTTGGAAGGAGCACAGTTTGACTTTTTGAACTTAAAAATGTATGGAATCCATGTCCCGTTTGGAGAGCCCCTGATGTGCCTAAACAGTGGAAATCCCCCACAAGTGACCTCAGTTTAGAAATTAGACCTTTCAAGGAATATATCTAGATGTACTGTGAGCACCAAAAACACATGGGCTACTTGCACAGTGAACAAGTCTGTAGAAACCTGTTCACACCACCAAAGATTATATACATTAGATAGGACTGCTATATTATGGGTATACCTTGGCGATTGGTGGACCAGCTTAACATACTTTTTTTTGCAAAAAAACATATTAACTAAATACCCTGTTTTTTTCATTTTTTGACTAGCACTTGCTTATTTACTGTGACTTTTTTACAACAGAGTATTGTGCGCTTTTGTCTTCATGTACTGTGAGCACGTTGAACCCCCAAGTTAATAATGTAGAGCCATAAAACAAAAAAATCCAATTTTTTCCACAAAAATGTTCTTTTAGCCCCAATTTTTTTAAGTTAAGATTTTGCAATTTCTGCTAAGTATGCTGATGCACCATATGTGGAGGAAAACTACTGTTTGGGCACATGGCAGGTTCAGAATGGAAGGATAACTGTTTGACTTTTTGAATTAAAAAATAGCAGGAATTTTGAGAGGACCCTATGTAGCATTTGGAGAGCCCATGATGTAACATCCCACAAGTGACCCCATTACATACAGTTAGGTCCATATATTTTTGGACAGAGACAACATTTTTCTAATTTTGGTTATAGACATTGCCACAATGAATTTTAAACAAAACAATTCAGATGCAGTTGAAGTTCAGACTTTCAGCTTTCATTTGGGGGCATCCACATTAAAATTGGATGAAGGGTTTAGGAATTTCAGCTCTTTATCATGTACCACCCTGTTTTTAAATGGACCAAAAGTAATTGAACAGATTCAATAATTTTAAATAAAATGTTCATTTTTAGTACTTGGTTGAAAACCCTTTTTTGGCAATGACTGCCTGAAGTCTTGAACTCATGGACATCACCAGACGCTGTGTTTCCTCCTTTTTGATGCTCTGCCAGGCCTTCACTGTGGTGGTTTTCAGTTGCTGTTTGTTTGTGGGCATCTCTGTCTGAAGTTTAGTCTTTAACAAGTGAAATGCTTCTCAATTGGGTTGAGATCAGGTGACTGACTTGGCCATTCAATAATATTCCACTTCTTTGCTTTAATAAACTCCTGGGTTGCTTTGGCATTATGTTTTGGGTCATTGGTCGTCGTTTCATACTACAGATGGACAATCAGTTTGGCTGCATTTGGCTGGATCTGAGCACTCAGTATGGCTCTGAATACCTCAGAATTCATTTGGCTGCTTCTGTCCTGTGTCACATCATCAATAAACACTAGTGACCCAGTGCCACTGGCAGCCATGCATGCCCAAGCCATCACACTGCCTCCACCGTGTTTTACAGATGATGTGGTATGCTTTGGATCATGAGCTGTACCACGACTTCGCCATACTTTTCTCTTTCCATCATTCTGGTAGAGGTTGAGCTCGGTTTCATCTGTCCAAAGAATGTTCTTCCAGAACTGTGTTGGCTTTTTTAGATTTTTTTTTATCAAAGTCCAGGCTAACCTTTTTATTCTTGATGCTTATGAGTTGCTTGCACCGTGCAGTGAACCCTCTGTATTTACTTTCATGCAGTCTTCTCTTTATGGTGGATTTGGATATTGACACGCCTACCTCCTGGAGAGTGTTGCTCACTTGGTTGGCTGTTGTGAAGGGGTTTCTCTTAAACATGGAGATTATTCTGCGATCATCCACCACTGTTGTCTTCTGTGGACGCCCAGGTCTTTTTGCATTGATGAGTTCACCAGTGCTTTCTTTATTTCTCAGGATGTACCAAACTGTAGATTTTGCCACTCCTAATATTGTAGCAATTTCTTGGATGGGTTTTTTCTGTTTTCTCAGCTTAGGGATGGCTTGTTTCTACCCGCATAGAGAGCTCCTTTGACCGCATGTTCACTTCACAGCAAAACCTTCCAAATGCAAGCACCATACCTCAAATCAACTCCAGGCCTTTTATCTGCTTAATTGAGAATGACATAACGAAGGGATTGCCCACACCTGTCCATGAAATAGCATTGGAGTCAATTGTCCAATTACTTTTGGTCCTTTTAAAAACAGGGTGGCACATGTTAAGGAGCTGAAACTCCTAAACCCTTCATCCAATTTTAATGTGGATACCCTCAAATGAAAGCTGAAAGTCTGAACTTCAACTGCACCTGAGTTGTTTTGTTTAAAATTCATTGTGGTAATGTCTATAACCAAAATTAGAAAAATGTTGTCTCTGTCCAAATATATATGGACCTAACTGTAAACTAGATCTCTCAAGGAATGTAGTTAGATGCATGGTGAACACCTTGAACCCCCAGGTACTTCACAGAGGTTTATAACGCTGAGCCGTGAAAATAATAAAATCATATTTTCATCACAAAAATGTTATTTTATCCACAAATTTTGCATTTTCATAAGGGTAACAAAAGAAATTGCACCATACAATTTGTCGTGCAATTTCTCCTGAGTACACCGATACCCAATAGTGGGAGAAAAGTATTGTTTAGGCACACGGTTGGGCTCAGAAGGGAAGGAGCGACATTTGACTTTTTGAATGTAAAATTTCCTGGAATTACCAGATGTCATGTCCCATTTGGAGAGCCCCTGATGTGCCTAAACAGTGGAAACCTCCCAACAAATGACCCCATTTTGAAAATTAAACCCCTCAAAAAACATATTTAGATGTGTGGTGAGCACCTTTAACCCCCAGGTGCTTTACAGAAGTTTATAACGCAGAGACATGAAAATAAAAAAAATCTGATTTTTCCCACAAAAATGTTCTTTCAACTCCAAATTTCTTTGTTTTCACAAGTGTAACAGAAGAAAATACATTGTGCAATTATTTCTGCAATTTCTCCTGAGTACGCAATTACCCCATATGTAGTAAGAAAAAAAAAACTACTCTTGAGGCACAATGCAAAGCTCAGAAGGGTATACGCGCCATATTGAAGTTCAGATTTTACTCCACTTGTTTGAGGTGCCATGTCACCATGGCAGATCCCCTGAGATGCCAGAACAGCAGACCCCCCCCATACACGACCCAATTTTACAAACTACACCTCTCAATTAACTCACCTAGAGTGCAGTGAGCATGTTGACACCACATGTGCCTCACAAAAATTTATGCCATGGGGCAGTGACGAAAGAATAATTACATTTTTACTGATAAAATGTTTTTTTTAGCTCTAAACTTTTTTTTATAAGGGCAAATAGGAAAAATGGAACTCTCGGTTTGTTGTGCAATTTCTTCTGATTGCACCAATACCCTACATATAATCAGAAACTACTTTTGAGGCACAGTGTAAAGCTCAATAGAGATAACTCATAGAAAGAGAAAACATGTTAAATACACTATAAATAGATCAAAATAATATAAAACATTCTGGTATAAATATGGAGTCAATAGGACAACTCCTCATGAAATACATGCACAAAAAGAAAAAATGACATTGAATAGTCCAAAATAATAAAAAAGGTGTCAAATTTTATTCAGAAGCAAAAAATGTAACCGGATAAAAGGGGAGGGGGGACACATATATGTGTGCAATGGAAACAATTACAAAATTGCAGGTATATCCAGTACATATCATATTTACTGGCATAGAAAAAGATAGAAGGATTTTACATCATACAAAAAATTCTTGCCATGGTACCAATATAAAACAAAATAATGTCATGCAGAGTATCCTGTCAAACACCAACATAATATCTTTCAGTTTATACTGTGATAGTACCAATGTAAAAAACTATAGGATGCCAAAGTATGTATGTAGAAATAATCATTATACATCAATATCAGCATGTATTATACTCATGAAAAATGCGGAAATACCCCATATGTGACTGTACAGTACTGTATAGCCACATGGTGAGATTTGGGAGAGGCGGAGTGCTATTAGACTCTTGGAGCACAAATTTTCATTTGCCAACTTCATATATAGAGTCCCCTAAGAGCTAGAAGAGCAGAATACCCCCCTCAATTGACCCCATTTTGGAAATTATACCCCTGCCAAATATGTGGGCACTAAATGTGGTTTATGCACACTGTGGGGCTCAGAAGAGTGGGGGCCATGATTTGTGAGCTCTGAATTTGGATTTCTTTTGGATGGCGTGAAGCCATAGTGCTTTTCTAGAACAGAAAATATTTCTATTAACAGATGACGGACCTGAGTGGGGATTTGCTTTTTTGTGGAACAAGTTGAAGCTTTTTTGGGAAACATTTTGCATAGCATTTTGGATCACATTTATCCTGCACTCTATGCTGAGTAGTTACATCAGGGTTTCCATCGAAATCTCAAATTCAAACCAGATCTCACATTTTGCACTGACGAGGAGCAGTACCCCGAAACACAGTGTCTGCAAATTGAGATTCTGGTTTTGGCTTTTATCCTCAGTCATGTGACAAAGCTCATTAAAGGGTCGACATTGACTTGTAGGATTGCTACTTTCTATAGGTGTCACTAGAGTTCTAGTCTTCTTCGTCTCTAAAGAGACAATTTGCATATATCCCAGAGGAGCATTGCAGCTTAAAAGTCTCCCCATCTCGGCATGCTTAGTATGTCAATCTCCGCAAGAAGAAACGTTACCCCTTGGATCCTCATATAAATCTCCAAGTGAATAGTGTTGAAGTTCGTAAAGGAGAAAAATGTGGCGCTATCTAAGTGTAGTAAGATATAATTAATTGAGAAGGTAAGTATAGGAATTTGCTCACCCATTTGAAGTATGGATGTATTTGCAAGAGACTGCTGCCAACCTGGAGAGAATGGATTTTTTTCCATAAGGTTTTTTTCTCCTCTTTTTTAAAGAATAGAAGGTCATTTATTGGGATACATGTATCCAAAACAAGAAAAAGTAACAGCGCACTCACCGGTGTTGAGCAAAAAGCGATTTATTCACATGAAGTCATGCGGTGCAGGGAGGGTAGTGAAACACATACGGATGACAGCTGTTTCGTGTAGCAAGCACTTCAACAGATCCAGTGCGGATCTGTTGAAGTGCTTGCTGCACGAAACACCTGTCATCCGTATGTGTTTCACTACCCTCCCTGCACCGCATGACTTCATGTGAATAAATCGCTTTTTGCTCAACACCGGTGAGTGCGCTGTTACTTTTTCTTGTTTTGGATACATTTATGCAAACTGTTTTTCTCTGTGGAGCAGCACCCAGGTGGAGCTTACATAGCGATAACTTTTTTTCTATTGAGACTAAAGGCTTATACGGTGTGCTTATACCCCTGAAGCATAATGGGTCTAACGTATAACGGTTGTGCGATTGCAATATTTCTGGACTGTGCATTTATTGGGATACATTGTAGTCTTCAGATGGGAATTTAATTAACATGTTTCTTTCGAATAGGTTCATTATTATCAATATTTTTTTTTAATACATTCTATATGTCATGTTTTTATATATATTTAAAACAGGGCCGACGTCAGCACCCGGGCAAATCCCGGGGCCCTGGCGAGATGGGGGGGCCCAGTCACGCTGTCATAGATCCATCTGGCCGCTTGCCCTTTCAATTTGCGGGCACGGAGGTGTTACAGGTGCAGGCAGTGGGAGCTGGCACAAGCATCTTCTCCGTCCGTGCAAGGCAGGCAGGCACATAGGGGTTAAGAACGCAGCCAGCGTGACATTGTTTGTGGGCGGAGAGAGCACGTTCTCCTGCTATGCTCTCCCGCCCCTGGTTGCAGTGCTGAACTTATCAGGCAGATTCTGGAGGAGCTCCTACCGGCACCTGAGTGAGTGCGATGATATCGCTGTATTCTGACAGTCTGAGTGAGCTGGGGCGGCCATGGGCTGGGCGGCTGCAGCTGAGCTGCTGAAGTATATTATATACTTCAGCAGCCGCCCAGCCCAGGCCCCCAGCACCTGTCCTGTATATATAACACAAGGAGACCAATAGGAGTCAATAGGAACTATAAAGTGTCATATTTTATTATATACCAAAAATGTCTTAAAAACATGCATACAATATAATAAAGTGCATAAGGATGGGACATGCGGATAACCACCAGTGCAGGCTGTCAGAAACATATAGATGAAAAAGTAAAGTGCAAGGCTGCCACTACATGAGAGTCATTAAGCAGGCTCGTGGTGAATAATTCCCCACAGCATATGGTAGAATATGAGTCAGCAGCGCTTACCACGATAAGACAGCGGGCACTGGATAGGATCCAGATGAAAAAAAACCCCGACGCACGTTTCGCTTCTTCCAGTGGTCTAGCTTTCTCAAGGGGAAGTACAAATGACCGGGACCAGGACCTTTAAATGCGATTGGTAGGTGTGCACGTGATAAGTCACGTGTCACCACTAAACCAATCAGAGCGGTGCCAGCGGCGCATGCGTTTGTCGATCACCACGCTCCGCGTCAGAGAGGGCGTCATGCCCCATCACGGGCACCCGAGGAAAGAGAATTCCCCAGGCGCACGCACGGAACAATAGAGATGCCGTTCTGGCTGTCAGCAAGGTGAGCACACACAACGCATGCGCACGACCGCATATAAGGAAGGTTGGCTGGATTAATGCCACAGATAAAAAACAATGACAACAGCGGTTATATAAACAGGAGCACACAGAAATACATGGTCCATAATGAAGTAATTCAAGTAAAAAGGCGCTCCATGCTGTGTGATGTCACTGATTAAATTATGTCAGCCCAGCTAGTGAAACGATCAATTCCAGATATAATAAGGTCCACCCGGTCACAGAAATTCAACAATGGATGATGTGAGTTCTAAAAAGAGTATGCAAAACAAAATGATTAAAAGGGAAAATGATACATATTAAAATGAAACAAGGATCCATATAGGATATCCGCAAGGGGGCAGAAAATGAGACTAAGGGGATGGTGAACAAACAGGATAAACTCACTAATAAGACTATACTTGGTGCCTAGTATATACTGAACTGTGCGGGCAATAAGGCTCAATATTTTGGAGGAATAATGATGATCATATATATAACTTTCATAAGCCTTAATATCAGGGCTGGTGCTGACTACAAGTCTCTTCAATGTTTCCTGGTCTTGCAGATCGCAGGGAGATAAGGCGACAATGATGAGTCTTGTAGTTAGCGCTGTTCCCAGGCAGCGGATACTGACCTACAAGTCTCATCAGCGTCGCTTGGTCTCGCTGATCTCAGGGAGATTAGGCAACAATTATGAGTTTAATTCAGCACCCGGCCCCTGGGAACAGCAATAACTGCACTGCTTTTCCCAGACGTCGGAGCATGCCACCAGAGCTTTTCACTCTGGTACGTGTCACACTGATGTCACACGGATGTAATTTGTGTGGCCTCAGTGTGCAAGTCTGCACGCATTTAGTCTGTGACATGTGGAAAAAATTGACATGTCTACGGGTTTCCACATGGACACATGGTCCATGTGGAAAACCTGACATGTGTGCACCCCCATTGAATACAGTGGGTGTGCATGTGTCCGTATTTGTGGTCCTTAAGAACTGACGAGTGACAAAGGCCTAAGAGTGTTTCTGGTATTTTGACTGCATTTCCAGGTGAAATGGGATGAAGTTTAAAAGGTCTCACAATTAGGAATTCAAATGTTGGTAAGTATGCATTTTCCTGGGGTTTCCAATCCCAAAAATATTCCATCCAAAATACTGAAACATATTTATGGTGCTATTCACATCAGGCTTTTTTTCCTGCTGACTGATGGTCCACATAAAAAAAAATGGAGACATGTCCACTTTAGTCCGATTTGCAGACCAAACTTTCCCATTCATGTGAAAGAATACATAAAAAAAAGTTTTTCACTAGTTATTAGGGCTTGTTCAGATGTTGTGTTTACTAGGGTTGAGCGAAACGGGTCGGTCATTTTCATAAGTCGCAAAGTGGGGTTTCATGAAACTCGACTCGATCCCTGTTTGGGGTCGGCCATGCGGTACGCGACTTTCGCGCCAAAGTCGCGTTTCAATGACGCGAAAAGCGCCATTTGTCAGCCAATGAAGGTGGACGCAGAGTGTGGGCAGCGTGATGACATAAGTCTCAGTCCCCACCATCTTAGAGAAGGGCATTACAGTGATTGGCTTGCTGTCTGCGGCGTCACAGGGGCTATAAAGGGGCGTTCCCGCCGACCGCCATCTTACTGCTGCTGATCTGAGCATAGGGAGAGGTTGCTGCCGCTTCGTCAGAAGCAGGGATAGCGTTAGGCAGGGTACATTAACCCCCAAACCGCTTGTGCTGTAGCGATTTCCACTGTCCAACACCACCTTTTCTTAGCAGGGACAGTGGAGGCTAGATTTTTTTTTCCTCAGCGCTGTAGCTCATTGGGCTGCCCTAGAAGGCTCCCTGATAGCTGCATTGCTGTTTGTACACTGCTGTGCAAACCAACTGCTTTTTTCAAAGTACAAATCCTGGTGCTCCTTCCTTTCTGCACAGCTATCTTGTTTGTTTGTCCACACTTTTGACTTTTTTTGTGCAGCAGTCCACTCCTTGTTATTGCTGCCTGCCATACTTTGCTGAGATTACTGCAGGGAGATAGTAATTGTAGGACAGTCCCTTTTTTTTTTTTTTCGTTATATCTCTTCAAGCCACTTTCTGCCACAGAAAATATACTCTAATACAGTGGCCCAGATTTATTCACTAGTCTCCCTGAAGAAAAAAAAAAGGGTGCAGATTAAAATTGGCAAATATGTATCAGTGGCAGTCCTGTGTGTGGCATCTGTGTCTCATTTTCTGGCACAGAAAACATACAGTCTAACAGTGGGCCTGATTTCTTGCCAATTCTCCCATAAATAAAAAAAAATAGTGGGAGATTAAGATTGGCATTTCTGCTTCAGTGCCACTCCTGTGTGTGCCACCTGTCTCTAATTTTTTTCCCACATTAAACCTAGTGTGTAATACTGGGCCAGTTTTTTTGAAATTATCCCAGAAAAAAAAATAGTGGGAGATTAAGATTGGCAATTCTGCCTCATTGCCAGTGCTGTGTGTGGCATCTGTCTCTAATTTTGTGCCTCTTAACATATACTGTATAAGAGTGGGCCACATTTCTTCAATATTCTCCCAGAAAAAATAAAAAGGGGAGATTTTTATTGGTAGTGTCTGCATTAGTGTCAGTCCTGTTAGTGGCATATCTGTCTGCCACTGAAGCTGTGTACTGTTATACATTGGGCCTGATTTTCCCTGCAGTCTCACCCACCTATAAAGGGATATATAAACCCAACAGAAGTTTGATTTCACCTTGTAACTGGTTTTACAGTAACAAATACCGTTAGTTTGGTTACGTTTTTCAAACAATGAGGAAGTCTGGTGGAAGAGGTCGTGGCCGTGGGCGGTCATTGCCAGCTGGTAAAGTAGGTAGTGGTGGTGGAGCATCAGGTGGTCGTGGGAAAAGCAATATTGCATCTAAGTCTTGAGCTGTTGAGCCAGGTTCGTCGTCTGGCTACACAAGGCCTTGAACTCTCCCTTTTCTGGGAGTAGGAAAACCGCTTTTAAAGCCGGAGCAGCAAGAACAAGTTTTGGCTTTCCTTGCTGACTCAGCCTCTAGCTCTTTTGCCTCCTCTTCTGAAACTGCTAAATGTAAAAGCAGCGCGTCGTTAGTGGATGTTCCCGGTCAGGGACAAGTCGCTTCCTTGTCTTCTTCACCAAGAACAACAGAGAAGGATGCGTCAGGCGACACAACGGGTTACTCCATGGAGCTCTTTACACATACCGTTCCTGGGTTAGAAAGTGAAACAGTTAACAGGCCATGCCAATTACAAGTTGAATCGGACATGGAGTGCACAGATGCACAGCCACAGTCAGATTACTATGCTGTTCCTTTGACTCAGACCAGAACATTGCCCTCACAGTGTACTGATCCAGAATCAGACCCTGATGAGACTATGGTGCCCCATCACGAACGCTATACCACCGGCTTACACGGTGACACAGACGAAGTTGCACACGGGATAGAAGAGGAGGTCATAGATGACCCAGTTGTTGACCCTGATTGGCAGCCATTGGGGGAACAGGGTGCAGGCGGCAGTAGCTCTGAAGCGGAGGAGGAGGAGCCACAGAAGGCATCAACATCGCAACAGGTTCCATCTGCCAGGCCCGTATCTGGCCAAAAAGTGTGGCAAAACCAAAACCAGTTGTAGGACAGCGTGGACATCCGGTTACAGAAGCTCAGTCTGCAATGCCTGAAAAGGTATCCGATAGTAGAAAGAGTGCAGTCAGGCATTTTTTTTAAACAACATCCAAATGATCAGCGCAAAGTCATCTGACAAAAATGTTCAACTACCTTAAGCAGAGGTCAGAATCTGAAAAGTCTAAATACAAGTTGCATGCATAGACATTTAACCACCTTGCATTTGCAAGCCTGGACTAACTACCAAATGTCCCTTAAGGTTGTAGCACCCTCGGCCAATGAAGCTAGTCAGCAACGCTACATCCCTTCCCTCACTGTAAGCCCACCATTTCCCGCACCACCTGCAGTAAATGTGCAGGTTTCGTCACCAGGCCAAAGCAGTCAGGGAATCACCAGTTTCGTAGTAGGAAACACTGCATCTAGGGCACCAGCAAGAATACCATCTCCAACCCTCTCTCAGTCTGCCATGTCCACCGGCACCCCCGCTAGTTCCACGATCTGCAGCTCTCCAGTCCAGCTCACCCTACATGAGACTCTCGTTAGGAAAAGGAAGTACTCATCCTCGCATCCGCGTACACAGGGTTTGAATGCCCACATTGCTAGACTAATCTCATTAGAGATGATGCCCTACCGGTTAGTTGAAAGCGAAGCTTTCAAAGCCCTGATGGACTACGCAGAACCACGCTACGAGCTACCCAGTCGACACTTCTTTTCGAGAAAAGCCATGCCAGCCCTCCACCAGCATGTAAAAGACCGCATCGTCCATGCACTCAGGCAATCTGTGAGTACAAAGGAGCACCTGACAACAGATGCATGGACCAGTAGGCATGGCCAGGGACATTACGTGTCCATCACGGCACACTGGGTTAATGTGGTGGATGCAGGGTCCACAGGGGACAGCAATATTGGGACAGCTCTGCCTAGCCCACGGTCTAGGAAACAGTTGGCTGTATGTTGTGAATTCTGTGGCAGAGCTCCCTCCTGTGGTCACAAGTGGTACTTCGGCTGATTCTCTCTGGGAGCTTCCATTTGTGGAGGAAACTGGTACTGCTGCTTCTGAGTTTCCTCCCTCAGGTGATCTGGTGAGGTCGTTAGGTGCTTCTCTACTTAACCCCACCTAATGCTTTGATTCATGCTTCCTGTCAATGTTCCAGTGTTGGACTTGTGTTTCTCTGGATCATTCCTGTGGCCTGCTGCTCTGCATAGCTAAGTGCTTCTTTGCTATTTGTTGCTATTTTCTCTGTCCAGCTTGTCTATTTGTTTTGCTGGAAGCTCTGGGACGCAAAGGGTGTACCTCCGTGCCGTTAGTTCGGTACGGAGGGTCTTTTTGCCCCTCTGCGTGGTTTTCTTTAGGGTTTTGTGTAGACCGCAAAGTTATCTTTCCTATCCTCGTTCTGTCTAGAATATCGGGCCTCACTTTGCTGAATCTATTTCATCCCTACGTTTGTCTTTTCATCTTACTCACAGTCATTATATGTGGGGGGCTGCCTTTTCCTTTGGGGTATTTCTCTGAGGCAAGGTAGGCTTATTTTTTCTATCTTCAGGCTAGTTAGTTTCTCAGGCTGTGCCGAGTTGCATAGGTAGCGTTAGGCGCAATCCACGGCTGCCTCTAGTTGTGTTTGGAGAGGATCAGGGATTGCGGTCTGCAGAGTTCCCACGTCTCAGAGCTCGTTCTATTATTTTGGGTTATTGTCAGATCACTGTATGTGCTCTGACCTCCATGTCCATTGTGATACTGAATTGCCTTTCACAACAGTACAGGAAGCCCAAAGTACTAATGATTCTCAATAGAGGGAAAAAAGAAGTTCTGAGACCATTTTTTTTTCTTGGCTTTGTGTTTTGTCTTTTTTTTCCCCTAGACATTTGGGTGGTTCAGTACACAGGTGTAGCGATGGACATTAGAAGTCTGTCTTCATTTGTGGATCAGCTCTCGGCAAGAGTACAAAAGATTCAAGACACTATTGATCAGAAATCTATGTTAGAACCAAGAATTCCTATTCCTGATTTGTTTTTTGGAGATAGAACTAAGTTTCTGAGTTTCAAAAATAATTGTAAGTTATTTCTGGCCTTGAAACCTCGTTCCTCTGGTGATCCAGTTCAACAGGTTTTGATTATTATTTCTTTTTTGCGCGGCGACCCTCAGGACTGGGCATTTTCTCTTGCGCCAGGAGATCCTGCATTGAGTAATATCAATGCGTTTTTCCTGGCACTCGGATTGCTGTAAGATGAGCCTAATTCAGTGGATCAGGCAGAAAAGAATTTGCTGGCTCTTTGTCAGGGTCAGGATGAGATAGAGGTATATTGCCAGAAATTTAGAAAATGGTCAGTGCTCACTCAATGGAATGAATCTGCGCTGGCAGCTATGTTCAGAAAGGGTCTCTCTGAAGCCCTTAAGGATGTCATGGTGGGATTTCCTATGCCTGCTGGTTTGAATGAGTCTATGTCTTTGGCTATTCAGATCAGTCGACGCTTGCGTGAGCGTAAATCTGTGCACCATTTGGCGGTATTACCTGAGCGTAAACCTGAGCCTATGCAGTGCGATAGGACTTTGACCAGAGTTGAACGGCAAGAACACAGACGTCTGAAGGGGCTGTGTTTCTACTGTGGTGATTCCACTCATGCTATCTCTGATTGTCCTAAGCGCACTAAGCGGTTCGCTAGGTCTGCCACCATTGGTACAGTACAGTCAAAATTTCTTCTGTCCGTTACCTTGATCTGCTCTTTGTCATCATATTCTGTCATGGCGTTTGTGGATTCAGGCGCTGCTCTGAATTTGATGGACTTGGAATATGCTAAGCGTTGTGGGTTTTTCTTGCAGCCCTTGCAAGTGTCCTATTCCATTGACAGGTATTGATGCTACGCCTTTGGCCAAGAATAAGCCTCAATACTGGACCCAGATGACCATGTGCATGGCTCCTGCACATCAGGAGGATATTCGCTTTCTGGTGTTGCATAATCTGCATGATATGGTCGTGTTGGGGTTGCCATGGCTACAAGCCCATAATCCAGTATTGGATTGGAAATCCATGTCGGTGTCCAGCTGGGGTTGTCAGGGGGTGCATGGTGATGTTCCATTTTTGTCGATTTCGTCATCCACCCCTTCTGGGGTTCCAGAGTTCTTGTCTGATTACCGGGATGTATTTGATGAGCCCAAGTCCGATGCCCTACCTCCGCATAGGGATTGTGATTGTGCTATCAATTTGATTCCTGGTGGTAAATTCCCAAAAGGTCGACTGTTTAATTTATCCGTGCCTGAGCACACCGCTATGCGCAGTTATGTGAAGGAATCCCTGGAGAAGGGGCATATTCGCCCGTCATCGTCGCCATTAGGAGCAGGGTTCTTTTTTGTAGCCAAAAAGGATGGTTCGCTGAGACCTTGTATAGATTATCGCCTTCTTAATAAGATCACTGTTAAATTTCAGTACCCCTTGCCTTTGTTATCTGATTTGTTTGCTCGGATTAAGGGGGCTAGTTGGTTCACCAAGATTGATCTTCGTGGTGCGTATAATCTGGTGCGAATCAGGCGAGGCGATGAATGGAAAACTGCATTTAATACGCCCGAGGGTCATTTTGAGTATCTAGTGATGCCATTCGGACTTGCCAATGCTCCATCAGTGTTTCAGTCCTTTATGCATGACATCTTCCGAGAGTACCTGGATAAATTCCTGATTGTGTACTTGGATGACATTTTGATCTTCTCGGATGATTGGGAGTCTCATGTGAAACAGGTCAGAACGGTTTTTCAGGTCCTGCGTGCTAACTCTTTGTTTGTGAAGGGATCAAAGTGTCTCTTTGGTGTGCAGAAGGTTTCATTTTTGGGGTTCATCTTTTCCCCTTCTACTATCGAGATGGATCCTGTTAAGGTCCAAGCCATCCATGATTGGACTCAGCCGACATCTCTGAAAACAAATAGAAAAGAAGAGCAGCATCCATACCGGGTGATAGAGATCCAAGAAACGATTTATTCTGCCATCAAAGGTTACAACGTTTCGGCCATGGTGGCCTTTGTCAAGTACACACAATCTCAGTAATGGCCATCTTTAAATAGTGTGGAGCCCACATGGGCACCAATCACCATCAAGGGGCGGCCTTTATTAAATATACATAAACATAAAAAATTAGTGCTTAAATCACTTTCGACATCTCATCACAGACCCAATAATACCCCAATCACATAACCCATAACAGAAAATATATACAGAAACAGTACAAAAAACATAGCATCCCTTCACAGGCCAATAGCTGTGTTTGTTGCTCCGTTGTCATGGTGAGGCTTCATCCAATCATATGCATTTGATAGGGCAAACCCCTTCCTTGTCCAATCACCAAGCGTTAGAGAAAAGGGCGCAAAGTCTATGACCCTCCAATGATAACCAACCTGCAGGAGAAAATCCACATGGCCATAGAACGCCGGCGCATGCGCACGAAGCACACCACACGGCCGATCATGTGACCGCCCCCGTGGTGCCGCCCAGCGCGCACGCGCCAGACATCACAGGCCAGGCGCCGGCGCCGGAGAGAGAAGGCACAGCGAACACCGCATGGCCGACACCGGAGACACCACAGCGTATCAGCGCCAGGGTCTCCAGGTCCGCCCACACGCGACACTGCGCCTGCGCTCACAGGGTAACCGCAGACATAGCCAAATCCATGGCAACTACATTCACTGCTAACAAACAATGGTTACATAGCAATTTTGACAGACAAGGAACACAGGGAGGAAAAAACACCCAAAAAGAGGGGAGAATTTACACAATACATAGTAACATAGTAACATAGTTAGTAAGGCCGAAAAAAGACATTTGTCCATCCAGTTCAGCCTATATTCCATTATAATAAATACCCAGATCTACGTCCTTCTACAGAACCTAATAATTGTATGATACAATATTGTTCTGCTCCAGGAAGACATCCAGGCCTCTCTTGAACCCCTCGACTGAGTTCGCCATCACCACCTCCTCAGGCAAGCAATTCCAGATTCTCACTGCCCTAACAGTAAAGAATCCTCTTCTATGTTGGTGGAAAAACCTTCTCTCCTCCAGACGCAAAGAATGCCCCCTTGTGCCCGTCACCTTCCTTGGTATAAACAGATCCTCAGCGAGATATTTGTATTGTCCCCTTATATACTTATACATGGTTATTAGATCGCCCCTCAGTCGTCTTTTTTCTAGACTAAATAATCCTAATTTCGCTAATCTATCTGGGTATTGTAGTTCTCCCATCCCCTTTATTAATTTTGTTGCCCTCCTTTGTACTCTCTCTAGTTCCATTATATCCTTCCTGAGCACCGGTGCCCAAAACTGGACACAGTACTCCATGTGCGGTCTAACTAGGGATTTGTACAGAGGCAGTATAATGCTCTCATCATGTGTATCCAGACCTCTTTTAATGCACCCCATGATCCTGTTTGCCTTGGCAGCTGCTGCCTGGCACTGGCTGCTCCAGGTAAGTTTATCATTAACTAGGATCCCCAAGTCCTTCTCCCTGTCAGATTTACCCAGTGGTTTCCCGTTCAGTGTGTAATGGTGATATTGATTCCCTCTTCCCATGTGTATAACCTTACATTTATCATTGTTAAACCTCATCTGCCACCTTTCAGCCCAAGTTTCCAACTTATCCAGATCCATCTGTAGCAGAATACTATCTTCTCTTGTATTAACTGCTTTACATAGTTTTGTATCATCTGCAAATATCGATATTTTACTGTGTAAACCTTCTACCAGATCATTAATGAATATGTTGAAGAGAACAGGTCCCAATACTGACCCCTGCGGTACCCCACTGGTCACAGCGACCCAGTTAGAGACTATACCATTTATAACCACCCTCTGCTTTCTATCACTAAGCCAGTTACTAACCCATTTACACACATTTTCCCCCAGACCAAGCATTCTCATTTTGTGTACCAACCTCTTGTGCGGCACGGTATCAAACGCTTTGGAAAAATCGAGATATACCACGTCCAATGACTCACCGTGGTCCAGCCTATAGCTTACCTCTTCATAAAAACTGATTAGATTGGTTTGACAGGAGCGATTTCTCATAAACCCATGCTGATATGGAGTTAAACAGTTATTCTCATTGAGATAATCCAGAATAACATCCCTCAGAAACCCTTCAAATATTTTACCAACAATAGAGGTTAGACTTACTGGCCTATAATTTCCAGGTTCACTTTTAGAGCCCTTTTTGAATATTGGCACCACATTTGCTATGCGCCAGTCCTGCGGAACAGACCCTGTCGCTATAGAGTCCCTAAAAATAAGAAATAATGGTTTATCTATTACATTACTTAGTTCTCTTAGTACTCGTGGGTGTATGCCATCCGGACCCGAAGATTTATCTATTTTAATCTTATTTAGCCGGTTTCGCACCTCTTCTTGGGTTAGATTGGTGACCCTTAATATAGGGTTTTCATTGTTTCTTGGGATTTCACCTAGCATTTCATTTTCCACCGTGAATACCGTGGAGAAGAAGGTGTTTAATATGTTAGCTTTTTCCTCGTCATCTACAACCATTCTTTCCTCACTATTTTTTAAGGGGCCTACATTTTCAGTTTTTATTCTTTTACTATTGATATAGTTGAAGAACAGTTTGGGATTAGTTTTACTCTCCTTAGCAATGTGCTTCTCTGTTTCCTTTTTGGCAGCTTTAATTAGTTTTTTAGATAAAGTATTTTTCTCCCTATAGTTTTTTAGAGCTTCAATGGTGCCATCCTGCTTTAGTAGTGCAAATGCTTTCTTTTTACTGTTAATTGCCTGTCTTACTTCTTTGTTTAGCCACATTGGGTTTTTCCTATTTCTAGTCCTTTTATTCCCACAAGGTATAAACCGCTTACACTGCCTATTTAGGATGTTCTTAAACATTTCCCATTTATTATCTGTATTCTCATTTCTGAGGATATTGTCCCAGTCTACCAGATTAAGGGCATCTCTAAGCTGTTCAAACTTTGCCTTCCTAAAGTTCAATGTTTTTGTGACTCCCTGACAAGTCCCCCTAGTGAAAGACAGGTGAAACTGCACAATATTGTGGTCGCTATTTCCTAAATGCCCAACCACCTGCAGATTTGTTATTCTGTCAGGTCTATTAGACAGTATTACGTCTAAAAGTGCTGCTCCTCTGGTTGGATTCTGCACCAATTGTGAAAGATAATTTTTCTTGGTTATTAGCAGAAACCTGTTGCCTTTATGGGTTTCACAGGTTTCTGTTTCCCAGTTAATATCCGGGTAGTTAAAGTCCCCCATAACCAGGACCTCATTATGGGTTGCAGCTTCATCTATCTGCTTTAGAAGTAGACTTTCCATGGTTTCTGTTATATTTGGGGGTTTGTAACAGACCCCAATGAGAATTTTGTTACCATTTTTCCCTCCATGAATTTCAACCCATATGGACTCGACATCCTCATTCCCTTCGCTAATATCCTCCCTTAAAGTGGACTTTAGACAAGACTTTACATAGAGACAAACCCCTCCTCCTCTCCGATTTTTACGATCCTTTCTAAACAGACTGTAACCCTGTAAGTTAACTGCCCAGTCATAGCTTTCATCTAACCATGTCTCGGTTATTCCCACTATGTCAAAGTTACCTGTAGATATTTCTGCTTCTAGTTCTTCCATCTTGTTTGTCAGGCTTCTGGCGTTTGCGAGCATGCAGTTCAGAGGATTTTGTTTTGTTCCAATCTCCTCACTGTGGATTGTTTTAGAAATGTTCTTACCTCCCTTCTGAGTATGTTTTCCTGGGTCGTCTTTGTTCGAGTCTAATGTTTTTCTTCCCGTCCCCTCTTCTTCTAGTTTAACGCCCTCCTGATGAGTGTAGCGAGTCTTCTGGCGAATGTGTGTTTCCCAGGTTTGTTGAGGTGTAGTCCGTCTCTGGCGAGGAGTCCATCGTACAAGTAATTCACACCGTGGTCCAGGAATCCAAATCCTTGTTGTCTGCACCATCGTCTTAGCCAGTTGTTTGCATCAAGGATCCTGTTCCATCTCCTGGTGCCATGCCCGTCTACTGGAAGGATAGAAGAAAAAACTACCTGTGCATCCAGTTCCTTTACTTTCTTCCCCAACTCTTCAAAGTCCTTGCAGATTGTCGGTAGGTCCTTCCTTGCCGTGTCATTGGTGCCAACATGTATCAGAAGAAATGGGTGGACGTCCTTGGAGCTGAAGAGCTTTGGTATCCTATCGGTCACATCCTTGATCATCGCACCTGGAAGGCAGCATACTTCTCTTGCAGTTATGTCCGGTCTGCAGATGGCTGCTTCTGTGCCTCTCAGTAGTGAGTCTCCCACCACCACCACTCTTCGTTGCTTCTTGGCTGTACTTTTTGCTGTCACTTGTTGCTGTGTGCCCTTTTCTTTTTTGCTTGCTGGTATTGCTTCATTCTTGGGTGTGCCATCTTCATCCTCTACAAAGATTTGATATCGGTTCTTCAGTTGTGTGGTTGGTGATTTCTCCATGGTCTTCTTGCTTCTTTTGGTCACATGCTTCCACTCATCTGCTTTTGGAGGTTCTCTGACACTTTTTGCACCTTCTGTGACCAGTAGAGATGCTTCTGTTCTGTCTAGAAAGTCTTCATTCTCTTTGATGAGTTTCAAAGTTGCTATTCTTTCTTCCAGACCCCGCACCTTTTCTTCTAAAAGGGCCACTAGTCTACACTAGTAGACTAGTAGACGGCCTCCGTCTGTTCCCAGGGTGCCAAATCACAGACTTATCTGTAAAAGAAGAAGGGAAAAGGGGGGGAGAAAGAGGGGGGGGGGAAGGGGAAAAAAGGGGAAGAGAAATATCAAAATTAATAAAATTTGCAGAAATTGCAAAAATAGCGCACAATTAAAAATACACAGAGGGGAAACACATACCCTAAATGAGTACGGGGGAGCAAGAACATCATTAATTGAGACTGAATCTACAACCTATCTCATATATCTATCCAGATATCCATCTATTCAACTATGTTGTTCAACTATGTCATGCAAATCTGTAGGTTATAATCTACATTAAGGCCTTTGGGCTGTAGCGTCTCTAATACTGAGATCCACCTCAACTCCTTCTGTTTCAATTTGAGTGTCCTGTCACCCCCTCTCCTCAGAGCAGGAACCCCATCAATGACTCTAAAACGCAGCTGATTGATGGAATGTCTACATTCACTAAAATGCTTTGGAATTGGTAAATCCTGTAAATTTGTACGTATCGTACTCTTGTGCTTGCTTATCATTGTTCTTATTTCTCTCGTTGTTTCACCAACGTACATTAGTCCACATGGGCACACTATTAAATAGATAACAAATTTTGATGAACATGTGTACCGTTCGTTAATCATAAATTTTTTACCAGTACGAGGGTGACAAAAGCTGTCACCCTTAAGCATATTTCCACAGCAAGCACAATTGAGACGGAAAGTTACCCATCCGAGGAGGACAAAATGTCGTCTGGATGGTAACCTTGCCTGGCCCAATGTCGGATTTCACCAAACGATCTCTCAAGTTACGCCCTCGTCTATACGACAATATAGGGCGTGGACTAAAATCTTGAATGTGGGGCAAACCCCTATGTAATATCCCCCAATGTTTATTGAGAATATTGGCAATACCATTACTGGCTGGACAATACGTAGAGACAAACGGCACTCGTTTTGGTTTATCCCTCCTGTTATGAGTCTGTAGGTCATCATTAGTCAATCTGATCGCCTTGTCCCTATGACCCAACACCTTCACCTTTGGATACCCTCTCTGAATAAATTTATCACACATTTCGTCAAGTCTTGTGTCACACATCTCTGTGTCAGTAACTATTCTTCGTACCCGAATCAGCTGGCTCCAAGGTAGTGAGTCCATCATACGTCTTGGATGGTAGCAATCATAACACAAAAGACTGTTCCTGTCAGTCACTTTTGTAAATAAATCAGTCCAAAGTTTATCATCTTTTTTATAGACCAAAGTGTCCAAAAATTGTACCTGGTCAACCGAACAAGTCATCGTGAATTTTAACTCCGGGTGTATACCATTGAGCTCCGCCAAGAAGTCAAGGAGGCACTCATGGCTACCTTCCCATACACAAAAAATGTCATCGATGTAGTGCCACCAGGCCCGGACGTGCCGCCAGAAGATGGATCTGTACACATGTTGGTCCCCGAGTACCGCCATGTAGATGTTAGCATAAGTGGGGGCCACATTGGACCCCATGGCGGTACCCCGTAACTGCTGGTAGTACTCATCCCCAAAGAGGAAAAAATTCCTCCCGAGGATGAACTCCAGCAGTGTGAGGACCAACTGTGCACAATCCGGGGGCACATCCGAGCCCGATAGCGTCACACCAACATCGAAAGAAACCAAAAACGTAGAGGCACCCACAGAGATGGTACTCAATTTCACCAAAAAATCATTTGTGTCCCTAATATAGGAACGGGCTGAAGTCGAAAAAACACGTAAAATTCTATCCAGAAAGATTGCAACCTTATTACACATCGACCCCCGACCCGATACAATAGGGCGCCCAGGGGGATTTAGTAAATCCTTATGTATCTTGGGCAATGTGTACAGAACTGGGGTAATAGGCGCACTAACAAACAAATATTCCGACAGCTTCTGATCGATGAGTCCATTGTTTAAGGATTCATCGATCAGAAGCTGCAACTCTCTCTGGAAAATAGCAGTAGGATCACATTTCAACTTTTTATAAACCGCAGTATCAGACAATTGAGTCATAATTTCAGTCTTATATTTCACAGTGTCCATAATCACTACCGCACCGCCTTTATCGGCCGGTTTCACTGTAAGCGCAGTATTCTTGGAGAGACAGTCCAAGGCATGTCTTTCCGCACTGGATAAGTTGTTAAATCCACCATTATGAAATTTCTCTCTTAATTTCTTAATGTCCCTCTCCACCAGAGTAATATAAGACTCCACAAATTGATTCTTCACCTGGGGTTGAAAAGAGCTTTTGTTGAATAACCCAGCTCCTTTAAGCGTAAAACCCCCCATAGCCCCCTCCGTGGGTTCATCACCACCCTGGTGTATCTCAGAAAAATAAGAGGTAAGCCGCAACCTTCTATAGAAGGCAAACAAATCACATTCAATCTGGAACCAGTCAGGAGAATTCTTCGGACAAAAAGACAAGCCCTTAGACAACATATTATGTTCAATTTCTGACAACTGCACAGATGATATATTTACCACCAGTTCATTACGATTCAATTCGCTTTCCGCCATTCGTCCATGTTCCGTGTCCTCATGGGGGACCTGTGAAACTTCCTCCGTTCTCTGCTCATGCCGCCATCTCTTGTGCTTCCTCCCCCCTCTCCGGTACCTCCTTTTGTTGCTGTTATGGCCAATTGTTTGGCCCCTAAAAAACTCGAAGAGGAAGAAGAAGCAGCCCCCATGTTAGAATCATCCGTCGAATCAGACTCTGCCGTGGTAAACCCAAACCTCTGTGGATCCCTCTCCTGAGGTCTCCTTCTCCTTTTCTGCTGTAGAGGTCTAGATCTCCTATTATTAAATGATAATTGTGTACCCGGATGCCATGAAAAAATTCGACCCGACTTATAATCCTCCATATCGCGGAACCATTTTGATCTTTTTGTTTTCTCGATATCACTCCGGAATTTAACAAGATTTTCCTCCAGTTTGTGTTTGTAAGTTTCCAATTCTTGCACAGACATCAAGCCGGTCAATTGTTGCTCTAAATCAATCACAGATGTCTTGATCAGCTCCATCTCCTTACGGAGAAACTCTATATTCAGGAGCATCAGATCAAATGAAAATTTGTTAGTGATTGACTCAAACTTGTTGCAAAATTGAACATTGTCCACCAACAAAGTCGGACGTAGGTGTGGGCGTAGGCCATGAGGAATCCTACGGGCCTTATAGTATTCAGTGAGTGTAGTCACATGCAACTCAAAAGAGAACGACCTTCTCTTCTCACTCTCATGTCTTTTACATATCATATCAGCCGTAGGCTTACTTAAAAAAGCATGGTCACTAGAGGTACCGGATAAAATCCGTATTGCGTCCTCCTCTGTGTATGAGAAAGTTAAGGCAGTATCCAGTTCACCCACCTCTGGATTGGTAACAGGCTCCATAGCCTCAATCTGGTGCACGCTGGTTAGGATCCACAACAGTCAAATATAAGAAAATCAACCATCAGCACTCAGCTTGGAGGATGCACGCTCCAAAGTCCAAGGATCCAATCGGACCAAATAATCACAAATAGAAAAGAAGAGCAGCATCCATACCGGGTGATAGAGATCCAAGAAACGATTTATTCTGCCATCAAAGGTTACAACGTTTCGGCCATGGTGGCCTTTGTCAAGTACACACAATCTCAGTAATGGCCATCTTTAAATAGTGTGGAGCCCACATGGGCACCAATCACCATCAAGGGGCGGCCTTTATTAAATATACATAAACATAAAAATTAGTGCTTAAATCACTTTCGACATCTAATCACAGACCCAATAATACCCCAATCACATAACCCATAACAGAAAATATATACAGAAACAGTACAAAAAACATAGCATCCCTTCACAGGCCAATAGCTGTGTTCGTTGCTCCGTTGTCATGGTGAGGCTTCATCCAATCATATGCATTTGATAGGGCAAACCCCTTCCTTGTCCAATCACCAAGCGTTAGAGAAAAGGGCGCAAAGTCTATGACCCTCCAATGATAACCAACCTGCAGGAGAAAATCCACATGGCCATAGAACGCCGGCGCATGCGCACGAAGCACACCACACGGCCGATCATGTGACCGCCCCCGTGGTGCCGCCCAGCGCGCACGCGCCAGACATCACAGGCCAGGCGCCGGCGCCGGAGAGAGAAGGCACAGCGAACACCGCATGGCCGACACCGGAGACACCACAGCGTATCAGCGCCAGGGTCTCCAGGTCCGCCCACACGCGACACTGCGCCTGCGCTCACAGGCTAACCGCAGACATAGCCAAATCCATGGCAACTACATTCACTGCTAACAAACAATGGTTACATAGCAATTTTGACAGACAAGGAACACAGGGAGGAAAAAACACCCAAAAAGAGGGGAGAATTTACACAATAACGGCCTCCGTCTGTTCCCAGGGTGCCAAATCACAGACTTATCTGTAAAAGAAGAAGGGAAAAGGGGGGGAGAAAAGGGGGGGGAGGGGGAAAGGGGAAAAAAACATCATCTCTGAAAAGTCTGCAAAAGTTCCTGGGTTTTGCTAAATTTTATCGTCGCTTCATCTGCAATTTTTCTAGTATTGCCAAACCATTGACCGATTTGACCAAGAAGGGTGCTGATTTGGTCAATTGGTCTTCTGCTGCTGTGGAAGCTTTTCAAGAGTTGAAGCGTCGTTTTTCTTCTGCCCCTGTGTTGTGTCAACCTGATGTTTCTCTTCCGTTCCAGGTCGAGGTTGATGCTTCTGAGATTGGAGCAGGGGCTGTTTTGTCGCAGAGAGGTTCTAATTGTTCAGTGATGAAGCCATGCGCTTTTTTTTCCAGGAAGTTTTCGCCTGCTGAGCGGAATTATGATGTGGGCAACCGAGAGTTGCTGGCCATGAAGTGGGCATTCGAGGAGTGGCGTCATTGGCTTGAAGGAGCTAAGCATCGCGTGGTGGTATTGACTGATCATAAGAACCTGACTTATCTCGAGTCTGCTAAGCGTTTGAATCCTAGACAGGCTCGTTGGTCGCTGTTTTTCTCCCGTTTTGACTTTGTGATTTCGTACCTTCCGGGCTCTAAAAATGTGAAGGCGGATGCTCTGTCTAGGAGTTTTGTGCCCGACTCTCCGGGTTTATCTGAGCCGGCGGGTATCCTCAAGGAAGGAGTAATTGTGTCTGCCATCTCCCCTGATTTGCGGCGGGTGCTGCAAAAATTTCAGGCTAATAAACCTGATCGTTGTCCAGCGGAGAAACTGTTTGTCCCGGATAGGTGGACAAATAAAGTGATCTCTGAGGTTCATTGTTCGGTGTTGGCTGGTCATCCTGGAATCTTTGGTACCAGAGAGTTAGTGGCTAGATCCTTTTGGTGGCCGTCTCTGTCGCGGGATGTGCGTTCTTTTGTGCAGTCCTGTGGGATTTGTGCTCGGGCTAAGCCCTGCTGTTCTCGTGCCAGTGGGTTGCTTTTACCCTTGCCGGTCCCAAAGAGACCTTGGACACATATCTCTATGGATTTTATTTCAGATCTTCCTGTCTCTCAAAAGATGTCAGTCATTTGGGTGGTCTGTGATCGCTTTTCTAAGATGGTCCATCTGGTACCCTTGTCCAAGTTGCCTTCCTCCTCTGATTTGGTGCCATTGTTCTTCCAGCATGTGGTTCGTTTGCATGGCATTCCAGAGAATATCGTTTCTGACAGAGGTTCCCAGTTTGTTTCGAGGTTTTGGCGAGCCTTTTGTGATAGGATGGGCATTGACTTGTCTTTTTCCTCGGCTTTTCATCCTCAGACTAATGACCAGACCGAACGAACCAATCAGACCTTGGAAACCTATCTGAGATGCTTTGTTTCTGCCGATCAGGATGACTGGGTGTCCTTTTTGCCTTTGGCTGAGTTCGCCCTTAATAATCGGGCCAGCTCGGCTACCTTGGTTTCGCCATTTTTCTGCAATTCTGGGTTCCATCCTCGTTTCTCTTCAGGACAGGTTGAGTCTTCGGACTGTCCCGGTGTGGATACTGTGGTGGACAGGTTGCAGCAGATTTGGACTCATGTAGTGGACAATTTGACCTTGTCCCAGGAGAAGGCTCAACGTTTCACTAATCGCAGACGCCGTGTGGGTCCCCGACTTCGTGTTGGGGATCTGGTTTGGTTATCTTCTCGTCATATTCCTATGAAGGTTTCCTCTCCGAAGTTTAAACCTCGTTTCATTGGTCCTTATAGGATTTCTGAGGTTATTAATCCTGTGTCTTTTCGTCTGATCCTCCCAGATTCTTTTTTCATACATAACGTCTTCCATAGGTCATTGTTGCGGAGATACGTGGCACCTATGGTTCCATCTGTTGACCCTCCTGCCCCGGTTTTGGTGGAGGGGGAATTGGAGTATATTGTGGAGAAGATTTTGGATTCTCGTGTTTCAAGACGGAAACTCCAGTATCTGGTTAAATGGAAGGGTTATGCTCAGGAGGATAATTCCTGGGTTTTTGCCTCTGATGTCCATGCTCCCGATCTTGTTCGTGCCTTTCATGTGGCTCATCCTGGTCGGCCTGGGGGCTCTGGTGAGGGTTCGGTGACCCCTCCTCAAGGGGGGGTACTGTTGTGAATTCTGTGGCAGAGCTCCCTCCTGTGGTCACAAGTGGTACTTCGGCTGATTCTCTCTGGGAGCTTCCGTTTGTGGAGGAAACTGGTACTGCTGCTTCTGAGTTTCCTCCCTCAGGTGATCTGGTGAGGTCGTTAGGTGCTTCTCTACTTAACCCCACCTAATGCTTTGATTCATGCTTCCTGTCAATGTTCCAGTGTTGGACTTGTGTTTCTCTGGATCATTTCTGTGGCCTGCTGCTCTGCATAGCTAAGTGCTTCTTTGCTATTTGTTGCTATTTTCTCTGTCCAGCTTGTCTATTTGTTTTTCTGGAAGCTCTGGGACGCAAAGGGTGTACCTCCGTGCCGTTAGTTCGGTACGGAGGGTCTTTTTGCCCCTTTGCGTGGTTTTCTTTAGGGTTTTGTGTAGACCGCAAAGTTATCTTTCCTATCCTCGTTCTGTCTAGAATATCGGGCCTCACTTTGCTGAATCTATTTCATCCCTACGTTTGTCTTTTCATCTTACTCACAGTCATTATATGTGGGGGGCTGCCTTTTCCTTTGGGGTATTTCTCTGAGGCAAGGTAGGCTTATTTTTTCTATCTTCAGGCTAGTTAGTTTCTCAGGCTGTGCCGAGTTGCATAGGTAGCGTTAGGCGCAATCCACGGCTGCCTCTAGTTGTGTTTGGAGAGGATCAGGGATTGCGGTCTGCAGAGTTCCCACGTCTCAGAGCTCGTTCTATTATTTTGGGTTATTGTCAGATCACTGTATGTGCTCTGACCTCCATGTCCATTGTGATACTGAATTGCCTTTCACAACAGCTGTAGGCGTTCGCCCCCCCTCCTCCTCCTCCTCCTCGTCCTCCTGCAGAAGCGAGAGCTCGTCCACAGACTGCAGTCGCACAACCACTCCATCCGCAGCTGCCACTGTTGCACACAAGGTGTCCCATTATGGGACAGCTAGTGGCAAGCGTCAGCAGGCTGTATTGGCAATGAAGTGTTTGGGCGACAACAGACACACCGCGAAAGTTCTGTCCGAGTTCTTGCAAACAGAAACTCAGTCATGGCTGGGCACTGTACATCTTGAGGCAGGCAAGGTAGTGAGTGATAACGGAAGGAATTTTATGGCTGCCATAGCCCTTTCCCAACTGAAACACATTCCTTGCCTGGCTCACACCTTAAACCTGGTGGTGCAGTGCTTCTTGAAAAGTTATCCGGGGTTACCCGACCTGCTCCTCAAAGTGTGCAGACTTTGCACGCATATCCGCCGTTCGCCCGTACACTCCAGCCGTATGCAGAACCATCAGTGGTCTTTGAACCTTCCCCAGCATCGCCTAATCATCGACGTTGCAACAAGGTGGAACTCCACACTGCACATGCTTCAGAGACTGTGCAAACAGAAGCGTGCTGTTATGTATTTGTGGGAGGATACACATACATGGGCAGGCAGTTGGATGGCAGACATGGAGTTGTCAGGTGTGCAGTGGTCGAAGGTACAAGACCTGTGTCAAGTATTTCAGTGTTTTGAGGAATGCACATGGCTGGTTAGTGCAGACAACGCCATAATAAGCATGAGCATCCCCCTAATGCATCTGCTGATGCAAAGTTTGACGCACATAAAGGAGCAGGCGTCTGCAGCCGAAGAAGAGGATAGCCTTGATGACAGTCAGCCATTGTCTAGTCAGGGCAATCTACAGGACGAGGTAGCGGGCGAATAGGAGGAGGATGCTGGGGATGAGTATTTTTTGAATGAGGAAGCTTCTCCGGGGCCAATAGAAGCTGGTGGCATTGCAAGGCCGGGTTCAGGTTTTTTGAGGGAGACAAGTGACGTAGATTTGCCTGAAACTGCCCCTCAACCCAGCACAACCGCAGATTTGACAACTGGAACTTTGGCCCACATGGCGGATTATGCCTTACGTATCCTCAAAAGGGACCCACGCATTATTAAAATGATGACCAATGACGATTACTGGTTGGCCTGCCTCCTTGATCCTCGCTACAAAGGCAAATTGCAAAATATCATGCCACATGAGAACCTCAAACAAATATTAGCAACCAAACAAGCAACTCTTGTAGACCGTTTGATTCAGGCATTCCCAGCACACAGCGCCAGTGATGGTTCTCACACGAGCTGCAGGGGGCAACAGGGCAGAGGTGTTAGAGTTGCACAAATCAGAAGTGGCATTGGACAGAGGGGTTTTCTGACCAGGTTGTGGAGTGATTTCGCAATGACCGCAGACAGGACAGGTACTGCAGCATCAATTCAAAGTGACAGGAGACAACATTTGTCCAGTATGGTTACTAACTATTTTTCATCCCTTATCGATGTTCTCCCTCAACCGTCATTCCCATTTGATTACTGGGCATCCAAAATAGACACCTGGCCTGAATTGGCAGAATATGCATTGCAGGAGCTTGCTTGCCCAGCAGCTAGTGTGCTATCAGAGAGAGTATTCAGTGCTGCTGGTTCAATATTGACCGAAAAAAGGACTCATCTGGCTACCCAAAATGTTGATGATCTAACCTTCATTAAAATGAACCACTCATGGATTTCGAATTATTTTGCCCCACCTTTCCCGGCTGACACCTAGCTTTCCTATAAAAAGGCCTCGCTTGTGGACTGGTCTTACTGACTGTTCCAATCTCTTAATTTGCAGCAGCTGTTTGTCCAGCATGTTTACACCTCCCTAAATGGGCTAACTCCCCCCACGGGGCCGTGGTCTCGCCACTTGGCGCAAGCACCCGTGAGAGTGCCGTTTGTCTGAAGAGGTGGGTGTGCCCGCTTTTGGTCGACGGCACTGCCACTGGGTCCCTCATAGTACAATAAAGTGTCTCTGGCGGTGGTGGCGCGCAACCAACGCTAGACACACCGCTGTAACATGAGGGGCCCTGGGCCTGTACCACCGGCCACAAGAGTTTCCCCCCCAGCTCAAACACTGTTCTACCACTTGCAAAATTATCTCTCACAGCTCCACCAATGTTTAGTCTATGCGCTGACATCCTTCAATGCCTGGCACTGACAATACCAATTTGTTGACATGTATGATGCTAGTTAAAATAGTCAGGGTCAGTGTCCTATATTGATACCAGTAAATACTTAGCGCCAAATTACTATGTCTGAAACTCAGCAGAGGAGCCCACCCCTCTACCTAAATATGCCACCCTTTTGTTTTTTGGTTTTGTTGTTTTGCGAGACATTAACATCTATTTATTTTTTGGGAGTACTAACTGTGTCAGACACTCCTTCCAATTGTCCTCCACTGACCACACCAATGCTGTGAACCCCTGCAAGATAATTCAAACTGCATTGAGCCTAATTTTTTTTATTTTAGGCCTACTAAGTCTGTCTGCGGTCCCTCCTTCCAATTGTCCTCCGCTGACCACACCAATGCTGCCTGTGTACCCCTGCAAGATAATTCAAACTGCTTTGAGCCTATTTTTTAAAATTTTATGCCTACTAAGTCTGTCTGCGGTCCCTCCTTCCATTTGTCCTCCGCTGAGCACACCAATGCCGACCGTGTACCCATGTAACTTTTTTTCATCCTGCAGTGAGCCTACTTTGTGGTGTAAGGCCTACTAGCAGTGTCTGTCTGCGCCACTTAATACAGATGTCCGCTAATAAAAAAAAAAAAGGCTGATTTTCAGCTTGTCAGAATTATAAAACTGCATTGGGGCCACAAGTTTCGTTGTGGTCTACAAACTGAGTCTTCCGCTCCAAGGTATTTTCTCTCTGTTGCCTCTCCCTCGCTTCTATCTTGAAGCTCTTGTTAAGTAGTTGTTGAAACAACACTGTATTAGGCCTACAAGTTGGGTCTGGGTTGTAGAGACGGTGTCTGCCGCTCCAAGGTGTTCTCCTGGTTGCCTTTCCTGAGCTTCAATCTTCAGGCTCTTGTTAAATAGTTTTTTAATCGAACAACTGCAGTGGGGCTACTAGTTTGGTTGGGGCCTACTAACAGTGTTTGCCGCTCCAAGGTGTTCTCCTGGTTGCCTTTCCTGAGCTTCAGTTTTCAGGCTCTTGTTAAATAGTTTCTTAATCGAACAACTGCTGTGGGGCTACTAGTTTGGTTGGGGCCTACTAACGGTGTATGCCACTCCATGCTGTTCTCCAGGTTTCCTGTCCTGAAATTCCATTTTCAGGCTCTCGTTAAGTAGTTGTTGAAACAACACTGCATTAGGCCTACAAGTTGGGTCTGTGTTGTAGAGACGGTGTCTGCCGCTCCAAGGTGTTCTCCAGGTTGCCTCTCCCTAGCTTCGATCTTGAAGCTCTTGTTAAGTAGTTGTTTAAACAACACTGCATTAGGCCTACAAATTGGGTCTGTGTTGTAGAGACGGTGTCTGCCGCTCCAAGGTGTTCTCCAGGTTGCCTCTCCCTAGCTTCGATCTTGAAGCTCTCGTTAAGTAGTTGTTGAAACAACACTGCATTTGGCCTACAAGTTGGGTCTGGGTTGTAGGGACGGTGTCTGCCGCTCCAAGGTGTTCTCCAGGTTGCCTCTCCCTAGCTTCGATCTTGAAGCTCTCGTTAAAGTAGTTGTTGAAACAACACTGCATTAGGCCTACAAGTTGGGTCTGGGTTCTACAAACGGTGTCTTCCGCTCCAAGGTATTCTCCAGGTTGCCTTTCCCTAGCTTCTATCTTCAGGCTCTCGTTAAATTGTTTTTAATATAACACTGCATTTGGCCTACTTGTTTTGTTGGCCCTACTAACGGTGTCTGCCGCTCCTTGATGTTCTCCTACACTGAACAAACCAGTGCCGCCTGTTTACTTCTGTTACCAATTTTGAACTGCATTTAGCCTACTTACTGATTTGAGCCTACTCACTGTGTCAGCCTCTCATTACAGTTGTACTCCACTGAACAAAACAATGCCCCCTGGTTAGTCCTGTTACCAATTTTGAATTGCATTTAGCCCACTTTATTATTTGGGCCTATATCTGTGTTTCCTCCTCATCCTGCCCATTGCCCAGCCATTGATAGATGAGTCTGCTGGTACATTGACCCAGAACGCTACATTCCCTGTGCACGCTACACAGCCAGAATGTGACCCTGCCGAAAGTCAGGTTCCCCTTCCCGCATACCATACCACCTTACACGGGGACAAAAAGGAAGGTGCAGATGAAAGTGCAGGTTCCTTCATCAGGTGGGAGGGAATACTCGTTGGCAACGTCACTGGCACAGGCCCCCTCATAGTACGCAAAAGGGTCGCTGCCGGTGGGAGGCGCCCCCGCCGTGCAAACTTTGAGGGGCCCTGTGCCAGTGCCAATGCCAACGAGTGGGATCCCCCTGCTTGCTCAGGATCACAGCACTTGCAAAGTTTAAATACTTACCTCTCCCTGCTCCACTGCGGTTACGTGTTCCAGATTTCCTGGGCCCACTAAATACTTTAACCAGCCCTACCCCCCACAACTTTGGCCAAATGACCCCCAATTTCCAATGCCTTACTATTATTGTAAGGTAAATTAAGATTGACAAGCTTCAGTAACAAGAATGGATGTTTTTGCCATTAAAATGGGCACTGTAAGTGTTTTCCTGGCCTCCACTCACTGCCGACTATGCTCCCCCCATTGACTTGCATTGGGTTTCGTGTTTCGGTCGATCCCCGACTTTTCGTGATAATCGGCCGTTTCCACTCGACTTTTGAGATAGTCGGGTTTCGCGAAACCCGACTCGACCCTAAAAAACTAAAAGTCGCTCAACCCTAGTGTTTACATTACCAGCAAAGTGAATAAAGTTTCTGAAATCTCATGCACATGCTGTTGACTAACCTTGCAGATTGTTTTGTTTTTATAAATCTGCAGCTTTTCAATCCTTTCAGGGGTTATTAGCGTTTTCAGCCATTTAAATGAATGGGAAAAAAATGCATCAGAAACGTACTGTATATAAAAATTGCAATAATGCACATATTTAATATGGTAATATAGAAATTTGGGAAATCTGCATCAGTTCTTTCCTGCAGATGAGATTAATGGATGTCGCACAGATTATAAAAACGGATACATTACATGGGCCACAATCTCTTAAAAATGGAATATTGCACATGGATGAAAATTGGTCCTTTTTTGCAGAAAAAAAAATAAAATGATTTCTGAATTCAGTATAAGAATAAACTTTATATATATATAGCATGATACCACTTCAAGTGTGAGTACTAATACAGTACTATCCTACAGTACCGCACATTCATATATGTCCATGTGCTTGTATTACAGGTTCCTGTGGCTGTCTTGTCCTGATCCTCTTCTCCTCGGAAGTGAAGATGCACAATCTATCAGAGAAAATAGCTAATTACAAAGCAGATGGATTTTTATTTAAGACTCAGACAGAATACTTTGGGAAGTCGTTTTGGATTGTCCTGGTTTGCACTCTGATACATTTTTCAAACATTTTTCTAATTCGATTAGCTGGTTTTAATTTTCCTTTCTCAAAATCAAAGGACCTAGATACAAGTTCTGGAGCAATTGATCTGATGTACTGAGATTAGCGTCACACAAGAAGCAGAGAACATTGATAGACAAATGAAGCAGAACGGTTCTGGTCCCTGCTGCCATTTTAAAGCCTCATCTTCAGACTTTCCAGATCAGCAGAGCTAAGAGATTACCACAACAAAGTTCATGTGCAAAGGGGTGTCCCATAAACATCATCTATCCACATGATGGATGATAAATGTGTGATATTTTGGACTACCAATTTTTGGGACCATCGTGGACAAAGTGTAAATGGAGTTGTTGCGTGCAATACTGACACTACATTCACTGTCTATGGGAGTGGTTGTCACATATGTCACTACCGCTGTCATAGACTGCTAGAGGTGAATGGATTGTGGACACACATGCGAAATACCTCTTCATTTATATATGGAACTTTAGGACCCCTTGTGATCATTGAGGTCTCAGCAGGCAGACCCCCAACGCTCACATATTTATGAATTATCTTGTGGAATACATAAAGAACAAACATTTCAGACAGGACATACTGCACAAGCTGCACAAAGATATTGGCTGAAAGGTAAAATAATGAAGAATCAGATACAGTATAATCTCTTGTCTGTAGGTGAAAAAATGAACATGCTTAATATTTCTATGAAAACTTAGTGGAGCTTCTGATATTATAATTTTTGCATTAAGAATTCTTAAAGGGGCTGTCCGGTCCAAATCGAAACATCTGCATTCACTCTGTGTGACTGCAGACTTATGAATCCCCCCAGGGCACGCACTGTGTGGTGCGAGGATTCGCTGGTTTCTGAGCCAGGACCGGAGGGTATGTGTGCGTTATATATATTCCTGGCCACAGCCTGACTAGTGGGCGTGACCTCTCTCCATACACTTGTATGCAGCAAGGTCACGCCCACTGGATGGGCTCTGGCCTGGGAATATGTATAACGCATACATACCCTCCGGTCCTGGCTCAGAAACCAGCGAATCCTCGCACCATACAGTGCGTGCCCTGGGGGGATTCATAAGTCTGCAGTCACACAGAGTGACTGCAGATGTGTCGATTTGGACCGGACAGTGACTTTAAAGAGTGTTGACCCCAGACCTAAAGATGGATGTATATTAGTGCATTTAGATAATATAATACAGCCAAGCTTAAGTTTGCTAAAGGTTTTATCTCCCAAAGCCATAGTTTTTATATAGATACAGGGACAGGGCTCGGCTCATCACTAAGTCATCATCTTCTCTATTCCCAGCAATCCCCATTAAGTCCATATTGATGTGAATCTATAAGGTCCTGCATCCCATACACAACTGGACACTGAAACTATTGCATGTCATTTGTACTAACAACGCCTCTGGACATATTTCATGACAAGTGTAAATCCACTTTTAGCTTTTCTTGCTGATGATAATGACGGTGCCAAACATTTTGTTGATAAGCCTGCTAATATAATTGCATAATGCTTTTATTAGATTTCATCATAATTTATTAATAAAGTCAATAAATATTTCATCATACTATTTCATGGTAATTTTGAATTTTTTATGTAATTATTTTGTGATTTATTGCACCGTTCTAGGAAAAACAGCTACAGCTCTTTGAATACAGAATTAGATCCCCAAAATTCAACCTCATGTTCTCTACTTCCCAACTGCTACCTCTGCGCCCACTATAGCTGTGCCCATGTACAGTGTAAATACAGTAGGTGCAGAAAGTATTCAGACCCTTTAAATTTTCCACTGTTTGTTTCATTGTAGCCATTTGGTAAATTCAAAAAAGTTCATTTTTTTATCATTAATGTACACTCGGCACCCCATCTTGACTGAAAAAAAAAAGAAATGTAGAAATTTTTGCATATTTATTAAAAAAGAAAAACTGAAATATCACATGGTCATAAGTGTTCAGACCCTTTGCTTAGTATTGAGAAGCACCTGCAGTTGCAGTAATACAGATATTAAATGGAAAATGTTTAAGAACATCCTAAATAGGCACTGTAAGCGGTTTATACCTTGTGGGAATAAAAGGACTTGAAATAGGAAAAACCCAATGTGGCTAAACAAAGAAGTAAGACAGGCAATTAACAGTAAAAAGAAAGCATTTGCACTACTAAAGCAGGATGGCACCATTGAAGCTCTAAAAAACTATAGGGAGAAAAATACTTTATCTAAAAAACTAATTAAAGCTGCCAAACAGGAAACAGAGAAGCACATTGCTAAGGAGAGTAAAACTAATCCCAAACTGTTCTTCAACTATATCAATAGTAAAAGAATAAAAACTGGCCCCTTAAAAAATAGTGAGGAAATAATGGTTGTAGATGACGAGGAAAAAGCTAACATATTAAACACCTTCTTCTCCACGGTATTCACGGCGGAAAATGAAATGCTAGGTGAAATCCCAAGAAACAATGAAAACCCTATATTAAGGGTCACCAATCTAACCCAAGAAGAGGTGCGAAACCGGCTAAATAAGATCAAAATAGATAAATCTCCGGGTCCGGATGGCATACACCCACGAGTACTAAGAGAACTAAGTAATGTAATAGATAAACCATTATTTCTTATTTTTAGGGACTCTATAGCGATGGGGTCTGTTCCGCAGGACTGGCGCATAGCAAATGTGGTGCCAATATTCAAAAAGGGCTCTAAAAGTGAACCTGGAAATTATAGGCCAGTAAGTCTAACCTCTATTGTTGGTAAAATATTTGAAGGGTTTCTGAGGGATGTTATTCTGGATTATCTCAATGAAAATAACTGTTTAACTCCATATCAGCATGGGTTTATGAGAAATCGCTCCTGTCAAACCAATCTAATCAGTTTTTATGAAGAGGTAAGCTATAGGCTGGACAACGGTGAGTCATTGGTCGTGGTATATCTCGATTTTTCCAAAGCGATTGATACCGTGCCGCACAAGAGGTTGTTACACAAAATGAGAATGCTTGGTCTGGGGGAAAATGTGTGTAAATGGGTTAGTAACTGGCTTAGTGATAGAAAGCAGAGGGTGGTTATAAATGGTATAGTCTCTAACTGGGTCGCTGTGACCAGTGGGGTACCGCAGGGGTTGGTATTGGGACCTGTTCTCTTCAACATATTCATTAATGATCTGGTAGAAGGTTTACACAGTAAAATATCGATATTTGCAGATGATACAAAACTATGTAAAGCAGTTAATACAAGAGAAGATAGTATTCTGCTACAGATGGATCTGGATAGGTTGGAAACTTGGGATGAAAGGTGGCAGATGAGGTTTAACAATGATAAATGTAAGGTTATACACATGGGAAGAAGGAATCAATATCCCCATTACACACTGAACGGGAAACCACTGGGTAAATCTGACAGGGAGAAGGACTTGGGGATCCTAGTTAATGATAAACTTACCTGGAGCAGCCAGTGCCAGGCAGCAGCTGCCAAGGCAAACAGGATCATGGGGTGCATTAAAAGAGGTCTGGATACACATGATGAGCGCATTATACTGCCTCTGTACAAATCCCTAGTTAGACCGCACATGGAGTACTGTGTCCAGTTTTGGGCACCGGTGCTCAGGAAGGATATAATGGAACTAGAGAGAGTACAAAGGAGGGCAACAAAATTAATAAAGGGGATGGGAGAACTACAATACCTAGATAGATTAGCGAAATTAGGATTATTTAGTCTAGAAAAAAGACGACTGAGGGGCGATCTAATAACCATGTATAAGTATATAAGGGGACAATACAAATATCTCGCTGAGGATTTGTTTATACCAAGGAAGGTGACGGGCACAAGGGGGCATTCTTTGCGTCTGGAGGAGAGAAGGTTTTTCCACCAACATAGAAGAGGATTCTTTACTGTTAGGGCAGTGAGAATCTGGAATTCCTTGCCTGAGGAGGTGGTGATGGCGAACTCAGTCGAGGGGTTCAAGAGAGGCCTGGATGTCTTCCTGGAGCAGAACAATATTGTATCATACAATTATTAGGTTCTGTAGAAGGATGTAAATCTGGGGATTTATTATGATGGAATATAGGCTGTACTGGATGGACAAATGTCTTTTTTCGGCCTTACTAACTATGTTACTATGTTACTATGTTACTATGTAATGTCATTCTTCCACCAGGGGGAGTGATGATATGTCTGAAGGCAATAAAGGAAATCTCTTTATCAGGTAAACACTATGCATGCAACATGTTCACACTCCAGACCAGAAGGGGGAGCTCTAAGCCGGTTTAAGGTGAACTCCCCTATAACAACATCCTGATCTGGAGGGAAAGAGTCAGTTCCTGTCAGGAAGGCAGAGGAAGAGGAGCTCTGTGGCATGAAGTGCTACAGCTCCTGGGAAGAGACATAGAAAGCAGAACATATTGCAGAGAGTATGCTGGAAAGCAGAGCACAGGAGAGGAATATCAGAGGGAGATCAACCAGGAGCAGGCTGCTTCCTTCTGAGGCGCAGAATCTGGTAGCCAGAATACTGAGGGAATAAGGATCTCTACGCTTTACTTCAGAGACTGACAGGACAGATAATTCCACGTTACCTGCCCGACCTATACCCAGGAGGCATGGAGGAAACTAGTGGCGGCTGGGGCGTGCTAGAGTCCCTGTAAAAAGCCTCAGGTCATCAGTCATACGGGTTTTTCCTATCCATCTGGTGGGGCAGAGAGAAAACATAACATCTAGAACACCACCTACAGTTGTGAGGACCTTATGAGAAGCTCAGCAGTAAGATACTACAACACTCAGGCACTAGAGGAAGGCTACTGATTTCCACCTGAATAAGGGGACTCTGGATTTGCCTTCAGACCGGCCAGACTCTGCCTGCCCTGTGATCTGGTGCTCTGGACTGTGGATGCTGAAGCCTTCAGTAAAAAGGTAAAGAGACTGCACCCATGTGCCCTCGTTCTTCACTGCGCCTCACACCATCCACCATCATCTGGGAAGCCCTGGGGACATACTTCACCTGTGGGAAGGTAAACCATCTAGCTGCCATCACATCACCCCAGCGGACCCCTAAGCAGTGTCGGTCACCCGGACCGATTACTACAGGTGGTGTCACACACATTTCACTTTTAAAGACCTTTCCCCTTTTATTAACGGACCTCCCGAGGACCACGGACCGGGTCAGCCACCGTGACATCCCCCTTGAGAACTGAAGGGCCTGGCTCTGAGTACCCCACTGCCATTCGGGGGCGCTCCAAATCTTTTGGCGTCACGAACATGATCTACTTAAGCCTGAAAATCAGGTCATGTGTGCCTTAGAACTGTGCCAGAATTGTATTTGAACTGTTTGTGCTGAAAGTCTGTGTATTACCATTTCCCTCCAAAACCCGCCATTGTCGCGCAGCGTGGAGCGCGAGGAGGAGGAGACGTTCCTTTGTGGGCGGAGCCAGCCAAAAAGAGAGCGAAGCAGGAAGGACGGGTGCCGCGCTGCTGCCTGGAACGCCGGAAGTGAAGACATCGTACAGCGGAGCCGCAAAGGGAGACGCCGGCTTCTATCAGGTTAGCGAGGGGAAATTGCCATGTCTCATCTGGGAGGGGAGTTTGTTGGCGGTCGCAGACGCAGACCTAATGGCACCCCCAGGCCTCGCAGCGGACATGCCTGCAGGCCCCACGGAAGGCGTAGCCGCAGAGCCCGCCGCTCCTATCAGCCAGCCGGGCACCACCTCGGCTACAGCGGCCATCATGCCCTTCTCTGTTGTGAATTCTGTGGCTGAATTCACTCCTGTGGTCACAAGTGGTACTGCAGCTTCTGAGCTTCCTCCCTCAGGTGTTCTGGTGAGCTCGTTGGCTGCTTTGTTATTTAACTCCACCTGATTCTGTCTTCCTTGCTCCTTGTCAATGTTCCAGTGTTGGACCTGAGCTTCTGGATCTTTCCTGTGGCCTGCTGCTTTGCTTAGATAAGTGTTTCTTTGCTTTTGTTGCTACTTTTTCTGTCCAGCTTGTCTATTCGTTTTTGCTGGAAGCTCTGAGACGCAAAGGGTGCACCGCCGTGCCGTTAGTTCGGCACGGTGGGTCTTTTTGCCCCCTTTGCGTGGTTTTTTGCTTTAGGGTTTTTTGTAGACTGCAAAGTTCTCTTTGCTATCCTCGCTCTATCTAGAATATCGGGCCTCACTTTGCTGAATCTATTTCATCCCTACGTTTGTCTTTTCATCTTGCTAACAGTCATTATATGTGGGGGGCTGCCTTTTCCTTTGGGGTATTTCTCTGAGGCAAGTCAGGCTTGTTTTTCTATCTTCAGGCTAGTCAGCTCCTCAGGCTGTGCCGAGTTGCATAGGTAGTGACAGGCGCAATCCACAGCTGCCTTTAGTTGTGTTTAGGATAGGTTCAGGTATTGCGGTCTACAGAGATTCCACGTCTCAGAGCTCGTTCTATTGTTTTTGGGTTATTATCAAATCACTGTATGTGCTCTGATTGCTGGCACACTGTGTCACTGGATTGCCTACATAACACTTCTCCATGCCATATATACCTGGAGCAGCCTGGCTCCCGCAATATTCCGGGGAATCGCCTACATTAGCCAACTTTAAAGAGAGACTCTGCAGCCTGATTAAAGTTTACCCCCTGACAGAACACCGCCGACCAGAGGCAGAGATGACGATCGCTATCATCCGGACGGACGACCCATCTGCCGCCGCCGCAATCAGGCAGGCCACATTACAAGGTACTGTCATTTAAATGAGCAACCCCTGGGGCAGAGGGCCAACCCCCAGGAGTAGGATGATCAGGCCCGCAAAACTGGAGAGCCAAATACGTTGGAGGACGACCTGTTCTCCCCATTGTGATCGACGGTATCCCCATGAATGCTCTGTTGGACACCGGCTCTCAGGTGACAACTATGCCTTACGTCCTTTATAAACGTTATTGGGAGGACACTGACATTACTCGTGGCCCTGACGACGATTTCACCATAGTCGCCAGTAACGGTCAGCCACTACCCTAAGTGGGATACAAAGAGGTCACCATCAAAGTGGGTCAGGTAGAGTTAAAATCCCAAGGGATCGTGATTGTTGATATTGATCACTGTGAATGTAACCCTATGATGACCATTGGTGCTAATGTCATAGAAAATTGTCTTGCAGAGGTTATTCTCTTGTTACAGCAGGTGGCAGAAACAGCTGGTTCCAGTGAGCAACATGTCCTGCAGAAGGAAATCAGAGCTCTGGTACAGAGACAGCAGGTAGAACTAGCTGGTGGAGAAATTGGCCGTGCCACAGTGAGTGACTCAATCCCCATTGCAATACCCCCCAGGAGTGAAATGTTAATATGGTGTCAGGCAGCAATAGGCATCAGAGGTAAGGACTACCAAGCCCTGGTAGAACCTGTGTATTCAGAAAGTAGGCCCACAATCCTGACAGCCAGAGGGGTGGTTGAAGTCCACAAGGGGAGGGTGCCAGTACGTGTCCTTAACTGTGGAGAGGAAGAGGTCCACCTAACCAAATATGCCACAATTGCCAAACTGTTTACTGTTGATAACAATGTGATACAGGCAACAGAACCCTTGGTCCCGTCCAACCAGGCGGAGGACAATGGCTCTGCAGGACAAATGGAAGATTGGTGTCAGAAATTACACGGGGGCACTGACTCTACACCATCACACCAAAAACAAGGGGGCGTAGAGGGTGGTCCATGAGTATGAGCGGGTATTCAGCAAGCACCCCCTAGATTTTTGGCAGGTAAAAGGGATGCAACATCATATCCCCACAGGAAATCATCCACCCATTAAAGAGAGATACCATCCTGTACCTAGGCTGCAGCTCATTATCAGTGTGCCAAAGACATGTTGCGAGAGATGAAGGAGGCTGGGGTAGTTAGAGACAGTTGTAGCCCCTGGGCAGCTTCATTAGTCCTCGTCAGGAAGAAGGATGGCACGATGAGGATGTGTGTTGATTATAGGCAGATAAACCCCATTACACATAAAGATGCATACCCTTTGCCTACAATAGAAGAATCATTAGCTGCTTTAGAATCTGCTAACTACTTCTCTACCTTGGATCTCACCAGTGGGTACTGGCAGGTTCCCGTAGCAGAGGCGGACAAGGAAAAGACGGCCTTCACCACACCAATGGGTCCTTGTGAGTTTAACTACATGCCATTCAGACTGTGCAACGCTCCAGGGACGTTCCAGAGGATGATGGAGTGCTGTCTTGGACACAAGAACTTTGAAACCGTCTTGCTGTATCTGGACGTTGTCATTGTCTTCTCCAAGACTTATGAGGACCACCTGGAGCACCTGGCTGAGGTGTTCGAAGCCCTGTCCAACATTGGCCTAAAGGTAAAACCATCCAAATGCCATCTGCTAAAGCCCAAAGTGCAGTACCTGGGCCATGTGGTGAGTGCCAAAGGAGTGGCCCCAGACCCTGACAAGGTCACTGTGATCAGAGACTGGCAGAAACCCAGCAACCTACATGAAGTCCGGCAGTTCCTCGGGTTGGTAGGCTACTACAGGAGATTTATTAAAGAATTCACCAAGAAAGCCACGCCACTACAAGACCTGTTAGTGGGCCAATCCAAGAAATCCAAGGGTAAGAATACCCCATTTGACTGAGATGATGGACTGGAGAGATCCTTCACTCAGTTGAAGTTGGCTCTGACGGGGGATGAGGTATTGGCTTACCCTGAGTATGACCAACCGTTTGTGCTGTATATAGATGCCAGCAACATAGGACTGAGAGCCATGTTGTCCCAGGTCCAGAAAGGCAAAGAAAGGATAATCGCTTACGCCAGCAGGAAACTTCATCCCACCCTAAAGGAACCCTGAAAACTACAGTTCCTTTAAGCTGGAGTTCCTCGCCATTGTCTAGGCAGTGACAAAGAGGTTCAAGCACTACCTAGCCTTGGCAAAATTCACTGTCTTTATGGATAATAATCCACTGACACACTTGGACACGGCAAAACTTGGTGCCCTGGAGCAACGGTGGATGGTCCGATTGTCCAATTACGATTTCACCATCAAGTACCGCGCAGGACACAAGAATGCGAATGCCGATGCATTGTCCAGAATGCCCAACTTGCCAGAAACGGGAGAAGACTCAAAAACCCTCGAAGAAATAGAGTTGCCAGCTTTCCATCGCCCCAAGGCCACTCAGTATTCCCACCATGTGAAGAACAGGCATAAGAACAAGCAGGACGCCACGCTGAATCCCCTGCCCCATCATGGATGGGCTGAGACCAAGGACAGTGACTCGCGGTTTGTCAGGTGAAAGAACGCCAGACACAGGCAGGTTCACACCCTGGCCCAGATGATCCACAAGAGACGCAACAACTGTGGAAGGAGAAAGGTAAACTATTTATCTACGATGGTAAGCTGTGCTGAAGAAGCATCGACCCACGTACTCATGAGTTGGTTTGGCAGATAGTGGTCCAGAGACAAGATGCGCCAATGGTTCTGGAAGCATAGCACGATGGAGCAGGACACTTCAAATGGAAGAAGTTAGAGAGTCTACTTCGTGGAAGGTTCTACTGGATTGGTATGAGAAAAACTATCGAGAAGTGGTGCCGAGAGTATGGCCCATGTAGCTTATGCAGAAAAGACTGTGACAGTCAGAGGGCTCCTCTACAGCCCATAGTTACCAAACAACCACTTGAATTGGTTGCGCTAGATCATGTGAAGCTAACACCAAGCCGATCCGGCTATGTTTATGCTCTGACCATTGTAGACCACTACTACAGATTCCTGGTAGTTGTACCTGTCAAGGATTTGACGGCAGGAACAGCAGCCAAGGCCTTTCAATGGTACTTTTGCAGACCACACGGATACTCAGAGAAGGTCCTTACTGATCAAGGTCCAGCATTTGAAGCGGAAGTGTTTCAGGAATTCTGCAACCTGTATGGATGCAAAAAGATTAGAACGACCCCGTGTCACCCGCAAACCAACGGAATGTGTGAGAAGATGAACCAAGTAGTGATCGACCGGCTGAAAACCTTACCAATACAGGAAAGGAACTTATGGCCAGAAAAGTTGCCAGACTTGGTAGATTTGTACAATCACATTCCAGTGAATTCCACCAACTGTACTCCAGCATACCTTATGAGAGGGAGATCCAGCAAACTGCCTGTTGACCTAGACATGGGAGCCCTAACCCCAGAAAATCCATCATCTGATGCAGATTGGGATACAGAAAGACAGCAAAAGTACCGCCAAGTACAAGCGTGTGTTGAAAGAAGTCTATCTCAAGCCAGACAAAAACAAGAGAGAGACCACAATCAACGTGCTCCTGCAGTTCCCTTGTCACCAGGTGAGCAAGTGTTAAAGCGTAAAGGAAGAATGAACAAACTTGATGATCAGTGGGAAGCAGAAGCATATACCATCTTGCCATCCAACTTTGACAATACTAAAGTGTGTCTCATCAGCAAAGATTGAGGAGAAACGTCGACAGCAGTATCCAGACACCATCACAAGAAATGCACTGACAAAATTGAAGAACAGCGAGCCAGACCCAGGAACATCTCCACCGATGGGAAAGAAGATGATACACACTGTTCTTGGAGATTTCCCCCAGTCTTGGACTCAAATAAATCAGGCCATTGTGATACCTGTCTTGACTTTTCCCCAGCTGGGAACATCAGAACAAAATGCGACTCAAAACCATCCGGAGCCTGATGGGACTTCGCAACAACAGGTTCAAGCAGCAATTGTCACCCCAGCAGTGGAACCAGAGACTCCACCCTCTGCTATTGGTGAATCTGTCAGACCTATGGTGAATTTAAGAAGACGCAAACTCTTGCCCAGTTTACCTACACAATGCAGGCCTACAGATAGTACGCACACTAGTGGGTCCATTCCAATAACCTACAGACAGCAGATCAGGAACTACGCAGGTCTACACGTAGTACTAAAGGCCAAATTCCAGCCAGGTACAAAAATTAAAAGTGTTACTGACTGCTGTTATATGTTCGAATTGCTTGCTTATCTTTGTTACAGGTTTAAAAATGGACATTGTGGTAATGGACAATGCTTACCCGAAGACTTTCTTTGTAAATAGTTTGGCACCTCCAAGATGCACCCTGGTTCCGCCCACATTACTACGTGGGTAGAACCTTTCCTTGCTTCATCTGACCAAAGACAATACCAGATAAAGCTTTATAAACTTGTGTTTGCAACGTTCAAGTGTTCTCACCTCCCATAAAGGGAAGCACAATTAAATTGACTTGTTTTATAGCATTTTAAAAATTGCATGTCTTTTTGCTAATGTATTGTTGTTTTCTTTTAATGGGAAGGGGGGGTACAGCGCCCCAGGGTCCTGGTCATTGCAGTAATATAATTCTTCCACCGGTGGGAGTGATGTTACGTCTGAAGGCAATAAAGGAAATCTCTTTATCAGGTAAACACTATGCATGCAACATGTTCACACTCCAGACCAGAAGGGGGAGCTCTAAGCCGGTTTAAGGTGAACTCCCCTATAACAACATCCTGATCTGGAGGGAAAGAGTCAGTTCCTGTCAGGAAGGCAGAGGAAGAGGAGCTCTGTGGCATGAAGTGCTACAGCTCCTGGGAAGAGACATAGAAAGCAGAACATATTGCAGAGAGTATGCAGGAAAGCAGAGCACAGGAGAGGAATATCAGAGGGAGATCAACCAGGAGCAGGCTGCTTCCTTCTGAGGCGCAGAATCTGGTAGCCAGAATACTGAGGGAGTAAGGATCTCTACGCTTTACTTCATAGACTGACAGGACAGATAATTCCACGTTACCTGCCCGACCTATACCCAGGAGGCATGGAGGAAACTAGTGGCGGCTGGGGCGTGCTAGAGTCCCTGTAAAAAGCCTCAGGTCATCAGTCATATGGGTTTTTCCTATCCATCAGGGGGACAGAGAGAAAGACATAACATCTAGAACATCGCCAACAGTTGTGAGGACCTTATGAGAAGCTCAGCCGTAAGGTACTACAACATCCAGGCGCTAGAGGAAGGCTACTGATTTCCACCTGGATAAAGGGACTCTGGATTTGCCTTCAGACCAGCCAGACTCTGCCTGCCCTGTGATCTGGTGCTCTGGACTGTGGATGCTGAAGCCTTCAGTAAAAAGGTAAAGAGACTGCACCCTTGTGTCCTCGTTCTTCACTGCGCCTCACTCCATCTACCATCTACACTCTGGGAAGCCCTGGGGACATACTTCACCTGTGGGAAGGTATACCATCTAGCTGCCATCACATCACCCCAGCGGACCCCTAAGCAGCGTCGGTCACCCTGTCCGAATACCACAGGTGGCGTTACGAACATTTCCTCTTTAAAGACCTTTCCCCCTTTTATTAACGGACCTCCTGAGGGCCATGGACCGGGTCTGCCACTGTTACATCCCCCTTGAGAACCGAAGGGCCCGGCTCTGAGTACCCCACTGCCCTACGGGGGCGCTCCACACCCTCTTGAGCTAGTACAGCCATGAGTCTTCTTGGGAATGATGCAGCAAGTTTTTCACACCAGGATTTGGGGATCCTCTGCCATTCTTCCTTGCAGATCCTCTCCAGTTCCATCAGGTTGGATGGTGATTATTGGTGGACAGCCATTTTCAGGTCTCTCCAGAGATGCTCAATTGGGTTTAGGCCAGGGTTCTGGCTGGGCCAGTCAAGAATGGTCACAGAGTTGTTCTGAAGCCACTCCTTTGTTATTTTAGCTGTGTTTTGGGTCAATGTCTTGTTGGAAGGTGAACCTTCGGCCAAGTCTGAGGTTCAGAGAACTCTGGAAGAGGTTTTCATCCAGGATATCACTGTACTTGGCCGCTTTCATGTTTCCTTCAATGACAACCAGTCATCTTGTCCCTGCACCTGAAAAACACCCCGATAGCATGATGCTGCCACCACCATGTTTCACTGTTGGGATTGCATTGGACAGGTGATTAGCAGTGCCAGGTTTTCACCACACATGCCACTTAGAATTATCACCAAAAAGGTCTATCTCCGTCTCATCAGACCAGAGAATCTTATTTCTCATAGTCTGGGAGTCCTTCATGTGTTTTTTAGCAAACTCTATGAGGGCTTTCATATGTCTTGCACTGAGGAGAGGCTTCCATTGGGCCACTCTGCCAATAAGGTCCGACTGGTGGAGGGCTGCAGTGATAGTTGACTTTGTGGAACTTTCTCCCATCTACCTACTGCATCTCTGGAGCTCAACCACAGTGATCTTGGGGTTCTTCTTTACCTTTCTCACCAAGGCTCTTCTCCCACGATTGCTCAGTCTAGGAAGACTTCTGGTGGTCCCATACTTCTTCCATTTAAGGATTATGGAGGCCACTGTGCTCTTAGGATCTTTGAGTACTGCAGAAATTCTGTTGTAACCTTGGCCAGATCTGTGCCTTGCCACAATTTTGTCTCTGAGCTCCTTGGCCAGTTCCTTTGACCTCATGATTCTCATTTGGTCTGACATGCACTGTGAGCTGTGAGGTTTTATATAGACAGGTGTGTGCCTTTCAAAATCAAGTCTTATCAGATTAATTAAAAACAACTGGAATCCAATGAAGAACCATCTCAAGGAGGATCACAAGGAAATGGACAGCATGTTACTTAAACATGAGTGTCTGAGCAAAGGGTCTGAATACTTATGACCATGTGATATTTCAGTTTTTCTTTTTTATAAAATTTGCTAAAATTGCTGTTTTTTTCAGGCAAGATGGAGTGCTGAGTGTTAGGGGTCGAGCTCCCGCCTCTGCACAGGGAGAATCTCAGGTCATCTCCGCTGCGGTCTCCCATTCTTCTCCTGCCACAGTGGAGCCTCCTCGGCAGAGATGTCAGTCCCAGCATCTTGCTCAGTCTCACTCTGTGCAAAGGGTTACTGCTGCTTTTCCAGCTTCTGCCATTGAAGCCAGTGCTGGGCAGCGACGAGCAGACGCTTTTGGGACTTAGGCTATTTTGACATTTGCGTTAGAATCCGCAGCGTATATATCTCACAGGTATCCACTCTATTTATTAAAATATAACCTTTATTAATCCTTAACAAATAAACAACACACCAAACACCACGAGAAAGAAAACAACCAGGGGCGTGCCTACCCCTAAACTAGCCTAGCTGACCTTACCTATTTGCGGAGGTTGGCACCCTAAAAACCTGCGCAGTGGCGCCCCCGCTCCTCGACGGCTCAGCAGCAGCGTATAATCTGCAAACACAAGTCCCGGAAAAACGCATAGAAGCGCGTACAAACGCAGCGGTTTTTAGGCATGCGGATTAAAAATGCTGCGTTTCCATGCTTTTTAATGCGTTTTTCATGCGTTTGCGTTTTAGTGCGCATGTTGGAAAATTTTACAGGAGAAAAAACTAGATAACAAGACACCGCCAATGGGACTACAGAGGGCGTGTATTATGGGATCTCTATATATAGACCCTCGGACTGCTGAAATAGTAACAGTGTGCTACTATATCCTGTGTCATGATGGATCTTCCCATGGATAGCTTTTACTTCAACCTGGATCTAAGCATCATGCTTTTTATTGCCTGTGCGTTTCCTTGGGAGCAACACCAAAACCGTGAAAGACGGAGAAGTAGACGGCGTAGGCGTTTTTGGCAACACCCCATTATAGAACTGCGGGAGAGCCGTGGTGCATATCACACACTGTATGGGGAGCTTAATGACAAAACATAAAAATTCCCGGAATATACCAGGATGTCGCAAGCCTGTTTTTTGGAGTTGCTTGCTCGTGTTCAAGGAGTCATCAGGAGACAGGACACCCAGCTCCGTAGAGCGATTCCAGCAGAGGAACGTCTCCTGGTTACCTTAAGGTACGTAATAATTCAAAACAAATGCCAGTCATAATTATTGTTGGTCTGACATGTATTCTTTGCATTTTTTTTAAATTATTTTTACTTTATTTTATTACAGATTTCTGGCAACCGGAGAGAGCTTGTCATCCCTCCACTTCCAGTACCGGCTTGGAATTTCCACCCTGTCCGGAATAGTTATTGACACCTGCCAGGCTTTGTGGAACGTTCTCCGTGAAGAATTTATACCCAACCCACCGAGGACATGTGGATGGAAATTGCTGATAGATTCTGGACTGTGTGTAATTTCCCCAACTGTTTGGGTGCGGTGGATGGTAAGCACATCCGGATTATCAAACCAGCCAGAACGGGATCACAGTTCTTCAACTATAGAAAATATTTTTCATTAGTTCTCATGGCAATAGCCGATACGGACTGTTGCTTCATTGCCGTGGACATTGGTGCTTTTGGCCGTGGCAACGATTCACAGACTTTTAAAAACTCGGATATTGGCCTGAAGTGTTTTTGGCAAAAATTTTAATTTTCCACAGCTACGACCTCTCCCCAACACTCAAGGCCCACCGATGCCATTTGTAATGGTTGAGGATGAGGCATTTCAGATGTGCGAAAACCTACTGAAGCCATATTCCAGTCGTGACTTGAACCACACTAAAAGGATCTTTAACTACAGACTGACCAGGGCACGAAGAACTGTAGAGTGTACCTTGGGGATTCTAGTCCCAAAATGGCGCATTCTTGCAACATCCATAAATCTAAAAATGAAGACAGTGGATGAGGTGGTAAAAGCCTGTGTGGTTCTCCACAATTACATTCTGGCTAAGGAGCAACCCACCATTGAACTTGATGAACAAGTTGCAAACCCTTTGCCTGATTACCGGCATCACCCGCTGCGGTCAACTGTTGAAATTGGCCACATGCGGGACCAATTTGCTGCCTTCTTTCATTCTGAGATTGGACATGTGGCATGGCAGGACAATATTGTGTAAAATGTCCTGTTGGCTTTGGGTCGGAAATGTTTTTAATGTTAATAATGTTTGCTAATAAAAAACCATGATAATAAACACACCAGCGCTTACTGGACCAGAATAGAACCCCTTGCAGCTGGACTCAAAACAGGTAAACGCCACCCCTGATATAAGCAATGAATAGGAAAAAATAGAGACCGCGCATAGGGAGAACACTGGGAAAGAAAGGAATGTGGTAAAACAAAGCATACAGGGTCATGGAATAGACCCAAAGAATGCCCTAAATCGCTGAGAGCCCCCTGATCAGGAAAACATTCGCCCGAAATAGTCCAGGCAAAATGACTGATGAGATGGTGCAAACATGTAAACAACAATGTGCCGGACTCAGATAAACAAGCAAGGCCCACGACTATGAATGATAACCGTACCTGTAACTCCTGTGTATCACATGGGGAAGTAGTAGATGTGCCGGGCAGTATGGCTGTGTACCAGGTCGTAATTCAGGCGCCAATGTGCCCAATGCAGCGCCGAGCGTGGCGCTGCAAGATGAAATGTCCGCCGTTAGGTGTGGAGATGCGGTGGGGGTCTGCAGTTTACCGGAGCGGTGCTGCACGCGGGGGTAGCAGGGAGGCTACGTAGGGCCAGGGAGAGCCCCGGCCGGTGGCGTCACTGGATACGAGCGCAGGCAAGATGGCCAACAGAGGACTGAGCGTGTGACGTCACAGCTGGAGAACTACGGAGCGGCACTAGGGACAAGGTTGAAACCAACGCGTTTCAAAGGAACAGCGTCCTTCTTCGTCAGGGTTTTTCTCCTAATAAAAAAACATGTTTTATTATCTTGACCATGTCTCATATGTATTTCCAATAAAAAACAATTAGTTTTTTTGAGCTTAGGTTGTTAACGTCATTGCGTCCTGACTCGGTTCACCAGTAGCTATTTAACGCAGACTGAAGAGACGATGGCTGTTTGGTGCCATCACATTAGCAGTATTTGTTCAGTACTTAACATCAGTATTTGTAAACCAAAACCAGGAGTGGGTGATAAATGCAGAAGTGGTGCATATCTATTTATTATACTTTTCCTCGCATTGTTCCACTCCTGTTTTTTTCTTACCAATACCGATGTAAAATAGTGAGCAAATACTGACAGTGTGACGGCAGCCTACACAACAGATCTATAGTCATCAAGTCAGTTGTCAGAAATAATATATTCATGATGCACAAATAAATGCCTCATGAATTCATTATTTCTGACACATGTCCTGGTGAGTATAGATATGCCTTGTATGACCTCCATTGTCCCTTCACTTTCTGTGAAATAGATTTTATGTACACAGAAGATAAAATGAAGGTACTACAAGGCATTTCTCAACTCACCAGGTCAGGTGTCATAAGTAATGATTTTTTGAACACATGACCTGTTCAGTATAGTTCTGCTGTGTATTCAGCTGTGTATTACCACCATTTTATCTTCAGTCTGCGACCAAAAATCCCAGAGTAAATAGAAATAATACTTTTTGGAGAAAATACAAGTATTATTTTTTGGGGCCACCTCATATCTCTATACCAAACACACACAAAGCTTCAGTGTTGTACTAACTAAGTACTGGAGCTAGGAGGTGACCCAAAAAAAAAGGGTTTGGCGCATTTTTTTATTTAGTGCACGGTGTGTGTTGCCGGCGGCGAAATACACAATTAACAAAACCTTATTGGGGGCAAAAAACATTATTATTTATTTTAACAAAACAAACCAAAAAAAAAAATTAAGTGCGCCTGCTTGGGGTTGATTGACGTAAACAGGGGGTGTGGAGCTGTGAGGGCTGGCTAACTGTGGACGACGCAGGGGTGGCTGGAGAAGGTGCAATAAAATTACTGGGGTCTGGAAATTCGGGGATTGGGCTAGACACATGAGAGGGCAGAGACACACTGGAAGGGTGAGACAAACCAGACATTACAGACACATTAGGAGGTGAGGGGGGAGGGATAGCTATCGTCTTTTGTTTTTTTTTTGCCTTTCCCTTTTTTGGATCGGCGCTGCTGTCCTGGGAGCCTCGTTGGGCTCATTGGTATCAGCTTGGCCATGGTGGCCGACCTGTCACGGTCCGTGTGCCTTTGCAGCGGCATTGCTGTTGTGGTGGCGGGGAACGCCAGTCCAGGGTCCGGCAGCGACATTGCTGTTGTGGTGGCGGGGAACGCCAGGCCAGGGTCCGGCAGCAGCATTGCTGTTGTGGTGGCGGGGAACGCCAGGCCAGGGTCCGGCAGCGGCATTGCTGTTGTGGTGGCGGGGAACACCAGGCCAGGGTCCGGCAGCGGTATTGCTGTTGTGGTGGTGGTACTGAAGGCCATGCCAGGGTCCTGTGGCTGCCGCATGGTGGTGGCACTGGAGGAGGTCCAAGCAGGAGCAGCAGTTGTCATGGTGGTGGCGGTGGGCTGTCCTACAGCACTCGGCATGGTGGTGGTGCTATAGTGGTGTCCGGTAGTGCTTGGAATGGAGGTGGCCGTGGAGTGGTATGCAGCAGAGGTCAGCATTGAGGTGAAGCGTGACAGTGTGGGCAGAGGTGGAAATGCCCCAATGTCTGCTGAAAATACTGACTCTGCTGCATAGCCTGCACGTAAGCAGCATTGCAGGCCTGCATAACACTAATCTGGAGATAGAGAGTAAGGTGTTCCGACATGCCCTGTTCAATTTGATAAAAAAAAAATGATGTGCTGGCCTCTGGAGGTCAGCTTTCACTTGGGCAAGGGCTGTGGTAACCTCCTGGATACGTGTACTCATAAGGCTAAGGGCAGTATCCAGTCGGTCTCCCATCGCCTTGAGTCCTTCGTGGAAAACCGAGCTCAAGTGCAGAAACTCGGGCATGAGTGACCTGTCCGCGGCCCTCTGCCGCTGCCGGGAGGAGCCTATAAAAAAATGGGCAGAGGCAGAGGACTGGGGAAGTGGATCACCTGATGGACCAGCTTCCTGGTCTCCAGTTAGTGTAGCAGGCCTACTTGCAGCAGCGCTGGAGGATGACTGGGACGGGTCCGTGGCTGTCTGATGAAGGACCACTCCAGAACCTAGGCCAACAGTGATGCTCCATGTGCTGTGAAAAAAGGAGAAAAAAATATTAATACCAAACATTTACAAAACGCAAACTCCTGTGGAATATAAACATACAGATTAAGGCTGAGGTCACACTAGCAGTATTTGGTCATAGTTTTACATCAGACTTTGTAAGCCAAAACCGGGAGTATAAGAGTACGAGGAAAAGTCTAATCGAAACAGATGCGCCACTTCTGCATTAATCACCCACTCCTGGGTTTGGATTCCAAATACTGATGTAAAATGGGAAGGAACGATGGAGGTCATACAAGGCATATCTATACTCACCAGGACAAGTGTCAGAAATAATGAATTCATGAGGCATTTATTTGTGCATCATGAATTCATTATTTCTGACACCTTTCAAAAAACCTGATCTGCACATCCAAACATAGACTGAGTGTGAACAGGTGCTGAACCCAGAGTCGCCAACTCGTATATAGTTAAATAAATAGGGCAGCACACTGCAGCGCCAAAACATGTAAACTTGAAAAAACGAAATTTGAACTGCATTACTGCACTAGAAATATGAAAAATGAGAGCTTTTAGCGCACAAAAATGGCCAATTTTATGTGTACCTCGTAGCCACGTTAAGGCATCTCTCTTATACGAGGTCCTAAGTTTGACCTACCTCACTGAGAATAAACGTCTCCATCTGAATGGGTACATGCAAAAACCTCTTCTTGGACTCAAATTCTCTCTCTATGTGGAGGGGTTTTGGACCTACTATAATTAAAACACCTGAAGCTAGGAGGCGGGGAGTGCACGATCAGAAGGCTAGAGAATACATTTCAAAAAACCTGATCTGCACATCCATCCATAGACTGAGTGTGAACAGGTGCTGAACCCAGAGTCGCCAACTCGTATATAGTTAAATAAATAGGGCAGCACACTGCAGCGCCAAAACATGTAAACTTGAAAAAACGAAATTTGAACTGCATTACTGCACTAGAAATATGAAAAATGAGAGCTTTTAGCGCACAAAAATGGCCAATTTTATGTGTACCTCGTAGCCACGTTAAGGCATCTCTCTTATACGAGGTCCTAAGTTTGACCTACCTCACTGAGAATAAACGTCTCCATCTGAATGGGTACATGCAAAAACCTCTTCTTGGACTCAAATTCTCTCTCTATGTGGAGGGGTATTGGACCTACTATAATTAAAACACCTGAAGCTAGGAGGCGGGGAGTGCACGATCAGAAGGCTAGAGAATACATTTCAAAAAACCTGATCTGCACATCCAAACATAGACTGAGTGTGAACAGGTGCTGAACCCAGAGTCGCCAACTCGTATATAGTTAAATAAATAGGGCAGCACACTGCAGCGCCAAAACATGTAAACTTGAAAAAACGAAATTTGAACTGCATTACTGCACTAGAAATATGAAAAATGAGAGCTTTTAGCGCACAAAAATGGCCAATTTTATGTGTACCTCGTAGCCACGTTAAGGCATCTCTCTTATACGAGGTCCTAAGTTTGACCTACCTCACTGAGAATAAACGTCTCCATCTGAATGGGTACATGCAAAAACCTCTTCTTGGACTCAAATTCTCTCTCTATGTGGAGGGGTATTGGACCTACTATAATTAAAACACCTGAAGCTAGGAGGCGGGGAGTGCACGATCAGAAGGCTAGAGAATACATTTCAAAAAACCTGATCTGCACATCCAAACATAGACTGAGTGTGAACAGGTGCTGAACCCAGAGTCGCCAACTCGTATATAGTTAAATAAATAGGGCAGCACACTGCAGCGCCAAAACATGTAAACTTGAAAAAACGAAATTTGAACTGCATTACTGCACTAGAAATATGAAAAATGAGAGCTTTTAGCGCACAAAAATGGCCAATTTTATGTGTACCTCGTAGCCACGTTAAGGCATCTCTCTTATACGAGGTCCTAAGTTTGACCTACCTCACTGAGAATAAACGTCTCCATCTGAATGGGTACATGCAAAAACCTCTTCTTGGACTCAAATTCTCTCTCTATGTGGAGGGGTATTGGACCTACTATAATTAAAACACCTGAAGCTAGGAGGCGGGGAGTGCACGATCAGAAGGCTAGAGAATACATTTCAAAAAACCTGATCTGCACATCCAAACATAGACTGAGTGTGAACAGGTGCTGAACCCAGAGTCGCCAACTCGTATATAGTTAAATAAATAGGGCAGCACACTGCAGCGCCAAAACATGTAAACTTGAAAAAACGAAATTTGAACTGCATTACTGCACTAACTTTACTGCAAAAACCTCTTCTTGGACTCAAATTCTCTCTCTCAGTCTATGTTTGGATGTGCAGATCAGGTTTTTTGAAATGTATTCTCTAGCCTTCTGATCGTGCACTCCCCGCCTCCTAGCTTCAGGTGTTTTAATTATAGTAGGTCCAATACCCCTCCACATAGAGAGAGAATTTGAGTCCAAGAAGAGGTTTTTGCATGTACCCATTCAGATGGAGACGTTTATTCTCAGTGAGGTAAGTCAAACTTAGGACCTCGTATAAGAGAGATGCCTTAACGTGGCTACGAGGTACACATAAAATTGGCCATTTTTGTGCGCTAAAAGCTCTCATTTTTCATATTTCTAGTGCAGTAATGCAGTTCAAATTTCGTTTTTTCAAGTTTACATGTTTTGGCGCTGCAGTGTGCTGCCCTATTTATTTAACTATATACGAGTTGGCGACTCTGGGTTCAGCACCTGTTCACACTCAGTCTATGTTTGGATGTGCAGATCAGGTTTTTTGAAATGTATTCTCTAGCCTTCTGATCGTGCACTCCCCGCCTCCTAGCTTCAGGTGTTTTAATTATAGTAGGTCCAATACCCCTCCACATAGAGAGAGAATTTGAGTCCAAGAAGAGGTTTTTGCATGTACCCATTCAGATGGAGACGTTTATTCTCAGTGAGGTAGGTCAAACTTAGGACCTCGTATAAGAGAGATGCCTTAACGTGGCTACGAGGTACACATAAAATTGGCCATTTTTGTGCGCTAAAAGCTCTCATTTTTCATATTTCTAGTGCAGTAATGCAGTTCAAATTTCGTTTTTTCAAGTTTACATGTTTTGGCGCTGCAGTGTGCTGCCCTATTTATTTAACTATATACGAGTTGGCGACTCTGGGTTCAGCACCTGTTCACACTCAGTCTATGTTTGGATGTGCAGATCAGGTTTTTTGAAATGTATTCTCTAGCCTTCTGATCGTGCACTCCCCGCCTCCTAGCTTCAGGTGTTTTAATTATAGTAGGTCCAATACCCCTCCACATAGAGAGAGAATTTGAGTCCAAGAAGAGGTTTTTGCATGTACCCATTCAGATGGAGACGTTTATTCTCAGTGAGGTAGGTCAAACTTAGGACCTCGTATAAGAGAGATGCCTTAACGTGGCTACGAGGTACACATAAAATTGGCCATTTTTGTGCGCTAAAAGCTCTCATTTTTCATATTTCTAGTGCAGTAATGCAGTTCAAATTTCGTTTTTTCAAGTTTACATGTTTTGGCGCTGCAGTGTGCTGCCCTATTTATTTAACTATATACGAGTTGGCGACTCTGGGTTCAGCACCTGTTCACACTCAGTCTATGTTTGGATGTGCAGATCAGGTTTTTTGAAATGTATTCTCTAGCCTTCTGATCGTGCACTCCCCGCCTCCTAGCTTCAGGTGTTTTAATTATAGTAGGTCCAATACCCCTCCACATAGAGAGAGAATTTGAGTCCAAGAAGAGGTTTTTGCATGTACCCATTCAGATGGAGACGTCTATTCTCAGTGAGGTAGGTCAAACTTAGGACCTCGTATAAGAGAGATGCCTTAACGTGGCTACGAGGTACACATAAAATTGGCCAATTTTGTGCGCTAAAAGCTCTCATTTTTCATATTTCTAGTGCAGTAATGCAGTTCAAATTTCGTTTTTTCAAGTTTACATGTTTTGGCGCTGCAGTGTGCTGCCCTATTTATTTAACTATATACGAGTTGGCGACTCTGGGTTCAGCACCTGTTCACACTCAGTCTATGTTTGGATGTGCAGATCAGGTTTTTTGAAATGTATTCTCTAGCCTTCTGATCGTGCACTCCCCGCCTCCTAGCTTCAGGTGTTTTAATTATAGTAGGTCCAATACCCCTCCACATAGAGAGAGAATTTGAGTCCAAGAAGAGGTTTTTGCATGTACCCATTCAGATGGAGACGTTTATTCTCAGTGAGGTAAGTCAAACTTAGGACCTCGTATAAGAGAGATGCCTTAACGTGGCTACGAGGTACACATAAAATTGGCCATTTTTGTGCGCTAAAAGCTCTCATTTTTCATATTTCTAGTGCAGTAATGCAGTTCAAATTTCGTTTTTTCAAGTTTACATGTTTTGGCGCTGCAGTGTGCTGCCCTATTTATTTAACTATATACGAGTTGGCGACTCTGGGTTCAGCACCTGTTCACACTCAGTCTATGTTTGGATGTGCAGATCAGGTTTTTTGAAATGTATTCTCTAGCCTTCTGATCGTGCACTCCCCGCCTCCTAGCTTCAGGTGTTTTAATTATAGTAGGTCCAATACCCCTCCACATAGAGAGAGAATTTGAGTCCAAGAAGAGGTTTTTGCATGTACCCATTCAGATGGAGACGTTTATTCTCAGTGAGGTAGGTCAAACTTAGGACCTCGTATAAGAGAGATGCCTTAACGTGGCTACGAGGTACACATAAAATTGGCCATTTTTGTGCGCTAAAAGCTCTCATTTTTCATATTTCTAGTGCAGTAATGCAGTTCAAATTTCGTTTTTTCAAGTTTACATGTTTTGGCGCTGCAGTGTGCTGCCCTATTTATTTAATTATTTCTGACACCTGACTTGATGACTATAGATCTGTTGTGTAGGCTGCCGTCACACTGTCAGTATTTGCTCACTATTTTACATCAGTATTGGTAAGGCCGGCGTCACACTTGGCGTAAGACAATACGGAACGTATTATACGTCCGTACTACGCGTTCAATACGCCAAAATGTCCCAGAAATCTTCCGTAGTTAAAGCGTTGCTTAGGTGTGGTCGCGTATTTTGCGCATGTGCTTGTGCGTGTGTAATCCGTATGTGATCTGTATGGCGTATTTTTCACGCACCATCACAAAATGGACATTTAATGGTTTTCAGGCCTGCAAATCATTTAAACCATCATTAACAACACTATTTAAGCCCTCTACAACAGGTGGACCCCTCCCATCTGCCCTATATGTTCTCTAGCATATTTTGGCTGTGTTGCTTTGACCTTACAAACATGTCTGACCATGTGTATTTAAGCACAACTCAGCAGGTGTTGCTTCACTGGGTGTTGTCTCGTCACTTTGGCCAGTCATATCCGGTCAATGTTGATCCGCGAAGGAGGAGACGAAGATTGTGGGTACATCCTCTATTGACCCAACGCCAGAGTAAAGGACATTTCCAGAGACTATATTCAGCTTTGAGGGCAAAACTCTCCCCGCTCCAATCTGTCCTGAATGCTGCAGCCAGGATCATATTCCTCACCAACCGTTACACCGATGCCTCTACCCTGTGCCAGTCATTACACTGGCTACCCATCCACTCCAGAATCCAGTACAAAACTACTACCCTCATCCACAAAGCACTCCATGGCTCAGCACCACCCTACATCTCCTCCCTGGTATCAGTCTACCACCCTACCCGTGCCCTCCGCTCCGCTAATGACCTCAGGTTAGCATCCTCAATAATCAGAACCTCCCACTCCCGTCTCCAAGACTTTACACGTGCTGCGCCGATTCTTTGGAATGCACTACCTAGGTTAATACGATTAATCCCCAATCCCCACAGTTTTAAGCGTGCCCTAAAAACTCATTTGTTCAGACTGGCCTACCGCCTCAATGCATTAACCTAACGATCCCTGTGTGGCCTATTTATAATAAAAAAAAAAAAAAAAAAAGGTTCCTCGCATCATGTTCTCATACACTTTATGCAGTATTAGCCCTCTGTGTCTGTACTGCTACATACTTAGGCAGGTAACTGGTTCATGCAGCTTTACATGAACACCTGAGCCTTACACTATAGCTGGTCCGAATAACTAAAGCAATTGTTACCATCCACCTCTCGTGTCTCCCCTTTTCCCCATAGTTTGTAAGCTTGCGAGCAGGGCCCTCACTCCTCCTGGTATCTGTTTTGAACTGTATTTCTGTTATGCTGTAATGTCTATTGTCTGTACAAGTCCCCTCTATAATTTGTAAAGCGCTGCGGAATATGTTGGCGCTATATAAATAAAATTATTATTATTATTATATTATTATCCTGACAAGTTTTACCTGTATAGTTGCATGTCCATCAGGAATTTTGACATGTTGTTGGAGATCTTGCGTCCTGGGATCACCTATCAGGACACCTGGATGAGAAAAGCCATCTCTGCTGAGGAGCGTCTGCTCCTAACCTTATGGTATGTATTCAACATTCGCACATACTGTATGTTGATGATTTTTTTTTAAATGTGTTGTGTCCTACTATGTTTCAGTAACTTTAGTTGGACATGAAGCCACAAGCACATCAAAAAAACTGGTGTTAATATTCTAGTATAGTAAGAATGTTAAATGAACATTTTTATATTGTAAATAATGTCATAGTAAATGAAATATACACTTGTGCTTATTCATGTTTTCTTAGTCCTCATGTTAAAGAGAATCTGTCACCCCGTTTTTTGAGATTGAGCTATAAATACTGTTAAATAGGGCCTGCGCTGTGCGTTACTATAGTGTATGTAGTGTACCCTGATTCCCCATGTATGCTGAGAAATACATTACCAAAGTCGCCGTTTTCGCCTGTCAATCAGGCTGGTCTGGTCAGGTGGGCGTGTTCACAGCGCTCTTTTCTTCCCCAGCTTTCCGTTGGTGGCGTAGTGGTGTGCGCATGTCCAGAGTTCCGACTTCCCTGCGCCCAACGTGAAGACACAGCGCGCGATCTGCGCTGTAATCCCTTGCATCGGTGGGGGCGGCCATCTTCCTGGGGCCGCGCGTGCGCAGATGGAGTGCTCTGCTGCACGGGGCTTCAGGAAAATGGCCGCGGGATGCCGCGCGTGCGCATTAGAGATCGCGGCGGCCATTTTCCCAAAGCCGAGTTTGCATCTCGGCTTTGGGAAAATGGCCGCCGCGATCTCTAATGTGCACGCGCGGCATCCCGCGGCCATTTTCCTGAAGCCCCGTGCAGCAGAGCACTCCATCTGCGCACGCGTGGCCCCAGGAAGATGGCCGCCCCTACCGATGCAAGGGATTACAGCGCAGATCGCGCGCTGTGTCTTCACGTTGGGCGCAGGGAAGTCGGAACTCTGGACATGCGCACACCACTACGCCACCAACGGAAAGCTGGGGAAGAAAAGAGCGCTGTGAACACGCCCACCTGACCAGACCAGCCTGATTGACAGGCGAAAACTGCGACTTTGGTAATGTATTTCTCAGCATACATGGGGAATCAGGGTACACTACATACACTATAGTAACGCACAGCGCAGGCCCTATTTAACAGTATTTATAGCTCAATCTCAAAAAACGGGGTGACAGGTTCCCTTTAAAGTTTTTTTTTACATTTTCTTGTATTTCAGCTTCCTGTCCACAGGCTTGTCCTATGCGGGTCTACACCTGGAGTTTCTGATTGGGCGGTCGACAATTTCACGCATTGTTAGGACAACCTGTTCCCAAATATGGCAGAAACTTCAGGAAGTTGTGATGCCTGAGCCCAAACAGGAGGATTGGCTCAAAATCGCCACTGGTTTCAAAAACACTTGTGACTTCCCTAACTGCATTGGAGCTCTGGATGGGAAACATATCAGGGTGCGTAAGCCGCCGAACTCTGGTTCCCAATTCTACAATTATAAGCAGTTTTTCTCTGTAGTTCTGTGAGCAGTTGCTGACAGTAACTACAGGTTTATAATTGTAGACATTGGGGCCTATGGGCGAACTGGAGACTCTAGGGTCTTCAATTCGTCCATAATGGGTCGGCGGCTACCTGACAACCAGTTGAACCTCCCACCACCACAACAACTCCCAGGCTCCAATGCGAAAGCAGTGCCTTTTGTTTTGGTTGGAGATGAGGCATTCCAACTGACGAGGCACGTCATGAGGCCTTACCCCAGGCGCAACCTTGACCCCCGGCGGAGGGTGTTTAATTTTAGACTTTCCAGGGCACGGAGACTGGTTGAGTGCGCCTTTGGGATTCTTGTAGCCAAATGGTGGGTTCTTCAGTCTGCCATTCAGCTGAGTGAGGCTACAATCAATGAAGTGATCAAAGCCTGTGTTATTCTACATAATTTCACAAGAATACATGATTGTTCCTCACCAAATTTTGAAGATCACCTCATGAGCAATGTTAGTAGGCCTACCCCATTTGTCCCTCCTCCGCGTCGTCCACTTTCTGGCCTCAAAGTTCTTGATGCATTGACAAATTATTTTTTGACTCCTCAAGGTGCTACTCCCTGGCAAGACTATGCAATTTTGCATGTGTAATTATTTTTATATATAAATTTTTTTGGTCACAATTTTGAAACTAGGTCTGTTGTATTTAATTATGTAACATATGGTTAGGAGCATATCATGTGTGTGCAGGGCCGCCATCAGGGCATGACAGCCGTGACTGGCGTATGGGGCCCGGTGAGCAGAGGGGGCCCGTATCGGGCCCCGTCTCATCTGGTCACCGGGCCCCCCCTGCAGGCGCTGCGGCAGCGGCACACTATTGACGTGCGGGCCCGCGCCCGCACGTCAATAGTTAACAGCCGCCAGCCAGTCTGAGGCTGGCAGCTGAATAGGGCCGCAGTGCGCACTCGCCGGCGTCGCCGGCGTCTGACGTCATTGTCAGCCGCCGGGCCCGGCGAGTGCGTCTGTGTGGAGCCTGGGGGGGATCTTCGCCCGGCGCAGGAGCATGGCCAGGTAAGAAGTCGTGGTTTTTTTTTTTTCTTTGAGAGCTGCGATCCAGGGGGGCCCGGGGAGCAGGATGATGGACACACGGGCAGAAATGCTGGACAAAGTGGGGCAGAAATGCTGGACACAGTGGGGCAGAAATGCTGGACACAGTGGGGCAGAATGGTGGACACAGTGGGGCAGAATGGTGGACACACAGGGGCGGAAATGCTGGACACAGTGGGGCAGAATGGTGGACACAGTGGGGCAGAATGGTGGACACACAGGGGCAGAAATGCTGGACACAGTGGGACAGAATGGTGGACACAGTGGGGCAGAATGCTGGACACACAGGGGCAGAAATGCTGGACACAGTGGGGCAGAATGGTGGACACACAGGGGCAGAAATGCTGGACACAGTGGGACAGAATGGTGGACACAGTGGGGCAGAATGCTGGACACAGTGGGACAGAATGGTGGACACACAGGGGCAGAAATGCTGGACACAGTGGGACAGAATGCTGGACACAGTGGGGCAGAAATGCTGGACACAGTGGGGCAGAATGGTGGACACACAGGGGCAGAAATGCTGGACACAGTGGGGCAGAATGCTGGACACACAGTGGGGCAGAATGCTGGACACACAGTGGGGCAGAATGCTGGACACAGTGGGACAGAATGCTGGACACAGTGGGGCAGAAATGCTGGACACAGTGGGGCAGAATGGTGGACACACAGGGGCAGAAATGCTGGACACAGTGGGACAGAATGGTGGACACAGTGGGGCAGAAATGCTGGACACAGTGGGGCAGAATGGTGGACACACAGGGGCAGAAATGCTGGACACAGTGGGGCAGAATGCTGGACACACAGTGGGACAGAATGGTGGACACACAGGGGCAGAAATGCTGGACACAGTGGGACAGAATGCTGGACACAGTGGGGCAGAAATGCTGGACACAGTGGGGCAGAATGGTGGACACACAGGGTCAGAAATGCTGGACACAGTGGGACAGAATGGTGGACACACAGGGGCAGAAATGCTGGACACAGTGGGGCAGAATGCTGGACACACAGTGGGGCAGAATGCTGGACACACAGTGGGGCAGAATGCTGGACACACAGTGGGGCAGAATGCTGGACACACAGTGGGGCAGAATGCTGGACACACAGTGGGGCAGAATGCTGGACACACAGTGGGGCAGAATGCTGGACACACAGTGGGGCAGAATGCTGGACACACAGTGGGGCAGAATGCTAGACACAGTGGGGCAGAATGCTGGACACACAGTGGGGCAGAATGCTGGACACACAGTGGGGCAGAATGCTGGACACACAGTGGGGCAGAATGCTGGACACACAGTGGGGCAGAATGCTGGACACACAGTGGGGCAGAATGCTGGACACACAGTGGGGCAGAATGCTGGACACAGTGGGGCAGAATGCTGGACACACAGTGGGGCAGAATGCTGGACACACAGTGGGGCAGAATGCTGGACACACAGTGGGGCAGAATGCTGGACACACAGTGGGGCAGAATGCTGGACACACAGTGGGGCAGAATGCTGGACACACAGGGGCAGAAATGCTGGACACACTGGGACAGAATGCTGGACACACAGGGGCAGAAATGCTGGACACAGTGGGACAGAAATGCTGGACACACAGGGGCAGAAATGCTGGACACAGTGGGACAGAATGGTGGACACAGTGGGGCAGAATGCTGGACACACAGGGGCAGAAATGCTGGACACAGTGGGACAGAATGGTGGACACACAGGGGCAGAAATGCTGGACACAGTGGGACAGAATGGTGGACACAGTGGGGCAGAATGCTGGACACAGTGGGGCAGAAATGCTGGACACGGTGGGACAGAATGGTGGACACACAGGGGCAGAAATGCTGGACACGGTGGGACAGAATGGTGGACACACAGGGGCAGAAATGCTGGACACAGTGGGACAGAATGGTGGACACACAGGGGCAGAAATGCTGGACACAGTGGGACAGAATGGTGGACACACAGGGGCAGAAATGCTGGACACAGTGGGACAGAATGGTGGACACAGTGGGGCAGAATGCTGGACATGGTGGGGCAGAAATGCTGGACACGGTGGGACAGAATGGTGGACACACAGGGGCAGAAATGCTGGACACAGTGGGGCAGAATGCTGGACACACAGTGGGGCAGAATGCTGGACACACAGTGGGGCAGAATGCTGGACACACAGTGGGGCAGAATGCTGGACACAGTGGGGCAGAAATGCTGGACACAGTGGGGCAGAATGGTGGACACACAGGGGCAGAAATGCTGGACACACAGTGGGGCAGAATGCTGGACACACAGTGGGGCAGAATGCTGGACACACAGTGGGGCAGAATGCTGGACACACAGTGGGGCAGAATGCTGGACACACAGTGGGGCAGAATGCTGGACACACAGTGGGGCAGAATGCTGGACACACAGTGGGGCAGAATGCTGGACACACAGTGGGGCAGAATGCTGGACACACAGTGGGGCAGAATGTTGGAGACAGGGACAGGGGCAGAATGCTGGACACAGGGGCAGAATGCTGGACATTGGGGCAGAATGCGAGACACAGTGGGGCAGAATGCTGGACACAGTGGGGCAGAATGCTGGACACAGTGGGGCAGAATGCTGGACACACAGTGGGGCAGAATGTTGGAGACAGTGGAGCAGAATGCTGGAGACAGTGGGGCAGAATGCTGGACACAGTGGGGCAGAAATGCTGGACACAGTGATAGGGGCAGAATGCTGGACACAGTGACAGGGGCAGAATGCTGGACACAGGGGCAGACTGTGAGACCCAGAGGCAGAATGCTGGACCTTGGGGCAGAATGCGAGACACGGGGCAGAATGGAGATACGGGGCATGATTGGAGACACGGGGCAGGATGAAAGACATGGGGGCATGACTGGAGACAGATGGGGCAGGATTGGAGACAGATGGGGCAGAATGGAGACACAGGGGGCATGATTGGAGACAAGTGTCAGGATTGCAGACATGGGGGCATGGTTGGAGACATAGGGGGCAGAATGGAGACATGGGGCATGATTGGAGACACTGGGGGCAGAATTGGAGACAGATCGTGCAGGATCATGGGGCAGGATGGATATGATGGAGACAGATGGGACAGGATGGAGAGATCACATGGGGCGATCATATGGGGCAGGATGGGGAGATCATATGGGGCAGAATGGATACTCATGAGGGCAGGATGGGAGAACATCTGGCTGACGCCAGGAATGAGACACACGGGGCCAGGCTGGGGGATATTATTAATACCATAGGGGCTAATTTAGGGATATTATTACTGCAGTGATGTATTTATTTTCTTTTTTGAGTATACTGTTTTAAATGGGGGGCAGTCCTGTTACTGTATAGAGTGATACTATGTCGCCTTCTTCATGTGGTGTAATGTAGAAGTTGTGAAAAATTAAGTAATGTGTTCTGCAAGCGGAGCTCGAGATAACTGTGTTATTTCCTGCAGAGAGAAGTCCTGGCTGGATGAAATGATGGCGGTCTGTGCTGGATGAAAGATGAAGGACTTCACCTAGAGACGTCACTGGTGAGTCAGTGTGTTACCTATACACTGACACTATACACTGTATATAGAGCTACTGTGTATAATTTCACTAGTGATCACTATATTATCTGTACACAGACACTGCATACTAAGTACAGATCTCCTGTGTATAATGGCACTTATGGTGATAGTATGGTGCTTTTTTTAAATTACTGATCAGAATTGTAGTATTCAGTCACTATGTGGTGGTAATATGTGGTCTGGTCATGGTGTTGTGGTATTTGTTCCTTGTATGTGATATTATTCGATCACTGTGGTGGTAATATGTTATCTGGTCATGGTGTTGTGGTATTTGTTCCTTCTATGTGATATTATTGGTCATTTTAAAAATTTAAAAATAAATAAAAATATACCTAAATTGTATTGCATATTTTAACAAATATTTAATAGGTTACAGTAGAGTAGGGCCCGGCCAAAAGTGTCTACCGTGTTATGGTGGCGGCTTAAAAAATCTTTTGGCCAAAACAAAAGCTGCTGACTATATGTGTGATCTGGTGATGGGAACTGTTAATGTGTGATTGGTGAGAAGTGGAGTTTTTCCAAGAGAGAGCGGTGGTACTGTGGACAGTTTGAGGGGTGGAGCCTGGAGGCGGGGCTGGGGTGGGGCCTGGGCGGAGTCTCAAGGGGGCCCCGAAAATTTTGCCAGTATAGGGCCCCGAAATTTCTAGTGGCAGCCCTGTGTGTGTGTGATGTAAGAATGAATAGAACGCATCCAGAGTTTGATTGTTAGTAACGAAAATTTTACTTATGTAAAAAAAAATTTGGGTTGGTTATTGTTTTGTCATAACCTTTTTTTTTAAAGAAAATCCACATTTTTTTGTGGCCATAAAAATTAGGAACAACATCCACATTCCAGATTGCTATGTAAGCACAAGCCAACACAATATTGTGTATACAAAGCAAAGATAAAAAATAAACAAAATGGTTAACTTAAAATTAAAAAAACAAAAAAATAAAAAAATAAAAATTACAAGTCCTGGTAGGTAGGTACTGGAGATGTAGATTGCTCAGGGTCAGCATCAGGTGGCCTTTGTAGGTCCAATTGTCCAGCACCCTGTGCGGATGTGGTAGTGGCCTGAGGGACATTAGGCCTGCTATGATGCTGGCCACTTTGAAGATTGGGGACAGGATTTTGGAGATACCCCTGATGTTGATGACCATATGGGCGGGAATCATACTCCAAACCAAAATGACCATATTGTCCAAACCCAGGTTGGGACCAGCCTCCAGCACTGGGTGTGGACAAGTGGCCATATTGGGATGGTTGCTGATATCCCGCCATATGGTGCTGAGGTTGCCATTGTGGGTTCATTGTGGGTTGGGGTTGAGGTGTTGGCTGATGTGGAGGGGGTGCTTCAGATCCTTGTTGAGCATGCATGCCTTGTAATCTCTGAGGCCGCAGAATATTTTCTGGTGACATCTGCCACTGTTCAATCATCTGCAAGAGATTGTATGGGTTATTTGGGGGGGTGCATGCATCAATAAGCATCTGAAAACACCCTCTCACACGAAGCCTCAACTCCCGCTCTATGGACCGTAAATACTGGGCAAGGCTACGTGTAAATCCCTCCTCCCCATCATCCTCTCGAACCCGTGCCAAATAGTTCATGACCCCAGCATCCACATTTCTCCTGCTTTGGAGAAGCTCTCGCCTGCGGCGTGAACGCTTTGGTCTGACTGCAGCCTGTGGGGATCGCTCCAGGGCAACAGTAGGGCTGCTGCTATTTCCAGGGTCATCTTGGCTAGGTGGTGGTGCTGCTGCTGCTGATGCTGCTGATGAGAACTGTGGGGCCTCTTGCTGTTGTTCTGCTGCAGCTGGAGCTGGCTGGCCAGATGAGGAGGATCCTGGAGGGATGGAGCCTGAGGGAGCAGCAGATAGACCAGCCACCTCTTCACCTTCCCCAACTGGGTCAATGACCAGTTCAGAGTCAGACCCTGTCTCCCTGTCAGTGAGGTTAGACTGTGTTCTGTAAATGAAAAATTTATTTAGTTGAAATTTTATTTGTAATCATTTCTCAAACTTAAAAAATAAAAAAGGTTGTGATGTTTTTACTTACGGCCTGAGGTCCATGCTGGGGTTTAATAAGGTTAGCCGGTCAAAATAGACATATTTCCGTTTTTTAGGAGGTGCCCCGGCTCCACTTCTCTCCCGCTGCTGCCTCTCCCTCCTATATTGGTCACGGATACTCCGCCACCTTGTTGTAACATCACCCACTGAAACAACAAAAATTAAACACATTGATTAGCCCATTATGCAGAGTGCTCACACAAGGTGTAATTGACTACACAGATTTAAGTGTAGCATAGAAATAGGCATTTGTGGAGCACATTTATTATTAAATTTGAAACAAACACACAATTATGAAGCAAGGCCACAAGGACAGAGTCCGCTACCCTCTATCCCAGAAAGCACAATTACTGGGAAACACTGTTAGTAAGGGACATCTGTTCAAAACATTACTGAAATCCGTTTATCATGGCCAACACCATGTATATACTGGTGTGCTTTTGATTTCTTTCAGGATTAATTTATAAATTATTGTTTAGAAATTCAAAGTAGTAAGGGTCTGTTGTTTAACAAGAACATTACATTTCAAACATGGGTGTACTTATTTGTCGCTGTGCCGCACGTGGCTGCTGGTCATAATGTGGGAAGAGGGACCCACACACGCTCCTCCATGCTGCCTGTTTTTTGGCCCTGTTGGCATAGTTGTAGTCTCTTTGGTCCCAGATTTCAGGCCTCTCTTGGATCAAAATGATCAGCATGTCTACATTAATTATGTTTGCCATGCTGAATCTCACTCCGTGGAGGCGTGCAGCAGACTTCCGGGTTCACTGTCTGGCTTTTTCAGCTAATTAGCATGTCTCACCTGCCTGATTGAGGCCTTTAGACATTTCAGGACATCTGCCAGGGAGTTGCGTATTTCTCGCAAGTCACATGCATGGTCCGTATGCATTCCGTATTATACGCTCTCCCATAGACTTGCATTGGCGTATTTTTTGCGCAATACACTGACAAACGCAGCATGCTACGATTTTGTGCGGCCGTAGAACGCCGTATATTACGGATCCGTAACATACGGCTGATAGGACTAGACCCATTGAGAATCATTGTGCCGTATGTTATGCGAGTTTTACGGACGTAGTTTCAATGCTCTTACGTCCGTAAAACTCGCAAGTGTGACGGCGGCCTAAGCCAAAAACAGGAGTGGTGCAATGTGAGGAAAACTATAATAAAAACATATGCACCACTTCTGCATTAATCATCCACTCCTGGGTTTGGATTCCAAATACTGATGTAAAATAGTGACCAAAAAATTCTAGTGTGACGGCAGCCTAATGCAATACAAAACATTTTTTTGTTTTTCACCAAAAAATATACTTACGTTCTCTGGGCAAGGACTGGTCTCATAAATGCAAGGATGCGGTGATATTTGTATTTTCGGATCCTTGCTCCTGAAACACTAGGAAGCCGGCTCTCTTGACGCAGGTCCTTGTTGAAGCGGTCCTTCATTGAACGCCGTGTTTTGGTTTTGATCACTGTTGAAAAAATAAAACATAATGGTTAGACAATGTACTTTTGGCCGTGCTCAAACAACTGTGTGTGATGAGAGAAACTCCTGAGCGTTTCTCTCATCACACACAGTTGCGTGAGCACGGCCAAGGTCTCTGCTGCTTCACACTGCATTGCAATATTTACAAAATGCATTTCGGACCCTAGTCGGGGCGTTGTCCCAGCCATCCCACAACGCTTTGGCCACCTCATTCCATAGCCGCCGGATCGTCACGTTGACCGAGTGCTCGGGAACCCGGGTGTCCCACAACGGAACTCGCTCATGGACCAGGGAGATGAGGTGGTCATTGTCTATGAGGTCCTCATCCCGTTCTGGAACCTAAAAAAAAAGGACATTAATGTTGGAGACATTAACAGAAGGAAGAAATAAAACAGAAGCAGAGAAATGGCATGAATATTGAAAGTAAAAAAAAAAAGAAGTGCAGAAGCAAAAGGGAAAGAAAGAGAAAAATAAAGAATGGAAGATTCAAGAATTGTAAAGTGAGGATACAATAAACAGTCAGTCACGTATACGTACACGCTGCCGCCGTGCCACCTGACCGTGACCCCGCTCCTCCTGCTCAGCCTCTGCTGCAGTGGAAGAAGTGCTCTAAAAAAAACAAAAAACTAAATTTGTCATACGTGTTGATGTGACAGTGAATACTTACCAATCTGAGGAGGTGAGTACTCACTTCACTGACATGTTCTACTTCAGAAGGCCCAGGACGTTGCTCCTCATCAGAAGAAGAAGATGACATTCTGATGCCTGTAGAAAGAAAGAAATGGCAGAAATTAGGACATGTAAAGACAGAAAATAGAAAATAAAGGCATTGGCTAGGATATACTCACATTGTTCAGAGGCTTGTTTGCTCCAAGGTGCTGTGGTCTGTCTGCTCTGCTTGGCTGTCTGCTGAGTAGTGACCTGCAAATGTCCACTCCCTCCCTTTATCTCCTTGTATGTGGGGGGTGACTTATCAGTGTCTAGACATGTTTTTCTCTGGTGCAATGCATGCGTTCACGAACGCAAGCAAACGCATGTGCTTGTGAACGCATGCGTTCACATAGACAGCAATGCGTTTTTTTGGCGCATTCCTTCCACAATCGATCACATATGTTTCTAGGCGGCAAATTGACGCCTCTAAAATTACTGCATGTAGCGTTTACCGCGCCAAACCGCAGACAACGAAACGACGCATGCGTCGTCAAACGCGCATGCGTCCCTAATGTTAAATATAGGAATACACAACGCATGCGGATATTTGCGGCAGAAACACTGCGGTCACAACCGCAAATGTGAAACCGGCCTAAGTCCTGCTTTTCCCCTTCTGAGCATGCCCGGGGTAAGATCTGTCATTGGAAATCGAGGGTCACATGCTTAGATACTGCAGAAAAACTCATTGGTTCTCCAGGAAGGTCCTGAAGTTGCTCAGGCTCTGTGGCAGCCTCTCATTGGTCCTTCTAGGAAGGTCCTGTACTTGCTGCAGCTATAAAAGGTAGTATCAAATCTATGTGATGTGCTTTGCGCCAGTGTGGTTACGTCTGTATGTGTTCAGGAACCCAGCTGAAATAAGCCCCTAGAATACCGGCACCTCCAGTGAGGAGATTGTGTACATGGATTCAGGGCCCCAGCTGGAATAAGCGTGACCACGACGTCATCGCAGGTCCTACGCTCAATGCATTCTTAGGAATGGAGGCTGCCGCTTGCAACGCTGAGAGCCAGGCACCGTCGGAGGGTGAGTATATCCATATTTTTTATTTTTATTCTTAATTCTTAATTTTTTACATGAATATGGATCCCAGGGCCTGAAGGAGAGTCTCCTCTCCTTCAGACCCTGGGAACCATCCAGGATGGCACCCTGCACAAGCCGTAAATGGCGTATAAGACGACCCCCGACTTTTGAGACGATTTTCAGGGGTTAAAAAGTCATCTTATACGCCGGTAATTGTATATATTGAAGCCTGCTAAGTCATGTCCTTGAATGACATTAATGCTCACATTTGTCATGCTTCATGATTCATAGCAGAGAACAAAGCCAAAACTAATAGCTTCAGCATTCATGTCTCTATAGTGACAGTGGGAGGGACGCTCTTCACTTGTCACTCAAAATTCACAAGCGTATAGTGCAACAACTGCTCCAAAGTCACAGTATATATATATATCTATATACCCTCTGTATTCCATGGGAAGAACCGTATAAGGAGATCAACACAAGGTGAAACCTTCCCAGACCCACAAAGAGGATAAAATCATCCTGGAGCCACAGAGCCACAGAGCCACAGAAGACCTGAGGATAAAACCAATTGTCTCCTAACCTGGATGTCTGACATCACAAGCTGATAAAGTGTGAGTTTCTGTGTGTATGGTCATTGGCTCCATGTATGTGATTGTACTAAGGGGGCTTCTGTCACACATTACCATGCTACGAGGCAACCTTATAAAGAAAAGGTATTCAGCAGAATCGCACGTCTAATCATTTACAATGACATTAAGATTTTACTGACATCTGCCACATTTACAGTGAGATAATCGCTGGTTGGCAGATCAGTAGGATAAAATATATTGTTTCATTTTTTTTTAATATTTTGCTATGTACTGTATTCCATGAGAACCTATATTGGGACAGAGCTTTTCAGAAAAATACCGCTTAGATTATAACTTTTAATATATAAATTCTTTAGGGAAAAAAAAACAAAATAGAAATTAGAAAAAATGTGCCCAACCAAGCACGACACAGACAATGTGGCTAATGGTAGATATTGTACATGTAAGAGATGAAGCCCTCTAATTAGAGATGCCATTAGGCTATGTGCACACGTTGCGGATTTAACTGTAGAATTTTCTGTGTAGATTCTGCATTTCTTGTCAGAAAAAGCTGGTCTGAATCTGCGCTTTTTTTTTTGCTCGTTTTTTTGGCGGATTTGCTGCGGATTTTTTCCTTTTTTTCCCCCTGCGGATTTCTATTATGGAAAAGGTGCAAAAACCCAGCAGATCCGCAAAGAATCGACATGGTCCTTTTTTGAATCTGCTGTGTTTTCCGTGCGGATTTTTCCGCACCATTAGCACACCCTTTTTTTCGCCATTGATTTACATTGTACTGTAAATCACAGTAAACTTACCTGGAGCAGCCAGTGCCAGGCTGCAGCTGCCAAGGCAAACAGGATCATGGGGTGCATTAAAAGAGGTCTGGATACACATGATGAGAGCATTATACTGCCTCTGTACAAATCCATAGTTAGACTGCACATGGAGTACTGTGTCCAGTTTTGGGCACCGGTGCTCAGGAAAGATATAATGGAACTAGAGAGAGTACAAAGGAGGGCAACAAAATTAATAAAGGGGATGGGAGAACTACAATACCCAGATAGATTAGCGAAATTAGGATTATTTAGTCTAGAAAAAAGACGACTGAGGGGCGATCTAATAACCATGTATAAGTATATTAGGGGACAATACAAATATCTCGCTGAGGATCTGTTTATACCAAGGAAGGTGACGGGCACAAAGGGGCATTCTTTGCGTCTGGAGGAGAGAAGGTTTTTCCACCAACATAGAAGAGGATTCTTTACTGTTAGGGCAGTGAGAATCTGTAATTGCTTGCCTGAGAAGGTGGTGATGGCGAACTCAGTCGAGGGGTTCAAGAGAGGCCTGGATGTCTTCCTGGAGCAGAACAATATTGTATCATACAATTATTAGGTTCTGTAGAAGGATGTAGATCTGCGGATTTATTATGATGGAATATAGGCTGAACTGGATGGACAAATGTCTTTTTTCGGCCTTACTATGTTACTATGTTACTATGTATGTTACTTGCAGATATGCAGTGTTTCTGCGTGGAAAGAAAAGCAGCGGATCCTCAGGAAATCACGTACCCTAAATCCTCTATGTTAGATCATGTACAGATACCGCAACAGGAGATAAATGATTTAATGCCCAACAAAAAGATTAGACTGTTACCTCTCTCACCCTAATACCCTAAGGGTACCGTCACACAGTGCAATTTTGATCGCTACGATGGCACGATTCGTGACGTTCGAGCGATATAGTTACGATATCGCAGTCTCTGACACGCTCCTGCGATCAGGGACCCCGCTGAGAATCGTACGTCGTAGCAGATCGTTTGAAACTTTCTTTCGTCGTCTAGTGTCCCGCTGTGGCGGCATGATTGCATGGTGTAACATATATCGTATACGATGTGCGCATACTAACCAACGGCTTCTACATCGCACATACGTCATGAAATTATCGCTCCAGCGTCGTAGATTGCAAAGTGTGACAGCAGTCTACGACGCTGGAGCGATATTGTTACGATGCTGGAGCGTCACGGATCGTACCGTTGTAGCGATGAAAATTGCACTGTGTGACGGTACCCTAAGAAGTGTCCCTGCCTTGCCGTGGAGGTCGCTACCCTGGCTTGTACGTAAAATGGCTCCTCCACACAGCGATGGCTGACTCTGGTAGGTCCTTATTAATCCCTGGTCTTTAACAATAAAAAAAAACCTAAAAATCCTAAGGATTAAAATGATAACCAGTACTGCACACTATCAGACCAAAAATGTAGGGATATATTCAAGTCGTATTAGGGATGTCACCCCTCTGGGAGGTACACAGTAAGCTAGAGAAGATGAAGCCTAAGGTTCAAAAAGAGATGGATTATCTCATGAAGAAATCACATTAAGGGCAGTCTCACACGTCCAGATAATTCCAGTACCGGAAAAATCGGTACCGGAATTATCTGTGTCCGTGTGCCGGTGCGTATCTGTGGCACATCAGTGCGGCACGTGTGCCGCCCGTATGCCCACTGGGTACCACACGCACCGTGCCGGAGACAGCGCCAAAGTTTAGCGCTGTCCCCTGCATCGTGCTTAAGCCCCATTCATATCTTCCCTGCAGCAGCGTTTGCTGTAGAGAAGATATGAATAATAGTGCCTGGGGGAAAATGTGTGTAAATGGGTTAGTAACTGGCTTAGTGATAGAAAGCAGAGGGTGGTTATAAATGGTATAGTCTCTAACTGGGTCGCTGTGACCAGTGGGGTACCGCAGGGGTCAGTATTGGGACCTGTTCTCTTCAACATATTCATTAATGATCTGGTAGAAGGTTTACACAGTAAAATATCGATATTTGCAGATGATACAAAACTATGTAAAGCAGTTAATACAAGAGAAGATAGTATTCTGCTACAGATGGATCTGGATAAGTTGGAAACTTGGGCTGAAAGGTGGCAGATGAGGTTTAACAATGATAAATGTAAGGTTATACACATGGGAAGAGGGTATCAATATCACCATTACACACTGAACGGGAAACCACTGGGTAAATCTGACAGGGAGAAGGACTTGGGGATCCTAGTTAATGATAAACTTACCTGGAGCAGCCAGTGCCAGGCAGCAGCTGCCAAGGCAAACAGGATCATGGGGTGCATTAAAAGAGGTCTGGATACACATGATGAGAGCATTATACTGCCTCTGTACAAATCCCTAGTTAGACCGCACATGGAGTACTGTGTCCAGTTTTGGGCACCGGTGCTCAGGAAGGATATAATGGAACTAGAGAGAGTACAAAGGAGGGCAACAAAATTAATAAAGGGGATGGGAGAACTACAATACCCAGATAGATTAGCGAAATTAGGATTATTTAGTCTAGAAAAAAGACGACTGAGGGGCGATCTAATAACCATGTATAAGTATATAAGGGGACAATACAAATATCTCGCTGAGGATCTGTTTATACCAAGGAAGGTGACGGGCACAAGGGGGCATTCTTTGCGTCTGGAGGAGAGAAGGTTTTTCCACCAACATAGAAGAGGATTCTTTACTGTTAGGGCAGTGAGAATCTGGAATTGCTTGCCTGAGGAGGTGGTGATGGCGAACTCAGTCGAGGGGTTCAAGAGAGGCCTGGATGTCTTCCTGGAGCAGAACAATATTGTATCATACAATTATTAGGTTCTGTAGAAGGACGTAGATCTGGGTATTTATTATGATGGAATATAGGCTGAACTGGATGGACAAATGTCTTTTTTCGGCCTTACTAACTATGTTACTATGTTACTATGTTACTATGTGTGTAAAATCCAGATCCAGGTCCCCTAATACGGTTATCCCTCCTGGGACCTTTAGTTTAGGTGCTTCATGAATTAGTGGGACATAATCTGAGCAATCAGTGGACTTTAGACCCTTCAACAGATTCATAACACAGGCAGTGGTATTGTCATCAGGAAAAAACAATGCATGTGTGTATAGATGTGTATTCGCTGCAGCACAAGCAACACATCCTACAGAGATATTCTGGACTCTTACATTGTATCTTACCCATTCTAACCATACATTTTTTCTTGGGGCTGTTTGTGTTTCTATGGAGAAAACTTCTTGCCAACTGAGACCTGGAATGGGGATTACTTCATTAACTATATTTTGCAAACGTTCACCTGGGCCTGTTTTAGCTGTACTGGTAACGGGGGCCTTGGTTGGTCTGAAGCTAATATCCTGGAGCTGTATATGGCCTAAATTCCCATAGTATCCGATACTAAATACACTATGAAAATGCCTTCCCAGTACAAACGTCTGCAGGTCAGCTGATTGGGGGCTTTCAAGATTTAGGAGGAGGGGGTGACAGTTTCTACCCCATGTACAGCCCCTAGGTGGTTGTAACAGGGCTGTTAGATGCATTCTCCCACGAAGACTCCTTCCCATCCCATCCTTAGGGAATATGGCTTCACTAGGTCTATATCCCCAATCATCCCCCGTATTCCAGGCAGCATCTGACCAATAATGACAATTATTATTGTTTTCTCTGGTAACACATATATAAAACTGGATAATTCCCTCTACCACCCGCTGAGTCTCGGGACACTTGACAACATCACAGAAATCAAATCTCCAGATATTTACTGGGGCCGTTAGATTTACCCAGAGAATAGTGGCACCGGAATTCTTATTTACAATAGGGGCCGAGGAAGTAGGGGCGGGGATGGCCCCCAGCCCCAGGACCAAAAACAAACAGCAACATCTCTCTTCAATCACCGCTGTGACTAAGCACTGGTTCGGTCTCTTTTGCAGTGTGAAGCGTGGATCCAAGTGCTCTTTCCTTCAAGTTTTACAGCAGTGGGGGTAACCAAGATCACCGTGTGGGGTCCTTTGAATCTTGGCTGAAGACAATCTCTGCGCACAAACTTTTTCACATACACCAGGTCTCCTGGCATAAAGTCATGGACCACGTCACCTGTGGATTCTGGAAGAGAAGCAGAGACTGTAGGGTGGGTGTTAGACAATTCTTTAGACAATGCAATCACAAATTGTACAACTTTATCATTTGTTTCTGACAACGCTTGGGGCCTAATATCTCCTATCTTAGGTGGAGCACCAAAAAGAATTTCGAAAGGAGTCAAGCCGTGTTTCCCCTGTGGGGTGTGTCTGATGTGGTATAAGACCACGGGGAGCAAATCTGGCCATGGGAGTGGGTGGTCCTGGCTCATTTTAAGCAACTGGGTCTTAATTGTAGAGTTCATTCTCTCAACTTTGGCTGAACTGGAGGGATGATAAGGGGTGTGTAAGCCCAAACCTGTCCCTAACATGTGCCACAGTTCCTCGTAGACATTAGCAGTGAAGGCTGGGCCCTGATCCGATTCAATGACTTCAGGGATTCCAAATCTGCACGAAATTTCAGTGATGAGCTTCTTAGCTGTAGTCTTGGCAGTCATGTTGGTCACTGGGTAGGCTTCAGGCCATCCGGAAAACATATCCACAGCCACCAGGGCGTACTCATACTTTCCTGACTTGGGCATTTGAATATGATCAACTTGGATCCTATGCCAAGGATAGTCTGGTTTGGCAAGATGCTGAAGCGGCACCTTAGCGGTGGCTGTTGGATTGCAGGTGGCACAAACTGGGCAGGCTCTTGAGTAAGCTGTAACAGTGGTAGAGATTCCTGGGGCCCAATAAAGCTTCTTGATACAAGCTAGAGCTTGGTTCTTTCCTCGATGAGTCGATCCATGAGCCCATGCTGCAACGGCTGGGTACATTCTTTTGGGTAGACAGGGTTTCCCATCTACTTTGAAGAGTCTGGGAAATAGGTGTTGTCCGGCAAACCTAGGATTTCCACGAAGGGCTCCTGCAGCTTCCCACTGTTGTTTTTCTTCTTTGGAAATCAACTTCTGTTCTTCCCATAATCTTTCTTCAGGTGGTCGGGCTGGCTTCCAGACAGATCCGGTAGCAGGGTATTCCATCTCCATGTCTTCTATCAACTCTTTCTTCTTCCTCCGGGCTTCGGGCTTGGCTTCAGACTTCTCAAAGTCTTGTTCTTCTTCAACTTGTGCAGCTTCCGTGGTTGCCTGTTCCTTTGTTTGTGCTCTGGTTAATACAGGCATCACAGATGTAGAGGTATCTTTCCAGCAGAGTTTTTCTGGTGTTGCTTCTTCCTCTTCCCACTTTGCTGAGACATTCTTCATGGCAGCAGCTTTGGCAGCTTGGTCTTCTAAGTGGTTTCCTCTAGTCTCCTTCGAGTCAACTTTCCCATGGGTTTTAACCTTGATCACCGCAATCTGTACGGGTAGCTCCAATGCCTTCATCAGGGCTTTAATCCTCAGTGCATGTTTAACAGGGGTTCCTGTAGCCGTAATGAACCCTCGGGACTTCCACAGGAATCCAAAATCGTGACAGATTCCGTAGCCATATCTTGAGTCGGTGTAGACGTTGGCCGTTTTCCCTTCTGCTAGATAACATGCTTGTTGTAGGGCCACAATTTCGGCTTCTTGAGCTGACAGGTGAGGTGGTAAAGCTTCGGCCAGAAGGACTTCTGTTTCAGTGGTGACAGCATATCCAGTGTGGAACTTGCCATAAGAGTCTGCAAATCGGGATCCATCAGTCCACAGTTGCAAATCAGGACTGGGAAGCTCTTGAGTTACCACATTCTGTGGTGCAGAAATTTCTTGTTCCAGTGCTTTCACACAGTCATGTGGGTCACCAGGTGACCTCCATTCCTCATACATCCAGTCAGGCACCTCCCCCCTAGAATGTGGAAGCAAAGTGGCCGGGTTGATGGTAGTACATTTTTGGAAGGTGATGTTGGAGGGTAGAAGTAGAGAGCACTGAAGTCTGAGATGTCTTTGACTTGTCAGATGCTTGGAAGATGTTTGTTGGAGAACAACCGAGAGATCATGTCCGGCTTGAATGATCAAGTCATGACCAAGTGCTATGTCAGCAGATTTGTCCAGGAGAACATGTGCTGCATGTACAGCCTTGAGGCAGGTTGGAGCTGTTCTGGCAACAGGATCCAGTCTGGCTGAGTAGTAGGCCAGAGGGCGGAAGCGGTCAGCATGTTTCTGAGCTAGCACACCGGAGGCATGTCCTTCAGACTCCGAAACAAAGAGGTGGAACGGCTGAGTGTAGTCAGGGAGACCCAGAGCAGGGGCACTGACAAGAGCTTCCTTGAGAGCCTCAAAACAGTCCTTTTGCTGAGCATAGATGTACGGGTTTTCAGCATGATACCAATCTGGCCCTCCAGCCTTGAGGCAGTCATACAAGGGTTGCATGAGTCTTGAGGCATCCGGAATCCACTGTCTGCAGTAGGTAATGAGTCCTAAGAAAGATTGCATACCAGAGTAAGTTTTTGGATAACGAATGTCTTCGATGGCATGCTTTCTGTCCTCGGTGAGGTGTCTTGAGCCTTGAGAGATACAGTGTCCGAGGAAGACAACCTTTTCTTTGCACCACTGGACCTTGGCCTTTGAGACTTTGCAGTTAGCAGAGTGAAGGAAGAGGAGCAGGGACTCAGAAGCAGCAGACAGATTTTCCTCAGTTCCACAGAGGAGTAGGTCATCAACATACTGGAGAAGCGTGACGTGAAGATTCCCCAATATCCATGGGTCCAAAACCATCTTCATAGCCTGAGTGAACTGGTTAGGGGAGTTCTGAGCGCCCTGTGGTGTCCTAGTCCAGGTCAGCTGAGATCCTTGGAACGTGAAGGCAAATAAGAACTGTGAGTCTTCATGAAGGGGGACACTGAAGAAGGCGTTGGCCAAATCAATGACGGTGAAGAGTGTTGCTGAAGCAGGCACTTGGGAGAGCAAGGTGTTTGGGTTGGGGACCACAGGGGTTTCCAATATGGTAGCTGAATTGACTGCTCTAAGGTCCTGAACGAGTCTGTATCTTGGAGGGTCCCCGGGGGCTGTCTTCTTTTTCATCAGAAACAGGGGTGTGTTGCAGGGTGAAACACACTTGATCAGTACTCCAGAACGTAGGAGGGAGGTGTTAGGGGTCGAGTTCCTGCCTCTGCACAGGGGGAATCTCGGCCCATCTCCGCTGCGGTCTCCCATTCTTCTCCTGCCGCAGTGGAGCCTGCTCAGCGGAGACGTCGATCCCAGCGTCTCGCTCAGTCTGACTCTGTGCTAAGAGTTACTGCTGCGTTTCCTGCTTCTCCCATTGAAGTCAGTGCTGGGCAGCGGCGAGCGGACGCTTCTGGGGCTAAGTCCTGCTTTTCACATTCTGAGCATGCCCAGAGTAAGATCTCTCAGTGGAGATCGAGGGTCACATGATCAGATACTGCAGCTAAGGTCCTTGTAGCTGCTAGGACTAAATCCTGTTTTGCACACTGAGCATGCCCAGGGCGAGATCTCTCAGTGGAGATCTAGGGTCACATGCTCAGGTGCTGCAGCACTCCATTGGTCCTTCTTTGAAAGGTCCTAAACATGCTGTAACTATTTAAGGCTCGCATGGCCGCACGACCATGCGCTAGTATCAATTCATATATGTGCTTTGCGGCAGTGTGGTTATGTATGAGTGTGTTCAGGGACCTGGCTGAAATAAGCCCCTAGAATACCGGCACCTCCGGTGAGGAGATTGTATGAGAGTGTTCAGGGACCCGGCTGAAATAAGCCCCTAGAATACCGGCTTCTCCGGTGAGGAGATTGCATGTAGCATAACCACTGACTGCTATCAGCTTGGCAGTAAGCTTGTGCTCCTGTGAGGCTAACAGGGCGCAGTGCTTCCCTTTCACGGCTACTCTGTGGAGTAACAGAGCTAGTCTATACCGCCTAACAGTGCTGCCATTCGCTAGCAGCAGGTTCCCCTGCATGGTGGACCCCGGGCTGCGAACGCACCATTTATAATAAAACATCTCTATTTTCTCGGTGCGTTCCGCTAGCCCTAACAGTATACTAGCGCCAGGGTCTGGCTAGTAAATGGCGGATGGTCAGCGTTTACAGCGGTACATCCAGCAGCTGGAGGGTAGGTTGGCGGCTCTCGAGCGCACTACCTCAGCTGTGGATGTTACCGCAGTCGCTGTTCAGGCTGCAAGTGTAGCTGCAGCCAGTTTGTCCTCTGCCACCCCTGCTCCGACTTTATCCCGTCTCCCGCTTCCAGACAAGTTTGCTGGTGACAGTAAACAATGTCGGGGATTCGTGAGTCAGTGCTCCATACATATTGAGCTTCTGGCTGCACGTTTTCCTACGGAACGGGCGAAAGTGGGATTTATTTTATCCCTTTTATCGGGCAGGGCGTTGGAGTGGGCAACGCCGCTATGGGAGCACAATGATCGTGTGGTACAGAGTGCTCCTCTCTTCTTGGACGCTCTGAAACAGGTCTTTTTGGGACCTCGTGTTACCCACGATACCGCGCTCCAATTGTTGGCAACAACCCAGGGTTCGTCCATGGTCAGCCAGTTCGCCGTTCAATTCCGGACTCTGGTCTCGGAGCTGGAGTGGCCGGATAAAGTCCTTATTCCGGTGTTCTGGAGAGGACTGGCAGACCATGTGAAGGATGCCTTGGCCACCAGGGAGATTCCTGCCACACTGGAGGAGCTTATTTCTATATCTACCCGCATCGACCTCCGTTTTAACGAGCGGAGGTTGGAGCGGGCCCAGTGTAGGCAGAGGTATCGGCTGGCTCCCACCTTTGCCAGACCTCTAGAATCTTCCGTTCAGGCGTCCGACTCCCATGAGACCATTGAGGTCTCTCGAGAGGGACCTAAGTCTCGGACCGCTCGAGTACCCGTGGTTTGCAGAAATTGCCAACAAGAGGGACATTATGCCAATAAATGTCCATGGCGGTTGGGTAAACAATCGCGTCTAGTAACCCTTGGAGGAGGTTCTCTAGACACAGCGGCTTTTTCCTCCAAGCTGTCCTTCAAGGGGACAATCATATTAGGTTCTCACTCTCTAACAGTCGAGCTTTTTGTGGACTCCGGAGCTGAGGGGAATTTCATGTCCTCGGCTTTTGCTCTGCGCCATGCAATACCTCTGGTGATGCTCGCCAAACCGGTGACTGTTAGAGTAGTGAACGGGTCAACACTTCCATCTCAGATCACACACCAGACTGTCCCTTTCACGTTAGCTATGTCCCCATCCCACCAGGAGATAGTTTGCCTTCTTGTCCTTCCCGAGGGAATGGATGAGATTCTGCTGGGAATACCCTGGCTCCGTTTCCACTCCCCACATATAGAGTGGTCCTCTGGGAGGATATTGGGTTGGAGTGAATCCTGTAAGGGCAGATGTGTGAAAGAGTGTGTTCAGGTTTCCACCACTGAGATACCCGGAGATCTCTCTTCTCTCCCCAAATACTATTGGTCCTATGCAGACGTCTTCTCCAAAAAGGCTGCGGAGACCCTTCCACCTCACCGCCCCTATGACTGTCCTATAGATCTCTTGCCTGGAGCAGAACCTCCTCGGGGACGTGTCTATCCCTTCTCTCTTCCGGAGACGGAGGCCATGTCCCAATACATCCAGGAGAATTTGGCAAGAGGGTTCATTAGGAAGTCAGTGTCACCAGCAGGGGCAGGGTTCTTCTTCGTGCAGAAGAAGAATGGAGAATTACGTCCCTGCATAGATTACAGGGGTCTTAACGCCATAACCGTTAAAAATAAGTATCCGCTGCCCCTGATTTCTGAGCTTTTTGATAGGCTAAGGGGAGCTAAGGTATTTACCAAATTGGATCTGCGGGGTGCTTATAACCTGATTCGCATCCGTGAGGGGGACGAATGGAAGACGGCGTTTAACACCAGAGATGGGCACTATGAGTATCTGGTGATGCCCTTCGGGCTCTGTAATGCCCCAGCCGTTTTCCAAGATTTTGTCAACGACATCTTCCGGGATATGCTTTCCACCTCGGTCGTAGTCTATCTGGATGATATTCTCATCTTTTCTCCAGATATTGACTCCCACCGGAGAGATGTTGGCAGAGTCTTTGACCTCTTACGGGCAAATTCTCTCTACGCAAAGTTGGAGAAGTGTATGTTTGAGCAGGAGTCTTTACCTTCCTGGGCTATATCATCTCCGCCCAGGGATTGGCTATGGATCCTGCCAAACTACAGGCTGTGATGGACTGGCAAGAACCCCATTCTCTTAAAGCGGTGCAGCGCTTTATGGGGTTCATTAATTATTACCGCCAGTTCATTCCCCACTTCTCAACTTTGGTAGCTCCCTTGGTAGCCCTCACCAAGAAGGGAGCAAATCCCAAATTGTGGTCTGAAGAGGTCTCCAGGGCCTTTTCTTCTATTAAGTCCCATTTTGCTAGCGCTCCCATCCTACATCGTCCCGATGTTGATAAGCCGTTCATTATGGAGGTGGATGCCTCTTCCGTTGGTGCAGGAGCAGTCCTCTTCCAAAAGGATGCTCAAGGTCGGAAGCATCCGTGCTTCTTCTTCTCCAAGACCTTCACACCTGCGGAGAGGAATTATTCCATTGGGGACAGGGAGTTGCTAGCGATGAAGCTGGCTTTCTCGGAGTGGAGACATCTCTTAGAGGGGGCTCGTTTTCCCTTTCAGGTCTTCACGGACCACAAAAATTTGTTATACCTGCAAACAGCCCAGCGGCTAAATTCTCGCCAGGCCAGATGGTCCTTGTTCTTCTCCCGGTTCCACTTCACCCTTCATTATCTCGCTGGGGAGAAGAACATTCGTGCAGACGCTCTCTCTCGCTCTGTTGTGTCATCTGAGGAGGAGGAGGGGGAGCCTCGGCTTATTGTCCCTTCAGAGAGCCTGAGAACCGTAGCCGCTAGTTTCGCTTGAGTCTGTGCCTCCGGGCAAGACTTTTGTGCCCATTAATTTACGACCGGAGGTTCTCTCTTGGGCTCATTCGTCCAGGGTGGGTGGACACTTTGGGACAAAGAGGACATCTGAGCTACTGGCGAGGACGTACTGGTGGCCACATATGGTCCGGGATGTTAGAGATTATATTCAAGCGTGTGTCTCCTGCGCCAAAAATAAATCTCCTCGTCAAAGGCCAGCTGGGTTACTCTATCCCTTGCCGGTGGCAGATAGGCCCTGGGAGATGGTCGGGATGGACTTTGTTGTGGGTTTACCCAAATCTCGCGGCTGTACCATCATTTGGGTCATCACCGATCATTTCTCAAAAATGGTGCATTTGGTGCCACTACCACGGTTACCTTCTGCACGGGCCTTGGCAGCGTTGTTCATAAAACACATCTTCCGCCTACATGGTATGCCAGACAAAATTGTCAGTGACCGGGGTCCCCAGTTTGCGTCTCGGTTCTGGAGAGAGCTTTGTCGTCTTCTCAGCATTGAGTTGAATCTCTCTTCCGCATATCATCCCGAGACGAATGGGTTGGTAGAGAGGGCCAACCAGACCTTGGTCACATACCTGAGACATTTTGTTTCAGCCAGGCAGGATGACTGGGCATCCTTGCTATCGTGGGCAGAGTTTGCACTGAACAATGCCGTAGCTGACTCCACTGGACAAACCCCATTCCTCCTCAACTATGGTCAGCATCCGCGGGTACCTGTGCCTATGCCCGTGTCTTCCGCCGACTTCAGGGTGGCAGACTGGGCTGTGGAGGCACGGGATATTTGGGACCGCACTCAGGATGCCATTCGGGCCTCCAAGGAGAGAATGAGGTCCTCCGCCGATGCACATCGGCGCCCCGCTCCGACCTTTGCTCCTGGCGACTTGGTGTGGCTCTCCGCTCGTAACATCAGGCTGCGAGTGGAGTCCACTAAGTTTGCTCCTCGCTACTTGGGTCCATTCAAGGTCCTCGAACAGGTTAATCCTGTGGTCTACCGTCTGGCCCTTCCTTCACCGACACCTTTCATGTGTCCCTCCTTAAGCCCGTATACATGTCCAGGTTTTCTGAGTCATCTGCCGGGACATCGGGTTCGTCTACGGACGATTTCGAGGTGAACGCTATTTTGGGGTACAAGGTGGTACGTGGCAAAAAATTTTATTTGGTGGACTGGAAGGGTTACGGTCCTGAAGATAGGTCCTGGGAGCCTGCTGAGCACATTCGGGCTCCGCAGCTCATTGCTGCCTTCGAGCGTAGCGAGGCCCAAGGAGGGGGGGGCCCTAGGAGGGGGGGTAATGTTAGGGGTCGAGTTCCTGCCTCTGCACAGGGGGAATCTGGGGCCATCTCCACTGTGGTCTCCCATTCTTCTCCTGCCGCAGTGGAGCCTGCTCAGCGGAGACGTCGATCCCAGCGTCTCGCTCAGTCTGACTCTGTGCTAAGAGTTACTGCTGCGTTTCCTGCTTCTCCCATTGAAGTCAGTGCTGGGCAGCGGCGAGCGGACGCTTCTGGGGCTAAGTCCTGCTTTTCACATTCTGAGCATGCCCAGAGTAAGATCTCTCAGTGGAGATCGAGGGTCACATGATCAGATACTGCAGCTAAGGTCCTTGTAGCTGCTAGGACTAAATCCTGTTTTGCACACTGAGCATGCCCAGGGCGAGATCTCTCAGTGGAGATCTAGGGTCACATGCTCAGGTGCTGCAGCACTCCATTGGTCCTTCTTTGAAAGGTCCTAAACATGCTGTAACTATTTAAGGCTCGCATGGCCGCACGGCCATGCGCTAGTATCAATTCATATATGTGCTTTGCGGCAGTGTGGTTATGTATGAGTGTGTTCAGGGACCCGGCTGAAATAAGCCCCTAGAATACCGGCTTCTCCGGTGAGGAGATTGCATGTAGCATAACTACTGACTGCTATCAGCTTGGCAGTAAGCTTGTGCTCTTGTGAGGCTAACAGGGCGCAGTGCTTCCCTTTCACGGCTACTCTGTGGAGTAACAGAGCTAGTCTATACCGCCTAACAGGGCCGCCATTCGCTAGCAGCAGGTTCCCCTGCATGGTGGACCCCGGGCTGCGAACGCACCATTTATAATAAAACATCTCTATTTTCTCGGTGCGTTCCGCTAGCCCTAACAGGAGGTGATCTGAACTCCAAGGCTTTGTTCTTGAGCAGCCTTGAGTGGATACTGAGGTAACCTGGGGTACGGGTGCCCGGGTTTGAGGTGGACTTTCACTGGAGGCACTTTGAGCAGACCCACGTCTTCAGGTCCAGTTGAACACAAGGCTTCAGGTAGGTCAGGCAGATCCGGGGTAGGTGTTGGTTGCAGTGTCATCATCATCAAAGGGAAAGCCTTGAGTACACAACGATCTTCAGTGCCTTGTTGTGAGGCTGGGTCTTGTAACTGCAGTTCCATCCCTTGATCACCAAAAGTGATGGTAGCACGAAGCCTTTGAAGGAGGTCAGCTCCCAGAAGGTTGACAGGACAGGTTTCAGACACCAGAAACTTGGTAAAGACACCAGAGAAAGGGCCAGCTGGAACAGGAACAGTGAGTGGTGATGAGGATTGTTGACCTTCAACTCCAATATACGTGAGGAAATCTGAAGACAGGGAGATAGTAGAAGGTAGCTGAGATGAAGAGATGACAGAGGTGGCCGCCCCAGTGTCCACTAGAAACTTGAGAGGTTGGTTGTCCACTTCCAGGGTATCTGTACCGCAGGATGAAGAGGTACGAGTAGCAGGAAAGGTGGGCACTGGTTGGCCTGAACTTCATGAATGTGGAGGAGGAGGTCTTTGATAATGCTCCCTGTGAGGGCAATCTCTTCTCATGTGTCCAGGGTTGCCACACTCCCAACACAGGGGTCTCCCTTGATCATCATAAACCGGTCTGTCCCTGTAGTTTCGGCCTTGGGGCCTTCTCGGCCCTGCAGGCGGCGGTCCATACCGACCCTGGGCCTGGTACATCATAACAGGTACTTCTGGGGCTTCTGCCATATACATGGCTGATTTCTTCTTGCCTTTGTCCTTCTGTCCTTCTTTTTCTGCTTCTTTTTCTTCCCTTTGAAGCATTTTCTGATAACTCTTCACAACAGTGAGGGCCTGTTTTAGAGGACCATCGGATAATTCGGGACGAAGCTTCATAACCCTATCCTTCAGTGAATCTTCCAGACCATCAATGAACGCACGGACCAACAAGGCTGCTTGTGTTTTTACATGAACCGAATAACCCAGATCTTCAAACTGCATAGTTAGCCTGGCACTATATTTCTCCACAGCCTCACCAGGTTCTTGTTGTATGTCCTGTATTGATCCTGCTTCGTCAGAGAGACGGTCCTGAGCCCACTTTGTGAGTTGTGCCATAAACTCTTCTCCAGACTTGAACTTGTTGAGGGGTCCCGCCTTAGTGGAATCTAATTCTTTCATGATGGTGGGAAGAAAATATTCGGAGGCCTTGATTGAGGTAATACCTGATAGATCAGACCATGTAGCCCCGTAGATGCTCCTAGTCTGTTCTAGCTTCCTCACATACTGCATGGGAAATTTGTCCGGGTCTGGTAACTTGTTGACAATAGCATCAATCTGTACCGGAGTGAAGGGTTTGTACTTCAGATTCAGCCCTTCTTCTTCTCCGTCACACGTCACTACCTCATCTTTCGGGGCAGTTGGGGGCGCGGTGGGTGTTGTCTCATCCATAGGCTTTATACCTGTGTGCATTAGCGGTACCATGTATTCAGCTACCAAAGGCATGATGCCATCTATCCCAGACTCATGATAACAGACAATCCTGACTTCCTGCAAATCAAGGTTTGGGGTTGATTGTAGGCAATCTTTGATAACTTCAACATGTTCCTTCATACAGGGGCCCAGTGGGTATCCGAAGAGTCCAGAAGATATCAACGGTATAGCCAAGGTTCTACGAGGAAGTGTGTTTTTATCTAGCTGTCCTGCAAAAGTGAGCACTGTACGCAAGGCAGTCTGCAGTATTGTACGACAGTGCTCGGGTGTCTTGTAATCATATATGGGACCTGCAGTGTGTAACACTATATCACAGGGTAAATTCCCCCCTCGGGTGGCCATAGGATCTCCTGACTGCAAGGAGCCGTGAGTGGTAAGGTAGGCCTGACACTCTTGGGTTATGACTGGGCCTCCCTTGTTAGCTATCTGTTGGGCCAAACCACCTCTATGTGATAGGGAAGAGTTGGCTGGATTCACTATGGCTCCCACCTGGTGGGTGATTATATCCCCATACCCCACCGAGAAAAGAACCTGGGAGCCCTGAGGTGTGACGTAGTAACGTGAATGACAGGGAAACCAGATCTCTGGGGCTTGTGGTAACTTAAGGGACATGTTGAGAGGGGTAGGTCGCGGGCCTTTTTCGGGCCGGGGAGATTCAAATGGACCCAACAGCGGTGGCGGGGTAGGAGGAATTATAGCGGCCTGATTGTCCGGATCTTCCGGTTCTTCATCACCCTCGACAGCCTGGCGTCTCATACGAATTGCGGACTGGAAAGCCGCACTACCAGTTAGGGCATCGAGGGAGAATGGGCCCTCCCCAGGTGTGTTTACAAATATCACAGTGGGTTGCACCGGAAGACTAGGCCCAGTGGCCGAGGTGGAAACAGGAACAATGGATGTGGAAACAGTATCGGTTTTCAAGAGGGGGTGGTCCCTGATAGTACTCGCCGGAAGATGTCACCAGGGGATATGATGGCTGGGGAGGAGTTCTGGGTGCACCAAGATGGCCGCCGGTGGAAGTGTGGCATGCCCCACTTCCGTCCGGGACCTTGGCGGAGCCCCAAGGACGGCCCGCCCCGCACACACGACAGGTTGTCACCCAAGACGGATTCTGCACACCACATACAGGACACACCCACTGCTCTGGAGATATCGTGCCGCCGCCATTATAGGGCGGTGGCTGGGACTGCGTATTCATCAGTGGTGGCGCGGCGGCCATTTTACAATCTGTAAGATTACAATTCAGAGGCATTTTATAACCAAACATGGGCTCTGCATCTTCTGAGCCCCCCTCCCCATGAACCTCTTTCCATCCCTCGTTCTTTAAACCTCGCGCAACTCGCAGATGAGCTTGTGCTTGTTCTAACAATCCTTTATCTTTCAACATGCCCTTTTTGCTCTCTATGAGATAGTGCCATGTAGACGGCTGCAATCTCCCTGTCGAGGGCAGTCCTACATGCTTGTACAATCTCTCAACATTCTTGACTGCCTTCTTCCCCTCCCGTGACTCTACTATTGTCTTGACTTCCACAGCATCCTCACTTAACTCGTGGGGCACGGACTTCTTCTGCCATAAGAGACGCAACATGACTCACAGAATACTACACCCTGCTGCAGCTCAGGATCGCTGACAGCGGTAACAACACTGGTTTCCCAACAAAAAAAACACGGAGCCTCTCGTTCGACGTGCTGTCCCTAACCTCTGAACACCAGTGATTAACAGTCTACCCTGTCACGATATTCTAACCAGTCGGGAGGCGGTCTCCTAGTGAGAGCCCTTCACAGAAAAACAGGTGGTCCCCTCTCGGGACGTCTTAATTACCTAGTTGGTACAATATCACAGAGGCTGCGTCTCCTATCCCTTTCTCAAAGCCGCCCCCAATCCACAAACTTCCTCAATCTTTCACTCTATCACTACTAGGCAACAGTCACAGGTAGGGTGGTTGAATGGAGTACAATGACCGGTGGAGGAGGTGTGGTGTACACGAGGACGCGCAGAGTGCGACGTCTCTCAGTTGCTGGTTCGAAGCGTGGCACGAGATCGCGCTCGGTCTCACCACTCACCCGGTCACTCCCCAGACCCAAGGAGACCACAGACTAACCAATAACGGCTGAAACACTAGCAAGTGTGACACATACAGAATGTATGATCTTCACTTACCGTGTTTGGAGGGTGATCAGTCCTCGAGGTCAGCCACTACGGGTGTCGTCCACGGACGTCCAGGTATGGGTCCAGGGGGTCTCGGATCTCGCGGGCCACGCCCCACGTTGGTTGCGCCAAATTGTCGGGGTCGTCACGACAATACCCTTCATCCACCAGTCATTCCAAATCAAGATGAGAGCAGTGGTACCAAATTGAAGAATGAGTCAGACAAAATCTGGTTCAAACTCAGTGCCTGCCCGTTTGTCTACAAAGTGTAGTAACGTCTCAGCAACTGATTTTATTTTCTAATACACAGCATTATATGATCTATTGGGGGAAGGTGTGCAGAGGGCGGGGATAGGCAGGGGTTAAGCAATGTATCTAGTATTCAGTCCTTCTGGTTGGCTCTGACATCATCTGATGAATCTTCCTTTGTCCACATCTTGTCCACATCACTTTAAGTATCATTTCCAGAGAAATGATACTTGTCCTTCTGGAATGTGTAACTTGCTTCTTCAGCAGAGTGAATCTGGAGCAAAGGTGAATACTGGCAGCCATCTTAACTACAATTACATATGCATTTAGCAAGCAGAGAGAAAAACTTATTGTTTCACAGCATAAGAATATATAAAAGTACAAAAGAGTATAAAGAAAATATATTTTCACCTTGACACAACTTCTTCCAGTCCTTATCTTTCCACTCCTGTTAGACTTCCTCAACTAGCAGTATAGGGGTAGCCCAACTCCACTCTATACATGAATCCAGTATCCCTATGGTTCACTTGCCTGAACTTCTGTGAAAGAGATCACAGAAACACACCACTCATTTCTTGGCTGCTGCCAGCCCACAATGGTAAACAAGTTTCCCACAATCCCCCTGGTGCTCTGCTAACCACTCCCTGTCTCCTGTGACTGTGTTAACCTCTCTAGTTTCTGGATGCTTTTGAAGCAACAACAGTTAGCACTATTTCTGCACGTCACACTCTTTCCTTTCTCTTGAATGCCGTCTTTGACAATGAATCGATCTGACCAATTCTAAGACAGTGGTGGAAGTCATGTCACTTCATATACATATTGGCATAACATTCATAAACATTAAAAGCAACCTATTATTACAAACTTTTGCTTGTAGGACTTCTGTAAGAAATAAACGATTAAAACAAACAGTATCTCTTCAGCTGGAGCTTTTCGTACGTCTTCAACCAGCTCTCCCTCTCACTAGGCCTTAACAGTTCTTTGTTTCTACAAAGTCTTTTAATGAAAATCACAGCGTGAAAACAAGTCTTTTCACCAGGCAACATCTTCCATACTGCCCCTTGGTGGTGAATACCACTCAAGTGGGCTTACCTGGTCCATAGGCAGGGATACCTGTTTCCAATTGACAGTCCTTGTCACTTGACCAAGTGTCTCATACGTCAGCATCACGGGCCTCCTTACGTCTCGAATGGACATCCTCCTGATGGGTTGTTCCTCAGATACCCCAGGTTCTTCAGTTGCAGGAGTCTCTTCCACCGCACTCATTTCTCGTACTTCCTCAGATGCTCTTGGAAATGCCTCTGTAAGTTCTTGCACTTCTTCTGAATCATCTGGTTCCACACAGTCTGATAATACCACTCCTCCTGAGTGTCGATTGGTCTCTGCAGTGATCGGTGTTCGATCATCAGAGCTGAATTGAACTTCATCTGTACTCCTTGGTACAAACTCTGGAGCCTCTGGACTTAGTTCACTCTCCTGAAGATAGTACATCTCTCTCCTTGCCAGTCCAAAAGGTACAACAATGTGCTCTTCTTCATCGGAACTTTCAAGAACACTTTCCACCTCTGGAGCTTCAGTCTGTGGTAGTCCCTTAGTCGATCTCGATCGATGTCAGTCTACTTCCGGGGAGACCTGTTGTGGTGGAAGATAATCACAAGGTAGTAGTAAATTCTGATGGACTGTCATCAGCTTTTCTCCTCATGACCACATACACCTTGTTGTACCTTCCCAGTACGAATGAAATTTTCCTGGACCACCTTTTTCATGCACGTTTTTGACTAGCACCCGACTTCCCGGTGTTAATTCTGCTCCATAACATTTTCGATCATAGTACTCCTTACTCTTGCTTTGCCCTTGGGTAGCCACTTTGGAGGCTATGTTGTATGCCTCTGTCATCCGTTCCTTCCATTTCTGATCATACTCCAGATATGTTTTCTAAGTCTCTGACACAAATATCGGAATGTATCCTGGATGGTTCCCAGGGTCTGAAGGAGAGGAAACTCTCCTTCAAGCCCTGGGATCCATATTCATGTAAAAAATAAAGAATAAAAATAAAAAATATGGATATACTCACCCCTCCGAAGAACCCTGGCTGTCACCGCTGCGAGCGTCTGCCTCCGTCCTTAAGAATGCAGTGAGTGAAGGACCTTCGATGACGTCGAGATCAGGTGACCGGTCACCTGACCGCTCACGTGACCGTGATGTCATTGAAGGTCCTACACTCTGCATTCTCAGGAACAGAACCAGGGTTCGCCGGAGGGGTGAGTATATCCATGTTTTTTATTTTTATTCTTTATTTTTTACATGAATATGGATCCCAGGGCCTGAGGGAGAGTTTCCTCTCCTCCAGACCCTGGGAACCACACGCACCGCACAAGCTGAAGATGACTGGGAACTTCCGATTCCGATTTCCGATATCACAAAAATATCAGAACTCGGTATCGGAATTCCGATACAGCAAATATCGGCCGATACCCGATACTTGCAGTATGGGAATGCTCAACACTACAGTTCACACTTCTTTGGGGTCAACTTAACTCTGTGTTGTTGATATCGCTGAAGTACGGTCCTCACATGTTCAACATGCTCTTGGATGGTTTTGTTGTGTACCACCACATTGTCATCCAAGTACAGCAGACAGATATCATACCTCAATCCTTCTAAACATGTCTCCATGCTCTTCTGGAATTCTACTGGAGCTGATCTGAGCCCAAACGGTATGCGGATCCATTCGTATAATCCCCATGGTGTGATGAATGCTGTCAAGGGTCTACTGGACTTCTCGAGAAACCCTTTGTGGTATGCCTTACCCTGATCGAGGACAGAGAACCAGGTACTTCCTGAGAGGCTATCCAGCATATCTTGAATCTTTGGTATCGAATGTTGATCAGGTACTGACTTTCGGTTTAGTTCCCGGTAATCACAGCAGAGTCTCAACGTACCATTTTTCTTCCTAACACAAACAATAGGAGAGGAATAAGACGACTTCAACTTTTAGACCCAACCGCTGTTGATTAGATCTTGTAAATACTCTTTCACTTCACGGTGTAATGGTTTCAGCACCGACATGTAACTTTTGGTTACTGGGATCGTGTCTTTCAAATTAATTTTCAACTGCAATGAAGGAATACAGCCTATATCAGAGTCATCTTTAGAGAATGCATGACACTCTCCTCACAGGGCGTCCAATGAAAGGTGATACGAGTCTGTCAAGGTTTTGTGACGCCACCTGTGGTATTCGGTCAGGGTAACCGATGCTGCTTGGGGCCCACTGGGGTGATCTGATGGCAGCTAGATGGTAAACCTTCCCACAGATGAAGTATGTCCCCAGGGCTTCCCAGTAAGGTGGATGGTGATGGTGTGAGGTGCAGACAATAACGAGGACACGGGGTTGCAGTCTCTTTACCTCTTTACTGGTGACTTCAGGATCCTCAATCCAGAGCACAGTTAACAGGGCTGTCTGAGACTGGCCGGTCCGAAGGCACATCCAGAGTTCCCTTTGCAGGTGGAAATCGTTGCCTACCACTAGCGCCTGTGTGTTGTAGTGCTTCCCTGCTGAGCATTCGGGATAGTCCTCACAACTTCTATTCTCGTTCTTTCTAGTTCTTTCTCATTCTTTCTATTCTCCGTCCCCCAAGTTTGTTATGGCTAGGATACACCCGTTTGACGGGTAGGCTCGGAGCTCTTCCGGGACCCTAGAGATGCCCCTCTCCACGTGTTGCCCCCTATGTCTGCTTAGGTGATGTAAGGTAGACAGCCAACCTATAATTAACTGTCCTGCGGTATTTGAAGTAAGGCATAAAGTCAGTTACTTCCTCGGTGTTCCAGGCACCGGCTACGCGCTTCAGTAGGATGTTGCCGTTCTCCAGGCACGACTCCTACTGGCTCTCCTTTGTGCTTGATCTCGTTTCTCACCGTCCACAATATCCTTCGCTTCGTGTCCTTTCTAAGGATACCACCGCAAGGTAGTGCATGCGCGGTTCCGTTTCATTCTGTTCTTGTCGCTAGGTACCTGCCAGGTTCCCACGCCTGACAGGGACCCCCCTGAATCTTCCCCCGCAACACTCCCTGCCACGGGATGTTGCCTGGACAAAACCCAGTCAGCTTCTGACTAACTTCCTATCCAACCCCTAGTTTTACCAGTGTGAGGAGTGGCCTAATAAATAAAACCTTTTGCTCCCCCTAGTGGCTGGAGTGTGAAGTGTAATGTGTGCTGGTGATACCTGGTCAGATGAACTCCTTTAGTGCCATCAGACGTACCATCACTCCCCTTAGTGGCAGAACGACGTTACTGCAATGACCAGGTCTCTGGGGCGCTGCACTCCCCCCCGGTTAAATCCAGTACTTCTGGACTGAGAAGAAGAACAACAATACATGTTAGTGAAAGACATGCAAATTTTTGAAATGCTTGAAACAAGTAAATATAACAATGCTTCCCTTTATGGGAGGTGAGAACACTTGAAAATTACAAACAAAAACAAGGTTAAATATTTTAAATAACACTCTGACTATAAATAACTTCTGTAGCCTACCGGGTATTCTACTAAGTGCAAATTCTGAACAATAATTTAACTTCTCCTTTAAGGGCGTGTAGGCTGAACCCACTAAAGGCTTACTATAAAGTACTTTAATGCAAACGTTTTCTTTATTTTCTAACTTCACAAATGCAGGACCGCCTAGCTCCTTGGCTGGGCCTACTGTCATTGTCGCAATCAACTATCTTTCTATGGTTCTCAGGAGGACTCTCTAACCCCTACGGGTTCACTGTGTTGGAATTCGGCTTTCAACTTTTCCTGTCCTCAATCTCTAGTAACATTATCAACAGTTCCTAAATCTCAACATTATCACAATTTTAACTTTCCTAAGGCAATATTATACTTAAGTACAACATGTGAACATTCCCTTTAAGAGGGAACCAAGTCTCTTTGAGGTAGTGCAGATTCTCTCTGCAAGTCCGTTAGAAAGCAAGACCTTCTGTGCTGTATTCAAAAAGTCTCTTCACAAAGCCTTCTTTCTTTGTAAAACCAGTAGAGGGCACCTTTAATAATGTGTGAACTATTTACAATGCAGTTTGTGAATCATTCACCGTCCATGATTCGGCAGTTCTTTAAAACACTGATGGCAAACAAACAAGCCAAAAACAAGAGGGATCCCGGGTAAATGAAGGGATCCCTTAAGAGTTAACCCTAAACGGGTATGAGCAGCAAAACAGCAGGAAGACAAACAGTTAACTATTTACAGTTTCAGGTTTCTGAGGTTTATTTCTATAGCAGGTGACAGGACATCAGCCGGTAGTGCACACTTCTTGAACGGGGAAGGTCTGTATCCGGACTCTCATCTGATACTGTCTTAACATCTTTGGATTGTCTCTCAGGCATCATCAAGTCAGTAGTGGTCTGGGTACGACTGGCGGTGCCGGTGGCAGACTCCGCAAGCAGGACACCACACGCCGGGGGAGTAGTGCTGGGTCCTGCGGGGTCGGGGGTCAGTGGAGTACCGTCACCAGTAGGGTTGAGCATCTTTTCTTTTTATAGGATCGGGTCGGGTTTCATGAAACCCAACTTTTTCAAAAGTCGGGTCGAGTGAAATCGGCCGATCCTATAGAAAAGTCGGGGTCGGGGTCGGCCGAAACACGAAAACCCAATGCAGTGCATTGGGTTTCTAATGGTTCCCAGGGTCTGAAAGAGAGGAAACTCTCCTTCAGGCCCTGGGATCCATATTTAAGTGTAAAATAAAGAATCAAAATAAAAAATATTGATATACTTACCCTCGGACGCGCCCTGGTTCTCACCGGCAGCCTTCCTTCCTAAGAATGAGCGCCTGAAGGACCCTCGATGACGTCGCGGCTTGTGATTGGTCGCGTGAGCGGTCACATGGGCGTCACACGACCAATCACAAGCCGCGACGTCATCTAAGGTCCTTCAGGCGCTGATTCTTAGGAAGGAAGGCTGCGGGTTAGAACCAGGGCGCGTCCGAGGGTGAGTATATACCTATTAGGAATATACTCACCCTCGGACGCGCCCTCGGACGCTTCCTTCCTAAGAATTAGCGCCTGAAGGACCTTAGATGACATCGCGGCTTGTGATTGGTCGCGTGACCGCCCATGTGACCGCTCACGCGACCAATCACAAGCCGCGACGTCATCGAAGGCCCTTCAGGTGCTCATTCTTAGAAAGGAAGGCTGCCGGTGAGAGCCAGGGCGCGTCCGAGGGTGAGTATATCAATATTTTTTTTATTTTATTTTTTATTTTACACTTAAATATGAATTCCGATACCGATTCCCGATATCTTAAACATATCGGAACTCGGTATCAGAATTCCGATTCCAGATCAGAAGATCGCCGACCTCATGGCCGACTCCACACAGGGGTCAGGTCGGGTTTCATGAAACCCGACTTTGCCAAAAGTCGGCGACTTCTGAATCTGGCCGACCCGTTTCGCTCAACCCTAATCACCAGCTTCGGTCGCGATCGTAGATGGCGCGACCACAAGCGCGTATCGTTTGACTCTCTTGGCATACCATGCCCGCTCACTCCAGTGGCAGGTATAGGTCACATGGTCCCCTCTGTACAAGTTTCGGTTAGGAGGTACACTGTGGGACTGGGGTTCTACATTACAGCTAGTCACAAAGACTTCAGTCAGCAGTCCTGGCTCCAGTATAAAGTCACAACCCCTTCCCAGGTGGAAGGCCAGCACTATCCCCTGTTTCACCAAACTCTCAGGGCAGCAGTTGACGAGGGGCATCCGTACCTCTGGTCGGACAGCCTGTTCCATTCGTTCTCGGTCTTTTCATTGTGAAACCAAGCTTCGTCTATACTGCTCCCAGGTGAGCCTGATGACGTAAGAGCCCTCCTGTCGGGACCCATATGGTTGGAACGGGGGAGCATCCCACTCGAAGACCACCCCCTCGGGACTCACGTCTATCGGTTCACCCAAAGGTGTCGGTAGCGGGGGCAGTATCCCCTTCATGGCGTAAAGGGCTGCCACCACAATCTCGGTAGCGGGCGACCAGTCATAGATGGGATGGGGAGCGGTCACTGGAGCTGGATCGGTCGGTGGGGCAGGGTCGCTTTTGGTACCTGTGTCTGATGTGGTTCCACCGGTGTCGATCGGCTCCACTGACGAGGACACTGGAGTCTGCTGCAGCTCTGACTACGGCTCTCCCTGTGCGATCTTCTGGCACAGCTCCGACTTCCATTTCTTTGCCGTCGCCGACCCCACGCCTGGAGTCGGGTGGTTCGATACCTCCTCCGGCAGCTCCAAGAAGTCCGGATCCCCCTGTGGCGGCAAGCCCAGGTTTGGCTCCGCTGGGTTGCAGTGATCCTGGGTCACTTCGTCGTCGTTCACGTACCCGCTGGTCATCAGCTCTGCTCCTTGATCTGCGGCGGCACACACACGAGGCTCCGCCATTTTCTGGGGTTTGAGCTCCTGCATTCCTGAGCTCGTCATCCTGCAGCCGTAGTCGGAGGGGGCGGTCGCTACTTTTGGCGCCACTTTCACGATCTCCTCCCATGTCACGCCCTCCTTCTTCTTCTGCGCTCCTCGTGGCGCGGCAATGGCGGCGGTTTTGGCAGGAATCTTGGCGGCAGTTAGCAATACACAGTCTTTGCAATAAATCACAGTTCAATCACAGTTCCAACGCACACATGACCCAATTCTTCAGGCTTTGGTACGATCCTGTTTGTGACACCAAGTTGGAGCGCCCCCAGATGCAGGGCCGCGGGTTACTCGGTACCGGTCCTCTGCTGGCTCAGTTCTGGGCATGTCACGGTGGCTGGACCCGGTCCGTGACCCTGCTAAGGGGCGTCCAATGAAAGGTGATACGAGTCTGTCAAGGTTTTGTGACGCCACCTGTGGTATTCGGTCAGGGTGACTGACGCTGCTTGGGACCCACTGGGGTGATGTGATGGCAGCTAGGTGGTAAACCTTCCCACAGGTGAAGTATGTCCCCAGGGCTTCCCAGTAAGGTGGATGGTGATGGTGTGAGGTGCAGACAATAACGAGGACACGGGGTTGCAGTCTCTTTACCTCTTTACTGGTGACTTCAGGATCCTCAATCCAGAGCACAGTTAACAGGGCTGTCTGAGACCGGCTGGTCCGAAGGCACATCCAGAGTTCCCTTTGCAGGTGGAAATCGTTGCCTACCACTAGCGCCTGTGTGTTGTAGTGCTTCCCTGCTGAGCATTCGGGATAGTCCTCACAACTTCTATTCTCGTTCTTTCTAGTTCTTTCTCATTCTTTCTATTCTCCGTCCCCCAGGTTTGTTATGGCTAGGACGCACCCGTTTGACGGGTAGGCTCAGAGCTCTTCCGGGACCCTAGAGACGCCCCTCTCCACGCGTTGCCCCCTATGTCTGCTTAGGTGATGTAAGGTAGACAGCCAACCTATAATTAACTGTCCTGCGGTATTTGAAGTAAGGCATAAAGTCAGTTATTTCCTCGGTGTTCCGGGCACCGGCTACGCGCCTCAGTAGGATGTTGCCATTCTCTGGGCCTGACTCCTACTGGCTCTCCTTTGTGCTTGATCTCGTTTCTCACCGTCCTCAATATCCTTCGCTTCGTGTCCTTTCTAAGGATACCACCGCAAGGTAGTGCAGGCGCGGTTCCGTTTCGTTCTGTTCTTGTCGCTAGGTACCTGCCAGGTTCCCACGCCTGACAGGGACCCCCTGAATCTTCCCCCGCAACTCCCCCTGCCACGGAATGTTGCCTGGACAAAACCCAGTCAGCTTCTGACTAACTTCCTATCCAACCCCTAGTTTTACCAGTGTGAGGAGTGGCCTAATAAATAAAACCTTTTGCTCCCCCTAGTGGCTGGAGTGTGAAGTGTAATGTGTGCTGGTGATACCTGGTCAGATGAACTCCTTTAGTGCCATCAGACGTACCATCACTCCCCTTAGTGGCAGAGCGACGTTACTGCAACGACCAGGTCTCTGGGTCGCTGCATATCCATCATCAGTGTCCGTGATTTGTGTTTCGTGATGACCTCATTAATTACATTATAACCCAGGATAGGATCCTCTGCCACGTTCTGATCACTGGTCATGAGAAAAAGTACCAAAAGCTTGATGGTGTTGCTGTTCTTCCTGGCCCTGCGTTGGAAAGTCACTTCCACCCTGCCTATGAAAGGAATTTCGGACTACTTGACGGCTTTGCCATGGATTACCACTGGTCCTAACAGTTCCTTTAGCAACCGAAGGCAGTTATGTGGCAGGTGGCACCTTCTCCATTCTTCATTTAAAAGGCTCAATTGGGCAACTTTGTCCCACAGTGCTTTTACCAGGAGTCCATCTAGCTGGCACTGTATATAGCACCTTTCACCGATTAGGCTGATGAGGCTATCTTTAATGAAAGAGGAAATCACCTCCCAGGAGTATGACTTTAGACCTTCGCACTGGGCATTAAGTAACTGATGCCCCTATGTCTCTTGCAGCTGTTGTAGATGAGAACACACTTGGGGATAGTGCTGAGGTAGCTGTTTTACCTCATGCGCCGTTCTCGGGGTTGGTGGGATTTGGATTTGCTTCTAGGGCCTCCTCTGTGACACGGTTACCAGTAGCCCCGCACTGACAACCTCATGTCTTTTAACCCAAACGACCGTGACCATTGACATTTCTTGGCATAATATCCTTCCTCACCACATCTTAAACATTGGACATATAACGCCCTCTGATTTGATGAACGGCATGCCTCACAAGCCAGGTATCTTCTGTTTTGGAACCCACTCCTGGGTCTGAGAGATATAGATGCTGGCTTGGAACGAATCAACTCTTTCACCTCCATCAACTCCGCTCACAGTTCTCCTATTATTTCTTCCCAGTCAGCTCTGGCTGTCCTCCCTTTTGTTGGTGGTTTAAGGTTCACACACAGCGATGGTACTGGAGGGCCTTCATCATGGTCTTTGGACTGACAACTGGGGGTCTCCAACTTCAGCTGACTCATTTTGGTGGTTTTAGGAGCCGAGCCCTTCTTTAACTTCTGTTCGCTCTCTGACTCCAAACAAGCTGCCTCATTCATTTTTTCAATAACCAATGCTTTCAGACCTCAAATAATGCAAAGAAAACAAGTTCATAATCATTTAGAAACAACAATACTAATGTTTTAACTCAGGAAGAATTCATAAATCAATATTTTGTGGTATAACCATGATTTTTAATCACAGCTTTCATGCATCTTGGCATCCACCAGTCTTTCACACTGCTTCTGGCGCAAAAATTTAAGCAGTTCTTCTTTGCTTGATGGCTTGTGACTATCCATCATCCTCCTGATTACATTCCAGAGGTTTTCAATGAGGTTCAGGTCGGGAGATTGGGCTGCCCATGACAAGGTTTTGATGTGGCGGTCTCTTAATTTTTAGCCGAGCTGTATATCAAAGAGTGCAGCATCCATGGTGGGCACCAAGATGTATGCAAACAGTGAATGTAAGAATTTTAAGCTGCATTAGTGCCAAATAGACTATACTTATAAAATACTAATAAAAGGAACTTAGCACACAATTGGCCAATTCATGAGTGCCACCAGCCATGACACAGTGTACCTTTACTAACAGGAACACACTGTTTCAGACCTTCTATGTGGATAGAAATATTGACAGAAATGGAGGTATTTGCATCCCTGCCCATACTGTTAAGGCTAGTTATGATTGATGAGTGAATGTGCTCGGATAAGGTATTATTTGAGAATGCTCGGATGCTAATCAGTGACTTCGGCGTGCTCGAGTAATATGTTCGAGTCCCAGCAGTTGCATGTCTCGCAGCTGTTCGATAGTCGCAACAAAGGCAGGGATAGCCTGTTTGTTAGGAAATCCCTGCAGGTGTTGCGGCTGTTGAACAGCTGGGAGACATGCAGCCGCAGGGACTGTAACATATTACTCGAGCACGCCGAAAACACTCCATTAGCATCCGAACATGCTTAGATAACACCTTATCCGAGCACATTCCCTCATCACTATTAGTGATACCTTAGTGACTAAATGATATTTGGACAGAGGCAATAAGGTGGGCGAGCAATAAATCACTTCTACTTCATAGTTCAAGGAATTCACTTTGGGATCTCCCCCTTTAAGGGTTTAATTGTAGTAGCAGGTGACAAATAATATCTTATATTAGGTCCTATTTTTCTGTTATTTATAAAGCATCGTCTCTAAATTGCAGGGTGTCTAATAACACAGGCCATATACGTATGACATAAGAAAGTTACATAAGTCTGGCACATGGCACAGTAATGAAGGACAGGACATGCTGTACATAGCACACAATGGCAAACTCTATCTGTAGCAGCTGTGTAAATGAGAAACAATACATGCACTGGGTGTTAATTATTTAATGCAGTATCCTCTATTTGCAGGCCGGATAATTTGTTACGTGCTTCTTTGTTTCCTAGTAACACAAATCCTTGTTGACACCGAATACATTTGGCTCGCCTCGGCAATGCCAAGTATGTGTTCAAATCAGTGAAAGTAGTGGTCACTGGGGAGCACCAGGAAAGCGGTGAATGAGGTCAATTAAATTAATGAGCGGTCCAATGCAGCTCCAGCCTTAAACCTCCAATGGAGGATAGTATCTGGGACAATGTAGAAAACGGTCAAAGGAGCGCAAAGAACACAAGGACAAGGTAGTAATTTCTTAAACAGCTATGGAAGGTAAAGCCAGCTCACCGAGTAACCACCGCAGGTGCACGGAACTCCACGTTGATCCACGTAGTCACAAGATGAAGGAAAAAATAAAAAGTCGTTCCAGCTCCATATTTATAAAATTCAGGCTTGAAACTTTATTGTGCCAATGTAAAAGCAGTGGGAATGTGCTCTCCAGATGCACAGCGGGACACGAGCGACGCGTTTCGATCACTAAAGATCTTTATCAAAGCTATATACACAGAGTTCATTACCCAATATATAGATCCCAATGACCAATGAAAACCAAATGAATGGTCACATGATCGGTCGAAAGGTCCTTCAGATGTAAAGGAATCACATTATTGGCGTAATAACGACAAATAACAATTGTTAGCAAATATATAAAATGCGAACATAACATAAAATAGTGAAAAACATGAAAAATCATAAATTTAAAAACATGCTGAGACAAATGCACATAATATCAATAGTGAAACATCAGTTCATTACGTTTGTTGAGACCTGTAGGAAACCGGGTATTGAGGTAGTAAATCCAGAAGGCTTCACGAGTGGTGGAGATACCAGACGGTTTCTTCACACTCGTGAAGCCTTCTGGATTTACTACCTCAATACCCGGTTTCCTACAGGTCTCAACAAACGTAATGAACTGATGTTTCACTATTGATATTATGTGCATTTGTCTCAGCATGTTTTTAAATTCATGATTTTTCATGTTTTTCACTATTTTATGTTATGTTCGCATTTTGTATATTTGCTAACAATTGTTATTTGTCGTTATTACGCCAATAATGTGATTCATTTACATCTGAAGGACCTTTCGATCGATCATGTGACCATTCATTTGGTTTTCATTGGTCATTGGGATCTATATATTGGGTAATGAACTCTGTGTATATAGCTTTGATAAAGATCTTTAGTGATCGAAAAGCGTCACTCGTGTCCCACTGTGCATCTGGAGAGCACATTCCCACTGCTTTTATATTGGCACAATAAAGTTTTAATTATTTTCTTAAGCCCACAATGCGTTCTGACGGTAAACCGTCTTCATCAGGTGGCAATTTATTGTGTTCTTGCGCTCCTTTGACCGTTTTCTACATTGTCCTAAGTATGTGTCCAAGACTCAGAGACCAAGCTTTACAATCTATCCACTTGGCTCCGAGTATGGATAGCACTATTATCCCCATACTTCACATTTCATGGATTATTCCTTTAGATAAAGGTTTGTCCCATGCTCTGTTTTAATTGAAAGGAGCTTTATTAAATACCAACAGGTAAAACACAGTAACATTTTGTGACTTGTCATCTATCTTCCACCTTCTGGTCAGAGGACGAAGCTGAGCCTTAGATGTGTTCGAAGTTATATCACTTGCTAGCACTAGCCAATGGCTATCTTGGGACTATACCCTCTATGTCTGTATGTTATAACTTACCGCTATGTTAGAAAGCAGTGGATTTGGGGCTCAGTAAGAAAAATGCTAATGTCACCAACAGAGCAAATGATGGAGAGTTAGTAGGGTTATTATCTGTCTGATTCCACATGTAACAGCTATTCTTGTGTATGCAAGCCTCCAATATATCAGGGGTAACTGAAATGTGGGCATGCAGGTGCTGGTAGATAATAAAGCACCACTCCAGCGTTTCTTTTTGCGGCAGTGCTGGAGTGGTGCTTCTACTCTAAGGTTCCTGCACCTAGTCTTATACCGAACTTACCCATCGCCATCTTCACCTTCTATTCCCGCTTCTCCTGTCAATCTCAACCAGTTTGTTACCTGCCGGATCGCTCCAGTGTTTGCTGAAACCAGAGGTCACTTTTCAATGCAAGTCTATGAGCGCCTCGTTCTGGCCCTCTGACTTATATTAAGAGCTTATGACCGTTACCTCTGACTTCCAGCCACTCAGCAGTTACGGTCACAAGATGGTGCCGCGGGAACGGAGCAACGCCAGTAGAAAGTGAAGATGGCGGCAGGTAAGTATAATACTGGGGTCAGGGAATGTAGATTAGTAGTACCACTCTAGTGGTGAAAAAAAAATACTGGGCTGGTGCTTTAAATAAGAGTATCCAGAAGGTATTGTAGTAGAAATGTGGTTTTATTCTCAACGCACTTCAAGGTTTCTATGACTGTAAAACCACATTTATGCTACAATACTTTGCCTCCCTGGATAACCTTATGTAATATCTAGCAGCAGCGCAGTATACTCACATCTCCTTTTACCTGATCTCTACATTGGATCCTCCAACCTGTCGGAGCAGCAACAGCTGGATTTATACTTGGAGCCATCCAGGAGTTGCGCTTTATCACAACTTGTATCACCCTTTAACGCTGTTGTCTGGAGAACGCCCTTTTGCACTTGTTTGTCCTCCCAGCTTCCTCCCAGCATTCACCTATGTGTTGACTTTAGCTTTTGGATAGTGTTCATGGTGGGATTAGTCACTAATGTGCATGGAGGCCTCCTGACGCCCCAAACAGATAATGTTGGGGAAGAGTAGGATACAGGATGTCGGATTTTGGACTACTGAACGTTTTGTCCTCCTTGATATATGACGCCACAAAGAGAAGTTTAGTTGTGGCTCTCAAAGAGAACACTGGAGCGCCCAGTTGAGCAGTCTTGTGTGAGGTGGATGGGAAAAATAACTGCTGGCCAAACAATCTCCCGAAAAATGATTCAGCTGACAACTACCTATTGTGTATGAGGCCAACAGACAGTGTTTCATAAGGTGCAACTTCAATGCAATATCCAGGCTCTTCCCAGCTGACCGTGAAGCCAGTATATAGAAATTGTCCACTGTGGCCACCGATTGGCTACAGAAATCAACTTGCTGGACACTGGTATATAAAGGCCAGGAGCACGGCCACAGTGTCAGTGTGGGATGGCCGGGTGGAAGAACAGATGAGCACTGCTGCTCTTATATATCACATTTGCATCTGTTTTTACATTTTTTAGAAGTTGTATAACCACATTGACCTTGACAATTTATAGGCATTTCTACTTTGTTCATTCGAAGGTTGATATTCTTTACAACATTCACTGCATAAGAATGAATTATCAATCATCCTATTTGGTTTATAGAGATTTTAACTCCTTATGAAATGCTCATTTTGTTATCAATTTGAGCCTTTTCTGCTAAAAAAGAAAGATTTTAATCCAATAAAGAACAGTATAATTTTATTTCTATTATTAGTCAGTAACGGAAAGTATTTTATAATTTTGATTCATCATCAATTCCTATTTACAAAAAATTATTTATCTGACTTGATGACAATTTTTTTTGCTTTAAAAGGTCTTTAGAGAATTGGGTAAGCATTGTGTCCTGTTACCTTTTATACCCTTTATTATGATGTACAATAACAAATTGTATTGTGGAACCGTGTTAGCCAGAAAAATCAATGTGAATACTTTTCTGCCCAATGATGACAAAAGTATTCTAGGAGTGATACCTTTATTGGCTAACCAGAAAATAATATGTTTACAGGCTTTCAGAGCACAGAGGCTCCTTCTTCAGGCTGATTACAAATAGATTAATAAGAAACAAGCACAACATTTGAAGCATACTACAGCAGGATATTTGTTAGGGGGTGGAAAGTGTGATGAGTCTATACATAAGCCAAGGTAATCAAATTAGGCATTTTCTTACAAATGGAGAGGCAGTGGGAATGATGTTCTTAGTTATTTGGAGTCTGGTGGAGGTGTGAATTGTATCCATGTAGTGACTCATAAATCCTGGTGTTAAATTGAGTCCTAGTGTCAACGAATTAAACATATTCATTAGTTTGTATTCCCAAATTTTTCTTTCCCTGTGGTCCTTAAAATTACCTTTAAGTATTAAGACTTTTAAATCTGTCATACTGTGTCCAGGTCCAGAGAAATGTTTTCCCACTGGTGTGTCCACTTCATTCCTGATTGTGTGTCTGTGTAGATCCATCCTAGTTTGTAGTCTTTGCAAAGTTTCCCCTATATAAATACTTCCAGGGCACCTCGTACATTGTATCATGTACACCACGTTGGAGGATGTACAAGAAAAGGAACTCATGACCTTATAGTCCTGATTTGTGTTTGGTACACGGACTACCCGTATATACTCGAGTATAAGCCGACCCGAGTATAAGCCGACCCCCCTAATTTTGCCACAAAAAACTAGGAAAACTTATTGACTCAAGTATAAGTCTAGGATAGGAAATGCAGCAGCTACCGGTGAATTTCAAAAATAAAAATAGATGCTCCATACTGTTCATTATTGCCCCATAGATGCTCCATATAAAGCTGTGCCCCACATATAATTCTCTGCACTGTTTATTATGGCCCCATATAAAGTTGTGCCACATATAATGCTCTGCACCGTTCATTATGGCCCCATATAAAGTTGTGCCACATATAATGCTCTGCACCGTTCATTATGGCCCCATATAAAGCTGTGCCACATATAATTCTCTGCACTGTTCATTATGGCCCAATAGATGCTCCATATAAAGCTGTGCCACATATAATGCTGTGCATCGTTCATTTTGGCCCCATAGATGCTCCATATAAAGCTGTGCCATATATAATGCTCTGCACCGTTCATTATGGCCCCATAGAGGGTCCATATAAAGCTGTGCCATATATAATGCTCTGCACCATTCATTATGACCCCATAGATGCTCCATATAAAGCTGTGCCCCACATATAATGCTCTGCACCATTCATTATGGCCCCATAGATGCTCCATATAAAGCTGTGCCATATATAATGCTCTGCACCGTTCATTATGGCCCCATATAAAGCTGTGCCATATATAATGCTCTGCACCGTTCATTATGGCCCCATAGAGGGTCCATATAAAGCTGTGCCATATATAATGCTCTGCACCGTTCATTATGGCCCCATATAAAGCTGTGCCACATATAATGCTCTGCACTGTTCATTATGGCCCCATAGATGCTCCATATAAAGCTGTGCCACATATAATGCTCTGCACCGTTCATTATGGTCCCATAGATGCTCCATATAAAGCTGTGCCCCACATATAATGCTCTGCACCATTCATTATGGCCCCATAGATGCTCCATATAAAGCTGTGCCATATATAATGCTCTGCACCGTTCATTATGGCCCCATATAAAGCTGTGCCATATATAATGCTCTGCACCGTTCATTATGGCCCCATAGAGGGTCCATATAAAGCTGTGCCATATATAATGCTCTGCACCGTTCATTATGGCCCCATAGATGCTCATTATAAAGCTGTGCCATATGGAATGCTGCTGGTGCTGCAATAAAAATAAAAAATCACATACTCACCTCTCTTCGCTCAGGACGCCGGCGCTTTCAATATTTACCTGCTCCTCGCGCAGCTCCGTCTCCAGCACTGACGCTCAGCAGAGGGCGCGCACTGACTACATCACCGCGCCCTCTGACCTGAGCGTCACAGCCAGAGGACGCTGGAGACGGAGCCGCACCAGAACGAGGAGCAGTAAATATCGCGCAGCGCTGCGCTCCCCGTATACCTACCTGCTCCTGGTGCGGTCCCTGCAGTCCCTGCTTCTTCCACCGCTGCATCTTCTTCCTGTATTGAGCGGTCACAGTTACCGATCATTACAGTAATGAATATGCGGCTCCACCTCTATGGGCGGTACCATGTGACCGCTCAATTCAGGAAGAATCTGCAGCACTGGAAGAAGCAGGGACTGCAGGGACTGCGCCGGGAGTAGGTAAGTATAACTAGACAGCGCCCACTCCCCCTCCCCTGCCGACCGCCGAGTATGACTCGAGTGTAAGCCGAGAGGGGGACTTTCAACCCCAAAAAATGGGCAGAAAATCTCGGCTTATACTCGAGTATATACGGTATATTTGTTGGTAATATGTGGGTACACTTTTGCATTTTTTATTGTTACAAGGGAATGTGCCAGTCACTGATAGTGATGAGAGGACACTTCTGACAAGGAGATTCCTTAAGTTAGGGGGCTGTTTATAGGAGAGAAGTGGTAGTTCTGGGAATATGTCTTTCAAATTGTAATCTCTATGGAATATTGGTTGGAGATCAGCACCAATTTTCCTTAGGATGCTCATGTGGGGGTTGTATGTGACCACAAGAGGTACCCTGTTGTTATCCTCTCTGTTTGGAATCCAGGAGGCTGTTTCTTGGGATCCTTGGAGCCCTGTGGATCTGCTCATCTATTACCAGTGGTGTTATGAATAGGTAATTCAGAACCACAATGGACCTTGAAGTTCAGAGCACACAGATTTAGCAAAGTGAGGCCCGACTTACTGAATAGACCGAGGATAGGAAAGATAGCTTTGCGGTTAAACTTAGGAGAGGAAACCTTCATAGGAATATAACGAGACAACAACCAAACCAAATCCCCAACACGAAGTCGGGGACCCACACAGTGTCTGCGATTAGCGAAACGTTGAGCCTTCTCCTGGGACAAGGTCAAATTGTCCACTACATGAGTCCAAATCCGCTGCAACCTGTCCACCACAGTATCCACACCAGGACAGTCCGAAGACTCAACCTGCCCTGAAGAGAAACGAGGATGGAACCCAGAATTGCAGAAAAACGGTGAAACCAAGGTAGCCGAGCTGGCCCGATTATTAAGAGCGAACTCAGCCAACGGCAAAAAGGACACCCAATCATCCTGATCAGCAGAAACAAAACATCTCAGATATGTTTCCAAGGTCTGATTGGTTCGTTCAGTCTGGCCATTTGTCTGAGGATGGAAAGCCGAGGAAAAAGACAAATCAATGCCCATCATAGCACAAAAGGCTCGCCAAAACCTCGAAACAAACTGGGAACCTCTGTCAGAAACGATGTTCTCTGGAATGCCATGTAAACGAACCACATGCTGGAAGAACAATGGCACCAAATCAGAGGAGGAAGGTAATTTAGACAAGGGTACCAAATGGATCATCTTAGAGAAGCGATCACAAACTACCCAAATGACCGACATTTTTTGAGAGACGGGGAGATCCGAAATAAAATCCATAGAGATATGTGTCCAAGGCCTCTTCGGGACCGGCAAGGGCAAAAGCAACCCACTGGCACGAGAACAGCAGGGCTTAGCCCGAGCACAAATCCCACAGGACTGCACAAAAGAACGCACATCCCGCGACAGAGACGGCCACCAAAAGGATCTAGCCACCAAATCTCTGGTACCAAAGATTCCAGGATGACCAGCCAACACCGAACAATGAACCTCAGAGATAACTTTATTTGTCCACCTATCAGGGACAAACATTTTCTCTGCTGGGCAACGATCAGGTTTATTAGCCTGAAATTTTTGCAGCACCCGCCGCAAATCAGGGGAGATGGCAGACACAATTACTCCCTCTTTGAGAATACCCGCCGGCTCAGGCAAACCCGGAGAGTCGGGCACAAAACTCCTAGACAGGGCATCCGCCTTCACATTTTTAGAGCCCGGAAGGTACGAAACCACAAAGTCAAAACGGGAGAAAAACAGCGACCAACGAGCCTGTCTAGGATTCAACCGTTTGGCAGACTCGAGATAAGTCAAGTTCTTGTGATCAGTCAAGACCACCACGCGATGCTTAGCTCCTTCAAGCCAATGATGCCACTCCTCGAATGCCCACTTCATGGCCAGCAACTCTCGATTGCCAACATCATAATTTCGCTCAGCAGGCGAAAACTTCCTGGAAAAGAAGGCGCATGGCTTCATCACCGAGCAATCAGCACCTCTTTGCGACAAAACAGCCCCCGCTCCAATTTCAGAAGCATCAACCTCAACCTGGAACGGAAGCAAAACATCTGGTTGACACAACACAGGGGCAGAAGAAAAACGATGCTTTAACTCTTGAAAAGCTTCCACAGCAGCAGAGGACCAATTGACCACATCAGCACCCTTCTTGGTCAAATCGGTCAATGGTTTAGCAATACTAGAAAAATTACAGATGAAGCGACGATAAAAATGAGCAAAGCCAAGGAACTTTTGCAGACTCTTCAGAGATGTCGGCTGAGTCCAATCATAAATGGCCTGGACCTTAACAGGGTCCATCTCGATGGTAGAAGGGGAAAAAATGAACCCCAAAAATGAAACCTTCTGAACACCAAAGAGACACTTTGATCCCTTCACAAACAAAGAATTAGCACGCAGGACCTGGAACACCATTCTGACCTGCTTCACATGAGACTCCCAATCATCCGAGAAGACCAAAATATCATCCAAGTATACAATCAGGAATTTATCCAGGTACTCTCTGAAGATGTCATGCATAAAGGACTGAAATACTGATGGAGCATTGGCAAGTCCGAATGGCATAACTAGGTACTCAAAATGGCCCTCGGGCGTATTAAATGCAGTTTTCTATTCATCGCCCCGTTTAATACGCACAAGATTATATGCACCACGAAGATCTATCTTGGTGAACCAACTAGCCCCCTTAATCCGAGCAAACAAATCAGATAGCAGCGGCAAGGGGTACTGAAATTTGACCGTGATTTTATTTAGAAGGCGGTAATCAATACAAGGTCTCAGCGAACCATCCTTCTTGGCCACAAAAAAGAACCCTGCTCCCAATGGCGATGACGACGGCCGAATATGACCCTTCTCCAAGGATTCTTTTACATAACTCCGCATAGCGGCGTGCTCAGGTACAGATAAATTAAACAGTCGACCCTTAGGAAACTTACTACCAGGAATCAACTCGATAGCACAATCACAATCCCTATGCGGAGGTAGGGCATTGGACTTGGGCTCATCGAATACATCCCGGTAATCAGACAAGAACTCTGGGACCTCAGAAGGGGTGGATGATGAAATAGTCAGAAATGGAACATCACCATGTACCCCCTGACAACCCCAGCTGGACACAGACATTGATTTCCAATCTAATACTGGGTTATGGACTTGTAGCCATGGCAACCCCAACACGACCACATCATGCAGATTTTGCAACACCAGAAAGCGAATATCCTCCTGGTGCGCAGGAGCCATGCACATGGTCAGCTGGGTCCAATACTGAGGCTTATTCTTGGCCAAAGGCGTAGCATCAATTCCTCTCAATGGAATAAGACACTGCAAGGGCTCCAAGACAAACCCACAGCGCTTAGCAAACTCCAAGTCCATCAAATTCAGGGCAGCGCCTGAATCCACAAATGCCATAACAGAATAGGATGACAAAGAGCAGATCAAAGTAACGGACAAAAGAAATTTCGACTGTACCGTACCAATAGTGGCGGACCTAGCGAACCGCTTAGTGCGCTTAGGACAATCGGAGATAGCACCACAGTAGAAACACAGCCCATTCTGACGTCTGTGTTCTTGCCTTTCAGCTCTGGTCAAAGTCCTATTGCACTGCATAGGCTCAGGTTTATACTCAAATAATACCGCCAAATGGTGCACAGATTTACGCTCACGCAAGCGTCGACCGATCTGAATGGCCAAAGACATAGACTCATTCAGACCAGCCCTTAAGGGCTTCAGAGAGACCCTTTCTGAAGATTGCTGCCAAAGCACATTCATTCCATTGAGTGAGCACAGACCACTTTCTAAACTTCTGACAATAAATCTCTATCTCATCCTGACCCTGACACAGAGCCAGCAAATTTTTCTCTGCCTGATCCACTGAATTAGGTTCATCGTACAGTAATCCGGGCGCCAGAAAAAACGCATCAATATTGCATAATGCAGGATCTCCTGGCGCAAGGGAAAATGCCCAGTCTTGAGGATCGCCACGTAATAAAGAAATAATAATCTTAACTTGTTGAACTGGGTCATCAGAGGAGCGAGGTTTCAACGCCAGAAACAGTTTGCAATTATTTTTGAAACTCAGAAATTTAGCTCTATCTCCAGAAAACAAATCAGGAATAGGAATTCTTGGTTCTAACATAGAATTCTGAGCCACAAAGTCTTGAATATTTTGTACTCTTGCAGTGAGAAGATCCACACATGAAGACAGACCTTTAATGTCCATCACCACACCTGTGTCCTGAACCACCCAAATGTCTAGGGGGAAAAAAAGGCAAAACACAGTGCAAAGAAAAAAAAATGGTCTCAGAACTTCTTTTTTCCCTCTATTGAGAAGCATAGTACTTTGGGCCTCCAGTACTGTTATGAATAGGTAATTCATAACCACAATGGACCTTGAAGTTCAGAGCACACAAGTGACCTGACAAAAACCACAAAACATAGGACGAGCTCTGAGACGTGGAAACTCTGCTGACCGCAATCCCTAAACCTATCAAACCACACTAGAGGTAGCCGTGGATTGCGCCTAACGCTCCCTATGCAACTCGGCACACCCTGAGAAACTAGCTAGTCCTGAAGATAGAAAAATAAGCCTACCTTGCCACAGAGAAATTCCCCAAAGGAAAAGGCAGCCCCCCACATATAATGACTGTGAGTAAGATGAAAATACAAACACAGAGATGAAATAGATTTAGCAAAGTGAGGCCCGACTTACTGAATAGACTGAGGATAGGAAAGGTAGCTTTGCGGTCAACACAAAAACCTACAAACAACTACGCAGAGGGGCAAAAAGACCCTCCGCACCGACTAATGGTACGGAGGTGCTCCCTCTGCGTCTCAGAGCTTCCAGTAAGCAAGCAAAACCAAAAAAGCAAGCTGGACAGAAAATATAGCGATAAAAGTAACACAAGCAGAACTTAGCTTATGCTGAGCAGACAGGCCACAGGAACGATCCAGGAGGAAGCAAGACCAATACTAGAACATTGACTGGAGGCCAGGATCAAAGCACTAGGTGGAGTTAAATAGAGCAGCACCTAACGACTTAACCTCATCACCTGAGGAAGGAAACTCAGAAGCCGCAGTACCACTTGTGACCACAGGAGGGAGCTTGATCACAGAATTCACAACACAGTGGATGGTATCCTTGTTGTAGGAATGTATTCCTCAGTGATCACAGCTGTAGTTCCCTGTCTTTGCTGTCTGAACAGATCCGAATATACCTCAGAACTTGACTGTAGATGATGGAATTTTTTGTGTGTTCTGGATGAAAGCTGTTCCATCTAAGATAAGCCGGATGTCTGGTGGGCTTGTAGTAAATGGATGTCTGTATGGCATGGTCCTTGATGTATATGGTCATGTCCAGAAAATGTATTTGGGTCTTTGAAATGTTGAGGGTGAGCTTGATGGTTGGGTGGTACTTGTTGAAGTTATTGTGGAAGGTGAGTAGATCATCTTAAGAGCCTGTCCAGATTATTAGCAGATCATCAATGTGGCGGAAGTATGCAAAAGGTTTAACAGAGCAAGATGACAAAAATTCTTCCTCTACTTTCGCCATAAATAAGTTAGCATATTGTGAGGACATTTTGCTTCCCATGGCGCTGCCCATACACTGTTGGTATAAATTGTTCCCAAAAGAAAAATAGTTGTGATGGAGCACAAACCTGATAAATTGCAGTGTTGGTTCTGTGGCTAGATTGTTCTTTTGAAGGAAATATTTACATGCTGCAATTCCATCCTCATGAGGAATATTGGAATAGAAAGACTCTACATCCATAGTGGCTAGTATCGTGTCCTCTGGAAGTGGGCCCAACGCTGAGAATTTGCAAAGAATATCCGTGGTGTCCTGGATATAGCTGGGCGTGCACCTCACCAAGAATTTCAGAATGTTCTCCACCCAGCCTGAGATATTCTCAGTTAAAGTCCCAATACCAGAGATGATAGGCCTCCCTGGATTACCCTTTATTACAGAGACAATTTGCAGCTTAATAACAAGACCAATTTTTACAATTCTGACCACTGTCACTATATATATCACAAAATCCCAAAATGTAATGAAAACCTTTTAGACAATAGTTCAAAACACAATTCCCCATATATTTAGGGGAGGAAAAGGCATACAAGGAAAGTAAAATTAAATATAACTTTATTGAAACAAACCGTAGATAACACAATGGGACCATAAAACTACAAGAACAAGGAAAATCTTATAATAAAAACAGAGCAGGCACCGGACAAATACAATCTGCTGGACATAAACAGTATGCATTATTTATGAGATAAAATCATTAATTGCAGTCCTATAGTGTAAATGGCAGATATAATGATGCACAGCTTTAAGGTGAAAAAAAGCCAAAAAATTGGCCACAAAAATGACTAACAAGCTGCGATATAGTACAAAAGGTTGCATGAATTTATCACATACGTGAAATTACCAATCAGGTGTTGTATACATAATAATAGCTGAAGGTAGCCAAGGGGTAATGAGTAAAGTGCAATTAGTGCTGAAGACCTGCGGTTATATGAAAACCTGAAGGACACAATACGTAACCCACATAGAGCTACTAGTGGATTGTAGTTCTAATAAACAATACATACCAAGAAAATAATACACATAAGGCATATGGAAGACAATGGATATGCAATAAAGTGCAATTAGTGCTGAAAGCCTATGGCTATATGAAAACCTAATAGGCACAATACGCAACCCATGTAAGACTACCAATATAATGTAATTGTGATGAACAATAACATGTCTATGTGGAAATAAAGCATGTATGCACTGAAGTTTAAGTAGATGGTAGGTAACATTTATTTGATATAACTTGTGTTTATTTATTAAAAAAATGGAATTATGGCAAAAATATTGAAAATTTTGCAGTTTTCAAACTTTGAATTTTTATGCCCTTAAATCAGAGAGTTGTGTCACATAAAATACTTAATAAATAACATTTCCCACATGTCTACTTTACATCAGCACAATTTTGGAAACAAATTTTTTTTTTAGGACGTTATAAGGCCATGTTCACACGATCCTTTTTTTCTTGCGGAATTGCCGCGATTTTCCCGCTGCGGGTCCGCAGCTGTTTTCCATGCAGGGTACATTACATTGTACCCTATGGAAAACAGGAACTGCTGTGCCCACAATGCGGAAAATCAAAAAAAAAGCCGCGCTGAATAGCTGCGGGAAAAAAGAAGTACCATGTCACTTCTTTTTTCGGAGCCGCAGCGATTCTGCACCCATTGACCTCCATTGTGAGGTCAAACCCGCAGTAAAACCCGCAGATGAAAAAAATATCTGCGGGTTTTACTGCGGTTTGTGGTGCCGAACCGCTGCAGCAGGAAGTGCGGGGAAGCGGGCGGAAGTGCGTGGGCGGAGTGTGGCTGCCCCCCCATGCTCCGATCCCGCCCCCCCGTGCTCCGATCCCGCCCCCCCGTGCTCCGATGCCCCCCCCCAGTGCTCCGATGCCCCCCCCCCCGTGCCCTAATCTCCCCCCCGTATACTTACCCGGCGTCCCGGTGTCCGTCCGGCCGTCTTCTCCCTGGGCGCCGCCATCTTGCAAAATGGCGGGCGCATGCGCAGTGCGCCCGCCGAATCTGCCGGCCGGCAGATTCGTTCCAAAGTGCATTTTGATCACTGAGATATAACCTATCTCAGTGATCAAAATAAAAAAAAATAGTAAATGACACCCCCCCCCTTTGTCACCCCCATAGGTAGGGACAATAAAAAAAAATTAAGATTTTTTTTTTTCCACTAAGGTTAGAATAGGGTTAGGGTTAGGGGTAGGGTTAGGGGTAGGGTTAGGGTTAGGGGTAGGGTTAGGGGTAGGGTTAGGGTTAGGGTTAGGGGTAGGGTTAGGGTTAGGGGTAGGGTTAGGGGTAGGGTTAGGGTTAGGGGTAGGGGTAGGGTTAGGGGTAGGGGTAGGGTTAGGGTTAGGGGTAGGGTTAGGGGTAGGGTTAGGGTATTTTCAGCCATTTTAACCCTAAAAAACTTCCTAGAAAACACACAGACTCTGCATAGAAAACTGCATAAAAAAAGGATCAAAAAAAGGATCAAAAAAAGGATCAAAAAACGCATCAAAAAAGGACAAAAAAAGGACCAAAAAAAGGACCTGCGTTTTCTGCCAAGAGCTGCAGTTTTTTAAAAAACAGTCCTGAAAAAAAAAGGATGGAAATCAGGAACGTGTGAACATACCCTTAAGGTTAAAAGTTGATGAGCGAATTCTAATTTTTCCAACAAAATTTACAAAACCATTTTTTTAGGGACCACCTCACATTTGAAGTGACTTTGGGGGGGTCAATATAACAGAAAATACCCAAAAGTGACACCATTCTAAAAACTGCACCCTTCAGGGTATGGAAAACCACATTCAAGAAGTTTATTAACCCTTAACCTGCTTCACGAGAACAAAAGCAATGTGGAAGGAATAAATGAACATTTTACTTTTTCACGAAAAAATTACTTTGGAACTATTTTTTTTATTTTCACAAGGGTATCACGAGAAAATGGACCACAAAATGTGTTGCTCAATTTCTCCTGAGTACGCAGACACCCAAAATGTGGGGTAAAAACACTGTTTGGGTGCATCGTAGGGCTCAGAAGGGAGGGAGCACCATTTGACTTTTTGAACGCAAAAATTGGCTGCAATCAATGATGGTGCCATGGCGCATTTGGAGACGCCCTGATGTACGTAAACAGTGGAAACCCCCAATTCTAACTCCAACCCTAACCCCAACACACCCCTAATCCTAATCCCAACCCTAACCACAAGACACCCCTAACCCTAATCCCAACCACAAATCTAACCCCAACACCCCTATACTTAATCCCAATCCTAACCCTAGCTCTAACCCTACCCCTAACCCTAGCCTTAGCCCTACCCCTAGCCCTAACCCTAACTTTAGCCCAACTCTAAACCTAATGGAAGAATGGAAATAAATTTATTTTTTTATTTCATTATTTTTCCCTATCTAAGGGGGTGATAAAAGGGGGTTTTATTTACAATTTTTTTTTTATTGGGATAGTGACTATCACAGTGATCAAAATGAACCAATAGAACCAATGAACCAATTTTTCCTATTGTTGCCAGGTGCAATCTTCTTATTTCTTTAAGCATCCGTGTAGTTTATTGTTCATCTAGATCTATTTTTGCACTTAATATTCGCATCCCAGGGATGAATGTTGCCACCTACATGTAATCTGGCGTACCGCCATGTTTCCTCTGCTATATCTCCTTGTTGTTATACACTGCATACAGCATGTATACTTGTATAGTTGTTATTTGTATTGTTAAATAAATAAACTTTGTACTTGAATTTTTTAAATTATGTTGCTTTGGACATTAGTACTCCATTTTTTCTTGGTTCTATCTATCTGGAGTTGTCTATCTAATTGGATACCCATGAGGTGTTCTGGGAGAGTTGCTGTTGTGTGCTCTCAGCCACAATATATATTGGTGCTTTACGATTCTGTATATATATATATGTTGGAGAGAGTAGTTGAGCTTAGGAAGTAAAACCATTTTAATTAAGTTTATACGGCCAGCTACAGATAATGGGAGTTTACCCCACGAGGCAAATTTTACTTTGACTAATTCCAGTAGGGGAATAATATTAAGTTGTAGATCAAACTCACTGTCTTTGGATATGTTAATACCTAGATATTTAAAATGAGAGACCACAGGCAGCGAAAACAAAGTAGCAAGGTGGGTCAATGGGCTATGAAAGAGAGGCAATAGGGCAGATTTATCCCAATTAATATATAATCCGGAGCATTTACTAAATTTATCTATAATAGTAACCGCATGCGGGAGCGTCTCTTCTGTCCTACCCATGAATAAAATCATATCATCAGCATATAAGCCAATAGTGTCTAGACGATCGGCTATTTTTATACCCACAATATTTGGAGAGGATCGCATGCGTATAGCCAGTGCCTCAATTGCAAGAGCAAAGATAGCTGGGGATAAAGGGCATCCCTGACGTGTCCCTCTAGATAGAGAAAATGACTCCGAAGCCAAATTATTTATAATTATACGAGCTTTAGGTTTTGCATATATTGCACCTATCCATTTTTGAAACCTAGCCCCGAAGCCATATCTCCTCAGACATTTAAATAAAAAAGGCCATTCAAGAGAGTCAAAGGCTTTAGCTGCGTCCAATGATGCCAAAGCCCAATTATGATCCGGCACTAAAGAACTATATTGGATTACTGATTGGACCCATCTAATATTAATAGAGGTATTTTTACTGGGCATGAAACCAGTCTGGTCAGGGTGTATAAGTTTTAGTATAATAGTATTTAGTCTAGTAGCTAGAACCTTGGTGAAAATCTTATAATCCACATTAACCAACGATATGGGATGATAAGATCCACATTCAAGGGGGTCTTTTCCTTCTTTCTTAAGTATAATGATATTAGCTTCTTAGAAGGAGTCCGGCAGATATTCCTCCTCCCCAAGCCCCTTAAATACTTTCAAAAGAAGTGGCAATATATCTCTATACTTTTTGTATACTTCAATGGGAAACCCGTCTGGTCCAGGAGCCTTCCCAGAGGCCATATCCATCATAGCATTTTCATTTTCTTCTATGTTAAAATCAGCGTCCAAAAAAGCTTGTTCAAGAGAACTCAGCGTGGGGAACTCTATATCCGACAAGTAGTCTAAACATTCTAGGATTCCAAGGCCACTCCCAGAACTATATAATGCTCTGCAGTAATCATAAAATCGATGAAGTATATCCTCTGTTGAGGTCACCATCGAAGTATCCGCTCTCCGAATTTGAAGAATAGTGTTAGATGTGTTGTGCTGACGCACCAAAAAAGCCAAAAACTTACTAGATTGGTTCTCCAATTCAAAGTAGGACTGACAGGTAAAAAATAACTTACATTTAGATTTGATATCCATATATTGGGTATATAACCTCTGAGAGGTCAACCAAGCCATTCTGTTTTCATTAGTCTGGCTAGATAAGTAAGCTGCTTCCGATTCATTTAGTTGCAGTTCCATCTTATCATCCTCCTCAAAGGTTATCTGTTTAATATAAGAGATTGTAGAGGATAAACATCCTCTCAGATATGCTTTAAGGGCATCCCTGAACAGATTAATATTATGGGGTTCAGGATGGGTTTCAATAAAGCAATTCAATTGATCTATAGTTCTGTCAGTGGGACCTATTAATTTCAACCAGAATGGGGTTAACTTCCAGAATGTGTTATGTTTTGATTGGCCAATATTAAGTTTAAGTATAACCAGACTATGATCTGAGATTCCCCTTGGACCATGTTCTAGGTTATCTACCCATATCACTAGATCACTGTAACCGAAGATATAATCTATATGAGACAAAGTACGTCTAGTGGACGAGTGACAGGTGTACCCCTTTACCTGAGGATGACGTATCCTCCATATATCCAACCAACCACTTCCCCCCATAAACAGTGCTAGTGGAGACAGAGCTGTAGATGGGGTTACCCCTGAGATCCCATCATCCAACCTGATTCTATCAAGGGAATCATCCATCACCAAATTAAGGTCCCCCATACAGTACATATATAAAGTATGCATCTGGGTAGTTTAGAGCAAAGCTCATTGCCTTTTGAAGAACTGACACATTGGCCGGAAGAGGATTATAAATACACAAAATTACATAGACTCTTGAGTTTATCAATGCATATACAAAGACAAAACGTCCCTCAGGATCTCTTCGGGCCTCTTTAACATTCCACCTAACATCCCTATGTATTAACAATCAAACCCCTCTAGAATAACTGGTATGAAATGCATGAATGTACCATTGTACCCAAGGTTTCTGTACAAACCTAGCTGAGTCTCTAGTCAGGTGCATCTCAACCAACGTCACAATATGAGGACGATAACGTTTAATTTGGGAAAAAACCTTAATTCTTTTCTGAGGAGATTTGAGACCCCTCACATTCCATGTCACAGATAGCTTCGGAACCCATATCATTCTATCTGAATATGGTATGCATATCACACAATAAAAATTATAAGCATCGTATATAGACTCTCGGCGGCAGTACCTACAAAAACAACAAACAAAACTTTTGAAAAGAAAAACATCAGAAAGTTCAAAAATAAAGGAGCAAAATTCCACGCTCCTATCCTGATTTAAATCGGGGGACACTCTCACTGAACACAGTGTCCGGTATTACTGTGAAGTCGGATGCCAATGCGACGAGCTCCAATCATATAGGTAGTAGAAAAGATCCAGTTATCTGCCAGTAAATCAGGATTCCTGTCCACGTGAGCCTTTATGGGACCGCACCCAATCCATTGCCTCCGCTTGGTTCGTAAAAAATATGGAGGAGCCTTCATGAGCAATTCGAAGTTGGGCTGGATATATCATTGAATAAAGAATATTCTTTTCCCTGAGCTTCTTCTTGACTTCCATGAATTGGGCCCGCTGCTTCTAAAGTTCCATGGAGAAATCAGGAAATATTGAAATCATAGCACCATTAAACTTAATAGGACTCTTTTGTCTCGCCATCCTTAATACAACATCTTGGTCTTTGCAGTTAAGGAGACATGCTAAAAAAGGCCAAGGTGGAGCGCCCAGTGGAAGCGGTTTTGTAGGGACTCTATGAGCCCTTTCCACTGAAAAGGTGGAAGAGAAATTATCCCCTAAAGTATGTTTAAGCCAGCCTTCTAAAAAATCCTCAGGCTGTTGACCTTCTGAGCGCTCCGGCAATCCTATAATCCGGATAGTATTCCGGCGCAGTCTGTTTTCAAGGTCGTCTGCCTTTTGTTTCCAGGCATTTATGGAGCCCGTCACTTTTGTTAGCCTAGCCTCCAAAGGTATAAAGTTATCTTCCAGATTGGACACTCTTCTTTCAACTTCTGTAACACGACCACTCATAGCATGTATATCTTGCCGGAGACGCCCCACCTCAGAATGCACGTCTTCTATTTTCTCTGTCAGGGACATTCTAGTTAAAAATATGGCCTGCATTAACTGTTTGGATGTCTGTCTAAGGGTTAGATCCTCCTGTATACCATCCTCCTCACCATCAGAAGCACGGTTTTTACGTTGATCAGCAGCTTTAGCTTGTGATGTAGCATTCCTAAGGGATCGTGCATTATCAGATGGATCAGTCCTTGCAAATTCTTTCATTTTATCAGCTATCCCTGAGCCTTTAGAATGACTCATAGTTAATAATGATGAAATATAATAAGCTGAATAGTATGGTTATAGAGTCTCCTCTTCCTGAAGACCATCCATAGCAGTCACAAGATAATGAGCATAAATCAAGAAGCTCTGATCAGGTTTATAGAGCGAGATATCAAGTATTATGACAGATTTGCTGGTAGTATGCAAGTCTTATATAGCAAGGTTTGAAAAAGCGCCTGCAGGGACAGTGGTAGGAGTACAGAAACCTCTCAGGGTGACAGGAGCTTTTGTGCCGTTAATTTATCACCTAAGGGAGTATGGGGCTCATATCTCAGAGCACAAACTGCACCTCCCTCCAAGTACCTCCAGGATGCAGCCGCACCACTCCGTCAGCCCTCTCAGAAGCAGAGTGTGCAGCGCCGTGCCTCTTCCTGATAGAGCGGACAACAGATAATGGCTGCCATCCACAAGCCTCACTTTCCCGCCAGAGCCCTCACACAGCCCGATGCACCGGAAAGGCTCCACACCGCTCTCCCCCAAGAACGGGAGGTCTCCAGGAGTCCGGGATCCCACTGCTGGCAGGTAAGTATAAATATCAGCGATTAAATGCAGGATTTCGTCCATGATTATGGGAGCTCCGTCTAACTGCGTCCTCTTAGCACCGTTACATCACTCCGCCCCAAGTACCCTTAATTGCCGCCGTGAAAAGGCATATCGGCGGTCGTTAAGGGGATATGATTGTCAATATGACCAACAGCTAGTGAAGGGCATCCTTTTGTCACAGTCCACTGATTATGGTGGTCTATAGATTGCTCTTGGGTACATTAGTGATGACCTCTTAGTGCTTCTCTAAACTTCTGTAACCTATTGCATAGAATATACATATAACCGGATGATATGTAATGAATGATGTATGATGAAGATATAAGGTCAGCAGTAAATACAGCAAAACTTATAGAGCTACAACCCAGGTAAATAAAGACACTCGGTGCCCTGTGAAACTTGTTTGGGTATCATGTAACAAAACATTCAGATGCTTTCATAATGTGTTGAAAGATAATAGAGAATGGGAAGTGGAATATGAGAAGTCATTAGTTTGCAGATCTTTGTTAATGTGCTTTTGTACTCCATTGGCATTATCACAACTATGATAGATTTGAATAAAAGCAGGTCTAAAGGATTTTACTGTAGGGCAAGATGCCAAGGAGCCATACATGCCTGAGTGATAACCTTTATCACATTGCCATGGCAGCAAGGTTTGCCCTCACTTGATCCAAACAAATCCACCTTTTTGTATCCACTAATGTCCCTGTCAACTTCTGTCTTATACAGTGCTTAGCATAAATGAGTACACGTAACAGATTTTGACATAAATCCTTTAGCTTGCTATCAGAATCAACATTTTTTTATGGGATACCATATAGCAAAATACTGCCACAAATGTGGGCCATTGATTGCAAGCATGATTTGTTGTTTTGAACAGCTCAAAAAGTTTTTTTTTTTTAACCAAAAATTAATGTAAGACCATGTTGCAAAAATAAGTACACCTCAATCGAATTCTTAGGAGCCAAGCAAAAGTTTAGACTACAACATTGTAATGACTAATAATTCAACTTCAGGTTAGTCTAATTATTCATTAAACAGATGTCCATAAACCAGTTGACTATGAAAGGGCATTACTTAACAAAGAAAACCCATTCCCATTTCATGCTGATAGCAATAGCACCACATGGAAGAGAAATGTCACAAGGCCTAAAAAGAAAATTATTTTTTAAGCAAAAAAGGTGAGTTGCTTGCTCAAAACTTGTCCGTAGAAGCCCTTGTAAGTGCTACCAGCCTTCCACTGCAGGCATTTCTTTCCAGTATGTTAATACATATTTCCTTGGCAAGGATATTCATTTGGCATAAGTTACTTCAGTGGGGATCTCTGGATATGTTCACAGAGCTATGTGTGATTATGAGAGCAGGTCTCACACTGGTAACATTCCCTTTCATTTATAATTAGCTCTGGAGGCAGATTCTCATAAAGATCAGTATCCGGCCTGTAGATTTGAATATTTCATTTGCATATAGGAAAAATATGAATTTCTCCAAAATAAGATATTGAATCGCAGATATCAAGATATCATTTTATTCAGATTTCTGTAACCTGTATGCCCATATAGATGGCTTAGAAGGGCTGATCCTACTGACAGATTTCCTTTAACAAAGAAAATTATTAAGTGATATATTACAAACCATTAGAAGCTAAGACTACATTGACACTCATATTACTATCACAGACATTGTCATGCCCTTTAGCAACCTAAAAACTCAAACAGAAGACTAGACTGGTCACAGCTTTTTGTAATTTATATGAATTTGATAGCGTATAATAGGAACATAAGACACCCACATAATACAAACAATTTCCTCCCTAACTACAATGTAATGTGTTGAGTTTTTGAAGGTCAGAACTGATCAATTTTCATCTCCATTTTGGAGCAATGAAATGCAACACAATAAGACATTAAACAATCTCTTCTTTGGACACAATTCACACGTGTAAATTATTTATCCCCTGAGGAAACAGATATTTGGTCCCAGAAAAAAATCTAACATGTGTTTTGTTATAAAAAGGGCAGATGACCTATATTTGTAAAGTGAGGAAAAAGATCAGACAACTACGTCCATCTCTGATAAAACTTTAATCAAGAGGTGTCGGTGTGAGCTTACAGCCTGTCCTCGATGGTGACACTGTGTCAGTAACTTTCTGTCTGGCCTTTGTTGGGGATGCAATATCAATCTTTTATCTCCATTATAAAAGAAGGACCCATTATTCTTCTTCTCTATGTTCCCACCAGCTTCACATGGACAAGAGACCTTCGGACAGAAACCTCAGCTTAAAAACAATGGAACTGGAAGAAATCGCAACCAAAATTTCTGCTCTGGACAAATGGAGAGCAATATTCAGTTCTCAAGGGTGAGGCGGTCAATCATAGGGGGAGTAAATTACTTTGCCGGTATTGATTTCCTGGTCCAGCTTTTGCAATATGTTTGAAAGCATCTATTACTTTTATTGATTGCAGATTGGAGATCAGAAATCCAGCAAATCAGGTAATTCAAGTCGATTTATCATGATAGTACAATGGACTTTTGCAACGTCTTTGTTTATACTCCATTATTGATAGAAATGTGCGATGAGTTAGTGTTCAAGAAAACTTTGTATTTTGTAGAAAATACTATGTGCTATGTGTGTAGATGAAGAACACACCAGATACATCAATTTAAATATTTTGCCCAGAAATTAACAGGATCTAAATGGCATATACACATTTCTAACCCGTGAAGTACAGATCTATAGTAGGTCTATTGGCCCCACTGTATGACAAAATGCTTCCAATTTTATCTGGAGGCTTTTTTTATGTTCCTTTATTTTTTATGTATTTTTTCCACTATTTCATCAGATATATTCCATTGTATCCTACAAAATTATAAGCCATGAAAAGCATTACAACACTATAGCACATTAATATTAATATACGTAATGGATTGTACTGCAGCAGACGTGCAAAGAAAATGTCAGATTACCAGCATTTACCCCAAGATACTGCAGGGTGACCTTCATCCACAGCACTTACACATCTCGTCCGTGATAGCATAAATCATTAGTGCTAGGTTTTGAGGAAGAGGACCGGCACCACTAAATACATAGGGAAATGTGCCATATACCGAAGAACGAATGTAAGGAACCAAAGAAGTATGAAATAGGCACTAATATCCCAGCAATATCGCCAAAAACCAAGGATGGTAAAAAGGAAAATATTTATTAAACATGTAATGAAAAAACAAGGGTTAAAAACATATAAAAGACTATAAATTCCTTAATCCATATTAACAAATATTAATAAAACAGTGATGGAATATGAAGATAAATGGGAAAAAGTCAAATGTTAGTATGCAAAATGAAAACCTAATAAAGTATAAAGGCTATAAGACACCAAGATAGTACACAAATAAGAGGAACAAGTAAATGCTGTAGGATATATAAGAATAAACCAAATATCAGATTCTAAAGGCCTGTGACCAACTGGTGCTACACATAATAGGATAATATGAATGGATAAGGTGCAATCCCTCCACGAAGAGGTGCCAATTTCATAGCCTCTTCTGTTCCTTAGTATAACTTATTAGTAACAATTAATATTTACTGGATATAAAAATAAATTATGTACTAATTGTTTCCCTTCTTACATCCCTTTCTTCTATACATCAGTATCCCATCTCTTGGTCATATTAGATACATCTACATTATTGACATTACATGTGAGTAACTAAGGACCACTGAGGATAGGAGAATTCCCGTCCCTGATCTCTTACATTCGGAGAATCTGCTTGCAGCATGTTCACATCAGGACTTTGTGCAGAGAAGTATAATTTATAGTAACAGATGTCGGTGTCACATAGAAGTTACAAACATGAACTAGAGAATTCAGTCCTGAGCTTGAGAATAGGATTACCGTACATCTGCTTTCTGGCATTGTCAGTTCTCGGCCAACATTCAGCATCATTGCCTCACCAGTTACCAAAATTGAACAGAAAATAGGATCTTGAGAATCAAGAGCAAAGTCATTGGCTTAGAAATGGATTTTAGGACTATAACATAATATATAAAACTGGATTGTAATGAAAAACATCTAAACAAAGCACAACCTAAAGTAAAATCGCCATCGATAATGCACCTAAAGCATTCTTGCAATTGTAAAGAAGTTGTATCCTTAGACTATAGTAGGTAATGGCATAAGTAACAATTCCCTCCTGTAGCATTCCTCCTGTATGTTATGTAGGTAAAACAGACAATGCTCTTCCAATGCATTTGAAGGTAATCTGCCACTTTTTTTTTATTTCTAATAAATAAATTAGTATATTTGATAACCTTGTATTAAAAAAAAGTGAAAATATAAATTGCTGTCATTTTTTTAATTCATTAATTTAATTCATTTTTATGTAGCCACTGGGGGCTGCCATTTCCATTTGCTAGTGGATGTGTCACCGTCACTGCACACCACTTATACACAGCAAATATGTCACTTACAAGGCAAAGGAGACAAGGACTGGTCTCCAATCTTCTATGCTGAGGCCGTATCAGTGGTGTACGGCGCATGCTCTCTGCAGACATGTCTGTTTTTAACTGTGTCATGGATCAAAATGACATATATGAGCTTATGGGTCTATGAAAACCACGGCCGGCACACGGCTGTCATCACTGTGCAATCCGTGCACTGTCTGTAATTACCATTGCAATGAATAAGAGAAGCTATTCAATTATTTATTTTTTATCAATGAAAATGACTGATGGAAAAACTGATTTTCCACTGATGGAAAAACTGACACTGACCAAACACTGATGAAAATCGGATTGATAACTGTGATGGATAATCATCCGAGTTTTTACTTACGGGAAAAAACACGAACATCTGAGAGAGGCCTAATTCTCGGCCAGTCGCTGTGCACGATTGGATCGCAGTGGGTTTGCAAATGTATGCAGCTGCTTTCCATAGTGTGTAAAATATGGAAATCATATTTAATTTGTCATGCTTTCTATCTGTGAACAAATATTACTAATTGTAGGGAAAAAGTTTCATTTTCATTAAAATAGAAAAATGTGGAAGACACTCCCTGCCTGTAAATTCTTAGCCACTTAGGAAAGAATAACTAAAGTCCCGATAACCTCTTTAACTGTTTCTAAACCATAGACATAGTTCTTGTTTAATCCATTAGACACCAGACATGCCGGCAGTGACTCCTGACGGGACATCAAGGGTGCAGACATGTGCTCCTTACGGCATAAGGGGTCCCACATATTCTCTTGTTGTGGGGCCCAGAAATGATTTGGGCAGCGAAGGTTACAACAGCTACATATTTATCTATAGCTGATAGGTTTTACAAATAGGAAAACAGAAAGAATTATTGTTTTTCTTATTAAAGTACTATAATTCTTAAGATATTACTTCAGAAATTAGATTTTTGAGCCACAGAGTCAACAATAAAATCTTTTTTAGGTTTCTTCTGCCATTGGCAGATTTTTCAACATTCTTTTGCTGCTTTGGGTTTAGTATTCTACATGGCATGTTAAATACACTGTTATCCATGACTCAACTTATCCATTCAACAAGGTAGAACGTGTCAAATTATCTGGTAATCAAGAAGAGTCAGGAAGGCAGTAACTTGGCAGGAGCTGGTAGAGAGGCCGAAGCTTCAGTCATCACAAGCTCCTCCATCGGTGACTTCTTCCGTTACATTGTTATTATGAATATTTGTGCAAAGGTCCATGTGAATGGAGACGCCTCAAAGCTAAATTACATTCAATTACTGCAGGAGGACGTCATGAAGAAACCAATAGTAAGTGACCCCTCACTTCATGAGCAGGTTTGTGCACTGCAGCTTCATGATAATTACGCACAACAGTATTAGTTTGTTAAAGATCCTTGTACAAGCACGTGCTGAGTATTGATTTTCTGCTGATGCCATCTAAAATATGTCTCCATGTTGCAGAAATTTTTTGTTTCTTACTGATAACTGACTTTAATTTACATTTTATTACAAAATCATATTCTCATGTGGTGGAATTAGTTCGTCTAAGGGCTCACACAGGCGACCTTAATAATCGGATGAGTGCTAGCCAGCATTTTGACAGATAGCACTTGTCCACATGTTATGCTATGGGGTTGTACACATGTGCAATTTTTTCCAGGGAAAAATCACGTGCTGATATTCGGATTGCACTCGGCCATGCAAGTCAGTCCATCTTCTCCTCTTCCGAGAGAATGGGATCACACTATGAACATACTCTCATCAGCATTTCATAAGAGTGTGATTTGTATAATTGACCCGTTTTTCTTGGATTAGAAAACATGCACCTAGCCTAAGGAAAAGCTAATATTTTGGGGGTGAAAGTAACTTTAAATATGATATTAATGTTTCTGTAATTCCAAACAATTGTCAAACTGATGTTTTGTAAAATGAAGTACCGGTAATCAGTATCAATGCCATGTAACATAGAATGATGTAAATATGTCTAAAATGCAATAAACACCTAAACATAGTGTCTTTAAGCTTCTTCTGAAGTGACCCATCTTTACTATATCATTACTAGACTTTGTATTGAACAACTGCATTCTGTGAATATTGGCATTCTAACATTGGTTATATTTCCTTGTATTTTTTTTATATAACTATATGTAAAAAATAATTCAAAATGCAAATACAGATGGACACAACTGTTCGTGCATTGGTATTCTTGTTCTTTTTTGGAATGTGCGCATTGTAGATTCAGACTGAAGGAAGCAAAACCATGAAGGAACAATGTGGAATCAAGGAGTAAAGAACTCCTTCAAGACTGTTGTAAAGCCACTCCAGGTAAACTACCTGATGAAGCTACTCGAGAGAACGCCAGTGGGGTCTAAAATGGTCATCAGAGTAAAAGGGTCATGAGTAGTGATGGGCGAATATACTCGTTACTCGGGATTTCCCGAGCATGCTTGGGTGACCTCCGAGTATTTTTTAGTGCTTGGAGATTTAGTTTTCCTCACCGCAACTGAATGATTTACATCTGTTAGCCAGCTTGATTACATGTGGGGATTTCCTAGCAACCAGGCAACCCCCACATGTACTTATGCTGGCTATCAGATGTAAATCATTCAGTTGCGGCAATGAAAACTAAATCTCCGAACATTAAAAAATACTTGGAGGACACCCGAGCGTGCTCGGGAAATCTCGAGTAATGAGTATATTCGCTCATTACTAGTCATGAGTAAGACTGCTTAGTGCATTCGAAACGCGTCGACTGGGTCATGTTGACCATGTACATTTTTCTTTTGTACGCACTATAATTTCTTTAAAAAGAAAAGAAAATCCAGCCCTGTTGAGCCAGACTGCAATTTTTTTCTATTTTCCTTGATGTGAGACCAGGGCGAGGCCAGTGTCTGGGCCCCAGGTGGATGAGTATAGAGCAACTGGGTGAGCTGGAATTAAGTTTTTACAAAAGGGGGTATGTTGAGGAATCTAAGGTTTCATTCATATTATTATTATTATTATTTATTTATATAGCACCATTAATTCAATGGTGCTGTACATGAGAAGGGGTTACATCTAAATACAAACATCACTTACAGTAAACCAAACTAACAATGACAGACTGGAAGAGAGGGAAGAGGTCCCTGCCCTTGCAGGCTTACATTCTATAGGATTATGGGGAAGGAGACAGTAGGTCGGGGTTGCAGTAGCTCCAATGGTGTTGAGGTGGCCGTGTGGTTTGTTTCAGATGTTTCTTTACTCTTGGTTCACATATGGGTTCTTTCGTAGGATTGCTTCCTTCAGTCTGAATCGACAATGTGCAGATTTCAATAAAAAGAAAAATTATTGCATGAACAACAGTTGTATCCAAACTCTTAACTGGTACTGTACATCTAGGAGATCACTGTCAAACAAAATGTGATGACATGTTATCAATATTAGGGCAGTGAGAATCTGGAGAATCTGGAATTGCTTGCCTGAGGAGGTGGTGATGGCGAACTCAGTCGAGGGGTTCAAGAGAGGCCTGGATGTCTTCCTGGAGCAGAACAATATTGTATCATACAATTATTAGGTTCTGTAGAAGGACGTAGATCTGGGGATTTATTATGATGGAATATAGGCTGAACTGGATGGACAAATGTCTTTTTTCGGCCTTACTAACTATGTTACTATGTTACTATGTAATATTGATGGTGACCCACTTGCCAGATCAGTTTCAGTGCCCTAAACAAAACAAGATATAGTATTTGTCTTTGTGATTTTACCATTTTGCTATTGTTTGGGTTTTTCTGTAAAGAGGAAAGAGACTAAGCGGGAAGTCCAGGTGATAAATAAGTGAATCTCCTGAAAGTGTCAGTGAAAAAAAACACAAACTGCTGAGAATTCTGTCATATTTTATTACAGCAATCCAAGTTATAAGGAAGTGGTTATAAGATGTATGTTACATCAAGACAACTCTGCCGTGAAGCGTAGCCCCCTGATAAGCACCTATTTGTTAGGGATCAGGCAATACAATATTTACAGGTGTCCAAACATTGACCCTTTTAACTTAGGCCTGTTTCACATGCACGTTTTATTTCTCATATGTGAAAAATGGATGGACTTTCATCAGTGTCAGTTATTACCATTATTTCTTCATCAGTTTTTTTGGTACACAAAAATAATAGCTGATAGAGGTTTCTCACAGCTAACAGTCAGTGAAAAATGAATAGCGTTATAAGTGTGCTGTCTGACTTTTTCACTGTCCAGTAGACTGGCATTGGTGATTTTGATCCGTGACTCGGATCAAAATTAAATGCGTCTTTATTTTTTGCCTATACTGTAAAATATCTGACATCTGAATACCTCATAGACTAGAAAGGGTTCTCTTGGAAAACAAATAGAGATAAAACATGTATAATAAAATTGAATGTGTGAAAGTGGCCAATTGTATTAGCACCAAAACTTTTTTTTTAAAATAGACATTCATTGAAAGCGTTACACCACATAAATGAATAATGAGAGTGTAGAACAGGACTGGTGGCAGACTTAAAGGGTTAACTTTTCTGGTACCCCACTGCAGAAAGAGTAGAAAAATACATGGTGTAGCATTTTTCCCAAAAAAAGAGATTGCTGTGAAATTGGATCTAAGAGGTCTATAAGGGAAAGGTAAAATAGATGTCTTCAAGCAGTTAACATGTTCAGTAAGGTAAATCACCATGGAAAATGTTATTAGTAAAAGAAAAGTTGAAGCTAAGAACACTAACATTATACATAACTAAAATCTCTACACACACATCTACTGGTGCTTAGTTCTCCACCCATTAATGCAATGTGTTGTTGTTTAAAGACCACCCAAGATCCCCACAAAGCAGATGAAGACATTGAGGAGAGAGCGGAGGCCACAAGCGGCAAGAAGCATGGGACGTTTCCAGGCAGTATTTTCTATTCCATTCCAAAGGAGTTGATAATAGCCTCCAACCTCGGTGGTCAGCCCATCTCAATAGAAATGGCAACGGTAAGAAGAGCTTATCAGTTAAGGAAGAGGTGAAATCTAAACCAGGCCCAACAAAGAGCCCATGAAATACTATCTGTCACACTGTAAGAACAGGCAGGGTGTCATGAATGCATATAAGTCAGTAGAAGGTTGAACGAGAAGATAAAGCAGTAGTATACTCCTCAATATATAAATTGCAACACCAAGAAGAAAGAATCATTAAATTATGGAAATCATTTTAATAATATGCAAATAATGAATAAATAGGAACAACATTTTCAAAACATCTTGAATTTTACAGTATTGAATAAATCAGAAGTCCCCGAACTTAGACACCTTGGCTGCTATCATTTAAGTTATTGTGTACTTGGGCACACAAATCATCAAGATCCACTTCTGGCAGCTCCCTGTGCAAGTGCTGACTAATGATATCCCAGATGTGCTTGATGGTAGGCTAGTGCGGAGACGCTGCAGGCCATCGTAGCAGGCTATGCAGGTTGCTCACAACGCACAAAAAACATGTGACCTTACATTGTCATGTTAAAATATGGCTAATGGTACTCTTTTATGTTCCCTCATGAAGGCCTCTTTATGGTGTTGCCCACATGGTCTCCAGACCAATCTCTGGCTATCACTGCGTCCAATACAAAAGCAGACCAAATCACTGAAGAGGATAGATCTTGATTCCAGCCTCCATTGCCATCTTTCTCTGCACCAAGATAGGCTTTCAGATCAATGGTGTGATGCTATTGGACGCCTGTAGCTGGATACCAGTAACCAGCGCCATCCTACTCACTGCATTAACTGTGCTGCTCCATCCAGTGACAAGCCATTGCACTGAACTGCCTCTTCCGCACTCCTAGTGCTGCTGCATTCCCCAGTCGCTGGAGAGTTTGCACCTGGCTTTAGGGAGACATGGCCAGACTCTACCTGAATTTAACCCTGCTGTGTCCTGCACAGTTCAGTTTCCTTGGCCTATCCCCTGCAAGAAGGGGATATATTAGACAGCTCATCCTTCCGCACCTGGCTTGAACTTAGGTTCCTAGTGAGCAGTCAGTCTCTTACTTACTTATTTTGGTGCTTTATTGTCTATTCTTTCCTTTGACCGACCCAACTTGTTTACTGATCTACTCTGATCCGTTTTCTGATCCTGTGCTCCCTGCCCCGACCTTGTACTGTCTGATCATGTCTCTGACCTCTGTATCTTGTGTTCTGCCAGCTGACCCTTCGGTCAGCTGCTGCAGGTCCGGGGACTGCCCTGGAGTGGCACTGTGACTACCCTAATGGCTAAGCCTATCATTATGATCAGCAGCTCTAGTGAAAATCAGGTAGATACACTTAGTCACGCTTTCAACACAAGAACACCATGCCATATATTGCTATTGCCACTGTGAGCTGGCCTAAATGTGCAACCATGACTTGTAATGTTTCTGGGCTGTCTCCCATCTAACCCCACCGTTCGGCAATTGCAAAGCGAACTGCCAGTACAGGATCAGATCTTGATGATTTGTGTGTCTAAGGCCGGCATCACACTACCGTGTTTTACGGACGTAAGAGAGGTGCTGAAAATACGGATTGCATAAGGTACAATGCTTCTCTATGCCCCTGCTCCTATCAGCCGTATTTTACTGATCCGTATTATACGGTCTTCTACGGCTGTAGAAAATCGCAGCATGCTGCGTTTGTCACCGTATTGCGCAAAAAATACGCCAATGAAAGTCAATGGGGGCCAGAAAATTATGGATTACACACGGACCAGCAGTGTGACTTGCGAGAAATACGCAGCGGTGTTCTATAGAAAAGCCGGCAATTCAGTGCGGTGTACAGTAAAATCACACTGACAGGTTACAATAGAATAGCTAAAATAAATGTCTACACATAGTATAGGGGTATATATATATATATATATGTCATTGAGACACATATATGTATATATATTATTTCATACAGCGCTAGATAGCTTAAAAGCCGGTAATTCAATTACCTTCCTAAACCCGACATGATATGAGACATGGTTTACATACAGTAAACCATCTCATATCCCCTTTTTTTTGCATATTCCACACTACTAATGTTAGTAGTGTGTATGTGCAAAATGTGGGCTCTGTAGCTATTGAATTAAAGGGTTAAATCGCGGAAAAAATTGGCGTGGGCTCTCGCACAATTTTCTCAGCCAGAATGGTAAAGCCAGTGACTGAGGGTAGATATTAATAGCCAGGAGAGGGTCCATGGTTATTGGCCCCCCCTGGCTAAAAACATCTGCCCCCAGCCACCCCAGAAAAGGCACATCTAGAAGATGCGCCTATTCTGGCACTTGGCCACTCTCTTCCCATTCCCGTGTAGCGGTGGGATATGGGGTAATGAAGGGTTAATGTCACCTTGCTATTAACCCCTTCGCGACATGCGCCGTACTAGTACTGCGCTGCCGGCACTGTATTTGTGCCAGCAGCAGTACTAGTACGGCACACTGATCACCGCGGTCTCGCGCTGAGCGCCGCGGTGATCGGGTGCGGGTGTCAGCTGTATAAGACAGCTGACACCCCGCAGCAATGCCTATGATCGGCGCTAGCGCTGATCGCGGGCATTTAACCCCTCTGATGCCACTGTCAGTAGTGACAGCGGCATAGAGGGGGATCGCACAGGGACGGGGGCTCCCTGCGCTCTCCCACTGGAGCAACGCGATGAGATCGCGTTGCTCCGGTGATCCGGAAGGAGTCCCCAGATCCAAGATGGCCACGGGACTCCTTCCGGGACCTGGCTAGCCGGCGCCTGCTGAGAGTTGCTGAGAGCAGGCGCCGGAAAGCCACCTAAACTTGCCTGTCAGATCAACGATCTGATCTAATACAGTGATGTCCCACCCTGGGACAATGGTAGAAAGTTAAAAAAAAATAAAATAGAATGTATAAAAAAATTTTTTAAAAATCCCCAAATAAAGAAAAAAAAAACATTTCTCAGTAAATCCATTTATGTAAATTAAAAAAAACAATAAAAGTACACATATTTGGTATCGCCGCGTCCGTAACGACCCGCTCTATAAAACTATCCCACTAGTTAACCCCTTCAGTGAACACCACAAAAAAAACAAGGCAAAAAACATTGCTTTATTATCACACAGGCGAACAAAAAGTGGAATAACACGCAATCAAAAAGACGAATATAAATAACCATGGTACAGCTGAAAACGTCAACTTGTCCTGCAAAAAAAAAGCCGCCATACAGCATCATCAGCAGAAAAATAAAAAAGTTATAGCTCTCAGAATAAAGCGATGCAAAAACAATTATTTTTTTTATATAAAATAGTTTTTATTGTGTAAAAGCGCCAAAACATTAAAAAAATTACATAAATGAGGTATAGCTGTAATCGTACTGACCTGAAGAATAAAGCTGCTTTATCAATTTTACCACACGTGGAACGGTATAAACACCTCCCCTAAAAGAATTTCAAGAATTGCTGGTTTTTGTTCATTCCACCTCCCAAAAATCGGAATAAAAAGCGATCAAAAAATGTCATCTGCCCGAAAATGGTACCAATAAAAACATCAACTCGTCCTGCAAAAAACAAGATCTCACATGACTCTGTGGGCCAAAATATGGATAAATTATAGCTCTCAAAATGTTGCAAAAACTATTTTTGCAATAAAAAGCGTCTTTTAGTGTGTGACAGCTGCCAACCCTAAAAATCCACCAAAAAAACGCTATAAAAGTAGATCAAACCCCCCTTAATCACCCCCTTAGTTAGGGAAAAATAATAAAATGTAAAAAAATGTATTTATTTCCATTTTCCCATTAGGGTTAGGGCTAGGGTTAGGACTAGGGTTAGGGCTAGGCTTAGGATTGGGGTTGGGGTTAGGGCTAGGGTTAGGGTTGGGGTTAGGGTTTCAGCTAGAATTGGGGAGTTTCCACTGTTTCGGCACATCAGGGGCTCTCCAAACAAGACATGGCGTCCGCTCTCAATTCCAGCCAATTCTTTGAAAAACTAAAACAGTGCTCCTTCCCTTCCGAGTTCTCCTGTGCGCCCAAACAGTGGTTCCCCCCAACATATGGGGTATAAGCGTTCTCAGGACAAGTTGGACAACAACTTTTGGGGTCCAATTTGTCCTGTTACCCTTGGGAAAATAAAAACGTGGGGGCTAAAATATCATTTTCATGGAAAAAAAAATATTTTTTATTTTCACGGCTCTGCGTTATAAACTGTAGTGAAACACTTGTTGGTTCAAAGTTCTCACAACACATCTAGATAAGTTCCTTGGGGGGTCTAGTTTCCAATATGGGGTCACTTGTGGGGGGTTTCTACTGTTTAGGTACATCAGGGGCTCTGCAAATGCAACATGACGCCTGCAGACCAATCCATCTAAGTCTGCATTTCAAACGGCGCTCCTTCCCTTCCGAGCTCTGCCATGCACTCAAACGGTAGTTCCCCCCCACATATGGGGTATCAGCGTACTCAGGACAAATTGGACAATAACTTTTGTTGTCCAATTTCTACTGTTACCCTTGGGAAAAAAAATTGCGGGTTAAAACATCATTTTGTGGAAAGAATGATTTTTTAATTTTCACAGCGCTACATTCTAAACTTTAGTGAAACAATTGGGGGTTAAAAGTGCTCACCACACATCTGGATAAGTTCCTTAGGGGGTCTTCTTTCCAAAATGGGGTCACTTGTGGGGGGTTTCCACTGTTAAGGCACATCAGGGGCTCTCCAAATGTGACATGGGTTCCGATCTCAATTCCAGCCAATTTTGCATTGAAAAGTCAAATGGCGCTCCTTCACTTCCGAGCTCTGCCATGCGCTCAAACAGTGGTTTATCCCCATATATGAAGTATCAGCGTACTCAGGACAAATTGTACAACAACTTTTAGGGTCCAATTTATCCTGTTACCCTTGGGAAAATAAAAAATTTGGGGCAAAAAGATCATTTTTTGTGAAAATTAATATGAATTTTTTTTTACGGCTCTACATTATAAACTTCTGTGAAGCACTTGGAGGTTCAAAGTGCTCACCACACATCTAGATTAGTTCCTTAGAGGGTGTACTTTCCAAAATGGTGTCACTTGTGGGGGTTTCCACTGTTTAGGCACGTCAGGGGCTCTCCAATCGCGACATGGGCTCCGATCTCAATTCCAGCAAATCTTGCATTGAAGAGTCAAATGGCGCTCCTTCCCTTCCGAGCTCTGCCATGTGCCCAAACAGTGGTTTACCCCCACATATGGGGTATCGGCGTACTCAGGACAAATTGTACAACGACTTTTGTGGTCCAATTTCTCCTGTTACCCTTGGTAAAATGAAACAAATTGGACCTGAAGTAAACATTTTGTGAAAAAAAAGTTAAATGTTCAATTTTTTTTAAACATTCAAAAAATGAGAAATCGCTGGTCAACTTTTAACCCTTATAACTCCCTAACAAAAAAAAATTATGTTTCCAAAATTGTGCTGATGTAAAGCAGACATGTGGGAAATGTTGTTTATTAACTATATTATGTGATATAACTCTCTAATTTAAGGGCATAAAAACTAAAATTTGAAAATTGCTAAATTTTCATAATTTCTGACAAATTTGTTTTTTTCACAAATAAATGCAAGTCATATCGAAGAAGTTTTACCACTATCATGAAGTACAATATGTCATGAGAAAATAATGTCAGAATCACCAGGATTCATTGAAGCGTTTCAGAGTTATGACCTCATAAAGTGACAGTGGTCAGAATTGTAAAAATTGGCCCTGTCACTTAGGTGAAAACAGGCTTCGGGGTGAAGGGGTTAAGCCAGATTAATAATGGTGAGGCGTTAATTATGACACCTATCCATTATTAATCCAATAGTATGAAATGGTTAAAAACCACACACACACATTATTACAAAGTCTTTTAATGAAATAAATAGACAGGTTGTTGGAATATTTTATTATTCTATTAATCCACCTGAAGACCCTTGTCCTGTAACAAAGTTAAAATAAAAAACAACAATATCCCATACCTTCCGTCGTTCTGTAACGTCCCACGATGTAAATCCATCTGAAGGGGTTAACTTTTTTTACAAACAGAAGCTCTGCTAATGCAGCTGTGCTTCTGTCTGTAAAACCCCAGCGAATGAATGGAAAGTAGGTCAATGACCTGTATTTACCTTCAGTTGCGGTGAGGTGCCCTCTGCTGGATGTCCTCATATGAACTCGAGCGTGAGAAAATATTCTGAAAAGTTCCCAGGCTCGAGTTCATATGAGGACATCCAGCAGAGGGCGCCTCACTGCAACTAAAGGTAACCACAGGTCATTGACCTACTTTTCATTCATTCGGTGGGGTTTTACAGACAGAAGCACAGCTGCATTAGCAGGCTTCTTCTTGTAAAAAAAGTTAACCCCTTCAGAAGGATTTACATTGTGGGATGTTACAGAACGACGGAAGGTATGGGATATTGTTGTTTTTTTATTTTAACTTTGTTACAGGACGTGGGTCTTCAGGTGGATTACGAGAATAATAAAATATTCCAACAACCTGTCTATTTATTTCATTAAAAGACTTTGTAATAATGTGTGTGTGTGGTTTTTAACCATTTCATACTATTGGATTAATAATGGATAGGTGTCATAATTGATGCCTCTCCATTATTAATCTGGCTTAATGTCACCTTACAATGCCAAGGTGATATTAACCCTTCATTATCCCATATCCCACCGCTACATGGGAATGGGAAGAGGGCAGCACGGTGGCGCAGTGGTTAGCACTACAGCCTTGCAGCGCTGGGGTCCTGGGTTCTAATCCCACCCAGGACAACATCTGCAAAGAGTTTGTATGTTCTCTCCGTGTTTGCGTGGGTTTCCTCCGGGCACTCCGGTTTCCTCCCACATTCCAAAGACATACTGATAGGAATTCTAGATTGTGAGCCCCATCGGGGACAGCGATGATAATGTGTGCAAACTGTAAAGCGCTGCGGAATATGTTAGCGCTATATAAAAATAAAGATTATTATTATAGAGTGGCCAAGTGCCAGAATAGGCGCATCTTCCATTTGTGCCTTGGCTGGGGGCAGATGTTTTTAGCCAGGGGGGTGCCAATAACCATGGACCCTCTCCAGGCTATTAATATCTGCCCTCAGTCACTGGCTTTACCATTCTGGCAGAGAAAATTGCGCGGGAGCCCACGCCAATTTTTTCCGCGATTTAACTCTTTAATTCAATAGCTACAGAGCCCACATTTTGCACATACACACTACTAACATTAGTAGTGTGGAATATACAAAAAAAAGGATATGAGATGGTTTACTGTATGTAAACCATGTCTCATATCATGTCGGGTTTAGGAAGGAGAAAGCAAAAGCCAGAAATTGAATTACCGGCTTTTAAGCTATCTAGCGCTGTATGAAATATTAATATATATGTACAGTTAGGTCCATATATATTTGGACAGAGACAACATTTTTCTAATTTTGGTTATAGACATTACCACATTGAATTTTAAACAAAACAATTCAGATGCAGTTGAAGTTCAGACTTTCGGCTTTCATTTGATGGTATCTACATTAAAATTGGATGAAGAGTTTAGGAGTTCTAGCTCCTTAACATGTGCAACCCGGTTGGTAAAGGGACCAAAAGTAATTGGACAGATTAAATAATTTTAAATAAAATGTTCATTTCTAGTACTTGGTTGAAAACCCTTTGTTGGCAATGACTGCCTGAAGTCTTGAACTCATGGACATCATCAGACGCTGTGTTTCCTCTTTTTTGATGCTCTGCCAGGCCTTCATTTCGGTGGTTTTCAGTTACTGTTTGTTTGTGGGCCTTTCTGTCTGAAGTTTAGTCTTTAACAAGTGAAATGCATGCTCAATTGGGTTGAGATCAGGTGACTGACTTGGCCATTCAAGAATATTCCACTTCTTTGCTTTAATAAACTCCTGAGTTGCTTTGGCTTTATGTTTTGGGTCATTGTCCATCTGTAGTATGAAACGACGACCAATCAGTTTAGCTGCATTCGGCTGGATCTGAGCACACAGTATGTCTCTGAATACTTCAGAATTCATTCGGCTGCTTCTGTCCTGTGTCACATCATCAATAAACACTAGTGACCCAGTGCCACTGGCAGCCATGCATGCCCAAGCCATCACACTGCCTCCGCCGTGTTTTACAGATGATGTGGTATGCTTTGGATCATGAGCTGTACCACGCCTTCGCCATACTTTTCTCTTTCCATCATTCTGGTAGAGGTTGATCTTGGTTTCATCTGTCCAAAGAATGTTCTTCCTGAACTGTGCTGGCTTTTTTAGATTTTTTTAGCAAAGTCCAGTCTAGCCTTTTTATTCTTGATGTTTATGAGTGGCTTGCACCATGCAGTGAACCCTCTGTATTTACCATCATGCAGTCTTCTCTTTATGGTAGATTTGGATATTGATACGCCGACCTCCTGGAGAGTGTTGGTCACTTGGTTGGCTGTTGTGAAGGGGTTTCTCTTCATCATGGAGATTATTATGCGATCATCCACCACTGTTGTCTTTTGTGGGCGCCCAGGTCTTTTTACATTGATGAGTTCACCAGTGCTTTCTTTCTTTCCCAGGATGTACCAAACTGTAGATTTTGCCACTCCTAATATTGTAGCAATTTCTCGGATGGGTTTTTTCTGTTTTCGCAGCTTAAGGATTACTTGTTTCACCTGCATGGAGAGTTCCTTTGACCACATGTTTACTTCACAGCAAAACATTCCAAATGCAAGCACCACACCTAAAATCAACTCCAGGCCTTTTATCTGCTTATTTGAGAATGACATAAGGAAGGGATTGCCCACACCGGTCCATGAAATAGCCTTGGAGTCAATTGTCCAATTACTTTTGGTCCCTTTAAAAACAGGGTGGCACATGTTAAGGAGCTGAAACTCCTAAACCTTTCATCCAATTTTAATGTGGATACCCTCAAATGAAAAGTGAATGTCTGAACTTCAACTGCATCTGAATTGTTTTGTTTAAAATTCATTTTGGTAATTTCTATAACCAAAATTAGAAAAATGTTGTCTCTGTCCAAATATATATGGACCTAACTGTATATGTGTCTTACTGACATATATATAAAGACAGTATATATGTTTTTATGATTTTTTGAGCACATGGATCCATTGTATGTCCGTATGTCGGTTTTGCAAGCCTGCGAGAAAATCTTGCAGTACGGATGCCATACGGATTACATACGGAGGATGCCATGCGCAAAATACGCTGACACACCCTGCCTGCGGAGTACTTACGGATCACCATTTTTTTACTTTTCTGGCGTATTACGGCCGTAAAATACGGACCGTATTTTTATACGCTGAGTGTAACGCCGGCCTAATTCAGAGTGCCAGTACATTCATTCCTCAAACAACCATTAATAACCTCGTTGATAGCGGTCAAGGCATGTAAGTGCGGGTATTTCTGTGTGTGAGGCTCATACTCAAGACTGAATAAATTGATATGTTCTGAAATGTTTCCATTTTTTTAAATAATTTGGACATTAATAACATGTGTATCGATTCTGAGATTCTCATAATTCCACAACTTTTTTCTTGATGTTGCAATGTAAACGTGGAGGAGTGCATATTTATGATGAAGCAGAAAGGTCTAATTACTGCACCTTGCCAATTAGCAACATGCTTGACAATTGGCAGTAATTTAATAGCCTGTTTAAACAGGAAGACCATGGTAAACAATGCGCACTGAACAATTTGTAATAGATTATTTAGTGCACATAGGCTGCCATTGTTCTCTGCAGTGCAGGTACTGCTTTCACAGGATGATGATCATTTAGACAAATCGAAAAATCATTTTACCTGACAAATGAGTGTTTTGATTGGCAGCCTGTTTACACTGCGTGATTTTTGTAAAGAATACTTATCTATATATATAATTGTCTAAGGGTTTTTCCGTCTGTCTGTCTGTCTGTCTGTCTGTCTGTCCTGGAAATCCCGGCTCTCTGATTGGTCGAGGCCGTCAGGCCTCGACCAATCAGAGACCGGCACAGCATCGACGTAGAAATACCGCGTCTCTGATTGGTCGAGGCCGCCAGGCCTCGACCAATCAGCAACGGGCACAGCGACGATGATGTCATAATGGTTGCCATGGCGACGATGATGTCATAAAGGTTGCCTCGACCAATCAGCGACGGGCACAGTCTGCCACGAATTCTGGAATCATCATTGTCCATATACTATGGGGACATGCATATTCTAAAATACCCGATGCGTTAGAATCGGGCCAAAATCTAGTATATATATATTTGTCTAAGGGTTTTTCCGTCTGTCTGTCTGTCTGTCCTGGAAATCCCGCGTCTCTGATTGGTCGAGGCCACCAGGCGACGATGATGTCATAAAGGTTGCCTCGACCAATCAGCGACGGGCACAGTCTGCCGCGAATTCGCCTCGACCAATCAGCGACGGGCACAGTATCGACGTAGATGTCATAATGGTTGCCATGGCGACGATGATGTCATAAAGGTTACCTCGACCAATCAGCGACGGGCACAGTCTGCCGCAAATTCTGGAATCATCATTGTCCATATACTACGGGGACAAGCATATTCTAGAATACCCGATGCGTTAGAATCGGGCCACAATCTAGTTCATGATAATCAGGCAGTGTAAATGCAACTTTAAAGAGGACCTTAACCAGTCTGAGTATGTTGAATTGGTCACTGTATGGAATAGTGACGGCAGAGATAAATAAAACATACTTTTTAATTTTTCATCTCCATTGTATTGATTTGTAAAGTTTAGATTCCAAATTTATTAAGACTAAGTGGGCATTGACAGAGGTTCGTCTCTGAGGGCATTGTCCTTTACCTCTGCATGGAAAAGCAGGAGAAATCATTCAAGGGGAAAAAAAACATGCCCCAGAAAATGACACAAGTGGTTTTCTCTGTGTGAAAAATTTAACAACAAACAGCCCTACTGTTTCCAGTAATATCACTGCCAACATCTTCTGTGATTACAAGCGGGGGAGGGGAGTAGAGTCATTACAAACATCTTTTGCAGCTCTCCTCTCACAGCACTGTCAGCACTGCTCTATTTCCCTCAAACCCACACTGACTACTGTCAGATGAGTACTGTAAGAAGTGTTGGTAATGACACACAGCTCTGCTCTACTCCCTTCCCTTGATTGTACTCACCAGAGGATCCATTCAGTGATATCAGTGCGTCATTACATGTCTCATACAGAAGAAGCCGGGTCTGACATTCTCTGGGGCGTATTTTTTTTCCCTGCATGACGTTTCTACTTATGATTGGGCAACGTCATGCAAAGGAATAGGTTAATGCCCTTATAGAAAAATCTCTTCTAACGCTTCCTTATTATTTAAATTATAATTTAAACTTTACTAGCTAATAACTGCACAATGGACACGAGAATTTTTAAAATATAGAAGCACATTTTATTCAGCTCTGCAGCCATTATTCCATCATGTGGCCAGTTCAACTTACTCAAACTGGTGGAAGGTTCTCTTTAAAAAAAAACTAAAACCTATTTTATCTCCTCAAAATCTTATGCTCAGTGTCTGCGTGATGCCATGATCTGCATGAAGTGGTCAGGAGTGTGATATGAAAAATATATGTGTAATAACTTCCAATTAGGCACATGGTCATTATAGAGAATATAACTTACAGCAGATGGAACAACATTGATCCACTGAAGGGGCAGAATTTATAATAAAAGGGGTTGCCCACTATTTTTTATTTATATGATTCCTATACTAATGTTTTATATATATTTTTAAGGCAATGAGGAAAATTCTGTTTGGAAACACATTTCAAACATTCAACTATGAATGGAAAAAGTCATTTTTCAAGTTTAGAGAGGCCTTTTCTGAACTGGCTTATGCCATTGAAGCAGAGAAGGTGAGTGACTGTAAATAAAAACAGAATAGATTTTACTATTACAAATAATGTACAGAAATAGAAATTAAACCATAAGTGGATATCTGAAAATGCTGTGACTTTGATATAATCGCCATGACACATTCCTAATGACCTGGCATTAATGGTTTGAATACAGAAATTCCACTGACTATAAAGCTATCATGGCTCAATGAAGGGTTATGTTTGGTTTTCTGGTCGGCCACCAGGGTTGAAGGGGTTAGAGGTTTGTCTACACCTGCTTCTACTGTCAACACCTATCTGGCATGAGAAAACATGAGATTGCACTCCGATGTCATCCGAGTGCAGTCTCATTTAGGCCGGTTTCACACGTCCAGATAATTCCGGTACCGGAAAAAAATCGGTACCGGAATTATCCGTGTCCGTGTGCCCCTACGTTTCTGTGGCACATCAGTGTGGCACACATGTGCCGCCCGTGTGCCCACTGGGTACCACACGCACCGTGCTGGGTACCACACGTACCAGCATCTGGTGCTGAAGCCGCGATTCATATCTTCCCTGCAGCAGCGTTTGCTGCAGAGAAGATATGAATAATAGTGTTTAAAATAAAGATCTATGTGACAGTAATGAATAAGCGGCTCCACCCCCCATGGGAGATGGAGCCGCATATTCATTACTGTAAATGAGCGGCCCCACGTGACCGCATACAGGAGAAGATGCGGCCAGAACAGGAAGCAGCGACAGCCAGCGAGGGAGCTGGGTGAGTATTTTCAGAACAACGGGGGGGCGCACAGGGAGTGGGGGGGCGCACAGGGAGTGGGAGGGCGGGGGGCACATAGATCTTTATTTTAAACACTATTGTTCATATCTTCTCTGCAGCAACCGCTGCTGCAGAGAAGATATGAATCGCGGCTTCAGCACCAGTGGGGGGGACAGTGCTAAATGTAGCGCTGTCTCTTGCACGGCACACGGACTGCACACGGACAACGTTCGTGTGCGGTACGTGTTTTACACGGACCCATTGACTTTAATGGTTCCGTGTAATACGTGTGCTCCCACGAACACTGACATGTCTCCGTGTTTGGCACACGGAGACACGGCCCGCAAAAAATCAATGACATCTGCACAGATGCATTGATTTCACTGTGTCTACGTGTGTCAGTGTCTCCGGTACGTGAGGAAACGGTCACCTCACATACCGGAGCCACTGACGTGTGAAACCGGCCTTACACGGACTCAAACTACGGAGAAGCTGGACTACTTAAGTGCTCCGTCTTCTCCTCACCTGTGATATGAGTTCAGCTCACACTAAGGTGACATTCAGTTCAATCTCTGAGCAATTGTCATTTACACAATTGAAGCCAATTCTCTCACATGAGAGAAACATCGCTCATGTGACTCCAGCTTTAGAGGGGTATTCTCATCTTCAAGATCCTTTCACAATATGTATTAGATGTAATAATAATATTAGCAAATACCTTCAATTAGAAAGATAGAGTTCTTCTGATTAGCTATGTCTCTTACCCCATGTGGAGGGTATTGCAATAGCTTAGGTATTCGTGATTACGACCATTAACAACCAACTAACTAAATGTTAGGTATAAAAGCAAAAATAGAGCTCACTACGCCAGCTGATCATCCAGATAGCCAAGTGCCTTGTAACCGGAGGGTGCTAGATCCAGCTGGAGCAGCACAGCAACAACAAAAGGAAGGAGAGGGAATGCAGCACAGATGGTAAGTATAAAAAAACTATTTAGTTAAAGCCATTAAAAAGAACAATGTCCAGGAAAAACATTAAAACTGAAGCATTTCTAGCAAAAAAAACGCCCTTAATGATACTATAGAGTATATACTATGATTAAGGGCGTTTTTTGCCAGACACGCTTCGGTTTTATTGTTTTTCCTGGACATTGTTCTTCTTAATGGATTGAAATAAATGTCACTATATGAGTGGTCATAACCATGGATCCCTAGGATACTGCACATCGGGTAAGTGACATAGCCAATCAGAAGAACTGTGTGTGACGCCCAGGAGACCGAGGTACCCAGCACCGGACCAATGGGGTCTGTCTCTTGAGGGAGATGTCACGGGTGGCTTGACCCGATGCTGTGGCCTCAGGCAATGCACAGTGTAAGGGGTATCATGAGGGAACAGGCACTTACTTGATCAGCAGCAGGTTCTCTCAGCGGTGATGATCCTGATCCTGGATAGATAGCTATTGTCCAAATGAAAGTCTGAGGCACTGAAACGTTTAACCAGTTTACTTCAACATAAAGGGATTTACAACCAGTCCTGTCACCGGAGTCTGTATGGGAACTCTGAGTTACTTTGACCCTGCCGGGGTCTTCGCCTCTTATTGTACGCAGTTTCTGTGTGGCCCTGCTGCTGTATGTGAACTGGCTGCCGGCCCAATCTGTCCCCTCCGGGTCCTGGTTCGATGGGCAACCCGAGTCCTTTTATCGGCTTACCCCCTCCAGGAGTACCGCTGAACTCTGTGTCTGTTGCTGCGTCCGGCCCTAGTGAAGCTGATGTCACCTCACGTTTTTCCGGTTGCTGTATTATATATAATGAATACAGCCACGGATCCGGTATCCGTCTTTGCGCCTGTTCTGGGTAGTGATTAATGCTACCCGGTTCTCACAATGTCCTTTTTCTGTGTCCCTTTTCTCCTCAGGCCGGTGATTTGGGCCTGGAAACCGTCATAGGGCTGTTAGAAATTCAGCTGTATGACCTCTCACTTTCAGCTCCTTAGCCCAACTGCCAGTTCTTTTCTCAGACCAGAATGGATCAAGGGGAGTCTCTGGAGCTCCCCCTTCTGGCCGGAGGTGGTAGTGCAGTCTTGCTATTTTAGTATTTGTATTTAGTGTCAGTAACTATTTTTGTGGCAAATACCCCTAGGGGTGCCACATTCCCCCTTAGTTAAGAACAGTACTCCGGGACTGTGGGCCGATAACATTTTGAAATAACAATTAATATGTACAGAGTCTTAAAAATGAAAAGTTACAAAAAACCACTCAAGGAAACAAAAATAGAGTTCTGTAAAAAGTCACTTCAAATAGCGTCCGTTAATACAGTTCTATCCTTGAAGGTACTAGGAAAGGCACTGCACTTTGTGTCCAGGAATTTAGTTCCATTTTTCCAACGGAGTTATCAATATAAAGTCTAAAGAAAGTTCAAAAAGAGCAAAAAGCAAAGTTCAAAAAGCAGTCTTTCCGGAGCTTTCATTTAGTGCCTCCGGGCTGATAAAAAGTTCAAGAATATGCAAGAAGTTCATACAGACAAGTCTCTGTAGGTACTGGGCTTAAATGTTGCAGAATGATAACAATGACTATAGTTTTATAGTTGGTAATCCGCATACCTGGCCGGTAATTGACCCCGGGTACTATGCTGTGATCTACGTAATAGCGGTGTCTCTTCATGTGGTGTACTACTGTCTACTGCGGATGTAGTATCTGCCCGCTCTACTAAAGATAATTCCACGACTATGGAGTTGGCAAGTCCACCGTGAATGGGTTGAATAACTTCTGGTTCTGGCTGGACAACTTCTGGCTCTTTCAATGCTTCCGGACACAATTTAAGATTGTCTCTTGACACTAATACAGATGTTAAGCCTCCGTTTTTGCTAATGAGACACATTTTAGGATTATCCATTCTTGTTGGTAAAACTGTGTAGGGTACGGCTTCCCACTGATTGTCTAGTTTATTGGTTCGACGGTTTCTCTTGAGCACTTGGTCACCCGGTCTTAATGGGGTCGCTAGAGCATTCTGGTTGAAAGTTCGCTCTTGTTTTTTTCTAGTTTGCTGAAGGCTTCTTTCCACACTCTCTTGCACTTGGCGATACTGCTTTTGCCGTATGATATCCCAATTGGAGTCTTGAACTTCTGCGTCTGGTTTCAGACTTCCCATTTCTAAATCGATTGGTAATTGGCCGGGTCTTGCACGCATAAGGTAAGCTTGGGTGCAGTTGGTGGAGCTCACCGGGACATGATTATACAGATCCACCAAGTCAGGCAATTTCTCTGGCCATTGATTCCTTTCTATCTCAGGTAAAGTCTTTAGTAGGTCTATTACAATATGGTTCATCTTCTCGCATAAGCCGTTTGTTTGTGGATGATAGGCCGTCGTCCGGATCTTTTTGCAACCATACATATTACAGAATTCTCTGAAGATCTCTGATTCAAAGGCTGTACCTTGGTCGGTGAGAACCTGTTCCGGATATCCATGGGGTCTACAAAAGTACGTTTGGAACGCTTTGGCTGCTATTTTTGCTGTCAGATCTTTACACGGGTACTACTACCAAGAAGCGTGAATAATGGTTCACGATGGTCAAGGCATAGACATAGCCGGACCGGCTTGGTGTCAACTTCACGTGGTCTATGGCTACAAGTTCAAGTGGTTGTTTGGTGATAATGGGCTGCAGTGGTGCTCTTTGGTTCTTTTGATCGTTTCTTCTGAGGTTGCACGGGCCACAGTTTCTGCACCACTGTTCGATTGATTTTCTCATCCCGACCCAATAAAATCTTTCTCTTAGAAGTACTTCTAACTTTTTCCAACCGAAGTGACCAGCACCATTATGGTAAGCTTCGAGGACCATCTTCACATCTTGTTTAGGCACGATAATCTGCCAAACCAATTCATGTGTTTTCGGATTGGTGTACCTTCTACAGAGCTTCCCTTGATACAGGAACATTTTGCCTCTCTCTTTCCAGAGTTGATGCGTCTCTTCTGCGGCATTCTCATCGAGATATGCACTTTGCTCAGTCAGCAGTTCCTTCACCAACTTCACAGCCAGATTGCTGTCTTGGGTATCAGCCCATCTATGGTGTGCTAACGGATTAAAATTCACCTCTTGTTGTTTCTGATAGGTACTTGACTGATGATGTTTTGCCTTGGGATGATGGAAGGCTGGTAGTTCAATTTCTTCAAGCTCCCCCGTTTCTTCTTCTACATCTCTCAAGTGTGGCATCCGGGATAGGGCATCGGCATTTCCATTCTTGCGACCTGCTCGATACTTGATTATGAAGTTGTAATTAGATTACCGGGCTATCCATCGCTGTTCTAACGCACCTAATTTGGCTGTGTCCTGATGGGTCAACGGATTGTTGTCAGTATAGACAATAAATTCTGCAGCGGCCAGATAGTGTTTGAAACGTTCAGTTACAGCCCAAACTACTGCCAGTAGTTCCAATTTGAAGGAGCTGTAATTTTCTGAATTTCTTTCAGTTGGCCGGAGCTTTCTACTTGCAAAGGCGATGACTTTCTCCCGACCTTCTTGCTTTTGTGACAGCACCGCTCCTAGTCCCACATTACTAGCATCGGTGTAAGAGGATGAAAGGCTGATGGTAATCTGGGTATGCCAGAACCTCTTCTCCGGTTAGTGCCTTCTTTAAATGTTCAAAGGAGTCTTCCCTTTCGTCGTTCCACTGAAAAGGAGGGTTTCGGTTTGAAGGTTTCTTCGTCTGCCCTACCAAGGCGTCTTGCAAGGGTGCTGCCAACTTGGTAAACCCTTTTATAAATCTGCGATAGTAACCCACCAATCCCAGGAATTGCCTCACTTCTTTTGCGTTGGTAGGTCTTGGCCAATCCCTTATGGCGCTTATTTTCTCGGGATCCGGTGCTACTCCCTCCGAACTCACGATGTGTCCCAGGTACTGTACCTTTGGCTTGAGAAGGTGACATTTGGATGGCTTGATTTTCATGCCATACCTGGATAAGGCTTCGAACACTTCTGCCAGGTCTTTTAAGTGTTGTTCGTAAGTCTTTGAGTAGACGATCACATCATCTAGGTACAGGAGGACGGTCTCGAAGTTCTTGTGTCCAAGGCAGCATTCCATCAGCCGCTGGAAGGTACCGGATGCGTTGCAGAGTCCGAATGGCATGCGATTAAATTCACATAGACCCATTGGTGTGGTGAATGCCGTCTTTTCCTTATCTCGCTCAGCCACAGGGACTTGCCAATACCCGCTTGTTAAGTCTAAGGTGGAAAAATAATTAGCAGATTTCAAAGCAGTCAAGGACTCTTCTATCCTAGGCAAGGGGTAGGCGTCTTTATGGGTGATGTTATTAATCCGCCGGTAGTCTACGCACATTCTCATGGTTCCGTCCTTTTTTTTGACAATCACTAGAGGGGCCGCCCAGGGGATACAGCTGTCTCTTATTACCCCGGCCTGTTTCATCTCTCTCAGCATATCTTTTGCACATTGATAGTGAGCGGGCGGTATGGGTCTATCTCTTTCTTTTATTGGGGGATGGTCAATGGTGGGGATTGTGTGTTCTACCCCTTCTATCCGTCCGAAGTCCAATGGGTGTTTACTGAAGACTTGTTCATATTCCGTCACTAGCCTATACACCCCTTGTTTTTGATGGGTAGGTGTTGAATTTATGCCCACGTGTAGCTGTTGGCACCAATCTTCCAATTCTCCGTCTGAGCCGTTGCCTTCCACCTGACAGGTTGGTTCTAAGGGCTCAATGGTTGTGATGGCGTTGTTGTCAACAGTATATAGCTTTGCCACTGTAGCATACCTTGGCAAAGTGACCTCTTCCTCTCCACAGTTCAAAAGTCGTACCGGCACTCGTCCCCGGTGTACCTCGACTACCCCTCGTGCTGTGAGTATAGTGGGCCTGCTGTCGGTGTACACTGGTTCTATTAAGGCTTGATAATCTCGTCCCTTAGTACCAACGGCTGCTCTACACCATACCAGCATTTCTGTTTTTGGTGGGATTACAATAGACGTTGGATCACTTACCCTCACACTGCCGATTTCTCCACCTGCAACTTCTACCTGTTGCCTTAACATCAATACTTTTATTTCCCTCCGGAGAACTCTCTGCTGGCAGGATTGGGCAGTTTCAGCAATTTGCTGTAAGACAGAAATAACTTCGGACAAGCAGTTCTCTAACACATTCATTCCTATCAATACAGTTGGTTCACAGTTCCGCCGGTCAACATCAACAACAATTATACCCTGTTTCTTCAATTCTACTTTACCAATCTTTATGGTCATCTCCCTGAATCCTAGTTTCGGTACCAACTTACCATTACTAGCCCATATATCTAGTTCAACATCAGAGGGCCCTTTATCAATATCTGCATCAGCCCAGTACCTCTTATAAAGGATATACGGTATAGATGAAATCTGGGAACCTGTGTCCAGCAAAGCGTTGAGGGGAATTCCGTCCAGCACAATAGGGATAATGGGTCATCCTCCGATGTACCTGTTGTGCCAGGGTGTTGGGCCTTGAAAGTTCATTCCTGCGAAGCGGCCCGCATTCCCAGGGGATTCCCGTTTAAATCACAATCTCGTGCAAAGTGGCCTGGCTGCTGGCAACGGCGGCAAATGGGCTGTCCATCCGGTTGGTAGCGGTCGCGGGGTCGTCCTCTCCATGTCGGGTATCTCCGGGGTCTCATCCATGGAACATCCTCTCTACGGTTTGCCAACTCCATCTTGGGTCCTCTCATCTCCTGCATGGTTTTAGCCATTGAAGCAACAACATCAGTTAAAGAGTCAAGCTTTTGTTGAAGAGCCTCATTAGTACTGGTCCCGAGGGGCTTAGCAATGGCCCCGGACATAGCTGATGTCACTGGCAATCCCTGTTGTTGAGGTGCCTCTGCCATGGGTTGTGCAGGATCCTGATCCCGAGGTGCCTCTGCCAGCTGGAGACGTATAGCGCTCTCCTTTAATTGGGCAAATGTCAATTCAGGGTTCTTAAAAACAAGCATGCTCACATGCCCCCGGTGAGAAGGGGTGTAGAGTCCCTCAATAAATTGATCTCTTAGCAGTTTATCCGCTCCGGTGTTAAAAATGGGTTCAGCCAGTGTAAGTGATTTAAGGGCTTCCTGCAGGTTTAAGGCAAAGTCTCTCACGCCCTCATTAGCTTTTTGTTTGCAATTAAAGAATCGTACTTTAGCTTTGCTGCCGGCAGTGGTTTCAAATGTAGCTTTTAATCCAGCAAATATGCGTTCAACAGTGCCTTTTAGATCAGCTGCCCGTGCTGTGACTTCTCGCTTAGCATGGCCACTTAACTGCATCATCAGGAGACTAACACGCTGAACTTCACCCACGGGGAGCATGTCAAAATGGGCCAGCATCTTTTCTCTGAAATCGTCAAGGGTATTAGGCTCACCTTCATACATTGGAAGCCACGGGCCACCCGGGGTATATGGCATCAGCACCGGCATGATGGGCGCCACTCCTTGCACTGCTGCGCTACCGGACTCTCTATCGACACTCTGTCTTTCAGCTGCATTAGCATCGCCGGGTGCTGCGGCGTCTCCGTGCTGCGACATACTGTGCCCCCTTAGTTAATCCGGACCCTTCCGGTCCTCCGCTTCCGTCGGGATAGTGTAGATTCGTTCCGCTGTGCAGCAGGATTGGTTTTCCCCTTGCTCTGACGTCAGAGCGCTCAGCTTGGTGCCGCCCACAATGACACGCCCCCTGCTGCTCCCGCCCGCCACGCGCTCTGTAATGGCGGATTCTGAAGTTTTTCAGTCAGACTGGGGCTCAGGTAATGGCGTAGCTCAATTAACAGTCTCGTGCCTAACGGTTATGAGGTGATGGCGGCCATCTTTACTCCATTATAACCAATGGGGAAAAGTCACTTTCAATAGTTTTTAATGGGAAATGGAATTTTCTTTAATAAAGTCAATTTTCAAGATTTTTCATCCAAGTTTTCACAGTTTTGGGCTCCAATCACGGCACACAATACCCAGTATACAGGCTGGCTGAATCCTGTTCGTGACGCCAATTGTGACGCCCAGGAGACCGGGGTACCCAGCACCGGACCAATGGGGTCTGTCTCTTGAGGGAGATGTCACGGGTGGCTTGACCCGATGCTGTGGCCTCAGGCACTGCACAGTGTAAGGGGTATCATGAGGGAACAGGCACTTACTTGATCAGCAGCAGGTTCTCTCAGCGGTGATGATCCTGATCCTGGATAGATAGCTATTGTCCAAATGAAAGTCTGAGGCACTGAAACGTTTAACCAGTTTACTTCAACATAAAGGGATTTACAACCAGTCCTGTCACCGGAGTCTGTATGGGAACTCTGAGTTACTTTGACCCTGCCGGGGTCTTCGCCTCTTATTGTACGCAGTTTCTGTGTGGCCCTGCTGCTGTATGTGAACTGGCTGCCGGCCCAATCTGTCCCCTCCGGGTCCTGGTTCGACGGGCAACCCGAGTCCTTTTATCGGCTTACCCCCTCCAGGAGTACCGCTGAACTCTGTGTCTGTTGCTGCGTCCGGCCCTAGTGAAGCTGATGTCACCTCACGTTTTTCCAGTTGCTGTATTATATATAATGAATACAGCCACGGATCCGGTATCCGTCTTTGCGCCTGTTCTGGGTAGTGATTAATGCTACCTGGTTCTCACAATGTCCTTTTTCTGTGTCCCTTTTCTCCTCAGGCCGGTGATTTGGGCCTGGAAACCGTCATAGGGCTGTTAGAAATTCAGCTGTATGACCTCTCACTTTCAGCTCCTTAGCCCAACTGCCAGTTCTTTTCTCAGACCAGAATGGATCAAGGGGAGTCTCTGGAGCTCCCCCTTCTGGCCGGAGGTGGTAGTGCAGTCTTGCTATTTTAGTATTTCTATTTAGTGTCAGTAACTATTTTTGTGGCAAATACCCCTAGGGGTGCCACATACAGTGGGGCAAAAAAGTATTTAGTCAGTCAGCAATAGTGCAAGTTCCACCACTTAATAAGATGAGAGGCGTCTGTAATTTACATCATAGGTAGACCTCAACTATGGGAGACAAACTGAGAAAAAAAATCCAGAAAATTACATTGTCTGTTTTTTTAACAATTTATTTGCATATTATGGTGGAAAATAAGTATTTGGTCAGAAACAAACAATCAAGATTTCTGGCTCTCACAGACCTGTAACTTCTTCTTTAAGAGTCTCCTCTTTCCTCCACTCATTACCTGTAGTAATGGCACCTGTTTAAACTTGTTATCAGTATAAAAAGACAACTGTGCACACCCTCAAACAGTCTGACTCCAAACTCCACTATGGTGAAGACCAAAGAGCTGTCAAAGGACACCAGAAACAAAATTGTAGCCCTGCACCAGGCTGGGAAGACTGAATCTGCAATAGCCAACCAGCTTGGAGTGAAGAAATCAACAGTGGGAGCAATAATTAGAAAATGGAAGACATACAAGACCACTGATAATCTCCCTCAATCTGGGGCTCCACGCAAAATCCCACCCCGTGGGGTCAGAATGATCACAAGAACGGTGAGCAAAAATCCCAGAACCACGCGGGGGGACCTAGTGAATGAACTGCAGAGAGCTGGGACCAATGTAACAAGGCCTACCATAAGTAACACACTACGCCACCATGGACTCAGATCCTGCATTGCCAGACGTGTCCCACTGCTTAAGACAGTACATGTCCGGGCCCATCTGAAGTTTGCTAGAGAGCATTTGGATGATCCAGAGGAGTTTTGGGAGAATGTCCTATGGTCTGATGAAACCAAACTGGAACTGTTTGGTAGAAACACAACTTGTCGTGTTTGGAGGAAAAGGAATACTGAGTTGCATCCATCAAACACCATACCTACTGTAAAGCATGGTGGTGGAAACATCATGCTTTGGGGCTGTTTCTCTGCAAAGGGGCCAGGACGACTGATCTGGGTACATTAAAGAATGAATGGGGCCATGTATCGTGAGATTTTGAGTGCAAACCTCCTTCCATCAGCAAGGGCATTGAAGAGGAAACGTGGCTGGGTCTTTCAACATGACAATGATCCAAAGCACACCGCCAGGGCAACGAAGGAGTGGCTTCGTAAGAAGCATTTCAAGGTCCTGGAGTGGCCTAGCCAGTCTCCAGATCTCAACCCTATAGAAAACCTTCAGAGGGAGTTGAAAGTCCGTGTTGCCAAGCGAAAAGCCAAAAACATCACTGCTCTAGAGGAGATCTGCATGGAGGAATGGGCCAACATACCAACAACAGTGTGTGGCAACCTTGTGAAGACTTACAGAAAACGTTTGACCTCTCTCATTGCCAACAAAGGATATATTACAAAGTATTGAGATGAAATTTTGTTTTTGACCAAATACTTATTTTCCACCATAATATGCAAATAAATTGTTAAAAAAACAGACAATGTGATTTTCTGGATTTTTTTTTCTCAGTTTGTCTCCCATAGTTGAGGTCTACCTATGATGTAAATTACAGACGCCTCTCATCTTTTTAAGTGGTGGAACTTGCACTATTGCTGACTGACTAAATACTTTTTTGCCCCACTGTATGCTACAATTCTAATTGGAGGTATTTGCTAATATTATTATTATTACACATACTACATATTGGGATAGGATCTTAGAGATGGGAATACTCATTTAATCACTCTGCCCCCAGCAAAACGTAAAAAATATCACCTTGTCTACAAAACTCCAGGTAGAAGACTTTGTAGGATAAGGCCTCCTCAACTGATTCCAAGAAAGGGGCTCTGAAGGGCCCCAGCTCATTGCCTGCAGGAATGCCCACTAGTGGGACCACCAGTGATTTGCATATTATTGCCATCCTGTAGATGTTCATGTTGAATTTTAACCCTTTTGCTACTGCAGGAAAATGCTGCTACTAGGGGCACCAGGCAGCGGCTTATTCCCCTATCCCCGCTAAGAACATGTAGATGTTTGGCTCGGCTGAGTATGAATATGTAAGGGGTGGTCTGCCAACAGCCATCTAAGGTTAGATCACTTAGCAGGGTTGTGAGACAACGTGCACATGTTGCGGGTTGGTGTGAGGTTTTTTCTGCACTGTTTGTGCAAAATCCGCAGGTAATCCGCACTGTGGATTACCCGCGGATTTACTGCAGTTTTTGTGCTGTTTTTGTGCAGATTTCACCTGCGGTTTTACACCTGCGGATTCCTATTGAGAAGCAGGTGTAAACCGCTGCAGAATCTGCACAAAGAATTGACATGCTGTGGAAAAAACACAGCTGCGTTTCCGCGCTTTTTTCCGCAGCATGTGCACTGCAGATTTTGTTTTCCATATGTTTACACGGTACTGTCCACCGCATGGAAAAGAGCTGCAGATCCGCGGCGTCAAATCCGCTACGGATCGGCAGCAAAATCCGCAACGTGTGCACATACCCTTAGATGGCTAAAGACATCAAATTAGCTACTGATATTAATGCGATTTTAACCCCCTCATGACATCTGCCATACATTCAACATACATGTCAGAAGTGGGTGTATGGAGCGGGTTTACTCAGCCAGGTCGCCCCATACCTGGTAGGTGATGGCTGCGCATAGCCAGGACCAGCCTCTAACAATTATGGGTGGAGCAGAGCTCTGCCGCGATTGTTAATTTGTTAAATGCGGCTGTCAATATTGGATAGCAGCATTTAATACGTGTTGCACCACTGCATATAGCACAAGCTATCTGACATAATGTGGCTAACACTAACAATAAAAAGTAAAAAAAAAAAAGTTGAAAGAAATAAAAAATACTAAAAGTACAAATCACTCCCATTTTCTCCCACTGAAAATGAACATATTAAAAAAAAACTAAATACACATATGTGGTATCGCCAGATTCAGAAAAGTCCAATCCATTAAAATATAAAAACAATTAACAGGATCGGTAAACACCTTAGACAGAAAAAATTAAGAGCGCTAAAAGTATATTTTTTGGTCACCGCAATTCCACAAAAAAGGCTGTAACAAGCAACCAAACATTCACATCTATTCCAAAATGGTAATAACAAAAATGTCATCTCGCCCCACAAAAAAATAAGCCATCACACACACTGCTGAAAAATAAAAATGTTACAGGTCTTGGAAAATGGCAACAGAACCCAAAAAATTGTTTTTGAAAAATTCTGATTTTATTTTCACCACTAAAATAATAAAAAAAAACTGGACATGTTGGGTATGGCCGTAATCGTACTGATGAGCAGAATCATATTGCATGCTCACTTTTATCACAAAACGTACACTTTATGAACATCTCCTAAAAAACAATGTCAGAATTGTGGTGGTTTCCACAATTTCACCACATTTGGAATTTTTTTGCCATTTTTCAGTGCCCTACGTGGTAAAATGAATGCTGTCATTCAAAAGTACAACTCGTCCTGCAAAAAACAGGCCCTCATATGTCAATGTGGACAGAATTGTCCGCAGCGTGAAGGGGTTAATAAAGTGCAATCATTTTCTGCAATGCTGTGTAATAAGTTACAGGAAACAGTAACATACAGTCAGGTTCATGTTATAATATGAAAATAATGAGGGATGGGTGTACATGCAAACCTACAATCCACAAAGAAAGAGTGTGATTACTGCGATCCAACATTAAATGTTGCTTTCCGCTGCATCAGTAGAAATAAATTACAAATACCTTACTTATGTTTAATGCCCCCCAGTTTCTACAAACTTGTGCTGCCATTAATAATGTGCAAGGAAACAGAGAGACCTGTAGCCCTTACTACGACCATTTTACAGCACCAAACTCAGGATCACCATTGACTTCTATGTGGTTTGAGTTCAGGGTTAAGTTCTGGTACCTGAACCGAACTTTGGAGTACAGATCTACCAAACCCACCAAACCCAAACATCCACGTATCTACTTATCCCTAGTGGTGATATTTAGAAAGCAGAGATGGATGTTGAGATCCAGCGAGTTTGGCCGAAAAGTTAAAAAAGTTCAGGTCTGGGTACCAGAACAGTACCCGGACCCCATTCACTTGAATGGGGGGCCTGAACACCCAGTGTTTGCCAAGCTGTGATGTGCATGACAGCGCAGCAAACATTGCTTCTGATCGGCGGTAAAATCATTACCACCAGTCAAACAGCCACAGTTCACATGCTGTGAAATTACAGCATGAGCCTGCAGCTGTTGCAGCTGTGATCGGAGGTAAAAAGTTTATCTCCGAACACTGGAGTAGGCTGATAGGACTACTCTTCCCATAAGACACCTATCTATTACTAATCCTATAGTTGTCTGGTAAATAGAAACACAAATAAAAAATAAAACACATTTTTTTCATTTTTATTTAAAAACTAGCTGAAGAGCCCGGCGTTGCCTGGGCATTGTAAATATCTGTGGTTAGTTATAGCACCTCCCATCTCTTATTTTCCCATCATGCCTCTCATTTTCTCCCTAACACCTCTCATTTTCCCCCTCACTCCTCTCATTTCCCCCTAACACTTGTCATTTCGACCTCACAACTGTCATTTTCCGATCACTCCACTATTTTCCCTCACTCCTCTCATTTTGCACTCACACCTTTTCATTTTCATCTCACACCCCTCATTTTCACCTCAGTATATGCATGTTTGTCATCTCCCTTATATATAGTATACACCTGTATGTCTTCTCTGGTATATAGTGTATACCTGTATGTCATCTCCCCTATAAATAGTATATACCTGCTGTATGTCATCTCCTCCTGTATATTGTATATACCCATGTGTCATCTCCTCCTGTATAAAGTATATACCTGTATGTCATCACTTCTGTATATACTATATACCTGTATGTCATCTCCTCCTATATATAGTATATACCTGTATGTCATCCCCTGTATATAGTATATACCTGTATGTCATCTCCTGTATATAGTATATACCTGTATGTCATCTCCCCTGTATATAGTATATACCTGCTGTCTGTCATCTCCTCCTCTATATGCCTATGTGTAATCTCCCCTTTTATATAGTATATACTTGTATGTCATCTCCTCCTGTATATAGTATAAATGTGTGTCATCTCCTCCTGTATATAGTATGGACCTGTAAGTCATCTCCTCCTGTATATAGTATATACCTGTGTGTCATCTCCACTGTATATAGTATATACCTGTGTGTCATCGCCCCTGTATATAGTATGTACCTGTATGTCATCTCCCCTGTATATAGTATATACCAGGTTGTCATCTCCTCCTGTATATAGTATATACCTGTGTCATCTCCCCTGTGTATAGTATATACCTGTGTCATCTCCTCCTGTATAGTGTATACCTGTGTGTCATCTCCCCTGTGTATAGTATATACCTGTGTGTCATCTCCTCCTGTATAAAGTATATACGTGTGTCATCTCCTCCTGTATATAGTATGGACCTGTAAGTCATCTCCTCCTGTATATAGTATATACCTGTGTCATCTCCCCTGTATATAGTATATACCTGTGTGTCATCTCCTCCTGTATATAGTATATACCTGTGTGTCATCTCCTCCTGTATATAGTATATACCTGTATGTCATCTCCTCCTGTATAAAGTATATATGTGTGTCATCTCCTCCTGTATATAGTATGGACCTGTAAGTCATCTCCTCCTGTATATAGTATATACCTGTGTATCATCTGCTCCTGTATATAGTATATACCTGTGTGTCATCTCCACTGTATATAGTATATACGTGTGTAATCGCCCCTGTATATAGTATGTACCTGTATGTCATCTCCCCTGTATATAGTATATACCAGGTTGTCATCTCCTCCTGTATATAGTATATACCTGTATGTCTTCTCCTCCTGTATATAGTACATACCAGGTTGTCATCTCCTCCTGTATATAGTATATACCTGTATGTCATCTCCTCCTGTATATAGTATATACCTGTCATCTCCTCCTGTATATAGTATATACCTTTGTGTCATCTCCTCCTGTATATAGTATATACCTGTGTGTCATCTCCTCCTGTATATAGTATATACCTGTAAGTCATCTCCTCCTGTATATAGTATATACCTGTGTGGCATCTCCTCCTGTATATAGTATATACCTGTATGTCATCTCCTCCTGTATATAGTATATACCTGTATGTCTTCTCCTCCTGTATATAGTACATACCAGGTTGTCATCTCCTCCTGTATATAGTATATACCTGTATGTCATCTCCTCCTGTATATAGTATATACCTGTGTCATCTCCTCCTGTATATAGTATATACCTGTGTGTCATTTCCTCCTGTATATAGTATATACCTGTGTGTCATCTCCTGTATATAGTATATACCTGTAAGTCATCTCCTCCTGTATATAGTATATACCTGTGTGGCATCTCCTCCTGTATATAGTATATACCTGTGTCATCTCTCCTGTATACAGTATATACCTGTGTGTCATCTCCTCCTGTATATAGTATATATGTGTGTCATCTCCTCCTGTATTAGACCGTGTTCACACGTTATTTGGTCAGTATTTTTACCTCAGTATTTGTAAGCTAAATTGGCAGCCTGATAAAGCCCCAGCCAACAGGAAGCCCTCCCCCCGGCAGTATATATTAGCTCACACACACACATAATAGATAGGTCATGTGACTGACAGCTGCCGTATTTCCTATATGGTACATTTGTTGCTCTTGTAGTTTGTCTGCTTATTAATCAGATTTTTATTTTTGAAGGATAATACCAGACTTGTCTGTGTTTTAGGGTGAGTTTCATGTGTCAAGTTGTGTGTGTTAGTTGCATGTGGCGACATGCGTGTAGCAACTTTTTGTGTGTCGAGTTGCATGTGACAGGTTAGTGTAGTAAGTTGTGTGCAGCAAGTTTTGCGCATGGCAAGTTTTTCGTGTGGCAAGTTTTATTTGTGGTGCATTTTGAGTATGTGCAAGTTTTGTGTGAGGCAACTTTTGCATGTATTGCAACTTTTGTGCATGTGGCAATTTTTCCGCGTGTGCAAGTTTTGCGTGTGGCGAGTTTTCCATGAGGTGAGTTTTGCACGTGTGGCGAGTTTTGCGTGAGCCTAGTTTTGCATGTGGCGAGTTTTGCGCGTGGCGAGTTTTGAGCAGCGACTTGTGTTTCGACTTTTATGTGGCGAGGTTGGTGTATGTGTGGTGAAATGTGCGTTGAGGGTGATATGTGTTCAAGCATGTGGTAGTGTGTGGCGCATTTTGTGTGTGTGTTCATATCCCAGTGTGTGGTGAGTATCCCATGTCAGGGCCCCACCTTAGCAACTGTGCGGTATATACTCTTTGGCGCCATCGCTCCCACTCTTTAAGTCCCCCTTGTTCACATCTGGCATCTGTCAATTTGCCTCCAACAATTTTCCTTTCACTTTTTCCCCATTATGTAGCTAGGTGCAAAATTGTTTGGTGAATTGGAAAGCGTGGGGTTAAAATTTCACCTCACAACATAGCCTATGACGCTCTCAGGGTCCAGACGTGTGACTGTGCAAAATTTTGTGGATGTAACTCTGTAACTGCGATGCCTCCAACACTTTTCCTTTCACTTTTTCCCCATTATGTAGATAGGGGCAAAATTGTTTGGTGAATTGGAACGTGCGGGGTTAAAATTTCGCCTCACAACATAGCCTATGACACTCTCGGGGTCCAGACTGTGACTGTGCAAAATTTTGTGGCTGTAGCTGCGACGGTGCAGATGCCAATCCCGGACATACACATATACATACACACACACACACACACACATTCAGCTTTATATATTAGATAAGAAACACAGTTATATTATACTCAAATAACGCCCATTCAATTGAAGCCCTTGTGTCCTGTAAAACAAAAATAAAAAGCCACAATATCCCTCACCTGTCCGTTGTTCTGTCCCATGCCGTAATCCATGTCTGGGGATTAATAGTTTTCAACCTGGACGCTGCCAAGATGCGACCATCCAGGCTGAGAACCACTGGGAAAATCAGCTGCTGTGAGCTCAGCGTCAGTGACTAGAGGTGATCTCATTGAGGTTACCACCGGTCACTGATTTTGCGTTCCCAGTCGGGCCAATGAACTGCGGTGACCTCGATGAGAACACCGCTGTCACAGTGAGAAAAGGTGTCACATTGCAGAGGTGAGTTCATCGGGAGAAATTTCTTACGGTGAACTCAGTACTGCACCTTGAGACTTTTTCTCATTGTGCTAGCGGTTGATCACCGTAGTTCATGGGCCCGCTCGCTGCAGCTCATACTTCCTTGCTTCTCAGCATGATACCACCATTCAGGCTAAAGAGCACATGTCACAGAGATGGATTACAGCATGGGACACTATGGATTCCAGCCATCCCTCCATCCTTATCTCATCCATCCCTCATCCATCCTTCCCTTCATTCATCCCCCATACCTCCCTTCATCCATCCCCCATCCCTCTCTCATCCATTCTAAAGGAAACTGTAATTTAGTACACGACTTGCAGATAAACAGGCAGAAAACGTAATCTAGATTGAAACATTTTCTATTAGATATGAAAACCTATTGATTTTTATTATATGGTGCCGTTTAAAAGCGAAACATAATTATGTGTAGCTAACGTTCATCCAATTAATAATAACAATACAAACATATATATTAAAGGGGGGAACAAGAGCCATTCAGCTGGTGGTGCAAGCTCACATCATTAAGTACCTGCTGTTTACAAAGAACAAGCATGAATACACTTCTATAAAGAGGTAAGACAATGGGAAGGGATGGAACATGTATATATGGGCATGATTTATCAATGGTAATGTGCGTTTTACATAAGACATGAGGTTAAGCTGCAGAACATACTATGACGTGAAATTAGCGTCCTACAGATCATGGTATCCTAGAAAACATAGCCATTAACCGATGAGTTGATATCTCGTGTGCCTAAAATCAGGATTACAGCTCACAATCTGTAATGTTATGCTTTAAATGTATGGCTAATATTTTAAATGCAACTGTGACATTTCAAGGTAAATAAGTCCAGCTTACTTCACTGATTAGCAATGACTGTACATACTGGATGTATATAGGAATACGGGTATCGGGTGTAAGTAGAAGTGGATATGGTGGTCTACTACTGGATTTAAGGTATAGGGGGAAGACTGTGGGGCAATAGGAAGGGGAGGAGTTTCTATCTATTTAAATGAGGATGTATGTGTCTGTAACATACCGTGCTGGGCTTATCACATGGATTCACAGCTGTATCAGCCTCCTGAGGAACCTTGACATGGGGAAACTTGTTGAGGCTTTACCCAAGTTACAGCAAAGTGTTTTATCAAGCTAAGTACCTTCTGATTGCTAACCACAGCATTTTTTTCTCACTGCCTTTATGAAACAGTTGATTCCTCTTTTTCTCATGACTGGGTATCAAATGTAGTCAGGGAGTTGTCAAGGAGCAGGAGCGCCATAGTCGTCATCAAATAGGGCGCCCGCCAACCTCCGCAAGATATTCAGGTGTGGAGTACAGGGCATCAGATACAGATTGTACTGTTGATAACATCTGATTACTTTGTTTTTTACTTTGCACATAGTCACCTTGCTTCTGATACTGGCCTTTATCTGGGCTGGTGTGAGCAAGGCCAGATCAGTTTTCGCACACTAACCTTTATCACCCCACTGTAACATTAGGGATATCAAGGGTTACACAGGGAGAGTCGACAATGATTGGGGGGTATTCTCCTCGTAATAGGGTGCCAACCTCCACTGGTGGGTAAGTGCTAAAGTCAGGCCTAGAGGAGGGGGTCGTCAACGCTGATTGCTTCCCTTTTCTGGCAAGGAGGGTATTTGATTAGTGTCAAGTATCAGAATATTGTTTTTATTTTTGGTACGGTTTGTTATAATTCTTGCCTTAAGTTTTAATGTGTATCTAATAAATGATAGTTTTAAAAGTTTAATCTTTTAGACATATTGTTCACATCCTGAGCACATATAGAAATTGTGATATGTATATTGGACATAACTTCACCAGCCGACCTTCTCATGTGTGTGGGAACCTCCCGACGTTCCCCTGATGACATTAGCAGTGATGTTAGCTTTCTGTTCTGCGCTCATCACGGAATAGAGGAGAAGCGGCTGAGATAAATGATCTGGCATTTTATTCATTGGAATCCCGGGTGTCTGTATGGATGGCAGAACAGTGGGTGGTCCTACTAATGATCGACAGCTGTCTCTGCACAGTCATACAGAAGACTGGTAATAAATGAATAGGACCAACCACTGGACTAATATTCGCACAAACAATCGATTCAATTAATAAAATGCAAGTTTTAATAAACTTTTACCACAAAAATGTATATCAATCTGATCAGCTCCTTCTGCTCTATAACATCCTGCCGGCAGTTCAGATACCATTTTCATCATGACAGATTCCCTTTAATGTCCTTCATGTAATGCATCAACAATGGTGGCGCGGAAGGGGCATTCTTTACCTGCTGCTTCATACCTCCACATAAGATTTAGCTCCCAATTGCAGGAGACCTTCTGATCGGTCTATTTTTGGTGATCTCTTCAATCAAAAAGGGATTACCGAAGTGTCCCTTTAAAGGGGTTTGTCCGATGAAAACAAGTTAAAGCCTGTCCACTGAATAGATGGTAACTTGTTGATCGGTGGGGCTCCAACCGCTGAGAACCACTTGTACTTGCTGAATGGAGCACCTTTTAGTATGGAGCGGCAGTGCGCATGCGTGACCTGAGCTCTAATCATTCCCTGTGGGGTTGATGAACAGCTTTATCCGGCAGTGAATGGAGCAGTGATCAGGAGTACAACCTGATAGATCATTTTATAACTGGCAGAAAAGTTTCCCAGTCAGAGATAAATACTCTCAGCAGTCAGACACTCAGTAATCAGCAAGTTATCACATGTGGATAGGTGATAACCTGTTTTAACTGGACCACCCCTTTAAGGGACCTGATTTACTCGGTCCTTGTACTTAAAAACATGTAAAAATTCATACATTAATGTAATTTAATTAATGCACATTTTACAATAACTTTCTTTAAAATGTGTGTTTTTCTCAATTAGTTTATCAGAATTAAGCCAAAAACAGCAAGAAAGGGCCCTGGCAACATCAATGGCGGACATCCTTTGGACCACAGGAGAAATGAAGAGAGCCACCATCTGTCTCATCACGAGTGATTCATATTTTACAGAGAGCCCTGAGTATAAAACAGATAATTTTACAGAAAGAGTATGTAAGAGCGACACTTCTAATGGGATTCAATATCTAGAGCACTTAGGGCAAAATTTCCTAAATGCAACAGAATTTGGACTTAAATTGCGTCAGTAGGCTGGTGTACGCACAGGTCATAAAATGTCTTATTCGTTTTAGATGCTATGCATACCTCACTAGACTTCTTAAAACTTTTCTAAAAAAGATAAGAGCAAATACCACAATATTGTAAAAGATAAAATCACAAAAGATGAATCAGGGCCACATGATTTACATAACAAAATATGTCAGCAGGTTTTGCTATGTAGTCTGAGAGCAGCATGACGTAGGGGAAGAGACCTTGATTCCATCAATGTGTCAGAGATCAGCGCACAGGCTGTAGTTTCCCCATTTTGAAAATGATCCCCCCAGTACGTTTTGCCCAGCTCGTGCTTCTGGAGACATGCAGCGGCAAATTAAGCAGGCTCTCATTGCTACAGAAATGCCAAACATGTGGATGCTAAATGTGGTTTAGGCAGACTGGGGCTCAGAAGGGAGGGGGCATTTGGATTTGGGAGTGCAAAGTTCACTAGATTTTTTTTGGGGGGCGAGGAACCTTAGTGCTTTTCCAGAGCCTTTGTACTACCAGTAACGTGGAAGGCCCCTATATTTCCATTAACAGATGATGGACCTGAGTGGGGACATGTTTTTCTTTTGTGCAAGGAGTTGAAGCTTTTATTGGGAACATTTTATATAATGTTTGTGATCACATTTATCAGGCGCTGAGCACTTATATTGGTGTTTCCATCTAAATCTTCAAATGATGTGATTCAGATGAAACCCCAGAGGGATCCATTCACTATAATAAGGCAGCAGAGTTACTCTGAACTCCATCTGGCCTCTGTTCAGCAGTGTCCTTCTTTTCAGAGGTGCACAAAACTGTGGCCACCTGCGCTTTTATGCACACCCAGGGCCGCCATCAGGGCACTACAGCCGTGACTGGCGTATGGGGCCCGGTGAGCAGAGGGGGCCCGCATCGGGCCCCCTCTTACCTGCTCACCGGGCCCCTACCAGCAGCCGCAGGCTGAACCGGGCCCTTAGCGGCGGCCGGCGCTACAGCTATACGCTATTGACGTGCGGGCCCGCGCCCGCACGTCAATAGTTAACAGCCGCCAGCCGCAGCGTGCAGGTCGCCGGCGTCTGACGTCAGTCGCCGGCGAGTGCACGGTGCAGCTGCGTGGAGAGAGGAGCGCGGCAGGTAAGTAGAACTTTTTTGTTTTTTTGAGAGCGGCGATGCGGGGGGGGGGGGGGGGGGCCCAGGGCAGTAAAGCTGAACACAGGGTGGGGGCCCGGGGGCAGTAAAGCTGGACACAGGGTGGGGGCCGGGGGGCAGTAAAGCTGGACACAGGGTGGGGGCCGGGGGGCAGTAAAGCTGGACACAGGGTGGGGGCCCAGGGCAGTAAAGATGGATACAGGGTGGGGGCCGGGGGGCAGTAAAGCTGGACACAGGGTGGGGGCCGGGGGGCAGTAAAGCTGGACACAGGGTGGGGGCCGGGGGGCAGTAAAGCTGGGCACAGGGTGGGGGCCGGGGGGCAGTAAAGCTGGACACAGGGTGGGGGCCCGGGGGCAGTAAAGCTGGACACAGGGTGGGGGCCGGGGGGCAGTAAAGCTGGACACAGGGTGGGGGCCCAGGGCAGTAAAGATGGATACAGGGTGGGGGCCGGGGGGCAGTAAAGCTGGACACAGGGTGGGGGCCGGGGGGCAGTAAAGCTGGACACAGGGTGGGGGCCGGGGGGCAGTAAAGCTGGACACAGGGTGGGGGCCGGGGGGCAGTAAAGCTGGACACAGGGTGGGGGCCCGGGGGCAGTAAAGCTGGACACAGGGTGGGGGCCGGGGGGCAGTAAAGCTGGACACAGGGTGGGGGCCCAGGGCAGTAAAGATGGATACAGGGTGGGGGCCGGGGGGCAGTAAAGCTGGACACAGGGTGGGGGCCGGGGGGCAGTAAAGCTGGACACAGGGTGGGGGCCGGGGGGCAGTAAAGCTGGACACAGGGTGGGGGCCGGGGGGCAGTAAAGCTGGACACGGGGGGCAGAGTGCTGGGCAGAGTGCTGGACAGAGATGGGGCAGAGTGCTGGACAGAGATGGGGCAGAGTGCTGAACAGAGATGGGGCAGAGTGCTGAACAGAGATGGGGCAGAGTGCTGGACAGAGATAGGGCAGAATGCTGGACAGAGATGGGGCAGAGTGCTGGACAGAGATGGGGCAGAGTGCTGGACAGAGATGGGGCAGAGTGCTGAACAGAGATGGGGCAGAGTGCTGGACGGAGATGGGGCAGAGTGCTGGACGGAGATGGGGCAGAGTGCTGGACAGAGATGGGGCAGAGTGCTGGACAGAGATGGGGCAGAGTGCTGGGCAGAGATGGGGCAGAGTGCTGGGCAGAGTGCTGGACAGAGATGGGGCAGAATGCTGGGCAGAGATGGGGCAGAGTGCTGGGCAGAGTGCTGGACAGAGATGGGGCAGAGTGCTGGACAGAGATGGGGCAGAGTGCTGGACAGAGATGGGGCAAAGTGCTGGACAGAGATGGGGCAGAGTGCTGGACAGAGATGGGGCAGAGTGCTGGACAGAGATGGGGCAGAGTGCTGGGCAGAGATGGGGCAGAGTGCTGGGCAGAGATGGGGCAGAGTGCTGGGCAGAATGCTGGACAGAGATGGGGCAGAGTGCTGGACAGAGATGGGGCAGAGTGCTGGACAGAGATGGGGCAGAGTGCTGAACAGAGATGGGGCAGAGTGCTGGACGGAGATGGGGCAGAGTGCTGGACAGAGATGGGGCAGAGTGCTGGACAGAGATGGGGCAGAGTGCTGGACAGAGATGGGGCAGAGTGCTGGACAGAGATGGGGCAGAGTGCTGGCCAGAGTGCTGGACAGAGATGGGGCAGAATGCTGGGCAGAGATGGGGCAGAGATGGGGCAGAGTGCTGGGCAGAGTGCTGGACAGAGATGGGGCAGAGTGCTGGACAGAGATGGGGCAGAGTGCTGGACAGAGATGGGGCAAAGTGCTGGACAGAGATGGGGCAGAGTGCTGGACAGAGATGGGGCAGAGTGCTGGACAGAGATGGGGCAGAGTGCTGGGCAGAGTGCTGGACAGAGATGGGGCAGAGTGCTGGACAGAGATGGGGCAGAGTGCTGGACAGAGATGGGGCAGAATGCTGGACAGAGATGGGGCAGAGTGCTGGACAGAGATGGGGCAGAGTGCTGGGCAGAGATGGGGCAGAGAGCTGGGCAGAGATGGGGCAGAGTGCTGGGCAGAGATGGGGCAGAGTGCTGGGCAGAGATGGGGCAGATTGCTGGGCAGAGATGGGGCAGAGTGCTGGACAGAGATGGGGCAGAGTGCTGGACAGAGATGGGGCAGAGGGCTGGACAGATTTGGGGCAGAGTGCTGGGCAGAGATGGGGCAGAGTGCTGGGCAGAGATGGGGCAGAGTGCTGGGCAGAGATGCTGGGCAGAGATGCTGGGCAGAGTGCTGGACAGAGATGGGGCAGAGTGCTGGGCAGAGATGGGGCAGAGTGCTGGGCATAAATGGGGCAGAGTGCTGGGCAGAGTGCTGGACAGAGATGGGGCAGAGTGCTGGACAGAGATGGGGCAGAGTGCTGGACAGAGATGGGGCAGAGTGCTGGACAGAGATGGTGCAGAGTGCTGGACAGAGATGGGGCAGAGTGCTGGACAGAGATGGTGCAGAGTGCTGGACAGAGATGGTGCAGAGTGCTGGACAGAGATGGGGCAGAGTGCTGGACAGAGATGGGGCAGAGTGCTGGACAGAGATGGGGCAGAGTGCAGGACAGAGATGGGGCAGAGTGCTGGACAGAGATGGGGCAGAGTGCTGGACAGAGATGGGGCAGAGTGCTGGACAGAGATGAGGCAGGATTGGAAACAGATAGGGCAGAGTGCTGGACTGATGGGGCAGGATTGCACAGACTGGGCAGAGTGCTGGACACAGATGGGGCAGGATTGGACACAGATGGGGCAGGATTGGAAACAGATGGGGCAGGATTGGAAACAGATGGGGCAGAATGGAGACAGATGGGGCAGGATGGATACGATGGAGACAGATGGGGCAGGATGGGGAGATCATATGGGGCAGAATGGATACCCATGAGGGCAGGATGGGAGAACATATGGCTGGAGCCTGGAATGAGACACACGGGGGCTAGGATGGCGAATATTACCATAGGGGCTAATTAAGGGATATTATTATTGCAGTGATGTATTTATTTTATTTTTTGAGTATACTGTTTTAAATGGGGGGGAGGTCCTGTTACTGTGTAGAGTGATACTATGTTGCCTTCTTCATGTGGTGTAATGTAGAAGTTGGGAAAATTAAGTAATGTGTTCTACAAGCGGAACTCGAGATAACTGTTTTATTTCCTGCAGAGACGAGTCCTGGCTGGATGAAGTGATGGCGGTCTGTGCTGGATGAAAGATGAATGACTTCACCTAGAGACGTCACTGGTGAGTCAGTGTTACCTATACACTGACACTATACACTGCATACTATATACAGAGGTCCTGTGTACAATGTCACCAGTGATCACTGTATTACCTATACATTATATACACAGACACTGCATACTAATTACAGATCTCCTGTGTATAATGGCACTGCTGGTGATAGTATTGTGGTTTTTTTTTTAATTACTGATCAGTATTGTAGTATTCAGTCATTTGTGGTTATATGCGGTCTGGTCATGGTGTAGCGGTATTTGTTCCTTGTATTTTATATTATTCGATCACTGTGGTGGTAATATGTCATCTGGTCATAGTGCGGTGGTATTTGTTCCTTGTATGTAGTATTATAGGTCATTTTAAAAATTGAAAAATAAATAAAAATATACCTAAATTGTATTGCATATTTTAACAAATATTTAGTAGGTTACAGTAGAGTAGGGCCCGGCCAAAAGTGTCTACCGTGTTATGGTGGCGGCTTAAAAAATCTTTTGGCCAAAACAAAAGCTGCCGGCTATGTGTGTGATCTGGTGATGGGAACTGTCAATGTGTGATAGGTGAGAAGTGGAGATTTTCCAAGAGAGAGCGGTGGGACTGTGGACAGTTCGAGGGGTGGAGCCTGGAGGCGGGGCTGGGGTGGAGCCTGGGCGGAGTTTCAAGGGGGCCCCGAAAATTTTGCCAGTATGGGGCCCCGAAATTTCTAGTGGCAGCCCTGTGCACACCTAAAAAGATGGACACCGTCAGATTATAGGCCAGACGGCATCCACAGTGCCTCTACCTTATTATAGGGAATCAAAAATCAGCAATTTAGGAATTTTGGGGGGTTATGGTGTTCCGTGTGTGTTCAAATTGATAACGCAGTTTTATTCTTCCAGTCAGTACGATTACAGCAATACCACATTTATATTTTTTTATGTTTTGCCGCTTTTACACAATAAAAACTATTTTATTGAAAAAATAATTATTCTTGCATCGCTTTGTTCTGGGAGCTATAACCTTTTTATTTTTCAACTGATTTTTTGTCTTTTTGATCATGTTTGATTTCACTTTTTGTTGGTTTTAATGGTGTTCACTGAAAGGGTTAACTAGTGGGACAGTTTTATAGGTCGTGTAGTTCCGGATTCGGAAATTCCAAATACTGTCAAATATTTTACATTAAAATACTTATTGATGGAACAATATATATATTATATATATATATATATATATTTTTTTTTTTTTTACTTAGTCCCACTATGGTACTTTGAGTTTCACAGCTGTGATCACGGTTATAAAGCATAGCAATGTAATAGCATTGCTATGCTTTATAAATTGTCAGTGCTGCACTGACACAAGTTAGATTTTGCACTTTGCGTGATCTAACTAATAGCTTGCTAGCCCTGGTGACCTAGATGTTGACATCTGGTCACCATAGCAATGATCGGCCACTTGAGACATCGCGGGGGCACTGACCGGATGATCGGAGGGAGCCCCCTCCCTCCGCCTGCCTTCTAAATGTTGCGTCTAAGGCTACTTTCACACTAGCGTCGGTACGGGCCCATCGCAGTGCGTCGGGCCGATGTACCGACGCATGCTGTGAAGAAAAATCACAACGGGGGCAGCGGATGCAGTTTTACAACGCATCCGCTGCCCCATTGTAAGATCTGGGGAGGAGGGGGCGGAGTTCCGGCCGCACATGCGCGGTCGGAAAAAGCGGACCCAACGGACAAAAAAACGTTGCAAGCAACTTTTTTTTGTCCCTACGGACTGCAAAAACACATCGCATCCGTCGCACGACGGATGCAACTTGTGGCAATCCTTCGCAATGTGTCACTAATTAAAGTCTATGGAGAAAAAACGCATCCTGCAGGCAACTTTGCAGGATGCGTTTTTTCTTCAAAACGACGCATTGTGACGTGCGTCAAACGACGCTAGTGTGAAAGTAGCCTAAATGTTGCGATCGATATCAATTGCAGCATTTAGAGGGTAAGACTGCCAGGAGCGCTACGGGCACGGCTCCTGGCAGTGAGTGCAGGGTGTCAGTTGTCATTTCAGCTGAACATCTGGCGGCGTTCGCATGCACACAGCTCCTGTGTGCTAAAATAGCATGGACGCATCCATACGTCGAGGGTCGGGAAGTACTTCCCAACCTGGAAGCATGAATAAGTCTAAGGTCAAGAAGGGGATAATGACGCTGTCAGAGTTTGGCGGTGGCATTTAACAAGTTGCGAGCATCTTTCATTGCCAAAAAATAGTGCATCTCCAATAATGATATGAGCCATGTTTCCTGATTTTTAACATATGCAATCATAGTAACCAGAAGCTTCTCAATCACAGATACTAAGCTACGTAGCCAACCGGACTCTCACTCCCCCGGCTGTGTCTCCTCTGCACTCATCATCATTGGATGTATATTCCAAATATTGATATTTTTTTATCGCTGCTTAGGTGGAGCTTCACTTCAAGGGAGTGTATCACCAGAAAATGGCCTGTTGCTTAAATCAAGTTTTTGTGTTACATGTACATATTTTTTAATTAGCATCATTGCTATGTTTTTTCACTACTTTTGGACTGTCCATAGACTATAAAGGTCCATGCGGTCCACTCTTATTCCTGCACTGACACTCTGAAATAAAAATGAAGTCTAAGAAACTTTCAGAAGATTGTAGGGAAGGAAGGAAGGAGGCTGCCACATAGACCCAGAGAGAATCTAGAAATGTATTGTTTATTATGTTGGTATATGTTTATTACCATGTTTACAGTCTCCATCTCTCTATACATAGTACAGAACCAGCGCTTGTGTAAGTAGATTAGGAAGAACTTACCTTGCTTCCTCCTCCAGACCCAGTGATCATGTGATGACTGGGTATACGGAGGGAAAAGGAGCTGCTGGGTCCCATGAAATCCTGGGAGTTCTGCTATACAGCCAGCAGGCTGAAAGTTACCTGAAGACATTATACCAGCCCCAGTTACAAAAGGAAAAAATTAAATAGTTAAAGAAAGCTTGAATAAAAAAATAAAAAAAAGACACCACCAGCCTAAATCTCTGTTTCTATTCCCTTGGAAAAAATATGTCCAATATGGAAAAATAAATTCTACAGAATAGAGAACACAATTTGAAATGTTTTCCAGTCTTTTGTGGTTATAAAAAATGAGAAAAATCGACATGTATTTCATATTTTAATTGAAATTTTCCCTTTAAACAAAAAAAGTCATAAAAATGACAAAAAAATGAATCCCCCGTGTATCACTAAAAAAAGAGGCAAAAATTGATTTGATTGTCCAAAAATGAACTCATTTTAGAACCGTTAAAAGCGTGTATACAATAAAACCTAAAAATGTGTCAGAAGGAGGAGAAATGACCAGGTAGCAAACTCTAGCTTTTAAGGAGTCCTTGCAAAGGGAAACAAACACCAGGGGGCGCCATAACAAGTTTGTAACAGCAAAATCTAGATGTAGAAGCAATTTTTGCTTCACAACTTTTCAACTGGAATAAATTATGTTTTACACGATCTAACAGGTAAATGTAATTTGTATTCATGGGACAACAGTCTTGATGCAATCAGTTGTGAGATATCAGTTTCTGTATTGTGTAAATTACTACCCAAAAGATAGTGCTGCCCTATATTGTACATGCAATATTGGAAGTCCTTTTGCAGAATTAATGAATCTTTCCTTTACGGAATATGTCTAAATTGAATTAGTAAAACAAATTAAAAAAAAGAAGGTATGATTGCTTTACACAACAAATGGAACATAAGACAGTTAATGAGTAAATGATTTATTACATGTTATAGCGATATTTTATTGTATTACACTTAACCACATTTCTTTTTCCATTGACAGCTCCAGTTATTTGAGTTTGTAGAAAAAGACAGATTGGAAAAATTCATTTGTGCCCACATACACTGCGTGAGTCTGAATACGTGTTATTTTTCATTTTTTGTAGTTGAATATCTGCAATAGAAACTCTTCTTTAAGCCTTATGCTTATGACTCTACGTTACACAGGGGTTCAGAGGGTGTAGGACTCTGCATTCAGCTCCATCTATTTTGCCATACACGCCATCCTAATGAGATCATTAATGGGTTGCACTAAGTATATAGTTTATCAGCTATCATTAGGATAGGGAATAACGTATTGATCATAGAAAACCAGACTATTGGCACCATACCAATCCTCAAATCTTTGCAAAGTCCCATCTGAGAGAAGTGGAATTAGAGCATGTGCACCATCGCTCCATTCATTCCCTGTGAGACCGCCGGAAATTACATAACACCGTACTCAGTTGTCTCAGGCAGTCCAATAAGGAATGAAAGGGGTGAAGGTGTGTGTGCCCCACCTCTACGCCATTCAGACTCTGCAGAGCCCCATTGTCGGAATCAGTGGTATCTCACCAATCAGAACACTGGAAATTAAATCAGTTCCTTTAATTTTCATATGTTGCATGTGATGATGACATCCATTAGTTAATTGTTTGGGGAGTCATTTAGTGGGTGCAAATAGTGCCTGAGCCGCTACTACTCTCTCAGAGCATTGAAAAGATGAACTCGTTCTTTGTTACTGGCAGTAAGTTTTCCCCTACCCTGCTATCTGTTGAGCACTACTCAGAGTTTCTGTTGGAACCCCTAATAAACTATATTCTAGATGAAACTCTGACAGAGCCCTAATGAAAACCTTCGGAACAAAATAGGAAATAGATTTATAACTGTATTTATTGAGCCATACAGTGACAAACAACATGGATATCTTCTATCCACTGACGAGCACCTGGACAGATAGAGGCCAGAAGGGCCGAAACGTTGGCATGTAATCTGTCTCATAAGGGTTTGGCATGTAATCTGTCTCATAAGGGTTTGGCATGTAATCTGTCTCATAAGGGTTTGGCATGTAATCTGTCTCATAAGGGTTTGGCATGTAATCTGTCTCATAAGGGTTTGGCATGTGATCTGTCTCAGAAGGGTTTGGCATGTAATCTGTCTCATAAGGGTTTGGCATGTAATCTGTCTCATAAGGGTTTGGCATGTAATCTGTCTCATAAGGGTTTGGCATGTAATCTGTCTAATAAGGGTTTGGCATGTGATCTGTCTCATAATGGTTTGGCATGTGATCTGTCTCATAAGGGTTTGGCATGTAATCTGTCTCATAAGGGTTTGGCATGTAATCTGTCTCATAAGGGTTTGGCATGTAATCTGTCTAATAAGGGTTTGGCATGTAATCTGTCTAATAAGGGTTTGGCATGTGATCTGTCTCATAATGGTTTGGCATGTGATCTGTCTCATAAGGGTTTGGCATGTAATCTGTCTAATAAGGGTTTGGCATGTAATTGGTCTCATAAGGGTTTGGCATGTAATCTGTCTCATAATGGTTTGGCATGTAATCTGTCTCATAATGGTTTGGCATGTAATCTGTCTCATAAGGGTTTGGCATGTAATCTGTCTCATAATGGTTTGGCATGTAATCTGTCTCATAAGGGTTTGGCATGTAATCTGTCTCAATGGTTTGGCATGTAATCTGTCTCATAAGGGTTTGGCATGTAATCTGTCTCATAAGGGGTGGGTTAATAAATAGTTATTGCAAATGTATTACCTATTTTGTGCCAAAGTTTTACTTCTAGAAGTGGTTACTCTATTTTTCCTTCTGGGCGCTCATTTTGGGGTAGTGCAGACCTTCTTATTTACTACTGCGTGCCCAGATGAAGCCATTCTTTTTATGAAGCCAATGGAGTCATGGTGCAGTTTTCTCTGCATACTCTATTCAGTCGAATGAAGCCGTCAGAGTCACCGTGGACAATGTGTGGCCCCCGGTAAGGCAGAATTAGTCTTTTCAGAACTTGGACATTTTTGTGCACGTCTGAGAAAGACGAATTCTGCCACTGCGGAGGCCACACAGTGTCCACGGTGACACCGACGGCTTCATTTAACTGAATACAGTATACAGAGAAAACGGACAAAAATCACAGGCACTAATGCAATAAAGAAGGTTTATTAGTCATTTAAAATAAGGGGTTAAATGAATCTATTCAAGAAGCGCTAAAGCCTGAGGATTTTTATATTTTTTCTCTGCCTACTGCATACCATACATCCACGTGGCTATTACATTATATGTTAAGCTCTGATTTTTTTTGTTCAGCCAGTTTCACTCTAGTGGACAGCTCCGTTACAGCTCTGTCAGGTTCCCTTGGCGGGGAGCGCTCATTAGTGTCACCCCAGGCTTAGAGGTCGGGAAATGCCTGAACATCAAGCAGCTACTCTAGAGCAGTGCTGCCACCTGATGGCCAGAATTGGAAACAAAAACTTTTTTTTAATAATTGTAATTTTTATTGATTTTCATATTTAATAAAAACAAGTTTCAGATAAGAAAGGGATATACAAATTACAATGAAAACAGAGTAAATCAGCTTTATAGTATAGATGTTAGATGTAACATATTATAGTGATATTCAAATTTCTTTTATACATATATATATATATATATACATATATATATATATAACAAAGTAAATAAAAATGAGGATACATAGAAGACATACAAACAGAAGGAGGGGTAAGGGGATAAGTAATGATATTAAGTGTTGAAGGAAGATAGGAAGTATATGACCTTGTGAGTGGGGTTCCTAGGTTCCTAAATACTAAGAAGTACCCAAAAGGTTTCCCATGGGGATCAAATGAGGTTGAATCTCTCGACCATTTCATCATTCAGAGCAGCACGATATTCAAAATTTCTGATATCTTTGATCTTAGTGTATAAGTCATACAAAGACGGGAGGAGGTTTGTTTTACCATTTGTACTACATGGGACCTGCATTATACTGTATCGAGGACTATCTGTGCCAATCACTCTTCCTCAGCCGGAGTAAGGGTATGTGTACATGGTCAGTAAACGATGCGGGTTGAACGCTGCCTACTTGTGCAGTGTCCAGATGTTACCACATAGTGGATGGGATTTCAAGAAATCCCATGCCCACAATGCGTGTACAGACGCCCGCAGCTCACCCGTGGAGACGGACATGTGGCACTTCTCTCCAGACCGCAACATGTCTATTTATCTTGCAGAGACATGAGCCTACGCAAGATAAATTTCACCCATACTATGTATTGGACACGGTGAATCCGTACGGTTCAATGAACGCATGCGGAATCACCTACGTTCAATAGCCGGCAGCGCTTTGGACGCAGCGGACATGTGCTGCTGCCAATTACTGAACATGTGCACATACCCTAAAGAGACTGGGAAACCAGCGTCGAATGACTTCAATATTGTCAATCACTCTCGTTTACCAGCCTGGACTCAGCGCTTGTAAATGTAACAGAAATGTTTGTGTGATGGTGCAATATGTGAGCATTTGGGGCCCCACTTTACACTTTTGCCCAGGGCCCCACTTTGTCTAAAACCGGCCCTGATTATATACATCAGAGATTAAGCCCTTCGCTGAGGAACCATTTCTACAAAGTCTTTCAAAGGGTGTTGGAGTTAGAACCTGTAAACTGTTAAATAGGGATGAGGCAAATGCCTGATCTTCATGTATTGGAATAACGGGAGCGTAGGAACGGCTAATTTAGATTACATCTCATCATCAGGAAGCAAAGTCCTTGTTTTATAATTAGTTTTGTCTGCAAAATTAAACAGGCCAGTGTGAGCTCGCGTACCTGTTATTGAGGGAGGCGAGCTCTCAGGGAAATTAGGGTGAAATAGGAAAGAAGTAAGAGGGCAGCTTATGGATAGTATCTTGAATTTTTTGGAGCAGGTCCTCCAAATGTCTCAGTTGAGACTCATTGGGCCTAGGAGTTCGTTTGAAGAAGGGTGGTTGTAACAACCATTCCATATTAGAGAATTAATGTGGGCTGGGGCAAGCCAAAGTTTTTCAATTTCCATCCATTTCATGTAAGCAGGTTTAGATGACCATGTCAATTATTCTGCGTAAATGAGCAGCCCAGTAATAATGGATAAAAGGAAAGAAAAGCGTTTTGCTATTCATAGCTGTATGTTAATATGCTTTTTTCATGTTAGTTTAAGGAGGAGGGCAGCCATGGAGTCATACTGTTTCTGTACAGTTTGCTTTTCTCCAGGACAATTGAAAGGTGAGATTTTTTTTGTGTTAAATTTAGTTTGGTTTTAATACTATTATAATCTTTTTCATAATAAGTGGTTGGGAACATGTATGAAAACAGTCACAGACTGGAACAAGAAAAACTATTTCCGATTTTGCATAGCATCTATTGATGCTGAATAGGCAGCATCAATAGTAAAAACTTGGTCACACAGGGTTAATAGCGGCGGTAACGGAGCGAGTTACACACAGCATAACAGTCCGTTACCGCTGGCATTAACCCTGTGTGAGCGGTGACTGCGGGGAGTATGGAGCGGACGCAGGGCTCTGACTGCAGGGGAGGGACTAATCGGACTGTAGCCTTCGCTGATTGGTCGCGGCAGCCATGACAGGCAGCTGGCGAGACCAATCAGCGACTTGGATTCCATGACAGACAGAGGCCGCGACCAATGAATATCCATGACAGACAGAAGGACAGACAGAAAGACGGAAGTGACCCTTAGACAATTATATAGTATATAGGCTCCGCAATATAATAAATGAACTCACAAACACATTAATTCATTAAGTGATATTTCAGTAACATAAAATGCATAGTGCTAAATAAATAATCAGAATTTGAAAATCACTAAAGATTTCAAATGAAAAGAGCCAGATATAAGATTTAGACCACAATATTTAGTATACCACCTATTTATAAATATGAGACCTTATCCTATAAAGTGTATGTCACAAGACAGTGTAAAGTAAATCAATAAGGAGCATAATACATTAGACCAAGATAAGATATTTACCAAACCGGTCCACTGTCGCACTGATATCGACATGTGTTTCACCACGTTTCATCAAGGGACGATCACCCATAATCTGTACAATTCAATTGAAAGACAAATTAAAATCTTCTAAATGGAACAAAATCAAAAGCTAAAAGTAATGTCTTTTGTATAAATATGCACACACTTAAACTATAATCTTTTCAAAGTACATTTTGAATTCTTGACAGCGTTCAGTCTTTTTTGGTAGGAGTTTATCAGCATGGCCCAAATCTGTCAGATTGTGAGGGCATCTACTATGCACAGCACCATCTGGAGGTCAACCCGAAGATTTTCAAATGGATTCAGCTTCAGGCTCTGGCTGGGCCATTCCAAAACTTTGATCTTCTTCTGATGAAGCCATTCTTTTATTGATTTAGAGGTATAGTTAGGGTCATTGTTGTGCTGAGGGCGAAATTCCTCTCCATCTTCAGCTTTTAGGTCTGAAGGTATTGATGCTAAATTAACTGATATTTGGAAGTGTTCATAATTTGATCTATCTCCAATAAGCCTTAGTTCCAGCTGCCAAAAAAAAGCCCCAAAACACAATGCCTCTGTTATACTTCACTATGGGTATGATGTTCTTTTGGTGAAGCACAGTGCAAGATTTGCACAAAACCTACCTTTTAAAATTATGGCCAAAAAGTTTAACCTTGGTATCATCAGACCAGAACAGGAGATTGTTGTCACATTCAGTACATAACCTGTACTTGTCAGAAACTCCTGCTGCTCATCTGTTGCCCTAAGCCTCTTGACAGTCTACTGGACCAATTTTCTTGTCTTTTCATCAATTTTTGAGGGACATCCAGTTCTAGGTAATGTCACTGTTTGCCAAATTTAAGCCACTTCTTGAAGACCATCTTCACTGTGTTACATGTTGTATCAAACGTCTTGGAAATTTCTTTTGTACCCTTCTCCTGACTGATAACTTTCAACAATAAGATCCCTTTGCTGTGTTAAAAGAGGCTAACAGACCATGGCTTTTGCTGTAAAATGTGGCTAAGAAAATGAAGGGAAAATCCTAGAACAGTTAAACATTATATGCAGTATATCAGAATCACTTGAAATGATGTCTACTATTTAACATGAGTTTAAATGTGATTGGCTAATTCTGAACACAGCCACATCCTCAATTATAAGAGGTTGTTCACACTTATGCAACCACATTATTTTAGTTTTGTACATTTTATTTCCCCCCCATCCAAATTATTATTCATTTCTTTAATGAATTTTTACAGATTATGGGTGACATTGAAGCTGGAAAAAGCTCTGAAATGATTCTTTTTTATATGATTTTTTTAACATGACAAATCTATCTCCTGTATATTCCTTAGTTATTTTTTTATATATATTTTGTCTTTTTTTAGGATTCAACAAGATCTGGATCACACCATATCTCACCTCTTCCATTTTTGTATGGGAAACTACACAGTCAGACAGGTGACTATGTAAAGTGTATGCCTTTTTAAAACTATTGCCCAAACATCACCATATCTACAAGATTTAACGGCATTGCCTCAACATCTTAAATGTATAAAACTGCAAAGTGTTTAGAAATACACGCAACTTTGCAATTTACCCTTTACGGTATGTCACAAACCAGGAAGCATGGCCAGTGTCCTGCTGCTTGTAAGCCACACCATGAGCAAGGCTTATCACAGTCTGTGCTCGAGTTTGATGCCTCCCTTCCCCTTTATCTTCCTCTTCACAGCTGGTATAATAGCCGTCAAGGAGCATGGAGTGAAAGTTGAAGAAGCAGAGAGAGAAATGTGACATCTGTGATGACACAGCATTTAATCTGAATTATCCAGACATATTATTTCAGTAGGCCCAAAGAGATGAGCTAGAGTTTATGTGAGAATGAATGTTGAGTCTTATTGTCATTGAATTAATGTTCAATGGATGCCATTTGATGACTGGCTGCTGATTAGCTATTATATCTGTCCTGGTATTGTTCTACTATCCTTGGAAAACAAAGGCACATTCTTTGTTAATATGTTGATGACCCATTTATGCTCTGAAAATATGAAGGACAATCTATGCATGTTGTCTGAACACTCCAGCAGTGAGAAATGGGCCCCTACCACCTTCTCCCAAACCTGTGAAAGGATGACTGAATGAGAAGTTGTGACCTATAAAAAGGAGGATCCGCCTGTGTTTAGGGAGACTCTAGATTCCAGTAGCCATAGCATCATGGCTCCAACTGAAATACAGAGCTACTTCATTGACCATCACTGAACCCTCAAAGAAGTTTAGAGAATCCAGGTTGAGACAATCAAGTCACCTGGCCTCGTACATCAATGGACTGTTAGCTTCACTGATTGTCTAGGTTATCGGTCTCCTCTGCAGTCTATCAGAATATTTTGGTTTCTTAGGCAAGGAGAGCACATTTGCAAGATTCTTGTCATACAGCTTACAAGCCCAACTCTGAAGTTGGCCATATAAGTGGAGCAGGCCAGTTTTTGTGTCTCTGCACCCCTCCGATATTGTAGAGGTAAAGTAGACTCTGCTTGTAGCATCATAGAGAGCACATCTGCGACCATTCCACTTGTATGAAATGTCAATCTTCAGGAGCACACCACCTCCTGGCAAGCAGGAAGCTGAGATGCAAAGAAGGAAAAAGTATAGAAACCCTATTTAAGGTCCCTATATATATTAGATAGCTGTTGGCTGAACTGTCATTTGGCCGATAGCTATCTTTCCTGACTCCCCAAAATACAGGAATACTCAGCTCAGCACAGCTCTTGTGGGTTCTATAAGAGAGGGCTGCAGTCAGACTCCTCTGTCAGTGATGTATCTCCAGGTAGAACAAAAGGATCGGCTAATGAAATTCATCATGTTGGAGCCTTCGCTCCAACTACAACATCTGTCAAGAGAGAGTTTACAGGCTACATTGGGAATTTTACCACCCTTAAGAAAAGGACCTTTTTATTTGCATTTGTCTTCCATGTTGCATCCATTTTTAAATAGAGCCCATTATTCAAATTTATCACCAGTGAGACACGGATATAAAATGGATGCAAATCAGAATAGGACTTGATCTTAATCTCACAGATCTCACACACGGATCCATGTTTCTCACAGATATATGTATAGATCCATGAAACGCTATGGGTTATTGTGCTGCCTGTGAAAAAATGGACAGCACATGGATGATTCACGGAATGTGTGATTGTAACCTTAAAGTGAACCTGTCATCTAAATAATGCTGCCCGATTCAGGGGCAGCATGTATCAGGCACTAGCTGTATGAACACAGCCAGGTAAGTTTGACTCAATCAATGCAGCACTTGTAAGAAGAGACCTGTCAATCCAGGGCAGCATGCAGGGAGAAGCCACCGGGGACCCGCCTGTCTGACTGGTTTCTACTTCGGCTTGCTCCTCGGCAGCTTTAAAAGTGTGTTTTCTTCTAAAATGTTGAAGTGTTTCAGGATCAAGCATACCTGGCTGAGATCATACAGCCAGTGCCTCGTACATGCTGCCCTTGGATCGGGCACCATGTATCAGCTGTCAGGTTCTCTTTAAGATGAAGAGTTGTGTCAATTGTGACTATAAGGTCTCATGCAGATTACCATGAATTGGCTCCAAAACAATATTAATATTACTGATACTGCTCAATATTTCTAATAATTAAATATTTGTCAAAATGAACTGTTTCAGATCTGAAAGCTGACAGAATATTAGAATTAGAACCTGAATAAGCACCTAGAACATTTTTCAATGAGTTGGTTTTAAATCCATTTACTACTTTTTTTGCAGGCAGTATTGAATCTTATGCTAACTGGTAGAGCAAGTCCACATATCTTCAATGGGGACCAGGCTCTGGATGACCAAAATGTGGAGCAGAAGTACCATGGAGTCCTTACACGCAGTGATGTGGGCTACTTACATTGGAGTAGAGAAGAAATGGAACAAAACAGACTTCCCCAGGTAAGAGATGAAATACATGATATACTTACTTTTGGCAGCTTGATTTATCCATATGTTTAGAATTGAAAGCTGCCTGTTTATATCAGAACAGTATTTGTCCATTGTCCGCGTCTACGGGAGATTAGTACTTTTTCAATTTTATAGGGTGAATTTGCAACACAAGATAAAACTTATGGACAGACATTTTGCTGCTTCTGGAAAGAAGCATAACTTTAAAATTATACATACTGTGCTAAACGTTTGGGGCATATGTGGAGACGATGCTTCAAGTAAGAATGCTTTAAAAAATAGAAGTGTTAAGAATTTATTTTAATCAATGAACAAAATGTAAAGTTAATAAATAAAAATGCAAATTAAATCAATATTTGGTGTGACCACCCATTGCCTTCTAAACAAGAACAAAGAATCAATTTATCATACATTTACACTCAGTTTTTGAAGGAACTCAGCAGGGAGGTTGTTCCAAACATCTTGGCAAGCTAACCACAGATTTTCTGTGGATGCAAGGTTGTACAGACCGTTAGTGATGTAATCCCAGACACACTTGATGATGTTGAGATCAGGGCTCTGTGCAGGTCAGATCATTACTTCCAGGACCCCTTGTTGTTCTTAACGGCATTGGATACATATTTGAGATCATTGTCCTGCTTCAGAAAAAAATTTAGAGCCATTCAGACATTTCCTCGACGGTATTTCATGATGGATAAGTATCTGACTGAATTTCTCAAAAAGGAGGGCACGAAGAAATGGTCAACGCTGATGGCCATAGGCTAGGTTCCCATTGCGTTATGGTGGTACGTTTAACGGACTACGTTACACCATGGCATAATGCGGTGTAACGTAGTCCGTTAACGCCGCCATTGCTTGTAATTGCGAACGCATCCCTAGTGCACGCCCACAATGGGTGTGCGCTAGCGATGTGACGTCATTTGAGTGACAGACCTCGAACGCTGCTTGCAGCGTTCGCGGTCCGTTCCCTGCTAGCGCAGATCGGGGATCTGTGCTAGCGGGATAGGCAAACGCGATCCCTTTTGGGACATTGCGTTAGCGCAGTCTGTAGCGCTATATGCTAAACGGACTGCCCTAACGCAATGTGAACCTAGCCTTAGACACATTGATTGGAAAGGAAACTTAGTGTAACAGAAAAAAACACATCATGCTTATATCCATTTAAACAAAAATTGGTCTTTGTGGAAGAATTGTGGAAACAAAACATGCCTTCAATATGGAAACAATGCCAAGTGACTTGAAACTATAGGAACTGGGATGCATAAAAATGGCCCAGTTACACTGGACTGACAAGTGAAAATTTTAAATATTTGACTGTAACAAAAGGCGTTATCTGCAGGAAAAGTAGAGTGGTGTAATATTTTTGCAAGTTTGGGGCTGCTTTTCAGTATATGGAGTTGGTAATTTGGCCAGGATTAATGGTGTCCTCAATACTGAGACATATAGGAAGATACTTAGCTATCATGTAAAATCAACAGGGAGCTATCTGATTGGCTCCAAATGTATTCTGTAACAGGACAATAGCCTCAAACATATAACCAATGTAATTAAGAACTATCTGCACCTTAACCCTTTCGCTCCCGAGCCTGTTTTTGCCTTCGTGACCGGGCCAATTTTTTCAATTCTGACCAGTGTCACTTTATGAGGTCATAATTCTAGAAAGCTTCAATGGATCCCGGTGATTCTGAGATTGTTTTCTTGGGACAAATTGTATAGTGGTAAAATTTCTTTGATATGACTTGCGTTTATTTGTAAAAAAATGGAAATTTGGCAAAAATTTTGAAAATTGTGCAATTTTCAAACTTTTAATTTTTATGCCCTTAAATCAGTCATATCGCACAAAATAGTTAATAAATATCATTTCCCACATGTCTACTTTACATCAGCACAATTTCTGAAACATAATTTTTTTTGTTAGGAAGTTATAAGGGTTAAAAGTTGACCAGCGATTTATCATTTTTCCAACAAAATTTACAAAACCATTTTTTTTTAGGGACCACACTACATTTGAAGTGAGTTTGGAGGGTCAGTATGACAGAAAATGCCAAAAAGTTACCCCATTCTAAATACTGCACCCCTCAAGGTGCTCAAAACCACATTCAAGAAGTTTATTAACCCTTCAGGTGCTTCACAGGAATGAATGGAATGTGGAAGGAAAAAACCTTCTATGCGAGCATGCTCGGGTGTTATCCTAGCATCTGGGAGTGCTTGTTTATTATGTTCGAGTCCCTGTGATTACATTATTTGCGGCTGTTACATGCGGGGATTGTCTGTTTGTTAGTAACAAGTTCAAAAAGGTGCATTTAATACAGGCAATGAGAAACTAACAGATCTGTGCCAGCCAGAATTCTTGATGGTAAATAATTATTTCATGCAATAAAATGCATTTTAATTATTTAAAAATCATGCAATGTGATTTTCTGGTTTTATTTTTAGATTCTGACTCTCAGTTGGAGTACCTCCAATAAGTCACAATTACTTATTTCCCCACTATAGATAGATAGATAGATAGATAGATAGATAGATAGATAGATAGATAGATAGATAGATAGATATACAGTAGCTCTGGCAAAAATTAAGAGACCACTGCAAAATTGTAAATTGCTCTTTTATTCTATAAACTATTGACAACATATCTCCGAACTTCAAAGCAATAAATTTTGTATTTATTTTCTGAAAATGAGAAATGCATTCTGTAATGCTGTAGATAAGCCCCTGATATACCCTGAAAGATGAGAAAAAGAGATTAGAACATACTCACCCAGGGGCGGTCCAGCTCCGATGGGCGTCGCGGTCCGGGGCCTCATCTTCTTACGATGACGTCCTCTTCTTATCTTCACGCTGCGGCTCCGGCGCAGGCGTACTTTGTCTGCCCTGTTAAGGGCAGCGCAAAGTACTGCAGTGCGCAGGCACCGGGAGAGGTCAGAGAGGCCTGGCGCCTGCGCACTGCAGTACTTTGCTATGCAAAGTACGCATGCGCTGGAGCCGCAGCGTGAAGCCAAGAAGAGGACGTCATCCTATGAAGATGGGAGGCCCCGCACGGCGACGCCCATCGGATCGGACCGCCCGCCCAGGTGAGTATAATCTAACCTCTTTTTCTCATCTTTCAGGTTTCATCGGGGGCTTATCTACAGCATTACAGAATGATGTAGATTAGCTCCTGATGGCGGAGGGCTTAGCTCACCTTCGATTTTAGGGGTGACAGGTTCCCTTTAAGGACACCATCATTTTGGTCCAGACCGTTTTCATTAGTTTGGTTTGTTAAATTTTTCTGTTGAACAAAAGTTCAAAAGTAAGGTCTGATTTTCAATAGTTGATATTCAGTAACTTTAAATTGAAAATGACTTTTATCAGTTTCAAATTATTTTAGTGACCAATGGGAGTTTTTCCTACTTTATCTGAAGGGTACCAACAATTATGTCCACATAAGTACATGCAAGTCATGTTGCACAAGAAATTTGTATGTCTATATGTTTTATTAATTTGACATTAACATTTTGTTAATTCCTCACAGGTGGGCAGCATGCTAAAAACGCCAAAGTATCCTATCTGGCTGTGCAATATTAATGGAACCTACAGCGTTCTGTTTGGAACAAATACGTCTCTATTGTGTGACTGGAAAATGGAACATAATTTTGAGCTTTATTTCTACAGTGGGCAGTTTACCCAAAAGAAAACAGCACATCTAACAGTTGGTAAGTCTCCATCGCATTCATGAAATCTTTGGCTTATACAGTTATATGAAAAAGTTTGGGCACCCCTATTAATCTTAAGCTTAATGTTTTATAAAAATTGTTTTTTTTGCAACAGCTATTTCAGTTTCATATATCTAATAACTGTTGGACACAGTAATATTTCTGCCTTGAAATGAGGTTTATTGTACTAACAGAAAATGTGCAATCTGCATTTAAACAAAATTTGACAGGTGCATAAGTATGGGCACCCTTATCATTTCTTGTTTTAAATACTCCTACCTACTTTTTACTGACTTACTAAAGCACTTGTTTTGGTTTTCTAACCTCATTGAGCTTTGAACTTCATAGCCAGGTGGATGCAATCATGAGAAAAGCTACTTAAAGTGGCCACTTGCAAGTTGTTCTCCTGTTTGAATCTTCTCTGAAGAGTGGCATCATGGGCTCCTCAAAACAACTGTCTAATGATCTGAAAACAAAGATTATGCAACACAGTTTTTCAGGGGAAGGAAACAAAAAGCTGTCTCAGAGATTTTACCTGTCAATTTCCACTGTGAGGAACATAGTAAGGAAATGGAAGAACACAGGTACAGTTCTTGTTAAGGCCAGAAGTGGCAGGCCAAGAAAAACATCAGAAGGGCAGAGAAGAAGAATGGTGAGATCAGTCAAGGACAATCCTCAGACCACCTCCAGAGAGCTGCAGCATCAACTTGCTGCAGATTGTGTCACTGAGCATCGGTCAACTATACAACGCACTTTGCACAAGGACAAGCTGTATGGGAGAGTGATGCGAAAGAAGCCGTTTCTGCAAGCATGCCACAAATAGTCGGCTGAGGTATGCAAAAGCACATTTGGAGAAGCCAATTTCTTTTTGGAAGGAGGTCCTGTGGACTGATGAAACCAAGATTGAGTTGTTTGGTCATACAAAAAGGCGTTATGCATGGCGGCCAAAAAACACAGCATTCCAAGAAAAACACTTGCTACCCACAGTAAAATTTGGTGGAGGTTCCATCATGCTTTGGGGCTGTGTGGCCAATGCCAGCACCGGGAATCTTGTTAAAGTTGAGGGACGCATGGATTCCTCTCAGTATCAGCAGATTCTTGACAATAATGTACATGAATCAGTGACAAAGTTGAAGTTACGCAGGGGATGGATCTTTCAGCAAGACAATGATCCAAAACACCGCTCCAAATCTACTCAGGCATTCATGCAGAGGAACAATTACACTGTTCTGGAATGGCCATCTCAGTCCCCAGACCTGAATATCATTGAACATCTGATGTGTTGGATCATTTGAAGAGGGCTGTCCATGCTCGGCAACCATCAAACTTAACTGAACTGGAATTGTTTTGTAAAGAGGAATGGTCAAAAATACCTTCATCCAGGATCCAGGAACTCATTAAAAGCTACAGGAAGCGACTAGAGGCTGTTATTTTTGTAAAAGGAGGATCTACTAAATATTAATGTCACTTTTATGGTGGGGTGCCCATACTTATGCACCTGTCAAATTTTGTTTGAATGCAGATTGCACATTTTCTGTTAGTACAATAAACCTCATTTCAAGGCAGAAACATTACTGTGTCCAACAGTTATTAGATATATGAAACTGAAATAGCTGTTGCAAAAAAAACATTAAGCTTAAGATTAATAGGGGTGCCCAAACTTTTTCATATAACTGTATGTGTAACGGGGTCTACCAAGCTGGGGTACCTCTTTCAGTACCACCCCGTGTTTCAGGAGGTCCACTCTGCTTTGGCTGGAGTCTGAATGAAGGACGCTGGCTGGAATTGCTTGGTTACATGGGCACATATAAAACATCACTGCTTCTCCATGTATTTCTAGTCTGCCAAAACTTTACTCACAGGACACAGAATATATCACACCGCTACAGAGGGCAGGCCGATAGAAAAGCGGCAGGCCAGACATACATTACAATAGCCGCAGGTGGCCGGAGCCTGCCGATATTTACTGTGGGAATTACAAAGGTGGGGGGGTGGACAAAAGGGGAATATCGTGTCCCCTCTGCCCAGGGGCGCAGCCTGTGGGCTGATGCATTAGGGACATGCATCTCACATGGAACCTATTATACATACATATAACTGCACAACATATTCTGGGTGCTGAGTGGTTCCGTAACACGTAACAATATGTTATAGATTTTACTATCCATCTCTGGATATAAATAATAATTGCTCTCCATGCCAACAAAAACATCACACAACTAGATGTGGTCAACATAACATTTAACAAATTACAAATGGAATCAATACAGTGGCATGTAATAGTTTGTGCACCCCGGGTCAAAATGACTGTGTGAACAGTTAAGCAAGTTGAAGATGAAATGATTTCTAAAAGGCGTAAAGTTAAAAATGACACATTTCCTACTCATAACATATTACGATAGCGCATATTGTAAAATATTCTTATCAGTAGCAGCTGATCAATGTCATATAGTTTACTGCTTTTTATTAAGCTAATAAAAAGCAGTGAATCATACTGCTCCTACTATTCAGCCATTGTACCTTGATCAATAGCTCACACATTATGATGCCCCTCCACACACACACAGAATGATGGCCCTCACAGCCACCCACACACACTGAGGGCCCTCACAGCTCCCCCACGCAGTGTGATAGCCCCCAATTTCTCCCAACTACTGACAATTAAAAAAATATAACTAATCACCTAGGCATGTTCCAATCCAATACTCTGGTGTGCCTTGTGTGTGGACTGAGGTTCCATGTAGCAGCACGATGTAGTGATGTCATTACACCTGCTGCGCTGAGACACAGACGCTTAGGCTAAATGGTGGAAAAGTGAGCAGGTGTCTCCCTAATCTACTGTTGCATTCATGATTATCTGCATCCTGAAATAAATATCAGATTATTCTGAAGTGTCAAATACACATTTCTTTTGCATGGCTTTGACAGCTATCTTCTGTGAAAATTGTGACTTGCACTGACCAGTCTAGTAACCAAAACTATATGGTGTGTGAAAAAGTCGCCGGCAAAGTACTGGAGGAACGATATGTGTCACTGAGGTTATTAACTTCAGTGATATGAGCCTAGGAAAATGTTCCAGCACACTGAGTGCTCAGCAGGGTTAATCGGCCATATTAAGGGCTAGGTTTAGTGAATAGCTGAAGAGTGGGTGGGAAGCTGCTCACCATATCTCCACCCCAGGGTGGATTCCAGAAGGTTAATACAGTCTTCTGGCTCATTCAGCATTAAGTGTGCCTGGAGAGGAGAACTCCAGAAAGGCAGTGTTTATTTTGCTAACTCTACATTGGTTTATGCAGTACATATTAATAAACCATTCTAAGATTTAAAGAGACAGCATTACTGTGTCTACCTCTGTGTACAGCTGAGTGAGATGATCTACCACAGCTGTTGCTAGACGTTTAGGCAACTTCCCCAAGAAGCACTTGTGATGGCTGTGGACAAACCACTTGTCTTTGGTGAAGGCGGCCTTAAGCCAAGAAGCAACATCAGACATCATAGAGGAGCTGATCAAAAAAGCGTCAGCAAACCCAACAGCAGCTGCAGCTAGCACAACCGGAAACTAATAAACTGTTAGTGCAGAAGCTCCAACAACAACTGTAGCAGTTTAACCCCTTAAGCCAGGGCCATTTTCCATTTTCTTTTTTTGCTCCCCTTCTTCCTAGAGCCATAACCTTTTTATTTTTCTGTCAATATGCCCATGTGAGGGCTTGTTTTTTGTGGGACACCATTGGTTTTAACATATCATGTACTGGAAAACGAGAAAACAATTCCAAGTGTGGTGAAATTGCAAAAAAGTGCAATTCCACAGTTTTTTCTTTATTTTTTACCATTTTCACTAAATGCTAAAGCTGACCTGCCATTATGATTCTCCAGGTCATTACAAGTTCATCGACACAAAAATGTTTAGGATCTTTTTTATTTAAGTGGTGAAAAAGAAATAAAAAATTTGTTAAAAAAACACGTCAAGCTGACGTTTTTATGGATATGATTTTGGTGTTTAAAGGGACTCTGTCACCTGAATTTGGCGGGACTGGTTTTGGGTCATATGGGCGGAGTTTTCAGGTGTTTGATTCACCCTTTCCTTACCCGCTGGCTGCATGCTGGCTGCAATATTGGATTGAAGTTCATTCTCTGTCCTCCATAGTACACGCCTGCGCAGAGCAATCTTGCCTTGTGCAGGCATGTACTATGGAGGACGGAGAATGAACTTCAATCCAATATTGCAGCCAGCGGGTAAGGAAAGGGTGAATCAAACACCCGAAAACTCCGCCCATATGACCCAAAACCAGTCCCGCCAAATTCAGGTGACAGGTTCCCTTTAATACGATATTTTGATTGCCTGCTATTGCATTGTATTGCAATGTAGCGGCGACCAAAAAAACATAATTCTGGCATTTTGAATTTTTTTTCTCATTATGGCGTTTAGTGATTGGGTAAATTTTTTTTTTATAGTGATAGATCAGTCGATTCTGAACACAGCAATACCAAATATATGTATATTTGATTTTTTTTTAATTGTTTTATTTTGAATGGGGCAAAAGGGGGGTGATTTGAACTTTTATATTTTTTTTAATTTTTTAACCCTTTTGAGACGAAGCCTGTTTTCATCTTAATGACCAAGACAATTTTTACAATTCTGACCACTGTCACTTTATGAGGTAATAGCTCTGGAACGCTTCAACGGATCCTAGTGATCCTGATTTTGTTTTCCCAAGACATATTGTACTTTATGATAGCGGTAACATTTAATTGATATGACTTGCATTTACTTGTGAAAAAAATGGAAATTAGATGAAAATTTTGAGAATTTGGCAATTATCAAACTTAATTTTTATGCCCTTAAATCAGAGCGTCATATCACACAAAATAGTTAATAAATAACATTTCTCACATGTCTCACTTTACATTAGCACAATTTTGGAACCAACATTTTTTTTGTTAGGAAGTTATAAGGGTTAAAATTTGACCAGCGATTTTTCATTTTTTCAACAAATTTTACAAAACCATTTTTTTAGGGACCACATCACATTTGAAGTCACTTTGAGATGCCTATAAAAAAGAAAATACCGAAAACTGACACCATTCTAAAAACTGCACCCTACTAGGTACTCAAAATCACATTCAAGAAGTTTATTAACCCTTCATGTGCTTCACAGGAATTTTTGGAATGTGGAAGGAAAAAATAAACATTTACTTTTCTTTCACAAAAATTTTCCTTTTCTCAGTCGCCCATGACAGCACTACCAGAGAGAGAGGGAATCCGCCCTTCAGGAGAGGAAACCTACAGGATAAAAAGGGCGGTACCTCTCTCCTGCGTCAGTTTGGTTTCCTGTCCTGACAGGGAACCCTCTAGGATGGTACCTGAGATCCGGAGCCGACCTATGACGGCGGGGAGGCCCCTGTCACGGCTGGCGCGGTATCCGACGCTGCCGCTGCTGGGTCCGATGGGGCTGCAGAGTGCGCGGAGGGAAGCGCGGCCGCCTCCCCAGATTGGGGTAGGGGCTTCGGGGACCCGGTGTGCCTCGGCGGTGAGCAGGCACTTCCTGATTCGGAGCGGTGGCGTGGTGTGTGTAAGGACACCAAGATGGCCGCCGCACCGGATATAGAAAGTACTACTTCCGGGTCCCGGGCAGAGCGCGCATGCTCAGTGATCCAAGGGGGATCAGCGCTTTCCGGGAACGCAGCCCTGGAGGAGGGGGTGAATCGGCGCCAAAAGATATGATATTTAAACACCGCTGTGGAACCGCTCCTTGCTGCATGCAGTCCTAATAATGGAGGACAGCGACCAGCAGCTCCAGCAGGCGCAGCCCTTGCAGCAGCAGCAGCAGCCACCGCAGCAGCAGCAGCAACGCCAGCGGCACCACCAGCGCAAGCCAGATGACCAAAAGAAAAGGTCCTCTGCAGGCACCCGCAGTACCCGCTCCAGCAGCCATTCCACGCCGCGGAGTAAAGCCAATATGCCTAACCAGTTGACACCGCAGACTACGGATCTGATACAGGATCCTATACCTCCTCCAGAACCGGTACCTGTGGCTGCGCAAGATGGGTGAGTGATCTTCGTGAAAGTTCACCAAATAATTGGGGTCCCCCTTTTCCGTTTGTTTTTAGGCAAGAAAAAAAACAGAGAAAACTAAGAATAGAGTCTGCCCCTTATGCAGTGAACCCCTGTTGCAAAACTGGGATAAGAAATTGTGTGGCTCCTGTATAGGACAAGTCCTATGTGAAGAAACCCCTAGTTTCGCCTCTGAATTGCGATCTGTAATAAGATCAGAGGTGGAAACAGCATTTAAATCTCTTAAAGGGGAAGGGGTCGAGGAAAAAACACCTGTGCCCTATTCTCACTCTGATTCTTCTAGTCCTGAGGGGGACGCTTCAGACAGACAGGGTTCCTCCTCCTCCTCGGATTCTGAGAGCGGAGGCCGCCACTGCTTCCCATTAGACGAAGTAGATGCCCTTGTAAAGGCCGTAAGATCAACCATGGGGGTTGTAGATCCTCGTCCTGACAAAACAGTACAGGACATTATGTTTGGGGGCCTAGGACAGAAAAGGCGCAGAGTCTTCCCACTTAACGAGAATATTCAAGCATTAATTAAGAAAGAGTGGGAGAAACCAGAAAGGAAAAATTCATCTGTCCCCTCCCTTAAAAGAAAATATCCCTTCGAGGAAGAGGCTTCTACGTCATGGGACAAGGCACCAAAACTCGACGTAGCAGTAGCCAAAGCGTCAAAAAAATTCGCATTGCCCTTTGAGGACATGGGAACTCTGAAGGATCCCCTCGATAAAAGAGCTGATACTTTCCTTAAATCGGCAGGGGGTGTCTAAGACCTGCAATAGCAGCCGCATGTACTTCCAGATCTTTAATGATCTGGATAGATAACTTGGAAAAGCAACTAAAAGATGGAGTATCTAGACATAAAATGATTGAATCAATTCCCATGATTAGAGGGGCGGCAGCCTTTTTGGCAGATTCATCAGCCGATTCAATCAAGCTTACTTCAAAATCGGCAGCCCTGTCCAATGCAGCTCGTAGGACGCTGTGGTTAAAAAGCTGGCCGGGCGACCTACAGACCAAACAAAAACTCTGTTCAATTCCATGTGAAGGGAAATTCTTATTTGGGGAAACCCTAGATGACATTTTGCAAAAAGCAGGGGATAAGAAAAAGGGGTTCCCTATCTTAGCCGCACCATTTGTTAGACGGCCCTTTCGGAGTAGGAAGTTTTTTCGCAGACGTCCCCCAAGGGAACAGAACAGATGGGATGATGGGAGAAGGAAGGATAGGGGCTTCCTCTTCGGTAATTCTCCAAGAGATAAAAAAACCCCTAAGTGACACCTTCCCCAGGGTGGGAGGGAGATTGTCTCAATACCTTCCGGCCTGGGAAAAAATTTCAACCAATTCTTGGATTTTAGATCTGATAAAGATGGGACTTCAAATAAACTTTACCTCCCTTCCTCCCCAAAACTATGTGGTCACCCCACTAAAACCCTCACCTCAGCAACAACAGGCCTTGGAACAAGAAATTTCAAAGCTCATAATGAAAGATGTGATCCAAGAAGTTCCCCTACTGGAAAGAGGCAAAGGGTTCTTTTCCCCACTATTTCTAGTCCCAAAACCGGATGGTTCTTTCCGCACAATAATCAATTTACGGAAACTAAACAGTTATGTAAAAAAATCAATCCTTCAAAATGGAATCAATAAAATCAACAATAAAAAACCTGTTTCCGAATTGCTTCATGATAGTGTTAGATCTCAGCGACGCGTACTATCATGTCCCCATCCACAAAAATGCCCAGAAATACCTCAGACTAGCAGTAGTCATGGGAGGAGAAATAAAACAATACCAGTACAAGGCCCTTCCATTTGGCATCTCGGTAGCGCCTCGTATATTTACCAAATTGGTAGCGGAAATGATGGCCCACATAAGAGAAAAAGACATTCTAATAATACCGTATCTGGACGACTTCCTAATTGTCAGCAACTCGGCCCAACATTGTCGCCAACAATGCGACAGAGTGATAAAAATCCTAACAGAGTTAGGTTGGCTCCTAAATCTCCAAAAGTCAAAACTAGAACCGACCAGGGTTCAAGAGTTTTTAGGCCTCACTTTGGACTCGATAACACAGGAATGTCGTCTTCCAAACCAGAAAAAACAGAAAATATCAAATCTTGTGTCCAGAGCTCGTTCAAACCCTCATATGACCCTGAGAGGGGCGATGTCACTGCTGGGGTCCCTTTCTGCTTGTCTCCCGGCAATACAGTGGGCACAAATTCACACGAGGGATCTCCAGTGGGATATTCTGAGGAATCAGGTTACACTGGGGGGACACCTAGAAGGAAACATGTCTCTAAATTCAAACACTATTCGTTCCCTAGCCTGGTGGTTAGATCCCAACAACCTATCAAAGGGGGTTCCGTGGGTAATAGAAACATCTCGGATAGTTACCACGGATGCCAGTCCCACGGGGTGGGGAGCTCACCTGGACGACAGTATCACTCAGGGGGTCTGGACAGATCAAGAATACGAGGTATCTTCAAATCAAAAAGAACTTTGGGCAGTGAGTCACGCTCTATCATATTTTCTTCCCAGCCTACAGGGGCATCATGTCCGGGTTTTTTCGGACAATCAGGTAGTGGTAGCCTACCTGAACCATCAGGGGGGAACCAGATCCCAAGCTCTAATGAACACCACTTCCCAGATCTTCACATTAGCAGAAGTCAACTTCCTATCCCTCTCTGCGCTGCATATAAAGGGGGTAGAGAACCAAAAAGCAGACTTCTTAAGCCGTACCCGATTAAAACAGGGGGAATGGGCACTAAACCAAAGCATCTTCGATCGGATTACCAAAATCTGGGGGGTTCCTGTAATAGATCTCTTTGCCAGCACAGAAAACAGGAAAGTAAGGGAATTTTGTTCTCTGAACCCCAAAGGGGGCCCTCGGGCTCTGGATGCATTTACGATCCCATGGACTCAGGGTCTAGCATACGCGTTTCCTCCTTACATCCTTATTCCGGCTGTTCTGCGGAAAATCAGGCAGGACAGGGCGAGAATCATCCTAATAGCCCCCTTCTGGCCCAAAAGGGCCTGGTTTTCCTGGCTGAGAATTCTATCGGTCTCCGATCCCTGGGTTCTCCCGGATCTTCCGGATCTTTTATACCAGGGACCGGTGTTCCACCCTCAGTCAGCAAACCTCCACTTGACAGCGTGGAACTTGAAAGGTCACTACTAAGGGCAAGGGGCTTTTCAGATAAGTTAGTATCTACACTATTAAAAAGTAGAAAATCAGTAACAACTAAAATCTACGGTAAAACTTGGAAAAAGTTTTTGTCCACCTCTGGGGTAAAATTACAAGACGGGGTCCAAGTGGTCAAAATATTAGAGTTTCTGCAAAAAGGCTTAGATATGGGCCTCTCGGTGAGCACCTTAAAAGTGCAAATAGCGGCCTTAGGTGCATTATACAGTGAGAGTATTGCCTCTAACCCATGGGTAACAAGGTTTATTAAAGCTGCAATACGGTCTAAACCTTTAAAAATCAGAAGCCTTCCGACCTGGGACTTAAATTTAGTCCTATCAGCTCTGACAGAACCTCCATTCGAACCCATAGATTCATTACCAATTAAAATCTTATCTCTCAAAACGGCCCTTCTCACAGCGTTGACATCTGCCCGTAGAATTAGTGACCTCCAGGCTCTATCTGCGAACCCTCCATTCACACAAATCATGGATGATAGGGTAATACTAAAAACAGATCCCGCTTATCTACCCAAGGTTGCTTCCAATTTCCACAGGTCCCAAGAAATAATCCTTCCCTCCTTTTGTCCAAACCCTAAAAATAAAAAAGAGGAAAAGTTCCACACCTTAGATGTGAGAAGGTGTTTAATACACTACTTAGAGTCCTCCCGACAGTATAGGAAGGAAGGGTCTCTCTTTATCTGTTTTCAGGGACCTAGGAAAGGACTCAAAGCCTCCAAAAGCACTATAGCTCGCTGGGTAACTGATGCGATAGCCTTGGCATACTCGTCCACGGGAAACGCAGTTCCTGAGGGGCTCAAGGCGCATTCTACAAGAGCCATGGCGACCTCCTGGGCCGAAAGGTCGGAGGTACCAATAGACAAAATCTGCAAGGCGGCCACCTGGTCATCACCTTCAACCTTCTTTAGGCACTACCGCTTAGACTTGGCCTCTTCGTCTGACTTAGCCTTCGGAAGAAGGGTCTTGCAGGCTGTGGTCCCTCCCTAAAGCAATGATCTCTGTAATTCTCTCTGGTAGTGCTGTCATGGGCGACTGAGAATACGGTAGTTACTTACCGATAACGGTATTTCTCAGAGCCCATGACAGCACCTGCTTATTCCCACCTTATCACGTGTGCGGTGAGCACCTTATTATATGAAATGTGGGTTTCTAATTTAGACATGGTGTAATCCTGATAAGTATTTTGTTAAAATTGTATATTTTCCTGTTGTCACTAACCTGGAGGACCTCTGATGCTATGTAAACCAAACTGACGCAGGAGAGAGGTACCGCCCTTTTTATCCTGTAGGTTTCCTGTCCTGAAGGGCGAATTCCCTCTCTCTCTGGTAGTGCTGTCATGGGCTCTGAGAAATACCGTTATCGGTAAGTAACTACCGTATTTTCCCCTATTTCTTTTTACTTTCGTAAGGGTAAGAGGAGAAAATGGACAATACATTTTGTTGTGCAATTTCTCCTGAGCATGCCGATACCCCGATAACATATCTATTGTTTGGGCACACAGCAGGCCTCGGAAGGGAAGGAGCGCCATTTCGCTTTTTGAATGTAAAATATTCTGGAATAATTAGCTTTTGGAGGAGCCCCTTATGTGCCTAAACAGTGGAAGCCCCAAAAAGTGACACCATTTTGGAAAATAGACCCCTTAGGGAACTTATCTAGATGTGTATTGAGCACCTTGAACCCACAGGTGCTTCACAGAAGTTTATAGCGTAGAGCCGTGGAAATAAAAAAAAAAAAAAAATCACATTTTTCCAAAATAAATCATTTTAGCTCCAAATTTTGCATTTAAATAAGGGTAAAAAGAGAAATTGTGGCATAGAATTTGTCGTGCAATTTCTCCTGAGTGCGTAGATACCCCATATGTGGACGAAAACACCTGTTTGGGTGCACGGCAGGGCTTGGAAGGGAAGGAGCGCCATTTGACTTTTGGAATCCAAAATTTTATGGAATAATTAGCAGACACCATGTCGCATTTGAACAGCCCCTGATGTGCCTTAACAGTGGAAACCCCCACAAGTGACACCATTTTGGAAACTAGACCCCTTATAGAACTTATCCAGATGTGTATTGAGCATCTTGAACCCACAGGTGCTTCACAGAAGTTTATAGAGTAGAGCTGTGGAAATAAAAAAAATCTAATTTTTCCCAAATAAATCTTTTTAGCTCCATATTTTGCATTTTCATAAGGGTAACAGGAGAAATTGCACCATACAGTTTGTTGTGCAATTTCTCCTGAGTGCGCTGCTACCCAATATGTGGGGGAATACTACTGTTTGGGAGCATGGTAGGGCTTGGAAGGGAAGGAGCACCATTTGACTTTGTGAATGCAAAATTTGATGGAATAATTAGCAGAGGCCATGTCGCTTTTGAAGAGCCCCTGATGTGTCTAAAGAGTGGAAACCCCCCACAAATTACACCATTTTCGAAACTAGACCCCTTTTGGACCTTATCTAGATGTGTATTGAGCACCTTGAACCCCCACATGCTTCACAGAAGTTTATAACATTACATTAAAAAAAAAATCCAATTTTTCCCACAAATCTTTTTTTTTAGCTATAAATTTTGTATTTTCACAAGGGCAAAAGGAGAAAATGGACCCCAAAGTTTGTTGTGCAATTTCTTCTGAGTTCACCGATACCCCATATGTGGTCGAAAACTACTTTTGAGGTACAGAGCAACGCTCAGAAGGGAAGTAGCACCATATTACAGTGCCGATTTTTCTGCACTTGAGGGTGCCATGTTACATTGACAGAGCCCCTGAGGTGCCAGAACAGCAGGACCCCCCATAATTGACCCCATTTTTCCATTTAAACCTCTCAATGAATTAATCCAAGGGTGCAGTGATTATATTGACACCACAGATGTGTCACAAACGTTTATACCATTGGGCAGTGAAGAAAAAATAATTTACATTTTTACCAGCAAGATTGTGTGTTAACTCCAAGTTTTTTTTTTCACAGTGGTAAAATGAGTAAAAGTGGCACCAGAATTTGTCCCACAATTTCTGCTGAATGTTGAAATACCCGATATGTGGCTGTACAGTATTACTACGCCATATTGAGTGACTCTGGAGGGACAGAGCGCTATTTGCCTCCTAGAACGTAAATTTTCCTAGACTAGTTTGCGGATTCCATATAAAGAGCCCCTAATTGCTAGAAGAGCAGAATCCCCCCTCAAGTGACCCCATTTGGAAATTATAACCTTTGGGAATTTATCTACAGATGTAGTGATGATTTGGACTACATGGGTGTTTTCCATAAACAGGCAGCAGTGGATTTTGCTGAGTAAAAATTGCAAGCTGCCATTGTAGTGAGCAGTACGCTGTAGTGACCAATACATTATACACAGCTCATGCTTCCGGAGACACAGACCTGTAAAGGCGGGCTCTCATCACTACAGAAATGGCAAACATGTGGGCGCTATATGTGGTACACTGGAGCTCAGAAGGGAGAGGGCATTTGGATTTGGGAGAGAAAAATTTGCTGAATTTCTTTTGGCGGGGGAGGAGCCATTTTGCTTTTCCAGAGCCTTTGTGCTACCAGTAACGTGGAAACCCCTATATTTCCGTTAACAGATGACAGATCTGAGTGGGGACTTGCTTTTTTTGTGGATTGAGTGGAAGCTTTTATTGGGAACATTTTACATAACATTTGGGATCACATTTATCCAGCACTCTACGCTGAGCACTTACTTTATGGTTTCCATCTAAATCTCTGAGTGACGTGATTCAGATGAAACCCCCGATGGATCCATTCACTAGAGTGAGGAAGCAGAGTTACTCTGGACTCCATCTGGGCTCTGTTCCGCGGTGTCCTTTTCAGAAGTGCACAAAACTGTGGCGAATGGCACTTTAATGCAATCCTAAAAGGACAGACCCCATCGGATCACAGGTCCTATGGCGTCCACAGTGCCTCCATCTGCCTCATTATAGGGAATCTTCAGCCAGAGGGTCTGTCTGAATCACATATTTCAGAGATTTCCACGAAAACCCCGATGTTAGCGCTCAGCTCAGAGCGCATGATAAATATGCGCCGAGTCTTACTGCGATCTTGGGGAGGCAGAATGAAAAAAACAGCATGTGAAGAATTGGTTTTATTTATTTTTTTATGCCATTCCTCGTGTGGTAAAAGTAATTAGGTGACTTTATTCTTCGAGTCGGTGTGATTACAGCGATACCAGATTTATATCGGGTTTTTATGTTTTGCTGCTGTCGCACACTAAAAGACGCTTTTTATTGCGAAAACTAGTTTTTGCGTCACCATATTTGAGAGCTATAATTTTTTCATATTTCAGTCAACAGTCATGTTATGGCATGTTTTTTGAAGGACGAGTTGACTTTTCTATTGGTACCACTTTTGGGCACATGACAATTTTTAATTGCTTTCTATTCAGATTTTTGGGGAGACAGAATGAACAAAAGCAAGCAATTCAGGAATTGCTTTTTTTTTATACCGTTCAACGTGTGGTAAAATTGGTAAGACAGCTTTATTCTTTGGGTCAGTACAAGTACAGCGATACCAAATTTATATCTTTTTTTAGCACTTTTACACAATAAAATCTATTTTAGAGCTATAACTTTTTAATTTTTCTGCTGATGGAGCTGTGTGGCAGCATGTCTTTGCGGGGCAAGATGATGTTTTCAGGGGTACCATTTTTATTTACATCCGTCTTTTTGATCGTGTTTTATTGCACTTTTTGTTCAGCGGTATAATAAAGCATTGGTTTTTGCCTCGTTTTTTTATTTTTTTTACAGTGTTCACTGAAGGGGTTAACTAGTGGGACAGTTTTATAGAGCGAGTCGTTACAGATGCGGCGATACCAAATGTGTACTTTCACTGTTTTTTTATTTATAAAAATATATATTTTTACACTTTATATTTTTTTAACTGTATTACATTGTCCCAGTATGGGACATTATTATTTTACAGCAGATTGCTGAATTGCTGATGACACTCTGCACAGCAGATCCTGATTTGACAAGCAGGTAAAGAGACATGCCGGCGCCTGCTCCCAGCAGGCGCTCACAAGCCACCTCCCTGCAGGACCCGGTGGCCATCTTGGTGCCTGAGGTCTCCATGGAGACCATCAGAACAATGTGATCGCATTGCGTTATTCTGATGGAAGCGCACAGGGAGCCCCGTCACTACTGACAGCGGCTAAGTGTGAACAGGTGCTGAACCCAGAGTCGCCAACTCGTATATAGTTAAGTAAATAAGGCAGCACACTGCAGCGCTAAAACATGCAAACTTGAAAACACGAAATTTGAACTGCATTACTGTACTAGAAATATGAAAAATGAGAGCTTTTAGCGCATAAAAATGTTTTAATTACAGCAGGTCCAATACCCCTCCACAGAGAGAGAGAATTTTAGTCTAAGAAGAGGTTTCACATGTACCCATTCAGATGGAAACGTTTATTCTCAGCGAGGTAAGGCAAGCGTAGGACCTGGTATAAGAGATGCCGTAAAGGGGCTACCAGGTACACATAAAATTGGCCATTTTTATGCGCTAAAAGCTCTCATTTTTCATATTTCTAGTGCAGTAATGCAGTTCAAATTTCGTGTTTTCAAGTTTGCATGTTTTAGCGCTGCAGTGTGCTGCCTTATTTATTTAACTACTGACAGCGGCATCAGAGGGCTTAAATGCCCACGATCGGTGCTAGCACCGACAGCAGTCACATACAGCTGACACCTGCACACGATCGCCGCAGCACTCAGTGTGAGGCCGTGCGATAGCGGCGCCGTACTAGTACTGCTCTGGGCACGATCGCATCTCCCGCAGAGCAGTACTAGTACGAAGAATGTCACAAAGAGGTTAATATTTTAAAAACTTTTTTTTACTTTTTGCATGCTTTAATAGTCTTCAAGGGAGACTAGAAGCTGCAGTACTTTGATCGGCTTTGCTTCACAAAGGCGATGATCAGATCTCGGAGGAGCGCTCATAGAAATCGGTCTGCTGCAGACCTCTGGTTGTCATGCCGACCCATCGGTAACTGACGTTAATGTGACAGGGTCACCAACGGGTGGAGACAGTGATGCGCTTCCTGTAAGCGTGAGTTAAATGACGCTGTCAGAGATTGAGAGCAGCATTTAACTACGGTAGTTAATAGCCTTGCATGGATCGCGATTCCACCCGCGGCTGTTGTGGGCACGTGTCAACTGTATAGATCAGCTGTCATGTGACTGGAATGGTGTGGGCTCAGTTCCGGAGCCCGCACCAAACAGGAGATTGCTACGTATGCGTATTATTACGACACGTCGAAAAGGGGTTAAGTGTTTGCTAAGTACCCTATTGTTATTTACATGCACTATTGCTTTTTACTTACGTATAGCAGGGGTACATGTTCATTTTGCTTCTTTCTTAGGTTTTGACTGTTTGATGGCCAGTATGCACATGCTCCTACACGTTGCATGTATACCAACTTGATCTCCATTGAATAGTTGGTTAACCACTCTGAGGATGTGCATAAGGCTAGGGTCACACGACAGTATAAAAATGAGTCCGATTTTCATCCAGAAAAGAATGATTTTTTCTCAGTTTTCATCCATATACAATCCTTTTTTTATGGCATCAATTAATTATTTACAAGACCAGTCACATTTTTTAATGTTACAGAATTGTAATGTATCCGTAAAAATGGGTTGTCATACCGTGACTCCATATGGCATCCATTTTTTTTCTCGTACCCATAAAGTTGAATCACTGAGACTTATCCGATCTGTCAGTGAAAACAATTGACCAACTGCAGTGTCTCACTGAATAACATGGATCAAAATTGGATATTCCTCGTCCGATTTATAGGCTCCGGTGCACGAGCCCTTAGACTGTGGACCGTATGAGGATTTCAAATTCACAAATAATGCAGTTTATTTTATAAATTACTGTTGTTTTTCTTTCAGATACCCACTCACATCACTGGGAGGAATCATACAAAATAGATGAAGGTGATCATGAAAAGAAATTTCCATCACTTGAGATGATCATTAGAACCAAATGGGAAGGGGCTGCTATAAATTGGCATGGGACGGTGCCATTTTTCTAAACATACAAGTATATGGATTCTAAAGGAAAGAAAATTAAATGACAAAATTCAGCACTGGACACTTTCTTTATTATATTGGGCCTCCAGCCAATGGATAGTTAATGGCTTTCCATAATATACTGGAGCCTTGATGGTTTGAACAAAATCAAAGCAATAAATAAGACTATATAAATAAATGTAAAGTCATTTTGCGAGAAGATTTCTGCAGTCATTTAAAGATCATTCATTTAAGTATGTAAGCTAAATACCATGAATATGGAAAGCAGTCTGTATTTATGGTCAGAGGAAGTGAAGTCACATTCACAGAAATACATTTATCTCACTATAGCTATGAATAACAAAAACTAAAAATTGAGCATAGACAATTTATTTTACTTGCTTATATAGCGCCATCATATTCTGCAGCGCTGCACAGACATTATCATTACTGTCCCCATTGGGCTTCATAATCTAGATTCTCTATCAGTATGTCTTTGGAGCGTGGGAGGAAACCGGAGAACCTGGAGGAAACCCACAAAACATGGGGAGAACATGCACACACCTTGCAGATGTTGTCCTTGGTGGGATTTGAACCTAAGACCCCAGTGCTGCAACGTCACCGTGCTAACCACTACTTCCAACATTATCTTATATTATTTTTTTTTATTTCTTGACATACTCTAGCAAATAGATGTATAAATGGTAGGAATGACGTTCCTTTGCATTTCCTCAAATATCTCCATATTAGAACATGTGCAAACGATCAGAGATGGTTCAATGTTTGTTCAGGATTTGACACAGGTAAAATCTGCACCAAATCTGCATCTGTGGTCACTGGCAGGTCACCTGCACTTTAACCTGCTTTTTTGATGCGTTTTTTCATTACATGTGTTTGTTTTATTGCTTGAAATAAAGCTAATTGAAAGTTGGCTTCTGGGAAGGAAAAAAAAGTGTTTTCCTGTTTGCAGACATATTGGGGGTATGTTCCCGGGGTCAGTAAATGCTGCAGGTTGGACGCTGCCTACATCTGCAGTGTCCAACCCGCAGCGTCCAGCTGTTACAGCATAGTGGATGGGATTTCAAGAAATCATGTGCCCTCTATGCGTGCACCAACGCCCGTGGCTCACCCGCAGAGACGGAAATGCGGCACGTCTTTCCAGACAGCAACATGTCAATTTATGTAGCGGAGACGCTCAGTCTCTGCTGCGTAAATTACCCATAAACTTTCATTAGATACTGTAAAACCGCATTACATTCCTAATCACATGCATATTAAGTGCAGGAACGCAGTTTACTACACGTGTACTAATTTACATAATGGTGAATCTTGTGACACAGAAGTACATGACACAGGAAATCAAGAAAAGCACAGAAAGGTCAGTTTAATGTAATGTCCTCCCCTCTTTTTTTAATAAATAATAATTTTTTTTTAAATAGTGTGGGATCACCTTATGTTTGTTAACCAGCTAGAGTAAGGCAGACTTTCAGGCTGGTAAGGATCCAATATCCATGACCCATGACTCCCGCGCCGCTCTTCCTGGCTACAGCATAAGGTTCCACCTTAGTGACATATTCCTTATTCAAGCGCTGCAAACCATTTTTCTAGCAAACGAACTGAATACATTATTTTCTTCCTTTTGGGGTTGTACGTATACTACTCATTCTCTGATTAAGCGGTATATGATTAAGGACCCGTGGGTTCGAAAAGTCATATATTCATAACTCTTTTTGTTACATTTATTTAGAGATGATTCATTTGTGTTTGTACACAATAAATTGTTCAAGATTTTGCATGATATTCCACTTGTGAGTGCGGTGTATTTTCAAAATTACTAGAATTTAGGACTTTGATCCACTATACCAGCACCACGAATTTATTCTTTAAAAGAGTGCAGACCAATTTTTTACAAATCGATGGCCAAAAGTAAAGACACCCCTGCAATTCTGTCAGATAATACTCAGTTTCTTCCTGAAAATGATTGCAAACACAAATTATTTGGTATTATCTTCATTTAATTTGTCTTAAATCAAAAAACACAAAAAGAATTGTCCTAAAGCCAAATTGGATATAATTCCACACCAAACATAAAAAAGGGGGTGGACAAAAGTATTGGCACTGGTCGAAAAATCATGTGATGCTTCTTTAATTTGTGTAATTAACAGCACCTGTAACTTACCTGTGGCACCTAACAGGTTTTGGCAATAACTAAATCACACTTGCAGGGAGTTGACATGGATTAAAGTTGACTCAACCTCTGTCCTGTGTCCTTGTGTGTACCACATTGAGCATGAAGAAAAGAAAGAAGACCAAAGAACTGTCTGAGGACTTGAGAAACCAAATTGTGAGGAAGCATGAGCAATCTCAAGGCTACAAGTCCATCTCCAAAGACCTGAATGTTCGTATGTCTACCGTGCGCAGTGTCATCAAGAAGTTTAAAGCCCATGGAACTGTGGCTAACCTCCCTAGATGTGGACGTAAAAGAAAAATTGACAAGAGATTTCAACGCAAGATTGTGCGGATGTTGGATAAGGAACCTCGACTAAAATCCAAACAAGTTCAAGCTGCCCGGCAGTCCGAGGGTACAACAGTGTCAACCCGTACTATCAGTCGGCGTCTGAATGAAAAGGGACTGTATGGTAGGAGACCCAGGAAGACCCCACTTCTTACCCCGAGACATAAAAAAACCAGGCTGGAGTTTGCCAAAACTTACCTTAAAAAGCTTAAAACGTTTTGGAAGAATGTTCTCTGGTCAGATGAGACAAAAGTAGAGCTTTTTGGGCAAAGGCATCAACAGAGTTTACAGGAGGAAAAAAAAGGAGGCATTCAAAGAAAAGAACACGGTCCCTACAGTCAAACATGGCGGAGGTTCCCTGATGTTTTGGGGTTGCTTTGCTGCCTCTGGCACTGGACTGCTTGACCATGTGCATGGCATTATGAAGTCTGAAGACTACCAACAAATTTTGCAACTTTATGTACGGCCTAGTGTGAGAAAGCTGGGTCTCCCTCAGAGGTCATGGGTCTTCCAGCAGGACAATGACCCAAAACACACTTCAAAAAGCACTAGAAAATCATTTGAGAGAAAGCACTGGAGACTTCTAAGGTGGCCAGCAATGAGTCCACACCTGAATCCCATAGAACACCTGTGGAAAGATCTAAAAATGGCAGTTTGAAGAAGGCACCCTTCAAATACCCATCCTCTGTATCTAGCTATTGCCCTATATCACTTCTCCCCTATGCCTCCAAGCTACTGGACAACACGTCTACCTTGAAAGGTCCTCCCATCTATCTTCCTGCTCCCTCTTCGACCGCTTTCAATCAGGCTTCCGGTCACACCACTCCACTGAAACTGCCCTAACTAAGGTCACCAATTACCTATTAACTGCCAAGAGCAAGCAACACTACTCTATCCTCCTCCTCCTGGACCTGTCCTCTGCCTTTGACACAGTGGACCATTCTTTATTACTACAGACCCTCTCATCCCTTGGCATCACAGACTTGGCCCTATCCTGGATCTCGTCATACCTAACTGACCGGACATTCAGCGTCTCCCACTCACACACCACCTCCTCACCTCGCCACCTATCTGTCGGAGTCCCGCAAGGTTCAGTTCTAGGGCCCCTGCTCTTCTCCATTTACACCTTTGGCCTGGGACAGCTCATAGAATCTCACGGCTTTCAGTATCATCTCTATGCTGACGACACACAGATCTACATCTCTGGACCAGATATCACCACCCTACTAACCAGAATCCCTCAATGTCTATCCGCTATTTCATCCTTCTTCTCCGCTAGATTTCTAAAACTTAACATGGACAATGCAGAATTCATCGTCTTTCCCCCATCTCACACGACCTCCCCAACGAACCTATCCATTACAGTAAACGGCTGCCCACTCTCCCCAGTCCCACAAGCCCGCTGTCTTGGGGTAATCCTTGACACTGATCTCTCCTTCAAACCACATATCCAAGCACTTTCCACTTCCTGCCGCCTCCAACTCAAAAATATTTCACGGATCCGTACATTCCTAAACCAAGAATCTGCAAAAACCCTAGTCCATGCCTTCATCATCTCCCGCCTCGACTACTGTAACCTCCTGCTCTGTGGCCTCCCCTCTAACACCCCTCCAATCTATTCTAAACTCTGCTGCCCGACTAATCCACCTGTCCCCCCGCTACTCCCCGGCCTCTCCCCTCTGTCAATCCCTTCACTGGCTCCCCATCACCCAGAGACTCCAGTACAAAAGCCTAACCATGACATACAAAGCCATCCACAACCTGTCTCCTCCATACATCTGTGACCTCGTCTCCCGGTACTTTCCTGCACGCAACCTCCGATCCTCACAAGATCTCCTTCTCTACTCCCCTCTTATCTCCTCTTCCCACAATCGCATACAAGATTTCTCTTGTGCATCCCCCCTACTCTGGAACTCTCTACGGCTACGTTCACACTAGCGTTGCGCCGCCCTGCGTCGGCGACGCAACGCGCGACACACGGAAAAACGCGCGCGTTTTGCGACGCGTGCGTCGTTTTTTGACGAAATCGGACGCAAGAAAAATGCAACTTGTAGCGTTTTCTTGCGTCCGACGCTAGCGTCTAAAACGACGCACGTGTCGGAAAACGCGTGCAAAAAGACGAAAGCGTCCCCTATGTTAAACATAGGGGCGCGTCGCCGACGCAACAGCGACGCGACGCTAATGTGAACGTAGCCTACCACAACATATCAGACTCTCGCCTACCATTGAAACCTTCAAAAAGAACCTGAAGACCCACCTCTTCCAACAAGCCTACAACCTGCAGTAACCGATTGACTAAACCGCTGCACGACCAGCTCTACCCTCACCTACTGTATCCTCACCCATCCCTTGTAGATTGTGAGCCTTCGCGGGCAGGGTCCTCTCTCCTCCTGTACCAGTTGTGACTTGTATTGTTCAAGATTATTGTACTTGTTTTTATTAGGTACACCACTCCTCACATGTAAAGCGCCATGGAAAAAATGGCGCTATAATAATAATAATAATATCAGGGACCTGGAGCAGTTTGCCAAAGAAGAATGGTCTAAAATTCCAGCAGAGCATTGTAAGAAACTCATTGATGGTTACCGGAAGCGGTTGGTCGCAGTTATTTTGGCTAAAGGTTGCGCAACCAAGTATTAGGCTGAGGGTGCCAATACTTTAGTCTGAAATGATCAATGTTTTGCTTTTTGCTTCATGCTCTGTTGTGTTTTTTTCATTTAAGACAAATTAAATGAAGATACTGTATTCTCACCCATCCCTTGTAGATTGTGAGCCTTCGCGGGCAGGGTCCTCATTCCTCCTGTACCAGTTATGACTTGTATTGTTTAAGATTATTGTACTTGTTTTCATTATGTATACCCCTCCTCACATGTAAAGCGCCATGGAACAAATGGCGCTATAACAATAAATAATAATAATAATAATAAGATAATACCAAAGAATTTGTGTTTGCAATCATTTTCAGGAAGAAAAGTCGTAGTTACTCACCGATAACGGTATTTCTCGGAGCCCATGACAGCACTACGGAGAGGGGATCCGCCCTTCAGGGACAGGAAACCTACAGATAAAAGGGCGGTACCTCTCCCTCGCATCAGTTGGTTTACAGAGCATCGGAGGACCTCCAGGTTAGTTTACAACAGAGAAAAAATCATATTACAACATTTCTTAAAAGAGGAACCCCGTGCCTATACTCAAACTATATACAGTATATAAATTATATGTAATTAAAGGTGCTCACCGCACACGTGATGGGAGGGAATAAGCGAGTGCTGTCATGGGCTCCGAGAAACACCGTTATCGGTGAGTAACTACGACTTTCTCGGTCTCCCATGACAGCACTACGGAGAGAATTGCAGAGACTAAGCTTAGGGAGGGACCACCGCCTCGAGAACCCTTCGTCCGAAGGTTAAGTCAGACACAGAGGCTAGATTTAATCTATAGTGTCTAAAAAAGGTCGATGGTGATGACCAGGTGGCCGCTTTACAGATTTGCTCTATTGATACCTCTGACCTCTCAGCCCATGAGGTAGCTACTGCTCTTGTGGAATGTGCTCTTATACCATCTGGGATCTCATTCCCCGAGGATGAATATGCCAAGACTATCGCCTCCTTTATCCACCTCGCCAAAGTACCCTTGGATGCCCGAAATCCTTTTCTGGGACCCTGGAAACAGACAAACAGAGAGCCTTCCTTCCTATACTCTCTGGTGGAATCTAAGTATTGGATTAGGCACCTTCTGACGTCTAGATTATGGAAGTTTTGCTCTTTCTCATTTCTTGGGTTTGGACAAAAGGATGGCAGGGAGACTTCTTGTGACCTATGGAATTTTGATGCCACTTTTGGCAAATAGGCCGGGTCAGGTCTAAGAGTGACTCTATCATCTAATATTTAGTGAAGGGTGGATTAGAGGATAAGGCTTGAATGTCACTTATTCTGCGTGCGGATGTTAACGCTACCAAGAGAATGGTTTTAAGTGATAGAGTTTTAATGGAAATCGTCTCTATGGGTTCGAATGGAGGACTCGTTAATGCTGAGAGGACTAAATTTAAGTCCCATGAGGGCACTTTCTGAGCGACTAATGGCTTTGATCTTGTCACCGCCTTAACGAATCTAATTATCCATGGGTTGGCTGCAATATTATGGTTATAGAGTGCTCCTAGAGCTGCTATTTGTACTTTAAGAGTACTAACCGACAACCCCTGTTCCAGACCTTTTTGTAGGAACTCCAGTATTTTAGGAATTGAGGGCCCATCTTGGACCTTTACTTTGGAGACGGACAGAAATTTTTTCCAAGTTTTCCCATATATTTTAGTAGTGATGGGTTTTCTACTTTTTAACAACGTGGTAACTAAATTATCCGAGAAACCTCTTTCTTTTAATAGTCCCCGTTCAAAAACCAGGCTGTCAAATGTAAGTTCGATTCCTGTGGGTGGAAGATTGGCCCTTGATGTAGAAGGTCTGGTATATTCGGCAGGACCCATGGGTCCGAGACCGAAAGCATCCTCAGCCAGGAGAACCACGTCCTTTTGGCCAGAACGGGGCTATGAGGATCATTTTCGTTTTGTCCTCTCTGACTTTCCGAATGACTGCCGGGATCAGAATAGTTGGAGGAAAGGCATAAGTTATTTTTGAGTCCACGGAATCATAAAGGCATCTAGAGCCTGTGGATTCCCTATCGGGTTCAACGAGCAGAATTTTTTCACCTTTTTGTTTTTGTAATTGGCGAATAGATCTATTGTCGGTGCTCCCCACATTTTTGTGATCTGATCGTAGATGGAATGGTTTAGGGACCACTCTCCTTGTTTTAACAGCGATCGACTCAGGTAATCTGCTCTCTCGTTGTTTGAACCCTGAATGTGTAGCGCAGAGAGGGATAGTAGATTTTCTTCTGCAAGGTTGAAAATTTTGGCTGAAGAACTCATGAGTGCCTGAGACCTTGTTCCTCCCTGGTGGTTTATATACGCTACAGTCACTTTGTTGTCTGAAAAAATTCGGACATGATGTCCCTGAATATAGGCCAGAAAAGAAAGAAGAGCCTGAAGCACTGCCCAAAGTTCTTTTTGGTTTGAGGATGCTGATATTTCCTGAACTGACCAGGTTCCCTGGGCCACTCTGTCCCCCATATGAGCCCCCCACCCTGTGGGACTCGCATCGGTTGTTATCACCCGGGATATTTGTGTCACCCAAGGAACTCCCTTTGATAAGTTTTGGCTCTCTGCCCACCAACGAAGGGAATGAATAACTGAGGAACTCGGGGTGATTTGACTTTCCAATTTGTCTTTTAGTATTGACTGCCATTCGAGTACGTGCCACTGAAGTTCTCTTGTGTGGAACTGTGCAAAGGGTATCGCTGGTAGGCATGAGGAAAGAGAGCCTAGTAGTGACATTGCTCTCCTTAGAGTCATGGAAGGATGGTGAAGAGTTCGCGATATCATGGCTAATATGTTGTCTTTTTTGGGGTTTGGAAGTCGGCATTCTTGTACTCGGGAGTCTAATGTCAGACCTAGGAACTCCTGTACTTGACAGGGTTCCAACTTTGATTTTTTTAAGTTTATGAGCCACCCCAAGTCCGTCAAGATAGTCATTACCCGGTCCCTCTGTTCTTTGCAACTTTGGGCCGAGTTGCTTACGATGAGAAAATCGTCTAGGTAAGGGACTATTAATATATTTTGTTCCCTTATGTGGGCCATCATTTCCGCTATTACCTTCGTGAATATTCGAGGGGCTATAGAGATTCCGAACGGAAGAGCTCTGTACTGAAAAAATCTTAATTGTCCTTTTATGGGAACTGCCAATCTCAGGAATTTTTGAGACTGATTGTGGATGGGCACATGATAATATGCATCGGTTAGGTCTATCACGACCATGTAGCAATTTGGAAACAGGATTTTTATGGTGGACTTTATTGTTTCCATTTTGAATTTGTAATTTTTTACGTATTTGTTCAGGTTTTTTAGATTTATAATGGTCCGAAAGGACCTGTCGGGTTTTGGTACTAAAAAAAAAGAGGGGAGAAAAACCCTTCTCCTACTTCCTGAGGAGGGATTTCTTGAATTACAGATTTTTGCAGTAGGGAAATGATTTCTTTCTCTAAAGCTGCTTGTTCTGCCACTGAAGATCTTATTTTTGTTTCTATGTACTTCCGGGGAGGAAAAGAAATAAAATCTATTTTTAGACCGTACTGTATGATGTTTAGAATCCAGGTGTTGTTGGATATTTTCTCCCAGGCGGGAAGGAAAGATGTGAGTCTTCCCCCTACCGTAGGCACAATGTCATTTGGCGGGTTTTTTGTCACGAGAGGTGTTGCCAAAGAGGTAACCTCTATCCCTTCTCCTGCCTTCTTCCCATTTATTCTGCTCCCTGGGGGGTCTGCGGCGGATAAATCTCCGATTCCGAAAGGACTGCCTGAATGGGGCTGGGCCCAAATTTGGAAACCCTTTCTTTTTGTCTCCTGCTTTTTGGAGAATGTCATCCAGGGTCTCTCCAAACAGAAAATTTCCTTCACACGGAATAGAACATAGCTTCAGCTTTGTCTGGAGATCCCCAGGCCAGCTTTTGAGCCATAAGGTTCTTCTGGCTGCATTGGAGAGAGCAGCGGCCTTAGATGTTAACCGTACGGAGTCTGCCGAGGAGTCCGCCAGGAATGCTGCTGCTGCTCTGATTGCAGGGATAGAATCTAGTAATTTATTCCTGGGTAGCCCGTCTCTAATTTGACTCTCTAATTGATCGATCCATACCATCAGAGATCTGGAGGTGCAGATAGCCGCAACAGTAGGCCTCAAGCTACCCCCAGGCGATTCCCATGCCCCTTTAAGAAATGTGTCTGCTTTTTTATCTAAAGGGTCTTTGAGGGTACCCATGTCCTCGAACGGGAGCGCAAATTTTTTCGAGGCTCTTGCCACCGCTACATCCAACTTTGGTGCCTTATCCCAGGAAGTGGATGCGTCATCATCAAAGGGATACTTTCTTTTAAGCGAGGGCACTGAAGAGTTTCTCCTATCAGGTTTTTCCCATTCTTTTTTAATTAGGGATTGGACATTGGGATTTAAAGGGAAGGTTTTCCGTTTTTTTTTGTCCCAAGCCACCAAACATAACGTCTTGGGCTGTTTTGTCAGGTTTAGGCTCCTCCACCCCCATAGTAGCCCTAACAGCTCTCACTAAGGCATCCACTTCCTCGAGAGGAAAACAATGTCGGCCTGAATCTTCCTCGGAGGAGGATAGGGAGGAGTCAGAATCGTCCGAATCTGCGTCATCAGATGAGGATCGGACAGAGTGGGATTGTACTGTTTCTTTTACTTTATCTTTTCCTTTTTTGGAGGAAGATACAGCATTCTGAACCTCAGATCTAATAATATTTTTTAGCTCTGATGCAAAGTCGGGAGTCTCCTCACATAGCACACGCTGGATGCAGGATTTACAAAGCTTTTTGTCCCAGGCTACTGGTAAAGCTTTGTCACAGATGGGGCAGGATTTGTTTTTCCTTTTCTCCAGCTTCTTCTTTCCCTATTAAGGGAGAAGAGGGAGCCCTATTATAATACATTCACGAAGATCAACTCACCATTCGGACGTGCAGGCAGGTACCGGTTCTGGAGGGGGCCCTGGGTCTGGAATGGAAGGTTCCCGAGGAGGTGAACTAGTCTTCGCAGCAGACCTGCTGCGCTGTGTAGAACGGCTGCTAGACCCACTTCTGGCGCTCTTAGGGTCTGTCTTCTTGTGGTGCTGCTGCCTAGGCTGCAGCTCCTGTGGATCGCTGTCCTCCATGATTTACAGGGAGATGGTGCGACAACTGTGTGTGCACCATCTCCCTATTTGTATTTGGCGCCACCTCCGGCGTTCCCCCGCACTTCCGGTCCTGCGTCACGTCCAGGGAGAAGAGAAGCTACTGCGCATGCGCGCGGCGATGACCCGGAAGTCCTGCCGCATTTCCGGAGCGGCGGCCATCTTAGTACACCCGGAGCGTGCGCTTGTCGGCACAGAAGCTCCGGGTGATCCAGCGCCCCTTCCTCTCTCAGAATCGGCGGCGTTCTCCCTCCGCTCACCCTGAAGAACCCCTCGGTTCCAGCGGTGGCGGCTTCGGGAGCCGGACAAGCCGCGGCAGGAGCCTCCTCGCTGCCGGTACTCGACCGCCCGGTCCCGGTCCATCGGTCTTCATACAGGTACCACCGGAAAGAGGTTCCCTGTTCAGGGACAGGAAACCAACTGATGCGAGGGAGAGGTACCGCCCTTTTATCTGTAGGTTTCCTGTCCTGAAGGGCGGATCCCCTCTCCGTAGTGCTGTCATGGGAGACCGAGAAATGAGTATTATCTGACAGAAACTGTTCTTCAACTATATCAATAGAAAAAGAATAAAAACTGAAAATGTAGGCCCCTTAAAAAATAGTGAGGAAAGAATGGTTGTAGATGACGAGGAAAAAGCTAACATATTAACCACCTTCTTCTCCACGGTATTCACGGTGGAAAATATAATGCCGAGAGACAAAGAAAACAATATATCTTAAGGGTCACCAATCTAACCCAAGAAGAGGTGCTAAACCAGCTAAATAAGATTAAAATAGATAAATCTCCGGGTCCGGATGGCATACACCCACGAGTACTAAGAGAACTAAGTAATGTAATAGATAAACCATTATTTCTTATTTTTAGGGACTCTATAGCGACGGGGTCTGTTCCGCAGGACTGGCGCATAGCAAATGTGGTGCCAATATTCAAAAAGGGCTCTAAAAGTGAACCTGGAAATTATAGGCCAGTAAGTCTAACCTCTATTGTTGGTAAAATATTTGAAGGGTTTCTGAAGGATGTTATTCTGGATTATCTCAATGAGAATAACTGTTTAACTCCATATCAGCATGGGTTTATGAGAAATTGCTCCTGTCAAACCAATCTAATCAGTTTTTATGAAGAGGTAAGCTATAGGCTGGACCACAGTGAGTCATTGGACGTGGTATATCTCGATTTTTCCAAAGCGTTTGATACCGTGCCGCACAAGAGGTTGGTACACAAAATGAGAATGCTTGGTCTGGGGGAAAATGTGTGTAAATGGGTTAGTAACTGGCTTAGTGATAGAAAGCAGAGGGTGGTTATAAATGGTATAGTCTCTAACTGGGTCGCTGTGACCAGTGGGGTACCGCAGGGGTCAGTATTGGGACCTGTTCTCTTCAACAAATTCATTAATGATTTGGTAGAAGGTTTACACAGTAAAATATCGATATTTGCAGATGATACAAAACTATGTAAAGCAGTTAATACAAGAGAAGATAGTATTCTGCTACAGATGGATCTGGATAAATTGGAAACTTGGGCTGAAAGGTGGCAGATGAGGTTTAACAATGATAAATGTAAGGTTATACACATGGCAAGAAGGAATCAATATCACCATTACACACTGAACGGGAAACCACTGGGTAAATCTGACAGGGAGGACTTGGGGATCCTAGTTAATGATAAACTTACCTGGAGCAGCCAGTGCCAGGCAGCAGCTGCCAAGGCAAACAGGATCATGGGGTGCATTAAGAGAGGTCTGGATACACATGATGAGAGCATTATACTGCCTCTGTACAAATCCCTAGTTAGACCGCACATGGAGTACTGTGTCCAGTTTTGGGCACCGGTGCTCAGGAAGGATATAATGGAACTAGAGAGAGTACAAAGGAGGGCAACAAAATTAATAAAGGGGATGGGAGAACTACAATACCCAGATAGATTAGCAAAATTAGGATTATTTAGTCTAGAAAAAAGACGACTGAGGGGCGATCTAATAACCATGTATAAGTATATAAGGGGACAATACAAATATCTCGCTGAGGATCTGTTTATACCAAGGAAGGTGACGGGCACAAGAGGGTATTCTTTGCGTCTGGATGAGAGAAGGTTTTTCCACCAACATAGAAGAGGATTCTTTACTGTTAGGGCGGTAAGAATCTGGAATTGCTTGCCTGAGGAGGTGGTGATGGCGAACTCAGTCGAGGGGTTCAAGAGAGGCCTGGATGTCTTCCTGGAGCAGAACAATATTATATCATACAATTATTAGGTTCTGTAGAAGGACGTAGATCTGGGGATTTATTATGATGGAATATAGGCTGAACTGGATGGACAAATGTCTTTTTTCGGCCTTACTATGTTACTATGTTAGAATTGCAGCGGTGTCAATACTTTTGGCCATGACTGTATATAGCAGCCACATAGTATATAGCAGAGGCCACGTAGTATATAGCAAATACTACGTAACCTGTGCAATATACTATGTGGCTGCTATATACATACATACATATTGTAGAATACCCGATGCGTTAATACAGGCCACTGTGACGTCTGAGAATGACGAAAAGAGAGTGGACCCTCTGGGTCACGGTACTGACGCACCCAGGGGCGAGCGAACCCGGGATGAAAACCCCTATACAGGGATAGTTGGGAGCAGGCCCGATGGGGACAAATACCGCAACAACCGGTACCAAGAGGGACGGCTCTGGAAGAGACAGGAGAGGGTGGACGGGAGTGAAGAGGGAAGATCGGTAGGAATATATGGAAAAGGTAGCGGGAAACAAGGAACGGACTACAGGAGACAGGGCTGGAAAACGGAGGGCAAACAGGAGGAGAAATAGCCTGCGAGGACAGACCAGACTGGAGCAGAAAAGGATCAGAACCAGACAAGACCCAAAGAGAGTACAAACTGCACACAATAATCAGGTGCCTCCATTATGGAGGAGACGCCTGATATAGCCCAAGGAAGTACCTGATTGGAGGACCCTGGAGCAGAGAGGACGCGGAAGGGGTTAAGTGGAAGGAGTGCGCGCCTGCGTCCTAAGGCGCATGTGCGGAGCAGGCACAGGACGGGAGAAGGAGGAAGTGCGGACACCACGCCAGAATCACTGAGCAGCAGGAAGAGGAACCGGCGCGATGCTGAGAGCGGCGAGTGGGGACGCAGTGAGCGGAGCCGACAGGAGAAGCGGCCGCAGCGTCAGAGGAGGCCGGTATAACAGCCACGCAGTATATAACAGTGGCCACGCAGTATGTAACAGTGGCCACGCAGTATATAACACAGCCCAAACAGTATATAACACAGCCCACATACTATATAACACAACCCACGCAGTATATAGCAGCCACGCAGAATATAACACAGGCGACGCAGTATATAACACAGGCCACGCAGTATATCACACAGCCCACGGAGCATATAACACAGCCCACGCAGTATATAGCAGCCACGCAGTATATAACGCAGGCGACGCAGTATATAACACAGCCCACATAACATATAACACAGGGCACGTAGTATATACCACAGCCTACGGAGTATATAACACTGCCCATGTAGTATATAGCAGCCAAGCGGTATATAAGGGTACGTGTCCACGTTGAGGATGGCCGGCGGTTTGGACGGAGCGGCAAAATCGCTCCACCCAAGGCTCCGCCCCCTTCTGGGGACGCGATGATGCTGGATGTGTTCATTGCACACATCCGGTATCATTGCACCGCACACATAGGGCCCTGTGTTATACCTTGCGGCGGCGCAGCGTCGCTGCAAGGTAAACGGACATGCTGCGATCTAAAAAAAAGACGCGCCGCATGTCCGGAATTGCAGGGCCGCCGGATGCATGTTACCACACATAGTGGAGATGGGATTTCATGAAATCCCCTCCACTATGCTGTAACATCTGGACGCTGCGTTTTTGACGCTGCAGCTCAACACAGCGTCAAATACGCGTTTCCTGAATGTGGAAACATACCCTAACACTGCCCACGCAGTATTTAGCCGTGTGGGCACCATATCCCTTTTAAAAAAAATAATTAAAATAAAAAAGTTATATACTCACCCCCTGGGATCCACGAAACTCTGGCGATGCGCAAGCGGCTGCTGCCATCTTCCGTTCCCAGGATGCATTGCGAAATTACCCAGATGACTTAGCGGTCTCGCAAGACCGCCAAGTCATCTGGGTTATTTCACAATGCATCTCTGGGAACGGAAGATGGCGGCCGGCGCGAGCGCATCGTCGGACGACGGAAGGTGAGAATAGCAGGGGTTTTTTTTTTTCATTATTTTTAATATTACATCTTTTTACTATTGATGCTGCATAAGCAGCATCAATAGTAAAAAAAGTTGGGGACACACAGGGTTAATAGCAACGGTAATGGAGTGCGGTACCTGCGGCCCGTTACCGCTGGCATTAACCCTGTGTGAGCGGTGACTGGAGGGGATTACGGAGCGGGCGCCGGGCACTGACTGCAGGAGAGTAGGGGGACTAATCGGACTGTGACCGTCGCTGATTGGTCGCGGCAGCCATGACAGGCAGCTGGCGAGACCAATCAGTGACGTGGGATTTCCGTTACGGAAGTTGCCGACAGAAAGACGGAAGTACCCCTTAGACAATTATATATATACTAGATTGTGGCCCGATTCTAACGCATCGGGTATTCTAGAATATGCATGTCCACGTAGTATATTGCCCAGCAACGTAGTATATTGCCCAGTGACGTAGTATATTGCCCAGCCACGTAGTATATTGCCCAGCCACGTAGTATATTGCCCAGTGACGTAGTATATTGCAGTGACGTAGTATACAGCAGAGAGCCACGTAGTATATTGCACAGCGACGTAGTATACAGCACAGAGCCACGTAGTATATTGCCCAGCCACGTAGTATATTGCCCAGCCACGTAGTATATTGCCCAGTGACGTAGTATATTGCCCAGCCACGTAGTATATTGCCCAGCCACGTAGTATATTGCCCAGTGACGTAGTATATTGCCCAGCCACGTAGTATATTGCCCAGCGACGTAGTATATTGCAGTGACGTAGTATACAGCAGAGAGCCACGTAGTATATTGCACAGCGACGTAGTACACAGCACAGAGCCACGTAGTATATTGCCCAGCCACGTAGTATATTGCCCAGTCACGTAGTATATTGCCCAGCCACGTAGTATATTGCCCAGTGACGTAGTATATTGCCCAGCCACGTAGTATATTGCCCAGTGATGTAGTATATTGCCCAGCCACGTAGTATACTGCCCAGTGACGTAGTATATTGCAGTGACGTAGTATACAGCAGAGAGCCACGTAGTATATTGCACAGCGACGTAGTATACAGCAGAGCCACGTAGTATATTGCCCAGCCACGTAGTATATTGCCAAGCCACGTAGTATATTGCCCAGCCACGTAGCATATTGCCCAGCTACGTAGTATACAGCACAGAGCCACGTAGCATATTGCCCAGCTACGTAGTATACAGCACAGAGCCACATAGTATATTGCACAGCGACGTAGTATATTGCCCAGCCACGTATGTCACATGTTAAAAAATAAACATACTCACCTTCGGATCCGAGGGCCCATTGTAGTTGTAACATACTCACCTTCGGATCTGGCGCAGGCGATGAGCGCGTGGCTGCCGCCATCTTCCGTTCCCAGGATGCATTGCGAAATTACCCAGATGACTTAGCGGTCTCGCGAGGCCGCTAAGTCTTCTGGGTCATTTCGCAATGCATCGCCGGGAATGGAAGATGGCGGCCGTCGCGAGCGGCTCGGCGGACAACGGAGGGTGAGTATAGCAGGGTTTTGGTTTTTTATTATTTTTAACATTAGATTTTTTACTATTGATGCCGCATAGGCAGCATCAATAGTAAAAAGTTGGGGACATGCGGTTAATAGCGGCGGTAACGGAGTGCGTTACCCGCGGCATAATGCGGTCCGTTACCGCCGGCATTAACCCTGTGTTAGCGGTGGCTGGAGGGGAGTATGCGGGCGCCAGGCAGTGACTGCGGGGAGTAAGGAGCGGCCATTTTCTTCCGGACTGTGCCCGTCGCTGATTGGTCGTGGCTGTTTTGACGCGACCAATCAGCGACTTGGATTTCCTTGACAGATAGAGGCCGCGACCAATAAATAACCGTGACAGACAGACAGAAGGACAGATGGAAGTGACCCTTAGACAATTATATAGTAGACTAGATTGTGGCCCGATTCTAACGCATCGGGTATTCTAGAACAGAGGTCCCCAACCTTTTTTGCACCAGGGACCGGCTTTAAGCAAGACCAGTTTTCCATGGCCCGGTGGGGTGGGGGTGGGGCAGGGGTGGGGCTCTGGTCATATGGGGGTGGGGTTATGGAGTGGTGGAGCTTAGTGCATACTTATCATGTAATTATGACATTTATAATGAGAATGTGATTCACACATTCACACACACACACATTCACACACACACACACACATTCTCATACACACACACTCTCACACACACACACATTCACATTCTCACACACATACATTCTCACACACACACACACATTCTCGCACACACAATCACACACCCCTCTCACCTCTCCTCGCACTCTACCACAGCATCTCATTGCCTTCCTCTGACACAGCCGGCCGCTGAATGATGACGTCATCCAGCGGCGCGTCTGTGTGAGAGGAAGCAGGAAGACAGATCGCTGGGCAGCGGAGCTGCGGGGATTTCTCCCTGCCCGTCGCAGCCACCCTGCAGGGGCTCCCCTCCACCTCTGCACACGTTGGGAGCCGGCGCTCTGCAGCTTGACAGTCGGCACAGAGAACAGCTGACTCCCTGACCGGGGGCGGCAGAATGCAGCCGCCGGGGGAGACACTGCGGACCGCCGAATGAGGCGGCCCGACTGCGCCCCTCCCTGCCGGCTGCGCCCGGGGCAAATGCCCCGGCTGCCCCCCCCCTAGATACGCCACTGGGCGTGTCAGTGAGGAGAGCCTGCCGCCCCACCCCATCAGGAACACACCATGCTGCGCAGGAGGGCTGCGTCACTAAGACCCGCCTGACGCCCTGCCCCGTCCTGCATAATGTTCTCTGCCGGGAGCTGCGAGCTGTCACAGAGTGTGCTCTGACCAGGCGCAGGGCCGCGAAGCTAGCTGTCAGCGGCGCCGCGGACCGGCTGAAAAACCTCAACGGCCCGGTCCTGGTCCGCGGACCGGCGGTTGGGGACCTCTGCTCTAGAATATGCATGTCCCAGTAGTATATGGACAATGATGATTCCAGAATTCGCGGCAGATTGTGCCCGTCGCTGATTGGTCGAGGCGACCTTTATGACATCATCGTCACCATGGCAACCATTATGACATCATCGTCGTTGTGCCCGTTGCTGATTGGTCGAGGCCTGGCGGCCTCGACCAATCAGACGCGGGATATCTACGTCCTTTATGACATCATCGTCGCTGTGCTCGTCGCTGATTGGTCGAGCCTGGCGGCCTCGACCAATCAGAGAGCCAGGATTTCCAGGACAGACAGACGGAAAAACCCTTAGACAACTATATATATAGATTAGTATCTTATATTAGTATTTCAGCAATGCAAAAAACAAATGTAGGAGTGGTTTATATCCAAAACAACTGTTCTGAATGTTTCTATTTCTTTTTTTATTATCTCTGTAGGTTAAACACCTGAATTTGGTTCAAGGCTTTATTAGCACCTCATATAATACCTGATGAAGGCCGTTGTGGGCTGAAACGCGTTGTTTTGTTCTTATTAAAGTGTTCTAATAAATTTGGTACTGAGCAAATTATCTCAACCTTCAAATTATCCTTGTCTTCCGGAAGCGCCTAGAAAGGAATTTTTTTTTATTGCTCTAACCATTGTATTCACATGCAATCCTTGGATCAAGGCTGGCATAGTTCCTGCAATAGTGCTGCATACCGGAATATTATAAGGCGTGGATCCATCATACGGATCAATTGAATGCACATACAAGACATCCAAAAGGGTGAGTGCAACAATATATATTTCTTGCTGTGAATATACATCTACACTTAGACTCTGCGCCCCTTGTCTCCTTTTTATATCTCCTTCCGATATCCTTGTGAAATTTCTGACAATACAAAGGTGACATCAACCCCCCACTTGCCATTGCTACAGGGCAAGTGGGAAGAGCCGGGCAAAGCGCTAGAATTGGAGCATCTAATAGATGTGCCTTCTCTGAGCATCTGTGGGCTTTTTTTTAGGCTGGGGGCCTATATCAATGGCCTCTTACCAGCCTGAGAACATCAGCCCCCAGCTGTCTGCTTTAGCAAGGCTTGTTGTCAAAAATGTGGGGGAGGACCTCACGCCGTTTTTTTAATTTATTTATTTAAAAAACAGCATGGGGATGCCTCTATTCTTGATAACCATCCTTGCAGAAGCTGACAGCTGAGGGATGCAGCCCCCAGCTGTGAGTTATTCACTCATTTAATTAGACTGCAGGCGGCAGCTGAGGTACACCCCGATCATCCGCTCCTGCGGTCACTGTTATTAGCGGCAGCAAGTGACAGATGATGGGAGTAAGAGTCTCAACAGCCCCCACCTGCTGTCATGGTTCTCCTTTGCTCCCGCTGATCGCTGGCAGAACAGAGGAGAATAATGAGAGCAGTCGTCAGCATGGATGAGTGTGAACTGTCACCACACAGGTACCGGAGACACAGACGTGTGAAAGAGGCCAAGATAGGGAAAAACCCAGAGAAATCCTGCTATAATGTGATGGCCCTAACCGGAGAATCACACGGACATCATGTCCACAAGCAGCGCCATCAAAGCCAACACAATGCGGGAACTGCCGGCTGCACTGTGCCATTAGGTGACCGTGCTCCATGTCACCCCGACATACAAGGTGATGCCAGCAGCAAGACACCGAACACAGCTCGGCGGCCATGAGGGGAGAGAACTACCGCTCACCCTCCCGCCGGGCAGCCGGCACAGCACAGGAGGGCTCCGGCATCTCAGCCTTCCGCCCGGCAGTTGGCACAGCACAGGAGGGCTCTGGCATCTCACCCTCCCACCCGGCAGCTGGCACAGCACAGGAAGGCTCCGGCATCTCAGCCTCCCGCCCGGCAGCCGGCACAGCACAGGAGGGCTCCGGCATCTCAGCCTCCTGCCCGGCAGCTGGCACAGCATAGGAGGGCTCCGGAATCTAAGCCTCCCGCCCGGCAGCCGGCACAGCACAGGAGGGCTCTAGCATCTCACCCACCCGCCCGGCAGCTGGCACAGCACAGGAGGGCTCCGGAATCTCAGCCTCCCGCCCGGCACAGCACAGGAGGGCTCCGGCATCTCAGCCTCCCGCCCAGCACAGGAGGGCTCCGACATCACAGCCTAACGCCCGGCAGCTAGCACAGGAGGGCTCTGGCATCTCACCCTCCCGCCCGGCAGCTGGCACAGCACAGGAGGGCTCCGGCATCTCAGCCTCCCGCCCGGCAGCCGGCACAGCACAGGAGGGCTCCGGAATCTCAGCCTCCCGCCTGGCACAGCACAGGAGGGCTCCATCATCTCAGCCTCCGACCGGCACAGCACAGGAGGGCTCTGGCATCTCAGCCTCCCGCCCGGCACAGCACAGGAGGGCTCCGGCATCTCAGCCTCCACCCGGCACAGGAGGGCTCCGGCATCTCAGCCTCCCGCCAGGCAGCTGGCACAGGAGGGCTCCAGCATCTCACCCTCCCGCCCGGTAGCCGGCACAGCACAGGAGGGCTCCGGCATCTCAGCCTCCCGCCCGGTAGCCGGCACAGCACAGGAGGGCTCCGGCATCTCAGCCTCCCGCCCAGCAGCCGGCACAGCACAGGAGGGCTCCGGCATCTCAGCCTCCCGCCCAGCACAGGAGGGCTCCGACATCACAGCCTAACGCCCGGCAGCTAGCACAGGAGGGCTCTGGCATCTCACCCTCCCGCCCGGCAGCTGGCACAGCACAGGAGGGCTCCGGAATCTCAGCCTCCCGCCTGGCACAGCACAGGAGGGCTCCATCATCTCAGCCTCCCCCCCGGCACAGCAAAGGAGGACTGCGGCATCTCAGACTCCCGCCCGGCACAGCAAAGGAGGGCTCCGGCATCTCAGCCTTCCCCCGGCACAGCACAAGAGGGCTCTGGCATCTCAGCCTCCCGCCCGGCACAGCAAACGAGGACTGCGGCATCTCAGACTCCCGCCCGGCACAGCAAAGGAGGGCTCCGGCATCTCAGCCTTCCCCCGGCACAGCACAAGAGGGCTCTGGCATCTCAGCCTCCTGCCCGACACAGCAAACGAGGACTGCGGCATCTCAGACTCCCGCCCGACACAGCAAAGGAGGGCTCCGGCATCTCAGCCTCGTGCCCGGCAGCCAGCACAGCAAAGGAGGGCTCCGGCATCTCAGCCTCCCACACGGCAGCCGGCACAGGAGGGCTACGGCATCTCAGCCTCCCCCCGGCAGCTGGCACAGCACAAGAGGGCTACGGCATCTCAGCCTCCCGCCCGGCACAGCAAACGAGGACTCCGGCATCTCAGCCTCCCGCCCGGCACAGCAAAGGAGGGCTCCGGCATCTCAGCCTCCCCCCGGCAGCCGGCACAGCACAAGAGGGCTCCAGCATCTCAGCCTCCCGCCCAGCACAGCAAACGAGGACTGCGGCATCTCACCCTCCCGCCCGGCAGCCAGCACAGCAAAGGAGGGCTCCGGCATCTCACCCTCCCGCCCGTCAGCCAGCACAGCACAGGAGGGCTCCGGCATCTCAGTCTCCCGCCCGGCAGCCGGCACAGCACAGGAGGGCTCCGGCATCTCAGCCTCCCACCCGGCACAGCACAGGAAGGCTCCAGCATCTCAGCCTCCCGCCCGGCACAGCTCAGGAGGGCTCCGGCATCTCACCATCCCGCCCGGCAGCCAGCACAGCAAAGGAGGGCTCCGGCATCTCAGCCTCCCGCCCGGCACAGCACAGGAGGGCTCCGGCATCTCACCCTCCCGCCCGGCAGCCGGCACAGCACAGGAGGGCTCAGGCATCTCACCTTCCCGCCCGGCAGCCGGCACAGCACAGGAGGGCTCAGGCATCTCAGCCTCCCGCCCGGCACAGCACAGGAGGGCTCCGGCATCTCAGCCTCCCACACGGCAGCCGGCACAGCACAGGAGGGCTCCGGCATCTCACCTTCCCGCCCGGCAGCCGACACAGCACAGGAGGGCTCCGGCATCTCACCTTCCCGCCCGGCAGCCGACACAGCACAGGAGGGCTCCGGCATCTCACCTTCCCGCCCGGCAGCCGACACAGCACAGGAGGGCTCCGGCATCTCAGCCTCCCACACGGCAGCCGGCACAGCACAGGAGGGCTCCGGCATCTCAGCCTCCCGCCCGGCAGCCGACACAGCACAGGAGGGCTCCGGCATCTCAGCCTCCCACCCGGCACAACACAGGAGGGCTCCGGCATCTCAGCCTCCCACCCGGCACAGCTCAGGAGGGCTCCGGCATCTCAGCCTCCCACCCGGCACAGCACAGGAGGGCTCCGGCATCTCAGCCTCCCACCCGGCACAACACAGGAGGGCTCCGGCATCTCAGCCTCCCACCCGGCACAACACAGGAGGGCTCCGGCATCTCAGCCTCCCACCCGGCACAACACAGGAGGGCTCCGGCATCTCAGCCTCCCGCCCGGCACAGCACAGGAGGGCTCCGGCATCTCAGCCTCCCACCCGGCAGCCGGCACAGGAGGGCTCCGGCATCTCAGCCTCCCACACGGCAGCCGGCACAGCACAGGAGGGCTCAGGCATCTCAGCCTCCCGCCCGGCAGCCGACACAGCACAGGAGGGCTCCGGCATCTCAGCCTCCCACCCGGCACAGCACAGGAGGGCTCCGGCATCTCAGCCTCCCACCCGGCACAGCACAGGAGGGCTCCGGCATCTCAGCCTCCCACCCGGCACAACACAGGAGGGCTCCGGCATCTCAGCCTCCCACCCGGCACAGCACAGGAGGGCTCCGGCATCTCAGCCTCCCGCCCGGCACAGCACAGGAGGGCTCCGGCATCTCAGCCTCCCGCCCAGCACAGCAAACGAGGACTGCGGCATCTCACCCTCCCGCCCGGCAGCCAGCACAGCACAGGAGGGCTCCGGCATCTCAGTCTCCCGCCCGGCAGCCGGCACAGCACAGGAGGGCTCCGGCATCTCAGCCTCCCACCCGGCACAGCACAGGAAGGCTCCAGCATCTCAGCCTCCCGCCCGGCACAGCTCAGGAGGGCTCCGGCATCTCACCATCCCGCCCGGCAGCCAGCACAGCAAAGGAGGGCTCCGGCATCTCAGCCTCCCGCCCGGCACAGCACAGGAGGGCTCCGGCATCTCACCCTCCCGCCCGGCAGCCGGCACAGCACAGGAGGGCTCAGGCATCTCACCTTCCCGCCCGGCAGCCGGCACAGCACAGGAGGGCTCAGGCATCTCAGCCTCCCGCCCGGCACAGCACAGGAGGGCTCCGGCATCTCAGCCTCCCACACGGCAGCCGGCACAGCACAGGAGGGCTCCGGCATCTCACCTTCCCGCCCGGCAGCCGACACAGCACAGGAGGGCTCCGGCATCTCACCTTCCCGCCCGGCAGCCGACACAGCACAGGAGGGCTCCGGCATCTCACCTTCCCGCCCGGCAGCCGACACAGCACAGGAGGGCTCCGGCATCTCAGCCTCCCACACGGCAGCCGGCACAGCACAGGAGGGCTCCGGCATCTCAGCCTCCCGCCCGGCAGCCGACACAGCACAGGAGGGCTCCGGCATCTCAGCCTCCCACCCGGCACAACACAGGAGGGCTCCGGCATCTCAGCCTCCCACCCGGCACAGCTCAGGAGGGCTCCGGCATCTCAGCCTCCCACCCGGCACAGCACAGGAGGGCTCCGGCATCTCAGCCTCCCACCCGGCACAACACAGGAGGGCTCCGGCATCTCAGCCTCCCACCCGGCACAACACAGGAGGGCTCCGGCATCTCAGCCTCCCACCCGGCACAACACAGGAGGGCTCCGGCATCTCAGCCTCCCGCCCGGCACAGCACAGGAGGGCTCCGGCATCTCAGCCTCCCACCCGGCAGCCGGCACAGGAGGGCTCCGGCATCTCAGCCTCCCACACGGCAGCCGGCACAGCACAGGAGGGCTCAGGCATCTCAGCCTCCCGCCCGGCAGCCGACACAGCACAGGAGGGCTCCGGCATCTCAGCCTCCCACCCGGCACAGCACAGGAGGGCTCCGGCATCTCAGCCTCCCACCCGGCACAACACAGGAGGGCTCCGGCATCTCAGCCTCCCACCCGGCACAGCACAGGAGGGCTCCGGCATCTCAGCCTCCCGCCCGGCACAGCACAGGAGGGCTCCGGCATCTCAGCCTCCCACCCGGCACAGCACAGGAGGGCTCCGGCATCTCAGCCTCCCACCCGGCACAACACAGGAGGGCTCCGGCATCTCAGCCTCCCGCCCGGCACAGCACAGGAGGGCTCCGGCATCTCAGCCTCCCACCCGGCAGCCGGCACAGGAGGGCTCCGGCATCTCAGCCTCCTGCCCGGCATCTCAGCCTCCCGCCCGGCAGCCGGCACAGCACAGGAGGGCTCCGGCATCTCACCCTCCAGTCCCGCCCGGACTCCACCAGCATCGTCTCCGGCGTCGATCGCCAATATATGGTCACATGACTTCACCTCGCACTAAAAAAACAAAACAGACCAAAGTGATGTCACATGACTGGGCTGTACCATGTGACTGTGTCTCGTCTCAGCACCACAGCACCCCCACCCTGTGCAGTGGACATTTTCCCGCCAAGTTTGCCACACTGACAGCTGACGTCACATCCTGAGACCAGTCTTATGTTAGCAGGCTCCGCCTCCGCTCCTCACGTGGCGGCTGTGACGTCGGTGGCGATGACGTGGGACAATGTTCCCGAATGTAGGCAGCGCCGTGTCGCCGCTGACAGCCTGGAGGGGCGGACTGTGTAGGAGCCCGGTGACCGCGGAGTGCTGAGCCGTTCTGCCTCCCTCCGGTGCCCGGAAGTTTCCTCTCTGCTTCCCCGTAGCGCTCCGCCCAGTTCCATGGTTGATTCGGACAGACATGAGCCGCCCGTCCTCCGCCGGACCCTGTGCCAGCAAGCCCTGCGGTAAACAGAAGCCGCCGCCACCGCACACGCCATCACCCGCGGTCACCAGCACCACGATATCCGCTGCCTCCGGCCCTGCCGCCCCTCCACCGTCCCCGGCGGCGGCAGCGGCGATCCCGGGCCCCGTGTCCCAGCAGCACCACGAGCTGACGTCGCTGTTCGAGTGTCCGGTGTGCTTTGACTATGTCCTGCCCCCCATCCTGCAGTGCCAGGCCGGGCACCTCGTGTGTAACCAATGCCGCCAGAAGCTGAGCTGCTGCCCCTCGTGTAGGGCGTCCCTCACCCCCAGCATCCGGAACCTGGCGATGGAGAAGGTGGCCTCCGCTGTGCTCTTCCCGTGCAAGGTGGGTGCTGATCCCCGCCCGGGAGTGTGTGTGACGGGGCTGCTACCGTACAGGAGTATACCTGCAGATATGGGCTGTTACCGTACAGGAGTATACCGGCAGATATGGGGCTGTGCTACCGTACAGGAGTATACCGGCAGATATGGGGCTGTGCTACCGTACAGGAGTATACCTGCAGATATGGGCTGTTACCGTACAGGAGTATACCGGCAGATATGGGGCTATTACTGTACAGGAGTATACCGGCAGATATGGGCTGTTACCGTACAGGAGTATACCGGCAGATATGGGGCTGTGTTACCGTACAGGAGTATACCTGCAGATATGGGGCTGTGCTACCGTACAGGAGTATACCTGCAGATATGGGGCTGTTACCGTACAGGAGTATACCTGCAGATATGGGCTGTGCTGCCGTACAGCAGTATACCGGCAGATATGGGGCTGTGCTACCGTACAGGAGTATACCGGCAGATATGGGGCTGTTACCGTACAGGAGTATACCTGCAGATATGGGCTGTTACCGTACAGGAGTATACCTGCTGATATGGGGCTGTGCTACCGTACAGGAGTATACCTGCAGATATGGGGCTGTGCTACCGTCCAGGAGTATACCTGCAGATATGGGCTGTTACCGTACAGGAGTATACCTGCAGATATGGGGCTGTTACCGTACTGGAATATACCTCCTGATATGGGCTGTGCTACCGTACAGGAGTATACCTGCAGATATGGGCTGTTACCGTACAGGAGTATACCGGCAGATATGGGCTGTTACCGTACAGGAGTATACCTGCAGATATGGGCTGTGCTACCGTACAGGAGTATACCGGCAGATATGGGCTGTTACAGTACAGGAGTATACCGGCAGATATGGGCTGTTACCGTACAGGACTATACCTGCAGATATGGGGCTGTGCTACCGTACAGGAGTATACCTGCAGATATGGGGCTGTGCTACCGTACAGGAGTATACCTGCAGATATGGGGCTGTGCTACCGTACAGGAGTATACCGGCAGATATGGGGCTGTTACCGTACAGGAGTATACCGGCAGATATGGGCTGTTACCGTACAGGAGTATACCGGCAGATATGGGGCTGTGCTACCGTACAGGAGTATACCTGCAGATATGGGCTGTGCTACCGTACAGGAGTATACCTGCAGATATGGGCTGTTACCGTACAGGAGTATACCGGCAGATATGGGCTGTTACCGTACAGGAGTATACCTGCAGATATGGGCTGTGCTACCGTACAGGAGTATACCGGCAGATATGGGCTGTTACAGTACAGGAGTATACCGGCAGATATGGGCTGTTACCGTACAGGACTATACCTGCAGATATGGGGCTGTGCTACCGTACAGGAGTATACCTGCAGATATGGGGCTGTGCTACCGTACAGGAGTATACCTGCAGATATGGGGCTGTGCTACCGTACAGGAGTATACCGGCAGATATGGGGCTGTTACCGTACAGGAGTATACCGGCAGATATGGGCTGTTACCGTACAGGAGTATACCGGCAGATATGGGGCTGTGCTACCGTACAGGAGTATACCTGCAGATATGGGCTGTTACCGTACAGGAGTATACCTGCAGATATGGGCTGTTACCGTACAGGAGTATACCGGCAGATATGGGCTGTTACCGTACAGGAGTATACCTGCAGATATGGGGCTGTGCTACCGTACAGGAGTATACCTGCAGATATGGGGCTGTGCTACCGTACAGAAGTATACCTGCAGATATGGGCTGTTACCGTACAGGAGTATACCGGCAGATATGGGGCTATTACTGTACAGGAGTATACCTGCAGATATGGGGCTGTGCGACCGTACAGGAGTATACCTGCAGATATGGGGCTGTGCGACCGTACAGGAGTATACCTGCAGATATGGGGCTGTGCTACCGTACAGGAGTATACCTGCAGATATGGGGCTGTGCTACCGTACAGGAGTATACCTGCAGATATGGGGCTGTGTTACCGTACAGGAGTATACCTGCAGATATGGGGCTGTGTTACCGTACAGGAGTATACCGGCAGATATGGGCTGTTACCGTACAGGAGTATATCGGCAGATATGGGCTGTTACCGTACAGGAGTATACCGGCAGATATGGGGCTGTGCTACCGTACAGGAGTATACCTGCAGATATGGGCTGTTACCGTACAGGAGTATACCTGCAGATATGGGCTGTTACCGTCCAGGAGTATACCTGCAGATATGGGGCTGCTACCGTACAGGAGTATACCTGCAGATATGGGCTGTTACCGTACAGGAGTATACCTGCAGATATGGGCTGTTACCGTCCAGGAGTATACCTGCAGATATGGGGCTGTGCTACCGTACAGAAGTATACCTGCAGATATGGGCTGTTACCGTACAGGAGTATACCTGCAGATATGGGGCTGTGCGACCGTACAGGAGTATACCTGCAGATATGGGCTGTTACCGTACAGGAGTATACCTGCAGATATGGGGCTGTGCTACCGTACAGGAGTATACCTGCAGATATGGGGCTGTGCTACCGTACAGGAGTATACCTGCAGATATGGGGCTGTGTTACCGTACAGGAGTATACCTGCAGATATGGGGCTGTGTTACCGTACAGGAGTATACCGGCAGATATGGGCTGTTACCGTACAGGAGTATATCGGCAGATATGGGCTGTTACCGTACAGGAGTATACCGGCAGATATGGGGCTGTGCTACCGTACAGGAGTATACCTGCAGATATGGGCTGTTACCGTACAGGAGTATACCTGCAGATATGGGCTGTTACCGTCCAGGAGTATACCTGCAGATATGGGGCTGCTACCGTACAGGAGTATACCTGCAGATATGGGGCTGTGCTACCGTACAGAAGTATACCTGCAGATATGGGCTGTTACCGTACAGGAGTATACCTGCAGATATGGGCTGTTACCGTACAGGAGTATACCTGCAGATATGAGGCTGTGCTACCGTACAGGAGTATACCTGCAGATATGGGGCTGTGCTACCGTACAGGAGTATACCTGCAGATATGGGGCTGTGTTACCGTACAGGAGTATACCTGCAGATATGGGGCTGTGTTACCGTACAGGAGTATACCGGCAGATATGGGCTGTTACCGTACAGGAGTATACCTGCAGATATGGGGCTGTGCTGCCGTACAGGAGTATACCTGCAGATATGGGGCTGTGCTGCCGTACAGGAGTATACCTGCAGATATGGGCTGCTACCGTACAGGAGTATACCGGCAGATATGGGCTGTTACCGTACAGGAGTATACCTGCAGATATGGGCTGTGCTACCGTACAGGAGTATACCTGCAGATATGGGGCTGTGCTGCCGTACAGGAGTATACCTGCAGATATGGGGCTGTGCTGCCGCACAGGAGTATACCTGCACATATGGGGCTGTGCTACCGTACAGGAGTATACCTGCAGATATGGGGCTGTGCTACCGTACAGGAGTATACCTGCAGATATGGGGCTGTGCTACCGTACAGGAGTATACCTGCAGATATGGGCTGTTACCGTACAGGAGTATACCTGCAGATATGGGCTGTTACCGTACAGGAGTATACCAGCAGATATGGGGCTGTGCTACCGTACAGGAGTATATGGGGCTGTGCTACCGTACAGGAGTATATGGGGCTGTGTTACCGTACAGGAGTATACCGGCAGATATGGGGCTATTACTGTACAGGAGTATACCTGCAGATATGGGCTGTTACCGTACAGGAGTATACCGGCAGATATGGGGCTGTGTTACCGTACAGGAGTATACCTGCAGATATGGGGCTGTGCTACCGTACAGGAGAATATGGGGCTGTGTTACCGTACAGGAGTATACCAGCAGATATGGGGCTGTGCTGCCGTACAGGAGTATACCTGCAGATATGGGGCTGTTACCGTACAGGAGTATACCTGCAGATATGGGGCTGTGCTACCGTACTGGAGTATACCGGCAGATATGGGACTGTGCTACCGTACAGGAGTATACCGGCAGATATGGGCTGTGTTACCGTACAGGAGTATACCTGCAGATATGGGCTGTTACCGTACAGGAGTATACCTGCAGATATGGGCTGTTACCGTACAGGAGTATACCGGCAGATATGGGGCTGTGCTGCCGTACAGGAGTATACCTGCAGATATGGGGCTGTGCTACCGTACAGGAGTATATGGGGCTGTGTTACCGTACAGGAGTAGACCGGCAGATATGGGGCTATTACTGTACAGGAGTATACCTGCAGATATGGGCTGTGTTACCGTACAAGAGTATACCTGCAGATATGGGGCTGTTACCGTACAGGAGTATACCTGCAGATATGGGGCTGTGTTACCGTACAGGAGTATACCGGCAGATATGGGGCTATTACTGTACAGGAGTATACCTGCAGATATAGGCTGTGCTACCGTACAAGAGTATACCTGCAGATATGGGGCTATTACCGTACAGGAGTATACCTGCAGATATGGGGCTATTACTGTACAGGAGTATACCTGCAGATATGGGCTGTGCTACCGTACAAGAGTATACCTGCAGATATGGGGCTATTACCGTACAGGAGTATACCTGCAGATATGGGCTGTGTTACCGTACAGGAGTATACCTGCAGATATGGGGCTGTGTTACCGTACAGGAGTATACCGGCAGATATGGGGCTATTTCTGTACAGGAGTATACCTGCAGATATGGGCTGTGCTATCGTGCAGGAGTATACCTGCAGATATGGGGCTATTACCGTACAGGAGTATACCGGCAGATATGGGGCTGTGTTACCGTACAGGAGTATACCGGCATATATGGGGCTATTACTGTACAGGAGTATACCTGCAGATATGGGCTGTGCTATCGTACAAGAGTATACCTGCAGATATGGGGCTATTACCGTACAGGAGTATACCGGCAGATATGGGGCTGTTACCGTACAGGAGTATACCGACAGATATGGGGCTGTGCTACCGTACAGGAGTATACCTGCAGATATGGGGCTGTTACCGTACAGGAGTATACCTGCAGATATGGGGCTGTTACCGTACAGGAGTATACCTGCAGATATGGGCTGTGCTACCGTACAAAAGTATACCTGCAGATATGGGGCTATTACCGTACAGGAGTATACCAGCAGATATGGGGCTGTGTTACCGTACAGGAGTATACCTGCAGATATGGGCTATTACCGTACAGGAGTATACCGGCAGATATGGGGCTGTGTTACCGTACAGGAGTATACCTGCAGATATGGGGCTGTGCTACCGTGCAGGAGTATACCTGCAGATATGGGCTGTGCTACCGTACAAGAGTATACCTGCAGATATGGGGCTGTGTTACCGTACAGGAGTATACCGGCAGCTATGGGGCTATTACTGTACAGGAGTATACCTGCAGATATGGGGCTGTGTTACCGTACAGGAGTATACCTGCAGATATGGGGCTATTACCGTACAGGAGTATACCGGCAGATATGGGGCTGTGCTACCGTGCAGGAGTATACCTGCAGATATGGGGCTGTTACCGTACTAGAGTATACCTGCAGATATGGGGCTATTACCGTACAGGAGTATACCTGCAGATATGGGCTGTGCTACCGTACAAGAGTATACCGGCAGATATGGGGCTGTTACCGTACAGGAGTATACCTGCAGATATGGGCTGTGCTACCGTACAAGAGTATACCTGCAGATATGGGGCTGTGTTACCGTACAGGAGTATACCGGCAGATATGGGGCTATTACTGTACAGGAGTATACCTGCAGATATGGGCTGTGCTACCGTACAAGAGTATACCTGCAGATATGGGGCTATTACCGTACAGGAGTATACCTGCAGATATGGGCTGTGTTACCGTACAGAAGTATACCTGCAGATATGGGGCTATTACCGTACAGGAGTATACCTGCAGATATGGGGCTATTACTGTACAGGAGTATACCTGCAGATATGGGCTGTGCTACCGTTCAGGAGTATACCTGCAGATATGGGGCTATTACCGTACAGGAGTTTACCGGCAGATATGGGGCTGTGTTACCGTACAGGAGTATACCGGCAGATATGGGGCTATTACTGTACAGGAGTATACCTGCAGATATGGGCTGTGCTACCGTACAAGAGTATACCGGCAGATATGGGGCTGTGCTACCGTACAGAAGTATACCTGCAGATATGGGCTGTTACCGTACAGGAGTATACCGGCAGATATGGGGCTATTACTGTACAGGAGTATACCTGCAGATATGGGGCTGTGCGACCGTACAGGAGTATACCTGCAGATATGGGCTGTTACCGTACAGGAGTATACCTGCAGATATGGGGCTGTGCTACCGTACAGGAGTATACCTGCAGATATGGGGCTGTGCTACCGTACAGGAGTATACCTGCAGATATGGGGCTGTGTTACCGTACAGGAGTATACCGGCAGATATGGGCTGTTACCGTACAGGAGTATATCGGCAGATATGGGCTGTTACCGTACAGGAGTATATCGGCAGATATGGGCTGTTACCGTACAGGAGTATACCGGCAGATATGGGGCTGTGCTACCGTACAGGAGTATACCTGCAGATATGGGCTGTTACCGTACAGGAGTATACCTGCAGATATGGGCTGTTACCGTCCAGGAGTATACCTGCAGATATGGGGCTGCTACCATACAGGAGTATACCTGCAGATATGGGGCTGTGCTACCGTACAGAAGTATACCTGCAGATATGGGCTGTTACCGTACAGGAGTATACCTGCAGATATGGGGCTGTGCGACCGTACAGGAGTATACCTGCAGATATGGGCTGTTACCGTACAGGAGTATACCTGCAGATATGGGGCTGTGCTACCGTACAGGAGTATACCTGCAGATATGGGGCTGTGCTACCGTACAGGAGTATACCTGCAGATATGGGGCTGTGTTACCGTACAGGAGTATACCTGCAGATATGGGGCTGTGTTACCGTACAGGAGTATACCGGCAGATATGGGCTGTTACCGTACAGGAGTATACCGGCAGATATGGGGCTGTGCTACCGTACAGGAGTATACCTGCAGATATGGGCTGTTACCGTACAGGAGTATACCTGCAGATATGGGCTGTTACCGTCCAGGAGTATACCTGCAGATATGGGGCTGCTACCGTACAGGAGTATACCTGCAGATATGGGGCTGTGCTACCGTACAGAAGTATACCTGCAGATATGGGCTGTTACCGTACAGGAGTATACCTGCAGATATGGGCTGTTACCGTACAGGAGTATACCTGCAGATATGGGGCTGTGCTACCGTGCAGGAGTATACCTGCAGATATGGGGCTGTGCTACCGTACAGGAGTATACCTGCAGATATGGGGCTGTGTTACCGTACAGGAGTATACCTGCAGATATGGGGCTGTTACCGTACAGGAGTATACCTGCTGATATGGGGCTGTGCTGCCGTACAGGAGTATACCTGCAGATATGGGGCTGTGTTACCGTACAGGAGTATACCTGCAGATATGGGGCTGTTACCGTACAGGAGTATACCTGCTGATATGGGGCTGTGCTACCGTACAGGAGTATACCTGCAGATATGGGGCTGTGTTACCGTACAGGAGTATACCGGCAGATATGGGCTGTTACCGTACAGGAGTATACCTGCTGATATGGGGCTGTGCTGCCGTACAGGAGTATACCTGCAGATATGGGCTGTGCTACCGTACAGGAGTATACCTGCAGATATGGGGCTGTGCTGCCGTACAGGAGTATACCTGCAGATATGGGCTGCTACCGTACAGGAGTATACCGGCAGATATGGGCTGTTACCGTACAGGAGTATACCTGCAGATATGGGCTGTGCTACCGTACAGGAGTATACCTGCAGATATGGGGCTGTGCTGCCGTACAGGAGTATACCTGCAGATATGGGGCTGTGCTGCCGCACAGGAGTATACCTGCAGATATGGGGCTGTGCTACCGTACAGGAGTATACCTGCACATATGGGGCTGTGCTACCGTACAGGAGTATACCTGCAGATATGGGGCTGTGCTACCGTACAGGAGTATACCAGCAGATATGGGGCTGTGCTACCGTACAGGAGTATATGGGGCTGTGCTCCCGTACAGGAGTATATGGGGCTGTGTTACCGTACAGGAGTATACCGGCAGATATGGGGCTATTACTGTACAGGAGTATACCTGCAGATATGGGCTGTTACCGTACAGGAGTATACCGGCAGATATGGGGCTGTGTTACCGTACAGGAGTATACCTGCAGATATGGGGCTGTGCTACCGTACAGGAGTATATGGGGCTGTGCTACCGTACAGGACTATACCTGCAGATATGGGGCTGAGCTGCCGTACAGGAGTATACCTGCAGATATGGGGCTGTTACCGTACAGGAGTATACCTGCAGATATGGGGCTGTGCTACCGTACAGGAGTATACCGGCAGATATGGGCTGTGTTACCGTACAGGAGTATACCTGCAGATATGGGCTGTTACCGTACAGGAGTATACCTGCAGATATGGGCTGTTACCGTACAGGAGTATACCGGCAGATATGGGGCTGTGCTGCCGTACAGGAGTATACCTGCAGATATGGGGCTGTGCTACCGTACAGGAGTATATGGGGCTGTGTTACCGTACAGGAGTAGACCGGCAGATATGGGGCTATTACTGTACAGGAGTATACCTGCAGATATGGGCTGTTACCGTACAGGAGTATACCTGCAGATATGGGGCTGTTACCGTACAGGAGTATACCGGCGGATATGGAGCTATTACTGTACAGGAGTATACCTGCAGATATGGGCTGTGTTACCGTACAAGAGTATACCTGCAGATATGGGGCTGTTACCGTACAGGAGTATACCTGCAGATATGGGGCTGTGTTACCGTACAGGAGTATACCGGCAGATATGGGGCTATTACTGTACAGGAGTATACCTGCAGACATAGGCTGTGCTACCGTACAAGAGTATACCTGCAGATATGGGGCTATTACCGTACAGGAGTATACCTGCAGATATGGGGCTATTACTGTACAGGAGTATACCTGCAGATATGGGCTGTGCTACCGTACAAGAGTATACCTGCAGATATGGGGCTATTACCGTACAGGAGTATACCTGCAGATATGGGCTGTGTTACCGTACAGGAGTATACCTGCAGATATGGGGCTGTGTTACCGTACAGGAGTATACCGGCAGATATGGGGCTATTTCTGTACAGGAGTATACCTGCAGATATGGGCTGTGCTATCGTGCAGGAGTATACCTGCAGATATGGGGCTATTACCGTACAGGAGTATACCGGCAGATATGGGGCTGTGTTACCGTACAGGAGTATACCGGCATATATGGGGCTATTACCGTACAGGAGTATACCGGCAGATATGGGGCTGTGTTACCGTACAGGAGTATACCGGCAGATATGGGGCTATTTCTGTACAGGAGTATACCTGCAGATATGGGCTGTGCTATCGTACAAGAGTATACCTGCAGATATGGGGCTATTACCGTACAGGAGTATACCGGCAGATATGGGGCTGTTACCGTACAGGAGTATACCGGCAGATATGGGGCTGTGTTACCGTACAGGAGTATACCTGCAGATATGGGCTCTGCTACCGTACAAAAGTATACCTGCAGATATGGGCTGTTACCGTCCAGGAGTATACCTGCAGATATGGGGCTGCTACCGTACAGGAGTATACCTGCAGATATGGGCTGTTACCGTACAGGAGTATACCTGCAGATATGGGCTGTTACCGTCCAGGAGTATACCTGCAGATATGGGGCTGTGCTACCGTACAGAAGTATACCTGCAGATATGGGCTGTTACCGTACAGGAGTATACCTGCAGATATGGGGCTGTGCGACCGTACAGGAGTATACCTGCAGATATGGGCTGTTACCGTACAGGAGTATACCTGCAGATATGGGGCTGTGCTACCGTACAGGAGTATACCTGCAGATATGGGGCTGTGCTACCGTACAGGAGTATACCTGCAGATATGGGGCTGTGTTACCGTACAGGAGTATACCTGCAGATATGGGGCTGTGTTACCGTACAGGAGTATACCGGCAGATATGGGCTGTTACCGTACAGGAGTATATCGGCAGATATGGGCTGTTACCGTACAGGAGTATACCGGCAGATATGGGGCTGTGCTACCGTACAGGAGTATACCTGCAGATATGGGCTGTTACCGTACAGGAGTATACCTGCAGATATGGGCTGTTACCGTCCAGGAGTATACCTGCAGATATGGGGCTGCTACCGTACAGGAGTATACCTGCAGATATGGGGCTGTGCTACCGTACAGGAGTATACCTGCAGATATGGGCTGTTACCGTACAGGAGTATACCTGCAGATATGGGCTGTTACCGTCCAGGAGTATACCTGCAGATATGGGGCTGTGCTACCGTACAGAAGTATACCTGCAGATATGGGCTGTTACCGTACAGGAGTATACCTGCAGATATGGGCTGTTACCGTACAGGAGTATACCTGCAGATATGGGGCTGTGCTACCGTACAGGAGTATACCTGCAGATATGGGGCTGTGCTACCGTACAGGAGTATACCTGCAGATATGGGGCTGTGTTACCGTACAGGAGTATACCTGCAGATATGGGGCTGTGTTACCGTACAGGAGTATACCGGCAGATATGGGCTGTTACCGTACAGGAGTATACCTGCTGATATGGGGCTGTGCTGCCGTACAGGAGTATACCTGCAGATATGGGCTGTGCTACCGTACAGGAGTATACCTGCAGATATGGGGCTGTGCTGCCGTACAGGAGTATACCTGCAGATATGGGCTGCTACCGTACAGGAGTATACCGGCAGATATGGGCTGTTACCGTTCAGGAGTATACCTGCAGATATGGGCTGTGCTACCGTACAGGAGTATACCTGCAGATATGGGGCTGTGCTGCCGTACAGGAGTATACCTGCAGATATGGGGCTGTGCTGCCGCACAGGAGTATACCTGCACATATGGGGCTGTGCTACCGTACAGGAGTATACCTGCAGATATGGGGCTGTGCTACCGTACAGGAGTATACCTGCAGATATGGGGCTGTGCTACCGTACAGGAGTATACCTGCAGATATGGGCTGTTACCGTACAGGAGTATACCTGCAGATATGGGCTGTTACCGTACAGGAGTATACCAGCAGATATGGGGCTGTGCTACCGTACAGGAGTATATGGGGCTGTGCTACCGTACAGGAGTATATGGGGCTGTGTTACCGTACAGGAGTATACCGGCAGATATGGGGCTATTACTGTACAGGAGTATACCTGCAGATATGGGCTGTTACCGTACAGGAGTATACCGGCAGATATGGGGCTGTGTTACCGTACAGGAGTATACCTGCAGATATGGGGCTGTGCTACCGTACAGGAGAATATGGGGCTGTGTTACCGTACAGGAGTATACCAGCAGATATGGGGCTGTGCTGCCGTACAGGAGTATACCTGCAGATATGGGGCTGTTACCGTACAGGAGTATACCTGCAGATATGGGGCTGTGCTACCGTACTGGAGTATACCGGCAGATATGGGACTGTGCTACCGTACAGGAGTATACCTGCAGATATGGGCTGTTACCGTACAGGAGTATACCGGCAGATATGGGGCTGTGCTGCCGTACAGGAGTATACCTGCAGATATGGGGCTGTGCTACCGTACAGGAGTATATGGGGCTGTGTTACCGTACAGGAGTAGACCGGCAGATATGGGGCTATTACTGTACAGGAGTATACCTGCAGATATGGGCTGTTACCGTACAGGAGTATACCTGCAGATATGGGGCTGTTACCGTACAGGAGTATACCTGCAGATATGGGGCTGTGTTACCGTACAGGAGTATACCGGCAGATATGGGGCTATTACTGTACAGGAGTATACCTGCAGATATAGGCTGTGCTACCGTACAAGAGTATACCTGCAGATATGGGGCTATTACCGTACAGGAGTATACCTGCAGATATGGGGCTATTACTGTACAGGAGTATACCTGCAGATATGGGCTGTGCTACCGTACAAGAGTATACCTGCAGATATGGGGCTATTACCGTACAGGAGTATACCTGCAGATATGGGCTGTGTTACCGTACAGGAGTATACCTGCAGATATGGGGCTGTGTTACCGTACAGGAGTATACCGGCAGATATGGGGCTATTTCTGTACAGGAGTATACCTGCAGATATGGGCTGTGCTATCGTGCAGGAGTATACCTGCAGATATGGGGCTATTACCGTACAGGAGTATACCGGCAGATATGGGGCTGTGTTACCGTACAGGAGTATACCGGCATATATGGGGCTATTACTGTACAGGAGTATACCTGCAGATATGGGCTGTGCTATCGTACAAGAGTATACCTGCAGATATGGGGCTATTACCGTACAGGAGTATACCGGCAGATATGGGGCTGTTACCGTACAGGAGTATACCGGCAGATATGGGCTGTGCTACCGTACAAAAGTATACCTGCAGATATGGGGCTATTACCGTACAGGAGTATACCAGCAGATATGGGGCTGTGTTACCGTACAGGAGTATACCTGCAGATATGGGCTATTACCGTACAGGAGTATACCGGCAGATATGGGGCTGTGTTACCGTACAGGAGTATACCTGCAGATATGGGGCTGTGCTACCGTGCAGGAGTATACCTGCAGATATGGGCTGTGCTACCGTACAAGAGTATACCTGCAGATATGGGGCTGTGTTACCGTACAGGAGTATACCGGCAGCTATGGGGCTATTACTGTACAGGAGTATACCTGCAGATATGGGGCTGTGTTACCGTACAGGAGTATACCTGCAGATATGGGGCTATTACCGTACAGGAGTATACCGGCAGATATGGGGCTGTGCTACCGTGCAGGAGTATACCTGCAGATATGGGGCTGTTACCGTACAAGAGTATACCTGCAGATATGGGGCTATTACCGTACAGGAGTATACCTGCAGATATGGGCTGTGCTACCGTACAAGAGTATACCGGCAGATATGGGGCTGTTACCGTACAGGAGTATACCTGCAGATATGGGCTGTGCTACCGTACAAGAGTATACCTGCAGATATGGGGCTGTGTTACCGTACAGGAGTATACCGGCAGATATGGGGCTATTACTGTACAGGAGTATACCTGCAGATATGGGCTGTGCTACCGTACAAGAGTATACCTGCAGATATGGGGCTATTACCGTACAGGAGTATACCTGCAGATATGGGCTGTGTTACCGTACAGAAGTATACCTGCAGATATGGGGCTATTACCGTACAGGAGTATACCTGCAGATATGGGGCTATTACTGTACAGGAGTATACCTGCAGATATGGGCTGTGCTACCGTTCAGGAGTATACCTGCAGATATGGGGCTATTACCGTACAGGAGTTTACCGGCAGATATGGGGCTGTGTTACCGTACAGGAGTATACCGGCAGATATGGGGCTATTACTGTACAGGAGTATACCTGCAGATATGGGCTGTGCTACCGTACAAGAGTATACCGGCAGATATGGGGCTGTGCTACCGTACAGAAGTATACCTGCAGATATGGGCTGTTACCGTACAGGAGTATACCGGCAGATATGGGGCTATTACTGTACAGGAGTATACCTGCAGATATGGGGCTGTGCGACCGTACAGGAGTATACCTGCAGATATGGGCTGTTACCGTACAGGAGTATACCTGCAGATATGGGGCTGTGCTACCGTACAGGAGTATACCTGCAGATATGGGGCTGTGCTACCGTACAGGAGTATACCTGCAGATATGGGGCTGTGTTACCGTACAGGAGTATACCTGCAGATATGGGGCTGTGTTACCGTACAGGAGTATACCGGCAGATATGGGCTGTTACCGTACAGGAGTATATCGGCAGATATGGGCTGTTACCGTACAGGAGTATATCGGCAGATATGGGCTGTTACCGTACAGGAGTATATCGGCAGATATGGGGCTGTGCTACCGTACAGGAGTATACCTGCAGATATGGGCTGTTACCGTACAGGAGTATACCTGCAGATATGGGCTGTTACCGTCCAGGAGTATACCTGCAGATATGGGGCTGCTACCATACAGGAGTATACCTGCAGATATGGGGCTGTGCTACCGTACAGAAGTATACCTGCAGATATGGGCTGTTACCGTACAGGAGTATACCTGCAGATATGGGGCTGTGCGACCGTACAGGAGTATACCTGCAGATATGGGCTGTTACCGTACAGGAGTATACCTGCAGATATGGGGCTGCTACCATACAGGAGTATACCTGCAGATATGGGGCTGTGCTACCGTACAGGAGTATACCTGCAGATATGGGGCTGTGCTACCGTACAGGAGTATACCTGCAGATATGGGGCTGTGTTACCGTACAGGAGTATACCGGCAGATATGGGCTGTTACCGTACAGGAGTATATCGGCAGATATGGGCTGTTACCGTACAGGAGTATATCGGCAGATATGGGGCTGTGCTACCGTACAGGAGTATACCTGCAGATATGGGCTGTTACCGTACAGGAGTATACCTGCAGATATGGGCTGTTACCGTCCAGGAGTATACCTGCAGATATGGGGCTGCTACCGTACAGGAGTATACCTGCAGATATGGGGCTGTGCTACCGTACAGAAGTATACCTGCAGATATGGGCTGTTACCGTACAGGAGTATACCTGCAGATATGGGCTGTTACCGTACAGGAGTATACCTGCAGATATGGGGCTGTGCTACCGTACAGGAGTATACCTGCAGATATGGGGCTGTGCTACCGTACAGGAGTATACCTGCAGATATGGGGCTGTGTTACCGTACAGGAGTATACCTGCAGATATGGGCTGTTACCGTACAGGAGTATATCGGCAGATATGGGCTGTTACCGTACAGGAGTATATCGGCAGATATGGGCTGTTACCGTACAGGAGTATACCGGCAGATATGGGGCTGTGCTACCGTACAGGAGTATACCTGCAGATATGGGCTGTTACCGTACAGGAGTATACCTGCAGATATGGGCTGTTACCGTCCAGGAGTATACCTGCAGATATGGGGCTGCTACCATACAGGAGTATACCTGCAGATATGGGGCTGTGCTACCGTACAGAAGTATACCTGCAGATATGGGCTGTTACCGTACAGGAGTATACCTGCAGATATGGGGCTGTGCGACCGTACAGGAGTATACCTGCAGATATGGGCTGTTACCGTACAGGAGTATACCTGCAGATATGGGGCTGTGCTACCGTACAGGAGTATACCTGCAGATATGGGGCTGTGCTACCGTACAGGAGTATACCTGCAGATATGGGGCTGTGTTACCGTACAGGAGTATACCTGCAGATATGGGGCTGTGCTACCGTACAGGAGTATACCTGCAGATATGGGGCTGTGCTACCGTACAGGAGTATACCTGCAGATATGGGGCTGTGCTGCCGTACAGGAGTATACCTGCAGATATGGGCTGCTACCGTACAGGAGTATACCGGCAGATATGGGCTGTTACCGTACAGGAGTATACCTGCAGATATGGGGCTGTGCTGCCGTACAGGAGTATACCTGCAGATATGGGGCTGTGCTGCCGCACAGGAGTATACCTGCACATATGGGGCTGTGCTACCGTACAGGAGTATACCTGCAGATATGGGGCTGTGCTACCGTACAGGAGTATACCTGCAGATATGGGGCTGTGCTACCGTACAGGAGTATACCAGCAGATATGGGGCTGTGCTACCGTACAGGAGTATATGGGGCTGTGCTACCGTACAGGAGTATATGGGGCTGTGTTACCGTACAGGAGTATACCGGCAGATATGGGGCTATTACTGTACAGGAGTATACCTGCAGATATGGGCTGTTACCGTACAGGAGTATACCGGCAGATATGGGGCTGTGTTACCGTACAGGAGTATACCTGCAGATATGGGGCTGTGCTACCGTACAGGAGTATATGGGGCTGTGTTACCGTACAGGAGTATACCAGCAGATATGGGGCTGTGCTACCGTACAGGAGTATACCTGCAGATATGGGGCTGAGCTGCCGTACAGGAGTATACCTGCAGATATGGGGCTGTTACCGTACAGGAGTATACCTGCAGATATGGGGCTGTGCTACCGTACAGGAGTATACCGGCAGATATGGGCTGTGTTACCGTACAGGAGTATACCTGCAGATATGGGCTGTTACCGTACAGGAGTATACCTGCAGATATGGGCTGTTACCGTACAGGAGTATACCGGCAGATATGGGGCTGTGCTGCCGTACAGGAGTATACCTGCAGATATGGGGCTGTGCTACCGTACAGGAGTATATGGGGCTGTGTTACCGTACAGGAGTAGACCGGCAGATATGGGGCTATTACTGTACAGGAGTATACCTGCAGATATGGGCTGTTACCGTACAGGAGTATACCTGCAGATATGGGGCTGTTACCGTACAGGAGTATACCGGCGGATATGGAGCTATTACTGTACAGGAGTATACCTGCAGATATGGGCTGTGTTACCGTACAAGAGTATACCTGCAGATATGGGGCTGTTACCGTACAGGAGTATACCTGCAGATATGGGGCTGTGTTACCGTACAGGAGTATACCTGCAGATATGGGGCTGTGTTACCGTACAGGAGTATACCGGCAGATATGGGGCTATTACTGTACAGGAGTATACCTGCAGATATAGGCTGTGCTACCGTACAAGAGTATACCTGCAGATATGGGGCTATTACCGTACAGGAGTATACCTGCAGATATGGGGCTATTACTGTACAGGAGTATACCTGCAGATATGGGCTGTGCTACCGTACAAGAGTATACCTGCAGATATGGGGCTATTACCGTACAGGAGTATACCTGCAGATATGGGCTGTGTTACCGTACAGGAGTATACCTGCAGATATGGGGCTGTGTTACCGTACAGGAGTATACCGGCAGATATGGGGCTATTTCTGTACAGGAGTATACCTGCAGATATGGGCTGTGCTATCGTGCAGGAGTATACCTGCAGATATGGGGCTATTACCGTACAGGAGTATACCGGCAGATATGGGGCTGTGTTACCGTACAGGAGTATACCGGCATATATGGGGCTATTACTGTACAGGAGTATACCTGCAGATATGGGCTGTGCTATCGTACAAGAGTATACCTGCAGATATGGGGCTATTACCGTACAGGAGTATACCGGCAGATATGGGGCTGTTACCGTACAGGAGTATACCGGCAGATATGGGGCTGTGTTACCGTACAGGAGTATACCTGCAGATATGGGCTGTGCTACCGTACAAAAGTATACCTGCAGATATGGGGCTATTACCGTACAGGAGTATACCAGCAGATATGGGGCTGTGTTACCGTACAGGAGTATACCTGCAGATATGGGCTATTACCGTACAGGAGTATACCGGCAGATATGGGGCTGTGTTACCGTACAGGAGTATACCTGCAGATATGGGGCTGTGCTACCGTGCAGGAGTATACCTGCAGATATGGGCTGTGCTACCGTACAAGAGTATACCTGCAGATATGGGGCTGTGTTACTGTACAGGAGTATACCGGCAGCTATGGGGCTATTACTGTACAGGAGTATACCTGCAGATATGGGGCTGTGTTACCGTACAGGAGTATACCTGCAGATATGGGGCTATTACCGTACAGGAGTATACCGGCAGATATGGGGCTGTGCTACCGTGCAGGAGTATACCTGCAGATATGGGGCTGTTACCGTACAGGAGTATACCTGCAGATATGGGCTGTGCTACCGTACAAGAGTATACCGGCAGATATGGGGCTGTTACCATACAGGAGTATACCTGCAGATATGGGCTGTGCTACCGTACAAGAGTATACCTGCAGATATGGGGCTGTGTTACCGTACAGGAGTATACCGGCAGATATGCGGCTGATTACTGTACAGGAGTACACCTGCAGATATGGGCTGTGCTACCGTACAAGAGTATACCTGCAGATATGGGGCTATTACCGTACAGGAGTATACCTGCAGATATGGGCTGTGTTACCGTACAGAAGTATACCTGCAGATATGGGGCTATTACCGTACAGGAGTATACCTGCAGATATGGGGCTATTACTGTACAGGAGTATACCGGCAGATATGGGGCTGTGTTACCGTACAGGAGTATACCTGCAGATATGGGCTGTGCTACCGTTCAGGAGTATACCTGCAGATATGGGGCTATTACCGTACAGGAGTTTACCGGCAGATATGGGGCTGTGTTACCGTACAGGAGTATACCGGCAGATATGGGGCTATTACTGTACAGGAGTATACCTGCAGATATGGGCTGTGCTACCGTACAAGAGTATACCGGCAGATATGGGGCTGTTACCGTACAGGAGTATACCGGCAGATATGGGGCTGTGTTACCGTACAGGAGTATACCGGCAGATATGGGGCTGTGTTACCGTACAGGAGTATACCTGCAGATATGGGCTGTGCTACCGTACAAGAGTATACCTGCAGATATGGGGCTATTACTGTACAGGAGTATACCGGCAGATATGGGGCTGTTACCGTACAGGAGTATACCTGCAGATATGGGCTATTACCGTACAGGAGTATACCTGCAGATATGGGCTGTGTTACCGTACAGGAGTATACCTGCAGATATGGGGCTATTACCGTACAGGAGTATACCGGCAGATATTGGGCTGTGTTACCGTACAGGAGTATACCTGCAGATATGGGGCTGTGCTACCGTGCAGGAGTATACCGGCAGATATGGGGCTGTTACCGTACAGGAGTATACCGGCAGATATGGGGCTGTGTTACCGTACAGGAGTATACCTGCAGATATGGGCTGTGCTACCGTACAAAAGTATACCTGCAGATATGGGGCTATTACCGTACAGGAGTATACCAGCAGATATGGGGCTGTGTTACCGTACAGGAGTATACCTGCAGATATGGGCTATTACCGTACAGGAGTATACCGGCAGATATGGGGCTGTGTTACCGTACAGGAGTATACCTGCAGATATGGGGCTGTGCTACCGTGCAGGAGTATACCTGCAGATATGGGCTGTGCTACCGTACAAGAGTATACCTGCAGATATGGGGCTGTGTTACTGTACAGGAGTATACCGGCAGCTATGGGGCTATTACTGTACAGGAGTATACCTGCAGATATGGGGCTGTGTTACCGTACAGGAGTATACCTGCAGATATGGGGCTATTACCGTACAGGAGTATACCGGCAGATATGGGGCTGTGCTACCGTGCAGGAGTATACCTGCAGATATGGGGCTGTTACCGTACAGGAGTATACCTGCAGATATGGGGCTGTGTTACCGTGCAGGAGTATACCTGCAGATATGGGGCTGTTACCGTACAGGAGTATACCTGCAGATATGGGGCTGTGCTACCGTGCAGGAGTATACCTGCAGATATGGGGCTGTTACCGTACAGGAGTATACCTGCAGATATGGGGCTGTGTTACCGTACAGGAGTATACCGGCAGATATGGGGCTGTTACCATACAGGAGTATACCGGCAGATATGGGACTGTGCTACCGTACAGGAGTATACCTGCAGATATGGGGCTGTGTTACCGTACAGGAGTATACCGGCAGATATGGGGCTATTACTGTACAGGAGTATACCTGCAGATATGGGCTGTGCTACCGTACAAGAGTATACCTGCAGATATGGGGCTATTACCGTACAGGAGTATACCGGCAGATATGGGGCTGTGTTACCGTACAGGAGTATACCGGCAGATATGGGGCTGTGTTACCGTACAGGAGTATACCGGCAGATATGGGGCTGTGTTACCGTACAGGAGTATACCTGCAGATATGGGCTGTGCTACCGTACAAGAGTATACCTGCAGATATGGGGCTATTACCGTACAGGAGTATACCGGCAGATATGGGGCTGTGTTACCGTACAGGAGTATACCTGCAGATATGGGGCTGTGTTACCGTACAGGAGTATACCTGCAGATATGGGGCTGTGTTACCGTACAGGAGTATACCTGCAGATATGGGGCTGTGTTACCGTACAGGAGTATACCTGCAGATATGGGGCTGTGTTACCGTACAGGAGTATACCTGCAGATATGGGGCTGTGTTACCGTACAGGAGTATATCGCAGATATGGGGCTGTGTTACCGTACAGGAGTATACTTGCAGATATGGGCTGTTACCGTACAGGAGTATACCTGCAGATATGGGGCTGTGTTACCGTACAGGAGTATACCGGCAGATATGGGGCTGTTACCATACAGGAGTATACCGGCAGATATGGGACTGAGCTACCGTACAGGAGTATACCTGCAGATATGGGCTGTTACCGTACAGGAATATACCTGCAGATATGGGGCTGTGTTACCGTACAGGAGTATACCTGCAGATATGGGGCTATTTCTGTACAGGAGTATACCTGCAGATATGGGCTGTGCTACCGTGCAGGAGTATACCGGCAGATATGGGGCTGTTACCGTACAGGAGTATACCGGCAGATATGGGGCTGTTACCGTACAGGAGTATACCGGCAGATATGGGGCTGTGTTACCGTACAGGAGTATACCGGCAGATATGGGGCTGTTACCGTACAGGAGTATACCTGCAGATATGGGCTGTGCTACCGTACAAGAGTATACCTGCAGATATGGGGCTATTACCGTACAGGAGTATACCGGCAGATATGGGGCTGTGTTACCGTACAGGAGTATACCTGCAGATATGGGCTGTGCTACCGTACAAGAGTATACCTGCAGAAATGGGCTGTGCTACCGTACAAGAGTATACCTGCAGATATGGGGCTATTACTGTACAGGAGTATACCGGCAGATATGGGACTGTGCTACCGTACAGGAGTATACCTGCAGATATGGGCTGTTACCGTACAGGAATATACCTGCAGATATGGGGCTGTGTTACCGTACAGGAGTATACCGGCAGATATGGGGCTATTTCTGTACAGGAGTATACCTGCAGATATGGGCTGTGCTACCGTGCAGGAGTATACCGGCAGATATGGGGCTGTTACCGTACAGGAGTATACCGGCAGATATGGGGCTGTGTTACCGTACAAGAGTATACCTGCAGATATGGGCTGTGCTACCGTACAAGAGTATACCTGCAGATATGGGGCTATTACTGTACAGGAGTATACCGGCAGATATGGGACTGTGCTACCGTACAGGAGTATACCTGCAGATATGGGCTGTTACCGTACAGGAATATACCTGCAGATATGGGGCTGTGTTACCGTACAGGAGTATACCTGCAGATATGGGCTGTTACCGTACAGGAGTATACCTGCAGATATGGGCTGTTACCGTACAGGAGTATACCTGCAGATATGGGTCTGTTACCGTACAGGAGTATACCGGCAGATATGGGCTGTGTTACCGTACAGGAGTATACCTGCAGATATGGGTCTGTTACCGTACAGGAGTATACCGGCAGATATGGGCTGTTACCGTACAGGAGTATACCGGCAGATATGGGCTGTTACCGTACAGGAGTATACCGGCAGATATGGGCTGTTACCGTACAGGAGTATACCTGCAGATATGGGGCTGTGTTACCGTACAGGAGTATACCGGCAGATATGGGGCTGTTACCATACAGGAGTATACCGGCAGATATGGGACTGTGCTACCGTACAGGAGTATACCTGCAGATATGGGGCTGTGTTACCGTACAGGAGTATACCGGCAGATATGGGGCTATTACTGTACAGGAGTATACCTGCAGATATGGGCTGTGCTACCGTACAAGAGTATACCTGCAGATATGGGGCTATTACCGTACAGGAGTATACCGGCAGATATGGGGCTGTGTTACCGTACAGGAGTATACCGGCAGATATGGGGCTGTGTTACCGTACAGGAGTATACCGGCAGATATGGGGCTGTGTTACCGTACAGGAGTATACCTGCAGATATGGGCTGTGCTACCGTACAAGAGTATACCTGCAGATATGGGGCTATTACCGTACAGGAGTATACCGGCAGATATGGGGCTGTGTTACCGTACAGGAGTATACCTGCAGATATGGGGCTGTGTTACCGTACAGGAGTATACCTGCAGATATGGGGCTGTGTTACCGTACAGGAGTATACCTGCAGATATGGGGCTGTGTTACCGTACAGGAGTATACCTGCAGATATGGGGCTGTGTTACCGTACAGGAGTATACCTGCAGATATGGGGCTGTGTTACCGTACAGGAGTATATCGCAGATATGGGGATGTGTTACCGTACAGGAGTATACTTGCAGATATGGGCTGTTACCGTACAGGAGTATACCTGCAGATATGGGGCTGTGTTACCGTACAGGAGTATACCGGCAGATATGGGGCTGTTACCATACAGGAGTATACCGGCAGATATGGGACTGTGCTACCGTACAGGAGTATACCTGCAGATATGGGCTGTTACCGTACAGGAATATACCTGCAGATATGGGGCTGTGTTACCGTACAGGAGTATACCTGCAGATATGGGGCTATTTCTGTACAGGAGTATACCTGCAGATATGGGCTGTGCTACCGTGCAGGAGTATACCGGCAGATATGGGGCTGTTACCGTACAGGAGTATACCGGCAGATATGGGGCTGTTACCGTACAGGAGTATACCGGCAGATATGGGGCTGTGTTACCGTACAGGAGTATACCGGCAGATATGGGGCTGTTACCGTACAGGAGTATACCTGCAGATATGGGCTGTGCTACCGTACAAGAGTATACCTGCAGATATGGGGCTATTACCGTACAGGAGTATACCGGCAGATATGGGGCTGTGTTACCGTACAGGAGTATACCGGCAGATATGGGGCTGTGTTACCGTACAGGAGTATACCTGCAGATATGGGGCTGTTACCGTACAGGAGTATACCGGCAGATATGGGGCTGTTACCGTACAGGAGTATACCGGCAGATATGGGGCTGTGTTACCGTACAGGAGTATACCGGCAGATATGGGGCTGTTACCGTACAGGAGTATACCTGCAGATATGGGCTGTGCTACCGTACAAGAGTATACCTGCAGATATGGGGCTATTACCGTACAGGAGTATACCGGCAGATATGGGGCTGTGTTACCGTACAGGAGTATACCGGCAGATATGGGCTGTGCTACCGTACAAGAGTATACCTGCAGATATGGGCTGTGCTACCGTACAAGAGTATACCTGCAGATATGGGGCTATTACTGTACAGGAGTATACCGGCAGATATGGGACTGTGCTACCGTACAGGAGTATACCTGCAGATATGGGCTGTTACCGTACAGGAATATACCTGCAGATATGGGGCTGTGTTACCGTACAGGAGTATACCGGCAGATATGGGGCTATTTCTGTACAGGAGTATACCTGCAGATATGGGCTGTGCTACCGTGCAGGAGTATACCGGCAGATATGGGGCTGTTACCGTACAGGAGTATACCGGCAGATATGGGGCTGTGTTACCGTACAAGAGTATACCTGCAGATATGGGCTGTGCTACCGTACAAGAGTATACCTGCAGATATGGGGCTATTACTGTACAGGAGTATACCGGCAGATATGGGACTGTGCTACCGTACAGGAGTATACCTGCAGATATGGGCTGTTACCGTACAGGAATATACCTGCAGATATGGGGCTGTGTTACCGTACAGGAGTATACCGGCAGATATGGGGCTATTTCTGTACAGGAGTATACCTGCAGATATGGGCTGTGCTACCGTGCAGGAGTATACCGGCAGATATGGGGCTGTTACCGTACAGGAGTATACCGGCAGATATGGGGCTGTGTTACCGTACAGGAGTATACCGGCAGATATGGGGCTATTACTGTACAGGAGTATACCTGCAGATATGGGCTGTGCTACCGTACAAGAGTATACCTGCAGATATGGGGCTATTACCGTACAGGAGTATACCGGCAGATATGGGGCTGTGTTACCGTACAGGAGTATACCGGCAGATATGGGGCTGTGTTACCGTACAGGAGTATACCGGCAGATATGGGGCTGTGTTACCGTACAGGAGTATACCTGCAGATATGGGCTGTGCTACCGTACAAGAGTATACCTGCAGATATGGGGCTATTACCGTACAGGAGTATACCGGCAGATATGGGGCTGTGTTACCGTACAGGAGTATACCGGCAGATATGGGGCTGTGTTACCGTACAGGAGTATACCTGCAGATATGGGCTGTGCTACCGTACAAGAGTATACCTGCAGATATGGGGCTATTACTGTACAGGAGTATACCGGCAGATATGGGGCTGTGTTACCGTACAGGAGTATACCTGCAGATATGGGCTGTTACCGTACAGGAGTATACCTGCAGATATGGGGCTGTGTTACCGTACAGGAGTATACCTGCAGATATGGGGCTGTGTTACCGTACAGGAGTATACCTGCAGATATGGGGCTGTGTTACCGTACAGGAGTATACCTGCAGATATGGGGCTGTTACCGTACAGGAGTATACCTGCAGATATGGGGCTGTGTTACCGTACAGGAGTATATCGCAGATATGGGGCTGTGTTACCGTACAGGAGTATACCTGCAGATATGGGGCTGTTACCGTACAGGAGTATACCTGCAGATATGGGGCTGTGTTACCGTACAGGAGTATACCTGCAGATATGGGGCTGTTACCGTACAGGAGTATACCTGCAGATATGGGGCTGTGTTACCGTACAGGAGTATACCTGCAGATATGGGGCTGTGTTACCGTACAGGAGTATATCGCAGATATGGGGCTGTGTTACCGTACAGGAGTATACTTGCAGATATGGGGCTGTGTTACCGTACAGGGTGTCAGTATACCTACAGATATGGGGTTGTTACCGTACAGGGTGTCAGTATATATACCTACAGATATAGCGCTGTTACTGTACAGGGTGTCAGTATACCTACAGATATAGCGCTGTTACTGTACAGGGTGTCAGTATACCTACAGATATAGCGCTGTTACCGTACAGGGTGTCAGTATACCTACAGATATGGGGTTGTTACCGTACAGGGTGTCAGTATACCTACAGATATAGCGCTGTGTTACCGTACAGGGTGTCAGTATACCTACAGATATAGCGCTGTTACCGTACAGAGTGTCAGTATACCTACAGATATAGCGCTGTGTTACCGTACAGGGTGTCGGTATACTAACAAAAGGAGAAACATAGGAGTTTTATGGTAGAAAAACTTATGACAAATCTTTATTAACCCCTTCATGACCCAGCCTATTTTGACCTTAAAGACCTTGCCGTTTTTTGCAATTCTGACCAGTGTCCCTTTATGAGGTAATAACTCAGGAACGCTTCAATGGATCCTAGCGGTTCTGAGATTGTTTTTTCGTGACATATTGGGCTTCATGTTAGTGGTAAATTTAGGTCAATAAATTCTGTGTTTATTTGTGATAAAAACGGAAATTTGGCGAAAATTTTGAAAATTTCGCAATTTTCACATTTTGAATTTTTATTCTGTTAAACCAGAGAGTTATGTGACACAAAATAGTTAATAAATAACATTTCCCACATGTCTACTTTACATCAGCACAATTTTGGAAACAAAATTTTTTTTTTGCTAGGAAGTTATAAGGGTTAAAATTTGACCAGCGATTTCTCATTTTTACAACGAAATTTACAAAACCATTTTTTTTAGGGACCACCTCACATTTGAAGTCAGTTTGAGGGGTCTATATGGCTGAAAATACCCAAAAGTGACACCATTCTAAAAACTGCACCCCTCAAGGTGCACAAAACCACATTCAAGAAGTTTATTAACCCTTCAGGTGCTTCACAGCAGCAGAAGCAAAATGGAAGGAAAAAATGAACATTTAACTTTTTAGTCACAAAAATGATTTTTCAGCAACAATTTTTTTTATTTTCCCAATGGTAAAAGGAGAAACTGAACCACGAAAGTTGTTGTCCAATTTGTCCTGAGTACGCTGATAACTCATATGTGGGGGTAAACCACTGTTTGGGCGCACGCCAGGGCTTGGAAGGGAAGGAGCGCCATTTGATTTTTTTGAATGAAAAATTGGCTGCACTCTTTAGCGGACACCATGTCACGTTTGGAGAGCCGCCGTGTGCCTAAAAATTGGAGCTCCCCCACAAGTGACCCCATTTTGGAAACTAGACGCTCCAAGGAACTTATCTACATGCATAGTGAGCCCTTTAAACCCCCAGGTGCTTCACAAATTGATCCGTAAAAATGAAAAAGTACTTTTTTTTTCACAAAAAAATTATTTTACCCTCAATTTTTTCATTTTCACATGGACAACAGGATAAAATGGATCCTAAAATTTGTTGGGCAATTTCTCCTGAGTACATTGATACCTCACATGTGGAGGTAAACCACTGTTTGGGCACATGGTAAGGCTCGGAAGGGAAGGCGCGCCTTTTGACTTTTTGAGTGGAAAATTAGCTCCAATTGTTAGCGGACACCATGTCGCGTTTGGAGAGCCCCTGTGTGCCTATGCATTGGAGCTCCCCCACAAGTGACCCCATTTTGGAAACTAGACCCCCCAAGGAACTTATCTAGATGCATACTGAGCACTTTAAACCCCCAGGTGCTTCATAGAAGTTTATAATGCAGAGCCATGAAAATAAAAAATAATTTTTCTTTTCTCAAAAATGATTTTTTAGCCTGGAATTTCCTATTTTGCCAATGGTAATAGGAGAAATTGGACCACAAATGTTGTTGTCCAGTTTGTCCTGAGTACGCAGATACCCCATATGTGGGGGTAAACCACTGTTTGGGCGCACGGCAGGGCTCGGAAGGGAAGGCACGCCATTTGGCTTTTTAAATGGAAAATTAGCTCCAATCATTAGCGGACACCATGTCGCATTTGGAGAGCCCCTGTGTGCCTAAACATTGGAGATACCCCACAAATGACCCCATTTTGGAAACTAGACCCCCAAAGGAACTAATCTAGATGTGTGGTGAGGACTTTGAACCCTCAAGTGCTTCACAGAAGTTTATAACGCAGAGCCATGAAAATTTAAAAAAAAAAATTATTTTCTCAAAAATGATTTTTTAGCCCGCTATTTTTTATTTTCCCAAGGGTAACAGGAGAAATTTGACCCCAAAAGTTGTTGTCCAGTTTCTCCTGAGTACGCTGATACCCCATATGTGGGGGTAAACCACTGTTTAGGCACATGCTGGGGCTCGGAAGTGAAGTAGTGACGTTTTGAAATGCAGACTTTGATGGAATGCTCTGCGGGCGTCACGTTGCGTTTGCAGAGCCCCTGATGTGGCTAAACAGTAGAAACCCCCCACAAGTGACCCCATTTTGGAAACTAGACCCCCAAAGGAACTTATCTAGATATGTGGTGAGCACTTTCAACCCCCAAGTGCTTCACAGAAGTTTATAACACAGAGCCGTGAAAATAAAAAATCATTTTTCTTTCCTCAAAAATGATGTTTTAGCAAGCATTTTTTTATTTTCACAAGGGTAACAGGAGAAATTGGACCCCAGTAATTGTCGCGCAGTTTGTCCTGAGTATGCTGGTACCCCATATGTGGGGGTAAACCACTGTTTGGGCGCACGTCGGGGCTCGGAATTGAGGGAGCACCATTTGACTTTATGAATACAAGATTGGCTGGAATCAATGGTGGCGCCATGTTGCGTTTGGAGACCCCTGATGTGCCTAAACAGTGGAAACCCTTCAATTCTAACTCCAACACTAACCCCTAATCCCAACTGTAGCCATAACCCTAATCACACCCCTAACCACAACCCTAATTCCAACCCTAACCCTAAGGCTATGTGCCCACGTTGCGGATTCGTGTGAGATTTTTCAGCATCATTTTTGAAAAATCCGCGGGTAAAGGGCACTGCGTTTTACCTGCGGATTTACCGTGGATTTCCAGTGTTTTTTGTGCGGATTTCACCTGTGGATTCCTATTGAGGAACAGGTGTAAAACGCTGCGGAATCCGCACAAAGAATTGACATGCTGCGGAAAATACAACGCAGCATTTCCGCGTGGTATTTTCCGCACCATGGGCACAGCGGATTTGGTTTTCCATATGTTTACATGGAACTGCAAACCTGATGGAACACTGCTGCGAATCCGCAGCGGCCAATCCGCTGCAGATCCGCAGCAAAATCCGCACCGTGTGCACATAGCCTAATTCTAAAGGTATGTGCACACGCTGCGGAAAACGCTGCAGATCCGCAGCAGTTTCCCATGAGTTTACAGTTCAATGTAAACCTATGGGAAACAAAAATCGCTGTACACGTGCTGCTGAAAAACTGCACGGAAACGCAGCGGTTTACATTCCACAGCATGTCACTTCTTTCTGCGGATTCCGCAGCGGTTTTACAACTGCTCCAATAGAAAATCGCAGTTGTAAAACCGCAGTGAAATGCGCAGAAAAACCGCGGTAAATCCGCGATAAATCCACAGCGGTTTAGCACTGCGGATTTATCAAATCCGCAGCGGAAAAATCCGCAGAGGAACAGAATACGTGTGCACATACCGAAACCCTAGCCCTACCCCTAGCCCTAGCCCTAGCCCTACCCCTACCCCTACCCCTAACCCTAACCCTATTCTAACCTTAGTGTAAAAAAAAATAAAAATTCTTTATTTTTTTTATTGTCCCTACCTATGGGGGTGACAAAGGGGGGGGGGGGCGCTCATTTACTATTTTTTTTTTTATTTTGATCACTGAGATAGGTTATATCTCAGTGATCAAAACTCACTTTGGAACGAATCTGCACATGCGCCCGCCATTTTGGAAGATGGCGGCGCCCAGGAAAGAAGACGGACGGATCCCGGGAGGTAAGTATAAGGGGGGGGGGAGGAGATCGGAACACGGGGGGGTGGATTGGAGCACGGGGTGGGGGATCGCTGTGCAGGGGGGTGGATCGGAGCACGGGGGGGGATCGCTGTGCGGGGGGGGAGTGATCGGAGTGCGGGGGGGGGGGTTGATTGGAGCACGGGGGGGCGATCGGTGGGGTGGGTGCACATAAGTGTTTCCAGCCATGGCCGATGATATTGCAGCATTGGCCATGGCTGGATTGTAATATTTCACCAGTTTTTTAGGTGAAATATTACAAATCGCTCTGATTAGCAGTTTCACTTACAACAGCCAATCAGAGCGATCGTAGCCACGGGGGGGTGAAGCCACCCCCCCCTGGGCTAAACTACCACTCCCCCTGTCCCTGCAGGCCGGGTGAAATGGGAGTTAACCCTTTCACCCGGCCTGCAGGGACGCGATCTTTCTGTGACACAGCATATGCGCCACAGGTCGGATTGGCACCGACTTTCATGACGCATACGCTGTGTCACAGGTCGGGAAGGGGTTAATACAATCACACATATATTGACTAACAATTTTTTTTTAAAGAATATATATGATGGTAAAGGACACCAATGAGCAACATACGCACCATATGAATATGAACGTCCAATGAAAAGGACTTAAAGTATATAAGGTCAATAACCCTACCCAATAGTGTCCAAACATATCCCCTCAAGACCTCTAGGGGGAGGACAGCACAAGTTCTGTCCCAATAGTTAATGCATGATAATGTCCACAGTTCATAATAGCTCCGTCTCACATGCCACCATGTAGGTACAAAGCTATAACATGGGTATTAGACAGAAAGAATAAGGGTTAACCTTACCGATGCCGTAATGCGCAACTGGACGCACCCCGACGTACGTTTCGCCGCTTTACAGCCTGGCTTTCTCAAGGGGAGGGTGTCAGTATAACTACAGATATAGCGCTGTGCTACCGTACAGGAGGAGTGTCCTACGGCCCTCAGGGCCCTATATGCCAGTGTATTGGTCTCTTATTCAGTGCAGTCACATGTGCCATGCGTGTAATCAGTCGCCAAGACATTCGCCTGTTGTGAATTTTTAAATACTTTTTTTTATGACTAGTGCCATTTTATCTGTGTGACTGATACCTGTAAAATAATGTGGTCTCCTTGTCCGTGCTGAAATAAAAATTCTGCAGTCACTTTGAAAGACTACCAGCTGGTGACAGCATGCAGAACGCACACTCACGATTCCCCTGCACCCCGTGGGCGGTTATGTGCTGACACCTTTTATCGCCCACTACAGTGGAATCATGACAGTATATATATTACATACCCACTGTCACTATTCAGTAGTCTCACAGAGCAAACAGACATTTTTTTTCTTAAACTGGACAACCCCTTTAACCAGGGTGTTATGAGGTTTTCAGTACATATCTGATGCACACGCCTCTTCAGTATGGGTGACGAAGGTCCGTAATGACATAAACCTCAATTAACTAAAATCCACACAATTATTGTGTTTACTGCCCCCATGAGGCAGGACTCTGGCCACCGTCTGAATGGATTTGATGCAATAATAGTGTACCGCATGCTATGTGTTTTTTTTTGTGGTGAATGGAGGCCTATGACAACATCAGTCTATGCGGGGAGAAGTTCCTGGCAGATTGACATTCAGACTTTGACCATAGTAACGTAAACTAGACTTGCCAAGACACGGATCACAATATTCCGTTTTGTTGTGGTCCTGCCGTGCCGTGGCTATACGCAGGGCTGTGGAGTCGGGAAGCCAAACCCTTAACCCTGACTCCAGACTCCACAGCACTGGTCACTACTGAGCATGTGCATAAAGTGCAGCACAGATTCATCTCCGCTAAAAGCCCAAATTCCTAGATCCGGAACAGAACAAACATTTATAACATTTCATAACTTCCCCAAATCCTTATGATGATGCAGTGCCCAAGGGGGGAAATAGATGTTATAAGTGCCAGGGTCAGCCAGTAATAAAGAAATGACTGATGTCACAGGCGGCGTTGTGGTGTGCTAGCCCTGTGTCCCTCACACTGAGCCCATACAGCCTTGGGGGGGGTGGGGGGGGGGGTGTAGTTTCCAGCATGGATTCTGATGAAGGTATTAACTTAATCACAAGGGAGTCTTTACTGTATTCACTTCAAAATACATAGTCCATAGCGATGGTATCGCAGTCTGTCATACAAGCTTGAAATTTTAGGTAGCAAGGGAGATGGTCACAGTGACGTTTAAGGTAAAATCTTCCCAGATAATGGTTTAAAGTGACCGGCTGACTGCCGGTTATATACCGGGTTACCATCTTAATTCACACGTTTTATACAGGTCCTTCTCAAAAAATTAGCATATAGTGTTAAATTTCATTATTTACCATAATGTAATGATTACAATTAAACTTTCATATATTATAGATTCATTATCCACCAACTGAAATTTGTCAGGTCTTTTATTGTTTTAATACTGATGATTTTGGCATACAACTCCTGATAACCCAAAAAACCTGTCTCAATAAATTAGCATATCAAGAAAAGGTTCTCTAAACGACCTATTACCCTAATCTTCTGAATCAACTAATTAACTCTAAACACATGCAAAAGATACCTGAGGCTTTTATAAACTCCCTGCCTGGTTCATTACTCAAAACCCCCATCATGGGTAAGACTAGCGACCTGACAGATGTCAAGAAGGCCATCATTGACACCCTCAAGCAAGAGGGTAAGACCCAGAAAGAAATTTCTCAACAAATAGGCTGTTCCCAGAGTGCTGTATCAAGGCACCTCAATGGTAAGTCTGTTGGAAGGAAACAATGTGGCAGAAAACGCTGTACAACGAGAAGAGGAGACCGGACCCTGAGGAAGATTGTGGAGAAGGACCGATTCCAGACCTTGGGGAACCTGAGGAAGCAGTGGACTGAGTCTGGTGTGGAAACATCCAGAGCCACCGTGCACAGGCGTGTGCAGGAAATGGGCTACAGGTGCCGCATTCCCCAGGTAAAGCCACTTTTGAACCATAAACAGCGGCAGAGGCGCCTGACCTGGGCTACAGAGAAGCAGCACTGGACTGTTGCTAAGTGGTCCCAAGTACTTTTTTCTGATGAAAGCAAATTTTGCATGTCATTCGGAAATCAAGGTGCCAGAGTCTGGAGGAAGACTGGGGAGAAGGAAATGCCAAAATGCCTGAAGTCCAGTGTCAAGTACCCACAGTCAGTGATGGTGTGGGGTGCCATGTCAGCTGCTGGTGTTGGTCCACTGTGTTTCATCAAGGGCAGGGTCAATGCAGCTAGCTATCAGGAGATTTTGGAGCACTTCATGCTTCCATCGGCTGAAATGCTTTATGGAGATGAAGATTTCATTTTTCAGCACGACCTGGCACCTGCTCACAGTGCCAAAACCACTGGTAAATGGTTTACTGACCATGGTATTACTGTGCTCAATTGGCCTGCCAACTCTCCTGACCTGAACCCCATAGAGAATCTGTGGGATATTGTGAAGAGAAAGTTGAGAGACGCAAGACCCAACACTCTGGATGAGCTTAACCCCTTAATGACCGCCAATACGTCTTTTAACTGACCTGAGATATAAGAGAATAGCCTCCCCATACAGATGACAATCCAGCATCTGTCGGTTGTACACTATAGCTGACAACTTGCTGTATCCGCCATGATCAGTATTTGCACCATCTAAATCTGTTTAACCCCTTAGATGCTGCTGTCAATAGTGACTACATCATTATAAATGGTTAACAGTGTGTGGGGGCTTCTTCTTTGTCACAATTGGTGCCCTCAGATCATGATTGTGTGGTCCTGATGTTTGCCATGGCAATTCATGACCAAATAGTGGCCTTAGAGTCTGACAGCTGTAGTAATCTGTTTAGAAGTTAGCAACATTTAGGTGGTAAAAATACACATTTTCATTTCTGTCATACCACTTTGCATTAATTCCTGTAAATCACCTGAAGGGTTAATAAACTACCTGACTGCAGTTTTCAATATGTCTGGGGGTGCTGTTTTTAAAATGGTATCACGTTTGGGGGTTTCCCAATATATGGGACCCCTAAAGTCACTTCAAACATGGATAAGTCCCTAAAAAAATAAATTTTGTAAATTTCTTTGAAAAAATGAAAAATTGTTGCTACATTTTTAAACCTCCTAAAATGCTAACAAAATAAAATAACATTTTACAAATGGTGCTGATGTAAAGCAGACATGTGGGAAATGTTATTTATTAATGGTTTGCTGTTGTATGACCATCTGGATTAAAGGGATAATCATTCAAATTTAGAAAATTGCTAATTTTTTAACATTTTTCTAAAATTTTTGATATTTTTTATAAATAAACACAAAAAATGTTGAACAAAATTTACCATTATCATAAAGTATAATGTGTCACGAAAAAACAATCTCAAAATCACTGGGATTTGTTGAAGCATTGCAGAGTTATTACCACATAAAGTGACACTGGTCAGATTTCAAAAATTTGGCTCGGTCACTAAGGGGTTAAGGCCGCTATTGAAGCATCCTGGGCCTCCATAACATCTCAGCAGTGTCACAGGCTGATTGCCTCCATGCCACGCCGCATTGAAGCAGTCATTTCTGCCAAAGGATTCCCGACCAAGTATTGAGTGCATAACTGAACATTATTATTTGATGGTTTTTTTGTTTGTTATTAAAAAACACTTATTTGATTGGATGGGTGAAATATGCTAATTTATTGAGACAGGTTTTTTGGGTTATCAGGAGTTGTATGCCAAAATCATCAGTATTAAAACAACAAAAGACCTGACAAATTTCAGTTGGTGGATAATGAATCTATAATATATGAAAGTTTAATTGTAATCATTACATTATGGTAAATAATGAAATTTAACACTATATGCTAATTTTTTGAGATGGACCTGTATTGCTACCAAGGATGGGCCTACACAGTTTGGCTCACTGTGGAAATCAGGGCTGTGGAGTCAGTAAGCCAAACCTCCAACTCTACCAAAATGGCCTCCGACGCTATGACTCCGACTCCAGCTCTGGTGGAAATGGAGTTCACTGCTTAGAATTGAGTCCTGATACAGTTCCATGTCGCAGGGCGTACAGTAGAACATGAGGCACTCACACTGGCGGAACCATTAAAGGCGTAGAGTGTAGCAGAAGAGCCCTCTATCTCTTCTGTCTCTATGAAGATCTAAATTTTAAGATGCTCTCCTGGTGTAGGCCGATTGAAGATTGACCCCTTTCCGACATTGGGCTTAATGGTACGCTGACATCGGACACATCCCTTTGATGTGGGCTCCGGCGGTGAACCCACATCTTTCCTGGCACATGAAAACTGTGTTTTGAACAGCTGACATGTGCCCGAGGACAGCCGCGGGAGGAATCGCGATCCACCCGCAGTTATTAACCTGTTAAATGCGGCTGTCAAACGCCGACAGCGGCATTTAACATGCACTTCTGGCAATTGTGCCAGAAATCCGACCCATCGGTGACCCCCATCATGTGATCGGTGGTCACCTATGGGTTGGCATGACAACCAGAGGTTTCCTGGAGACATCTATGGTTGTCACTGCCGGCTTGCTGTGAGCACCGCCCAGTGGTCCGCGCTCACAGCAAGTGAGTAATTTACATACAGGTGAACTGATCATCGCCTGTATGTACCAAAGCTGATCGGGTTAATGCAGCTTCTAGTCTCCCATGGAGACTATTGAAGCATGGCTAAAGTTTAAAAAAAGAAAAGTTTTTGAAAATATAAAAAAATTAGTTTAAATCGTCCCCCTTTCGCCCCATTCAAAATAAAACAATTATAAATCAAACATACACATATTTGGTATCGTCTCGTTCAGAATCGCCCGATCTATCAATAATAAAAAAAAAAAGATAAACCTGGTCGCTAAACAGTGTAGCGAGGAAAAAGTCAAAACGCCAGAATTACGTTTTGTTTTGTTTATCACAATAACTGGCAAAAGATTGTTTAGGTACCAAAATGGTATCATTAAAAACATCAGCTCGGCGCGCAAAAGTAAGCCTCATCCAACCCAAGATCACGAAAAATGCAGACAGAAAATGGTGCAATTTTTTTTTTTTTTTTTAAAGTTTGGATTTTTTTTCACCACTTAGGTAAAAAAGAACCTAGACATGTTCGGTGTCTATGAACTCGTAGTGACCTGGAGAATTGTAACGGCAGGTCAGTTTTAGCATTTAGTGAACCTAGCTAAAAAGCCAAATAAACTGGGATTTCACTTTTTTTTGCAATTTCACTGCACTTGGATTTTTTTTCCCCATTTTTCCAGTACACGATATATTAAAACCAATGGTTTCTTTCAAAGGTACAACTCGCCCTGCTAAAAACAAGCCCACACATGGACATATTAAATAAAAAAGTTATGGCTCTGGGAAAAAGGGGAGACGAAAACGCAAAACCGAAAATACCTCCGGTCATGAAGGGATTAAGGATAGCGGGGCCTAGGCTAAAGGCAGAGCCGCCTAGGAAGTAGACTTCTCCTCAAGAGGTTTATTATTTTTCTTCACTCCTCACAGGAAGGAGAGGAACTTCTCCCCTTCTCCTCCCTCAGCAGCTTCTAGAGGCTTCCGCATGAAACCAAGCGGAGTGTCATGTGACCAAACTCTTGCACCTTTACTCTTTGGACAGTAGATGGCAGTATAGGACAAGTTATCAAATAAAAATAAAAAAAATTTTTCCAGCTCCTGGTAAAGTTCCCTCATTTCTGTATGTTATACACCTTGTTTCACCTGTTTTGGATTTGTGAATTATCTGCCTGTGCATTTAAGGGTATGTGCACATGTAGATTGAATCTTTGCACCTGGTTTTTGTAAATCCGCAGGTAAACCGCAGATTCCACCTGCGGTTTTCCACCTGCGGTTTTCCACCTGCGGATTCCTATTATGGAGCAAGTGTAAACCGCTGCGGAATCCGCACAAAGAATTGACATGCTGCGGAATAAACAACGCAGCGTTTCCGCACTTTTTTTTCCCCACAGCATGGGCACAGCGGTTTTTGTTTTCCATAGGTTTACATTGTACTGTAGACGCATGGAAAACTGCTGCGGATCCACAGCGGCCATTCCACTACGGATCCGCAGCAAATTCCGCAACGTGTGCACATAGCCTATGACTGGACTACTTGAACTGGTGAGCTGGCATAATACTCTTAGTGAAGAGGAAGTGCCTCAAGTTCCCTAAAGCGGTATATGAAAATGGGCTTTGGAGAACTTCTTTAGAGACATGTGTATGCCGGGTGTTGTGTATAATGATGAATTCACCAATCCACGTGTCCCGGTCGGAGTACTGGACAACGGTCTTCTAGGATTTTGTGTGGCTGCCGGTTTCAGGTTGGGAGACCCGCAGCCGTTCCGTACACAAAGCATGGCACGAGTGTGTGAATACGCAGGATTCATATGGTTACCTGAAGGTAATGTCCTATTTATGACCGAACCGTTTAATATGGAAATACTGCTTTAAGACTCAGGCAGACTTGCCAAGCTATTATCGGCGGTTTTCTTTCACTTGCCCTAAATGGTGTGATTTATTTTTTTTTTCTGGGAAAAATAGCCCTGCTACATTCTTTCCTATTTATAGATGAATAAAAATAAATCTTCAGTAGAGAATACTGAGGAGAGTCTTTAGTATGAGGGTCAGTGCGCACAGAACGTCAGCCCAGAGACCTCAGCTATCTGGTTTTGTTTCAAGCCTCCGGCATTTGGGAGAAGAAAATTTTACTTGTGATTGATCTGTCATAAACAACTGAGGTCACCAGTGGCCACACCTGATGTGTATGCTGTGCGGAGAGCTGCCCTCTGACACACGGAGGTGGAATAGAGCTGGAGCTAGAAATGGCCAAACATATACAGTGGGGCAAAAAAGTATTTAGTCAAAAAGATGAGAGGCGTCTGTAATTTACATCATTGGTAGACCTCAACTATGGGAGACAAACTGAGAAAAAAAAATCCAGAAAATCATTGTCTGTTTTTTTTAACATTTTATTTGCATACTAGCTGAAGAGCCCGGCGTTGCCTGGGCATAGTAAATATATGTGGTTAGTTATAGCACCTCACTTCTCTTATTTTCCCATCACGCCTCTCATTTTCCCCATCACATCTTTAAATTTCTCCCTCACACCTCTCATTCCCCCCTAACACTTGTCATTTCGACCTCACATCTGTCATTTTCCGATCACTACACTATTTTCCCTCACTCCTCTCATTTTGCACTCACACCTTTTCATTTTCACCTCACACCTCTCATTTTCACCTCAGTATATACATGTTTGTCATGTCCCTTATATATAGTATACACCTGTATGTCATCTCCTGTATATAGTATATACCTGCTGTGTCATCTCCCCTGTATATAGTATATACCTGTATGTCATCTCCTCCTATATATAGTATATACCTGTCATCTCCTCCTGTATATAGTATATACCTGTGTCATCTCCCCTGTATATAGTATATACCTGTGTCATCTCTCCTGTATATAGTATGTATCTGTGTGTCATCTCCCCTGTATATAGTATATACCTGTGTGATCTCCTGTATTAGACCTCGTTAACACGTTATTTGCTCAGTATTTTTTTTTACCTCAGTATTTGTAAGATAAATTGGCAGCCTGATAAATCCCCAGCCAACAGGAAGCCCTCCCCCTGGCAGTATATATTAGCTCACACATACACATAATAGACAGGTCATGTGACTGACAGCTGCTGTATTTCCTATATGGTACATTTGTTGGTCTTACCAGACTTGTGTGTGTTTTAGGGCGAGTTTCGTTTGTCAAGTTGTGTTTGTTGAGTTGCATGTGGCGACATGCATGTAGCGACTTTTGTGAGATGAGTTTTGTGTGGCAACATGCATGTAGCAACTTTTTGTGTGTCGAGTTGCATGTGACAGGTTAGTGTAGCAAGTTGTGTGCAGCAAGTTTTGCGCGTGGCGAGTTTTGAGCGGCGACTTGTGTTTCGACTTTTATGTGGCGAGGTTGGTGTATGTGTGGTGAAATGTGTGCTGAGGGTGGTATATGTGTTCAAGCACGTGGTAGTGTGTGGCGCATTTTGTGTGTGTTCATATCCCCGTGTGTGGTGAGTATCCCATGTCGGGGCCCCACCTTAGCAACTGTACGGTATATACTCTTTTGCGCCATCGCTCTCATTCTTTAAGTCCCCCTTGTTCACATCTGGCAGCTGTCAATTTGCCTCCAACACTTTTCCTTTCACTTTTCCCCATTATGTAGATAGGGGCAAAATTGTTTGGTGAATTGGAAAGCGCGGGGTTAAAATTTCACCTCACAACGTAGGCTATGACGCTCTCAGGGTCCAGACGTGTGACTGTGCAAAATTTTGTTTCTGTAGCTGCGACGCCTCCAAAACTTTTCCTTTCACTTTTTTCCCCATTATGTAGATAGGGGCAAAATTGTTTGGTGAATTGGAACGCGCGGGGTTAAAATTTCGCCTCACAACATAGCCTATGACGCTCTCGGGGTCCAGACGTGTGACTGTGCAAAATTTTGTGGCTGTAGCTGTGACGGTGCAGATGCCAATCCCGGACACACACACACACACACACACACACACACACACACACACACACACACACACACACACACACACACACACACACACACACACACACACACACACACACACATTCAGCTTTATATAGTAGATTATGGTGGAAAATAAGTATTTGGTCAGAAACAAAATTTCATCTCAATACTTTGTAATATATCCTTTGTTGGCAATGACAGAGGTCAAACGTTTTCTGTAAGTCTTCACAAGGTTGCCACACACTGTTGTTGGTATGTTGGCCCATTCCTCCATGCAGATCTCCTCTAGAGCAGTGATGTTTTTGGCTTTTCGCTTGGCAACACGGACTTTCAACTCCCTCCAAAGGTTTTCTATAGGGTTGAGATCTGGAGACTGGCTAGGCCACTCCAGGACCTTGAAATGCTTCTTACGAAGCCACTCCTTCGTTGCCCTGGCGGTGTGCTTTGGATCATTGTCATGTTGAAAGACCCAGCCACGTTTCATCTTCAATGCCCTTGCTGATGGAAGGAGGTTTGCACTCAAAATCTCACGATACATGGCCCCATTCATTCTTTCATGTACACGGATCAGTCGTCCTGGCCCCTTTGCAGAGAAACAGCCCCAAAGCATGATGTTTCCACCACCATGCTTTACAGTAGGTATGGTGTTTGATGGATGCAACTCAGTATTCTTTTTCCTCCAAACACGACAAGTTGTGTTTCTACCAAACAGTTCCAGTTTGGTTTCATCAGACCATAGGACATTCTCCCAAAACTCCTCTGGATCATCCAAATGCTCTCTAGCAAACTTCAGACGGGCCCGGACATGTACTGGCTTAAGCAGTGGGACACGTCTGGCACTGCAGGATCTGAGTCCATGGTGGCGTAGTGTGTTACTTATGGTAGGCCTTGTTACATTGGTCCCAGCTCTCTGCAGTTCATTCACTAGGTCCCCCCGCGTGGTTCTGGGATTTTTGCTCACCGTTCTTGTGATCATTCTGACCCCACGGGGTGGGATTTTGCGTGGAGCCCCAGATCGAGGGAGATTATCAGTGGTTTTGTATGTCTTCCATTTTCTAATTATTGCTCCCACTGTTGATTTCTTCACTCCAAGCTGGATGGCTATTGCAGATTCAGTCTTCCCAGCCTGGTGCAGGGCTACAATTTTGTTTCTGGTGTCTTTTGACAGCTCTTTGGTCTTCACCATAGTGGAGTTTGGAGTCAGACTGTTTGAGGGTGTGCACAGGTGTCTTTTTATACTGATAACAAGTTTAAACAGGTGCTATTACTACAGGTAATGAGTGGAGGAAAGAGGAGACTCTTAAAGAAGAAGTTACAGGTCTGTGAGAGCCAGAAATCTTGATTGTTTGTTTCTGACCAAATACTTATTTTCCACCATAATATGCAAATAAATTGTTAAAAAAACAGACAATGTGATTTTCTGGATTTTTATTTCTCAGTTTGTCTCCCATAGTTGAGGTCTACCTATGATGTAAATTACAGACGCCTCTCATCTTTTTAAGTGGTGGAACTTGCACTATTGCTGACTGACTAAATACTTTTTTGCCCCACTGTAATTAGCCCTATCCTTCCATTAGGTCGCCACGCGCCTTATGTCAGCTCTGTACTGTGGAGCTTTTAACGCTCAGTCCTGTTAATGGTTGTGTACTGAAGCTCCCCAAATAGTGACGATGATTTGCCATCTCCCTGGAGAGAGATGTTGCCACACTATGCACTGCCGCTTATTTAGGGGCAATTAAAGTCACATTCTAGGGTTGGGGTTTTTTTTTTTTTTTTTCCCCATCCGTGAGTTCTGTTGTGTGTATTGTGTTCCAGGAGAAGGCCGACTTATCACTTGAAACGTCAGTAGACAGTGACTGATGGGTATTTTCATGCACACACTGTGCATGCCTTACTGATGGCTAATAGATGGTGAAATAACATTAAAATATAATTATTTGACTGAACAAAATATATTTGGTTCTGTTCCTATTTCGCAGAATACATGGATTCTCGTAATTAGACATGAAATTTTTAGCAGACTGTGGCAAACACCAGCTTTAGGAAGTGGTTGAGGTAGAATTGTTTAATTTTGCTGCAAATTAAATCTGCTATAAATTCAGCACAAAGAGTTGACAAGTTGCAAATTTTCCATGTCAGTGTAAGGATTGCCGATAAAGTGTAGATAAGGTTTGTTGAAATCTCGTCTACTTACCAGGTCTACTATTCTGGTGCCGATCTTCCACCGCAAATATCTGTTGTGTGGCCATATTGTCACTGTGCTCAAGCTGAATTGGGCAGTGAGCCCACATCAAAATCGCGACATGTCGGCTGTTTTGTACAGCTGACATGTGCGCGCAATAGCGGCGGGTGAAATCGCTATTCACCCGCCGCTATTAACCTGTTAAATGCCGCTGTCAAACGCAGACAGCGGCATTTAACTAGCGCTTCCGGCCGGGAGGCCGGAAATGTCATAGTCGACCCCCGTCACTTGATCGGGGGTCGGCGATGCATCAGGAAGGTAACCATAGAGGTCCTTGAGACCTCTATGGTTACTGATGCAGGCCTGCTGTGAGCGCCCCCCTGTGGTCGGCGCTCACCGCACACCTGCATTTCAGCTACATAGCAGCGATCTGATGATCGCTGCTATGTAGCAGAGCCGATCAGGCTATGCCAGCTTCTAGCCTCCCATGGAGGCTATTGAAGCATGGCACAAGTAAAAAAAATATATATATATATTTTTAAAAATATAAAAAATATAAACGTTTAAATCACCCCCCTTTCGCCCCATCCTAAATAAAACAATAAAAAAAAAAACAAACCTACACGTATTTGGTATCGCCGCGTTCAGAATCGCCCGATCAATAAAAAAAGCATTAACCTGATCGCTAAACAGCGTAGCGAGAAAAAAATCAGAAATGCCAGAATTACGTTTTTTTTGGTTGCAACGACATTGCATTAAAATGCAATAGCGGGTGATCATAAGAACGTATCGGCACCGAAATGGTATCATTAAAAACGTCAGCTCGGCACGCAAAAAATAAGCCCTCACCCGACCCCAGATCACGAAAAATGGAGACGCTTCGGGTATCGGAAAACGGCACTTTTTTTTTTTCACCACTTGGATAAAAAATAACCTAGACATGTTAGGTGTCTATGAACTCGCAATGACCTAGAGAATCACAATGGCAGGTTAGTTTTAGCATTAATGAACCTAGCAAAAAAGCCAAACAAAAAACAAGTGTGGGATTGCACTTTTTTTGCAATTTCACAGTCACTTGGAATTTTTTTCCCGTTTTCTAGTAAAAGACATGGTAAAACCAATGGTGTCGTTCAAAAGTACAACTCGTCCTGCAAAAAATAAGCCCTCACATGACCATATTGACGGAAAAAAAAAGTTATGGCTCTGGGAAGGAGGGAAGTGAAAAACGAAAACGCAAAACCGAAAAAGGGCCGCGACTTGAAGGGGTTAATATTGCCCAGGTGAGAATTCCATCACCTAAACGGGCAACAATTCCATCACCTGGACCATAGCCCCCTCTCCCCCCCCCCCCCCCCTTCGTGTCCTGGGAGTGAGTGGGAAAACTGTGCAGTCACTGCTGGATAAAGGCTATCACCTCTACACCGACAACTTTTAATCCAGCATACCACTTTTCAAATCCCTCTCTGCGCAAGGTACCGCATCCTGTGGTACTGTCCGCAAAAATCAGAGAGGCTTCCCAAAAAACGCTACTTGGTAAGATGTTCAAAAGTGGTAACAGCAGAGCCCAATGTAGCGACCACCTGCTGGTGGTCAAGTACAAGGACAAGAGGGATGTCCTTCTCTTGACCACCATACATGGTGATGGCAGCACCCTCAGCAGTGTACGAGGTACCTCTACACAGGTCTGCAAACTGGGGTACAACAAAAACATGGGGGGCGTTGATCTCCCGGAGAAAAGCCAGGGTTTGGTACAAAAAGCTGGCCGTGCACATCGTACAAATGGCAATGCTCAACGCTTTCCTGCTGTCACGATGTGCACGCCACACCGATACGTCGTACCTTCAGTTCCAGGAGGTAGTGATTAAGGCCCTGATAATTGGCACTCAGGAAGGAGCGGACCCCAGTACTTCCGGAACTGAAGGTGCTCGTATCGTACCAGGTCAGCATTTCTTGGGGGAGGTCCCACAAACTGGAAAAAGAGGTAAGTCGCAAAAAAGGTGCCAAGTGTGTTACAAAACGGGAATAAGCAAGGACACCACTTATCAATGCGATACCTGCCCTGAAAAACCTGGCCTGTGTATGAAGGGATTGCTTCAAATTGTAGCACACCTCCATGTACTACAGTAGATTAGTTCCAAAAAGGGGCACATCAAGAAGTTCCTTGGGGGGTGTAGTTTCCAAAATTGTCACTTGTTTTTTTTGTTTTTGTTTTTTTAACTATTTAGGCACATCAGGGGCTCTGCAAACGAAACATGATGCCCGCAGACCATTCCATCATTCCAAAACATCACTACTTCCCTTCTGAGCCCCGACGTGCACCCAAACAGTAGTTTTCTCCCACATATGGGGTATCTGCGTACTCAGAACAAATTGGATAACAACTTTTGGCATCCAATTTCTCGTGTTACCCTTGGGAAAATAAAAAATTGGGGACTAAGCGATCATGTTTGTGGAAAAAATGTTTTGTTTTGTTTTCACGCCAGGGCGTTATAAACTTTTGTAAAGCACTTGGGGGTTCAAAGTGCTCACCACACATCTAGATAAGTTCCTTAGGGGGTGTAGTTTCCAAAATGGGGTCACTCGTGGGGGGTTTCCACTGTTTATCCACATCAGGGGCTCGCCAAATGCGACATGTCGTCTGTTCTCAATTGCAGCCAATTTTAGCTTGAAAATGTCAAATGGCGCTCCTTCCCTTCCGAACCCTGCCGTGCTCCCAAACAGTGGTTGCCCCCCCCTCCCCACATATGGGGTATCTGTGTACTCGGGACAAATTGGACAACTTTTGGGGTCCGTTTTCTCCTTTTACCCTTGGGAAAATAAAAAAATTGTTGCTGAAAGATCATTCTTGTGACTAAAAAGTTAAATGTTCATTTTTTTTTTTCCTTCCACGTTGCTTCTGCTCCTGTGAAGCACCTGGAGGGTTAATAAACTTCTTGAATGTGGTTGTGATAAGCTTGAGGGGTGCAGTTTTAAGAATGGGGTCACTTTTGGGTATTTTCTGTTATTGACCCCCCTTTCCCCCCCCCCCCCCAAAGTCAATTCAAATGTGAGGTGGTCCCTAAAAAAATGGTTTTGTAAATTTTGTTGGAAAAATGAGAAATCGCTGATCAACTTTTAACCCTTATAACGTCCTAACAAAAAAAAAAAAAAAAAATTGTTTCCAAAATTGTGCTGACGTAAAGTGGGAAATGTTTTCTATTGGGTAACTATTTAGTGTGACATATTTCTGTTTTAAGGGCATAAAAATAAATTTTTTTCCAAATTTTAAATTTTTTTTTTTTTAAACAAACACAAGTTATATCAAAGAAATTTTACCACTAACATGAATGTTATGTGGCGAGAAAACAGTCTCCAAATCGCCAAGATCCGTTGAAGCGTTCTGGAGTTATCTACTATATAATTCTCTAAGGGTCTCTGTCATAGAATCCAAGTCGCTGATTAGTCGTGGCAAAACGCCCACGACCATTGCCACGACCAATCAGCGACGGCCACTGTCCGGCGGCAATATGGCCGCTCTTTCCTTCCCGCAGTCAGCTCCATACTCCCCTCCAGTCATCCAGTCAGCCCTCACACAAGGTTAATGCCAGCGTTACCGGAGCGCGGTGTAACGCACTCCGGTTACGCAGCTATTAACCCTGTGTGACCAACTTTTTACTATTGATGCTGCGTATTCAGCATCAATAGTAAAATGATCTAATGTTAAAAATAATAATAATAAAAAAAAAAAAGTTATTCTCACCCTCCGACGTGCGTGCTGTCCTCGGCAGTGCAAGCGGCAGGTCCCGGTTCCAAAGATGCTATGCGAGAAGGACCTTCCATGACGTCACGGTCATGTGACCGTGACGTCATCACAGGTCCTGCGCTCATACCAACCCTGGGAGCGGAAGCTGCCACGTGCACCGCACACAGGCGACAGGACTACAAGGGGCCTTCGGAGGGTGAGTATGTTTATTTTTTATTTTTTAACCTGTTACATACGTGTCTGTGCTGTATACTACGTGGACATGCATATTCTAGAATACCCGATGCGTTAGAATCGGGCCACCATCTAGTTACCCCATAAAGGGACAGCGGTCAAAATTGTAAAAATTGGCCTGGTCATTAACGTGCAAACCACCCTTGGGGGTAAAGGGGTTAAAGATGAAAAATTACTTCAAAATATTATCAAGGAAATTTACAAAACCTATTTTTAGTGACCTATGCAGATTCAAAGTGACATCAGGGGACCTATTCTTTGGAAACCACTGCGCTCACCACCCCCACCAAAATGATTCCATTTTAACCCCTTCATGACCCAGCCTATTTTGACCTTAATGACCTGGCCGTTTTTTGCAATTCTGACCAGTGTCCCTTTATGAGGTAATAACTCAGGAACGCTTCAACGGATCCTAGCGGTTCTGAGATTGTGTTTTTTCATGACATATTGGGTTTCATTTTAGTGGTAAATTTAGGTCAATAAATTCTGTGTTTATTTGTGATAAAAACGGAAATTTGGCGAAAATTTTGAAAATTTCGCAATTTTCACATTTTGAATTTTTATTCTGTTAAACCAGAGAGTTATGTGACACAAAATAGTTAATAAATAACATTTCCCACATGTCTACTTTACATCAGCCCAATTTTGGAAACAAAATTTTTTTTTTGCTAGGAAGTTATAAGGGTTAAAATTTGACCAGCGATTTCTCATTTTTACAACGAAATTTACAAAACCATTTCTTCCAGGACGTCCCTCCTGACAGCACCCCGGAAAACGTCCTCCTCCTCCTCGCAGGGACAGGAAACACATGAGAGTTCAAATATCCGGTTCCACCCCCCGATCCTCAGTGTTTTTCCTGTCCCTGCACGGAGGGACACGCAGAGAAGCAGCAGGCTTACCGGGCTCAGGGGGATCAGGCGGGCATCCAAACCTTCCCCCTGTCAAGCGGCCCAGGGTCGAAACTCCCCGGGGGGGGGGGGGTTTAGTCCCTCTACCCCAAAGGCCCGGTGGGAGGCTCTCGGTTCAGGACGCAGCGGCGATCCAGGAGCGACTCCATCTGGCAGAGCGCGCAGTATTGGAGACGCTACAGCGGCTGGCACTTCCGCGTATGGGGAGTCGCGTCACTTCCGGTTTCATCGGAGCCAGCGAAACGTCACTTCCGGTGGCGTTCTATGAGAGGGAAAGCAGACGCTCCAGCAGGAGAACGCCGACAAAGCGGTCGCTACTGTGCTAGCGTCCAGCACCTGAGAAGGGGGTCGTATCGTCTGCTACAGGTCCGGCTATGGAAGAAAGAAACGTTGAGGAGGGGGTAAGTCTGCCCAGGGCAGTACACCCCTTTATCCAGGAGATCCCTCATTCCATCTAGCCTATTCTCCCTATCTTATGTTTAGGATAAGGGAAACCCCGCTGCTCCCCCGGTCACGACTAAAAAGTCTGGGAAGGTCACGGTGAAGAGCAACAGATGTCCTGTATGCCATATTAAACTACCAGACTCCCATGGCAAGACCCTCTGTGACACCTGCACGTCTAAAATCATGAAGGACGAGTAGTCATCACTTTTTTCTGAGATGAGATCCCTTATTCGGGAGGAAGTGCAGGCTTCTATATCCAGCCTCTCACATTCTCGGCCTGCCAGTCCCATAGCTGGTCGCAAGCGGGCCAGGAAGGAGGAAGCTCATGGGGAGCCAGAGTATTCTTCTGATGAAGGTTCCGAGTTCAGGGACTCTCTATCAGAGGAGGAGGGAGAAATTCCCGTAGAAAACCAGGACCGAGGCAGGAAGTACCTCTTCCATTCTGAAGAGACAGATGATCTGGTCCAGGCGGTCAGGAATACGATGCAGATTGAAGACACTGCTAAGCCACAGTCCAGACAGGACTTAATGTTCGGGGGTCTTGTGGCACGAAACCAGACTGTGTTTCCCATTTGTGACCATATTAAAGCTATGATCCTGGAGGAATGGAAGGAAGCTGAATGCAGACTAGTGTTATCTCGTGACTTTAAAAGTCGCCTGCCATTTGATCCTGAGGATGTCAAGCTATGGGAGGAGATCCCTAAAATTGATGTTCCCGTTGCTAAAGTCACAAAAATGACTGCTATACCCTTCGAAGACTCCTCTAGTCTTAGTGATCCTATGGACAAGAAGGCTGACATACTACTTAAAAGGGCTTGGGAGGCTTCCGCAGCCCTGATTGAAACTAACATAGCGACCACTTCGGTGGCCAGATCTATGTACCTATGGATGGGGCAGTTGGAAGAGCAACTGTCCAATAAGACCCCCAGATCGGATATTCTGCATTCCCTTCCCATAATGAAATCAGCAATGGCTTTCTTATCAGATATGACAGCCGAATCTGTTAGATTTTCAGCCCGTAATAGTTCTCTATCTAATGCGGCTAGGAGGGCGGTGTGGCTAAGGTCATGGTCAGGTGACAATGCCTCCAAATCCAAACTCTGCTCTATTCCGTTTTCGGGACAGAGGGTGTTTGGACCTGCTTTAGACTCCATCCTCGAGTCAGCCTTGGATAAAAAGAAGGGATTTCCGGAGGACAAACCTAAACATTCTCAGTCCTTTCGGAGAGGTTTCTTCTCAAGAAAGCAGTTCGATCATAGGGGTCAGGGTCGGTCCAGCAGAGGATCCTACAGAGGCTCCCGGGGACAAAGTAGTAGGAACAGAGGTTCTTTCTTTAGCCCTTCCTATAAAAACAAGTCTTTGACGCCACTCGCATCGGGGGGAGGCTTCGGAGGTTTGCAGGAAATTGGGCGCAAAATCAGTGGGTTCTCAGTACTGTATCCGAGGGTTACAGTGTAGAACTTTATTTTCCTCCCCCAGAAAGATACATTACACCTACATTAGTCATGGCAGATTCGGCTATTCTGAAAGACTTACAGGACATGCTCAGGATAGAGGTAATAATTCATGTCCCTCAGTCAGAGTTGGGGATAGGTCACTACTCTTCCCTTTTCACTATCGCACGGCCATCAGGCGACACCCGCACTATAATAAACTTAAAGCCTTTAAACCATTGGGTGAGATACAAAAGGTTCCGCATGGAGTCCATTCGTTCAGCAATCCCGCTGATAAATCAAAATGCAGTCATGTGTACTATCGACCTAAAAAGGGCCTACTACCAGGTCCCAGTACATCCTTTATCTCAGAACCTGCTGAGATTTGCAGTAGCTCCGCCATCTCGGACCTGCCACTATCAATTTCAGGGCCTTCCCTTCAGTCTGGCTTCTGCTCCTCGTATTTTTACCAAACTTGTATCAGAGATGGTGGCCTTCCTAAGGAAACAAGGCATCATAATAATTCCGTATTTAGACGATTTCCTTCTCGTGGCAGATTCCGTAAAGCTTCTGGAAGAACACAGAGAGCGGACTATTGCTCTAATGAGACATCTCGGATGGGTGATAAACTGGCAGAAATCCGATCTTCTACCAGAACAAAGGAAAACCTTCCTGGGAGTGCTTCTGGACTCCAGACGCAGAATATCTTCACTACCCAACATCAAGAGAATGATAATTCAGTCCGATATCTGTTGGAACATCGAGTTACCATAAGGATGGCTATGAAGGTTCTAGTCCTAATGACAGTCTGTATACCATGCGTCAGATGGGCACAGACACATTCAAGACAGCTACAAAAGCAGATCTTGTCCAGCTGGGACCGACGTCAGTCCTCACTAGAAGCTCCATTAAGGCGGACTGGTCTAACACGAAGATCTCTCTTCTGGTGGATACGATCAGAAAATCTAAAGGTGGGAGTTCTATGGATCACTTCCCCTTATGTAGTTATTACTACGGACGCCAGCGCATGGGGCTGGGGAGCTCATCTACAAGGCAGAATTTTGCAAGTCAAGTGGCCAGAAAGTCTAAAAAACAGATCGTCCAATTTCAGAGAACTCTACGCCGTATGGCAAGCATTGAGACACAATCAGCTCAGCCTCTCAGATTGTCACGTAAGCATATTCTCCGACAACGTAACAGTCTCATTCCTGAACCATCAGGGAGAACCAAGATATCAACCACTGCAGGACCTAGCAGAGATGATCTTCAGCTGGGCAGAAGACACAGTGCTATCCGTAACGGCGATCCATCTAGAAGGATCCCAGAATGTGGTAGCGGATTACCTAAGCAGGCGGAACCTGTGCCCAACAGAGTGGGAATTGGAGCAGAGCATATTTCGAAGGTTATGTCTCAGATGGGGAACTCCCAACATCGACTTATTCGCAAGCAGGAGGAACGCGAAGACCCCAAGATTCTTCTCCCTGAACCCCTCGGATATGCCAGAAGGGGTAGATGCTCTGAGCCAGCGATGGGATCAACGTCTGTCATATGCATTTCCACCACTGGCGTTTATTCCAGCTGTGCTGCGAAAGATCAAGGAAGATCAGGTGGCCGTCATCCTAATCGTACCGCATTGGCCAAGAAGGAGCTGGTTTCCAGTGCTGGGGACTGTAGCAATGGACAATCCAGTCGAATTGCCCATCAGAGAGAAAGTCATTCACCAGGGTCCAGTGTATCATCTAGACCCAAGCAAACTCCGTCTTTCAGCCTGGATCCTGAAAGGGACATCCTGAAGTCAAAAGGCCTATCAGACAAAGGTCATATCTACTATCCAAGGTAGTAGAAAACCAGTTACCTCAGCCATTTACTGGAAGATCTGGAAACGCTTTTGTCTAGAAGGTGGCAGGTCTGATGTTGTATCAGACTCTCCGGACATCCCTGGTATCTTAGACTTTCTACAGAAAGGGTTTAATTTGGGTCTTCGTCCCAGCACATTGAAGGTCCAGGTGTCCGCGCTAAGTTCATTCCTAGACTATCCTTTGGCATCTCACCCATGGATAATAAGGTTTATTCGGGCCACTCAGAGGATGCGTCCCTCCATTAGACAGCTGTCACCATCTTGGGACCTTAACTTGGTTCTTAGGGCTCTATGCAAGGGTGTCTACTCTTCGGGGGATAATATGCCTATTTCTATTCTCACTCGTAAAACAGCTTTTTTAGTGGCGATCACTACGGCTAAGAGGGTTGGAGAGATTCAGGCTCTATGTATCAGAGATCCTTACCTACAGATCAGGGAAGACTGCCTAATCCTGAAATTAGATCCAGATTTTATCACGAAGGTAGCCTCTACTAAAAATAGAAATCAGGAAATTATTCTCCCTTCATTTTGTAATAACCCAGCTAACGAGAAAGAAAGGGCCCTCCATTCTCTGGATGTTCGACGGGGTATTAGATTACTTAAAGGCCACAGACTCTTGGCGTGTAGATCCAAACCTTTTCATTCTGTTCGGGGGAAAGAATAAGGGTAAGAAGGCCTCTATTGCACGCTGGATCACTAATGTAATCTCAGACGCTCATCGGTGAGAGGGTATTTCACCTCCTTCAGGCTTAAAAGCACATTCCACCCGTGGTGTTTCTGAATCCTGGGCGGAGCGTGCAGGAGCTTCTGTAGAACAATCTGTAGGGCCGCAACATGGGCCAAGGCTGACACTTTCTGTAGACATTATAAGCTTGATGTAACATCTGGTCAGCACACTGCTTTTGGGAGGAAAGTCCTCCAAGCGCTAATCCCACCCTGAGGAGGTCCTTTGGTACACTCCGGGGTGCTGTCAGGAGGTACGTCCTGGAAAATAGGTATTAGTCATACCGGTAATTGTTTCCAGGAGTCCATACTGACAGCACCAGTAGTTTCCCCCCCATGTATGTAATAAACTCAGGTGTATTCAGAATTGTGCCTACATACTATTTTGTAATGTGATTGTGTCATTAAAAGTTTTATGTGCATTATTCTATGATTTGGTTCTTGTTACAACACTGAGGATCGGTGGGTGGAACCGGATATTTGAACTCTCGTGTGTTTCCTGTCCCTGCGAGGAGGACGACGACGTCCTCCGGGGTGCTGTCATAATACCTATTTTTTTAGGGACCACCTCACATTTGAAGTCAGTTTGAGGGGTCTATATGGCTGAAAATACCCAAAAGTGACACCATTCTAAAAACTGCACCCCTCAAGGTGCACAAAACCACATTCAAGAAGTTTATTAACCCTTCAGGTGCTTCACAGCAGCAGAAGCAACATGGAAGGAAAAAATGAACATTTAACTTTTTAGTCACAAAAATGTTCTGATTGGCAGTTTCACTTTCAACAGCCAATCAGAGCGATCGTAGCCACGGGGGGGGTGAAGCCACCCCCACTGCGCTGTACTATCACTCCCTGTCCCTGCAGATCGGGTGAAATTGGAGTTAACCCTTTCACGCGATCTTTACATGACGCCACATAGGCGTCATGGGTCGGATTGGCACCGACTTTCATGACGCCTACGTGGCGTCAAAGGTCGGGAAGGGGTTAAAAACCGCACCCCACGACATGTTCAAAACTGCGGTCAGGTAGTCTATTAACTCTTCAGGTACTGTTCGGGAATTAATGCAAAGTAAAATGATAGAAATGAAAAACGTTGCTAACTTCTGAACAGACCGATGTAGCCAGCAGACTCAGGCCGTTATTTGACCGTGAATTGGCATGGCAACCATCAGGACTACAGTCATGATCTGAGTGCTAATGGGAAAGAGGGAGCCCCACACTCTGTTCACTGTCTTTATGCCATAGTGGCTTTTGACATCAGCATCTAAGGCGTTAACAGCCATAGTCGGTGTCCTCACTAATCGAGGCCGATGCAGCAGGGTGAGAGCTACAGTGTACAACCGACAGCTGCTGCATGTTCACCAGTCGGCGATTTTATTCTCTTGTATGTCAGGTCAGTAAAAATACATATTGGCCATCACTATGGGGCTAGAGGGGTTGTTCTCTACTAGGACAACCACTTCTTGAAGTAAGTGTTTGGTCCCAATAAAATAATAAAGCCTGTGCTCGCCTCCCATACGGCTCCGTTCTCGGTGTTGTGACCCTGGCGTCACTGTCCCCGCCTACGTACGGATTGAACATAGAGGAAGCCAGGACTGCAGCTGATCATAGGCTTCCTCTTCATGTTCAATCCATATGTACGCGGGGATGAGGACGCCAGTGTCACAACAGGACGAGAGCCCTGGCAACAGCAAATGCAGACACGGCATTTAAGAAGGGGTTGTACTAGTAGTGGACAACCCCATTAAGCATACTTATAATGTTCCTCAATTTCTGAGCTGCCTCACCATTTTCTAACATGGATGACGCAGTAAGAGAAAGTTCTGCAGTCATTATACAATGATCATGTTTTAAAATGCACAGGATTTTTTTATATATACTGTATATACTCGAGTATAAGCTGAGATTTCAGCCCAAAAAAATGGGCTGAAAGTTCACCTCTCGGCTTATACTCGAGTCATGGAAGGCGGGGTGGGGGGGTCGGCGGGTGAGGGGGAGCAACGACTGTCAAATACTCACCTGCTCCAGCGCTCCTGACGCGGTCCCTGCATGTTCCACAGTCTCCAGGCGCCTGCAGCTTCTTCCCCTGTTCAGCGGTCACTGGTACCGCTCATTAAAGTAATGAATATGGACTCCACTCCCATAGGGGTGGAGCCGCATATTCATTACTGTAATGAGCGGTACCATGTGACCGCCCACTACAGGAAGACCATGGGACATGCCCGGAGACCGTGGGACATGCAGGGACCGCGCCGGGAGCAGGTAAGTATATCATATGCACCTTTCCGCGTTCCACTGATGCTCCGTCTTCTGCGTAGAGGTGGTCATTAGGGGGTGTAGGGTACACCAGGGCTCCTAGGGATAGTCATCGTGGAGTGGGGGCGCCAGTACGTTCCCCCTAGGGTGTCAACCTCCGCAGCTAGGTAGGAGAGTATCTAGGTTGCCTTACTAGGGTTATATAGCCAACCCCATTAGTTCAATGGTGTTTTTATAGCACTTTTTGTATGTTTTCTTGGTTGTTTTTGTTTATTGGTCACTAGGGGTTGGGTTCGTCGCCTTGATTTTAATCAATAAATAGTGTTTATATTTTTCCTGAGGTTTACTTTGAGTTTAATTGTATATACCTCGTACCTATAGATATTTTGTAATGCACTATTACATTTGGCACAATGCTATATGGAGCGTCTATGGCGCCATAAAGAACTGCATGGAGCATTATATGGAGCATCTATGGGGCTATAATGAACTGCATGGAGCAATATATGGTGCATCTATGGGGCCATAAAGAACTGCATGGAGCATTATATGAAGCATCTATGGGGCTATAATGAACTGCATGGAGCATTATATGGTGCATCTGTGGGGCTATAATGAACTGAATGGAGCATTATATGGGGCATCTATGGGGCCATAATGAACTGTATGGAGCATTATATGGGGCTCCTGATTCAATATAGATATTCAAAAACACTTAACCTACTGATGTCTCAATTTTACTTTTATTGGTATCTATTTTTATTTTTGACATTTACCGGTAGCTGCTGCATTTTTGCACCCTAGGCATATACTCGAGTCAGTAAGTTTTCCCAGTTTTTTGTTGCAAAATTAGGGGGGGTCGGCTTATACTCAGGTCGGCTTGTACTCGAGTATATACGGTATATATTATATCTCGATCGCAGATCTGTCTGCTTTAAAAGGGTTTTTAAAAACAAAGAAATTGCAGGCACCTTAATGTGATCACTGCGATTGCGGTCCAAGGTTGGTAAGTAGTTACCAACCATGATGTACTGGGTACATTCAAGGTCGGGAAGAGGTTAATCATGAGCACCTATATAACCTCCAATCGGTAAACCTTTACCAATCGGCAGTCATTTAATTGCCTACGTAAGACCAAAGGAAACCCTCATTGCACATGGGCTGCATTTGATCTTGGCAGCGCACGTCCTGTTTACACATGAGGAAATGTCTCTGGAAAACTGTATTTCATTTCACCTGACGAATGAGGGTTTTGCTCTTTCATCCAGAGTTCATCAGCCTGTTTACACTGCAAGATTGTGGTGAAACGAGACCGATCACTATGATCTTTCAGTGTAAATGCAGCTTAAAGGTACCTTCACACTCAGCAACTTTACAACGAGAACGACAACGATCCGTGACGTTGCAGCGTCCTGGATAGCGATCTCGTTGTGTTTGACACGCTGCAGCGATCTGGATCCCGCTGTGCCATCGCTGGTCGGAGCTGAAAGTCCAGAACTTTATTTGGTCGTCAGGTCGGCGTGTATCGTCATGTTTGACAGCAAAAGCAACGATGCCAGCAATGTATTACATGGAGCTAACAACCAGCGAGAACGAAAAGTGAGTCGCCGTTACGTCACTGGATCGCTCCTGCATCGTTCTGGAGTTGCCGGTGTTTGACATCTCTACAGCGACGCTGCAGCGATCGGCTCGTTGTCTATATCGCTGCAGCGTCGCTGAGTGTGACTGTACCTTTAGACTTTAAATACAGCAACTAAAGAATGATCTAAAGCGCACCACAAACTATTCCAGTATATGTTGGTCACAGCCCCGGATGTCAGGCTTTCTGTGGTCCCCTTTCTGCAGGTTGCACTTCCGATTTAGCTAGTCCTGCTTCCTGCAGAAGCCAATGATGTCCTGTACAAATAAACATGTGGTCTCAGTTCATCTTCCCATTCTGGAGACAATTGAATGCTGAGTGAAGAATATGGATCCAAATCTATTTTTGTTCCCAACAACAATGTGAACATGGAAAAGTCTGACGGCAAAATCCTGCACCATACTTGTTGATAGTGATAATACAATTATGAAGTTTGAGTATTTGTGTGGGATGTTTTTTTTTGTTTTGTTCTCATGCACAATCAGTGCTTGTATAAGAACTTGTCATAGCAGCACTCGGAGAATAGTAAGTGTTACAGAGCTGGTGGATGCTCATTTATGTACACTGCATGGTGTAAAGTATTCTTATCTCTAGTCCCATTCTGTCAGAGGTATAGAAATCAGCCACCTTATCAGAACCCACAGAAGTGGCAGTATATGTAAAGTTATAGAGCGGCCATCCTTGGGTCACCTGAATATCTGCAGAGTACCAGACCTCCAAGGGGACTTGAACCTGCGATCGTTTGATAGTACAATATATCCGTATTCAGACTGACACTAGACTTAACTGGAAGACCAAGACCAAGGTGATGAGGGTACTTGGCATTTACCTGGAAAGGGGATATTACACACCAGAACACACACTCCCTTTGAGATCCTGATGCTACAGGCTGCTGTAAGAGCTTGACACTGTTATTTAACTAGTTAAACAGCGACCGGTGGTGGTATCAGTTGTGTGGCGTTCGGCTCCTAAACCGCTCCATACACCGCACACTCCCTGCCATGTAATGTTATGTCCAGAGAAGATGTTAGAATTTTTTGTGTGTGGCCACATTCCTAGAGCTCTAGAAAAGAAATTCTATGCAGTGTATCACAATGGTATTAACTGTATCAGCTGTGAGTGGCCACATCACCTATACAGACGGCATCTGCAGATGGAACCGCCAGACATGGTGTGAACTAGTGCAAGCACCAGTTCCCTGTATGTTTGTTTGTTTTTAATGGATATGCATATTTACCAAAATATAATTTTGCAATTGTTTCATAAAAATTTTAGGACCAATTCATGAAGACATTTTCACTCCTCTTTACAACAGTCCCATCTAGCCTTGTTGTGCGAACCTGAGACATGGCTTAGCAAAGCCTGCCTGTCTAATGCATCAAAATGTGTGTGATTTCAGTGGGATAAATTGTTACAAATGTACCCCAGTCACATAGAATGACACGTCCCCAAGCCGGCATTCGGTCAGTCTCTGACAGCGGCATTTAACAGGTTAACAGTTGCACGCAGGCCTCCATTCCACCCGCAGCTCTTACAGGTGGGTCCTGGCTATGTCCCAGCCATTATCTGCAGGTATGGGATGGGTTCACTCTGCGAGCCCGCTCCATACACCCTGCTCCATACACCCGCTCCAGTCTTGCTTCGTACATGTATGCCAGATGTCATTAAGGGGTTAAGGCTGAGGCTACACGGCTTCTTTGGTTTTGACATCGGTTTTGCCCTATGTCGCTGATTCATCGCAACGCAACAAGTGAATAGTCGCATTGCGACCATGAGGGTGCTGTGACAAACAAGTAGCACAAAGTTCAGCCTCTCCATTTCTTTGTGACTTGCTTTTTGCAATATCCTAATGGTTGCAATGTGTCCCCATTCAATTGCATTGCCGTGTAGCTCCATCCTAAGAGTAAATCCTGAGATCAGCACTGGTCTAATTCAGCAAATGTCTAGAGACACATCTCTTGGTTGATTTCAGTTTCCGGTAGAGGTCTTCTGCTTGAGGGAAAAAAGGTATTTTAAGTATGTAGGGCATGTCCTGATTGAGGCAGATTACATTACTGTACAATGCTGTCCTTTGTGTCCTTTTACATCTATAACAGGCTGTTCTCTGTAGTATTTTGACTACAGATGTTATATGGTAGCCAGTTGAATGTACACTTTGTGGCCTTGTCAGATTACATAAGCAACAATAATGGAAGTGGACAATGAAGGGTTAAATTAAGGGGCTTTCATTAATTTGAAGCAAAATTGTAATTCTGTAACTAGAAGAGTGTGTGTAATATGATTGGAAAATCTAGGCCCTTGTATACGAGAAATGCCTTTATCTTGGCTACAAGTTACACATAAATTGGCCAATTTATGCGCTAAACTTTCTCAATTTTTCATATTTCTAGTGCAGTAATGCAATTTAATGTTCATGTTTCATATTTGCAGGTTTTTTCACTACAGTGTGCTGCCTTATTTAATTGACTGGAAAATCCAGGCAGACGTTTGTTACATATGTGAACCCTGGCAGATAACCCTCTTGCCACTCTACCCTCTGTCTGCAGGGGTTTGTGCCATCTGCCAGTACTAATGTTTTCTGTGCACCATATACGAGTTGGGGTTAGTCCCACAATCATATTTTTCACATGGCTCAGTACATATATACTTGTAACACTGGTGTACAGTCATTTTGGTGCCTGAATGGTCTTATATTAAAGCGAACCTGTCATGTCCTTTGTAGTAAAGTCTCCAGTGCGTTGTTAGTGATGCAATGTGCATCACTGTTAAAGGGCACGTTTCCTACCAAAAATACTAAATTATAGTTATTGAAGGTGAACTCTCCCTCCACCGCTATTGAGGTCTGATATTAACTATTAATGTTGATCTCGACTATTAATATCCACTTAGTAATGCCTTAACGTTATCTTTCCCTTATCTAATATATAATTGTCTAAGGGTCACTTCCGTCTGTCTGTCACGGATATTCATTGGTCGCGGCCTCTGTCTGTCATGGAGTCCAAGTCGCTGATTGGTCTCGCCAGCTGCCTGTCATGGCTGCCGCGACCAATCAGCGACGGCCACAGTCTGATTAGTCCCTCCCCTGCAGTCGGCGCCCGCTCCATTCTCCCCGTAGTCACCGCTCACACAGGGTTAATGCCAGCGGTAACTGTCCGCTTTATGCCGCGGGTAACTCACTCCGTTACCGCCGCTATTAACCCTGTGTGACCAAGTTTTTACTATTGATGCTGCCTATGCAGCGTCAATAGTAAAAACATTAATGTTAAAAAATAATTTTAAAAAAATCATTATATACTCACCTTTCGCAACGCTCCAGTGACCGCTCCATGCAAGCGGTAGGTTCCGGTGCCAAGGATGGTATGGGAGAAGGACCTGCCATGACGTCACGGTCATGTGACCGCGACGTCATCACAGGTCCTGCGCGAGACAGCAATGCATGGAGCGGTCACCGAGGCGTCGCGAGGAGCAGGAAAGGCCTGTTCTGGATCCGAGGGGCCGACGGAAGGTGAGTATAATCACTTTTTTTATTTTAATTTTTTTTTTTATTCTAAAATCTTCATAAATAAACTACATACATATTCTACAATACCCGATGCGTTAGAATCGGGCTACCATCTAGTATTATATACTAGCTGAGACAAAACTATGTATGTGTGGTTAGCATGCATACATATATAACACACACACACTAATATGCCCGAATTACCCAAATTAGACATGCAATTTCAGCACTCCCATTTATGGCTCACTATCCCTAAAGGTACCGTCACACTGAACGATATCGCTAGCGATCCGTGACGTTGCAGCGTCCTGGCTAGCGATATCGTTCAGTTTGACAGGCAGCAGCGATCAGGCCCCTGCTGTGCCATCGTTGCTCGCTGCAGAAAGTCCAGAACTTTATTTCGTCGCTGGATCTCCCGCAAACATCGCTGAATCGGCGTGTGTGACGCCAATTCAGCGATGTCTTCACTGGTAACCAGGGAAACATCGGGTTACCAGCGTAAAAGTAAAAAAAAAAAAAAAACAGTACATACTTTCCTTCCGCTGTCTGTCCCCGGCGCTGTGCTTCTCTGCACTGGCTGTGAGCGCCGGCCAGCCGGAAAGCACAGCGATGATGTCACCGCTCTGCTTTCTGGCCGCTGTGCTCAGTCAGTGCAGGAAAGCACAGCGCCGGGGACAGACAGCGGAAGGTAAGTATGTACTGTTTGTTTTTTTTACTTTTACGATGGTAACCAGGGTAAACATCGGGTTACTAAGCGCGGCCTCAGCTCTCCAGCGACCAAACAGCGACGCTGCAGCGATCGACATCGTTGTCAGTATCGCTGCAGCGTCGCTGAGTGTGAAGGTACCTTAAGGCCTTGTAAGTAAGAGGTTAGACAATACTCAGCCGCGTGGTCTTCATGTTGTCCAGAAGAGATAAATACAAGAGGTGCTCTTTTGTATCTCTATGCCCAGCTAAAAAGGTGTCCAGGTGTGGGGGGAGGATGTCACCAGTATATTGTCCACAAAGATACATCCAACCTCAATCCTGTTAGTGACAGAGCCAATTTTTACAATTCTGACTACTGTCAGTTTGAGGTTATAGCTTTGGAACGCTTCAGCGTATCCCACTGATTCTGAGATTGTTTTTTCCAGGGCTGTGGAGTCGGTAAACTAAATCTCCAACTCTGACTCCTCAATTTCCATGACTCTGACTCCACGACTCCGACTCCCTCATACATGGCTCATGTTTTAATGACAAATTTACTGTGGCCATTTAGATAGAACATAAAATGTATTTATTGGAATACAACTTTAGAACAAAAAACTTTCATATTAACAATTTATTATACACTCTGCAGTAAGTGTAAAAAAAACAAAACAAAAACAAAATTTTTCAACAAATGTACTGAATAGCATTTGTGCAGTCTATGAATTTGTTCTGAGAAATAGTATCGCCTCGATCAGATCCTCCTTCATAGATTACCTCAAATCTGACCTAATTATTTTAAGGCTAGAGAACAACCTCTCTACACTAAATTGGGTTGGCAGCAAAGCAGTAACCACATGGGCAATGTCTCAACAATTTCAGGGTATAAAAGAATTGCCTCGTGCACAGTCAGTTTTGATGAACGATTGATCTTACACTTCTTTGAGAGCAAGTGAAAAACATTGCTGAAATATGGTCAATCTGTTTTCTATGGGAGTGGAATCTTTATTCCTGCAGCAACGCTTTGCCTGCTTCTTGTCGTTCAAATACTTGTCGAAATCAAACTCCTCATCTGATGAGGATGAAGGAACGGCGGCAGCAGCAGCACTGGCAGGACCCGAGTCCTCTTGCTCTTGGCCATCCTGTAGCTCATCCGAACTGCTACCTCAATCAAAGATTCTTTTCATTTAGTAAGCTGTTGATCATCCAGCAATATAAGATGACTCTGGTCCACATAAACAGCCGCTAGAAGATTTTTTTTTTTTTTTCTAATAGCAGTGTCTCTCTCTGTTTCATTGAAGCAGCAATGCCATCTGAGTCTTTTTAAGATCTTCCTTTTGGTTAAGGGCTTCTTCAATCACTAATATTCTAATACGTTCTCGTTCAAGAGAAACGGCAAGTTTGTGGGCCATTTCTCTATTAAAAGCTGGTCATGTACACAGTCCTTCACAACAAGCTCGATGAGCTGTCTTTCAAACACATCTTATGTCATTGTTACAGTAACTTTGTCACTTACAAAATATCTTGTAACTGATCTTTGAGATTCTTTCCTCCTCCTTTGCCTGGCGGGAAGTGCTGGTCTCTGGTTTCTTGGTGCTGCTGTGATCTTTTTTTAATCACAGCTTTGTAAATTTATGGGTGTCAGCATTGTAAATGTCTTCTTAGAGTGGAAGCTCTTGAAGGAGCATTTTTATCACTGCCTGAGTATGCACTGATTTTTGGCAGATGCATTTGTTTTCATCTGGGTCACTTATACACTGATTGTGAAGGATTACCCCTTCCTCCCACGTCACCAATCCGTGACGTCACTACACAGGTCCAGCTCTCCGGCGCCCCCTTTGTCTCTCAGGTCAGTAAAGGGACTGCACCTAGAGCAAATGGCCGCCGGGGAGACTGCCCTGTTACCCACCCTGGGTATTCTAAGATTCGCAATCAGAGTAAAAGGATCAGCCCAAAATTAATTTATGATTTAATTGCCTTAAGGGCGCACTAGATAATTACAAGAAATATACAATCACAATATATCAAGAGTTACAGTCAGAGTACAATATAACAACAATAATACAAGGCTTAAAGGTATAAAGCTGGAGGTCAATTTACCAGGTCGAAGGTCGCTTGTGGAAGCCGGGGGGCATAGCATTCCGCAGGTCCAAAAGCTTAGTTGCCGGGCAGCCCCCAGAAAGCATGTGCTTGCTCCCCTCTGGCTGGCATACCCTGTTCCTTAAGATGTCATCATCATCATCTTCTTCTGTGGAGTGAGACCCTCCCAGTGACCTCAGCTTCTTCTTATACCTGGCTGAGCCCCCCTGCCTGCAGCTGGGTGGGCTTTGCAATCTCCACCCCCTCTGTCTCCCTGCAAGATTTATTCCAATATCTAATAAATGGGATAACTTCTCTCAGGATGATCGGATCAGCACACGGGCAGTACCAGCGCCTGTGGTTTGTTCTGCCGGTCGTACTGGGATCAAACCTGGACCCATTCGGTCCCTGTGGGAGGCTGATAATTCACAATTCCATGTTGGAGACGGTTTGGCTGGGCTGCCATAATAGATGTGTATCCAGTGGCCACTTGGCATGCGTGTTTTAATTAAGCCCCCAAGCATTTCCAAGCCCCCTGGTGGCGTGGTTTCCTCATGGGGCTTTGAACTACCGTCTACAGTTTACACTGAGCTCAGCCCGTTAGCATACTAATAGGAACTCTATTCATTAGCAAAGGTGGGGGCCAGGAGCACTCCTGTGTCCAGGAGACAAAATGGAGTCACGCCAATCTGATAGCATGCCTGTTCCAAGATGGCGGCTGTTCCCTCATCACACTGATGATTTTTTTTTTTTTTTATCTTGCGTCACTGTGAAATGCTCAAATACAGCTGACTTCATAAGATGCTTCTTAGACATTTTGTAATTATGTAAATTCACTCAAAATAATTTTTGTCCTGTAAAAAAAAAAAATTAGGTATATTGTAATTCTTGCAAGAATACGGAATCATGCACTGTATAATTTAGGATATTAATAAAACACTCTTTGCATAAATCAATAGTACAGATAAGTATAAAGTTTGTAAAATATGTTAGATAGCTTTATGCTGAACTTTCAGTGTCAGGCTTGTCTCGGTATACTGCTCACTAAATGCTTCACATCATATTTCTTCACAGTCTATGAAGAGGGGAGGAGGGAGGGATCATGTTTGTGCTGAATCATATTGCAGAAAACACACACAAATGTATACAATTAAGTCCATATATATTTGGACAGAGACAACATCTTTCTAATTTTGGTTGTAGACATTACCACAATGAACTTTAAACAAAGCAATTCAGATGCTGTTGAAGTTGACTTTCAGCTTTCATTTGTGGGTATCCACATTAAATTGGATGAAGGATTTAGGTGACTCAGCTCCTTAACATGTTTTATAAAAAAAAAAATATATATATATAATCACACACACACACACACACACACACACTTATATTTATATTAGATGGTGGCCCGATTCTAACGTATCGGGTATTCTAGAATATGTAGGTAGTATATAGCACAGGCTACTTGTTATATTGCACAGTGACGTAGTATATAACACAACCGACGTAGTATGTAACACAGCGTACGTAGTATATAGCAGAGCTACGTCATATATAACATAGCCACGTAGTGTATTGCACAGCTACGTAGTATATTGGACAGTCACGATGTATATTGCCCCGCGACATAGTATATAGCATAGAGATGTAGTATATAACAGAGCCCACGCAGTATGTAACACAGCCCACGTAGTATATAGCAATGTGGGCACTATCTGCGTGTTTAAAAAAGACATAAAATAAAAAATAAACATATACTCACCTTCCGAGGGCCCCTTGAAGTCCTGGCGTCTGTATGCGGTGCACGCGGTAGCTTCTGGTCCCAGGGTTGGTATGAGCGCAGGACCTGTGATGACGTCGCGGTCACATGATCGTGACATCATGGCAGGTCCTTCTCGCATAGCATCCTTACCACCCTTATAACCTTTTTTTTTTTATTATTATTTTTAACATTGGATCATTTTACTATTGATAGTTAATGGTTAAGGGTTAATAGCAGCATTAATGGAGTGCGTTACACCGCGGCATAACGCGGTCCATTAGCGCTGCCGTTAACCTTGTGTGAGCGCTGACTGGAGGGAAGTACAGAGCAGGCACTGACTCCAGGGAGTAAGGAGCAACCATTTTGCCGCCGGACTGTGCCCTTTGCTGATTGGTCGTGGCAAAACAGCCACGACCAATTAGCGACTTGATTTCCATGACAGACAGAGGCCGCGACCAATGAATATCCGTGACAGACAGGACAGATAGAAAAGCCGCGGAGACACCATCACGTGTTTCTCAACGCAAGCAATGAATAGCCAGGTCTTTCACCGGGAAGGAACAATCACGGGAAGGGCAGCATCCAATGAAGGAAAACCACCTATGCCAAAACATGGTATCCATCCACAGACAGCTGTTTCGGGGTATTTGCCCCTCCTCAGTGTGGAGTAGGAAACTGGCTACCCCGAAACAGCTGTCTGTGGATGGATACCATGTTTTGGCATAGGTGGTTTTCCTTCATTGGATGCTGCCCTTCCCGTGGTTGTTCCTTCCCGGTGAAAGACCTGGCTATTCATTGCTTGCGTTGAGAAACACGTGATTGTGTCTCCGCGGCTTTTCTACATGCATTTGCATATTTCCCATTAGGGATGGGGGCAGTGTTCTGGATCACTGCGTTGAGAAACACGTGATGGTGTCTCCGCGGTGTTGGATGTTTTGATCTCCCCGAGGTCATTCATCCTTATGTTTATAGACAGGACAGATAGACATAAAACAGCAACGTTTCGACCAAAATCTGGTCTTTTTCAAGCTTGAAAGACCAGATTTTGGTTGAAACGCTGCTGTTTAATGGCGAAATAAACTACTTTTTGATACCAATACACCCGGTTGGAGCGCTGTTCATCTACTTTGCACTATTTGGAGGATCTAGGACGGTTCCCTGGACATGGAACGTGCGCCCCTTTGAGTGAGTGCTGTCAGCCCCTTTCTTTTTTCTACTATAAGTACAGATAGACAGACGGAAGTGACCCTTAGACAATTATATAGTAGACTAGATGGTGGCCCGATTCTAATGCATCGGGTATTCTAGAATATGCATGTCCTCGTAGTATATTGCCCAGTCACATACTATATTGCTCAGCCACGTAGTATACAGCACAGAGCCACGTAGTATACAGCACAGAGCCACGTAGTATATTGCCCAGCCACATAGTATATTGCCCAGCCGGCAGTCATGTATGTAACAGGTTAAAAAATAAAAAAAGAAACACTCACCATCCGAAGAGCCTGTTGTAGTTCCGGCGCTTGTGTGCGGTGTCCGGTCCCAGGATTGGTATGAGCGCAGGACCTTCCATGACGTCGCGGTCACATGACCGTGATGTCATGGAAGGTCATTCTCCCATAGCATCTTTGGAAGCGGAACCTGCCGCTTGCACTGCCGAGGAGAGGATGCGATGGTGGAAGGTGAGAATAAGGTTTTTTTTAATTATTATTATTATTATTTTTAACATTAGATCGTTTTACTATTGATGCCGCATACGCAGCATCAATAGTAAAAAGTTGGGGACACACAGGGTTAATAGCAGCGGTAACGGAGTGCGTTACCCGCGGCATAACGCGGTCCGTTACCGCCGGCATTAACCCTGTGTTAGCGCTGATCGGAGGGGAGTATGCGGGCGACAGGCACTGACTGCGGGGAGTAAGGAGCGGCCATTTTCTTCTGGACTGTGCCCGTCGCTGATTGGTCACGGCAGCCATGACAGGCAGCTGCCGAGACCAATCAGCGAATGAATAACCGTGACAGACAGAAGGACAGACAGACAGAAGTGACCCTTAGACAATTATATAGTAGATAGATAGATATATACACATATTCACACACATTTGCTATCGCTGCGTTCAGAATAGCCCAATCAATAAAAAAAAAAATTAACCTGATCACTAAACGGCATAGCGAGAAAAAAAGTAAAAGCGCCAGAGATAAATTTTTTGGGTCGCAATGATTTTACATTAAAATGACGGGCGATCAGAAGATTGTATCTCCACCAAAATGGTATGAATTAAAAAGGTCAACTGGGCACACAAAAGATAAGCCCACACCTATCCCGTGATCACGCAAAATGGAGACGCTACGGGTATCGGAAAATGATGCAATTTTTTTTTATTTAACAAACTTAAAGCAGATCTTAGACATGTTTGGTGTTTATGAACTCGTAATGACCTGGAGAATCATAATAGTAGGTCAGTGTTGGCATTTGGTGAACATGGTTTAAAAAAAAAAAAAAAAAAAAAAAATCCCCAAAATTTATGGAATTGCACTTTTTTTTGCAATTGCACCGCACTTGGAATTTTTCTCCCTTTTTGAGTACACGATATGGTATAGCAAATGGTATCGTTCAAAAGTACAACTTGTCACCCAAAAATCAATCCCTTACATGGCCATATTGATGGAAAAATAAAAAAGTTATGGCTCTGGGAAGAAGGGGAGAGAGAAACAAACGCCTAAATGAAAATGGGATGCGGCGCGAAGGGGTTAGGCCGGGTTCACATTGCGTTAACCCCTTCCTGACCTGTGACACAGCGTATGCGTCATGAAAGTCGGTGCCAATCCGACCTGTGACGCATATGCTGTGTCACAGAATGATCGGGTGATCTGCAGGGACAGGGGGAGTGGTAGTACAGCCCAGGGGCTTCACCCCCCAGTGGCTACGATCGCTCTGATTGGCAGTTTCACTTTCAACAGCCAATCAGAGCGATTTGTAATATTTCACCTATGAAAAGTGGTGAAATATTACAATCCAGCCATGACCGATGCTGCAATATCATCGGCCATGGCTGGGAACACTGGTCTGCCCCACTGCCACCGATCGCGGCCCCCCCTTCCCAAGCCACCGATCTGTCCTGTGCACGGCTCCGCTCCCCCTGTGCTCCAATCCACCCCCCCCCCCCGTGCTCCAATCCACTCCACCCCTTTCCCCCCCCCCCCCTGTGCTCCGATCCACCCCATTACCCCCCCCCCCCCCCCCCCTCAACCCCATCGTACTTACCGAGCCTCCCGGGGTCCGTCCGTCCGTCTTCTCCATGGGCGCTGCCATCTTGCACAATGGCGGGCACATGCACAGTGCGCCCGTCGAATCTGCCGGCAGATTCGTTCCATGTACATTTTGATCACTGTGATAGGTTTTATCACAGTGATCAAAATAAAAAAAAGTAAATGACACCCCCCCCCCCCCCCCCCTTGTCACCCCCATAGGTAGGGACAATAATAAAATAATTTTTTTTTTTTTTCCACTAGGGTTAGGGTTTTAGGGTTTCGGTATGTGCACACGTATTCTGGTCCTCTGCGGATTTTTCCGCAGCGGATTTCATAAATCCGCAGTGCTAAACCGCTGCGTATTTACCACGGTTTTTCTGCACATTTCACTGCGGTTTTAGAACTACGATTTTCTGTTGGAGCAGTTGTAAAACCGCTGCGGAATCCGCAGAAAGAAGTGACATGCTGCGGAATGTAAATCGCTGCGCTTCCGTGCAGTTTTTCTGCAGCATGTGTACAGCGACTTTTGTTTCCCATAGGTTTACATTGAACTGTAAACTCATGGGAAACTGCTGCGGATCCGCAGCGTTTTCCGCAGCATGTGCACATAGCCTAATTCTAAAGGTATGTGCAATGTACACACGGTGCGGATTTGGCTGCGGATCCGCAGTGGATTGACCGCTGCGGATTCGTAGCAGTTTTCCATCAGCTTTACCGTTCCATGTAAACCTATGGAAAACCAAATCCGCTGTGCCCATGGTGCAGAAAATACCGCGCGGAAACGCGTTGTATTTTCCGCAGCGCATCAATTCTTTGTGCGGATTCCGCAGCGTTTTACACCTGTTCCTCAATAGGAATCCGCAGGTGAAATCCGCACAAAAAACACTGGAAATCCGCGGTAAATCTGCAGGTAAAACGCAGTGCCTTTTACCCGCGGATTTTTCAAAAATGGTGCTGAAAAATCTCACGAATCCGCAACGTGGGCACATAGCCTTAGGGTTAGGGTTGGGGTTGGGGTTGTGATTAGGGTTATGGGTATAGTTGGGATTAGGGTTAGGGGTGTGTTGGGGTTAGTGTTGGAGGTAGAATTTAGGGGTTACCACTGTTCAGGCACATCAGGGGTCTCCAAACGCAACATGGTGCCACCATTGATTCCAGCCACTCTTGTATTCAAAAAGTCAAATGGTGCTCCCTCACTTCCGAGCCCTGACGTGTGCCCAAACAGTGGTTTACCCCCACATATGGGGTACCAGCATACTCAGGACAAACTGCGCAACAATTACTGGGGTCCATTTTCTCCTGTTACCCTTGTGAAAATAAAAAAATGCTTGCTAAAACATCATTTTTGAGGAAAGAAAAATGATTTTTTATTTTCACGGCTCTGCTTTGTAAACGTCTGTGAAGCACTTGGGGGTTCAACGTGCTCACCACATATCTAGATAAGTTCCTTGGGGGGGTCTAGTTTCCAAAATGGGGTCACTTGTGGGGGGTTTCTACTGTTTAGGCACACCAGGGGCTCTGCAAACGCAACGTGACGCCCGCAGACCATTCCATCAAAGTCTGCATTTCAAATGTCACTACTTCCCTTCTGAGCCCCGACGTGTGCCCAAACAGTGGTTTACCCCCACACATGGGGTATCGACGTACTCAGGAGAAACTGGAAAACAATTTTTGGGGTCAAATTTCTCCTGTTACCCTTGGGAAAATTAAAAAATTCTGGGCTAAAAAATTATTTTTGAGGAAAGAAAACCTATTTATTATTTTCATGGCTCTGCGTTATAAACTTCGGTGAAGCACTTGGGGGTTCAAAGTGCTCACCACACATCTAGATTAGTTCCTTTGGGGGTCTAGTTTCCAAAATGGAGTCATTTGTGGGGGATCTCCAATGTTTAGGCACACAGGGGCTCTCCAAACGTGACATGGTGTCCGCTAATGATTGGAGCTAATTTTCCATTTAAAAAGCCAAATGGCATGCCTTCCCTTCCGAGCCCTGCCGTGTGCCCAAACAGTGGTTTACCCCCACATATGAGGTATCGGCATACTCGGGAGAAATTGCCCAACACATTTTAGGATCCATTTTATCCTGTTGCCCATGTGAAAATGAAAAAATTGAGGCTAAAAGAATTTTTTTGTGAAAAAAGTACTTTTTCATTTTTACGGCTCAATTTGTGAAGCACCTGGGGGTTTAAAGTGATCACTATGCATCTAGATAAGTTCCTTGGGGCGTCTAATTTCCAAAATGGGGTCACTTGTGGGGGAGCTCCAATTTTTAGGCACACGGGGGCTCTCCAAACGTGACATGGTGTCCGCTAAAGAGTGCAGCCAATTTTTCATTCAATAAGTCAAATGGCGCGCCTTCCCTTCCAAGTCCTGCCGTGCGCCCAAACAGTGGTTTACCCCCACATATGAGGTATCCGCGTACTCAGGACAAATTGGACAACAACTTTCGTGGTTCAGATTCTCCTTTTACCATTGGGAAAATAAAAAAAATTGTTGCTAAGAGAACATTTTTGTGACTAAAAAGTTAAATGTTCATTTTTTCCTTCCATGTTGCTTCTGCTGCTGTGAAGCACCTGAAGGGTTAATAAACTTCTTGAATGTGGTTTTGTGCACCTTGAGGGTGCAGTTTTTAGAATGGTGTCACTTTTGGGTATTTTCAGCCATATAGACCCCTCAAACTGACTTCAAATGTGAGGTGGTCCCTAAAAAAAATGGTGTTGTAAAAATGAGAAATCGCTGGTCAAATTTTAACCCTTATAACTTCCTAGCAAAAAAAAATTTTGTTTCCAAAATTGTGCTGATATAAAGTAGACTTATGGGAAATGTTATTTATTAACTATTTTGTGTCACATAACTCTCTGGTTTAACAGAATAAAAACAAAATGTGAAAATTGCGAAATTTTCGCCAAATTTCCGTTTTTATCTCAAGCGCAGAATTTATTGACCTAAATTTACCACTAACATGAAGCCCAATATGTCACGAAAAAACAGTCTCAGAACCGCTAGGATCCGTTGAAGCGTTCCTGAGTTATTACCTCATAAAGGGACACTGGTCAGAATTGCAAAAAACGGCCAAGTCATTAAGGTCAAAATAGGCTGGGTCATGAAGGGGTTAACAGCAGCCCGTTCAACACAAACGTTAACGGGCTGCTGTTAACGCAAGTGCCGGTATGGCAGCGCGCTAGCGCAGATAGAGCATCTGCTAGCTCTATCTGCGCTAGCGGTGACGGACCTGGAAACGCTGCAGCCCGCGTCTCTGGGTCCGTCACTCAATGACTGCACATGCGCTAGCTATGCGTCCGACATTGGATTCAATGGCGGCGTTAACGGACTGCGTTACACCGCGTTATGCCACGGTGTAACGTAGTCCGTCTAACGCAATGTGAACCCAGCCTTAGAGTGAACAAGTCAGCTGGATTTTGCGAAGTAAACTACAGGCATTGTCAGTTTGACATTGTTACACTGATTAAAATACCTGGAGTGAAGAAATCCATCTTGTGTATAAGTGTAAGGCCGGCGTCACACTAGCGTATTGCATCCGATGCGAGATCATCGGATGCGATATGCTAATGACACTCAGCTCCTGCTCGTAGCAGAGCAGGAGCCGAGTGTCATGCGTCTGTGCTCCGATTCTCTCGCACAGGGAGGATCGGAGCACAGCTGCGGAGGAGGCGGAGAAATGAATTTCTCAATCTCCTCCATTGCCGGGTCCGCTTATAACGCACAGCACTCGGATGTTATCCGAGTGGTGTGCGCTGTCTCACTCGCACCCATAGGCTTATATGGGTGCGAGTGAGCCGAGAGTTTTCCTTGGTCCGAGACAATCGCAGCATGCTGCGATTGTCTCGGACCGAGAAAAACGGCCGACGTAAAGTCGGCTGCTGGGAGCGGCCCCATATGTTAACATTGGTCCGAGTGCAATGCGATTTTTTTTTTTTCTTTTTTTTTTTCGCATTGCACTCTGCCGTTTTAAACGCCAGTGTGACGCCGGCCTTAGGGTACCGTTACACTATACGATTTACCAACGATCACGACCAGCGATACGACCTGGCCGTGATCGTTGGTAAGTCGTTGTGTGGTCGCTGGAGAGCTGTCACGCAGACAGCTCTCCAGCGACCAACGATGCCGAGGTCCCCGGGTAACCAGGGTAAACATCGGGTTACTAAGCGCAGGGCCGCGCTTAGTAACCCGATGTTTATCCTGGTTACCAGCGTAAAAAAAAACAAACACTACATACTTACATTCCGGTGTCTGTCCCTTGCCGTCTGCTTCCCGCACTGACTGACTGCCGGCCGTAAAGTACAGCGGTGACATCACCGCTGTGCTCTGCTTTCACTTGACGGCCGGCAGTCAGTCAGTGCGGGAAGCAGATGGCAAGGGACCTGACGGACACCGGAATGTAAGTATGTACTGTTTGGTTTTTTTTTACATTTACGATGGTAACCAGGATAAACATTGGGTTACTAAGCGCGGCCCTGCGCTTAGTAACCCGATGTTTACCCTGGTTACAAGCAAACGCATCGCTGGATCGGTGTCACACACACCGATCCAGCGATGACAGCGGGAGATCCAGCGACGAAAGAAAGTTCCAAACGATCTGCTACGACGTACGATTCTCAGCAGGGTCCCTGATCGCTGCTGCATGTCAGACACCGCGATATCGTATGGATATCGCTGGAACGTCACGGATCGTACCGTCATAGTGACAAAAGTGCCACTGTGAGACGGTACCCTTAGAAACGTTCAGTTAATGAGATGCACGTGCTCCAGACCGGGACTGTAGGCAGTCTTATCTTCCTGCTCTAAGCCAGAGAAACCAAGGAAAGACCTGCCCATAGGCCGCCCGAAGCACAAACATGTTCTTTGTCATAGAGGCAGAGAGAGACACTTTGAGCTTCGCAGCAGCCTTTAAGCAGGTCTCTTCCTGGTCTAAAGCAATGCCTGTAATTTACTTGGTTTAGTTAGCAAAATCCTGCTGACAGGTTCACTTTATAAGAGTATAAAATGAGAGCCTACCACAGCACTAGTACTTCGATGTTCATGCATTTTTGTAACAGCCAGATTCATGAGCTGCAGTTGGCATATCTCAACTAGTATGTAGTGCTCAGCTTGACCCCTTAGTGACAGAGCCAAATTTAAAAAATCTGACCAGTGTCACTTTATAGGATAATAACTCTGGAACGCTTCAACAAATTCCAGTGACTTTGAGATTGTTTTTTCGTGACACATTATACTTTATGATAATGGTAAATTTAGGTTATGTTTTGTGTTAAACTAAAGAGATAATCATTCAAAGTTTGAAAATAGCTAACTTTTCTTTTACATTTGTCAAATTTCAGATTTATTTGCCGAGCTAAAGCAGACAGCTGGGGATTGTTATTCTCAGGCTGGTAAGGGGCTATGGATATTGCCACCCTTTCCCCACATCCTAATAGCAGCCTGCAGCTGCCCCAGAAAAGGTGCATCCAGTTCTTGTTCTTTTCCTATCTATTCCCACTTGCCCTGTTGTAGTGGCAAGTGAGGTATTATTATTTTGGATAATGGCACCTTTGCATTGTCAGGTGACATCAAGCCCACAGGTTAGCAATGAATGTCTGTAAGACTCCTCTCCATTACTAATCCTATAGTTGTATTGTAAATAATCACATAACAAGAATAAAGTCCCTTATTTTGAAATAGACACACAATTTTTACTTTTTTTCTTTAAACATAACAAGCAGAGTTATTCTAACCTTATGACCATTCCATAGAAGCCCTCATCCCCTGTAAAAAAAAAAAAAAATAATAATAATAATATTAATTTTATTATTATTATTAAGTAAACAGCAATAATACTTGGCTAATGCCCATGAAGCCCTTGTCTCCTGTTAAAATAAATAAAAAAATAAGCATATCCCGTCCGACGTTCTGTCCTACGCTGTAATCCATGTCTGCAATAAATGTTTTGAACCTGGACAGTGCCAAGATGGGACCAACCAGACTGAAAACCATTGGAAAATAAGCTGTTGTGAGCCGCAGTGACTGGTGGTGATGTCATCAAGGTTACAGCTGGTCACTCAGGCTGTGTTCCCAGCCGGGCAAATGAATTGCGGTGACTTCATTGAGATCAATGCTCGCTCCGTGAGAAAAAGTCTCACTGCAACGCTGAGCTCAGTGAGTGAACTCGGTGAGTTCACCCTTGGGGATTGTATTACAAGTTTAATTTTTACAGATGTGGATAACAGGGAAAAAAAAACACTGAATGTTTGAAACTACTGTAGATGGTGGCTGTGCACTTGGTTCAGTATTTGCATGTTCATATCATTGTCGTCATCAGTTTTATGTTCCCTGTTTGGGATGCTGTGAGCCCACAAGTCATACATTGATCCTTTATATGTGGCCATCAATGCTTTATTTAATACTATATTGCTTTATTCTTTTCTAGTATTCTTCTACCGGATGCTCTCTGTCTCTACATCACACAGAAAAACCTGAACATGAGGACATCTGTGAATATCGCCCCTACTCCTGCCCCTGCCCTGGAGCTTCGTGCAAATGGCAAGGTTCACTGGAAGCGGTTATGCCCCACCTCACCCATGCTCACAAGAGCATTACCACACTTCAAGGAGAAGACATAGTCTTCCTTGCTACCGACATTAACTTGCCAGGAGCTGTTGACTGGGTCATGATGCAGTTCTGTTTCAGCCACCACTTTATGTTGGTTCTGGAGAAACAAGAGAAGTATGAAGGACACCAGCAGTTCTTTGCCATCGTCCTCTTGATAGGGACACGAAAACAGGCTGAAAACTTTGCCTACAGACTTGAGCTGAATGGAAACCGTAGACGTCTAACCTGGGAAGCCACACCGAGATCCATCCACGATGGAGTTGCGGCAGCCATCATGAACAGTGATTGTTTAGTTTTTGACACAGCTATTGCACATCTTTTTGCTGATAATGGGAACCTGGGCATCAACGTGACCATATCTACTTGTTGTCCGTGATCTTAGTTTTTTGTGTTCTTTGTAATGAAGGTAGATATTTATGTGGCTCATTTGGAAGTGCTGTCCACATTTTATATTTTAATAAAGTGAACTCACTTTTTTCCAGTTATCATTGCCAACCTTTTCTAGAGACTGGATGTAGTTGAATTTTATGAAAGTCTATTGATTATTACCCGAAAAGTTTTTATTTTTTTCCTTTAAATTTTTTCCCAAATAAAATGACTTTCCTTTTTAATTGATGAGAAGAGATTTCAGAAAAAAAAAATTACAGGAGGAGAAATCTCAGCCTCAATGCATGGCGTTTACGTGTCATAAAAAGGTCATGTTTTGTATGTGCAAATGAACCGCGTTCAGCAGAGCATTGCTGTGTAATGTTTTGTGGGCGATGTATTGACCAAATTTTCTATGTGCCAGAGTCCAATTTGTTTATTTCATGTCTTTATATTAAAGCACACACTTTGCAATGTTTCATCCAGGAATGTCAACCTAGTTTGCCTTCAGTTTTGTTGAGTTGTATTTTTGACCATCTCCAATAAAATTAATTCTGTGGGAATTTTGCTGTTTGAGTTGACTGGACGATCTGCATTATAACTATAAACTTAACCCCTTTCTGACCTTGGAGGGGATAGTCGGCATCGCCGACCCCCATAACATGATCGGAGGTCGGCGATGCTTCAGTATTGTAACCATAGAGGTCCTTGAGACCTCTATGGTTACTGATCCCCGGCAGCTGTGAGCGCCACCCTGTGGTCAGCGCTCACAGCACACCTGATTTTTACTACATAGCAGCGAACAGCAGATTGCTGCTATGTAGCAGAGCCGATCGTGTTGTGCCTGCATCTAGCCTCCCATGAAGGCTATTAAAGCATGGCAAAAATAAAAAAAAAAGTTTAAAAAAATGTGAAAAAAATATAAAAGTTTAAATCACCCCCCTTTCGCCCCAATCAAAATAAATCAATTAAAAAAAAATCAAATCTACACAAATTTGGTATCGCCGCGTTCAGAATCGCCTGATCTATCAATTAAAGAAAAGCATTAACCTGATCGCTAAACGGTGTAGCGAGAAAAAAATTTGAAACGCCAGAATTACGTTTTTTGGTCGCCGCGACATTGCATTAAAATGCAATAACGGGCAATCAAAAGAACGTATCTGCACCAAAATGCTATCATTATAAACGTCATCTCGGCACGCAAAAAATAAGCCCTCACCCGACCCCCAGATCATGAAAAATGGAGACGCTACGAGTATCGGAAAATGGCGCAATTTTTTTTTTTTTTAGCAAAGTTTGGAATTTTTTTTTCACCACTTAACCACTTAGGTAAAAAATAACCTAGTCATGTTAGGTGTCTATGAACACGTACTGACCTGGAGAATCATAATGTCAGGTCAGTTTTAGCATTTGGTGAACCTAGCAAAAAAGCCAAACAAAAAACACTTGTGGGATTGCACTTTTTTTGCAATTTCACCGCACTTGGAATTTTTTTTTTCCCGTTTTCTAGTACACGACATGCTAAAACCAATGATATTGTTCAAATGTACAACTCGTCCCGCAAATAATAAGCCCTCACATGGTGATATTGACGGAAAAATAAAAAAAGTTATGGCTCTGGGAAGGAGGGGAGTGAAAAACGAACACAAAAACGAAAAATCCCAAGGTCATGAAGGGGTTAAAGGGAACCTATCATGTAAAATTTGTATTAACCTGCAGGTATGGGGTTGATTTAGAAGATTAATAGCATTCTGAAGCTGCTCAGCTCCCAAACTGAGAGCCCCACTGCCGGGAGGAAATTTATTTATTGCTTCTGGCAGCCTCCGGCTATGTGCACACGTTGCGGATTTTGCTACAGATCCGCAGCGGATTTGACGCTGCGGATCTGCAGCTTTTTTCCATGTGGTTTACAGTACAATGTAAACGTATGGAAAACAAAATCTGCAGTGCATATGCTGCGGAAAAAAACGCACGGAAACGGAGCAGTGTTTTTTCCGCAGCATGTCAATTCTTTGTGCGGATTCCGCAGCGATTTACACCTGCTCCTCAATAGGAATCCGCAGGTGTAAAACCACAGGTGGAATCCGCACAAAAACTGTGGTAAATCTGTGGGTAATCCGCATTGTGGTTTACCTGTGGATTTTGCAAAAAGTGCTGAAAAATCTGCACACCAATCCGCAACGTGTGCACATAGCCTCAGGCTTTCAGTCAGAAGTGGGGCTTCAGTCACCTCTCTCGGTGCATAGTCAGCAGCTGCTGTAACCACACCCCTGGCACTGACTGACATCCAGTTCTAATGCTAAGCATCAGTCGGTGCCAGGGCATGGTTTCAGCCTCCGCTCACTATGCACTTAGCCGTGACTGAAAGCCTGAGGCTGACAGGAGGAATAAGTTAATTTCCTCCCGGCAGTGGGGCTCTCAGTGCAGGCGCTGACCTGCATCAGAGCGCTATTAATCAGCATATTCTGTATTTGCAAGTTTTTTTCTGTTTTTGTTTTTTTACATGAAAGGTTCTTTTTAAAAGTATAGCCTGCAAGTTAGAAATGTAATAGGTAAGAAATGGTATTTTTACTATTATGCATGATTGTTTGTAGCAGTCAAGGTAAAAAAAAAAAAAAATTGACAGTTCTACCAAATTGATAATTTCAAGTTCCCCCTGCACATATGTCCGGCACTGCGTCTTGGTTTTCATCCAACCTTTAACTAAAACACGGGGTGTAAAATAATGGAGGATCTGATCTTATTGTTTCCATTGGGCTAATTCCCACCTGGCCGGAGCACTGGAGTGGTGCAGGTGGTGGTCCGGTGGCCTGAGAATGACTTTCTGAAGTGTTGGGTTCTGGCCTTAGGCCGAGGTTTAAAACGGAGGGTGGGTGGAGGAGGACTAATGGCAACTTTTGCATCAGTTGTGCCATCATCTGTGAGCCAGCTGATTGCAACAGGTTTAAAAAAGAAAAAGAATGAGCTTTATACAATGGCTGTTAATGCAGCCTAAGTCGCCTTTGAATTTACACTTATATGAGCGCTTAGTATTTTTCTGTCTCTGTCTGGAATAATTTTTCACACCTTTTTCTGGCTATGGGACAATCTAAAGTTAAAGGGAGTCTGTCACCAGAAAAAAACACTATTAACCTGAAGATATTGGGTTAATCTGCAGGTTAATACGTAGTATTGTTAACCTGCCCGGCACTTGCACTTGGCCGTACGCTGCAGGGAGAGAATGAACGTTACAACCCCGGCAGCATTTGGTTTGTCAGCACATTGTGCACACAGCGTGGCGGCTGTAACCGCACCCCCGGTTACTGAACCCGTGCCAACTCTGCCACTGCGACCGGAAGACTAATGATGCTGGCGGGAATAAAGTTTAATTTTCTCCCCACAGCATTGGGCTACTTGCGGGCGCTGAGCAGGTTAGTAATGCTATTAACCCCACATCTGCAGATGTTTTTTTTTTTTTTGTGGAGACAGGTTCCCTCTTAAGCAAATTTATGAAGTACCTTTTTAAATAAGTAGGTGGAGGCCGCACATAGAAAGCAGCAGCGCTTAGTGTGTGGTGTTTTTCGTGTTTTTGTTGCAGCGCCACCATATCCATGGGCTATCCCATAAATGTACGATCGATGCAGGTCCTTTTGCTGAATGTGCCAATAACACTTTAATCATTACAAAGTTCTCCCTGAAGGTAGGGGTAGACAGACAGGTTTTGGAAGGGGTACACAGATTTGGTAAGTTAGTAATTTCAATAGATCATAGGAAAATGTGTTTTCTACAGCAGGCTGACCTTTTTAAAGGGACATGGTTATTGGTAAAATTACAATTTTTCTTTCTGTTCATCCATCTTTAACTGTTCTGCTATTCTCACCACAGTCTCATCGCATCCAAGCATTTTATTATGTGCAGTTTTTTCTCTACTTTGAATGTTACTAGATAATCTATTGTGAAAACCTCCGTCCACTGAAATAAGAGCATACGCTTAGATATCTCCATCTATTTGCTGCTTAGTCCCTATCTGTGGTCCCTTTTTGGGGCACTTGGACCAGGCTGTACAGCTGATTGCATTGGGATGCTAGGTGATCAAAATCGCATGACACTCATCAGACTTATCAGGAACAACATTGGACAAATTTTATAAATACAGATGAGTGCGAGCCCAAAAACTGATGGTTCTAGTTGTCAGACAAATTCTGCAAAACATCAGTGAAAACAAAGAAATTAACCGAGTGATTGCTTTATTTCCAGAGACTAGTTCCATTAACTTTATTGGAGTCTTATGACTATTACCGTAGATCAAGTATTTATTTTATGACATGTTTTTTTTCCTGCCATATTTACTATTTTTAGTATATTTCCCTGACTACTTACATGTGTTCTGTTTTCTGTAGTTCACTTAGAAGAGGCTTGAAACATCTGTCTTTAGGTATACTAAAGAAATGGATAACACAAGGATTAAAAACTGATGGAAATAGCACCCGACAAACTGTACAGACTTGTCGGTGGAGCCTAATGGTATAGAGCCATACAGGTCGGGATTATCACTAATGACCTGGGTGTTAATGCGTCCAAACCTGTATAAAATTAGTACTTATCTGGCCCAGTCATCCACGTGGATTATTGTTTTTCGCATTGTCCTTGCATAGCACGTCTGAAGCAGCGTGGCTGCACATCTTGTCTGAGATTCTAGTAGGTTAGTAAGAATTTGGGGCTAAGAAGTTGATTTTAGGGGTATGCTCTCCCCCAATGATGCGGCTTTTTAGTATCCCAGTATGCACTGGTATTACTCAAATATATTGTCATCAGATCGGAATAAAACAATACAAAAGCAGCTTGTGTAGATTGGGAACAGTAGGAAACTTTTAATAAAAGTACGGTATATTAGAAAATAGCTTAGAATTATGGGAATATATAGGGAGCTAGGAGTAAATTGCTTTGCCTTCGTTCCACCCCTGTAAGGGAAATCCACACACAATCTCATTCACCCACTGGAAAGTAAATCAGATGTGTAACCTGAGCTGCGATCCAGATTCCATCCTACCCAATGCCCGGAGTGAAACCTACGGAAACGGCAGCATTAGGTAGGGATTAGTGATGAGCGAGTAAACTCGTTGCTCGGGTGGTCTCCGAGTATTTGACTGCTCGGAGATTGTTTTCATCACCTCAGCTGAATGATTTACAGCTAGTAGCCAGCCTGAGTGGGGATTCCCTAGCAACCAGGCAACCTCCCACATGAACTCAGGCTGGCTAGTAGCTGTAAATCATTTAGCTGAGGTGATGAAAACTAAATCTTCAAACACTAACAAATACTCGGAGGTCACCCGAGCAATGGCTATACTCACTCATCACCAGTAGGGATTTTGACACTGCAGTTGAGCTGTTCGGTGTCTGAAGAATCCTCATACCATTATTTCTGTTTCTCTTATTATTTTCTGAGCCATCTGATCACACACTTTACTCACATGTATTTCTATTATAATCTCTAATGTAGCTGTTTGATGCCATTAAATATTTGCATTTGAGGCATATGTGGGTATTTCTCATGACTGGCATACGCATGGCTGAGCTGCCCACTGTTACAATGCTACACGTACATTCTCTTGTACCATATTTATTAAAGAAAAGACGAATAAAAAAAGAATGGCAGCAGATTGGAGAAGTGTGAAAACTACTCTGAGTTTTGCCTTTGAGCAAACAAATTGCTTTCTGTAAATTCAGCTGATTTGTAACCTGCTTCCCGGTCACTTCAGTTTGACTGTAGTTGTAATGTGAGCGCCCGCATGAGATTCTCATAACAGAAGGGGCTGGTGACCTCAGACGGGCATTTGAGGCTGAGATTCATCTGAGGCTGAAGTCCAAAAAAGTAAATAGGCAAAAAAATGAATGTGTATCCAGCATACTGTTTCACCATGGCTCCTCTTTCAATGTTGCCTGGATCACTACTCATGTTGCTTTTTCTGACCAATGATTAGCTGCAGCGATCATGTGCCTATCTGGCAAAAAGCGCAAGTATGGAAAACCCGTTTATATATAGATACACACGTGGGGCTTTTACCTCAGCTTATTTTCTAGGGTAGGCTACACGAGGAATATGCCAATTTATGTAGCCCCCATCTTTAAGCTGGCACTGTGTGGTCAGCATTGGTATGGGGAGTACTATTCACGACCTATGATGTATAGGTACGTCATAGTTCACCTCCCCCTATTTGATGCTGGCTGCGGCGATGAGCCCGCATCTTTTCCAACATATGACAGGTCATTTGATCCCTAACAACTGCTGGTAGAATCGAGATCCACCCGCGGTTGTTAACATGCTAAATGCCTCTGTAAACCTCTGACACTAATCCTGCCCATTAGTGCCCCATCACTTGATCGAGGGGCACTGATGGGTTGTCATGACAAACGGGGCTCTGCAAGAAACCCCTGTAGTTGTCATTGCTGATCTGCTGTGAATGTCACCTCGTGGCTGGTGTTCATAGCAGATGAGCATTTCAACAAGCGATCAGAAGATCACAGCTTCTAGCCTCCTAAGGAGACTACTGTTGGAAGTAAAAAAAAATGTTTAAAAAAAAAAAAAAAGATATAAAATTTCAAATCACCCCCCATTCAAAATAAAAAATATTTGGCATCGCTGCGTCCAGAAACTCCCGATCTATCAAAACATGAAAAGATTTAATCCAATCCGTAAACGGCGTAATGAGAAAAAAAAATCAAAACACCAGAATTACATTTTTTGGTTGCCACAGCATTGCAATGAAATACGCCCTCCCCCAGACCCTGAAAAATGGATATGCTACAGGTCTCAGAAAATGAAGTTTTTCTGTTGTTGTTTGTTGAAAAAAAAAAGTTTGATTTTTTTTTTCACCACATAAAAATTAACCTATACATGTTTAGTGTCTGCAAACTCATAATTACCTGGGGAATCATAATGGCAGGCCAGTTTTAGCATTTAGTGAACATGGTAAAAAAAAAAAAATAAAAATAATTGTGGTATTGCACTTCTTTTTTTGTAATTTCGCCACACTTGTAATTTGGAATAAGTCCAGGGTCACACTTGCGAGTGCAATACAAGAAACTCACGTGAGTCTCTCACCTTAACCCCTTTACCCCCAAAGGTGGTTTGCAAGTTAATCACCGGGCCAATTTTTACAATTCTGACCACTGTCCCTTTATGAGGTTATAACTCTGAAAATTTGTTTGATATTACCTGTGTTTATTTGTGAAAAAAACGGAAATTTCGCAATTTTCCAACTTTGAATTTTTATGCCCTTAAATCACAGAGATATGTCACACAAAATAGTTAAGTAACATTTCCCACATGTCTACTTTACATCAGCACAATATTGGAAACAATTTTTTTTTTTTTTAGGGAGTTATAAGGGTTCAAAGTTGGCCAACAATTTATCATTTTTACAACACTATTTTTTTTTAGGGACCACATCACATTTGAAGTCACTTTGAGGGGTCTATATGATAGAAAATACCCAAGTGTGACACCATTCTAAAACCTGCACCCCTCAAGGAGCTCAAAACCACATTCAAGAAGTTTATTAACCCTTCAGGTGTTTCACAGGAATTTTTGGAATGTTTAAAAAAAATGAACATTTAACTTTTTTTCACAAAAAGTATGTTCAGCTCCAATTTGTTTTATTTTACCAAGAGTAACAGGAGAAATTGGACCATAAAAGTTCTTGTACAATTTGTTCTGAGTACGCTGATACCCCATATGTGGGGGTAAACCACTGTTTGGGCGCATGGCAGAGCTCGGAAGGGAAGGAGCGCTGTTTGACTTTTCAATGCAAAATTGACTGGAATTGAGATGGGACGCCATGTCGCATTTGGAGAGCCCTTGATGTGCCTAAACATTGAAACCCCCCACAAGAGACACTATTTTGGAAAGTAGACCCCATAAGGAACCTATCTAGATGTGTGGTGAGCACTTTGACCCACCAAGTGCTTCACAGAAGTTTAAAATGTAGAGCTGTAAAAATAATAAATCACATTTTTTCACAAAAATGATATTTTCACCCCCAATGTTTTATTTTCCCAAGGGTAACAGAAGAAATTGGACCCCAAATTTTGTTGTGCAATTTGTCCTAGGTACACTGATGCCCCAAATGTGGGGGTAAACCACTTTGGGTGCATGGCAGAGCTTGGAAGGGAAGGAGTGCTGTTTGACTTTTCAATGCAATATTGACTAAAATTGAGATGGGACGCCGTGTCGCATTTGGAGAGCCTCTGATGTGCCTAAACATTGAAACCTCCCACAATTACACCATTTTGGAAAGTAGACCCCCTATGGTGAGCACTTTGAACCCCCACGTGTTTCACTACAGTTTATAATGCAGAGCCGTGAAAATAAAACTTTTTTTCCACAAAAATTATTTTTTAGCCCCCAGTTTTGTATTTTCCCAAGGGTAACAGGAGAAATTGGATGACAAAATTTGTTGTCCAATTTGTCCTGAGTGCGCTGATACCCCATTTGTGGGACAGAACTACCGTTTGGGCGCATGGCAAAGCTTTGAAGGGAAGGAGCGCTGTTTGGAATGCAGACTTAGATGGAATGTCTGCAGGCGTCACGTTGCGTTTGCAGAGCCCCTGGTGTACCTGAACAGTAGAAACCCCCCACAAGTGACCCGATATTGGAAACTAGACCCCCCAAGGAACTTATCTAGATGCGTTGTGAGAACTTTGAACCCCCAAGTGTTTCACTACAGTTTATAACGCAAAGCCGTGAAAATAAAAAAAAATCATTTTTTTCCCACAAAAATGATTTTTTTAGCCCCACCCCCAAATTTTTATTTTCCCAAAAGTAAGCATATAAATTGGACCCCAAAAGTTGTTGTCCAATTTGTCCTGAGTGTGCTGATACCCCATATGTTGGGGTAAACCCCTGTTTTGGCGCACGGGAGAGCTCGGAAGGGAAGGAGCACGGTTTCACTTTTTCAACGCAGAATTGGCTGGAATTGAGATCGGATGCCATGTCGCATTTGGAGAGCCCCTGATGTGCCTAAACAGTGGAAACCCCCCAATTCTAACTGAAACCCTAACCCAAACACACCCCTTTCCCTAATCCCAACCCTAACCATAACCCTAACCACACCCCTAACTGGAACATGCCTGTAACCCTAATTCCAACCACATCCCTAACCCCAACACACCCCTAACCCTAATCCCAACCCTAACCACACCCCTAACTCCAACACACCCCTAACCCTAATCCCACCCTAACCACACCCCTAACCCTAATCTCAACTGTAAATGTAATCCAAACCCTAACTTTAGCCCTAACCCTAACTTTAGCCCCAACCCTAACCCTAACTGTAGCCCCAACCCTAACTGTAACCTTAACTTTAGCCCCAACCCTAACCCTAATGGGAAAATGGAAATAAATACATTTTTTTAATTTTATTATATTTCCTTAACTAAAGGGGTGATGAAGGGGGTTTGATTTACTTTTATAGCGGGTTTCTTAGCGGATTTTTATGATTGGCAGCTGTCACACTAAAATACACTTTTTATTGCAAAAAATAGTTTTTGCGTCTCCACATTTTGAGAGCTATAATTTTTCCATATTTTTTTGCGGGACACATTGACGTTTTTATTGGTAACATTTTGGGACACGTGACATTTTTTGATCGCTTTTTATTCCGATTTTTGTGAGGCAGAATGAACAAAAACCAGCAATTCGTGAATTTCTTTTGGGGGGGCGTATATACCGTCCCACGTTTGATAAAATTGATAAAGCAGTTTTATTCTTCGGGTCAGTACGATTACAGCGATACCTCATTTATATCATTTTTTTATGTTTTGACGCTTTTATACGATAAAATCTATTTTATATAAAAAATAATTATTTTTGCATAGCTTTATTCGGAGGATTATAACTTTTTTTTTTTTGCTGATGAGGCTGTATGGCAGCTCGTTTTATGCGGGACAAGATGACGTTTTCAGCTGTACCATGTTTATATCCGTCTTTTTGATCGCGTGTTATTTCACTTTTCGTTCAGCAGTATGATAATAAAGCGTTATTTTTTTGCCTCTTTTTTTTTCGGTGATCACTGAAGGGGTTAACTAGTGGGACAGTGTTATCGGTCGTGATACTAAGTATGTGTACTTTTATTGTTTTTTTTTATTTAGACAAAGAAATATATTTATTGGAACAATGTATATTTTTTTTCTTTATTTTTTCTTTAGGATTTTTTTTTTTCTTTATTACACTGCCTCAGGGGGGACATGACTATATAGTGTCAGATCGCTGATCTGACACTTTGCAGTGCACTGTGTCAGATCAGCGATCTGACAGGCACTGCAGGGAGGCTTCCCGGCCACTGCTCTGAGCAGGTGCTTGCAAGCCACCTCCCTGCAGGACCTGGAAGGCCCCCCACAGCCATTTTGGATCTTGGGCCTGCAGCGAGGAGGAGGTAGGAGACCCTCGGAGCAACGCGATCATATCGCGTTGCTCCGAGGGTCTCAGGGACGCACGCAGGGAGTCCCCTCCCTGCGCGATGCTTCCCTGTGCCGCCGGAACGCTGCTATGGCATTTGATCGCAGTGTTCCGGGAGTTAATGTTCCAGGAGCGGTCCGTGACCGCTCCTCGCACATAGTGCCGGATGTCAGCTGCGATAGTCAGCTGACACCTGGCCCCGATCAGCCGCGCTCCCCCCGTGATGACGTATTATCCCATCGTGGTTATATGGGCCCATACCACCTTGACGGAATAGTACGTGATATGTCAGAAAGGGGTTAATACCCGGGCACTGCCACCGGCACTCAGACCGGAGTGTGCGGCTGCATGTATTCTTATGCAGCTAAACACTCCGGTCCCGAGTGCCAGGTATTGAGGCGAGAGACTCACTTGAGTTTCTCGCACTTAGGGTATGTGCACACGATGCAGATTTAGTGCAGAATTGGTGCAGAACTGCAGCAGATTTTTCTGCTGCAGAAACGCTGCAGAACTGCACTGTGATTTACAGTACAATGTAAATCAATGTGAAAAAAAAGCTGTGCGCATGGTGCAGAAAAATCTGCGCAGAAACGCTGCAGATTTCAAAGAAGTGCACGTCGCTTCTTTTGTGCAGTTCTGCAGCGTTTCTGCGCAGATTTTACTGCACCATGTGCACAGCTTTTTTTTCACATTGATTTACATTGTACTGCACAGAAACTGCATCAAATCTGCAGATGCAGATTTAGTGCAGAAAATTCTGCACCACAGTTCCTACGTGTGCACGTAGCCTTAGGAACTGTGCACACGTTGCAGATTTGACCGTGGAATTTTCTGTGCAGATTCTGCATCTCTTGGCAGAAAACGCAGGTCAGAATCTGCTCCTTTTTAGGGCAGAGACAGACTGCCGTAGTTCTCATGGGAGAATCGCATCGTGAACCACGTACTGGCTGTCGGCTCTTCTGACCTGAGCTTGACAGCTGCATAGTAGTCCATCACGCTGTCTTTCTCAGGTCATGAGAGGTGCCAGGCCAGTCCATGCAGTGCGATGCGATTCTCGCACGAGAAATACAGCAGTCTGTCTCTGCCCTAATACTGCCTATTCAGGCCCTTAATATATCCACCTTACTCCATTAAGGCCAGTCTCACACGTCCAGATAATTCCGGTACCGAAAAAGTCGGCACCGGAGTTGTCCGTGTGTCCGTGAGCTCACGTAGGCCATCCGTGTGGCACACGTGCTGCAGGGGGTGGGAGGGGGGTGGGGGACAGGGATCTTTATTTAAAACACGAAAAAACGAAGAAAAAAAACGGATTTTTCATATCTTCTTTCCAGCGAACGCTGCTGGAGAGAAGATATGAATGGCGGCTTCAGCACCACGTGGGGGGGACAGTGCTTACTGTAGCGCTGTCTCCTGCACGGCACACGGACAGCGTCCGTGTGCGGTACGTGTTTTACACGGACCCATTGACTTTAATGGGTCCGTGTAATACGTGCGCTCCCACGAACACTGACATGTCTCCGTGTTTTGCACACGGACACACGGTTCATGAAAACATGCTGACATGTGCAGAGACACATTGATTTCAATGTGTCTACGTGAGTCAGTGTCTCTGGTACGTGAGGAAACTGACACCTCACGTACCGGAGCCACTGACGTGTGAAACCGGCCTAACAAGGTATTCCAATGTGTATGACTAACGATGTGAGAGCATCAGATGCGATATACTAATGACCCTCGGCTCCTGCTCTGCAGCGTGATCCAAGTGTCAGTGCTCTGTGCATGACAGGATCACAGGTGGTGGAGATGAAGAAAGTAATTTCTACTTCTCCATTGCTGGCATCCGAGGGAATCGCACTGTACTAGACTTATATGGGTGCGTGTGATCCTAATTTGGCATGCAATCTCAGCATGCTGCGTTTTTTTTCCATTTGATCGCCACAGAATCATAGGATTAAATCTGCAATCAGATTTTTAATCGGATTGCATTAGTCCGATTTAATCACAAGTGGGAGCGAGCCCTTACACTCCTGGGCTCCCACCTGTCAGATATCTACAGTACAAATTTCTCATATGTCTCTAAATCTTACTGTGACCATTGCAAGGTGGACATTCGGAACCTAGGGACAGACAAGGTTGTACACCCCTGCTTTAGATTACAGGGTGCATTTCTTCTTACTTCAGGGGAGGGGATTTGTGCCTATTTTCCTTTTTTTAACAGAGGTTATTGATAAATAACAAGCATTATTGATATTGGTGACTTATTCTATGCTCTTGGCTATGCTGTTAGGTTAGAATTATTATTCCTTCATCATACAGGCTATGCTTGTATTCTGCCCTACTCTTTGCATTGGTGTCATCCATTATGCATCCTAAAGCAAAACACGGCCCCATAGCCGTAATCTATTCTAGTGACTATATCACTAGAATGGCAGGCACGGCTCTGAATAAGAATGGTGCCTCTGACTGCGGTGCCCTTTGCCCTTCTGTTGCCATGGCCACGTTGTTATCCCTCCACATTTATGAGTATTTATAAGGGGGCGGTGTTTACGGTCATAAGCCAATCATTATACGTGGCTTATTATTCCCCCCTCCTTCCCCTTCCTCACGGGCTATAAAATGCTCAGGTAATCTCTTTTCCCCTCATTCTCCCCAGTTTAGTGGGGCCCGGAGGTGCCTTTTTTTGCTGTCCGGATTGAAGCATGGCAGACCCTTTTTGGAAGCCCTGCGGTGTAGATTTGAGAAGGAAGGTGAGCAATGGTTAATGTCCCTGTTTGCTGGGATCAATGCTCACCCCTCTAGCTCAGCGGGAGCGCTTTTAGCGCAACCCCCTCTGTCAGTTATCCCCCTCACGCCACCCACGGTCGAGCCCTCGGTCCCATGGGCACTCACTGACAAGGAGACGGCGGCGGCAGCTGAAGGACGAGGATGCAGGCGTTCCGCGTGGCGTTCCCGCCCTCCTGCACGCCTCAGGGAGAGCTCTCCTGTCCTGACAGGAAGCTCACGTCGGCGCCATGACAGGAGATTAGGCCCGCCCACGAAATTCCTGCCCTCACGTCGGCTGCGGTCTGAAGTCGCACAGTCTTGCGGCGGGAAATACACAACTCTGGCATCCTTAATTCCTGTCATTTACTCCCAGGGGCCACTACAGGTACACAGGAGCCCCGTTGACATAGTGGTCATTGCCGCCGCTCAATTGGAAGTCCCACCCCATAGCTCTGTGCCGGTTGTGGGTGCAATGGGTGGCGGTAACAGCGCACACTCATCAGGCTCCTCAGGAGAGCCGATTAACCCCTCGCCTGCCATCCATAAAGAGGTTGCCTCTAGTGAATTGCAGAAAAGTGTGACCGCCGCACATGATGTGGTAGCAGCAGCGGGGGTCATTCAACATTTTACTGCCTCTCCTCCTTTTTCTCAACATTATGAGGCTTTAACCCCGTCCGCTCCAACATTATTTGACGTTCAGCCTCATTCGCAGCCTTTACCCTCTTTTAATGCTACCCCTATAGTTTCACAACTTCCTCCTGATGGTAACACAGTAACCCACATTCAGATCACTCACTCTCATGAAAGAAGACACGACAGGCGTAGACACCGTAGGTCATACTCATCATCTTCATCTTCTCATTCACGCCATAGCCACCGTACGTCTGACCATCACAAGAGGCGTTCCGTTCACTCACATAGGAGATCAAGATCTCATAGATATGCTAAATCTCGGTCCTCGAGACGACGCTCACCATCATCTTCATATGAGATGTCCAGCGAGTCTGCGAGTCCCGTTAGAGCAGGGCTCCCCAACCTGTAGCTCAGGAGCCACATGTGGCTCGCGGCCCCATGAATTGTGGCTCGCGACTGTCTGCCAGCTTGATGCATTATGTCTAGGTCTAGCAAACATTTATCAAGACCATATCTCAAAATGGTGAATTTTTGTGAGTAGCCCTGCACAGAATTGCAGATCTTGATGAACATTTACTGGTCTTAGGGGTTTCGAGATGTTTTAGGTATGGTACGCTGGAGGTTTGTACTACGTGTTAGAGGAGATGCTCAAAGCTGGATGTGACAGTGTGTTGAGAGAATACTGAATGGGGATATTGTGGGAACCCCTGGATCTCAGTGTACGGCTCTGGAGTGATTTCTGTGGAAAAGCTTTGGTTATCATTATACCTGTAATGGGGGCTTTGGTTGCCACTATGAAGAGGGTGGGAGCTGGATGTGGCTCGCGACCCTCTCTCAGTGCTGGATGTGGCTCGCAACCCTCTCTCTAAGCTTAATGTGGCTCTCAAGATCAGAAAGGTTGGGGTCCACTGCGTTAGAGAGACTGGTCCTTCTCGGGACAGAAGAGAGTCACGAGCAGCGTCAAGGGTTTACAGCCCGGTCGAGCTGAATGCACCTCACGGGGTTTCAAGCCAAGGTTTCAATATTTCATCCGCAGCTGCTGGAGCCGGAGTTCCTCCATGTATGGGAGTCCCTCCTCCAGTCGTTGGTTCTGGTGAGTGTTCTACTTCAACGGTTAATTATTCTGATAATAATATGTTAATGGCTCTTCTTAAAACAATGATTGATCAAATTCCAATGGTAAATTGTCGCGTGAAGGATGATTCAAAAATACAATCCTTAGCCAGCGTGCACAGAGACGCTTTTTATTGCGGGGTTAGCGCGCTTGGTTCTCATGTTGATGATGATACCAAACATAAGATTTGGAAAAACTAATATTTTGACATTTGGACTTTGATTTCTGTAGATCAGCATACGGTATATAAAGAAAGACGACAAGTTGATAGGGTTTTTGATAGGAGTAAGCAGAAAGTAGCAAAAATAATAAACATGCCTCATGTTAGCCCAGAAACAGCCCCCCTTTTCCACACAGACTGCTGGACACACATCAACAGGCACCAATTCAGTGGTCGTGCATAGACCCGGAGCCTGTTGGCTGTTTAACGAAGGGCATTGCCGATTCTTCGGCATGTGCAAGTTCAAGCATGAATGCTCTGCTTGCGCAGGAAGCCACCCCGCAGCAAAGTGCACTCGCCCGGCAGGAACATTGCCTTCCAAACCACAGCAAACCGATCACAAGGACCTCGGTGAGCGTAACCGCGATGGGTACGTGGCTAAATCGATACCATAAAAAAGATGCAGCTGGTCAAATTCGTTTCGGTTTTACGTTTGTTTTTTTCATCCCGTTTAAACTCCAGCATACAATATCCTTTTCCAAAAATTTGAAATCTGCAGAGGCTCATCCGGAAATTCTTCGAGAAAAAATTTCCAAGGAAGTAGCATTAGGTAGAATTGCTGGGCCATTTTCAGTTCCGCCCTTTCCAAATTTCAGGGTTTCTCCTTTGGGGGTCATCCCTAAGAAGGAACCCAACTCGTTTCACATGATTCATCATCTGTCCTATCCCAAAGGTAACTCCGTTAATGATGGTATACTACTGGAGGATGCTTCAGTGTCATATGCATCATTTGACAGAGCCGTAGTAATAGTTCGGGATGCAGGCTCTAGTGCCTGGCTGGCTAAGGCTGTGTGCACACGCTGCGGTTTTTGCTGCGGATCCACAGCGGATTTGACCGCTGCGGATCCGCAGCAGTTTTCCCAAAGTTTACAGTACCATGTAAACCTAAGGGGGAAAAAAAACCCGCTGTGCACATGCTGCGGAAAATGCCGTGCGGAAACGCAGCATGTCAATTGTTTGTGCAGATTCCGCAGCGGTTTGCAACCAGCACCAATAGGAAAATGCTGGTGAAAAACCGCAGAAGAATCCGCTGAAGAAACCGCAAGAAAATCCGCAGTGAAAACCGCAGTGGTTTTGCACTGCGGATTTTCCAAATCCGCAGGAAAATCCGTAGCGTGGGCACATACCCTAAAGCAGACATTGATTCTGCTTTCAGGTTATTACTGGTTCATCCCGATTGTTTTCACTTATTAGGATGTAGAGTAGATGACAATGATTATTATGATATGTGTCTCCCTATGGGATGTTCTATCTCATGCTATTATTTTGAACTTTTTAGTTCATTTTTGGATTGGGTAGTGCGTTACGAGACGCAATGTGATGCCGTCACGCACTACTTAGATGACTTTCTTTTTTGGGGCCCTGAAGACTCTGACTTACCGTATGTTCATTTCTGATTAACAAATTCAAGCAGATAGCGGGAGAATTCGGGATACCTTTATCTGCGGAAAAGACGATCGGTCCCGTTCAAACGTTGACATTTTTTGGAATAGAGATTGTCTCTATTTCTATGGTTTTTCGATTACTGGCTGAAAAAATTCAAAAAATGTTGAGTCTAATTGAAGGTTTTATTTCAGTCAATCCTTGCATCAGATGTATCAGAGGTATCATTGCAGCAGATGCAATCCTTGTTGGGCTTATTAGTTTTCGCTTGCAGGGTGATGCCTGTCGCCAGAGTTTTTTCTCGCCAATTGTCTATGGCTACCAGGGGTTTGTCCCAACCTGGTCATAGACTTCGTACCACCAGGTCCATGCGGGCTGACCTTGAAGTTTGGAAGTCTTTTCTGCAGTCGTACAATTGCCAAACGTACTTTATGCCAAGGGAGGTTCTTAGCCAGGATCTTGAGCTATTTACGAGTTTGGATTTTTCTTCGGGTTTTTTAGTAGTTTTTGGAGATCAATGGTGTACTGACAACTGGCCATCATCTTGGCAAATGCTAGGCATTTGTCGTGACCCTGTTTCTTGCGAGGTTTTTGCTATCGTTTTATCGATCGAGCTTTGGTTTGACAGTTTAGTGAACAAAAAGATTGTTTTCCAGTCCTGTCACCCTAAAACCGCGCATTGCATTAATTTTATGTCTTGCACGTCACTCTCAATTTTATGCCTGCTTCGCCGTTTAGCTCTGTTATGCCTGAAATATAATATTTGGCCCCGTGCTCAACAAATTTCAGTTCCCGATAACAGGCTGTCTGACATGCTACCACATTTTGATTGACATGTTTTCAAGAACAGATTTCCCAATGTGCAACCGGAGGGCTTGCCTTGCCCCCTTTCTCTCTGGGATGCAGTGGCGAACAGTTGAGGCCTATGGTCCGTTCTTCAGTGGCCCCAGCAACATGGCAGTCTTACGGTAAGGCATGGGAGGAATGGTGTTCATTGATTCAAGGCAGGCCTGTGCATGTATCTGATCAATGTAGATTGCAAGTCACGGTTAATTTTATTGGTCAGATGGTAGGAAAAGGTATATCGGGTTCTTCTGCGCAACAGCGTTTATCTGGTTTAGCATTTTATCAGTCCAGTCTTATCTGGGGATTATATCTCCTGTTAGTCTTTGACTTATTTACCATGTAGGCTATTACTTTCTGGGTATTTTTGTTTGGTATTTAATAAAGTATACAATTTTTACGGGGGTTTTTTCTTTTTGTAAACTGGTCTTTTCCCTTGTTGGATATATAGTTTGTGAGTCATCTTTATTGTTATCCGCAGCACTCGGTTTACTTTTTTTCGGGGCCCTTCGTATTAGTGAGCTAGTTCCTCAGTCTAAGAGTAGTCTTAAGGGAGGGTTATTATACGACGACGTTTTTCTGGTAAAAGATTCAATTCGCCTTTGCAAGTCAAAGACTGACCCAGCAGGCAGAGGTACTTGGCTTTTATTGCACCATCAGTTAGGGCAAGTTTGCCCTGTTCGTTTAATCAATGCCTACCTGGAGGTTAGACGCTGTGGTAGGTTTTTCCTTGTTCATCTAGACGGTTCTCCGTTGACTAGGTATCAATTTCATGCATTATTTGTCAAGTGTTTGACGAAATAGGGGGTTCCAGTTCATGAATATGGCACTCACTCATTTCGTATTGGAGCTGCGACGGAAGCGGCTAAAGCGGGTTTACCTGATGCAGAGGTACAAAGGATCGGCAGATGGCGCTCAGCTTGTTTTGTGAGGTATATTCGTCCTGATCTTTTAAATTAACCTCGTCATCTTTATTTTCAGGTTCTGACAGTCCAACTGTGTGGTTGCTAGGCCACTCCTACATATTCTGGGCTGGTCAAAGGGCTGAGTGTCACCCTGGTGGTAGAACTCTAGGCTTTCAAGGCCCGAATTTTTCTTGGAGAGGTATAAGAGGCTTACAGTGGCCGCAAGTCTTACCAGAAATAGTGGGCATCTCAAGAGATGCCAGGGGACCGGTAGTTCTCGCTCTACATGCCGGCGGTAACGATTTGTGTTCCTACAAAATCACTGACTTGATAACGATGATGAGGTCAAATATAGCCCGTTTTCACGTTTTTTCCAAGAGCTTATATTCGTGTGGTCTGAAATCGTTACCAGAGCAGTCTGTCATGGTGCCAGAGATGGCTTGGCGGTTGAACGCACCAGGAGAACGATCAATGCCCGGATTTCGAAATTCCTCAGAGAAAGGCTGGGTGTTGTTATAAGGCACAAGCAATTAGAAGGGGATAACAGAGCGCTGTTAAGACCAGATGAAGTACATCTTACAGATATCGGGTTGGATATCTTTTTATCAGGCCTCCAAGATGGAATTGAGCAAGCTTTGCTATTGATGGGTGGGGGTCAGAGTCATGTGTGAAAACACATGATCCTCCCGTGGCGTGAATTAAAGAAAGGACACAGTGGTACGGCTTGTCGGCTGACGTGCCTGTGATTTGACTACAGGGCATTTGGTTAATTAACTTTATGTGCCTTTCTAAGAGTTTAAAAAATATGTTTACAAGTTACATGAAATGCATTAATAAAGCTGTGACCGACCTTCACCCATCAATTTTAGTTGTTTGGTCTTATTTTGTATGTCTAAGGGTTATATGTGAGAGGGATCATGGGTATGCTGGATTGGGGTCTCCGCAGTCTGGCAGGCACGGCTCTGAATAAGAATGGTGCCTCTGACTGCGGTGCCCTTTGCCCTTCTGTTGCCATGGCCACGTTGTTATCCCTCCACATTTATGAGTATTTATAAGGGGGTGGTGTTTACGGCCATAAGCCAATCATTATGCGTGGCTTATTATTCCCCCCTCCTTCCCCTTCCTCACGGGCTATAAAATGCTCAGGTAATTTCTTTTCCCCTCATTCTCCCCAGTTTAGTGGGTCCCGGAGGTGCCTTTCCCGTCCGCCCTCCCTCCCCATTTTAATGTTCATATTGTAACATTGGTATTTTGTTTATTTTAGATGCAAGTCACAGCGGGAATTAAAGAAAGGACACAGGGGTACGGCTTGTCTGCTGACGTGCCTGTGATTTGACTACAGGGCATTTGGCGGCGAGCGTGGTTAATTAACTTTATGTGCCTTTCTAAGAGTTTAAAAAATATGTTTACAAGTTATAAGAAATGCATTAATAAAGCTGTGACCGACCTTCACCCATCAATTTTAGTTGTTTGGTCTTATTTTGTATGTCTAAGGGTACCGTTACACTATACGATTTACCAACGATCATGACCAGCGATACGACCTGGCCGTGATCGTTGGTAAGTCGTTGTGTGGTCGCTGGAGAGCTGTCACACAGACAGCTCTCCAGCGACCAACGATGCTGAGGTCCCCGGGTAACCAGGGTAAACATCGGGTTACTAAGCGCAGGGCTGCGCTTAGTAACCCGATGTTTACCCTGGTTACCAGCGTAAAAAAAAACAAACAGTACATACTTGCATTCCGGTGTCTGTCCCTTGCCGTCTGCTTCCCGCACTGACTGACTGCTGGCCGTAAAGTGAAAGCACAGCACAGCGCGCTGTGCTCTGCTTTCACTTTACGGCCGGCAGTCAGTCAGTGCGGGAAGCAGACGGCAAGGGACCTGACGGACCCCGGAATGTAAGTATGTACTGTTTGTTTTTTTTTACGATGGTAACCAGGATAAACATCGGGTTACTAAGCGAGGTCCTGCGCTTAGTAACCCGATGTTTACCCTGGTTACAAGCGAACGCATCGCTGGATCGGTGTCACACACACCGATCCAGCGATGACAGCGGGAGATCCAGCGACGAAAGAAAGTTCCAAACAATCTGCTACGACGTACGATTTTCAGCAGGGTCCCTGATCGCTGCTGCGTGTCAGACACAGCGATATCGTATGGATATCGCTGGAACGTCACGGATCGTACCGTTGTAGCGACAAAAGTGCCACTGTGTGACGGTACCATAAGGGTTATATGTGAGAGGGATCATGGGTATGCTGGATTGCGGTCTCCGCAGTCATATCTTGGCCTGCGACTTAAAACGTGCAATGCGGACATCTGACTATGTATAGCATTATACTAGCTGCAGGTAACCCAATCATACATGGCCAGATGTGCCAACCAAAGTGACTGTCTATGAGACACCTATCTGCCAACCCTGCCAGTCAGTGGGGATGGGGTTATACAGAGCTCAAGAATATGGAGGACTACCTGGCAGCAGGTAACTAATCTTCTACTGTAGTGTTAATCTCCTTCTGATAAAACTGATTTTATCAAAACTGCAGCAAGCAGCCAAGTAAGTGGCACATCCCTGGAATCATGCTCTATTATTTCTACATCATGCTGCTCTCAGATTAAGTCAAAAAATGGGCTGAAAGAGATCTTTTAATACCCTTTAAAATAAATACAATTTAGCATACTGTGGTCTAAGCACTCTGGGTCACATACCCTTATGGCCGGTTTCACACATCTGCTAAACACGGACTGTGCTTGGATTGGAAACCCTGTCTAACCACCAGGTCGTCTGACATGAGATAACTTCACATGTGAAGCAATTCGCTCAGGTCAAGGGACGGTCAGGCCAGGTCTCAAGTTTTGAGCACAGTCTGTGTGTCATTATTATTATTTATTATTATTATTTATTTATATAGCTCCATTGATTCCATGGTGCTGTACATGAGGAGGGGTTACATACAAATTACAGATATCACTTACAGTAAACAAACTAACAATGACAGACGGATACAGAGGGGTGAGGACCCTGCCCTTGCGAGCTTACATTCTACAGGATGGTGGAGAAGGAGATTATGGGCTGGGGGGGTTGCGGCAGCTCCTGTGTTGGTGAGGCTGTAGCTCCAGTGGTGGTGAGGAGGCAGCAGGGTCATTGAAGGCTGTAGGTTTTCTTGAAGAGGTGGGTTTTCAGGTTCCGTCTGAAGGATCCAAATGTGGTTGATAGTCGGACGTGTTGGGGCAGAGAGTTCCAGAGGATGGGGGATATTTTGGAGAAGTCTTGGAGGCGATTAGGTGAGGAGCGAATAAGTGTGGAGAGAAGGAGGTCTTGGGAGGACCGGAGATTATGTGAGGGAAGATATCGGGAGATTAGGTCAGAGATATATGGAGGAGACAGGTTGTGGATGGCTTTCTAGGTCATTAATAGTAATTGAACTGGATGCGCTGAGAGAATGGGAGCCAGTGTGAAGAGATTTGCAGAGGGAAGAAGCGATGAAGTAGCGAGGAGAGAGATGAATTAGTCGGGCAGCAGAGTTAAGGATGGACTGGAGAGGTGCAGGGGTTTTAGCAGGGAGGCCACAGAAAAGGATGTTGCAGTATTCGAGCTGGGAGATGATGAGGGCATGCACAAGCATTTTAGTAGATTGAGGGTTGAGGAAAGGACGGATTCTGGAGATATTTTTGAGCTGGAGGCGACAGGAGGTGGATATGCGGTTTGAAGGACAGGGCAGAGTCAAGGGTTACTCCGAGGAAGTGGACTTCAGTTACACGGGAAAGGGTGATGTCATTAATGGTGATAGATCAGGTAAGAAAGATCTGTAAGATGGGAGAAAGATGATGAGTTTGGTTTTGTCTACATTGAGTTTTAGGAAGTGAGAGGTGAAGGAGGAGGATATGGCTGATAGACACTCTGGGATTTTGGACAGCAGAGAGGTGACGTCTGGGCCAGAGAGGTAGATCTGAGTGTCGTCAGCATACAGGTGGTACTGGAACCCATAGGACTTTATGAGTTGTCCCAGGCCAAGTGTATAGATTGAGAAGAGTAAGGGACCCAGGACAGAGCCTTGGGGGACTCCAACAGAGAGAAGATGGGATGAGGAGGTAGTGTGGGAGTGGGAGACACTGAATGTGCGGTTGGAAAGGTATGAGGAGATCCAGGATTGGGCGAGGTCTTTGATACCAAAGGAGGAGAGAGGATCTGTAGTAGGAGGCAGTAGTCAACTGTATCGAAAGCAGACGACAGGTCTAGAAGGAGGAGTATAGAGTATTGTCCTTTAGCTTTGACTGTAAGTAGGTAGTTAGTAATTTTGGTTAGGGCAGTCTCAGTGGAATGATAGTGGCGGAAACCAGATTATAGATTGTCAAAGAGCAATTTAGGTGAGAGGTGGAAGGAAAGTTCAGCGTGGATGTGCCGTCATGAATTTGTGACACCAGCCTAAGTCATTATAAAGTTTTAAGCAGCAATAAACTGTACACATTAATTCCTCCACCTTCAGTCATAAACCCTTCTGTAAGTATTTTAGATGTCTGTATTTCTGCGTGCCACAGGACCAATATCCATACATCCATATTCAAACACCTTTCTAGAGTTTACATTTATATGCTTTTTAGCCAGTCGTGTATATTCTACATCTGCTGCACACAAATGCTATGCAAATAAATAGCTCTAGGTGTCAACCGATCAGTGCCATGGTTATGCAGGAGGCAGTCACCTGCCTGGGTGTGTGATCGCGGTGGTTGTGCTGAGCGGAGCATGGTTACAATATCGATGACAGAGAGAAAACATGAAGCCACTGACTGAGCAAAGACACAGAGTAGTCCTGTGAAGTCAGAGACTGAGTGAAGACAGAGAGTAGTCATGTGAAGTCACAGACTGAGCGAAGACACAGAGTAGTCACATGAAGCCACAGACTGAGCGAAGACAGAGAGAAGTCATGTGAAGCCACAGACTGAGTGAAACAATCAAAGAACAAGAAGACTTGCACAAAAGCAGGGATCACCTTTTAACAAATTACCAAATATTTTTATTATTGCACACCAAAACCCACAACAAATACATTTAAAAACATTTAAAATAACATTGTCCCCGCTTAGTGTGGTTACAACCAAACAGGAACATCATATGGCCCAATACCACCAAATGGTCAAATATACAGGATCATGGGGTTCCATAAGTTGGACACAAAATAATAAAGGATTTCATTAACATTTTCCAACAACAATTGCAGTATGGTCATATATGATTATCACCAAATACCAGAGGGGAAATTATAACCATAGATTTGTTGAAGGGGATGTTATAACATACCCATTAGACAGCCCCTAAAAAAATTTCCTCCCAAGGCCACAATAGAGTCATTCACCATCAAGGATACATTACCATTCATACTGCAAGTATAGGATGATTCAGAAACCCCATGCATCAAAGACTCTCATAAAGGTGACGGACCATTAAGATGCCCTATTTGCCCGATGCGTATCGTCACCAACATGACTTCATCAGGGGCAAATAAGAAGTGTGGTGGTGACGATACGCGATTCCGCCTCCTTCAGCTCTGCTCTTTGCTCCGCCTCTTGCGGTTCTGGTCTTTGCTTCGCCTCCTGTGGTTCTGGTCTTTGCTCTGCCTCTTGCGGTTCAGCTCGCTGCACTGCAACCAGCATCTCTGCTCTGCTACCAGCATCTCTGCTCTGCTCTCGACTCCGCAACCTTGCGGTCCTGCTCTACTTCCGTTCTGCAGCCTGTGGGTCAGGTCTCTACCTGTTCCCATATACTCTCCAGTCTAAACAGGTCCCTACCTGTTTCCATATACCTGCCTGTATTCCTGTCCCTACTTAGTCAGTACATGTCCTGCCAGAGTGCCAGCTGTGCCCACCTGTCAGTGTTTCAGCCGTGCCCACTTGCCAGTGTCTCAGCTGTGCCCGCCTGCCAGTGTCTCAGCTGTGCCTGTCTGCCAGTGTCTCAGCCATGCCTGCTTGCCAGTGTCTCACCTGTGTCTGCCTGCCAGTGTCTCAGCCGTGTCTGCCTGCCAGTGTCTCAGCCGTGTCCACCTGCCAGTGTCTCAGCTGTGCCTGTCTGCCAGTGTCTCAGCCATGCCTGCTTGCCAGTGTCTCACCTGTGTCTGCCTGCCAGTGTCTCAGCCGTGTCTGCCTGCCAGTGTCTCAGCCGTGTCCACCTGCCAGTGTCTCAGCTGTGTCCGCCAGTGTCTCAGCTGTGCCCACCTGCCAGTGTCCCAGCCGTACCTGTCTGCCAGTCAAGCCCGTTGCTTGATCCTGTCCTAACGTTCCGTCCCCCAGTGGGATCAGCAGCCACAACCAGACACCACCCTGGAGTGGTACCTGGCAGCTACCTGTCGCACAAGTCTGACCTCACCATCAGAGGCTCCAGTGAACACCAAGGTAGCTGCTTAGTCACACCCCTTCCAGAGTAGTCTGGTCTGTGGCACAGTGGGGCCACAATCCCCTCACTCACGCCACCCAGTCTGGGTGCGAGGGTGACACCAGCCAGATCAGCCTATCTCTAGTGATCAATGGGGTGACAGATGTTGCAGCCAGATCTCCCTCACATCCAGTACTAGCCGCCTTCACCTATCTGGAGAGGTCGCATGGCCTGGAGAGGTCGCATTAGGCTTCTCCATACGACGCTCGCACAGGGCATCGGCTCAGACCTTCTCCATTACTGCCTGTTTTCTGCTGATGTAATGTGTAACCTATGTGACTATGTGAGGTCACTGCTATCATATCTATAGTGGATGTATATTATGTCTCACTGCAAATATGGCAACTGCACAGGTACAATACCAAATGAAACAGCCATCCTTCATTCAGGGATTGGCCATGTGGCACACCAATGCAAAAAATATACGGTACTCTGTATGTGGCAATGTTCACACAAGGAATACAGAGCATCTGGTTCTCAGCCTATTAATGACGCGCTATGGCGGGCTGCCCAGTGCTAACTATGATGCATCCTGTGTGAATAGAGGCCACAGTTTACAGAACCATTTGGGCCCAACAGCACCCTAAAAAAAATATATAACGTGCAAAAAAACATATCAAGATATGTAAGGTATTGGTTGATATTCTGGCCATAATATGTAAGCTGGCAACCCGCGTTAAGGATCCTTACGTTTGCCAGTCCTACTGTAACATGAAAACCACAAAAAGAGGAAAAAATCCTCCAATATTCAAGAAAAAAAACAAAAATAGACAGAGATGCATACCTTTCTAAATGGGCCTCAATATAATTACACTACCAGGGTGCAGCGGACTCAAGTAAAATAGCAACTGCTTAGGTGCAATACCAAATGAAATAGCCAGCCTTCAATCTGGGATTGGCCGTGTGGTACACCAATGCAAAAAAACACAAATATGACACAATGTACAAATTCTGATATAATTTGCTGTTTCATGTTGGCATTAACCTTCAAAGCCCAAGTGTCTTTTTCATAGCAATTGGCTGATTCTAAATTTTAGACACTGAATGAAATAATAGTAAAGTGATTTGTAATAAAATTTGGTTGATTTAACATCCAATAAAAGTGTACTGGGTGTTTCACAATCTTCGGTAGGTGGGATTTTCTTGGAAGTCAGGAGCTACAGTGCCTTGCGAAAGTATTCAGCCCCCTGGAACTTTTCAACCTTTTCCCACATATCATGCTTCAAACATAAAGATACCAAATGTAAATTTTTGGTGAAGGATCATCAACAAGTGAAATACAATTGTAAAGTTGAATGAAATGTTTTGATTATTTAAAATTTTTGTGGAAATTCAAAAACTGAAAAGTGGGGCGTGCAATATTATTTGGCCCCTTTACTTTCAGTGCAGCAAACTCACCCCAGAAGTTCATTGTGGATCTCTGAATTATCCAATGTTGTCCTAAATGCCTAATGATGATAAATAAAATCCACCTGTTTGTAATCAAGTCTCCGTATAAATGCACCTGCTCTGTGATAGTCTCAGGGTTCTGTTTGAAGCACAGAGAGCATCATGAAGACCAAGGGACACAACAGGCAGGTCCGTGATACTGTGGAGAAGTTTAAAGCCGGATTTGGATAGAAAATGATTTCCAAAACTTTAAACATCCCAAGGAGCACTGTGCAAGCGATCATACTGAAATGTATTAAGTATTATACCACTGCAAATCTACCAAGACCCGGCCGTCCCTCTAAACTTTCATCTCAAACAAGGAGAAGACTGATCAGAGATACAGCCAAGAGGCCCATGATCACTCTGAACTGCAGAGATCTACAGCTGAAGCGGGACAGTCTGTCCATAGGACGACAATCAGTCGTACACTGCACAAATCTGGCCTTTATGGAAGAGTGGCAAGAAGAAAGCAATTTCTCAAAGATATCCATAAAAAGTGTAGTTAAAAGTTTGCAACAAGCCACCTGGGAGACACACCAAACATGTGGAAGAAGGTGCTCTGGTCAGATGAAACCAAAATCGAACTTTTTGGCAACAATGCCAAACGATATGTTTGGTGTAAAGGCAACACAGCTCATCACCCTGAACAAACCATCCCCACTGTCAAACATGGTGGTGGCAGCATCATGGTTTGGGTCTGCTTTTCTTCAGTAGGGAAAGGGAAGATGGTAAAAATTGATGGGAAGATGGATGGAGCCAAATACAGGACCATTCTTGAAGAAAACCTGTTGGAGTCTGCAAAAGACCTGAGACTGGGACGGAGATTTGTCTTCCAACAAGACAATGATCCAAAACATAAAGCAAAATCTACAATGGAATGGTTCACAAATAAACGTATCCAGGTGTTAGAATGGCCAAGTCAAAGTCCAGACCTCAATCCAATCGAGAATCTGTGAAGAGCTGAAAACTGCTGTTCACAAACGATCTCCATCAAACCTCACTGAGCTCGAGCTGTTTGCCAAGGAAAAATGGGCAAGAATTTCAGTCCCTTGATGTAAAAAACTGATAGAGACATACCCTAAGTGACTTGCAGCTGTAACTGCAGCAAAAGGTGGCGCAACAAAGTACTCAGTTAAAGGGGCCGAATAATATTGCACGCCCCACTTTTCAGTTTTTGAATTTCCACAAAAATTTAAAATAAGCAATAAATTTCGTTCAACTTCACAATTGTGTTCCACATGTTGTTGATTCTTCACCAAAAATTTACATTTGGTATCTTTATGTTTGAAGCATTATATGTGGGAAAAGGTTGAAAAGTTCCAGGGGGCCGAATACTTTCACAAGGCACTGTAGCATCTACAAACAAGCCATGAAGCCAGATATGGAGTTGAAACATTTTTAATCCTGTGCCGGAAGACAGGACGGAGCAGAGATGACAAAGTGTAACTGCAGAATTAGCACAAGTTTAATTCAGGGCCGGACTGGGACTGAAAAGCAGGAATGGTACACAAAATTCACCAGCCAACATATGTGTCCTCAACTCAAATCGTAGAATACTGACAGGTTTTGTCGAATTTTGCTTTACTTGTTACATCCCTTGCTTAACCTCTTCAAGACATTTGACATACCTAAATGTCATGTTCGGATAAGGGTTCCCGACTTATGACATATAGGTACATCATGGCAATCGTGTGGGCACAGGAGCTCTGCACTTGAAACCGCTGCCAGGAGCTCGGCTTGCATGATAGCTCTCACAGCCAGGAATGGTGTCCGCACCTCCACTGACTGTTTAACCCCCAAATTCCTTGATTGATAACGATTGCAAGTTTTAGGAGGCTGGGAGAGGGAGGGGGCTGTCTCTACCATCCGATTGGCATTCCGGCAATGCCATAGTAAGGGCCCTATCATCGTCATGGCAACCTGAGGTTGTCAGTGAAGCATTGACAGGTATAAGACATTGCAGTGATGTTGCATGCAATGCATTATATCAGCGAGCAGAGTGATAAAATTCAAAGCCCCATAGAGGGACTAAATAAAAAAGTTTATATAAGAATTGTAAAAATATATTTTTTTAAATTTGCAAACTAATAATAATTAGAATGTATGTCTATATTATATCCATAAATACGTAATTTTATATAAAAACTAAAATAAACAAAAAAGTGCACATATTTGGTGTCCCCGCATCTAAAGAGACCTGACTCATAAAACTGTCCCACTAGACCTGACCCTGTAAAAAATAAATAAAAACCAATGAAAAGACTATGCTTTGTCATCATGCCGCTGAACAAAAAGTGGGATAAAACGCGATCAAAAAGACAAATGTAAATATAAATGGTGTGTCTGAAAACGTCATCATGTCCTGCAAAAAAACAAGCCGCCATACAACTCCAAAAGTGGAAAAATAAAAAAAGCTTATAGCCCTCAGAATAGAGATGCAAAAAATTTTTTTTCTACAAAATTGGATTTTATTTTATAAAAGCGCCAAACATTGAAAAAAACAATATAAATGTGGTATCGCTGTAATCGTACTGACTGAAAAATAAAGCTCCTTATCAATTGTACTAGACTCGGAATGACATTAGAAAAAAAATAATTCCTGAATTGCTGTCTTTCGTTCATTCTGCCCACCAAAAATCGGAATAGAAAGCGATCAATAAATGTTATGTCCCCGAAAATGGTATAAATAAAAACGCCAACTCATCCCACAAAAAACAAGACCTCACATGACTCTGTTGGCAGAAATATAGAGAAATTATAGCTCTCAAATATGGCAATGTTTTTGCAACAAAAAAAAGCATCTTTAAGGCCTCCTTCACATGTCTGTTTTTTTGTGTCCACATGCGGTCCATTTTTTTTTAAGGGCTGCAAATACAGACACGTGCACATCCATTGAATTCTATGGTGGTGCGCACATGTCAGGTTTGAAAACATGGTCCGTGTGAAAAACCCACAGACATGTCAGTCTTTATCAGCAGCACAGACAAAATGCGTGCCATACACATGCGCACTGATGACACATGGATGACATCCGTGTGTCATCAGCGTGACACGTACTGGCGCCTGTGAAGAAGCGGTACAGTTCACGCTGTTCCCAGGCGCCGGCCTGCTGATAAAACCAGCTCTCATCATTGATGCCTGGTGTCCCTGTGATCAGCGCGACCAGGCGACAATGATGGACGTTATATTTAGCACCCGCTGTGTCCTTTCTGTGTTAAATAAAGAATTAAGTAAAGGAAAACAGCATGGGCTCCCGTGTATTTTTCATAACCGGCAGAGGGAGAACCCATGGCTGGGGACTGATGTTAATAATCTGGGAAAATCTCACGGTGTTAGCGGTGATCTCGTTGAGGTAACTGCAGTTCATCGGCCGCTCACAGCGAACTGTCAGTGGAAATGCAGCTTGAGTGACTGGCGGTAACCTCTATAACATCACTGCTCATTAGGGTTGAGCGAAACGGATCGGACAAATTCAAAAATCGCCGACTTTCGGCAAAGTCAGGTTTCATGAAACCCAACCCGATCCTAGTGTGGGATCGGCCATGAGGTCGGCGATCTTCGCGCCAAAGTCACGTTTCGTATGACGTTTTCAGCGCCATTTTTTCAGCCAATGAAGGAGGATGCAGAGTGTGGGCAGCGTGATGACATAGGTCTCGGTCCCCACCATCTTAGAGAAGGGCATGACAGTGATTGGCTTGCTTTCTGCGGCGTCACAGGGGCTATAAAGGGGCGTGCACGCCAACCGCCATCTTACTTCTGCCGATTGTAGCATAGGGAGAGGTTGCTGCAGCTTCATCAGAAGGGATATAGTTAGGGAGGGAAGATTAAGCCCCGAAACTGCTTGTGCTGTAGCGATTTCCACTGTCCAACACCACCATTTCTTTGCAGGGACAGTGGAGGATAGATTTTTGTGCATCAGCACTGTAGCTTGTTAGGCTGCCTTATAAGGCTCCCTGATAGCTGCATTGCTGTTTGCACGCCGCTGTGCAAACCAACTGCTTTTTTAAAAGCAAAAATCCTGTTGCTCCTTTCTGCACAGTTATCTTGTTTATTTGTCCACACTTTTGTGTGCAGCAGTCCTTTTTATTGCTGCCATACTTGTCCTGAGATCATTGTAGGGAGATTGAAATTGTACTACAGTCCTTGTATTTTTTCATATATCTTCCAGCCACTTTCTGCCACTTACATTGTGTTGTTTTATGCACAGGGCCTGAGGTTTGGTTTAGTCTCCCCCCCAAAAAAAGAGGGAGATTCAAATGATCACAAAGTGGATATATTTCAGTCCTGTTAGTTTGTGGTATTTCAGCCAGCCACTTTCTGCCACTTAGATTGCGTTGTTATATACACTGGGCCTAAGCTGTGGTTCAGTCTCCCAAAAAAAAGGGGAGATTCAAATTCTCACAAAGTGGATATACTTCTGTCCTGTTAGTTTGTAATATATCAGCCAGCCACTTTCTGCCACTTAGATTGAGTGGTTATGTACACTGGGCCTAAGTTGTGGTTCAGTCTCCCCTCAAAAATGGGGAGATTCAAATTCTCACAAAGTGGATTACGTCTGTCCTGTTAGTTTGTCGTATATCAGCCAGCCACTTTCTGCCACTTAGATTGCGTTGTTATATACACTGGGCCTAAGTAGTGGTTCAATCTCCCAAAAAAAGAGTGAAATTCAAATTCTCACAAAGTGGATATACTTCTGTCCTGTTAGTTTGTTGTATATCAGCCAGCCACTTTCTGCCACTTAGATTGCGTTGTTATATACACTGGGCCTAAGTTGTGGTTCAGTCTCCCAAAAAAAAGGGGAGATTCAAATTCTCACAAAGTGGATATACTTCTGTCCTGTTAGTTTGTCGTATATCAGCCAGCCACTTTCAGCCACTTACATTGTGTTGTTTTTTGCACAGGGCCTGATTTTATTGTTCAGTCTCCCAAAAAAAAGGGAGATTTAAAATACATATATACACATTCTACCTTGTTTTACAGTAACCATATAACGGTTGTTATTTTGGTTAGATTTTCCAAAAAATGAGGAAGTCAGGTGGAAGAGGCCATGGGCGGTGGTTGCGAGCTGGTACTGATGGTGGTGGTGGTACATCTGGTGGTAGTGGCAAAAGCACAATAGCACCTAAGGCTGGAGGTGTTGAGCCAGCGTCATCGTCTGGCTACACAAGGCCTCGAAGGCTCCCTTATCTGGGAGTAGGAAAATGGCTTTTAAAGCCGGAGCAGCAGGAAAAAGTTTTGGCTTTCCTTGCTGACTCAGCCTCTAGCTCTTTCGCCTCCTCTTCAGAAAGTTCCAAATATAAAAGCAGCGAGTCGTAAGTGGATGCTCCCGGTCAGGAACAAGACGTTTCCCTGTGTCCTTCACCCAAACCAAAAGTGAAGGATGCGTCAGGCGACACTACAGGTTACTCCATGGACCTCTTTACACATACCGTGCCTGGGTTAGAACGGGAAATTGTTAACTGCCCATTACAAGATGAATCGGACATGGAGTGCACTGATGCACAGCCACAGCTAGATTATTATGCTGTTCCATTGACTCAGATCACTACATTGCCCTCGCAGTGTACTGAGCCAGAATCTGACCCTGATGAGACTATGGTGCCCCGTTCCGAACGCTATAGCACCTTACACGGTGACACAGAGGAAGGTGCACATAACATTGAAGAGGAGGTGATAGATGACCCAGTTGTTTACCCAAATTGGCAGCCATTGGGGGAAGAGGGTGCCGCTGCCAGTAGCTCAGAAGCGGAGGAGGATGATCCGCAGCAGCCATCTACATCGCAACAGCTGTCATCTGGTAGGCCCGTATCAGGCCAAAAACGTTTGTCAAAAACAGTTTTAGGACAGCGTGGCCATCCGGTGAAAGTAGCACAGCGTGCAATGCCTGAAAAGGTATTCCATAGTAGGAAGAGTGCGGTGTGGCAATTTTTTTACCAAGATCCAAATGATCAGTCAAAAGTTATCTGTAAGAAATGCTCAAAGACATTTAGCAGAGGGAAGAATCTTCAAAATTTAAATACAACGTGTATGCTTAGACATTTAACCAGCATGCACTTGCAAGCCGGGACTAACTACCAAACGTCCCGTACCGTTGGTGCACCTGCTCAGAATGAAGGTAGTTAGCAATGCTACATTGCTTCCCTCACTGTAAGCCCACCGGTTAGGACACCACCAGCAGCATATGTGGAGGTATCGTCGCAAGGCCAAAGCAGTCAGGGAATCACAAGGTTATTGGTAGGAAACACTGTATGTAGGCCAACATCGAGAATACCATCACCAACCCTCTCTCAATCCACCATGTTCACCACCACCACCGCTAGTTCCACCATATGCACCTCTCCAGTCCAGCTCACCCTACAAGAGACTCTCGTTAGGAAAAAAAAGTATTCATCCTCTCATCCGCGTACACAGGGTTTGAACACCAACATTGCTAGAATAATCTCGTTAGAGATGATACCCTACTGGTTGGTTGAAAGCGAAGCTTTCAAAGCCCTGATGGCCTATGCAGTACCACGCTATGACCTACCCAGTCGACACTTCTTTGCGAGAAAAGCCATCCCAGCCCTCCACCAGCATGTCAAAGACCGCATTGTCCATGCACTGAGGCAATCAGTCAGTAGAAAGGTGCACCTCACAACAGATGCATGGACCAGTAGGCATGGCCAGGGACGTTACGTGTCCATCACGGCACACTAGGTTAATGTGGTGGATGCAGGGTCCACAGGGGACAGCCATAGTGGGACAGTTCTGCCTAGCCCACGGTCTAGGAAACAGTTGGCTGTAGCCGTTTGCCACCCCTCCTCCTCCTTCAGAAGCGAAAGCTCGTCCACAGAGCGTAGTCGCACGACCACTTCATCCGCAGCTGCCAGTGTTGCACACGAGGTGTCCCATTATCGAACAGCTAGTGGTAAGCGTCAGCAGGCTGTGTTAGAAATGAAGTGTTGGGCGACAACAGACACACCATGGAAGTACTAGCCGAGTACTTGCAGCAACAAACTCAGTCATGGCTGGGCAGTGTATATCTTGAGGCAGGCAAGGTAGTCAGTGATAACGGAAGGAATTTTATGGCTGCCATAGCCCTTTCAGAACTGAAACACATACCTTGCCTGGCTCACACCTTGAACCTGGTGGTGCAGTGCTTCCTCAAAAATTATCCGGAGTTACCAGCCCTGCTCCTGAAGGTGCGAAGACTTTGCTCGCACATCCGCTGGTCGCCCGTACACTCCAGCCGTATGCTGAACCATCAGCGATCGCTGAATCTTCCCCAGCACCGCCTAATAATCGACGTTGCAACAAGGTGGAACTCCACACTGCACATGGTTCAGAGGCTGTGCGAACAGAGGCGTGCTGTAATTAATTTGTGGGAGGATACACATACACGGGCAGGCAGTTGGATGGCAGACATGGAGTTGTCTGGTGTGCAGTGGTCGAAGCTTCAAGACCTCTGTCAAGTCCTTCAGTGTTTTGAGGAATGCACACGGCTGGTAAGTACAGACGACGCCATCATAAGCATGAGCATCCCACTAATGCATCTGCTAATGCAAAGTTTGACGCACATTACGGAGCTGGCGTCTGCAGCCGAGGAGGAGGGAAGCCTTGATGACAGTCAGCCATTGTCTGCTCAGGGAGCTCTCCTGGACGAGGTGGCGGACGAAGAGGAGGAGGATGATGGGGATGAATATTTATGGGAGGAGGATGCTTCCCAGGGGGCAATAGAAACTGGTGGCGTTGCAAGGTCAGGTACAGGGTTTTTGTGGGACACAAGTGATGTTGATTTGCAAGAAAGTGCTCCTCAACCCAACACAAGCAGTGTATTGACACCTGGAACATTGGCCACATGGCTGAGTATGTCTTGTGTATCCTAAAAAGGGACCCCCGCATGATCAAAATGATGACCGATGACGATTACTGGTTGGCCTGCCTCCTGGATCCACGATATAAAGGAAAATTAGAAAATATCATGCCACATGAGAACCTTGAGCAAATATTGGCTACCAAACAAGCAACTCTTGTAGACCATTTGGTTCAGGCATTCCCAGCACACAGCGGCGGTGATGGTTCTAACACAAGCCGTAGAGGGCAACATGGCAGAGGTGTTAGAGGTCCGCAAATCTGAAGTGGCGTTGGACAGAGGGGTTTTAATGACCAGGTTGTGGAGTGATTTCGCAATGACCGCTGACACGACAGGTAGTGCTGCATCGATTCAAAGTGACAGGAGACAGCATTTGTTCATTATGGTTACGAACTACTTTTCCTCCCTTATCGATGTTCTCCCTCACAGGTCATTCCCCTTTGATTACTGGGCATCTAAAATAGACACCTGGCCTGAATTGGCAGAATATGCATTACAGGAGCTCGCTTGCCCTGCTTCTAGTGTGCTATCAGAAAGAGTCTTCAGTGCTGCTGGTTCAATACTGACCGAAAAAAGGACACGTCTGGCTACCCAGAATGTTGATGATCTAACCTTCATTAAAATGAACCAATCATGGATTTCAAATTATTTTGCCCCACCTTCTCCTGCTGACACGTAGCTTGCCTGAAAATGTCTTGCTTTTGGCCTCCTCTTACTGACTTCTCCAATTCCGCCATTTGCAGCTGCTGAATGTCCACCATAGGCCATTTTTATACCTCCCTAAATGGGCTGACTCCCCCAACAGGGCCATGGTCACCACCTGGCGCAAGCACCCGTGCGAGTGCCGTTTGCCTGGACAGGTGGGTGCACCCACTCTTTGGCGACGGCACTGGCACAGGGTCCCTCATAGTACAATGAAGTGTCTCTGATGGTGGTGGTGCACAACCAACATCAGACACACTGTCGTAATATGAGGGGCCCTCGAGAGAGTGTTCCCCCCCATCCTGCCCATTGCCCAGCCACTGCTAGATGAGTCTGCTGGTACATTGACCCAGACCACTACATTCCCCTTGCACTCTACACAGCCTGAATCTGACCCTGCTGAAAGTCAGGTTCCCCTGCCCGCATACTATACCACCTTACACGGGGACAAAGAGGAAGGTGCAGATGAAAGTGCAGGTTCCTTCATCAGGTAGGGGCATACTCGTTGGCGATGTCACTGGCACAGGGCCCCTCATAGTACGCAAAAGTGTCTCTGGCAGTGGGAGGCGACACCTGCCGTCAAACACACCGCCGTACTATGAGGGGCCCTGTGCCAGTGCCAAGTGCCAACGAGTGGGCCCCCCTTGCTCGGGTTCACAGCACTTTCAAAGTTGAAATACTTACCTCTCCCTGCTCCACCGCCGTGACGTATTCCGCGTTCCCTGGGCCCACGAAAATCTTGAGCCAGCCCTACCCCCCGCCCACAACTTTAGCCAAATGACCCTCTGTTTTCAATGCCTAACTATTATTATAAAGTTAATTAAGATTGACAAGCTTAAGAAATAAGAATTGATGTTTTTTTACATTAAAATGGGCACTGTAGGTGTTTTCCTGTCCTCCACTCACTGCCGACTTTGATACCCCATTGACTTGCATTGGGTTTCGTGTTTCGGTCGGCCCCCGACTTTTCAAAATAATCGGCCGATTTCACCCAACCCGACTTTTGACAAAGTCGAGTTTTGCGAAACCCGACTCGATCCTAAAAAAGTAAAAGTCGCTCAACTCTACTGCTCATCACTGAAGCTGTGCTCGCAGCACCTCATTGTCTCCTGGTTTTCAGCGTGAATGGTCGAATCAAGGCACCTTCCATTTTGAAAACCAGATTCCCAGAGATGGATTACGGCGCGGGACAGTATGGATTATCTTCATGTCGGACAAGTAAGGGATATGATTGTTTTTTATTTTGGTTTTTTTTTACAGGGGACATAGGCTTCAATGGATTAGGAATAAAGAGGGGAGTATCAGTTTGTTTTTTATTTTTAAATAAATGTGTAAAACAGGGTGTTGATTTTTATTTCAAATAAAGGATTTTATTCTTGCTGTGTGCTTATTTCAATACTTACTATGGGGTTAGTAATGGGGGCATCTTATAGAAGGCTCTCCATTACTAACCCCAGTGCTTGATGTCAACTGATAATACAAATCTCACATCAACCACAACCCTATTACCCCACTTGCCACCGCCACAGGGCAAGTGGGAAGAGAAAGGCTAATTGCCAGATTATGGATGTGCCATTTCTGTGGCGGCTGAATGTTAATGTTGGTAGCCTGGGGCCTTTTCCAGGCTATTAATCTCGACCCACATCTGCTTTTTCAGCCTTTTGCTGGTTTGAATTTATAGGGGGATCTTGCGTAATTTTTTTCTGGGTTTCACCAGGAAAGGCTAAGCAAACAGCTGTGAGGTACAGGAAGGCGGAGAGATACAGGCAGGCGGAGAGGTACAGGAAGGCAGAGAGGTACAGGCAGGCAGAGAGGTACAGGCAGGCAGAGAGGTACAGGCAGGTAGAGAGGTAAAGGCTGGCGGAGAGGTACAGGCAGGTAGAGAGGTACAGGAAGGCAGAGAGGTACAGGCAGGCGGAGAGGTACAGGCAGGTAGAGAGGTACAGGAAGGCAGAGAGGTACAGGCAGGCAGAGAGGTACAGGCAGGCAGAGAGGTACAGGCAGGTAGAGAGGTACAGGCTGGCGGAGAGGTACAGGCAGGTAGAGAGGTACAGGCAGGTAGAGAGGTACAGGCAGGCAGAGAGGTACAGGCAGGTAGAGAGGTACAGGCAGGTAGAGAGGTACAGGCAGGCAGAGAGGTACAGGCAGGTAGAGAGGTACAGTAAGGCAGAGAGGTACAGGCAGGCAGAGAGGTACAGGCAGGTAGAGAGGTACAGGAAGGCAGAGAGGTACAGGCAGGCAGAGAGGTACAGGCAGGCAGAGAGGTACAGGCAGGTAGAGAGGTACAGGCAGGCGGAGAGGTACAGGCAGGTAGAGAGGTACAGGAAGGCGGAGAGGTACAAGCTGGTAGAGAGTACAGGCTGGTAGAGAGGTACAGGCAGGCAGAGAGGTACAGGCAGGTAGAGAGGTACAGGCAGGTAGAGAGGTACAGGAAGGCAGAGAGGTACAGGAAGGCAGAGAGGTACAGGCTGGTAGAGAGTACAGGCTGGTAGAGAGGTACAGGCAGGTAGAGAGGTACAGGAAGGCGGAGAGGTATAGGCAGGCGGAGAGGTACAGGCAGGCGGAGAGGTACAGGCAGGTAGAGAGGTACAGGCAGGCGGAGATGTATAGGCAGGCGGAGAGGTATAGGCAGGCGGAGAGGTACAGGCAGGCGGAGAGGTACAGGAAGGCAGAGAGGTATAGGCAGGCGGAGAGGTACAGGCAGGCGGAGAGGTACAGGAAGGCAGAGAGGTACAGGAAGGCAGAGAGGTACAGGCTGGTAGAGAGTACAGGCTGGTAGAGAGGTACAGGCAGGTAGAGAGGTACAGGCAGGCAGAGAGGTACAGGCAGGCAGAGAGGTACAGGAAGGCAGAGAGGTATAGGCAGGCGGAGACGTACAGGCAGGTGGAGAGGTACAGGCAGGTGGAGAGGTACAGGCAGGCGGAGAGGTACAGGCAGGCGGAGAGGTATAGGCAGGCGGAGAGGTACAGGCAGGCAGAGAGGTACAGGCAGGCAGAGAGGTACAGGCAGGTAGAGAGGTACAGGCAGGTAGAGAGGTACAGGCAGGTAGAGAGGTACAGGAAGGCAGAGAGGTACAGGCTGGTAGAGAGTACAGGCTGGTAGAGAGGTACAGGCAGGCAGAGAGGTACAGGCAGGTAGAGAGGTACAGGCAGGTAGAGAGGTACAGGAAGGCAGAGAGGTACAGGAAGGCAGAGAGGTACAGGCTGGTAGAGAGTACAGGCTGGTAGAGAGGTACAGGCAGGTAGAGAGGTACAGGCAGGCAGAGAGGTACAGGCAGGCAGAGAGGTACAGGCAGGTATAGAGGTACAGGCAGGTAGAGAGGTACAGGCAGGTAGAGAGGTACAGGCAGGTAGAGAGGTACAGGAAGGCAGAGAGGTATAGGCTGGCGGAGAGGTACAGGCAGGTAGAGAGGTACAGGCAGGTAGAGAGGTACAGGAAGGCAGAGAGGTACAGGCAGGCGGAGAGGTACAGGCAGGTAGAGAGGTACAGGCTGGCGGAGAGGTACAGGCTGGTAGAGAGTACAGGCTGGTAGAGAGGTACAGGCAGGCGGAGAGGTACAGGCAGGTAGAGAGGTACAGGCAGGCAGAGAGGTACAGGCAGGCAGAGAGGTACAGGCAGGTATAGAGGTACAGGCAGGTAGAGAGGTACAGGCAGGCAGAGAGGTACAGGCAGGTAGAGAGGTACAGGCAGGTAGAGAGGTACAGGCAGGTAGAGAGGTACAGGAAGGCAGAGAGGTACAGGCTGGTAGAGAGTACAGGCTGGTAGAGAGGTACAGGCAGGCAGAGAGGTACAGGCAGGTAGAGAGGTACAGGCAGGTAGAGAGGTACAGGAAGGCAGAGAGGTACAGGCTGGTAGAGAGTACAGGCTGGTAGAGAGGTACAGGCAGGTAGAGAGGTACAGGCAGGCAGAGAGGTACAGGCAGGCAGAGAGGTACAGGCAGGCAGAGAGGTACAGGCAGGTATAGAGGTACAGGCAGGTAGAGAGGTACAGGCAGGTAGAGAGGTACAGGCAGGTAGAGAGGTACAGGAAGGCAGAGAGGTATAGGCTGGCGGAGAGGTACAGGCAGGTAGAGAGGTACAGGCAGGCAGAGAGGTACAGGCAGGCAGAGAGGTACAGGCAGGTAGAGAGGTACAGGCAGGTAGAGAGGTACAGGCAGGTAGAGAGGTACAGGCAGGTAGAGAGGTACAGGCAGGCAGAGAGGTACAGGCAGGTATAGAGGTACAGGCAGGTAGAGAGGTACAGGCAGGTATAGAGGTACAGGCAGGTATAGAGGTACAGGCAGGTAGAGAGGTACAGGCAGGTAGAGAGGTACAGGAAGGCAGAGAGGTATAGGCTGGCGGAGAGTTACAGGCAGGTAGAGAGGTACAGGCAGGTAGAGAGGTACAGGCAGGCAGAGAGGTACAGGCAGGCAGAGAGGTACAGGCAGGTATAGAGGTACAGGCAGGTAGAGAGGTACAGGCAGGTAGAGAGGTACAGGCAGGTAGAGAGGTACAGGAAGGCAGAGAGGTATAGGCTGGCGGAGAGGTACAGGCAGGTAGAGAGGTACAGGCAGGTAGAGAGGTACAGGAAGGCAGAGAGGTACAGGCAGGCGGAGAGGTACAGGCTGGCGGAGAGGTACAGGCTGGTAGAGAGTACAGGCTGGTAGAGAGGTACAGGCTGGCGGAGAGGTACAGGCAGGTAGAGAGGTACAGGCAGGTAGAGAGGTACAGGAAGGCGGAGAGGTACAGGCAGGCAGAGAGGTACAGGCAGGTATAGAGGTACAGGCAGGTAGAGAGGTACAGGCAGGCAGAGAGGTACAGGCAGGTAGAGAGGTACAGGCAGGTAGAGAGGTACAGGCAGGTAGAGAGGTACAGGCTGGTAGAGAGTACAGGCTGGTAGAGAGGTACAGGCAGGCAGAGAGGTACAGGCAGGTAGAGAGGTACAGGCAGGCGGAGAGGTACAGGCAGGTAGAGAGGTACAGGCAGGCAGAGAGGTACAGGCAGGCAGAGAGGTACAGGCAGGTATAGAGGTACAGGCAGGTAGAGAGGTACAGGCAGGCAGAGAGGTACAGGCAGGTAGAGAGGTACAGGCAGGTAGAGAGGTACAGGCAGGTAGAGAGGTACAGGCTGGTAGAGAGTACAGGCTGGTAGAGAGGTACAGGCAGGCAGAGAGGTACAGGCAGGTAGAGAGGTACAGGCAGGTAGAGAGGTACAGGAAGGCGGAGAGGTACAGGCAGGCGGAGAGGTACAGGCAGGCAGAGAGGTACAGGCAGGTAGAGAGGTACAGGCAGGCAGAGAGGTACAGGCAGGCAGAGAGGTACAGGCAGGTAGAGAGGTACAGGCAGGTAGAGAGGTACAGGCAGGTAGAGAGTACAGGCAGGTAGAGAGGTACAGGAAGGCAGAGAGGTACAGGCAGGTATAGAGGTACAGGCAGGTAGAGAGGTACAGGCAGGTAGAGAGGTACAGGAAGGCAGAGAGGTATAGGCTGGCGGAGAGGTACAGGCAGGTAGAGAGGTACAGGCAGGTAGAGAGGTACAGGCAGGCAGAGAGGTACAGGCAGGCAGAGAGGTACAGGCAGGTATAGAGGTACAGGCAGGTAGAGAGGTACAGGCAGGTAGAGAGGTACAGGCAGGTAGAGAGGTACAGGAAGGCAGAGAGGTATAGGCTGGCGGAGAGGTACAGGCAGGTAGAGAGGTACAGGCAGGTAGAGAGGTACAGGCAGGCAGAGAGGTACAGGCAGGCAGAGAGGTACAGGCAGGTATAGAGGTACAGGCAGGTAGAGAGGTACAGGCAGGTAGAGAGGTACAGGCAGGTAGAGAGGTACAGGAAGGCAGAGAGGTATAGGCTGGCGGAGAGGTACAGGCAGGTAGAGAGGTACAGGCAGGTAGAGAGGTACAGGAAGGCAGAGAGGTACAGGCAGGCGGAGAGGTACAGGCTGGCGGAGAGGTACAGGCTGGTAGAGAGTACAGGCTGGTAGAGAGGTACAGGCTGGCGGAGAGGTACAGGCAGGTAGAGAGGTACAGGCAGGTAGAGAGGTACAGGAAGGCGGAGAGGTACAGGCAGGCAGAGAGGTACAGGCAGGTATAGAGGTACAGGCAGGTAGAGAGGTACAGGCAGGCAGAGAGGTACAGGCAGGTAGAGAGGTACAGGCAGGTAGAGAGGTACAGGCAGGTAGAGAGGTACAGGCTGGTAGAGAGTACAGGCTGGTAGAGAGGTACAGGCAGGCAGAGAGGTACAGGCAGGTAGAGAGGTACAGGCAGGCGGAGAGGTACAGGCAGGTAGAGAGGTACAGGCAGGCAGAGAGGTACAGGCAGGCAGAGAGGTACAGGCAGGTATAGAGGTACAGGCAGGTAGAGAGGTACAGGCAGGCAGAGAGGTACAGGCAGGTAGAGAGGTACAGGCAGGTAGAGAGGTACAGGCAGGTAGAGAGGTACAGGCTGGTAGAGAGTACAGGCTGGTAGAGAGGTACAGGCAGGCAGAGAGGTACAGGCAGGTAGAGAGGTACAGGCAGGTAGAGAGGTACAGGAAGGCGGAGAGGTACAGGCAGGCGGAGAGGTACAGGCAGGCAGAGAGGTACAGGCAGGTAGAGAGGTACAGGCAGGCAGAGAGGTACAGGCAGGCAGAGAGGTACAGGCAGGTAGAGAGGTACAGGCAGGTAGAGAGGTACAGGCAGGTAGAGAGTACAGGCAGGTAGAGAGGTACAGGAAGGCAGAGAGGTACAGGCAGGTATAGAGGTACAGGCAGGTAGAGAGGTACAGGCAGGTAGAGAGGTACAGGAAGGCAGAGAGGTATAGGCTGGCGGAGAGGTACAGGCAGGTAGAGAGGTACAGGCAGGTAGAGAGGTACAGGCAGGCAGAGAGGTACAGGCAGGCAGAGAGGTACAGGCAGGTATAGAGGTACAGGCAGGTAGAGAGGTACAGGCAGGTAGAGAGGTACAGGCAGGTAGAGAGGTACAGGAAGGCAGAGAGGTATAGGCTGGCGGAGAGGTACAGGCAGGTAGAGAGGTACAGGCAGGTAGAGAGGTACAGGAAGGCAGAGAGGTACAGGCAGGCGGAGAGGTACAGGCTGGCGGAGAGGTACAGGCTGGTAGAGAGTACAGGCTGGTAGAGAGGTACAGGCTGGCGGAGAGGTACAGGCAGGTAGAGAGGTACAGGCAGGTAGAGAGGTACAGGAAGGCGGAGAGGTACAGGCAGGCAGAGAGGTACAGGCAGGTATAGAGGTACAGGCAGGTAGAGAGGTACAGGCAGGCAGAGAGGTACAGGCAGGTAGAGAGGTACAGGCAGGTAGAGAGGTACAGGCTGGTAGAGAGTACAGGCTGGTAGAGAGGTACAGGCAGGCAGAGAGGTACAGGCAGGTAGAGAGGTACAGGCAGGCGGAGAGGTACAGGCAGGTAGAGAGGTACAGGCAGGCAGAGAGGTACAGGCAGGCAGAGAGGTACAGGCAGGTATAGAGGTACAGGCAGGTAGAGAGGTACAGGCAGGCAGAGAGGTACAGGCAGGTAGAGAGGTACAGGCAGGTAGAGAGGTACAGGCAGGTAGAGAGGTACAGGCTGGTAGAGAGTACAGGCTGGTAGAGAGGTACAGGCAGGCAGAGAGGTACAGGCAGGTAGAGAGGTACAGGCAGGTAGAGAGGTACAGGAAGGCGGAGAGGTACAGGCAGGCGGAGAGGTACAGGCAGGCAGAGAGGTACAGGCAGGTAGAGAGGTACAGGCAGGCAGAGAGGTACAGGCAGGCAGAGAGGTACAGGCAGGTAGAGAGGTACAGGCAGGTAGAGAGGTACAGGCAGGTAGAGAGGTACAGGCTGGTAGAGAGTACAGGCTGGTAGAGAGGTACAGGCAGGCAGAGAGGTACAGGCAGGTAGAGAGGTACAGGCAGGTAGAGAGTACAGGTAGGTAGAGAGTACAGGCAGGCGGAGAGGTACAGGCAGGTAGAGAGTACAGGCAGCTTGTACATATGACCACACACTGGAGCACTGATCACTATCCCTCTGACAACACTGCAGGTCACGGCTCTGGGTGACAGGAGAGTGCGAGCTAGAAGAAGGTGGCGGAGTCTGCGCTGTATCCGGTTGTCATGGGGACCGGGAGACAACAAAGCGCAGCATGGAGGGAGCGGAGGAGGCCCGGGAGCCGGGTGAGTGATAGCTGCAGCTTCCTGGCGGCCCCGTGCCCGGCCCCGGTCTGTGCAGCAGCGGGGGATGTTGGCACCGTACGGGTCACGTTGTGTGGTCGGAGGCTGCTCAGGATGGCGCCCGCACAGCACTGAGAATCAGCTAAGGTGCGGGCAGATCCAGGCACGGTTCCTGGGACGATGGGAATCTGCAGAAGACGCATGCGGCTCCGGTATCTGCGGACAGCTGCCCTCCAACTGCGGAAGAGAACTATTGATTTTCCTGCCATTATTGCAGTTTTGTTGATTATTTTTGCTTTTAGTGTTATTAGATGACCATGAGCGATGTCAGGCAGTAGTGGGGTACACTGCACACCTACAAGGACTTCAAGGCTATGTTCATGACATGTTTTTAACACCGATTACGCCCCCAAATCCACCTTTAAAAATATTGCTTGAGATCGGCTTAGGATCAGCTTTCCATCCATTCAAATAAGAAATTGAAAACAAGCCTATGGCGCACATGAGGGTTTTTCCCACAATTTGTGTTGTACATATATAGGAATGTTAGGAATGTTCACACTGAGTTTTTTGGTTTTGGATTTTTCTGTCTGAAAAACACCCCACATCTTATGTACAAATGGTTTTTGGTGCTGCTTTGTAAAACATGCAAGTTTGATGCAGCATCGATGCATTTTTTAAATGTCTTTTTAATTATACTATGAGGAATAGCACTATGCCGGGGTCCCACTCGCATTTTAAAAATTGGTCTGATTTTGATCCAGAAAAGTCAGACAAGTGGCATGCAATTTTCATGTGAGTACAATGCGATTTGTAGCATCCGAATTGTCATGCTGATGTGACTAATAGGCTGAGAACCAGCCACAATGCATTACCTTAATGTGAACAGCGCCCTACACAGGCCTTTATTGTGCAAAAGTTTACTAAGCAGTCACTCCATCCATGAATGGGTAGGTGGCGAGTGGCTGTCTAGTACTATGCACCTGTCTTGCCAACATCTTGCTATATGGGCTGGCTGCACCCTGTAGTGCATTTGTTCAAAGACCTGGACAGGTTAGCGGTTCTGCCTTTTTTCTGCTGTTTTTTTTTAATTTTTAGTCCTCTTTTGTGGCTTTGCTATTATTTTAATACTCATGAAGCTTCCCAGGCTAATAATATCAGCTCACAGCTGTATACTTGTTTTTTACTGGTTATTAAAATGGGCAACCCCCCCCCCCCCCCAAAAAAAAAAAAAAAAAATAACGTAGAGTCCCCCGATAAGTAAAAACCTGCAAAGGCTAGGCAGACAGCTGCTAGCTGATATTAATAGACTAGGAAGGAGACATGGATATTGGCCCACTCCCAGACTAACAACGTCAGAATTTAGCCAACCCAGAAAAGGCGCATCCAAAGATGTGCCTATTCTGGCACTTAGCCTCACTTGTCCCACTTGCACTGGTGTGGTGGCAAGTGGGGAATAGTATTGGGGTTGATGTCTGCTTTGTAATGACAGCTGACATCAAGCCCAGGGGTTAGTAATGGAGAGCAGCATATAAAACGCCCCCCACTACTAACCCCATAATCATAAAAAAAAATACCCTGAATTAAGTCCTTTATTTGAAATAAAAGTATTGACACCTTTTTTTAATTAAAAATAAAAAAACAAAGGTATACTCACCTTGACGCCTAATCCATTGAAGCCCATGTCCCCTGTAAAATAATTAAAATAATAAACAACCATATCCCTCACCTCTCCAACGTAAAGATAATCCTCCAATGCCTATGTCCCCTGTAAAAGAGTAAAAAAAGAAACAACCATATTCCTCACCTCTCCGACGAGAAGATAATCCATTTGTCCATTGACGAGTCTAGCTCTGCTACATCTACTTGGCAGTCTGAATGCTTGCATGATACAAGCGGCCAGCCTGCCAGGCAGCAGAACTGCCCATGCCAAAGCCACTCAGTGCCTCAAGGTGACGTGAGTAAGTTGAAGGGAATTCATACCCAATGAACTCCGTTCACCTCACTAACGTCAGGACGAGCATGAGAACTTTCCCATGTCACTTGTGCTGATGTCAGTGAGGTGAACGGAGTTCATTGAGTATGAACTCCGCTCAACTTTTTGACGTCACTTTGAGGCCTGAGCTGCGCTAGCAAGCGCAGCTCAGTGTCTCTGCTGGCTGGCAGGCTGAATGCTCGCAACCTTCCCAAGTAGATGTAGGAGAGCTAGATTTGTAAAGAGACAAATGCATTATCTTCTCATCAGGAGAGGTGAGGAATATGGTTGTTTTTTAATTTTACTCTTATTTTAAATAAAAATATTGACACTTTTTTAATAAAAAATAAAAAAGCTAAGTTATACTCACCTTGACGCCTAAACCACTGAAGCCCATGTCTCCTGTAAAAGAATGAAAATAATAAACAACCATATTCCTCACCTCTCTGACGAGAAGATAATCCATTTCTCCATTGAAGAGTGTAACTCTGCTATATCTAATTGGCAGGCTGAATGCACGCATCATGCAAGCATTCAGCCTGCCAGGCAGCAGAGACACTGCGCTGTGCGTGCTAACCAGTGCCACTCAGTGCCTCGCGATGACGTGAGAAAATTGAAGGGAGTTCATACCATATGAATTTTGTTCACTTCACTGACGTCAGGGCGAGCGTAAGAACTCTCCCATGGCACTCGCGCTGACCTCAGTGAGGTGAACGAAGTTCATTGAGCATGAACTCTGCTCAACTTTCTCACTTCGAGGCACTGAGCTGCGCTAACACGTGCAGCTTGATGTCTCTTCTGGCTGGCAGGCTGAACCTTCGCATCATGCAAGTGTTCCACCTGCAAAATAGATGTAGCAGAGCTAGACTCGTCAAGAGACAAATGTATTATCTTCTCGTCGGAGAGGTGAGGAATATGGCTGTTTATTAATTTTACTCTTTTACAGGGCTTTTGTGTATTAGCTTTCAAGGTGAGCATATGTATTTATGGAAAAATTATAGCTCTCAAAATATGGTTATGCAAAAAAATAGTTTTTGCAATAAAAAGTGTCTTTTAGTGTGTCACATCAGCCAAACATATAAACCTGATATAAATCTGGTATCGCTGTAATCGCACCGACCCGAAGAATATAGTCATTTAATCACTCATACCGTACGAGGAACGGCGTAAAAATAAAACCAATTCTTCACCTGCTGTTGATTTTTTCATTCTGCCTCTCAAAGATCGCAGTAAGGTTCGGCGCACATTTATCTTGCGCTGAGCGCTTGTATCAGTGTTTCCGTGTAAATCTCTGAAATACATGATTCAGATGTGACCCTTGACAAAAGATTCCCAATAATAAGGCAGATGGAGGCACTGTGGACTCCGTCTAACCTGTGATCTGGCGGTGTCCGTCTTTTTAGGATTGCATAAAAGTGCTGTCAGCCACAGTTTTGTACTCTTCTGAATAGAAGGACACCGCTGAAAAAAAGGCCAAACGGAGTCCAGAGTAACTCTGCTGCCTCATTATAGTGAATGGATCCCTCTGGGGATTCATCTGAATCACGTCACTCAGAGAATTAAATGGAAACCCCAAAGTAAGTGCTCAGCATAGAGCGCCAGATAAATGTGATCCCAAGCATTATGTAAAATGTTCCCAATAAAAGCTTCAACTCAATCCACAAAAAAAGCAAGTCCCCTTTCAGGTCTGTCATCTGTTAACGGAAATATAGAGGACTTCCATGTTAGGCCTTTTTCAGACGTCCAGATAATTCTGGTACCGGAGAAATCGGTACCGGAATTATCCGTGTCCATGTGTCAGTGTACTCACGTAGCATATCAGTGTGGCACACGTGCGGCATCCATGTGCCGTCCGTGTGCCGCCTGAGGACCACACGGACCGTGCAGGAGAGACAGCGCTACACTAAGCGCTGTCCCCCCTGTGTGGTGGTGAAGGCACACATTTCTCTTTTCCCCCCTGCAGGAGAGAAGAGATGAAAGATCAAGTTTTTGTTATTTTTTGTTAAAATTAAAGTTTGCTGGTGAGCTCCCGCCTCCCATCCCCCGTGCGCCGCCCGGCCCCTTGCATATAAATACTCACCCAGCTTCCGCGATGTCTCCTCTCTCCTCTCAGCGCCGGCAGCAGGTCCTGTGTGAGCGGTCACGTGGGACCGCTCATTACAGTGAGGAATATGCTCTTCAGCACCACACAGGGGGGACAGCGCTTAGTGTAGCGCTGTCTCTTCTGCGGGCGGTACGTGCACACGGAGGATAGTGCACACTGTTCTCCGTGTGCACGTGTACAGGACGTATTGCGGTACGTGCTGCTGGCAAAAAACGGACATGTCTCCGTATTTTCAACACAGACACACGGTCCATGAAAACACGGAGACATGTGCATAGACCCATTCATTTGAATGGGTCTACGTGTGTCAGTGTCTCCGAGACGTGAGAAAACTGTCAGTACACGTACCGGAGACACTGACATGTGAAAGAGGCCTTACAGGTAGTAGAAAGGCCTCACCCGCAAAAGAAATTCAGCAAATTCTCAAATCCAAATGCCCCCCTCCCTTCTGAGCCCCAGTGTACGTAAACCACATATTGCGTCCACATTTGGCATTTCTGCAGCAATAAGAGCCTGCCTAACTTACGGGTGTATGCCTCCAGAAGCATGGGCTGGGCATAACGTACTGGTGACTGCAACGCACTGGTCACTACAGCGTACTGCAATTTTCACTTGGCAACATTCATTGCTGCTTGTTTCCGAAAAATACCCATGAAGTCAAAATCATCACTACACCTGTAGATAAATTCCCCAAGGGATATAATTTCCCAAATGGGTTCACTTGAGGGTGGATTCTGCTCTTCTAGCAATTAGGGGCTCTGTATATGGAGTCGGCAAACTGTTCTAGGAAAATCTGCGTTCCAACAGGCAAATCCAATCCGAGCTGATAAAAAAATCACAGATGAGTATTGAGTCATTGACTAACATTGGTCCGAATGCAATCCAATTTTTTACCGGATTGCATTCGTCCGATTTCATTTCTTCAATGAAACTCTTGTCATTATTGATCATCACATTGAGTTCATGGAGTTTTATTTTACCAGATCAACTTCAAAAATGCCCGAAAAGTTTCTTAAAAACCTTTTAAAAAATTCTCCCTGTTCATTTCTATTGGAAAACCTCTTTACAAGTTTTTTATATGTTCAGTCTGTTGAACTTTTTTCCCGCTTCAGGTTTTGAACATTGCCTGATGGGGAAAAAAAAGGGAATTGTGAGTGACTACTATTCGAATTCACTTGACATTAAGCATTGTCCAATCAAAAGGCGGTAAAATAACACTTCTGGAAAAAAACACTTTTACAATGCTCCTATAAAGCTATATCCACACGGAGTCTTTTTCAGTCGGATTCTGCTCAGTATTTGCCCGCGAAAGCTCCCCATAAAATGGACATAGTTCACAACAATGTCAAAGTGGCATTGCTGTGCACAAGTTCCTTCTTTTAACCATTTCAGGGATCGGAAACTTTGAAGCAGTAAAAGAAGTGTCATGTTCAATCTTCGGGCATCTCTTGCTCTGAAGCCACTCGCAATCTATATTTAAAAGTATAGAGCGAAAGCCGCTGGCAGCAGAACCCACGCTTGGACGACAGCAAAGCCACCAACTGCTGTGTGCACATATCCAAACTCTTAAAAATCCCATTAGTAAACTTTAAAAAAAAAAGAAAAACTCGCCTAAGAAGGAGCATTTTTTGAAGCGGTCTCCACTAGACAACTCGCTGTTTCTGAACACCTCTCAGTGACTCTATGTGCCCATTCTCTTATCAAATCAAAGCGCAAAAACAGCGGGTACATCCCTTTGATTATGCTGCAGTCAATCTAGACAGTAGAAGTGAAGGGGCTAAGTGGGCACAATCAGAGGTTTGGGAATTATGCTCAGATAGTACATACAAAGTATGATTATTTCTGTGCATCATTTCCTTGTCCTATAGAGATATGGCGCCAACTAATCACGTGGATTTGATGCATTTATTTTTCAGGAGCATCACATTTGCCGATAATGACAGTAAGAAGAGAGGGACAATCCCCATCTGTGGAAATGAAGACCCTCCAGACTGAGTAAGAATGATATACTAACTCCAATACTCCAGCTGAAACCGGAACTAGAGATTGCTATATTTTAGTCAAGTAAAATGTCTGGTAAAGAGCCCACTAGAAGTAATATGGTGGGCTCAGCGGTTCAGTAGAGTAATTCGTGCTACGCGGTAGAGAACAGCATGTATATCCTATAAAGCCACAACACTGAAAACTTGCAGGTGAAAACACACAAACTTTATTTAGTGCGGCCGAAAATCTGTACAAGTGAACAGGCCATTGTTTCAGTGGTCAAGATGATTTTTATCAGGCCCTACAAAAAAAAACAGATAAATAGCAAAAATCAGAATAAATATATATATAATGTACAAAATAATATTTATTTGTTCTATGCTACTGCCAATGATTGAACTAAGCAAAGAGTAAAACTATAAAGAAAAGAAGAAATGGAAAAAATATAGTATAGTGATGAGAGAAGCCAGAGTTTATACAAAAGGGAAGAATTTATAAGCATGTACATTCAACTAAGGAGGAAAAAAGTACAAAGAGGAAAGAATGAGACTTCTAAAGAGACGGGGTGTACCAGAAACAAAGAGCCGTAGTCAGAATACATGGAAGGGGAAATGGTGCTGTAGAGGCTTATTAGATTATGTGGGGTGATATGTTTTCAGCTACATAATAGCAGGAGTATTATGTAACCCATATAGAGGGATATACCACCCATCCTCTGTTCCAACATGCCATTACATGGCTCCGTTATATAGGTGACATATTCTGTATCTGGAACGATGATCTGCATTTGTTTAACAAAGTTTTCAATTTCATTCACTCAGAACGTTGACTCCACGCAGGTCCATTTTTTGGATGTTCTAGTGATCAAAAATATGGTGGGCTCTCCGACAACAGATCTTTATAGAAAGCCTACTGGGTGAAATGATGTCCAATTTGCCTTTTTTTCTTTGTTTTTTTGTGTTGTTCCAATACATAGAAAGGAAATAGTGTATAACAAAACGTGTAATCGCAATAATTTTCTGGGAGAAATACTGAATTTTATGGAACAATTTCAAGGATGCCAACACTTTCGTCCATGACTGTATCTTCTCCTTTCTCTGGCTCTATGAACCAAGATCTGTCAATCAAAGAAGAGGGGGTGTAGATATAGAGAAAACAAGCAGGTAGGAAGGTGTATATAAACATTTGGCTCCGCCGTGAACCACTGTACTTGGTTTGGACAGTCATTCTGTGCTGACAGAGTCCCGGTAATGGCTGTATGAACATCGGCTATTACTTTTCTGCTGATCACCACTTCAATCAAGTGTCATGACTCAGACATACAATCACTTGAATGATGAGAACAGATAGACTAGCGATGTGCCAATTATTTCGACATACTCTGTCCTCAGATCCTGTGTAACAAGGAGTAATTGAAAACAAAGTCAAGGCATAAACAAAACTATTAGGATCAGGATAAGTGAGCGTCCGCTGCACACAGGGTCACCTCTTTGATTTCCAGGAAATTTCTAACAGGAAACTTCAAGGTTGATCTTATAAGAGCCAGTCTTCAAGCATAATGATGTGCAGAACATACTGTGTGCCGCCATCTGTCCTCCCATGTCTACAAGCTCTTCTAATAATAAAACTCCTCAACTAATTAATTACTAAAGTAAAAATAGCTAAAAAAAACATGTATGCGTTTACTATAAAGGCAAAAACTATCTTCTCCCATGTTATGCTTCTACCATTTTCTGTACTAGATTCTACTCTTCTGTCATGTGTCAACAACGTCTACACTGCTCTGCCATATTGTGCATGGCATAAATTAATGCTTCACGCAAACTTTACCCTTACTAATTGTCACGATTCCCCTGACCGCTGTCACCACTGGGTCAGGATTCACACCGTGACCGTCACCCCTACGTCACGGATCAGGGTGACTTTAGGCCAACAGACGGCTATCACATGTGCAGGGGGGCTTATCTTAGTTATCCCTCCACTGCTAACAATGTGATGAAAAACCACACACAAGGCTATTGACCTCTTAGTTTACAGCAGGGGCTTATTCTAGGTATCCCACTGCTTTTCTATATACCACGAACTGCAGGGATTTATGTATATCCCGCTTACAGTTCCACTTAACACTTGCAGCTCTCTGGCGCCCCCTTACTCTCAGGTCAGATTAGGTACTGCACCCTGGGTAATTAGTCGCCAGAAAGGCTGCCTGCTATGTACTGGCTATTGGGCACGCTGCAGCGACGCGATAACTACTCCCACACAGGCAGGAACAATAATTATCAAACCCGCAGTTGCTTCAGCATAATCCAACCGTCAGCACACTTTCGCTGCCACCAGCTTCGATTAAACGGGTCCGAAGCTAACCCAACACAACAGTAACAGTAGCGTATTTTCCCTTCAAGAGACTTAGGGTACGGTTTAGAGCAGGAGAACGAACTAATATATAATAGTATATCCCATTCAAAATAACTAGGCAGTGCGTTATTAAAAATAGTTTATAAAGATGTTATACATGAGACAATTGCAAATATGTACAAGGGTAATTATAACATAAAGGGAATAAATGAGAAAAGATAACACTCACATATTAAAAGCATTGCAGGCATCCAGGCTAGTGCAGTTTCCATACATCCCAGTCCATGGGATGTACCAGCTCTTCCAGGACAATAGGACAAAGCAGTCCAGAGGGAGAAATCAGCAAAAAGTGACTCCTCAGAGCCTGCCAGACACTTAAAACATTAAGGCTGTGACATCACAGAAAGGCTGGCTTATCCAGACCCTCCTCTCTCTACATTCTGCCTAAACTTTAAACTATTCTCTCTAATTTCTATAACTTCACTACAAAACATGACAGAGTCATACCAAACCCATAATTCATCTCGGATTAACGTGAGCATTCTAATGAGATCAAATATGTCCTATCTGGGATACATATTTACAGAGAAAACCCTACTTCTTTACCAGATGGAGTTAGAAACCCGAGTGTCATGAGATGTGTAGCTACACCGAGTGGGACTACGAATATATATTTTCGTATTTCTAGCTTAAATCGTTTGCCTAATATCTAACAAAAACTAAACAAAGAATCTTTCATGGATTTTTGGAGCCATTTTTCCTGTTCTAGCTGGACAAGAGCTTACACAGGACATGCCAGTCGTAAATTCCGTTCGGCCATAAAACTTCTAACCCCCACACTCTCTGAGAAGGAAAGCCAGGAATTTGCAGCTACAACGGTTACTCCAAGAAGGGGGGGGCTTAGCCCACTCAGGCTAGCAAGAGAACTACTTATGATATTTCATACCATATCGTGACACCTCCCCCTTTTGGTGTGCGCTAGGGAGGCAGTACCCCACGGTATGCCTCCATGGGCACCTCAGTAGGTTCACCCTGGCGGGAGAGTCCATCTGCATTCCCATGCTCTTTGCCCGTTTTATGTTCAATGGTGAAGTCAAACTGCTGAAGGGCAAGGCTCCAGCGTAGCAACCTGCCGTTGGTTCCACACATGGCGTTTAGCCAGCGCAGAGGGTTGTGGTCGGTCACCACAGTGAAGGTGTGACCGTACAAGTAGGGCTGCAAGCGCTGCAGGGCCCAGACTATGGCCAGGCACTCCTTCTCGATGGTGGAGTAGGCCACTTCCCTCGGCAAAAGTTTCCGACTCAGGTATAACACGGGGTGCTCTTGGTCCTCCGAGTCAACCTGGCTGAGTACAGCACCAAGGCCAAACTCGCTGGCGTCGGTCTGCACCAAGAACGGTCGACTGCTGTCGACTGCTTTCAACACAGGGGCGTTGCACAGTGCGGTTTTCAACGCCTTGAAAGCCCCCTCACAGCCATCTGTCCAGTTGACGATGTGGGGTAGCTTCTTCCTGGTGAGGTCCGTCAAAGGTTTTGCCAGGCTACTATAGTGCTGTACGAAGCGCCTATAGTACCCTGCAGTGCCCAAGAAGGACATCACCTGTTTCTTGGTCACGGGAGTGGGCCAGTTCACGATCGCGCCCACTTTCTCCGGCTCTGGCTTCAGGGTGCCTCCGCCTACCCGGTGTCCTAGGTAGTGAACCTCCCTCTTGCCCATCTGACACTTCCCCGGCTTGATAGTCAGTCCTGCTTGGTGAATCCGCCTGAGCACCTCCTCGAGATGCTGCAGGTGTTCCTTCCAGGAGGAACTGAAGATGGCAATGTCATCCAAGTACGCCACGGCGTACGTCTCCAGTCCCTGAAGCAGGCGGTTGACCATCCGCTGGAAAGTGGCAGGGGCATTCTTCATGCCGAAGGGCATGACCGTGGACTCGTACAGTCCAAAGGGTGTGATAAAGGCGGACTTCTCCTGCGCCTCGGGGCTCAGGGGAATCTGCCAGTATCCTCTACTCAAATCCATTATTGTCAGGTATTTTGCGCCAGCTAACTTCTCAAGCAGCTCCTCAATGCGCGGCATTGGGTGCGCATCCGAGGCTGTGATGGCGTTGAGCCCCCTGTAGTCCACGCAGAACCGTGTGGTCCGGTCCTTCTTTGGCACGAGAACTACAGGCGATGCCCACGCGCTCTTTGACCGTCGAATCACCCCCAGCTGTAACATCTCATCGATCTCTTGGCGCATAGTCGGCTGCACCTGGTCAGAGATTCGATAGGGTGTTCGCCGTAGTGGGGCGTGATTCCCGGTGTCCACCTCGTGGACGGCTAACTCAGTCCTCCCAGGTCGGTTGGAGAATACGACCCGGAAGGGTTCCAGTGTGGTTTGCAACTGCACCCGCTGGGGTTCAGTTAACGAGGCGCTTACCTCCACATCCTCGATGGACCCATTGGCCTTGGCTTGGGCCAGCAAGTCCAGGAGGGTGTCTTCCTCACCGTCTTCGGGCAAGCTGCAGACCGGTAGGACGAAAGGTTCACGTTCGTGATGAGCCTTCATCATGTTGACGTGAAAGGCCTTTCGCCTACCCCGAGCGTGGTCAAGCGTGACCACGTACGTGACCGGGTTGAGCTGTTGGTGGACGACGTACGGGCCCTCCCAGGCTGCCTGAAGCTTATCCGTTGGTACGGGGACCAGCACCCACACCTTTTGACCCACGTGGTAGGTCCGCTCCCGGGCGTTCTGGTCGTACCAGTGCTTCTGATCAGCCTGAGCCTGCGTCATGTTGTCATGCACCAACTGCGTCAAGGTCTGCATCTTGTCACGGAAGCGCATGACATACTCCACTATGGACACTTCAGAAGGGTTCGGCTCCTCTTCCCAGGATTCTCTTACCAACCCAAGGGGTCCCCGAACTCGCCTGCCGTACAGGAGCTCGAAGGGGGAGAACCCCGTCGAGGCCTGCGGAACCTCTCGGTAAGCGAACAGCAGGTGTGGGAGGTACCGCTCCCAGTCGCGCCCTTGAGTCTCAACCAGCATGCGTAGCATCTGTTTGAGGGTACCATTGAAGCGTTCACACAAGCCATTGGTCTGTGGGTGGTACGCACTCGATACCAGGTGCTTCACCTGCATTTTCTTACAGAGAGCCTCCATTAGGCGAGACATAAATTGGGTCCCTTGATCAGTAAGCATTTCCCTGGGAAATCCTACACGTGAAAAGATGGCCAACAGGGCATCCGCCACCTTATCTGCCCTAGTTGACGACAGAGCTACTGCCTCTGGGTACCGGGTAGCATAGTCTACCACAGTAAGGATGTATTGCTTTCCAGAGCTGCTGGGGACGGCCAGCGGGCCCACAATGTCCACCGCGATCCTCTGGAAAGGCTCTTCTATCACTGGCAAAGGGATCAGGGGAGCCTTAAGAGCAGGCCCTGCCTTCCCCACTCTTTGACAGGTGACACAGGAGCGGCAGTAGTTTGACACATCTGTCCCCATCTTAGGCCAATAGAAGTGTTGAGACAGCCGGGCCTTAGTTTTGCTGATCCCCAAGTGTCCAGCTAGCGGGATCTCATGGGCAATCCGCAACAACTCACCCCGGAATTGCTGCGGGACGACCAGCTGTCTTTCCCTCAACCACTCCTTTTGTGATTCTCCGGGTACTGTCTCCCGGTACAACCTTCCTTGTTCCCAGAACACCTTCTCCTTATCAGTCTCGGAGAAGGGCGTCCCGGCAAGTTGTCTCAAACTCTCTAGGCTCGCATCTGTGTGCAGAGCGGCCTGAAACTCCTGGCTAGGGGAAGCCAAAAGCGACGTCAGGGTCCCTTCCCCACGGGAACCCTCTTGGACCTGCTCTGGGTCCACCTCTGGTTCAGTCACCGTGATGACTGAGGAGGGTCCGGAAGGCTGACAGTTATCTGCGTTCCGGGCACTCTGACTGCGGGTGACAGCAGCTACGTAGGCTGTCTCCCCGGGGGTTTCTACAGGCCCATCAGCCGGCGCTGCTATGGGCTCTACCTCCCCATCCACCCCCAACACTCCAGGGGCTGGGCTACTTATGGGCCAGTTACCTTCCTCGGTGGCACTGGTCACTTTCATGGCGTCACCTTCCTCACGGTTCCCATGCATCTCCCCATTTCCTGTAGCACCGACACTTGCCCCTGTTAGGGGTTCCTCAGCCGTCTCACTCCGCAGAGCGACGTGGCTGGGCACACCTGTACCTATGGACACATTAACCTTCACAGAAAAATCATTATCAGGTTCAGCTGGCACAGGTACAACATTTTCACCATCAATCCTAGGGAAAAAATCATTAGTAGATGCATCAACACAAGATAAAGCATGGTCAGGTAACACATGCGATTTCCCATCATCATCATCATCAGGGTTAACTTTACCCTCATTAGTAGATTGGGGAGGGGTGTCAGGAACGTAGTATGCATACATCCTCCCCAAATCAGTCCCCAACAAAACATCAGTGGGCAAATTATCAGACAGCCCCACTTCCTTCACCCCGCTCCCAGCACCCCAATCAATAAAAACCCGGGCCATTGGTAAGGGACAGCTGATGCCCCCAATCCCAGTGACAGTTAGGGTTTTCCCCGGAATGATTTCTTCAGGGGCCGCCAGTTCGGGTCGGATGAGGGTTCGTTCAGCCCCGGTGTCCTTGAGGCCTGTAGCAACATGGCCTCCCACAGTGACGGGCTGTACGTTGTCACACACCCTCCCAACCACACCACCCACCAAAAGAACTGCTGCATTAGGCCCTGGGGCCTTGGCTGGGGGGTTCTTCGGCCTGTCTGGACAGAAGGTACTGATATGCCCAGGCCGCTTGCAGGTGTAACACGCGCGAGGTTCGGTGGTAGGTCTGGTGCTGTTGGCCACAGGGACAGGACCTCTGGTGTGTTGGCTGGCAGGGGTACTGGCGTTGGTTGCAGGCTTACCCCCTCTCCAGCTGGTGGTGACTGGCTTCCGCGCTTCCGATCTACGGTTGGCCTCATAGGCATCGGCAATCTGCGCTGCTTTCGTCACGTCTTTGGGTTCTCGGTCCATCACGAACTGTCGCACCTCAGCTGGGCAAAGATGAAAAAACTGGTCTTTGATCATCAGGTCTCGCAGCTGTGCAAAGGTGGTCACTGACAGTCCTTGGGTCCACTGGTCAAAGTGGGTCCCCAGTCCATGCACCACATCACTGTAACTGTCGTGTGGGCCACGTTGGAGGGTCCGGAACTTTCTACGGTACACCTCGGGTGTAAGCTGGTACTTGGCTATCAGAGCCTGCTTGATGGCCTCATAGTCTCCATCTTGTTCTTGAGGGAGGGCAGCAAACGCCTCCAGAGCTTTACCATTCAGCCCTGGTGTCAGGTATCGGGCCCATTCATCTGTAGGCAGCCGGTACTGTCTGCAGGCTTTCTCAAAGGCCCGCAGAAAAGTGTCCAAGTCCCCGTCCTTCTCCATAACAGGGAAGTGATCGGGTCGGGGCTTAGGTATCTGAGCGCTGCTGTGCTCACGGTTGGTCTGAGACAACCCCTGCATTTGCAGTCGGGCTAACTGCAGCTGGTACTCCCGCTCAGCTTGCCGCTCGGCTCGCTGGGCCTGTGCCTCTCTCTCAGCTCGGGCCTCTCTCTCAGCTCGGGCCTCTCTCTCAGCTCGCTGGGCCTCCTGCCGGTATTGCTGAATCAGCTGCCGACGTCCCTCATGGTCGTCAATGGGGAATTCTTTCAAGGCCGCCTGCAGGTGGGGGTCCAATTCGCCCGGATTGCTAACAGGGCCAGCATTCAGTGGTTGGACCTCTGCTGCAGCACCATGTTCGCTTGTGCTGGCTTCTGCGGCCTCTGAGCTCTGAGATTGGTCTCGAGCGGCTTCCCATTGCACCAGATCTGCGACCAGTTGGGCTTTGTTTTTGCTTGCAGAGTCAATGTGCTGTGACTTGCATAAGGCGACAAGGGTGTCTCTGGTCTGCTACTCATAGAAGGTTTCTCCCAGCACAACCATGGTTGCCAAATAAAAGATAGGATAGAAAAACGAAGAGAAAGGGAGGGGATAATTACCAGTACGCAATTGTCTCACAACTAAAAAGCACTGAGTTCGTTCTCCAAACTTATTTGCGCAGAGTCCTCGCAAGAACTTTCTGCAAGTTTTTAGTGAGAGGAATGATTACTCAAACCAAATCACTAATGCTCTAAGATATCCCACCGCCTTGCCACCAATTGTCACGATTCCCCTGACCGCTGTCACCACTGGGTCAGGATTCACACCATGACCGTCACCCCTACGTCACGGATCAGGGTGACTTTAGGCCAACAGACGGCTATCACATGTGCAGGGGGGCTTATCTTAGTTATCCCTCCACTGCTAACAATGTGATGAAAAACCACACACAAGGCTATTGACCTCTTAGTTTACAGCAGGGGCTTATTCTAGGTATCCCACTGCTTTTCTATATACCACGAACTGCAGGGATTTATGTATATCCCGCTTACAGTTCCACTTAACACTTGCAGCTCTCTGGCGCCCCCTTACTCTCAGGTCAGATTAGGTACTGCACCCTGGGTAATTAGTCGCCAGAAAGGCTGCCTGCTATGTACTGGCTATTGGGCACGCTGCAGCGACGCGATAACTACTCCCACACAGGCAGGAACAATAATTATCAAACCCGCAGTTGCTTCAGCATAATCCAACCGTCAGCACACTTTCGCTGCCACCAGCTTCGATTAAACGGGTCCGAAGCTAACCCAACACAACAGTAACAGTAGCGTATTTTCCCTTCAAGAGACTTAGGGTACGGTTTAGAGCAGGAGAACGAACTAATATATAATAGTATATCCCATTCAAAATAACTAGGCAGTGCGTTATTAAAAATAGTTTATAAAGATGTTATACATGAGACAATTGCAAATATGTACAAGGGTAATTATAACATAAAGGGAATAAATGAGAAAAGATAACACTCACATATTAAAAGCATTGCAGGCATCCAGGCTAGTGCAGTTTCCATACATCCCAGTCCATGGGATGTACCAGCTCTTCCAGGACAATAGGACAAAGCAGTCCAGAGGGAGAAATCAGCAAAAAGTGACTCCTCAGAGCCTGCCAGACACTTAAAACATTAAGGCTGTGACATCACAGAAAGGCTGGCTTATCCAGACCCTCCTCTCTCTACATTCTGCCTAAACTTTAAACTATTCTCTCTAATTTCTATAACTTCACTACAAAACATGACAGAGTCATACCAAACCCATAATTCATCTCGGATTAACGTGAGCATTCTAATGAGATCAAATATGTCCTATCTGGGATACATATTTACAGAGAAAACCCTACTTCTTTACCAGATGGAGTTAGAAACCCGAGTGTCATGAGATGTGTAGCTACACCGAGTGGGACTACGAATATATATTTTCGTATTTCTAGCTTAAATCGTTTGCCTAATATCTAACAAAAACTAAACAAAGAATCTTTCATGGATTTTTGGAGCCATTTTTCCTGTTCTAGCTGGACAAGAGCTTACACAGGACATGCCAGTCGTAAATTCCGTTCGGCCATAAAACTTCTAACCCCCACACTCTCTGAGAAGGAAAGCCAGGAATTTGCAGCTACAACGGTTACTCCAAGAAGGGGGGGGCTTAGCCCACTCAGGCTAGCAAGAGAACTACTTATGATATTTCATACCATATCGTGACACTAATGTTTTAATGCTAAATATGCTTCTTGTTGGATTAGTGCTGCTTGCTTTGCAGTCTCTGGGAACTTCAGCATTGTAGTTGCCAAAGTCTGCTTTCATAATATGACACATAGTCCAAGTCAAGAAAGTTAGCATCGGCACTTTAACCAAAAAACATTCTTCTCCACAAACTAGGGTCAAAATGCATAAAGAGGTAAAAATCCAATATGAAAAGAGAGTGAGTGTCTAGCACTCACCCGTGTAAAAAACTTCAGCAGGTTTTATTCCAAGCAGACACCTTGACAGTGTGGTGGCATTGGAAACTCTACAGAGCATGGACAACAGCTGTTTGGCGCCGAGCAGCTGCATGTTTCTGGACAAAGCGCCTGATCGGCGTGAAACGTCTGTTGTCCGTGCTCCATTGTGTTTCACATGGTACCACGCTGTCATTGTATCTGCTTGGAATAAAATGTACTGAAGTGTATTACACGATGAGTGCCGCATACTCGTTCGCTCTTCTCATATTGGATTCATAATGTGACAGTTGAGAGCCTAACATAATTCTCCAGGGCTGATTAAATAAACCTTGAAAATAAAAAATAGGATATAACATTATTATTAGTATCATACTATTAATTAAATTTGCCAGATCACTAGTGGGTCTTCCCAAGACCCTATTATGTTGTGATGTATTGGCATAGGATGTGCGGATCTGAGCAGAGCTGCTTTCTGCAATTGACTGATGGTGACCATGTCATCATTGAGTTGCGGTAAGTGCTTCCTGAGGTTTTGGGGCATAGCATCCACTGTGCCGATGATGACCACTGGCACCGAAGCTGCTGATTTGTGCCGTAGTCTTTATATTTCAATTTTCAGATTTTTATATTTTTCAGCCTCTTTAATTTCCTCGACCCTGCTATAACCAAGTATTTCCATGTCAACGATCCATATCCTCTTTCTCAATGATGGATTAGTTGGGTGTGTTGTAGACCAGGTCTTTGTCCATTTGTGTGCAAATGTCCCAAAATGTTTCCACATGCTCAATATCAACCACTTTTTCCAGTGTGTTCTCACCAGTTCATCTTAGTAATTATTATTACAAATTATTTTGATAATTTTTTTTACACTGGAGGCCTTCTCACCCAGATGCACAAAACAAGCCTCTTAGTACTATGTGCACTGAAACATTACTACAGGTTTACAACACAGAGGACAACCACTTCTGTTATACATACCTCCCACCCTGTGAGTCTTGGCACCTTCTACCACTACACACAGGATTCTCGAGGGGGCATTGGTATTAGCTTCCTGGCTTTATGTTCCACATGGAAGCTGAAATCCTGCAGGGCTAGAAACCAACGGGTAACTAGAGCATTTTCCCCTTTTTCACCCTCATCCACCTGAGTGGGGCATAGGATGATACTAATTTAAATTTTCAACCTAACAGATAATGTGTTCACCGCCCACCTAATGGGAAGCATTCCTTTTCTTCGATGGAATAATTCTTCTCACATGCCGACAGCTTCCTACTCAGGTATAGAACAGGGTGTTCCTCCCCGTGCACCTCCTGAGAAAGGACTGCTCCAAAACAACTTCTGAGATGTCTGTCTGGAATACAAATTTCTTCTAAATGTCAGTGACCACCAGAATCAGCTGCTTACACTGAGCTACTTTCAATTCTTGAAAGGCCGTCTCTTCCTCTGCAGTCCATTTGGCCATAACTGATTTTGTCCCCTTAAGGAGGTTTGTCAGGAGTGCCGCCATCATGGCAATGTTTGGGAGGAACCTCCTGTAGTACTGCACGATTCCCAGAAAGGCTCAGTCAGTTTTGGATTTTGTCCACTTTACTGTTCTGGGGTTTGATCTCGCGTCTACCTACTACATATCCTAGGTATTTGACCTCTTCTTTTTCCATGGCACATTTTTTTAATTTATAGAATTCCTAGACCATTCCCAGATGACTTCCCCAATATGGGCTGAATATTGCAATATTGTCTATGTTTGCCACAGCATAGTTCTTCTGGAGTAGGGTTGAGCGAAACGGATCGGTCATTTTCATAAATCGGTGACTTTTAGGCAAAGTCGGGTTTCATGAAACCCGAACCGATCCTACAGTGGGATCGGCCATGCGGTACACGATCAGAGCGCCAAAGTCGCGTTTCATATGACGCTGTCACCGCCGTTTTTTCATCCAATGAAGGAGGACGCAGAGTGTGGGCAGCGTGATGACATAGGTCTCGGTCCCCACCATCTTTGAGAAGGGCATGGCAGTGATTGGCTTGCTGTCTGTGGCGTCACAGGGGGTATAAAGGGGCTGGCACGCCGACCGCCATCTTCTGCCGATCTGAGCATAGGGAGAGGTGTTGCTGCAGTTAGTCAGAAGCAGGGACAGAGTTAGGGAGGAAATATAAACCCCCAAACCGCTTGTGCTGGAGCGATTTTCACTGTCACACACCACCTTTTTGTGCAGGGACAGTGGAGGTCGTATTTTAGTGCAGCAGCTGCATAGCTGTGTGCACGGTGCTGTGCAAACCAACTGCTTTTTTAAAAGCAAAATTCCTGATGCTCCTTTCTGCACAGTTACCTATCTTGTTTATTTGTCCACATTTTTGTGTCAAGCAGTCCTTTTTATTGCTGCCATACTTGTCCTGAGCTCATTGTAGGGAGCTTGTTTTTTTTTTATTTTATTTTATTTTTTTAAATAATAATTCCAGCCACTTTCTGGCACGTTCATAGTGTTGTGTTATACCACTGGGCCAGAGTTGTGGTTCTGTGTCTCCCCCCCCCAAAAAAAAGGGAGATTAAAATTCGCACACAGTGTATATTCTGCTGTACTGCTAGTGTGTCGTATATATCAGGCAGCCACTTTCTGCCACGTTCATAGTTTACTGTTATACCACTGGGCCAGAGTTGTGGTTCTGTGTCTCCCCCCCAAAAAAAGGGAGATTAAAATTCACACACAGTGTATATTCTGCTGTACTGCTAGTGTGTCATATATATCAGGCAGCCACTTTCTTCCACGTTCATAGTGTTGTGTTATCCCACAGGGCCAGAGTTGTGGTTCTGTGTCTCCCCCCCCAAAAAAAAGGGAGATTAAAATTCGCACACAGTGTATATTCAGCTGTACTGCTAGTGCGTCGTATATCAGGCAGACACAGCCAAAGTTGGGGTTCTGTGTCTCCCCCCAAAAGCAAGTCATCTTTCAGGCAAGCTACGTGTCAGCAGGGGAAGGTGGGGCAAAAGAATGTGAAATCCATGATTGGTTAATTTAAATGAAGGTTAGATCATCAACATTTTTGGTAGCCAGACGTGTCCTTTTTTCGGTCAGTATTGAACCAGCAGCACTGAACACTCTTTCTGAAAGCACACTGACAGCAGGGCAATCGAGGTTCTGTAATCCATATTCTGGCAATTCAGGCCAGGTGTCTAGTTTAGATGCCCAGTAATCAAAGTGGAATGACCTGAGAGGGAGAACATCGATAAGGGTGGAAAAGTAGTTTGTAACCATACTGCACAAATGCTGTCTCCTGTCCCTGTCGTGTCAGCAGTCATTGCGAAATCATTCCACAACCTTGTCGTAAAACCCCTCTGTCCAACGCCACTTGGATTTCTGCACCTCTAGCACCTCTGCCCCCTGCAGCTTGTGTGAGAACCATCACCGACGCTGTGTGCTGGGAATGCCTGAACCAAACGGTCTACAGGAGTTGCTTGTTTGGTAGCCAATATTTGACCTAGGTTCCCATGTGGCATGACATTTTGCAGTTTTCCTTTATATCTTGTATCCAGGAGGCAGGCCAACCGGTTGTCGTCATCGGTCATCATTTTAAAAATGCGGGGGTCCCTTTTTAGGATACGCAAGGCATACTCAGCCATGTGGGCCAATGTTCCAGGTGTGAATTAACTGTTTCTGCTGGGTTGAGGCCCACTTTCTTGCAAATCAACATCACAAGTGTCCCGCAATAAACCTGTACCAGACCTTGCAATGCCACCAGTTTCTATTGCCACCTGAAATCATCCTCCTCCCATACATATTCATCCCCATCATCCTCCTCCTCATCCTCTTCGTCTGCCAATTCGTCCTGTACAGTTCCCTGAGCAGACAATGGCTGACTGTCATCAAGGCTTCCCTCCTCCTCGGCTGCAGACGCCTGCTCCTTAATGTGCGTCAAACTTTGCATCAGCAGACGCATAAGTGGGATGTTAATGCTTATGATGGCGTCGACCACTGCACACCAGACAACTCCATGTCTGCCATCCAAGTGCCTGCCCGTTTATCCTCCAACAAATTTACAACAGCACGCCTCTGTTCGCACAGCCTCTGAATCATGTGCAGTGTGGAGTTCCACCTTGTTGCAACGTCGATTATTAGGTGGTGCTGGGGAAAATTCAGCGATCGCTGATGGTTCAGCATACGGCTGGAGTGTATGGGCACCCGGCGGATGTGCGAGCAAACTCTTCGCACCTTCAGGAGCAGGGCTGGTAACTTTGGATAATTTTTGAGGAAGCCCTGCACCACCAGGTTAAAGGTGTGAGCCAGGCAAGGTATGTGTTTCAGTTCTGAAAGGGCTATGGCAGCCATAAAATTCCTTCCGTTATCACTGAATACCTTGCCTGCCTCAAGATGTACACTTCCCAGCCATGACTGAGTTTGTTGCTGCAAGTACTCCACCAGTACTTCCGCGGAGTGTCTGTTGTCGCCCAAACACTTCATTTGCAACACAGCCTGCTGACGCTTACCACTAGCTGTTCGATAATGGGACACCCTGTGTGCAACACTGGCAGCTGCGGATGGAGTGGTAGGGCGACTGCGCTCTGTGCGCGAGCTTTCACTTCTGGAGGATGAGGAGGAGTTGAGAATGCCATATGCCAACTTTTTCCTGAGACTGTGGGATAGGCTGAACTGTCGCACTATGACTGCCTCCTGTGGACCCTGCATCCTACACATTAACCCAGTGCGCCGTGATGGACACGTAACGTCCCCGGCCATGCCTACTGGTCCATGCATCTGTTGTGAGGTGCACCTTTCCACTGACTGATTACCTCAAGGCATGGACAATGCGGTCTTTGACATGCTGGTGGAGGGCTGGGATGGCTTTTCTCGCAAAGAAATGCCGACTGGGTAGGTCATAGCGTGCTACTGCGTGGGCCATCAGGTCTTTGAAAGCTTCGCTTTCAACCAAACGGTAGGACATCATCTGTAATGAGATTAGTATAGCAATGTGGGCATTCAAATCCTGTGTATGCGGATGAGAAGATGAGTACTTTCTTTTCCTAACGAGAGTCTCTTGTAGGGTGAGTGTCATGATCCCAATGGCAGGGGATCACTAAAGGACAAGCACAGATACAAACAAGCTCTAGGGCGATGGAACCTGAGCTGACCGCGACCCTGAACCTAACACACAAATAAAAGTAGCCGGGGAACGTGCCTACGATGATCCTAGACGTCTCGCTCCAGCCGAAGATCTAACTTCCCCTATTAGAAGAAACACAGACCTCTCTTGCCTCCAGAGAAATACCCCACAGAAATAGCAGCCCCCCACATATAATGACGGTGAAATGAGAGGAAAGCACATACGCAGTATGAAAACAGTTTCAGCAAAATGAGGCCCGCTAAAGCTAGATAGCAGAGGATACAAAAGTGAACTGCGCGGTCAGCGAAAAACCCTTCAAAAAACCATCCTGAAATTACTTGAACTCATGTGCCAACTCATGGCACATGAGGAGCAATTTCAGCCCACTAGAGCAACCAGCAGCAAAGAATCACATTTCTGCAGGCTGGACTAAAAACCAAATAAAGCAAAACACCAAAACAGGAAAATCCAAACTTAGCTTGACCAGAAGGTTCTAGGAGCAGGGAGCAGAGGTAACAAGACACACTGGATACATTGATAACCGGCGAGGAAATGCCAGCAAAGCCAGGTTAAATAGGAAACTCCCATATCCTGATGGAACAGGTGGAACCCAGAGACCCAGGAAAGACAAGTCACCCAGTACCATCAGTAACCACCAGAGGGAGCCCAAAAACAGAACTCACAACAGTACCCCCCCCTTGAGGAGGGGTCACCGAACCCTCACGAGAACCACCAGGGCGACCAGGATGAGCCCTATGAAAAGCGCGAACCAAATCATCAGCATGAACATCCGAGGCAACCACCCAAGAATTATCCTCCTGACCATAACCCTTCCACTTGACCAAATACTGGAGTTTCCGTCTGGAAACACGAGAATCCAAGATCTTCTCCACAACATACTCCAATTCTCCCTCCACCAGCACTGGAGCAGGAGGCTCAAGCGAAGGAACAACAGGTACCTCATACTTCCGCAACAACGACCGATGGAACACATTATGAATAGCAAACGATGCCGGGAGATCCAAACGAAACGACACAGGGTTAAGAATTTCCAAGATCCTATAGGGACCGATGAACCGAGGCTTGAACTTAGGAGAAGAGACCTTCATAGGAACAAAACGAGAAGACAACCACACCAAGTCCCCAACAAGAAGTCGAGGACCCACGCGGCGACGGCGATTAGCAAACTGCTGAGCCTTCTCCTGGGACAACTTCAAATTGTCCACCACATGACTCCAAATCCGATGCAACCTATCCACCACCATGTCCACTCCAGGACAATCAGAAGGTTCCACCTGACCAGAGGAAAAACGAGGATGAAACCCCGAATTACAAAAGAAAGGAGAAACCAAGGTAGCAGAACTAGCCCGATTATTAAGGGCAAACTCGGCCAGCGGCAAAAAGGTAACCCAGTCATCCTGATCAGCAGAAACAAAACACCTTAAATAAGTTTCCAAGGTCTGATTAGTTCGTTCAGTCTGGCCATTCGTCTGAGGATGCAATGCAGACGAAAAGGACAAATCAATGCCCATCTTAGCACAGAACGTCCGCCAAAATCTAGACACAAACTGGGATCCCCTGTCAGAAACGATGTTCTCAGGAATCCCATGCAAACGAACCACATTCTGAAAAAACAGAGGGACCAACTCAGAGGAGGAAGGCAACTTAGGCAAGGGTACCAGATGAACCATTTTAGAAAAGCGATCACACACAACCCAGATGACGGACATTTTTTGAGAGACAGGGAGATCCGAAATAAAGTCCATGGAAATGTGCGTCCAAGGCCTCTTCGGGATAGGCAAAGGTGACAACAATCCACTGGCCCGAGAATAGCAAGGCTTAGCCCGAGCACAAACCTCACAAGACTGCACAAAAGAACGCACATCCCTCGACAAGGAAGGCCACCAAAAAGACCTGGCCACCAAGTCTCTAGTACCAAATATTCCAGGATGACCTGCCAACGCAGAAGAATGGACCTCGGAGATGACTCTACTGGTCCAATTATCCGGAACAAACAGTCTCTCAGGCGGACAACGATCAGGTTTACCCGCCTGAAACTCCTGCAAAGCACGTCGCAAGTCTGGGGAGACAGCAGACAAAATCACCCCATCCCTAAGGATACCAGAGGGCTCAGAATTTCCAAGGGAGTCAGGCACAAAACTCCTAGAAAGAGCATCCGCCTTCACATTCTTTGAACCTGGCAGGTATGAAACCACAAAATTGAAACGAGAGAAAAACAGTGACCAACGAGCCTGTCTAGGATTCAGACGCCTGGCAGACTCAAGGTAAATCAAATTTTTGTGATCAGTCAAGACCACCACACGATGTCTAGCACCCTCTAGCCAATGACGCCACTCCTCAAATGCCCACTTCATGGCCAAAAGTTCCCGATTACCAACATCATAATTCCGCTCAGCCGGCGAAAACTTTCTAGAAAAAAAACGCGCATGGCTTCATCACTGAGCCATCGGAGCTTCTCTGTGACAAAACCGCCCCCGCTCCAATCTCGGAAGCATCAACCTCAACCTGAAAAGGGAGCGAAACATCTGGCTGACGCAACACAGGAGCAGAAGAAAACCGGCGCTTAAGTTCCCGAAAGGCCTCCACAGCCGCAGGAGACCAATCAGCAACATCAGCACCCTTCTTAGTCAAATCCGTCAAAGGCTTAACAACACTAGAAAAATTAGTTATAAAACGACGATAGAAATTAGCAAAGCCCAAGAACTTCTGTAGACTCTTAAGAGATGTAGGCTGCGTCCAGTCACAAATAGCCTGAACCTTGACGGGATCCATCTCAATAGTAGAAGGGGAAAAAATATACCCCAAGAAAGAAATCTTCTGGACTCCAAAGAGACACTTTGAGCCTTTTACAAACAAGGAATTGGCCCGCAGGACCTGAAACACCTTCCTGACCTGCTGAACATGAGACTCCCAGTCATCAGAAAAAACCAAAATATCATCCAAATACACAATCATAAATTTATCCAGATATTCACGGAAAATATCGTGCATAAAGGACTGGAAGACTGAAGGAGCATTAGAAAGTCCAAAAGGCATTACCAAATACTCAAAATGGCCCTCAGGCGTATTAAATGCGGTTTTCCACTCATCACCTTGCTTTATTCGTATAAGATTATACGCACCCCGAAGATCAATCTTAGTGAACCATTTAGCCCCCTTAATGCAAGCAAACAAATCAGTCAACAATGGCAAAGGATACTGATATTTTACGGTAATCTTATTCAAAAGACGATAATCTATACAAGGCCTCAAGGAACCATCTTTTTTGGCCAGGAAAAAAAAACCTGCTCCCAAAGGGGACAAAGATGGACGGATATGTCCCTTTTCCAAGGACTCCTTAACATAATCCCGCATAGCAGTATGCTCTGGCACTGACAGATTGAACAAACGACCTTTAGGAAATTTACTGCCTGGAATTAAATTTATAGCACAATCGCAATCCCTGTGAGGAGGAAGCGAACTGAGCTTAGGCTCCTCAAAAACATCCCGATAGTCAGACAAAAACACAGGAATCTCAGAAGGAGTAGATGAAGCGATAGAAATCGGAGGTGCATCATCATGAACCCCCTGACAACCCCAGCTTAACACAGACATTGATTTCCAGTCAAGGACTGGATTATGAGTTTGTAACCATGGCAGACCAAGCACTAGGACATCATGCAAATTATACAGTACCAGGAAGCGAATCACCTCCTGATGAACAGGAGTCATACGCATGGTCACTTGTGTCCAGTACTGAGGTTTATTCATAGCCAAAGGTGTAGAGTCAATTCCCTTCAAAGGAATAGGGACTTCCAGAGGCTCCAGACTAAACCCACAGCGATTGGCAAATGACCAATCCATAAGACTCAGGGCAGCGCCTGAATCCACATAGGCATCGACGGAAATGGATGATAATGAACAAATCAGAGTCACAGACAGAATGAACTTAGACTGTAAAGTACTAATGGCAACAGACTTATCAACCTTTTTTGTGCGTTTAGAGCATGCTGATATAACATGAGCTGAATCACCACAATAAAAGCACAACCTTTTTTTCCGCCTATAATTTTGCCGTTCACTTCTGGACTGAATTCTATCACATTGCATTATCTCAGGTGACGGTTCAGACGACACCGCCAAATGATGCACAGGTTTGCGCTCCCGTAAACGTCGATCAATCTGAATAGCCATAGTCATAGACTCATTCAGACCAGTAGGCGCAGGGAACCCCACCATAACATCTTTAATGGCCTCAGAAAGGCCATCTCTGAACTTTTCAGCCAGGGCGCACTCATTCCACTGAGTAAGCACCGACCACTTCCGAAATTTTTGACAATAAATTTCTGCTTCATCTTGCCCCTGAGAGAGGGCCAACAAAGCTTTTTCAGCCTGAATCTCTTGGTTAGGTTCCTCATAGAGCAAACCCAATGCCAGAAAAAACGCATCCGCATTAAGCAACGCAGGGTCCCCTGGTGCCAATGCAAATGCCCAATCCTGAGGGTCACCCCGCAGGAAAGATATAATAATCTTGACTTGCTGAGCAGGGTCTCCAGAGGAGCGAGATTTCAAAGAAAGAAACAACTTGCAATTGTTCCTAAAATTCAGAAAACGAGATCTATCTCCAGAAAAAAACTCTGGGACAGGAATTCTAGGTTCAGACATAGGAGCATGTACAACAAAATCCTGTATATTTTGAACCTTAGCGGCAAGATTATTCAGGCTGGAAGCCAAACTCTGGACGTCCATGATAAACAGCTGGGATCAGAGCCATTCAAAGATTAAGAGGAGGAGGAAGTAGCCAGGCTGCAATAAGACTAGGCAGTAAACTCTGAGGGAAAGAGAAAAAAAAAAAAAACTTCCTCAGACTACTTATCCTCCTACTTCAGCCAATACAATTAACACTTTGTGGGCCGGTTATACTGTCATGATCCCAATGGCAGGGGATCACTAAAGGAAAAGCACAGATACAAACAAGCTCTAGGGCGATGGAACCTGAGCTGACCGCGACCCTGAACCTAACACACAAATAAAAGTAGCCGGGGAACGTGCCTACGATGATCCTAGACGTCTCGCTCCAGCCGAAGATCTAACTTCCCCTATTAGAAGAAACACAGACCTCTCTTGCCTCCAGAGAAATACCCCACAGAAATAGCAGCCCCCCACATATAATGACGGTGAAATGAGAGGAAAGCACATACGCAGTATGAAAACAGTTTCAGCAAAATGAGGCCCGCTAAAGCTAGATAGCAGAGGATACAAAAGTGAACTGCGCGGTCAGCGAAAAACCCTTCAAAAAACCATCCTGAAATTACTTGAACTCATGTGCCAACTCATGGCACATGAGGAGCAATTTCAGCCCACTAGAGCAACCAGCAGCAAAGAATCACATATCTGCAGGCTGGACTAAAAACCAAATAAAGCAAAACACCAAAACAGGAAAATCCAAACTTAGCTTGACCAGAAGGTTCTAGGAGCAGGGAGCAGAGGTAACAAGACACACTGGATACATTGATAACCGGCGAGGAAATGCCAGCAAAGCCAGGTTACATAGGAAACTCCCATATCCTGATGGAACAGGTGGAACCCAGAGACCCAGGAAAGACAAGTCACCCAGTACCATCAGTAACCACCAGAGGGAGCCCAAAAACAACTCACAACAGGTGAGCTGGACTGGAGAGCTGCATATGGCGCAACTAGCTGTGGTGGTGGTGGTGGACATGGCGGATTGAGAGAGAGTTTGTTATGGTATTCTTGTTATTGCCCAACATAGAGTCTTTCTTACCAATAACCTTGTGATTCCCTGACTGCTTTGGCCTTACGACGATACCTCCACATTTGCTGCTGGTGGTGTCCTAACCGGTGGGCTTACAGTGACGGAAGCAATGTAGCATTGCTGACTACCTTCACTCCGAGCAGGTGAACCAACGGTACGGGACGTTTCGTAGTTAGTCCAGGCTTGCAAGTGCATGGTGGTTAAATGTCTAAGCATACACGTTGTATTTAAATTTTGAAGATTCTTCTCTCTGCTAAAGGTCTTGGAGCATTTCTTACAGATAACTTTTGACTGATCATTCTGATCTTGGTGAAAAAATTGCTATGCTACACTCTTCCTACTATCGAAAACCTTTTCAGGCATTGTGCGCTGTGCTACTTTCACCGAATGACCACGCTCTCCTAACACTGTTTTTGTTTTTCGCAAACATTTTTGGCCTGATACGGGCCTGCCAGATGACAGTTGTTGCAATGTAGATGCTGATGCGGATCATCCTCCTCCGCTTCTGAGCTAGTGGCAGCGGCACCCTCTTCGCCCAATGGCTGCCAATCTGGGTCAACAACTGGGTCATCTATCGCCTCCTCCTCAATGTCGTGTGCACCTTCCTCAGTGTCACCGTGTAAGGTGCTATAGCGTTCGGGACAGGGCACCATAGTCTCATCAGGGTCACATTCTGGCTCAGTAAACTGCGAGGGCAATGTAGTGATCACAGTCAATGGAACAGCATCACAATCTAGCTGTGGCTGTGCATCAGTGCACTCCATGTCCTATGCTTCTGGTAATTGGCAGTGTACAATTTCCCTTTCGAACCCAGGCACGGTATGTGTAAAGAGCTTCATGGAGAACCTGTAGTGTCGCTTGCTGCATCCTTCACTTTTGGTTTGGGAGAAGGACACAAGGAAACGTCTTTTTCCTGACCGGGAGCATCCACTGACGACTGGCTGATCTTACATTTACAACTTTGGGAAGAGGAGGCGAAAGAGCTAGAGGGTGAGTCAGCAAGGAAAGACAACACTTTTTCCTGCTTCTCCGGCTTTAAAAGCTGTTTTCCTACTCCCAGGTAAGGGAGCCTTCGAGGCCTTGTGTAGCCAGACGATGACGCAGGCTGAACACCTCCAGCCTTAGGTGCTACTGTGCTTTTGCCACTACCACGAGATGCAACACCACCAGCACCATCAGTACCAGCAGGCAACCCCCGCCCACGGCCTCTTCCACCAGACTTCTTCATTTTTGGGGGGAGACACTGAACCACAACTCATATTACACCGTCATAATATGAGGGGCCCTGTGCCAGTACCGCCGCCCACGAGAGTGTCCCCCCCCAGATTGAACTGTGCTCTACCACTTGCAATACTACCTCTCCTAGCTCCACCACTGTGTAGTCTGTGCGGGTAAAACCTGAAATGGCACTGCCAATACGAATTATTTGAAATGATAGATGATAGTTAAAATATACAGGGGCCCTGGACTCCATTTAATACTTTGCGCCTACTACCACTGTCTTTATTATTTGGGCGTAATAACGGTGTCTGCCGCTGCATCTTTTTTTTCCTTCACTGAACAAAGCTGAACTTCAACTGTTGTCCCGTTTCAAATATTAAACTGCATTTGCCCAACTTGTTGGGTTGGGGCCTACTAACGGTGTCTGCCGCTTCTTGGTGTTCTCCTGGTTTATTTTTCTTGCGCTTCAATCTTCAGGCTTTCGTTTAAATATTTTTTATATTAAACTGCATTTGGCCTACTTATTGGGTTGGGCCTAGTAACATTGTCTGCTGCCACCTCTTGTTTTCCTCTACTAAACAAAGCTGAGCTTGAAGCTTCAGGCTTTCGGCCTGTAACAACAATATGAAACTACATTTGGCCTAGTTCTTGGTTTGGGCCTAGTAACATTGTCTGCTGCTGCCTCTTGTTTTCCTCTACTACACAAAGCTGAGCTTCAATCTTCAGGCTTTCGGCCTATATTTAGAATATGAAACTGCATTTGGCCTACTTGTTTGGTTGGGCCTACTAACGGTGTCTGCCGCTGATTGTTGTTCTCCTCCACTGAACAAACCAATGCCGCCTGTTTACTCCTGTTACCAATTTTTAACAGCTTTTAGCCTACTTTTTTATTTTGGGCCTATATCTGTGTTTCCTCCTCATTCCTGCCCATTGCCCAGCCACTGCTAGATGAGTCTGCTGGTACATTGACACAGACCACTGCATTCCCCTTGCACTCTACACAGCCTGAATCTGACCCTGCTGAAACTCAGGTTCCCCTTCCCGCATACTATACCACCTTACATGGGGACAAAGAGGAAGGTGCAGATGAAAGTGCAGGTTCCTTCAACAGGTGGGGGGGCATACTCGTTGGCGACGTCACTGGCACAGGGCCCCTCATAGTACGCAAAAGTGTCTCTGCCGGTGGGAGGCGCCCCCGCCGTCAATCACAACGCCGTTATTTGAGGGGCCCTGTGCCAGTGGCAATGCGAACGAGTGTGCCCCCCTGCTTGCTCAGGATCACAGCACTTGCAAAGTTGAAATACTTACCTCTCCCTGCTCCACCGCCGTGACGTATTCCACATTTCCTGGGCCCAAGAAAAAATTGAGCCAGCCCTCCCACCCCCCACAACTTTAACCAAATGACCCCCAATTTTCAATACCTAACTATTATTATAAGGTTAATTAAGATTGACAAGCTTAAGTAACAAGAATTGATGTTTTTGACATTAAAATGGGCTCTGTAGGTGTTTTTCTGTCCTCCACTCACTGCCGACTTTTATTCCCCATTGACTTGCATTGGGTTTCGTGTTTCAGTCGGCCCCCCGACTTTTCGCAATGATCGGCCGATTTCACCCGACCCGACTTTTGACAAACCAGTCGCGAAACCCGACTCAATCCTGAAAAAGTAAAAGTCGCTCAACCCTATTCTGGAGTTCAAAGATCCAGTCCATGACCCTTTGGAAGGTGGCTGGGGCTCCCTGCAGTCCAAACAGCATCCGAACGTATTGGAACCATCTGTTGGGCGTAAAGAAAGCGGTCTTCTCCTTAGCTTCTTGTGACTTGGGGATTTGCCAATATCCCTTCGTTAAATCCAAGGTGGTTATGTGTCTTGCCAGCCCAGGTCTCTCAATTAGCTCATCGACACGCAGCATCAGATATGCGACGAACTTGGAGACATACCGTATATACTCGAGTATAAGCCGAGATTTTCAGCCCAAATTTTTGGGCTGAAAGTGCCCCCCTCGGCTTATACTCGAGTCACGGTAGCGGTGGGGTCGGCGGGTGAGGGGGTGAGGGCGCTGAGGTATACTTACCTAGTCCCAGCGATCCTCGCGCTGTCCCTGCCGTCCCACGGGCTTCGGCGCTGCAGCTTCTTCCTCTCTTCAGCGGTCACGTGGGACCGCTCATTACAGAAATGAATAAGCGGCTCCACCTCCCATAGGGGCGGAGCCGCTTATTCATTTCTCTAATCAGCGGTGCCGGTGACCGCTGATAGAGAAAGAAGCTGCGGCACCGAAGACAGGAGGGGACAGCGCGAGGATCGCCAGGACTAGGTGAGTATAGCATATTCACCTGTCCTCGTTCCAGCCGCCGGGCGCCGATCCATCTTCCCGGCCGGCGCCTCCATCTTCCCGGCGTCTCTGCTCTCTGACTGTTCAGGCAGAGGGCGCGATGACGCATACAGTGTGCGCGGCGCCCTCTGCCTGATCAGTCAGAGCAGAGACGCCGGGAAGATGGAGGCGCCGGAACGAGACGCCGGGAGCTGCAATCAAGGGAGGTGAGTATGTGTTTTTTTTTCTTTATTGCGGCAGCGGCGGCACAAATTTATGTGGAACATCTATGGGGCACAGTGAACGGTGCAGGGCACCGTATATGGAGCACATCTATGGGGCACAGTGAACGGTGCAGAGCACCGTATATGGCACAGCACAGCTATGGGGCACAGTGAACGGTGCAGAGCACCGTATATGGCACAGCTAGGGGGGGCACAGTGAACGGTGCAGAGCACCGTATATGGCACAGCTAGGGGGGGCACAGTGAACGGTGCAGAGCACCGTATATGGCACAGCTAGGGGGGGCACAGTGAACGGTGCAGAGCACCGTATATGGCACAGCTAGGGGGGGCACAGTGAACGGTGCAGAGCACCGTATGGGGCACAGTGAACGGTGCAGAGCACCGTATATGGCACAGCACAGCTATGGGGCACAGTGAACGGTGCAGAGCACCGTATATGGCACAGCACAGCTATGGGGCACAGTGAACGGTGCAGAGCACCGTATATGGCACAGCACAGCTATGGGGCACAGTGAACGGTGCAGAGCACCGTATATGGCACAGCACAGCTATGGGGCACAGTGAACGGTGCAGAGCACCGTATATGGCACAGCACAGCTATGTATGGGGCACAGTGAACGGTGCAGAGCACCGTATATGGCACAGCACAGCTATGGGGCACAGTGAACGGTGCAGAGCACCGTATATGGCACAGCACAGCTATGGGGCACAGTGAACGGTGCAGAGCACCGTATATGGCACAGCACAGCTATAGGGCACAGTGAACGGTGCAGAGCACCGTATATGGCACAGCACAGCTATGTATGGGGCACAGTGAACGGTGCAGAGCACCGTATATGGCACAGCACAGCTATGGGGCACAGTGAACGGTGCAGAGCACCGTATATGGCACAGCTATGGGGCACAGTGAACGGTGCAGAGCACCGTATATGGCACATCTATGGGGCACAATGAACGGTGCAGAGCACCGTATATGGCACAGCTAGGGGGCATAATGAACGGTTATATGGCACAGCACAGCTATGGGGCACAGTGAACGGTGCAGAGCACCGTATATGGCACAGCACAGCTATGGGGCACAGTGAACGGTGCAGAGCACCGTATATGGCACAGCACAGCTATAGGGCACAGTGAACGGTGCAGAGCACCGTATATGGCACAGCACAGCTATGTATGGGGCACAGTGAACGGTGCAGAGCACCGTATATGGCACAGCACAGCTATGGGGCACAGTGAACGGTGCAGAGCACCGTATATGGCACAGCTATGGGGCACAGTGAACGGTGCAGAGCACCGTATATGGCACATCTATGGGGCACAATGAACGGTGCAGAGCACCGTATATGGCACAGCTAGGGGGCATAATGAACGGTGCAGAGCACTATATGGTTCACACCTATGGGGAAATATGAACGGTGCAGAGCACTATATGGCACAGCTATGGGGAAATAATGATCTATTTTTATTTTTGAAATTCACCGGTAAATGCTGCATTTCCACCCTAGGCTTATACTCGAGTCAATAAGTTTTCCCAGTTTTTTGTGGCAAAATTAGGGGGGTCGGCTTATACTCGGGTCGGCTTATACTCGAGTATATACGGTAATTCAACTTCCTATAATTGCTACAGAATCTCTATTCACCATCGGGTTTTGGACACATTAGAATCGGGCTATATCACCCGCTCTTGGATTCCTCAATGACTCCGAGATTCAGCATACACTTTACTTCCTTGTAGATCAGCTCTCTCCAGGCTTCGGGAATTTGATAGGGCTTCAAGTTCACCTGCACATGTGATTATGTCAGACCCTCATGTTCTATTAACTTTCTACACCTCGGTTAATCTGAGAACACGTCCCTGCTTTGCTGCAGCAACTCCCAACACTGCTGTTTTTGGACCTTCAACAGCATCTCCGCTATTACATCTCCTTCAACATCTGCATATGGCTTGACCAGCAAACATGGAGTTTCAACAGGCTCCCTTTCTTGCGATGGTTTGATTAGATTGATATGGTACACTTGGTATGGTTTTTGTCTTCCTGGTTGATGAACCTTGTAGTTCACTTCACTAAGATTCTCCATCACCTCATAAGGGCCTTGCATTTGGCCAAGAACTTACTCTTCAGTCTAGGAATTATTACGAGGACTCGGTCCGCAGGGCTGAACTGTCTCACCTGGATGACCGGTTGTAAACTCTTGAGACTCTTCTGCCTGGAGAAGATGTCCTTTAATGATGGGCATCACCTTCCCATTCCTCTCATGCATTTGGGTGACATACTCTATGACGCTCCGGTGGGGCATGATTTCAGCTTCCCAGATTTCCTTCACTATATCAAGGACACCAAACAGATGTCGGCCATGCAGAATTTCAAACAGAGTCAATCTGGTAGAGGCTTGTGCAAACTCCCTGATAAAAAACAACAGATATGGTAGGACACAGTACCAGTCTCGGCCATCCTTATTGAACATTTCCACAAGGTCATCTGTATGTGGATGGTACACCGACGTCTTCAGTTCTGTAATTTATAAGGCCTTACACCGTTCCCTCATCACCTTACTCATAAAGGGTGTTCTTTGGTTGGTCAGGATATCTGTCGGTAATCCTGTCTGGGCAAAAGCGTGAATCAACTCGCTGGCTAAACTTTTCAAAGGAATTTATCATGGCAACTGTTGTGATAGGCAATTCAGTATCACAATGGACATAGCGGTCAGAGCACATACAGTGATCTGACAATAACCCAAAATAATAGAACGAGCTCTGAGACGTGGGAACTCTGCAGACCGCAATCCCTAATCCTCTCCAAACAACACTAGAGGCAGCCGTGGATTGCGCCTAACTCTGCCTATGCAACTCGGCACAGCCTGAGAAACTAACTAGCCTGAAGATAGAAAATAAGCCTACCTTGCCTCAGAGAAATACCCCAAAGGAAAAGGCAGCCCCCCACATATAATGACTGTGAGTTAAGATGAAAAGACAAACGTAGGGATGAAACAGACTCAGCAAAGTGAGGCCCGACTTTCTTAACAGAGCGAGGATAGAAAAGATAACTTTGCGGTCTACACAAAACCCTAAAGAAAACCACGCAAAGGGGGCAAAAAGACCCTCCGTACCATGACCCATTCTTGAGATTTGTCCGCCCCCAGCCCCCAGGGGACCACCCAAGACATGTTCAACACCCTCCATCTATAGGGTCCCAGTGCCAACAATTGTTCCACTATCTCCTCCCTCACCTTAGAAACCTGGTACAATAAGTCCCCATTCAACATAAAATAGGGAAACCTGGTGTCATCCCCCGACTCCTGCTGTATCCCATTTATGACAGTTACATTATTGAACACCTCCTTCAGAGTTAGGTCCCTATGTTGGGCGGACCCAAAAGTTTTATCGGCCACCCCTAACTCAGAAATGTTGGCCTCAGGAAACACTACCTCATCATCCCAAACAAGGACACAGAAGGGAAACCCGTCAGACTCTGAGTTTGATGACACTTCTTTAGGGACAAGCAACCGAGCTCTGTCCCCTTCCCCTATAAGTCACAAAACAAACAAAAGTCCTGGCCTATGATAGTGGGGTGCAATAAGTCCTGGACCACAACCTCATGGAACTCAGTATTTTGAGCCATTTCAATGTCCACTCTGGCCACTGGATAGTCTTTAGTATCCCCGTGAATGCAGTGGACACAAACCTTCTTCCTGGGGATCAGCTGGAGAGGAAATGTGGCCTTCATGAGGGTCACCAAACTCCCTGTGTCTAGCAGTCTAGTCAACTGCTGACCATTCACCTTTACGTCAACTAAGATGCGAAACGGCCATAGTCCGTATCTTTTTCTTCCCCCCACTGTAATCCTTTTGCTTTTACCTGCATACCGCTAAGAAGATGTCCGCATGAATGAAATAAAGGACTTTTAGCCTAAAGGATATGTGTGAGTGCTGCTTTTATCACTTTATGAATATATGCTATGCTTGCAACCTTGCACCACCCAGGTGCATCCTGAAAGAAGTTGTATTTATCAGAAGCACTAACCAAAGAGAACATGTACAAAATTGGTGCCCCTTAACTTTTTCTACATGGTCACTAAGTCATAGTAGGCCTTCTTGAGCTCCCCCATTGAGTATGGCCCAGCACTTCCGTCCATTGCTCAGAAGGGGGTTTCTCCCTCTCGCGACCCTTTCAAAAACAGTCAAAAAGGCCTCTATGTCATCACCCTCAGTTATTTTCTGCAGGGCTCTCCTTACCGCCTTCCGGATTGAAAACTCATCAGCTGACCTTAGAGTGGGAGCTGCCACTATGCAATGAACTGCCTCTGTGAGTAAAACAAACTGCTGCTGCTGAGTCTGTTGCATAAGCTGCTTATTCATCTCCTGCTGTGCCAGCTGTTGTTGGTGCAGCTGTTGCTGATTCTGCTGCTGGGCTTGCACCAAGTGTGTAACCAGGTCATCCATGCTGACTGACGTTGCATGCTGCCTTAGGTCCACCTTCACCCAGGACATGCAGTACCTCTATAGCTGTCACACGTGTTACCTGGGAATGCTGCCCTCACTTCTAACACCAATTGTTGAATTGCTACTCACTTAGGTGCGTCGTGCGGCAACACAGAAAGAGTTTCCATTTAAATGTCCAGGCTGGTTTATTGGTACTTCATAAACCGTGCCACAAGCAAATGAAAATAAATGGCCTTTCAGTGCAGGCAAAACAAAAGTAAACAGTTCTAACAAAGTCACTTTAGAGACAGTTCAGGACTCACAAGCTGAATAGCATCCAGCCTATTGGCTCAGTCTGGAGACAGCATACAGGAGGTCCTCTTACCTCCACACACAGGCCATGTGTCAAACAAACAGACTCAATTTTATCAGGTGAATCACACCCAGAGATGGGGTATGTTGGCAGCCAGATCTGCCCATCTCTCAGGCTGCCCATAAATCTCACCCAGCTGCACAAAACAAGCCTCTTACTACTGGAGGCACTGGAGCATTCCTCCAGGTTTACATCAAAGAGGACAACCACCTCTGTGATACATATCTCCCATCAATTATGTGTCTGGTAACCACATTACATTATCTTACTGGTCATCTCTCCAGCCCCTCTACTCTTTACCATCACCTGTATGGTCCTAATTGCATCGCCTGTTCATTGCCACAAGCGCTGAAATCACCTTTTTTTTCTAAACTCTTTTTATTGAAGGATTCCACAAAATAAGGTAACAAACATGAAATCATAGCATAACATCAAAATAATCCATATATCAACATTAATATTGACACAGATATGACAAAATATCTTCAATAATGAAATATACAAACAAAAAAACATAACCTTCAGTATAATACATTCTACCAGGCATTGCACCTCCTAATCAACAGAATTTTTATAAATGTTTTAAACCTCATATCAGATCAGGTTATAATAGATACATGTTGTTAATCCTACATAGATCATCACATTCATAATCCAGAATAGATATACACATCAGGGACTATATCGCAAGATTGAAGAGCGCATAGTGCCAGGAGACAGGTGCGTCAATGGCAAGTCACACCACCTTTCCCAAATCTTCTGAAATTTCTGGGGATATCCTCTGTTTCTGTATAATATGTTTTCATAAGGAACTACGTCATTCACAAGTTTCTTCCACTGGTTAATTGAAAGAGATTTCCCCCCATCCACCTCAATACTATCGCGCTTTCCTAGCGAAAAATAGAGCTTCCCTAAGAAATATTCTATCATGATGAAATCACCTTTTACGCTAGGCCAGAACTTCTGACTCTGACCAAGCCTGGGACTGATCTGTGGATGTGCACCCAAGGTCATGGCGCGCGTCATGACGTCGAGACCTTTCGCGCAAGGTCACAGCCTCAGAGCTGGAAGTCCCAGCCTAGCATGAAAGGATCAGGAATTTCAGTGCTCAAAGTGGTGTTGAGAAGATGTGGTGAGCTCCAGATAGGTGACAGGGTGGTGTGGAGGGACTGGAAAGGTGAGCGGTGAGATGAGTATAAGGATTTTTTTTACATCTTATATTTAATATGTTCTGGGGTCTAGAGTGACCCAATTCATAATATGGGACATTACGTTTACAGAGAATAACTTTTTTGCAAATACAATTTCCCAGGAAAATCTGCATGAACGGGTGAATTCAAACGTGGTCTGATCTGCTCATCACTATTGAAAATCTCTTAACATATGCGCAAAATATAAAGTCCAGACATAAAGCGCCGCATACCATACCGTTGCATATGTCACCTATGTCATCTAAAGACCATGAACTTTTGACCTATCTCAGGTACAGTACGTGCTGGGAGCATTTCCCACTGCATTCTTTTAACATAGACACCGAACATCGTGTGAAAATAGTCTGCACAAAACAAGTTAAGGGAATCAGAATGCACAGAGGCAAGGAACAAAGAAAATACCAAAATAGTCTTTATGCATAGGCTGAGGTCGCAACTGTATTTGTCTCTTTCATCAAGGCATCCATCGATGGAGTCAGTGGGGCACATCTGCCACACAGTGTTATGTGTCCCTTATTTATGGAAACCAAAGAACAGATGTGAAAGAGCCATAAAAAGTAAAAAATAGATTGTGATATTAAGTGTATTGTTCCTTCCCTTCCCCAACATTCTGCCAGTTGGAGTTTTCATTTGTATTTACATAGTATACTCATGAAAAGATTGATCACAAGTATCCTCCAATATAACCTGACAAATCTCTTTTAATATAAAAATTGCACAAAAAAGTCACCAGAATCCGAAAAATTGGGTCACTAAAACTATTGACGGTTTCACATTAAGGCCTCCTGCACAGATCCTTGCTTTCAGTATGTGTGGTGTCACGGATACCACACGTACCCATTATAACCTATGCTGCTATTCACATGTCCATGTTTTCCTCGGCGGCATGGATGCCAAGGGCAAATACAAGTCTATGGGTCCGTAAAAACACTCAAAGCGCATGGATGGCATCAATGTGCTGTCCGTGTTTAAGGCCTTAAGGCCTTTTTCACACGTCAGTGTCTCCGGTACGTGTGGTGACAGTTTTCTCATGTACCGGAGACACCCATTCAAATGAATAGGTCTATGCACATGTCAGCATGTTTTCACGGACTGTGTGTCCGTCTGCAAAACACGCTGACATGTCCGTTTTTGAGTGACAGCACGGATCACACGGACCCATACAAGTCAATGGGTCCATGTACACACGTACTGCACACGGATGCCATCCGTGTGCGTCCGTGTGCTGTCCGTGTGCGTTTTTAAAGTCATAGGGTTAAAATACAAACAAATTGTTTCAATACACAGACACACAGACAGCACATGGATGCTGCCACATGGATGGTACACGTGGATAGCATACAGATGCCACATGGATGTGATAAACGGACACACGGACAAGGATATCTCTGGTACCGGATTTTCAACACAAAAATTTAAAATAACCAATAAATTTAATTCAACTTCACAATTGTGTTCCACTTGTTGTTGATTCTTCACCAACAACTTACATTTGATATCTTTATGTTTGAAGCATGATATGTGGGAAAAGGTTGAAAAGTTCCAGGGAGCCAAATACTTTCGCAAGACACTGTATCAGGATGTGTGAAACCGGCCTAAAATTGCAAAGTGTAGGAGAAGCTTTGTCATTTAATTCTTTATTTATCTATAGCTGAAAAATACAATGATGGTAAAAATGGACACACGGATGCCACACTCATGGTAAAAATGGACACACTGTCCATACACTGATAACACAGTGTACGTATTTTATTTATTTTTATTTCATGTACGTATTTTATAGAGATGTGTGAAGGAGGCCTAAGCTTGAATCCTGTTTTCCAGGGGCTTCGGATGTAACCCCCGATAGAGCCACCGAACAGGAGTCTGAATGCAGTGTGAAAGCACCATAAGTTCGCATTTTGCATTTTTGTAAAACCCAAATCAGAATTGGATAGAAAAATAAATGGATGTAAAAAAAAAATTTCATTATTTGAATTTGGATCTAGGATCCATTTTTAGTTTTAGCGTCAAAATATGGATGCCAAATATTTACCAGGTATCCATTGTGCGATTCAGGTGTAAAGGTATGTGCACACGACGCCTTTAAGATACCGGCGATTCAGCGAATATTCCAAAGTGTCTTTGGCAAAGCTGGCTGGCTGTTTTGGTGTCTTTTTGCCATGGCTCCGCCACCAGCATACAACTCTGTAATTTAAACCATCGTGATACTTCTTTTAGTCTCTCTATGGTTTCTGAAACCTAAACCGGTTATAAGAAGTTAAAAAATGAATAGGCATGTGCAATGTGACGTGCAATGCCGGTTTTACATTGCTGTAAATTGTTCACGTCTTTTCAGTGGGTCTTCGCCTGAAAAAGATGTTGTTCGTCCATACAATAAGTGTTGTGTAACTGTTTGCTGAATCTTCTGATATGTACATTTTTCCATAGTGCTGAAACAAGTCGCACAGTCCAAAATCAAGAGTCCAATCCTGACAAAAATGGTAAGTCGTTTGACTGATACTTCTGTCAACTGCTTATGGCCTTAAATAGCAAATGTGCACGTACTTTCCCTTTTAAATGATTATCCGCTTTAGTACTGGCGCTCCCATGGTTCCCTGCCAGCCTCTGCTTTTTTTTAAATCAGATAATTTTTTATTAACAGTAGTCAAGTTGACAAACAGACACAATTGTGTCAAAAAAGAGAATAAACATGTTATAAAAAGTTTTTGAAACAGTCCCCCATTCCCCCCCCCACCTCCCCCCTCCTTTAAAGCCTCTATAAACACGAATAGGACAATAGCATACATTGCTTACATAATAAAGCCACATTTCCTTGGAATCAGTTTCTCTCCATCCACGGTTTTCAAAGTGTTTCAAAGGTTTTCACACTTTTCCTTTTTTCATAAATACCCTTCTCCATATTAATAACCATATCAGCCTGTCTATAAAATTCCTGTAGAGTCGTCGGTAGCTCACTCAACCAGTGCTTGGCAATTAGCTTTCGCGCAACATACAATAATCTAGCTATGGCTACTTTATGATGATTTGGGACTCGAATCTCTTCCACATATCCCAAAATATATATCACAGGATCTCTTTCAATTGCACAGCTATACGATTTTCCAATTGCTTCTCCCACATCCAACCAATATGAATTCAATCTCGTACATTGCCAAAGCATGTGTAGAATCCCTGCCCCCTCGGACTGGCACCTAGGACACTCGGAGGTCTGTCTCAGCCCTGCCTTATAAAGCCTATCTGGAGTTCTATATACTCTGTGAAGTACATATAATTGCGAAAGTCTTCCCGGCTCACTTAATGATAATTGGCGAATATACCCCATGATATCCTCCCATTTATCCTCCTTCCCAACTCTTCCTCCCATTTCTCTTTTGCTCTAATAGGGAATCTATTAAGAAAGGTGTATAACAAATCCCTATAAATATCCGAGACTACCCCTATCATTCCTCCTGTTGCACAGACATAGTCTACCAGAATATCTCTATAAATTCCCATATCACCCGTTTTGCTCTGCGCAAGATAGGCATGTCTCAACTGTCCATATTGAAACCTACAGGTCTCCTGCAACCCGTAAATCTCCTGCAGTGCCTCAAAGGATAACAGTCCTTGTGCGTCCTGAATCTGAGCCATATATTGAATACCTAATCCTTTCCAATTTTTGAATTCCCCCATTTAAATAAATTCAGGCAATATTTCATTGTGCCATATTGGGAGAGATTTGTTAAAAGTCCCACTCCCCTTGTCTTTTTAATTGTCTCCCATACCTTTTGAATCAATGTCAAGGTAGGATAGGCCGTTCCAAACTTCCTGAATGCCCCTGCCTCCAATCCCTGAACCAATGGGTCCATTGCCACTAACCAGACCAAAATCCGTTGAACCGAGCCCAGTCCATTCACCTCTCCCAACTTCTCATCTGCTGACCCTGCGCTGCCAAAAAAAGAGATCCAGGGATTCGGAAGGGCCAGTCCCCCCTCATCTTTAGGCCTCTGAAGCAATTCCAGCCTAATTCTTGCCTGTTTCTTCCCCCAAACAAGGTCTCGAAATATAGAGTTAATGGTGTGAAACCACTTAGGGGGCCAGCCTCTGCTTAATTTGCTGAACCAATGACGTGCAGTAATGACCAGTTCAAAGGATCACTGGCGTCATGACCTGTCCATACTGATATCATTGGGAATAGTGATTGGCTTTATTGTGAGTAGTGATTGGCTGCAGTGGTCACATGTCATTGTTGCAAAGGTATAAACCAAGACCAGCAGGGGATATTATGACCATCACCGTTGGACTAGAAGAGAATGTAAATGGTGTATGTAGTAGTTTGTGCCTATGTGTTTTCTCACACCATAAGCAGCTCATAATATAGATTTTAAAACCTGGAAAATCCCTTTATGGATAATACTAATAACTGTAAAATACAAAATAGCGAAATTTATGTTTATGCTGTTTTCTAAAATATTCTTTCAATTATTGAGCTTTCCTTTAATGTAATTGAGAAGATGAAGTAACACAGATTTCTTAAAGCACTGTTTACCTGAACTTCTCTTCAGATGGAAGTAAATGTTGACAGTAGCTTCTTTCCAACCAGGAAATCTGCTCTGTGTCAGGCGATCTGAACAGAAGACATTTCTTCTATGTTCTGACATGTTATTAAATTCTATGGATGATCAAAGATATGTGAAGAAATCAGAGCTAAAACCTAAATGTGCACAACACTGTGCAATTCCATCAGGCCCCTTTAAACTAGTGATGAAGGGTCCCACCTTAAGATCTTTTTCTGATACTATCTACTGACATAGATAAGAGTGGATGCACTGTTTAAATCAGGTATGTATCTATAAGGGTATGTTCCCATGGTCAGAAACCGGCAGAGCTTTGGACGCAGCACATGTCCGCTCTGTCCAAAGCGCTGCCGGCTTTTGAACGCAGGTGATTCAACATTGTACGGGAAATATATCTTAATAAACATAACGCACCAACCCATTTCCTTAGGTTACGGATGGGCAACACTCCAAACTTGATATAAACATATTGACCATAAAGTTATTAAACTATACTCAGTCATGAAGTGTTTAATAATTAAAAAGAGACCTTTATACACATATAAACAATACACACAATTAAAAACAGTGCCTCAAAATCGGAACAAAATTTCATAGCAAAGGTAGACGAAGGGAACCGCAGATATCCAGTTAAGATTACTCAAAATTACTGCTACACATACACTCATGAAAATTCATTAATCACTGGAAGAAAATTCCTTGCAGCAAATATCAAAGTTTTCAAGTGACAATGCAAAATTGCTGCTACACATATATTCATAAATGTTTATAGAGGATATTCGGTCGCTAGGTAAAAATTCCTTGTAGCATATATTTAAAGTATTAAGGTGACAGTACAAAGTAGTTCATATTGAGTCAACAAATGACAGTGCAAAATGATCCTTATTGGGTTAAATCCCATACAAGTGTACTTACAAGATAATTATAGATAGTCAAAAGACAATTCATTGACCGGGAAAAAAGAATATTCCCAATACCCAAAGCCAGACCCCACCATCAGTAAATGAGAGTGGGACAGCCAAATATTGCACATTAATCCGCATGCCATTATAACAAACTACGTCCCTACAATGCAGGGCGCAGACCCCACTGTCACATTCAACCAAATGGAGCCCAAATTATATTGCACATTCCATCAACCTCATAGATGTCACTGTAAGGACTCTGGATTTCTTGTTTATCTGTGGTGTTTTATTGCCATTTTCCAAGATGGCGTCTGCTGCCTCAAATCTGCTCATGTGATCTGACTTCCCTGTCTTTATAAGCCTAGCTTGCTTCATACTCCTTGCTTGTGTATTCTGTCTGAATCCCTGGCTTGTGCTGCAAGAGACTTCCCCTCTCCAGATACTCAGGTTCCGCCTATTCAGCTAACCTTCTCAGCTCTGAGGTTCTCCTGCATTACTCTGCATTCTTCTCCTACCTGCTGGGACATGTAAGCTTATCCTGCTACAGCTAAGCTTGTTTGATTTCCACTGCTGGTTTATTTGACTGTTTCTGGACTCGAAGCTCTGCACTGCTTCTGAACTCTTTGCTAATACTGCCAGCCCTGGTATTAACTGTGTCTTATGATCTGCATTTCCCCTGAAAGTGCTACACCCATAAGACTTTTCCTGCAGTCAAGCTGCAAACAAACTATTCCTAAGAAGGACCGAATTTGCCGTACACTTGAACTGTTGTGCACATGCTGCACCCACGTTTGTGCGTTTGAATACTGACTTTGCCTGCAGCCGAGCTGCAAGGAACTTATCCTGATTTCACCTTGTTTGCTGTGTTTTGAACTTGCTCACGCATTGCACCAGTGTTTGTTTTGAATAATACAGACTTATCACTATACTTGGTTCTGCTGCTTATTTGTCTCAAGCCAAGAGATTCCTGAGTGTTCCACTATAATTGTTACAGGATAGACAAGCCAAATAAGGAATCTGCTGAGACAATGGCTACTGAACCTAAGATTGAACAACTGTTTTCTAGGATGAGATCTCTGCAAAAAGAGATGGGCAGTCTGCAGAGTAAGGTTGGAGGCTTGGAACATAATCAGCAGGTGTTTGGACAGACTCTGCAGGATCTGAGTATTCGAATGGACGCTCAGGAAAATAAATTTAAAAACATGGAGTCCTAATATGGACAGGCTTTTCAGGACTTAAGTGCTCAGGTGGCCACACAAGTGGTCGTACCCCTGCGACAGCCGCAGGCAGTCAGTCCTCCTAAGCTGCCGCCATTCCGATACAATGGAGATCGTGATAAATTTTGTGGTTTTGTAAATCAATGTTTGTTATATTTTGATGTGCATGCCGACCGCTTTCACACTGATCGATCTAAAGTGTTATGTATTATTATGCTATTGATATTACGAGCACTCGCCTGGGTAAATCCGATGATCGAGTCTCGTGATCCATGTTTAAATGTATTGGATGATTTTTTGGCTGTCATGGCATTAATGTTTGATGACCCTAACCGCCGCGCCACTGCTGAGACCGCCTTACTGTCCTTGCGTCAGGGTAAACGTTCAGTTATTGAATATGCCACTGATTTTAGAAGGCTAGCTGTGGATACTAACTGGGATTGTTATGCACAATTGCCTATTTTTAGGAGAGGTCAGTCTAGTGTTATAAAGGATGAACTAGCCTGCTCTGAGTCACCACAAGAGCTAGAAACATTTATCCAACATTGTGTACACATTGATATTCGCCTTACTGAACGTAGACAGGAGAAATTGGCGGTATTTAATCGTATGACTAATTATTCCCTTTCTCCCAAAGAACCTGCAGGTAAGACCACTCGGGAGACAGAGGTAGTGCCTATGCAAATTGACTCAGTGCAGAGACGTGAGAGCAATGAACGTCGGGAGCGCCGCCTTCGGGAGAGTCTTTGCTTTTATTGCGGCCAATCTGATCACTTCTTAATCAACTGTCCGAAGCGGCCTAACAAGGTGTTAGCAGCGGTAGGGGAATACGATAATGATGACGATGAATCTGATGTTTCTGAATTTAGTCTACCATTGAATGCTGTTTTTCATTCTCTCTCTGTGACTACTCCTTCCAGGGAGCAGAAGGAAAATGACTCTCACTGCTCACTCCCTATTAAAATCTTATATTCTGGACAGTGGATCTCTAGTGCAGCCATGATTGATTCCGGCGCAGGGGGTAATTTTATGGACATTGCATTTGCCAAGAAACACAGCATAGAGATTCAGCATAGAGCTTCTCCTATTGCTATGGAGACGGTAGATGGCTCACCTTTAATTTCTGGGCCTGTTGATCAGGAGACTGTACCACTTGTCATTCTGTTGGAACCGGACCATCAGGAGCAACTCTCATTTTTAGTAATTTCTTCTCCTCATTTTCCAGTGATTCTAGGCATTCCTTGGCTGCGCTCACAGAATCCAACAATCAACTGGGAGACCAAGGAGATTACATTCCCAACCAGGAGTGGTTCAGCTGTAACGGAAACTGTTCCAGAGTCTCTTGATTCGGAACCCCTGAACCAGTCTTTACATTACCTGCTGTGTATAAGGAATACTCCGACATCTGTGATAAGACGAAGGCAGACCAGCTTCCCCCACATAGGGATTAGGATTGTCCCATTGAACTGCTTCCAGGGGCAGCTATTCCTTTCAGTAACGTCTACCCTTTGGCAGCTCCTGAGCTCCAAGCTTTGAAAGAGTATATTGATGAAAATTTGGCTAAAGGTTTTTATACATTCTTCTTCCTCACCTGCAGGGGCACCTATTTTTTTTTGTAAAGAAGAAAGATGGGACCCTAAGACCCTGCATCGACTATCGGGAACTCAATAAGGTGACCATCCGGAATAGTTATCCCTTGCCTTTGATCCTAGAACTGTTGGAAATAATCCGTCATGCCAAGGTATTCTCTAAATTGGATCTTCGCGGGGCGTATAATCTGATACGTATCCGACCAGGTGATGAATGGAAGACGGCATTCAGATTTCGGTATGGACATTTTGAGTACTCGGTGATGCCTTTTGGGCTGTGCAATGCCCCAGCAACGTTTCAACATCTCTCCAATGATATTTTTAGAGATTTACTGGACCAGTTTGTTGTAATCTATCTGGATGACATTCTAATTTTTTTCGGAGTCTCTACAGGAGCATCAAGAACACGTCAAAATGGTTTTGAAGCATTTGCAAGAGAACCATCTTTATATCAAGCCGGAGAAATGTGAGTTTCATCGTTCTGAAATTCAGTTCTTAGGTTATGTCATCTCTCCTCAGGGGATAAACATGGAATCCAGTAAGATTCAAACAATCCTGGTTTGGCCGGTGCCTAAGAACCCAGCACTTCCTTTCATCGTGGAGGTGGACGCTTCTGATTGGGCACTGGGTGGCATGAACACGATTCTAGTGGTAGTTGATTGTCTGACTAAGGCTGCTCATTTTGTTCCTTGTGCCGGCCTCCCCTCAGCTAAAGAGACTGTAAACTTAATAATACAGAATATTTTTCGGCTGCATGGGGTCCCAGATGAAGTTATTTCTGACCGTTGAGTACAGTTCACTTCAAGATTCTGGAAGGGGTTTTGTTCTACACTTAATATTGATGTTCGTCTTTCTTCCGCATATCACCCTCAGACGAATGGTCAGACCGAGCGAACCAATCAGACTCTGGAGCAATATCTACGATGCTACATCTGCCCTCTTCAGGATGACTGGTTGGAACTGCTTCCGTTAGCTGAATTCTCCTACAATAATTCTCAGAATGCCTCCACTATGGTAACACCTTTCTTTGCGAATCTAGGTTATCACCCAAGCATCTTTCCTAGATCTCCAATGGATATTCCAGTTCCAGCAGTGAAGGAGAGATTGACTGCTTTGAGGGAAAATCTAGAAGTCCTTAAGAAATCCTTAACTTCAGCTCAGGAACGTTACAAGAGGTCGGCGGATAGATTCCGAAAGCCGGCGCCCATGTTCAAGGTAGGGGAGATTCAGTATGGTTATCTACTAAGAATCTAAGACTGAACGTTCCTTCACAGAAACTGGGACAGAAGTTCATCGGTCCTTTCAAGATCAACAGTATCGTGAGTTCTGTGGCCTGCCGTCTAAAGCTGCCAAAGACTATGAAGGTACACCCAGTATTTCATGTCTCTCTATTGAAGCCTGTTTCTCCCAATAGCTTTCAGGGATGCATTGTGCCCCCTCCACGACCCATACTGGTTGATGGGCAAGAACAATTCTTGGTAGAGGAAATCATTGATTCAAGGATCCACAGAAATCATCTTCAGTTTCTTATAAGATGGCAAGGATATCCACCTGAGCGTTTCATGATTGATATGCTAAAAACCTTCCTAATATCAATAAACCTTTTGAAAAATGAAACTAGTGGGGATAGGGACAGGGATTTACTACATGGCCATAACAAACAAAACAACCCTATGGCATCTGAAACTTTTATAAAAAAAAACTTTTCAAAGATACGCTCCTATCCGTGACTAATGACGCTGATTTAATTAACTCAGAATCCCCTATGGGTCCAAGTAACGCTTCTGAACCCAAAATCCCTGAATCAAAAAAATGAAGTAAAAGTCTCCCAAAGCTATTCCCTACCCCTAGAATCACTGCATAGGATTCAAAAGGATATTTCTGCCCTCAAAACTAATTTGGCTGAATACGAAATCTATAAAAGACAGAACAATGTTAAAATCAGAGGAATCCCAGAATCAGTCCAAAATTTCCAGCTCAAAAATACATTACATCAATGGTATCTCACTTGTTTCCCAACGTCAGCGAAAAATTCTTAATTCAGGATGCACAGGCCACCATCTCTCCCACAGGACGTTTCGAGGGATGTAGTTGTCACCTTCTATCCTAATTGGATAAGAAATGCACTCCTCAACATATCAAGGGAATCAGAATTTCGTACTTCGCCATATAGCCACCTGGTCTTCTTTAAAGACCTATCAAAAGAGACTCTACAGAGAAGGAAAGCTTTTTCCCACATCACGTGTGGACTCAGACGGGCCGGAATCCTCTACACTTGGACACATGAATCGACTCTTAAGGTGAACTATGCCTTAAGCCTTATCTCTATCACCTCTCAGAACGAGGGTAAAGCGTTCATACAATCAGCCAGATTGCGACTTCCTGCGGACTCCTCTAGGTCTACCTCCAGATCTTCCTCTATGACGACATCAGATCTGAACTCCGATGGAGGACTGCAACATCCTATGACCTCCTCTGGATCTCCCTCTACGCCGACATCAGATTTGGACTCCGACGGGGGATTCTGAATCAGACTTGTCTATCTCCACTTTAGAGATTTTTGATTGAATCAAACATTGGCCCCCAATGGGTCTTAACCCTTATCCGGCTGAATAGGTACAATTGTAACTATTCCGTTTTAAAATTGCAATAACTTTTTTTTGAAAAGACGTAGAGGGCTGAAATTTCGTGACATCTCTACATTTTTGGTCCAGAATATATTGGCCAAATTTCAATAAAATATCTCCACCCGCTTCCGAGATAAGGGGTCGAGATCTTTTTGCATCCATAACAAGCTGCATAGGTACAAATGTACCTCATATATTTTGAATGAAGATAATGCAAGGGAAAAAGCATAAATTTTTTTTTAATGATAATGCTATTTAACTATTATAAACAAGTAAAAAACTGTTCATTTACATTATAAAAGAAAATGTAAGAAACTTTTTTTTATTGATTTTCTTTGCAAGTAATGCATGTTGGCTTTGCTACAGAGTGTTCATCGCAAATGGGTTTCACACAAACCACACAAGACTTTCTAGTCTTGCGTTGTTTTCGCCTCAGGTCTCTGCAGACATAGCAACTACCAACAACAGGGGAGGGTCCACGACTACCATGAGGTATTTTGGGGCCAGCTGCTGGCTGCGATGCTACCACAATGCATCGTCCAAGCACCATTTCTACTGCACCTCGAAGAAAATGGTTTCTCATTATCATTTTGTTTGTACTACGATCTTCAATTGCAATCATACACAGCTGATTTGCGAGATCTTTCAGGAACTTTCTTCGTTGATCCTTTGCCCTGAAGCTTGGATTGTGTTCTCTGTAGATGATGTAGGATGCTAACCCACTGACATCAATCATATTGTAGAAAAATGCCAAAGTCCAACGTGATGTTCGTCGTTTCACAGTGTACTCTCCCAACATTTTATCCATAACATCAACGCCACCTTTTGTTATGTTGTAGTATTTTATTATCTCTGGCTTGGCTGCTAGTGTCTCTTCAACTTCTCCCGTCATGTGCATAGATGATAGAAGCACGACTGATTTGTTCTTCTTTGGTACATATGAACAGACTGTTGCATCATGATTGTAGGCAAAATTTGTCGAGTATACAGGCCTTTCTTTGGCAGGCTGCATGTTGTTAGGTAGGAACCTTTTGTTTTTTCTCACTGTACCAACTAGTGTCATGTTCCAGGAGTTCAATACCTTAGCTAGTTCCATGGTTGTAAAGAAGTTATCGGTGGTGACATTTCTTCCAGAGCCTTTATACGAGCTCACTAGGTCCAATACTGTTCGTTCTCCAATGTTTACTTGTCGAGGACCATCAGTTGGTTTCCCAGTGTAGAGCTGACCTTGTAAAGGGTAGGCATTTGATGAGTCACAAGCCCAGAAAATCTTTATGCCATATTTAGCTGGTTTTGAAGGTATATACTGGGTAAATTTAGTATGACCTCTAAATGGAAATAATTGCTCGTCGACGGTGATACAATGATATGGCTTGTAGGCTCTCTCCAGATTACTGTTCAGCATTGTCCAGATGTCCCGTATTGGTGCAGCTTTATCTGTTTGCACACGTTCTGCACGTGTATTTTCGTTGTCAAACCTGATAAATCTGAGTATCATCTTGAAGTGGTCACGAGACATGGCTGCACGTATAAGAGGCAGAGCAGCAACATTCCATATTTCCTCCAGATTCTCTTTGTTGGCTCTGTGCACACCAGCAGCAATCAGTATGCCCAAAAATGCATGAAGTTCAGTTTCAGTAAATTGCTTGAATGTTTTTTGTGGTGGCCGTTTGGAAGAATCAGGAAAACGTTGTACCAGTTCGTTGTTGTAAGCATCACAAACTCTCTTGGCCTTTCGATTCGTTTCCCGTAATATGATGTCACACATCTCGGGAGTCATGATGGACTTGAATAGCTCTTTTGCTGTATATAGGTTGCTGATTGCTGCAGGGCCACCTCTTTGTCGTAGGACATTACGAGATTTTGTTTGTGCATTTGGCAGTGGATTACTGCACCATTGAGTTTCATCCTTAGCAGTCCAAATGTCGCCTGCACTTTGAGGCACAGAATCATCCTCAACACTTTCGTCTGATTCGTATTCATTTTCATGCTCTATGACCATTTCTTGTTCAATGTCTGAATCTTCTTCAGTAACATCCACTTGTGGTACATAGTTTTCATCATCAGATGGAACATATGGTTCATCCTCATGCTCAGAATCAGATTCTTCTAGCATTCGCATTATTTCGTCAGACGTAAATCTGTAAATATGAAAAAATGTAAAATAAATAATTTTCCGAAATACTACATTATTGGCTTTTCACAAAATTATACTAACCTGCAAACACGTTTTCTTGGATTATGGCGGAAACTAGATCCAGCATTACTATCACTCATGATGACTTGCTAGATGAATTTTGGCTTCGTATTTTGTGCTGAATATAAATAAAACATCGTAAAACAATATGTAGATACTAATTATTATCCATTTTTCGTATAAAAATTATACCTATAGTGATAAGTTTCATACAAAATATATGTAAGCCAAGTCCAGGCTGAAAGACAATTTGACTGTTCTGTCCCCACATAATGAGAATAAAGGTATAACTGGCTGTTAGATGCTGTGAGACTTTCCTACCTTCGTTTCCAAGAAATTGAAGACTTCACAAGCCTAGAAATGTGTGCTCACAGCAATGAGATGAACAGCAAAATGGCTAATGAGAGGAGGGAGGCAGGAAGACAAGTAGAAGCCACTCCCAGTTTGAATTAACTTAATTGACAGCAACATAAGTGACCAGTAACAACACTGAACAATAGATATCAGCATAACATTTGTAGCTGAATGAACTTTAGTTTCTGAAACCAAGTAAAGTCTTCCCACAGTGGAGGTATATGTGAAGGTACAATTGTACCTATGCAGCCTGTTAAGGTTGTAAAATTATGCAGCCTGACAAGGGTTAAGGACACCTAAAGGTGCACCAGGACCAGACAGACGTCCATATTTATACATTGGTATATGCATACTGATATAGCCATTTTTTTTTTTCCTAGGTACGGATTTACGGAATTTAAGCAACAGACTTTTAGCTAATTTCAGGCATATGTATGTCTGTCACTCTTTTTTTCAGGCATAGATACTAAGCAACTGGTCATGTGGTTAATCCTACTTGTATTTTCCCTTTCCCACCCCCCTCTTCCCACCCCTACTTCCCCAACTGAGAAGCATACTACTATCTACAAAATGTATTGTTAAAGTTCAAAATGTTCAATAAAAATTGATTGAAAAAGATAAATTCAGAATTAATCTTATTTTGTGCAGTGTATTGTGGTAGGTCAGATGAATGTTACATAAAAGTGATCTGTTAGGTCAGCTAAGTAAGGCTATCTTACATATACAAATTGGAAGTAATGGATTGCTGATACAATGTATCAAACACTAAATAGCATATGAAAAAAATTAGCTAACAATGGTTTATTATGCCAATGATAAAGCTTTTATATAAACCCTTCCAATGTAAAAAAAAACAAAACAAACAAAAAAAAACAACTACCAAAATAGAACTGCAGTCTTTGTTTTTTTTTTAATCAATCTTATCTCTGCAGTTAATTCTGGCACACATGTAGCTTTAAGCATTTTTTCCATTTTTAAGCCCCCGTCACACACAGCGAGATCGCTAGCGAGATCGCTAGCGAGATCGCTAGCGAGATCGCTGCTGAGTCACAAGTTTTGTGACGCAACAGCGATCTCAGTAACGATCTCGCTATGTGTGACACGTAGCAGCGACCAGGCCCCTGCTGTGAGATCGCTGGTCGTGTCAGAATGGCCTGGACCTTTTTTTGATTGTTGAGGTCCCGCTGGGTAGCACACATCGCTGTGTTTGACACCTTACCAACGACCTCGCTGACAGGACGTCCCATTGAATCATCATGAAATAGCATCGTTCTACAGGTCGCTACAGGTCGCCGCATCGCTGCTGCGTCGTTGGTGAGATCTCACTGTTTGACATCTCACCAGCGACCACATAGCGACGCTTGAGCGATCCCTGACAGGTCGTATCGTTGTCGGAATCGCTCATGCGTCGCTATGTGTGACGGGGCCTTTAGAGGTTGATTCCACTCAAACAGTAATCGAATCTGCTGTGACTGAGCAAGAGGAAGGTAAGACAATCTACCGTAAAACATTTTTTTACAGTTTATTTGCAAAATTAGGCAAACTTAATTAAAACTCTTTAATTAAAGTTTCTTATTTTGATACTGTCGAGTCTGTGTAAATCTTTCACATAGCTGGCTGCTCTGGCGCTTTTAACATAGATCTGACAGCAAGTTGCCCGTGTCCGTTTTCTCTTATCTTCATCTCCCTATTAACATTATCTATGATGGCCATACATACAGGTGTGTGAAAAAGTTTTTGCCTCCTCAAAGTCCTGACCTTAATCCGATCAGATGCTGTGGCATGACCTTAAACACTGTTCATGCTCGGAAACCCGCTAATGTGGCGGAATTACAACAATTCTGCAAAGATGAGTGGGCCATGAATGCAGTTGTTGCTGCTAAGGTTGCCCAATCAGTTATTAGGTTTAGGGGGAAATATTTTTTTTCACTCAGGGCTCTGTAGGTTTGGATTTCTTTTTCCCTTAATAATAAAGAGCTTCATTCAAAAACTGCATTTTGTGTTATCTTTGTCTAATATTTAAATTTATTTGGTGATGTGAAACATTTAAGTGTGACAAACATGGAAAAGAATAGGAAATCAGGAAGGGGGAAAATACTTTTTCACACAACTGTATACGATAACTGCAAGCGAGCGCTCATGCAATCTTCAGCTGTTTTCCCCGACTGCCCCATTTAAATGGGTAGAGCAGGGAAAACTGTTCCCAATTGGTTCTGAAAGTGGCTTATCTCTCAAACTGTCCCTTTTCTCCCTTTATATAATCTGTTAGGGAGAATCCGCTGTGTCAGTTTAAATATATAAATTGGGGTAGTAATTTGTAAGTAATCATAGAAAACCCAAAAAAAGAATTTTATTGAATATTATTAACCCCTTTACCCCCAAGGGTGGTTTGCACGTTAATGACCGGGCCAATTTTTACAATTCTGACCACTGTCCCTTTATGAGGTTATAACTCTGGAACGCTTCAATGGATCCTGGTGATTCTGACATTGTTTTCTCGTGACATATTGTACTTCATGACAATGGTAAAAATTATTTGATAGTACCTGCGTTTATTTGTGAAAAAAACGGAAATTTGGCGAAAATTATGAAAATTTCGCAATTTTCCAACTTTGAATTTTTATGCAATTAAATCACAGAGATATGTCACACAAATTACTTAATAAATAACATTTCCCACATGTCTACTTTACATCAGCACAATTTTGGAAACAAAATTTTTTTTTGTTAGGGAGTTATAAGGGTTAAAAGTTGACCAGCAATTTCTCATTTCTACAACACCATTTTATTTTAGGGACCACATCTCATTTGAAGTCATTTTGAGGGGTCTATATGATAGAAAATACCCAAGTGTGACACCATTCTAAAAACTACACCCCTCAAGGTGCTCAAAACCATATTCAAGAAGTTTATTAACCCTTCTGGTGCTTCACAGGAATTTTTTGAATGTTTAAATAAAAATGAACATTTAACTTTTTTTCACAAAAAATTTAATTCAGCTCCAATTTGTTTTATTTTACCAAGGGTAAGAGGAGAAAATGGACCCCAAACATTGTTGTACAATTTGTCCTGAGTATGCCAATACCCCACATGTGGGGGTAAACCACTGTTTGGGCGCATGACAGAGCTTGGAAGCGAAGGAGCGCCATTTGACTTTCAATGCAAAATTGACTGGAATTGAGATGGGACGCCATGTTTCGTTTGGAGAGCCCCTGATGTGGCTAAACATTGAAACCCCCCACAAGTGACACCATTTTGGAAAGTAGACCCCCTAAGGAACTTATCTAGAGGTGTGGTGAGCACTTTGACCCAACAAGTGCTTCACAGAAGTTTATAATGTAGAACCGTAAAAATAAAAAATCATATTTTTTCACAAAAATTATCTTTTCGCCCCCAATTTTTTATTTTCCCAAGGGTAAGAGAAGAAATTGGACCCCAAAAGTTGTTGTACAATTTGTCCTGAGTACGCTGATAGCCCATATGTGGGGGTAAACCACTGTTTGGGCGGATGGGAGAGCTCGGAAGGGAAGGAGCGCCGTTTGACTTTTCAATGCAAAATTGACAGGAATTGAGATGGGACCTCATGTTGCGTTTGAAGAGCCACTGATGTGCCTAAACATTGAAACCCCCCACAAGTGACACCATTTTGGAAAGTAGACCCCCTAAGGAACTTATCTAGAGGTGTGGTGAGCACTTTGACCCACCAAGTGCTTCACAGAAGTTTATAATGTAGAACCGTAAAAATAAAAAATCATATTTTTTCACAAAAATTATCTTTTTGCCCCCAATTTTTTATTTTCCCAAGGGTAAGAGAAGAAATTGGACCCCAAAAGTTGTTGTACAATTTGTCCTGAGTATGCTGATACCCCTTATGTGGGGGTAAACCACTGTTTGGGTGGATGGGAGAGCTCGGAAGGGAAGGAGCGCCGTTTGACTTTTCAAAGCAAAATTGACAGGAATTGAGATGGGACGCCATGTTGCGTTTGAAGAGCCACTGATGTGCCTAAACATTGAAACCCCCCACAAATGACACCATTTTGGAAAGTAGACCCCCTAAGGAACTTATCTAGAGGTGTGGTGAGCACTTTGACCCACCAAGTGCTTCACAGAAGTTTATAATGCAGAGCCGTAAAAATAAAACAAAATTTTTTTCCCACAAAAATTATTTTTTTAGCCCCCAGTTTTGTATTTTCCTGAGGGTAACAGGAGAAATTGGACCCCAAAATTTGTTGCCCAATTTGTCCTGAGTGCGATGATACACCATATGTGGGGGGAACCACTGTTTGGGCACATGGGAGGGCTCAGAAGGGAAGGAGTGCCATTTGAATGCAGACTTAGATGGAATGGTCTGCAGGTGTCACATTGCGTTTGCAGAGCCCCTAATGTACCTAAACAGTAGAAACCCCCCACAAGTGACACCATTTTGGAAAGTAGACCCCCTTAGGAACTTATCTAGATGTGTGCTGAGCGCTTTGACCCACCAAGGGCTTCACAGAAGTTTATAATGGAGAGCCGTAAAAATAAAACAAAAATTTTTTCCCACAAAAATTATTTTTTAGCCCCCAGTTTTGTATTTTCCCGAGGGTAACAGGAGAAATTCGACCCCACAATTTGTTGTCCAATTTGTCCTGAGTGCGCTGATACCCCATATGTGGGGGGGAACCACTGTTTGGGCGCATGGGAGGGCTCGGAAGGGAAGGAGCTCCATTTGGAATGAGGACTTAGATGGAATGGTCTGCAGGTGTCACATTGCATTTGCAGAGCCCCTAATGTACCTAAACAGTAGAAACCTCCCACAAGTGACACCATTTTGGAAACTAGACCCCCTAAGGAACTCATCTAGATGTGTTGTGATAGCTTTGAACCCCCAAGTGTTTCACTACAGTTTGTAACGCAGAGCCGTGAAAATAAAAAAAAAAAATCTTTCCCCCCAAAATTATTTTTTAGCCCCCAGTTTTGTATTTTCCCGAGGGTAAGAGGAGAAATTCGACCCCAAAAGTTGTTGTCCAATTTGTCCTGAGTACGCCGATACCCCGTATGTTGGGGGAAACCACCGTTTGAGCGCATGGCAGAGCTCGGAAGGGAAGGAGCGCCATTTGGAATGCAGACTTAGATGGAATGGTCTGCAGACGTCACATTGCGTTTGCAGAACCCCTAATGTACCTAAACAGTAGAAACCCCCCACAAGTGACCCCATATTGGAAACTAGACCCCCCAGGGAACTAATCTAGATGTGTTGTGAGAACTTTGAACCCCCAAGTGTTTCACTACAGTTTATAACGCAGAGCCGTGAAAATAAAAAATCTTTTTTTTCCCACAAAAAATATGTTTTAGCCCCGAGTTTTGTATTTTCCCAAGGGTAACAGGAGAAATTGGACCCCAAAAGTTGTTGTCCTATTTGTCCTGAGTACGCTGATACCCCATATGTTGGGGTAAACCCCTGTTTGGGCACACGGGAGAGCTCGGAAGGGAAGAAGCACTGTTTTACTTTTTCAACGCAGAATTGGCTGGAATTGAGATCGGACGCCATGTCGCGTTTGGAGAGCCCCTGATGTGCCTAAACAGTGGAAACCCCCCAATTATAACTGAAACCCTAATCCAAACACATCCCTAACCCTAATCCCAACAGTAACCCTAACCACACCTCTAACCCTGACACACCCCTAACCCTAATCCCAACCCTATTCCCAACCGTAAATGTAATCTAAACCCTAACTGTAACTTTAGCCCCAACCCAAACTGTAGCCCTAGCCCTAACCCTAGCCCTAACCCTAACCCTAGCCCTAGCCCTAACCCTAGCCCTAACCCTAGCCCTAACCCTAACCCTAGCCCTAACCCTAGCCCTAACCCTAACCCTAGCCCTAACCCTAGCCCTAACCCTAACCCTAGCCCTAACCCTAGCCCTAACCCTAGCCCTAACCCTAGCCCTAGCCCTAACCCTAGCCCTAACTCTAACCCTAGCCCTAATGGGAAAATGGAAATAAATACATTTTTTAAATTTTTCCCTAACTAAGGGGGTGATGAAGGGGGGTTTGATTTACTTTTATAGCGGGTTTTTTAGCGGATTTTTATGATTGGCAGCCGTCACACACTGAAAGACGCTTTTTATTGCAAAAAATATTTTTTGCGTTACCACATTTTGAGAGCTATAATTTTTCTATATTTTGGTCCACAGAGTCATGTGAGGTCTTGTTTTTTGCGGGACGAGTTGATGTTTTTATTGGTAACATTTTCGGGCACGTGACATTTTTTAATCGCTTTTTATTCCGATTTTTGTGAGGCAGAATGACCAAAAACCAGCTATTCATGAATTTCTTTTGGGGGAGGCGTTTATACCGTTCCGCGTTTGGTAAAATTGATGAAGCAGTTTTATTCTTCGGGTCAGTACGATTACAGCGATACCTCATTTATATCATTTTTTTATGTTTTGGCGCTTTTATACGATAAAAACTATTTTATAGAAAAAATAATTATTTTTGCATCACTTTATTCTCAGGACTATAACTTTTTTATTTTTTTGCTGATTATGCTGTATGGTGGCTCGTTTTTTGCGGGACAAGATGTCGCTTTCAGCGGTACCATGGTTAGTTATATCTGTCTTTTTGATCGCGTGTTATTCCACTTTTTGTTCGGCGGTATGATAATAAAGCGTTGTTTTTTGCCTCGTTTTTTTTTTTTTTTTCTTACGGTGTTTACTGAAGGGGTTAACTAGTGGGCCAGTTTTATAGGTCGGGCCGTTACGGACGCGGCGATACTAAATATGTGTACTTTTATTGTTTTTTTTTTATTATTTAGATAAAGAAATGTATTTATGGGAATAATATTTTTTTTTTTTTTTTCATTATTTTGGAATATTTTTTTTTATTTTTTTTACACATTTGAAATTTTTTTTTTTTACTTTTTTACTTTGTCCCAGGGGGGGACATCACAGATCAGTGATCTGACAGTTTGCACAGCACTCTGTCAGATCACTGATCTGACATGCAGCGCTGCATGCTTCACAGTGCCTGCTCTGAGCAGGCTCTGTGAAGCCACCTCCCTCCCTGCAGGACCCGGATCCGCGGCCATCTTGGATCCGGGGCTGGAGGGAGCAGGGAGGGAGGTGAGACCCTCGCAGCAACGCGATCACATCGCGTTGCTGCGGGGGGCTCAGGGAAGCCCGCAGGGAGCCCCCTCCCTGCGCGGTGCTTCCCTGTACCGCCGGCACATCGCGATCATCTTTGATCGCGGTGTGCCGGGGGTTAATGTGCCGGGGGCGGTCCGTGACCGCTCCTGGCACATAGTGCCGGATGTCAGCTGCGATAAACAGCTGACACCCGGCCGCGATCGGCGGCGCTCCCCCCGTGAGCGCTGCCGATCGCATATGACGTACTATTGCGTCCTTGGGAAGTAAAGCCCACCCCACATGGACGCAATAGTACGTCTAATGGCAGAAAGGGGTTAAAGTGCTACCAACCTGTGGCTGCACCAAAACATAAACAAAAACACACTGTGAAAAAACTAGTATGGGGGAAGGGACCTGCCCTATGCGGTAAACTATGCTGAAGTCTGCCTACCTGCGGGGGTTGGCGCCCTAGGGGAAGCGTTTTTGCGCCCCCGCTCTGTGACGGTTGACCCTAGGGTCCCTAGATTGACCCTAGTGTCCCTAGATTGACCCTAGTAACCCAAATGGGTCCCTCTACCCACATAATCATGTACTAAAGGTCCCCTTTTGGCTAGACATAAAGCATACCTATAACTAGGGAGTCCTGTACCCCACACCGTGCAATAAAAACAATTGGAGAACATGTATAGGCTTTTGACGGCGATGTAATGCACTTTGCACACCTATTATACATAATCCATATCAAGCAGTCCCTTTGTATGAATCACTGTATTAAAGCTGTGAAATATATTATCATCAATATTGTCCGCCAGACAGATCAAGGCTGATATAGTATTCTGATGCAAAACTCTGGACTATATCCCATATGAACAAATATCCCACATAGGCAAAATAGCAGGAATCGATATCCTCCATTACCCGTATCGTCAGTCAGCCATAACCAATAAACCCCTGTCACATTCCATAGGACATAAATCACAAAGGTGGGAACATGCAAGTACAGCTGATACTCATCGTCAGGTGAGGTGACGTCCGCCTACTGTCTATGTAGCCTCAACGCGTTTCGGACTCCCTAGTTATAGGTATGCTTTATGTCTAGCCAAGAGGGGACCTTAAGTACGTGATTGTGTGGGTAGAGGGACTCATTTGGGTTACTAGGGTCAATCTAGGGAGCCTAGGGTCAGCCGTAGCTGAGCGGGGGCGCCAAAACGTTTCCCCTAGGGCGCCAACCCCCGCAGGTAGGCAGACTTCAGCATAGTTTACCGCATAGGGCATGTCCCTTTCCCCATACTATTTTTTTCACAGTGTGTTTTTGTTTATGTTTTGGTGCAGCCACAGGTTGGTGGCATTTTAATAATATTTAATAAAATTCTTTTTTTGGAGAATCCGCTGTCTATATGCATAATAAATGGACTCTATCAGCACAAAATGACTGTTCAAACTAAGCAGCTTGGCGGATGCAGAAAGGTGTGGCCAATCATTTAAATACTCATTCCTACCTTCTTGTTCTCCCTCAATCTCCACACCCCCTTCTGTTTTGATTGACGGATTTGGCTTTGTACAGCCAGAGAAAGGTAGAAATAGATGAAAAACAAGCAGGTGGAAGGACCCAACGAGCACCTGTAATTGCTTTTCAGTGCTGACAGTATTACAGGAGGCTGATTCTGCTAATATCGATAGGTTTGGCTGACTGTAGATTAATGTGTGTGGGGCCCTTAGAGATAGTAGCAGGGATGGGAGGAGGTTGCACACAGCAGATCAGAGTGTAGAGAGGAGGTTAGCATTCAGGTTATTAGGGAGGGAGGGTATAAAGATAGGTATTTAGAAAGGATATTTTAGGTACCAGGCCAACTCCTTAACCCTTTCCCGACATGCGCCGTACTAGTACTGCTCTGCGGGACCTGAGTTCCCACAAACCGCAGTACTAGTACGGCGGCACGATCGCGTGATCTCACAGTGAGCACCGCGGCGATTGCGTGCGGGTGTCAGCTGTATGTGACAGCTGACACCCCGCAGCAATGGCCACGATCGGCGTTATTTTAAAAAGGGCATTTTAGATACCGAAACACACAACCCCTTGAAGTCAGGAAGCAGAGGAGCAGCCTGCTCATGAAGAAACAATATGAGACCACTTGTTAAAAAAAAATAAGGTTACAATCTTCAATACTTTATTAATTTCTTAGACTCACTAACATGTAATTTGCTACCTTCTCTAAGTTCAATACTTTTTACCTTTATGCTGACAGATGCCGATACTCGTGATTAAAATGCCATTCCTTTCTCTGTACATTATTTGATTTCTCTCTCTTTTTGTGAAAAAAATATGATTTTCTTTTACGGCTCTACATTATAAACTTCTGCGAAGCACTTGGAGGTTCAAAGTGCTCATCACACATCTAGATTAGTTACTTTCCACAATGGTGTCACTTGTGGGGGTTTCCACTGTTTAGGCATATCAGAGGCTCTCCAAACGCGACATGGTGTCCGATCTCAAATCCAGCAAATTTTGCATTGAAAAGTCAAATGGTGCTCCTTCGCTTCCGAGCTCTGCCATACGCCCAATCAGTGGTTTACCCCCACATATGGGTATCAGCGTACTCAGGACAAATTGTACATTCCAAAAATTCCTATGAAGCACCTGAAGGGTTAATAAACTTTTTGAAGGTGGTTTTGAGTAGCTTGAGGGGTGCAGTTTTTAGAATGGTGTTACTTTTGGGCATTTTCTGTCATATAGACCCCTCAAAGTGACTTCAAGTGTGAGGTGGTCCCTAAAAAAATGGTTTTGCAAATTTTGTTGTAAAAATGAGAAATCTCTGGTTAACTTTTAACCCTTATAACGTCCTAACAAAAACATTGTTTCCAAAATTGTGCTAATGTAAAGCAGACATGTGGGTAATGTTATTTATTAACTATTTTGTATGATATGACTCTAATTTAAGGGTATAAAAACTAAAAGTTTAAAAATTGCAAAATTTTCACCAAATTTCCATTTTTTTCACAAAAAAACCCAAGTCAAATCAAAGAAATTTTACCACTATCATAAAGTACAATATGTGACGAGAAAACATTCTCAGAATCACAAGGATCCATTGAAGCGTTTCAGAGTTATGACCTCATAAAGTGACAGTGGTCAGAATTGAAAAAATGGCCTGGTCAGGAAGTTGAAAACAGGCTATGGGGTGAAGGGGTTAAGGTTATCAGTTCAGACCAGCAGCATGGTGGCTCTGCCAGTCCAAACTGAGTACTCTCCAAGGCTGTTAATATTAGACATCTTTTCCTCTGAAGCTTGTGAGAAGCACTGTGGCTCCGAGGCTTGGTATATCCAACGATCCTGCCAGCTTCAGAGCAATGCTTGCTGGCTCTAAAGCTTAGAGCCTGCTAGTGGCAAGCTTAACTAGATAACCAACCACTGTGAGACTGCAGGGTGGCCATTGACCCTAGACAATAGACTGTAACCTACAGAATTACAAATTCCTCCGTTTTTGAGAACAGATAGGATTTCTAATAAATGGTAAACTGTAAAATTGTTTTTTTTTATGGCATTTTGCAATCATAACCATTTAAGAACTCGAGACAGCTGTATTAACTCAAGGTTGCCACTAACATGTCAAAATATTTTTCCAGTGATATCCATAGCCTTTAATGTCTTGCATTACTTGCAGACTTATACTCCTCGATATCAGAAGACCTGAGTGAGCTAAGCACTCTTTATGACACGGAGGTAATGGCATCTAATCCTATCTTAGCTTAAACATTACTGGTTCCTTTAATAGCATGTGATCTTTTCTTGTAGTTCTCTCACGATTACAGGGCGTATTTTGAGAACCACCTAGAGACTTTGCCCAGTGTTGGCCCTCCGACTATCCTGGCATACAAAAGAGAATCCTCAGAAGACAACCGGCTACTGACAATGATGAAGGTAGTTAATTAGATACTTCTTGTCTAACATGCATGAAAAGGTCAGGAGTGTGATACTGCTGTGGAGCAATCCTCCCGGTATCAGGTAAGAGAGAATCCGATTAGAACATTTCAGCAATGTCTCAGTAGTTATGCCACTCTTTATTCCACATGCACATTATTCATGGAGTGTGGAATTCCTGCTCTTATGCCATCCAATGTGTTCTCTTTGATGTAGATCCTGAGGGAGCAGTCTGGAAAGCAACTGTGTGAATTCTGTGGAAAACCATTGCGGCCTTTCCATCTGGGAAGCACCACAGATAAAGCAATTTCTAATGAGGTACATTGTTCATATATGAAGGAGGCATGAGGCCACTGTGGTACGAGGGCATTGTGGGGTATTGAGGTATTCAGACAGATTTCAGCATCTGTGTTACGCCTCAAATACTCTACAGTTCAAATCTGCTGTACGTCCAGCATAGATTGGAGGCTTACAGGGGTTGTCCATTACTTAGGTATTGATGCGCTATTCTTATGTCATCAATATCATATTGGTGACTGTACGGCACCCAGCACCTCCGCTGATCAGCTCCAGTGGTGGGCAGATATAAGCCATGTATGAAGTCAGATGAGCACAGCGCTATACCCTGTGGAGTTGCCATGGCCGGGTACCACAGTTTTACTTCTCACTTGAATAGGAGCTGAGCTGCGGCCTTTGGTAACAGCCACTACATAGTGAATGGAGCGGTGCTGATCCGGCGCTGTACACTGCGCACATCCAGACGTCACCGGAGCTGATAGTAGCTGACCGGTGGGGAGTGCAGGATGTTGGACCCCACTGTGCTGATATTGAGCATATATCTTTTTTGATATACTGTAAATCGTGATCTAGCTGAGGAGTCTTTTTTTAAGCAGTGAAGTACAGTACATAGACAGTCTCCCATCAATTATTGACCCACCTCAAAGTGTAGGCCCAGCCAACAAGCATTAGATCATCATTCTCACCCACTGCCATAGTGCAAATAAAAAGCTACTGATGCAGTGGGCTGCAGAGACATTACTTTTAAAGGGAACCTGTCACATGAAAAACAAACGCTATTATCCTGCAGATATGAGGTTAGTCTGCAGGTTCTCGCATTCTGAACCTGCTCAGCGCATACACAGAAAAACCGCTGCAGGGAGAAAATGAACTTTATTCCTCTTGGTTACCTTTCAGGTTGCAGTCACAGGGGTGGTGCGAGATCAGTAAACAGACCACCAGCACTGAAGCTCAGCATTAGGGCCGTGTGTTATCTGCCTGTTTTGTGGTTCAATAAAGTATTGCAACACTGTTTTACCCTCACCCTCTGTTGTCTGAGTAGCGTTATGCCCATGTTAAAGGGAGCGTGGGCGTTCAGTGGGATGATCACTGGTTCATGCGGTTTCGGCTAGCGGACCGGAGCGCCTGCCGACCCCTCCCGTGTCTCCACATTATTATTATAAGACAGAGAGAAGGATTGTTGTTTTTTAATATTCATTATTTAAGGACATTATTACTATGGGAGCTGTAAATATGTAAGGAGGCACAGAGGTCATTCCTATTATAGGGAGGCACAGCGACATCTATATATATGAGGCATCGTGATTACTTGCTAATCCCGCCCCCTCCACATCACCACATAATCCTGCCCCCCACCCCATTACCACACACAATCCTGCCCCCACCACATTACCACACACAATCCCGCCCCCTCACAACATTACCACTTACAATCCCGCCCCCCCACCACATTACCACACATAATCCCGCCCTCCACCACATTACCACACACAATCCGCACCACATCACAACACACAATCCCACCCCCACTACATTATCACACACAATCCCGCCCCCTACCACATCACCACGCACAATCCGCACCACATCACCACACACAATCCCGCCCCCCACCACATTGCCACAAACAATCCCGCCCCCCACCACATTACCACACACAATCCTGCCCCCCACTACATCACCACACACAATCCGCACCACATCACCACACACAATCCCGCCCCCCAAATTACCACACGCAATCCCGCCCCCACCACATTGCCACACACAATCCTGCCCCCCACTACATCACCACACACAATCCGCACCACATCACCACACACAATCCCGCCCCCCAAATTACCACACACAATCTTGCCCCCCACCACATTACCACACACAATACCGCCCCCCCACCACATCACCACTCACAATTCGCACCACATCACCACACACAATCCCGCCCCCACCACATTGCCACACAATCCCGCCCCCCACCACATCACCACACACAATCCGCACCACATCACCATACACAATCCCGCCCCCTTAATTACCACACACAATCCCGCCCCCACCACATCACCACACACAATCCCGCCCCCCACCACATCACCACACACAATCCGCACCACATTACTACACACAGTCCCACCCCCCACCACATTACCACACACAATCCCACCCCCCACCACATCACCACACACAATCCGCACCACATCACCACACAAAATCCCACCACATTACCACACACAATCCCGCCCCCCACCACATTACCACACACAATCCTGCCCCCCTCCACATTACCACACACAATCCCGGCCTCTACCACATTACCACACACAATCCCGCCCCCCACCACATTACCACACACAATCCGCACCACATCACCACATTACCACACACAATCCCGCCCCATCACATTACCACACACAATCTCGCCCCCCCACCACATTACCACACATAATCCGGCCCCCCACCACATTAACACACAATCCGCACCACATCACCACACACAATCCTGCCCCCCACCACATCACCACACATAATCCCGCCCCCCACCACATCACCATACATAATCCTGCCCCCCACCACATTTCCACAGATAATCCAGCCCTCTACCACATTACCACACATAATACCGCCCCCACCACGTTACCACACACAATCCGCACCACATCACACTTAATCCTGCCCCCCACCACATCACCACACATAATCCTGCCCCCTACCACATTACCACAGATAATCCTGCCCCCCCACCACATCACCACACATAACCCCGCCCCCAACACATCACCACCACATAATCCTGCCCCCCACCACATTACCACAGATAATCCCGCCCTCCACCACATTACCATACATAATCCCACCCCCCCACCACATTGCCACACATAATCCCGCCCCCACCACATTGCCACACATAATCCCACCCCCACCACATCACCACACATAATGCCACCCCCACCACATTACCACGCATAATCCCACCCCCCAACACATCACCACAGATAATCCCGGCCTCCACCACATTACCACACATAATCCCGCCCCCCACCACATCACCACAAATAATCCTGCCCCCACCACATCACCACACATAATCCTGCCCCCCACCACATTACCACACATAATCCTGCCCCCCACCACATCACCACACATAATCCCGCCCCCACCACATAATCACAGATAATCCCCCCACCACATTACCACACATAATCCCGCCCCCCACCACATTACCACATATAATCCCGCCCCCCCACATTACCACACAAGGCTCTGTCCCCACACATTACCACACGAGGCTCTGTCCCCACACATTACCACACGAGGCTCCGTCCCCACAAATTACCACACGAGGCTCCGTTCCCCCACATTACCACACGAGGCTCCGTCCTCACACATTACCACACGAGGCTCTGTCCCCACACATTACCACACGAGGCTCCGTCCTCACACATTACCACACGAGGCTCCGTCCCCCCACATTACCACACGAGGCTCCGTTCCCCCACATTACCACAGGAGGCTCCGTCCCCACACATTACCACACGAGGCTCCGTCCCCACACATTACCACACGAGGCTCCGTCCCCCCACATTACCACACGAGGCTCAGTCCCCACACATTACCACACGAGGCTCCAGTTTGTTTTTTATTTTACTCTGTGAATAGAATGTATTATTAGTATTATTCAGATTTTTAATGATTATTATAGATATTAACTTCATTTTAAGTTAATTTACCACCTGCGTAAGCGCTATGGAATGTTGTCATTATTTACTTTAGTTTAATCACCAGCAGCGTTAATTAGATAGCAATGAGCGTGCCGAGCGTTAGCTGGCTGGAAACAGCTAGTTATAACTATAAGAAGGCACAGAGGGCACTACTAAGGAGGCAAAGAAGGGATTATTACTATGAGGAAGCACTGATAGCCATCATTGCATGGTCACTGTATGGGGGAATATCAGTACTAGTATAGTGGTTTTACTAATCAATATGGGGATATTATCACTGCTGTACATGCTGGTCATATGTGGTTATGGTCTGGCAGTATTATTTGTCTCTTATATGATGGTAATGTTGGTTTTAACATAGTTGTGTTTGGTAACAATCAGTATGGTGAGTATGGTGGCATGAGGTATTATGTGGTTATGCAGTAATTATCTGGTGGATTCAACTCACCCTTGTAGAGGACATCACATGGTCCAAATGTGGATCACAGGATTCCGTCTCCTCCAGACGTGAGGATAATGTGCAGGAATATAGGTAGAAAAATCCATCTCCAACCGAGTCCGGTTATCTTCATGATAGACACCCACTACTCTCTTTAATCTGACTTTGGCTCTTCACAACAATGCCTTCAATTGTATTGTACTACAATTAAAGATTTACATTTGTTTTATTGTATTGTGTTGGAGATGGATTTTTCTACAAATATTCTTCACATTATGTGGTTATAGTGTGGTGGTATTAATTAACCTTATATAGCGGTATTATTGGAACTATTAGTTCTGCAGTAAATCTGGATTTCCTCAAATATCAAGCTGGGTCATACCTGTAATACAGACCCCCACCTGGGGAGGAAGGTGTGGGGGAAGTTGCATATACCTGTGAGCTTTCAGATGTCTCAAAAACGTTTCTAGAATTCGCCCTTTTCTTACTTTCGACTCTGCAAAAACTCTTATGTTTCACTTATTCATTCTTGTCTGGACTATTGTAACCAGGGGTGAACCTAGCCACACTGCTGCCTGAGGCGAACTTCAAAACGGCGTCCCCCCAAACACATATACAGTACAGCCCCCCTATAGGGCTCCCATCTCATATACAGTCCCCCCATACATTACATGAGTGATAACTATTGTACATTCTACAATAGGTCTTAAATCACAGTACAGTCCTTCATACAGTATTCTGGGCACCACAGTGCTCCATACAGAATAATCCACCTCTTCCGACAAGCCTACAACCTGCAGTAACCACCGATCGACCAAACCGCTGCCTGACCATCTCTACCCTCACCTACTGTATTCTCACCCATCCCTTGTAGATTGTGAGCCTTCGCGGGCAGGGTCCTCATTCCTCCTGTACCAGTTATGACTTGTATTGTTTAAGATTATTGTACTTGTTTTTATGTATACCCCTCCTCACATGTAAAGCGCCATGGAATAAATGGCGCTATAACAATAAATAATAATAATAATAATAATAATGAGCCCCATATATTGCTCCATACAGAATAACATGCCCCATATATTGCTCCATACCATATAATGAGCCCCATATATTGCTCCAAACAGTATAATGAGCCCCACATGATGATCCATACTGTATAATGGCCACACATGATGCTCCATACTGTATAATGGCCACACAGTGCTCCATACTGTATAATGGCCACACATGATGCTCCATACTGTATAATGGCCACACAGTGCTCCATACCGTATAATGGCCACACATGATGCTCCATACTGTATAATGACCACACATAATGCTCCATACTGTATAATGGCCACACATGATGCTCCATACTGTATAATGGCCACACAGTGCTCCATACTGTATAATGGCCACACATGATATGTAGCACTGTGTGGCCATTATATTGCTCCATACAGTATAATGAGCCCCACTTGATGCTCCATACTGTATAATGGCCACACAGTGCTCCATACTGTATAATGGCCACACATGATGCTCCATACTGTATAATGGCCACAAAGTGCTCCATACTGTTTAATGGCCACACATGATGCTCCATAATGTATAATGGGCACACAGTGCTCCATACTGTATAATGGCCACACATGATGCTCCATACTGTATAATGGCCACACATAATGCTCTATACTGTATAATGGGCACACATAATGCTCCATACTGTATAATAGTCACACAAGATGCACCATACTGTATAATGGCCTCACATGATGCTCCATACTGTATAATGGACCCACATGATGCTCCATACTGTATAATGGCCACACATAGTTACTCCTACACACGCGGCTGCGCTCCGTACACCTTGCAAATACGGCTCTACTCCGTACTCACGCGGCCCCGCTCCATTCACCTTGCACACACCCAGCTCTGCTCCATACACCTCATACACACCTGGCTCTGCTCCATACACCTCATACACATGCAGCTCGCTCCGTACACCTCATACACCCCCGGCTCCGCTCCGTACACCTCATACACCCCCGGCTCTGCTCCGTACACCTCATACACATGTGGCTCCGCTCTGTACACCTCGTACACATTCAGCTCCGCTCCATACACCTCATACACATTCAGCTCCGCTCCATACACCTCGTACACACAAGGCTCTGGTTCGTACACCTCGTACACATTCAGCTCCGCTCCATACACCTCGTACACACATGGCTCCGCTCCATACACCTCGTACACTCACGGCTCCGCCCCATACACCTCGTACACACACAGCTCCGCTCCATACACCTCGTACACACACGGCTCCGCTCCATACACCTCGTACACACACGGCTCCGCTCCATACACCTCGTACACACGGCTCCGCTCCATACACCTCATACACACACGGCTCCGCTCCATACACCTCATACACACACGGCTCCGCTCCATACACCTCGTACACACACGGCTCGGCTCCATACACCTCATACACACGGCTCCGCTCCGTACACCTCATACACACATGGCTCCGCTCCATACACCTCGTACACATTCAGCTTCGCTCCATACACTTCATACACACCTGGCTCTGCTCCATACACCTCATACACATGCAGCTCGCTCCGTACATCTCATACACACACTTGCAATTGCAACCAACACAGCAGAGTCCTGCAATCCATGGAGGTTCCGATCATGTGACCCGTGACTCCTCCCCTCCTGTGACCTCATCACAGGTCCTGTTTGCACAGAGCAGCCAATATGTGGTGTGCTGCTCTGCGGGTGCAGGGATGACCAGCTGATATTGCACACCGTGGGTTGTGAGCAGGGCCGCACGCACCGCACTAGTGACAGCAAACGTCAGGGATTATGGAGAGTCAGCACCAGGTGTTCTGACCGCCGCTCTGCCACCCCCTGTCTTTCAGTGAGGACTGCCGCCTGAAGCAAAGGGCTCAACTTGCCTCATGATAGCAGCGTCCGTGATTGTAACTCTCTACTAATCGGCCTCTCTCTTACCAAACTCTCCCCGCTCCAATCTGTACTGAATGCTGCTGCCAGGATCATATTCCTCACCAACCGCTACACCGATGCCTCTACCTTGTGCCAGTCTTTACACTGGCTACCCATCCACTCCAGAATCCAGTACAAAACTATTACCCTTATCCACAAAGCTCTCCATGGCTCAGCACCACCCTACATCTCCTCTCTGGTCTCAGTCTACCACCCTACCTGTACCCTCCGCTCCGCTAATGTCCTCAGGTTAGCATCCTCAATAATCAGAACCTCCCACTCCCGTCTCCAAGACTTTAGACGTGCTGCGCCGATTCTTTGGAATGCACTAATCAGGTTAAGACGATTAATCCCCAATCCCCACAGTTTTAAGCGTGCCCTGAAAACTCATTTGTTCAGATTGGCCTACCGGCTCAACGCATTAATCTAACTATCCCAGTTTGGCCCATTCAAAAAGCTTAAACCATAATGAAGTTCCTTGCATCATGTTCTCATACACTTTATGCAGTTATTAGCCCTCTGTGTCTGTACTGCAACATACTTAGGCAGTTAACTGGTTCATGCAGCTTTACATGAACACCCGAGCCTTACACTATGGCTGGTCCGAATAACTAAAGCAATTGCTACTATCCACCTCTCGTGTCTCCCCTTTGTCCTCATAGTTTGTAAGCTTGCGAGCAGGGCCCTCATTCCTCTTGGTATCTATTTTGAACTGTGATTTTTTGTTATGCTGTAATGTCTATTGTCTGTACAATTCCCCTCTATAATTTGTAAAGCACTGTGGAATATGTTGGCGCTATATAAATAAAATTATTATTACAAAAACCAAAACAGAAGAAAAAACACTTCCGCACTGCTGCAATCAGTTAGACCCAAGAATCTCTAACCCTTCTTAACTGCTTAAGCCGTAATGCTATGGCCCCATATATACCCATGGTGCTGCTTCCAAAAAACACATTTAGTAAGCAAAACAATAGCAAAAAAGTGGAGCGCACTCACCGGGGTAAGATCGTCATTTCTTTATTCGGACATACAACAACTCAGCAGGGAGGAAAGTGAAAACAAACGGACGACGACCGTTTCGTGCAGACGGCACTTCAACATAACATGTAGCCTGTGCATACACCTTCCAGGAAAGGGCAGGCTACGTGATGGGGAAATGTGGTGCCCTCTGTATACATTTATGTTGTATATTGCAGAGCTGAAATCCAATATTTGTAATTCTCAAGAATTAAGATCAGCAAGGAAAACACATTTTAATGGATTTCAAGAGATCAAGTGTGTATTAGATGTTATGTCTATATATACAGTACAGACCAAAAGTTTGGACACACCTTCTCATTTAAAGATTTTTCTGTATTTTCATGACTATGAAAATTGTACATTCACACTGAATGCATCAAAACTATGAATTAACACATGTGGAATTATATACTTAACAAAAAATTGTGAAAATATGTCTTATATTCTAGGTTCTTCAAAGTAAGAATTGAGTATATAATTCCACGTGTGTTAATTCATAGTTTTGATGCCTTCAGTGTGAATGTACAATTTTCATAGTCATGAAAATACAGAAAAATCTTTAAATGAGAAGGTGTGTCCAAACTTTTGGTCTGTACTATATATATATATATATATATATATATATATATATATATATATATATATATATATATATATACATTTTCTATGGAAATACAAGGGCACAGTCGTTTTCAAGCCAATTAAACTAATACAAAACACTTTCAGATTTTTTGCTGCAGGCAGTTTAGAAACATGTTCCAGCATTTGATGAAAGAGGAGAAGCGACTGCTTCAAAAAGATGAAATCGAGGTAATCTCGGTGGCCCCCCATGGACCCTATGGAAGTGAAGTTGAGAGACAGAAAGCAAAAGAGAAGACGGCACAGAGGTAAAGTCCTATCTGCACCGATCTTCCCCAACTATTATTCTAGGAGCTTCTGAAACCAGGCAGACTAATGATGACGCGTTGTGTATATGGAAATACATGTCATGAAAAAATACTCGCGTCTACTGCAAAATGTAAATAAAATGACCTGGAATATTTCCTAGTGACATTGTATTTGTAAAATATTCATTTCCTATCAAAATTCAGATTAACTCTTTCAACCCATTACAATGACAAAATATGTATCCTCACTAAGAGCTAGACGACTGTTATTCCTATCTGTGCTCCATTTACAGATGTCATATAATGGTGGCAGATTGCAAGTAATAAGCTGTGGTTCCACAGTTTTTACAGCATTGATATGAATTTCCATTAGATGCCAGTTGGATTTAATCATTGTTTAGGAACTGTTCATTTTCCTTAATGTCTGTAATCTCTGAAATCTAGAGATTTACCTTCTATCAGTGTAATGTATAGTGCCCAGGCCGGACAGTCATTTAACGCTCCAGCAACAATGCTGGAGGGTGCTCAAATAACATACACATACAGTAGTGTTCAAAATAATAGCAGTCTAATATGGCTCACCAGATTAATCACTGTTTTTGGTATAAATTAAATTACCACGTGTCAACCAATTTACCAGTTGGTGCAGTAGATTGTTAGAAAACCAGCAGACTCATCATTCATGAGCTGAATGTTTTTGAGTTTGTGTATTAGAATAATTAATTGAAGGGGGGGGGGGGAGTTCATAATAATAGCAGTGTGGAGCTCAGTTAGTGAGGTCAATCATTCTGTGAATAAACAGGCTTGAATCAGGTGGGTGTAAACAGGACATGTTGTACATTCGTTTCTCCTTGAAAGCCTGAGAAATATGGGTCATTCGAGATTTTGTTCACAAGAACAGCGTACTTTGATTAAAAAAGTTGATCGGAGAGGGTAAAACTTATAAAGAAGTGCAGACAATGATCGGCTGTTCAGCGCAAATGATCTCCAATGCTTTAAAATGGAAAGCCAAACCAGAGAGACATGGAAAAAAACGGAAGACCACCATTCGAATGGAGGGAAGAATAGCAAAAGGATCAGCTAATGATCAGCTCCAGGATGATCAAAGACAGTCTTAGGCTACGTTCACATTAGCGTTGCGCCGCCGTGCGTCGGCGACGCAACGCGCGACGCACGCTAAAACGCGTTTTGCGACGCGTGCGTCGTTTTCCGACGAAAATCGGACGCACAGAAAATGCTACATGTAGCGTTTTCTTGCGTCCGACGCTAGCGTCGGAAACGACGCACGTGGCGAAAAACGCCACCAAAACGACGCACGCGTCCCCTATGTTAAACATAGGGGCGCGTCGCCGCTGCGTCGCCGCTGCGTCGCCGGCGCAACAGCGACGCACATTGGCGGAACGCCAATGTGAACGTAGCCTTAGGTTACCTGTGAGGACTGTGAGGGTATGTGCACACGTCCGGATTTCTTGCAGAAATTTCCTGAAGAAAACCGGAAATTTTCTGCAAGAAATCCACATTTTTTTTTTTTTGCGTTTTTTTCGCGTTTTTCTTAGCATTTTGCAAGCGAAATTAGCTTGCAGAATGCTAAAGTTTTCCAAGCGATCTGTAGCATCGCTTGGAAAACTGACTGACAGGTTGGTCACACTTGTCAAACATAGTGTTTGACAAGTGTGACCAACTTTTTACTATAGATGCTGCCTATGCCGCATCTATAATAAAAAATAGAATGTTTAAAAATAATAAAAAAAATTTAAAAAATGGTTATACTCACCCTGCAGACAGCCGATCTCCTCAGCGGCGTCCATTCCTATAGATGGTGTGTGTGTGCAGGACCTTCGATGACGTCGCGGTCACGTGAGCGGTCGCGCGGCCAATCACAGGACCGCGACATCATCGTAGGTCCTTCACACAGACCATCTATAGGAACAGAAGCGGCAGCATGCAGCGCAGAGAGGCGGGAAGACACCGGGGCCATCAGAGGGTAAGTATGACTATTTTTTATTTTAATTCTTTTTTTTTTTTTTACTAATTATATGGTGCCCAGTCCGTGGAGGAGAGTCTCCTCTCCTCCACCCTGGGTACCAAGCGCACATAATCTGCTTACTTCCCGCATGGTGTGCACAGCCACATGCAGAAAGTAAGCAGATCAATGCACTCCTAGGTGTGCGGAGTCACCACAATTCTGCATTTTTAATGAACATGTTGCTTTTTTTTCCGCAATGCGATTTTTTTCGCGGGAAAAAAAAGCAACATTTACACTAGAAATGCGGAATACACTGTAATTAATAGGAGGCATATGTAAGCGTTTTTTTCGCGTTTTTATAGCGAAAAAACGCGAAAAAAATGCAAAAAATCCTGAACGAGTGCACATGGCCTGACAGTTAGAAGACGCCTGTGTGAAGCTAATCTCTTAGCAAGAAGTTCCTGCAAAGTCCCACTGTTAAAATAGACATGTACTGAAGCGGATACAATTTGCCAAAGAGCACATCAACTGGCCTAAAGAGAAATGGAGAAACATTTTGTGGACTGATGAAAGTAAAATTCTTCGTTTTGGGTCCAAGAGCCGCAGACAGTTAATCAGACAACCACCAATCTCTGCATTCAAGCCTCGGTACTCGCTGAGGACAGTGAAGCATGGTGGTGCAAGCATCATGTTGTTGGCATGTTTCTCTTTCTATGGTGCTGGGCCTAGTTACCTCATACCCGAGATCATGGACAAGTTTGCAAATATTAAAATACCTGAAGAGTTCATGTTGCTTGATGATGAAGAGGTTATGCCCTTGAAATTGGTGTTTCAACAAAACAACGACCCTAAACACACCAGTGAACGAGCAAAATCATGGTTCCAGTCCAACAAAATTGAGGTTATGGAGTGGCCAGCCCAATCCCCGGACCTTAATCCGATAGAACACTTGTGGGGGACATCAAAAATGCTGTTTCAGAGGCAAAGCCAACAAATGCCAAAAAACTGTTGGATGTAGTTCAAGCATCCTGGGCTGGTATAACAGGTGACAGGGGCCAGAAGATGGTTGACTCTATGCCACTTAGATGTAAATCACTTCTAAAAAACTGTGGGAATACAACCAAATATTAGTTAGCGATTCACAGGAATGCTAAATCCACAAAAAAAAAATACATATTGTGAGTTTGTAAAGACAAATGCAGACACTGCTATTTTTTTGAACAGACCAATGTTCATTGTTTGTTATTTTCTTTGAAGTAGTTAAAAATATATATATACATTTCTCTTCATGTTTTGAATAAGAAAACATTGTGCAATGTTCCCAATACTGGAAATAGAAACTAGTATAAAGATTTTGTGATTAACTTATGTTTCTGGACACACTGCTATTATTTTGAACACTACTGTAAATAACCTAGGGAATGTGGCAACTAGCTGTCCTAAGGTTGGACCCAGGTCACTAAAGAGAGTGTGAGTACAAGTTCACATAACTGGGTCATCATGAGACATCTTTCACTAGTTAGGTTAGATGAGTCTTGTGTAGGCACACTGTTTGCCCACCTATAAGGCCAGCCCTATTTATGGGGATAATATTTAGATGATTATTTTCTAATACTCGCCATCATTAAATACATTGCATGTGCAGGTATCAGGATGCCTGAATATTTCAACTACATGTGCTTTCTGAACATCTGACCTCCACGGTCATAGATGGGAAGATACAGATGTCATCCACTCCCAGATTTGGGCACCTCTTCTTCGCGCTCTACACATCATTTTAGAACACAGCGGGAATTTAACAAAGCAGAATCTATTTGTAGACCTAATGAGTAGTACTTGTGAATATGTGAAATTCTGTTAATTGCAGAAAGTTTCATCCTACTTTTCTGTAGCTGCTTATTCTATGTAATTCTCCAGTAACCTGTTCAAATGTGTCATAGAGCAGTAAATAGAAGAGGCCAATGCCACCACATGGTTGTGAGCATTCTGCCATCTCGGACAGAAGGGCTTCCGCTTGAAGTGGCATCTAGTGTTGACTGCTCACAGGAGGAAATGGTCTATAACAAATGGAGGCAACACTGAGATAATGTGAGGAGGCATGTAACCTGGGTGGTTACAACAGTATGGTGCTTGAACAGGTTCACAACAGAAAACAATGTCACCCAATTCATAAGGTGATGGCTGCGCTACTTGTGGCTTAGAACGGTCTCATTTAACTGCACTCAGTTTTGTTGCCCAAATCGCTGAGAGACTCCCCCTAAATCTGTCTCTGGCACAAGCCTCTCCAAGGGGAGGCCTCCAGACCCCCCTTCAGCTCTAGAACAGACTTTGTAGTCAAGAGTAGAGGGATTGACATGCACTTATGGCAAAGACCACTTCAGCATTAAGGATCACCATCGAAGTCTTTATGGGAGCGGCACACGCAACATTAAACATCCTGTTTTACAGTGATGGTAATTATAAAGCCATACACAGAGGCATTTTAAAACTCTGTTACAGGTCTACAACTAAGTGCGTCAGCAGCTTGCAGGATCAAAACTGCTGCTGGACTCCTAAAGAAAACCTCACTTACCAATGGGTCAGTGTTCTCATCATGTTACAGTGGGGAAAAAGTATTTAGTCAGCCACCAATTGTGCAAGTTCTCCCACTTAAAAAGATGAGAGAGGCCTGTAATTGACATCATAGGTAGACCTCAACTATGAGAGTCAAAATGAGAAAACAAATCAAGAAAATCACCTTGTCTGATTTGGCAAGATTTATTTTGCAAATTATGGTGGAAAATAAGTATTTGGTCACCTAAAAACATGTAAGATTTCTGGCTCTCACAGATCTGTAACTTCTTCTGTCCTCCACTCATTACCTGCAGTAATATGCAAATTGCCTCTTCTGAGGAAAAGAGGACTTAACTCTATAGCGCCACCTGTTGGAAGTAGCGATCCTACAAGTCACAATCAAACCTTTAACGAGTCGTGCAATATGACTTAGGATAAAAGCCAAATCAGTATCTCAATTGTAGTAATGGCACCTGTTTGAACTTGTTATCAGTAGAAAAGACACCTGCCCACAACCTCAAAGTGTCACACTCCAAGCTCCACTATGGTGAAGACCAAAGAGCTCTTGAAGGACACATCTTTTTAAGTGGGAGAACTTGCACAATTGGTGGCTGACTAAATAATTTTTTTCCCCCACTGTATATGGAGAAAATACTTGAGATAAAAGAAAAATGTGAAATTGCTCATTTCTCATTCCTTGTGTGGTTTCACTGATTAGAAATAAAGGGTATTTGCCTAATATATGTGTTATTCTTCCTCAGGCTGAGAGAAAGACATATGGCAAAAGTTTTTGAATCAGTTGTGACAGAGCCAACAACTTTTAATGAATGTAAGTGCAAAAAAACCTAAACAAAACATATCTACATGTAGTATACATCTTATTCTGATATCATTGGATTATCTGTTTGTCTGTATTTTACTCATTTACATATTGCCATCATATTCCGCAGCGCTGTACAAACATTATCGGCACTGTCACCATTGGGCTCACAATCTAGAATCCCTATCAGTATGTCTTTAGAGTGTGGGAGAAAACTGGAGAACCCGGAGGAAACCCACGCAAACATGGGGAGAACCTACAAAGTCTTGCATATGTTGTCCTTGGTGGGATTTGATCCCAGGACCCCAAGGCTGGAAAGTCACTGTGCGTTCCTATGTATGCTCCTCTCTGTTATCTCCCTGTGCCTGTCTGACATCTGCCGTTGTATACGGATATATAGTTTCTTTGTTTTCCAGAATAGGCTAGCCGGTCAGTATGGACGAGCTCCCACACGCTGTTGATACAGTGACGTTTCCATGTGCAGCCCTATAATTAGATATGTTTTAAGCCGTGACATGTCCAGGAGCCGTGTGTGCCCAGCTGGAGCTGTATTTACACGTGGCCTCTATTTCAGACTATAAAAAAGCTTTATCCTCAGGATTACATAACTATTACAAGAAGGGTCCAGGTATAATGCACTGTAGTCTGCAATATTTATTTTGTTTGGATGGCTGATAAATTGCACCGCTGATTCGGGTAAATGAGGAAGAGTCAGTGATTTATTGGGGCCAGAATGCACTCATTTGCTTTATATGGCTGTTATTGTGCAAGTACCTGGTACAATAAGCTCCTTAGCTTTGAGCTCAGCTCGTTTTCCTATAAATATAAGATTATCAGCCTGAATCCCCACTATGTGATGTATGGAAACTGCTAGTTCTGATCATTACTGATTCCATTGTACTCATTTATCTGCTTTATGGTGCTGTCAGGTGTACAGTCACTATGTATTCTGAAAATAATGCACCATTGTGACTAAACCGTAGCCTTAGTAATGTGAATACTGTTCAATAGTAAGGCTATGTACACATGTTGCGGATTTTGCTGCGGATCTGCAGCGGTTCTGCAGCAGCTTTTCATGCATTTACAGTACCATGTAAACCTATGGAAAACGCAATCCGCAGTGCCCATGCTGCGGAAAATACCGCGCGGAAATGCTGCGGGTTACATTCCGCAGCATGTCAATTCTTTGTGCGGATTCCGCCGCGGTTTACACCTGCTCCTTTATAGGAATCCAGAGGTGTAAACCGCAGGTGGAATCTGCACAAATTCCGCATAAAAACCGCAGTAAATCCGCAGGTAAAAAGCAGTGCCTTTTACCTGCGGATTTCTGAAATCCGCTGCGGAAGAATCCGCAGAGCTCCTTTCTACGTGTGCACATACCCTAACAGCCACAGTTTAACCCTGTAGTTCCAGACACATTGTTCTCTCCTCTCAATGGGCATTGTGCACCGCATTGACAATGGACAATCTATAAGTTTGATGCTGGCACGTTTAGGTGGGCTGCACTGTGGGAATGAAGAACCTTGGGATTCTAAAACGGTTTTCATTAATACCAACGTGTTTTTGCACCAAACCAGCGTCTTTCTCAAGGTATAAAAACCACTTGAGTTAGTTTAGATACCTTGAGAAAAGCATCGATCCTGCGCAGAAACGTGTTGGTGTTAATGAAAACCGTTTTGGAATCCCAAAGCTCTTCATTCACGCAGTGTAGCCCACCTAAACATGCGAGCATCCAATTATGCCTTTATACATCTGGGAGAAGCATTTCCACCAGCCACGGGGCCGCAGTGGTGACTTTCCACACCTTTATAGGTGATATACACAACACCTTGGGGTGAGCGCTACCATCGCTTATACCTATCCTTTATCACATGATATTGCCCTATTTTTTGAGCACTTCTGTCCCTCTCCAGAGCTTCTAAACAATCTGCAAGTTGTCAGACAAGGAGAGACTGGACAATGAAATTCAAGTTATATAAAAATCTTTAGAAATATGTTGCACAAGTATCATATCAAAATTAAAGGTATTGTCCACCACAATTATTTTAATGACCTAACAACAGGATAGGTCATCAATATCAAATATGTAGGGGTTTAACACCCGGCACTCTCTCCAATCACTTGTTACCAGCTCCGACAGTATTCAGATGAAATAGCAGCTCGCAGTACCTAGTAATGGCCACTGAGCAGTGTATGGAGCTGTGCTGCTCCAATTCGTATACTGCTTACATCCTGCCATTAAAGGAAACCTGTCACCCCCAAAATCGAGGGTGAGATAAGCCTACCAGCATCAGGGGCTTATCTACAACATTCTGGAATGCTGTAGATAAGCCCCCGATGTATCCTAAAAGTTAAGAAAAAGAGGTTAGATTATACTCACCCAGGGGCGGTCCCGGTCCAATGGGTGTCGCAGTCCGGTCCGGCGCCTCCCATCTTCATCAGATGATGTCCTTTTCTGGTCTTCACGCTGGGCCTCTCTGACCTTTCCCGGCGCCTGCGCACTGCAGTACTTTGCTCTGCCCTCAACAGGGCAGACAAAGTACGCCTGCGCCATAGCCGCAGCATGAAGACCAGAAGAGGACGTCATCCTTTGAAGATGGGAGGCCCCGGACCGCGACGCCCCCCACATCGGATGGCCTGCCCAGGGGACTATAATCTAACCTCTTTTTCTCATCTTTTAGGATACATGTGGGCTTATCTACAGCATTACAGAATGCTGTAAATAAGCCCCTGATTCCAGTGGGCTTAGCTCACCCTCGATTTTGGGGGTGACAGGTTCCCTTTAACAGAGCTGGTAAAAGACGATAATTGGGGTGGCGGGTTTGGACCATCACCGATCTTGTAAGGATAGGACATTAATATCAATGTAGTTTAAATCCTCTTTTCACATTGATAGTATTAATGGATAATGAGAAACAATTGAAGCTTTACCCTGGAGCCGCTGTGGATGTTATGTTAAAGAAGTGCATTATCAGCCAAAATGTAATATATTGTTATAATGTGTTCTGTAATCTCCATGCCCAATCTGTTAATAACATTTAAGAGCTGCTGGAAATTTCTATTTCTGGATGCACAGTGGATGGAAGCCAGAAGTTTGTCAATGGACTTCTCAGAGAAGTTGTGTCATTGTTCTCACAGGTCATTATCTGTTGTACATCAAGAAATATAAAGACCGGACAGTATATGCTATATGGTGAAAGGTATTAGTGCAATATGGCTTATTGTATACCTCAATTGTATATTAGGATTATTAGCAAAATGTACAAACTTTCTGCAGTCCACAATAAACAAATCAGACGAGCAATTGAAATACTTCAAGCACAACTAATACAAGTGAGTTCTCCAAATTCAACTAAAAATGCAACTTTTCGTTACTTTATTATTCAGTCCCATCATGACAAGCACTTTTAATATTTAGTAGAGCACCTATGGCTGTTATGACCCACTGCAAACATATTAAATAACTATTCCTCATGGGCAGAGGCAGAGGCCTGCAGTTCACTAGTAATTTTGAATTGTCTGGAGAATGGTTCAAAATGTTATGAGCTAAAATCTTTGCCTTGTACAAACACATTGAATTTACCTAGAGATACGAGATCAAAGCTATAAGAACACTGGTTATACTACTTGGCAGAAAGAGGAGGTTATCACCACCAGATTCTGAGGGGGTAGGAGATCCCAAACCCTCAAGTGACTGCAATATACCTGCAATAAGACTTGTTGGCAGCAGGCATTGAGGTTTCAGTTTGCATAGTAGAGCATATAATAAATTCTGAAGGTCTCAGTGTCTGCACTCCAAAACCAGCACCTCTATTGACCCAAAAAGCACCAGAAACGTTAGTTTAGAAATTCTGTTCTGTGGAACGATGAAACAAAATTGGAATATTTCAAATCTAGGGATCATCGTTTAGTCTGGAGGAGTAGAAGAATGAAGCATATGCTGAAAAGAACAACCTGACTACACTGAATAATGGCAGTGACTCTGTGATGCTCTGGTGCTGCTTTGCTTCTTTTAGCACTGGAAACCTGCAGCATGTGGAGGACAATCTGAATTAAACCGAGTATCAGGGAATCTTAGGAGAAAGCATCACCCTTCTGCGAGGAAGCTGAACTGTCATTAGACCTTCCAGCAGAACAATGATCCCAAGTATACCCCAAAGTCCATCAAGGTTTGGTTTCAGACGTCCTGGAAAATTCTGGAGAGGTCCTCAACTGCCTGATTTTCACCCCACAGAAAATCTTTGGTGGGCTTGAAGAACGATGTTGGTGTACGCAACTCAAGAATATTAGCGAATTGGAGGCCATTTTCCAGTATGAATGGGATGATACCTCAGGGACACTGCCAGAAGCTGATGTCTGACAATACATCACATTTGCAGCAGATCATAACAGCTAAAGGGTTCTTTAATTGGTACTGTAGACTCTGTTAATAATCGTGTAGAATAAGTCTCAAAGTGCAGTATTCATTACAAGTGGAATTTTGTGATGAATTTGGAGAAACCACTTTTATTAGTTGTGTTGCACTATTTAAATTGTTCTTGTTTGCTTGATTTATTGTGAAGCGCAAAAAGTTTGAAATTGTGCTACTAAATCGAATTTGCATGGGGGGTTGATTGATTTTGATTGCAACTGTACATCTGAAGACAGCATAGGGGAGAGAGGATGCCACACAGCTTAGACGTACTGTAAAATGTTGCCTATGTGATTTTAAGGGAGAGCTGTCAATGACTCTACTTTGTGAGACCAGACAACATTTATATAACTTTTTATTGTCGTATATTATTAATTAGTGTAAAACTACATATGCCTGTCCTCTATAAAGCCTGTACCACAAACTGTCTTTAGATAAGACAAAATAAGAAAAGTTGACTTTGTCAGTATTCTGACAGGATCAAAGAGAACCATTTAGTTATGGAACCTCAAGAAAAGTTCTCTGCAATTATTAATAAAGGTATGTCTTATATGACAATGGATGCACAGTATTTGATGGTCTACCTTTTAATGACAGATGGGAGGCCCATGAAAACCATTTCCTACCAGTTGTCCAATGCCCCTCCTGCTGGAGACAACTGGACAGTTCCTCCAGATAATGAAGAAGTAACTTCTGATGCAGAATCTTTTGATCAAGAGGCAACCTTATATGACTTCACTAATGATACGGTAAGTTCTCGATTACTTTGTAGTATTAAAGGGAATCTGTTAGTGGGATCAACGCTCTTAAACTGTCTATATGGGCATGCAGGTCATAGAAAGTTGAAAAATATGATACCTTGATATCTGCAGTTCTAAGGCTTAATCCAGAGAAATCCACATTTTCCTTAATATGAGCTGTTAAGATTTATGGGCCGGACACTGATCTCCCTGAGAATCTGCCTCCAGAGATCATTTTAAATGAAAGGGGAGTTACCAGTGTGAGACATGTAGATCAGGAGGGCAGACTGTCAGTCATTACATGTCTCACACTGGTAACTCCCCTTTAATGTATAATAAGCTCTGGAGGCATATTCTTGGAGAGATTTGTGTCCTGCCTATAGATCTTAACAGCTCATTTAGATAATAATAATGATAAAGGCACAGATTTCTCTAGAATAAAACTTTGGATTGCAGATATCAATGCAACATTTTATTCTTCCAATGACCTACATGCTCATATAGACAACTGTTTTTAGAGTGAATGATGAGTTCAGGAGGCAGATGGAGGAGAAGAACTCTCATAAATAGAAATAGAAATACATACTCTGATAAGATATATTAGGGGGTTATCCTGGACTATTTTATTTTTTTCTTACAGGCAGTAACTACCCGTTTGTTCTGTCCGGCGCCAATCTCTGCCAGCTCAGAGTAGTCACAAACCTCTCCTGCCGGTGATTGTGTGGCTTCCTGTGAGGTCACATCAACAGAGCAGCTGCTTCTTGTCCGCTCTATTCTGTTCAGAGGGAATGACTGCCTACGTCATTCTCTCCACTGCCTAACTGCAGGGAGCTGGATGTCTGCCTATGGGGATGCATTATACTATGTAGACTCTGCCTATGGGAGGTGCATTATTCTATAGAGTCTGCCTATGGGGGGTGCATTATACTATAGTCTGCCTATGGTGGGTGCATTTTACTATAGAGTCTGCCTATGGGGGTGCATATACTATAGAGTCTCCCTTTGGGGGGTGCATTATACTATAGAGTCTGCCTTTGGGGGTGCATTGTACTATAGAATCCACCTATGGGGGGTGCATTATACTATAGAGTCTGCCTATGGGGGTGCATTATACTATATGTAGTCTCCCTATGTGGGGTTCATGATACTATAGAGTTTGCCTATGGTGAGTGCATTATACTATAGGGTCTACCTATGGGGGATGCATTATACAATATAGAGTCTGCCTATGGGGGTGCATTATACTATAGAGTCTGCCTATGGGGAGTGCATTATACTATAGAGTCTGCCTATGGGGAGTGCATTATACTATAGAGTCTCCCTATGAGGGGGTGCATTATACTGTAGAGTGTGCCTATGGGAAGTGCATTATACTATATAGAGTCTCCCTATGGGGGTGCATTATACTATAGAGTCTGCCTATGGGGAGTGCATTATACTATAGAGTCTGCCTATGGGGGGTGCATTATACTATAGAGTCTGCCTATGGGGAGTGCATTATACTATAGAGTCTCCCTATGGGGGGTGCATTATATTGTAGAGTGTGCCTATGGGGAGTGCATTATACTATAGAGTCTGCCTATGGGGGGTGCATTATACTATATAGAGTCTCCCTATGGGGGTGCATTATACTATAGAGTCTGCCTATGGGGAGTGCATTATACTATAGAGTCTGCCTATGGGGAGTGCATTATACTATAGAGTCTCCCTATGGGTGGTGCATTATACTGTAGAGTGTGCCTATGGGGGGTGCATTATACTATATAGAGTCTCCCTATGGGGGTGCATTATACTATAGAGTCTGCCTATGGGGAGTGCCTTATACTATAGAGTCTCCCTATGGGGGGTGCATTATACTGTAGAGTGTGCCTATGGGGAGTGCATTATACTATAGAGTCTGCATATGGGTGGTGCATTATACAATATAGAGTTTGCCTATGGGGAGTGCATTATACTACAGAGAGTCCTCCTATGGAGAATGCTTTATACTATATAGAGTCTGCCTATGGGGAGTGCATTATACTATATAGGGTCTGCCTATGGGAAATGCATTTTACAATATAGAGTCTGCCTATGGGGAATGCATTATACTACATGGAAGCCTATGGGGAGTACATTAGACTATATGGAGGCCTATGGGGATTGCATTATACTATATTGAGGACTTTCTGGTGCAGTATACTAAATGGAGGCTATCAAGGGGGTCATCATACAGTGTGGAGATTACAGTGACCGGGCCATCATACAGTCTTGGAGCCATCAGACAGTTTGGGGAATACTATGAGGTCAGTATATATACAGTGAGGGGGCATTATACTGTGTATAAGAGAGCATCATACTGTGCAGAGGGGAGCTGTACAGGGGGAGACTCGGGACATTGTAAATGTAAGGTGGGCACTTATTGTTATAGGGGAACTCAGGCTACTTTGAGTCGAAGGGGCACACAAGGCAATATTACTTTGTAGGGGGCAAAATGTGGGCACTGTTTTCTAGGGCACTTGCACATGACATTACTATATTCTAACCACACAGTAGGTGCAGTAATAGGGTCACATACGGCAGCAGCATTGGGGTACCAACAGGATGAGGAGTTTGTGCAGGTTGGGGATAGTCCCATTGTGGAAGGGGCTGAAACTATAAGATGTGAATTGTGTCTTTGTTGTAATCTCTGCAGTCGAGTCCTGGCTGGAAGAAGTTATGTCGGTCTGGACCAGAAGGAAAAGAGGGGAAAAATGACCGATTCCATCAGAAGGAACATCAGCTGTGAGTCACCATCTATAACTGTGCTGCAATCTCTTATATGTTCTGTAGGGCTAATATCTACCACTGACCATATGGCGGTAATATCAGTGTTGGTCTTTGTATAGAGATTTTCAGCAACATCGCTGCCATCTGCTGAGGTTCTCCTCCACTATTAGGATGCGTCACGTCACACAGTTGTAATCAAGGTTACCTGGTTAGGGGCACTCTCAGAAGTTTTGCCCCCTCCCCCCCCCCCCTTCCCCAAACCGAATCCCTAGCTACACCTCTGATCTGAGGTCTTTTCTGATAGATCAAGCCCTTTATTTTTTAATCTACAAAAAGCCTACAAATCCTAGTAATTCTCTATAGTCTAGAGGTAAAGGCGTATTTGAGTTCTCCCCAAAGTTGTTCAATGATCATGATGACTGGAGATCAATGAAGGCCACTACAGAGCCAATAGTCTTCACTTTCTTACACTGCAGCTACTGAAGGGTCAACTTCAAGTGTAAATCCCAAAATTGACATGCAGAAAGCTCTGGAGGAGGATTTAGTGTCCCCAGCCCTTGGAAATATTTTTTTGCCTTGCAACTTAATCATCTTAAAGGCTGGGACTGCAATAATCCTCTTGACATAGTTCACTCTTTATGTCAGATTTTAAGTACTTACAATATTCTTTATGCTCTGCAGGCCGAATAGTAAGGAGAGGTATATTGCTTACTATATCTGTATTTATTATGTCTGGAATGCCTTTAAATGGGAGCATTGGAATTGTACATACCTGTATACCTACTTGTATATGGAGGAATAATCAAATCCCAAATTTGAAAACTGTTTATCTGAAATAAAGATAAATTTAGTCTATGTAAAAATTATTTTTGAGTCTGTATGCCGATGACCTGCTACTGTATGTGGGTGATATAGAGTCATCTTTTGGCCCAATAATGACAGATATAAAGGAGTTTGGTCAGAGTTCAGGCCTAAAAAATCAATTGGGATAAGTCCTCTATATTACCACTGGACCCTCTTCCACATATGGAAATAATTGCACCAGCTCGGATACAAGGGGTGGAACAGTTTATATATCTCGGTGTGGTGGTCGGTTGTAATATTAAAGACTATATAGTCTTAAACATTAACCCCTTACTAGATAGATCTAGAACCAAAATAAATGTGTGGTGTAAATTACCTGTGTAATAGGTAGGGGGAATTTCATTAAAGTGATTTTGATGCCAAAATTGTTGTATTTGCATCATAATTCCCCATGTTGGATCCCCCTCCCATATTCCAAAAAGGTGCAATCATCGTTCAGAGAACTGATATAGTGCAAGACAAGGGCAAAAGTGCAAGGGACAAAACTGAGGGAGATTTGGAGATTCCAGATCCATGGAAATATTTTATAGATTCACAGATGCAATATTTTCATGGGTGGGAAAAAAGAGAGGTATGGTCAAGGATTGTAGTCTTGTCCTTCAAGACAAATATGGGTGTCGCCCAGATACGTACTGGAGGTGGGCACTAAGTACACAGAGAGACCCTCACCTTAGCAATGATGTACAAGGTGTGGAACATGGGGAAGACACTGTTAGGGATGAGGGTATACTCTAATTTTACCCCATTATTGTAAAATCAGCAACTGGTGGAGTTTGACAAATTGACTGGTTTCGGAGGTTGGAAATCAAGGGGAATTCAGACTTTAGATCAGTTAATAGAAATTAGAACACTTAAAAGCTTTAACAAACTTTAACAAGAGTTTGGATTGCCTCACGGCCTCTTCTTTCAATAGCTACAACTAAGGAATATATATGTCACTCAGTTTAACGCTGCGGAAAAATTATTTACTAGACTCAATAGCGGAGGGAAGATATACAACCGGTTTAATTTAAAAAATCCATCAGCAGCTCTCACAGTTTTGCATAGGAGACCATCTCCTGAAAGCTAAATTAAAATGGGAAGGCGATGTGGGGCCGATTACGGAAGAACAGGGGAAAGAGGTGTTGGAACTCACTGCTTGACTGTCCTCCTGTGAATCTCCGAGGTGGAGGAAAGCAAAAGGTTTTTAGTGAGGAATCGGAGGATATTAATGTCTGTAAGAGTAGTGATTGTTGTCCATATTGCTGCCAGAGTGATGTATTTATATTGCAAAGTTTCTATTTCAACCCCTTTCTTGGCCCTATTATGATGGAATAAGTTTAGGATGCAGGTGCCTAAAGAAGCACAGCTTTAGAGGAGGAAATGTGGAATGGTCGCCCCACCTGACTGTTTAGCTTTGCTCTGTAAATGATATGACAAACTGGGATGTTTCTGTGCCCAGATAAATCTGGTTATAGCAGCTTAAAATGTAAAATGAAGGAGGCAGGCAAGTAAATGGCTATGGTCTGGAAAAAGTATTTAAAGATGGGTAAGACATTCATTCTAATTGCGTTAATTATTCCAAACCACGATAACTGGAGCTTATTACTTTTTTCAAGATCCAACTTAACTTTACATAATGCGCAAATACAATTGGCATTGTATATACAGCTCTGGCAAAAATTAAGAGACCACCACATCAAAACCCTGTCATGGGCAGCCCAATCTCCAGACCTGAACCCCATTGAAAACCTCTGGAATATAATCAAGAGGATGATGGATAGTCACAAGCCATCAAACAAAGAAGAACTGCTTAAATGTTTGCTCCAGAAGCAGGGTGAAAGACTGGTGGAAAGCATGTCAAGACGCATGAAAGCTGTGACTAAAAATCATGGTTATTCCACAAACTGAACTCTTCCTGAGTTAAAACATTAGTATTGATGTTTCTAAATGATTGTGAACTGATATGAATGATTTCTTTGCATTATTTGAGGTCTGAAAGCACTGTTTTGTTCTGTTTTGTTTTTTGGACCATTTCTCCTTTTCAGAAAAAAACAAACAAAATTTATTGCTTGGAAATTCGGAGACAAGTTGTCAGAAGTTTATAGAATAAAATAATTTACATTTTACTCAAAAATATACCTATAAAGAGACAAATCAGACAAACTGAACATTTTGCAATGGTCTCTTAATTTTTGCCAGAGCTGTATGTATTTAAAAGGACGAATGTAAACATAACGTAGTCCACTAGGGAGTTAATGAATCCCAAACTGGGGCTCCTTAAACTGAAGGTAGGCCTCCATTTTAATAACATCTATTTTGAATAGGGGTACATACAGTATTTATAATTCTGCATTTGTCAAGTTGGTGAAGATCTGTAGTACACTGCAAAATCTGGACAGTAAAAATGTATATATAAAAAACTTTTTATAATACATTTTTTGTCTAATCTATGTATCATGTGGTGATAATGGTGGTGAGAAGGAGCAACAGACTATATAACATAATATGGCAAACCTGAAATACTCTATACCACAATTAGTTATCTTGTAGATGTCACATGTATGGCTCTTGTGCAGTTGTGCCAATATGAAAGCTAGATGCGTTGATACTATTACAATACTTCATGCTTTATTTCAGATAATCCCAGGAAGATTTGTCGAAAAATACTACAGGACAGGGAGGAAATTCCTTACAGTATTTCCAGATGGAAGTGCACAAATTTTGTATCCTTTGCACTCCAAACTTTGCCTTCTTTATTATGATAAATGTCTTAGTGTGTAGAGCCCTCGTGTATTCTCTGGTATTCCTCATAATGGGCATAAGCACGACACCAGGTAGGGAATAAAGACACTGAGCGTTATTCATATTTGTCCTGTGGCTTTGCTTGCATGGTTTAATATTTTTCTCATTAAATAGATACAATCTTTTGCTTTAATGCCAACTGAGAAAATAATATGCAGTTATTGTGGCACCGCCATGGGGCTTGTTGCCGCCTTATTGACCTGTGTGGAAAAATCCTCAGCAGGTTTTCCACTGCTTATCGTTGAGAGAGGTGTCATAAGAGAATTAAGTACAGTATACTGTATATATGCTCCTAAATATTACTTCGCTAGTTAAGGTTTGTTAGCAGATAATTGTTTAACCCCTTAACAACCAAGCAATTTTTCATTTTTAAGCTTTCATTTTTCCAGGATCCCTAATTTTTTTTTCTTCCCTCCGACATAGCCATATGAGGTTTTGTTTTTTTGTGGGACTAATTGTACTTTTGAATGACACCATCTATGTTATCATAGGATGTGCTGAAAAATTGGAAAAAAAAGTTAAAAGTTAGGTGAAATTACGGAAAAAAAAAATCCACAACTTTTTTAGGGTTTTGTTTTAATTGCGTCCATTCTGCACTAAAAATCACCTGGAAACATTATTTATTTTTTCATATTTTTAAAAAGCTTTTTTTCTCTTTTTCCTGTTTTACTTTGTTAGTTTCCAGTCTCCTATGATGCCAAACCACAGGCTAGACATCACAGGAGAGATCACATGACAGGCACAGGGGTGTTGAGTGGACCCCTTGCTTTCATAGTAACCCATCAGCTCCCTGCGATTGCGTCGCGGGAGGGACAGTGGACATCCAGACTAACGTCTGGGCCGAATTGCGGCACTTAAATGCTGCTGTGTAAAAGGTTAACAGCATCAATCGGTGAGCTTGCCAATTACTGCCATTGAAGGCAGATGTCAGTAATATAATGTAGTCGGCATCTGTCTTCTGTGGTGCGGATTCTTCCTCTGAGCTCACTCCAAAGTCCCTGACATGCTCAATGATGGATGCATACGTCATTTGAGCATTAAGGGATTAAACAATGATTGATGGGATGATAACTCACAACTTGCAAATAATGTCAGGCAGTTGTTTGACAGGATGAGAATCGTGAATGAAATGGTTGGACAGTGATCGTTACATTGTAACATTAAATATCGTGCCCGTGCTCAGACGGACAGATGATATCTGAAGTGTATTTGTGTTCAATGTCCAAATCCCATATGTGATACTAAGTATATTGAACACATGAATTCATAAAGAACTGTACAAATATTTCTGTTGTGTATAAAGAACAGTTAATCAAATTGGCAATAAGATTATCAATTTCACGGATGTACATGAACAGTACTTAGAGTAATAATGAGGACCAATATGACACAAATATGCGTTCGTTCCACTACGCCAACTGCTAGAGAGCCAGACCTATTTAGGATTTGTATTCCCACACCTCCTTTTTGATGGTCAATAACTGAAAGAGCAAACACTCTCCATTTACTTTACACTATTCTAAAAAAATAATCAACATTTTTTTATTCGCATAAACGATTTTATGCACAATGGATGAGCGTTTTTGGACACATTGTTCAGTCATTCCATTCACTGTACATAATTATCGATTATTCTACTCAGCTTCTCCACACTGTTCAAACACCGGACTGCATGTCCAACTTAAAGGTTTGGCCGATATATGTTACGGCCACCGCCTTTCAGGGCTTATCTACAGCATTGTATAATGCTGTAGATAAGCCCTCCATCCAACCTGCAAGAGAAGAAAAATAAGTTTTGCTATACTCACCCGGGGGCAGTCCGGTCCGATGGGTGTCGCAGGTCCTGGTCCGGCGCCTCCCATCTTTTTGTGATGCCGCCCTCCTGCTTGCTTCATGGCTCCCCGCATCACGCTCCTGCGCAGGAGTACGTCTTTTCCCTGTTGAGGGCAGAACAAAGTACTGCAGCGCGCAGGCATCGGGAAAGGTCAGAAAGGCCCCACGCCTGCACACTGCAGTGCTTTGCTCTGCCCTCAACAGGGAAAACACGAACTCCTGTGCAGGAGTATGATTCCGGGAGCCATGAAGCAAGGAGAAGGGTGGCATCACAAGAAGATGGGATGTGTCGGACCAGGACCTGTGACACCCATCGGACCGAATCTCCCTGCAGGTGAGTATAATAAAATGTATTTTTCTTCTCTTGCGGCTCAGATCGGGGCTTATCTACAGCATTATAGAATGCTGTATATCAGCCCTGAAAGGTGATGGCCGTATCTTATATCAGCCAAACCTGGTGACAGGTTCCTTTTGAAGGTTCCTTATAAGTTCTGTAGGCTTCCTTCACACATACACTTTGGTGGCCTTTTTTAAATGGCATGAATTTCATGTATTTTTTATAAGCATTCTTTTTATGCCAATTTTTGTGTTTGTGGTTATGTTACGTGGATTTTTTTCGCCTTTTTTTTTTCTATAGAGAAGTTTATGAAGAAAGCCCTGATAAAAGAACATGTCAAAAAGATGCTGCATTTTTGGGTGGGAGGAGGAACACCCAAAACATACTTTTAACAGTTTCCCAAAGCATGTCATGATTTTTCAAAATTAGTCCTCGCAATGTCAAAAATTTCTTGGGATCAAAGTGGAATTAATTTAAAAATGGAGTATTTGGGGGTGAGATGGTGTTGATTTTATTCAAATTTTGGGGGTCGATGTTGAGAAGAGAGACATTCATTGGTTGGACCACAGATGAGGCTTAATGTCCAAAATATCAACAACATTGTTGGTAACTATGTCAAAATATGCACTTAATTTGGATTAGAAAAACACCATATAAAAGGCCACTATTTGTAGTGTTTCATGTTTCACTACTTGCAGCTATTGTTTTGCAGCAATGTTTTTGTCCCCCAAAAAGTTGGCAAATAAACCTACTGTATGTGATAGCATGTAGTAATTATTTTATACATACCAATTAGCGGGGAAGCACAGCAGCAGAATATTCTCTCCCGCCAGCCCGGAGGCTGCATAGAATATCTGTGTATCATGCAGTCACAAATATGTGCCAATAAGATTACTGGTTATTGGCCTTATCTTGCAGCTATCCGTCGGGTAATCTGGCCATCATTATTATTCCAAGTAAAGTAAAAGAATCAGTCTGCATTGTTCAAGAAGACAGAGAGCACAGCGCAGACATCCTAGCGGTATTTGGATCTTCTGGGAAAGCTACCTGCTACCACCTAAACAAGAATGTATGGTATGTGCCACCCTACTTTTAGCTTACATAGTCCACATGTGCATCTTACCTAATGAGCCAAACGGTCCTGTCAGCATTATGATTCTTTTCAGGTAGTAGGGCTTGATGTAATTAAAGTCAATAGACCAGTCTGCTAAGGCTAATTTGCTGAGATATTAATAAGAGTCGCTCCCTGCACATTCACAGCTCTGCTGCTAATATTAACTGAGCTGGCCACCTTCCAATGCGTGTGTTACCATAAGCGGCCAACTCAAAGATTGTGGTGTGTTGCTGATGATCATGAAAATAGCATTTCTTGGAAGTGAACAAGCTGTAAGCAATAAAAGACATCCACATACTAAAAATACTATATTATATATATGAATATACAGTATATATATATATATACATACAGTATATTATATATATATATATATATATATATATATATATATACCGTATTTTCCGGCGTATAAGATGACTTTTTAACCCCTGAAAATCATCTCAAAAGTCGGGGGTCGTCTTATACACCGGGTACGGCGTGTGCAGGGAGCGGTCCTGGATGGTTCCCAGGGTCTGGTGGAGAGGAGACTCTCGTTCAGGAACTGGGATCCATATTCATGTAAAAAAAAAAAAAGAATAAAAATAAAAAATATGGGATATACTTACCCTCTGACGGCCCCCTGCTCTCAGCGGTGCAAGCGGCGGCCCCCGTTCCTAAGGATGCATCGAGCGAAGGACCTTAGATGACGTCATGTGACCGTGACGTCATCTAAGGTCCTTCACTCGATGCATCCTTAGGAACGGAGGCCGCCGCTTGCACAGCTGAGAGCCGGGGGCCGTCGGAGGGTAAGTATATCCCATATTTTTTATTTTTATTCTTTTTTTTACATGAATATGGATCCCAGGGCTTGAAGGAGAATTTCCTCTCTTCCAGACCCTGGGAACCATCCGTACTGCACACGCCGTATAAGATGACTGGGCGTATAAGATGACCCCTGTTGTGAATTCAGCTTTTGGGCTCCCTCCGGTGGTTGTAGAGGGTAATGCAGTTGTGTCTGGATTGCAGGAGTGGACATGTGTATCTACTAATTGCAGGACGGAACATTTGTTTTTGCTGTCCACCTGCAGTGGACCTTATAGTTCTGTGCATTTTCATGTTTTTATCTTGTCCAGCTTGGTCTGTGAAGGATTTTTTGCAGCCTAGCTATTTCTCTGGAGATGCAGATATACCCCCCATGTCTTTAGTCAGATGTGGTGATCCGTATTTTCTGCGGTGGATATTTTCTAGTGTTTTTATACTGACCGCATAGTACTCTGTTCTATTCTTTCTTTTTAGCTAGTATGGCCTCCTATGCTAAATTCTGATTTCATTTCTACGTATGTTATTTCCCTCTCCTCTCACAGTCAATATTTGTGGGGGGCTATCTATCCTTTGGGAATTTTCTCTGAGGCAAGATAGGTTTCCTGATTCTGTCTTTAGGGGTAGTTAGATCTTAGGCTGTGCCGAGGGGTCTAGGGAGAGTTAGGTACCCCCCACGGCTGCTTTTCGTTGCGTTGCTAGGTTCAGGGGTTGCGGTCAGTACAGGGACCACCTTCTCCAGAGTACGTCTCATGCTGCTCCAAGGCCACCAATTCATAACAGTACAACTGGCCAACAATGAGTTAATTGCATCTCAGAAGAAGGGTGGAAAGATTTTGAGCCATTTTTTTTTTCCTCAGCCTGTTTGGTCTGTTCCTCCCTCTTTACCTCTGGGTGGCTACGGAGTCTAGTATTAACATGAATCTTCAGGAGTTAGTTTCTCGGGTGGATCAGCTTGCTGCTAGGGTACAGGGGATTTCAGATTTCATTGTTCAGACTCCTGCCTTAGAACCTAAGATTCCCACTCCTGATTTATTCTTTGGTGACAGATCCAAATTTTTGAGTTTGAAAAATAACTGTAAACTGTTTTTTGCATTAAGAGCCCGGTATTCTGGTGATACTATTCAGCAGGTTAAAATCATCATATCTCTGCTGCGTGGTGACCCACAGGATTGGGCATTTTCCCTGGAATCTGGCAATCCTGCTTTGCTTAATGTTGATTCGTTCTTTCAGGCATTGGGGTTGTTGTATGATGAGCCTAATTCTGTGGATCAGGCTGAGAAAATCTTGTTAGCCCTGTGTCAAGGTCAAGAAGCGGCAGAATTGTATTGCCAGAAATTTAGAAAATGGTCTGTACTGACTAAATGGAATGAGGATGCCTTGGCGGCAATTTTCATAAAGGGTCTTTCTGAATCCGTTAAAGATGTTATGGTGGGGTTCCCCACGCCTGCTGGTCTGAGTGATTCAATGTCTCTGGCCATTCAGATTGATCGGCGCTTGCGCCAGCGCAGAATTGTGCACACTGTGGCGTTGTCTTCTGAGCGGAGCCCTCAGCCTATGCAGTGTGATAGGATTTTGTCTAGAGCTGAACGTCAAACATTCAGGCGTCAGAATAGGTTGTGTTTTTACTGCGGCGATTCTGCTCATGTTATTTCTGATTGCCCTAAGCGTACTAAGAGAATCGCTAGTTCTGTTGCCATCAGTACTGTACAACCTAAATTTCTGTTATCTGTGACCTTGATCTGCTCATTATCATCATTTTCTGTCATGGCATTTGTGGATTCAGGCGCCGCTCTGAACTTAATGGACTTAGAATTTGCCAGACGTTGTGGTTTTCCCTTGCAGCCTTTGCAGAGCCCTATTCCTTTGAGGGGCATTGATGCTACACCGTTGGCTAAAAATAAACCTCAGTTTTGGACACAGCTGACCATGTGCATGGCTCCAGCCCATCAGGAAGATTGTTGTTTTCTGGTGTTGCATAATTTGCATGATGATATTGTGCTGGGTTTTCCATGGTTGCAGCTACATAATCCGGTGTTAGATTGGAAATCCATGTCTGTGACTAGTTGGGGCTGTCAGGGGGTTCATGATCAGGTTCCTTTGATGTCAATTTCCTCTTCCCCCTCTTCTGAAGTTCCTGAGTTTTTGTCTGACTTCCAGGATGTATTCGATGAGCCCAAGTCCAGTTCCCTTCCACCGCATAGGGACTGTGATTATGCTATTGATTTGATTCCAGGTTGTAAGTTCCCTAAAGGCCGACTTTTCAACCTGTCTGTGCCTGAACATACCGCCATGCGGAGCTATATTAAGGAGTCTTTGGAGAAAGGGCATATTCAGCCATCCTCTTCACCGTTGGGAGCAGGGTTCTTTTTTGTTGCTAAGAAGGATGGCTCCTTGAGACCCTGTATTGATTATCGCCTCTTGAATAAGATCACGGTCAAATTTCAATACCCCTTGCCTTTGCTTACTGATTTGTTTGCTAGGATTAAGGGGGCTAGCTGGTTTACTAAGATTGACCTTCGAGGGGCATATAATCTTATTCGTATCAAGCAGGGTGACGAATGGAAAACTGCATTTAATACGCCTGAAGGCCATTTTGAATACCTTGTGATGCCATTCGGACTCTCTAATGCCCCATCTGTGTTCCAATCCTTTATGCATGATATCTTTCAGAGTTATCTTGATAAATTCATGGTTGTATATTTGGATGATATTTTGATTTTTTTCCAATGATTGGGAGTCTCATGTGAAACAGGTCAGGATGGTATTTCAGATCCTCCGTAATAATGCTTTATTTGTGAAGGGGTCATAGTGCCTCTTTGGAGTGCAGAAGGTTTCTTTTTTGGGTTTCATTTTTTCCTCCCTCATCTATAGAAATGGATCCGGTTAAGGTTCAGGCCATTCATGATTGGATTCAGCCCACATCTGTGAAGAGCCTTCAGAAATTCTTGGGCTTTGCTAATTTTTATCGTCGTTTCATTGCCAACTTCTCCAGTGTGGTTAAATCTCTGACCGATTTGACCAAGAAAGGCGCTGATGTGACGAATTGGTCATCCGCGGCTGTTTCTGCCTTTCAGGAGCTTAAACGCCGATTTACTTCTGCCCCTGTGTTGCATCAGCCAGATGTTTCTCTTCCATTTCAGGTTGAGGTTGACACGTCTGAGATTGGGGCAGGGGCCGTTTTGTCTCAGAGGAATTCTGATGGTTCCTTGATGAAATCGTGTGCCTTCTTTTCTCGGAAGTTTTCGCCTGCGGAACGCAATTATGATGTCGGCAATCGGGAGTTGTTGGCTATGAAGTGGGCATTTGAGGAGTGGCGACATTGGCTTGAGGGGGCCAAGCACCGTATTGTGGTCCTGACCGATCATAAGAATCTGATTTACCTCGAGTCTGCCAAACGGCTGAATCCTAGACAGGCTCGATGGTCCCTGTTTTTCTCCCGTTTTGATTTTGTGGTCTCGTACATTCCTGGTACTAAGAATGTTAAGGCGGATGCCCTCTCTAGGAGTTTTTTTCCTGATTCCCCTGGGGTTCTTGAGCCGGTCGGCATTTTGAAGGAAGGGGTGATTCTTTCTGCCATCTCCCCTGATTTGCGACAGGTTCTTCAGGAATTTCAGGCTGATGAGCCTGACCGCTGTCCTGTGGGAAAACTGTTTGTTCCTGATAGATGGACTACTAAAGTGATTTCTGAGGTTCATTGTTCTGTGTTGGCTGGCCATCCTGGGATTTTTGGTACCAGAGATTTGGTTAGTAGGTCCTTTTGGTGGCCTTCTTTGTCGCGGGATGTGCGTTCTTTTGTGCAGTCCTGTGGGATTTGTGCGCGGGCTAAGCCTTGCTGTTCCCGCGCTAGTGGGTTGCTTTTGCCATTACCGGTCCCCGAGAGGCCCTGGACACATATTTCTATGGATTTTATTTCCGATCTTCCTGTTTCCCAAAGAATGTCAGTTATCTGGGTTGTCTGTGACCGGTTTTCTAAGATGGTTCATTTGGTGCCTTTGCCTAAATTGCCTTCTTCTTCTGATTTGGTTCCATTGTTTTTTCAGCATGTGGTCCGTTTGCATGGTATTCCGGAGAATATTGTGTCCGACAGAGGTTCCCAGTTTGTTTCTAGGTTTTGGCGGGCCTTTTGTGCCAAGCTGGGCATTGATTTGTCTTTTTCATCTGCATTTCATCCTCAGACAAATGGCCAGACTGAGTGAACTAATCAGACCTTGGTGACCTATTTGAGATGCTTTGTGTCTGCTGATCAGGATGATTGGGTGGCTTTTTTGCCATTGGCCGAGTTTGCCCTTAATAATCGGGCTAGTTCGGCTACTTTGGTTTCGCCTTTTTTTTGTAATTTTGGTTTTCATCCTCGTTTTTCTTCTGGGCAGGTTGAGCCTTCTGACCTTCCTGGTGTGGATTCTGTGGTCGACAGGTTGCAGCAGATTTGGGCTTATGTGGTGTACAATTTGGTGTTGTCTCAGGAGGAGGCTCAACGTTTTGCTGATCGTCGTCGGTGTGTTGGCTCCCGGCTTCGGATTGGGGATCTGGTTTGGTTATCTTCCCGTCATGTTCCTATGAAGGTTTCTTCCCTTAAGTTTAAGCCTTGATTTATTGGTCCTTATAGGATTTCTGAGACTATTAATCCTGTGTCCTTTTGCCTGGCGCTTCCGGCCTCGTTTGCTATTCATAATGTCTTCCATAAATCTTTATTGCGGAAATATGTGGAGCCCGTTGTTCCCTCTGTTGATCCTCCGGCCCCTGTATTGGTCGATGGGGAGTTGGAATATGTTGTTGAGAAGATTTTGGATTCTCGTTTTTCGAGGCGGAAGCTTCAGTACCTTGTCAAGTGGAAGGGTTATGGCCAGGAGGATATTTCTTGGGTTTCTGCCTCTGATGTCCATGCCGTTGATTTGGTTCGATCCTTTCATCAGGCTCATCCTGATCGGCCTGGGGGCTCTGGTGAGAGTTCGGTGACCCCTCCTCAAGGGGGGGGGTACTGTTGTGAATTCAGCTTTTGGGCTCCCTCCGGTGTTTGTAGAGGGTAATGCAGTTGTGTCTGGATTGCAGGAGTGGACATGTGTATCTACTAATTGCAGGACGGACTGGGGTATATAGCTTTGCAGGATCCTTTAGTCAGTGCCAGTTGTCCATTGTTCTTGAAGGATTCACTTCCCTGCTGGTCTCTCCAGTTTGCTGTGTTTTTCTACAAAGATAAGTCCTGGCTTTGTTTTTGCTGTCCACCTGCAGTGGACCTTATAATTCTGTGCATTTTCATGTTTTTGTCTTGTCCAGCTTGGTCTGTGAAGGATTTTTTGCAGCCTAGCTATTTCTCTGGAGATGCAGATATACCCCCCATGTCTTTAGTCAGATGTGGTGATCCGTATTTTCTGCAGTGGATATTTTCTAGTGTTTTTATACTGACTGCATAGTAGTCTGTTCTATTCTTTCTTTTTAGCTAGTATGGCCTCCTATGCTAAATTCTGATTTCATTTCTACGTATGTTATTTCCCTCTCCTCTCACAGTCAATATTTGTGGGGGGCTATCTATCCTTTGGGAATTTTCTCTGAGGCAAGATAGGTTTCCTGTTTCTGTCTTTAGGGGTAGTTAGATCTTAGGCTGTGCCGAGGGGTCTAGGGAGAGTTAGTTACCCCCCACGGCTGCTTTTAGTTGCGTTGCTACTGTAGGTTCAGGGGTTGCGGTCAGTACTGGGACCACCTTCTCCAGAGTACGTCTCATGCTGCTCCAAGGCCACCAAATCATAACAGACCCCCGTCTTATATGGTGAGTATATCCCAAACTCCATATTTTATATGGAAAAGTTGGGGGTCGCCTTATACGCCCAGTCATCTTAGACACCAGAAAATACGGTATATATTATGCACATACAGTTAGGTCTAGAAATATTTGGACAGTGACCGAATCATCGTGCTTTCAGATCTGCATGTCTCTATTTTGGATTTAAAAAGAAACACATGAAATGCAATTCAAGTGTAGCCTTTCAGGTTTAACCCCTTTACCCCCAAGGTTGGTTTGCATGTTATGGACCGGGCCAATTTTTACAATTCTGACCACTGTCTATTTATGAGGTTATAACTCTGGAACGCTTCAACGGATCCCGGTGATTCTGACATTGTTTTCTCGTGACATATTGTACTTCATGATAGTGGTAAAATTTCTTTGATATTACCTGCGTTTATTTGTGAAAAAAACGGAAATATGGCGAAAATTTTGAAAATTTCGCAATTTTCCAACTTTGAATTTTTATGCAATTAAATCTCAGAGATATGTCACACAAAATACTTAGTAAGTAACATTTCCCACATGTCTACTTTACATCAGCACAATTTTGGAACCCAAAATTTTTTTTTTCTTAGGGAGTTATAAGGGTTAAAAGTTGACCAGCAATTTCTCATTTTTACCACACCATTTTATTTTAGGGACCACATCTCATTTGAAGTCATTTTGAGGGGTCTATATGATAGAAAATACCCAAGTGTGACTCCATTCTAAAAACTGCACCCCTCAAGGTTCTCAAAACCACATTCAAGAAGTTTATTAACCCTTCAGGTGTTTCACAGTAATTTTTGTAATGTTTAAATAAAAATTAACATTTAACTTTTTTTCACAAAAAATTTATTCAGCTCCAATTTGTTTTATTTTACCAAGGGTTACAGGAGAAAATGGACCCCAAAAGTTGTTGTACAATTTGTCCTGAGTACGCCGCTCCCCATAAGTGGAGGTAAACCACTGTTTGGGCGCATGACAGAGCTTGGAAGTGAAGGAGCGCCATTTGACTTTTTAATGCAAAATTGACTGGAATTGAGATGGGACGCCATGTTGCGTTTGGAGAGCCACTGATGTGCCTAAACATTGAAACCCCCCACAAGTGACACCATTTTGGAAACTAGACCCCCTAAGGAACTTATCTAGAGGTGTGGTGAGCACTTTGACCCACCAAGTGCTTCACAGAAGTTTATAATGCAGAACCGTAAAAATAAAAAATAATTTTTTTTTCACAAAAATTATCTTTTCGCCCCCAATTTTTTATTTTCCCAATGGTAAGAGAAAGAAATTGAAACCAAAAAGTTGTTGCACAATTTGTCCTGAGTACTCTGATACCCCATATGTGGGGGTAAACCACTGTTTGGGCGCATGGGATTGCTCGGAAGGGAAGGAGCGCCGTTTGATTTTTCAATGCAAAATTCACAGGAATTGAGATGAGACGCCATGTTGCGTTTGGAGAGCCACTGATGTGCCTAAACATTGAAACCCCCCACAAGTGACACCATTTTGGAAACTAGACCCCCTAAGGAACTTATCTAGATGTGTGGTGAGCACTTTGACCCACCAAGAGCTTCACAGAAGTTTATAATGCAGAGCCGTAAAAATAAAACAAAAATTTTTTCCCACAGAAATTATTTTTTAGCCCCCAGTTTTGTATTTTCCCGAGGGTAACAGGAGAAATTGGACCCCAAAAGTTGTTGTGCAATTTGTCCTGAGTGCGCTGATACCCCATATGTGGGGGGGAACCACCGTTTGGGCGCATGGGATGGCTCGGAAGGGAAGGAGCGCCATTTGGAATACAGACTTAGATGGAATGGTCTGCAGGCATCACATTGCGTTTGCAGAACTCCTAATGTACCTAAACAGTAGAAACCCCCCACAAGTGACCCCATATTGGAAACTAGACCCCCCAAGGAACTTATCTAGATGTGTTGTGAGAACTTTGAGCCCCCAAGTGTTTCACTACAGTTTCTAACGCAGAGCCGTGAAAATAAAAAATATTTTTTTTTCCCACAAAAATTATTTTTTAGCCCCCAGTTTTGTATTTTCCCAAAAGTAACAGGAGAAATTGGACCCGAAAAGTTGTTGTCCAATTTGTCCTGAGTACGCTGATACCCCATATGTTGGGGTAAACTCCTGTTTGGGCACACGGGAGAGCTCGGAAGGGAAGGAGCACTGTTTTACTTTTTCAACGCAGAATTGGCTGGAATTGAGATCGGACGCCATGTCGCGTTTGGAGAGCCCCTGATGTGTCTAAACAGTGGAAACCCCCCAATTATAACTGAAACCCTAATCCAAACACACCCCTAACCCTAATTCCAACGGTAACCCTAACCACACCTCTAACCCAGACACACCCCTAACCCTAATCCCAACCCTATTCCCAATCGCAAATGTAATCCAAACCCTAACCCTAACTTTAGCCCCAACCCTAACTGTGGCCTTAACCCTAACTGTAGCCTTAACCCTGGCCTTAACCCTAACCGTAGCCTTAACCCTAGCCATAACCCTAACCCTAGCCCTAGCCCTAACCCTAGCCCTAACCCTAATGGGAAAATGGAAATATACATTTTTTTATTTTTTTTATTTTTCCCTAACTAAGGGGGTGATGAAGGGGGGTTTGATTTACTTTTATAGCGGGTTTTTTAGCGGATTTTTATGATTGACAGCCGTCAAACACTGAAAGACGCTTTTTATTGCAAAAAATATTTTTTGCGTTACCACATTTTGAGAGCTATAATTTTTCCATATTTGAGTCCACAGAGTCATGTGAGGTCTTGTTTTTTGCGGGACGAGTTGACGTTTTTATTGGTAACATTTTCCGGCGCGTGACATTTTTTTGATTGCTTTTTATTCCGATTTTTGTGAGGCAGAATTACCAAAAACCAGCTATTCATGAATTTCTTTTGGGGGAGGCGTTTATACCGTTCCGCGTTTGGTAAAATTGATAAAGCAGTTTTATTCTTCGGGTCAGTATGGTTACAGCGACACCTCATTTTTATCATTTTTTTATGTTTTGGCGCTTTTATACGATAAAAACTATTTTATAGAAAAAATAATTATTTTTGCATCGCTTTATTCTGAGGACTATAACTTTTTTATTTTTTTGCTGATGTTGCTGTGTGGCAGCTCGTTTTTTGCGGGACAAGATGACGCTTTCAGCGGTACCATGGTTATTTATATCCGTCTTTTTGATCGCGTGTTATTCCACTTTTTGTTCGGCGGTATGATAATAAAGCGTTGTTTTTTGTCTCGTTTTTTTTTTTCTTACGGTGTTTACTGAAGGGGTTAACTAGTGGGACAGTTTTATAGGTCGGGTCGTTACGGACGCGGCGATACTAAATATGTGTATTTTTATTGTGTTTTGTTTTTATTTTTAGATAAAGAAATGTATTTATGGGAATAATATTTTTTTTTTCTTTTTTTTTACACACTTGTAAAAAAAATTTTAAACTTTTTTACTTTGTCCCAGGGGGGGACAATACAGATCGGTGATCTGCCAGTTTGCACAGCACTCTGACAGATCACCGATCTGTCTCAGAGTGCTGCAGCGTTACCAAGTGCCTGCTCTGAGCAGGCACTTGGTAAGCCACCTCCCTCCCTGCAGGACCCGGATCCGCGGCCATCTTGGATCCGGGACTTGCTGCAGGGAGGAAGGTAGGAGACCCCCGGAGCAACGCGATCACATCGCGTTGCTGCGGGGGGCTCAGGGAAGCCCGCAGGGAGCCCCCTCCCTGCGCGATGCTTCCCTGCCCCGCCGGCACATCGCGATCATGTTTGATCGCGGTGTGCCGGGGGTTCTTGTGCCGGGGGCGGTCCGTGACCGCTCCTGGCACATAGTGCCTGATGCCAGCTGCGATAAGCAGCTGACACCCGGCCGCGATCGGCCACGCTCCCCCCGTGAGCGTGGCCGATCGCCTATGACGTACTATTCCGTCCTTGGGAAGTAGGGCCCACCCCACATGGACGGAATTGTACGTCTAATGGCAGAAAGGGGTTAATTAACCAGAGTTCCACAAAAATATCCTGCAAAACCTTTAGTAATAGCAACTAGTGATGAGCGAGTCTACTCGTTGCTCGGGTTTTCTCAAGCATGCTCGGGTGGTCTCCGAGTATTTATAACTGCTCGGAGATTTAGTTTTTGTTGCCTCAGTTGCATGATTTACAGCTACTAGCCAGCTTAAGTACATGTGGGGGTTGCCTGGTTGCTAGGGAATACCCACATGTATTCAAGCTGTGTAGTAGCTGTAAATCATTCAGCTGAGGTGACGAAAACTAAATCTCCGAGCAGTTACAAATACTCTGAGACCACCTGAGCATGCTCGAGAAAACCCGAGCAATGAGCATACTCGCTCATCACTAATAGCAACCATTTTTCTACAGAGCCTCCTTATATCAGGGGCTCAAAAGTAATGGAAAAAATTAACCTAAACATTTAATACTTATCAGAGAATCTTTTGCAGGCAATGACTGCCTGAAGTTTGGAAGTCATGTATGTCACCAAATGCTGAGTTTCCTCCTTTGAAATACTTTGCCAGGACTTTACCTCAGCTGACTTCAGTTTTTGTGTTTTTGTGTGCCTTAAATTTTGTTTTCACCATGTGAAATGCATGCTCGATGATGTTGAAATCTGGTGATTGACTCGGCCATTGCAGAATATTCCACTTTGCCTTAAACTCCTGTGTTACTTTCACAGTATGTTTTGGATCTATCTGTACTGTACTATGGAGCGCTGTCCAATCAACCTTTCTGCATTTGGTTGAATCTGAACAGAAAGTATAGCTCTGTACACTTCAGTATTCATCCGGCTGCTTCGGTCTTTAGTCAAATCATCAATAAACATTAGTAACCCACTGAATTTGGAAACTTTGCATGCCCATGCCATCACACTGCCTCCACCATGTTTTACAGAGGATGTGGCGTCCTTTGGATCATGAGCCTTTCCAAGCCTGCTCCATACTTTCTTTTTCCCATCATTCTGGTACAGGTTGATTTTAGTTTTATCTGTCCAATGAATGTTATTCCAGAACTGGGCTGGCTTCTATAGATGTTTTTTTAAGAAAAGTTTAATCTGAATTTTCTATTTTTAAGCCTGATTAATGATTTGCACGTTGTGGTGAACACTCTGTATTTGTGCTCATGAAGTTTTTTCTTTATGGTCTTCTTCTTTTGGGTAGATCTTGTGAAGGGCTTTTTCTTCACCATTAAAAGGATCAACCACCAATGTTGTCTTCCGTCGACATCCTGGCCTTTTTGAGTTCCCAAGCTCACCAGTGCGCTCTTTTTTTTTTTGCAGAATGTATGAAACCATCGATTTTTCCATGTCTAACATTTCTGCTATCTTTCTGATGGCTATCTTTTTTTCAGCTTAATGATGGTCTGTTTCGCTTCCTTTGACCGCATGTTGTTGGTTAACAGTAACAGCTTCGAAATGCGAAAGCCAAAACTGAAATAAGCTCCAGACCTTTTACCTTCTTAGCCCCTTTCTGACATCGGGCGTAATAGTACGCTGATGTCGGACTCCCTCCCTTTGATGTGGGCTCCGGAGGTGAGCTTACATCTTTCCCGGGACATATTAGCTGTTTAGAACAGCTGACATGTGCCCAGAACAGCCGCGGGTGGAATCACGATCCACCCATAGCTATTAACCCGATAAAGGCAGCTGTCAAACAATGACAGCAGCATTTAACAAATGCACCCACCGGTGTCACGTGATTGAGGGTAACTGGTGGGTTGGCATGACAACCAGAGGCCTCTATGGTTGTCACCAGAGGTGTATCTAGGGTTTCTGGCACCCGGGGCAAGAATTCATTTTGGCGCCCAGCCCCCACCTCCCCCCCCCCCAGCACATATGCGACTTTCACACTTATAGAACCAGAAATACATGGGCTACTTGCACATTGAACAAGTCTGTAGGAACCTGTTCACACACCACCAAGAAACTTGAAAGACACAAAAGAGCACAGTGAGGTCAAAAATACTCTGTTGTAAAAAATCACAGTAATAAGCAAGTGCTAGTCAAAAGATGGAGAAAAAACAGGGTATTTAGTTGATACTTTTTTTGCAAAAAAATGTATACTAAGCTGCTCTTAGCTGCACTTAGTCATGTACCCACGAGCTCCTCTCCCTAATGCTCTCAATGTTCAGTGAAAAACAGAGAAGCAGAAGAGAAGCTCGTTGTCACAGGTCATTAAGTATGAAAATCACATATGAGTGAAGTGTCCATGTGACGACTACTGGGAACTGCAGAGCTGAATCCTGACATCGCAGGCTTCTCATCACACACAGCGTCTCATTATCTGTTGTGAATTCTGCTTTTGGGCTCCCTCCGGTGGTTGTAGGTGGTAATGCAGTTGTCCCTGGGCTGCAGGCCTGGACAGGTGTATCTGCTGATTGCAGTTCTGACTGGAGTATTTAGGTTTGCAGGACTCATTAGTCCTTTCCAGTTGTCAATGTTTCTTAGGAAGTGTTGGATCTCTGTCTGGCTTCTCCTGCTTAGCTGCCAATTCAGCAAAGATAAGTGTCTGTTTCTTTTTCTATGGCACACAAGCTGTGTGCTTGTTTTTTGGTTGTATTCCTGCTCTGAGTTTAGTAGTCTCTGGAGTTGCAGATATACGTTCCACGTCTTTAGTTAGATGGAGGAATTTTTTGTATAATCTGCTGTGGATATTTTTGGAAGGGTTTTAATACTGACCGCACAGAACTCTGTCCTATCCTTTCCTATTTTAGCTAGAGTGGCCTCTTGAGCTAAATCCTGTTTTCTGACTGTGTGTGTCTTTCCTCTCCTACTCACAGCCAATATTTGTGAGGGGCTGCCTATCCTTTGGGGTTCTGCTCTGAGGCAAGGTAGAATTCCTATTTCCATCTTTAGGGGTATTTAGTCCTCCGGCTGTGACGAGGTGTCTAGGGCTTGTTAGGTACACCCCACGGCTACTTCTAGTTGCGGTGTTAAGATCAGGATTTGCGGTCAGTATAGTTACCACCTACTCCAGTGAAATTTTTCATGCTGCTCCAAGGTCACCGGATTATAACAGTACAACTGGCCAATAATGAGTTAAATGCATCTCAGAAGAAGGGAAGAAAGGTGTTCAGTCTGCTTTATCTTCTCTTCCCTCTTTATCTCTGGGTGGCTGAGGAGCCTGTGCAAGCATGGATGTTCAGGAATTAGTTTCTTGTGTAGACCAGCTTGCTGCTAGGGTACAGGGTATTTCTGATTATATTGTTCAAACTCCTGTTTTAGAGCCGAAGATTCCTACTCCTGATTTGTTTTTTGGAGACAGGTCCAAATTTTTGAGTTTTAAAAACAACTGTAAACTATTTTTTGCTCTGAGACCTCGATCCTCTGGTGATTCCATTCAGCAGGTTAAAATTGTCATCTCCCTGCTGCGTGGCGACCCGCAGGATTGGGCGTTTTCCCTGGAATCTGGGAATCCGGCTTTGCTTAATGTAGACTCCTTTTTTCAGGCTTTAGGATTATTATATGATGAACCTAATTCTGTGGATCAACCTGAGAAGACCTTGTTGGCCCTGTCTCAGGGTCAAAAGGCGGCAGAATTGTATTGTCAGAAATTTAGAAAATGGTCTGTGTTGACTAAATGGAATAATGATGCTTTGGCGGCAATTTTCAGAAAGGGTCTTTCTGAATCTGTTAAAGATGTTATGGTGGGGTATCCCACGCCTTCCGGTCTGAGTGATTCTATGTCTCTGGCCATTCAGATTGACCGGCGCTTACGGGAGCGCAGAACTGTGCGCGCTGTGGCGTTGTTCTCAGAGCAGACTCCTGAGCCAATGCAGTGTGATAGGATTCTGTCTAAAACGGAACGACAAGGATTCAGACGTCAGAATAGGTTGTGCTATTATTGTGGCGACGCTTCTCATGTCATTTCAGTCTGCCCTAAGCAGACAAAGAAGATTGCTAGTTCATTTACCATCAGTACTGTACAACCTAAATTTCTGTTATCTGTGTCCTTGATCTGCTCATTGTCATCATTTTCTGTCATGGCGTTTGTGGATTCAGGCGCCGCCTTGAACTTAATGGACTTTGAGTTTGCCAGGCGTTGTGGTTTTCCCTTGCAGTCTTTGCAGAACCTTATTCCTTTAAGGGGCATTGAAGCTACACCCTTGGCTAAAAATAAGCCCCAGTTTTCGACACAGGTGACCATGCGCATGGCGCCAGCCCCTCAGGAAGATTGTCGATTTCTGGTGTTGCATGATGCTTTCGTGCTGGGTTTTCCGTGGTTGCAGGTACATAATCCTGTGTTGAATTGGAAGTCCATGTTTGTGACTAGTTGGGGTTGTCAGGGGGTTCATAATGATGTTCCTTTGATGTCTATCTCCTCTTCTTCCTCTTCTGAAATTCCAGAGTTTTTGTCTGATTTTCAGGATGTATTCGATGAGCCCAAGTCCAGTTTCCTTCCACCGCACAGGGACTGCGATTGTGTTATTGACTTGATTCCAGGCTGTAAGTTTCCTAAGGGTCGACTTTTCAACCTGTCTGTGCCTGAACATACCGCCATGCGGAGCTATATTAAGGAGTCTTTGGAGAAAGGGCATATTCGGCCATCTTCTTCACCGTTGGGAGCGGGGTTCTTTTTTGTTGCTAAAAAAGATGGTTCCTTGAGACCCTGTATTGATTATCGCCTCTTGAATAAAATCACTGTCAAGTTTCAATACCCTTTACCTTTGCTTACCGATTTGTTTGCTAGGATTAAGGGAGCTAGTTGGTTTATGAAGATTGACCTTCGGGGGGCATATAATCTTGTTCGTATTAAGCAGGGTGTTGAATGGAAAACTGCATTTAACACGCCCGAAGGCCATTTTGGAGTATTAGTGAGCCCGAATGGCATCACAAGGTATTCATCTGTTTTTCAGTCCTTCATGCATGATATTTTCCGGACTTATATTGATAAGTTCTTGATTGTATATTTGGACAATATTTTGATTTTTTCCGATGATTGGGAGTCTCATGTGGAACAGGTCAGGATGGTATTTCAGATCCTTCGTGACAATGCCCTGTTTGTGAAAGGGTCTAAATGTCTCTTTGGGGTGCAGAAGGTTTCTTTTTTGGGCTTTATTTTTTCTCCCTCGTCTATAGAGATGGATCCGGTTAAGGTTCAGGCCATTCATGATTGGATTCAGCCCACATCCGTGAAGAGCCTTCAGAAATTTTTGGGTTTTGCAAATTTTTATCGCCGTTTCATTGCTAATTTTTCCAGCGTGGTTAAACCCTTGACCGATTTGACGAAGAAAGGCGCTGATGTGGCGAATTGGTCCTCTGCGGCTGTCTCTACCTTTCAGGAGCTTAAACGTCGATTTACTTCTGCTCCGGTGTTGCGCCAACCGGATGTTTCTCTTCCGTTTCAGGTTGAGGTTGACGCTTCTGAGATTGGGGCAGGGGCCGTTTTGTCTCACAGGGATCCTGTTGGTTCCTTAATGAAACCGTGTGCCTTCTTTTCCCGTAAGTTTTTGCCTGCTGAACGCAATTATGATGTCGGCAGTCGGGAGTTGTTGGCTATGAAGTGGGCGTTTGAGGAGTGGCGACATTGGCTTGAGGGAGCTAAGCACCGTATTGTGGTCTTGACCGATCATAAGAATTTGATTTACCTCGAGTCTGCCAAATGGCTGAATCCTAGACAGGCTCGATGGTCCTTGTTTTTTTCCCGTTTTGATTTCGTGGTCTCGTACCTTCCGGGTTCTAAGAACATTAAGGCTTATGCCCTCTCTAGGATTTTTTCGCCTGATTCTCCTGAGGTCTTAGAACCGGTCGGTATTCTGAAAGAAGGGGTGGTCCTTTCTGCCATTTCCCCTGATTTACGACGGGTTCTTCAGGAATTTCAGGCTGACAAACCTGACCGCTGTCCTGTGGGGAAACTGTTTGTTCCTGACAGATGGACTAGTAGAGTTATTTCTGAGGTTCACTGTTCCGTGTTGGCTGGTCATCCTGGCATTTTTGGTACCAGAGACTTGGTTGGTAGGTCCTTTTGGTGGCCTTCTTTGTCGCGTGATGTGCGTTCTTTTTTGTAGTCCTGTGGGACTTGTGCGCGGGCCAAGCCTTGTTGTTCCCGTGCTAGTGGGTTGCTTTTGCCATTGCCGGTCCCTGAGAGGCCCTGGACGCATATTTCTATGGATTTTATTTCCGATCTTCTGGTTTCCCAGAGGATGTTGGTTATCTGGGTTGTTTGTGACCGGTTCTCTAAGATGGTTCATTTGGTGCCTTTGCCTAAATTGCCTTCCTCTTCGGATTTGGTTCCGTTGTTTTTTCAGCATGTGGTCCGTTTGCATGGTATTCTGGAGAATATTGTGTCCGACAGAGGTTCCCAGTTTGTTTCTAGATTTTGGCGGGCCTTTTGTGCTAGGCTGGGCATTGATTTGTCTTTTTCTTCTGCGTTTCATCCTCAGACAAATGGTCAGACCGAGCAAACTAGTCAGACTTTGGAGACTTATTTGAGATGCTTTGTGTCTGCTGATCAGGATGATTGGGTGGCTTTCTTGACATTGGCCGAGTTTGCCCTTAATAATCGGGCTAGTTCGGCTACTTTGGTTTCGCCTTTCTTTTGTAATTTTGGTTTTCATCCTCGTTTTTCTTCTGGGCAGGTTGAGCCTTCTGACTGTCCTGGTGTGGATTCTGTGGTTGACAGGTTGCAGCAGATTTGGGCTCATGTGGTGGACAATTTGGTGTTGTCTCAGGAGGAGGCTCAACCTTTTGCTAACCATCGTCGGTGTGTTGGTTCCCGGCTTCGAGTTGGGGATCTGGTCTGGTTGTCTTCCCGTCATGTTCCTATGAAGGTTTCTTCTCCTAAGTTTAAGCCTCGGTTTATTGGTCCTTATAGGATTTCTGAGATTATTAATCCGATGTCTTTTCGACTGGCGCTTCCGGACTCTTTTGCTATCCATAATGTCTTCCATAGATCTTTATTGCGGAAATATGTGGAGCTCGTTGTTCCCTCTGTTGATCCTCGGGCCCCTGTGTCGGTTGATGAGAAGTTGGAATATGTTGTTGAGAAGATTTTGGATTCCCGTTTTTCGAGGCGGAAGCTTCAGTACCTTGTCAAATGGAAGGGTTATGGCCAGCAGGATAATTCTTGGGTTTTTGCCTCTGATGTCCATGCCGCTGATTTGGTTCGTGCCTTTCATCTGGCTCATCCTGATCGGCCAGGGGGCTCTGGTGAGGGTTCGGTGACTCCTCCTCAAGGGGGAAGTACTGTTGTGAATTCTGCTTTTGGGCTCCCTCCGGTGGTTGTAGGTGGTAATGCAGTTGTCCCTGGGCTGCAGGCCAGGACAGGTGTATCTGCTGATTGCAGTTCTGACTGGGGTATTTAGGTTTGCAGGACTCATTAGTCCTTGCCAGTTGTCAATGTTTCTTGGGATGTGTTGGATCTCTGTCTGGCTTCTCCTGCTTAGCTGTCAATTCAGCAAAGATAAGTGTCTGTTTCTTTTTCTATGGCACACAAGCTGTGTGCTTGTTTTTTGATTGTATTCCTGCTCTGAGTTTAGTAGTCTCTGGAGTTGCAGATATACGTTCCACGTCTTTAGTTATATGGAGGAATTTTTTGTATAATCTGCTGTGGATATTTTTGGAAGGGTTTTAATACTGACCGCACAGAACTCTGTCCTATCCTTTCCTATTTTAGCTAGAGTGGCCTCTTGTGCTAAATCCTGTTTTCTGACTGTGTGTGTCTTTCCTCTCCTACTCACAGCCAATATTTGTGGGGGGCTGCCTATCCTTTGGGGTTCTGCTCTGAGGCAAGATAGTATTCCTATTTCCATCTTTAGGGTTATTTAGTCCTCCGGCTGTGACGAGGTGTCTAGGGCTTGTTAGGTACACCCCACGGCTACTTCTAGTTGCGGTGTTAAGATCAGGATTTGCGGTCAGTATAGTTACCACCTACTCCAGTGAAAGTTTTCATGCTGCTCCAAGGTCACCGGATCATAACAATTATCCCCCCATTCCCCACACAGCGTCTCATCAGCCCCCCATTCCCCACACAGCATCTCATCATCCCCCCCATTCCCCACACAACGTCTCATCAGCCCCCCATTCCCCACACAGCTCCTCATCAGCCCCCCATTCCCCACACAGTGTCTCATCATCCCCCTATTCCCCACACAGCGTCTCATCATCCCCCATTCTCCACACAGCGTCTCATCATTCCCCGCACAGCGTCTCATCATCTCCCCAGTTCCCACACAGTGTCTCATCATCCCCCATTCCCCACACAGCATCTCATCATCCCCCAATCCCCACACAGCTCCTCATCATCCCCCCATTCCCCACACAGTGTCTCATTATCCCCCATTCCCCACACAGCGTCTCATCATCCCCCTATTCCCCACACAGCGTCTCATCATCCCCCATTCCCCACACAGCGTCTCATCATCCCCCATTCCTTGCACAGCGTCTCTTCATCTCCCCATTCCCCACACAGCTCCTCATCATCCCCCCATTCCCCACACATCTCATCATCCCTATTCCCCACAGTGTCTCATCATCCCCAATTCCCCACACAGCCTCTCATCATCCCCCATTCCCCACGCAGCTCCTCATCATCCCCCATTCCCCACGCAGCTCCTCATCATCCCCCCATTCCCCACACAGCGTCACATTATCCCCCATTCCCCACACAGTGTCTCATCATCCCCCATTCCCAACACAGCGTCTCATCATCTCCCTATTCCCCACACAGTGTCTCATCAACCCCCATTCCCCACACAGTGTCCCATCATCCCCCATTCCCCGCACAGCGTCTCATCATCTCCCCATTCCCCACACAGTGTCTCATCATCCCCCATTCCCCACACAGCGTCTCATCATCCCCCATTCCCCACACAGCTCCTCATCATCCCCCCATTCCCCACACAGCGTCTCATTATCCCCCTATTCCCCACACATCTCATCATCTCCCCATTCCCCACACAGCTCCTCATCATCCCCCCATTCCCCACACATCTCATCATCCCCCATTCCCCACACAGCGTCTCATGCCCCTATTCCCCACACAACGTCTCATCATCTCCCCATGCCCCACACAGCGTCTCATCAGCCCCTTTCCAAATTACATCCTGAGAGCCTCACACCAAGTTCTGCGTCCTCCGTCCTCATTCCCTTGTTATTTGTATCCTGAGTCCATGGTGCAGCTCCTCTCCTCACACGGCTCCATGCTGCAGCCCTCGGTCCTCTCCTCACACGGCTCCATGCTGCAGCCCCTCGGTCCTCTCCTCGCACGGCTCCTCATTTCCGTCTTCTCGTCTCCACCAGCAGCTTCCTGCAATCGACTCCTCCCCCTCAATTAATCAGCGTACTCAGGACAAATTGGACAACAACTTTTGGGGTCCAATTTCTCTTGTTACCCTTGGGAGAAAAAAAAATTGGGGGGGGGCTAAAAAAACATTTTTGTGGGAAAAAAAATAATTTTTATTTTCACGACTCTGCGTTATTAACTGTAGTGAAACACTTGGGGGTTCAAAGCTGTCAAAACACATCTAGATAAGTTCCTTGGGGGTCTAGTTTCCAAAATGGTGTCACTTGTGGGGGGTTTCTACTGTTTAGGTGCATCAGGGGCTCTGCAAATGCAACGTGATGCCTGCAGACCAATCCATCTAAGTCTGCATTCCAAATGGCGCTCCATCACTTCCGAGCTCCGCCATGCGCACAAACGGTGGTTCCCCCCACATATGGGGTATGAGCGTACTCAGGACAAATTGTATAACAACGTTTGGGACGAATTTCTCCTGTTACCCTTGGGAAAATACAAAACTGGGGGCTAAAAAATTATTTTTCTGAAAAAAATATATATATATTTTCACGGCTCTGCATTATAAACTGTAGTGAAACACTTGGGGGTTCAAAGCTGTCAAAACACAGGTAGATAAGTTCCTTAGGGGGTCTACTTTCCAAAATGGTGTCCCTTCTGGGGGGTTTCTACTGTTTAGGTGCTTCAGGGGCTTTGCAAATGCAACGTGATGCCTGCAGACCAATCCATCTAAGTCTGCATTCCAAATGGCGCTCCATCACTTCCGAGCTCTGCCATGCGCACAAACGGTGGTTCCTGTATCGGCGTACTCAGGACAAATTGGATAACAACTTTTGGGGTCGAATTTTTCCTGTTACCCTTGGGAAAATACAAAACTGGGGGCTAAAAAATAATTTTTGCAAAAAAAAAAAAAATTGTTTTCACAGCTCTGCATTATAAACTTCTGTGAAGCACTTGGTGGGTTAAATTGCTCACCACACATCTAGATAAGTTCCTTAGGGGGTCTAGTTTCCAAAATGGTGTCACTTGTGGGGGGGGTTTCAATGTTTAGGCACATCAGGGGCTCTCCAAACGCAACATGGCGTCCCATCTCAATTCCAGTCAATTTTGCATTGAAAAGTCAAAAGGCGCTCCTTCCCTTCCGAGCTCTGCCATGCGCCCAAACAGTGGTTTACCCCTACATGTGGGGTATCGGTGTACTCAGAACAAATGGCACATTAACTTTTGGGGTCCAATTTCTTCTTTTTCCCTTGGGAAAATAAAACAAATTGGAGCTGAAGTAAATTCTTTGTGAAAAAAAGTTAAATGTTATTTTTTTTTAAAACATTCCAAAAATTCCTGTAAAACACCTGAAGGGTTAATAAACTTTTTGAATGTGGTTTTGAGCACCTTGAGGGGTTCAGTTTTTAGAATGGTGTCACACTTGGTTATTTTCTATAATATAGACCCCTCAAAGTGACTTCAAATGTGATGTGGTCCCTAAAAAATATTGGTGTTGTAAAAATGAGAAATTGCTGGTCAACTTTTAACCCTTAGGGAGTTATAACAAAAAAAATTTTGGGTTCCAAAATTGTGCTGATGTAAAGTAGACATGTGGGAAATGTTACTTATTAATTATTTTACATGACATATCTCTGTGATTTTAGGGCATAAACATTCAAAGTTGGAAAATTGCAAAATTTTCTAAATTTTCGCCAAATTTCTGCTTTTTTATATCGAAGAAATTTTACCACTATCATGAAGTACAATATGTCATGAGAAAACAATGTCAGAATCGCCAAGATCCGTTGAAGTGTTCCAGAGTTATAACCTCATAAAGGGACGGTGGTCAGAATTGTAAAAATTGGCCCGGTCATTAACGTGCAAACCACCCTTGGGGCTTAAGGGGTTAAAATGTAAATCAATTCGCATCTTTATATCTTCTATCTTTCCCTACATTCCTGAGAAATTAGCATGGTCATTCATATGCAAGTGATGTATCAAGTTCTCTGAGGCTATGTCCACACTTTGCAGATTCCACTGCGGATTTTTCCGCAGCAGAATTACAAAATCCGCAGTGAAAACCCGTCGCGGTTTTTACTGCGGATTTATCGCGGTTTTAACTGCGGTTTCTTCTGCGGATTTTCATCTGCAGTTTTCTATTGGAGCAGGTGAAAATCCGCAGAAAAGAAGTGACATGCTGCGGAATGTAATCCGCAGTGTTTCCGCGCGGTTTTTTCCGCAGCATGTGCACTGCGTTTTTTGTTTCCCGTAGGTTTACATTGTTCTGTAAACTCATGGGAAACTGCTGCGGATCCGCAGCGCTCAAATCCGCTGCGGATCCGCAGCAAAATCCGCAAAGTGTGAATATAGCCTAAGTATGACAGAGCATTTCCCCCAAGCCGCTGCCTCCTGAGCTTGTCTCCCTGCTGGTACCAGCCTCTTTAGCTTGATTGACAGCTCAGAGTAATTAGACAGTGAGCTTTCAATCAATATCACCAGGTTAGTGCTGGACAGCGAAACTACCTGGGAAGGCAGAGTGCTCTCACACCCAAAGCACTTAACAACTCATTTGTATATAACCAAAACATTAATTTCTTGGAAATCCTCAAACAGATAGAAGATAAAAATGTGCTGATGGCTTTCCATTTCAAAGACGTGCGTGCTCATATATGCAGTTTAATGAGGGGATTAATCTTAATGACAGATTCCATTTAATAAGTTTAATTAGGCAATTCAAGCCAGGACTATCTGGATAGAGTGGGAGAACACCCTTCTGTCCTCCATCCATTTTCTCATATTTACATCCAAACAAGTACAGATCAATGTGGGCTTCACTGCTGCTTATACTACTTTGTTGCCTTTTCCATCAATTTATCTATCTATATACTTCTCAACATTGAAATTGTAACACCAAGAAGAAAAAGTTGTGGAATTATGGAAATCACAAGATTGATAGACATGTTAACTATATAAATATGATCAAAAAATGGAAACAACATTTTTAAAACATCTCAAATTATTCAATATGAAATAAGAGAGCCATGCGCAAAACCACATGCACTTAGGCTAGGTTCACATTTGCGGTTGAGTCCGCAGCGTATCATCCAACAAACGCATGCAAAAATGCATGATAATGCAGTTTTTTATCCACATCAGCTTACATATGATGGCAAAAAACCACGCTGCGTTTGCATGCGTTTTTGCATGGGTTTGCGCTTTTTATGCGCATGTGTTCGATATTTCCAGGAGGACGTGTCTCAATGGGCAGGTCCAAATAAGTTACTGGACATGCGCAGTCCGAAGTACGCAAGCGCATCAAACGCAGACATGCGTTCCCATAGACAGTAATTTGTTTTAACGCACTCATCCGCATGCGCATGCCTGCGCATAGTTGACGGAAATTTGCCACCTCAAAAATTGTACTCCGCGAAAAGACGCATGCGTAAGCAAATGCAGGCGAACTCATGCAAACGCATGCACCTGCGTCTACAATGTTAAAGATAGGAAATCAAGACTCATGCGGATGTATGCGTCAGAAATGCTGTGGATACAGCCACAAATGTGAAAACAGCCTTACACGCCTTGGCAGCTATCAGTGAGGTTATTAATGGTTGTCTGAGAAATGTTCTGCCGTGCTGATTGTACTTGGCCACGAAAATCATCAAGATCTGCTGTTGGCAGCTCCTCTAGCCATTGCCAACCAATAACGTCCCAGATGTGCTCAATAGGAGACAAGACCGAAGACACAGCTAGCCACACAGGCTACTCACAGTAGCACCGGGAACATTTAGCCTGGCATTGTCACATTGAAAAACAGCTCATGGGACATTTTGGATAATTGGCGTTACCATGGTTTTAAGGTACATTAACTGGTTGAATGGAACCAAATAGTAAAAAATTTATAACGCTCTGGCAAAAATTAAGAAACCACCACATCAAAACCCTACCATGGGCAGCCCAATCTCCAGACCTGAACCCCATTGAAAACCTCTGGAATGTAATCAAGAGGATGATGGATAGTCACAAGGCATTAATCAAAGAACTTTTTTTTACCTATCACCACATAGTCCTAGATTTGCCGCAACATAATAATGTTGCTTAGTGCATCCCAGACTATATAGATTGAAAAAGGAGGCCAAATAATGGTCTATACATATATAACGAAATATAGTACATTTTATTATATATATCAAAATAATGCATAAAAATCACATGAACAAGTCAAATACTGTGAGCAAGTACAAAGAGGGCAATCCAAGACAAAACATCAATATCCACCATAGTGGGACTAGCTGGGGGTGCCATTAAGTCAATGGTACTAGAGATGGAACACATGAAAAGACCTGAATAAGAGGGAACATAAATATTCCTATGGTAAAGTATATAGATTGCTGAGACCGTGGATGGATATCAAATTATATTTACACAAGTGGAGAAACTGTACCAAAGTAACATCATTAATATAGCATAAGTCCCTTTCATAATGCACAAATAGTGGAGCTTGTATGAGCCTATACCTATGTACAGTCACCAACTTGTGAGAAAAATCACAACTGGTCATAGCATCAACAAATATTCATGTAGTACCTGTGGCCATAGCTAAAGCTGTTGTATCTCCCCTGCTGTCACGCTGGTGGATTATTAATCTAAGAACTGCTTACATTTTTGCGCCAGAAGCAGTGCGAAATACTGGTGGAAAACATGCCAAGACGCATGAAAGCTGAGATTAAAAATCATGGTTATTCCACAAAATATTGATTTCTGAACTCTTCCTGAGTTAAAACATTAGGATTGTTGTTTCTAAATGATTATTAATTTGTTTTCTTCGCATTATTTGAGGTCTGAAAGCACTATTTTGTTTTTTTTTATTTTGACCATTTTTCTTTGTTAGAAAAAAAATACTAAATTTATTGCTTGGAAATTCGGAGACATGTTGTCAGAAGTTTATAGAATAAAAGAATAATGTACATTTTACTCAAAAATATACCTATAAAGAGAAAAATCTGACAAACTGAACATTTTGCAGTGGTCTCTTCATTTTTGCCAGAGCTGTATATGAAAAATATATATATGCCCTAGCGCTGCCACTTATATATGGGCGCTTATAGCCGCATGTGCTGATGCACCCCTTGCCCACATGCATAAAAAACTGTGCTCACTAGAAATAATGTACTGCCATGTGCTAAAAAGCTCCCATGATGAACATAAATGTTATGCCCAACAGTGGCGCACATGGATTTATGGACCCACTGTACCACAGAACCGGGCTGCCTCGTAAGGAGTGTAGCTAATCGGCTACCAGGTGTTCACTGGATCTCCTGATGGTTGAGATAGACGGGGCTGCAGGTGACCACCAGATACCAGTCCTGGACAGAGCCCGGTACTGCAGCTGCTGAAGTTCGCTGACACTGATTAAGGACTAGGGCTCCATTCACACTAATAAGTTCTGGCTCCTCTACAGAATGGTTACTAACACGGATTTGGGCTATGTTCAGACATGGCTGATTTGAAGACTGGTTCTTGCACACTGGATAGAAACAGACAAGGGGACAAGGTTTCAGACAGTGAATGCACACGGACCAGGGGAGCAGGTTCAGGCATGGCCGCCCACGGACCAGAGGAGCAGGTTCAAGCAGTAGCCGCACTCAGACCAGGGAAGTAGGTTCAGGCACAGGCTGCATATGGACCAGGGGAGCAGGTATTCGACTGGCCGTGTACTGACAAGGGGAGCAGATTCAGGCACTGTCCACACATGGACCAGAGGAGCTGGTGCAGGAACTGGCCGCACTTGGACAAGGGGAGCAGGTTCAGGATGCTGGCCACAGACAGACAAGGGGTTCAGGACCCTGGCCACACCGGGACCAGGGAACCTCACAAGTAGGAGAAACTACACACTAATGAACATTGTTGCTTGGGCAGCGCCCTAAGGGGAAGGGAGTCTTTTATACAAGATTCCTCTCAGCTATTGGCCGGGAGCCATCTTGCAGGTGTACTCTGATATTACAGTGAATGCCTCCCAGCCATTCACTGGAGGCATTTTACTTTGGTGCGTGTCCTGCCCCTTTACGAACAGGGGAGCACACGCATGCTGACACTGCTGCGAGGAAATGGGGCATGCCCAAGCAGGAGACATGCTAGCAGAAGGGGACCATGCCATGATGCTGGAGCAGTGAGTATGTCAGCGTCCCTGCATGGAGGGTGAGGGGGAACCATGCAGGGCTGCTGGCAATAGTGTTACAATTAATATGTGAATGAGCCTTACCTCTCAGTGATAATAATCTGTGTCTGACCAGCTTTTAAAGTTCTCTCTGATGAACAATGGTCCGCGATGTGCAGGATAATACTGCGATGGATCTTGTAACTTCAGATTTGTGCTGTGTTACACAAACAGTGTTGGCGGTGTTCTTGCTGTTCTTGCTCGGTTAGATATCTGTTTGAAAAAGAAAACTACTGCCCTGTGTACCTGTGACGTCACTAGCCACAAGCTCTCTACGAGGCAATAAAAAGAGTGTGAATGTACCTATCTGACGCGTTTCTGAGGTATTGTCCTCTTTTGTCAGACATTAATAGGTTGGCGTTACCGTGATTTGAAGACTAGAAGAATCAGTCTACCGTACACTATGCCACCCAACACAACAATCCAGTGAGTAGGACATTTCTTTGTGAAGGTCTCTTGATGGTGTTGCTCATGTGGTCTCCAGACCAATCTCCAGCTATCATTTCATCCAACATAAAAGCGGGACTCATCACAGAAAAGGAAAGACTTCCATTCCAGCATCCATTACCGTCTCGCTCTGCACCATGATAGCCATTGAGAGTTTTGGTGTGAAATCAATAGAGCACCTGTAGCTTGTTATCTGGCACATTGCTCAATGTCATGCCATCACCTTCTGAGGGCTTCTATAGACAGTTTGATGCCTTAGGCTTGGTATGTGAAGTCCAATTTCACTTGCAGTACAGAATAAATCAGTCGTGGAACCAGTGGTACAGCCATTTCTCAATAATGTCCAGATAGTCATTTTCTAACTCGACATTATTAGCTCGTACAGTGGGGCAAAAAAGTATTTAGTCAGTCAGCAATAGTGCAAGTTCCACCACTTAAAAAGATGAGAGGCGTCTGTAATTTACATCATAGGTAGACCTCAACTATGGGAGACAAACTGAGAAAAAAAAAAATCCAGAAAATCTCATTGTCTGTTTTTTTAACATTTTATTTGCATATTATGGTGGAAAATAAGTATTTGGTAAGAAACAAACAATCAAGATTTCTGGCTTTCACAGACCTGTAACTTCTTCTTTAAGAGTCTCCTCTTTCCTCCACTCATTACCTGTAGTAATGGAACCTGTTTAAACTTGTTATCAGTATAAAAAGACACCTGTGCACACCCTCAAACAGTCTAACTCCAAACTCCACTATGGTGAAGACCAAAGAGCTGTCAAAGGACACCAGAAACAAAATTGTAGCCCTGCACCAGGCTGGGAAGACTGAATCTGCAATAGCCAACCAGCTTGGAGTGAAGAAATCAACAGTGGGAGCAATAATTAGAAAATGGAAAACATACAAGACCACTGATAATCTCCCTCGATCTGGGGCTCCACGCAAAATCCCACCCCGTGGGGTCAGAATGATCACAAGAACGGTGAGCAAAAATCCCAGAACCACGCGGGGGGACCTAGTGAATGAACTGCAGAGAGCTGGGACCAATGTAACAAGGCCTACCATAAGTAACACACTACGCCACCATGGACTCAGATCCTGCAGTGCCAGACGTGTCCCACTGCTTAAGCCAGTACATGTCCGGGCCCGTCTGAAGTTTGCTAGAGAGCATTTGGATGATCCAGAGGAGTTTTGGGAGAATGTCCTATGGTCTGATGAAACCAAACTGGAACTGTTTGGTAGAAACACAACTTGTCGTGTTTGGAGGAAAAAGAATACTGAGTTGCATCCATCAAACACCATACCTACTGTAAAGCATGGTGGTGGAAACATCATGCTTTGGGGCTGTTTCTCTGCAAAGGGGCCAGGACGACTGATCCGGGTACATGAAAGAATGAATGGGGCCATGTATCGTGAGATTTTGAGTGCAAACCTCCTTCCATCAGCAAGGGCATTGAAGATGAAACGTGGCTGGGTCTTTCAACATGACAATGATCCAAAGCACACCGCCAGGGTAACGAAGGAGTGGCTTCGTAAGAAGCATTTCAAGGTCCTGGAGTGGCCTAGCCAGTCTCCAGATCTCAACCCTATAGAAAACCTTTGGAGGGAGTTGAAAGTCCGTGTTGCCAAGCGAAAAGCCAAAAACATCACTGCTCTAGAGGAGATCTGCATGGAGGAATGGGCCAACATACCAACAACAGTGTGTGGCAACCTTGTGAAGACTTACAGAAAACGTTTGACCTCTGTCATTGCCAACAAAGGATATATTACAAAGTATTGAGATGAAATTTTGTTTCTGACCAAATACTTATTTTCCACCATAATATGCAAATAAAATGTTAAAAAAAACAGACAATGTGATTTTCTGGATTTTTTTTTCTCAGTTTGTCTCCCATAGTTGAGGTCTACCTATGATGTAAATTACAGACGCCTCTCATCTTTTTAAGTGGTGGAACTTGCACTATTGCTGACTGACTAAATACTTTTTTGCCCCACTGTATGTTGCTTGTGCTACAATGAACACCCTGCATAGCCTAAACGTGGTACCATGGCCTGCAGCTTCTCTGTACTTGTCTCCCATTGAGCGCAATGGAGACGTCATTGGTCGGCAATAACAAAGTGAGCTGCTAGCAGTGGATCTTGATGACTTGTGCACAAGTACATTCAGCGTGGCAGAACATTCCTCAGACGACCATTATTATCCTTATTGTTAGCAGCCAAGATATGTAAGTGCGGGTATTTTTGCGTGTAGCCCTCAAACTTGATTCTGATTAACTGTTTTAAAAATGTTATTTCCTTTTCCTCATAATTTGGATATCATTAACATGTATAATATTCCTGTGATTTCTATGGTTCCACAACTTTTCCTTCTTGGTGTTGCAATTTCAGTGTTTACAAGTGTAATTCTTAATGGTTGTCTTGTTTGTGTGGTGGTCCAATCACTACCACTTATATAGTATTTAGTGTGCATCATAGCTTGTACCGTACAGTAAGACTATAATGATTGTGTAAGTGAACTATAACCTTGTCTGATCACTTCTAATCATTAATGAACACTGAAAAATGAAATCTAAGGCATAGCTGAATCATGGGGTTAGTGTTCATCTGACACTCTGGGCTTGGAGATAACCAGCTCCAGTATCAGCCAGTTCTGCTGTTCCTGCTTCCTGTGCTGCAGAAATGTAATCCTGTATCACTATAATATAGAACAGTCTGCCATCTTCAATATTTCTACTTAATGCTAAGACCATTTTACATTATTTTTAGAAAAGTGTGAAAATCAAGATTCCTATCATTCGACTGCAAAAACAACTCAATATGAATATAAAAAAAAATGGAATATCTGCCTTCGTAAATTCTATACGTATTGCTTAGAAATAGTATATGGCTCTCGCAGTGCTCTATGTAAACTCATGCTACTTGCATTCAGTGTGACGGAATCAAACTTAATTCCCATGAGTAAATATCTTCATGAAAACAATAACATTATCCATAGCCCTGAAGAGTATTACCGCTAATGCCTTATATTAGGGTCCCTAGGGCTACCGACTATCAGCGGGGCTGCCATCACGTCTACAACTAGGGTGCCAACCTCATCACTACCGGAGATACCGCCTCACCGGAGCTGCAGCAACCCTCAACCTATTGTCTCCTTCCCCACCATCCTGTAGAATGTAAGCCCGCAAGGGCAGGGTCCTCGCCCCTCTGTATCAGTCTGTGATTGTCAGTTTGTTTACTGTAAGTGATGTCTATAATTTGTATGTAACCCTTTCTCATGTACAGCACCATGGAATCAATGGTGCTATATAAATAAATAATAATAATAATATTATTTATAGACATCTTCTTGATGATAGAGAATCTGTCGGTAATATCAAGCCCTGCAAACCGCATATATTGGCACATTCATTGACACCTTCTCACTGGGTGCACAATTATTAGGCAAGTGAGTATTTTGACCAGATCAAAATTTTTATAAATGTTTTTCCAACTCCAAGTTGTATAAACTTGAATACTTATTGGTTTTAAGAAGATAAGGTGATGCGCAACCTCCATGGAGTGCCTGGAAGTACAAGGTGTCCAGTGCTCACAGACACGGCCAAGGAACGGAAGGCTGAAACCCAACCACCATGTAACAAGACATAGAAATGGAAACGTCAAGACTGGGCCAAGAAATATCTGAAGATAGATTTGTTAAAGATTTTATGGACTGAAGAGATGAGAGTGACTCTTGATGGAATAAATGGATGGGCACATGGCTGGATCAGTATCTAGCACAAACCTCCACTTCGACTCAGATGCCAGCCAGTTGGAGGTGGGGTACAGCTATGGGCTGGTATTATTAAAAATGAGCAAGTTGGACTTTTTAGGATTAAAGATTAACTAAAATTCAACTCCTTAACGCCAGCTTTTAGGTGATACTTTCTTGAAGCAGTGGTGCAGGAAAAAGTCTTTATATCGATCTGCAAGAGAGCACAGCTGACCGCACTACTGCTTAGGAGAATAATTATGCCTGCTCACCTGCGATGGGAGTGTGACCGCTGGATCACGGGTGCTCCAGCCCGAACATGTCATAAAGTCTATCCAAGTAGAAAAGAAAAGGCAGCACTCACCGATCCTTCCAAGAGAGGTAGCTTTATTTGCTTATGTTAAAATCCACAGCCGGGGTGCAGATTTACAGAGTGCGGCGAGCCTGACGGCCATTTCGCGCCCACAGTAGAAGCGCCAGGTGGGTGCGAAACGGCTGTCGTCAGGCTTGCCGCACTCTGTAAATCTGCACCCCCGGCGTGAAGATTTTAACAGGAGGAAAAAGTCTTTACCTGTCAAGAAACCCATGATTTTTATGGATGACAATGCTCCATTGCATGTATTGAAGTACTCCAATGCGTGGCTATTCATTAAAGGCATTAAAAATGACAGAATAATGACATGGCCCCATCTCACCTTAACTTAACCTTAATGAGAACTTGTGGGCCCTTCTTAAATAGGAGCTTTATGGTGAAGAAAAACAGTACACCTCTCTGAACAGTGTCGGGGAGGCTGTGGTTGGTGCTGCCCAAAAAGTTTATCATGAACAGATTAAGAAACTGACAGACTCACTCCATGGATAGAAGGCTTTTGTCTGCTATTGAAAAGAAGGGAGGCATATTGGTCACTCATATGTTATGTTAAATATTCAAATGAGGTGTTAAGTGCTCTGTGAATGACAAAGCACTTCCCAAGCCTCCACCTCATAAGGTTGTTTCTCCACCTAGCACCATCCTCTTTTGCTTTAATGATGGCTCATTGGCTGATTTCCTTACCTGGCGTCTGACCTCACACAGGTAATGAGCTATCAATTAAGCTAAATTCCCTGGTGCTAGGTGGGGAAATAACCCTGGGAGGCCAGTCTCACACGTCCAGATAATTCTGGTACCGGAGAAAACGGTACCGGAGTTATCCGTGACCATGTGTCCGCGTGCTCACATAGGCCATCCGTTTGGGATCCGTGTGATGTCTGTGAGTACGTTTTTAGGGTCCGTGTGCTGTCCGAGGGCTGTCCGTGTGTCCGTGTATTGCAACAATTTTTACAATTTTAACCCTATGACAGAAAAAACGCACACGGATGGCACACGGACAACATCCATGTGCAGTACGTGTTTACACGGACCCATTGACTTTAATGGGTCCGTGTGATCCGTGCGCTCCCACGAACACTGACATGTATAATAACCATGTATAAGTATATAAGGGGACAATACAAATATCTTGCTGAGGATCTGTTTATACCAAGGAAGGTGACGGGCACAAGGGGGCATTCTTTGCGTCTGGAGGAGAGAAGGTTTTTTCACCAACATAGAAGAGGATTCTTTACTGTTAGGGCAGTGAGAATCTGGAATTGCTTGCCTGAGGAGGTGGTGATGGCGAACTCAGTCGAGGGGTTCAAGAGAGGCCTGGATGTCTTCCTGGAGCAGAACAATATTGTATCATACAATTATTAGGTTCTGTAGAAGGACGTAGATCTGGGGATTTATTATGATGGAATATAGGCTGAACTGGATGGACAAATGTCTTTTTTCGGCCTTACTATGTTACTATGTTACTATGTCTCCGTGTTTTGCAAACGGACACATGGTCCGTGAAAACACGCTGACGTGCAGAGACACATTTATTTTAAATGAGGAAACTGTCACCACACGTACCGGAGCCACTGACATGTGAAACCGGACAGAGGCAGAGTCTCGGGAAGTGCTCTATCAGGCTAAGAACACTGAATGCCTCATTTTCATAATTTCTCAGGAATGCAGCAACAGATAAAATATATAAAAATGTCCATGCATTTAGCTGTCAAACATCTGCTTGCTCATATATTTAGTTTGGGGTGGCATGATCTTACTGACAGAATCCATTTAAAGCTGGTGCACTGGATAAACAATGTTGCAGTCTCCCTCTTGGTGCACTGTATGTCATAGTTATTAGCATAGTGTCTGTCATCATATACATAATGTATATATTATGTGCAACTTATTTAACTTTCTATTTAGAAAAGGTCCATCCTGAGGTTGATTATCCTCTGCACCATATTCATCAATATACGTGTTTATATAAAAACTGGAAAGACAAATAGCTCAATAGGGTCTTTTCGGGATTACAAAGAAAAGAGTAAAATGGGATTTGCTCACCCGGGGGCGATGTGAAAGTCACAACCCCTTTGCTTTTAGATCACGATAGCTGCTGCAGATCCACCAAAACAGAGAGTATACAAACTTGGAGATGGAAGTGGATAAGAATCCCTCGCTGCCGAGGATCCAAAATACAATAGGAGGCCAGATGCGGTATGGATGCGGTTTTATTTGTCAAAGTGTTTCGAGGTGATCATACCTCTTCATCAGGACAACCCACAACTCTCCTTTTCATCTTCACAAATAAAACCGCATCCATACCGCGGATTTTTAAAAAATGTTGGCTCAAAATATTGGTGTAAGTGAGGCAAGAGGTGCTGTAAGGAATAATGTGGAACATATCTAGCAATTTATCTTACAGAGTGCACAGTTCTGAGAAAATTGCCATTTTTTCTGCCTGTCTAATGTGGCTTTATCCTGCCTAGCCTTAGCGACATATTGTCACTGCATTTCCATTTTAAATATATTGTTCCATCTACCCCATTATCTATAATTATTATCTTTTCCGATTAGACTTCTCATTTTCTTATTTTGGCCTGTTTTAGTTGATAAAGTCGGAGATATGTTAATCCCCAGGTAAAGCTCAATTAATAGACTTTGGAGGTCTTTGTGCTTTATTGTGTTTGCATTGGAAGTTTACATAAAAACATGATTTGAACTGAAGGGCGTATTGTTATTGATCGCCTTCAAAAAGCAAAAATAAAGCAGGAGAATTGAATATAAGAATTATTGTATGATGAATCTTCTGCCTTATTTTAGAATACCGGAAAAATAAGGACTTTGTGTATTTGTGGGCTGTATGGTAAATGCCATGGGGCAGACGTCATTCTAACAATACAGCAATTAATAATCCATTCTTGGAAAGGGAGCGGACATCGCTTACAGACATTAGCCATAGAGTACAAATAGGCCGTAATCATCGCATGGACGCGGGCTGCTTGTTTGGGTATACATCAGAATATATTCCTCTTGATGACTTAGAACATGGTCAGTTTCCTCAGTGTGCGGCAGGAACCCTTCAGACTCAGACTTCAGAAAATGTGTAGCATAGTCCTGCTACAATACAGACATCTCTAAGGCCGGGTTCACATAAGCATATAAATAAATCATCCGCTTTTCATCCAGAAAATTCAGACGATTTGTCATCCGCGTGCAATTCTTATGCAATCTCTGCCCAATCCGTTTTTGTACAGCAGTAGTTAATAAAAGTTTACAACACTAAATGTATTAAAGAACTGCAATGTATATGTAAAAATCTATTCTCTGTCATTATACTGGGGCTCCATATGGAATCCGATTTTTTTTTTTTTTAAGGGAATCTGTCAGCAGCAGCTTTTTGCTATGTAATCTGAATACAGCAGCAGATAGAGACTGAAACACAGAATTCAGGGATGTGTCACTTGTCAAAGTGTGTACTGTTTACTATCTGTGAAGGATTTCTCTTTTTGGGTGCTTTTGCACCAGCTAGTTGGTCTCATCTCGGCTTACGCCCCTCCCCCCTTGTAAAATGGGACTCAGACGTATGTGCCAACGGGGCCATAGACTATAATGGTGCCAGCAGAGCGAAGGTGTGCTCTGTGGGGCATCATTTGTAGGCGTGAACGCTTACTGGAGGCAGACACTAATGCACCCCTGCGTCTGAGTGTCCTCCTAGAGATTCATGAAGTTCACAACAAGGAAAATGCCCTGTGTGATTGCATGATATATATGAATTGCCACATACAGAGCCATTATTGACTTTTTACATTGTTTGTGCTACCCCTTCTGAGAACAGCATAATGTCGGGGCAGAGACTCTCATTCCAGTGATGTGTCACTTACTGGGCAGCTTGTTGTCATTTTGATAAATTCTTTGTTTTCTCTGCTGCAGATCTACTGAATGCTGAGCTCTGTATAACCCCGCCCACAACACTGATTGGCAGCTTTCTGCCCATGTGCATTGTACATAGAAAGCCGCCAATCAGTGGTGGGGCGGGGTTACACAGAGCTCATAAATTATGCTTGACTACAAGGCAGCAGGTTTACTAGTCATCCTCTCTGGCTGATTATACTGTGATTTTATCAAAACTACAGCCAGCAGCAATCAGCGCCTCTGCCACTACATTATGCTGATTTCAGATTAGGTGGCAAAAACTTGGTGACACATTCCCTTTAAGACACGGGGTGCACAATATTGTAGTAAATGGTGTGCTCCACAGTAATTTTATGGGTTCTGGACACTACTAGCAGTTTGGACTATATGTGCCCCTTTGATAAATTTGAATCAGTAGGCGCCATGTTTTATGACTTTTGCATGCATGAATTCTACAGCACTAGTGATAGAGGGTCACACTACCTCCCCCTACAAGAAAACAAATTATCTCCTATCCATTGACTAGTGGAAAACTTTCTTTTCATTAGTGGCCCGACCAATTCTGTCTCCTGCACAATATTCTTTTGCTGCAGCCTTGCGGGCAGTCGGCTGCGTACCAGCTATATAGAAGGATCTGTCACATGTCGATTCCTGTTTCTGCTGATAAGTATCAGTGAAAACAGAATTGTCAAATATAAGAGCTGCTCCGTTCTATTTCTGACAAGTGTCTGCTGGATGTTCCCTGGCGTCATCTGCATATTGGAAGTATGTAATAAGTCCCATGCATTGTCCTACATACTGCACATAAATAGTTAAATGCCATTTTCTAGTAACGTAATACAGAATATCAGCTGTAAGAAGCTCTTAGGCTGCCGTCACACTATCAGTATTTGGTCAGTATTTTACATTAGTATTTTTAAGCCAAAACCAGGAGTGGGTGATGAATGCAGAAGTGGTGACATGTTTCTATTATACTTTTCCTCTAATTGTTCCACTCCTGGTTTTGGCTACAAATACTGATGTAAAATACTGACCAAATACTGCTAGTGTGACGGCAGCCTTATACCGATTAATATCCTGACACATGGATGAAATGCCTTACTATGTTCTTAAATATCCAGGATAATTCTGAATCCAGTGGGAGGACAATACTCGGACTGCACAGGAGGAAGAGTGCGGCGATGGCGGTGGAGGAGCCCTGACAGTGTCCGTCCTTGCGTTGAGTTCAAACCAATATTTATAGCCTTGAACCATCAAGTGGGGGTCAGAATATTCGAGAAAGATCGGATTTACGTCACATTTTTGGCAATGGGGAAGCAAGCAAAATTCAACGTTGGAGCAAGAAAATTGACATCACAGGTAAATGAGCAAAACTGGAAAGCAAGAATACGACCACTTGTTGGGGGGAAGGAAAGGGTTGTACAGAGCAAATTCATCCTTCATGTATGTCTTCTGTGTGCATGAAAATGGAGGATGGCTGCTCAATCATAGTTATCCCAACAGCTTGGAAATGCTGCACCACTATGGGCAACAAGATGTAGTAGAAGCTGACAACTTGATCATTGTAGGAAAACTGTCCAGATGACATATATTTTATACACTACAATCCGTGCTCATCCTGGGCACAGGGGTCTTCCTGCCAATCCCCCTCATGTTGACAGATTTTCTTGTGTAAGTGTGAATACTCAGCTGTCAATCCTGATTAGGGCTGCCCATCAGACTCCTAAGCCCAGTGAGTTCTAAGCAGGGATTTCAATGAATAAAATACAAGTTTAACTAAAACTTTTTCACCAATCAGTATATCAATCTGTCCTTTCCCCCGGCAATGTTACATGCTGACGGCAGGTCAGACTGATTATTGTTTTATTGTTTATTTGTATGATTGAGCTATTTTAGACTCCATCTCATTTGGATTGCTTACCTTCTCTGCTTCCTGACCTTGCCTACTTTTAGTTTGCGCCCTCTTGCTTTGTATTTTCACTCTTCTAGTTCTCCATTCCGATCCAGGCTAGTTTTTGGCTCTACCTTTGCTTTGTCAATACATTGGACTGATTTATCTTGATCCTACATGACTAGGTAGCCCATGGCCCATGGGAACGTAGGTCCAAGACCCAAAACCAAATAGCGGGACAAGTCGTCCTAGAGATAAAATATGCAATTCCTTTTTACACTTTCTGTAAATATCTCAGAACATTGATGGTTAGGAACATTGAGGCCGACGTCAGCTTGCTCAACACTGGACTGAGGAAAATCACATTATTGTGGAAGCAGAAAATAACCTCATCAAATTAAATGAACAGCGGCAATGTTCTTAGTACGGCTTTCCTTCACAATTTCACTATTACTTTTAATTGACAGGTGGTGAAAAGAGAAGGTGATTTACAGATGAAATCAGCGGAAGATGAGCTCATGCTGCTCGCCATGAAGATCAAGTTCCTGAGTTTGCTGAATAAATGTCACGAATGTCTGCATTTCCGGTCTAAAAAGCAGTGGGACAGAGTCCAGCCGTCCTCCTTTCTGGTGGCTCAGGCACAAAGGCTGATCTACCTCTGCAGCGTCTGTCACGTTAACAAGGATGTCTGCTCATCAGTCCAGGAGATCTTAAGCAATTATGTACCTTGTGACGTACGCGGTGAGAAGTACGGTAGTTCACATGCTCATCACATGCTGGATTCCTAGCACAAGTCATGTCGTGTAATATTTTACATTCCGTTTAGGCCGATTTACAACCATTTGTGCTAATAATTAAAATTTAATTGATTTTTTTCCTTTTATTTTGTATTTTTTCTTTTCTCGCTCTAAATAAATTGTTATCCCTTACAAGCATCCCAGTCGAGCTCCCTATCACACACAGACGAGAGCGGAGAGGAAACCCATACAAACATACAAGTTCTGGGCAGATGTCGCCCCTGACCATATTTGGCCCCAGGCCCCATGATGACCAAGTCATTTATATGTCATTTACTCATTGTGGCACCAACAGGACTTCTCCCATTTGGCCACTTTTCCATTATTATTTTTTTGTTAGTCCAAGGTCCACGATCATATGAAAGGTACTTAAAGGGAACCTGTCACATAAAAAAAACACTATTAACCTGCAGATATGGGGTTAATCTGCAGGTTAATAGTGTTCTGAACCTGCCCAGTGCTGGTGATGGAACTAAGAAGACAGACACCTAGTGTTCATAAACTCTGCAAGTTTGTGGAAATGACAGTATCCATTTAACCCCTTCAAGACGCAGCCCTTTTTCGTTTTTGCGTTTTCGTTTTTCGCTCCCCTCCTTCCCAGAGCTATAACTTTTTTATTTTTCCGTCAATATGGTCATGTGAGGGCTTATTTTTTGTGGGATGAGTTGTACTTTTGAACGCCATCATTGGTTTTACCATGTCTTGTACTAGAAAACTGGACAAAAATTCCAAGTGTGAAATTGCAAAAAAAGTGCAATCCCACACTTGTTTTTTGTTTGGCTTTTTTGCTAGGTTCACCAAATGCTAAAACTGACCTGCCATTGTGATTCTCCAGGTCATTACAAGTTCATAGACACCAAACATGTCTAGGGTCTTTTTTATCTAAGTGGTGAAAAAAAATTCCAAACGTTGCTAAAAAAAATTGCGCCATTTTCCGATACCTGTAGCGTTTCCATTGTTCGGGATCTTGGGTCGGGTGAAGGCTTATTTTTTGTGTGCTGAGCTGACATTTTTAATGATACCACTTTTGTGCAGATATGTTCTTTTGATCGCCCGTTATTGCATTTTAATGCAGTGTCGCAGTGACCAAAAAAAGTAATTCTGGTGTTTTAAATTTTTTTTCTCGCTACGCTGTTTAGCGATCAGGTTAATCCTTTTTTTATTTGATAGATCTGGCGATTCTGAAGGCGGCGATACCAAATATGTGTATGTTTGATTTTTTTTTATTGTTTTATTTTGAATGGGGTGAAAGGGGGGTGATTTAAACTTTTACACTTTTTTATTTTTTTCATATTTTTAAAACTTTTTTTTTTACTTTTGCCATGCTTCAATAGTCTCCATGGGAGGCTAGAAGCTGGCATAGCCTGATCGGCTCAGCTACATAGCAGCGATCATCAGATCGCTCCTATGCAGCTTTATTACAGGCTTGCTGTGATCGCCACCCTGTGGTCAAGGAGACCTCTACTTGTTATACCGAGTACCGACGCATCACTGACCCCCGATCACATGACGGGGGTCGGTGATGCGCGCATTTCCGGCCCGATAGCCGGAAGCGGTAGTTAAATGCTGCTGTCAGCGTTTGACAGCGGCATTTAACTATTTAATAGTGGCGGGTGCATCGCGATTCTACTTGACGCTATTGCGAAAGGGTTGTCCAGGCAGAAATGAAAAGTCTGCAGTTGTCCAATGTGAATGCAGATTGCCGAGTCGCGATTTCCCTGTATTTCACAAGCAGGTGTGCCACATGTATGTCATTTTCACACTCGCAACCACATGCCGACTTGACTCATCCAGCGTCTCTCAATAGAAGAGAATTAAGAGACACCAGATGAGTCTAGTCAGCATGTGACCAGAAGTATGAAAATGACATACTCTTAAGGTACCTTCACACATAACGATATCATTAACGATATCGTTGCTTTTTGTGACGTAGCAACGATATCGTTAAGGAAATCGTTCTGTGTGACAGCGACCAACGATCAGGCCCCTGCTGGGAGATCGTTGGTCGCTGAGGAAAGTCCAGAACTTTATTTCGTCGCTGGACTCCCTGCAGACATCGCTGGATCGGCGTGTGTGACACCGATCCAGCGATGTCTTCACTGGTAACCAGGGTAAACATCGGGTTACTAAGCGCAGGGCCGCGCTTAGTAACCCGATGTTTACCCTGGTTACCAGCGTAAAAGTAAAAAAACACACTACATACTTACCTACCGCTGTCTGTCCCCGGCGCTCTGCTTCTCTGCACTCCTCCTGCACTGGCTGTGAGCGTCGGTCAGCCGGAAAGCAGAGCGGTGACGTCACCGCTCTGCTTTCCGGCCGCTGTGCTCACAGCCAGTACAGGAGGAGTGCAGAGAAGCAGAGCGCCTGGGACAGACAGCGGTAGGTAAGTATGTAGTGTTTGTTTTTTTACTTTTACGCTGGTAACCAGGGTAAACATCGGGTTACTAAGCGCGGCCCTGCGCTTAGTAACCCGATGTTTACCCTGGTTACCCGGGGACCTCGGGATCGTTAGTCATTAAAAATGTAATTATTCTTTCTTGAACATGCTCACTGCACACCTAGATGAATTCATAGAGGGTGTAATTTGTAAAATGACATCCCGTATGGGGGGTTTCTGCTGTTCTGATACCTCAGGGGCTCTGCCAATGTGACATGGCACCCTCAAACCATTCCAGTAAAATCTGAACTCCAATATGGCGGTTCTTCCCTTTTGAGCTTTACACTGTGCCTCAAAAGTAGTTTTCAATCACATATGGGGTATCTGTGTATTCATGAGAAATTGCAAAACAAATTGTGTGTTCCATTTTCTCCTTTTAACCTTGTGAAAATGAAAAATTTGGGACAAAACCCAACATTTTTTAGAGAAAATTTTATCTTTTCATTTTCACAGTTACGTATAAACTTCTATGAAACACATGGGGGTTCAAGTTGCTCAACACACATCTAGATAAATTTCGTGAGGCATCGTTTGTGTGGAGTTTCCACTGTTTAGTTACATCAGAGGCCCTCCAAACCCAATTTTGCGTTCACAAATTCAAATGGCGCTCCTTACCTTCTGAGCCCTGCCATGAGTCCAAACAGTAGTTTTCTAACATATATAGGATATCAGCATACTCAGGAGAAATTGCACAACATATTGTGTAATGTAATTTCTCCAGTTACCCTTGTAAAAATAAAACATTGGCGTTAAAACATTTTTCTGGTAAAAAATATGATTATTCATTTCCTCAGCTCAACATTTAAACTTCTGTGAAGCACCTTGGGTTTCACGGTGCTCACCACACATCTAGATACATTTTTTGATGGGTCTAGTTTCCAAAACAGGGTCACTTGTGGGGGGTTTCCACTGTTTAAACACATCAGGGGCTCTCCAAAAGTGACATAGGCTCTGCTCTCGATTCCAGATATTTTGGCGTTCAAAGTGTCAAATAGTGCTCCCTCTAAGCCCTGTTGTGCACACAAACAGTAGTTTTCCCCCTCATATGTGATATTGGCATTCTAAGGGGAAATTGCACAACAAATTTTGGGCTCCATTTTCTCCTGTTACCCTTGTGAAAATAAAAACAGCTGGGGCTAAAAGAACATTTTGGTTTGAAAAATTTGATTTTTATTTTCACAGCTCTACGTTATAAACTTCTGTGAAGCACCAGGGTGTTCAAGGTGCTCACCACCCATCTAGATACATTCCTTGAGGGGTTTACTTTCCAATATCAGGGGTTTCCCTTCTGAACGCTCCTGTGCGCCCAAACAGTTTTCCCCCATAAATCGGGTAACGGTGTACTCAGTGCAAATTGCACAAAAAAATTGGGGATCCATTTTTTCTTGTTAACCCCTTCAAGACCCAGCCTATTTTGACCTTAAAGACCTTGCCGTTTTTTGCAATTCTGACCAGTGTCCCTTTATGAGGTAATAACTCAGGAACGCTTCAACGGATCCTAGCGGTTCTGAGATTGTTTTTTCGTGACATATTGGGCTTCATGTTAGTGGTAAATTTAGGTCAATAAATTCTGCATTTATTTGTGATAAACACGGAAATTTGGCGAAAATTTTGAAAATTTCGCAATTTTCACATTTTGAATTTTTATTCTGTTAAACCAGAGAGATATGTGACAAAATAGTTAATAAATAACATTTCCCACATGTTTACTTTACATCAGCACAATTTTGGAAACAAAATTTTTTTTTGCTAGGAAGTTATAAGGGTTAAAATTCGACCAGCGATTTGTCATTTTTACAACGAAATTTACAAAACCATTTTTTTAGGGACCACCTCACATTTGAAGTCAGTTTGAGGGGTCTATATGGCTGAAAATACCCAAAAGTGACACCATTCTAAAAACTGCACCCCTCAAGGTACTCAAAACCACATTCCAGAAGTTTATTAACCCTTCAGGTGCTTCACAGAAGCAGAAGCAACATGGAAGGAAAAAATGAACATTTAACTTTTTAGTCACAAAAATTATCTTTTAGCAACAATTTTTTTATTTTCCCAATGGTAAAAGGAGAAACTGAACCACGAAAGTTGTTGTCCAATTTGTCCTGAGTACGCTGATACCTCATATGTGGGGGTAAACCACTGTTTTGGCGCACGGCAGGGCTTGGAAGGGAAGGAGCGCCATTTGACTTTTTGAATCAAAAATTGGCTCCACTCTTTAGCGGACACCATGTCACGTTTGGAGAGCCCCCGTGTGCCTAAAAATTGGAGCTCCCCCACAAGTGACCCCATTTTGGAAACTAGACGCCCCAAGGAACTTATCTAGATGCATAGTGAGCACTTTGAACCCCCAGGTGCTTCACAAATTGATCCGTAAAAATGAAAAAGTACTTTTTTTTCGCAAAAAAATTCTTTTAGCCTCAATTTTTTCATTTTCACATGGGCAACAGGATAAAATGGATCCTAAAATGTGTTGGGCAATTTCTCCTGAGTACACCAATACCTCACATGTGGAGGTAAACCACTGTTTGTGCACATGGTAAGGCTCGGAAGGGAAGGAGCGCCATTTGACTTTTTGAATGAAAAATTATTTCCATCGTTAGCGGACACCATGTCGCGTTTGGATAGCTCCTGTGTGCCTAAACATTGGCGCTCCCCCACAAGTGACCCCATTTTGGAAACTAGACCCCCCAAGGAACTAATTTGGATGCCTAGTGAGCACTTTAAACCCTCAGGTGCTTCACAAATTGATCTGTAAAAATGAAAAAGTAATTTTTTTTCACAAAAAAATTCTTTTCGCCTCAATTTTTTCATTTTCACATGGGCAGTAGGATAAAATGGATCATAAAATTTGTTGGGCAATTTCTCCCGAGTACGCCGATACCTCATATGTGGGGGTAAACCACTGTTTGGGCACTCGGCAGGGCTCGGAAGAGAAGGCGCGCCATTTGACTTTTTGAATGGAAAATTAGCTCCAATTGTTAGCGGACACCATGTCGCGTTTGGAGAGCCGCTGTGTGCCTAAACATTGGAGCTCCCCCACAAGTGACCCCATTTTGGAAACTAGACCCCCCAAGGAACTTATCTAGATGCATATTGAGCACTTTAAACCCCCAGGTGCTTCACAGAAGTTTATAACGCAGAGCCATGAAAATAAAAAATAATTTTTCTTTCCTCAAAAATGATTTTTTAGCCTGGAATTTCCTATTTTGCCAAGGATAATAGGAGAAATTGGACCCCAAATATTGTTGTCCAGTTTGTCCTGAGTACGCTGATACCCCATATGTGGGGGTAAACCACTGTTTGGGCGCACGGCAGGGCTCGGAAGGGATGACACGCCATTTGGCTTTTTAAATGGAAAATTAGCTCCAATCATTAGCGGACACCATGTCACGTTTGGAGAGCCCCTGTGTGCCTAAACATTGGAGATCCCCCAGAAATGACACCATTTTAGAAACTAGACCCCCAAAGGAACTAATCTAGATGTGTGGTGAGGACTTTGAACCCCCAAGTGCTTCACAGAAGTTTATAACGCAGAGCCCTGAAAATAAAAAAAAAAATTATTTTCTCAAAAATGATCTTTTAGCCTGCAATTTTTTATTTTCCCAAGGGTAACAGGAGAAATTTGACCCCAAAAGTTGTTGTCCAGTTTCTCCTGAGTACGCTGATACCCCATATGTGGGGGTAAATCACTGTTTGGGCACATGCCGGGGCTCGGAAGTGAAGTAGTGACGTTTTGAAATGCAGACTTTGATGGAATGCTCTGTGGGCGTCACGTTGCATTTGCAGAGCCCCTGATGTGGCTTAACAGTAGAAACCCCCCACAAGTGACCCCATTTTGGAAACTAGACCCCCAAAGGAACTTATCTAGATGTGTGGTGAGCACTTTGAACCCCCAAGTGCTTCATAGAAGTTTATAATGCAGAGCCGTGAAAATAATAAATACGTTTTCTTTCCTCAAAAATAATTTTTTAGCCCAGAATTTTTTAATTTTCCCAAGGGTAACAGGAGAAATTTGACCCCAATATTTGTTGTCCAGTTTCTCCTGAGTACGGTGATACCCCATATGTGGGGGTAAATCACTGTTTGGGCACATGCCGGGGCTCGGAATTGAAGTAGTGACGTTTTGAAATGCAGACTTTGATGGAATGCTCTGCGGGCGTCACGTTGCGTTTGCAGAGCCCCTGATGTGCCTAAACAGTAGAAACCCCCCACAAGTGACCCCATTTTGGAAACTAGACCCTGAAAGGAACTTATCTAGATGTGTGGTGAGCACTTTGAACCCCCAAGTGCTTCATAGAAGTTTATAATGCAGAGCCGTGAAAATAATAAATACGTTTTCTTTCCTCAAAAATAATTATTTAGCCCAGAATTTTTTATTTTCCCAAGGGTTACAGGAGAAATTGGACCCCAAAAGTTGTTGTCCAGTTTCTCCTGAGTACGCTGATACCCCATATGTGGGGGTAAACCACTGTTTGGGCACACGTCGGGGCTCAGAAGGGAAGTAGTGACTTTTGAAATGCAGACTTTGATGGAATGGTCTGCGGGTGTCACGTTGCGTTTGCAGAGCCCCTGGTGTGCCTAAACAGTAGAAACCCCCCACAAGTGACCCCATTTTAGAAACTAGACCCCCCAAGGAACTTATCTAGATATGTGGTGAGCACTTTGAACCCCCAAGTGCTTCACAGACGTTTACAACGCAGAGCCGTGAAAATAAAAAATCATTTTTCTTTCCTCAAAAATTATGTTTTAGCAAGCATTTTTTTAGATTCACAAGGGTAACAGGAGAAATTGGACCCCAGTAATTGTTGCGCAGTTTGTCCTGAGTATGCTGGTACCCCATATGTGGGGGTAAACCACTGTTTGGGCACACGTCAGGGCTCGGAATTGAGGGAGCACCATTTGACTTTTTGAATACGAGATTGGCTGGAATCAATGGTGGCGCCATGTTGCGTTTGGAGACCCCTGATGTGCCTAAACAGTGGAAACCCCTCAATTCTAACTCCAACACTAACCCCAACACACCCCTAACCCTAATCCCAACTGTAGCCATAACCCTAAACACAACCCTAACCGCAACACACCCCTAACCACAACACTAACCCCAACACACCCCTAACCCTAACCACAACCCTAATTCCAACCCTAACCCTAAGGCTATGTGCCCACGTTGCGGATTCGTGTGAGATATTTCCGCACCATTTTTGAAAAATCTGCGGGTAAAAGGCACTGTGTTTTACCTGCGGATTTTCCGCGGATTTCCAGTGTTTTTTGTGCGGATTTCACCTGCGGATTCCTATTGAGGAACAGGTGTAAAACGCTGCGGAATCCGCACAAAGAATTGACATGCTGCGGAAAATACAACGCAGCGTTTCCGCGCGGTATTTTCCGCACCATGGGCACAGCGGATTTGGTTTTTCATATGTTTACATGGTACTGTAAACCTGATGGAACACTGCTGCGAATCCGCAGCCAAATCCGCACCGTGTGCACATGGCCTAATTCTAAAGGTATGTGCACACGCTGCGGAAAACGCTGCGGATCCGCAGCAGTTTCCCATGAGTGTACAGTTCAATGTAAACCTATGGGAAACAAAAATCGCTGTACACATGCTGCGGAAAAACTGCACGGAAACGCAGCGGTTTACATTCCGCAGCATGTCACTTCTTTGTGCGGATTCCGCAGCGGTTTTACAACTGCTCCAATAGAAAATCGCAATTGTAAAACCGCAGTGAAATGCGCAGAAAAAAACGCGGTAAATCCGCCATAAATCCGCAGCGGTTTAGCACTGCGGATTTATCAAATCCGCAGCGGAAAAATCCGCAGAGGACCAGAATACGTGTGCACATTCCTAACCCTAACCCTAACCCTACCCCTAACCCTAACCCTACCCCTAACCCTAACCCTACCCCTAACCCTAGCCCTACCCCTACCCCTAGCCCTAACCTTAACCCTAACCCTAACCCTACCCCTAACCCTACCCCTAACCCTAACCCTATTCTAACATTAGTGGAAAAAAAAAAATTTCTTTATTTTTTTATTGTCCCTACCTATGGGGGTGACAAAGGGGGGGGGTCATTTATTATTTTTTTTATTTTGATCACTGAGATAGATTATATCTCAGTGATCAAAATGCACTTTGGAACGAATCTGCCGGCCGGCAGATTCGGCGGGCGCACTGCGCATGCGCCCGCCATTTTGGAAGATGGCGGCGCCCGGGAGAAGACGGACGGGACCACGGCTGGATCGGTAAGTATGATGGGGTGGGGGGGACCACGGGGGGGGGGATCGGAGCACGGGGGGGGGAATCGGAGCGCGGGAGGGGTGGAACGGAGCGCGGGGGGCGTGGAACGGAGCACGGGGGGGCTGGAATGGAGCACGGGGGGGTGGAACGGAGCACGGGGGGGGGGGGGTGGATCGGAGTGCAGGGGGGGTGAGTGGAGCACGGGGGGGTGATTGGAGCACGGGGGGAGCGGACACGAGCACGGGGGGGAGCGGAGCACTGGACGGAGGGGAGCCGGAGCAGTGTACCGGCCAGATCGGGGGGGTGGGGGGGCGATCGGAGGGGTGGGGTGGGGGCACACTAGTATTTCCAGCCATGGCCGATGATATTTCAGCATCGGCCATGGCTGGATTGTAATATTTCACCCGTTATAATGGGTGAAATATTACAAATCGCTCTGATTGGCAGTTTCACTTTCAACAGCCAATCAGAGCGATCGTAGCCACGAGGGGGTGAAGCCACCCCCCCTGGGCTAAACTACCACTCCCCCTGTCCCTGCAGATCGGGTGAAATGGGAGTTAACCCTTTCACCCGGCCTGCAGGGACGCGATCTTTCCATGACGCCGCATAGGCGTCATGGGTCGGAATGGCACCGACTTTCATGACGCCTACGTGGCGTCATGGGTCGGGAAGGGGTTAACCTTGTGAAAATTAAAAAATTTTGGCTTAAAATAATTTTTTGGTGAAAAAGTAAAATGTTATTTTTTTCCTTCTACATTGCATTAATTCCTGTGAAGCACCTGCAGGGTTAATAAACTTCTTGAATGTTGTTTTCAGGACTTTGAGGGGTGCACTTTTGGGTATTTTCTGTCATATAGGCCCCCAAAGTCACTTCAAATGTAACGTGAAAAAAGATTTTGTAAGTTTTGTTGGAAAAATTATTAATTGATGATCAACTTTTAACCCTTCTTACTTCCCAACAAAAAAAAATGTTTAAAAAATGATGCAGATATAAAGTAGACATGTGGGAAACGTTAATTATTAACTATTGTGTGTGACATAGCTCTCTGATTTAAGGGCATAAGAATTAAAAAAAAGTTTGAAAATTGCAAAATTTTCAACATTTTCGGCAAATTTCCAATATTTTACCAAATAAGCGCAAGTGAAATCAAACAAATTGTAATGCTATCATGAAGTACAATATGTCACAAGAAAAAATTCTCAGAATCACCGGGATCCGTTGAAGCGTTCTACAGTTATTAGCACATAATTTCACACTGGTCAGAATTGTAAGATTTGACCTGGTTATGAAGGGGAAAAATGGCTTAGGTGCGAAGGGGTTAATGCAAAGTGGCCATGAAATGCCTTTCTAGGGATAGGTGCTAAATTTATCAAACACAAGCACCCAAAAGGGGAGTAACCTATTACTTTCCAGAGCCACAATCTAAATTCTGCGAGAGATTCGCATCACACTCGCAAGTGTGACCCCGGCCTACGGTAGGAGAACTGTTAGTTTTACGCACATAAAATAATTGTAAATCATCTGAGCATGTTCTATTGTAGAAAATGAACCAGTAAGAAACACTAAGTGATTTTAACTATGAAGCCAACACAAATCTAAAACCTGACCTGGACTGCAAGGCTATGTTCACACGTTGCGTTTTTGCAGCGTTTATTTATGCAAATGTTCGGCTGCGTTTCACAGTACCAGCTAAGTCTATGAGATTTCAGAAATCTCATGCACATACCTTGGTTTTTCATTTCCTGAATGTTTTATCAAAGAGCTGCCTTTTTGCAAAATGCAGCACGTCACATCAGCATTTTTCATCACCCATTGAAAGCAATAGCGAGTGGAAAAAAACGCTGAAAAATGCTGACAAAACCCTGACAAAAAACACAGCATTAAAAATGCAGCAAAAATGAACCAAAAACTAAGCAAAACCTGCATTTTATAAGGAGATTAGACTTTGCATAAAAAAGCAGCAAAAACGCAACATGTGAACATAGCCTAAGACAGGCTCGGAAGTTGTATGAGAAATCTGATACACATGTATTTAAACATTTACTTAAGTTTTATGAAGATTTTATATGCAGTATTTACTCCAAATAGTGTACAAAGTAATCACACACTATAAAATACATTTTCTTTTACCTTTGTTTTGCACTCCGTGTCACCTGGTATATTTAATTATGACTTGGGAAGTTAACTGAAGAGCCATAGTACTGACCAGCTTACTTGCATCACTGATTATCTTGAAATTCGAGTGTGTATATATTTAATTACAATATGTATGTATTTATGTATATGTTTAATTCCAAAATTAATTCACCCAACTCCGTTCTGGTTGCAGTATATGATAGTGATTAGTGAGCCTGATATTAAAGAGGTCGTCCACTGCTCAGACAACCCCTTCTTAAATACTATATTCCCCAATGTAGAATAGAAATACTCTATAATCACCTCCCCGGACAAGCGCTTTTCCAACAAGGTTGACACGGGGCTCACTTGACATTATATCCCATGAGCCCTGCAGCCAATCAGTAGTCGCTAATAAGCAATTGTGTTCTCACTTTCTTTGCAGTTCTGAGGTTCGTCAAAACGAAGTGAGAGCAGAGCGGCTCAATGGTGACCACTGATTGACTGCAGGGCTCACGTGGCATACAAATGTCACATTAGCCCAGGCATTGACATTGCCGGTATGGCACCGGAATAAGGCTGCCGTCACACTAGCAGTATTTAGTCAGTATGTTACCTCAGTATTTGTAAGCCAAAACCAGGAGTGGGTGATAAATGCAGAAGTGGTGCATATGTTTCTATTATACTTTTCCTCTAATTGTTCCACTCCTGGTTTTGGCTTACAGATACTGATGTAAAATACTGACCAAATGCTGCTAGTGTGACGGCAGCCTAAGAGGTGAGTATAGGGTAGTTTTAGCTTACATTAGGGAATATAGTATTTAGAAGGGGTTGTCCAAGTAATGGACATCACCTTTTAGGTTACAATACTTTCATTATTTAACCCAATGTTCTTGACAATAAAGACATGCCTGACAATATAGACAGCTAAAATACAACTTTAAGTATGATGTCATACAAAGCTTCTTAACAGAAAGCAAACCAAAACCTTATGCCCCCTCCCCCATCAGTTCCTTGTAGGCAGTTTACATACATCCAGGGAGTCTGACTCCATTTGGTATTTTCGCATCAAGCACACTCACCAATTACTGTATATCCAGTTTCAAGCACCCTTCTGTCAGTATTATCCTATTATCTTTATCTCTTCTCCCTGTATATGCACATCCAGATCTTCTCTTCCATGCAGGGCTATTCACCATTCCTTTTCTTCATAGCTGCTGATGATAATGCACCAAGCTGGAGACATCTACAAGCCACACTCTAGGCCCACGAGCCACATGCGGTTCCCAAGCTACAGGTTAGGGAACACTGCTCTACACAGTAGCTACAGAAAGGAGAGAAGGGCCTGTTCTTTTTTCCCTGTGTGCTGCTGCTTGCTTATTGGTCAACCTCATGTGGGTGAAGAAGTACAGGTTCGCAGAGAGTCTGTTATAAAGGAGGCTTCAGCATCCAATAAAGGCAAAAACTTAAGGTACCTTCACACTGAGCAACTTTACAACAAGAACGACAACGATCCGTGATGTTGCAGCGTCCTGGATAGCGATCTCTTTGTGTTTGACACGCAGCAGCGATCAGGATCCTGCTGTGACATCGCTGGTCCGAGCTGAAAGTCCAGGACTTTATTTGGTCGTCAGGTCGGTGTGATTCGTCATGCTTGACAGCAAAAGCAACGATGCCAGCAATGTTTTTTCACAGAGCTAACAACCAGCAAGAACGTCACTGGATCGCTCCTGCATCGTTCTGGTGTTGCTGTGTTTGACATCTCTACAGCGACCTAACAGCGACGCTCCAGCGATCTAGTTTAGGTCGGATCATTGTCTATATCGCTGGAGCGTCGCTAAATGTGACGGTACCTTTAGACTAGGTTCGAAACATTGCTGATGTTGCTTTATTTGTTGTGATGCTATAACAAAGCAAGTCGATCTATTTAGAATGCAGAATTCTACCCTCTTTTAAATGGGTTTTGCCTCTGGAAAAACGGATCATCTCACTTTCGGCTTTTGCACATCTAAATGGTATTGAAACATGATCCTGTCTCATCACTGTTGTTACATTTCTGGTAACACCCAGTTGAGCTGTAGCATAAATGATAAACTTTAGTAGCTAATATCTCCGTACCCAGAGGAAAAATGTAAAAATCTAAACAGTTTTTTTTTCATCTCTGCAGTCACTATTCCATGATGTGGCCAGCTTCTTTATTATTTTCCTTGTTCTTTCAATTTACGCCTTTTTACAGCCAATTTTATGTTTTCTCTTGTTTATTTTTAAGATGTTTTGGGCCGATTCATCACATAATGCTTTTTAAACCATTACTAGTCTTTTGTACAAATGTGCTCAAGCCTCCCCTAGAGTGATTTATGTGCATCATAAATTTAGGTCACAAATTTTGCAAACACAAATATCAGGCCATGTGACAGATTAAAGACAAAAATAAAGACCATGTTTTTTTGCACACAATTCATAAATCAAGTGTGCCGCTTTGAAGAGTTTGATCCAAAATATGTCAACGAATACCACAAGACAAAAATTAGAAAAATTACTTTAATAAAAACACAAATAATGAATTGTGGCCAAAGTCTTTTCTTTGAATTTCTCCCTCTTTTATGATCTTATCCCTTAAGTGTACATCTCGGAACAAATATTTTACCCAATGCATTACAGATCCAAAGCTCTTCTACTGTATATTAAACCTTTGGATTTTTTTTTTTTACGCATTTTAAAATGAGTTCAGTTTTTCCCTTGTGTATGAATGGGGTTGGGTAAATCATATTAAATTGCATTTGCTGTATAGAAATGTGCACCGAGAACTCAAAGCAAGTACCGTATTTTCCGGCGTATAAGGCGACCTTTTGACCCCTGAAAATCTTCTGAAAAGTCGGGGTTCGTCTTATACGCCGGGTCTTGTCTTATAGGGCGGGTGCATATGGTGGGTGGGTGAGTGGTCCCGATGACGAAGAGAGGGGGCATCTCACTGGGAAGGTGTAAGTGGAGTATCCCCCATTACCTCATTGTAGCAAAGCAGCGATGCTCTCTCTGCTGGGGGCGTCGTCGGCGTATCTCAGTGCAGCATCGGGGCTCCTCCGGCATTTCCTTTAAAGCTCCATTGCTGAGATGTAGTGGTCTCCGGGAAAATGGCCGCTGGGGGCGGCGCATGCTCAGATTCAGATCTCGCCCCGAGATTTCAGGAGACGAGATCTGAATCTGAGCATGTGCCGCCCCCAGCAGCCATTTTCCCGGAGGCCACCGCATCGCAGCAATGGAGCTGCCGGTGTCTCCGGGCTTTAAAAGAAATGCCGGAGGAGCCCGGATGCTGCACAGAGATACACCGACGCCGCCCCACAGCACAGAGCCCCCACACTGCACAAAAAGGAGCCGCCATCACCCCCAGCATGGAGACCCCACGCTGCACATAGAGGGGCTGCCGACGCCGCCCCCCCAGCACAGAGAGCATCGCTGCTACAATAAGGTAATGGGGGATACTCCACTTACACCTTCCCTGTGAGACGCCCCCTCTCTTCGTCATTGGGACCACTCCACCCCACCATATGCACATTGGTCACCCGCCCTATAAGACGACACACGACGTATAAGAAGACCCCTGACTTTTATGAAGATTTTATATTTTAACTAGAAAAGTTGGGGGGTCGTCTTATACGCCGGAAAATAGGGTACTTATTATGTAAATATCATGAAAATAATTTTCTATTTTTCTTATGCTTTTTTCACATTTTGTACATCTTGAAACAAAGTCCATTGGCGTAAAATGACCCAGTCATTAAGATATGTGCTCTTCTTTATGAGGTTGATACATCTTTCATCTGCTATACATCATGTTGGCATCAGAATTGTACGAACATTTTTGGGTGAATTTTTGGACATAAATTAGGATCAATTTTTGGGTTTTGCCCCTCTATTTGCAGTGGCTCTTTCCACCTTTTAAATAGTTAGTGGAGCTGGCATAAAACGCCAAAGTTACAAGACTTTTGTGCAACTATTAGTTATTGAAATAACTTAGTAAAATTTCTGTCAGTCTTACACCAGATTTCCGGGCAAGAAGTTTGATGACTAGAATCTATTATTAAATACCTGCTTGACAATTGAATATCCTTCCATATTCTATGCTAGTGTATTTTTCTTGGTTGATATTAAAGGTACCAAACAGCGTCCCCCTCTAGGATAGATGGTAAACACGATGGCAATAAAATCTGGATCGATCTATGAATCCAATTCTTCATGTGATTCAGACACTTGATAAAATGTATCAGCTTGCATGAGCTATTTTTACAGACCTCGAAAAAAAAAACACAACATACACTCGATGCTCACCGGTGGTTTGTATATGTGACTAATAATCTTCATCAATTTAAGTCTCATATATATGTAAATGTAAAGGAGCAATAGAAATCTGTTTCTTTTCTATGTTAAAAAAGCAATGTTAACAAAGCCTTATATTGTCTTTGGTCCTTTAAAAATTCATATTGGATACAATCCACCATCTTACCGACTTAAATAATGCAAAATCTTATAGAAATTGGACAAAATACACAAGGACCCACAAGTAAAATACTGGTCGATGGTCAATACTGTATTTCAAAGACGAACAAATGCATAAAATAAAGTGAGAAAATATTTTTTTTCCTGTATTCAAACAAGCCCTGAAAACTCAGTGACATTAAAAATGTAAATATATCAATAGAAAAAAATAAATATATATCTAGATCTCTCTCTCCCTCTATATATATACATCTATATACACACACATATATATATATATATATATATATATATATATATATATATATACAGTACATACACACATACAAATCATAGAACTGCCTTTCTCCTATATGGAAATACTACAGCTATGAAATAAACTGTTTCTTGCAAAATGTAATTCATAACAAAAGGAATGCAGAATATAAAACACCAAGAAAAATGTCCTAATATTTTAGAGTTGTTCCACACTGTAAATATCGACAGGCAGCAATCCTAGCTTGATATCCGAAAAAGGGCAAGTACATTTTGGCGCAGAAACACACTTCTACTGCATTACAAGACTGGACACCCTGAATATTACAAGGCTATAGCACCAGTACTAATATCGAGGTGTGCAACCTGTGGCTTCAGGATCAAAATGGGGGCATGATATGTTCCCTGCACCAAAAATATTGTAGAAGTTATATCATGTCTCCGGCCTGTAGTGAAGAATCTTGGGCTTATCTTTGATGGTCAGAAGACTAATCAGACTAGGATATTACTTCTATTATTTGCCAGGCTTCAGGATGCTCCCTTACAATATTCGCCATTGCATGTTAAAATGGACAGGTTATTGTGACCAGTGTCTCCAGATATTTGGGCCAATGTAGAGTTTTCATGGATGGCTGCTCCTGCAATATTGGTGAACTGAACTAATGCTAACCCCTGGGGTTTCACCTTCCTCCTTCTGCAGATAACATGCTGGTATAGGTAACTTCTTATGTCTCTACAGTAGAAGGTATAGATGATAGGGTTAAGAAGAGAGTTTGCTTCCCCCAATACAAATAAAATATCCTTTAGTAAGTCCACAAGCTTACAGGAGGTGCAGGTGGCTTGGATGATTCCAGTGATGTAGTAAGGACTCCATGATAGGGTGAAGCAGACAATGACTATAAGAACTGTCCTTGCTGCCTTGAAGTGTGATGAATGTGCTGGGTGGTTGCTGGGAAGACCACTAATAGCTCTTGTCCTTTGGATCCGTTTGTGGTGGAAATAGGCTATCCTTCCAACAGCCATGTGGAGACACACAATAGTCACCAAGGCTGGCAGGAAAATAAGGAAGCACAGAACATACAGATAGTCACTTTTTGCAGCATAGAAGAGTCCACAGATTCCAGTGTAATTGTTGTGCTGCAGTGAGGGGGCTATTAAGGGCATGTGGCCAACAAAGAAGGAGACCACCCACAACACTGCCAGAGAAATGCCAACACACTTACGATTCATGATCTTAATGTAGTATAGTGGCATCTTCACAGCCAGGTATCTGTCCAAGGAGATTAAGAGGAGAGTCAAAATGGACCCAATGCAAGGGGTGACTGTGAAGCATAACCTCAGCAGACAGAAGAAAAGGTTCTTGTCAAAGTCTTCATCAAAGATGTCATCTAGGGCTTCCATGATGCACATGAGTCCCACCAGCAGGTCTGCAGCAGCCAGGTTCAGGATGAAGATGTAACTCTTGCAGCGCTTTTTCTTCAGCAGCTTGGACAAGATGACAATGACGGGAATATTGGCAGTTGGGATGAGGATACTGAGCAGAATGTGGAGAGCAGCATATATGGCGCTGGACATCTTCTGAGACAGGTGACCTGAGAGCCCTACAAGTACTTTACATCTCCCAACCTCAGGTTAATTCTACCTGTGCTGCCAAGTTTTCTTCTTGATACATCTTTCTCTAATAATGAAGGGGGCATCCAGCAGATACTGGTAGTGGGTGCTCTGGTTGGATACAAGGGGCTCTGCTTGGCTTCCATTGCTTGGTTCCTTTCTCTGTGGCTTGTCTAGGTGAGCTCTGTCCCATTACTCTGCAATCCCTGTTAGTAGAAAGGTGGAGAGCAGCTCTGTGTAGTCAGAGCAGAGGAGTGGTTTCTAGGACTGTGGCTGCGGGGGAGTTCTGCTTCCTGCAAAGAGAGAGAGAGAGACAGGACCAGGCAGATATACAAGGATTAATCCTGAAGGAGGGGAAGAGACAGGGGCTACATATGTCCTCAGAGACATTCCACCCTGCAGCCTCCTGCCTGTGCTGCAGCAGAGCTGTCCCTCACTATGTAGTAATAGCTTCAGCACCCAGGACAGCACCTGCCAACACGTCTGCTGGAGCCAAGGATGCCTAGGTGTAGCATTATTGTAGGAGGACAATCCTATGACATCCTTGCATTACTGGAAACTGTCTCAAAGTGTGATGCTGGAATCCCTCACATAAAAGTGCTTCTCACTAAATTAGAATATCATCAAAACGTCAATTTCAGTTCTTCAATACAAAAAGTGAAACTCATATATAGAGTCTTTACAAACAGAGTGATCTATTTCTGTTTATGTTGATGATTACGGCTTACAGCCAATGAAAACCCAAAAGTCATTATCTCAGTAAATTAGAATACTTTATAACACCAGCTTGAAAAATTATTTTAAAATCCAAAATGTTAGCGTAGTGAAATGTATGTTCAGTAAATGCACTCAATACTTGGTTGGGGCTCCTTTCACATCAATTATTGCATCAATGTGACATGGCATGGAGTTGATCAGCCTGTGGCACTGATGAGGTGTTATGGAAGCCCAAGTTGCTTTGATAGCAGCCTTTAGATTGTCTGCATTGTTGGGTCTGGTGTCTTTCATCTTCCTTTTGACAATACCCCATAGATTCTGTGTGGGGTTAAGGTCAGGCGAGTTTGTCGGCCAATCAAGCACAGTGATACTGTTGTTTTTAAACCAGGTATTGGTACCTTTGGCAGTGTGGACATGTGCCAAGTCCTGCTGGAGAATGAAATTTCTATCTCCAAAAAGCTTGTCGGCAGAGGGAAGCATGAGGTGATCTAAAATTTGCCTGGTAGATGGCTGCGATGACTTTGGTCTTGATAAAAAATACAGTGGACCTACACCAGCAGATGACATGGCTCCCCAAACCATCACTGATTGTGGAAACTTCACACTAGACCTCAAGCAGCTTGGATTGTGGCCTCTCCACTCTTCCTCCAGACTCTGGAACCTTGATTTCCAAATGAAACGCAAAATTTACTTTCATCTGAAAACACCACCTTGGACCACTGAGCAACAGTCCAGTTCTTTTTCTCCTTGGCCCAGGTAAGACGCTTCTGGCATTGTCTATTGGTTATGAGTAGTGTTGAGCGATACCTTCCGATATCGGAAAGTATCGGTATCGGTTTGGATCGGCCGATATTCAAAAAATATCGGATATCGCCGATACCGATACCCGATCCCAATGCAAGTCAATGGGACCAAAATATCGGAATTAAAATAAACCCTTTCTTTCCTTGTAGGTTCATTCTACATGAAGGAAAACAACTAAGAATAATGTAGGATGTATTGGGGGAGGTGGCGGAGACATTAAAGGCAATGAGGATTAGCCCAATCAAATAGAATAGCATGATTTTTTTTTTTTTTAAAGACGTTCGGATTGAAAAAGATATTGACTATGTAAATTTTTTTTTATTTTGTCAGATATTGATGTTTCACTATTCCACGACCTTCCCCTTCTTTTTTTTCCTTTTCCCACACTTTCATCTTCATCATCATCAGCATCTTTGACATCAACTTCTTCACCTTATTCATCTTCTTCTTCATCTTCTACCTATTTTTTTTTTTATTACCTTCTTCATATTCATTTTCTTCAACTATTATTATTCTTCCTATTCTACATATTCTTTTTATTCCACTGTTATTATTCTTCCTATTCTACTTCTTCATCATATTCTCATTTGTGACAGGCATTCCCGTAGTTGTTATCTATAAAAGTTGGAAGATTACACCTTCCGTTCTGCCAGTCACAAAAGTTACATTTGTCCGCGTTCAGTTTGGCCTGCAGCATCAGGCTTTATCCAGGGGCACCACGAGGAGGAACGGACTCACCCCCATACACTGCTTAGTCTTCTTCTGCATATAATTTAGATAATATCTTTTGCTCTGATATTAAGTGTTATGCTTAATGTTCTTCTGCTCTTTGTTCTGCAGCCTCTTGTTCTTCTGCTTCTCGGTCTTCCATGTCGTCGTCTCCAGGGTCGTCGTCTTCAGTGTCGTCATCTCCGCCGTCGTCGTCTCCGCCGTCGTCGTCTCCGCCGTCGTCGTCTCCGCCGTCGTCGTCGTCGTCTCCGCCGTCGTCGTCGTCGTCATCGGGGTGGTCTTCCAGGTCGTCGTCGTCGTCGTCATCGGGGTGGTCTTCCGGGTCGTCGACTTTAGGGTCTTAAACTTGGAAATGTAGCAGAAGGTACAAGAAGGCTGAGAAAATGCCAAGAACCAGCTGATGGAACTGGAACTCGGATGGCTACCCGAAGGTTCAAGAGCCTATGGAACTACCGAGGACCAGCTGACGTTACTGGAACCCGGTTACTAAGCAGGAGGTACCCGTGCTAAAAAGCACTACCAAGGACCGCCTGACGTTGGCGGAACTCGGATACCCAGAAGGAGGCACCTAAGCCAAAGGCTCTGCCCGGAACCAGCTGACGGTACTGGAACCAGGATGGGGAGCAGAAGGTACAAGAGCAAAAGACACTGCCGAGAACCAGCTAACGGTACTGGAACCCGGATGGGTAGCCGAAGGTCCAAGAGCCAATGGAACTACCGAGGACCAGCTGACGTTACTGGAACCCGGTTACTAAGCAGGAGGTACCCGTGCCTGAAAGCACTACCAAGGACCACCTGACGTTGGTGGAACTTGGATACCCAGAAGGAGGCACCTAAGCCAAAGGCTCTGCCCGGAACCAGCTGACGTTACTGGAACCAGGATGGGGAGCAGAAGGTACAAGAGCAAAAGACACTGCCTAGAACCAGCTGACGGTGCTGGAACCAGGTGGTGGACCCGAAGGCCCACAGGAGAGGAGAGAACAGCTAGGCCGCGAGGCAGCCGCAGTTACCGAACCCCAACAGTCCTACAGGGGGAGCTGGGCCTACTGGCACTACAGAACCAGCCTTGACTACCAGTTCACGCAGCCCACATAGGAAGCTCCTAAACTGGAGGCACCCTGGAGTTGGCTAACTCGACCGCACCACGACGGGGCAAGCATAGGCGTCTCAGTGAAGTTGACACAACCCGGAAACAGCTGACGGTGCTGAAAACAGGCTTGGCACGAGGGAGTACCTGTGACAAGAACACTGCCGAGAACCAGCTGGCGGTGCTGGAACCCAGATGCGTTGCCCCAGTGTGCAAGAGCCAATGGCACGACCGAGGACCAGCTGACGGTGCTGGAACCCGGTTACTAAGCTGTAGGTGCCCGTGCTTAAAAGCACTACCAAGGACCGCCTGGCGTTGGCGGAACTCGGATACCCAGGAGGAGGCACCTAAGCCAAAGGCTCGGCCCGGAACCAGCTGACGGTGCTGGAACCAGGTGGTGGACCCGAAGGTCCACAGGAGAGGAGAGAACAGCTAGGCCGCGAGGCAGCCGCAGTTACCGAACCCCAACAGTCCTACAGGGGGAGCTGGGCCTACTGGCACTACAGAACCAGCCTTGACTACCAGTTCACGCAGCCCACATAGGAAGCTCCTAAACTGGAGGCACCCTGGAGTTGGCTAACTCGACCGCACCACGACAGGGCAAGCATAGGCGTCTCAGTGAAGTTGACACAACCCGGAAACAGCTAACGGTGCTGAAACCAGGCTTGGCACGAGGGAGTACCTGTGACAAGAACACTGCCGAGAACCAGCTGGCGGTGCTGGAACCCGGATGCGTTGCCCCAGTGTGCAAGAGCCAATGGCACGACCGAGGACCAGCTGACGGTGCTGGAACCCGGTTACTAAGCTGTAGGTGCCCGCGCTTAAAAGCACTACCAAGGACCGCCTGGCGTTGGCAGAACTCGGATACCCAGGAGGAGGCACCTAAGCCAAAGGCTCGGCCCGGAACCAGCTGACGGTGCTGGAACCAGGTGGTGGACCCGAAGGTCCACAGGAGAGGAGAGAACAGCTAGGCCGCGAGGCAGCCGCAGTTACCGAACCCCAACAGTCCTACAGGGGGAGCTGGGCCTACTGGCACTACAGAACCAGCCTTGACTACCAGTTCACGCAGCCCACATAGGAAGCTCCTAAACTGGAGGCACCCTGGAGTTGGCTAACTCGACCGCACCACGACGGGGCAAGCATAGGCGTCTCAGTGAAGTTGACACAACCCGGAAACAGCTGACGGTGCTGAAACCAGGCTTGGCACGAGGGAGTACCTGTGACAAGAACACTGCCGAGAACCAGCTGGCGGTGCTGGAACCCGGATGCGTTGCCCCAGTGTGCAAGAGCCAATGGCACGACCGAGGACCAGCTGACGGTGCTGGAACCCGGTTACTAAGCTGTAGGTGCCCGCGCTTAAAAGCACTACCAAGGACCGCCTGGCGTTGGCGGAACTCGGATACCCAGGAGGAGGCACCTAAGCCAAAGGCTCGGCCCGGAACCAGCTGACGGTGCTGGAACCAGGTGGTGGACCCGAAGGTCCACAGGAGAGGAGAGAACAGCTAGGCCGCGAGGCAGCCGCAGTTATCGAACCCCAACAGTCCTACAGGGGGAGCTGGGCCTACTGGCACTACAGAACCAGCCTTGACTACCAGTTCACGCAGCCCACATAGGAAGCTCCTAAACTGGAGGCACCCTGGAGTTGGCTAACTCGACCGCACCACGACGGGGCAAGCATAGGCGTCTCAGTGAAGTTGACACAACCCGGAAACAGCTGACGGTGCTGAAACCAGGCTTGGCACAAGGGAGTACCTGTGACAAGAACACTGCCGAGAACCAGCTGGCGGTGCTGGAACCCAGATGCGTTGCCCCAGTGTGCAAGAGCCAATGGCACGACCGAGGACCAGCTGACGGTGCTGGAACCCGGTTACTAAGCTGTAGGTGCCCGCGCTTAAAAGCACTACCAAGGACCGCCTGGCGTTGGCGGAACTCGGATACCCAGGAGGAGGCACCTAAGCCAAAGGCTCGGCCCGGAACCAGCTGACGGTGCTGGAACCAGGTGGTGGACCCAAAGGTCCACAGGAGAGGAGAGAACAGCTAGGCCGCGAGGCAGCCGCAGTTACCGAACCCCAACAGTCCTACAGGGGGAGCTGGGCCTACTGGCACTACAGAACCAGCCTTGACTACCAGTTCACGCAGCCCACGTAGGAAGCTCCTAAACTGGAGGGACCCTGGAGTTGGCTAACTCGACCGCACCACGACGGGGCAAGCATAGGCGTCTCAGTGAAGTTGACACAACCCGGAAACAGCTGAAGGTGCTGAAACCAGGCTTGGCACGAGGGAGTACCTGTGACAAGAACACTGCCGAGAACCAGCTGGCGGTGCTGGAACCCAGATGCGTTGCCCCAGTGTGCAAGAGCCAATGGCACGACCGAGGACCAGCTGACGGTGCTGGAACCCGGTTACTAAGCTGTAGGTGCCCGTGCTTAAAAGCACTACCAAGGACCGCCTGGCGTTGGCGGAACTCGGATACCCAGGAGGAGGCACCTAAGCCAAAGGCTCGGCCCGGAACCAGCTGACGGTGCTGGAACCAGGTGGTGGACCCGAAGGTCCACAGGAGAGGAGAGAACAGCTAGGCCGCGAGGCAGCCGCAGTTACCGAACCCCAACAGTCCTACAGGGGGAGCTGGGCCTACTGGCACTACAGAACCAGCCTTGACTACCAGTTCACGCAGCCCACATAGGAAGCTCCTAAACTGGAGGCACCCTGGAGTTGGCTAACTCGACCGCACCACGACGGGGCAAGCATAGGCGTCTCAGTGAAGTTGACACAACCCGGAAACAGCTGACGGTGCTGAAACCAGGCTTGGCACGAGGGAGTACCTGTGACAAGAACACTGCCGAGAACCAGCTGGCGGTGCTGGAACCCGGATGCGTTGCCCCAGTGTGCAAGAGCCAATGGCACGACCGAGGACCAGCTGACGGTGCTGGAACCCGGTTACTAAGCTGTAGGTGCCCGCGCTTAAAAGCACTACCAAGGACCGCCTGGCGTTGGCGGAACTCGGATACCCAGGAGGAGGCACCTAAGCCAAAGGCTCGGCCCGGAACCAGCTGACGGTGCTGAAACCAGGTGGTGGACCCGAAGGTCCACAGGAGAGGAGAGAACAGCTAGGCCGTGAGGCAGCCGCAGTTACCGAACCCCAACAGTCCTACAGGGGGAGCTGGGCCTACTGGCACTACAGAACCAGCCTTGACTACCAGATCACGCAGCCCACATAGGAAGCTCCTAAACTGGAGGCACCCTGGAGTTGGCTAACTCGACCGCACCACGACGGGGCAAGCATAGGCGTCTCAGTGAGCTTGACACAACCCGGAAACAGCTGACGGTGCTGAAACCAGGCTTGGCACGAGGGAGTACCTGTAACAAGAACACTGCCGAGAACCAGCTGGCGGTGCTGGAACCCGGATGCGTTGCCCCAGTGTGCAAGAGCCAATGGCACGACCGAGGACCAGCTGACGGTGCTGGAACCCGGTTACTAAGCTGTAGGTGCCCGCGCTTAAAAGCACTACCAAGGACCGCCTGGCGTTGGCGGAACTCGGATACCCAGGAGGAGGCACCTAAGCCAAAGGCTCGGCCCGGAACCAGCTGACGGTGCTGGAACCAGGTGGTGGACCCGAAGGTCCACAGGAGAGGAGAGAACAGCTAGGCCGCGAGGCAGCCGCAGTTACCGAACCCCAACAGTCCTACAGGGGGAGCTGGGCCTACTGGCACTACAGAACCAGCCTTGACTACCAGTTCACGCAGCCCACATAGGAAGCTCCTAAACTGGAGGCACCCTGGAGTTGGCTAACTCGACCGCACCACGACGGGGCAAGCATAGGCGTCTCAGTGAAGTTGACACAACCCGGAAACAGCTGACGGTGCTGAAACCAGGCTTGGCACGAGGGAGTACCTGTGACAAGAACACTGCCGAGAACCAGCTGGCGGTGCTGGAACCCAGATGCGTTGCCCCAGTGTGCAAGAGCCAATGGCACGACCGAGGACCAGCTGACGGTGCTGGAACCCGGTTACTAAGCTGTAGGTGCCCGCGCTTAAAAGCACTACCAAGGACCGCCTGGCGTTGGCGGAACTCGGATACCCAGGAGGAGGCACCTAAGCCAAAGGCTCGGCCCGGAACCAGCTGACGGTGCTGGAACCAGGTGGTGGACCCGAAGGTCCACAGGAGAGGAGAGAACAGCTAGGCCGCGAGGCAGCCGCAGTTACCGAACCCCAACAGTCCTACAGGGGGAGCTGGGCCTACTGGCACTACAGAACCAGCCTTGACTACCAGTTCACGCAGCCCACATAGGAAGCTCCTAAACTGGAGGCACCCTGGAGTTGGCTAACTCGACCGCACCACGACGGGGCAAGCATAGGCGTCTCAGTGAAGTTGACACAACCCGGAAACAGCTGACGGTGCTGAAACCAGGCTTGGCACGAGGGAGTACCTGTGACAAGAACACTGCCGAGAACCAGCTGGCGGTGCTGGAACCCAGATGCGTTGCCTTGCCTATTAAAGATTGTCTTCCTAGAGCCCTAACTAGCGGTGTTGGAGCAAAGGGTAAGCAGGGGGAGATGAGTGTAGGCCGAAGCCTGCACTGGAGGCAGCTTTGTGTCTGCGTTGCGTTTGCAGGACACTTTGCCGGCTACACACTGGGGGAACAGCTGGCGTTGCTGAACCCCACTAACACAATGGCGTGTGTTTTTCTCTGTGCAGCTAGCACTTGCGGGCAAAAACTAGCGATGTTAGAGCCCGTGTTGAAGCAGGAGGAGGAGGAGAGGAGCAGAGTGTAGGCCGAAGCCTAGTTGAACCAATTTCAAAGGAAACCTTTAACCCCCCCCTCAGGTGTTACAAAGTACAAGAGACACACCTTGTGCAGTATTAATGCTGCACAAGTGAAAGGTTGCTCTATTAATTTGTCTACTTGCACACGCTGAATGAAAGACATACACAATTTACCCCATTCTACAGTCAAACTGTAGTGGATGCGTGACTTGGTTTTTTGATGAGACGCAGCACAGGTGTCCAAAATAACGCCTTGGTGCTTGGCGCAGCTTCCTGAGCGTTGTTATTTGCTGTACAGGAGTCTGCGCTCTTGTGTTATCCCTTGGCAATGCCCTGTTAGCGCTGCCCATCTTATGACATCATTTCATGTTGGCCGGTGCGGTTAACGATGGCCATAAATCCCAGACCCACAGTGTCTTTTCATAAAGCCACACTGCGGTGCTGGGATTCGTGGCCTTGAGCAGTAAATATTTTGGCCGCTCACACACGTCCTTACACCTGCTTCAGACTGGGCGGCCTCTGCTGATCCCTTCTCGCATGCCGCGGCCATGAGGCTGCACAGTCTGAAGAAGGCGGAAGGAGATGAGTTAAGACAGGCGAAGATATGCACTGCTCGTGCCCATCAATCACACCCTCGCAGTCAAAATAAGTAAGACAACGAGGAGCATTTTATTCAGGCAGGGCGGACGAACAGGCGCAAGTAGCCAACCAATGATGTCAGAAGACGGGAAGCGCTACCAAGGGGGGTGCTGCGTATCATTAGAAAGGAAAGTCACACCTCAGGGACAGTGGAATGGTCTCAAAGAGACACATTTTGTACGTGTTGAGTTCCACGTGGGCAAGGAGAAAACATCAGCCACCTTGTACAAATGCAGCAGTACTGCTGTACAAGGTGGCTGTTATACATAGAAACACCTGGGGGTGGGGGCCAGGCTCCCTTCAATTTCAGTTCATGTGCCTGCGTGGCGTTTGCAGGTCACGTTGCAAGCTACACAGCAGGGGAACAGCTGGCGTTGCTGAACCCCACTGACACATTGACTGGTGTTTTTCTCTGTGCAGATCGCATGTCCGGGAAAAAACTGGCGGTGTTAGAGCCCAGGGTCAGCAGGAGGAGGAGAGGAGCAAAGTGTAGGCCGAAGCCTGCACTGGTGGTAGCTTTTGGTCGGTTGTGCCAGCGTGGCTTGTGCTGGACACGATGCCGGCTACACAGCGGGGGAACAGCTGGCGGTGCTGAACCCCACTAACACATTGGCTGGTGTTTTTCTCTGTGCAGCTAGCATTTCCGGGCAAAAACTAGCGGTGTTTGAGCCCAGGGTCAGCAGGAGGAGGAGAGGAGCAAAGTGTAGGCCGAAGCCTGCACTGGTGGCAGCTTTTGGTCGGTTGTGCCAGCGTGGCTTTTGCTGGACACGATGCCGGCTACACAGCGGGGGAACAGCTGGCGGTGCTGAACCCCACTAACACATTGGCTGGTGTTTTTCTCTGTGCAGCTAGCACATCCGGGCAAAAACTAGCGTTGTTAGAGCCCAGGGTCAGCAGGAGGAGGAGAGGAGCAGAGTGTAGGCCGAAGCCTAGTTGAACCAATTTCAAAGGTTACCTTTAACCCCCCCTCAGGTGTTACAAAGTACAAGAGCCACTCCTTCTGCAGCATTAATGCTGCACAAGTAAAAGGTTGCTCTATTAATTTGTCTACTTGCACACGCTGAATGCAACACGTACACTATTTAGCCCATTATACTGTTAAACAGTAGTGGAGGCGTGACTTGTCTTTTTAAAGAAAAGCAGCACAGGTGTCGAAAATAACACCTTTTTGCATGGGCGCAGCTTCCTGAGCGTTGTTAGTTGCTGTACAGGAGTCTGCGCTCTTGTGATCCCTTGGCTATGCGCTGTGAGCGCTTCCTGTCTTATGACCTCATTTCATGTTGGCCGTTGCGGTTAGCGGTGGACATGAATCCCAGACCCACAGTGTGTTTTCAAAAAATCACACTGCGTGGCTGGGATTCGTGGCCTTGTGCAGTAAATATGTTTGACGCTCACACATGTCCTTACACCTGCTTCAGACTGGGCGGCCTCATCTGATCCCTTATCGCCTGCCGCGGCCATGAGGACACCCAGTCTGAAGAAGGCGGAAGGAGATGAGTGAACACAGGCAAACATATGCACTGCACATGCCCATCAATCACACCCTCGCTGTCCAAAAAAATAAGACACCGAGGGGCGTTGTTTCGAGCAGGGGAGATGCACAGGCGCAGCCAGCTAACCAATGATGTCAAAAGACGGGCAGCGCTAACAAGGGTGGTGCTGCGTGTCATTACAAAGGAAAGTCACACCTCAGGGACATTGTAATGGTCTCTAATGAGACACATTTTGTACGTGTTGAGTTCCACGTGGGCAAGGAGAAAAAGTCAGCCACCTTGTACAAATGCAGCAGTACTGCTGTACAAGGTGGCTGTTATACATAGAAACACCTGGGGGTGGGGGGCAGGCTCCCTTCAATTTCAGTTCATGTGCCTGCGTGGCGTTTGCAGGTCACGTTGCAAGCTACACAGCAGGGGAACAGCTGGCGTTGCTGAACCCCACTGACACATTGACTGGTGTTTTTCTCTGTGCAGATTGCATGTCCGGGCAAAAACTAGCGGTGTTAGAGCCCAGGGTCAGCAGGAGGAGGAGGAGAGGAGCAAAGTGTAGGCCGAAGCCTGCACTGGTGGCAGCTTTTGGTCGGTTGTGCCAGCGTGGCTTGTGCTGGACACGATGCCGGCTACACAGCGGGGGAACAGCTGGCGGTGCTGAACCCCACTAACACATTGGCTGGTGTTTTTCTCTGTGCAGCTAGCATTTCCGGGCAAAAACTAGCGGTGTTTGAGCCCAGGGTCAGCAGGAGGAGGAGAGGAGCAAAGTGTAGGCTGAAGCCTGCACTGGTGGCAGCTTTTGGTCGGTTGTGCCAGCGTGGCTTTTGCTGGACACGATGCCGGCTACACAGCGGGGGAACAGCTGGCGGTGCTGAACCCCACTAACACATTGGCTGGTGTTTTTCTCTGTGCAGCTAGCATTTCCGGGCAAAAACTAGCGTTGTTAGAGCCCAGGGTCAGCAGGAGGAGGAGAGGAGCAGAGTGTAGGCCGAAGCCTAGTTGAACCAATTTCAAAGGTTACCTTTAACCCCCCCTCAGGTGTTACAAAGTACAAGAGCCACTCCTTCTGCAGCATTAATGCTGCACAAGTAAAAGGTTGCTCTATTAATTTGTCTACTTGCACACGCTGAATGCAACACGTACACTATTTAGCCCATTATACTGTTAAACAGTAGTGGAGGCGTGACTTGTCTTTTTAAAGAAAAGCAGCACAGGTGTCGAAAATAACACCTTTTTGCATGGGCGCAGCTTCCTGAGCGTTGTTAGTTGCTGTACAGGAGTCTGCGCTCTTGTGATCCCTTGGCTATGCGCTGTGAGCGCTTCCTGTCTTATGACCTCATTTCATGTTGGCCGTTGCGGTTAGCGGTGGACATGAATCCCAGACCCACAGTGTGTTTTCAAAAAATCACACTGCGTGGCTGGGATTCGTGGCCTTGTGCAGTAAATATGTTTGACGCTCACACATGTCCTTACACCTGCTTCAGACTGGGCGGCCTCATCTGATCCCTTATCGCCTGCCGCGGCCATGAGGACACCCAGTCTGAAGAAGGCGGAAGGAGATGAGTGAACACAGGCAAACATATGCACTGCACATGCCCATCAATCACACCCTCGCTGTCCAAAAAAATAAGACACCGAGGGGCGTTGTTTCGAGCAGGGGAGATGCACAGGCGCAGCCAGCTAACCAATGATGTCAAAAGACGGGCAGCGCTAACAAGGGTGGTGTTGCGTGTCATTACAAAGGAAAGTCACACCTCAGGGACATTGTAATGGTCTCTAATGAGACACATTTTGTACGTGTTGAGTTCCACGTGGGCAAGGAGAAAAAGTCAGCCACCTTGTACAAATGCAGCAGTACTGCTGTACAAGGTGGCTGTTATACATAGAAACACCTGGGGGTGGGGGGCAGGCTCCCTTCAATTTCAGTTCATGTGCCTGCGTGGCGTTTGCAGGTCACGTTGCAAGCTACACAGCAGGGGAACAGCTGGCGTTGCTGAACCCCACTGACACATTGACTGGTGTTTTTCTCTGTGCAGATTGCATGTCCGGGCAAAAACTAGCGGTGTTAGAGCCCAGGGTCAGCAGGAGGAGGAGGAGAGGAGCAAAGTGTAGGCCGAAGCCTGCACTGGTGGCAGCTTTTGGTCGGTTGTGCCAGCGTGGCTTGTGCTGGACACGATGCAAGCTACACAGCAGGGAAACAGCTGGCGTTGCTGAACCCCACTAACACATTGGCTGGTGTTTTTCTCTGTGCAGCTAGCAGTTCCGGGCAAAAACTAGCGGTGTTAGAGCCCAGGGTCAGCAGGAGGAGGAGGAGAGGAGCAAAGTGTAGGCCGAAGCCTGCACTGGTGGCAGCTTTTGGTCGGTTGTGCCAGCGTGGCTTGTGCTGGACACGATGCAAGCTACACAGCAGGGAAACAGCTGGCGTTGCTGAACCCCACTAACACATTGGCTGGCGTTTTTCTCTGTGCAGCTAGCATTTCCGGGCAAAAACTAGCGTTGTTAGAGCCCAGGGTCATCAGGAGGAGGAGAGGAGCAGAGTGTAGGCCGAAGCCTAGTTGAACCAATTTCAAAGGTTACCTTTAACCCCCCCTCAGGTGTTACAAAGTACAAGAGCCACTCCTTCTGCAGCATTAATGCTGCACAAGTAAAAGGTTGCTCTATTAATTTGTCTACTTGCACACGCTGAATGCAACACGTACACTATTTAGCCCATTATACTGTTAAACAGTAGTGGAGGCGTGACTTGTCTTTTTAAAGAAAAGCAGCACAGGTGTCGAAAACAACACCTTTTTGCATGGGCGCAGCTTCCTGAGCGTTGTTAGTTGCTGTACAGGAGTCTGCGCTCTTGTGATCCTTTGGCCATGCGCTGTGAGCGCTTCCTGTCTTATGACCTCATTTCATGTTGGCCGTTGCGGTTAGCGGTGGACATGAATCCCAGACCCACAGTGTGTTTTTAAAAAGTCACACTGCGGTGCTGGGATTCGTGCCCTGGTGCACTAAATATGTTTGCCGCTCACACATGTCCTTACACCTGCTTCAGACTGGGCGGCCTCATCTGATCCCTTCTCGCATGCCGCGGCCATGAGGCTGCACAGTCTGAAGAAGGCGGAAGGAGATGAGTTAAGACAGGCGAAGATATGCACTGCTCGTGCCCATCAATCACACCCTCGCAGTCAAAATAATTAAGACAACGAGGAGCATTTTATTCAGGCAGGGCGAACGCACAGGCGCAACTAGCCAACCGATGATGTCAGAAGACGGGAAGCGCTACCAAGGGGGGTGCTGCGTATCATTAGAAAGGAAAGTCACACCTCAGGGACAGTGGAATGGTCTCAAAGAGACACATTTTGTACGTGTTGAGTTCCACGTGGGCAAGGATAAAAAGTCAGCCACCTTGTACAAATGCAGCAGTACTGCTGTACAAGGTGGCTGTTATACATAGAAACACCTGGGGGAGAGGGGGCCAGGCTCCCTTCAATTTCAGTTCATGTGCCTGCGTGGCGTTTGCAGGACACGTTGCCAGCTACACAGCAGGGGAACAGCTGGCGTTGCTGAACCCCACTAACACATTGGCTGGTGTTTTTCTCTGTGCAGCTAGCAGTTCCGGGCAAAAACTAGCGGTGTTTGAGCCCAGGGTCAGCAGGAGGAGGAGAGGAGCAAAGTGTAGGCCGAAGCCTGCACTGGTGGAAGCTTTTGGTCGGTTGTGCCAGCGTGGCTTGTGCTGGACACGATGCCGACTACACAGCAGGGGAACAGCTGGCGGTGCTGAACCCCACTGACACATCACCTAGTGTTTTTTCTGTGTAGACAACACTTCCAGGTGTCAACTGACAGTGTTGAAACCCAGGGAATCAAAGAGGAGCAGAGTGTAGGCCGAAGCCTGCAGTGGAGCAAGTGTAAAGGGAACCTTTAACCCCCCCCCAGGCATTTGTTGCTGAAAGAGCCATCTTGTACAGCAGTAATACTGCACATGGAAAATGGTGGCTCCGAAAATAATGCTCCTTGCAAACGCTGAAGTACACACTCATATAATGTGTCCCCTCACACCGTCAAACCATCCCGGAAGTGGGACTTTCCTTTGTAATGTGACACAGCACAGCCGTCATTCCAACCCCCTTGGTGCCGTGCGCCACCTCCTCAACGTTGTTTGGTTCTGTCACGGAGCCCGCGCTGTAATGTTATCCCTTGGCCATGCACAGTTAGCGGTGCCCGTCTTCTGACATCATTTAGGTGTCAGGCTGGCAGTGCCTGTGCATCAAAGCTGCCCGAGATCCAACCTTGCAGTGTCATCAAATGTAATCCCACTGCGGGCCAGGGATCCATGGGCATGCGCAGTGCATATCATCGCCTCTCACTCACCTCCTTCATGCTTCTTCAGACTGTGCGGCGTCACGGCCGTGGCATGCTATTAGGGATCAGCTGACGCCGCCTAGTCTGAAGAAGCATGAAGAAGGGGAATGAGAGGCTAGTATATGCACTGCGCATGGCCATGGATACCAGGCCCACTGTGGGATCACATTAGACGACACTGCGAGGTGGGATTTCGGGCAGCGTGGACGCACAGGCGCAGCCAGGACGACAACAAATGATGTCAGAGGACGGGCAGCGCAAACTGTGCAAGGCCAAGGGATAACATAACAGTGCAGGGTCCATGACGGAATCAAACAACGCTAAGGAGGCAGCGCACGGTGCCAAGGGGGTAGCAATGACGGCTGTGCTGCGTCACATTACAAAGGAAAGTCCCACCTCTGGGACGGTTGGACGGTGTGAGGGGACACATTACATGAGTGTGTAGTTCAGCGTTTCCAAGGAGCATAATTTCAAGAGCGACCTTTCCCTTGTGCAGTATTAGTGCTGCACATGGTGGCTCTTTCAGTAACAAACGCCTAGGGGGGGGGGACAGGTCCCCTTACATTTTAGTTGTGCCAGCGTGGCGGTCGCATGACACGTTGCCGGATACACAGCTGGGGATCAGCTGACGTTACTGAACCCCAATAACAGAGGAGCGACTGTTGACTGTGCACACAGCACTTTCAGGCACCAACTGGCGGTGTTAGAGCCCAGGGACAGCAGGAGGAGCAGATTGGAGGTATTACCGCACACACAGCTGGGGATCAGCTGACGTTACTGAACCCCAATAACAGAGGAGCGACTGTTGACTGTGCACACAGCACTTCCAGGCACCAACTGGCGGTGTTAGAGCCCAGGGACAGCAGGAGGAGCAGATTGGAGGTATTACCGCACACACAGCTGGGGATCAGCTGACGTTACTGAACCCCAATAACAGAGGAGCGACTGTTGACTGTGCACACAGCACTTCCAGGCACCAACTGGCGGTGTTAGAGCCCAGGGACAGCAGGAGGAGCAGAGGAACAGAGTGTAGGCCGAAGCCTGATTGGAGCAAGTTGAAAGGGAACCTTTAACCCCCCCCCCCCAAGACGTTTGTAGCTGAAAGAGCCATCTTGTGCAGCGCTAAGGATGCAAAAGGAAAAGGTTGCTCTTTTAATTATGCTCCTTGCAAACACAGAAGTAAACACTAAAAATGTGTCCCCTTATACCGTTAAACCGTCACGGAGGTGCGAATTTCCTTCGTAATGGGACACAGCACAGCTGTCATTCCTATCCCCTTGGTGCCATGTGCTGCCTCCTCAGCGTTGTTTTAAACTGTCACGGAGCCTGCGCTGTTCTGTTATCCCTTGGCCATGCCCAATTAGCGCTGCCTGTCTTCTGACATAATTTGGTGTCAGGCTGTCAGTGCCTGTGCGTCCACGCTGCTCCAGATCCCACCTCGCAGTCTCGTCTAACGTAATCCCACTGCGGGCCTTGGATCCATGGGCATGCACAGTGCATATCCTCGACTCTCACTCCCCTCCTTCCCTCTTCTTCAGACTGTGCGTTGTCACGGCCGTGGCATGCTATTAGGGATCAGCTGACGGCGCACAGTCTAAAGAAGGCGGAGGGAAATGAGCGAGAGCCCGAGGGGAAGATATGCACTGCGCATGCCCATGGATCCCAGGCCCGCAGTGTGACTCAATCAGAAGACACTGCGAGGGGGGATCTATGGCAGCGCGGCCGCACAGGCGCAGCCAGCCTGACACCAAATTATGTCAGAAGACAGGCAGCGCAAATAGGGCATGGCCAAGGGATAACAGAACAGCGCAGGCTCCGTGACAGCTTAAAACAACGCTGAGGAGGCAGCACATGGCACCAAGGGGGTAGGAATGACGGCTGTGCTGCGTCACATTACGAAGGAAAGTCCCAGCTCTGGGACGGTATAACGGTATCAGTGAACACATTTTATAAGTGTTAAGTTCTGCGTGTGCAAGGAGCCCAAAAAAAATAGCTACCTTTTCCTTGTGCAGCATTACTGCTGCACAAGATGGCTCTTTCAGTAACAAACGACGGGGGGGGGGGGGCAGGTTCCCTTACATTCAGGTTGTTGTGCCAGCGTAGCGGTCGCAGGACACATTGCCGGCTACACAGCTGGGGATCAGCTGACGTTACTGAAACCCAATAACACTGGGTCGTATGTTTTGACTGTGCAGCCTGCACTTCTGAGCCGCAACTGGCGGTGTTGGAGCCCAGGAATAGCATTTCAGGTGGTAGAAAGATGAACACAGCAGAAGACCTGGATGACACCCAATTAATTAATCAGGCAGAGGAGTGGCAAATTCCTGCGAGATCCAGGCCTGGTTCATTTTCAGGAAAGTAAGCCGGTCAACGTTATCGGAGGATAGTCGCATGCGACGGTCTGTTAGTACACCACCTGCGGCACTAAAGACACGTTCCGATAAGACACTAGCCGCAGGGCAAGCCAGCACCTCCAATGCATACTGACTTAGCTCTGGCCATGTATCCAGCTTAGAGACCCAAAACTTGAACGGGGAAGAGCCATCGGGGAGTACAGTAAGAGGGCAAGCCATGTAGTCTGTCACCATCTGACGGAACCGTTGCCTCCTGCTGACTGGAGCCGCCGGTGATGGTGTAGACATTTGGGGCGGGCACACAAAAGTGTGCCAGAGTTGTGCCATACTCGGCTTGCCTTGGGCAGAGGCACTGCTTCTGCTCCCTCTTTGGGCAGAGCCTCCCCCACTGCCTCGACGCACTGAGCTGCTTTGTAAAGCACTAGCAGCACTCCTCTCAGTTGGACAGGAGAAGATGATGGAATTCACCAGTGTGTCGTGGTACTCCCGCAATTTACGCTCCCGGGTCAACGCAGGGATGAGGTTTTGGACGTTGTCCCGGTAGCGAGGATCGAGGAGGTTGAACACCCAATAATCAGGCATGTTGAGAATGTGGTCGATGCGGCGGTCATTTCTCAGGCACTGCAGCATAAAATCCACCATGTGCTGCAGAGTGCCAACCGGCCCAGAAACGCTGTCCCCTGCTTGAGACATGATCTCTGCCCGCTCGTCATCACCCCACCCTCGCTGTACACACTGACCACTGGACAATTGTGTCGCTCCCTCCTCTGGACGGAGCTCTTCCTCGTCCATTGACTCCTCCTCATCCTCCTCACAAATTGGCCCCTGCGTACCCCTTTGTGAGGAACCACGTGGCGCTGACTCTCCAGAAGCTGATGGAAAAGGTGACTCCTCATCCTCCACCTCTTCCACCACATCATCCCTTAACCCTTGCAAAGTTTGCTGAAGCAGGCAGATAAGGGGGACAGTCATGCTGACTAGTGCATCATCTGCACTTGCCATCCGCGTGGAATAATCAAAAGGACGCAAAACCTGGCAGACGTCCTTCAGAGTGGCCCACTCTGTGGTTGTGAAGTCTGATCGGCGCTGACTGCGACTTCTTTGCGCCTGATGCAGCTGGTACTCCATAACTGCTTGCTGCTGCTCACACAACCGCTCCAACATATGTAACGTGGAATTCCACCGGGTAGGTAGGTCACATATGATGCGGTGTTCCGGAAGGCGGAATCTGCGCTGCAGAGCAGCAATGCGGGATCTGGCCAAGCTGGAACGCCGCAAGTGAGCACACTCTAGGCGGACCTTGTGCAGCAGGGCATCAAGATCCGGATAGTCCCTCAGAAAACTCTGCACAACCAAATTGAGCACATGTGCCAGACATGGGATGTGAGTGAGGTTGCCAAGGGCCAAAGCTGCCACCAGATTTCGGCCATTGTCACACACTACCATGCCTGGCTGGAGATTCGCTGGCAGTAACCACACATCGCTCTCCTGCTTGATGGCATTCCAGAGCTCCTGCGCTGTGTGGCTTCGATGCCCCAATGAAACTAGTTTCAAGACGGCCTGCTGACGTTTGGCCACGGCTGTGCTCATGTCGGTCATAGGTAAACGTTCACGGGTCCATGTGGGGGTGGACTGTGACGGATCCTGCAGAGAGGAATCTGGGGATCTGGTGTAAGAGGAGGAGTCGATGCGTACAGACTGGATTCCTGCAATCCTTGGAGTGGGCAGGACACGTCCTGCGCCACTCGCACGATCTGTACCTGGCTCAACAACATTAACCCAATGGGCAGTGAGGGAAACATATCGCCCCTGTCCATGCTGACTGGTCCACGCATCGGTGGTGAGGTGGACCTTGCTACTGACGGCGTTCAGTAGCGCATGTTTTATGTTTGCCTCAACATGCCTGTGCAGGGCAGGGACAGCCTGCCTGCTGACGTAAAAGCGGCTGGGCACCTTGTACTGTGGGACTGCCAATGCCATCAAGTCACGGAAGCTGTCAGTCTCCACCAGCCTGAACGAGAGCATTTCCAGGGACAACAGTTTGGCAATGCCTGCATTCAGAGCCTGTGCTCGGGGGTGGTTGGCCGAGAATGCCCGCCTTTTCTCCCATGCCTGTACTACCGATGGCTGTAGAGTAGACTGGGAGTGTGAGGATGACTGGGAAGGTGGTGCTGTGGGATTACACAAGGTCTCTGGGAGGAAGCCAAACCAGCTGTGCGTGAGCTGGAGGAAGAGGCAACACGAGCTGAAGAGGTAGTAGCTGCCGCTGTTGGTTGGCCTACATCTTCAGTGTGTTTCTGTAACTCCACCGCGTGCCTGGTCCGCACATGTTTCCACATATTTGTGGTATTGAGGTTGCTGACATTTTTCCCTCTTTTTACTTTATGATGACACAGCTTGCATTTGACAAAACAAATGTCATCTGCAACTGTGTCAAAAAAGGACCAGGCACTGCAAGTCTTGGGAGCGCCCTTTTTGGCTTTGGAAAGAGACAGGCTCCTAACGGGTGCCAAAGTGGAGGCTACAGGCTCCGCAGTCTTCCCCCTCCCTCTCCCTCTTTGGCCCGTAAGAGGAAGCTCTTCCTCTGAGCTGCTCCCACCACCTTCCTGTTCCTCACGCCACGATGGGTCAAGGACCTCATCATCTCCACTACCCTCTGCCACCAACTGCTCCTCCTGGGTAGTCTCAGCAGCACAGTACGCACGAGAAAGCGGCACCTGAGTTTCATCATCAGATGCGTACTGCGCTGTGGTCACCGGAGGCACTGGCCCACCTGCCTCTTCAGAGTCAGAGAGAAAAAGGTGTTGGGCATCACTGCACACTGCCTCTTCTTCCATTTCTCCAATGCTGCTTGGCTGGCCCCCTGTTTCCAAGCCAAGAGATTCAGAGAACAGAAGTAGAGACGGCTCCTGTCCTGGGCTCTCTGACTGCCTGGCCAATTTGGCAGGTGGTGAAGAGACAGATGGCTGCTCTCCAGTGCTCTGTGCCTGAGAGGATGTGGCACTAACTGAAGTCGATGCCGAGGCGTTAGCTGCCATCCACCCGACAACGGCTTCAATTTGGTCTTCACGCAGCAGCGGTGCACGGCGCTCTCCGACAAAGCTGCGCATGAAGGACTGTTCCCTGCTGAAACTGAGTGACGACGAGTCACCGGCGCCCGCAGCAGGCACAGAATCACCACGTCCTCTCCCTACTCCTCTCCCTGCTCCGCGCCCACGCCCACGTGCCTTACTCCCTGCCCTCTTCATCTTGGTTGACAGATAAAGATAAGCAGAAAAGTACTAAGGCCTTAGTGTGCTTATTCCTGTAATGCTCCTCCTAACAGGTGTAAGAAACACTAATGTTGTAAATTGTGGACTAAACTTTATTATTTTTCAAATGTGGCCTACACAAGTGTTAAGTTGTGTTTGGTGAACTTAACTTTTTTTTTGGTGCAGATCGGGCTACAGAGCTAGTTTAAATCACACGGAGACCGTGCAGACAGCCGTAAACGGCGCTGCAAGGCCAAAAAACCCTCCTCTAGGTTATCCTATATAGTGTTTTTCCACTATTTAGCTGGATACAAGTGGAAAGACACTAATAGGAATTTTTTTTTCAAATTTTAAACTGGCTGCACTATTTGAAAAAAAGGAAATTGTTTTTCAAGGTATGAGGCAGTAACGCACCCTGAGCTGAATCCAACCGGCTATGGCTGCACACAGACTACAGGGCGAGCTGCGCTCACACAGAGACCGTGCAGACAGCCGTAAACGGCGCTGCAAGGCCCAAAAAAACCCCTCTAGGTTATCCTATGTAGTGTTTTTCCACAATTGAGCTGGAGACTGGTGGAAAGACACTAATAGGAATTTTTTATTTTCAAATTTTAAACAGGCTGCACTATTTCAAAAAAAGGAAAATTTTTCTCAAGGTATGAGCCAGTAACGAACCCTGAGCTGAATCCAACCGGCTATGGCTGCACACAGACTACAGGGCGAGCTGGGCTCACACGGAGACCGTGCAGACAGCCGTAAACGGCGCTGCAAGGCCAAAAAACCCTCCTCTAGGTTATCCTATATAGTGTTTTTCCACTATTTAGCTGGATACGAGTGGAAAGACACTTATAGGATTTTTTTTTTTTCAAATTTTAAACAGGCTGCACTATTTGAAAAAAAAGGAAAATTTTTCTCAAGGTATGAGCCAGTAACGAACCCTGAGCTGAATCCAACCGACTATGGCTGCACACAGACTACAGGGCGAGCTGGGCTCACACGGAGACCGTGCAGACAGCCGTAAACGGCGCTGCAAGGCCAAAAAACCCTCCTCTAGGTTATCCTATATAGTGTTTTTCCACTATTTAGCTGGATACGAGTGGAAAGACACTAATAGGAATTTTTTTTTTCAAATTTTAAACAGGCTGCACTATTTGAAAAAAAGGAAAATTTTTCTCAAGGTATGAGCCAGTAACGAACCCTGAGCTGAATCCAACCGGCTATGGCTGCACACAGACTGCAGGGCGAGCTGGGCTCACACGGAGACCGTGCAGACAGCCGTAAACAGCGCTGCAAGGCCCTAAAACCCCCCTCTAGGTTATCCTATGTAGTGTTTTTCCACAATAGAGCTGGAGACTGGTGGAAAAACACTAATAGGAAATTTGAGAAAAAATGTGCAGCAGGCTGCACTAAGAGCAAAAAAGAACAACTGTGTGAGGCAGTGTGAACCCCCCCTGAGCTGAATACAACCGGGTATATGGCTGCACACAGACTACAGAGTGAGCTGCACACACACACACACACACAGAGACCTTGCAGAACGCTGTTAAAACAGCGCTGCAAGGCAAGAGCAAGGTGAACAGTGAAGAACACACAGCGTTTTGCTAAATTAGCCTTTGGAAAGGAAAATAAAGCAATTAGCAAGCTCAACTGGCCCTCAGTTAGAACACAGCGTCCTGTCCCTAACTGAAATCACAGCAGAGTGAGCGCAAAATGGCGGCAGCGCTTTTTTATAGTGCAGAGTGACATCATTTCAGCAGCCAATCCCAGCCTTGCCAGTACTTACATGCCCACCATGCTAAACAGGATGTGCCCACACTTTCATTCATTCCTCATTGGCTGCTGCGTTCAATTTGAATTCTGGGAACTTCCGATTCCGGTATCCGATACGCGGGAAGTATCGGAATTCGGTATCGGAATTCCGATACCGCAAATATCGGCCGATACCCGATACTTGCGGTATCGGAATGCTCAACACTAGTTATGAGTGGCTTGACACAAGGAATGTGACACTTGTAGCCCATGTCCTGGATACGTCTGTGTGTGGTGTCTCTTGAAGCAATGACTTCAGCAGCAGTCCATTCCTTGTGAATCTCCCCCAACTTTTTGAATGGCCTTTTCTTACGAATCCTTTCAAGGCTGCCGTTATCTCAATTGCTTGTGCATCTTTTTCTACCACACTTATTCCTTCCACTCAACTTTCCAGTAATATGCTTGGATACAGCACTCTGTGAACAGCCAGCTTCTTTAGCAATGACCTTTGTGGCTTACCCTCCGTGTGGAGTGTGTCAATGACTGCCTTCTTGCCATCTGTCAAGACAGCAGGCTTCCCCATGATTGTGGAGCCTACTGAAATAGACTAAACGACCTTTTTAAAAGCTTAGGAAGCCTTTGGATGTGTTTTTTGTTACTGAGATGACTTTTGGGTTTTCATTGGCTGTGAGCCATAATCATCAACATTAGCAGAAATAAACACTTTGAATGGATTTACAAATTACATACACCATTCTTATCATATCTAGGAGATGTTCTTAATCATGTAGTTTATATCTGGAAATCTGGTGACAGATAAGGGTTAACCAGATCAAGAATTAAAGGGTTGTTCAACTATTATATTGTCTCGATTCACATCGTGACTGTCACCCCTCTGTCACGGATCGGGGTGACTTTAGGCCAACAGAGGGCTATCACATGTGCAGGGGGGCTTATCTTAGTTATCCCTCCTCTGCTACACTGTGATGAAAACACACGCAAGGCTATTGACCTCTTAGTTTACCGCAGGGGCTTATTTTAGTTATCCCACTGCTCTGCAATATAACACGAACTGCAGGGATTTATGTATATCCCGCTTTACAGTTCCGCTTGAAAACTTGCAGCTCTCTGGCGCCCCCCTTACCCTCAGGTCAGATTAGGTACTGCACCTAGGGTAATTAGTCGCCAGAAAGGCTGCCTGCTATGTACTGGCTATTGGGCATGCTGCAGCGAGGCGATATAACTACTCCCACTCAGGCAGGAACAATAATTATCAATGCCGCCGTCACTACAACGACTCCCAAAGGCACAGAACAAGGTATGCTGCCACCAGCTTCGATTAAACGGGTCCGAAGCCAACCCAAAACAGTAGCGTAGTTCCCTTCAGAAGACTTAGGGTACGTTTTAGAGCAGGAAGAATAAAAACTAGTAATTGAAATATTTTACTCTGAAAGATTAAGACAGTGTTTATCAAAATATTACAAGGATGTTACAATAAGAGACAATTGAAAATATGTACAAGCAATTATAAAATAACGGGATTAAATGAGAAAAGGTAAAACTCACATGTGCTCAGATCATTTCAGGCAAAACCATGCTGGCAGGCAGAGCCCAGATGTCCCAGTGCATAGTACAGCTCCTCAGGCAAAACTGAAGGCTGGGTTAAGTGTAGAGACTTATAAACTGCAGCCTCGTGATATCACTAAAGGGCTGGTTAATGATATGTACTGAGGTCAGAGATATGTACGTTCTTAGACTCTGGAGACAAAAGAAATTCCTGACTGAGAAGGGAGGGACAACAGGTGGCTTTGCAGGATTGGTCACCTGCAGTTTAAAGCCACACCCTGCTCACACACTAGCTTCAAGTTACCCAGTGTCTGCCATAGGGCTGGTTTGTTGTATTCAGGGAGGGGAGAGAGATTGAGGGGGGTTCACAGCTGCCATGTGCTTTCAGGACCATGGTCAGATGTGCAAAAATCCCTCAGCTATGGTTTTTGCATTATCGTGACACCTCCCCTTTTGGACTGTGCTACAGAGACAGAACCCCTAGGTATGCCTCCATGTGCACTTCAGTAGGTTCACCCTGGCGGGACAGTCCATCTGCATTGCAATGCTCCCTGCCCAATTTGTGTTTAATGGTGAAGTCAAACTGCTGAAGGGTAAGGCTCCAGCGTAGCAACCTTCCATTGGTTCCACACATGGCGTTTAGCCAGCGCAGAGGGTGGTGGTCGGTCAACACAGTGAAGGCACGGCCGTACAAGTAGGGCTGCAAGCGCTGCAGGGCTCAGACTATGGCCAGACACTCCTTCTCGACAGTGGAGTAGGCGACTTCCCTCGGCAGAAGTTTCTGGCTCAGGTATAACACGGGGTGCTCTTGGTCCTCTGAGTAAACCTGGCTGAGCACAGCACCAAGGCCAAACTCGCTGGCGTCAGTCTGCACCAAGAACGGTCAACTGCTGTCGTCTGCTTTCAGCACAGGGGCGTTGCACAGTGCTGTTTTGAATGCCTGGAAGGCCCCCTCACAGCCATCGGTCCAGTTGACAATGTGGGGTAGCTTCTTCCTGGTGAGGTCCGTCAAAGGTTTTTCCAGGCTACTATAGTGCTGTATGAAGTGCCTATAGTACCCTGCAGTGCCCAGGAAGGACATCACCTGTTTCTTGATCCTGGGGGTGGGCCAGTTCACGATTGATCCCACTTTCTCAGGCTCTGGCTTTAGGGTGCCCTCGCCTACCCGATGCCCCAGGTAGTGGACCTCACTCATGCCCATCTGGCACTTTCCCGGCTTGATAGTAAGTCCGGCTCGGTGAATTTGCCTGAGCACCTCCTCGAGATGCTGCAGGTGTTCATCCCAGGTGGAACTGAAGATGGCAATGTCATCCAAGTACGCCACCGCGTACTTCTCCAGTCCCTGAAGCAGGAGGTTGACCATCTGCTGGAAAATGGCAGGGGCATTCTTCATGCCGAAGGGCATGACTGTGGACTAGTACAGTCTGAAGGGTGTGATAAAGGTGGACTTTTCCTGCGCCTCGGGGCTCAGGGGAATCTGCCAGTATCCTCGACTTAGATCCATTATGGTCAGGTAGTTTGCGCCAGCTAACCTCTCAAGCAGCTCCTCGATGCTCGGCATTGGGTGCGCGTCAGAGGCTGTGATGGCGTTGAGCCCCATGTAGTCCACGCAGAACCGGGTGGTCCGATCCTTCTTTGGCACGAGAACTAGAGGTGAGGTCCACGCACTCTTTGACCGTCTAATCACCCCCAGCTGTAACATCTCATCGATCTCTTGGCGCATAACCTGCTGCACCTGGTTGGAGATTTGATAAGGTGTTCGCTGTAGTGGGGCATGATTCCCGGTGTCCACCTCATGGACTGCTAACTCAGTCCTTCCAGGTCGGTTGGAGAACACGGCCTGGAAGGGTTCCAGCTTGGTCCGCAGCTGCGACCACTGGGGTTCGGTTAGTGAGGCGCTTACCTCCACATCCTCGATGGACCCACCAGCCTTGGCTTGGGCCAACATGTCCAGGAGGGTGTCTTCCTCCCCGTCTTCGGGCAAGCTGCAGACCGGTAGTACGAAAGGTACACATTCATGATGAGCCTTCATCATGTTGACGTGAAAGGCCTTTCGCCTACCCCGAGCGTGGTCAAGCGTGACCACGTAGGTGACTGGGTTGAGCTGTTGGTGGACGACGTACGGGCCCTCCCAGGTGCCTGAAGCTTATCCGTTGGCACAGGGACCAGCACCCACACCTTTTGACCCATGTGGTAGGTCCGCTCCCAGGCGTTCTGGTCGTACCAGTGCTTCTGGTCAGCCTGAGCCTGCATCATGTTGTCATGCACCAACTGCGTCAAGGTCTGCATCTTGTCACGGAAGCGCATGACATACTCCACTATGGACACTTCAGAAGGGTTCGGCTCCTCTTCCCAGGATTCTCTTACCAACCCAAGGGGTCCCTGAACTCGCCTGCCGTACAGGAGCTCGAAGGGGGAGAACCCCGTCGAGGCCTGCGGAACCTCTCGGTAAGCGAACAGCAGGTGTGGGAGGTACCGCTCCAAGTCGCGACCTTGGGTCTCAACCAGCATGCGCAGCATCTGTTTGAGGGTACCATTGCTTGTTCACACAAGCCATTGGTCTGTGGGTGATTCGCACTCGATACCAGGTGCTTCACCTGCATTCTCTTACAGAGAGCCTCCATTAGGTGAGACATGAATTGGGTCCCTTGATCAGTAAGCATCTCCCTAGGAAATCCTACACGTGAAAAGATAGCCAACAGGGCATCCACCACCTTATCTGCCCTAGTTGATGACAGAACTACTGCCTCTGGGTACTGGGTAGCGTAGTCTACCACAGTAAGGATGTATTGCTTTCCAGAGCTGCTGGGGACGGCCAGCGGGCCCACAATGTCCACTGCGATCCTCTGGAAAGGCTCCTCTATCACTGGCAAAGGGATCAGGGGAGCCTTAAGAGTAGGCCCCGCCATCCCCACTCTTTGACAGGTGATACAGGAGCTGCAGTAGTTTGACACATCTGTCCCCATCTTAGGCCAATAGAAGTGTTGAGACAGCCGGGCCTTAGTTTTGTCAAGTAAATAAGGCAGCACACTGCAGCGCTAAAACATGCAAACATGAAACATGAAAATTGAACTGCATTACTGCACTAGAAATATGAAAAATGAGAGCGTTTAGCGCATAAAAATGGCCAATTTTATGTGTACCTGGTAGCCACTTTACGTCATCTCTCTTATACCAGGTCCTACACTTGCCTTTCCTCGCTGAGAACAAACGTCTCCATCTGAATGGGTACCTGTGAAAACTCTTCTTAGACTAAAATTCTCTCTCTCTGTGGAGGGGTATTGGACCTGCTGTAATTAAAACACCTGTGGCTAGGAGGCGGAGTGCTCGATCAGAAGGCTAAAGAATACATTTCAAAAAACTGACCGTCACATCCAAACATAGACTAAGTGTGAACAGGTGCTGAACCTAGAGTCGCCAACTCGTATATAGTCAAGTAAATAAGGCAGCACTCTGCAGCGCTAAAACATGCAAACATGAAACACGAAAATTGAACTGCATTACTGCACTAGAAATATGAAAAATGAGAGCGTTTAGCGCATAAAAATGGCCAATTTTATATGTACCTGGTAGCCACTTTACGGCATCTCTCTTATACCAGGTCCTACACTTGCCTTACCTCGCTGAGAATAAACGTCTCCATCTGAATGGGTACCTGTGAAAACTCTTCTTAGACTAAAATTCTCTCTCTCTGTGGAGGGGTATTGGAGCTGCTGTAATTAAAACACCTGTGGCTAGGAGGCGGAGTGCTCGATCAGAAGGCTAAAGAATAAATTTAAAAAAACTGACCGTCACATCCAAACATAGACTAAGTGTGAACAGGTGCTGAACCTGGAGTCGCCAACTCGTATATAGTCAAGTAAATAAGGCAGCACACTGCAGCGCTAAAACATGCAAACATGAAACACGAAAATTGAACTGCATTACTGCACTAGAAATATGAAAAATGAGAGCGTTTAGCGCATAAAAATGGCCAATTTTATGTGTACCTGGTAGCCACTTTACGGCATCTCTCTTATACCAGGTCCTACACTTGCCTTTCCTCGCTGAGAATAAACGTCTCCATTTGAATGGGTACTTGTGAAAACTCTTCTTAGACTAAAATTCTCTCTCTCTGTGGAGGGGTATTGGACCTGCTGTAATTAAAACACCTGTGGCCAGGAGGCGGAGTGCTCGATCAGAAGGTTAAGAATACATTTCAAAAAACTGACCTTCACATCCAAACATAGACTAAGTGTGAACAGGTGCTCAACCTAGAGTTGCCAACTCGTATATAGTCAAGTAAATAAGGCAGCACACTGCAGCGCTAAAACATGCAAACATGAAACATGAAAATTGAACTGAATTACTGCACTAGAAATATGAAAAATGAGAGCATTTAGCGCATAAAAATTGCCAATTTTACGTGTACGTGGTAGCCACTTTACGGCATCTCTCTTATACTAGGTCCTACACTTGCCTTTCCTCCCTGAGAATAAACGTCTCCATCTGAATGGGTACCTGTGAAAACTCTTCTTAGACTAAAATTCTCTCTCTCTGATCCCCAAGCTCACACACAAGCTTCAGGTTACCCAGTGTCTGCCATAGGGCTGGTTTGTTGTATTCAGGGGGGGGGAGAGAGGGGGGTTTTACAGCTGCCATGTGTTTTTCAGGACCATGGTTAGGAGTGCAAAAATCCCTCAGCTAAACACAGAGTGAAGGGGGGTCAACGCCCACCCTATATGTGCTGGCAGAGAAACTAAAACTTATATTATACATTTTCCTCACAACCACCTCTTTAAGTTTTTGGGAAATATCTAATATTTTCATGCCTTGACCAAGGCATTGCACTATTTGATGCTTTTTGACAACACAGAGATCCTTTCTCTTTCCCACATTGCTTGAAACCTGTGACCTGCTTAATAATGTGGAACATTCTACTTAAGTAGTTTGGCTTTAATTGGGCTCACTACACACGGGTCAAAATTGTTGGTACCCCTTGTTTAATGACAGAAAAACCCACAATGGTCACAGAAATAACTTGAATTTGACAAATGTAATAATTAAAAGAATCGATGAAAATGAACAGATGAAAGTCAGACATTGCTTTTCAACCATGTTTCCACAGAATTAAAAAAAATAAATAAAACTCATGAAATAGGCCTGGACAGAAATGATGGTACCCCTGTAAATAATGTGACAAAAGGGACATGTTAAATCAAGGTGTGTCCACTAACTAGCATCACAGGTGTCTACAATCTTGGAATCAGTGAGTGGACCTGTATATAGACCTACAGATACTCACTGTGCTGTTTGGTGACATGGTGTGTATCACACTCAACATGGATCAGATGAAACGAAGGAAAGAGTTGTGTCAGGAGATTAGAAAGAAAATTATAGACAAACATGTTAAAGGTAAAAGTAATAAGACCACCTCTAAGCAGCTTGATGCTCCTGTGACTACAGTTGCACATATTATTCAGAAATTTAGGATCCATGGGACTGTAGCCAACCTCGCTGGATGTGGCCGCAGGAGAAAAATTGATGAGAAATCAAAGAGTTGGATAATACGAATGGTAACAAAAGAGCCCAGAAAAACTTCTAAACAGATTAAAAGTGAACTTGAAGCTCAAGGACCATCAGTGTCAGATTGCACCATCCCTCGTTGTATGAGCCAAAGTGAACATCATGGGAGATGACCAAGGAGGACACCATTGTTGAAAAGAAATCATAAAAAAGCCAGACTGGAATTTGCCAAACTACATGTTGACAAGCCTCAAAGCTTCTGGGAGAATGTCCTATGGACAGATGAGACAAAAATGGAACTTTTTGGCAAGGCACATCAGCTCTATATTCACAGACAGAAAAATGAAGCATATTGAGAAAAGAACAATGTCCCTACTGTGAAACATGGATGAGGCTCTATTATCGCCTGGGGCTGCTTTGCCGCATTTGGCACAGGGTGTCTGGAGTGCAGAGTACAATGAAATCTCAAGACTAGAGAGAAATGTGCTGCCCAGTGTCAGAAAGCTTGGTCTCATTCGCAGGTCATGGGTCTTACAACAGAATAATGACCCAAACACACTGCTAAAAACACACAAGAATGGTTAAGAGGAAAACATTGGACTATTCAGAAGTGGACTTCTGTGAGCCCTGACCTAAATCCTATTGAGCATCTTTGGAAAGAGCAGAAACATGCCATCTGGAAAAAGCAATCTTCAAACATGAGACAACTGGAGCAGTTTGCTCTTGAGGAGTGGACCAAAATACCTGTCGAGAGGTGAAGAAGTCTCATTGACAGTTACAGGAATTGTTTGATTGAAGTGATTGCCTCAAAAGGTTGTGGAACAAAATATTAAGTTAAGGGTACCATTATTTCTGTCTAGCTCTTTTTCAGGAGTTTTATTTTTATTTTAAGTCTGTGAAATCATGGTTGGAAAGCAATGTCTGACTTTAATTTGTTCATTTTCATACACTCCCTGACAGAAGTTATGTCGCTTATCCATGTTATGTAAATAAAAGCTTTTAACCTGACGTTAAATTAATCTATTGGTTCTATAAATTATTCTTTTGAAAGCTGAAACCCTCCGAAATGTGGTTTAGGTTAAGAAAATAAATTGGCATCAATGCAGAAATATTGATCAGTTAATGGACACAGAATGGTCAGATTTTGGTAAGACAAAATGTTGTCGCCTGGTCATATAATGCACCCAATCTTAGTATACATCCTCACCTGTGCTCCGTAAATGATCAGTTAATTAGTGTGTGTGTATAAAAAGAAACCCAGCACCCCAGACCTTTACTTGAACTGCAACTTGAGCTCTGACAACATGCCAAAAATCCACCCTGCGACCAAAGCCTGGATCACCAAGAGGCTGAAGACCAGATCCACTGCAGTGGTGACTGGCACCTTTAATGTGTCTCAGCGTCAAGTACAAATAATTAAAAAAATATTTGAAGAGACTGGAGATGTGTTTGACAAGCCCAGGTCCGGCAGACCCCGCAAGACAACTGCTCAGGAGGAACGTTTGTTGGTTAGAAAATCCAAATCAAGCCCCTCTTCCACTGTAACAGAGCTCCAACAGGCCTGGTCACCTCAAGACCCCGTGTCGACTAGAACAGTTTGTAGGATTCTGTCTCGAAATGGCCTCTATGGTCGAATCAGTGCCCAGAAGCCAGCACTAAACAAAAGGCAAATAAAAAACCGTGTGGCATTTGCAAAGTCCCACAGCCTGCTAAACAGATGGGCGCTGGAAAAGTGGCAGGAGGTGGATTTATCTGATGAATCTTTAGTAGAGTTTCACCACAGCCTCTGCAAATACTGCATGAGACCTACTGGAGCCCATATGGATCCAAAATATACCCAGAAAACAGTTAAAATTGGTGGTGGAAAGATCATGGTCTGGGGTTACATTCAGTATGGGTGTGTGTGAAACATTTGCAAGGTGGAAGGCAATATCAATAGCCTAAATATCAAGAAGTATTAGCTACCTCTTATATTCCAAATCATAAAAGGGGTCAAATTCTGCAGCAGGATGGTGCTCCATCTCATACATCCATCTCTACAACAAAGTTCCTCCAGGCAAAAAAGATCAAGGTGCTCAAGGGCTGGCCAGCCCAGTCACCAGACATGAACATCATTGAGCATATTTGGGGTAGGATGGAAGAGGAAGCTTGGAAGACAAACCAAAGAATCTAGATGAACTCTGGGAGGCATGTAAGACTGCATTCTTTGCTATTCCTGATGACTTCATTAATTACTTGTATGAATCATTGTTGAACCGCATGGATGCAGTCCTTCAAGCTTCAAGTCACACAAAATATTAAATATGACTCTAATAGCACCACAACTTCATTCACCAATGTTATGCAACATATATTTCTATTTTAAGTTAATTATTTGTTTGAATATCACATTACTTTCTGTGGTCGACAAAACTTTTTTCTTGCCAAAATCTGACCATTCTGTGTCCATTAACTGATCAATATTTCTGCATTGATGACAATTTATTTTCTTAACCTAAACCACATTTCGGAGGGTTTCAGCTTTCAAAAGAATATAATTTATACAACCAATGGACGAATTTAACGTCAGATTATAAGCTTTTATTTACATAACATGGATAAGCGACATAACTTCTGTTAGAGAGTGTAGATTTTTTATTTATTATTACAAGTTATTTTTAACATTCAAGTCATTTCTGTGACCAGTGTGGGCTTTTCTGCCATTAAACGAGGAGTACCAACAATTTTGACCACGTGTGTAGGCAAATTAATTATCACGGATGTTTGAGATCGATTTCAGTGATCCAAAAAGCCCTGAGACCCAATGCCATCCATGAGTTTATTTGAAAAGCAAAAAGTTACCTCTTTATGACACTAAAATCCAATTTTCAGAATAATCTGGAACATGGTGTATTTACAAGGGCAAAAAAGAAAACATAATGTTATTTCCCATAACTAAATGTGGTGATTTGGTGAAAAGGGTAAGGCTAGGGTCACATTGCGTTAGTGCAATCCGTTTAGCGCTAGCGGATTGCGCTAACGCAATGTTTTCTATGGGGCTGCGGTCGGGGTCGCGGTAACGTCCCCGCTCTCGCAGATCCCCGATCTGCGAGAGCGGGAAACGGACCGCGGGCGCGCCTCGGACGCTGCAAGCAGCGTCCGTGGCGTGCCAGGAATCACCGGCGCGTCGCTAACGCGTGCCGAACATGGCACGTGCTAGTGAAGCGCGTTCCCATTAGCGTGAATGGGCGCGTTAATGGCCGCGTTGCACGGCGTTAATTTCGCCGTGCAACGCTGTCCGTTTAACGCGGTCCCATAACGCAATGGGAACCCAGCCTTAGAGTTTAGGGTGCCTATATGAATGCACAGCTCTGGCAAAAATTAATAGACCACTGAAAATGTTAATTTTTTCTGATTTTTCTCTTTATAGGTATATATTTGGGTAAAATGTAAATTATTATTTTATTCTATAAACTACTGACGAAATGTCTCGGAAGTTCCAAGCAATTTTGTATTTATTTTCTAAAAATGAGAAATGGTCAAAATAACAAAAAAAATGCATTGCTTGCAGACCTCAAATAATGCAAAAAAAAAAAACCAAGTTCATAATCATTTAGAAACAACAATACTAATGTTTTAACTCAGGAAGAGTTCAGAAATCAATATTTTGTGGAACTACTATGATTTTTAATCACTGCTTTCATTCGTCTTGGCATGCTTTCCACCAGTCTTTCACACTGCTTTTGGGTGACCTTATGCCACTCCTGGTACAAAAATTTAAGCGGTTCTTCTTTGTTTGATGGCTTGTGACTATCCATCTTGCTCTTGATTACATTCCAGAGGTTATCAGTGGGGTTCAGGTCTGGAGATTGGCCTGGGCATGACAGGGATTTGATGTGGTGGTCCTTCATCCACACCTTGATTGACCTAGCTGTGTGGCATGGTGCATTGTCCTGCTAGCAAAAGGAGGCCTCATGTTGGAAAACATTGCCTGAGCCGAAGGAATCAACTGTTTTTCCAGGTATGCGGCTTGATTCATAAGTCCTTCGCAAAGAACAACCTGCCCAATTCCAGCCTTGCTACAGCATACCCAGATCATCACCGATCCTCCAACAAATTTCACAGTGAGTGCAAGACACTGTGGCGTGTACGCCTCTCCAGGTCTCCGTCTAACCATTAGATGACCAGGTGTTGGGCAAAGCTGAAAATTAGACTCATCAGAGAAGATTACCTTACTCCAGTCCTCTATGATCCAATCCTTATAGTCTTTGGCAAACTTCAGCCTGGCTCTCCTTTGCTTCTCATTGATGAAAGGCTTTTTTCTAGCTTTACATGACTTGAGTTCTGCCTCTAGGAGCCTGTTACGAACTGTTGTTGCCATGCACTTCACCCCAGCTGCCATTTGCCATTCCTTTTGTAGGTTACTTGATGTCATCCTGCAGCTGCTGAGTGACATTCGAATAAGATGACGGTCATCCCGGTCAGTGGAGACTCATTTTCGCCCTCTGCCGGTCTGTAGCTTTGTTGTCCCCAATGTCTGCTGCTTGACCTTGTTGTAATGGAATGCCATCTTAGAAATTTTAAGGATGGAGGCAACATGACGCTCACTGTATCCCTCTGCTAGTAAAACCAGAATTGAGCCCTTCTTTTCCTCACCCAAGACTTTTCTTTTCAACTCCTTTGGCTTCGTTAAAAGTTATGTTTTTTATTCCTATTACTTTTGTGATATTACTAGCACTTGTTTTGCCATCCAGCTTGTCCTGTTGCAAGAGGATTGTGAACACCACAGCAGGTTTTTTTTTTATACTTTCCTTTGTTAAATAAGATTTGGTTCAGATGATCACCTAATCAGAAGCAAATTAAGTAGAATGAGGTGTACTATGGTTGGAATTCAACTGACACTGGAATGGAATGGCTGTCAGACATGTAGAGAAGCTGATTTTTACAAAACTGTGCAGTGGTCTCTTAATTTATATATGTATTTATACATATCATTCTGGATACAAAGAGCTCTGACCAATGGTGGCTGCAGGTCCCGACTGAAAAACAGCACTGTGCATAGTAATCATTAAGCTGTTATTTTTACAGTGCTCTTTTACGGCAAATCCACGAGTTCTCATCAGATCTCATAAGATCACAGGTTCTGACATAGTATGTTGGCTTGGTTTGCAGGCTTTTGAGCTGGTCATGATTCTCGCTACACTCTGTTTTTTAAAAAATTTTTTTAGATATACTGTATTTAGGTAATTGATTCTATTTACAAGAGCAAATGATTTTTCCCATTAAAACCCATGAATACACAAGAGTAAGGCTGCTTTCACACATCAGGTTTTTTGCCGGATGCCGGATGCGGCGTCGCGCCGCATCACCGGATCCGTTTTTTTTTTAAAGAAACCGGATGCAACCGGACGAGCCGGATCCGGTTTTTTAGCCGGATCCGTTGTCCGGATCCGGCAAAAAACCTGATCCGGCTCGTCCGGTCGCATCCGTTTCGTCCGTTTTTCTTTCCGGTTTTTTACGGATCCGGCTTTAAAAAACGCCCCCTGAAAGGCTAAAAAGGTGATTGGCCGGCTGAAAACTATATATACAGTGTTCTTAACATCTGTGACGGGTTGGAGAGGAGCAAGCTACAGAGCAAGATGGAGGGCATTATTGCAAAGATTCTGCAGAACAACGTGGATTTCATCACAGAGGCGAATCGATTAAAAGCTATTGTGATTGAGAAAGAGGAAGAGAGACAGCGTGTCATGCGTCTGCGACGATGCCGTTTGTGGATCCACCCCATCACGGCACAGAGAATGACCCGGGGAGTCTTTTCAACGTTGTATATGGAGCTTCGAGGTGACCCTGAAAAGTTTTTCTGCTATGTTCGGATGAAAGCGGAGAACTTTGATATATTGGTGGAGCGGGTTCAACATCTGATAAGAAGGAGTGATACCTATTGCCGATTCTCCATTACCCCAGCTGAGCGTCTGATGGTGACTCTTCGGTAAGCATTCTTTTTGCATCAACTTTTGTTGTGGACTCTTTATTTGATATTTTGAATTTGTAGTAATTTCTTCCTTCCTTTTCTTCACAGATTCCTAGCAACCGGTGAATCCCTGTCTTCCCTACATTTTCAATTCAGACTGGGCATTTCCACAATATCAGGAATAGTGAGGCACACTTGCCGTGCACTGTGGGACTGTTTGCATGAAGAATACATTCCACATCCCACAATGCAGACATGGTTGGAAGTAGCTGACAGATTCCTGGAAGTGTGCCAGTTTCCCAATTGCTTGGGTGCGGTGGACGGGAAACACATCCGTATCGTGAAACCGGCTGGTTCTGGATCTCAGTATTTCAACTACAAGAAGTACTTTTCCATCGTGCTGATGGCCATCGCCGATGCGGATTACAAATTTGTAGCGGTGGACATTGGGGCGTATGGTCGTTCTAATGATTCGCAAGTTTTCAAACTGTCTTCTATGGGGCGGCATTTATATGGAAAAACCTTTCAATTTCCCCCCCCCAAGACCACTGCCTGAAACTTCCGATCCACCAATGCCATTTGTATGTGTTGGGGATGAAGCTTTTCAGCTTTCAGAGCATCTTTTGAAACCCTACTCCAGCCGTGGTTTAACCAATACCAAAAAAATTTTCAAATACAGACTCACACGTGCAAGGAGAATGGTGGAGTGTGCGTTTGGGATCCTAACCGCCAAATGGAGAGTTCTCTTGACATCCATAAACTTAAACACAAACACTGTGGATGAGGTGGTGAAAGCGTGTGTTGTCCTCCACAATTATGTTATATCCAAGGAACAGCTTTCCATTGAGGACCATTCTGCCGAAACCACCTTGATGGATTACAGCATCCATACATACAGAAGTTCTGCCACAGTGTCCAGAATACGGGATCACTTTGCAGAATATTTTATTTCACCCCAAGGAAGAATACACTGGCAGGATGATATAGTTTAAACACTTTGTGTATACCTAGTAATAACTTTAACCTTTACCCATGTTGCGTACCTGTTGTTTTTACCTTACCCATGTTGTATACCAGTTTGGTTTTTACCCTCATGTTGCGTACCTGTTTGGGTTTACCTTTTAACCATGTTGGGTACCTGTTTGAGTTTATTTTTAAATCAAGATGTGCATACCCAAAGTTCTACTGTTACCAATAAACCTTTTTTTTACAAAAGTGTTATTTGTTCCTAATGAATAAATACAAGAGATTTTTCAACCAAAAACTTTTATTAACAATGTAACACACAAAAAAATGGGGTACTAAATGTTTTCATACGTCGAGGTGGAGATACTATCGAAGGCACTGTCTGATAGGGACACTTCGACAGTGGGAGTGTGGAGAGAGGAATGTGATGGTGGTGGAGAATGTTCACCGGTTAGGGGTGAAGGAGTGGAGAAAGCTATTGAGCGGGTGGACAAGAAAGTGGGATTGGGGTTAGAAATTTGGTAGGGTGGAGGGGTGTACGAAATGTTTTGGGAGGACTGGGTGGCAGAATGAGTGATGTGTGTAGAAGATGTTTGGGAAGAGGGTGATACAGTCTGTTGGAAGTGGGCAGGGAGAGGAGGTGAGGATGAAGTAGATGGGAAGTTGTATGGGTCTGGATCATCATATGGGTGTGAAGTGGCACGGGAGGGATGCTGATAGTGTGGATGGTGGGAAGGGGCACGGGGCTGGTGGTGTGGCTGGTGGGACGGGGCACGATGTGGATGATGGCGAGTTGGGCGTGATGGGGCAATGTCTGTTTGGCGATACGGGTCAGGAGGATGGTACTGGCTGTAGTGGTGGACAGTGGAGGAAGGGGGGCAAGTTGGAGGATGGTTGGAAGAACTATCTGCTCTAGAGGCAATTAGCGCTAGAGTAGACTGGCAGGATTCCATTACTTGCATCTGCTGAGAAGTAGATAGCGTCTCCATTTGCTCAAGCACCGACTGAAAAAAAGTGTTGTTCGGGGACTGTTTTGCCTCTGAACGCATCGTTACCAGAAGTGTATGCATCTCGAGCATACTTTTATTTATGAAATTGAATCCTGCAGCCATTTGCTCGGACAAAACTTTCAGACAGTTCTGGAACGATGCGTTCAGGTGCAAGAACTCGGGAGCATAACTATGTATCTGACCCCTCTGGCGAAACCGCCCCGATGCTACAGGTGTACTAGAGGTGGCTGCAGCAGAAGGGTGGGGTACAGGAAACGCTATGTTCTCACCAGCAGCTACATGCAATGGAACCGGCCAGGATGCTCCAGTGCTCGTGGATGGGAAAGAGGGATCGGTAGAGTGGGAAGGTGCAGAGTGGGAAAATGCAGAGTGGGAAGGTGCAGAGTGGGAAGGTGCAGAGGGTTCCTCACTGTCAAAGTGTCCCTCGGTGGCGGCCTCTTGAGGGATCGCCCCAGAAGTGTTCAATTGTGCTGCAGGCTCCAGAGTGCTCCCAACGGTACTGTGGAAAAGGAGAGAAACAAACAATTAATAAACTGTCATTGCATGGCCCTGGCTGAAAGAGCAAAAGAGGTTAGACATGTAAAACATTAGTGCATGTGGTGGGTAATATTTACCTTCGGGTGACCATCGTTGACCTGAGGAACGACAGGGCCCTTGCGTATTTGTACGTGCTCCTGCGTCCTCCAGATCCACTCCGGGCCTGCATCTCTTTATTGAACTCCTTCTTAAAGCGATCCCTGATCGACCACCACCTTTTCACAATCCGCTCACCTGTTAAAATAGGAGAAAGACAACTTGGTTAGAAACAGCATTTTAGAATGCATCACCAAAACTGAACTGAGAATACTTACGTTCTTGAATCTGGGCCTGAACATCTAGGTCCTCCCACCTCGGAATCAGTTCACAGCAGATTTGCTCCCAGAGTCGACGGGTCACTGAGAGATCAGCATGGCGGCGGTCACCCATATTCCACAACGGCTCCCTGTCTCTGACAAGATCGAGGAGGAGGTCAATATCAAGGCCGACCTCCTCACCGTCCGAATCTGGAGCACGCTGTGAAACCTGTTTGAAAAGGGGGAAAAAATTAACACCAAATTTGAAACATTGCTAACCTGCACCCAAAAAATAACAAAAAACCTACATGACGACGGCCGCCACGTGAATGTCGCCGACGACCCCGGGAGCCACTGGAAGGACCTATTGCTTGGGCACCAGATTCAGAACTCTAGAATACAAAAATAAAAAATTATGGGGTTGTTGGTAGCCATTCTATGTGTTGTGTGCCATGTGATATATATGTTTTGTATGTGTTGTGTGTGGTTTGAAAGTATCAGTTTCTATGTATTTTGTTGTAAGCATCTAGTGTTATGTTTTGTGTGTAGTGTAGGGTGTGTTTCCGCAATACATCACAGATACATACCAATTGTGAGCCCTCTCCGTGGGTTTCTCCACCCCTTCCCTCATCTTCGGGGACCACCTCTTCTCCGGGGGACTCAGCCTCATCAGCTTCCTACGATGAAACATAAAAGAATAGATGATACACACACACACACACACACACCTTTGGTTCATACTAACCTCTATGCGTGGACGGCGAGGAGGAGGAGGCCTCCCCGGAGACATGGCTCTCAGCTCTGTGGAAGTCTCTCTGCTCTCGGCTCTGTGGCAGGCTCTCAGCTCTGTGGCAGGCTCTCGGCTCCCGGCTCTGTGGCAGGCTCTCAGCTCCCGGCTCTGTGGCAGGCTCTCGGCTCCCGGCTCTGTGGCAGGATCTCAGCTCTGTGGCAGGCTCTCGGCTCCCGGCTCTGTGGCAGGCTCTCAGCTCCCGGCTCTGTGGCAGGCTCTCGGCTCCCGGCTCTGTGGCAGGCTCTCAGCTCTGTGGCAGGCTCTAGCTCTGTGGCAGGCTCTCAGCTCTGTGGCAGGCTCTCAGCTCTGTGGCAGGCTCTCAGATCTGTGGCAGGCTCTCAGCTCTGTGGCAGGCTCTCAGCTCCCGGCTCTGTGGCAGGCTCTCGGCTCCCGGCTCTGTGGCAGGCTCTCAGCTCTGTGGCAGGCTCTCAGCTCTGTGGCAGGCTCTCGGCTCCCGGCTCTGTGGCAGGCTCTCAGCTCTGTGGAAGCGGCTCCCGGCTCTGTGGAAGGCTCCCGGCTCTGTGGCAGGCTCTCAGCTCTGTGGCAGGCTCTCGGCTCCCGGCTCTGTGGCAGGCTCTCAGCTCTGTGGAATCGGCTCCCGGCTCTGTGGAAGGCTCCCGGCTCTGTGGCAGGCTCTCAGCTCTGTGGCAGGCTCTCAGCTCTGTAGCAGGCTCTCAGCTCTGTGGCAGGCTCTCTGGCTCCTTCCGTCTTGGCAGGGTGTTGGCTCTTCTGCTTTTGGGCTGGAAATGGCTGAAGGCCTCATGGCCCTGCTTTATATATAGTCCAGGGGGCTGATCAAAGTTTTTTGAGCATGCTCAGTGTAAAAAGCTGGATACGGCCGCCGGATCCGATTTTTTCCAGATCCGGCGCTTTCCGGCATCCATAGACATGCATTGTTGTAAAAAGCCGGAAAGACCGGATCCGGCCTTTCCGGCTTTTTCGCCGGAGACAAAAAACGTTACAGTACACGTTTTTTCCAGACGCCGGAATCGACTTGACGCCGGATCCGGCATCAAACCGGAAGGAACGCTGGGCTATCAGGCGCCATCCGGCACCAATAATATTCAATGGGGGAAATGCCGGATCCGTCTTCTCCGGTTTTCTATTCCGTTTTTTGTCGGAAGAGCCGGAATTCGCCTGAAACAAAAAACCTGATGTGTGAAAGCAGCCTAATAGGTCTTTTTTAACTATTACTAAGAAAGCAGAAACAGTAAAGCTCTAAATAACAAGAAAGCAAAACTGTTACCCCTATGAAGATTAATTGTGTAGTTGCTAGGATGACGTGAGCAAAGATAATGCAACAAAATGAAAAATTGCATGAACTGTTCGTATAATCAAATTTTCCATCCACATTACGTATAAAACAGGCATATATTATAGATTATATATTATATAATGGCATTAGCAGAATTGTTCACAGTAGCTGAAAGAGACACAGGATATTAATGTCAAATAGCCCACGTTGGCCCTGTATGCAAAGCAGTATAATCCAGGTTGTATTACGGCATCCTTTCAGAGTTTAAATTTACACTACGTGTTGCTGTTAGTGTGCGGCCCAGTCTGTAAGACAAGCAGACACCTTCACATACATTTGCGTGTGATGCTAGCCGTAACAATACCTTAGGAATATGCTGTTTATTAGAGAAAATTGATTTGATCTGCAGCAAATCGACTTGGAGTCAAATTTCATGAGATTTGCAGATCCCGGCTAATTCAAATAATATGCAATTTGATTCACGCAGATTGCAGGAAAAAAAATGCCTGGTGCCATTTCACACATTGCTGAAGATTGCATCAGCCAGTCAGCCAGAGATGACTGTGACTTGATTGATCTGGGATATACTGACGTACAGAACTTTATGACAAAAGACAATTGTCAATATTCCATAAATTTTAATTTATCTCTTTGCCTCACAGTCTGCATATTTTAAAAAAAGATTTACATTCTTTTGCACACTTGTTTTAATAATCCATAAAGACACCCACATAAACTATATATAAACATCTTTAAAAAAATATTTTATAAATATATCTGCTATATTAGTCCAATTTAAGAACTGTACAGCCCCTGATAACACTGCATGATCACAAGTTCATTTTCTAGGCGTGTGCATACTTAGTAGTGCAGCTTCTTTTTTTAGCTATGCATTAGGCAGGTTTCACACAGCCATTTATTTCCAGTACCAGTTCTGGTACCAGAGATATCCATGTCCGTTTATCCGTTTTGTATTACTTGCAGCACACGTGTGGCAACTGTGTGCTGCCCCTGTGCCGCATCAGTACCACATGGACAGCTGCCAAGGAAGAAGCGCTACAGTGAGCGCTGTTCCCCGGCGGCAGGTGCTGAAGACGGCTGTCATCATTCTCCCTTGCTCTGCTGGCGATCGTCGCGAGCAGAAAGGAATGATGAGAGTTATATTAAAGTCAGAATGATGACAGCAGGTGGGGGCTTTTGAGACTATTTCTCCCATCATCTGACACTTGCTTCCTCTAATAACAGTGACAGCAGGAGCGGATGATAGGGGTATTCCTCAACCGCCGCCTGCAATATAGCAAAATAAATGAATGAAAAACCTGGTATGGATTCCCCCTAGTTTCTTGAACCAACCAGGCAAAACTCATAGCTGGGGGTTGCATCCCTCAGCTGCCAGCTTCAGCAAGGTTGGATATCAAGAATAGAGGGGTTCCCACGCTGTTTTTTAAAATTATTTAAATAAATAATTAAAAACCGGTGTGGGGTCCCAACCATTTTTGACAACCAGCCTTGCTAAATCTCACAGTTGGGGGCTGGTATTATCAGGCTGGTAAAGAGCCATTGATATAGGTCCCCACCAGCCTAAAAACAGCAGCCCACAGCTACCCAGAAAAGGCGCATTTATTAGATGCTCCAATTCTGGCACTTTGCTCTGCTCTTTCCACTTGCCCTGTAGTGGTGGCAAATGGGGTTCATATTTGATGTCACTTTTGTATTGTCAGGTGACATCAAGCCCACAGCTTAGTAATGGAGAGTTGTCTATAAGACACCTCTACTTTATTAATCCTATAGTTATATGTTAAATAAAGACACAGCCAGAATAAAGTCTTTTAATTGAAAAAATGACACAGACTCCTTTAATAATCTCAATTAAACTATACCTACAACATCTCCTAACTCCAACGAAGACCTCGATCACCTGTAATAAAAGTAAAATAGAAAAACAACAATATACCATACCTGTCCGTCGTTCTGTCCCACGCTGTAATTCACATCTGGGAGCTAAATAGTTTTCAAACTGGACTGTGCCAAGATGCGACCGTCCAGGCTGAGAACCACTGGTGAATGAGTTGCTAATAGCGCAGCATCATTGACTAGCGGTGACATCATCAAGGCCGGGCTGATCTGCGGTGACCTCAGGACCGTGAGAAAATACTAGTGATGATGTCACCGCCGGTCAATGTGTGAGGTTGTTATGGCATGTGAGCAAACAAATGGAACATCAATGGCTAGACAGAAAGCAGCTTCAGCCCTGGCATCCTGTAGGTGGCATCCAAAAGCGGGGATGGTGAAGCTGGCGCAGGGCTCAGGTGACGTCACAACCCCGTGTGAGCTCCGAGAGTGCGAGTGCCAACACAGCTGGAATGGTGCCGCCACGGGAGAGAAGTAAAGGTGGGTTTTTTCTGCAATTCAGATTTCCTATATTTCACATTTGCATGCTGTAGCGCTACAGAGTGCTTCTTTATTTGATGGTTTTATATGGAGATGACTACTCTTAAGCTAGGTTCAGATTGCGTTAGTGAATCCGTTTAGCGCCTAGCGCTAGCGGATTGCGCTAACGCAATGTGTTGTAAAGGGGTCGCGTTAAACGTCCCCGCTCTCGCAGATCTCCGATCTGCGAGAGCGGGGAACTGACCGTGGGCGCGCCTCGGACGCTGCAAGCAGCGTCCGCGGCGCGCCACAAAACACCGGCACATCGCTAGCGCGTGCCGAAAATGGCACGCGCTAGTGATGCGCGTCCCCATTGCTGTTAATGGGCGCGCTAACGGACGCATTGCACGACGTTAATTTCGCCGTGCAACGCTGTCCGTTAGCGCGGTCCCATTAACGCAATGGGAACCTAGCCTTAGTATGCTCACACCTGATTTCAAGTGATGGTCAGTCTTTTGATATTTGTTTTAACGGGGCCAAACATGTGGAATGAGAAGGGATCGTCCTTTAAACTAAATTGAGGCATGTAATTGTACATGATACAACAATTTCCCATGTGGAGGAGTCTTCTGTGTAATTATGGTCAAGAACTTATTATTATTATTATTTATTTATATAGCACCATTAATTCCATGGTGCTGTACATGAGAAGGGGTTACATACAAATACATATATCACTTACAGTAAACAAACTAACAATGACAGACTGATACAGAGAGGCGAGGACCCTGCCCTTGCAGGCTTACATTCCACAGGATTATGGGGAAGGAGACAGTAGGTCGGGGGTTGCAGTAGCTCCGATGGTGTTGAGGTGGCCGTGTGGTCATATTAGGTTGCAAGCTTTCTTGAAAAGGTGGGTTTTCAGGTTTCTTTTGAAGGATCCAAATGTGATCCAAAGAACTGATACAATATTCAGCAATGAGATCACGGGCAAATAATGGAAGTCCAAGATACATGAGTATTTATAACTTAAAATAATCTTTAGCCAAAAAAGTGGTGTAATAAAAACAGTATTCCAAAAATCAGAGTGCAACAGAAATGCAGGGATACATAACATGTAATCATCTAGCAACATTGCCAATTGTATATAAGGGGATTGACAGCAATCGGGCCAATTAAAATTAAACGTTCACGCCCTAACCCTAACCCTAGCCCTAACCCTAGCCCTAACCCTAGCCCTAACCCTAGCCCTAACCCTAACCCTAGCCCTAACCCTAAACCTAACCCTAGCCCTAATGGGAAAATGGAAATAAATACATTTTTTTAATTTTTCCCTAACTAAGGGGGTGATGAAGGGGGGTTTGATTTACTTTCATAGTGGTTTTTTTAGCGGATTTTTATGATTGGCAGCTGTCACACACTGAAAGACGCTTTTTATTGCAAAAAATATTTTTTGCGTTACCACATTTTGAGAGCTATAATTTTTCCATATTTTGGTCCACGAGTCATGTGAGGTCTTGTTTTTTGCAGGACGAGTTGACGTTTTTATTGGTAACATTTTCGGGCACGTGACATTTTTTGATCGCTTTTTATTCCGATTTTTGTGAGGCAGAATGACCAAAAACCAGCTATTGATGAATTTCTTTTGGGAGCACTTAGAGCACTGCAGGCTTACCAAGCGCCTGCTCTGAGCAGGCACTTGGTAAGCCACCTCCCTCCCTGCAGGACCCGGATGCCACGGCCATCTTGGATCCGGGCCTGCTACAGGGAGGGAGGTAAGGAGACCCTCGCAGCAACGCAATCACATCGCGTTGCTGCGGGGGTCTCAGGGAAGCCCGCAGGGAGCCCCCTCCCTGCGCGATGCTTCCCTGTACCGCCGGCACACCGCGATCATGTTTGATCGCGGTGTGCCGGGGGTTAATGTGCCGGGGGCGGTCCGTGACCGCTCCTAGCACATAGTGCCGGATGTCAGCTGTGATAGGCAGCTGACACCCGGCAGCGATCAGCTGCGCTCCCCCCGTGAGCGCGGCCGATCGCGTATGACATACTATCCCCTCGGTGGTCATACAGGCCCACACCACCTCGACGGGATAGTACGTCTAATGTCAGAAAGGGGTTAAGCAGCTTGTCCTGGATACAGTTGTGCTCAAAAGTTTACATACCCCGGCAGAATTTTTGCTTTCTTGGCCTTTTTTCAGAGAATATGAATAACACCAAAACATTTTCTCCACTCATGGTTAGTGGTTGGATGAAGCCAATTGTCAAACTACTGTGGCTTCTCTTTTTAAATAATGACAACCCAAAACATCCAAATGACCCTGATCAAAAGTTCACATACCCCATTTCTTAATACTGTGTATTGCCCCCACTAACATCAATGACAGCTTGAATTCTTTTGTGGTAGTTGTGGATGAGGTTTTTATTTTCTCAGCTGGTAAAGCTGCCCACTCTTCTTGGCAAAAAGCCTCCAGTTCCTGTAAATTCCTTGGTTGTCTAGCATGAACTGCGTGCTTAACCCTGCTGTTCTGTTCGCATTTGCTATACGCTTGTACTGTTCCCGGGTCAATATGACCCGACCTATTAATTCTTGATTTTTAGCTACTCTAAGTGTTTTATTTGAATACTTTTTTCATTATTATACTGTATGTGAACATGGTTGATCATAAACAAATGACAAATTTAAATTTAAACTTAATAATTTATTTTTTTTTCCATAAAAAGGTTACACAGGCTTTTTACAATTATCTTTGATTGTTGGCATTCTGCACACAAATAACAAAGAAGCTTTACATTAGTATTACTAAAACATGAAATTTAACTTTGAAAGCAATATTTATAAATCAACAAATGAAAAATCATAAAAACTTCAACCTTTTTAGAAAGAAAAAAGAAAAACTGAACATGTTCATGCGTTTTTACAGTGAACATAATAATAAGACACATGTCCTTTACACAGATATTTTGAACATCCAGCACATGTCAGATTAGTCTTATTGTCACAGGAAGATGGACAGAAGCCACATCTCTTGTGCTGGTGGAGGCCGTGGATGTGGACTCTCTTTCTTGAGCATGCTGGACACTTTTTACAATGGCTGTTGCTCCTTCACTTCTGGGGGTCACTTTTCTGCTCTCAATATATGGCCTAACCAGGGATTTGCACAATTCCTGAAGAAATAATCTTCTTTTATGCAGCTTATTCCGGTTCCAATCGGGGTCGATTTCTCTCCATAAGACAAATGCATTGTATGCAGAAACGTCCAGAGGGGGGGGGGGGCTGTATGGGGCGCAGCTAAAAGGAAGCCCCCACATGACTGCGTTGCCATGGGGAGCAGTGCAGTATGTTTTAAAATTAAACAAGGGGGTCCTGGGATTGGTAGGATAGGATTGGGGGTGGGGATTTTGTGGAAAGGGGAGAGGGGCTTGGAAAAATGCGGGAAAGAGGGATCAGTTCCTCAGAGACAGGCAAAGTGAGTCCCTCAAACCCTCCCTTTTTTAGTGGCATTATGAGGCAAACATAATGTTAGTTGAGGTCTGCGGTACGGTTTAATTCTTATTTTTGTGTAAAAATTTTTCTTTTCTGTTCGACTCATTAACCCCTTCATGACCCAGCCTATTTTGACCTTAAATTTCAAAAACCTGACCTGCACATCCAAACATAGACTAAGTGTGAACAGGTGCTGAACCTAGAGTCGCCAACTCGTATATAGTTAAATAAATAAGGCAGCACACTGCAGCGCTAGAACATACAAACTTGAAATACGAAATTTGAACTGCATTACTGCACTAGAAATATGAAAAATGAGAGCGTTTAGCGCATAAAAATGGCCAATTTTATGTGTACCTGGTAGCCACTTTACGGCATCTCTCTTATACCAGGTCCTACGCTTGCCTTACCTCGCTGAGAATGTGGAGATCAGACTGAACTAAAGGAATCCATCTTGTCTTCTTCCTGAGAAATCTCGCTTACAACAAGATACATTTCTGCTGACTTGACATTTCCTTTTATGGAAGTAATCATGTGTGCATTCCTTCTTTCAATAGCAGCCTTTCATTCACCTTCCAGATGATGTAACTTTCTACTGATAAAGACTGGTATAGATTGTTTATGTAAGAGATAGTGAAATATGAGCGCTTGTGCGCATGTCTGTAAAAGAATAATTCTTTTCTATATAAAGGAAGGGCAAAGCCCAGAGAGAGAGATGTGCTCCTGGGCTTCCCCTGTATATGATCACACAATACCTTGTTTGCGTGTCATTTACTCAGGATCCCTACCTCTAGTAAGCCAGGGACTGAGAAGGACTTAACATTTCTATGGCGCACCGAACAGGGACCCGAGATAAGAGTATTTGCTCGAGATTCACCTGCAGATACGGACAATGGAGATCTGGGATAATGGACGGCAAATGAACTGAAAAACCTGGCCAGGTAAGAGACATTATTAGTTCTCTTTTATCTGCCTTGTATTATCCGAAAGATCTCTATGAGCCGTGTCACGCTGGGTTAGTCTAGTAGTGAGTAGATACCTATAAAACTCGGGTTACTATATTGTATAGATTTATGAGTCCTGTCCCTGGCAGTGTGTGAACAGTGTGAAGGTTGTGGTATGTTGTGAAAGAAGAGCAAAAGTGCGTAGAAAAATAAGCCGAAATAGTTGGGGTATAAGCCTTATACACGGAAGTCAGCCTAACTGGGTCATGTGGTTGCGTCCTTTCGGGGAGACCTCCGCCCATGCTTGACTCTCATTTAAGTGCTTAACCTCCTTCATTTCTGGATAAGGTTTGATAGAATGAGCCCAGGACGCGGGTCCATGAGCCTGGGACAAGTATGCTAACTGACACAGAAAGTTTTGTGATCTGTATGGTGTTGCTGGGTCTGTTTGCGTGCATAATAGCACTTAAGTACATTCTGCACATTAGAAAGAATGGAGCAGATCAGCCCTTCAATATTTTAGCTCCCTAGGAGAGAAGGCAACGAGACATCACCTAGGATAAGTGATTGTCCAAACGTCACCTGGGGTAGAAATAGCTAATATTGAAAAAAAAAACAAAAAAAACAGACAGACAAAAACCGTCTTAGGACAAGTGGAAGCAGCAGATATCATACAGGAAAGATGTGGGAAGACAGTCAGAAGTCAGATTAGAAGGGTAAGAGAAAAATTGGGAATTTCAGAAGCACTTATGTTCAGTACAGAATGGGAAAAACTGAGTAAAGAACGAGGTGGAATTATCAAAGACAATGGGTGGGAAGAAATCATACACTGTATGATAGAGGTCTCAAAAACAGCTAAAGAGGAGAATTGGAAGTATGATCCAGACACTTCCAAATGGATTATGGGGAAGGGAAAAAGTTGTGACATAATCCCACCACCTTACCTAGATCCAAAAGCCCAATCATTTGTACCATCTGGAGGAGCAGAAGGAGGAAAACAATTTCCAGCCTTGTATCCCAATCTTGGTGGGGTAGGAGGATGGGTATGTTCACACTGTGGACAACAAAATCCAGATTGGAGAAATGATTGCCTAGTCTGTGGTACACCTAGACATGGCGCTGTACTTGCCCCTGTTAGGGTAGTACCAAGACCCTTTAGGGAACCTGGTGCTGACGGGGTAATGGGAACTAGATATCACCAGACCCGACAGTATTTTCCTTGGTCCCCTGCTGAAGGTATGTCCCTCCTGCATAATGCGCCTGATCCCACTCAATATCCCATCCGATTTGCACAATACATACAACAAATCATGCAGACTCATGCTGGGGTCTGGGCGGACGGGGAAGAATTATGTAGAATGAAAATGTCCCCCGGACTTTTTCAGGAATTATTGACACACCTACAGCCCAATAGACCAGTGGCAGAAGGGGGTGCCTTACAGACAGAAGCATCAGGTACCCAGTTCACAGAGGCATTAATAATTTTCATGAGAGAAAAACAGAGGGAAAGGGGATCTACGGGTGTGATTATGCAGAAATTTGGGCAAAGTATTGAAGAATATAGTCAAGAATTAGAAAATAGCTTTAGGGATGAAGGATTGGATTTGACTGATGCTTCAGTAAGGAGACTTTTTACAAAACAATTAATAGAGGGGCTAGATCCGAAAATCAGAGAAAAATTTAAATCCTCTACTCCAGATTGGAGAACAATTGAACAACCAAATATTGTGAAACAACGATGTTTAGGAATAGTCATGGATATGAGAGAGAATCGTAAGCCTGTTAGAATAGCACAAGCTAATACAGGAGGAAGAGTGAGACACAACTTTCCTTGCCACTACTGTAAAAAGCCAGGTCATTTCCAAAGAGAGTGCAGGAAGAAGTTGGCAGATATAAAGTCAGGCAAATTTGTTCCCAGAAATAACCCTCCCCAAACGGACAACCAGCAGAAATCTACCATCATAGATGGTCCCATACCAGATTCAGATTGACTCGATGTGTTACAAACTTCCCTACCAGCTAGAAGACCTATGATACAGGTGAATGTGGGGGGGAGAGAGATTCCATTTTTGATAGATACAGGTGCAACTTCCTCAATTTTGAATCAAGATTTTCTTCCGAATCCGGAAGATATTTCAGAACAAACAACTTTTGCTGAGGGTTATGATGGGGTAATTCGAACACTGCCATATACTGTGCCCCTAGAGGTCTCATTAGGACCTAAATGTTTTGCATCCAGATTTTTGTATGCCAGAGGTGCCCCAACATGTTTGTTAGGAACTGATGTCCTAAAGAAATTAGAAGCTAACATCAATTTTAGGGAAGATGGCACAGTTATACTGACTATCCCTGATGATGCAGAAACATTAGAACAATATGTTAGAATTCAGGCTTTTGAGGATTATGCTGAAGAAAAAGAGTACACCACAGATCTAGACCTCTCAATGGTCCCAGAAACACTGTGGGCACAGGGTGACACCGATGTGGGACTATTGCATATCTCTCCTGTAAAACTATCTGTGCAACCAGGAACTGTTCTCCCACAGCTCAGACAATACCCTGTGAGTGCCCAGCAGGAACTAGCGATTACAAAACAGATAGAGGGATATAAAGAGAAAGGAGTTTTGGTAGAGATACAATCACCTGCTAACACACCTCTGTATCCAGTCAAAAAGAGAACTCTTGATAAGAGTTCTATGCCCAAATATCGTATGGTACATGATTTAAGAGAAATAAACAAAGTTCTAGATCCAATCACCCCAGTTGTACCCAATCCTCATACGTTACTATCACAGATACCAGCCAGTTCTCAAGTATTTACTGTAATAGATCTTTCAAATGCATTTTTCTCGGTTCCTTTACACCAAGATAGTTGGCATTTGTTTGCATTTACATTTAAGGGCAAACAGTTGGCGTGGACACGCCTTCCACAGGGAATGATACACTCCCCTACTCTTTATTCAAATGCCCTACAAACAGTCCTTCAGAGGTTTGAACCCGAACCACAGGTAGTAATTTTGCAGTATGTGGATGACCTACTACTTTGCTGCCCAGATCTAGAAACTGCAGAAAGGTCCACTGTGAGTTTACTATGTTTTTTAGAAAAAGAAGGGTGTAAAGTGAATAGACAAAAGCTACAAGTTTGTCAGACCAAAGTGGTCTTTCTAGGTCATTGCATTTCTCAAGGTAAAAAGCATCTTACACCACAAAGAACTGAAGCAATAAGACAGATGAATGAGCCTAGAAATCATAAACAGCTACGAGCATTTTTAGGAATAGTGTCTCATTGTAGACAATGGATTATACATGCCAGTCAACTAATGCAACCACTGTATGACTGTGTAAAAAGTGAACCTTATTTGTTGACAAAAGAAGGTCAGATTTCGTTCCAACAATTAAAAGATGCCCTTGTTTCAGCTCCAGCGTTAGGGCTACCAGACTACACCAAACCGTTTCAGCTTATGGCTGCAGAAGTTGATTCCCATGCTACAGGAGTTCTTACCCAGAAGCATGCAGGGAAACAAAGACCAATTGCATATCTTTCAGCAAGGTTAGATCCCGTAGCTAGAGCAGCGCCAACCTGTGTACGTGTAGTTGTTGCTGTCTCACTATTGTTGGACAAAGCATCAGAAATTGTCCTAGAGTATCCACTCACAGTTCAAACTACACATGATGTTTATGGGATATTAAACCAGGTCCAACCAAAACACATTTCCATGGCCAGACATTTGCGGCTACAGTGTTCTTTGTTGCTCCCCTCTACTATCACATTTGCTAGGCTTCAGACTCTCAATATAGCTACACTGCTACCTCTCGAGTCTGAAGGGGGGAATAAGGACACTGATCCACACGCAAATTTTTTCCCTACAGACACACATGATTGTACAGAGCTCATTTTACAAGAAACGGTAGGCTTACCCAATGTATCCGAAACACCACTTCAAAATCCAGATTTAGAGCTGTTTATAGATGGTAGTAGGTTTGCAGATGACACAGGTAACTTCCATACAGGGTATGCAGTTGTGTCAGAATCTGAAACTCTCAAAGCAGAACCACTTCCACCGAAACAGTCTGCACAAGAAGCAGAACTAACAGCATTGATTGAAGCTCTTAAAATAGCTGAGAACCAGACAGCTAATATATACACTGATTCTAGGTATGCACATGGTATTGTGTTTGATTTTGGAGTAATCTGGAGAGCTAGAGGTTACATGACAGCGTCAGGACAACCTGTAAAACATGCTTCTCTGATCAAACAGATCTTAGAGGCTGCACAAGAAACAAAAGAAGTAGCAGTAATCAAGGTAGCTGCACATGTGAGACTCGACACTAGGGAATCTAGGGGAAATGATAGGGCTGATAAAGCAGCCAAAGCAGCAGCTGTCAAACCCTTACAACAGGTTCATACTGTAAACCCCACAGAAAATACTGAAGATAAACTGAGACAAGCACAGGAAGATGCAGGAGAAGAGGAGAGGGACAGGTGGAAAAAGGAAGGGGCAGAAGAACAAGCGGGAATTTGGAAGAAAGATGGACTAATATGTCTACCTAGAGCCTGGTATCCGATTGTAGTTGGTGGACTGCACCACCCTACTCATGTGTCTGCAAATGCAATGACACTACTAGCAAAGCAAGTCTGGTTGGCTCCAGGTTTTGGCAACTATGCAAGAGACTATTGTGCTGCATGCGCTATATGCCTGGCACATAATCCCGGACAGACAACAAAGACCCCTATGAAGCACCACGTCCGACCTCTCTACCCGTTTCAGCGATTACAAATAGACTTTATCCAGCTGCCAAAAAGTAATGGGTATGAGTATGTGTTGGTATGTGTGGACATGTTCTCGGGGTGGCCAGAGGCCTATCCAGTTCGGAAGGCTTCAGCTAAAAACACTGCTGTAAAGCTAGTTGCCGAACTGATACCCCGTTACGGTCTCCCTGAAGTGATCGAGTCAGATAGGGGTACTCATTTCACTGGAGAAATATTTCAAAATGTACTGAAAATGTTGGGTGTTGAAAGTCAGTTACACACTCCGTACCATCCTCAAAGTTCTGGTAAGGTGGAACGCATGAATGGAACTTTAAAATTAAAAATACAGAAAGCCATGGCTGAAACAGGAAAGCCTTGGACAGAATGCCTTCCACTGGCCCTTTACTCAATACGCAATACCCCAAGGGGTAAGACTAAACTGTCTCCATATGAAATTTTGTTTGGCAGGACTGCCAATTTAGGATGTTATTTTCCACAGCAACTTGTGTTAAATATTGAGTCATTGACTTCTTATGTGCAAAATCTTCAGAAACAATTAACTAAGGTGCATGCACAAGTTTTTGCTTCCCTTCCAGATCCTGACAACACAGAAGGAAGTCACAAGTTGGAACCAGGTGATCAAGTCTATGTAAAAAGACACACCAGAAAGGCTCTAGAACCAAGGTTTGACGGACCCTTCCAAGTCCTGTTGACAACACCTACATCAGTCAAGCTTGAAGGAAAGGCATCATGGATACATGCAAGCCATTGCAAGAAAAGCAGTATAAACTCATGATATTGATGTTAATAATGATAACCTCAACGGAGGCGTGGGATAGACTGAATTCTCTAGCCCCTTTGAACAATAGATTCGTACAACATCATAGAAAATTAGTGCATGACTTGTTAAACAATACACAAACCCTGACAGATTGTTGGATCTGTACCCATTCGCCGGTATCAGCCACAAGTATACCTTTTCTAGCAGTTCCCGTATTAGCAGAAGAAATATTCGCTTGGCCTAATTGTTCAGACAACCTGGCCAACAACCAAATTGGTAATGCTAGGCTGTGGAATACTACAATCGCCATACCAATTGTGGGATGGGTAGAATTTCCTTGGTGGCAGGGTAATCTCTCAGGGAGTAACACACATCTACAATATTTAGCATTTAGGGGAGGAAAATGGGTACCTAGAAATAAGACTGGATTAACTAATTTAGGACAGGTCCCCACAGAAAATCTACAGCTTAGTTTCAGTACAACCGTCCCCCCCTCTGATGCTTTCAAACCTGTAGTATTGGAAAGATACATACATAATAGAAAATGGAAACATTCTAAATTGTTCCCCCAAGGTGATGCAAACAGTTGTACAAGTAAGCTGGGGAACCTGGTTTGTAATAAATCCGATGAGTATATCAAAGGAATGCCTGTATGTGGGAATCCCGCAGCCGGGTACTGTAGCCCCTTGGGACAAAAACCCTCTTGGTGTATGCTTCAGAATGTATCTAGATTTGTGGACTTGGCTCACAGATTGGTATTGCAGCACTCAGCTCTATGGGATCTGCCTGAGGGTACATTTTGGATATGCGGAGAAGGAGCATATAAATGGCTTCCCGTAGGTATAAAGGGTACTTGTACATTAGGACGCCTAACCCCGGCTACATTCATAATTTCAAATAAACAAGTGAATATGCAAGCCGTGCCCAAGCACACACTGTATAAAAGAGCTGCAGATAACTCACCACGTCCCTCGGGGAGGCCACATATAGTACAAATGGGAATTCCTAACAAAATTGCTAGTACCATTTTTATTTATCCTATGTTAACACAGATGTGGGATAAATTAGTTAGAGCCACGGATTATCTAGATGATCAGATCTGGGATATATTGGATATACTAAACACTAGTATAGCTGTACAGAATCAGCTTATAATAGTCACTAACCAACATACCCTGGTATTGGATTACCTAACTGCCTCACAAGGGGGTATGTGTCAAATCATCGGACCCACCTGCTGTCATTATATAGACCCGAATAGTACTATGAGTATGACATTTAAATTAAAGGACGTACAACGACTCAGAGATCAGTATGACAAAGACAATGACCAGAATAAGGATAGCTGGTGGTCAGATACCTTTTCTTTTCTTAACCCAGCCAACTGGTTCAGAGGAATCGGTGGGTGGGTTGCTGGGATTATGCAGAGCATAATACATATAGTTATGATTATTGTAGTCATATACGTACTATTCCAGATTGTGCTCAAGAGTATCTCAGTATGCACAGATAAACTTTGTGTAATAGATGCAAGAGTATAAAGTTTTTTTCCTTCTTCTCTTATGTTATCCTTTGCTAATACTGATTATTGCGCTTATTTTGCTATCCCTTTGTAATATCTGTACTTATTGCAAAACAAAGAAAAGGTTGCGAGAGTTAAACGGAAGAATTAATACTAGATTTGATTCTCTTATTGAATACAAGCATGTACATGTGTAATACCAAATAAAGGCTTTGTCTTTGGCCCTGTGGTAATAAAATAAATAAAAGAAAATGTCAAAGGGGGGAATTGTGGAGATCAGACTGAACTAAAGGAATCCATCTTGTCTTCTTCCTGAGAAATCTCGCTTACAACAAGATACATTTCTGCTGACTTGACATTTCCTTTTATGGAAGTAATCATGTGTGCATTCCTTCTTTCAATAGCAGCCTTTCATTCACCTTCCAGATGATGTAACTTTCTACTGATAAAGACTGGTATAGATTGTTTATGTAAGAGATAGTGAAATATGAGCGCTTGTGCGCATGTCTGTAAAAGAATAATTCTTTTCTATATAAAGGAAGGGCAAAGCCCAGAGAGAGAGATGTGCTCCTGGGCTTCCCCTGTATATGATCACACAATACCTTGTTTGCGTGTCATTTACTCAGGATCCCTACCTCTAGTAAGCCAGGGACTGAGAAGGACTTAACAAGAATAAACGTCTCCATCTGAATGGGTACATGTGAAACCTCTTCCTAGACTAAAATTCTCTCTCTCTATGGAGGGGTATTGGACCTGCTGTAATTAAAACACCTGTGGCTAGAAGGCGGAGTGCACGATCAGAAGGCTAGAGAATACATTTCAAAAACCTGACCTGCACATCCAAACATAGACTAAGTGTGAACAGGTGCTGAACCTAGAGTCGCCAACTCGTATATAGTTAAATAAATAAGGCAGCACACTGCAGCGCTAGAACATACAAACTTGAAATACGAAATTTGAACTGCATTACTGCACTAGAAATATGAAAAATGAGAGCGTTTAGCGCATAAAAATGGCCAATTTTATGTGTACCTGGTAGCCACTTTACGGCATCTCTCTTATACCAGGTCCTACGCTTGCCTTACCTCGCTGAGAATAAACATCTCCATCTGAATGGGTACATGTGAAACCTCTTCCTAGACTAAAATTCTCTCTCTCTATGGAGGGGTATTGGACCTGCTGTAATTAAAACACCTGTAGCTAGAAGGCGGAGTGCACGATCAGAAGGCTAGAGAATACATTTCAAAAACCTGACCTGCACATCCAAACATAGACTAAGTGTGAACAGGTGCTGAACCTAGAGTAGCCAACTCGTATATAGTTAAATGAATAAGGCAGCACACTGCAGCGCTAGAACATACAAACTTAAAATACGAAATTTGAACTGCATTACTGCACTAGAAATATGAAAAATGAGAGCGTTTAGCGCATAAAAATGGCCAATTTTATGTGTACCTGGTAGCCACTTTACGGCATCTCTCTTATACCAGGTCCTACGCTTGCCTTACCTCGCTGAGAATAAACGTCTCCATCTGAATGGGTACATGTGAAACCTCTTCCTAGACTAAAATTCTCTCTCTCTATGGAGGGGTATTGGACCTGCTGTAATTAAAACACCTGTGGCTAGAAGGCGGAGTGCACGATCAGAAGGCTAGAGAATACATTTCAAAAACCTGACCTGCACATCCAAACATAGACTAAGTGTGAACAGGTGCTGAACCTAGAGTAGCCAACTCGTATATAGTTAAATAAATAAGGCAGCACACTGCAGCGCTAGAACATACAAACTTGAAATACGTAAGGCAAGCGTAGGACCTGGTATAAGAGAGATGCCGTAAAGTGGCTACCAGGTACACATAAAATTGGCCATTTTTATGCGCTAAACGCTCTCATTTTTCATATTTCTAGTGCAGTAATGCAGTTCAAATTTCGTATTTCAAGTTTGTATGTTCTAGCGCTGCCCAAGGGTATCAGGAGAAATTTGACCCCAAAAGTTGTTGTCCAGTTTCTCCTGAGTACGCTGATACCCCATATGTGGGGGTAAACCACTGTTTGGGCACATGCCGGGGCTCGGAAGTGAAGTAGTGACGTTTTGAAATGCAGACTTTTATGGAATGCTCTGTGGGCGTCACGTTGCGTTTGCAGAGCCCCTGATGTGGCTAAACAGTAGAAACCCCCCACAAGTGACCCCATTTTGGAAACTAGACCCCGAAAGGAACTTATCTAGATGTGTGGTGAGCACTTTGAACCCCCAAGTGCTTCACAGAAGTTTATAATGCAGAGCTGTGAAAATAATAAATACATTTTCTTTCCTCAAAAATAATTATTTAGCCCAGAATTTTTTAATTTTCCCAAGGGTAACAGGAGAAATTGGACCCCAATATTTGTTGTACAGTTTCTCCTGAGTACGGTGATACCCCATATGTGGGGGTAAACTACTGTTTGTTCACATGCCGGGACTCGGAATTGAAGTAGTGACGTTTTGAAATGCAGACTTTGATGGAATGGTCTGCGGGCGTCACTTTGCGTTTGCAGAGCCCCTGATGTGGCTAAACAGTAGAAACCCCCCACAAGTGACCCCATTTTGGAAACTAGACCCCGAAAGGAACTTATCTAGATGTGTGGTGAGCACTTTGAACCCCCAAGTGCTTCACAGAAGTTTATAATGCAGAGTCGTGAAAATAATAAATACGTTTTCTTTCCTCAAAAATAATTATTTAGCCCAGAATTTTTTAATTTTCCCAAGGGTAACAGGAGAAATTTGACCCCAATATTTGTTGTCCAGTTTCTCCTGAGTACGGTGATACCCCATATGTGGGGGTAAACTACTGTTTGGGCACATGCCGAGGCTCGGAATTGAAGTAGTGACGTTTTGAAATGCAGACTTTGATGGAATGCTCTGCGGGCGTCACGTTGCATTTGCAGAGCCCCTGATGTGGCTAAACAGTAGAAACCCCTCACAAGTGACCCCATTTTGGAAACTAGACCCCGAAAGGAACTTATCTAGAAGTGTGGTGAGCACTTTGAACCCCCAAGTGCTTCATAGAAGTTTATAATGCAGAGCCGTGAAAATAATAAATACGTTTTCTTTCCTCAAAAATAATTATTTAGCCCAGAATTTTTTATTTTCCCAAGGGTTACAAGAGAAATTTGACCCCAAAAGTTGTTGTCCAGTTTCTCCTGAGTACGCAGATACCCCATGTGTGGGGGTAAACCACTGTTTGGGCACACGTCGGGGCTCAGAAGGGAAGTAGTGACTTTTGAAATGCAGACTTTGATGGAATGGTCTGCGGGCGTCACGTTGCGTTTGCAGAGCCCCTGGTGTGCCTAAACAGTAGAAACCCCCCACAAGTGACCCCATTTTAGAAACAAGACCCCCCAAGGAACTTATCTAGATGTGTGGTGAGCACTTTGAACCCCCAAGTGCTTCACAGACGTTTACAACGCAGAGCCGTGAAAATAAAAAATCATTTTTCTTTCCTCAAAAATGATGTTTTAGCAAGCATTTTTTTATTTTCACAAGGGTAACAGGAGAAATTGGACCCCAGTAATTGTTGCGCAGTTTGTCCTGAGTATGCTGGTACCCCATATGTGGGGGTAAACCACTGTTTGGGCACACGTCAGGGCTCGGAATTGAGGGAGCACCATTTGACTTTTTGAATACGAGATTGGCTGGAATCAATGGTGTTGCCATGTTGCGTTTGGAGACCCCTGATGTGCCTAAACAGTGGAAACCCCTCAATTCTACCTCCAACACTAACCCCAACACACCCCTAACCCTAATCCCAACTGTAGCCATAACCCTAACCACAACCCTAACCACAACCCTAATCCCAACCCTAACCCTAAGGCTATGTGCCCACGTTGCGGATTCGTGTGAGATTTTTCAGCATCATTTTTGAAAAATCCGCGGGTAAAAGGCACTGCGTTTTACCTGCGGATTTTCCGCGGATTTCCAGTGTTTTTTGTGCGGATTTCACACGCTGCGGAAAACGCTGCGGATCCGCAGCAGTTTCCCATGAGTTTACAGTTCAATGTAAACCTATGGGAAACAAAAATCGCTGTACACATGCTGCGGAAAAACTGCACGGAAACGCAGCGGTTTACATTCCGCAGCATGTCACTTCTTTGTGCGGATTCCGCAGCGGTTTTACAACTGCTCAAATAGAAAATCGCAGTTGTAAAACCGCAGTGAAATGCGCAGAAAAAACGCGGTAAATCCGCCATAAATCCGCAGCGGCTTAGTACTGCGGATTTATCAAATCCGCAGCGGAAAAATCCGCAGAGGACCAGAATACGTGTGCACATACCGAAACCCTAACCCTAGCCCTAACCCTAGCCCTAACCCTAACCCTAGCCCTAACCCAACCCCTACCCCTAACCCTAGCCCTAACCCTAACCCTAACCCTAACCCTAGCCCTAACCCTAACCCTAACCCTAACCCTAACCCTAACCCTAGCCCTAACCCTAACCCTACCCCTAACCCTATTCTAACATTAGTGGGAAAAAAAATTCTTTATTTTTTTATTGTCCCTACCTATGGGGGTGACAAAGGGGAGGGGGTCATTTATTATTTTTTTTATTTTGATCACTGAGATAGATTATATCTCAGTGATCAAAATGCACTTTGGAACGAATCTGCCGGCCGGCAGATTCGGCGGGCGCACTGTGCATGCGCCCGCCATTTTGGAAGATGGCGGCGCCCGGGGAGAAGACGGACGGACCCCGGCAGGATCGGTAAGTATGATGGGGTGGGGGGGAGCACGGGGGGGTGGAACGGAGCACGGGGGGGTGGAACGGAGCTCGGGGGGTGGAACAGAGCACGGGGGTGTAACGGAGCACGGAGGGGGGTAAATCGGAGTGCAGGGAGGGTGATTGAAACACGGGGGGAGCGGACAAGAGCACAAGGGGAGCGGAGCACAGGACGGAGGGGAGCCGGAGCAGTGTACCAGACAGATCGGAGGGCTGGGGGGGCGATCGGTGGGGTGGGGGCACATTAGTGTTTCCAGCCATGGCCGATGATATTGCAGCATCGGCCATGGCTGGATTGTAATATTTCACCAGTTATAATAGGTGAAATATTACAAATTGCTCTGATTGGCAGTTTCACTTTCAACAGCCAATCAGAGCGATCGTAGCCACGAGGGGGTGAAGCCACCCCCCCCTGGGCTAAACTACCACTCCCCCTGTCTCTGCAGATCGGGTGAAATGGGAGTTAACCCTTTCACCCGATCTGCAGGGACGCGATCTTTCCATGACGCCACATAGGCGTCATGGGTCGGATTGGCACCGACTTTCATGACGCCTACGTGGCGTCAAAGGTCGGGAAGGGGTTAAAGGTAAAGAATTTTTGTTATTATCGTCACAGTGGCATTGGCGGGGTGTGGGGTTCTTGGAGTTGGTGATGATGCTTATAGGGTTGATCTGGCTTTTGTTACGGGCTCTGGACGGGGTGTTTACCTCGGGAGCTTTGTGGTTGGTTTGCCCGAAATGGGTTACATGGTGCTCTCGAGCTGGTGGTTACGGCTGAGGGTTAATACGTGTTTTTGGTTAACTTTTTGGGTAGGCTCTCTGCCTATTATGAGCCAGATTTTTTAGCTCCAAGAACCCTCCCCTCGAGGTTTTTACATTTACAATGTTTACATGTTGTTATTTATGTATTTGTTTGTTAATAAAATGGCCGCTGTGGCCAAATTATCCAAAAGAAATTAACGTGGTGGTGTGTTTTCTTGGGTAGTTAAACAGAAGGGTTTAAAAGGGAACAGAGTAGTGGGGGTTGGGGATGTCTTACGGAAAGGATCCGTTATTGGCTATACGCGGTCAAGTATGTTATAAAATAAAATCATTGGCCATCGATTGGTTTTGCGTTTGCATGTATATGTTGATATTGCTTGGTCTAAAGTATCAACTGCTCCCTTTGTGGCATTATAATGTCAGGCTTTCTGTCTTCTCTATCACTTACGGCATTGTCATGGTGCATTGTGCTCATTAGAATTACCTAAGTTTGGAAAAGAAAAGAATAGTTGGAAAGATATGTATTCACAGCGTCAGTCAATAGACATTTTAGAAACATTTTTATCCAAGTTTTGAAAAAAATGGAATACCTGTAAAGATGTGTATTCACAGCTCAGTGCTCTCTCTCTCACAGATTCCAGTGTCTCTTTCACAGGACTTAGGGTACCGTCACACACTGCCATTTCGATCGCTACGACGGTACGATTCGTGACGTTCCAGCGATATTGTTACGATATCGCTGTGTCTGACACGCAGCAGCAATCAGGGATCCTGCTGAGAATCGTACGTCGTAGCAGATCATTTAGAACTTTCTTTCGTCGCTGGATCTCCTGCTGGCATCGCTAGATCGGTGTGTGTGACACCGATCTAGCGATGCGATCTAGCGATGCGTTCACTTGTAACCAGGGTAAACATCGGGTTACTAAGCGCAGGGCCGTGCTTAGTAACCCGATGTTTACCCTGGTTACAAGCGTAAAACTAAAAAAAAAAAAAAACAGCACATACTTACATTCTGGTGTCCGTCAGGTCCCTTGCCGTCTGCTTCCCGCACTCAGTGACTGCCGGCCGTAAAGTGAAAGCAGAGCACAGCGGTGACGTTACCGCTGTGCTGTGCTTTCACTTTCACTTTACGGCCGGCAGTCACTGAGTGCGGGAAGCAGACGGCAAGGGACCTGACGGACACCAGAATGTAAATATGTGCTGTTTGTTTTTTTTACGCTGGTAATCAGGGTAAACATCGGGCTACTAAGCGCGGTCCTGCGCTTAGTAACCCGATGTTTACCCTGGTTACCCGGGTACCTCGGCATCGTTGGTCGCTGGAGAGCTGTCTGTGTGACAGCTCCCCAGCGACCACACTACGATTTACCTACGATCACGGCCAGGTCATATCGCTGGTCGTGATCGTAGGTAAATCGTATAGTGTGACGGTACCCTTAAGGTACCGTCACACTAGACGATATCGCTAGCGATCCGTGACGTTGCAGCGTCCTCGCTAGCGATATCGTCCAGTGTGACAGGCAGCAGCGATCAGGCCCCTGCTGTGCTGTCGCTGGTCGGGGAAGAAAGTCCAGAACTTTATTTGGTCGCTGGACTCCCCGCAGACATCGCTGAATCGGCGTGTGTGACACCGATTCAGCGATGTATTCACTGGTAACCAGGGTAAACATCGGGTAACTAAGCGCAGGGCCGCGCTTAGTAACCCGATGTTTACCCTGGTTACCATCCTAAAAGTAAAAAAAACAAACACTACATACTTACCTACAGCCGTCTGTCCTCCAGCGCTGTGCTCTGCACTCCTCCTGTACTGGCTGTGAGCGTCGGTCAGCCGGAAAGCAGAGCGGTGACGTCACCGCTCTGCTTTCCGGCCGCTGTGCTCACACAGATAGTACAGGAGCAGTGCAGAGCACAGCGCTGGAGGACAGACGGCTGTAGGTAAGTATGTAGTGTTTGTTTTTTTTACTTTTAGGATGGTAACCAGGGTAAACATCGGGTTACTAAGCGCGGCCCTGCGCTTAGTTACCCGATATTTACCCTGGTTACCGGCATCATTGGTCGCTGGAGAGCGGTCTGTGTGACAGCTCTCCAGCGACCAAACAGCGACGCTGCAGCGATCCGGATCGTTGTCGGTATCGCTGCAGCGTCGCTAAGTGTGACGGTACCTTTAGCTTCATGGTGTAAGTCAAATGACTGGTATCCAATTTATAAGACAACAGTGTCTTCTCTCACAAACTGAAAATGCATTTGACTAAATAAATACTTGATTACTGATGACAGTGAAACCCCCAGGCTATGAATGATAGACATCCAGTCTCCTCTCTCACAAATAGCAAATGGATAATACTAGATAATTACTTGTTTACTGATAAGAACAGTGAAACCACCACCATTTTGAGATTAAGTACACATAATAAAACCTAAGTTTTGCAGTCAGAAATAATCAGAGACCTGTAGAACAGTATAAAATGCTATCGGGTCATATTGACCCGAACAGTACAAGTGTAACAATCAGCGTGTAGCAAAAAGTAAACAAAAAAAAAACAAAAACAAAAAAAAAATATAGAGCTCCACAAATGAGAAGTCAAGATACCACTAGTTTCAAGTCCTCATATAAAAAAATCTACAGGGTCTCAAAAATCATTTCGGGTCATATTGACCCGAACAGTACAGCAGGATTAAGATCTCCCCAGAGTGGCTCAATGATAATGAGATCAGGAGACTGAGATGGCCACTACAGAACCTTCACTTTGTTCTGCTGTAGCCAATGATAGGTCGACTTGTGTTTTGGATCGTTGTCATGTTGGAATATCCAAGTACGTCGCATGTGCAGCTTATGGGATGATGAGTGCAAATTTGCCTTCAGTATTTGCTGATAATGTCCTGCATTCATCTTTCCTTCAACTTTGACCAAGTTTCCTTTGCCTTTGTAGCTCACACATCCCCAAAACATCAAAGATCCACCCTGGTGCTTTACAGTAGGAATGTTGTTCCTTTCATGATAGGCCTTGTTGATGTCTCTCCAAATGTTTATGGTTGCAGACAAAAAGTTAAATTTTGGTCTCATCACTCCAAATTGCCTTGTTTCAGAAGTTTTGAGGCTTGACTCTGTGCTGTTTTGCTTATTGTAGGTGAGATACTTTGTGGCATTTGCATAGTAATTGCTTTCTTCTGGCGACTCAACCATTCAGCCCATTTTTCTTCAAGTGCCTCCTTACTGTGCATCTTGAAACAGCCACACCGCTAGTTTTCAGAGAGTCCAGTATTTCAGCTGATATTATTTGTGGGTTTTTCTTTGAATCCCGAACAATTTTCCTGGCAGTTGTGGATGACATTTTTGTTGGTTTACCGGACTGTGGTTTTGTTTTTACAGAACCCCTGATTTTCTATTTGTTAATCACAGTTTGAATGCTGCTGACTGGCATTATCATTTCCTTGGATATCTTTTTGTTTCCTTTTCCTGTTTTATACAGTTGAACTACCTTTTCCCAGGATCCATTGACAATTCTTTTGTTTTCCCCATGACTCACAATCCTGAAACATTTAAGCAAGCACCTGGTCTGGGACATGTGAAATACAGGCTTTCCACATTCATCAACCTACTCAAGGATATCTCTTGAAAAATACCTTCCAGACTTAACAAATCGCACCTCCAGGGAAGAGAAATCCCTATCTAGAAGAGAATACCTACTGAGTGCAACTGTCAGGAAAAAGGCCTAGTTGGCCGAAACGCATTGACATTCAAAGGTTGCTCTTCTGTTTTGAACTTTAATAAAATACATTTTTTTGCATTCAAAAGGAGTGTGCAATTGCTATTTATTCTGCACAATCCAGAAACGTATGAAAGATGCAAGAGTCTGTCTGGATCACAGAAACTCACTCCTACCTTTAATAGCCATTCAAATCCATTTGTGTCAATTTCTGTGCATGTTTATCAGGTCAAAATCACCAGGGTATGTGAGCTTTTGATCAGGGTTATTTGAATGTTTTGGGTTGTTATTATGATTTAAAAATAAAGATTATTTATTTATTTATTATTTAAAAAGAGAAACCACAGTAGTTTGACAATAAATGGCTTCACCCAACCACTAACAATCACTAACCATGAGTGGAGAATAAGTTTTGGTGTTATCATTCATATTCTCTGAAAAAAGGCCAAGAAAGCAAAAATTCTGTCTGTGTATGTAAACTTTTGAGCACACCTGTATGTCTGTGTGTGGTGGCTCTTGAAGCAATGACTCCAGCAGCAGTCCACTCCTTGAGAATCTTTCCCAAACTTTTGAATGGCCTTTTCTTAACAATCCTTTCAAGGCTGCGGTTATCCCTGTTGTTTGTGCACCTTTTTCTACCACACTTTTTCCTTACACTCAACTTTCCATTAATATGCTTGGATACAGCCTTCTGTGAACAGCCAGCTTCTTTAGCAATGACCTTTTATGACTTACCCTCCTTTTGGAGTGTGTCAATGACTGCCTTCTGGACATCTGTCAAGTTAGCAGTCTTTCCCATGATTGTGGAGCCTACTGAAACAGACTAAGGGACCTTTTTAAACGCTTAGGAAGCCTTTGCAGGTGTTTTTTGTTACAACCCCTGGCAAAAATTATGGAATCACCGGCCTTGGAGGATGTTCATTCAGTTGTTTAATTTTGTAGAAAAAAAGCAGGTCACAGACATGGCACAAAACTAAAGTCATTTCAAATGGCAACTTTCTGGCTTTAAGAAACACTAAAAGAAATCAAGAACAAAAAATGTGGTAGTCAGTTATGGTTATTTTTTTAACCAAGCATAGGGAAAAAATTATGGAATCACTCAATTCTGAGGAAAAAATTATGGAATCATGAAAAAGAAACAAAAAAACACTCCAAAACATCACTAGTATTTTGTTGCACCACCTCTAGCTTTTAATAACAGCTTTCAGTCTCTGAGGCATGGACTTAATCAGTGTCAAACTGTACTCTTCATCAATCTGGCTCCATCTTTCTCTGATTCCTGTTGCCAGATCAGCTTTGCAGGTTGGAGCCTTGTCATGGACCATTTTCTTCAACTTCCGCCAAAGAATTTCAATTGGATTGAGATCCAGACTATTTGCAGGCCATGACATTGACCTTATGTGTCTTTTTTCAAGGAATGTTTTCACAGTTTTGCTCTACGGCAGGATGCATTATCATCTTGAAAAATGATTTTATCATCCCCAAACATCCTTTCAATTGACGGGATAAGAAAAGTGTCCAAAATATCAACATAAACTTGTGCATTTATTGAAGATTTAATGACAGCCATCTCCCCAGTTTCTTTACCTGACATGCAGCCCCATGTCATCAATGGCTGTGGAAATTTGCATGTTCTCCTCAGGCAGTCATCTTTAAATCTCATTGGAACGGCACCAAACAAAAGTTCCAGCATCATCACCTTGCCCATTGCAGATTCGCGATTCATCACTGAATATGACTTTCATCTTGTCATCCACAGTCCACAATTGCTTTTCATTAGCACATTGTAACCTTGTTTTTTTCTCTTTAGGTGTTAATGATGGCTTTCGTTTAGCTTTTCTGTATGTAAATTTCATTTTCTTTAGGCATTTTTTTACAGTTCGGTCACAGACGTTGACTCCAGTTTCCACCCATTCGTTCCTCATTTGTTTTGTTGTGCATTTCCTCTTTTGGAAACATATTGCTTTAAGTTTCCTTGGTCTACCAGTATGTTTGCCTTTAACAACCTTCCCATGTTGTTTGTATTTGGTCCAGATTTTAGACACAGATGACTGTGAACAACCAACATCTTTTGCAACATTGCGTGATGATTTACCCTCTTTTAAGAGTTTGATAATCCTCTCCTTTGTTTCAATTGACATTTCTCATGTTGGAGCCATGATTCACGTCAGACCACTTGGTGCAACAGCTCTCCAAGGTGTGATCACTCCTTTTTAGATGCAGATTAACGAGCAGATCTAATTTGATGCAGGTGTTATTTTTGGGTATGAAAATTTACAGGGTGATTCCATAATTTTTCCTCAGATTTGAGTGATTCCATAATTTTTCCCCTATGCTTGGTTAGAAAGAGTAACCATTACTGACTACCACATTTTTTGTTCTTGATTTCTTTTAGTGTTTCTTAAAGACAGAAACAGTGGCGTAGGAAGGGGGGTGCGGGGGGGGCGGTCCGCCCCGGGCGGCACAATGCGGGGGGCGGCCGGCGCTGCAGGAGAAAGGGAAAAAAAAAAAAAAAGACGACCCTTTAAATCTTCGGGCGGCGCCGTCCGCCGCCACGACCAGGCTCCCCCCGCCCCTGGGCCCCCGCCCCCCGCTCTATACTCACCTCTCCTGGTTCCTGCGGCGCCGGCAGCTGCAGCCTCCTCTGACTCTGCGACGTCTCAGAGCAGAGGGCGCGATGACGTCATCACTGTGCGCGCCGCTCTGCCTCTCTGTCCTGAGCGTCGCAGAGCCGGAGAGACGCTGACTGCACCGGACCTGCGCTGGGAACGGGAGAGGTGAGGATTTTACTTTTTTTTTTTTCTTTATGTCTGACTCTGGGGGCAATGCTGGACACACTGGGGCAATACTGGAGACCATGGGGCAGATTGCTGGACACACTGGGGCAATACTGGAGACCATGGGGCAGATTGCTGGACACACTGGGGCAATACTGGAGACCATGGGGCAGAATGCTGGACACACTGGGGCAATACTGGAGACCATGGGGCAGATTGCTGGACACACTGGGGCAATACTGGAGACCATGGGGCAGATTGCTGGACACACCGGGGCAATACTGGAGACCATGGGGCAGATTGCTGGACACACTGGGGCAATACTGGAGACCATGGGGCAGATTGCTGGACACACTGGGGCAATACTGGAGACCATGGGGCAGATTGCTGGACACACTGGGGCAATACTGGAGACCATGGGGCAGATTGCTGGACACACTGGGGCAATACTGGAGACCATGGGGCAGATTGCTGGACACACTGGGGCAATACTGGAGACCATGGGGCAGATTGCTGGACACACTGGGGCAATACTGGAGACCATGGGGCAGAATGCTGGACACACTGGGGCAATACTGGAGACCATGGGGCAGAATGCTGGACACACCGGGGCAATACTGGAGACCATGGGGCAGATTGCTGGACACACCGGGGCAATACTGGAGACCATGGGGCAGATTGCTGGACACACCGGGGCAATACTGGAGACCATGGGGCAGATTGCTGGACACACTGGGGCAATACTGGAGACCATGGGGCAGATTGCTGGACACACTGGGGCAATACTGGAGACCATGGGGCAGATTGCTGGACACACTGGGGCAATACTGGAGACCATGGGGCAGATTGCTGGACACACTGGGGCAATACTGGAGACCATGGGGCAGAATGCTGGACACACTGGGGCAATACTGGAGACCATGGGGCAGAATGCTGGACACACCGGGGCAATACTGGAGACCATGGGGCAGATTGCTGGACACACTGGGGCAATACTGGAGACCATGGGGCAGATTGCTGGACACACTGGAGCAATACTGGAGACCATGGGGCAGATTGCTGGACACACTGGGGCAATACTGGAGACCATGGGGCAGATTGCTGGACACACTGGGGCAATACTGGAGACCATGGGGCAGATTGCTGGACACACTGGGGCAATACTGGAGACCATGGGGCAGATTGCTGGACACACTGGGGCAATACTGGAGACCATGGGGCAGATTGCTGGACACACTGGGGCAATACTGGAGACCATGGGGCAGATTGCTGGACACACTGGGGCAATACTGGAGACCATGGGGCAGATTGCTGGACACACTGGGGCAATACTGGAGACCATGGGGCAGATTGCTGGACACACTGGGGCAATACTGGAGACCATGGGGCAGATTGCTGGACACACTGGGGCAATACTGGAGACCATGGGGCAGAATGCTGGACACACTGGGGCAATACTGGAGACCATGGGGCAGAATGCTGGACACATCGGGGCAATACTGGAGATCATGGGGCAGATTGCTGGACACACAGGGGCAATACTGGAGACCATGGGGCAGAATGCTGGACACACCGGGGCAATACTGGAGACCATGGGGCAGATTGCTGGACACTGGGGCAATACTGAAGACCATGGGGCAGAATGCTGGACACACTGGGGCAATACAGGAGACCATGGGGCAGATTGCTGGACACACTGGGGCAGATTGCTGGACACACTGGGGGTAATATGCTGGACACACTGGGGGTAATATGCTGGACACACTGGGGCAGATTGCTGGACAAACTGGGGGCAGGACTTGGGGCATGATTGGAGACACGGGGCAGGATTGGATCATGGGGCAGGACGGATACGATGGAGGCTGGTGGGGCAGGATGGGGAGATCATATGGTGTAGAATGGATACTCATGAGGGCAGGATGCGAGAACATATGGCTGGAGCCAGGAATGAGATAAACGGGGCCAGGGTGGGGAATAGTGTTACCATAGGGGCTAATTAAGGGATATTATTACTGCAGTGATGTATTTATTTTATTTTTTGAGTATACTGTTTTAAATGGGGGGGCGGTACTGTTATTGTGTAGAGTGACACTATATCACCTTTTTGTCTTCATGTGATGTAATGTAGAAGTTGTGAAAAATTAAGTAATGTGTTCTGCAAGCGGAGCTCGAGATAACTGTGTTATTTCCTGCAGAAACGAGTCCTGGCTGGAAGGAATGATGGCGGTCTGTGCTGGATGAAAGATGAAGGACTTCACCTAGAGACATCACTGGTGAGTGAGTGTTACCTATACACTGACACTATACACTGTATACTATATACAGCGGTCCTGTGTACAATGTCACCAGTGATCTCTGTATTACCTCTACACAGACACTGCATACTAAGTACAGATCTCCTGTGAATACTGGCACTTATGGTGATAGTATTGTGTTGTTTTTTTTTTTATTACTGATCAGTATTGTAGTATTCAGTCACTATGTGGTGGTAATATGTGGTCTGGAAATGGTGTGGTATTTGTCCCTTGTATGTAGTATTATTCGGTCACTATGTGGCCTGGTCATGGTGTGGTGGTATTAAGTCACAGGTGTGGCATGTGGGGGTGACACCATTAGGCCCAGTTTAAGTTCTACAAAACAGGAAAACCATTTTTGGTAACCTTTGTGTGTATTGAGCTGGGGGGGGGATGGGGGGGGGGCGCCAAACTCGGGATCAGCCCCGGGCGGCAAAAGCTCTAGCTACGCCTCTGGACAGAAAGTTGCCATTTTAAATTACTTTAGTTTTGTACCGTGTCTGTGATCTGCTTTTTTTCTACAAAATTAAACAACTTATTTAACACAGTCTGAAAACAAATTCTATAGCACGAACGTCAAAACACTACTAAATACACACCAACACTTCCATCAAGTGTAGGAAAGACGATAAATGCAAAATTAAAACATATAGATCTTTATTACAAAAATAGTTTTAAAATACCAAATCAAGCTACTGGAATCACAAAAAGAAGAGCACATAGGAGACAGGGCCTACATATACTGTTACAAATTATATTACAGGTATGATCAAAAATAGAATGATGTCAACATAGATCATACAACAATTATATGTACCTATGTATAAAACAAAGCCCTCTGTGCAATTAATCGCTGGGTAAAGGTTACACCCAAACTAATGTTGAAGAAAAAAAGTAAAAAAGTGCCTAGTGCGTAGTGCAATCAGAAAAAGAGAGGGGCATACATATATATGAGGTATCATAATTTAAATGTCATAGTGACAGGACAAATCTCCAACAGCAATAGTTATAAAGTAATATAGTAGGTCCTATGCATTTAATGGGTCATAAATAAATAGATAAATAAATAATAGACTACTGCACACTTTGCAAAGTGCTCAATGTTAAGTGCTAAATGCTTAGTGCAATATAGGTTAAATAATCACACATATGTGCATGCAAAGGTAATGCAGAAGCCTATAGTAAAGTGTAAAAAGTGCGTATTAAGCTCACTAAAGACCGCAACAAATCCAGCTAGAGGAGAACTATAGCACTATATGGGAGAGGTGTATCGTCATACCTGAGTGTAAAAGAAAGAGAGAGGTCCCGGTCGGCTATGTGCTCTCACCCCGACAGCGCCGTTTCGCTAATGCTTCCTCTATGGGGGCGTAACTTACATGGCAAGGGTAGTGTCTAATGTACCGGCGGTAAAACTGAAACCAAGGATTTCATTGGTGGGCAGAAGTGGGCGCTTCTAATCTATTAAGCGTCTAGCCAGGCAGAAAAAATGTGACTTCCGGTCGCCGCGCTGGAACGCAGGCAGAGACGCATCTGGGACCTATTGCGCAGGACCGGAAGTCAGGGCTGGCTCATAGGGCAGAAGCGCACCTCCCATCAATGAATATTACGAGGACAACAAAGTTACGTGTAGGAGGGGGAGTGCCTAAACAGAAAGGGGACGTGCAAACAAAATGTCATAGACTGTGTGCCTAGTGATGAAATGTGTAAGACTTATGTAAATCAAAAAAATCTATAATACTACTAAGCATTATATAGAATAATAACAACAGTGATGTGAATAAACCAAAAATATATAATTAAATGTAATATTAATTAATACTTATATACACATCATCCTAATCAAGGACGTTATAATAAATTGCACGGACATATTCCAAAAAAGGAGAGGACACAAAAATGGTGAATAAATTACAAAAATACATAGAAACAAAAAATAATAAGAAAAAGCAAAATAGACATACATTAATGATGGACAATAAATATACATAAACAAATATATAGACATAAATAAATATACACAGACACCACAATAGATATGAAATAAAGTATACACATAAACCATGAATATTGCTGAAAAATAAGAAAAAATATGAAATATAATATAAATAATAATAATTATAAATATAAATAATAATAAATAAATAAAGAAAAAAATGTAATATAAAATAAATATAAAAAAAAATTAATATTAAATAAAATAAAAAAATATAAACATATAAAAATAAAGAATAATAATAAATATATTTATACGAAATCAATAATGAATAACAAATAATAATAAATCAATAAAAAGTAAATAAATCAATGAATAAATAAATAAATCAATGACGCAAGTCTTCATGGCGAAGATGACTATGATCCATTGTTTCAGAACTACTGACACAAATATATACATCGGTTGTATAAACCAGACAGATCTTCAAGGCAGACACTAAATCACAATAAAATAAGAATATTAACAGAGAAAAAAAGAAAAGAAAAGAAAAGCATAAAAACATGAATAGCACAATATATTAAAACCATGTAAAAACAAAAAATATGAAATAAAAAGCAAGATCTCTCATAGGAATTTAATAGAGAATGTGTTACATGACCTGGGTTCAGATATATGAGGTTATAAAAAGAAATTAGTATTAGAGAAAGGCACTGAATCCCAAGTTCTCATTTAAGCCTTGTGGGGTCATAGTTCCCAGCCTGTAAATCCAGCGGCTCTCCAATTGGGCCAAGGCCTTCCCCAAATCTCCACCCCTTATACCTAAAATAATCTGGTCAATGGCCTTTATTTTTAAACCTCTGGGATTACTGTTGTGAAAAATTTTAAAATGTCTAGGCAGCGTTTTTAGGGTGTTTATGTCATCAACAGTGCTAGACCTTTCAATATCCCTAACATGTTCTCGAGTGCGAATTTTCAATTCCCTCGTAGTAAGGCCTATATAGACTTTACTACAGGGACATACCGCATGATAGATTATACCTTTAGATTAACAATTTAGGGTTTTCCAGATTTCATATTCTCTAGTTCCGTCAAAATTACAAAAAGATTTGCTTTTGACCAAATTGCTGCAAGCTTTACAGCTGCCGCACAGAAAAAAGCCTTTCGTTGAGGATACTGGTCTGAGGGGCTGGGATACAAAATGACTGCGGACTAGCAGATCCTTCAAATTGTTGGAACGTCTAGCAACAATTGCTGGTTGATCGGGTAAAACCTTCTTTAAGATAGGATCTGTTTGAAGCACCTTCCAATGTTTCTTCATAATTGAAGAAACTTCATTCCACTGTTTGTTATAGTCCATTATCATTCGGACTGGTTGTTTGTTTTCCAAACGTTTGTCCTTTTGTCCATACAGCAGTTGCTCACGAGATCTCGAACAGGCTTTTGTGAAGCCTCTTTTTATTTGTCTCTTGCTGTAACCTCTTTCCTCAAAACGTCTGGACAGATCAGATGCTTGATCCAGGAAATCATTTTCTTGCGTACATATTTTGCGAATCCTCATGAACTGACCTATTGGTATCCCATTTATGGTAGAATTGTGATGTGCCGAGGACGCGTGTAGGAGGGAATTTGTGGCGGTGGGTTTTCGGAAGACATCGATTATGATGGTACCATTTTCAAGAGTGGAAATCCGTAAATCCAAAAAATCAAGTTGTCGACCCATTTTATATGTTAATTTTATGTTTAGGTCATTACAATTCAATTTATGCATGAAGGAGGTCAGCTGTTCTGTCGTTCCCTCCCAAACAAACCAGATGTCATCGATAAATCGAATCCAACCCTGTACTAATTCAATGCCATCAGGAGGATTATTGAGAAAAATTTCCCTCTCCCAGGCACCCAAAAATAGGTTCGCATAAGAGGGGGCACAGGTCGCCCCCATCGCGGTACCTTGTGTTTGCACAAAAATCTTCTTATCAAAAGTAAAAATATTGTGTTCTAATACAAACCGCAATAAATCCAAAATCAGCTGGGCCAAGGGTTTTTCCAAACCACTCTCCTCCAGGAACAAAGCAACAGCCCTCAGACCATCAGTGTGTCTGATTGAAGAATACAGAGATTCTACATCTGCAGTGACCATAACTGTGTCATCCTCCAGTTGTATGTGATTAATGCGTCTGAGAGCTGCCGATGTATCCTGAATGAAAGAGGGAAGTGTGAAAACAATGGGTTTGAGGTAATGCTCGATAATATTGCCAATAATCTCGCATAGACCACCGTTTCCGGACACAATAGGTCTCCCAGGTGGCTTTTCAATATTTTTATGTAACTTGGGTAGCAAGTAAAAGGTGGGGAGACGAGGGTGTAGTTTTTTAATACACTCCACCACTCTTTTAGGTATAACAGAATCATCATACGCCTTTTCCAGGATGCAGATTAGATCACCCAGGTCATGTAACACATTCTCTATTAAATTCCTATAAGAGATCTTGTTTTTTATTTTATATTTTTTGCTTTTACATGGTTTTAATATATTGTGCTATTCATGTTTTTATGCTTTTCTTTTCTTTTCTTTTTTTCTCTGTTAATATTCTTATTTTATTTTGATTTAGTGTCTGCCTTGAAGATCTGTCTGGTTTATACAACCGATGTATATATTTGTGTCATCATGCGGTAGTTCTGAAACAATGGATCATAGTCATCTTCGCCATGAAGACTTGCGTCATTGATTTATTTATTTATTCATTGATTTATTTACTTTTTATTGATTTATTATTATTTGTTATTCATTATTGATTTCGTATAAATATGCTTATTATTATTCTTTATTTTTATATGTTTATATTTTTTTATTTTATTTATTATTTTTATTTTTTATTTTTATTTTATATTACATTTTTTTCTTTATTATTTATATTTATAATTATTATTATTTATATTATATTTCATATTTTTTCTTATTTTTCAGCAATATTCATGGTTTATGTGTATACTTTATTTCATATCTATTGTGGTGTCTGTGTATATTTATTTATGTCTATATATTTGTTTATGTATATTTATTGTCCATTATTAATGTATGTCCAATTTGCTTTTTCTTATTATTTTTTGTTTCTATGTATTTTTGTAATTTATTCACCATTTTTGTGTCCTCTCCTTTTTTGGAATATGTCCGTGCAATTTATTATAACGTCCTTGATTAGGATGATGTGTATATAAGTATTAATTAATATTACATTTAATTATATATTTTTGGTTTATTCACATCACTGTTGTTATTATTCTATATAATGCTTAGTAGTATTATAGATTTTTTTGATTTACATAAGTCTTACACATTTCATCACTAGGCACACAGTCTATGACATTTTGTTTGCACGTCCCCTTTCTGTTTAGGCACTCCCCCTCCTACACGTAACTTTGTTGTCCTCGTAATATTCATTGATGGGAGGTGCGCTTCTGCCCTATGAGCCAGCCCTGACTTCCGGTCCTGCGCAATAGGTCCCAGATGCGTCTCTGCCTGCGTTCCAGCGCGGCGACCGGAAGTCACATTTTTTCTGCCTGGCTAGACGCTTAATAGATTAGAAGCACCCACTTCTGCCCACCAATGAAATCCTTGGTTTCAGTTTTACCGCCGGTACATTAGACACTACCCTTGCCATGTAAGTTACGCCCCCATAGAGGAAGCATTAGCGAAACGGCGCTGTCGGGGTGAGAGCATATAGCCGACCGGGACCTCTCTCTTTCTTTTACACTCAGGTATGACGATACACCTCTCCCATATAGTGCTATAGTTCTCCTCTAGCTGGATTTGTTGCGGTCTTTAGTGAGCTTAATACGCACTTTTTACACTTTACTATAGGCTTCTGCATTACCTTTGCATGCACATATGTGTGATTATTTAACCTATATTGCACTAAGCATTTAGCACTTAACATTGAGCACTTTGCAAAGTGTGCAGTAGTCTATTATTTATTTATCTATTTATTTATGACCCATTAAATGCATAGGACCTACTATATTACTTTATAACTATTGCTGTTGGAGATTTGTCCTGTCACTATGACATTTAAATTATGATACCTCATATATATGTATGCCCCTCTCTTTTTCTGATTGCACTACGCACTAGGCACTTTTTTACTTTTTTTCTTCAACATTAGTTTGGGTGTAACCTTTACCCAGTGATTAATTGCACAGAGGGCTTTGTTTTATACATAGGTGCATATAATTGTTGTATGATCTATGTTGACATCATTCTATTTTTGATCATACCTGTAATATAATTTGTAACAGTATATGTAGGCCCTGTCTCCTATGTGCTCTTCTTTTTGTGATTCCAGTAGCTTGATTTGGTATTTTAAAACTATTTTTGTAATAAAGATCTATATGTTTTAATTTTGCATTTATCGTCTTTCCTACACTTGATGGAAGTGTTGGTGTGTATTTAGTAAAATTAAACAACTGAATGAACATCTTCCAAGGCCAGTGATTCCATAATTTTTGCCAGGGATTGTAATTATTCTAATTTACTGAGATAATTACTTTTGGGTTTTCATTTGGCTTTAAGCCATAATCATCAACATTAACAGAAATAAACACTTGAAATAGATAACTCTGTTTGTAATGACTCTATATAATATGAGTTTCACTTTTTCTATTGAAGAACTGAAATAAATAAACTTTTTGATAATGTTCTAATTTTGTGAGAAGCACCTGTATAATGCTCCATACAGAATGGTCCCAATATAATGATCCATACATAAAAAAATAAATAATCAAATACTTACGTGGCTTATTCTGTATGGAGAATTATACGGGGCCCATTATTCTAAATGCAGCATTATATGGGGCCCAGTATTCTGTATGCAGCATTATATGGGGTACATTATTCTGTATGGAGTATTATATGGGCTACCTTATTCTGTATGGAGCATTATATGGGGTATATTATTCCGTATGGAGCATTACTGTATTTCTAAAAATGGTTTCAATCTGCTATTTTGCTATTTTAAAGATAAATTTGATGATTTAAAGGAACTGTATATACCCTCTATAAATGTTAATCCTTTTTAGGAAATGGCAAATGGAAGTTGGAGATTTAAGTGTAAAAAAAGAGAGAGTAAAGAGAAAGTTATCTTACCAGATGGCAACTTTAGTTAGGTTTAATTAGTTGCTGCTGGTGTAAATACTCTGCGACTGGCATTGGGGACACGTATCGCTATGAGGTCTTTGAGGTATGATGTGTGGAGTGCCCGCCTGGGCCGTGGGGATACTCGGTACCAGGTGGGTTCTTAAAGGGATGTGGTCAGGGCAGCAGTCACCCGGTCCGTGGCCCTGGATGTCCAATAAAAGAGTCAAAGAATTGAAAGGGGAAATAAAGTTGATAGGGCTATACTTCGTGACGCCACTTGTGGTACTCGGCCAGGAATCGCCGATGCTGCTTAAAGGGAACCACTGGGGCTGATGTGATGTAGTAGAGTAGTTACAGCTCTCCACAGGTAGAGCTTAGTCCAAGGGCAATTACGGTGTTAATATCAATGATGGTAGAAGTGAATGTTGTAGTGCAGGTGGCGCAGCAATAATTCAGACGACACAGCAGGTTGCAGTTTCCACAGTTTACTCACAGTTTGACGTCTGGTTACAGATGACAATGGGAGTCCGGGGAGCCTGGAAGCAACTTAGGATCCACTAGCCAGATGGATTTTGAGGCCTCCTTACTGCGCCATCCTCTGAGGTCCTTGCTGCCTAAAGCTATGTTCAGTCCTCTGTTCCTTATTGGTCTGTAGAACTTACCTGTATGGCAGGCAGCTTGAGCCTACTACAAGTGTCACTCCTTCGTGTTGGCTCTGGGCTCTCATCTGCTGCTGTGCCTTCAGATGTTGTGATGGGCCAGGAAACCTGCAGTCCCCTGCCCTCCGGATTTAGCTGCAGGGCCTGCAGTTCCCACACAACCACGGACTCCGGTGTCCGCTGTTTGGTGCTCAGTCCTGGAGTGAGCTCAGTCGCAGCTCAAATCTTTCAGGTTCTTCCTTGACTTCCTCTCTCCTCTCAGTCTCCCTCCAGACTCACTAACTGTGCCTCCAGGCCAGAACTTATATCAGGAAGCTCCCCTGAAATCAGGTATTACAGCTCCCCCTTCTGGTCTGGAGTAGGAAGGATGCTGGATGTAAGTGTTATCTAGTCAGGGAAACCTTCCTTGCTTCCAGGCATGTAATCACCCCCTGTGAGGGAGGCAATGCCACTGTGGCAACTGGACCCCTAGGGTGCCACATGTGTTTGCGACATGCAAGTAGTTTCTTCTTTTTGACAATAACTGTATGTTGGACTTTGTGTGTGATGCTACTGTATATGGTGGCTGTGTGGTATTGTAAGTATTTCGTAGACCATCTTTGACATTCCCTAATGAATACTCTCAGCACTCAGCATGTAAAGGAGTGTCCAAAAACATTGTAGTCAATTGTTTAGCAACAGGCAGAGGTTGTACTTCAGATTTTTTTTGTATGCTGATTTGCTTCCGAAATGGAAAATAAACAAATTTTTTAAATAGTCATATTGCTGTTGCAGAGTCCTTCACTTAGCTGGCCAATCAGCAAAATGTGACACAACCTGTCAGAGCTCTACTCATGGCTCTAATGTTTATTAAGCAACACCCACATGTATTCAAGCTGTCTAGCAGCCGCAAATCATGCAGCTACATCGACATAAACTAAATCTCCGAGCACGCCAAAATACTCGGAGACCACCTGAGCATGCTCGGAGAAACTCGAGTAATGAGTATACTCGCTCATCACTACAGTCCACCAATACCATATGTAAAAAAAATTTTTTTCCACATCGCAGGTTTCTTTAGCCTTTAAATTTGTTGCACTGGAGATGTAGATGGCCACGTGGGCAGGCAGAGATTACAGTATGTCGCAGTGTTGAGATTTTCCCTAGGTCATCATAGCTGTCAGTGTTGTGCTTGCTTTGCATACATTGTGAATGACATTATTCTCTCAGGTCCAGGAACAGATTTGTTTGCCCAGCCTCCATTCACTAGTTCGATTTAGTTGTTTTTTATTTCCTGCTGTTTTGCGATTAAACTGTTTAACTTCTATGGGAACAAATGATAGAAGCTTCTCATATCACCTCTATTGACAAAACAAGGTTAGCTCATATAGATGGATGACCCCATGTGTTTCTAGGCAAGTACTTCCCATGTGTTTCCAAGTAAGCCTGGACTAAGACAATGAGTATGGCTGGCTGAAGACAGAGAACTTATTTATACCTAAATATGGATACCCTCCAGGTTAAGCTTATCCATAATATATTCTGATTAAAATGCCAATTAAATGTATAAAAAGCACATAATTTCTTTATCATATTCACTCCATGAGAATATGTCTTAGGCTATGTGCATGGATCGCCCCCAGACACAGGGCCACAGGTGACTCGATACCGGGCCTCTCTGGTTCGGTTGCTGAGGCTGTCACGGTGGCTAGACCCGGTCCGTGACCCTGCTAAGAGGCGTCCAATAAAGGTGATACAGTTTGTCAGGGAGTTCGTGACGCCACCTGTGGTGTTCGGTCAGGGTGACCGACGCTGCTGTGGGGTCCGCTGGGGTGATGGAATGGCAGCTAGATGGTATACCTTCCCACAGGTGAAGTATGTCCCCAGGGCTTCCCAGTAAGGTGGATGGTGATGGGGTGCAGGCAATAACGAGGACACAAGGTTGCAGTCTCTTTACCTCTTTACTGAAGGCTTCAGGATCCTCAATCCAGAGTACGTTTAACAGGGTTCTCTGAGATCGGCCGGTCCGATGGGCACTTCCAGAGATTCCTTCACAGATGGAAATCATTGCCTACCACTAGCGCCTGTGTGTTGTAGTCCTACCCTGCTGAGCATTCGGAATAGTCCTCACAACTGCTGTTCTCGTTCGTTCGTTCTCTACAGCTCTCTCTCTCTTTAGTTCCAGATGTTACTAGTTTCTCGTCCCCCAGTATGTTTTGGCTAGGACGCACCCGTATGACGGGAAGGCTTGGAGGTCTTCCGGGACCCTAGAGACGCCCCTCTCTACGCGTTGCCCCTATGTCTTCTTAGGAAATTTAAAGGGACACTGTCACCTGAATTTGGAGGGAACAATCTTCAGCCATGGAGGCGGGGTTTTGGGGTTTTTGATTCACCCTTTCCTTACCCGCTGGCTGCATTCTGGCTGCAATATTGGATTGAAGTTCATTCTCTGTCCTCCGTAGTACATGCCTGCACAAGGTAATCTTGCCTTTGCGCAGGCGTGTACTATGGAGGACAGAGAATGAACTTCAATCCAATATTGCAGCCAGCATGCAGCCAGCGGGTAAGGAAAGGGTGAATCAAAAACCCCATAACCCCGCCTCCATGGCTGAAGATTGTTCCCTCCAAATTCAGGTGACAGTGTCCCTTTAAGGTAGACAGCCAACCTATAATTAACTGTCCTGCGGAATTCGAAGTAAGGCCTGAAGTCAGTTACTCCCGCGGTGTTCCGGCCACCGGCTACACACCTCAGTAAGATGTTGCCTCGGTCTCACGGCACGACTCTTACTGGCTCTCCTTTGTGCTTGATCTCGTTTACACTGTTCCACAAAATCCTTCCCTTCTTATCTCTTTCTTAGAATGCCGCCGCAGGAGGTGCAGGCGCGGCTCCGTAACATTCTGTTCTGTTCGCTAGGCACCTGCCAGGTTCCCACGCCTGACAGGGACCCCCCTGTGTCTTCTCCCTGCAACACCCCCTGCCATGGGATGTTGCCTGAATCCAACCCAGTCAGCTTCTGACTAACTTCCTCCCCAACCCCTAGTTTTACCAGTGTGAGGAGTGGCCCAATAAATAAAGCCTTTTTCTCCCCCTAGTGGCCAGAGTGTGAATTGTAATGTGTTCTGGTGATACCTGGTCAGGAGAATTCCTTCAGTGCCATCAGACGTACCATCACTCCCCTTAGTGGCAGAGTGTCATACTGCAATGACCAGATCTCTGGGGCGCTGCACTCCCCCCCGGTTAAATCCAGTACTCCTGGACTGGGAAGAAGAACAACAATACATAGCAGCAAAAGACATACAAAATTTTTGAAATGCTAAAACAAGTAAATAGAACAATGCTTCCCTTTATGGGAGGTGAGGACACTTGAACGTTACAAACAAAATTAAATATTTTTAAATCACATGTTGACTATAAATAACTCTCAGTACCCAGCCGGGTATTCTACTAAGTGCAAACTCTGATTTAACTTTTCCTTTAAGGGCGTATAAGCTGAACCCTCTAAAGGCCTACTATAGAATACTATATAAATAACTCATCTTTTCTTTCCGTTCTAACTTCCCCAATGCAGGACCGCCTAGCTCCTTGGCTGGGCCTACTGTCATTGTACCGACCATCTTTCTACAGTTCTCAGGAGGACTCTCTCTCTAACCCCTACGGGTTCACTTTCAAGCTTTCCTATCCTCAGTCTCTATCAACAGTATCAAACTTCCTAAATTTCAACATTATTAACGTTTCAACTTTTATTAAAGCAATCATATAAACATTCCCTTTAAGAGGGACCCAAGTCTCTAGAAAAGTAGTGCAGATTTTCTCTCTGTCTGCAAGTCCACTGAAAGCAAGACCTTCTGCGTCATGTCCAGAAACATTATCTTCGCAAAGTCTTCTTTCGCTTGTAAAACCAGTAGGGAGCACCTTTAAGAAGGTGCAAACTATATACAAAACAGTTTTGAATCATTCACCGTCCATGATCCGGCAGTCTTTGGAACAATAATAACTTTGTGCAAAAGTAGAAAAAGAAATAGAAAACAATAGGGATCCCGGGTAAACAAAGGGACCCCTTTAAGAAATAACCCTGGTTGGGTTTAAAGTAGCAGCAACAGCAGGAAACAGTTAACTATATACATATTCGGATCTTCGAGGTTTATTTCTGCTCTGGTGGCCTCTGCCAGGGCCTAACCGGACAGGCAGACCTCGAGGGTCTGGGAAGCCTCAAATCCCGGCCTATTTCTGGCAGTGCGGGAGTCCAGTGAGCGATCCGAGGAACAGCAGCAGCGGCTCCCGCTGCTTCAGCCCGTTCTTCCTCCAAGGACTTGGCAGCAACCAGGACAGAGGTACAGCGCTGAATATTCCGAGCCCACCAGCCGTGGCCCTTCTGGTATCTGCAGTAGCTTACCGCATTCCCCGGCAGCAGGACAGGACCCTTACTGTCGCCCCGCAGGCCAGCCTCCACCACCTCCCAGGTGATATGGACCCTTATTGTCGACCCGATTTCCTGGACAAAGCCTCTTCCTCCCTGGGGCTGGTAAACGATCACCACTCCCCATTTCGGCAATGACCCACCCAGCAGCTCACCGCGGGCCTCCTGTTCCACATCCCTGGCATACTCAGCTATGAGGTGCTTCTGATAATCCCCCCAGGGGAAGGAGCCCATGTCCCACTCACGCGTTTCCGGGTCGAATGATGCGGACTCCGGGACTCCACCAACCGCGCCGGTAGTCGGGTCATGCGTCGGCGGAACACCGATCCCCGATCGGCCAGGGTACCGAGCTCGCTCGTAGGTGGGGGCTCTGGCAGCTCCACGCCGTTCCTCAGGGGCGGCCACCTGGTCTGGTGCAGGTAGCGGGGGCTCCACGGACAGCTCCCAGGACTCAATCTTCTCCAGTGGCGGCATGCCGGTATAATCCTCCGGTGCTGGGGACCTAGACTGGGCCATCTTTCTCCGCAAGCCTCCCCGGCTTTCCAGCTCCACTCCGCCTGAGTCATAGTTTCGTTTCTTTGGTCTCCGCCCGCCATAGAAGATGAGAAGGCGGACCTCAGCCGCTGACGGACCCGCCCTCAGGATACAGCAATACTTAGACTGGGCGGCCATTATCTTTCGCGCTCTCCAGCTTACTCACGCCCACTTCCATGCCTTTCTTCTTCTTCTGCACTCCTCGTGGCGCTGCAATGGCGGCGGTTTTGGCGGGAATCTTGCGGCAATAGCAGTACAGTCTTTGCAATAAATCACAGTCCAACACGTTTCAATCACAGTTCCAAGGCACACATGACCTGCTTCTCAGGCTTAAGTAGGATCCTGTTCGTGACGCCAAGTTGGATCGCCCCCAGACACAGGGCCACAGGTGACTCGATACCGGGCCTCTCTGGTTCGGTTCCTGAGGCTGTCACGGTGGCTAGACCCGGTCCGTGACCCTGCTAAGGGGCGTCCAATAAAGATGATACAGTTTGTCAGGGAGTTCGTGACGCCACCTGTGGTGTTCGGTCAGGGTGACCGACGCTGCTGTGGGGTCCGCTGGGGTGATGGAATGGCAGCTAGATGGTATACCTTCCCACAGGTGAAATATGTCCCCAGGGCTTCCCAGTAAGGTGGATGGTGATGGGGTGCAGGCAATAACGAGGACACAAGGTTGCAGTCTCTTTACCTTTTTACTTAAGGATTCAGGATCCTCAATCCAGAGTACGTTTAACAGGGCTCTCTGAGACCGGCCGGTCCGATGGGCACTTCCAGAGTTTCCTTCACAGATGGAAATCGTTGCCTACCACTAGCGCCTGTGTGTTGTAGTCCTACCCTGCTGAGCATTCGGAATAGTCCTCACAACTGCTGTTCTCGTTCGTTCGTTCTCTACAGCTCTCTCTCTCTTTAGTTCCAGATGTTACTAGTTTCTCGTCCCCCAGTATGTTTTGGCTAGGACGCACCCGTAAGACGGGAAGGCTTGGAGGTCTTCCGGAACCCTAGAGACGCCCCTCTCCACGCGTTGCCCCTATGTCTTCTCAGGAAATTTAAGGTAGACAGCCAACCTATAATTAACTGTCCTGCGGAGTTCGAAGTAAGGCCTGAAGTCAGTTACTCCCGCGGTGTTCCGGCCACCGGCTACACGCCTCAGTAAGATGTTGCCTCGGTCTCACGGCACGACTCTTACTGGTTCTCCTTTGTGCTTGATCTTGGTTACACTGTTCCACAAAATCATTCCCTTCTTATCTCTTTCTTAGGATGCCGCCGCAGGAGGTGCAGGCGCGGCTCCGTAAAGTTCTGTTCTGTTCGCTAGGCACCTGCCAGGTTCCCACGCCTGACAGGGACCCCCCTGTGTCTTCTACCTGCAACACCCCCTGCCACGGGATGTTGCCTGAATCCAACCCAGTCAGCTTCTGACTAACTTCCTCCGCAGCCCCTAGTTTTACCAGTGTGAGGAGTGGCCCAATAAATAAAGCCATTTTCTCCCCCTAGTGGCCGGAGTGTGAAGTGTAATGTGTTCTGGTGATACCTGGTCAGGAGAATTCCTTCAGTGCCATCAGACGTACCATCACTCCCCTTAGTGGCAGAGTGTCATACTGCAACGACCAGATCTCTGGGGCGCTGCATGCACACGTTGCGGATTCTCTGCGGATCCGCCGCGTTTTTGAGGTGCAAAAACGCTGCAGATCCGCAATTGATTTACAGTACAATGTAAATCAATGAGAAAAAAAAATGCTGTGCACACTTTGCGGAGAATCCGCTGCGGAAACGCTGCAGTTTAAAAGAAGTAGCATGTCACTTCTTCTTTGTGAATCTGCAGCGCTTTTGTACCTATTCCATTATAGAAAACCACAGGGGTAAACAGTGCAGCAAATCCGCAAGAAAACCGCAGCAAAAATGCACAAAAAATGCTGCGGAACCGCACAAAAAGCGCGACAAATCCGCAGGTGCGTTTTCTGCCAGGAGAGGCGGAATCCACACCAGAAATTCCTAAGCCTAATCCGCAATGTGTGCACATAGCCTTTCTGATTGTGGGTTAGGGCTTGCTCTCACTTGCAATTAATTGGTTGGACAAATGCAATCCAATTAAAAATCAGATTGCATTCGGACCAATGGTATTCTATCATTGTGTGTTCATCTGCTATTTTTTTTTCCAGCTCAGATCGGACTAGAAAAAAATCGCAGCATGCTGCGATTGTAATTGGAAATCAGATCGCATCCCGCAATAAAAGTCAATGGGTGCGAGAAAATTTTTTTTAAACACCGATATCCTTTGAAAAGCCAACAATTCATATGCCCCCTTCAGTAAAATCACAGTGTAACCAAACAAAATGCAATAAATAATTATATATACATATATATATATATATATATATATATATATATATATATATATATTATATATACAGGTCCTTCTCAAAAAATTTGCATATAGTGTTAAATTTCATTATTTACCATAATGTAATGATTACAATTAAACTTTCATATATTATAGATTCATTATCCACCAACTGAAATTTGTCATGTCTTTTATTGTTTTAATACTGATGATTTTGGCATACAACTCCTGATAACCCAAAAAACCTGTCTCAATAAATTAGCATATTTCACCCATCCAATCAAATAAAAGTGTTTTTTAATTACAAACAAAAAAACCATGAAATAATAATGTTCAGTTATGCACTCAATACTTGGTCGGGAATCCTTTGGCAGAAATGACTGCTTCAATGCGGCGTGGCATGGAGGCAATCAGCCTGTGACACTGCTGAGATGTTATGGAGGCCCAGGATGCTTCAATAGCGGCCTTAAGCTCATCCAGAGTGTTGGGTCTTGCGTCTCTCAACTTTCTCTTCACAATATCCCACAGATTCTCTATGGGGTTCAGGTCAGGAGAGTTGGCAGGCCAATTGAGCACAGTAATACCATGGTCAGTAAACCATTTACCAGTGGTTTTGGCACTGTGAGCAGGTGCCAGGTCGTGCTGAAAAATGAAATCTTCATCTCCATAAAGCATTTCAGCCGATGGAAGCATGAAGTGCTCCAAAATCTCCTGATAGCTAGCTGCATTGACCCTGCCCTTGATGAAACACAGTGGACCAACACCAGCAGCTGACATGGCACCCCACACCATCACTGACTGTGGGTACTTGACACTGGACTTCAGGCATTTTGGCATTTCCTTCTCCCCAGTCTTCCTCCAGACTCTGGCACCTTGATTTCCGAATGACATGCAAAATTTGCTTTCATCAGAAAAAAGTACTTGGGACCACTTAGCAACAGTCCAGTGCTGCTTCTCTGTAGCCCAGGTCAGGCGCCTCTGCCGCTGTTTATGGTTCAAAAGTGCCTTTACCTGGGGAATGCGGCACCTGTAGCCCATTTCCTGCACACGCCTGTGCACGGTGGCTCTGGATTTTTCCACACCAGACTCAGTCCACTGCTTCCTCAGGTTCCCCAAGGTCTGGAATCGGTCCTTCTCCACAATCTTCCTCAGGGTCCGGTCTCCTCTTCTCGTTGTACAGCGTTTTCTGCCACATTGTTTCCTTCCAACAGACTTACCATTGAGGTGCCTTGATACAGCACTCTGGGAACAGCCTATTTGTTGAGAAATTTCTTTCTGGGTCTTACCCTCTTGCTTGAGGGTGTCAATGATGGCCTTCTTGACATCTGTCAGGTCGCTAGTCTTACCCATGATGGGGGTTTTGAGTAATGAACCAGGCAGGGAGTTTATAAAAGCCTCAGGTATCTTTTGCATGTGTTTAGAGTTAATTAGTTGATTCAGAAGATTAGGGTAATAGGTCGTTTAGAGAACCTTTTCTTGATATGCTAATTTTTTGAGACAGGTTTTTTGGGTTATCAGGAGTTGTATGCCAAAATCATCAGTATTAAAACAATAAAAGACCTGACAAATTTCAGTTGGTGGATAATGAATCTATAATATATGAAAGTTTAATTATAATCATTACATTATGGTAAATAATGAAATTTAACACTATATGCTAATTTTTTGAGAAGGACCTGTATATAGAATAGATAGCTATAATGATGTTAGTGACATATATAATTAGTACAGTGTCTGTGTAGCTTTCTGTACATGTATTTTTTTTACTAAATAAATAAATCTCTGTAAACAAAAATAGTGTGGTATCCCTCTACATTTTATTAACCTAAGTCACCAATAGACAACTATACCACATATTAAGGGAAAGTAAGATATTATTACATGTATATGAAATATTTTTATAATTTAAATATCCCATGTGGAGACCCTATATTACGGACACATCCATATACTACGAAGCTAATTCCCATAGGGAAAAAATGATGTACCAGTCCACTATAAAAAGTATAAATCCTTTATTAGAAACTTTAAAATACACAAAGAGACAAAATCAGGTGTGTGGAAGTCACAAACTGAAAACAATACAATAAAGGTACCATCACACTAGACGATATCGCTAGCGATCCGTGACGTTGCAGCGTCCTCGCTAGCGATATCGTCCAGTGTGACAGGCAGCAGCGATCAGGCCCCTGCTGTGATGTCGCTGGTCGGGGAAGAAAGTCCAGAACTTTATTTGGTCGCTGGACTCCCCGCAGACATCGCTGAATCGGCGTGTGTGACACCGATTCAGCGATGTCTTCACTGGTAACCAGGGTAAACATCGGGTTACTAAGCGCAGGGCCGCGCTTAGTAACCCGATGTTTACCCTGGTTACCATCCTAAAAGTAAAAAAAAACAAACACTACATACTTACCTACAGCCGTCTGTCCTCCAGCGCTGTGCTCTGCACTCCTCCTGTACTGGCTGTGAGCGTCGGTCAGCCGGAAAGCAGAGCGGTGACGTCACCGCTCTGCTTTCCGGCCGCTGTGCTCACAGCCAGTACAGGAGGAGTGCAGAGCACAGCGCTGGAGGACAGACGGCTGTAGGTAAGTATGTAGTGTTTGCTTTTTTTTTACTTTTAGGATGGTAACCAGGGTAAACATCGGGTTACTAAGCGCGGCCCTGCGCTTAGTTACCCGATGTTTACCCTGGTTACCGGCATCGTTGGTCGCTGGAGAGCGGTCTGTGTGACAGCTCTCCAGCGACCAAACAGCGACGCTGCAGCGATCCGGATCGTTGTCGGTATCGCTGCAGCGTCGCTAAGTGTGACGGTACCTTAACACCAGGGGCCCCACCCCCCACCAGTCAACCCACCACATATAAAGATCCAAATAGCATGCTGTAACCTATAAACGGCCAGAAAATGGTACATGTGTACCTCCGATCAAAGGCACATGGGCTATACAATAGTACATATCCCTCCTCCTAATTATAACGGGGTTTTTTCCCAGCATTAGCCAGTACATGTCCAAACCAGGACAAATAGTCACAAATAGGTTATGTGGGAATATCCACCTATTTATAAAGCCATATATAACGTGACTATAATAATACCATTATTTTAAACAGGCCCAGACCTTAAGGGTTAATGCCCATGTCCTACTGATCCGCCATATAATAATATGTGCAACTATGCAATGAACCCTAGCCTACAGTACAAATGGTTACCAAATACTTACATCACGCCAATAATAGTGGGAGAACCAGGGGGGGGTGAGTGCCCGCCCCAACGCGCGTTTCAGTCCGTTCCTTCGTCAGGGGGCATCACCTCCCCGGGTCCCGTGCCTTAAATATACAAGCCTCCCACAACGCTACCAATGCCGCTCTGTGGCGTCACCCGGATGTGACGTCACCGCCGGAAATGACGCGCGCGTCTCCATAGCAGCCACGGCACCAAGGAGCATCGGCGTCACACAGCACCGCAGTTCCACTGGGAATCCGTAGGGGTGATATCCCTAAGAAACTAGCCCAGTTGGAAACCAGATGGTTACCATCCTAAAAGTAAAAAAAAACAAACACTACATACTTACCTACAGCCGTCTGTCCTCCAGCGCTGTGCTCTGCACTCCTCCTGTACTGGCTGTGAGCGTCGGTCAGCCGGAAAGCAGAGCGGTGACGTCACCGCTCTGCTTTCCGGCCGCTGTGCTCACAGCCAGTACAGGAGGAGTGCAGAGCACAGCGCTGGAGGACAGACGGCTGTAGGTAAGTATGTAGTGTTTGCTTTTTTTTTACTTTTAGGATGGTAACCAGGGTAAACATCGGGTTACTAAGCGCGGCCCTGCGCTTAGTTACCCGATGTTTACCCTGGTTACCGGCATCGTTGGTCGCTGGAGAGCGGTCTGTGTGACAGCTCTCCAGCGACCAAACAGCGACGCTGCAGCGATCCGGATCGTTGTCGGTATCGCTGCAGCGTCGCTAAGTGTGACGGTACCTTAACACCAGGGGCCCCACCCCCCACCAGTCAACCCACCACATATAAAGATCCAAATAGCATGCTGTAACCTATAAACGGCCAGAAAATGGTACATGTGTACCTCCGATCAAAGGCGCATGGGCTATACAATAGTACATATCCCTCCTCCTAATTATAACGGGGTTTTTTCCCAGCATTAGCCAGTACATGTCCAAACCAGGACAAATAGTCACAAATAGGTTATGTGGGAATATCCACCTATTTATAAAGCCATATATAACGTGACTATAATAATACCATTATTTTAAACAGGCCCAGACCTTAAGGGTTAATGCCCATGTCCTACTGATCCGCCATATAATAATATGTGCAACTATGCAATGAACCCTAGCCTACAGTACAAATGGTTACCAAATACTTACATCACGCCAATAATAGTGGGAGAACCAGGGGGGGGTGAGTGCCCGCCCCAACGCGCGTTTCAGTCCGTTCCTTCGTCAGGGGGCATCACCTCCCCGGGTCCCGTGCCTTAAATATACAAGCCTCCCACAACGCTACCAATGCCGCTCTGTGGCGTCACCCGGATGTGACGTCACCGCCGGAAATGACGCGCGCGTCTCCATAGCAGCCACGGCACCAAGGAGCATCGGCGTCACACAGCACCGCAGTTCCACTGGGAATCCGTAGGGGTGATATCCCTAAGAAACTAGCCCAGTTGGAAACCAGATGGATCTGGTCGCTGGGTACCCTTTATCCTGCTGGACTAAATGAAAATTTGAGCTATGCTCCTTTTCTTTGATTATCTGCTGGATCATCTTACCTGTTAGGTGGTTCAAACTGTTGATAATATTGTTTTTAATTTTGTTTTAATTTTCTTACTAATTTTTAATTTTTATCTCCGGTAATCCGTGCAGTATCCCAACCGTAAACGATTAATTGAGTGATGGATGGACTATTTCCAGATTGACACCTCCCAGACAACTGCGCTCCCTAAGTGACAAGAGAGGTTCCATGGGCAGAAGACTTATATTTAATTGTTATACTGATTACTGTTGTGTGGCCATCTTTTCTTTTCTTTTCTTTTGTATTATCTGTTTATTTGTGGAAATATGTTTAGTCTCCTGTATGGAGGATGTATTTAGGTATGCATAAATGATAGTTTCCTACTTGGTGGGAGGTTTCTATTGTCACTCTACAGGTGCTGAATCGGACGTCCCCGTCTGACGCGCGGTCCCATGGCTTCGGCGGGCTCCCTGGTGCACTCGGTGTCTATACACGGCATCGTGCATGCGCGGTGCTGTGTGACGCCGATGCTCCTTGGTGCCGTGGCTGCTATGGAGACGCGCGCGTCATTTCCGGCGGTGACGTCACATCCGGGTGATGCCGCAGAGCGGCATTGGTAGCGTTGTGGGAGGCTTGTATATTTAAGGCACGGGACCCGAGGAGGTGAGTGCCCCCTGACGAAGGAACGGACCGAAACGCACGTTGGGGCGGGCACCCTGGTTCTCCCACTATTATTGGCGTGATGTAAGTATTTAGTAACCATTTGTACTGTAGGCTAGGGTTCATTGCATAGTTGCACATATTATTATATGGCGGATCAGTAGGACATGGGCATTAACCCTTAAGGTCTGTGCCTGTTTAAAATAATGGTATTATTATAGTCACGTTATATATGGCTTTATAAATAGGTGGATATTCCCACATTACCTATTTGTGACTATTTGTCCTGGTTTGGACATGTACTGGCTAACGCTGGGAAAAAACCCCGTTATAATTAGGAGGAGGGATATGTACTATTGTATTGTGTTATTGTATTGTTTTCAGTTTGTGACTTCCACACACCTGATTTTGTCTCTTTGTGTATTTTAAAGTTTCTAATAAAGGATTTATACTTTTTATAGTGGACTGGTACATCATTTTTTTCCTATGGGAATTAGCTTCATTTTATTAACCTGCAGAGGGAAAGCTGACAGCTGGGGGCAGATGTTTATAGACTGGGAAGGGGGTAATACCCATAGAGCTTCCCAGGCTATTAAAATCAGCTCACAGCTGTATACTCAGCTTTTATTGGTCATTAGAATGGGGGACTCCCCAAAAAAAGATATAGGATCCCCTATAACTAATAACCAGCAAAGGCTGTGCAGACAGCCGTGGGCTGATATTAATAGTCTAGGAAGGGGTAGTGGATATTGGCCCTCTCTCAGACTAAAAACATCACCTCTCAGCCACCCCAGAAAATGTGCATCCATAAGATGCACCAATTCTGGTACTTAGCCTTGAAGGGTTAACAAACTTCTTGAATGTGGTTTTGTGCGCCTTGAGGGGTGCAGTTTAGAATGGTGTTACATCTGGGTATTTTCTAGCATATGCAGCTCTGGCAAAAATTAAGAGACCACCACATCAAAACCCTGCCATGGGCAGCCCAATCTCCAGACCTGAACCCATTGAAAACCTCTGGAATGTAATCAAGAGGATGATGGAAAGTCACAAGCCATCAAACAAAGAATTGCTTAAATTTTTGTGCCAGAAGCAGTGTGAAAGACTGGTGGAAAGCATGCGAAGACGCATGAAAGCTGTGATTAAAAATCATGGCTATTCCACAAAATATTGATTTCTGAACTCTTTCTGAGTTAAAACATTAGTATTAGTGATGAGTGAGTGTGCTCGTTACTCAGGTTTCTCCGAGCACGCTTGGGTGGTCTCCGAGTATTTCAGCGTGCTCCGAGATTTAGTTTATGTCGACACAGCTGCATGATTTGTGGCTGCTAGACAGTTTGAATAAATGTGGGGATTGCCTGTTTGTTAAGCAATCCCCACATGTATTCAGGCTGTCTAGCAGCCACAAATCATGCAGCTGCATAGACATAAACTAAATCTCTGAGCACGCTGAAATACTTGGAGACCACGCAAGCGTGCTTGGAGAAACCCAAGTAACGAGCATACTCTCTCATCACTAATTAGTATTGTTGTTTTTAAATTATTATGAACTTGTTTTCTTTGCATTATTTGAGGTCTGAAAGCCCTGGATTTTATTTTATTTTGACCATTTTTCTTGGTCAGAAAAAAATGCAAAATGTATTGCTTTGAACTTTGGAGACATGTTGTCAGAATTTTATAGACTAAAAGAACAATTTACATTTTACTCAAAAATATACCTATAATGAGAAAAATCAGACAAACTGAACATTTTGCAGTGGTCTCGTAGTTTTTGCCAGAGCTGTAGACCTCTCAGTCACTTCAAATGTGATGTGGTCCCTAAAAAAAATGGTTTTGTAAATCTTGTTAGAAAAAGGAAACATCGCTGGTCAACTTTTAACCCTAACAAAAAAAAATGTTTAAAAAATTGTGCTGATGTAAAGTAGACATGTGGGAAATGTTATTTATTAACTATTTTGTATGACATAAAATATTTAAGGGCATAAGAATTCAAAGTTTGAAAATTGCAAAATTTTCCAAATTTTTGCCAAATTTCAGGCTTTTTTTTCACAAATAAACACAAGTTATATTGAAGAAATTGTCCCACTGTCATGAAGTACAATATGTCACGAAAAAACAATCTCAGAATCAGTGGGATCCATTGAAGCATTCTAGAGTTATAACCTCATAAATTGACACTGGTCAGATTTGTAGAAATTGGCCCGGTCATTAACGTGCAAACCGCGTTGAGGTGTAGAGAGGTTAATAAAAAAACAGAAAACAAAGTTCAAACCACCCCCCCTTTTGCACTCTTGAAAATAAAACAATTTTTTAAAAAATATACACATATCTGCTATCGCTGTATTCAGAAATGTCTGATCTATCAAAATATTACATAAATTAATCAGATTGGTAAACAGAGTAACGAGAAAAAAAATCAAAAAGCCAGAATTAAGTTTTTTGACCTCTGCAACATTGCAATAAAATGCAATAAAATGTAGTAATGGGCTATCAAAACATAATATCTACCTCAAAATGGTATCAATAAAAATGTCAGCACAGTGCGCAAAAAATAAGTGCTCAACCAGCCCCAGATCACGAAAAATGAAGACGCTACGGGTCTCAGAAAATGAAAAAGCACATTTTTTTTCTTGCAAATTTTTTTTTTTTTCCACCACTTAAATAAAAAAGAACCTAAACATGTTTGGTATCTGCGAACTCGCAATGAGCTTAGGAATTATATTGCTTTTTCAGTTTTAGCATTGAGTGAACATGGTAAATGAAAAAATAAAAAAAGAATTGTGGAATCGCACTATTTTTGCAATTTCACTGCACTTGGAAATTTTTTCCCCGTTCTACAGTAAGCTATATGATAAAATAAATGGTGTGATTCAAAAGTACAACTCATGCCGGAAAAAACAAACCCTCACACAGCCATATTGACGGAAAAAAAATTCCAAATGCGGTGAAATTGCAAAAAAAAGTGCAATCCCACAGTAGTTTTTTGCTTTGCTTTTTTACTATGTTCACTAAATGCTAAAACTGACCTGCCACTATGATTCTCTAGGTCATTACGAGTTCATATACACCAAACGTGTATATGTTCTTTTTTATCTAAGTGGTGAAAAAAAAATCCAAACTTTGTAAAAAAAAAAAAACATTGCGCCATTTTCCGATACCCGTAGCGTCTCCATTTTTCATGATCTCGGGTTGGGTGGGGAATAATTTTTTTTACACTGAGCTGATGTTTTTAATGATACAATATTGTTGCAGATATGATCTTTTGATCACCCGTTATTGCATTTTAATGCAATGTTGCAGCGACCAAAAAAACGTAATACTGGCATTTTGACTTTTTTCTTGCTACGCCGTTTAGCGATCAGGTTAATCATTTTTAATTGATTGATCGGCCAATTCTGAACTCGGCGATACCAAATATGTATGTGTATGTGTTTCATTTTTTAATTGTTTTATTTTGAATGGTGGGAAAGGGGGAGATTTGAACTTATATATATTTTTTTATTTTTTGTAAAAACTTTTTTTTTTTTACCTTTGGCATGCTTCAGTAGTCTCTGTGGGAGACTAGAAGCTGCCATAACCCAATCGTCTTCTACACACAGGCGATGATCACATCGCCTGTATGTAGCAGAATACCTCACTTGCTATGAGTGCCGTCCACCGGGAGGCGCTCATACCAATCCGGCAGTGACAACAATAGAGGTCTTCAGGATACCTCTGGTTGTCATGCCAACCCATCGATGACCCACAATCACATGTCGGGGGTCACCGATGGGCTGATTTCCAGCGCGATTGCCGGAAGTGCATGTTAAATGCTGCTGTCAGCAGTGGCGGTTCACCGCCAGAGCCCACATCAAAGGGAGGGAGTCCGCGATCGCATGCTATTATGCCCAATGTCGGAAAGGGGTTAAACCAAGAGGACCTTGCGCATCTGTGTCTAGAATCCACTTAGCTTCTCACTAGAGAAGTAATTTATTATAATTTCCTCCTTGTATAGGATAACTGACATATTCAATGCCTGCAAATCTTAATATGTTTGGATCTACATTATGACATTCATGGATGTGTTTAATAAAACGTAGGGACCCTTTCATAGTTGGTATTGAATGATGGTGTTCTCTGAATCTCACACATTTTGGTCTTATTGTTTTGCCAATGTAGAAGAATTGATATGGGCAAAAAATCGCAGATACTACTACAAAATTGGCATTTGATAGAAAGCGATAAATGCCTTGCAGAAATGGCTAAAAATAAACTGATGTTCGCATATAGGAGGAATCGCAGTATTGGAGATTTACTGGTGCAGAGAAGATTTAGATCACAAAAAAAAACACATCTACCTGGCTAGGTGATACCCATTTATCTGGAAATTACCATTGTGGTAATTGTTCTTTTTGTCAATTATGCATAACAGGTAAAAAAATTAGGTGCGATTACAAATGAAATAAAAGAGTTTATAACATGTCACACTAAGTATGTAGAATATGCGATTTTTTACATATACTCCGTGTGCTCCATCAGTACGTGGACAACATATCAGAATTTCAAGATTATTAATCTTATTATATCATACTCTATAAAATACCTTAATAAAAAGAATAAAGGTAATATGATATTCACCGCTCAATTTGGGAACACTACTTTAGACTTTTTAGACATCCAGGTATATATAGAAAACAGTAAGATAGCTACAAAGTCCTTTAAAAAACCGACAGTTTCAAATATGCTCTTTGTGGAGACACAGCATTGTATCTTAATTAACCAGACGACTATTTTTAGCAAACCAAGAAGAATAGACTGTTATCTGTATGTTGGCTTTTGAATTTATGTCTTGGTCAAGAAAACAGACTTTTGCTTGTGTAAGCCTGTAATATTGACATTTCACATAGTATATTGTGCTCTTATTCTTGAGGACTAGTGATGCTTACTGATATGTTAATTATGCATTGTGTTAAGCTAGATAGTTTGGGGACTTTGAAAACAGAGGAGGAAAAACTATGCAAATAGATTAAATAATCAAGTAATGCTATTTGATTTCATCTCCATTCTTACCCTTTATTTCAATACTGAATGAAGGACACTTGTTAAGTATAAAAAGAGGTTACATACTGTACCTCTATAGCGAGAGATTTCAAAGGAAAAAAAACTTCAAGTAAATGTGGCGCTAAGCACCTAAGGATTTTTGAATGCATCCACTTCAAGTGAAAAATGTTAATAAAAATCCATTTATTTTCTCAAAATAAAAAAAATAAAATATATTTGTAAAATATTTTAAAAAACAGTACAACGCGTTTTGGCTGCTATTTTTACAGTGCAGCCTTCATCAGGTAGCAAAAAAACAAAAAGAACAAACATACAATAAGCACTATAAAATGATTTTACAACCTCCAAGTTTTCTTATTTATGAGGGTTCCTAGAAGGGATTAGCAGGGCGGGACCGGGGATCAGGTTCTCCTTTCCTGATGAATATCTACATGGTAGCCTCTAAAGAGACTCATTTTTCTTATATATATAAAAGAGCAGTTTAGTACTTCTATTCTATCCAAAATGAGCTTTTAAATACATGGTGTTACACTGTTACGAACAAACACAACATTAAAAATATAGGTATACACACAATCATAAATATGATTCACTCCAATACCTCATCAAGTGCCCAGATGAATAATCACCGCTATTATGCAAAGAACGGGCAGATTAAACATAGTCTGTCCCGTCACCTCCTGCTGAAGCACAATAAATGCGTCTGCATCACGGTCACACCGCTGGAGCATATACCAAAAGGGGCTAATAACAGGAACAAATTATTAAACCGCAAGGAGTCATATTGGATATATAGGTTACAAAGCCTTTATCCAAATGGACTTAATGATGTAGTAGAGAATGTGTAAGGGTTTGTCATAAATAGCTCAGTCGTTTGCGCATGGATCAATACAACAAAATCCTTTTTTTTTTTTTTAAAGGACTTTTTCTTTTTTTTTTTTTCTTTTGTTTTTTCGCATTTTATGGGATGAATTGATAGTAGTGGAATTGATGAGGTATTGGAGTGAATCATATTTATAATTGTGTGTATACCTATATTTTTAATGTTGTGTTTGCTCGTAACAGTGTAACACCATGTATTTAAAAGCTCATTTTGGATAGAATAGAAGTACTAAACTGCTCTTTTATATATATAAGAAAAATGAGTCTCTTTAGAGGCTACCATGTAGATATTCATCAGGAAAGGAGAACCTGATCCCCGGTCCCGCCGTGCTAACCCCTTCTAGGAACCCTCATAAATAAGAAAACTTGGAGGTTGTAACATCATTTTATAGTGCTTATTGTATGTTTGTTCTTTTTGTTTTGTTTTTTTGCTACCTGATGAAGGCTGCACTGTAAAAATAGCAGCCGAAATGCGTTGTACTGTTTTTTAAAATATTTTACAAATATATTTTATTTTTTTTATTTTGAGAAAATAAATGAATTTTTATTAACATTTTTCACTTGAAGTGGATGCATTCAAAAAATCCATAGCTGCTTAGCGCCACATTTACTTGGAGTTTTTTTTCCTTTGAAATCGCCACCTATGTGGATCGGAAGCAGGATCAACACATAGTTCTCCAAAGTGAGCTGCACACCTTATTGGATTATATAACATACGAAGAAGAGTTGCCTAAAGAATTGATTCCTTGAGAATCTCAACGTGCATTTCTTACCGATAGAAGGTGAGCATAACTACAAATAAAAAAAAAAAATGTTTTTAACTTGTTGGTAAAAACGTATTATGCTCAGAGGAAGCACCGCACTTGTCTCTTTTTTTCCCTCTTTCCCTAAACCAGGGTATTTCTAAAGTCTATAGAGAGAGAGAGACAGCCAGAGATTCTGCCAAGACATCCAAACATCCAAGGAACCATACAGGACTGCTGCCAATACATCATTGCTCCATCACGAGGAGCACGGATCTATCATTCTACAGTAAACAACCTAGGGGACCTCGGCACCGGTTGGAAGAATACAGATCTGCACCACTGACCATCGCTAAACCATGGATACATTTGGAGAAATGTTATAAGGTAATTCAGTACCACAATGGACATAGAAGTCAGAGCACATACAGTGACCTGACAATAACCCAAAAACATAGAACGAGCTCTGAGACGTGGGAACTCTGTTGACCGCAATCCCTAATCCTCTCCAACCACACTAGAGGCAGCCGTGGATTGCGCCTAACGCTCCCTATGCAACTCGGCACAGCCTGAGAAACTAGCTAGCCTGAAGATAGAAAATAAGCCTACCTTGCCTCAGAGAAATACCCCAAAGGAAAAGGCAGCCCCCACATATAATGACTGTGAGTAAGATAAAAAGACAAACGTAGAGATGAAATAGATTTAGCAAAGTGAGGCCTGACTTTCTGAACAGAGCGAGGATAGGAAAGGTAACTTTGCGGTCAACACAAAACCCTACAAAAAACCACGCAAAGGGGGCAAAAAGACCCTCCGTACCGAACTAACGGCACGGAGGTACACCCTCTGCGTCCCAGAGCTTCCAGCAAGCAAGAAAAAAACAAATAAGCAAGCTGGACAGAAAAAACAGCAAACAAAATAGCAAAAGCGGAACTTAGCTATGCAGAGCAGCAGGCCACAGGAACGATCCAGGAGGAAACAGGTCCAATACTAGAACATTGACTGGAGGCCAGGATCAAAGCACTAGGTGGAGTTAAATAGAGCAGCACTTAACGACTTCACCACATCACCTGAGGAAGGAAACTCAGAAGCCGCAGTACCACTCTCCTCCACCAACGGAAGCTCACAGAGAGAATCAGCCGAAGTACCACTTGTGACCACAGGAGGGAGCTCTGCCACAGAATTCACAACAGTACCCCCCCCCCCTTGAGGAGGGGTCACCGAACCCTCACCAGAGCCCCCAGGACGACCAGGATGAGCCATATGAAAGGCACGAACAAGATCGGGAGCATGGACATCAGAGGCAAAGACCCAGGAATTATCTTCCTGAGCATAACCCTTCCACTTAACCAGATACTGGAGTTTCCGTCTCGAAACACGAGAATCCAAAATCTTCTCCACAATATACTCCAACTCCCCCTCCACCAAAACCGGGGCAGGAGGATCAACAGATGGAACCATAGGTGCCACGTATCTCCGCAACAATGACCTATGGAATACGTTATGTATGGAAAAAGAATCTGGAAGGGTCAGACGAAAAGACACAGGATTAAGAACCTCAGAAATCCTATACGGACCAATGAAACGAGGTTTAAACTTCGGAGAGGAAACCTTCATAGGAATATGACGAGAAGATAACCAAACCAAATCCCCAACACGAAGTCGGGGACCCACACAGCGCCTGCGATTAGCGAAACGTTGAGCCTTCTCTTGGGACAAGGTCAAATTGTCCACTACATGAGTCCAAATCTGCTGCAACCTGTCCACCACAGTATCCACACCAGGACAATCCGAAGACTCAACCTGCCCTGAAGAGAAACGAGGATGGAACCCAGAGTTGCAGAAAAACGGCGAAACCAATTTAGCCGAGCTGGCCCGATTAATAAGGGCAAACTCAGCCAAAGGCAAAAAGGACACCCAGTCATCCTGATCAGCAGAAACAAAGCATCTCAGATATGTTTCCAAGGTCTGATTGGTTCGTTTGGTCTGGCCATTAGTCTGAGGATGGAAAGCCGAGGAAAAAGACAAGTCAATGCCCATCCTAGCACAAAAGGCTCGCCAAAACCTCGAAACAAACTGGGAACCTCTGTCAGAAACGATATTCTCTGGAATGCCATGTAAACGAACCACATGCTGGAAGAACAATGGCACCAAATCAGAGGAGGAAGGTAATTTAGACAAGGGTACCAAATGGACCATGTTAGAGAAGCGATCACAGACCACCCAAATGACTGACATTTTTTGAGAGACGGGAAGATCTGAAATAAAATCCATAGAGATATGTGTCCAAGGCCTCTACGGGACCGGCAAGGGCAAAAGCAACCCACTGGCACGAGAACAGCAGGGCTTAGCCCGAGCACAAATCCCACAGGACTGCACAAAAGAACGCACATCCCGCGACAGAGATGGCCACCAAAAGGATCTAGCCACTAACTCTCTGGTACCAAAGATTCCAGGATGACCAGCCAACACCGAACAATGAACCTCAGAGATAACTTTATTCGTCCACCTATCAGGGACAAACAGTTTCTCCGCTGGGCAACGATCAGGTTTATTAGCCTGAAATTTTTGCAGCACCCGCCGCAAATCAGGGGAGATGGCAGACAAATTTACCCCCTCTTTGAGAATACCCGCCGGCTCAGACAAACCCGGAGAGTCGGGCACAAAACTCCTAGACAGAGCATCCGCCTTCACATTTTTAGAGCCTGGAAGGTACGAAATCACAAAGTCAAAACGGGCAAAAAACAGCGACCAACGAGCCTGTCTAGGATTCAACCACTTGGCAGACTCGAGATAAGTCAAGTTCTTATGATCAGTCAAGACCACCACGCGATGCTTAGCTCCTTCAAGCCAATGACGCCACTCCTCGAATGCCCACTTCATGGCCAGCAACTCTCGATTGCCAACATCATAATTTCGCTCAGCAGGCGAAAACTTCCTGGAAAAGAAGGCGCATGGTTTCATCACCGAGCAATCAGAACTTCTCTGCGACAAAACAGCCCCTGCTCCAATCTCAGAAGCATCAACCTCGACCTGGAATGGAAGCGAAACATCTGGTTGACACAACACAGGGGCAGAAGAAAAACGACGCTTCAACTCTTGAAAAGCTTCCACAGCAGCAGAAGACCAATTGACCACATCAGCACCCTTCTTGGTCAAATCGGTCAATGGTTTAGCAATACTAGAAAAATTGCAGATGAAGCGACGATAAAAATTAGCAAAACCCAGGAACTTTTGCAGACTTTTCAGAGATGTCGGCTGAGTCCAATCATGGATGGCTTGGATCTTAACAGGGTCCATCTCGATAGTAGAAGGGGAAAAGATGAACCCCAAAAATGAAACCTTCTGAACACCAAAGAGACACTTTGATCCCTTCACAAACAAGGAATTAGCACGCAGGACCTGAAACACCGTTCTGACCTGCTTCACATGAGACTCCCAATCATCCGAGAAGATCAAAATGTCATCCAAGTACACAATCAGGAATTTATCCAGGTACTCTCAGAAGATGTCATGCATAAAGGACTGAAACACTGATGGAGCATTGGCAAGTCCGAATGGCATTACTAGATACTCAAAATAGCCCTCGGGCGTATTAAATGCAGTTTTCCATTCATCGCCTCGCTTAATACGCACAAGATTATACGCACCACGAAGATCTATCTTGGTGAACCAACTAGCCCCCTTAATCCGAGCAAACAAATCAGATAACAACGGCAAGGGGTACTGAAATTTAACCGTGATCTTATTTAGAAGGCGGTAATCTATACAAGGTCTCAGCGAACCATCCTTCTTGGCCACAAAAAAGAACCCTGCTCCTAATTGTGATGATGACGGGCGAATATGCCCCTTCTCCAAGGACTCCTTCACATAACTCCGCATAGCGGCGTGCTCAGGCACAGATAAATTAAACAGTCGACCTTTTGGGAATTTACTACCAGGAATCAAATCGATAGCACAATCACAATCCCTATGCGGAGGTAGGGTATCGGACTTGGGCTCATCAAATACATCCTGGTAATCAGACAAGAACTCTGGAACCTCAGAAGCGGTGGATGACGAAATAGACAGAAATGGGACATCACCATGTACCCCCTGACAACCCCAGCTGGACACAGACATGGATTTCCAATCTAATACTCGATTATGGACTTGTAGCCATGGCAACCCCAACACGACCACATCATACAGATTATGCAACACCAGAAAGCGAATAACCTCCTGATGTGCAGGAGCCATGCACATGGTCAGCTGGGTCCAGTACTGAGGCTTATTCTTGGCCAAAGGCGTAGCATCAATTCCTCTCAATGGAATAGGACACTGCAAGGGCTCCAAGAAAAACCCACAACGCCTAGCATACTCCAAGTCCATCAAATTCAGGGCAGCGCCTGAATCCACAAATGCCATAACAGAATAGGATGACAAAGAGCAAATCAGAGTAACGGACAAAAGACATTTCGACTGTACCGTACCAATGGTGGCAGACCTAGCGAACCGCTTAGTGCGCTTAGGACAATCAGAGATAGCATGAGTGGAATCACCACAGTAGAAACACAGCCCATTCAGACGTCTGTGTTCTTGCCGTTCAACTCTGGTCAAAGTCCTATCGCACTGCATAGGCTCAGGTTTATGCTCAGATAATACCGCCAAATGGTGCACAGATTTACGCTCACGCAAGCGTCGACCGATCTGAATGGCCAAAGACATAGACTCATTCAGACCAGCAGGCATAGGAAATCCCACCATGACATCCTTAAGGGCTTCAGAGAGACCCTTTCTGAAAATAGCTGCGAGCGCACCTTCATTCCATTGAGTGAATACGGACCACTTTCTAAATTTCTGACAATATACCTCTATCTCATCCTGACCCTGACACAGAGCCAGCAAATTTTTCTCTGCCTGATCCACTGAATTAGGTTCATCGTACAGCAATCCGAGCGCCAGGAAAAACGCATCGATATTACTTAATGCAGGATCTCCTGATGCAAGAGAAAATGCCCAGTCCTGAGGGTCGCCACGTAAAAAAGAAATAATGATCCTAACTTGTTGAACTGGGTCACCAGAGGAGCGAGGTTTCAAAGCCAAAAATAGTTTACAATTATTTTTGAAACTCAGAAATTTAGTTCTATCTCCAAAAAACAAATCAGGAATAGGAATTCTTGGTTCTAACATAGAATTCTGAACCACAAAGTCTTGAATATTTTGTACTCTTGCCGTGAGCTAATCCACACATGAAGACAGACCTTTAATGTCCATTGCTACACCTGTGTCCTGAACCACCCAAATGTCTAGGGGAAAAAAAAGGCAAAACACAGTGCAGAGGAAAAAAATGGCCTCAGAACTTCTTTTTTCCCTTTATTGAGAATCATTAGTACTTTTGGCCTCCAGTACTGTTATGATAAGGTAATTCAGTACCACAATGGACATAGAAGTCAGAGCACATACAGTGACCTGACAATAACCCAAAAACATAGAACGAGCTCTGAGACGTGGGAACTCTGTTGACCGCAATCCCTAATCCTCTCCAACCACACTAGAGGCAGCCGTGGATTGCGCCTAACGCTCCCTATGCAACTCGGCACAGCCTGAAAAACTAGCTAGCCTGAAGATAGAAAATAAGCCTACCTTGCCTCAGAGAAATACCCCAAAGGAAAAGGCAGCCCCCACATATAATGACTGTGAGTAAGATGAAAAGACAAACGTAGAGATGAAATAGATTTAGCAAAGTGAGGCCCGACTTTCTGAACAGAGCGAGGATAGGAAAGGTAACTTTGCGGTCAACACAAAACCCTACAAAAAACCACGCAAAGGGGGCAAAAAGACCCTCCGTACCGAACTAACGGGACAGAGGTACACCCTCTGCTTCCCAGAGCTTCCAGCAAGCAAGAAAAAAACAAATAAGCAAGCTGGACAGAAAAAACAGCAAACAAAATAGCAAAAGCGGAACTTAGCTATGCAGAGCAGCAGGCCACAGGAACGATCCAGGAGGAAACAGGTCCAATACTAGAACATTGACTGGAGGCCAGGATCAAAGCACTAGGTGGAGTTAAATAGAGCAGCACCTAACGACTTCACCACATCACCTGAGGAAGGAAACTCAGAAGCCGCAGTACCACTCTCCTCCACCAACGGAAGCTCATAGAGAGAATCAGCCGAAGTACCACTTGTGACCACAGGAGGGAGCTCTGCCACAGAATTCACAACAGAGAAAGCCAGATTGGGACCCTTCCGGTCGTCTGGCTCCATGGAGATGTTTGGAGAAGCCAGGTTGTGACCCTGGGGTCAACTGGCTTTGTACCTCAATGGACTGTCATCTTCCTAAGCTTCTTGTTACCTCCGCTCTTTGTGCATGCCACAAGTGGGGTAGTTGACCCTGGGAGCTCTGAAGTAACAGCTGCCATTATTCTAGCAAGTCATCGGAAGGCTGAGACTCTATAATGTGCACCATCTTGGGGTATTTTGCTGGGACTATTCTACGTGTTATCTGCCTGTTTTGTGGTTCAATAAAGTATTGCCACACTGTTTACCCTCAATCTGAGTAGCGTTATGCTCACGTTAAAAGGAGTGCGGGTGTTCGGTGGACTGATCCCTGGTCCATGCGGTTGTGACTAGCAGACCGGGAAACCAACCCCCTGTGCGCACACCTAAATCATACAAAAAGAAATTTGCCCTATAGTCAATTCTTTAGACTAAGAAAAATAAAGAGTAGTGAGGCAGTGATCTCAGTACAAGCAGATGATCTAACAAAAAAAAGGTTACCCAATACAAATATTAAAAGAAGCACGGCATAGAGCAGGGGAAAAATGCAATCTGAATTAGTGAATAAATCAAACAATAAAATTATAAATAATCATAGAAAATTTCTTGTTACTTTTAAAAATAGTCAAAATATGAATCTAATTAAAAACACAATTAGAAAAAATTTGCATTTGATAGAAAGCAGATAAAAGCCTTGCAGAAATAGCTAAAAATAAACCAATGGTCACGCATAGGAGGAATCACAATATCAGAGATTTACTGGTGAAGAAAAGATTTAGATCAGAAAAAAACACATCTACCTAGCTAGGTGATACCCGTTTATCAGGAAATTACCATTGTGGCAATTGTTACTTTTGTCAATTACGCATAACAGGTAAAAACATAAAATTAGGTGCGATTACACATGAGATAAAAGAGTTTATAACAAGTCACACTTACCGTAGAATGTAGTATATGCGATTTTTTTGCTCATGTCAATTCTTTTATACTGGTAAAACAATAAGACCAATGTGTGTGAGATTCAGAGAACACCATTATTCAATAACAACTATGAAAGAGTCACTACGTTTTATTAAACACATCTATGAATGTCATAATGCAGATCCAAACATATTAAGATTTGCAGGCATTGAACATGTCAGTTATCCTATGCAAGGAGGATATTATAATAAACTAGATTGTGGCTTGATTCTAACGCATCGGGTATTCAAGAATATGCATGTCCACGTAGTATATTGCACAGCCCATGTAGTATATTGCCCAGCTATGTAGTATATTGCCCAGCCACGTAGTATATTGCCCAGCAACGTAGTATATTGCCCAGCCACGTAGTATATTGCCCAGCCACGTAGTATATTGCCCAGTTACGTAGTATATTGCCTAGCCACGTAGTATATTGCCCAGCCACGTAGTATATTGCCCAGCCACGTAGTATATTGCCCAGCCACGTAGTATATTGCCCAGCCATGTAGTTTATTGCCCAGCCACGTAGTATATTGCCCAGTTACGTAGTATATTGCCCAGGGACATAGTATATTGCCCAGCCACGTAGTATATTGCCCAGTTACGTAGTATATTGCCCAGCCACGTATGTCACAGGTTAAAAAATAAAAAATAAACATATACTCACCTTCCGATCCGAGGGCCCCTTGTAGTTCTGTCGCCTGTGCGCGGTGCACGCGGCAGCTTCCGGTCCCAGGGTGTGATGACGTTGCGGTCACATGACCGTGACGTCATGGCAGGCCATTCTCATGCAGGCGCGCAGGACCTGTGATGACGTCGCGGTCACATGACCGTGACTTCGTGGCAGGTCCTTGTCGCATACCATCCTTAGCACCGGAACCTGCCGCTTGCATGGAGTGTTCACCGGAGTGTCACGAAAGGTGAGTATATAATGATTTTTTATTTTTTTTATTGTTTTTAACATTAGATCTTTTTACTATTGACGCTGCATAGGCAGCATCAATAGTAAAAACTTGGTCACACAGGGTTAATAGCGGTCCATTACCGCTGGCATTAACCCTGTGTGAGCAGTGACTGCGTGGAGTATGGAGTGGGCGCCGTGCACTCACTGCATGGGAGTAGGGAGGGACTAATCGGACTGTGGCCGTCGCTGATTGGTCATGTGTTATGACCTGGTGGTAAGGACAATAATGGACCTGGTGGTTAAGAGCACACGGAATGACCTGATAGTTACTAATAATATTGGACGAGCTCTGAGACGTGGGAACTCTGCTGACCGCAATCCCTAATCCTATCACACACACTAGAAATAGCCATGGATTGCTCCTAACGCTCCCTATGCAACTCGACACAGCCTAAGAAACTAGCTAGCCCTAGAGATAGAAAAATAAAGCCTACCTTGCCTCAGAGAAATTCCCCAAAGGAAAAGGCACCCCCCCACATATAATGACTGTGAGTAAAGATGAAAATTACAAACACAGAGATGAAATAGATTTAGCAAAGTGAGGCCCGACTTACTGAACAGACAGAGGATAGGAAAGGTAACTTTGCAGTCAGCACAAAAAACTACAAAAAGACCACGCAGAGGGCGCAAAAAGAACCTCAGCACCGACTCACGGTGCGGAGGCGCTCCCTCTGCGTCCCAGAGCTTCCAGCAAGCAAGACAAAAATCAAAATAGCAAGCTGGACAGAAAAATAGCAAACCAGAGAAAAACAAGCAGGAACTTAGCTTCTGCTGGGAAGACAGGTCACAAGAACGATCCAGGAGAGAACTAGACCAATACTGGAACATTGACAGGTGACATGGAGCAATGATCTAAGTGGAGTTAAATAGAGCAGCCAGCTAACGAATTAACCTCGTCACCTGTGGAAGGAAACTCAGAAGCCGCAGCTCCACTCACAACCACCAGAGGAAGCCCATGGACAGAACCAGCCGAAGTACCATTCATGACCACAGGAGGGAGCTTGACAACAGAATTCACAACAGTACCCCCCCTTGAGGAGGGGTCACCGAACCCTCACCAGAGCCCCCCGGCCGACCAGGATGAGCCAAATGAAAGGCACGAACCAGATCGGCAGCATGAACATCGGAGGCAAAGACCCAGGAATTATCTTCCTGACCATAACCCTTCCACTTGACCAGGTACTGGAGTTTCCGTCTCGAAATACGAGAATCCAAAATCTTCTCCACCACATACTCCAACTCCCCCTCAACCAACACTGGGGCAGGAGGATCAACGGATGGAACCACAGGCGCCACGTATCTCCGCAACAATGACCTATGGAATACATTATGGATGGCAAAAGAAGCTGGAAGGGTCAAACGAAACGACACAGGATTGAGAACCTCAGAAATCTTATACGGACCAATGAAACGAGGCTTAAACTTTGGAGAGGAAACCTTCATAGGAATATAACGAGACGACAACCAAACCAAATCCCCAACACGAAGTCGGGGACGCACACAGCGCCGGCGGTTAGCAAAACGTTGAGCCCTCTCCTGGGACAATGTCAAATTGTCCACCATATGAGTCCAAATCTGCTGCAACCTATCCACCACAGTATCTACACCAGGACAGTCCGAAGACTCAACCTGCCCTGAAGAGAAACGAGGATGGAAACCAGAATTGCAGAAAAACGGCGAAACCAAGGTAGCCGAGCTGGCCCGATTATTAAGGGCGAACTCAGCCAAAGGCAAAAAGGACACCCAATCATCCTGATCAGCAGAAACAAAGCATCTCAGATATGTTTCCAAAGTCTGATTAGTTCGTTCGGTTTGGCCATTTGTCTGAGGATGGAAAGCCGAGGAAAAAGACAAATCAATGCCCATCCTAGCACAAAAGGCTCACCAAAACCTCGAAACAAACTGGGAACCTCTGGCCGAAACGATGTTCTCCGGAATGCCATGTAAACGAACCACATGCTGGAAAAACAATGGCACCAAATCAGAGGAGGAAGGCAATTTAGACAAGGGTACCAAATGGACCATCTTAGAGAAGCGATCACAAACCACCCAAATGACCGACATCTTTTGAGAGACAGGGAGATCCGAAATAAAGTCCATAGAGATATGCGTCCAGGGCCTCTTCGGGACCGGCAAGGGCAAAAGCAACCCACTGGCACGAGAACAGCAGGGCTTAGCCCGAGCACAAGTCCCACAGGACTGCACAAAAGAACGCACATCCCGCGACAAAGACGGCCACCAAAAGGATCTAGCCACCAAATCTCTGGTACCAAAGATTCCAGGATGACCAGCCAACACCGAACAATGAACCTCAGAGATAACTCTACTAGTCCATTTATCAGGGACAAACAGTTTCTCCGCTGGGCAACGGTTAGGTCTATCAGCCTGAAATTTTTGCAGCACCCGCCGCAAATCAGGGGAGATGGCAGACAAAATTACCCCCTCTTTGAGAATACCCGCCGGCTCAGGAACACCCGGAGAGTCGGGCACAAAACTCCTTGACAGGGCATCAGCCTTCACATTCTTAGAACCTGGAAGGTACGAAACCACAAAATCAAAACGGGAGAAAAATAGCGACCAATGAGCCTGTCTAGGATTCAACCGTTTGGCAGACTCGAGATAAGTCAAATTCTTGTGATCCGTCAAGACCACCACGCGATGCTTGGCTCCTTCAAGCCAATGACGCCACTCCTCGAATGCCCACTTCATGGCCAACAACTCTCGATTGCCAACATCATAATTGCGCTCAGCAGGCGAAAACTTTCTAGAAAATAAGGCACATGGTTTCATCACCGAGCCATCAGAACTTCTTTGCGACAAAACAGCCCCTGCTCCAATCTCAGAAGCATCAACCTCGACCTGAAACGGAAGCGAAACATCTGGCTGGCACAACACAGGGGCAGAAGAAAAACGACGCTTCAACTCCTGAAAAGCCTCCACAGCCGCAGAAGACCAATTGACCACATCAGCACCCTTCTTGGTCAAATCAGTCAACGGTTTAGCAACACTAGAAAAATTACTGATGAAGCGACGATAAAAATTAGCAAAGCCCAGGAACTTTTGCAGACTCTTCACAGATGTCGGCTGAGTCCAATCATAAATGGCCTGGACTTTAACAGGGTCCATCTCGATAGTAGAAGGGGAAAAAATTAAACCCAAAAATGAAACCTTCTGAACACCAAAGAGACACTTTGATCCCTTCACAAACAAAGAATTCGCACGAAGGACCTGGAACACCATTCTGACCTGCTTCACGTGAGATTCCCAATCATCCGAGAAGACCAAAATATCATCCAAATATACAATCAGGAATTTATCCAGGTACTCTCGGAAGATGTCATGCATAAAGGACTGAAATACTGATGGAGCATTGGAAAGCCCGAATGGCATAACCAGGTACTCAAAATGGCCCTTGGGCGTATTAAATGCTGTTTTCCATTCATCGCCCTGTTTAATACGCACAAGGTTATACGCACCACGAAGATCTATCTTGGTGAACCAACTAGCCCCCTTAATCCGAGCAAATAAATCCGACAGCAGCGGCAAAGGATACTGAAATTTGACTGTGATTTTATTAAGAAGGCGGTAATCAATACAAGGTCTCAAAGAACCATCCTTCTTGGCCACAAAAAAGAACCCTGCTCCCAATGGTGACGACGACGGGCGAATATGACCCTTCTCCAAGGATTCCATTACATAACTCCGCATAGCGGCGTGCTCTGGCACAGATAAATTGAACAGTCGGCCCTTAGAAAATTAACTACCAGGAATCAAATTGATAGCACAATCGCAATCCCTATGAGGAGGTAGGGCACTGGATTTGGGCTCATCAAATACATCCCGGTAATCCGACAAAAACTCCGGGACTTCAGAAGGGGTGGATGGCGAAATAGACAGAACTGGAACATCACCATGTACCCCCTGACAACCCCAGCTGGACACAGACATAGATTTCCAATCCAATACTGGATTATGGACCTATAGCCATGGCAACCCCAAAACGACCACATCATGCAGATTATGCAACACCAAAAAGCGAATATCCTCCTGATGTGCAGGAGCCATGCACATGGTCAAATGGGTCCAGTACTGAGGCTTATTCTTGGCCAAAGGCGTAGCATCAATTCCTCTCAATGGAATAGGATACTGCAAGGGCTCCAAGAAAAAACCACAGCACCTAGCAAACTCCAAGTCCATCAAATTCAGGGCTGCTGAAGACACAAAAGAGAATAGTAAAACCAAAAACACTCAGTTTGAAAAAATGTTGCAGTAATCCGCAAGTGCTAGTAAAAGATGTAAAAAACAGGGTATTTGGTTGATACGTTTTTTGCAAAAAATGTATACTAAGCTGCTCTACCAATCTTCACGGTATACCCTTATCAGAGCAGTCCTAACTAATGTATGCAATCCCTATCTGATGTATTTAAAAACCTGATCATCTGTATATAACCTGTGTGAACAGGGTTCAGAGAGGAAAAAATCCATGTGTGCATACAGGGTAGAACAGCTTTTGTGCAGATAGCCCAAGAGGAGTGGTGGAACTCCCCAGTCTTGTAGACACAAGAGAACAATTATGGAAACAGGAACACATGGGCTACTTGCACAGTGAACAAGTCTGTATGATCATGTTCACACACCACCAAGAAACCTGAAGACACAAAAGAGAATAGTAAAACCAAAAACACTCAGTTTGAAAAAATGTTGCAGTAATCCGCAAGTGCTAGTAAAAGATGTAAAAAACAGGGTATTTGGTTGATACGTTTTTTGCAAAAAATGTATACTAAGCTGCTCTACCAATCTTCACGGTATACCCTTATCAGAGCAGTCCTAACTAATGTATGCAATCCCTATCTGATGTATTTAAAAACCTGATCATCTGTATATAACCTGTGTGAACAGGGTTCAGAGAGGAAAAAATCCATGTGTGCATACAGGGTAGAACAGCTTTTGTGCAGATAGCCCAAGAGGAGTGGTGGAACTCCCCAGTCTTGTAGACACAAGAGAACAATTATGGAAACAGGAACACATGGGCTACTTGCACAGTGAACAAGTCTGTATGATCATGTTCACACACCACCAAGAAACCTGAAGACACAAAAGAGAATAGTAAAACCAAAAACACTCAGTTTGAAAAAATGTTGCAGTAATCCGCAAGTGCTAGTAAAAGATGTAAAAAACAGGGTATTTGGCTGATACGTTTTTTGCAAAAAATGTATACTAAGCTGCTCTACCAATCTTCACGGTATACCCTTATCAGAGCAGTCCTAACTAATGTATGCAATCCCTATCTGATGTATTTAAAAACCTGATCATCTGTATATAACCTGTGTGAACAGGGTTCAGAGAGGAAAAAATCCATGTGTGCATACAGGGTAGAACAGCTTTTGTGCAGATAGCCCAAGAGGAGTGGTGGAACTCCCCAGTCTTGTAGACACAAGAGAACAATTATGGAAACAGGAACACATGGGCTACTTGCACAGTGAACAAGTCTGTATGATCATGTTCACACACCACCAAGAAACCTGAAGACACAAAAGAGAATAGTAAAACCAAAAACACTCAGTTTGAAAAAATGTTGCAGTAATCCGCAAGTGCTAGTAAAAGATGTAAAAAACAGGGTATTTGGTTGATACGTTTTTTGCAAAAAATGTATACTAAGCTGCTCTACCAATCTTCACGGTATACCCTTATCAGAGCAGTCCTAACTAATGTATGCAATCCCTATCTGATGTATTTAAAAACCTGATCATCTGTATATAACCTGTGTGAACAGGGTTCAGAGAGGAAAAAATCCATGTGTGCATACAGGGTAGAACAGCTTTTGTGCAGATAGCCCAAGAGGAGTGGTGGAACTCCCCAGTCTTGTAGACACAAGAGAACAATTATGGAAACAGGAACACATGGGCTACTTGCACAGTGAACAAGTCTGTATGATCATGTTCACACACCACCAAGAAACCTGAAGACACAAAAGAGAATAGTAAAACCAAAAACACTCAGTTTGAAAAAATGTTGCAGTAATCCGCAAGTGCTAGTAAAAGATGTAAAAAACAGGGTATTTGGTTGATACGTTTTTTGCAAAAAATGTATACTAAGCTGCTCTACCAATCTTCACGGTATACCCTTATCAGAGCAGTCCTAACTAATGTATGCAATCCCTATCTGATGTATTTAAAAACCTGATCATCTGTATATAACCTGTGTGAACAGGGTTCAGAGAGGAAAAAATCCATGTGTGCATACAGGGTAGAACAGCTTTTGTGCAGATAGCCCAAGAGGAGTGGTGGAACTCCCCAGTCTTGTAGACACAAGAGAACAATTATGGAAACAGGAACACATGGGCTACTTGCACAGTGAACAAGTCTGTATGATCATGTTCACACACCACCAAGAAACCTGAAGACACAAAAGAGAATAGTAAAACCAAAAACACTCAGTTTGAAAAAATGTTGCAGTAATCCGCAAGTGCTAGTAAAAGATGTAAAAAACAGGGTATTTGGTTGATACGTTTTTTGCAAAAAATGTATACTAAGCTGCTCTACCAATCTTCACGGTATACCCTTATCAGAGCAGTCCTAACTAATGTATGCAATCCCTATCTGATGTATTTAAAAACCTGATCATCTGTATATAACCTGTGTGAACAGGGTTCAGAGAGGAAAAAATCCATGTGTGCATACAGGGTAGAACAGCTTTTGTGCAGATAGCCCAAGAGGAGTGGTGGAACTCCCCAGTCTTGTAGACACAAGAGAACAATTATGGAAACAGGAACACATGGGCTACTTGCACAGTGAACAAGTCTGTATGATCATGTTCACACACCACCAAGAAACCTGAAGACACAAAAGAGAATAGTAAAACCAAAAACACTCAGTTTGAAAAAATGTTGCAGTAATCCACAAGTGCTAGTAAAAGATGTAAAAAACAGGGTATTTGGTTGACACGTTTTTTGCAAAAAATGTATACTAAGCTGCTCTACCAATCTTCACGGTATACCCTTATCAGAGCAGTCCTAACTAATGTATGCAATCCCTATCTGATGTATTTAAAAACCTGATCATCTGTATATAACCTGTGTGAACAGGGTTCAGAGAGGAAAAAATCCATGTGTGCATACAGGGTAGAACAGCTTTTGTGCAGATAGCCCAAGAGGAGTGGTGGAACTCCCCAGTCTTGTAGACACAAGAGAACAATTATGGAAACAGGAACACATGGGCTACTTGCACAGTGAACAAGTCTGTATGATCATGTTCACACACCACCAAGAAACCTGAAGACATAAAAGAGAATAGTAAAACCAAAAACACTCAGTTTGAAAAAATGTTGCAGTAATACGCAAGTGCTAGTAAAAGATGTAAAAAACAGGGTATTTGGTTGATACGTTTTTTGCAAAAAATGTATACTAAGCTGCTCTACCAATCTTCACGGTATACCCTTATCAGAGCAGTCCTAACTAATGTATGCAATCCCTATCTGATGTATTTAAAAACCTGATCATCTGTATATAACCTGTGTGAACAGGGTTCAGAGAGGAAAAATCCATGTGTGCATACAGGGTAGAACAGCTTTTGTGCAGATAGCCCAAGAGGAGTGGTGGAACTCCCCAGTCTTGTAGACACAAGAGAACAATTATGGAAACAGGAACACATGGGCTACTTGCACAGTGAACAAGTCTGTATGATCATGTTCACACACCACCAAGAAACCTGAAGACACAAAAGAGAATAGTAAAACCAAAAACACTCAGTTTGAAAAAATGTTGCAGTAATCCGCAAGTGCTAGTAAAAGATGTAAAAAACAGGGTATTTGGTTGATACGTTTTTTGCAGCGCCTGAATCCACAAATGCCATAACAGAATAGGATGACAAAGAGCAAATCAGAGTAACGGACAAAAGACATTTCGACTGTACCGTACCAATGGTAGCAGACCTAGCGAAACGCTTAGTGCACTTAGGACAATCGGAGATAGCATGAGTGGAATCACCACAGTAAAAACACAGCCCATTCTGACGTCTGTGTTCTTGCCGTTCAGCTCTGGTCAAAGTCCTATCACATTGCATAGGCTCAGGTCTATGCTCAGATAATACCGCCAAATGGTGCACAGATTTACGCTCACGCAAGCATCGATCGATCTGAATGGCCAAAGACATAGACTCATTCAGACCAGCAGGCATGGGAAATCCCACCATGACATCCTTAAGGGCTTCAGAGAGACCCTTTCTGAAAATTGCTGCCAGGGCACATTCATTCCACTGAGTGAGTACAGACCACTTCCTAAACTTCTGACAATATATTTCTACCTCATCCTGACCCTGACAAAGAGCCAGCAAGATTTTCTCTGCCTGATCCACTGAATTAGGTTCATCATATAGCAATCCGAGAGCCAGAAAAAAACGCATCAACATCACGCAATGCCGGATCTCCTGGCGCAAGGGAAAATGCCCAGTCTTGAGGGTCGCCACGTAACAAAGAAATGATGATTTTCACTTGTTGAACAGGGTCACCTGAGGAGCGAGGTTTCAAAGCAAGAAACAATTTACAATTATTTTTGAAATTCAGAAACTTATATCTATCCCCAAAAAACAAATCAGGAATTGGAATCCTAGGCTCTAACATCGGATTCTGAACCACAAAATCTTGAATGTTTTGTACCCTTGCAGTGAGATTATCCATACAAGAGGACAGACCTTGAATGTCCATATCTACACCTGTATCCTGAACCACCCAGAGGTAAAGGGGAAAAGAGAGACAAAACACACTGCAAAGAAAAAGAAATGGTCTCAGAACTTCTTTTATCCCTCTATTGAGATGCATTAATACTTTGGGCCACCTGTACTGTTATGACCTGGTGGTAAGGACAATAATGGACCTGTTGGTTAAGAGCACACGGAATGACCTGATAGTTACTAATAATATTGGACGAGCTCTGAGACGTGGGAACTCTGCTGACTGCAATCCCTAATCCTATCACACACACTAGAAATAGCCATGGATTGCTCCTAACGCTCCCTATGCAACTCGACACAGCCTAAGAAACTAGCTAGCCCTAGAGATAGAAAAATAAAGCCTACCTTGCCTCAGAGAAATTCCCCAAAGGAAAAGGAAGCCCCCCACATATAATGACTGTGAGTAAAGATGAAAATTACAAACACAGAGATTAAATAGATTTAGCAAAGTGAGGCCCGACTTACTGAACAGACAGAGGATAGGAAAGGTAACTTTGCAGTCAGCACAAAAAACTACAAAAAGACCACGCAGAGGGCGCAAAAAGACCTTCCGCACCGACTCACGGTGCGGAGGCGCTCCCTCTGCGTCCCAGAGCTTCCAGCAAGCAAGACAAAAATCAAAATAGCAAGCTGGACAGAAAAATAGCAAACCAGAGAAAAACAAGCAGGAACTTAGCTTCTGCTGGGAAGACAGGTCACAAAGTATAGCTAAGGCATATAATGGAATAGGCCCTGTCTATATCCTCAGGATCGAATATAATAGCAGCAGTGGAGGATATCCATTATATAAAACATAACTTTTAATACATCTAGTTAAAATATGGATCCTAACAAACACAAACAGAAAAGAAAACCGTGCTCAAGTGAAACAGTGCTCAAGATAAAAAATTGGAGCAGTCTTACCAATTAGACGGACAAATAAGGGAAATCCCTCAGATTGTAGGAGGAAGGTGGTACCGATTGTACTAGCCAGGTAAGAGGGTAGGGAAATAATATGTAAACCACTGTCTTCCCTGTGACCCCTCCACGAGCTCCTGTCCTGACAAGGACAGGCCCCAAGTAGATCCTGCTATGGATACCCACCAACCAAAAAGAAAAAACAATAGAAAAAAAGAAAAGAAAATAATGTCTATAATCTCCCAACGCGTTTCAACTCCGAGGGGGGAGAATCATCAGGGGAGTTGTATGATTCACGACCAATGGGTCTGCGATAGTCCGTAAAAAATAATCAGATCTCATTCATGAGGGTCCGTGTAGAGCCTGGGTCCCGCAGTGGCAGGGAATACCCATATGAGGTTAACAGATGCGTTGTATCCGTAACTTGTAAGGAGTCCCTGCATACTGATCCAAGTACCTCCCCTATATAGCCCCCCTAATACGTCAGCTGTTAAGGATGATTACCCCAATGAGTGGGTTGGTAATACATACCTGGTTCAGAGCCATGTGTGTTCTTTCGCCACATGCTGGGCATTTCCGGTCGCTAGAACGCTTGTTACCGGAAGTATAGGCGCCATATTGTGCGCGTCATTTCCGCCCACCATGTTATTGTAGCCCGATGGTACTCCCTATAATCCCTCGTGCCGCCGAGCGGCATCAACACTCCATACCGGAAGTTTGGACGCCATATTGCAAGCGTCACTTCCGCCCACCATGTTATTGGAGCACAGTGCTCCCTATAGTTCATGATGACGCTGGGGAGTATCGGCCGCCACAGCACACATGACCAGTGGCTACGACACCGTATAGAGGGCATCAGTTTCGTCCATCATTTTACGGAGCACGTCACCCCCATAAACACATTGTAATACCCAACGATGGTATGGTTACGGCCACTATCTATACACCCCCGGAAATTCCAGTGCCTTGTATGATGCATAGTGCCCTCCCACCATATTCTAAGGGCACCATGCTCCCACTATTTGTTAACATTAGTGTATAGTATCTATGTCCATTGATGTACCACATAGACCTTCAGCAACCAATACAGGCACAATCTACAGGGGTATGTTGCGGACACATAGCGTTTGTCTTAATAGTTAACACTTCGAATATACAAAAAGTATTATATGTTCTTTTGTGCTATACATTATATAGATGTACCAATAAACATCAATATAGCAACTCTATGTATCCACATATGAGTGCAAAAGAAGTCATATTGCCTGGTGATTGGCTACGAGGGGAGGAGGGGGGGGGAAGGGGGGAGGGGCATACGAGCAAGGAGGTATCAGTATGCAAAGCGCATTGGTTACTATATTGGTTAGATCCTATAAACAGAACGAATTCCATACTGTAATCGGAGAAGAGAAAAACCCAAATGGGTCCCCAATCAATGCAGTCCCTGGAAATCAAAATAGAAATGAGCAGTGGCTCCATTGCTATATAATAAACACAGAAAGAATGACTGATTTTGTTTTCTTTGGCCGTTCTCGCAGCGCAGGTCCTTAGGCAGAGTGGAATATGGGGGTGAAACAGATATATGAATCACCTCCCAATATATATGTACAAAATATCTCAAAAAAAGGAAGAAAGAAAGGGGGAGTAAAACTTAGCAATACTTGGTAACCCACGTGTAAAAAACAAAGGCTTACAAAGAGAGGATACCCTAATAGCTGTAAAGAAGAAAAAGGGGGGGGGGCGGGGGCGCAAACGAGAGAGAAAGAGGAGAGGGAAATTAGCAAGGGGAGCTTGTTACAAAAAACATCCAAAATTGATCTGATCATTAAGAAGGTTGGAAGGTATTTCCCTGGAACCTGGTACATTGCTTGCGAGTATTGATGTGGAGGCCTTGTACTCCTCAATCCCACACGAACATGGGATTGAGGGTGTGCGCCATTTCATTAACACTAGGGGTTGTCAATTTAATGCCCATAACAAACTCATTCTAACCCTTTTGGAGTTCGTACTCAGTAATAACTATTTTACTTTTGACGGCAGAACCTTCCACCAGCTCAGGGGCACCGCTATGGGTAATCCCTGTGCGCCCACGTACGCCAATCTGTTCCTGGGCTGGTGGGAGGACTGCATCGTCTTTTCTGAGGTACACGCCCAATACCTGGCCCATATTGATTTATGGGTCAGGTATATTGATGACATTTTTGTGATATGGAGAGGGTCTAAAGATGTGTTTAATCTGTTCATCGAGTCCCTTAACAACAATGGGGTAGGACTCAAATTTACTTATGACATACAAGAATTTCAGTTACCTTTCCTGGATGTACTGATCTCCAAATCACATGATGGAGAACATCTGGAGAGTACCATATACAGGAAGCCCACCGCAACCAACTCGCTTTTGAGGTGGGACAGTAATCATCCCTACTCCCTAAAGAAAGGCATCCCAAAGGGCCAATACTTGCGACTACGACGCAACTGCTCTAATCAGATAGACTTTAAAGTGATGGCCGATGACCTGAGACAGAGATTTCTGGCTAGAGGGTACCCGGATCGAATCCTGCGGGAGGCATTTCGTTATGCTAACCAACAGGAAAGGGGGAACCTCCTAATACCCAAAAGGGAGGAGACCGAACACTCAGGAACAACTAGAATCATCTGTACATATGATAACGGTGCAGCATCAATCAAAAACATCATCAGAAAACACTGGGATATTCTCAGGATGGATGAGGACCTGAGAGACACCTTGGGAACAGAACCAGTCATCACTTATCGTAGGGCTAGGACCTTGGGTGATAGACTCGTCCATAGTCACTTTACTACGCCTAGGGGGTCCACTTGGCTCCCACAGAGACCAGCGGGATGCTTTAGGTGTGGCGGATGTATAGCGTGTGACTCAATTAATACAGGCAAGGAGTTCTATAACGAGAATACACAAGAGACCTTCAAACTAAAAAAATTCGTGAACTGCAAGAGCACAGGAGTTGTTTATCGAGCTCTGTGCCAATGTGGCATCACGTATGTAGGGAAAACAATTAGAGAATTGAGGAGGAGGGTAGGGGAGCATTTGGGAGACATACGAAATCATAGGGATACCCCAATCGCTAAACATGTTAATAACATGCATGGAGGAGACCTTAGAGCCATACGATTTATGGGAATTGACAGAATTGATATGCCAGCTAGAGGTGGTGACCTGGACAGACTGTTGCTTCAAAAAGAAGCCAGTTGGATATTTTTGCTAGATACTTGCCACCCCAGGGGTCTTAATGATCAGATCAATTTTGGATGTTTTTTGTAACAAGCTCCCCTTGCTAATTTCCCTCTCCTCTTTCTCTCTCGTTTGCGCCCCCCCCCCCCCCCCCCCCCTTTTTCTTCTTTACAGCTATTAGGGTATCCTCTCTTTGTAAGCCTTTGTTTTTTATACGTGGGTTACCAAGTATTGCTAAGTTTTACTCCCCCTTTCTTTCTTCCTTTTTTTGAGATATTTTGTACATATATATTGGGAGGTGATTCATATATCTGTTTCACCCCCATATTCCACTCTGCCTAAGGACCTGCGCTGCGAGAACGGCCAAAGAAAACAAAATCAGTCATTCTTTCTGTGTTTATTATATAGCAATGGAGCCACTGCTCATTTCTATTTTGATTTCCAGGGACTGCATTGATTGGGGACCCATTTGGGTTTTTCTCTTCTCCGATTACAGTATGGAATTCGTTCTGTTTATAGGATCTAACCAATATAGTAACCAATGCGCTTTGCATACTGATACCTCCTTGCTCGTATGCCCCTCCCCCCATCCCCCCCTCCTCCCCTCGTAGCCAATCACCAGGCAATATGACTTCTTTTGCACTCATATGTGGATACATAGAGTTGCTATATTGATGTTTATTGGTACATCTATATAATGTATAGCACAAAAGAACATATAATACTTTTTGTATATTCGAAGTGTTAACTATTAAGACAAACGCTATGTGTCCGCAACATACCCCTGTAGATTGTGCCTGTATTGGTTGCTGAAGGTCTATGTGGTACATCAATGGACATAGATACTATACACTAATGTTAACAAATAGTGGGAGCATGGTGCCCTTAGAATATGGTGGGAGGGCACTATGCATCATACAAGGCACTGGAATTTCCGGGGGTGTATAGATAGTGGCCGTAACCATACCATCGTTGGGTATTACAATGTGTTTATGGGGGTGACGTGCTCCGTAAAATGATGGACGAAACTGATGCCCTCTATACGGTGTCGTAGCCACTGGTCATGTGTGCTGTGGCGGCCGATACTCCCCAGCGTCATCATGAACTATAGGGAGCACTGTGCTCCAATAACATGGTGGGCGGAAGTGACGCTTGCAATATGGCGTCCAAACTTCCGGTATGGAGTGTTGATGCCGCTCGGCGGCACGAGGGATTATAGGGAGTACCATCGGGCTACAATAACATGGTGGGCGGAAATGACGCGCACAATATGGCGCCTATACTTCCGGTAACAAGCGTTCTAGCGACCGGAAATGCCCAGCATGTGGCGAAAGAACACACATGGCTCTGAACCAGATATGTATTACCAACCCACTCATTGGGGTAATCATCCTTAACAGCTGACGTATTAGGGGGCTATATAGGGGAGGTACTTGGATCAGTATGCAGGGACTCCTTACAAGTTACGGATACAACGCATCTGTTAACCTCATATGGGTATTCCCTGCCACTGCGGGACCCAGGCTCTACACGGACCCTCATGAATGAGATCTGATTATTTTTTACGGACTATCGCAGACCCATTGGTCGTGAATCATACAACTCCCCTGATGATTCTCCCCCATCGGAGTTGAAACGCGTTGGGAGATTATAGACATTATTTTCTTTTCTTTTTTTCTATTGTTTTTTCTTTTTGGTTGGTGGGTATCCATAGCAGGATCTACTTGGGGCCTGTCCTTGTCAGGACAGGAGCTCGTGGAGGGGTCACAGGGAAGACAGTGGTTTACATATTATTTCCCTACCCTCTTACCTGGCTAGTACAATCGGTACCACCTTCCTCCTACAATCTGAGGGATTTCCCTTATTTGTCCGTCTAATTGGTAAGACTGCTCCAATTTTTTATCTTGAGCACTGTTTCACTTGAGCACGGTTTTCTTTTCTGTTTGTGTTTGTTAGGATCCATATTTTAACTAGATGTATTAAAAGTTATGTTTTATATAATGGATATCCTCCACTGCTGCTATTATATGGGAAGACAGGTCACAAGAACGATCCAGGAGAGAACTAGACCAATACTGGAACATTGACAGGTGGCATGGAGCAATGATCTAAGTGGAGTTAAATAGAGCAGCCAGCTAACGAATTAACCTCGTCACCTGTGGAAGGAAACTCAGAAGCCGCAGCTCCACTCACAACCACCAGAGGAAGCCCATGGACAGAACTAGCCGAAGTACCATTCATGACCACAGGAGGGAGCTTGACAACAGAATCCACAACAGTCATGGCAGCCATGGCAGGCAGCTGGCGAGACCAATTAGCGACTTGGATTCCATGACAGAGACCGCGACCAATGAATTTCCGTGACAGAAGGACAGACAGACAGAAAGACGGAAGTGACCCTTAGACAATTATATAGTAGGTTACTTCTCCAGAGAGAAGCTAAGTGGATTCTAGACACAGACGTGCAAGGTCATCTTGGTCTAAACAACACGTTACATATGTCTGTGTGGCTATGACATGTTGTTTTTTTTCTGTTCACATGTGTTGTGCTGCTAATTGTTTACTCGTTTCACCCTTGTTAAAAGGAAGTGTAGCCGAGCCACATAGTATTATGGACCTGTAGAAGCGCTAGTGAAGCGCGAAACGGTCCATAATACTATGTGGCTCGGCTACACTTCCTTTTAACAAGGGTGAAACGAGTAAACAATTAGCAGCACAACACATGTGAACAGAAAAAAAACAACATGTCATAGCCACACAAACATATGTAACGTGTTGTTTAGACCAAGATGACCTTGTCCACCATGTCTCAGAGTTTCTTCTGAAATTCCCTGCACCTGCATTTGCAGTATTAGCACTACCGCTCTTTATGATATTGTCCAGGATGATAAGAAAATAAAAATGGACTGATTTACCTGCAGACTGGGTGAGTGCTGACATTCCTTCTTCTTTTTGAAAGGTTAAAGGGAACCTGTCACCTGAATTTGGCGGGACTGTTTTTGGGTCATATGGGCGGAGTTTACGGGTGTTTGATTCACCCTTTCCATACCTGCTGGCTGCATGCTGGCCGCAATATTGGATTGAAGTTCATTCTCTGTCCTCCATAGTACACGCCTGCACAAAGCAATCTTGCCTTGCGCAGGCGTGTACTACGGAGGACAGAGAATGAACTTCAATCCAATATTGCAGCCAGCATGCAGCCAGCAGGTAAGGAAAGGGTGAATCAAACACCCGAAAACTCCGCCCATATGACCCAAAACCAGTCCCGCCAAATTCAGGTGACAGAGTCCCTTTAACACATCAACGTTTTCGATCTTGCACCACCCTAAAGAGTTCAGTGCATGAGGTTGTGACATGGCTAGATGGGTCCTTCAGACACTAGAAAAAGCTTCAGAAATTGGTGCCCTGATATTCTTCCTTGCCTGTTAGGAAAAATAAAATAGTTATGGCTCTGGGAAGAATGGGAGCAAAAAGGGAAAATCCCAAGGTTGTGAAAGGATTAAACTCGGCATTCTGAAGAGCTCTTACTCTAGACCTGGTATAGAGAGTTGGCTACCTCTGCATAGTTACAGAAGAAAAGGCTAAGAAGAAGCGGCACCGAGAAGAGCTGTGTTGGAAATCATATTGTCAGAAAAAGATTTGGTTTTCCAGGATTATTTTTTAGGCTTAAAATTCTCTGTAGGTAAAATTAATGAAATCACCATTATTTAACCCGAATCCGCTGCATCCAATTTCTGTATTTGTGCATTTGTTTCTTCCTCCCCTTCCTTTTTACCGTTGACATGAGGACTTGTTTTTGTGGACCGAGTTGCAGTTTTCCTTGCAACTTACAGAAACAATTCTAAGTGCTGTGAAATTGTGAAAAAAATGCAATTATCCCTGTTTTTTGTGCATTCTTTTAATAATTCACATGCAAGAAAAATCAACTAGCATCATGATTCTTCATGTTGTACGATTACAGCAATACCAAACTTTTATATGTTTTTTATTATTATTATTTTAGTGGTGAAAAAATAGCAATTCGTAAAAAAAAAATGGGTTTGTCACTATTTTATGAAAATGTATCTTTTATATTTTTGTACTAATGCAGCTGTGTGAGAGCTTGTATTTTGAGTGTCGAACTGATGCTTTTCTTGATACCTTTTTGTGTTACATATGACATTTTGATTGATTTTATTGTATTTTTTTTCAGGTGGGATGTACACCATCTGGATAAAAGGCTATTTTAATGTTTTGATTTTATTTACTTTATGATGTTTACTGCATGGGTTAAATGTGATATTTTGATTGATCAGATTTTTTTTTACAAATGCAGCAGGAGAGTTTTCTGGGCATGCTCTGTAACCTGTGCAGAGGTCATATTATTATTATTATTATTATTAATATTATTATTTATTTATATAGCACCATTAATTCCATGGTGCTATACATGAGAAAGGGGTTACATTCAGAGTTATAGATATCTTTTACAGTAAACGAATTTACAATGACAGACTGGTACAGAGGGGAGAGGACATAGGGCAGGGAGGGAGAAGAGATGAGAGATGACAGTCCCCCTGTGATAGCTATTTGTTGATTCTTTGCATGGTAATCCTGCCTGTGATGATAATGAGATGACTGCTGAAAAGTACTCTTTACAGAGCAGTGTCAGCCTGTTAGGCTCATTGGAGAGTGTTAAAACTGCAAAGTATCAGGAAATAAAAAAATGCTTATGTTTTGCCAGGCTTATGAAAGTATGAAAGTCTGGCTCAACAGGACTGGATTTTCTTTTTCTTTTTTTAAAAGAAAATATAGTGCATACAAAAGAAAAATGTAAATGGTCGACATGACCCAGTCGACGCATTTCAACTGCACTAGGCAGTCTTACTCATTTTTTTTCTTTTGTATGCACTATATTTTCTTTTGAAGATTAAAAAGAAAAGGAAAATCCAGTCCTGTTGAGCCGGACTCCAATTTTTTCTATTTTCCTTGATGTGAGGCCAGGGTGAAGTCGGAGTCTGAGCCCCAGGTGGATGAGCATAAAGTAACTGGGTGAGCTGGAATTAAGTTTCTATAATTATCAAAGTAATGCTTAATTCCAGCCCAAACAGCCTCTTCATATCTGTGCTAAAAAAATGAATCTGGCTTAAAATCCACGCATTCAGGTTTCCCCTCATCTCACAAGCACTGTAGCAGGGGATGCTAAGATTTGGGGAGCTGTTTAATGGAGTCTTCACACCACAGACCTAAGCTACTCGTCTTTGGGACACCTATGCGTAGTGGGGAACACAATTGTCGCTAGTCATTCTCTTTATTGGCCTAACACGGCAAGAAAACGGACAGTACATGGAACCAAACCAACCAGCTGCCTATGAGTACGGGGATAGGACTGCATACTGTAGGTCATGGTGACCTGAAGTCAGAGGTAAATTCTCAAGATTTAAAAGCAGATGATCAAAAGAAACACAGAAAGATTGGAATTGTAATAATTTGCGATTCAGATGATGTTTAGCAAAGCAATGTCTGTTACATTGTTAGTAAAACCACAAGTGTCTCCTGATGACTTTTCTGCTCAATGGAGAGGACAAGCGGCCCCAGCTATTTCTGGAAGTCCCATAGACAGTAAATGAAGCAGAAGCATACGCACCTCTGGAAGTCCCGGAGTTTCAGAGACCTGACCGCACAGCTCGAAACCTCAAGATATACATGGATTGGGGATATCTTGACTTTTTTTGAGGAATAAACCTTTAACGCAAATCTCAGTCTGCGCAGAGCCGTGTGATTATGGTTTAATCTAATCTACGCATCAATTCTTATCTTCCAGTAATGGCCATCAAATGCTGGGCAAATAAGCTTTACAATGGCTTTGTAAAGCATTGGCTATAAATGTATCACTGTTTATGGCGAGGACAAGGAAGGTTTATTTGGTTTAGGGGCATTTACTTTGTTATATACTTTAATGTTCACCTTGAGAATATGCAGTTATAGGAAACTAGTGATTTGCTACCATTCACATAGAACATGGCTGATGTTGAGATGATGTATAAAGGACAACTTATTAAAAATGTGTTTTATGTCATTATTTCCGGCTGTATCATTAGAAATTAGTAACAAATTGCCTGCAGGCTCTGCACAACCCATATGGCCATTATCAACTAACAAGCCATTTGTAATTCTTTTCTAATGATGCATATATCCTGACAGCAAATAACAAACGTTTGGCAAATCTAACACCAAAAAATGTTATAAATCTTTATTGATGTAAAGCGATAGAAACATGGATAAAAAATGAATCATGTGGCAAAGAGAGGTAGGATCACCAGAGGGATCAGGCATAGAGCATCTCACTGGGAATGAAAAAATATATCAATGCATAAACCCATAAACCCCCTGACAGTTATCGTTATTTTCATTTGTCATCTTCCCATCATGGCAATACATTAAAGAGGTTGTGTGGCCGTAGTCTACAAGTCTGCAGTCACTTGTAGGCTACGGCCGGATAACCACGGCACAGTGCCCATCACACAGGGACTAGCCCAGCCCTGAAATCAGCGTCACTGATGACGCTTTGCTTCAGGGAGTGGTTTGGGGCTGCAACAGTGACCGCAGATTTTTGTGTTTTGCTACCTCACAATCTGGAATTTCACTGTTTTTTTAGGGTTTGCATCCGTTCATGTAAGGAATATACCTACAACTGTGAATATTTTGGTTTTCTTTTTATTGTGAAGCAAACAACAACTAGGACAAACTAACTGACAACTTCAGTGTGCATAACTATTCACCTGCCTAAAGTCAGTATTTAGTAGAGCCTCCTTTTCAGCAATTACAGCTGCAAGTCGCTTTGGATAAGTCTCTATGAGCTTTCCACATTTTACCACTGGGATTTACTAGGGTAGCCATTTCAGAAACTGCCTACCTAGCATCATCACCCAATTTGGCAATTTTGCTTGATAGTACAGAGACTGGAGCTCCTTCCTTTTCTTAGACCCCTTTCCATTCTCCTTTACTATATTGACCCAGTTATTTGCCTGCTCCTCCTGACCAATTTCTTCACCCTCTATATCTACCCTGCTAATTGCTTGCTAATGTAAGTTTGGCCAAACCCCAGTATATTCAAACATAACAGACACAATATTGAACTTGGTGTGCCAGTCACTACTGTATGCTGTGGTCAAAGTGGGCAGTACGTGACAGGTACCATTTAAAGGGACTCTGTCAGCAGCTTTCTGCTACCTCATCTGAGAGCAGCATGATGAAATATTTGAAGGGTTTCTGAAGGATGTTATTCTGGATTATCTCAATGAGTTAGAACTCCATATCAGCATGGGTTTATAAGGAATCGCTCCTGTCAAACCAATCTAATCAGTTTTTATGAGGAGGTAAGCTATAGACTGGACCAAGGTGAGTCATTGGATGTGGTATATCTTGATTTTTCCAAGCATTTGATACCGTGCCGCACAAGATGTTGGTACACAAAATGAGAATACTGGGTCTGGGGGAAAATGTGTGTAAATAGGAAGTAACTGGCTTAGTGATAGAAAGCAGAGTGTGATTATAAATGGCATATTCTCTAACGGGTCGCTGTGACCAGGGGGTACTGCAGGGGTCGGTGTTGGCCGGGACCTATTCTCTTCAACATGTTTATTAACTGTTGTGAATTCTGCTCTTGGGCTCCCTCCAGTGGTTGTTGATGGTAATGCAGTTGTGCCTGGGCGGCAGTCCTGGACAGGTGTTTCTGCTAATTGCAATTCTGACTGGGGTATTTAGCTTTGCAGGACTCTTTAGTCCTTGCCAGTCCTCAATGTTCTTTTGGAAGTATTGGTTCTCTGCCTGGCCTCTCCTGCTTGCTGCCATTTCAGCAAAAGATAAGTGTCTGCTTTATTTTCTTAGGCACACAGGCTGTGTGTCTAGTTTCTGTGCTGTTCATAGTTTCTATTTTGTTCCAGCTTAGACTGTCCTGTTGTTTTCTCAGTCTGGTTGGATTCGCTGGAGTCGCAGATATACTCTCCACATCTTTAGTTAGGTGGTGGAGTTTTTGTATTTTTCTGCTGTGGATATTTTGTAGTTTTTTGTGCTGACCGCTTAGTATCCTGTACTATACTTTCCTATCTAGGTAAAAGTGGCCTCCTTTGCTAATCCTGGTTTCTGCCTGCGTGTGTCTTTTCCTCTCCTACTCACAGTCATTATTTGTGGGGGGCTGCCTATCCTTTGGGGGTCTACTCTGAGGCAAGTCAGTTTTCCTATTTTCCATCTTTAGGGATATTTAGTCCTCCGGCTGTGTCGAGGTGTCTAGGTCTGGTTAGGCACACCCCACGGCTACTTCTAGTGTCTGTGATAAGATCAGGGTTTGCGGTCTGTATAGTTACCACTACTCCAGCGAAGGTTTTTTCGTGCTGCTCCAAGGCCGCCTGATCATAACAATTAACGATCTGGCCAAAGGTTTGTATAATAAAATATCGATATTTCCAGCTGATACAAAACTATGTAAAGCAGTCAATACAAGGGAAAATAGTATTCTGCTACAGATGGATAAGTTGGAAACTTGGGCCGAAAGGTGGCAGATGCGGTTAAAAGAGGTTTGGATTCACATGATGAGAGCATTATACTGTCTCTGTACAAATATCTGGTTAGACCACACATGGAGTACTGTGTACAGTTTTGGGCAGCGGTGCTCAGGAAGAATATAATGGAACTAGAGCGAGTACAAAGGGAGGCAACAAAATTAATAAAGGGGATGGGGGAACTACAATAACCTGAGATTAGCAAAATTGGGGTTATTTAGTCTAGAAAAAAGATGACTGAGGGGTGATCTTTTAACCATGTATAAGTATGTAAGGGGACAATACAAATATCTCTCCGAGGATCTGAGAGGTTTTCCACCAACATAGAAGAGGATTCTTTACTGTTAGGGCAGTGAGAATCTGGAATTCCTTGCCTGCGAAGGTGGTGATGGGTATGCGTTGTAATAAAAATTTATATATTGCTTTATGCACTACAGTGAATAGAAATGTAAATGCTTCTGGACATGACTGATAAATTCAGGCAAATACTGAGAATTCACCCGCTAACCTTGTCAGAGGTGCTTGTGTTGTCATCACGAAATGCTTGAAGCAGAGACCTACACTAAGTAGGATACAGTCACTTTGTGTATTTTCTGTAGAATAAGATTTACAATGTATACTTAGTTATAACCTTGTCTTGGATTCTTGGTTTAGTTCTGTAAATTACATTTCCCTGGTTGACCGTAGACTCTCTGCATGTCTAGCTCCTTATTACATTCCCCACAGTCTCCCATTGTCACACTGTCTCTTGTATACTGATTGGGGATTTAGACTGTGAGCCCCATTGGGGACAGTGCCGATAATTTCTGTAAAGCGCTGCAGAATAAGATAGGGCTAAATAAGCAAAGCATAATAAATAAATAAAAGCAGAAGTTCTGTAGTTGCTGGGTGTTAATAGATTAATTTATTCTTATACCTATTCTGTAATCCAATAAAGGTGACGTCACAAGTTTTAAGAAATGCTAATTCTCATAAACCCTACTGACGTGAGCACGGACAATGCCTCTTTGCTCATACATTGTTTTCTAATAGTTCGAATCCGATATAATCTGGGTAGTGCACAAAGCCTCTGCTTACGTCATGTTTTCTAGTTCTTGATTTTAATTATTGCTTCAGTTATCAATTAAAGGTGACAAAAAGACGTAAATGTCATCAACTTAATTTTTCATGTGAATGTAATGAATAGAGATTAATAACCTAGCAACCCCGAAAGGAAATAGGGAGTAGTAATAAAGTCGGTGATTACAGAGGCCCCATCTATTGCTCTGATGATAGCATCCTAGAGTATTTTGACGTGGTAAGATAAAGGTAATGAATGATGTTTAGTGCAATATTTATTTGACTTCTCCAGGAGCAGAAAGTCAATTATGTCATATTGAATGCAAACTCTAGGCATCTAGAGTGGTCAAATGGAAATTGTTAATATTACTCTATTGTGTCTTTGTGTATGGCAGCGCATCAGTCTAAGCACTTGACACCTACATCAGCAGGCAAATAAGAATTTTTAGCCACCCATAAATCTTAGATGGCTGTCACCCACAGCATCGTTTGGATGATCATTTGGCCAGAAGCTATCTCGGCCATCATTCCCATACACAGGAGCGATTGCTTGGCAAAGTGTTTCTGCGTTCTCTATAAGATAGTCACTGGAGAGCGCGAAAGGATGGGCAGTCCGAAATTAGACGTGCCTGATGCTTTGCTCCCCTGACAGTCATCTTTCCTGAACACAGGGCGTTGACTGAATAGTTTGTGTGCTTTCTGTGATGCATTAAATCACTTCTCAATGTTCTCCTTTATTATTACATATATGGTATCCAAGAACATAGTTGCCCTCATGAAGTATAATATGGTCATTACTTGTGTGTTTAAAGAGAAACTCCATTAGACACATAATGGTATATTAATGGCGCCCTGTGGGATATGGATAATGATAATGTTTCAAAATTCTACAATGTGAATCTATAAATTTCACATTTTTATTTGAGATAGGTCCTAAGATTTGTCTTTTCTTACAAGAGAGGGATTATTTCTAATACATTTTTTCTGCTTTTGGAAATATGTGCAATGAAGATAAAAGCCACAAACTGTTACAATGCACGAACCAAAATATAATTGCCCAAATAAGTACAAAGCAAGGAACTCATATAAACTGTATACACATCGTCTTCTATTAGTCTTCCTGTATTTTATTGGTTTGTCTGAAGTTAACGTTTCACAAAACAAACCAGTGAACTCCTTAGTTCTGAACACTTCTGTAGATATTATAGCAGAACTTGAACAGATATTTGACTATTTACTCACTTTAGGACTGTCCTAATTAGGCCCTTTAGGATGAAATACATTTTAATTGTTGTTTTTTTTTTTTTTTTCATTTCACTCAAAGAGGCATAACATTTTTATCTCTCCTTCAATGTAGATATGTCGGTATGATCCTTTAAGGTGACAGAATGATGGAATCAGTTGAGTACTCATCAGTACTCATTGAAGACCTACAAGAAGCAAAATAAGCATAAACTCTGCTGTAACTAAATAAATAAAAAGCAAAAGTGCATCTAAATAACACAGGGTTCTTAGTAATACTGTTTTTACATAGTAACATAGTTAGCAAGGACGAAAAAAGACATTTGTCCATCCAGTTCAGCTTACCGTATATACTCGAGTATAAGCCGAGATTTTCAGCCCATTTTTGGGGGCCGAAAGTCCCCCTCACGGCTTATAATCAAGTCATTCCCAGGGATCGGCAGGGGAGGGGGAGCGGGGGCTGTCTAATTATACTCACCTGCTCCTGGCGCGGTCCCTAGTGGTCCCTGGTTCCCCAGCGCCACAGCTTCTTCCTGTACTGAGCAGTCACATGGTACCGCTCATTACAGTAATGAATATGCGGCTCCACCTCCCATAGCGGTGGAGCCGCATATTCATTACTGTAATGAGCGGAAATGGTGACCGCTCAATATAGGAAGAAGCTGCTGGGCCGGGGAACCAGGGACCTGCAGGGACCGCTCCAGGAGCAGGTGAGTATAATGGGGAGGGGGAGCACTGCGCGATAGTCACCTTTCCTCATTCCGGTGCCGTGTCTTCTGCAGTGACGCTCAGGCAGAGGGCGCGGTGAAGTGGTTAGTGCACGCCCTCCACCTGCAAGTCAATGCAGAAGACGCTAAAGACGGAGCGGCACCAAAATGAGGAAAGGTGAATATAGCAAGTGCCGGGGGCCTGAGCGACGAGAGGTGAGTATGTGATTTTTTTTTTTTATCGCAGCAACAGCAAATGGGGCAAGTGTCTATATGGAGCATCTTATGGGGCCATAATTAACGTTTGTGCAGCACTATATGGGGCATCATAAACTTTATGGAGCTTTATATGTCGCTCTTGATTCAATATCAATATTCAAAAACACTTAATCTACTGATGTCTCAATTAATTTTACTTTTATTGGTATCTATTTTTACTTTTGACATTTACCGGTAGCTGCTGCATTTCCCACCCAAGTCTTATACTCCAGTCATTAAGTTTTCCCAGTTTTTTGTGGCAAAATTAGGGGGGTCGGCTTATACTAGGGTCGGTTTATACTCGAATATATCCGGTATATTTCGTCAGAATAAATGCCCAGATCTACATCCTTCTAAGGATCCTAATCACTGTAAGATGCAATATTGCTACGCTCCAGGAAGACATCCAGGCCTCTCTTAAACCCCTCAACTGAGTTCGCCATCACCACATCCTCATGCAAGTGCAGCGCCCCAGAGATCTGGTCGTTGCAGTATGACACTCTGCCACTAAGGGGAGTGATGGCACTGAAGGAATTCTACTGACCAGGTATCACCAGCACACATTACACTTCACACTCCGGCCACTAGGGGGAGCAAAGGGCTTTATTTATTGGGCCACTCCTCACACTGGTAAAACTAGGGGTTGGATAGGAAGTTAGTCAGAAGCTGACTGGGTTGGATTCAGGCAACATCCTGTGGCAGGGGGTGTTGCAGGGAGAAGACACGGGGGTGTCCCTGTCAGGCGTGGGAACCTGGCAGGCACCTAGCGACCAGAATAGAACGTTACGGAACCGCGCCTGCACACCCCGCGGTGGTATCCTAAGAAAGAGACACGAAGCGAAGGATATTGTGGAACAGTGAGAAACGAGATCAAGCACAAAGGAGAGCCAGTAGGAGTCGTGCCGTGAGACCGAGGCAACATCCTACTGATGCGCATAGCCGGTGACCGGAACACCGAGGGAGTAACTGACTCTACGCTTTACTTCAAACTCTGCAGGACAGTTAATTATAGGTTGGCTGTCTCACCTAAACACCTACGAAGACCTAGGGGGCAACAGTGGGAGAGGGGCGTCTCTAGGGTCCCGGAAGAACTCCAGGCCTTCCCGTCATACGGGTGCATCGTAGCCATAACATACCTGGGGGACGTTGAACTAGAAACATCTGGAACACATTAGAACGAACGAACGAGAACAAAAGTTGTGAGGACTATTCCGAATGCTCAGCAGGGTAGCACTACAACACACAGGCGCTATTGGTAGGCAACGATTTCCACCTGCAAAGGGAATTCTGGAAGTGCCCATCGGAGCGGCCGGTCTCAGATAGCCCTGTTAAACGTGCTCTGGATTGCGGATCCTGAAGCCTTCAGTAAAGAGGTAAAGAGACTGCAACCTTGTGTCCTCGTTATTGACTGCACCTCACACCATCACCATCCACCTTACTGGGAAGCCCTGGGGTCACACTTCACCTGTGGGAAGTTATACCATCCAGCTGCCATTCCATCACCCCAGCGGACCCCACAGCAGCGTCGGTCACCCTGACCGAACACCACAGGTGGCGTCACGAATTCCTGATAGACTGTATTCCCTTTATTGCATGCCCCTTAGCAGGGTCGCGGACTGGGTCTAGCCACCGTGACAGTCTCAGAACCGAGCCAGAGAGGCCCGGTACTGAGAACACGTGGCCACAAGGAATTCCAGATTCTCACTGCCCTAACAGTAAAGAATTCTCTTCTATGCTGGTGGAAAAACCTTCTCTCCTCCAAAGGTAGAGAATGCCCCCTTGTGACCGTCACATTCCTTGGTATAAACAGTTCCTCGGAGAGATATTTGTATTGTCCCCTTATATACTTATACATGGTTATTAGATTGCCCCCTCAGTCGTCTTTTTCTAGAATAAATAATCCTAATTTTGCTTATCTCTCTGGGTATTGTAGTTCCCCCATCCCTTTTATTAATTTTGTTGCCCTCCTACTACGCTCCTTATATCCTTCCTGAGCCCCGGTGCCCAAAACTGTACACAGTACTCCATGTGTGGTCTAACCAGGGCAGTATAATGGTCTCATCATGTGCATCCAGACCTCTTTTAATGCACCCCATGATCCTGTTTGCCTTAGTAGTCCTGTCAAAATAAGAAAAAAAATACTTTACCCTGAACAAATTTCAAGAAAGCCTTTTATTGTTTTTTTTGGTAGTATTACATGTAGGGAAAAACATACTAAAAGTCTACCAAGATAGGGTTACCACAAAGGGTCCAAATGTGACGTCAAAGAATATGGCCGCCAAAGCTGTAAAATGTTAAATGCGACTCGACGTCTATGTTAAAACGGATGGAATTGTAAGGTCCATCATGTCACATTGCAAACAGCGTAATGATGACTGGGCAATCACCATTCAAGGGAGAATCGCGTACTTTGAGAAGGACTTACATGCTGCAGACTGTCTGTATCATCGTTCATGTGACATAAACTTTCGGACAAATTACGGAATTCCTATGCGTCATGGTGGTGGATCTACTACAAAGAAACCGCGGAAGGTAGAGAGGTCGATGAACATGGACCAAGAGCAAGCGTTCTTGAGAATGTGTGCATTTCTCGAGGACAGCGATGAAGAGCAACTGACTGTCACAGATCTTGCAAAGAAAATGACGGCGTATCTTGTAGAAGGAGACAGTGCTGCCTATAGTAATAAATGGCTGAGTTATAGGCTGGAGGAGAGGTATGGCGATTCGCTATTGATAGCAGAGTGTGATGGGTTGCCTAACATTGTAACGTTCCGTGAAAAGATCAGAATAATCTGAGGGACTATTTCCATAGTCAGGAAACGGATGAAGAAGCCCAGAAGAGAGCCATCATAGAGACTGCGGCCAAACTAATCAAGAGCGATATCAAGTCTAAGATCCCATCTTCAACCGATAAATATCCAAAGACTTCTTCGCTTGAATGTCAGTCTGCCTTAGATTATCTCCCCCTGAGTCTGCTTTGCTTGCTTGAAACCCTCTTTGTTGGAAAGGACATTCACAGGAAGTTCGCAAGCATTGGACAATCAGTTGTTCAGGCTGTACGTCCCAGGGCGGTAGTAGCTCCATTGCAGCTTGGGTTAGCAGTCCAGCTCCATCATCATTTCAGGTCTCGATTTCTTGTAGACAGTCTCTCAGCCATGGGATATTGTTCATCATAATCGGAAGTTCAGCGATTCGAGGAAAACGCTGCTGCTTCTGTTGGCCAGGATGTACTCGGTGGTACCATAGACAGACTGGATACGGCATTCTCCATCGACTGAAGTGGTCAGAAGGAAAGACATATTGTTCAATCGCTGAAGACTATGCATCTTTCACACTAAAACACTATGGTAAGGCTACGATAGTATTTGATGGTTACATTGGAGGACCAAACACTAAGGACATTACCCATCAGCGACGGCGCAAAAAACAAACGAGTAACAAAGTGAACATTGCTGAAGGAACGAAATTTCTCGGGAAAAAGGAGGACTTCCTTTCGAATGTGGAGAACAGTCTCTTATCAATCTCATTTCACAGCGCATGAATGACAGAGGTTGCCACTAGGGTTGAGCGAAACGGATCGGTCATTTTCGTAAGTCGCCGACTTTTGGCAAAGTCGGGTTTCATGAAACCTGACCTGATCCCTGTGTGGGGTCGGCCATGCGGTACGCGACCTTCGCGCCAAAGTCGCGTTTCATATGATGCGTTCAGCGCCATTTCTCAGCCAATGAAGGACGCAGACTGTGGGCAGCGTGATGACATAGTTCTCGGTCCCCACCATCTTAGAGAAGGGCATGGCAGTGATTGGCTTGCTTTCTGCGACGTCACAGGGGCTATAAAGGGGCGTGCACGCCGACCGCCATCTTACTGCTGCTGTTCTGAGCATAGGGAGAGGTTGCTGCCGCTTTGTCAGAAGCAGGGATAGCGTTAGGCATATAAACCCCCAAACCGCTTGTGCTGTAGCGATTTCCACTGTCCAACACCACCTTTTCCTTGCAGGGACAGTGGAGGCTAGATTTCAGTGCATCAGCTCTGTAGCTTATTAGGCTGCCTTATAAGGCTCCCTGATAGCTGCATTGCTTTTTGTACGCCGCTGTGCAAACCAACTGCTTTTTTCAAAGCACAAATCCTGTTGTTCCTTCCTTTCTGCACAGCTATCTTGTTTGTTTGTCCACACTTTTGTGTGCAGCAGTCCTTTTTATTGCTGCCTGCCATACTTTTCTGAGATTACTGTAGGGAGATAGTAATTGTAGTACAGTCCCTTTTTATATATATATATATATATATATATATATATATATATATATTCTTCAAGCCACTTTCTGCCCCTGAAACTGGGGGAAAAGGGAGATTTATATTGCCAATCAGTGCATCTGTGCCAGTCCAGTCTGTTGTATCTGCCAGTCATTTTGTGCCACAGAAACAATACTGTAAAACAGTGGGCAAGATTTATTCACTAGTCTTCCATATAAAAACAAAAAGGGGAGATTAATATTGGCAAATCTGTGCATCTGTGCCAGTCCAGTCTGTGGTATCGGTCTGTCATTTTGTGCCACTGAAACACTACTGTAAAACTGTGGGCCAGATTTATTCACTAGTCTTCCATATAAAAACAAAAAGGGGAGATTAATATTGGCAAATCTGTGCATCTGTGCCAGTCCAGTCTGTGGTATCGGTCTGTCATTTTGTGCCACTGAAACACTACTGTAAAACTGTGGGCCAGATTTATTCACTAGTCTCCCATCAAAAAAAAAAGAAGGGGAAATTAATATTGGCAAATCTGTGCATCTGTGCCAGGCCAGTCTGTTGTATCTGTCAGTCATTTTGTGCCACTGAAACTCTACTTTAAAACTGTGGGCCAGATTAATTCACTAGTCTCCCATCAAAAAAAAAAAGAAGGGGAGATAAATATTGGCAAATCTGTGCATCTGTGCATCTGTGCCAGTCCAGTCTGTGGTATCTGTCAGTCATTTTGTGCCACTGAAACACTACTGTAAAACAGCGGGTGAGATTTATTCACTAGTCTTCCACATAAAAACAAAAAGGGGAGATTAATATTGGCAAATCTGTGCATCTGTGCCAGTCCAGTCTGTGGTATCGGTCTGTCGTTTTGTGCCACTGAAACACTACTGTAAAACTGTGGGCCAGTTTTATTCACTAGTCTCCCATCAAAAAAAAAAAAGAAGGGGAGATTAATATTGACAAATCTGTGCATCTGTGCCAGTCCAGTCTGTGGTATCTGTCTGTCATTTTCTGCCACAGAAAATATACTGTAATACAGTGGGCCAGATTTATTCACTAGTCTTCCATATAAAAAAAAGAAGGGGAGACTTTGATTTCCAGTGTGTGCATCTGTGTCAGTCCTGTTAGTGGCATATCTGTCAGCCACTGTCTGCCACTGAAACTGTGTACTGTAATACAGTGGGCCTGATTTTCCCTGGACTCTCACACACCTATAAAGGGAGATTTAAATTCACAACAATTTTGCGTCCACCTTGTAACTGGTTTTACAGTAGCAAATACCATTTGTTAGTTTGGTTACATATTTCCAAGAATTATGAAGTCTGGTGGAGGGGGTCATGACCGTGGGTAGTCATTGCCAGCTGGTAATGATGGTAGTGGTGGTGGAGCATCAGGTGGTCGTGGGAAAAGCAATATAGCACCTAAGTCTCGAGTTGTTCAGCCACCGTCATTGTCTGGTTACACAAGGCCTCAAACGCTCCCTTTTCTGGGAGTAGGAAAACCGCTTTTAAAGCCGGAGCAGCAGGAACAAGTTTTGGCTTTCCTTGCTGACTCTGCCTCTTGCTCTTTTGCCTCCTCTTCGCAAAGTGCAAAATGTAAAAGCAGCGCGTCGTCAGTGGATGTTCCCGGTCAGGGACAAGTCGCTTCCTTGCGTTCTTCACCCAGAACAACAGAGAAGGATGCGTCAGGCGACACAACAGGTTACTCCATGGAGCTCTTTACACATACCGTTCCTGGGTTAGCAAGGGAAATTATTAACAGGCCATGCCCATTACAAGATGAATCGGATATGGAGTGCACAGATGCACAGCCACAGCCACATTATTATGCTGTTCCTTTGACTCAGATCACAACATTGCCCTCGTAGTGTACTGATCCAGAATCTGACCCAGATGAGACTATGGAGCCCCGTCACGAACGCTATAGCACCGGCTTACACGGTGACACAGAGGAAGATGCACAGGACATAGAAGAGGAGGTCATAGATGACCCAGTTGTTGACCCCAATTGGCAGCCATTGGGGGAACAGGGTGCAGCCGGCAGTAGCTCTGAAGCGGAGGAGGAGGAGCCGCAGCAGGCATCAACATCGCAACAGGTTCCATCTGGCAGGCCCGTATCTGGCCCAAAACGTGTGGCAAAACCAAAACCAGTTGTATGACAGCGTGGCCATCCGGTTAAAGTAGCTCAGTGTGCAATGCCTGAAAAGGTAACCGATAGTAGGAAGAGTGCAGCCTGGCATTTTTTTAACCAACATCCAAATGATCAGTGCAAAGTCATCTGTAAGAAATGCTCAAGGACCTTCAGCAGAGGTCAGAATGTTAAAAATCTAAATACAAGTTGCATGCGTAGACATTTAACCCCTTAGTGACAGAGCCAATTTGGTACTTAATGACCGAGCCAATTTTTACAATTCTGACCACTGTCACTTTATGAGGTTATAACTCTGGAACGCTTCAACGGATCCCGCTGATTCTGAGACTGTTTTTTCGTCACATATTGTACTTCATGTTAGTGGTAACATTTCTTCGATATTACTTGCGATTATTTATGAAAAAAACGGAAATATGGCGAAAATTTTAAAATTGTGCAATTTTTAAACTTTGTATTTTTATGCCATTAAATCAGAGAGATATGTCACGAAAAATAGTTAATAAATAACATTTTCCACATGTCTACTTTACATCAGCACAATTTTGGAAACAAAATTTTTTTTTGTTAGGGAGTTATAAGGGTTAAAAGTTGACCAGCAATTTCTCATTTTTACAACACCATTTTTTTTTAGGGACCACATCACATTTTAAGTCATTTTGAGGAGTCTATATGATAGAAAAAAACAAAGTGTGACACCATTCTAAAAACTACACCCCTCAAGGTTCTCAAAACCACATTCAAGAAGTTTATTAACCCTTTACGTGCTTCACAGGAACTGAAACAATGTGGAAGGAAAAAAATGAACATTTAACTTTTTTTTGCAAACATCTTAATTCAGAACCATTTTTTTTATTTTCACATGTGTAAAAACAGAAATGTAACCATAAATTTTGTTATGCAATTTCTCCTGAATACGAAAATACCCCATATGTGGGGGTAAACCACTTTTTGGGCGCACCGCAGAACTTGGAAGTGAAGGAGCGCCGTTTGACTTTTTCAATGCAGAATTGGCTGGAATTGAGATCGGACGCCATGTCACGTTTAGAGAGCCCCTGATGTACCTAAACAGTGGAAACTCCCCACAAGTGACCCTATTTTGGAAACTAGACCCCTTAAGGAACTTATCTAGATGTGTGGTGAGCACTTTGAACCCCCAAGCGCTTCACGGACGTTTATAACGTAGAGCCGTGAAAATAAAAAATCGCTTTTGTTTACACAAAAATGATCTTTTCACCCACAAATTCTTATTTTCACAAGGGTAACAGGAGAAATTAGACCACAAAAGTTGTAGTGCGATTTCTCCTGAATATGTCGATACCCCATATGTGAGGGTAAACCACTGTTTGGGCGCACCGCAGAGCTTGGAAGGGAAGGAGTGCCGTTTTACTTTTTCAATGTAGAATTGTCTGGAATTGAGATCGGACGCCATGTTGCGTTTGCAGAGCCCCTGGTGTGCCTAAACAGTGGATACCCCCCACAAGTGACACCATTTTGGAAACTAGAGCCCTTAAGAACTTATCTAGATGTGTGGTGAGCACTTTGAACCCCCATGTGCTTCACAGACGTTTATAACGTAGAGCCGTGAAGAAAAAAAATCACATTTTTTCTACAAAAATGATCTTTTTGCCCCCAAATTTCTATTTTCACAAGGGTAACAGGAGAAATTGGACCCCAGAAGTTGTTGTCCAATTTATCCCGAGTATGCTGATGCCCCATATGTGGGGGTAACCCACTGTTTGGGCGCACGGCAGAGCTCAGAAGGGAGGGAGCACCATTTGACTTTTTGAGCGCAAAATTGGCTGTCGTGTTTGGAGACCCCCTGATGTACCTAAACAGTGGAAACCCCCCAATTCTAGCTCCAACCCTAACCCCAACACACCCCTAACCCTAATCCGAACCTGATCCATAATCCTAATCACTAACCCTAACGATAATCACAACCCTTACGCCAAAACAACCCTAATGTCAACCCTAACCATAACCCTAATCAAAACCCTAAATCCAACACACCCCTAATCCTAATCTCAACCCTAACCTCAAACCTAACCCTAATCCCAATACACCCCTAATCACAACCCTAACCTTAACCCTAATCCCAAACCTAACCCTAATCCCAAGCATAACCCTAATGCCAACCCTAACCCTAATACCAACCCTAATCCCAACTCTAACCCTAACTTTAGCCCCAACCCTAACCCTAGCCCTAAGGCTACTTTCACACTTGCGTCCGTCACAATCCGTCGTTTTGGACAAGAAACGGATCCTGCAAATGTGCCCGCAGGATGTGTTTTTTGCCCATAGACTTGTATTGCCGACGGATCGTGACGGATGGCCACACGTCGCGTCCGTCGTGCACTGGATCAGTGTTTTGGCGGACCGTCAGCACAAAAAAACGTTCAATGTAACGTTTTTTTGTACGTCGCATCCACCATTTCTGACCGCGCATGCGTGGCCGTAACTTCGCCCCATCCTCCCCAGGACATAGATTGGGCAGCGGATGCGTTGAAAAACTACATCCGCTGCCCACGTTGTGCACGATTTTCACAATGTGCGTCGGTATGTCGGGCCGATGCATTGCGACGGCCCCGTACCAACGTAAGTGTGAAAGAAGCCTAACCCTAAATTTTGCGCCAACCCTAACCCTAATACTAGCCCTAGCCCTAGCCCTAACCCTAGCCCTAACCCTAACCCTAACCCTAGCCCTAACCCTAGCCCAAACCCTAACCCTAACCCTAACCGTAGCCCTAACCCTAACCCTAGCCCTAACCCTAGCCCTAACCCTAACCCTAATTTTAGCCCCAACTGCTCTTCTCCTGCCGGTATATACACCAACTTAGAAAAACAGAGATCCCTAAAAAATAACTTTTATTAATATGATTAAAAAGACTATATTTATCCACAATACATATAAAACAGTATTAAATGTACCTAATAGACCCTAGACCGAGCTACAATGCACCCTGCCTGACAGTGGAGGTTGGCACCCTACTTTACTGCGGTAGGCGCCCCCACTCCTCGGCGGCTAGCCCTTACAAGCCCTATAAGGACCTATAATCAAAGAAAGACTAATGAGCCCTGCTGAAATCTATGCTAATACCCTGCCTAACAGTGGAGGTTGGCACCCTAATTTTCTGCGGTAGGCGCCCCCACTCAGCGACGGCTAACCCTAGGGTTCCTAAAAATCCCTAAAGTTCGGGATAGACAAAGTGATATGTCCCACAAACACCACTGATACCCGTAGAAGAGAAAAAACAAAAATAGAAAAAATAACCAAAGCAAAAAAAAAAAATAATAAATGTCAAAAAAATCTCAAAACAATATATTTTATACAAAGCACCTTACAATACCAGTGTAGAAAGATGCTATGATGGAAAAAACATATACTCCAGGTACTGTACAGTAAAGATACCTTAACCCAAATACGGGTATACTGGATGCAATAATATGTCCACACAAGAATACCCAGCACTTAGATGAGCTCCATTCTTGTTACACTATAAAAGTGCAAATGCTTGATGTAAAATAACCAATAGTGCATGTCCATAGAATATGGCACAATAACAATGACAAGAAATGGACAAAAACGAGGAAAACACCTCTAGAAGGCACACAGTCAGAACCACAACCACCACTCGGTAATAATATAGCGAGAGCTCCTCAGGGTTATTATAATGAGGGTAAAAGGACTCAATCGTCCTGTTAATGCAAATAGACAGTCAGATTCATGTTATAACCAATGTACTCATCTATTTGCTGAAATCTCATGGTGTGGATCCGGCTGTTGCCAAAAAATACAGGGCGGTTATGTGTAGATGAACATCAGAGGACAGAGAAAGGGGGTCCCAGATAGCCCCCCTAGTCAGCAACGCTACATCCCTTCCCTCACTGTAAGCCCAACGTTTACCACACTACCTGCAGCAAATGTGGAGGTTTCGTCGCAAGGCCAAAGCAGTCAGGGAATCACCAGGTTTTTGGTAGGAAACACTGTATGTAGGCCAACAGCAAGAATACCATCACCAGCCCTCTCTCAGTCTGTCATGTCCACCGGCACCCTCGCTAGTACCACCATATGCAGCTCTCCAGTCCAGCTCACCCTACAAGAGACTCTCATTAGGAAAAGGAAGTACTCATCCTCTCATCCGCGTACACAGGGTTTGAACGCCCACATTGCTAGACTAATCTCGTTAGAGATGATGCCCTACCGGTTAGTTGAAAGCGAAGCTTTCAAAGCCCTGATGGACTACACTGTACCACGCTATGAGCTACCCAGTCGACACTTCTTTTCAAGAAAAGCCATCCCAGCCCTCCACCAGCATGTAAAAGACCGCATTGTCCATGCACTCAGGCAATCTGTGAGTAGAAAGGTGCACCTGACAACAGATGCATGGACCAGTAGGCATGGCCAGGGGCGTTACGTGTCCATCACGGCACACTGGGTTAATGTGGTGGATGCATGGTCCACAGGGGACAGCAATATTGGGACAGTTCTGCCTAGCCCACGGTCTAGGAAACAGTTGGCTGTAGGCTTTCGCCAACCCTCCTCCTCCTCCTCGTCCTCCAGCAGAAGCGACAGCTCGTCCACAGACCGCAGTCGCACAACCACTCCATCCGCAGCTGCCACTGTTGCACACGAGGTGTCCCATTATAGAACAGCTAGTGGCAAGCGTCAGCAGGCTGTATTGGCAATGAATTGTTTGGGCGACAACAGACACACCGCGGAAGTTCTGTCCGAGGTCTTGCAGCAAGAAACTCAGTCATGGCTGGGCAGTGTACATCTTGAGGCAGGCAAGGTAGTGAGTGATAACGGAAGGAATTTTATGGCTGCCATAGCCCTTTCACAACTGAAACACATTCCTTGCCTGGCTCACACCTTAAACCTGGTGGTGCAGTGCTTCCTGAAAAGTTATCCGGGGTTACCCAACCTGCTCCTGAAGGTGCGCAGACTTTGCTCGCACATCCGCCGTTCGCCCGTACACTCCAGCCGTATGCAGAACCATCAGCGATCTTTGAACCTTCCCCAGCATCGCCTAATCATCGACATTGCAACAAGGTGGAACTCCACACTGCACATGCTTCAGAGACTGTGCGAACAGAGGCGTGCTGTTATGTATTTGTGGGAGGATACACATACACGGGCAGGCAGTTGGATGGCAGACATGGAGTTGTCAGGTGTCCAGTGGTCGAAGCTACAAGACCTGTGTCAAGTCCTTCAGTGTTTTGAGGAATGCACATGGCTGGTTAGTGCAGACAATGCCATAATAAGCATGAGCATCCCCCTAATGCGTCTGCTGATGCAAAGTTTGACGCACATAAAGGAGCAGGCGTCTGCAGCCGAGGACGAGGGAAGCCATGATGACAGTCAGCCATTGTCTGCTCAGGGAAGTCTACTGGACGAGGTGGCGGGCGAAGAGGAGGGGGATGATGGGGATGAGTATTTTTTGGATGAGGAAGCTTCTCAGGGGGCAATAGAAACTGGTGGCATTGCAAGGCCAGCTTCAGGGTTTTTGAGGGAGGCAAGTGACGTTGATTTGCCCGAAAGTGCTCCTCAACCCAGCACAAGCAGTGAATTGACAACTGGAACATTGGCCCACATGGCGGATAATGCCTTGCGTATCCTAAAAAGGGACCCCTGCATTATAAAAATGATGACCGATGACGATTACTGGTTGGCCTGCCTCCTGGATCCACGCTATAAGGGGAAACTGCAAAACATCATGCCACATGAGAACCTTGAACAAATATTGGCAATCAAACAAGCAACTCTTGTTGACCGTTTGATTCAGGCATTCCCAGCACACAGCGCCGGTGATGGTTCTCACACGAGCTGCAGGGGGCAACAGGGCACAGGTGTTAGAGGTGCACAAATCAGAATTGGCGTTGGACAGAGTGGTTTTCTGACCAGGTTGTGGAGTGATTTTGCAATGACCGCAGACAGGACAGGTACTGCAGCATCAATTCAAAGTGACAGGAGATAACATTTGTCCAGTATGGTTACTAACTATTTTTCCTCCCCTATCGATGTTCTCCCTCACCCGTCATTCCCATTTGATTACTGGGCATCCAAAATAGACACCTGGCCTGAATTGTCCGAATATGCATTGCAGGAGCTCGCTTGCCCAGCAGCTAGTGTGCTATCAGAAAGAGTATTCAGTGCTGCTGGTTCAATACTGACCAAAAAAAGGACTCGTCTGGCTACCCAAAATGTTGATGATCTAACCTTCATTAAAATGAACCACTCATGGGTTTCTAATTATTTTGCCCCACCTTTCCCGGCTGACACCTAGCTTTCCTTTTAAAAGGTCTTGCTTTTGGACTGCTCTTACTGTGTGTTCCAATTTCTCCATTTGCAGCTGCTGTATGTCCAGCATACAACATGTTTACACCTCCCTAAATGGGCTGACTCCCCCCACGTGGCCGTGGTCTCGCCACTTGGCGAAAGCACCCGTGAGAGTGCCGTTTGTCTGAAGAGGTGGGTGTGCCCACTTTTGGTCGACGGCACTGGCACCGGGTCCCTCATAGTACAATGAAGTGTCTCTGGCGGTGGTAGCGCGCACCCAACGTCAGACACACCATTGTAACATGAGGGGCCTTGGGCCAGTACCGCCGGGCACGAGAGAGTACCCCTCCGATCAAACTGTGCTCTACCACTTGCAAAATTATCTGTCACTGCTCCACCGCTGTTTAGTCTATGCAGTGAAATCCTTCAATGCCTGGCACTGACAATACCAATTTGTTGACATGTATGATGCTACTTAAAATATTCAGTGGCCCTGTCCTACATTTACACCAGTAAATACTTTGCGCCAAATAACAATGTCTGAAAGTCATCAGAGGAGCCCACCCCTGTACCTAAGTATGCCACTTTTTTTTTTTTTTTGCGAGACATTAACATCTATGTATTATTTTGGAGTACTAACTGTGTCAGACACTCCTTCGAATAGTCCTCCGCTGACCACACCAATGCTGCCTGTGTACCCCTGCAAGATAATTGAAACTGCATTGAGCCTACTTTTTTTATGTTAGGCCTACTAAGTCTGTCTGTGGTCCCTCCTTCCAATAGTCCTCCGCTGACCACACCAATGCTGCCTGTGTACCCCTGCAAGATAATTGAAACTGCATTGAGCCTACTTTTTTTTATGTTAGGCCTACTAAGTCTGTCTGCGGTCCCTCCTTCCAATAGTCCTCCGCTGACCACACCAGTGCTACCTGTGTACCCCTGCAAGATAATTGAAACTGCATTGAGCCTAGTTTTTTATGTTAGGCCTACTAAGTCTGTCTGCGGTCCCTCCTTCCAATAGTCCTCCGCTGACCACACCAATGCTGCTTGTGTACCCCTGGAACATACCTTTTTTATGTTAGGCCTACTAAGTCTGTCTGCAGTCCCTCCTTCCAATAGTCCTCCGCTGACCACACCAATGCTGCCTCTGTATCCCTGCAAGATAATTGAAACTGCATTGAGCCTACTTTTTTTATGTTAGGCCCACTAAGTCTGTCTGCGGTCCCTCCTTCCAATAGTCCTCCGCTGATCACACCAATGCTGCCTTTGTACCCCTGGAACCTATTTAAAAGTGCATAGAGCCACCTTTTTTATGTTAGGCCTACTAAGTCTGTCTGCGGTCCCTCCTTCCAATAGTCCTCCACTGACGACACCAATGCTGCCGGTGTACCCCTGGAACCTATTTAAAAGTGCATAGAGCCTACTTTTTTTATTTTAGGCCTACTAAGTCTGTCTGCGGTCCCTCCTTCCAATAGTCCTCCACTGACCACACCAATGCTGCCTGTGTACCCATGTAACCTTTTTTAAACCTGCATCGAGCCAACTTTGTGGTGTAAGGCCTACTAGCAGTGTCTGTCTGTGCCACTCAATACAGCTGTCCTCTTAAAAAAATGACCTGCAATTGTCAGGTTTTCAGCCTATCAGAATTTTAAAACTGCAGTGGGGCTACTAGTTTGGTTGGGGCCTACTAACAGTGTCTGCAGCTCCAAGGTGTTCTCCTGGTTGCCTTTCCTGAGCTTCTATCTTCATGCTCTTGTTAAATAGTTGTTAAATGGAACAAAATCAGTGGGGCTACTAGTTTTGTTGGGGCCTACTAACGGTGTCTGCCGCTCCTTGCTGTTCTCCTCCACTGAACAAAGCAGTGCCGCCTGTTTACTACTGTTACCAATTTTGAACTGCATTTAGACTACTTACTGATTTGGGCCTACTCACTGTGTCAGCCTCTCATTACAGTTGTCCTCCACTGAACAAAGCAATGCCTTCTGTTTAGTCCTGTTACCAATTTTGAACTGCTTTTAGCCTACTTTTGTATTTGGGACTATATCTGTGTTTCCTCCTCATCCTGCCCATTGCCCAGCCAGTGCTAGATGACTCTGCTGGTACATTGACCCAGACCGCTACATTCCCCTTGCACGCTACACAGCCAGATTCTGACCCTGCTGAAAGTGAGGTTCCCCTTCCCGCATACTATACCACCTTACACGGGAGGTGCAGGTTCCTTCATCAGGTAGGAGGGGGATACTCGTTGGCGACGTCACTGGCACAGGGCCCCTCATAGTACGCAAAAGTGTTGCTGCCGGTGGGAGGCACCCCCGCCGTGCAAACACACCGCCGTACTTTGAGGGGCCCTGTGCCAGTGCCAATGCGAACGAGTGGGCCACCCCTGCTTGCTCAGGATCACAGCACTTGCAAAGTTGAAATACTTACCTCTCCCTGCTCCACTGCCGTGACGTGGTCCACGTTTCCTGAGCCCACTAAATACTTGACCCAGCCCTACCCCCCACAACTTTAGCCAAATGACCCACAATGTCCAATGCCTAACTATTATTATAAGGTAAATTAAGATTGACAAGCTTCAGTACCAAGAATGGATGTTTTTGCCATTAAAATGGGCACTGTAGGTGTTTTCCTGGCCTCCACTCACTGCCGACTATGCTCACCCATTGACTTGCATTGGGTTTCGTGTTTCGGTCGTTCCCCGACTTTTCCCGATAATCGGCCGATTTCACTCGACTCGACTTTTGAGATAGTCAGGTTTCGCAAAACCCGACTTGACCCTAAAAAAGTAAAAGTTGCTCAACCCTAGTTGCCACGTAATACAATCAGAGGGGGATGCAGATGTGGAGATTGTTAAGGCAGCAGTGTCAATGTCATCCAACAAAAGTACTAGTCTCATTGGCGAAGATACAGATCTTTTGGTGTTGTTACTTCATCACGCATCAACCAGCAATGGCAACAATCTTTATTTCTACTCGGATAAAGGGAGTCCTGCAACAGTATACGACATTAAGGTTATGAAGAAGTTCCTGGGAAACCATGTCTGCAGCAGTCTTCTGTTCCTTCATGCATTCACGGGTTGTGATACCACTTCCGCGGTTTTTGGAATCGGAAAAAAACTCGGTCTACGCAAGGTTTTGAAGGGAGACTCGGTCTTAAATAGCTGTGCTAAAATCTTTTCCACACCTAACAAAAACAGAGCTGAAGACGCTGTGTGTAAAGCGATGGTGGCATTGTTCAGGGGCAAACCTGGAGACAATCTGTCTGCTATGAGGTATTCTACTCTCTGCAAAAAAGTTGGTTCAGCCAAAATCTTTGCTACACCTGAACGACTGCCACTGACCTCCTCTGCAACGAAGTATCATGCCCTTCAGAGTAGCCTCCAAGTGATGCTTTGGATGGACAATGGTGAGGCCATGGACACTACTGAATGGGGATGGGAATTGCAGAACACCAGTCTAGTTCCAGTGATGATGGATACTTCACCCGCGCCAGAAACACTTCTGAAAATAATTCACTGCAATTGTTCTTGTGGTTGTAGTACACTTCGGTGCACTTGCAAAAGACACGGACTTACCTGTTCACGGGTATGCGGACCATGTCAAGAAGGGCATTGTGACAATATGAGTGAGGAAGCAGTGTCTGACGATGAGAATAGTGACTATTGACCTGACACGCTTATTCAGTGATGAAGTAGGTCCTAAAATTCACTGTGTATTAATTCTATAATTTCTAGAAATGTATATATATGTCATGAAGTCATTGATGACGTCATGACCTCGCCTGTCTATGTAGTTAGTATAAAACTTTGTATAAAAATTGTTATATGAAAAAAAAAAAAAATATATATATATATATATATATATATATATATACAAAATGCAAACTCTTCTGTAACCTAAAGCTACAGCTTTGAAATAGGAAAATATTCGTTATTTTTAGTGTGATGGCTGTCATCGTCATAGTTAGGACCTTTGTGGTGATCAATCTTTGGAAAACTTTTAATATGTTGTTCCCCACATATAATAGTAATAAAAAAAAATCATAACGCTTTCTTGGAATTTGTTCCGGTCAAAACCGTATTTTGACTGGACTATGGCAGCTGCTGCCTGGCATTGACTGCTCCAGGTAAGATTATCATTAACTAGCATCCCCAAGTCCTTTTCCATGTCAGATTTACCCAGTGGTTTCCCGTTCCGGGTGTATTGGTGATATTGATTCCTTCTTCCCATATTTATCATTGTTAAACCGCATCTGCCACCTTTCGGCCCAAGTTTCCAACTTATCCAGATCCATCTGTAGCAGAATATTATCTTCCCTTGTATTGACTGCTTTATATAATTTTGTATCATCTGCAAATATTGATATTTTACTGTGTAAACCTTCTGCCAGATCGTTAATAAATATGTTGAAGAGAATAGGTCCCAACACCGACCCCTGCGGTACCCCACTGGTCACAGAGACCCAGTTAGAGAATATGCCATTTATAACCACCCTCTGATTTCTATCACTTCCTATTTACACACATTTTCTCCCAGACCCAGCATTCTCATTTTGTGTACATTTTGTGTATCTTTGGAAAAATCAAGATATACCACATCCAATGACTTACCTTGGTCCAGTCTATAGCTTACCTCTTCATAAAAACTGATTAGATTGGTTTGACAGGAGCGATTTCTCATAAACCCATGCTGATATGGAGTTAACAGTTATTCTCAATGAGATAATCCAGAATAACGTCCCTCAGAAACCCTTCAAATATTTTACCAACAATAGAGGTTAGACATACTGGCCTATAATTTCCAGGTTCACTTTTAGAGCCCTTTTTGAATATTGGCACCACATTTGCTATGCGCCAATCCTGCGGAACAGACCCCGTCGCTATAGAGTCCCTAAAAATAAGAAATAATGGTTTATCTATTACATTACTTAGTTCTCTTAGTACTCGTGGGTGTATGCCATCCGGACCCGGAGATTTATCTATTTTAATCTTATTTAGCTGGTTTAGCACCTCTTCTTGAGTTAGATTGGTGACCCTTAAGATATATTGTTTTCTTTGTCTCTCGGCATTTCATTTTCCACCGTGAATACCGCGGAGAAGAAGGTGTTCAATATATTAGCTTTTTACTCATCATCTACAACCATTCTTTCCTCATAATTTTTTAAGGGGCCTACACTTTCACTTATGATTCTTGATTACGGTTTTTGATTTAAAAAAAATAGCATAAAAGCCATCCTACCATCGATAAGGTGACTCTGATAGGTACGGTCCTACGCTATCTAATATTAAAAACCTTACTATGTGTCAAAGTTGACCTCAGTGTGTGAATAAGGGCAGACAAAAGGACTGGGCCATCCAGTGGGCGCGGCCATCAAAAAGATGTGGTCTTATTCAATGCAAGTATATGGATAGAGGCCATGCCCACTAGACGTGCTCTGTTAGTGGCATAACTAGAGTCTGATGGGCTCCAGCGCAAGATTTGGACCAAGGCCCCCATCCTGAAATATATAGTGTGTATATATATATATATATATATATATATACATATATATATATATACCTTCCATCCTGGTGTATATGTACTTTATTCTGGCCCAAAGGGTGTACATATAAGTCATAGGGTCCCATAGCAGAAGTATAATGCTTTCCATGGTCCCCAATATAGTATGAAACACAGCCCTTAGTCCTCCATATAGTTTAATGCACAGTTGATAGTCCTCCATAAAGTATAATGCACAGTCCATAGTCATCCATAAAGTATAATGTACTGCCCATAGTCATCCATAACATATAGTGCATAGCCCATAGTCATCCGTATAGTATAATGCATAGTCATGCACAGGGTCTCTGTCAGGACATTACTGCCCTTACTGCTGAATGGGGCCCGGTGAGCAGGGATCCAGGCCCCCTCTTTTGCTTCTGCTCACCGGGCAACAGGGTATAACAATGTACCATGTGCAAATGCAAGGAGCTTTCCTGGTGGGAAATGATGGGTGCACGTCTTTATTCAGCTGTGTAGTGTAGAAGTTGAGGAAAAATTGTGGGAATGTGCTTTGGAAATGGTGCTCTAGATAACTGTGTGTTATTTTCTACAGCGATGAGTCCTGGCTGGAAGAAGTGATGGTGGTCTGCTGTAGAGGAAGAAGAAAAGCGAAGATGAAGAACTTAAACTAGAGATGTCACTAGTGAGTCAGTAAATTACCTGTACTCTTACACTATACACTATGTACTGAGTTCCTGTGTATAATTGCACTGGTGATCACTGAATTACCTGGTTATACAAAATTTTTCAAAATACAATGAACGTAAGATTTAACAATATAATTTACAAGTTACCGAATAGCAAATAGACTCTAAAAAAAGAATCTAAGATGTAACTTTTATTAAACTATAACAATAATAATGAAATTGTAATTGTTTATACCCTTAATGACCGCCGATACGCCTTTTAACGGTGGCAATTAAGGGTACTTATGCCTCAGCGACACTTTTTAATGACGCTAAGTGATAACTGTATAGCGCCCCCCAGCGTCGGAATTTCTCCAGGATCTCGGCTACTGGGGCTAGCTGAGACCCCAGAGAACATGATTCAGGTCAGTTTTTATCGACCCCAGTGTTGCGATCGCCGTTATTAACAGAATAACGGCAACTGCAAAAAAAAGTTTAATTTCCCATTTAATTTCTCTCTCCTCTGATGTGATCGCACATCAGAGGAGAGAGAGATGGGGTCCCCCGATATTCCCCGGTACCTCCGGTGTCCCTGCATCCCCCACGAAGTCCCCCTGCCGGGAGCGTCTTCTTCCGGGAAGAAAATGGCGAGTGCATGCGAGCTCTGCTGGCCGCCACCTGGCAACAACAGGAAATTTTTCCTATTGGTTCATTTTAATCACTGTGATAGACCCTTTCACAATTATCAAAATAAAAAGAAAAAGTAAATCAAACCCCCTTTATCACCCACTTAGCTAGATAAAAATAATAAAATAAAGTATTTCCATTTTTCCATAAGGGTTAGAGTTGGGCTAAGGTTAGGGTTGGGGCCAGGGTTAAGGTTGGGCTAGGGTTAGGGTTGGGCTAAGGTTAGGGTTGGGCTAAAGTTAGGGTTGGGGCTAGGACTCCCCATAGAAAATAATACAGCCTATCTCCCCATAGAATGTAATATAACCTTCCATAGAATATAATACAGCCCACCTCCCCATAGAATAGAATATAGCCCCCATAGAATATAATGCAGCCCACCTCCCCATAGAATATAATATAACCCCATAGAATATAATACAGCTCACCTCCCCATAAAATTTATTGTAGACCCCCATAGAATATAATACAGCCCACCTCCCCATAGAATATATGGCCCCCCCATAGAATATAATATAGCCCACTTCCCCATTGAATATAATGTAGCCCCCCATAGATTATAATACAGCCCACCTCTCCATAGAATATACTGTAATATAGCCCCCCATAGAATATCTTCTATTCTATGCGGAGGTAGGATGTATTATATTCTTTGGGGGGCTACATTATATTCTATGGGGAGGTGGGCTGTATTATATTCCATGAGGGCTATATTATACGCTATTTGGAGGTGGGCTGTATTATAGTCTATGGGGGTCTATATTAAATTCTATGGGGAGGTGGGCTGTATTATATTCTATGGGGGCTATATTATATCCTATGGGGAGGTGGGCTGTTATATAGCCTCCCATAGAATATAATGTAGCCCACCTCCCCATAGAGTATAATATACCCCCATAGAATGTAATATAGCCCACCTCCCCATAGAATATAATATACCCCCATAGAATATAATACAGCCCACCTCCCCATAGAAAATAATACAGCTTACCTCCCCATAGAATATAATATAGCCTCCCATAGAATATAATACAGCCCACCTCCCCATAGAATATAATATAGCCCCCATAGAATATAATGCAGCCCAACTCCCCATAGAATATAATGTAGACCCCCATAGAATATAATACAGCCCACCTTCCCATAGAATATAATGTAGCCCACCTCCCCATAGAATATAATATAGCCCCCCTAAGAATATAATACATTATGGGCTACATTATATTCTATGGGAAGGTGGGCTGTATTATATTCTATGGGGGGATACATTATATTCTATGAGTGAGGATTGCATCATACTATATGAGAGGGCTACATTATATTCTATGCAGGGGCTACATTATAAAATATAAGGGGCTGCATTATATTGCATGGGGGCTGTATTATATTCTATGGGAGGCTGCATTATACTCTGGGGGGCTGAAATTATACTCTATGGGGGGCTGCATTATATTCTATGGGGGTTACATTATATTGTATGATGGGGCTGCATTATACTTTTGAGGGTGCTTCATTATACTCTGTGGGGTGGCTGTATTATGCTGTATGGGGTGGCTGCATTATACTGTATCGAGGACTATGGAGAATACATTATACTATATGAAGAACTATGGGGTGCATTATGCTATGGGAAGTGAATTGTACTACATGGATGACTATGGTGGTGCATTATACTATATGGAGGACTATGAGGAGTGTATTATACTATAGGGAGGGCTATGGGAAGTGTATAATCCTATATGGAGGACTGAGGAGTGTATTTTATTATATGGAAGACTATGAGGAGTGTACTGTATTATACTAGATGGAGGACTATGGAAAGTGTATAATACTATATGGAGGACTGAGGAGTGTATTTTAAAATATGGAGGACTATAGGGAGTGTATTATACTATATGGATGGCTATGGGGCACATTATATTATATGGCGGACTATGGAGTGTGCATTTTACAATATGAAGGACTGTGGTGCACATTATAATATATGGAGGACTATGTGGTGTGCATTATACAACATGGGGGACTATGATACATAATACAATATGGAGGACTATGGGGTGTGCATTATACCATGTTTATGACTATGTGGTACATTATACTATGTGGAGGATTATGGGGTGTATTATACTAAACAAGCAAAATGCTGCCTATTCATCGAGTGATTGGATTGTTTATGCCGGAACAGAAATAATTGTTCTCAGCAGCACATCGCCGATGTAAACTGTTTGTATGCTGCTGATAACATGATACTGTATGGGGACAGATTGATCTGATAGTGATTGTTCTGTTCCCATCATTCCTTCTCAGCTGGTGTAAATAGGCCGGGAAACAAGTGTCGAACAACTTCAATATTGTCGATCACACTCGTTTCGTGGCCTGAACGCAGTGCATGTAAATACAACAGAAATGCTTTTGTGTGATGAGCAATATGTCAACATTTGGGGCCCCATTTTAAACTTTTTTCCAAGGCCCCACTTTGCCTAAAACCGGCCCCGTGAGCAGTTATTGGCATAGTGCACTTGACACACTATGTAAACACACAGGCAGCATCTCATCATTCATTTAACGAACTAGTTTATAATATAGATCTGAGGGGAACGTCTCCCCTTGTGGAGAGTGACATGCCGGTGTGAAAAGTCATATAGGATAAGTAATGTTCTTCTGGGATATAAAATATTCCAAATCAAAATCTGAGAAGGAAAGGACTAGCACTCTAGTGCCACCTATTGGTAGTAGGAATCCTAAAAGTCAATATTGACCATTTAACGTCTGGCAGGTAACTCTCACTGAGATCCCCATCAGAGACCCCTCAACCAGCCAAATTATACCTCTTACTTTGCACTTATGAGGGGCATACACCTCCAAACATGGGTCTACAAAGAGAGTATCTCGTTTAGATATGGTGAGGCTTGTTAAACGGTTGATATTGACATTTAGTTTTACTACTTCCAATAGGTGACAATAGAGTTCAAGCCTCTTCCTTTCTGAAGAGACAATTTTGCACTAATATATAGAAGCAGAGGTACATTTCTGAATGAGCGTAATATAATATTTGTATGCAGTGGAACACTGGGCCCCCAGAATCAACGTTACTTTGGCATCCCAGTCCAACACTGTATGCTGTAAACATTATTCTTCAGCATTCGGCAACAGCAAGAAGAAGAATAACAGAATCCCAAGATAATAATTCAGTGCTGCAGGGTATATGCTTCAGTAGTTTGTGCCCCCTGCTGGCGATAGAAAGATATATAGGAAGAAATAATTTGACATTTACTTCAGTTATTAGCTTTATTATATTCTGCAGAACTTTATATACATCTTTATCACTGTCCATATTGGGGGGCACAATGTAAGTTCCCTATTAGTATGTTGGAATGTGGGAGGAAACCCACACAAACACGGGGAGAACATACAAACTCCTTACTGATGTTGTTCTTGGCGGGATTTGAACCAAGGACCCCCCAGCCCTGCAAAGCCACTGAGTGCTAATCACTGAGCCACGATTCTCATAATTCTAATAGATTTCAGAAATATTTTAGTATTGATTATTAAAAGTAGTGTTTAATGTATAAAATAGATATGTTGCAAATCATGACATAATCCACGTTTCTTTTAAAACGTTGTGCTCAAGGGTATATATTCACACTTGACTGATTGTTTTGCAGAAGTTTCTGAAAGCCAATTAATCTCATTGGGGCTTGAAGAAATCCATGCACATGGAAAGTGGCACAAAACGTCCCAAATTTACTCTTGCCCATGACAGGCACACATTTATTTTCTGGTTTGAAGGATGAATGCAGGAGCTCCCTGATTACCTGATATTACATGCTTTAACCTTGTCTGTTAACATGGACCAGACTAGAGCATGTTGTGATTTTTTTTACACGTGGATCATTAGACTACGTTTGCAGCGTCTTACAGTTCCAACAAAGTGGATAGGACTTATAGAGGGCGTCAAAACCACAGCGCGTCAATTTTTCTTGCGGGTACACTGATAGTTATGTGTGCAATTGCATTAGGTGTTGAAAAAACACACATGCGTTCTAAGGCTACATTCACATTCGAGTCTTTGGACGCAGTGTCGTCGCCGCAACGCACGACGGATGTGAAACGCACGCAAAAACGCATTGTTTTGTGATGCATGCGTCAATTTTTGGCTTGATTTTGGACGCAAAAAAATGCAACTTGCTGCGTCCTCTGCACCCTGACGCTTGCGCCAAAAATGACGCATGCGTCACAAAACGCAAGACAACGCATGTCCATGCGCCCCCATGTTAAATATAGGGGCACATGACACATGCGTCGCTATGCGTCGCCAAACCTGCGCCCGACGCAATGCAAATGTGAACGTAGCCTAAGTGCATTTCTGCAGTGGAAACGCATCAAAAATGCAACTAAGTATGTCAAAAGTTTTGTCAACGCCAAACCATTAAGTGCCAAAAACAAAGCAGCTTTATTTAACCCCTTAACGACCGCCGATACGCCTTTTAACGGCGGCCGATAAGGGTACTTAAACCACAGCGCTGTTAATTAACGGCGCTGTGGAAAAAGTAAATAGCGCCCCCCAGAGTCGGATTTTCTCCGGGGTCTCGGCTGCTGGGGGTAGCCGAGACCCCAGAGAACATGATTTGTTTTTTTTTTACCGACTCCGCTTTTGCGATCGCCGGTAATTAACCGTTTACCGGCGATTGCAAAAAAAACAAAAAAACACGATTTCCCTTTTAATTTCTCTGTCCTCCGATGTGATCGCACATCAGAGGACAGAGAAATGGGGTCCCCAATAGCCCCCCGATACTCACCTGTCTCCCCTGGTGCTCCTCGTGGCTCCCGATGGGCGCCGCCATCTTTTTCCTGCAAAAAAATGGCGGGCACATGCGCAGTGCGCCCGCTGGCCGGCACCGGGAGGATCTTTGGGGTCTCGGCTGCCGGGGGTAGCCGAGACCCCAAAGAACATGATCGGGGTCGGTTTTACCGACCCCTGTTTTGCGATCGCCAGTAATTAACTGTTTACCGGTGACCTCAAAAAAAAAAAAAAAAGCAAAGTGTAATTCTCTGTCCTCTGATGTGATCGCACATCAGAGGACAGAAATAGGGGGATTCGGGGACCCTATCATACTCACCAGTGTCCCTGGGTCCTCCTGCTGCTCCTCCTGGCCGCCGGGGAAAAGAAAATGGCGGGCGCATGCGCAGTGCGCCCGCCATCTATCGCCATCTGCCGGCCGGCAGGAGAAGAGCAGTTGGGGCTAAAATTAGGGTTAGAGTTAGGGCTAGGGTTAAGGTTAGGGCTAGGGTTAGGGCTAGGGTTAGGGCTAGGGCTAGGGTTAGGGCTAGGGTTAGGGCTAGGGTTAGGGCTAGGGTTAGGGCTAGGGTTAGGGCTAGGGTTAGGGTTGTGGCTAAATTTAGGGTTAGGGTTCTTTCACACTTACGTCGGTACGGGGCCGTCGCAATGCGTCGACCCGACAAACCGATGCACATTGTTAAAATTGTGCACAACGTGGGCAGCGGATGTAGTTTTTCAATGCATCCGCTGCCCAATCTATGTCCTGGCGAGGAGGGGGCAGAGTTACAGCCACGCATGCGCGGTCAGAAATGGCGGACGCGACGTACAAAAAACATTACATTGAACGTTTTTTTGTGCCGACGGTCCGCCAAAACACAACTGATCCAGTGTACGACGGACGCGACGTGTGGCCATCCATTGCGATCCGTCGGCGATACAAGTCTATGGGCAAAAAACGCATCCTGCAAGCACATTTGCAGGATCCGTTTTTTGTCCAAAACGACGGATAGTGACGGATGCCAAACACAAGTGTGAAAGTAGCCTTAGGGCTAGGGTTAGGGTTGGGGCTAAATTTAGGGTTAGAGTTGGGATTAGGGTTAGGGTTTGGATTAGGGTTGGTATTAGTGTTAGGGTTGGCATTAGGGTTACGCTTGGGATTAGGGTTAGGTTTGGGATTAGGGTTAAGGTTAGGGTTGGGATTAGGGGTGTATTGGGATTAGGGTTAGGTTTGAGGTTAGGGTTGAGATTAGGATTAGGGGTGTGTTGGATTTAGGGTTTTGATTAGGGTTATGGTTAGGGTTGACATTAGGGTTGTTTTGGGGTAAGGGTTGTGATTATCATTAGAGTTAGTGATTAGGATTATGGATCGGGTTGGAATTAGGGTTAGGGGTGTGTTGGGGTTAGGGTTGGAGCTAGAATTGGGGGGTTTCCACTGTTTAGGTACATCAGGGGGTCTCCAAACACGACAGCCAATTTTGCGCTCAAAAAGTCAAATGGTGCTCCCTCCCTTCTGAGCTCTGCCGTGCGCCCAAACAGTGGGTTACCCCCACATATGGGGCATCAGCATACTCGGGATAAATTGGACAACAACTTTTGGGGTCCAATTTCTCCTGTTACCCTTGTGAAAATAAAAACTTGGGGGCTACAAAATCTTTTTTGTGGAAAATAAAATATTTTTTATTTTCATGACTCTGCATTGTAAACTTCTGTGAAGCACTTGGGCATTCAAAGTTCTCACCACACATCTAGATAAGTTCCTTGGGGGGTCTAGTTTCCAAAACGGGGTCACTTGTGGGGGTTACTACTGTTTAGGTACATCAGGGGCTCTGCAAACGCAACATGACGCCCACAGACCATTCTATCTAAGTCTGCATTCCAAAACGGCGCTCCTTCCCTTCCGAGCTCTGCCGTGCGCCCAAACAATGGTTTACCCCCACATATGGGGCATCAGCGTACTCGGGATAAATTGATCAACAACTATTGCAGTCCAAATTCTCCTGTTACTCTTGTGAAAATAAAAACTTGGGGGCTACAATATCTTTTTTGTGGAAAAAAAATATTTTTTATTTTCACGACTCTGCATTATAAACTGTGGGCACTTGGGCATTCAAAGTTTCACCACACATCTAGATAAGTTCCATGGGGGGTCTAGTTTTCAAAATGGGGTCACGTGTGGGGGGTTTCTACTGTTTAGGCACATCAGGGGCTCTCCAAACGCGACATGGCGTCTGATCTCAATTCCAGCCAATTCTACATTGAAAAAGTAAAACGGCACTCCTCCTCTTCCAAGGTCTGCGGTGCACCCAAACAGTGGTTTACCCCCACATATGGGGTATTGACGTACTCAGGAGAAATTGCACAACAACTTTTGTGGTCTAATTTCTCCTGTTACCCTTGTGAAAATAAAAATTTGGGGGCAAAAAGATCATTTTGTAGAAAAAATGCGATTTTTTATTTTCACGGCTCTACGTTATAAACTTCTGTGAAGCACCTGGGGGTTTAAAGTGCTCACCATACATCTAAATAAGTTCCTTAAGGGGTCTAGTTTCCAAAATGGGGTCACTTGTGGGGGGGTTTCCACTGTTTAGGCACATCAGGGGCTCTCCAAACGCGACATGGCATCCGATCTCAATTCCAGACAATTCTACATTGAAAAAGTAAAACGGCGCTCCTTCTCTTCCAAGCTTTGCGGTGCGCCCAAACAGTGGTTTACCCCCATTTATTGGGTATCGACGTACTCAGGAGAAATTGCACTACAACTGTTGTGATTTAATTTCTCCTGTTACCCTTGTGAAAATAAAAATTTGGGGGCAAAAAGATCATTTTTGTAGAAAAAATGCGATTTTTTATTTTCACGGCTCAACGTTATAAACTTCTGTGAAGCACTTGGGGGTTCAAAGTGATCACCACACATTTAGATAAGTTCCTTAAGGGGTCTAGTTTCCAAAATGGTGTCACTTGTGGGGGGTTTCCACTGTTTAGGCACATCAGGAGCTCTCCAAATGCGACATGGTGTCCAATCTCAATTCCAGCCAATTCTACATTGAAAAAGTAAAACGGCACTCCTCCTCTTCCAAGCTCTGCGCTGCGCCCAAACAGTGGTTTACCCTCACATATGGGGTATCGACGTATTCAAGAGAAATCGCACAACAACTTTTGTGCTCTAATTTCTCCTGTTACCCTTGTGAAAATAAGAATTTGTGGGCGAAAAGATCATTTTTCTGTAAACAAATGCGATTTTTTATTTTCACGGCTCTACGTTATAAACTTCTGTGAAGCTCTTGGGGGTTCAAAGTGCTCACCACACATCTAGATAAGTTCCTTAAGGGGTCTAGTTTCCAAAATGGTGTCACTTGTGGGGGGTTTCCATTGTTTAGGCACATTAGGGGCTCTCTAAATGTGACATGGCTTCCAATCTCAATTCCAGCCAATTCTGCATTGAAAAAGTCAAACGGCGCTCCTTCACTTCCAAGTTCTGCTGTGCGCCCAAAAAGTGGTTTAACCCCACATATGGGGTATTGGCGTATTCAGGAGAAATTGCATAACAAAATTTATGGTTACATTTCTGTTTTTATACATGTGAAAATAAACAAAAATGGTTCTGAATTAAAATGTTTGCAAAAAAAAGTTAAATGTTCATTTTTTTCCTTCCACATTGTTTCAGTTCCTGTGAAGCACGTTAAGGGTTAATAAACTTCTTGAATGTGGTTTTGAGAACCTTGAGGGGTGTAGTTTTTAGAATGGTGTCACACTTCATTATTTTCTGTCATATAGACCCCTCAAAATGACTTCAAATGTGATGTGGTCCCTAAAAAAAATGGTGTTGTAAAAATGAGAAATTGCTGGTCAACTTTTAACCCTTATAACTCCTTAACAAAAAAAAATTTTGTTTCCAAAATTGTGCTGATGTAAAGTAGACATGTGGGAAATGGTATTTATTAACTATTTTTCATGACATATCTCTCTGATTTAAGGGCATAAAAATACAAAGTTTGAAAATTGCAAAATTTTAAAAATTTTCGCCATATTTCCGTTTTTTTCATAAATAATCGCAAGTAATATCGAAGAAATGTTACCACTAACATGAAGTACAATATGTTACAAAAAAAAATCTCAGAATCAGCGGGATCCGTTGAAGCGTTCCAGAGTTATAACCTCATAAAGTGACAGTGATCAGAATTGTAAAAATTGGCTCGGTCATTAAGAACCAAATTGGCTCTGTCACTAAGGGGTTAAAGCATGGCAATCCAAAAGAACGCAATAAAAAACACAAGTTACCTAACTTACCCATATATACTCGAGTATAAGCTGACCCGTGTAAAAGCTGAGACCCCTAATTTTGCCACAAAAAAACTGGAAAAACATATTGACTCGAGTGTAAGCCTAGGGTGGAGAATGCAGCAGCTACTGGTAAATTTCAAAAATAAAAATCGATACCAATAAAAATAAAATTAATTGAGACATCAGTAGGTTAAGTGTTTCTGAATATCCATATTGAATCAGGAGCCCCATATAATGCTCCATACAGTTCATGACGAGCCCCGTAAGATGCTCCATACAAAATACGCCCCATATAAGGCTCCATACAGTTCATGATGGGCCCCATAAGATGCTCCATATTCAAATATGCCCCATATCATGCTGCATAAAAGGTTAATGATGGCCCTATAAGATTCTCCATAGAATATTATGCCCCATATATTGCTGCACAAAGGTTAATGATGGCCCCATAAGATGCTCCATATTAAAATGTGCCCCATATGAAGCTCCATAAATGTTGATGGCCCCATAAGATGCTAAATAGAATAATATGCCCCATATGCTGCTCCATAGATGTTGATGGCCCAATAAGATGCTCCATAGAATAATATGCAACATATGCTACTGCTATTAAAAAAAAAAAACATACTCACCTCTAGTCTTTGGGGGTCTGGTGCCGGTGTCCTGAGCAGGTGGGGACACCACAACACTATGGGGGCCAGGTGCTGGAGCCGCCACTAGCTCAGGTCCCCGGCACTTGTGATATTCCCCTGTCCTCGTTCCACCGCCGCACGCCACTGTGTCTTCTGGGTCTCTGCAGTGACTGTCCATGCAGAGGGCGTGCACTAACCACGTCATCGCACCCTCTGACCTGAATGTTACAGCCAGAGATCGTGGAAGACAGAGCTCGGTGGTGGAACGGGGACAGGTAAATATCGCATGGCTCACCCTCCCCCATCATTCTCACCCCATCCTGGCGCAGTCCCTGCTTCTCAGATGGTCTCTGGCGGCTACAGCTCTTCCTGTATTCAGCAGTCACTGGTACCGCTCATTAAAGTAATGAATATGCGCTCCACGCCTATGGGAGTTGAGTTGAGCGCATATTCATTACTTTAATGAGTGGGACCACGTGACTGCTGAACACAGGAATAGCTGCAGGTGCCGGAGACCACCGGAGAAGCAGGGAGGTGCAGAGACCGTGCCGGGAGGAGGTGAGTATAATGTGACAGCCGCCACTCCTGCTGCTCCTCCTCATCTGCCGACCTTCTGGGACAATGACTCGAGTATAAGGCTGCCATCACACTAGCAGTATTTGGTCAGTATTTTACATCAGTATTTGTAAGCCAAAACCAGGAGTGGAACAAATAGAGGAAAAGTATAATAGAAACATATGCACCACTTCTGCATTTATCACCCACTCCTGGTTTTGGATTACAATTACTGATGTAAAATACTGACCAAATACTGCTAGTGTGACGGCAGCCTAAGGCTGGTTTCACATTTGCGTTTTATTTTTTGTGTTTTTTCCCCTATACTTAACATTAAAAACGCATGCATTTTGACGCGTTTTTGCAACGCATGCGTTTTTCTCTGCATGCGTTGTGTTGCAGAAATGCAACATGTAGTAATTTTAGCTGCGTTTTTTTGCCGCAAAAAACGCATGCTTTTTTGCAGCAAAAAAACCTATTGATGTCTATGTAAACGCATGCGTTTTTAAGCACATGTGTTTGCATGCGTTTTTATAGAAAAACACAAGAATACACACTGATAAGCCACCCCCAAACCCTAACCCTAAGGGATCCTAACCCTAACGGTTAGGATCCCTAGGGTTAGGGTTAGTGTTTGGGTTAGGGTTAGAGTTTGTGTTAGGGTTAGAGTTTGTGTTTTAGGGTTAGGGTTAGAGTTTGTGTTAGAGTTTGGGTTAGGGTTAGAGTTAGGGTTAGAGTTTGTGTTTTAGGGTTAGGGTTAGAGTTTGTGTTAGAGTTTGTGTTAGGGTTAGAGTTTGTGTTTGGGTAAGGGTGTTGTGAGTTCCGTTCTGGAGCTTCCTCCTGTGGTTGCTAATGGTATTTTTGTGAGTTTTGCCCTTGGGCTCCCTCTGGTGGTTTCAAGTGGAACTGCTGCTCCGTTTGGTAGCTGTAGCAGCTGCCTTCACTAATCGCCTTGCCTGGGTTTGTTATTTAAACCTGCTCTGGGCTTTAGTCCATGCCTGCTGTCAATGTTCTTGGTTGGATTTGATTCTTCCCTTGGATTTCTCATATGGCCAGTCCTTGTCTGCAAAAGATAAGTTTTGCTAGTTTTGTTTGTCCATTTGTTTGGACTCTATTGCTTTGCATTTTGTCTCTTTTGTCCAGCTTGTCACTATGTCTTATTCAGGCTAGCTGGAAGCTCTGGGAAAGCAGATTTGCCCCTCCACACCGTGAGTCGGTGTGGAGTTCATTTTTGTAAACTCTGCGTGGATTTTGTAGTTTTTATTACTGACCGCACAGTATCCTTTGCTCTCTGTCTATCTAGTTTAGTTTTTGCCTCCCTTTGCTGAAATCTAATTTCATTTCTGTGTTCGTCATTTCCCTCTCCTTTCACAGTCAATATTTGTGGGGGGCTATCTTTCCTTTTGGGGGTTTATCTGAGGCAAGATAGCTTTCTATTTCCTTCTTTAGGGGTATCTATATCTGAGGCTGTGACGAGGTGTCTAGGGAGTGTCAGGAACATCCCACGGCTATTTCTAGTTGTGTTGTTAGGATTAGGGACTGCGGTCAGTAGAGATACCACCTTCTCAGAGCTCGTTCCATGTTGCGTTTTAGCCACCAGGTCATATCAGTGTGGCCTCTTAATCACCAGGTCATAACAGTACAGCAGGCCCAGAATGAATTGAATGCATCTCAAAAGAAGGAAAAAAGAAGAGTTCTGAACCATTTTTTTTTCTGTGCTCTGTTCTGTCTTCTTTTTCCTCTTGATATCTGGGTGGTGTTGGATATATGCTCTGGTATGGAGGTTCAGGGTTTGTTTTCTCGTGTGGATCAACTTGCTGCAAGAGTCCAGAGTATCCAAGATTATATTGTTCAGACTCCGGCTCTAGAGCCAAGAATTCCTACTCCTGATTTGTTTTTTGGGGACAGATCCAAGTTTTTGAACTTTAAAAATAGCTGCAAATTGTTTTTTGCTTTGAAACCCCGTTCTTCTGGTGATCCCATTCAGCAAGTGAAAATCATCATATCCTTACTGCGTGGTGATCCTCAAGACTGGGCATTTGCTCTTGAAACAGGGAATCCGGCATTATTGAATGTAGATGCATTCTTTCAGGCGCTCGGATTGTTGTATGACGAACCTAACTCTGTAGAGCATGCTGAGAAAACACTGTTGGCCCTGTGTCAGGGTCAGGAAGCGGCAGAGTTATATTGCCAGAAATTTAGAAAATGGTCTGTGCTCACTAAATGGAATGAAGAGGCGCTGGCTGCTATTTTCAGAAAAGGTCTTTCTGAAACCCTTAAAGATGTTATGGTGGGCTTTCCTACGCCTACCGGTTTGAGCGAATCTATGTCTCTAGCTATTCAGATTGATCGGCGCTTGCGTGAGCGCAAGGCGGTGCACTATATGGCAGTGTCCTCTGAGCGAAGGCCTGAGCCTATGCAATGTGATAGGATTTTGACTAGAGCAGAAAGGCAGAAATTCAGACATCAGAATGGCCTGTGTTTTTACTGTGGTGATTCAGCTCATGCTATTTCTGATTGCCCTAAGCGTACAAGGAGGGTCCCTAGGTCTGTTACCATTAGTACTGTACAGCCTAAATTTCTCTTGTCTGTTACCCTGATTTGCTCATTGTCGTCCTTTTCTGTTATGGCATTTGTGGATTCTGGCGCTGCCCTGAACTTAATGGACTTAGAATTTGCCAAGCGCTGTGGTTTTTCCTTGGAACCTTTGCAGAGTCCTATTCCCTTAAGGGGGATTGATGCTACGCCATTGGCCAAGAATAAACCTCAGTACTGGACGCAGTTAACCATGTGCATGGCTCCAGCAGATCAGGAAAATATTCGTTTTTTGGTGTTGCATAATTTGCATGATGTTGTTGTGCTGGGTTTTCCATGGTTACAGGTACATAATCCAGTGCTGGATTGGAGATCTATGTCTGTGACTGGTTGGGGTTGTCAGGGGATAAATAGTGATATTCCTTTGATGTCCATTTCCTCGTCCCCTTCTTCTGAAGTTCCTGAGTTTTTGTCGGATTTCCAGGATGTATTTGATGAGCCCAAGTCCAGTTCCCTGCCTCATAGGGACTGTGATTGTGCCATTAATTTGATTCCTGGCTGTAAGTTCCCTAAGGGCCGACTTTTCAATCTGTCTGTGCCAGAGCATGCCGCTATGCGGAGTTATGTAAAGGAGTCCTTGGAGAAAGGGCATATTCGCCCGTCTTCGTCACCGTTGGGAGTGGGATTTTTTTTTGTTGCCAAGAAGGATGGCTCCTTGAGACCCTGTATAGATTATCGCCTTCTCAATAAGATCACTGTCAAATTCCAGTATCTGTTACCTTTGCTTTCTGATTTGTTTGCTCGTATTAAGGGTGCTAGTTGGTTTACTAAAATCGACCTCCGAGGGGCGTATAATCTTGTGCGTAATAAACAAGGTGATGAATGGAAAACAGCATTTAATACGCCTGAAGGCCATTTTGAATATCTTGTAATGCCATTCGGGCTCTCTAATGCTCCATCAGTATTTCAGTCCTTTATGCATGATATCTTCCGGAATTTTCTGGATAAATTTATGATTGTGTATTTGGATGATATTTTGGTTTTCTCCGATGATTGGGAGTCTCATGTGAAGCAGGTTAGGATGGTGTTTCAGGTCCTTCGTACTAATGCGTTGTTTGTGAAGGGGTCTAAGTGCCTCTTTGGAGTTCAGAGGGTTTCTTTTTTGGGTTTCATTTTTTCTCCCTCAGCTATTGAAATGGACCCTGTTAAAGTCCAGGCCATTCATGATTGGACTCAACCTACATCTGTAAAGAGCCTTCAGAAATTTTTGGGCTTTGCCAATTTTTATCGTCGCTTTATTGCTAATTTTTCTAGTGTGGTGAAGCCTCTGACCGATTTGACGAGGAAGTGCGCTGAAGTGGTGAATTGGTCCTCTGCGGCTGTTGAGGCCTTTCAGGAGCTTAAACGTCGTTTTACTTCTGCTCCTGTGTTGCGTCAGCCAGATGTTTCTTTCCCTTTTCAGGTTGAGGTTGATGCTTCTGAGATTGGGGCAGGGGCCGTTTTGTCTCAGAGAAATTCTGATGGCTCTTTGATGAAACCTTGTGCCTTCTTCTCCAGAAAATTTTCGTCTTCTGAGCGTAATTATGATGTCGGCAATCGGGAGTTGTTGGCTATGAAGTGGGCATTTGAGGAGTGGCGACATTGGCTTGAGGGAGCCAAGCATCGCGTGGTGGTCTTGACTGATCACAAGAATCTGATTTACCTCGAGTCTGCTAAGCGGTTGAATCCTAGACAGGCTCGGTGGTCTTTGTTTTTCTCACGTTTTGATTTTGTGGTCTCGTATATTCCTGGATCTAAGAATGTGAAGGCTGATGCCCTTTCTAGGAGTTTTTGCCTGATTCTCTGGGAGTTCTTGAGCCGGCTGGGATCCTCAAGGAGGGGGTGATTCTTTCTGCCATCTCCCCTGATTTACGGCGGGTACTTCAGGAGTTTCAGGCTGATAAACCTGACCGCTGTCCTGTGGGGAAATTGTTTGTTCCTGATAGATGGACTAGTAGGGTAATTTCTGAGGTTCATTGTTCGTGTTGGCTGGTCACCCTGGCATTTTCAGTACCAGAGATTTGGTGGCTAGGTCCTTTTGGTGGCCTTTCTTGTCGCGGGATGTGCGTTCGTTTGTGCAGTCCTGTGGAACCTGTGCTCGGGCTAAGCCTTGCTGTTCCCATGCCAGCGGGTTGCTTTTGCCTTTGCCTATTCCTGAGAGGCCCTGGACGCATATTTCCATGGATTTTATTTCTGATCTTCCTGTTTCTCAGAAGATGTCTGTCATCTGGGTGGTTTGTGACCGGTTTTCTAAGATGGTCCATTTGGTGCCGTTGCCTAAGTTGCCTTCCTCTTCTGATTTGGTTCCATTATTTTTTCAGCATGTGGTTCGTTTGCATGGTATTCCGGAGAATTTTGTGTCTGACAGAGGTTCCCAGTTCGTTTCTAGGTTTTGGCGGTCCTTTTGTGCTAGAATGGGCATTGATTTGTCTTTTTCTTCTGCATTCCATCCTCAGACAAATGGCCAAATGGAGCGAACCAATCAGACCTTGGAAACCTATTTGAGATGCTTTGTGTCTGCTGATCAGGATGATTGGGTGACCTTTTTGCCGTTGGCCGAGTTTGCCCTTAATAATCGGGCTAGTTCGGCTACCTTGGTTTCGCCTTTTTTTTGTAACTTTGGTTTTCATCCTCGTTTTTCTTCAGGGCAGCTTGAGCCTTCTGACTGTCCTGGTGTGGATTCCATGGTGGACAGGTTGCAGCAAATTTGGACTCATGTGGTGGACAATTTGACGTTGTCTCAGGAGAAGGCTCAGCGTTTTGCTAACCGTTGTCGGTGTGTTGGTCCCCGGCTTCGTGTTGGGGATTTGGTCTGGTTGTCTTCTCGTCATGTTCCTATGAAGGTTTCTTCCCCTAAGTTTAAGCCTCGCTTTATTGGGCCTTATAAGATTTCTGAAATTATCAATCCAGTGTCTTTTCGTTTGGCCCTTCCAGCTTCCTTTTCCATTCATAATGTGTTCCATAGATCCTTGTTGCGGAGATATGTGGTACCTATGGTTCCCTCCGTTGATCCTCCTGCTCCGGTGTTGGTTGAGGGGGAATTGGAATATGTGGTGGAGAAGATTTTGGATTCTCGTTTTTCGAGGCGGAAGCTTCAGTATCTGATCAAGTCGAAGGGTTATGGCCAGGAGGATAATTTTTGGGTTGTTGCCTCTGATGTTCATGCTCCCGATTTGGTTCATGCTTTCCATTTGGCTCGTCCTGATCGGCCTGGGAGCTCTGGTGAGGGTTCGGTGACCCCTCCTCAAGGGGGGGGTACTGTTGTGAGTTCCGTTCTGGAGCTTCCTCCTGTGGTTGCTAATGGTATTTTTGCGAGTTTTGCCCTTGGGCTCCCTCTGGTGGTTTCAAGTGGAACTGCTGCTCCGTTTGGTAGCTGTAGCAGCTGCCTTCACTAATCGCCTTGCCTGGGTTTGTTATTTAAACCTGCTCTGGGCTTTAGTCCATGCCTGCTGTCAATGTTCTTGGTTGGATTTGATTCTTCCCTTGGATTTCTCATATGGCCAGTCCTTGTCTGCAAATATATAAGTTTTGCTAGTTTTGTTTGTCCATTTGTTTGGACTCTATTGCTTTGCATTTTGTCTCTTTTGTCCAGCTTGTCACTATGTCTTATTCAGGCTAGCTGGAAGCTCTGGGAAAGCAGATTTGCCCCTCCACACCGTGAGTCGGTGTGGAGTTCATTTTTGTAAACTCTGCGTGGATTTTGTAGTTTTTATTACTGACCGCACAGTATCCTTTGCTCTCTGTCTATCTAGTTTAGTTTTTGCCTCCCTTTGCTGAAATCTAATTTCATTTCTGTGTCCGTCATTTCCCTTTCCTTTCACAGTCAATATTTGTGGGGGGCTATCTTTCCTTTTGGGGGTTTCTCTGAGGCAAGATAGCTTTCTATTTCCTTCTTTAGGGGTAGCTATATCTGAGGCTGTGACGAGGTGTCTAGGGAGTGTCAGGAACATCCCACGGCTATTTCTAGTTGTGTTGTTAGGATTAGGGACTGCGGTCAGTAGAGATACCACCTTCTCAGAGCTCGTTCCATGTTGCGTTTTAGCCACCAGGTCATATCAGTGTGGCCTCTTAACCACCAGGTCATAACAAAGGGTTAGGGTTAGAGTTTGTGTTTTAGGGTCAGGGTTAGAGTTTGTGTTAGCATTTGTGTTAGGTTTAGGGTTAGAGTTTGGGTTAGGGTTAGAGTTTGTGTTTTAGGGTTAGGGTTAGAGTTTGTGTTAGGGTTTGTGTTAAGAGTTTGTGTTAGGGTTAGAGTTTGGGTTAGGGTTAGAGTTTGTGTTTTAGGGTTAGAGTTTGTGTTAGAGTTTGTGTTAGGGTTAGGGTTAGAGTTTGGGTAAGGGTTAGAGTTTGTGTTTTAGGGTTAGAGTTAGAGTTTGTGTTAGAGTTTGTGTTAGGGTTGGGGTTAGGGTTAGAGTTTGTGTTTTAGGGTTAGGGTTAGAGTTTGGGTTAGGGTTAGAGTTTGTGTTTTAGGGTTAGGGTTAGAGTTTGTGTTAGAGTTTGTGTTTGTGTTAGGGTTAGAGTTTGGGTTAGGGTTAGCGTTTGTGTTTTAGGGTTAGGGATAGGATCCCTAGGGTTACTAGGGATCCTAACCCTAACCCTAGGTATTTCTGTTTATAGTGGGTTTTCTAGTTGATTTTGATGATTGGCAGCTGTCACACACTTCTCATCATGCGTTTCAAAAACGCAAATGCAGGAAAAAAACGCTTGTAAACGCGTCAAAACGCCGCGTTTGTGTTAAAACATGCAAAAACGCATGCTCCTAAAAAACGCAGCGTTTAAACGCGTTTAAACGCGTTTAAACGCGTTTTGCACCAAATGCGTTTGCGTTTAAAACGCTGCAGATCAAAACGCAAGTGTGAAACCAGCCTAAGAGAGGGGCACTTTTAGCCTAAAAAAATGGGCTGAAAATATCTCCTTATACTCAAGTATATACGGTAAATAACAGGTGAAGAAATAGTGCTGAAATTCTGCAATATGAAAAATGCACCAAAAGCGCGTGGTGGGATGTAACCTCATGCTAACATAAGACCACAGTGTTATGGTGTTCATGAAAAATGTTGTACCTGAAGGAATCCCAAGGATAAAGGCACATGCATCAGATTTGCTCAAGACTTTCTGCTGCAAATCCGCAACAAAAACTGAATATGGTATATGATGATTTTCCGATGATTTTGCATCTGATTTTTGCCTATTCATTAGCAAGAGTGAAATACACATAAAAATCCACAGAAAGAACTGAGATGCAGCAGATATCAAATTCTGCTTTGTAGATCAATTTTTGCATGGAAAATTTCGGCAACTTGTAGATTAGATTATTAATATTTTCTTTACTTTTATTTTATATTCAGATTTTCCATCAAAAATCCTTACCGGATATGTACTGTGTGCATTAATCCTTAAAGGAGTTATCCTAGTATGGCACAAAATTCTGCAGTCTATGTGATGACAGACTTGTGCATCCTCACATCACACACAGCACATGCTGTCAGGGTTCTCTAGTGCCGACTCTGGGAGTGGACAGTCCTCTGACTGCAAGCATGCGATATGCTTACAAGTGGATTGAATGAAGCCACGCACGTCTAGTCAGAATGTGTCAAGGAGTATGCATATCACATACGTATGGTCACATTACTGCCCGGTCTCACTGCCGACACCATAGAATCCTGACAGCTCTCGCAGTGCTCGATGTGAGGATTCAAAAGTCTGCAGTCACATAGAGTGTCTGCAGATTGCCATGCCAAACCTGAACCATCCCTTTAATGCTTTATTTGATTTTTATTTGATCATTAGGTATTTTGTCAGGGTCAGTCTGTGTGACCAAAACTGACTGTCTTTAACCCTTTATGCAAAACCATGTACTGTACATGTAAGTCGGGGGGATACAGTACCTTCTGCATTCCACTGTACATGTACCTGATTTATTTAAACGGTCATTGCACAACTTTGTATGGTGAAAGTTTAATTAGGACTACTGTCTTCTACACAGGAGACATTCCCAGTCAGATGTCACAAAGTTCGGAGTCGGCTGTCATCTACTATAGGAGGGTGTTAACACTGATCTCGACCTTTAAACCTCCTAGATGCTGCTGTCAATAATAATAGCAGTGGCCAGGGCTGTGGAGTCGGAGTTCATTTTGGTGGAGTCGGAGTTGGAGTCGGTATAAAATGGATCGACTCTGACTCCTAAAATATATAATAAATTGGGTACAGTAGTTCAATGCAGTTTGTGAGGAATATTTTTTCATAAGAATTTGGGAAAGTTATGAAATGTCCTATAAATGTCTGTCCTATTCCTGATCTAAGGTCTAGACTTTTAGCTGATATGAATCTGTGCTGCAGTTTATGTTCATGATAAGTAGTGAGGCTCCTCCTCTACAGATAAGGGGAAAAAATAAACACACAAGGAAGGAAAACCTGCATTCATCTCTGAATTTCTGGAGTGAGCAGGAAAGCAGGATTAAAGAAGGTAAGTACTTCCTAAAGCACATCTAAACTTTCAACAAACTGTGCATTAATCAATAGTCCAGTATATGTTGTCTCTGTATGCTTGATGTTTTAGTGTTTTTCCTCTTTGCTCATGTTTGGAGAAATTAGCTGCTCTGATGAAAAAATGTTTTATAACATCTCAAATTCAGAAATACAGTAACAGGATCGATGAGGACATATATATTTGTGTGTGTGTTCTAGAATGTGATTCAGCACAAACATGCTCCCTCCCCTCTTCATAGACTGTGAAGAAATATGATGTGAAGCATTTAGTGAGCTGTACACTGAGATAAGCCTTGACATTGAAAGTTCAGAGTAAAGCTATTTAACAATGCATTTTACAAACTTTATACTTATCATCTGTCCTATTGATTTATGCAAAGATTTTTTTATTTCTATCCCAAATTATACAGTGCATGATTCCCTATTCTTGCAAGAATTATAATATACTTTATTTTTTTCCAGGACAAAATTATTTTGAGAGCGAATTTACATAATTACAAAATGTCTAAGATTCATCTTATGAAGTCAGCTGTATTTGAGCATTTCACAGTGACTCAAGATAATAATCATTTTGTGTGTCAGTGTATAAGTGACCCAGATGAAAACTAATGCTATGATGTCAAAATCAGTGCATACTCAGGCAGTGGTAAAAATGCTCCATCCAGAGGTTCCAATCTAAAAAGACATTTACAACGCTGCCACCCAGAAGTTTACAAAGCTGTGACTGAAAAAGATCACAGCTGCACCAAGAAACCAGAGACCAGCACTTCCCGCCAGGCAAAGGAGTGAGGCCAGTCTCACACGTCCAGAGAATTCCGGTACTGGAAAAATCGGTGCCGGAATTATCCGTGTCCGTGTACCGGTGCGTTTCTGTGGCACATCAGTGTGGCACACGTGTGCCGCCCGTGTGCCCACTGGGTACCACACGCACCGTGCTGGAGACAGCGCTAAAGTTTAGCGCTGTCCCCTGCATCTGGTGCTGAAGCCTCATTCATATATTTCCTGCTGCAGCGTTTGCTGTAGAGAAGATATGAATAATTGTGTGTAAAATCAAGATCCAGGTCACGGAGACACGGTCCGCAAAAAATCAATGATATCTGCACAGATGCATTGATTTTAATGTGTCTACGTGGAACTTTGATTAGCAAAGTGAAGAAATTGGCTATTGCTGCCAGAACCGCTAAAATGGATTCCATCTTGAAGAGACATGCTGGAAAAGGGGCAATTGTGGATCAAGCCACTCAGTGGGGCAGCACCTATTTAATTATTGAGCAATTGCTTGAGCTGAAACCCTTCCTTGTAGATATGGCCAACCCTCAGGTAACACATGAAGGTCAATGGACACAGGTGGCTGAATTGAAGGAATTGCTTCATCACCCATTTACAGTGACTAAAAAGTTACAAGCTGAGGATTTAACTCCTGGCATTTTTATAAATGAGTGGAAGAACTTGTTGTTTTACCTGTCCCAAAGAGGTTTAATTGGAGATGGCATTGCTGCTTCAATGAAACGGAGAGAGACACTGCTATTAGGAAATAAAATTCTTCTGGCAGCTGTTTTTGTGGACCCGAGTCATAGTATATTGCTGGATGATCAACAGCTTACTAAAGGAAAAGAAGCTTTGATTGAGGTAGCAGTTAGGATGAGTGGGCTACAGGACGGCCAAAAGCATGAAGACTCGGGTCCTGCCAGTGCTGCTGCTGTCGTTCCTTCATCATCATCAGATGAGGAGTTTGATTTCGACAAGTATTTGGATGACATGGAGCAGGCAAAGCATTACTGCAGGGTAAAAGATTCCACTCCCATAGAAAACAGATTGACCATATTTCAGCAACATTTTTCACTTGCTCTCAAAGACGTATAAGACTTCAATCGTTCATCAAAACTGTGCACGAGGCAATTCCTTTATACCCTGAAATTGTTAGAAATGTTGCCCATGTGGTTACTTGCTTTGCCACCAACCCAAGTTAGTGTAGAGAGGTCGTTCTTTAGCCTTAAAATAATTAGGAGATTTGAGGTCATCTACGAAGGAGCATCTGATGGAGGCGATACTATTTCTCAGAACAAATTCATAGACTGCACAAATGCTATTCAGTACGTTTTTGTTGAAAACTGTTTTATCCACTTACTGCAAAGTGAATAATACATTGTAAATATGCAAAGTTTGTTTTTGTTCTAAAGTTGTATTCCAATAAATACTGTATATATTATGTTCTATCTAAATGGCTTGATTATTGTATCATAATAAATATTAAAAGCCTGATGTTACCATTTTACTACAGTAAATTTATCACTTAAACTTAAACATGAGCCATGTATGAGGGAGTCGGAGTCATGGGAATTTGAGGAGTTGGAGGTTTGGCTTACCAACTCCACAGCCCTGGAAGTGACATCGAGCAGGTTAACCCCATCGGTATCCTGTGATCGTGGGATCCCGATGGTTACCATGGCAACCTGATGCCACATAATGGCCTAGGCATCTGCAATTTTTGGTGCCCTTTTGAGCCCTGCTACAAGTCACACACAACTGCCCTGCCCTGGAGTCACACACAATGTATAAAAAAATCAGTCCGTTTTTCACAGAATCGCACAAAGGTTTCATGAACAGTGATCCGTATGTCATCCGTGTGCAATGCAAGGATGCGATTTCCTTGCATCAATGTATCCGTGTGACATCCGTATGGTGAAATTTTCTCATCGGCTTGCAAAATAGACATATAATGGATCCATGGCCTCAAATATTCGTGAAAACATATATACAGTATATATATATATATATATATACATTCACATTTGTGGCCTGCTGGAGGTCATTTTCCAGAGCCCTGGCAGTGCTCCTCCTGTTATTCCTTCCACAAAGGCTGAGGAAGCAGTCCTGCTGCTGGGTTGTTGCCCTCCTACAGTCCCCTCCACGTCTCCTGGTGTACTGGCCTGTCTCCTGGTAGCGCCTCCAGCCTCTGGACACTACACTGACAGACACAGGAAACCTTCTTGCCACAGCTCGCATTGATGTGCCATCCTTTATGACCTGAACTACATGAGCCACTTGTGTAGGTTGTAGAGTCCGTCTCATGCTACCACAAGTGTGAAAGCACAACCAACATTCAAAAGTGGCCTGGTTGCTAGGTAATCCCCACATGTAATCAAGCTGGCTAATAGCTGTAAATCATGCTGCTGAGGCGATGAAAACTTAATCTCCAAGCAGTCATAAATACTCAGAGACAACCCGAGCGTGCTCGGGAAAACCCGAGCAACGAGTACACTCGCTCATCACTATTGTCAAGCAGTTTGCTAACTGTAGCATGGGAGATGGGTGGTCTCGTAGGGTGTCTTGCACTAAAATCTGCTGTAATGACCCGGGTACTGCATTCACCAGACATCAACACAATTTCTATCCGCTCCATGTCAATGGCTGTAAACAAAGAGAAGCTTGTAAATAACTCATGAAAGAACAAAAAGTACATTAAAACCAAGCACACCCTTGTTTTTCTTGTGAGATTCTCAATAAGTTTGATGTCACATGACCCTCTTCCCATTGGAAAAAATAAAGTTTGATCCAAAATGGCCGACTTCAAAATGGCCGCATGGTCACCACCCATCTTGAAGTTTTCTCCCTAACATATACTAATGTGCTACAAATAGGAAGTTGATATCATCAACCATTCCGATTTTATTTAGGTGCATTCATATAAATGGCCCTCCCTGTACTATATGGAGGACTATGGGGGTGCATTATATTATATGGAAGACTATGGCATGAATTATACTTTGGGGAGTGCATTATGCTATATGGAGGACTAATGGAGTGCATTATACTATATGGAGGACTATAGTTACATAGTTACATAGTTATTAAGGTTGAAGAAAGACTATAAGTCCATCTAGTTCAACCCATAGCCTAGCCTAACCTAACATGCCCTAACATGTTGATGTTGAGGAAGGCAAAAAAAAACCATGTGGCAAAGAGTAAGCTCCACATTGGAGAAAAAAATTCCTTTCCAACTCCACATACAGCAATCAGACTAATTCCCTGGATCAACGCCCTATGAAGGAATCTAGTGTATATACCCTGTAACATTTTACTTTTCCAGAAATGTATCCAGTCCCCTCTTAAATTTAAGTAATGAATCACTCATTACAACATCATACTGCAGAGAGTTCCATAGTCTCACTGCTCTTACAGTAAAGAATCCGTGTCTGTTATTATGCTTAAACCTTTTTTCCTCCAAATGTAGAGGATGCCCCCTTGTCCCTGTTTCAGGTCTATGATTAAAAACATCATCAGAAAGGTCTTTGTACTGTCCCCTCATATATTTATACATTAAAATAAGATCACCCCATAGTCTTCGTTTTTCCGAACTAAATAGCCCCAAGTGTAATAACCTATCTTGGTATTGCAGACCCCCCAGTCCTCTAATAACCTTGGTCGCGCTTCTCTGCACCCTCTCCAGTTCAGCTATGTCTTTCTTATACCCCGGAGACCAGAACTGTACACAGTATTCTAAGTGTGGTCAAACTAGTGACTTGTATAGAGGTAAAATTATGTTCTCCTCATGAGCATCTATGGCTCTTTTAATGCATCCCTTTATTTTATTTGCCTTTGTAGCAGCTGCCTGACACTGGCCACTGAATATGAGTTTGTCATCCACCCATACACCCAGGTCTTTTTCATTGACGGTTTTGCCCAGAGTTTTAGAATTAAGCACATAGTTAAACTTTTTATTACTTCTAACCAAGTGCATGACCTTACATTTATCCCCATTAAAGCTCATTTGCCATTTATCAGCCCAAGCTTCTAGTTTACATAAATCATCCTGTAATATAAAATTGTCCTCCCCTGTATTGATTACCCTGCAGAATTTAGTGTCATCTGCAAATATTGAAATTCTACTCTGAAGGCCCCTTACAAGGTCATTAATAAATATGTTAAAAAGAAGAGGGCCCAATACTGACCCCTGTGGTACCCCACTGCTAACCGCTACCCAGTCCGAGTTTGCTCCATTAATAACCACCCTTTGTTTCCTATCCCTGAGGCAGCTCTCAACCCACTTACACATATTTTCCCCTATCCCCATTATTCTCATTTTATGTATCAACCTTTTGTGTGGCACCATATCAAAAGCTTTTGAAAAGTCCATATACACTACATCCACTGGGTTCCCTTGGTCCAGTCCGGAACTTACCTCTTCATAGAAACTGATCAAATTAGTCTGACATGAACAGTCCCTAGTAAACCCATGCTGATACTGGGTCATGAGGTTATTCCTCTTCAGATACTCCAGTATAGCATCCCTTAGAATGCCCTCCAGGATTTTACCCACAGTAGAGGTTAAGCTTACTGGCCTATAATTTCCGAGTTCAGTTTTTGTCCCCTTTTTGAATATTGGCACCACATTTGCTATACGCCAGTCCTGTGGTACAGACCCTGTTATTATGGAGTCTTTAAAGATTAAAAATAATGGTCTATCAATGACTGTACTTAATTCCTGCAGTAGTCGAGGGTGTAATCCCCTCCGGGCCCAGAGATTAGTCAATTTTAGTGATTTTTAGACGCCGCCGCACTTTCTGCTGGGTTTAGCAGGTGACATTTAATTGGGAATTTTTATCACTAGTCATTTTGTCTGCCATGGGATTTTCTTTTGTAAATACTGATGAAAAAAAGTCATTTAGCATATTGGCTTTTTCCTCATCCACCATTTCACCCAGACTATTTTTAAGGGGGCCAACACTATCATTTTTTAGTTTCTTACTATTTATGTAGTTGAAGAATATTTTGGGATTATTTTGGGATGAGTCTCTCTGTCTCAATCTTTGCTGCCTTGATTTGCTTTTTACAGAATGTATTTAATTTTCTGTATTTATTTAATGCCTCCTCACTACCTACTTCCTTTAATCCTCTAAATACTTTCTTTTTGTCACTTATTGCGCCCCTTACAGCTCTATTTAGCCATATTGGTTTCCTCCTATTTCTGGTATGTTTATTCCCATACGGTATATACTGTGCACAGGTCCTATCCAGGATACTAATAAACATCTCCCATTTTCTTTCTGTATTTTTGTGTCTCAGGATATCGTCCCAGTTAATTGCACCAAGATCCTCTCTCATCCATTGGAAATTTGCCCTCCTGAAGTTTAGTGTCCTTGTAACCCCTCTATTACACATCTTTTTAAAGGATACATGAAAACTTATTATTTTGTGATCGCTATTTCCCAAGTGACCCCCAACCCTTATATTTGCTATGCGGTCTGGCCTGTTGGTTAATATTAGGTCTAGCAGTGCCCCCCTTCTTGTTGGGTGCTGAACCAGTTGTGAAAGGTTATTGTCTCTCATAGTTGTCAAAAACCGATTACCTTTGCTGGAACTGCAGGTTTCTGTTCCCCAATCTATTTCAGGGTAGTTGAAGTCCCCCATAATAATGACTTATCCTTGAGTCGCAGCTTCATCTATTTGCTTTACGAGGATATTCTCCATTGCTTCCATTATTTTTGGAGATTTATAACAAACACCTATGAGTAATTTATTATTTTTTCCCCCTTCCCTTTATCTCCACCCACAGGGATTCTACATTTTCATTAAATTCACCTATATTATCACGCATGATGGGTTTTAAGGATGATTTTACATATAGACACACCCCACCCCCTCGCTTATCTGTACGGTCATTTCTGAACAGGCTATAGCCCTGCAAGTTAACAGCCCAGTCATGGCTCTCATCCAGCCGTGTTTCAGATATCCCCACCATGTCATAATTATGCTCCAACAACATTAGTTCTAATTCATCCATTTTGTTGGCGAGGCTTCTGGCATTAGTATACATGCACTTCATTTTCCTCTCTGTACCTCTATTTCTTAAATTATTAACTGTTCTAACCCCACCCCCCATGCCACCGCCACCCCCAACTTCCTTATTTGTGCCCAGGTCTCTGTCTGCACTATCTTCCCCTCCTATAAATTGAATACCCTCCCCCAATCCCTAGTTTAAACACTCCTCCAACCTTCTAGCCATTTTCTCCCCCAGCACAGCTGCACCTTCCTCATTGAGATGCAGCCCGTCCCCAGCGTAGAGCCTGTAGCCAACTGAGAAGTCGGCCCAGTTCTGCAGGAACCCAAACCCCTCCTTCCTACACCAATTCTTGAGCCACTTATTAACCTCCCTAATCTCCCGTTGCCTCTCTGGCGTGGCACGTGGTACAGGCAGTATTTTGGAAAATACCAAGTTGGAGGTCCTTGCTTTCAGCTTGCAGCCTAATTCCCTGAAATCATAATTAAGGACCTTCCACCTACCTTTGTCATTTGTGCCAATGTGCACCATGACCGCTGGGTCCTCACCAGCCCCTCCCAGTAATCTGTCCACCCGATCAGCGATGTGTCGGACTCCAGCACCAGGTAGGCAGCACACCGTTCGATGATCCCTGTCTTTGTGACAGATTGCCCTATCTGCTCCCCTAATAATTGAGTCCCCCACTACCAGCACCTGTCTGGCCTGCCCTGCTCTCCTATTTCCCTCCTTAATGGAGCAGTCACTCCTCCGGTTTTCAGAGGACATGCCTGGCTGCAGCAGTGCTACCCCTGTACTGGCACCCCCTCATCTGCCAACCTAGCAAACTTATTGGGGTGTGTCAGATCAGGACTAGCCTCCCTGGAAGTCTTCCCTCTACCCCGCTTCCTAACGGTCACCTAGCTTGCTACTTCATCGTCCTGCAGCTCCATCCTACCATCCCCCCCCATCTATCCCATTGAGCTCCTCTCCATATTGTCTATGGATCTCAGTGTTGCCAGCTGCACATTTACAGTCATGGACAAAAATTTTGAGAATGAGACAAATATTAATTTTTCCAAAGTCTACTGCTCCATTTTTTCTAATGGCAATTTCCATATACTCCTGAATGTCAGTCTGATCAGCTTAACAGCAATTACTGTACTTGCAAAGTCAATATTTGCCCAGAAAATGAACTTTATCCCCCAAAACACATTTCAACATCATTGCAGTCCTGCCTTAAAAGGAGCAGCGAACATCGTTTTAGTGATTGATCCATTAACACAGGTGTGGGTGTTGATGAGGACAGGGCTGGCGATCAATCAGCCATAATTAAGTAAGAATGACATCACTGGACACTTTAAAAGGAGGCTGGTGCTTGGTATCATTGTTTCTCTTCAGTTAACCATGGCATGGTTATCTCTAAAGAAACACGTGCAGCCATCATTGCACTGGACAAAAATGGCCTAACAGGGAAGAGTATCGCAGCTACAAAGATTGCACCTCAGTAAACAATCTATCGCATCATCAAGAACTTCAAGGAGAGAGCTTCCATTGTTGTCAAAAAGGCTCCAGGGCGCCCAAGAAAGACCAGCAAGTGCCAGGACCGTATCTTAAAACTGTTTCAGCTGCGGGATCGGACTACCAGCAGTGCCGAGCTTGCTCAGGAATGGCAGCAGGCTGGTGTGAGTGCTCCTGCACGCACTGTGAGGCGGAGACTCTTTGAGCAAGGCCTGATTTCAAGGAGGGCAGCTAAGAAGCCACTTCTCTCCAGAAAAAACATCAGGGACCGACTGATATTCTGCAAAAGGTACAGGGAGTGGACTGCTGAGGACTGGGGCAAAGTCATTTTCTCTGATGAATCCCCTTTTTGATTGTTTGGGACATCTGGAAAACAGCTTATTCGGAGAAGAGGTGAGCACTCCCACCAGTCTTGTCTCATGCCAACTGTAAAGCATCCTGAAACCATTCATGTGTGGGGTTGCTTCTCAGCCAAGGGAATCGGCTCACTCACAGTCTTGTCTAAAAACACAGCCATGAATAAAGAATGGTAACAGAATGTCCTCCAAGAGCAACTTCTCCCAACCGTCCAAGAGCAATTTGGCGCCCAACAATGCCTTTTCCAGCATGATGGAGCACCTTGCCATAAAGCAAAGGTGATAACTAAATGGCTCATGGAACAAAACAGAGATTTTGGGTCCATGGCGTGGAAATTCCCCAGATCTTAATCCCATTGAGAACTTGTGGTCATTCATCAAGAGACGGGTGGACAAACAAAAACCAACAAATTCTGGCAAAATGCAAGCATTGATTATGCAAAAATGGACTGCTATCAGTCAGGATTTGGTCCAGAAGTTGATTGAGAGCATGCCAGGGAGAATTGCAGAGGTCTTGAAGAAGAAGGGTCAACACTGCAAATATTGACATGCTACATTAACTCATTCTGTCAATATAACCTATTGGTACTCATAATATGATTGCAATTATATTTCTGTATGTGATATAAACATCAGACAAACACTAATAAAAACCAGAGGGCAGCAGATCATGTGAAAATATAATTTTGGTGTCATTCTCAAAACTTTTGGCCATGACTGTAGATTCAGAATCTGGGTTTCCAAATGCACAACGTACTCACATCTCGCACAGCAGTATGCACCCTCGATCGGCTGCTCAAGGACTGCATACATGTGCACTGGATGGCATTAACAATAGTGGAGCACATTTCCTAATGGGGATTGCACCAGACAGAAAAGTTAAATAATCAAAAAATAAATAAATAAAAAATAAGTACAAAGTATTAATAAAAAAGAGACAGCAATTCTTCCCTTGGAAACTCCCTGAATCCAAAGTCACTGAATCACAAGTCACACTTACTGCCGTTCACACTGACGCTCAGCTCACTCACACTCGCTATGCTGAAGATTTATAGATTTTTTTTTCTCTAGTTCCCCTTAACAGCAATCCACCTTGCTGTTCAAATGCACTTCCAAAAAGGACTTGAGCCCCAAACAGCTGCCCCTTATAAACCCTTAATTATGAGCCCCAACCCTAAGTTATCCCCTTATGAATATAGCTACTCCCAATTCAGTAACTCACACCAATTCACACAGATACTTGTTAAAGGCTTTCCAAATACCTCTTCACTGAATCACAAGTCACACTTACCGCCGTTCACACTTACGCTCTGGTCACATTCAGCTCGCTCACACTCGCTATGCTGAAGATTTATAGATTTTTTTTTCTCTAGTTCCCCTTAACAGCAATCCACCTTGCTGTTCAAATGCACTTCCAAAAAGGAAGTACATTATACTATATGGAGGTCTATGGGGTGGATTATAATATATGGAAGGCAATGTCGAGCTCATTATACTATATGGAGGACTATAGGGAGTACATTATACTATGAGGAGGATTATGAGGTGCATTATACTATATGGATGACTATAGGGTGCATTATAATATATGGAGGGTTATAAGGTGCATTATACTATACGGAGGACTATGAAGGGTGCATTTTAATATATGGAGAACTAAGGGATGCATTATACTGTATGAAAAAGTATTGGAGGTGTGTGTGTGTAATTATAACTTCTGCTAGGGGGGCCATGATTTCTATGTATGTCCCTGCTCTACAACATCCAATCCATGCTTTTTTTCCACTGCAAAGCATGTTAGGGACCAAAATTGTTGTTTCAATCATGGATGAATTCATTGCAAGGTGTAATTTCCAAAGTTATAGGTGCTTCTCACAAAATTAGAATATCATCAAAAAGTTACTTTAGTTCAGTTCTTCAATACAAGAAGTGAAACTCATATGTTATATAGAGTCATTACAAACAGAGTGATCTATTTCTGGTGTTTATTTCTGTTAATGTTGATGATTATGTCTTACAGCCAATGAAAACCCAAAAGTCATTATCTCAGTAAATAAGAATACTTTATAACACCAACTTGAAAAATGATTTTAAAATCTGAAATGTTGGCCTACTGAAATGTATGTTCAGTAATTGCACACAATAATTGGTTGGGGCTCCTTTTGCATCAATTACTGAATCAATGCAGCATGGCATGGAGACGATCAGCCTATGGCACTGCTGAGGTGTTATGGAAGCCCAGGTTGCTTTGATAGCAGCCTTCTGCTCATCTGCATTGTTGCGACTGGTGTCTCTCATCTTCCTCTTGACAATACCCCATAGACTGACTCTCTATGGGTTTAAGGTCAGGCGAGTTGGCTGGCCAATCAAGCACAGTGATACTGTTGTTTTTAAACCAGGTATTGGTACTTTTGGCAGTGTGGACATGTGCCAAGTCCTGCTGGAGAATGAAATTTTTATCTCCACAAAGTTTGTCGGCAGAGGGAAGCATGAAGTGCACTAAAATTTCCTGGTAGATGGCTGTGCTGACTTTGGTCTTGATAAACCACAGTGGACCTACACCAGCAGATGACATGGCTCCCCAAACCATCACTTATTGTGGAGTCTTCACACTAGACCTCAAGCAGCCTGGATTGTGTGCCTCTCCACTCTTCCTCCAGAATCTGGGTCATTTCCCCCCAAAATTTCTTTCATCTGAAAACAACATCTTGGACCACTGAGCAACAGTCCAGATCTTTTTCTCCTTGGCCCAGGTAAGACGCTTCTGGCATTGTCTATTGGTCATGAGTGGCTTGACACTTCTAGCCCATGTCCAGGATACGTCTGTGTGTGTTGGCTCTTGAAGTAATGACTCCAGCAGCAGTCCACTCCTTGTGAATCGCCCCCAAACTTTTAAATGGCCTTTTCTTAATCCTTTCAAGGCTGCAGTGCTTGTGCTTCTTTTTCTACCACACTTTTTCCTTCCACTCAACTTTCCAATAATATGCTTGGATACGCCACTCTGAACAGCCAGCTTCTTTAGCAATGACCTTTTATGGCTTACCCTTAGTGATGAGCGAATATACTCATTACTCAAGATTTCTCGAGTATGCTCGGGGGTCCTCCGAATATTTTTTAGTGCTCGGAGATTTCGTTTTTCTTGCCGCAGCTGAATGATCTACATCTGTTAGCCAGCATAAGTACATGTGGGGATTCCCTAGCAACCAGGCAACCCCCCACATGTACTTATGCTGGCTAACAGATGTAAATCATTCAGCTGCGGCAAGAAAAACTAAATCTCTCGAGAAACGAGTATATTCGCTCATCACTCATTACCCTCCTTGTGGAGTGCGTCAATGACTGCCTTCAGGACATATGTTAAGTCAGCAGTCTTCCCCATGATTGTGGAGCCTACTGAGACATACTAAGGGACCTTTTTAAACGCTTAGGGAGTCTTTGCAGGTGGTTTTTTTTGTTAAATATTCTAATTTACCGAGATAATGACTTTAGGATTTTCATTGGCTGTAAGCCATAATCATCAACATTAACAGAAATAAACACTTCAAATAGATCACCATGTTTGTAATGACTCTGTATATGATTTTCTTTTTGTATTGAAGAACTGAAATAAATTCACTTTTTGAGAACAAACTTTCTGACACAAACGTCAGATCTCAAAAATAGATATTGGTCATAAAGGCCAAAACTAACTAGGCCCTTAAGTAGTTACTGTATATACTCGAATATAAGGCGACCCGAGTATAAGCCGAGACCCCTAACTTTGCCACAAAAAACTGGGAAAAGTAAATGACTCGTGTATAAGCCTAGGGTGGAAAATGCAGCAGCTACTGGTAAATTTCAAAAATAAAAATAGATACCAATAAAAGTAAAATTAATTGAGATATCAGTAGGTTAAGTGTTTTTGGATATCCATATTGAATCAGGAGCCCCATATAATGCTCCATACAGTTCATGATGGGCCCCATAAGATGCTCCATACGAAATACGCCCCATATAATGCTCCATAAAGTTTATGATGGGCCCCATAAGAAGCTCCTTATTAAAATATGCCCCATATAATGCTGCACAAAGGTTAATAAGGGCCCCATAAGATTCTCCATAGAGATATTTGCCCCATATAATGCTGCACAAATGTTGATTATGGCCCCATAAGATGCTCCATAGGAAATTTGCCCCATATAATGCTGCATAAAAGTAGATTATAGCCCCTTAAAATGCAGTTTATACTGATATTATTAACTGTACAGTATATCTGTATAAATGACATACTCACCTCTCGTTGCTGCCCGCTGCTCCTCAGCGTCCTCCGCAGTGACTGTTCAGGCAGAGGACGGCGCACACAAAAACACATCATCACGCCCTCTGACCTGAACGTCACAGACAGAAGACACGTTAGACGGCGCCTGGCGGTGGAACGGGGACACGTGACTATCGAGCTATGCCCCCGTTATACTCACCTGCTCATGGCACGGTCCCTGCACATCCCTGGTTCTCTGGGTGCCGACAGCTTCTTCCAGTGTTAAGCGGTCACTGACACCGCTCATTACAGTAATGAATATGCGGCTCCACCCCTATGGGAGTGGAGTCACATCCATATTCATTACTGTAATGAGCAGTACCACGTGACTGCTCAGCACAGGAAGCTGCTGGCACCCGAAGAACCAGGGATGTGCAGTTATCGCGCCAGGAGCAGGTGAGTATGATTAGACAGCCGCCGCTCCCCCTCCCGACCCCTGGGAATAACTCGACTATAAGCCGAGGGGGGCAATTTCAGCCTAAAAAAATGGGCTGAAATTCTCGGCTTACACGGTAATGGCTTTTAAATAAGAAAATTAAATCTTAATGAAACCTGATCTTCGAAGATGGTTAAATTTGCAAAGTGTTTTGGGCTGGATTCGGATAATCACAATACTCATGCTCCCTGTAGGTCCTCTGAAGAATACAAAAGTTGAAGGAAAAATTTTTTAGAACACTTTCTGAAGGGTAACAGAGTACCAGATATTAATTGTAGTTATTTTTTTAGCTATATTCACAAAAAAATTTGATTTCTTGTAAGTCTCCATGACAGCACCACAGGAGGTTGACTCCATTACCTCCACCACTCAGTGTATTGGAAAATAACCAGACCAGCATGAATTCTCTATTTACCACCAAGGAAAACAAGATTGAGGGGGGATATCGGTGCTGCCGTGGAAGGTTCCCAGAAATTGAGTGACTAGTGGTAAGACATTCTATGTTATCAAATCAACTTCCACAAGAGCACCACTGGAGACACCCCAAATAAACATTTATATGGAGAATTTTCTTTGCAATGGCAAGTTCTGCCCCACATCCGGACATATGACGCATGTCAGGTGCAGGTATGGGTTTATCAAGTGGGCTCCAATAGCTACTGTTATCCCTTAAATTCCATATTCTATCTCTGCCAGCAACATTTAAAATGTAAAGTTTCTGGTGTCAACAAGCCACCCTGCATTGTGAACATAGGGTGCTGATGGGTTGCCATGGCAGCCAGAAGCATGCTGAAGGCTTCCATGGCTGCTATTGTGGCATTCCTGTGATGCCCAGGCACAAGTTAGGCTACATCAGAGAACTTGATCTGTGCTATACATTGCAATAGAGCAATACTGGGCACAGAGTGGGCATTATGTATCAGGAAAGGATTTTGCATGAGTGATAAAGATTTTCTTTTCCAGAGAAGAGGTAGATTATTTCCAAATGGATAGAATGAGGTACTAAAGATGTGTGTACTTAAACCCAAGATGCCACCTGAATACATGCCAGTTAATTTTTTCCCCATTCCGAATTAAGAGGTAGGTGCATTTCCAGGTTTTTAGCATGCATGTGGTTTTAAGAGCGCTTATAATTTTTCTTCTTTCTGGGGCTGGCAGAATAGAAAAATGGAAGCATGTGACCTGAAGAAGTAGGAGGATGAGGAGACAGTCAGCATCCATACCGCTGGAGAATTGCTACCAGACTCTCATGCAGAACAAGTATGAAGATAAACATCAACAAAAGTTATTTGCCCACAAAAAAACACCCCAGTAAGAAATCAGAAGACTCTTGAAGGGAAAAAAAGAAGCACTGTGGTGAAGAAGAAAAGGAGAGTGGTGGTCATGGGAGATTACCAATAATAATAATAATAATCTTTATTTTTATATAGCGCTAACATTCTGCAGCGCTTTACATTATGCACACATTATCATCACTGTCCCCGATGGGGCTCACAATCTAAATTCCCTATCAGTATGTCTTTGGAATGTGGGAGGAAGCCAGAGAACCCGGAGGAAACCCACGCAAACACGGAGAGAACATACAAACTCTTTGCAGATGTTGTCCTTGGTGGGGTTTAAACCCAGGACTTCAGTGCTGCAGTGCTAACCACTGGGCCACCGTGCCGCCCAAGAGGAACAGAAGCCGCTATCGGCCAACCGGACATTACAAGAAGTGGGTTGTTTCAGGTGCCCAAATCAAAGATGTGTCTGATTGGGTATCAAGACTCTTCAGTGCTACAGACGACTACCCATGTCTACCATTACACATAGGAACTAATGACACAGCAAAAAAGGACCTGGAAACTATGAGATTTTGAAGACCTAGGCCAGAGACTGAAGGAACTGGGAGCGTAGGTCGACTTCTCATCCATCATCCGAGTGGATGGACAATGACCAAGAAGATTTAACATGATTGTACAGGTGAACTGGCTACGTTGATGGATTCGTGAGCATCATCTAGGGCAGGGGTGTCAAACTGCATTTCTTGAGGGCCGCAAACCATTCGTGTTTTCAAGATTTCTTAGCATTGCACAAGGTGCTGCAATCATTATGTGTGTAGGTGATTAAATTATCACCTGTGCAGTAGAAGGAAATCCTGAAAACATGACCTGTTTGCAGCCCTCGAGGAATGCAGTTTGACACCCCTGATCTAGGGTGACCATAGAGTGAATTACTTGTATGATGGACTACGTGCTAGAGATGAATTTCATCTTACGAAAACAGGAAAACATATTTGGTAGACTCCTTGCTATACTTATCAGGAAAACTTTAAACTAGAGCAAATACAGGATAGGATAAATATGGGATAAGAAATATACGGCAAGGAAAAAAATTTGGAGCTAATGAATTCTTTTGAGAACCCTATTAGAAGAGGAAATAAAGAACAAAAATGAACTCTGAATGAAAATAGAGGAGCAAGAGAAACCAAATACAAACTAAAATGTGTCTATACAAATGCAGAGGGCATGGGTAAAAAACAAGGAAAGAAGAGATATGATGTCATAGGCATCACTGACACTTTGAGGAATGATATACACGATTGGAACACAAACATTTATGGCTACAACTTATTTAGAAGAAACGGGATTAACAAGAGGGGTTGAGGTGTTGACTTGTGAGGAAAATTTATATCGCCACAGAGATCCAAGCTTCAGACACTGGTAGCTCTCTAGAAACTGTTAGGGTAAGAACACAAAGAGAACAGAAAGAACACTATTGTAGGTGATTACTATAGGGCACCTGGACAGACTGAAGATATAGATGAACTCTTTTTAGATCAGATGTCTCTGTTCTCAAAAAAGTACAACAAAGTGATCATGGGAGATTTTAACGATACAGATATTTTTTCAGAATCTCTCTCAGACAAGAGTAATGTGTCCAGAAAATTCTTATCTTCTCTTGCTGACAACTTCATCTTTCAAAAGGCTTGAAGAGAGAAGAGGATCTGCAATCTTGGACCTAATTCTTAACAGGGAGGAAATGGTTGAGGAAGTGAAGGTGGCTGGGAATTTAGGTGGCAGCGATCATGCGATCCTCGAATTTTAGATTACAAGAGGAGATAGAACAGCGAGGACTCAGACTTTGTTGCACTTCAGAAAGGCAGATTTTAATGGACTCAAAAAGAGGATAGGAAAGGTCTAATTGCTGGATGTTCTACAGGACAGAAATGTCCAAGGATGGGAGATTTTGCTAAATTAAATTCTCACTGCACAATTGGCAACAATCCCGAAAAGGAGCAAGAATTGGAAGCATTTAAAAGGGACTAGAAAGGATAAACACACAACTTAAAAACTTGTTAAAATGGAAAAAATAAATGTGTATTAAACGGAAAAAGGGGGCATATCAAAAGAAGAATATAATACTGTTTGCAGGGAATGCAGGGCAAGCATAGGCGCTAAAGCCAGTAATGAAGTGAGGCTTGCAAGGGAGACCAAAAGCAGTAAAAACAGAAAAAAAAAAAAAAAGGCTTTTGGGGGAATGTCAAAAGCAAAGGAAAAGTCAAAGACGATATAGGATTTTTATAGGATGAAAAGGGTGAAGTGGTCAAAAATGATGCTCAGAAGGCCAAACATTTAAATTCCTATTTTGCATCTGTGTTCTCCAAGAAAGGAATTGTATCATCAATTGATGATCTTCACAGTGCCATCGAAGGAATAAAAGAATCCACACTATCAATAAACGGAGAGCTGGTGAGGGAACACTTTGCTAATTTAAGTGAATTTAAATCTCCTGGTCCAGATGAATTACATCCTAGGATACTGAAAGAGTTAGAGGAAATTGAAGAACCACTAGCCAGAATCTTTGAAAAATCCTAGACAACAGGAGAAGTCCCAGAAGTTTGGAGAAGGGCAAATGTTGTCCCTATCTTCAAAAAAGTTAAGAAGATGGAGCTAGTAAATTACAGGCAAGTGGAACCTTTCTTCTATACCAGGAAATATTTTTGAAAAAATTATTAGACAGCACGTAAGTAGTTGGATAAGAATACAGTAATTAACCAGAACCAGCATGTGTTTGTAGCAAACAAGTTATGCCAGACTAATTTCCTTCTATGATGGAATCACTGACTGGGTGGATCAAGAAAATGCGGTAAATATAGTATATCTCGACTTTAGAAAAGTATTTGATAAAGTATCTCATACTATCCTTATTGAAAAAATTACCGTGTATGGGATTGACAAGGTAACAGTTAGGTAGATTCATAACTGGCTCAGTGATCATGCTCAAAAAGTGGTAATAAATGGGTTCACATCCAATTGGAAGAGTGTTTCACGTGGTGTATCAAAAGGCTCTGCCCTTGCCCCAGTGTTGTTCAACATTTATATAAATAATTTAGATAAGGGAACTGAAAGCAAACTAAATTTGCATACGACACAAAGCCAAAAGGGATAACTAAAGGTACCTTCACACATAACGATATTGTTAACGATATCGTTGCTTTTTGTGACGTAGCAACGATATCGTTAATAAAATCGTTATGTGTGACAGCGACCAACGATCAGGCCCCTGCTGGGAGATCGTTGGTCGCTGAAGAAAGTCCAGAACTTTATTTCGTCGCTGGATCGGCGTGTGTGACACCGATCCAGCGATGTCTTCACTGGTAACCAGGGTAAACATCGGGTAACTAAGCGCAGGGCCGCGCTTAGTAACCCGATGTTTACCCGGGTTACCATCCTAAAAGTAAAAAAAAAACAAACAGTACATACTTACCCACCGCTGTCTGTCCTCCAGCGCTGTGCTCTGCACTCCTCCTGTACTGGCTGTGAGCGTCGGTCAGCCGGAAAGCAGAGCGGTGACGTCACCGCTCTGCTTTCCGGCCGCTGTGCTGACACAGACAGTACAGGAGGAGTGCAGAGCACAGCGCTGGAGGACAGACAGCGGTAGGTAAGTATGTACTGTTTTTTTTTTTTTTTTTTACTTTTAGGATGGTAACCAGGGTAAACATCGGGTTACTAAGCGCGGCCCTGCGCTTAGTTACCCGATGTTTACCCTGGTTATCGGCATCGTTGGTCGCTGGAGAGCGGTCTGTGTGACAGCTCTCCAGCGACCAAACAGCGACGCTGCAGCGATCCGGATCGTTGTCGGTATCGCTGCAGCGTCGCTTAATGTGAAGGGACCTTTACACTAGAAAAGACAGGGAAAGGATTCAGAAGGATCTAGATAAGATTGAACAATGGGCAGCAACTAATAGAAACGTATTTAACAGGGAAAAATGCAAGATTCTACATTTGGGCAAGAAAAGAATGGGAGGAATAGAACTAAGCAACAGCACGTGTGAAAAAGACTTGGGTATACTAATAAATCACAGACTGCACATGAGTCAACAGTGATGCAGCAGCAAAAAAAAGGCAAACAGTTCTAGAGTGTATTAAGAGAAACAGAGCTTACATCACGAGACGTAATTATTCCCCTCTACCCTTAATTGGTCAGGCCTGATATGGAATACTTTGTCCAGTTCTGGGCACCACATTTTATAAAAAGACATTGAAAAATTGGAGCAAGTCCAGAGACAAGCTACCATGATGGTGAGCGGACTTCAAAACATGTACTATGAGGAATGGTTAAAAGATGCAGGAATGTTTAGCTTGCAAATTAGAAGGCTAACAGGACATAACAGCTGTCTACAAATATCTGAAGTGTTGTCACAGTGTAGAGGAATCATCCTTATTCTCATTTGCACATTGAAACACAAGAAGCAATTAAATAAAACTGAAAGGGAGAAGACATTAGAAAAAAAAACTTTTTGACACTAAGGGTGATCAATGAACAGGCTGCCACGAGAGGTGGCGAGTTCTCCTTCAATGGAAGTCTTCAAACAGAGTCTGGACAGACATCTGTAGGAGATGGTTTAGTGAATCCTGCACTGCATTTAGCAGGGGGTTGGACACGAGGACCCTTGAAGTCCTTTCCAGCGCTAACATTCTATATTAGTCTTGGTTAAAGGGACATTCATCTTTCAGCTTAATCTGCAGCGCTCATCTTTTTCTGATAAGGCTACTTTCACACTTTCCGTCTTTTTAGATCCGTCACAATGCGTCATTTTGGGGAAAAAACGCATCCTGCAAAAGTGCCCACAGGATGCGTTTTTTTCTTATAGAGTTGTATTACCGACAGATCGCGATGTATGGCTACACATCGCGTCCATCGTGAACTGGATGCGTCGGTATTTGGCGGACCGTCGCAGCAAAAAAACGTTCAAGGGAACGTTTTTCGTACGTCGTGTCCTGCATTTTAAACTGCGCATGCCCGGCCGTAACTCCACCCCCTCCTCCCTGGGAGTTTACTATGGGCAGTGGACGTGTTGAAACACTGCGTCCGCTGCCCACGTTGTGCAGAAAATCACCACTATCCGTCGGTACGTTGCGCCGACGCTTTGTGACGGCCCCGTACCGACGGAAGTGTGAAAGAAGCCTTAGACCCAACAGTTCCTGCTTTACCCCAGCATCATCTGGCAATCACATAATTGCTATACTTTTTTTTTTTTAACACGAGGCTTGTTCAGCGCTGTATATGTAATGATCAGAAAGGCAGAGATGATAAAACACCATCTCGACCTTCTCTAGGGGGACTCTACAATGTCCGACAGCTGGCTCCCAGCTCCAGCATGATCACATGCAGCTGTTTACTCTGCAATGACATTCTAAAACTTAATTGCAGAGTTTTGGACTACCTCAACCTTTTTTTCTGTAATGAAGATGCTTAAGTTATTGATATTTCTAGTGTTCTCTTTGGGAAAGAAAGATATTTGTCTAAAGGAGTCTAGAATTCCTCAAAAGATCATCCTTGTGAACCTATTTAGGTTTGGCTTCTGTATGTTAAGTCATTCATAGGCTTTAGGATCTGATATTTCATCTCTAAGACATACTGATGGGGAATCTAGATTGTGAGCCCCAATGGGGACAGTACCTATAAAGTTTGAAAAGCGCTGTGGATTTATTGGTGCTGTAAGAGTAAAATAAATCTTGTATAAGAGATGGAGCTGCGATCTGTAGCTTGTGCTAGTATGGTATAATGCTGATCTCTGATTTCTATTTAGGCCACTATTTCTGCTACAACTTTTACAATTATTCTTAGTGCTGTTAAAATTCTAAGCTGTAGGATGTTTAATTGGAAATTACGTTTTCCTTGCTGCGAGAAATTGCAATCCTCGGGAACTCCCTGTACATCGGATAGGGATTTGATAGTATGCATACTGAAGGTCAATGGTGGCCATAGAAAAATCCTAGCCTAAGGGCCCCTTTCCACTTGTGAGAAAAACGGACGAGTGCAATCCGATAAAAAAATCGGATTGCACTCGGACCAATGTTTTTCAATAGGTGACATTCCATTTGCGATTTTTTTCCCAGCCGAAATCGGACTGAGAAAAATCTGTGTCGGCTGAGAAAAAAATCGCAGCATGCTGCGTATTGCTGAGATTCTCGGACGAGACTCGCCAATGCAAGTCAATGGGTGCGAGAAAAAAAACGCATGGAATACGGACCATCCGTATTCCATCCGTTTTTTACGGATACCTTACCATTCTGTGGCACAGAACACTGTAAATAGTCCTGTAAATGACTGTATAAAAATAGTTGCAGAGAAAAAAAACGGATTGCATACGGATGTAAAAACGGATGATGCGATTAAAAAAATCGCATTACACTCGCATGACACTCGCATGACAATCGCACACGTTACATCCGTTTTTTCGGTCCGTAAATCGGACCGTTTTTTTCTCACACAAGTGGAAAGGGGCCCTAAGAGAGGAATTGTGGACTTGGTATGAAACCTAGACTTAGTTGAAAATGACGACATCTTCAACTAATTGTAGGTTTCATACCAAAAGCAGTGTTTTCAGCATTTATTATTCTTTAAGTTCCATAGTTTTGTTTTTGTTTCGAAAGGAAGGGGTAAGTATAATGTTCTGATTTCTGTTCTGAGACAGGAGCAGTGGAGACAACATTATGCTTTATACTTTACATTATATAGGATACTAACTACTTCTACTCATTGGCTGTTTATGACATTTAGCTTTACTGTCAGACCCATGCCTTAACTGTCACAGGAGAGTGGACTATCTGCAAGGGCTCAATCTACAAATTATACCCATTATTGTTGTGGACCTTCTACCATTTTCACCCGTTTTTCTTGTTTGTTGCTTTACCCCTCAACTTAGTCTTTATTTCAATACCCTTGTTTTCACGTCATTTGACCATGTTACTTTCTTACATATTTGTGGGGTATTTTTTTTGTTGAATATTTTTTGATTTATCAAGTTCAAATTAGGCGATTTGTTTTGCCTTATTATGCAGACATCATAGACAAACGATTAGGCCGAACCACCATTCCAGCAGAGTAGGACATATGCAGGATGGGTAAATAACACTTTCCTATGTTCTTTTATGATGGCAGATGTCTGACCTTGGATTTACATCCTTACAATTCACTAGTGGTCCATGATCTTGTTCCAGGCCCTGTGTATGTTCCATTACTAATGTAATGTGTTTATATTGGCTTGTCCTATCCTACTATATGTCGCTATTTTTCTGTGGCCTGTTTTAAAGACCATCTAATTTTTATATTCCTAACTGGTCATCGTTACTGTGGGTTGATTACCACGCTTTTCCTCCCTCCTTTTTGATGTAGTACAGGCACAGTATACGGCTAGGTACACACTGCATCCTCGCCTATTGTAGGAACCATAGGCTCAGGAGATCTACATCAGGCAATGTTAATAGTCTGAGAGGAGGTTATGACATCAGTCTGCCAAATGTACCCATCCGGAGGTAAATATATGGTATTAATCCTCATGCCAACCAGATGAAGCCAACGCAACACACTTTGGACCTCCTTAGACCTTCTGCTAAGAGAACCAAGAAAATATGCATTTACGGTAGTCTAAGAAGCAAAGTTACTCATCCCGTTGCCTCACTGCCATCTTTGTTTGCCTCCATATAAAAACCATTTCCTAGGTTTCAGTCAGAGAAGAAGCGGATGTTCGGGTTCGTCGATACGTTACAGGTTTAGTGGGAATATGCATGTATAACATAAATGGAGTCCACACACATTTTGAGGTTTTACTTTAATGGTAGGTTTATTTAACTTAATTTGTATCTTCTGTAAAGAGGACTAGTAGAAAGGCTCAGTTTAAAAACTCTACAGTAACTCGAACACGACAGCTCCATCCTCCATAGCCCCCAATGAATCTCCAATGCCGATAAATGTGTTTATAATTTAGAATAACTTAGCGATCTGCAATATAATCTTATTATACAGAACATCCAGAGAACTACACGCTAACAGTAGCAGAGTATTGGAGTCTTAGATTTTTTGCTAGAGCTTCACTTTAAACTATAAAAAAGAACAGATTCTTATAAAAATTAGATATCAAAGACAAAAATCTCAGGAAAATGAAAATGAGATAACCTATTCCAACACAGGAAATGATGAATAGAAAACAAGGTTTAATGCCAGCATTATGTGACGTATGGGACAATATGAAACAATGGCTTGAAAACAAAAAACGTGGTTGGGTCTACACAGAATTTCGTTGCATTGTGGCTGTAAAACTCCATAAGAGGGCAGCACTCAGAAAAACCTTGCATGTGGGACTTCAAAAAGGTACAACGAGATGGCAGAGACCTCCAGCCTGCACCAACAGGAGCTGTCTTCAGAGCAGGCCTTCATAAACACCAGCCTCGCTGACCCCTTCAGAAAAGCCCACGTCATGCCTGAGGGGTTAGAAATAGAGGTTAGTTAGACACAAGGCGCCGCATTATGAAATCTACACACATTTTATGGGAAACTCAATGTAAACTAAGGCTATTGCTTGTGCAGTAACGCCAGGGCCATAGTAACAAAGTGGGGACAACTTCTGCCAGGTTGCACCAGTGTGGGCACCACATGCCTCAAGTAAACGGGTAGTGGAGAGGGAGTTACATCTGAAAAATGTGTTCTAAGCTTCTACGCTTGAGGTTCATAACTGGCAGCGAGTAATTGATGGAGGAGGGAAAGACATTTGGGCCCACCATTAACCTACAATATTTTAAAATGTGAGTCTAGCAACAATATTAAACCTATATTACAGCAGACTGACGAAATGTGCATGTGTAATGTGCATAGTAACGATGACCATGAATTCTCAATGTGAGCAGATGGTCAATGCCATTGGCGTTCTTGTGATCACGTGCCAACAAGACTCAGCCGGCTTCTCCCAATAAAATAGTATTGATAAAAGTGCAGGTCTCATTTGGATGCAAACTGCGAACATATGGTGAGGTTCCCACCCAATAGTATTGAGAAAAAGGGAGAATCGTGAGTGTGTGAATAAACGCATGCTGTCACGATTCGGCAGTCTGCGGTCACACACAATGACTGCACACAAGTTTATTAATACCAAGGCTATAATTCTTGTACAGCATTGCCAACCGTCCAGAAATTCCTCGACAGTGGAAAAGCAGACATTCTTATGCCCGTAAAAAAAAATATGTAAAATATACAGGGTGGTCCAAAAGTAGGTGGACAGAAAATAACATTTATTTTGAATTATTTTTTTTTTATTCTGGTAAACCAGAGAGCTATGTGACACAAAACAGTAACATTTCCCACATTTCTACTTTACATCAGCACAATTTTGGAAACAAATTTTTGTTATGAAGTTATAAGGCTTAAACATAGTAACATAGTAACATAGTAACATAGTTAGTAAGGCCGAAAAAAGACATTTGTCCATCCAGTTCAGCCTATTTCTCATTTTTACAACAAAATTTACAAAACCATTTTTTTAGGGACCACCTCACATTTGAAGTCAATTTGAGGGTTCTATATGGCTGAATATACCCAAAAGTGACACCATTCTAAAAACTGCACCCCTTAAGCTGATCAAAACCACATTCAAGAAGTTTATTAACCCTTCGGGTGCTTCACAGCAGCAGAAGCAACATGGAAGAAAAAAAAATGAACATTTAACTTTTTAGTCACAAAAATAATCTTTTAGCAACAATTTTTTTTTATTTTTCCAAAGGTAAAAGGAGAAAGTGGACCGCAAAAGTTGTTGTCCAGTTTGTCCTGAGTACTTCAATACCCCATATGTGGGGGTAAACTACTGTTTGGGCGAACGTCGGAGCTCGGAAGAGAAGTAGTGACGTTTTGGAATGCAGACTTAGATGGATTGGTCTGCAGGCGTCACGTTGCATTTGCAGAGCCCCTGATGTACCTAAACAGCAAAAAAAAAAAAACACTAGTGACCCCATATTGGAAACTAGACCCCCACAAGAAACTTATCTAGATGTGTGGTGAGAACTTTGAACCCAAAAAAACATGTTTGATAAATCTCCCCCTTCATAACCCTATTACACATACTGTCCACCTACTTTTGGACCACCCTGTATAAAATTGTGACCGTGATTTTTTAGAGACTCTGGTTTCTTGTAATTCTCACTTTAGAGTTCACAGAAAATACATTCATATCAATATAGGGGATACAGACACGTCATTGATAATCTTAATGATTCACTACAGTTTTTCAATATCATAAAATAAGTTAGCCACCTGTTATTTTAAGCCGTCCAGAAAAAAAATTTAAATGCAGTTTGGAGAACCCTGTTGTAGGGAGATTTTTCTAAATTAATAATTTTCCTTACTGGTTAATGAAGCACCACAACCATGTAGGAAACATTGCATCCCAATACTGGGCAGAAAACAGGTTGGGTGACCTCATTAATAGCAGGCCTCGGTGCATTTCTTGTGCCCTGCCCTATTTTTTGCTAATTATTGGTAGGGAATATTTTACACCCACCCTCATTCTAGATTCTTCATTTACGGCACTAATACTATTTCAGCAGAAGATCAAGGTTACAGACATCCATATACTTACAAAATCAATCCGGTGCTGGAAAATGTGGTTATGAGCGGTGGTGGTTGGGAATCGCATCCATGTGAACATTTAACTTCATCTCATTATCAATAATTTGGACAAGTTGCTGCATTGATGGGATATGGCCAGATTCTAGCTTTGACCACACAGGAACATCTGGAATAAAATACAACAAAATAGAAGACAGGCAAAAAACAAAGCACAATCTACTGGTCAAAAGCCGGGCAGCCAGACTCCATTCCAAAAAAATAACATGGTCAGCGCTAACCTTAGTGGTGTGGCCACCATAGAGGTCTGTATGCAAAAACATGAAACTTACTAAACACCTAAGATAATTAAACTCCTCAGTGACACTGGATGGATGTAGATTTGTACGTTAACCCCTTTCTGACCTCGGACAGGATAGTATGTCCGAGGTCAGATCCCCCTCTTTGATGCAGGGCTCCGGCGGTGAGCCCGCATCAAAGCCAGGACATGTCAGCTGTTTTGAACAGCTGACATGTGCCCGCAATAGCGGCGGGTAAAATAGCGATTCACCCGCCACTATTAACTAGTTAAATGCCGCTGTCAAACGCTGACCGCAACATTTAACTGGCGCTTCCGGCCATCCGTCTGGAAATGAGCGCATCGCTGACGCCCGTCACATGATCGGGGGTCAGCGATGCATCAGGATGGTAACCATAGAGGTCCTTGAAACCTCTATGGTTACTCATCCCAGCCTACTGTGAGCGCCACCCTGTGGTCGGCGCTCATAGCACACCTGCAATTCAGCTACATAGCAGCGATCTGAGTCACTGATGCACAGGCTGTCATGGTGCCCAGGAACGCAATTTCTGATCACACCGGATGGTGCAATGCCGAGCAGGGCTGTGGAGTCGGTAAGCCAAAGCGCCGACTCCTCAATTTTCCGGACCCCACAGCACTTGTCACTACTGAGCATGTGCATAAAGTGCAGCACAGATTCATCTCCTCCAGAACTATAAACTATTTCCATAGAGGTGTGTGTGTGTGTGTGTGTGTGTGTGTGTGTGTGTGTGTGTGGATGGATACATACATACATACATTACCCCGTCCATAGTATGTCTATTTCTCTATGGCTTGATAAGAGGCCCTGTGCAGCCAAAACCTGGTTCTTCTGCACTAAAAGTAGAACATCTGGTGACCTGGTTCCTGGATTTCTCTGTATTGCTACAACCTTGAGGAGCATTGCACCAAGTGTGCACGGGAAAGAGTGGCGCATGGACCTCCTCTATTCCATGATGTAGATTGGATATTAAATCGCCAATCAGTTTTGATCTCTGATCTCAAAGACCCCGGAGAACATGATTCGGGTTGGCTTCTACCGTCCCCAGTATTGCGATCGCCGTTATACACGGAATAACGGCAACCGCAAGAAAGAAAAAAAAAAAAAGAGAAAAAAAAAAAAAAAAAAGAGAGTCAGATTTCCCATTTTTTTCTCTCTCCTCTGATATGATCTAGCACATCAGAGGAGAGAGAAATGGGTTTAAGGGCAAAATTGGCTGCCACTAAGGGGTTAAGTTATCTAAAAGTGAAGTGTATGCTTAAGTTCAACTACGTGAAAGTCAGCAGATTATGCACACGACCTGGTGGGAACAATGGAAGTTTCAGGGAGTTTCCCCTCTACACAAAACTTAAGGTACCGTCACATTTAGCGACGCTCTAGCGATATAGACAACGATCGGACCTAAACTAGATTGCTGGAGCGTCGCTGTTAGGTCGCTGTAGAGATGTAAAACACAGCAACTCCAGAACGATGCAGGAGCGATCCAGTGACGTACTTATCGTTCTCGCTGGTTGTTCGCTCCGTGAAAAAACATTGCAGGAATCTTGCTTTTGCTGTCAAACATGACGAATCAAGCCGACCTGACGACCAAATAAAGTTCCGGACTTTCAGCTACGACCAGCGATGTCACAGCAGGATCCTAATCGCTGCTGCGAGTCAAACACAACGAGATCGCTATCCAGGACGCTGCAACGTCACGGATCGTTGTCGTTCTCGTTGTAAAGTTGCTCAGTGTGAAGGTACCTTTACTGTGGTAACTTTTGAGATAATCACATTGGCTTTTCAGCCCTCATGATATAATGGCGGGATGCCAATGGGTTAATATGCAGCCAGTGGCCTATAGAAGGCCCCTGTCAATGTTACCTTGGTAGTCCTGTCAAGCCCAGCTGTGCTTAGAGGAGACCTATCACAGTGTATATAGTGCAAGTGATCAGACGATCACAGGTTCAAGCTCACTAATATAAATATTAGGGTCACGTGTAAACGTTCAGTATTTTACCTCAGTACATGTAAGCCAAAACCAGGGACCCCGCTGAGAATCGTACTTCGTAGCAGATCGTTTGAAACTTTCTTTCGTCGCTGGATCTCCCGCTGACATCGTTGAATCGGCGTGTGTGACGCCGATTCAGCGATGTCTTCACTGGTAACCAGGGTAAACATCGGGTTACTAAGCGCAGGGCCGCGTAAACGTAAAAAAACAAACATTACATACTTACCTTCCATGTCTGTCCTTCGGCGCTGTGCTTCTCTGCACTGGCTGTGAGCGCCAGCCAGCCGGAAAGCACAGCGGTGACGTCACCGCTCTGCTTTACGGCTGACCGGCGCTGACAGTGCAGAGGAAAGCACAGCGCCGGAGGACAGACACGGAAGGTAAGTATGTAGTGTTTGGTTTTTTTACGTTTACGCTGGTAACCAGGGTAAACATCGGGTTACTAAGCGCGGCCCTGCGCTTAGTAACCCGATGTTTACCCTGGTTACACGGGGACTTCGGGATCGTTGGTCGCTGGAGAGCTGTCTGTGTGACAGCTCTCCAGCGACGCTGCAGCGATCGACATCGTTGTCGTATCACTACAGCGTCGTTTCAGTGCGACGGTACCCTTAAAGTCTCAAAAATCTGACACACACACCTTACACCCTCCCCTCCCCCAAACAATGTGCTACTCCAGAGCATAATGTTGACAAATGATTTTTACCACACAATGCATAACGTAAAAAAAAAAAAAAAAGTCGGAATTGCATTTTTGCCCCCCACAATTTCATCCACATTGGCACTCTTTTTCAGTTTTTTTTTTAATGTAAGTTGAATGATGTCATTCAAAACTACAACTCAACCCTGTAAAAAAACAAGCTCTTATTTGACTATGTTGACAGAAATTATATATATATATCCGGGTGGAGAGCATTTATATTGGTATATTGTCTCCATCCAGGTATGTGCTGCTCCATCCTGCCCCCCCGTTCTGTCATGTGCTGCTCCCATCCTGCGCCTCCATTCTGTCATTTGCTGCTCCCATCCTGTCATGGGCTGCTCCCATCCTGCGCCCCCGTTCTGTCATGTGCTGCTCCCATCCTGCGCCACCGTTCTTTAATTTGCTGCTCCCATCCATATGCCCCATACGCTGCTCCATAAGATGCTCCATAATATATGCCCCGTATCAGGGGGCGTAAGTAACAAATAGCTGTGGCATGAAGTGCCACAGCCTCATGCCACAGCAATTTGTTACTTGCGCCACCTGATACCTTTCCGCCGCCATTTTCTTGGTTCTCCTGCTGGCGGAATCGGCGCCTGCGCAGTCCGCGCTTTCCGGCGCCATTTTCTTGAAGACACACTGCAGTGCGCAGGCGCCGATTCCGGCAGCAGGACAAAGGAATCAGGTGGCGTAAGTAACAAATTGCTGTGGCATGAAGTGCCACAGCTTCATGCCACAGCAATTTGTTACTTACGCCATTCCTTTCCACCCATTTTCTTCGTCCTCCTGCTGCCGGAATCAGCGCCTGCGCAGTCCGCGCTTTCCGGTGCCATTTTCTTGAAGACACACTGCAGTGTGTCTTCAAGAAAATGGCGCCGGAAAGCGCAGGCGCCGATTCCGGCAGCAGTAGGACGAAGAAAATTGCTCCTGACGGACTGCTTTTTCCAACCGCACATGCGTGGCCGGAACTCCGCCCCCATCTCCCCGCACCTTACAATGTGGCAGCGGATGCACCGGAGAAATGCATCCGCTGCCTCCGCTGTGCAGTGCGTTAAACGCTAGCGTCGGAATCTCTGCCCGACGCATTGCGACGGGGAGATTCCGACGCTAGTGTGAAAGTAGCCTAACACTGCACAAAAAAAAAAAAAAAAAAAATAGCTCCCCCCCAGTAGCGTCCACCCTACTGACTGGCATGGAATGGAACGGTGGATGACTCCTGGGCAGTAAGGACAGAGAAATTACTAATGATGCAAAATTGACAGAGGGGAAGACTGACCAGAATGGAGTCTACATTCACAGGAAAAACAAGGTGCTTGACCACAGTAGTAGAGGCCGAGGACGAGATTGCTCTCCTTTAGTATTACGCATGATAGAAGAGAGGCAGGCTCACTAACAAATGCCAGAGGTTAGGGGACAGAAAAGAGGCTGATGCTGAGGAGAGTCAGTCTGCAGAACAAAGCTTCCCCACATGAGAGCGGAGGTCTCGCGAGTTGATCCTACGGTTCTGTGGTGATGAGGGGTCAGAAGGGCTAGAAAGGCTCCTGTGATGCAGAGTCCGGATGCTGGAAACTGGTGACCACGGGGAGGAAGAGGCAGGCCTCCCGAGAGAAAAGGGCGAGCAGTTTCCCGTGCCACAGAAGGAGGTGAGGGGGTGTGTCTGCAGCAGGCAGATAGCCCACACGACAAGGAAGTAGTGAGGGGGCAGAGCGCCGTGGCTAAGGCTACTTTCACACTTGCGTCGGTATTGGCCCCTCGCAATGCGTCGGGCCGACGTACCGACGCACGTTGTGAAATAAATGAACAACGGGGCAGCGGATGCAGTTTGTAATGTCCGGGGAGGAGGGGGTGGAGTTCCGGCCGCGCATGCGCGGTCGGAAATGGCGGACACGTCGCACAAAAAAAGATACATGTAACTTTTTTTGTGCCGATGGTCCGCCAAAACACGACGCATCCATCGCACGACGGATGCGACGTGTGACCATACGTTGCAATGTGTCGCTAATGCAAGTTAATGGAGAAAAAACGCATCCCGCGGGCAACTTTGCAGGATGCGTTTTTTTTCTCCAAAATGACGCATTGTGACGGCCGTCACACGTTAGTGTGAAAGTAGCCTAAGCCACGCAGAGGCCGGGGTCTAGAATGAGAAGAGAGGCCGACGCAGGAGAGGGGAGTGTCGCGGATGACAACAAAAAAATAAGAGGTGAAGAGAAAGCCTAATGGACAGTACAGAAAAAAAAAAAAAAAAAAAAAAAAAAAGGGGAAATAGTTACAGAAAAACACCAAAAACCGAGGTAGATATGGGTCTAAGTGGAAGACCCATGTCCACCTGCTACTGTCACGAAGATAAACTGATGAACTTAGTGCCAGTCGGTGGGGTGTACCTGCTGGGGAGGAACTAATTTTTTTGTACATAGTGTCAGCAGCATACACCCATGGTTTCCTGTCCCACAGTGAAGCGATAGTGAAAGCAGGTTTATTTAAGACGTGATATATAGATAGATCGATACACACACACACACAGCCTTAGGTCAGGTTCACACTTCCAACTATCACAATCCGTGTACTGACCGGCCACCACCCTCCTGACCCAAACACAACTGTCTCATAGTCAACAATGTTGCTTCTGAATTCAGGAGACACAGCTGGTCCAAACGTTATGCTCCACATATGGATTGAGGGTTGGACATGAGAAACCACCCTTTAGTGGAAAATTTACCAATTCCCTGTTTGTTATGGCTTGTGTCTCCAGCACCATATTAAGGTTTACAAGAACTTTGTGGACATAATGACAAAGGGTTAAAGGGAAGGTACCGCGTTTGTAGGTCATTAATAAATCACTGTAATGTAGCATAACATGCTGCTATAAGCAAGTTTGAAATGCATGTGAAACAGATTTCATGTGTTATATGAGTTAAAGAATGCACTGGGGGCTGACATCTTGGTTTTGCAGCAGTAGCAGGGCACTATCAGTGTCAGATTACGGCACCCCATGGACATAGGAGATAATAGACCGGCGCTGACCCCATCTGTAACATTGCAGCAGCATTAGCAGTGAGCTGGGCACGCCTCTGTGGGCTGCACAACTCACTGCTGTAGGTGTGACTAGCTGCCATTTTATTATAGCCCTGTGCTATCTGCCCAGCTCCACTTACTCTCTATCGCAGGACAGAAGAAGCCCTTACTGCTCCTCTGTACTCCAGGCAGGCACACATCCTCTGCTCCTCACATGCTGCCCTGTGTGCTTCTCCTGCTGTGTCTCTGCCTCCCCCTCACACACAGTCCCTGTGATCTCCTGTAAGCTGCACTCACAGCCTGCAGAGAGGGAGGTGACACCTGGAGAGAGAGAGCAGGGCAGCTGACAGGACAGGGATTAAGGTGGGGGAAGGGGGATGGCAAGAATGTTATTCACAAAAAATGCTGCTGAGCCCACTGTGTTCTGCTCCTCTGTAAACAGCTGTGCCTCTGATGCAGTAACTGCTGGTGATAGCAGGTCACAGGGCAGTCACACACAAAATGGTGCTGCCCTGTGATGCTGCTCTTCAATCTTACTGTTAGCAGCAAATTTGGGGCAGTAACTGCTGACATCACCATTTCCCTCCCCTTTTGGGTGGTCTAATATCCCTGGGGCAGAGCTGCTAAATCTTACTATAGCTGTTTGAGGTCTAAAATGGAAAATGCACCCCCTAGTGGTAAATATGTATATTTGTAGAAAAATATATATTTTTCATATAGAAATGTTTGCAAACAGTGCAAACATTGCATTAATACATTTTAATTACTATTAAGCTTAATTTCACAAAAAAACAAAATACAAGAAAACTGGTGGCACCTTCCCTTTAAATAGTTAATTATTCATAGCTTACATAGAAGCAGTGAAAGTCTGCGTACAAAGGTTAACCGGCACGGCTACAACCACAGTAGCAGCCACACAAACATTTACTGGTGGGGTGTCACAGGATGTTGTACAGTATGCTCCAGGACCCACAGATGGCGATGCAGCCAGCGCTCATGGGTTTCACGGTGCCATATGGAACCTGTCTACATGCAAGTCACAGACTGCAACGTAGAACATTTACCATTCAAAGTGATCTCGAAGGCTCCGGTAGACATACACTGGTTCTCAATCATGTTGCTCAGGAAGAAGACCATCATGCAGGCGTAGACCTAGCAAGAAACCATGAGCAGAGGAAGGGTCAATATCAGAAGAGCAGCAAACATTAAAAGAAAATCTTACGATACTCAACATTTTAGGGAAAAATACAATATAAACACAGACATTGTGCAGGGATCTGATACAAGTCAGCTTTGTTGCAGTTTGTATTCAAGATTGAAAAAAAAAAAAAAAAGTTGCTTTTGACATCAGAACTTCCTTGTATTAACAGTCGAGCGTCTCCAATTCCCATCCTCCTGTAGCGCTGGGTCTCAGAGCAAACACTTGTTCCTTGGGTGCCAGGAACCAGATGATGAAACTGGCAGCAATACATATTGGGTAACAGGCAACATGTGAGCGTGTGCACAGCAATGTGCAGAAAGCTAGGTTTCCTTCCCAGACAGTTGGCAATCAGCTCTTGTACCAAGAGCCTGCTCCTATCACACAGATCCAAGTTATCTATGAACAATCACTGATACCAGGTCACCAACCTTATTTTCTTGTCCCCATTGCCAAAGACCTGGAGGTTGCATGCCGAAAAATGCGAAAGGATCCTTTCCAACAATTATTAGGCCTATTAATACTAGCTTGAAGACTGACAGGAACGATGCAATGTGTCTAAGAGAGTTAAGGAAAAACAAAAACATTACAGGACACTTTAATGTACAAATCGGGGCCAAGGAACATATTTCGGCCTAAAGTGGTTGTCCCGGGCAAGTTTTCATCCATCTACAGGAAAGGCGAGAACTTTCTGATATCGGTCCTCTGGGACCCCCACCTATCCAAGAAACAGGGATCCAAATACCCTCTCATTGTCTACGGGACTGCCACAGATAGTAAAGTACAGTGCTCAGCTGAGAAAATGAATATAGTGGTGTATATCAGGACATTTCATTCTTGTTCTTAGCATTGGTGGAGAGTCCTACAGGTCTCAGCCCTGGTTAACAGCATGTTAATGCCTTTCCTGTAGCTAGGTAATAACTTTCAGAGTTAAGGTACAGTCACACTCAGCGACGCTCCAGCGATATAAACAACGATCCGACCTAAACTAGATAACTGGAGCGTCGCTGTTTAGGTCGCTGTAGAGACGTCAAACACAGCAACTCCAGAACGATGCAGGAGCGATCCAGTGACGTAACGGCGACTCACTTCTCGTTCTCGCTGGTTGTTAGCTCTATGTAAAAACATTGCTGTCATCGTTGCTTTTGCTGTCAAACATGACGAATCACGCCGACCTGACGACCAAATAAAGTTCTGGACTTTCAACTACTACCAGCGATGTCACAGCAGGATCCTGATCGCTGCTGCGTGTCAAACACAACGAGATCGCTATCCAGGACGCTGCAACTTCACGGATCGCTGTCATTCTCGTAAAGTTGCTCAGTGTGAAGGTACCTTTAACACAATCGCCTTGAAGGGTTTATCCATAATCAGAAAGTTCTGTTATTTCTCCAGAAACAGTGCCTCTCTTCATCAAAGGAAGCACAGAGTATAGCAGCTCAAAATTATTCATTCACGAGTATGGGCCAAACACAGCCAGCACTCACATAAAACCACTGTAATAACTATACTAGATATACATGAATATTAGTATTTACTGCATATCCATGTACATGCAACAATTACCCCAAAGAAAAAAAAGAAAGATGGCAGGAGGGGAAGACCTAGAAAGCATTCAAATCTGAAAATCTACAACCCCTGGCAAAAATTTATGGAATCACCGGCCTTGGAGGATGTTCATTCAGTTGTTTAACTTTGTAGAAAAAAAAGCAGATCACAGACATGGCACAAAACTAAAGTCATTTCAAATGGCAACTTTCTAGCTTTAAGAAACACTAAAAGAAATCAAGAACAAAAAATGTGGTAGTCAGTTATGGTTACTTTTTTTTAACCAAGCATAGGGGAAAAATTATGGGGTCACTCAATTATGAGGAAAAAATTATGGAATCACCCTGTAAATTTTCATACCCAAAAACAACACCTGCATCAAATTAGATCTACTCGTTAATCGGCATCTCAGGCTATGTGCCCACTTTGCGGTTTTTACCGCGCAACCGCGGCGATTTTGATGCTGCGGACCGCAGCAGTTTCCATTGCGTTTACAGTAAACCAATGGGAAACCGCAAACCGCTGTGCACATGCTGTGGGAAAAACCGTGCAGAAACGCAGCGGTTTACAACCCGCAGCATGTCACTTCTTTGTGGAGAATCGCAGCGATTCTGCACCCATAGAAATGCATTGATCCGCTTACTTCCTGCATGGGGCTGTGC